>NC_044324.1:40773354-43273354 GCF_007399415.2 Gopherus evgoodei | reverse complement strand
TTTTTATGTGTAATGCTCCAACCTGATGACTAATTTTTATAGGCATGGCTCATAACCAGGATTTTAAAGAATTTTATTTCCCAAAGTCAAATAGATTTCAACCAATTTATTATGGCCACACTAAAGAGATTTATCGTTATTGTTCCTATATCATGTTCATAGAGTAGATAGATAGAGCTCCCTGAAAAATGTCCCCAGTTGTCTTTGTAATTGTTATGAATATTCAGTACCTCCAACATTGCTTCCTGTTTTCTATGCTGATTCCTCAGCTATCCTGCCTTTTTTTCTATTGAGGTCAAACTCAGAAGAGACAAATATTAAATAAATGCCTATTCAATGCTCTAGGTGTCTTAACACCTTAATAAACAAAATGCCAGCAACATTAAGAAACAATCTTATGCACTTGTATGCCCCCCATTACCATAGTATCTGGGTGCCTCACAGTCTTTATCCAATACCCTTGTGAGGTAGGATATTGTATTATCTGTACTTTGTGGATGATGAACTGAGATACTTGCCCAAGATGACACAGGAAGACTATGGAAGAGCAAGAAATTGAACCCAGGTCTCCTAAGTCTCAGGATAGCACCCTAATCCCCTTTCCTTGCCCACTTATAGTCTCAGATGACATGCTCAACCAAGGAAATACAGCCCACTTTATGTTCCTATGCTGTCTGCCCAGACCTTGTGTCCTGGCTAGGGTGACCAGATGTCCCAATTTTATAGGGACAGTCATGATTTTTGGGGCTTTTTCTTATATAGACTCCTATTAGCCCCCACCCCCTGTCCCAATTTTTCACACTTCTTGTCTGGTCACCCTAGTCCTGGCACATAGGACTAAGTGGGGGCTACTCACTTGCCTACTTCCTCCTTGGAACAGGTGGGGAATAAGCAAAGACTTGGCTTCAAAGTAGTTAAGGCAGGCAGGTGTGGAGGGGATGGAGATGGAATGGGGACACACTTTTGCAGGTCTCTAATCAGGAAAACTTTTAAACATCCCTATGTGCTTAAGTGTTATTCTGAATAGGGATGGTTTCCTAAATCTGGATCTTACTGGTGGTCCAAGCCAATGGTAAACTACTAACCTCTGAGAGTGAGAGGAAGCAGAGGAGGAATTGTGATTCCAGGGCAGTGGTTCTCACGCTGGCAGCCCAGTCAGCACAAAGCTGCGGCCCATAGGTTTAGAACCACTGCTCCAAGGACTCCCCTGCATAACAATGCGTCTTTGAGGTGGTGCCCTAAAGAGTATCTGCACAGGTCTGGAATAAAGCACTTTATAGGAATGACATACATTACTAAAGAAATTAAAATGCCTTTTCAATGCATTTTTTAGCATTTTCATTCTTCATTGTTTATACTTTTTCTAGTTGCAAATAAAATTCTGTGAAATCATTTGAAAATCATATTATTAATAAATCCCATGATGGCCCCAAACTTGCTATTATTATATGAGCAAAGTTATTTTAAACAAAGAAAAAATGTTAATGGCATCCATTGGTTGGCAGATTGATTAGATCTGTGCTGACACAAATGAGCAGTTCATATTCATATTCAGATCCCTAGACCTAATTGGCCTCATCTAAGCAACACACATCCATCTGGGATGTTATCAGCACCATAAGCATCTGAATTCAGAGAATGTCTTTTATACAAAGAAGAGTGGCACTGCTATCTATTTTGTATAACTTACTGCAGAAAAATATTACAGACTTCATTTTTAGGTAAAATTTGAAATTGGCTAATCCTGTGAGTCATGCTGTATGAGGAAAAAGTTTCTTGTGGATTTGGTTTTGCATAGCCAGTTAGTTACCACAAGAAATTTGGTTGTTTGCAGATTCAGAAAAATACGTCCTTATAGCAGACTGGACATTGTTAAATTTTTCAAACTTGGGTGCTTAGTCCAAATGTATAATAATTGAACCAGTTTTCTGAAGTAGTGAGTACACACTACTATCATTGAAGTTATTAGGAGCATCTCTGACAACCATACCATTTATCTAAAGTCCTAATTATGGATGTAGGAGTTTCATGTTAGGCACCCAAGTTAAAAAACATTCATTCATGTGAAAGCATCAATTTTAGCCACTACACATTACTCCCTTTGCATCTTACTTTTTTTTGACACGTAGTGGTGATTTGTAGTGTCATTTAATTGCCGTTATATGTTGTTTTATATGAACTTGATGCATTACAAAAGATAACAGGCTAGGAGACAACACAGGAAGCTTCTGTTCTCAACTTAGAGAAACATTCACTAATTCCACATTGTGTTATAATGTCTGTTTGACACAAAATGAAGCTAGAAGGAAGCAGTGAAAAACAAGGGCTCTTCTATCCTCTAACCGGGAGCTACTTGGTGACTCTCTAATGTGTTAAGTATGTTAGCACATCAGTCTCTCCTCCTGAGCTGTCAGATGGTAGATGGAATGCCCATGGATATGTGGCAGTGTTGTGAAAAATGAAATGGATGACTGAAAGTAAGACATACTGAGGCAATTTCTACAAGTCAAAAACCTAATGTTTCTATACACACTCACACAGATTATATGGTTTTCATACCAGCAACTGACATAGCTACCTTGCTCTAAATCACTGGGCCAGTTGGTATAAATCAATTAAAGTACATAAGCATAACTCTACTGAAGTCAGTGAAGCTACAACAACTTGCACCAGATGAGTTTCTGGACCTCTGTTTCAAAAACAGAGTTGGCACGCCAGGCACTTCTCCACAAAACCACTCTCTTCCAAAAAAGGTTTTGTTGGTCATGTAGTCCTGGCTGCTATTAGGTTTTTTAGTTTCCCACATGGTGAGGGCATTTACTATTGATATCGATGTGAGTGGGAGTCAAGCCAGCCAAATGCATCTTTCCTTTCCGTGTCCCACCAAGATCTCTCTCCATGTTGTGGAGTTCTGGCCATCAGATTTTCCCATCAATCTCTTACCTTTCACCAGTGACTCCTGACCTCCCTAACTTCTTGTCTAAGTCTATCACCTGGAGCAGCACAGCCTAATACTAGCAGCATATTATCTTCTATTTATACATGTTTATCTATATGCATGTAAAAAACAGCTCGTTATGTCTTTGTAATTCTCTCCCAGATCCTCCAAATCAACCAAAAGCCACGTCTCCCAACTAACCAAAGCCAAACCAAGAGTTTGCCACTTTGGTGATATAAAGAATGTAAAACTCCTTAGGAAGATTTCCCATAAATGAACAAAGAATTTTTTTTTTAAAACCACCATAACGTTAAAACTGATGTTTTGAAAATTTAAAGAGAATGCCTATGCTGGAATGAGTTGTGGCATATGACATTTGAGGGGAATTAGTTTCTTTCTTGGGAGTCCACTGGGGAATAGTGTTTAAAAATGGGGCCTCTCATGGGAAGCTAGCCTCCAAATACTCTGCAAATGAAAGTATCCTCTATGGATGCATTTCAAGACAATATTCTGATATGCAAACAAATATTTTGCAGGGATGCCAGCAAGAAGAAAGAAATAGCCAAAAGGAAGTAAAGCATCTGAAGCAGTACAGTGGGAAAGGAGTCTCATAGCAACAAGCCATTTCTCCAGCATAGGAGTCTGAATACCTGTGGCTGGCTAAATAAGCCTTGAGCTATAAAGAGAAGAAAAAATGCTGGACATCTACATTGATTATCTGGGTGCGTGTATTTTATATTATTCCCTCAGAAACCTGTACACAGTATGTCATACTGTTCATTGTGCCACGAAATGTGGTCTCCCCAAGCCCTGCTGAGTTATCTTGCCCTCCTCCAGGAGAGTAACTCTTAATTCATTGCTTGACTGCTTTCTGATAGTGGGTACCATGTACCTTTGGTGAGATCGGACAAAATCTTGCTGTATGTCTCCACCCACATCATTTGAGACATTTGATGTGAGGGGACAAATATTGTGGGATGTGTTCAAAGGCAAGTACAAGGGTGTATGTACAGCATGTAGAAGATCAAGAAACCAAGCCCAAGAAAACTGACAAGCCCAAGAAAACCTATAACAAGCACACAGAATGGAAGAGAATACTGCATTAGTGGATCATACTACAAATGATATGATTATTCAGATTCTCCCTGTCTGTTTCATTATCATTTTAATTGCTGTACATGAAGGCATATAATATATTAAGTAAAGCAAGCTGCAAGATAATGAAACTATGTATAATAATAATAATGTACTAGCATAAGAACCTTCATCATTATAGTGTCATAGGAATAAATTTGTTCTATTATAATTGTTTTTATATTTACAAAAATCTCAGCTATATTAAGCTTTAGTACACTAATTAGATTGTACATTATAGTACCTGTACGTGTGATTTTATTTCTGTTCACAGCTGGCAGATGGCGTGACGCATGAGAGTCTGTTATTAAGAGCTGAAGAATTTTAAAGAGATAAGTATTACTGCATGCATTGCTGTTTGCTGCTTTCACTGTGTCTGCAGTGTTCATGTCAGATATCAAAATAAACTTTAGGCCCAGATCCTTAAAGGAAATCAGTGGAAGTTAAGAAAACAACTCCCACTGAAGTCATTGGGAGTCCATAGGAATTCAGACAGGTCCTTAAATGCTTTGCTGAATCAGGGCTTAAGCGTATACTGAAGTCCATTTCCATTCAACTTCTAGACCTATTGACTTCATTGGAATTTAAGTAAGCATATGAAGTTAAGTATGGGCTTAAGTGTTCTCCTGAATAAGGATGCTTTTCTGTCTTAGGGTACGTCTACACTACAGGATTATTCCGATTTTACATAAACCAGTTTTATAAAACAGATTGTATAAAGTTGAGTGCACGCAGCCACACTAAGCACATTAATTCGGTGGTGTGCGTCCATGATCCGAGGCTAGCGTCGATTTCCGGAGCGTTGCACTGTGGGTAGCTATTCCGTAGCTATCCCATAGTTCCCGCAGTCTCCCCTGCCCCTTAGAATTCTGGGTTGAGAGCCCAGTGGCTGATGGGGCAAAAATCATTGTTGTGGGTGGTTCTGGGTAAATGTCATTCCTTCCTCCGGGAAAGCAACGGCAGACAATCGTTTCGCGCCCTTTTTCCCAGGATTGCCCTGGTAGATGCCATAGCACGGCAACCATGAAGTCCGTTCAGCTTTTTTTTTTACAGTCTCCGTATGTGTACTGGATGCTGCTGACAGAGGCAATACTCCAGCGCTACACAGCAGCATTCATTTCCTTTTGCATGATAGCAGAGATGGCTATCAGTTGTTCTGTACTGTCTGCTGCTGGTGTAAACTGGCAATGAGATGACGGTTATCTGTCATTCTGTACTGTCTGCTGCCATCATGGGTGCCCCTGGCTGAGGTCAGCCGGGGGCTCAAAGGCAAAAATGGGAATGACTCCCCGAGTCAATCTCTCCTTTATGGTTTCTAAAAATAGAGTCAGTCCTGCCTAGAATATGGGGCAAGTGTACTAGAGAACCAGTGTATCAGAGAGCACAGCTGCTCCGTGTCAGATCCCGCAGAAATGATGAGCTACATGCCATTCACGGGGGGTGCTCCTGCAATAACCCCACCCATTGCTTCCCTCCTCCCCCAACCTTCCTGGGCTACCATGGCAGTGTCCCCCCCCCCATTTGTGTCATGAAGTTATAAAGAATGCAGGAATAAGAAACAGTGACTTGTTAGTGAGATAAAATGAGGGGGAGGCAGCCTCCCACCGCTATGACAGTCCAGGCAGGACATTAAGCAGTGTGGGGGAGAGGAGCCCAGCATGCCGCTGCTATGACAGTCCAGGCAGGACAGAATCTTTTCTTTACACAGGAAAGGGAGGGGGCTGATGGAGCTCAACCCCCAGTTGCTATGATGAGGACTGTTACCAGCCGTTCTGTACCATCTACTGGGAATGACTGAGAATCATTCCTATTTTCATCCAGGTGCCATTGGCCAGCCTCACCTGAAGCCAGCTAGGAGCACCCACGGGTTGATAACAAGGACAGCTACCAGTCTTACTGCACAATCTGCCACCAGGCAGGGGAGAGGAGTGGATACTGCTCTTCACTGCTGCAGCATCGCATCTACCAGCAGCATTCAGTAGACATAGGGTGACATTGAAAGAAGTCAAGAAATGATTTCTTTCCCTTTTCTTTCACGTGTGTGTGGGGGTAAATTAACGAGCTATTCCCTGAACCACGCCAGGCAATGTGTTTGAACCTACAGGCATTGGGAGCTCAGCCAAGAATGCAAATACTTTTCGGAGACTGCTGGGGACTGTGAGATAACTGGAGTCCTCAGTACCCCCTCCCTCCCTCCATGAGCGTCCATTTGAGTCTCTGGCTTCCCGTTACGCTTGTCATGCAGCACTGTGTAGCCTGTAGGTCTTTTTTTCAAACGCTTTGGCATTTTGTCTTCTGTAACGGAGCTTTGATAGAACAGATTTATTTCCCCATACAGTGATCAGATCCAGTATCTCCCGTACGGTCCATGCTGGAGCTCTTTTTGGATTTGGGACTGCATTGCCACCCGTGCTGATCAGAGCTCCACGCTGGGCAAACAGGAAATGAAAATCAAAATTTTGCGGTGCTTTTCCTGTTTACCTGGCCACTGCATCTGAGTTCAGATTGCTGTCCAGAGTGATCACAGTGGTGCACTGTGGGATACCGCCCGGAGGCCAATACCGTCGATTTGTGGCCACACTAACCCTAATCCGATATGGTAATACCAATTTTAGTGCTACTCCTCTCGTCGGGGAGGAGTACAGAAACCAATTTAAAGAGCCCTTTATATCGATATAAAGGGCCTCGTAGTGTGGACAGGTACAGCGTTAAATCGGTTTAACGCTGCTAAAATCAGTTTAAACGCATAGTGTAGACCAAGCCTTAGTTGGCAGAAATAACTCCCTTAGTTAGTACATGGATAAAGTTACTCACTAACTATAAAATCTGAATAAAATACAGGAAGGGATATTGCAGGAATTTAAACTTGACCACTTTTAGAGGGGCACATTCTGTGCCCCATCCTCAGTCCCAGGACCAGAGGAGCTGTCAACTCATGCTGTGAGGAGCTGTCAGCTCCCTGCACAGCCCTAGGGCTGGAGGAGATTGTTTTGCCCCCACTATGGCCTCAGGGCTGGAGGAGCTCGCTCTGCTCCTGCCATGGCCCAGAACCAGAGGACGGAGCTTGCTTAGCCCCTGCCATGGTCACAGGAGGAGCTCACTCTCTCCACTGTGGCCCTGGGCCTGGAGGAGTTCTGTGCCCTTGCCAATGATTGGAGGGCCCATGCCCCTGTTTGCTCCCCCTTCTGCACACCCCTGAACATAGGATACACTTGGAGAAATTTGATATTTAGTGAGAAACAGATTTTACACCTGGTAAATATTCAATGATATTTGATGACATCTCTTTTGTGTAGGAAAATAGATAAAATAATAACAATAGGAAATATTAGACATTTCTCATTTTTAATAACAATGAGAAAAATACATTACTTGTTAAAAATACTAAACTCCATAAGATCCATTAGCGGTTAAGAAAAATGCACACATGTATAGTAATGTAGTACGTCACCTTTTGCTAGAAGAGGATAATGAAAAATGGATTTTACATTCTGACTCGAGAGTTTTAATATTTCTTGATTACATGATTATCATGAGAAATTTCCTACAGAGGCCTCTATGTCTTCCCAACAGAAGCCTTACTGAAGGCCAGCATGAATCAAAAACAGCAACACTTATTTGTAGTCTTGTGCCTCTCTCTCCACCTCCTCCTCCAAGAAGCTCCCCCACTACTCCTGCCTCTCTCCACCCTCTGCCAGCCAGCATGGATGTTTAGATGCTGTGTAGACATACCCTTAGAAGCCTTGGGAAACATAAATAAATAAAATTCTACCTCCACAAAGAACCTAGTTCAGATTTCTAAATGTTATTCCCTATGCAGTTTAATTTCATTGACATTTTCACTGCATTTACATTGTGTGTTTGTGTAAATTTAAATAATAATACCATACTGTATGAAACATCCATGCATATAGGATTTTTAAAGAAGTAATGTAAAGAACAATTTCATAGCCTCTCTCATATCAGGCACTTAAACATTTCAGGGGACTAAGATTTCATTTCAGTTACATATACACATTTTAAGAATCAGGTCCCTTGGTGAGCTTGCAGAAATGTCCTTGTGAAATGGATTTAGAAATATATGAAATACATAACATGCCAAAAAAGTAGGAGCTTGAACTCCCAGAGATTCACCTGGCTGAGAAACAAACTTGTCCCACAAAGCCCTGGGGAGGGTTACCTTATTGCCTAAGTTTGCCTTCTTTATAGGGTGTTGTGTGCAGAGTCAGGGAGAGGGGAATTTTGCAGTATTAAAGGTAAATGATAACTAAAAGGACCTTTACTGTGCTATTTTGGCACTTCCAGTTTTGGACCTGTTTGGAAATCAGATGTGATAAAACATTTAACCAGATGGTGCAATTTCAAAACAAATTTGGTTTGAATTTAAGTACTGGTTTATCCAAGCTGTTGTCCATGCTTCATTTACTAGCTATAATGGCAACATGCTGCCCTTGACCAAGGTCCCAATCCTGCAAAGATTTACGCACATGCTTAATTTTACACACCGTCAGCACTTCCGCCAACTCCTGTAGAACTACTGAGAGTGTGTAAAGTGAAATTGATTGAAAATGAAAATTGAGGGTTGTGGAAAAACGTCCAAAAACTGAGTCCATCTGGAGCAATATACAAAGTTTTTATGCTTAAGGAACAAACCAAATCTAAAATGCATTTCTATGCATGTTAGGAAGTGAATGTGCTAATTGTAATCATCCAAACCCCTCTCCAACCTATATTTAAATGGATCCACAGTTGACTCCACAAGTATATTTAGATTTCAGAAAAAGAAAAGTCTAGGAAATCTTAACACTGAATCAGAAATAAGTGGTTACTTTATGAAGTCTGAAAAAGAAACTCTTGAAAACACTTCAGTGACTGGTTAACCAGAAGCAGCATGAACTAAAACCAGCTGCTTAATAAAAGGGAAATTCAAACGATTTAGTAAGGTACAAGAAATAGATAAAGAAATGCAAAACTGCAATGTCAACAGCCCTATTAACTACCAATACAAGAACAAATATGTCATGATTGGCACACATCAGAACACATGAGGAAAATTGACACAACCAGGTTTCAAACCAAACTGTGTAGGAATAAAGTCACCATTCATAAGCTATGTTTTGTTAACCAGGGACCTAACCAATGCCTTCATCAAACTCTCGTTGGGTGATGTCAAATGTTAATTTTTAAAAGGCCCTGTAATGAGAGGAGATGTCAGCAAATGATTGCCTGTGTCCGCTTAACCTTCAGTCCTTTGATGCCACAGGGTCTATTGAAAGATCTCAGTTTTATATAGCAAGCAAACTAGACCACAATGGAAACTATGCAACATAACAAATTGCCCGCAGATAATAGCTAAAACTGCAACAGTTAGGTTATCTTTTTAATTCGTGGTTGAAAAAATTCATTTTATACTGCATGGGGGTGGGAGGGAAGATGAACATGGAAAAAAAGTTATACTTGTGAGGAGGGGTGAGTTGAGGATGTAGGCACTGGAGACCAGCAGAACAAGGAGGGAATGCTGTGCGATTGGCTGATGCTAGATATACTCTGACTCCCGCCTGTAAATGTGCTACTATGAGTAAACTAGCACCAAACTTTCTTCCCTACTCCAGCACTGGTTTAGTATAGTTACAGGATCAGGAAGCATCATGCTGGACAAAGCTTTGCATCGTTGTGCAATGCTGACAGACCCTGGTCGTCTGCAGGCAGGATCAGACCTCTGGATCTAAATGCATGAGCCTCTACTGTATGAGCTAAAAGCCACATGGCCCTTAGCAGACTGTAGCAGACTCATTAATCTCTGGTCTTGGCGCCTCTAGGGGGACAGACTACCAAACCCAGACCCAGGAGCTGTGTGGGCTACACTTGCTTTTGCCACACATAGCTCAGCTGTAAGAGCCCATGTTTCTGCTCCATTGACCCACCAATCTACACTCCTCACCTTGAGCAGAATGGAATCTTTTAGTCAGGGATTTCCCAAGGAATTTAAAAGGGAATTAGTGCCCAGATTCAGTTGTATCCAGGCACCTAATACCTTTCACCTTGTCTGAAAATCTTGACCCTAGTGAGTGAGGAGCAACCAGAGAAAGGCAGCAAAAAACATGAAAGAGCAAAAATGAATAAAAATAGACAGCCATAAAGAGAGGAGTTGAGGGAAGGGAAGAGGAAAGGAAGAATGGAGACAGAAAACAAGAGGATAGAAAGTCAGAGAAATTGGACAAAAAAAGAGATGTGGCAACTGTATTAGGGCATGGCATGAGAAGAGTCCAGAGTGGTACCTTTACACCAATCAGTTGCAAAAGGGGGCTTCAAACACCTGTCAGCGGTGGTCTAGATAATACTTAGTCCTGCCTGAGGACAGGTGCCTGAACTAGATGACCTATCAAGGTCCCTTCCAGGCCTCTGTTTCTATGATTCAACAGAATAAAGTTGAGGGACACAGTCTTATACACAAATATATTCTGTGTGCTTCTGATTTTATAGGCAAGGATAGTGCTTAGGAATTCCCAAGGAAGACATGGTGCACCTCCAAAGCCAGCTTTTCCTTCCCTATACACATTAGCCTAGTCCTGTCATTCAAGTACCAAGGTTCCTGTCTGAATACAATCATTTGTCATGACTACTCATGCAGTAGAGAATTGGCTAGCACAGTTACTCAGGGTATAAGTGACCTAGGTTCTTCTAGACTGCCTCTCCTCTGAAACTCTTTTCTCAGGAATCCTGGGGACAAGACTTCAAATTCTTCACAGTCAAAATCATTCATATTTGATCCCACTAGTCTGCAACCAAGAATGTCAGGACAAGAAGCCATGCATTAATCTACCAACCTGCTTGATTTTCACAGAGTCTTCCCTTGTAAAAGGATGAGGATCCTGGCAGGATAACCGTAGGGCTTATGAAACTCAGTTATGAGATACTTTCCTAGTGGATGGACATTTTCATTAACATTTCATTTTTTGAAGGGCAGAATGCCATCCTAGCTACAATATGATGAGGTCTTGACCCCCCTCACAAAACCATCTAATTATTACCTTCTGTCAAACCTCCCCTTTTTGGAGAAGATGATTAAGGAGGCAGTTGCTAAGCAACTTAAGGAGCACCTGGACAATGTGAGATTTTTAGATGTCTTTCAATCTTCAAGTGATGGTTTCCAGACAAGTTTCTATAATCATGTTAGATCCATATTTGATACGATTGATCATGGCCCATTACTGACCCAGCTAGACAGGATGAAAAAAAGTTGCGTTGGGCAGTTCAGTTAACTTCTTTTGGACAGATTTCAGTAGTTGGTGGTGAGAAACTAATCCAAGTTCTCCTGCAAGAAGTATCAGAAGGATCAATTTTATTGCCATTGTTTGTTTATATCAGGGGTCGGCAACCTTTCAGAAGTGATGTGCTGAGTCTTCATTTATTCACTCTAATTTAAGGTTTCATGTGCCAATAATACATTTTAACATTTTTAGGATTCTTTCTATAAATCTATAATATATAACTAAACTATTGTTGTATGTAAAGTAAATAAGGTTTTTAAAATGTTTAAAAAGCTTCATTTGAATTTAAATGCAGAGCCCCCAGGACTGGTGGCCAGGATGCGGGCAGTATGAGTGCCACTGAAAATCAGCTCGTGTGCCGCCTCTGGCATGCGTGCCATAGGTTGCCTACCCCTGGTTTATATGTACATACATAAATACACATTCATACATATGAGAGTGAGAGAGAGATCAGTCAAAAGACCACATGATTGCCATCATTTTCTAATTCTTCATGTTCCCGCTGAATCCCAAATACATTACATAGAAACTTGAAGTTCATTGAGCCAAATGGTTACTCAATTCCCATTTAAAACAGTGTGAATGAAGTGATGAAAGGATAATTTTTGATCAGTGCAGCAAACAATGAGAGTTTCACACATGGATGACTTGGAAAATTTCCCCTTAAGGTTTCTCTGCTGTTTAAAACTGAGAAGTAATGTGGACCTAGGCTATCTGAAAGTTTTCTGTGCCCAGTGGACCAGCCAAACCTTTCCACTTCAGGGAGCGTGGAATTCTAAATGCAACAGCCTGTGCAATGGCTAAGAACTCAAGTAACAATGAAAAATACTTCTCCTGAAGAACTTGGACCAGCTTGGAAAAAATCTGACAGTATTAAAATAGCCTGGTTGTTTACATAAAGCAACATGGTGTTGATATGCTGCATGGCCTGAGGGAATGAGACACACAATAAAATGCATTGAAGCAATGAGGTCAAAAGAAATCATTTCTGAAAAGCACTCATCTTTTTCAGTATATGGAGGAAATGTTTTTTCTAGAAATTGATTCCTCTGGCTCACTGAATGACGTACGTTTAATGTAGTTGCATTATCTGTGGCATAAAAATCCTCTCCCTATTGCTAGCCAACTTATTTGTCACTGAGGAGGCTCTGAAATAAGTTATTAAAGGGTTAATAAAAAAGCAGTGCCAGTGTGTAATTTCAGCTCTATTACCCTGTAATATTGACTTTCTCTGGTATCAAATTTCTATAGCATAACCAGATTTATACTGTAGTTCCAAGCATCAGGAACATAAATCACTGAGTGGGAGCAGCCTACAGATGCAGCCAAGTAAATCCTTATTAGTTATAAGGGCATTCAATCCTCACTTTCAAGCTCCAGCAATACTTCTGAACTAGCTACGGTATAAAGTGGTGTCAGTGGGGAGCTCAACCTCCTTCCAACAGCACACCAAGCCTTTACCACTTAACTCAATGAGAAAGTCGTGTTCACTACATGGGAAGATGGAGCAGTGTACAGTTGAATTATGAGAAAGCTTCAGTGCAAACATACCAGGGGACCACTGTTGTTTCTAACAATTACGTGGCGGTGGGGATCCTTGAATATTTTTTCTCCTTTGAGTAGGGTGACCAGACAGCAAATGTGAAAAATCGGGACAGGGGGTTGGGGGTAATAGGGGCCTATATAAGAAAAAGACCCAAAAATTGGGACTGTCCCTATAAAATCCGGACATCTGGTCACCCTACCTTTGAGCAGCCTGGCAAAAGAATCCTTCAGGTTGTTTGGAGCCCTCTTGATCTATGAGCTGAACACTGAGAAGGATACTAGGACTATAGAAAAGCAAGACATTTTCTGATTGGATACAAATTATCAGGCCATTGAAACAGTTTCTTAAAAAACGTGACTTTTCTGGTATACATGTCAAACATCCCATTCCCTGACCTCCATGTACTTGTCTGTCTGCCTGCATGTCCCTAAGTTGTGAGCTCCTCAGGGCACAGACCATCGCTTTTTGAATGTCTGGAAAGCAGCCAGCACTGCATGTGGGTGCTACCACAGACAAATAATGACAATGCAGATGGTCTAATGTGCTAGAATCTGAAAATCCAACAAGACTCTTTTATTCTTACTAATACCACATTACCTGGCCCTGCCTTATTATGGTAAGCTGACTTTTAAAACTACTTCTGAGCAGAACATAAGGTGTATACTTCCAGGTTTTTGTATACACAGTCGCAAATTTAAATGAAAGAAATATGTGCATTTCCTTTGCAGCAAATGCATGTATGTTTCCTTTTCAATGAGCCCTAAATAATTATAGCCCAGATCACGCACAGTCAAATCTGGACATACCCTGGCTTTTCATTCGGAATTATGAAGGGTCACATCCTATAACCAGTGAAAAGCCCAAGTACCTCTTAAGAGTTCTTCAGGGCCTTGGGGACAATTATGAAGAGAAGTGAGTTTACGGGGACACTGGTGGAATGATTCTTTTCTTCTCACAACAAAGCAGCAGCAGAGCATCTTCACAGCCTCTATTGCAGGCTCAGAGCACCAGCAGCAACTCTGACTGCTAAACATTTATATCTGCATGGAGGAATGGCCACAAACTTACCAGTCATCGATTCTACCTGCACCTCTCCACAGCCCCATTACCCTACGCCTCTACAGAGAACTGTTCTGTGGCTCCTGGACGTCTCCCCACCCCATTGTATTGTGTTCAAGTCTTTCCATAGCCATGGAGGGGGAAGGATTTGTCCCTCTGAAAGGGAAAAATGCAGTCTTTTTACATGACTTTCTTTTTAGGAATTATGAATGCACTGCTAGAAGTTAACCTAGGCTTCAAAGTTTTTCTACAGGGCTGTGTATCTCTCACTGATGTCAATGACAGTTTGGCACCTGTCTGAAGGCTGGAATTTGATGTCAAATGTAATTTTAAGTCTAGGCATGATCTAGTCACTCAAGCACAAAAGAGGCCAAGGACTGCAACCCAAGCTGTGACAATGACTCCCCTATGTTCATGGGTCACATATCCCTTCTCCATTTGGGGTGCAAATGGCTCCTGTAACAAGTTCACTTCCATGTCACATGGTCCATATCTGTTTCCCCTCTTCCAGATCCAGATGTTTCCATTTCCTGCACTTGGATGGGCTAGTTCCAATGCTTCCAAATGACTTAGCTATTTGGCCAAATCATAAAGTTTGACAATAACTTCCAAGAGTAAGCAGAAACTCCAACAAACCAGTGTTTTCAACTTTCAGGGTTCTCCAGCACCTCCTTTTGGCCCTTCTACAGGACTCATCAAACATCCGGGGTTTATGTCTCTCTCTCTCTCAGTTGCCTGGTTCCCACTGAGCTGAGAGTTCTTCCCACCCCATTCTAGATCCTCACTCTCCCTGGAGAGACTTTCCTAGACTCTTTCGGAGCTCCATGCCTTCTCCTCAGCTGTTTCTGGCTATTTTTCTAGGCCTTCTCCATGGCCCACAGTAGACTACCTCTTAGCACCTCCCAGCACTCATCTAGCTCTAGTAAAGCCTTCCTCCTCCCTGCAGGTCTCTTCCCCTTTGACTGAACAAGCCCCCTCCTACAGGAAGTGCCTCATCTGTTCTACTGTCATGTGATGCTTGGTCACCTGACCCAACCTTTGGTCCAAGCTCAAAACCATCCCTGGTAGTCAGATAACTAAGCTCATCAGGAACTGAACCCAACTCCCCTTAAAGGGCCAGCCCACTCTATGACACAACTGCACTACACTGTTTCTGTTTCACAGAGGGGGACCAAGGAGTCCTATATCCACCCAGGTTATCTGGGTTCCTTACCTGTGGCAGAGTGCAATTCTGCAGGGACTCCTGCCATGATGAGGTGGCTGTTTAAGGGTAGGTTAAGCCAGGGGCCTCTGGCTTATTCCTCCCCACTGGAGGTGTTGTTCAGGTCACAGAGTATGGCCTACTATAGCCCTTTTGAGATGGAATAGCACTGCAACTTGGATGAGAGAATTCATCAACCTCTTTTCCCCATGAGGTTCTCCAGTGCTCATCTGAATTTCTTGGGCTAGGCATTAGGGAAACTACAGGCCTTAATCTCCATGCCTCAGTTTCCACCTCTGTACAATAGTAATGCCACCAACTAGCTCCACCTGACTGAAGTGGGGAGTAGTTAATATTTGCCCTTCGAAAATAGAAACTCTATAAGTGCAAAGTACCTGGTCTTAGGTTGTACCAAGGATTCTGGCTCTGTTATTAATGTTTTCCTCTTTCTGCCATTCAATATGAAGTTGAAAACAGTTCTTAAAAATTAATGGACTACGTTAACCAGATAATAAAGAACTAGTGTATAGTTTTAGCTAGATTATATAGTAATAAGTAATAACTTTCTCTAGTATCATGTTTATATAGCATGACTAAATTTAAATGTCTGATTTAGTGAGGTCCTGAAATGAATTATATAGCAACTGTAGCCAGTCAGAGGAGTGCAACAGCTTTATTTTACTCATTTGAACCAGATTCTGAAATTTGTTTCTATTTACTCAGACTCCCTCCTGCCAGGTTCAATTTGACACAATATAAATGGCAAATGTACATAGGAGAAATTAGTATCTTCTGTCACTCTGTGGTTTTTGCAATTTTTTTAAGCAAAACATACTTTTCCTAAGAACTGGTAGAACTGCTGGGAATTCTGAATGCCACAAGGCTGCCATCAGACAAGCAGATTACAGTGCGCCCCAATTTTCTGGTACTGCCTCGACGAACATATCTACAGTGAGGGTTTATCTAACTCATGGTCAGATTTGCTGCCCTTGCTAATGCTCAGTAGGACATCACTCTTTAAGAAGAAAATGGGACTGCCGACAGAAGAAGATACTGTCTTTAGGGAGCAAGGGTGTCAGAATGTGGCCCTTTGTCTTCTTAATGATCCCTTAGGGTCAGATACCAATATCCTTACTCACACTGAACACTTGAACTTGGTCTTAAATGGGGTTACTCCTGTGGAAAACTAAAATTTCAGAATCTGGCTATTAATATTCAAGAATAGATTATCTTTAAATCCATATTTAAAATATACGGCAGCCATCCAGTAATTTTGTTAACTTTGAAATGCTAAAATATCTGTGCCATATAATGAATGATAGAATAAGATTCTATGTATCTTTAATGTTATGTCCTTTCTACAGTGTTTTGCACTAACAATAACTTCAGTGCGTATATCAAACACTTAATGTCATTATGGCTTTTCAGACTTAAAGTGCTTGTACTTCTGGATTCCCCAGTGGCCCTTTAGTACAATAAAACAAATGCATATGGCAGAAGAAGTGTGGCAAAATTAAGTAGAGGTAATATATATAATATTTCCTGTAAAACCTGACTCTGCAATGCTTACTCATATTGAGTAGTACATACTCACAAGTAATCTCATTTGGATTTCTCACTTAAAGGCTAATTAACCTGAGTACCATGGACCAGACTCTGCATCCTTTAATTTGGATAAGATATATCTAGTTAATAATGTCAACCAGCAAAATATAAAGGGGCCAAATGCATACCTGGCATAACTGACCCTTGGCGAATCTTAGATTTGGATCTAAATTGATATCTGAACTCTGCAATTAAGCACCATAGTTTGAATTGTTTTGAAGTTGTCATAAACAGATAGCTAAGGGTTAATGTCTCTTTCACCTGTAAAGGCTTAACAAACAGTAACCTGCAACACCTGACCAGAGGACCAATCAGGAGACAAGATACTTTCAAATCTCGTGTGGAGGGAAGCCTTTGCTTGGGGGATTTGGGTTTGTGCGTTGTTCTCTCTGGGTCCTGGACGGGACTAGAGGTGCAACCAGGTTTCTGCCAATCTCCCTACTACAGTCTTTTATCTATTCAGAATAGTAAGTAAGTACAAAGGCAGTCATAGTCTTTTAACTTGTTTTTCTTTATTTGCAGATGTGTACTTGCTGGAAGTACCTTAAATTGTGTTTCTGCTGGAGAAAGCTTCTTTCTATTGCCTATGAACTAAAAAACCCTGTATATTTACCATCTTGATTACAGAGACAATTTTTATGTTTTTTCCTTCTTTATTAAAGTTTTCCTTTTCTTTTTTTAGAATCTAATTGATTTTTTGGTTATCTATGGTAAGACTCCACGGAAAGGAGTCTGCACTCACCAGGGAATTGGTGGAAGAAAGGAAAGGGAGAAAGGAAGAAAAACCTGCTCTCTGCGTTTATCTCTGTATCTCTCTCCGGGGAAGAAGGGAGGGGGAAGGGAACATTCCTTTCGGGTGGGGATTCAAGGAATTGAGTCACGGTGGTCTCCTAGTGTACCCAGGGTGGGAAGGAGCTGGGAGAAAGAAAGGGGGGGAAGGGAAATGGTTTATTCCCCTTTGTTTTGAGACTCAGGGAATCTGGTCTTGGGGGTCCCCAGGGAAGGGTTTGGGGGGACCAGAGGGTATCAGGCCCTGAAATTCCTGATTGGTGGCAGCGCTACAGAATCTAAGCTGGTAATTAAGCTTAGGGGAATTCATGCTAGTACCCATATTTTGGATGCTAAGGTTCAGATTTGGGAATTATACTATGACAGAAGTAGATTGAATTCAATTTATTGCACATAGCTTCATTTTATAACATAAACAGATGAGAAATAGTGCAATATAAATCAATGCACACAATTTTGCAATATTCTGTCTGCCACCACTGCATTAGATGCTAGAGTTTGTTGAAAGCTTTCTGGGGAAACATTTTTATTACAGAAAATGTGTTTTTTTTTTATGAATTGGGGGCTTTTTGTAAAAAAGAGATTCCATTGTTGAAAAATTTGGGGATTTCATTGAAAATCTGAAATGCTAAAATTTTCAGTCCAAAAATCTTGGCAAAAATGAAAAAAGATTGTAACTGAAAAAAAAAATCAAAGAAAAATGTTGATGGATACACACAAACAAAACTTGTTTTCATCAAAACATTTCCTGAGAAGAAAAATCATTCCCTGTTCATTATTAGCTGCACTTTTTTAAACTAGGGAATATGCAACATATGGGATCCTCATCAACATCCTAAAGTCAGATAATGATCTTGATCCATCTGTGCAATTCCTATTGGCAACAGGGATGAGAGATGTGTTTATATGAAAAGTTGTGTATGGCCCTTTTGAAGGCTGGTTCATGGTGTATGTGAATGCTGATTTCAGATATGGCGAAACAAAGAGTAAACCTATATGAAGCAGAAAGCAAGACTTTGTACACTTGATACTGTATTCTGCCAGAAAAAGATTAAACTATTTGGTCATGCAGGTCTACTTCTTGAGTTAATTGGAAATGGACAGTATACAGTAATTGCTCAAACGTGATATCCTGCACTGAAGTGCACATCTACTGCAGGTATGAGAGCTATATTGGAAGGATAGCTCAGTGGTTTGAGCATTGGCTTGCTTAAACCCAGGATTGTGAGTTCAGTCCTTGAGGGGGCCTCTTAGGGATCTGGGGAAGAAATGGGTCCTGCTAGTGAAGGCAGGGGGCTGGACTCAATGACTTTTCAAGGTCCCTCCCAGTTCTAGGAGATTGGTATATCTCTTATTATTATGTATGAGAACATGGAATCAGTAGAGTTCTCAGCCAAAGATGTAATTGGTGATATAAATGCATTATAGGGATTTTGAAATTACCCAAAACCAAATACCATAAACTGAGGAAATTAAGATTAAGCTTAAAATAAATCCAAACATGTTAAGATATGGAAATACACAGCTAGGGCACCTGAAAACAACCATGACTATGTCTTGTCATGGCAGAGTTATATAGTGAAATATCCAAAATCACGTGGCCAAAACATTATAGTGTTTTTAGTCCCAGATATAACTGTTTTTTTAAAGACACATTTGATCTTTTTACTTTTTGTCCACATCATTGTGTTACTACAGAGCACAGTTAAGGTTGTACATTTTCATCAAATTAATTCTCTACTCAAAGAGTAAGGGAAATTTTGGAGATAATATGCAGTATTTTTCATATGTAAAAATATGATTGAATCCTGGCTTTCAGTGGAAACTCATATCAGCCTTATCGACAGACCCACCGGTAGTGGTTCCATAACAGAATTTATACTACTGTTCTACTGTTGCACTTGAAAGCTATTGTTTTCACATCCTCTTCTGTTTTTGCCAAAGTAAATACTACATTGTTACACATCAAGCTGAATTTAATCAATCTAAGCAGCTTTGGATAACACAAGAACTGCAAGAGGGGGAAAAAAAGCAATGTTTACTCCAAGTTCCTCTGTCATTGTAGAATCTTGAAGGAGACTACGCCAAAACACATGAGTATGCAACAAAAATCTCTATTCCATCTGTGGCTGAGATAATTTACACTTAACTGCTAGATACACAAATCAGGGGTAAAGCCAGAACAAGGACATAAAAGCCATAAGACTTGAATAAAATGAGAAGTGCCATTAGCAGAGTGTTTTCTACTATTTCCCAGAACGACAAATATATATATTTTTTAAAAAACCTTCTTTTAAAGATAAGCTCATGCGGATTTAATGATGCTGATTCATAGACACAGTGAGGTAATGCAGTTTAGATAAGACGGCGATTGCATCATCTCAATGGATCCTGCAAATGTCAATATTAAAGAGAATTTCACCATGGCATCAGCTTTTACTGTAACTAGAGAGTCCAAGGTATGATTACAGTTAAGCAAGTCACACAATGAGACACTGACAGGAATATGATGCTCTTGATCTGCGGCAACATAAGGCAGGAGACAGGGCCTACTCTTTTATATTGTCTAAACTATATATATATATATATATAGTTTGCTATATATTGCTCAATATATATATATTGTCATGCTCTTACCAAGTGTGTCTGATTAGGGAAAAAAATTGACATGAAGACTGCACATATTTAGACCACAGAGTGGATCCTAAGAAAAGAGACTGAAAAATGAGATTTTCATCACAGCATTCTGTGTGGGACCAGATGAATAGCAATTAACTGGAGTGTGCCAACAAAGAATATTGCTTAAATACCTGTTTTTAACAGTAGTGCATTAAGTGATGTGACTAATATCTGTTAGCTGTGGCTAGTTCTCTCTTTCAATCTCTTCCTAAGGGGAAAATTCTATGTGCATGTATTTTATTTTGGTAGTGCGTTTTAGGCATTTGGTTTTTTAAACAAAATATGCACACTGCTATGAGTTTATGTTAGAGAAGGTAGGTTGAACAAGTGCACCTTACACTGAAGGAAATGAAGTTTGTGATAACCCTTAATTCCTGTGGTCATTTGAGTATGCTTGTTTCATGCCCAATTCCTTTGAGAACACAGGCTGCAGAAGTCAAAGCTACACCCTTTGAAAGGGTGCACCAGGATCTCCCTTTTTTCATGATGGTACAGCCATTAGATCCAACTTTTGAACTGTTATTCTTCCTTTGGGAAAGCCAATGCTGCTTTCAGCACAAGTCTCAGGCAATTTTGTGTGCAGGGATGCCAAGGCAGAAAAATGGGGAGGAACATGGAGCCATCTCCTCCTCTCCATTTCCTCAACCTCCCAGGGCTGCTTACAATCTAGCCATGGTTGTGTGATAGGTGTGGCATTACGCCCTGTATTCTTCATAGTAATATTATTATGATATGAGTATAGTATAATTATGATGTATTTTGTGCAAGATAAGGCATGTGAGATATCATTGGAAAGGATGTGATTTACTGAATATGATTATCCTACATCTATGCATGTATAATGTTGGTATCTGAAGTTAGAAATATTGTCTAAGCATCTATTACAAATGTGTTTACACCTGAGAAACACCTACTAGACAGAATGCAATGAGGCTAGATGGCTTGCTGGGAAGAGTCATTAGGGAAAACAATAAGTCTTTGGAGATGCTAATCTCCCATAGGGCCACCCAGGGGATTCAGGGGGCCTGGGGAAAAGCAATTTCGGGGGTCCCTTCCATAAAAAAAATTGCAATACTATATTCTTGTGGGGGCCCCTGTGGGGCCCAGGGCAAATTGCCCCACTTGCTCCCCCCCATGGGCAGCCCTGGGAAAAATAAACCTTCCGCATCTCAGAACAAACCCAGTTATGAGAAAACTTCTTTACAAGGTATCACTGGTTCTCAGCATCAGCTAGTGCTAAAAGGCACTAAAGCTCATTAAAAGGATTGGACAAATATTTTCCATCAAAACTTTTTTTGGATCAAAAACTAGGGGTTTTTAAAAAGCAGAAAAAAATCACAGACAATGTCTGCTTTCCATCAAAATTTGTTGTGGTTTTTTTTAATTGAAAAGCTCAAATTAGTCTGCCAAAACCTGAACATGGTTTGAGGTTTCAGAAGTGTATGGCCAAATATTTGCTGCTTCCTGTGTTTGATTGTTTAAAGAAACAATAAAAAAATTCTGCTTAAAAAAAATCCAGAACTTTTGAACCACCTCAGCTTGTGACCAAATGCCTGAGCCCATCCAGTCAGAGATTTTCTCAGGTTTCTGATACTCTGCTGGCATCCTTGACTCATATCTGTCTCCATAACTTTGGGTTCATTTAGGTTAGAACATAAGAACAGCCATATTGGGTCAAATCAGGAATTTTGCAGCCCCAAGCACGGCAGCAGGCTGCCTTCCGCGGCTTGCCTGCGGAGGGTCCACTGAAGCTGCGGGACTAGCGGACCCTCCGCAGGCAAGCCGTGGAGGGAAGCCTGCTGCCCTCGCAGTGTTGACAGAGCGCCCCCAGTGGCTTGCTGCCCCAAGCATGCGCTTGGCATGCTGGGGCCTGGAGCTGCCCCTGGGTCAAACCAAAGGTCCATCCAGCCCAGTTTCTGTCTACCAACAATGGCCAATGCCGAGTGCCTCAGAGGGATTGAACCTAACAGGTAATGATCAAGTGATCTCTCTCCCACCATCCATCACCACCCTCTGACAAACAAAGGCTAGGTACACCATTCTTTACCCATCCTGGCTAATAGCCATTAATGGACTTAACCTCCATGCATTTATCTGTTTCCTAGAGACTGGCTCCATGGGGTCTCTTGCAAACTGAAGATGGTTACTGTGGGTTTGTCTTTAGTATAGCTTATGTACATACTCCATGAACTGAGCATTTGAGCTTGTTCCAGAATCTGGGATGAGCCTATATTGTGAAAACTGAAATGCTCAAAATAGCACATGCATGTGAATGGACACAGGGTGCTAAAATTAAATTAACCCAGAGGTTCTCAAAGTGGAGGTCTGGACTCCTCAGGGGGTCACGAGGTTATTACCGGAGGTCACGAGCTGTCAACCTCTACCTCAAACCCCGCTTTGTCTCCAGCATTTATAATAATGTTAAACATATAAAAAAGTGTTTTCAATTTATAAGGGGGGGTCACACTCAGATGTTTGCTATGTGAAAGGGGTCACCAGGACAAAAGTTTGAGATCCATTGAATTAACTCCTCTGAAGCCTCAGGGAATGTGGCGGGGGGAGGATTTCTCTCTTGGTAGGGTTGGGAAGGAGGTAGGTGGTGTAGGATATTGATCTTCTCATGTGATTCCTCCCCCAGTGGCTAATTTTAAATGAAGCCACCCTCTCCTGACATGAATCGCTCTATGGCACTGAAATTAAATATAGACTATAATTTGGCATTTGAGAAGTGAAAGGGATGGTACCCCTAATGGCAAAGCTAACAGCTTGGCTCTTCTGCAAGCCTCAAACTACTAAATGAGCTTTAGAGTAGGGAAGGCTGTGCCTCTCAAACAGCCTGGCCCTGCCCCCTATCCGACCTCCACCCACTTCCTGCCCCCCGACTGCCCCCTCTCAGAATCCCCGACCCATCCTGCTCCTTGTCCCCTCATTGTCACCCAGAGACCCTCCACTATCACCATCCAGGGACCCCACCCCTGCTCCCTGTCCCCTGACTGCCCTGACTCCAATCCACCCCTGCTGAGTCCTGACAGACCCCCAGAATGCCCACAATCCAACCCTCCATTCCCTGTCCTCTGACCACCCCTCCCCAACCTTTGCCCCTTCCCTGTGCCCTGACTGTCCCGAAGACTCCCTGCCCCTTAGCCAACACCCCTGGCCTCAGCCTCTTACCCCTGGCTCCCGCCTCACCCAGAGCTCAGCGTGTCCCTGAAGAGCTGCAGCGTGTCTCTGGCAGGCTTCCTGAGATCCGCCTTGCTCAGAGCCGTGTGGTAAGGAGGCGGGGCTGCGAGCTCCAGTGGGGCCTGAGCTCCCTCCACTCAGTCTGGATCTCACAGCCCTGCCCCCTTACCACGCGGATCTGAAGGGGGAGGGGCTCAGGACCCACCGGAGACACGCTGCAGCTCTGTCCGGGGATGCTGCTTGATGCGCTGAGGCTCCAGGAGAGGGGCGGAGGCAGGAGCCTCGGCCGTTCTCTTGGGGGTCCCGGCGTAGCCTAGGGCCTGGGGCAAATTGTCCCACTTGCCCCCCCCCTCCCCGGGTGGCCCTAATCTCCCACTAGGGAGCCTTCCTGAGGAAACTGCAAACAGCCTCTGCTTTATGGCTACTGTGGCCCTACAGAGGCATGTGACTAAGTCACCTGGTACTGGACTCCATCTTGGGATACCAGTGTTTTTCCACTGAAAGGCATGGGAAACAACTAAACTTGGAGAGAAAGGGTTCCCGCCATATGTAAAAGCTATTTGAGGCAGAGGAGTGACATCATTGAGGCTCTTCTTCACTGTCTCCTTGCCCAAGATGACTGCTGGAAACACCTAAGAAACAAGGACTGAACTGGGGGAGAAGAGTTGAACAACCTTTAGGGTGAGACTTTACTGCTTCTATCCAATTTCTTTGGTATATTAAGCTTAGATTGTGTGTTTGTTTTATTTGCTAGGTAATCTGCTATGATCTGTTTGCTATCTCTTACAATCACTCAAAATCTACTTTTTGTAGTTAATAAACTTGTTTTTGTTTTGTCTAAAACCAGTGTGTGGATATCATAATTGGGGGCAGAAAGCTGTTGCATATCTTCCTCCACATTGAGGGAGGGGGTAAATGTCATGAGCTTATGTTGTACAGTTCCCTGTGCAGTGCAAGATGGTATAATGTTGAGTTTACACTCCAGAGGGGAGGAGGTGTGTGCTTTAGGAACTGGGAGGTGCCTTAGCTGAGCCTTCCCATCCAGAGCTGATCTCAGCATCTGTGTGTGTAGCTGCAGCTGTGTGTATGTGTGCTGGTAAAGTTCAGTCTGAAGCCTGGGAGAGGGCTTGGAAGGCTGCACAGCAGTGCAGTGTAAAGGGAGTCCAGGCTGATGGGGCAGGTGGGCTCAGTGGTACCTCAGTTCCAGGTGGCGCTGCAATGAGGGGGAACCCATTACAATAGGTTCTCATTTACAACAGGGATACTAATTACTGTTCACAGACTTCTTATGACATATGTGACAGGGTCAGGCCAGATGGCTACAGGAGAGTGTTAGAAGCAGATATATTAGTCCCAGATTAAGTGGATGGATCCCTTTTCCCTGGGTAAGGTAACGGGGTAGTTCCAGAACAAGCAGGAACTTGCTGGAAGCAATTAAGGCAGGCAGGCTAATTAGGACACCTGGAGCCAATTAAGAAGAAACTGCTAGAATCAATTAGGACAGGCTGGCTAATCAGGGCACCTGAATTTAAAAAGAACCTCACTTCAGTTTGTAGAGTGCATGCGAGGACCTGGGAGCAAGAGGCACTAGGAGCTGAGAGTGGGAAGGTCTATTGCTGGAGGATTGAGGAGTGCAAGCGTTATCAGACACCAGTAGAAAGGTCCTGTGGTGAGGGTATAGAAGGTGTTGGGAGGAGGCCATGGGGAAGTAGCCCCATGAGTTGTAGCTGTCAAGCAGCTGTTCCAGGAGGCACTCTAGACAGCTGCAGTCCACAGGGTCCTGGGCTGGAACCTGGAGTAGAGGGCAGGCCCAGGTTTCCCCCAAACCTCCCAACTCCTGATCAGACACAGGAGGAATTGACCTGGACTGTAGCTTCTACCAGAGGGGAAGGTCTCTGGGTTGTTCCACGACCCACATGGTGAATCTCTGAGGCGAACAAATCTGCCAATAAGTGCAAGACCCACCGAGGTAGAGGAGAAACTTTGTCACACATAGTAACGTAAAGACCACTGTTAGGCCAAATCAGAGGCAACTTGCATATAAGAAATTTTGCCATCAGATTTCCTTCCAGAGGCCTTTTATTGGCTTCTTTACTTCAAAAGGTGCAATAGTTTGGAAATTGGAATGTTTGAACACTTATCTATCAGCTGTTTAACATGGTGACATCACATGGGCTCCACTCTGTGGGGCTCTATATTACTAGTGGATGAGTTGATCTGGAAACACTAGGAAAGGACCTAAACCATCCCACAAACCCAAACAGGATATGTATTCAGGTTCAGACTTACCTCCCCCTCTTCTAAATGGAGATGGATCTGGATCATACTTCTGAACCTCAAGAACAATTTACAAATTACAAACCTCAGTTACAAAGGATGAATATAAACAAATAGCACAAGTATGTATGGACAAAATTAGAAAGGCCAAGGCACAAAATGAGATGAAACTAGCTAAAGACAAAAAGAGCAACAAGAAATATTTCACAAATACATTAAGAGCAAGAGGAAAAACAAGGACAAAGTAGGCCCATTACTCAATGACCGGACAATAAAATAATAACAGAAAATGTGGACATGGCAGAAGCATTAAATGATTCTTTTGTTTCAGTTTTCATAAAAAAGGTAGGTAGTGATCGAATGCCCAATATACTGAATGCCAGTGGAAATGAGATAAGATCCAAGGCTAAAGTAAGGAAAGAATAAGTTAAAAATTATTTAGACAAGTTAGATGTCTTCAAGTCACCAGGGCCTGATGAAATGCATATCTGAGCCATTAGCTATTATCTTTGAAAAGTCATGGAAGATGGGAGAGATTCCAGAGGACCAGAAAAGGGCAAATATAGTGTCAATCTATAAAAAGGAAAATAAGGACAACCCGAGGAATTAGAGACCAGTGCAAAGAAAGATAATGGAGCAAATAATTAATTTGCAATCAATTAATAAGAAATTAATAAGGTGATCAGTAACAGTCAGCATGGATTTGTCAAGAACAAATTGTGTCGAACCAACCTAATAGCTTTCCTTGGCAGGGTAACAAGCCTTGTGGAGGGTAGAAGTGGTAGATGTGGTATATCTTGGCTTTAGTAAGGCTTTTGATAGTGTATAGCATAACCTTCTCAAAAACAAACTAGGGAAATACAAGCTGGAGGTACTATAAGGTGGGTGCATAACTGTCTCAAAAACCTTTCCCAGAGAGTAATCAGTGCTGGAAGGGCATATTGAGTGGAGTCCTACAGGGATCAATTCTGGGTCAGGTTCTGTTCAATAACTTCATCAATGATTTAGATAATGGCATAGTGACAATGAGTTTGTGGATGATACCACGGGAAGGGGTTGCAAGTGCTTTGGAGGATAGGATTAAAATGCAAAATGATCTGGACAAACTGAGGAAATGGTCTGAAGTAAATAAGATGAAATTCAATAATGACAAATGCAAAGTACTCCACTTAGGAAGGAACAATCAGTGGGACACAAACAAAATGGGAAATGACTGCCTAGAAAGGAGTAATGTGGAAAGGGATCTGGGGTCATAGTGGATCACAAGCTAAATATGAGTGAACAATATGACACTGTTGCAAAAAAAAGCAAACATCATTCTGGGATGTATTAGCAGGAGTTTGTAAGCAAGATTTGAGAAGTAATTCTTCCGCTTTGCTCTTCTCTGGTTAGACCTCAATTTGAGTATTGTGTCCAGTTCTGGGTGCCGCATTTCAGGAAAGATGTAGACAAATTGGAGAAAGTCCAGCGAAGAACAAAAATGATTAAAGATCTAGAAAACATGACCTATTAGGGAAGATTGTAAAAATGTAGTTTGTTTAGTTAGGAGAAGAGAAGATGGAGGGTGGACATGGTAACAGTTTTCAAGCACATAAAAGGTTGTTACAAGAAAGACGGAGAAAAATTATTCTGCTTAACCTTTGAGGATAGGAAAAGAAGCAATGGGCTTAAATTGCAAAAAGAGAAGTTTAGGTTGGACATTAGGAAAAACTTCCTGTTAGAGTGGTTAAGCACCAGAATAAATTGCCTAGGGAGGTTGTGGAATCTCTATCCTTGGAGATTTTTAAGGGCAGGTTAGACAAACTTGTCAGGGTTCATCTACATAATCCTTAACCATGCCTTGATTGCAGGGGACTGGACTAGGTGACCTCTCAAAGTCTCTTCCAGTCCTATGATTCTATGATTCTATAAACTTGGAGAGAGGTCAAATTTGAATCTAAACGTCTGACCACCTAGGTCTGTGCCACGAACCCTGTGTACAGTACAGCACATCACTGTGCTGCAAGCAGGAAATAGACAAAGAGTCAGAAAGTCATGTCTGTCTCCTGGTTTTCTGCCTGCTCCTGGGTGGGGGGGGTGTACCCTTGTCATAAACAGATGGTTAAGGGTTAATGTCTCTTTTACCTGTAAATGGTTAAGAAGCTCAGTAAACCTGGCTGACACCTGACCAGAGGACCAATAGAGAGACAAGATACTTTCAAATCTTGGTGGAGGGAAGTCTTTCTTTGTGCTTTGTGTTTTGTTCGTTGTTCGCTCTCGGGATTGAGAGGGACAAGACATACACCCAGGCTTCCCAATCTTTCTGAATCAGTCTTTCATGTTTCAAAATAGTAAGTAATAGCCAGGCAAAGCGGATTAGTCTTATATTTGTTTTCCTGTAAATGCGTCTTTTTGATGGAAGGATTTTTACCTCTGTTTGCTGTAACTTTGAATCTCAGGCTGGGGGGAGGGAGGAATCCCTGTAGTCTATATGAATCTGAGTACCCTGTAAAACATTTTCTATCCTGATTTTACACAGATAAATTTTACCTTTTTTTTCTTTAATTGAAAGCTTTCTTTTTCAGAACCTGATTGATTTTTCCTTGTTTTAGAATCCAAGGAATTGAGTCTAAACTCACCAGGGATTGGTGGGGGGAAAAGGAAAAGGGGACGGTTAATTCCTTTGTTTTAAGATCAAAGGAGTTTGGATCTTGGGTTCCCTAGGAAAGGTTTTGGGGGAACAGAAGTGTGCCAGACACAGACTTCTGGCTGGTGACAGCGTACCAAATTTAAGCTAGTAATTAAGCTTAAAAGTGATCATGCAGGTCCCCACTTCTTGAACTCTAAAGTTCAAAGTGGGGAAAAAATCTTAACAACCCTGTATCAGTCTTACACCTGGCACCACATGTATCACCTGGTGCTTCCTGATGTATTAGGGAAGGAAACTTGGCTCCACCCATTCCTTGTTCCTCACCAGCCTACTACTGATGAAGGAAAGTAGCAGATCTGTGGAAGCTGCTCTCCTTTGAGGTAGGCAACTGGAATAGGGCTGCATGGGTGTGCAGGGTAGGCTATAATCTGTCCCTTCCTGGGTAAATCCTACCTCTATAATGACCTGAACATAAACCCCATTGTGAGCACCCTGATGGAGAGGAAATTCAGATTCTTCTCCAAAGGTTGCTATTCAGGCCCATCCCAACTAATTTTCTAAAAGGTAAGCAAACTTTTTTGAACTTTAGAAATTCAGTTCTACTTTTAGGTCAAAGTTTGAATGGGTTCTTGTTTTATCTGAATAATTTTGTCCATTCCTGAGAAACCCATACCACTTTGAAGAAACTCTTCTGAATATAATTTGGCTCACAGATTCTTCAGTTGCTGAATTCAGAAGATGAAAAATGATCTCTGCAATTAAAACAAATAAAGGGCTTTAAAAATGAAATATTCCGTGTGTGTGTGTGTGTGTGTGTGTGTGTGTGTGTGTGTGTGTGTGTGTGTGTGTGTGTGTGTGTGTGTGTGTGTAATTTTAGAGTATCTATTCCTGAATTCTCTTTAGCTAGAAGTTTTCAGTAGGAAAACTGGCCTGTTAAACTTGATTGTTGTATAAGTAACGAAAGCTTTTATTGTATTGTGTTACATATATGATGAGGTAGGAACTAGATTGCATAAATGAAGTTCAATATCTAAATTTGTTCATTCATTCCATCACATATTTAGTTGCCTATTATGTGAAACAATAATGCTTCTGTATAACTCAGATACTATTTACAATGCCAGTCTTTCCCCTAATTCTTATTGTATAGATTATGTACTTTACAGAAAGATGATAATATTTTAACATTTAACCTTATACCTGTTTTGCAGGTGTGGGTGGGGGCTTTTGGATAGGGCTGAGCTTCCCATGAGGGAGTTTTTGGTGTGCTTTCCATAATAATGAAAGAGTGGAAAGGAAAATTTTAAATCAAGACTGTATGTTTTTTTCTCAAAGATGTGCTCAGTTGAAACAGAACTGCATACAGGGAAGTCCAACAGCCTGTGTTATACAGGAGATCAGATTAGATGATCACAACAGTCCATTTCTGGCCTAATAAACTAAGACTATGCCAATATCAAAGTTATTTCACAGCTATATATTAGTACTAAGGTTTGGCTAGATTGAATATACACTATAGCTGTGAAATACAACTGTTTAAAGATTAAAACCTACAGAAAAAGTGTAGCTACTTTGTGTCATTTATACTCCACTGACAGACCATTTCCAAACATGGGAGATTAAAGTTAGGCACCTAAATAAGTGACTTGATTTTCAGAAGTGTTGAGCAAACTTAGAGATTTGTCTTCAGAAGGAAACGTTGGGAGGTTTGAAAGCTTTGTTTTCATAGGAAAAAGCTTATTTTCAAGGACAACCGTTTCAGCACTAACTCAAATTGGCTTTCTCCACTTAAAATATAGTGGTAATGGATTAAGAACCAAGTGTAGCAAGGTCACTTCTCTAACACTGAACAAAGAACTTTACTACATTAAGGAAAACAGTAAAGCTCTCCTGTCTCCTTCTCCCTGCTTCACTGTGAAGCATCTGCCTTGAGCTTTCCCCAGGCTCATTTTGCCCGGCTTCTTGTTACATTTTTAAAGAAACAGTACACATATCCTCACCCAAAGCTGCAAAGCCTCTGCAGTTAAAGTCACAGGCTGGTCTCTGTTCTAAGGAGAAACATCTATCTGAGAGGAAGGTTTGTGCTGCCATTTTGTAACCACCCAAACCTGCCCCTTTCCCATGAGTGGGCTTCAGACTTTACCCAGTCTGATTAGTGGCAGCTAGATTTGTGACTATGTTGGTGGATGCACTGAGCACATTGTGCAGACCTTACTGCACTAATGTAGTGTGTGTGTGTGTGTGTGTGTGTGTGTGTGTGTGTGTGTGTGTGTGTGTACGTACACAAGAAATTTTGCAGGCTAATAAGCAAAAAATTAAATTCTTTTCCCTTACTCAAAGTATATCTATAACCTCATTCTGGTTTTTTTTAGCCCTACAGAGCAGATCGACCTCTCACCTGGCTAAGATGGTCCGCTAAGAAGCCAGTACATATGCATTCTGGGTAACATATCATTTCTTTTGTGTAAGATCCTGAGCTTGTAAAACTTCTGGGATAGATCCTCAGCTAGTGTAAATCAGTGTAGTTCCACTGAAATCAATGAAGGTACACATTGACTTACACCAGCTGAAGTTCTGTCCTTCTGATGACTGGGACTTCATCTTTCTAAGGAAGACATGCAAAATGGCCATCACTTTTGCAGCTTTTAAAGATGCTTCCTGCAGCGCAGGTCCTTTTAGATTGCATTAGATAGGCACCCCCTAGTGGAAGTAAAAATATTAACCTGTGACATGATTATAGCCTATACCAAGATACACATTTACAACAAGATTTTTAGTTTTACCTGTTAAATATTGGGGTCAGGTTTCCAAAATACTGCACACACGACTGCTCAGAACAATTGTTGGTGCCTAAAACATGAGAGCAAAAACATAGTAGGTATGCACATATCAAATAGCTGAGTGGCAAATTTAGCATCTAACTGGATATCTGTTTACATCAGTGACTGTTTACATCAGATATTTATGCTTGTACATTAGGTGTGTGCACATTTCCATGTGCCTAAGTCTGAAAATCTGTCTCCTAAATCACAAGTTGCTAATATGTGACAGATTGCAATGCGCATATAATGGAATTCCAATGAGATAACAAATCACCCAAGCTTCTCTGTTGTGTTTCCATTATGTGGTCAGAACTCTGGGATGAATCAAATATTGCAAACATCTCTTAAACCATCCTAGGAACCAGCAAAACCTAGTAGGGGAGATTCTTTAGTTTGAACAATGCTAGAAGACTTAAAGTGGTTTCTCCAAACAATAGGTTTCCTATAGGTGGTGGTCCTAGGTGGAGGCATGCAGACCCACACACCACTTTAAGGTTACTTTTTTTTTCTTTATCAGAGTATGAAACTGAAAAGGCTGACGTTACAGACCAATAGAATTCTTGTTAAAAAAGTAACATTGTCTCAGGGTGGCAGTGAAAGGATTAGCTGAATGGAAGCCAGAATATGGAAGTGAACAAGCTGGTACAGTGATAACAACAACAGGAGCCCTCTACAGGCATTTCACTATAGTGATTAAATCTGCTTTACACTGAAATGAGATACATCACCTGGGCCTAATGGTTGTTACATCATGGGTGGGTTTTGTTATGCCAGAAGGGAGGGTGGACTTGTTCTGGAGAATGGGAGAAGGTGTTTTCTTGCAGGGCCACTTCTTAAACCTCTCTGTATGAACTCTATTACTAGGATACTGATTTTCATTGCATCATAGATATGCAGGCTGTATTTTGTTCACCTTCCAAATTTCCAAATCCAAATCTGCTTATCTCTTCATAGAAATAAATCTATGAATCTATGTAGCTTTAATCCTCTTGCTCTGAAACAACTAAAATGCATATTTTACCTATTATTTATTTCCTTTTAAGTTCTTAAGAAATGTAATATCTTCTATTTAAAGTTCTTCAGTGGTAACAATTTTTCTGCCTTTTAATTCCAGTCAGATTGTGTATTTTTCTAACAAGCTAGATAAGGAACATTTCCTCTTCCCAACTCATTTTAAGAACAAAACTACAATCATGGAACCTGGCTGGTTCAGAAACAAGCTTTGCCTGACCAAGACTGGTGATCCTCCAGTCGGAGTGAGTCCAAAGGCTGAAGTTCCCAAGGAAAGTTTTACAAGATATATGAATATACTAATCTCTGCATATATAGTTTTCATCAACAATACACTCAACAGACTATGATAAAAATAAAGTAACAATAACGCAGAACTTATATTCTTCTAACATTGTCACTGAAAGGTGATCATCATTTTCCATCAAACTTTAAATGCTCTTTGATATTTAGAGTAAGGACCTGAGGCTACAACTTTTACTCACCTGAGTAGTACATACACATAAGTAATTCTCTTCAACTCAGAGGTACTTGCTTGAGTAAGTTCTACTTGGTATGAGTAAAGTTTGTAGAAGCAGGCTTTAAAATAACTTCTACCTAGCCACAGCAGCAAATACTGCAGACAGTGTTCCTTTACTACTTGCAAAGGATGTATACCTTGGCATTAATTCAGATAGGAGTCCAAATTTATCCCTGGTCTAATACCTCTGACTTCAGTTGTGCTACAGTGGGAGTGAATCTGTCTCAACCTAACAAATTATTTTTTCACAATACCCAATGAAGAATGGTTCTGGTTTAGTAACTCTCCCTTCTTTTCTTATGGAATGTTTTTTTATGAGAGAAAAGCACCTATATCCTTCTTTGAGTTTGTGGTTTTTTTAATGTTTTAATTGAAAGCATGCACCATTATTTTTGCTGGCTCAGTCTGCTAGGCTCATCTGTAACATTCTTCTCCAAAATACCCACACAATACATGCAATTCAACTGTAAAAAAATGAATTTAAGTCATGTAAAGGTGACATTAGCATCAGAGTTAAGGGTTTGGCCTAAATCTACAAACACAAGAAAAGTGTAAGTACTGTAAATTAGAGCTAAAAAGCCTTCATTAAAAACAAAAATAAAATGGTATCAGTCTAGATATTCAATCCTCAGCTCTGAATTCCCTTCCTTATGCTAAATCAAATCCTTAATGTTATCAGGAAGATTTGTGTGTGAGCAAATTTCTGGTTGCAAGTATCATTCAAAACAGAGACTAACTGGTATAGCAGGGTACTGAGGAAATAATACTTGCTGACTTTCATGGGACTAACATGAATGGAGATTACCAGGATCAGGCACATACATAGCACCAGCTTCATAACCATTACAGTCTGTCAGTCTAGGTTTACTTGGAGACATTTTTGTTTGTGAATCATTAACATGATAGACTACAATTACGTCTCTGGAGCTATTATAATCTAATGAGTCAACACATGGTGACAGTGGCTCTTTTTGCAATGAAGGGGTGGTGCATAAAAGGTGAGGAACAGTATTTTGTATTTATATTTTTTAATTTAGATTTATAAGTACTTTAAAGGTGTCTATTCAAGGTGTCCTGGAGCACCAGTAATTCACTTACTTAGAAAGCCTTCTGAAATATTCATTTTCTGCACATGCATTTCCAAAGAATTATTGTGTGTTGCGTGTGTGTTTTCACATATGCACATTTCTTAGTTTATGCGGAAATGGTGTCAATGATGCAGTCATAACTCAAAAAACTGATTTCTTTTAAAATATTATAATATGTTAGATTTTATCCTAAAAGAATATTATAAGCTTTTGAAACCCCAGGTCTGATGAATCTGTAATGGCAATACTGACAGTTGCTTAACACTGCTGCATAGAAACCACGGTGATAGGCACCTTATAAAAATAAATAAAATACATCATCATCATAAAATCTTAATTAACTGAATGTCATTGGGGAAAGACTGAATAATCCGATAAGCACAACTGGATTATTTATTATTTGGATAATTGAAGAATTTTCAATGTCATTAACAGAGGTGGTGGGACGTCAGCCTGTTTTTGCATAACAAATAAAGATAATGGAGCTTGAATCATAAATAAATAATAGTGTTACAATAATCAAAAAATTTTGGTCATGAGAACAAATTAGAAGTAATGTACAGATCAGCTTCCTTTTGTTGTCCAGTGAAATACTTAGGTACCTCTCATAAATGGATTTAGACATTATGGTTATACATATGCCTCATTCTTTTAACCATTGCTACAAACTCATTATTATTTTATTAGACGCAATAACCTCTAAAAAGTCAGGAATAATTGCCCAATTGTTCTTGTGTCTTCCTACAATTACTACAACTAGAAAAAGAATTTTAGTGGTAGGTCAGAAGGGGATAATGGGTAATGATGTTGCATACCTGTTTGGTCTGATTTTTGTTCTAGCATCATGCCTACTCCTGTTCTGACCTTCACGTAGCTGGTAGTATGTCTCTGAGAGAAAAGGACATAACAAAGCTACAGTATTATAAACTGAAACCTGGGTCCCTTTATTGATATCTAAACTGTATAAGAATAGATGGCTATACTATGACTGATTTCTAGACTGTGAAGGAGATGTAAACTAGATTAAATCCCGGGGAATGATTTACCACAATAATTTTATCTGTCTCTTTCTGTTCTAGCAAAGTAGAAATGGGAATGGAAGATACTCAGATACTCTGCTTCAGCTTTCAATAGCACTCCTCCCCCTCTCCACCTCAACCCCATCTTCATTCTAGCCCTGCAGTCTTATGATAAAGAAGGATGCCATGCAGTGTAAATTCAGTCAGATTGTCAATGTATCCATCCACATTCTCAGTCTCTGTTCAATGTTCCATGACAACAAGGTGAGATGGCAGAGGTTATCCGAACAGCTGCTTCCTAAGCTAGAAATTCCAGGCATTGAAAACCATCTGTCTATACATTCACAAATGTATATAAGGGCAATCTATCAGGCTGCAGCACTGCAGCTGCCACTCCATCAGGCCTGCTTCCTTTCTAGACGCTGAACAATAAGAGCTAGTTCTTCACTTTGTGTCACACAGAATGGCTGATTTGATTAAGTCCCCAACTCTCATTATGCTAGGTAGGGGTGTAGAATTTCAATGATAATCCATAATGCATGACCAGTTTGTCGCCATGGCAACATAAATTCAAGGTTACTAGCTCAGACGCATAATTGGGTGTGCATTGAGTGCTGAAGAAGGGCTGTTAAAATTCTTGTCATAGAAGAGTAGCATCCATCATACTGCCTGAAATTGCAAAGTACTCATAATCAGAAAGAAAAATCCTTGGAGAAAAATGCTAATAAAATAATGATTACATATAATATAATTGTTTAAGTTTAACTACTTTGATTTGTAAAGTATTTTAATTAATACGAGTGGAAAAGGCAACTCATTAAACACAAAAGATTTTGGTTTAATGTCCCTCACCCTCAATATTTGCACCTTAAACATTTCAGCTGTTTGACTGATTAGCTCAGAACCTAATCCATATGATGAAGTAAAAGATGATGCGTCACACATCTAGCACAATCTCACTGTCAATATTTGTCCAGGTTTGATCTTTTGTGGCTGAACATATCCTCAAAATTAGCTGCACTCAAAAAAATGGACCATTTTTCCTTTTTTAAAAAAATTAGGATTTTTTTTAATTGCCTTGAAGAATTGCATTGATCAGCAGCCATTTTAACTATCCAAGATGAAAATAAGTAAGGTCAAATTGAACAGATGGAAACAAGGCATTTAAAACTAAACTAGAAAATGGTCTAGAAAATATATTGTAGGGAACAATCTTACACTAGCAGATGGATGGAACAGATGACCCAGTATGTCTTTTTTATCTCTAATTTCCAGGCATTTATGATTGCATACTATCTGACACCTGACATACAGCATATTATTTTGGGGGGTTGTTTTTTAGAAAAAAAGTGTTTCAGTAGATCCTTATTTTAGTTGATATAAAAAATAAATTTATAAATGCATAGAACATCTGCATTTCTTATCTTATCCTCAAACAAGTGTTTTTGATGCCTGCTTTTGCCAACAAGGCAAAAATGGGCAAATAGGATTATGCCTGAGCATTTCCAAAATGTAAGGGGCTTAAACTCAGCATGACATTAGATGAAGGAAGATCATCACTAAATGAAGATTTTCCCACTCCCCCCATTTTCCTTGATACCATCTAACTTGTGTGTATCCATTTTATAGCCCTTGGGAATTCTAGCTGAGATACTTCAGCATATGGTTTTATTTATTATTTCTAGTAGAATTTGACATTATTTCAGTTTCTGTTTCTGTAACCATATCAGGAGAGTTTTTTCAAAGGAAGCAAACATCAGCTTATGCCTTTTCAGTCAAGACTGTCCCTTTCTCCAGGGACTAAGCTTTTATTTAATTCTGTAGGAGATTTGTTGACTGATATATAAAAATAAAAATAAAACCTATCAAACATAAATAGAAAGTCACAGAAAAGAAAATTTTATTTGAGCATATCTTCAAAATAAAATTAAATTGTTTGGGATTTTCACACACAAATCCCTTGGACGTATTTCTAATCTACCTTCTTTCTAAATTGCTGGAAAGTTGGCTTTTATTTCCTTTATGCAAACTTCTTATAGAATGAAAGTAAGTCTAAAATGGCACTATAAAGGTGCAATTATATAGTATTTAACTCTTTTTATGTTTTAAATCTAATTTCAAAGTAGTTTATCTTTCTTAAAAAGATTTCTTTCCTGACACTACCTTTTTCATTAGTAAATGGAATTGATTAAAAAATATGGGCTTTACACACCTAGCAAGGATTTTTTTTAACCTTGATGTTTGCATTAAATCTTACAGCTCCTTTTCTGAGGAACTGAGTTTAAAGTCACCCCATTGTGTTACCACCTTTAACATGACTCATATTTGTAACTAGTTTCCATCTCCGAAAATGGGCCTGATCATTAGGATATTACCAATCACGTCAGTGGGACTTGTAGCTTTAGTGGGGGCTACTTGTGTGAGTGAGGGGGCGTGCAAGACCAAGCTAAAGTCTGTATTTTAGATGATGTTTTAGTTTGATATGATGCTTGCAAATATTGCATCTGGATCTAAATTCTGTGCTTGATGTGCACATGTAATTCCATTTAACATTAAGAATGTTAATGAGAGTATGCCTCTATGGAGGTTGGGGGGGGCGGGGGTGAGGAGCAGGTTTGTCATTCTGATTTAAATAACAAGTGACTTTTGTGAAGAGTACCAGCATGTGGTCTCATACACTCACATTGTGGAGATGCAGTGGCTCTCAATGAGAGCGTACTGATTTCCACATTGATGCTCAGTGATGCTTAGCCAAGTGAACCCAGAGTTGGGGGCAAATATTAAAACTCAGTGTGCCTTCTCCAGGAAGAAATGTTTTAGAAACTGTTCGGTTCTGTGTTTGGAAGAAAGCATAAAAGAGCCTACTGGGAGAGAATGGGTTGTGGCTTTGTGAATATCAGGAAAGAAGACTGGTTCAGTTCAAAGGTTCAAACCATTTCATTGCTTGTTTGTTTCTCAAGTGTACAGAATACATACAGAACTGGATAGAATCAGCTTTCAAGGCCTTAAGTAGTAATGTGATTGTATGCTTTGATTAATTGGCAACTTTCTTTTGGTATTTCAAGGAATCAAAGCATTTGATATCAGTTTTAAAATAGATTTTTTTTCCTGCATAGCTAAAAATTGCTACTGAAGCAAATACTGTTCTTTCATGTTGCATTGTTATGGGTGTTGTTTTGCAGAATTCTGTGGAAGCACTGAGTAAGAATAGCTACAGCACCTCCATTTTTGAAAACTGAAACAATGAAGGTAACAGATTGTGATGTGGTGTGAAAAGCAAGTGAGTTGTATAATATATATCCTATATCATCATTCAGAGAACGCTGGTAGTTAGATTCAAAGGAAATACCATTTCAGTTTACCAGTGGATAGCATAGCCATTTTTTAGATGCAGAGAGTAACAAATTTTGCGTGTTAATCAACCAACTCAGAGTGAAATTATTCTATAACAAACAAAGAATTCATAATAAATAGCTACGAATAAGTGCTTGAACTAAAAATGAGCAGGTGAAAGTAAAGCTAAAATCCTTTATGTTTCACCACCTCTCTCTGAATAAGCTAGATATGCCTTTTTTATCCATACGTGGAAAAGTGCTGCTCATTTTGTTCATTTGGCACATCACATTTTATTGTGCTGATTTTCATGAAAGTGCTATCTCAGGATGTGCAACACATACAGTTCAGCAGGATATATTAGAAATATAAATTTCTAATGTGTTTTGTATATGTCCTTAAATTGACACATGCAGGTAACATAAAAGCTGTTATTCATACATTTGTGTTTTGCAATATTTTAGGAATGATCTATCTATTTTTCCTGGTGTATTTGTGGTACTAATAAAATGTGAATGTCACATATTCACAAGTGTGCAGTGATGCATTTGTTATTATAAAATTAGATACATAAAACACCACTTAACCTAATATTTTGGATTACTCAGGACTTGATCCAGTAATCCTCACTCATCTAGATAACTCACTGACTACAATAAGACTATTCAGGGTAATATGAATTACCCATACCATTCTGACAGGGCATAGTTCCAACAAGATACAAAAGATTTCAGTGGGAAATCCAGATTTACTTATGAGAAAAATTTATTTTGTGCAGGGTGGTCACAATATTCATTCTCTCTTGTCTTTCAGCATGAATAGCTTATTTGTGTATGATAAGAGAAAGTTGGGGATGGCAACGAAAGATGATGGGGAAATCAGAACTTTTATTTGCAGATGCAGTTGAATTAATCTTTTTAGGAAGAGCAAATCTACAGCAATTTTATAATCGGCCTTTTTAGCTACATTAATCCATTAAGGTATGGAAGGTTAGGGAGGAAAGTGGCAAGTTGTTGGTTGGTATATGTGTATTTTATAGATATTAGTAAGTGGAGGAATTGTTGATCAAAACATAAATAATTAAACCTTCAGAACAATATGAAGAAAACATAAATAATTTACAAAGATGTAATGGACATCATATAACAAAAGATAATTCTACTACATTATCTATTAAATGCTAAAAACTATGTCCACACAGCATTAAGGTGACATAGTTAAGAACATAAAGAACCAGAAAATACACAAGTAGAGGGCCAAATCCACTCCATGTTAACTGCTGTAAATTCAGAGAAATTTCATTTAAGTCAACAGAGTTGTTCTGGATATATTCCATTGTATCTGAGAGCAAAATCTGGCATTATGGTTCTATAAATCACGTTAATTTGGCTACATTAAATATAAATAGTAATATATTACACATATAAGGTGCCACAGGACTCTTTGCTGATAATACACATAGATACAAAAAGAGAAATGGAAATATAAGAAACAAAACAGGAGAAAGTCTTTCATGAGAATTTGTGTTGGTCTCTCCACCAATACATTTTGCATTATTCAGAAATGTTACACCCAAATATGCATATGCTTGCATATACATGCACACTAATTGAATTTTCCACAAAATTCTAAAAGAATGAAAAATGTTTGCAATGAAATATCTGAAATAACTTTCCTTTTGGTCTCATAAATTTGGAATGAAAAAATTCAAAACACCTTTTTTTAGTCAAATAGCTTATATGTAAAATTTGAAAAATTGAGATGGGGAGACTGCGGTGCCTCTTAAAGCCACATATCCGATTGGATTAAATACAGAAGTGAGAGCCAGGAAATTCTGAGATATTCTCACCTCTGATTATGTCTGGCCTTTGTCATGCTCATGTGGCACTTCACAAACATGATTGAGTTATGTCTCACAACATCCCTAGTCAAGGAGAAGTTGCCAGGCTAATTGCAGGAATCACAGGTTGAAGTTCTGTGGCCTTCATTAAACAGGGGATCAGAACAGATTACCAGTTTAATATATTATGATCAGTATAGGCACATGCGTTAGTTGTTTCCAGGATTAGGGCCTAAATGATTTGTCCAAACTCACCCAGGAAGATTGTGTCAGAGCCAGGAACCAAATATAGGTCTCTTAAACTTTGAAATCCTCACCTCACTGGGTTGAAGTAGGTCATTGAGGGCAACTGATGGTACAAGGTGAACAGCAATATTTTGGGGGAAAAATAGGTACCTAACTATGGAATTCAGAACCTAGCTTTAGACTTCTAGTTTTGAAAATCTTGGCTTTAATTTTCTGAGCTTAAAATTTGTTGTATATTATTTGCCAAGCACACTTAAAATTGCTGGCAAAAACCTAAAAATGAAGAATCTTTGATTATTTTCACACCTCTAATTTTTCCCACCACTGAGACAAAGACCCAGTCTACACATAGATTTGATACCAATATGACTATTTCAGTCAGGGGTATGGCTCTTTTTTTTTTGCAGGGGGTGGGGAGGGTAAGCCAATATAACTATAGAGTTACAATCCCTAATGTGGACACAATTACCCCTGAATAAAGGTGCTTATTCCAGTTTAGCTTAGTTGTTCCACTTTCTATACTGGTACCAACTATACCGATATAAACACTTTTATAGTACACTGACATAGTTAAAGCATTTCAACTTTTGTGTGTAGACAGAGCTTTAGGCAGTTCTTTTAGAGTATGTTGCTATGCTACAGTATCCTTTGTCCACACTGTACTAGGAATAGCCCCCAATCCTTGCCCAAGCCTTGAGCTCATGGAAGGTAGCAATCCCTGTGTCAGCCATGCAGGACAGAAAGAATGTGTACTCTAATGAAGGAGAGGCTTCATTAGGTTCTACTAAAATCTTAATAGAGGCTATTGAGCAGGATCAAAGTGATTTTTGAAACACCTGTAACTCCCTATAACTTTCCCCTCCCAAACATAAGCAAAGGTACTACACCAGGATGAGAATTATTTCCATGCCAATTTTCAGGCTGTAAACATTACAAGTTTTTGCTATGCCTCCATTCAATAAACTTGAATTTGTCTAAAATTGATTCTAACAACGGAAAATCTGCATGTTGTTATATTCAATTGTGATTCAAGTGACTAAAAAGATTTTGTGCTAACTTTCCAAAAACACTTTTGTGCAGACACCAAGCATGGAATATTTCATCTGGAAATATAAAAATTCCAAAAGGTTTTATGCATGTGAGAAAAGGGAGTTAAAATGATACTGTTTTGCAACCTTAACAATAGTGAGTATGACCTTTGTCTGTTACAATTTAAGGACATTTGGAATAAACATTTCATTGTTGCATACCTTAACACAGAAGGAATAAATATCTAGTACAGTTTCTATGTCCCTATGGTAATTCCACAAATGTTAAAGTGACTATTTGTATAGTGCTTCCCAGCCTGTTAAATAAATAGACATTCAGAACACAGCACACAAGATTAATTTCCTCTCCAGCTGTAAAAAAATAAATGTAGTCTTCAATCTTGTAATGTAAACGATAGAAGCCAGAAGAGAATGGAGAGTTGCAACCAGCATTTGACCTATATTTAACATTAAAACACTTCAAGAAGCAGTAATGATCTGGATGAAGTGTGCAGAGTTCACTGGAGTTTTTCTTGCACACTATTCAAGTCTAAAGTAATAAATGAGCAACAGCATAATCTGAGAACAACTAGAGGGCAAAGGAAGCCAGATTTGCATTTTAAAATACACTGATTTCAATATTCTTCATTATATGATCTTTATTTCAGATAATTACTTTACTAGCTGACATTATCCATAGGTAGTCACATTAGCAGTTTCATTATGCCAAAGGAGAAGCTAAATGGCTAAGTCTATTTTACTTGATACCCATATTCTGGATTGTTCTGCTGATAACTTCGGACACAATTTTCTTTGCCAGTTTACATACAAACCAGAATTTCGGGGTGGAGGTGATCATTGTTTTGTTTTTACCTAATTCTCCAAGAAACAAGTGAATTCTATCCTGGAAAGCAAATGTGCTTAACAAAAAAACATGTATTCTTTCTTTGACAGTTTCGCAGGATTCCATAGTCAAATCCGGGATCTCAGCTCCCCTCCTCCTAGTTATATAATGTGTAGCCCCTGTGGGCCTTTCATCATCTCATTCCCTGTCCTTTGAACAACAGAGAGGCATCCTTGAGGGCTCAGGATCCTCCTTTGCCCCATTTTCATATGGGGAACAACAGAAGCAGCCTCCAGGCACCTTCATTAAGCTCTGAAATCTGGACACTGCACTGTATTGCAGGTCTCCAATCCCTGCACCCCATCTGCTGTGTAATTAATGACATAATTACTTCATTGTATTATGTCTCGTTGTAGTTAACCCAAATCAAAGTGTGATGAATGGATTTAAGTTGCAAGTATAAGTATAGGAATATGTATTATTGTATTATAGGGGTATAGGATTGACAAGCATGTGTTAGTGATAAGAATGTGTCAGGTATACACATAAGATAAGGCTGTAAAGCAAGGTCCTACATGCCTGAGGCCGTCAAACTTCAGCTTAGCCAGATCAGGCCTTAGGTCTGAAAGGCCTTGCTTTACAGCTTTATCTTACATGTATACCTAACACATTCTTACCAATAATGCATGCTTCTTAATCCTATAATATTACCCTACATATTTCTATGCCTAAACCTAGAATTTAAATCTATTCAGCACACATTGATTACATATGCATTAACTACAACAACAGATAATACAATTACATGAAATAATTTGCTTCAGCTGCTAACCTCTCCCTGCCCACTGAGATTCTCATTCTCCTTCCTAATCTGCCTCCCCATTTCCCTCTCAGTTTTCACATTACCATCTCCCTCTCCCCCATTTCAATCTTGGGGCCTCAACCCCAAGAACACATAAACCTAAAGATAAGATTTTTGTAACATAAATATAGAAACACTCATATAAATATGGTGTTAGCATGGTGTGTGCTTGCTGCCATCATCCATAAGCTCTTTGGGGGCAGGGACTGCATCTTCTGTGATTTTGTACAGCAGTTAGCACGATGGAGCCCTGTTCTAGATTGAGGCCATTAGGTATTATGGCTATATAAATAATTTCCTACTCAGCAGGTATTGTGCTTCCATTAATACGTTTTGAAATCTTTCCCACAATACATGTTTATTTTCCTTCCATTCTTCCAACAATGCCAATCCTGCTTCTCCATTCAGCCACTTCTCCCACAAATATCTGTGTGCTTTCTTCCTAGCTTCCCTTTGTTCCTGGGACAAACTTCCTGATGATCTAAAAGGCTCCTACTCTCTCACTTGAGTCAAGTCCCTTCTTAAAACCAACTTCTGCCATGATGCTCCCAATTAAATTAACTAAGATACCATGCTCTAGCCATGAAGTCTTGGTGAAACCAAGAAATCATGTAGTCTTGGTGATCTTAACCCAGTCCTCAGTGAGGCTTTGTGCAGGTACAGGAGTCTACTCATGTAGAAGTCGATGCAGAATTGGAGCCGAAGTTTGTAGCTTCTTGAATCCAAGTTCATGTCTTCCTGTTTTGGGAGGCACATAAGATAACTTTGGGTGAAGAGCAGACAGCTGACAAATTTCTACATGTTATGGGTCAGACCATCAGATGGTGTAAATCAGCACAGCTTTACTGAATTCAGTGGAGTTACTGTGATTTATACCAGTGAAGGATGGCCCCTTGCATTATTTAAACATTTATTTGGAGGTTGGATGTTTCAAAGACATGCTCTCAGTGCACACCAGGGCTTGTGAGCACTTCTCATAGGTCAGCTTTTCAATTATTTTCAAACCTCTTAATGTAGTTATAATTTAGAAAGTTACGGTAAGATAAAAACCAGGGAGATATGGGGATTATGTGATGGGAAGCCAAAATCAGATAGTTGTAATATTACAGATAGCCTCCCAAGGCCAGATTTTTAAAGGTATTTAGGTGCCTAACTCGAATGGGTTAAACCTCCTAGTGAACAGCTTCTGTGTTCAGTACCTGCTAATATTTAGAAATTTTTAGCCAGAGGCGTTTCCAAGTAGATTTACCAATGTTGAGGTGCAGCCTGATCGTGAAACAAATTATAGTTCCCTGGAAATAATAACTCTTTTGACTCTGCGTTGACTCCATTTCCCCCACAAGAGTTGAAAGGAACAGATGCATAATCATAGACATTCTCATTAAAATGAAGCAATGTGACATCTCATTATACTGAGACATAAAACCCAGCATCAAAGATGACAACCTACGTTCTTTTGTGTTACCCTTTTCCAATGATGAAACTAGCGGGCTGAAAAGATGCATGCAAGTATTAACTATAAAATTCCACCACCAACAATAAGACAAACAAACCAAGAAAAAACCTTCTGATGAAACAAATGGGTAGCTGCATTGGAGTGCCAGAGGTAAACCCTGCAATATTGACAAAACCCATCCTGACAAGGGAGTGTTCACATTTTTGATAAGGCTGAGCTAGGTATCCAAGATTGCATCTGGAATCAGAGAACAGGATTATCATTAGCAGAGGAAGATTAACAATGTTCTAACCGTTACACAAAACAACCCCTGAAATCTGCTTAAGACCTGATTGAGCCCTGAGCTGCTGGGTCCTCTTCTCAATAGGAGCCTTCAGCACCTTACTGGAACAGGTCATCAATTGTCAGGTGCCATTAAAAACAAAAAGAAGCCAGTTTTGTAAAGGAATTGGTCCACAAGGAACATTGCTTGGCAGTGAAACAGAAGTAATCAATCAGTGAGGCCTTCTACTCATCCTGGCAGTGTAGAGCTCTCTGACAATACCAACAAAACTGGTAATGATTTGTTCTAACTCTGGATATAGAGCTATATATTGTTTGGTTCTATCTACTTTCTTGTCCAAGTAAAATCCTTATTCAAAGACACAGTCTTGCCCTTTTCTTTAACAGTTATCTTAAAGTAATTAGTTTAATTTTATTCTTTCTTTTGTCCAGCAATGCCTTAGTAAACAATAAATGCTGTTTGTCTGTATTTGCTTCCAAGTGAACTGCAGAAATTACAATTGGAATTCTGAATTGGGATTAAGAAAAAATAATCAGAAAATAGTATGTCCTTCCAGGAGCCACAGCTCATGTCAGAACTCATTCATCTAGGCCCTCTCTTCGAGTCAATAGATTGACAGAAACTGAACTTTGATGCTTTTTCCTTTTACTTCAACAACTCATTTTTAACTGCCAATAAAAATAAAATAATAAACAAACAACCCCACAACCAATCAATACTTGCACTGTCAGAGATGACACAAATCAAAATTAACATTTGTTTCTTCTCACGGTTTGCCTTAATTTCCTAATTTGTCTTAGTTCTTTGCATGACTTATTCCTAGTTGCTTTACCTCTCAACATTAATTTGGTTAAGGAGAACTGGGTGATATTTTTGAACAAGTTTTTCATTACAAAGGACTTTTTTCCCCCCAGAAGTGAAAAACAGTTGGATTTGGGGGATTTTTTCAAGACTTTAAATGTTTGAAAATATTATCAAACCTGTCATAGAAACATCAACTTTTAATTTACCAAAAAAAGCTAATATTCACTGAATGAAAAAATTCAGTATACAGTAAAACTGTTAAAAAGATTAAGACATTCTGAAAAAAGAGTGCCAGTTTTGAATACTATAGAATGGAAACAGCTTTTAAAAAAAAACATAATTTTTAATGATTTTTTTAACCAGACCCAAAAGTGTCTTTTAGTCTCTTTATAATGCACATATCTCAGAGCTTGCTTGGTTTTCGTCCACTGAGTCTGGGAGTGACTGTGTGTAATGCATATAACCGATATTTAATAACACTGCTCTACAGCCAAAATGCTTCTGAAATAAATGTAGTCCAACTTTACTAATTCTGGGCCACTGAGAACGAAAATGATGCTTAAAATTGTTGATTGGCTCTAGTTTTCAAGATATGCTATTGGGTCAGTATATAGGACCCTTGACTTGGGAATGGCGGAGGATAAGTGAGTTATAAAGGGAAGGGAACTCAATTTAAACCAGAAATGACTAAAATACATCTTTGACTGGATCTATGAATAAATCTATGACTGGGTTTGGACAGTACTTGCTTTTTAGGCAAAACAATGAATGATGCAATCTGAAGCTGGTATTGCATCATACATGATATGAATTGCATTATGTTATTCCTAGAAGTCATGGATGATGCAATCATAACAAAGCTTACATCACTCTGCTGAACAAATTGCCCTATATCAGCCTTAGAAATCATACAGTGTCGTGCTCTCTTATTTGTCAGTGTTTGATTTTGCAAAGGGACACATTTCTGTTTAGCCAAAGTGAGCAGAGATGCCTTGTACTTGTATGAACAGTGCAGATAACTTCTGCTGTGTTTGTGGTGAAGTGACTTTTGCATCACAAAAGCGCAGTATAACCACTATGGTTAAGAAAGCCTATCACCTTTATTTTGGCTGCCAAATTGGAGATCAGGACAAGAGGTGGGCCCTACACATATGCTGCAACACTTGTGCAACAAATCTTGGCCAGTGGTTGAACAGGAAAAGGAAATCTATGCCTTTTGCAGTGCCAATGATTTGGAGAGAGCCAACAGATCATAGCAGCAATTGTTACTTCTGCATGGTGCCTCCAGTTGGGAAAGGTGTGTCAAAGAAGAAAAAGTGGACTGTGCATTATCCAAACATTCCATCAGCTATACGTCCAGTACCCCACAGAGAAGGACTGCCGGTTCCTGATGCACCAGAATCATTCTCACTTGGGTCAGACGAGGAAGAGGAAGAGGACAAAACTTCTGGTTCTGAACCATCAATGTCACAGGACCCACATTTTCTCCCATCCTCCTCCTCTGAACCACACCTCATAACACAAGGTGAACTGAATGACCTTGTCAGGGATTTGGAACTACCTAAGAGTAAGGCAGAGCTGTTGGGCTCCAGACTACAGCAGTGGAATCTCCTGGCAGGCTATCAGGGCAAATGGAGCCCATCAATGCTTGCAGACTATTGCTTGACAGTGACAAGAGATGCTCCATTAAATGAATACAAGAGACAAGCCAAGAAGCGCCGAGTAGACACTGAATAGGACTAAACTATGTACATAATAGTTTTTTGCCTTTTGTTTCATAATAAATTTTATTTATATAACCCCTTTTGCTGATATGAAGTGTTACATAAACAGGACAGGTGAAATATTATCATGTAAAGCAACCATAAACCCATGAAAAGACCTAGGTTTACAATTTCTGATTAAAACTCTACTATCTACACAATATACATAGACATAAAATGTAAAAACTTAAATATCTTAGAAACAGTGGCCAATCAGTTGTTTTAATTGTCATATTTGAATTCAGCACATCAAAATACATAATAAATATCACATTTTATCTCTGAAGCAGATGATTTCTCAAAAATTGTAGACCAGTGTAATTGACAGCGAAGAAGTTTTGGAGCTATAATTTGATGCAAGGGGCATGTGAATGTTAATCTTCTTTTAACAATACCAACATAGAGAAGAGGAAAGTGAACTTGACTTATGTGAGTCTTGGTGTCTATACTGTTGAAATGTAGATCTAACCTATTTATTTCTGAACCTTATTCTTTGCACATAAAAGCAAATGGTCACATAAGCATAGACAAGAAATAGGGAACAAGTCAAATGGTGTTATTTCAGCAGAAGAAATAAGGAACTCAGTCTACACTATGCTGTATTTTTACATGCCACAAAGCTTTAAGATGAAATACATATTCATACATCGCAACCCCTTCCCCTGCCCAGTACAAAATATTGATTGCAGTTTATCAAAAGGTGCCTATTTGCTATACTGATGCTAGCCCAATTTTATATCACTTAACTTCCCTGTAAACTTGCCCCTCCAGAATAACATTGCCCTAGGACACATATATCTGGGAAAGAATATATATCTTGGGACTATAGCACTGGTTAATAGGGCATTAACCCTAAAGTTTCATGAAAGGCTGCCAATTTGTCCCCTTTGAACTCTTAACACTCCTACCACAGAGGAGTACTAATCATTGGCAAAGTTCTGTTCTAGTTCTTTGGCAGAAATAGCTTTACTCCCTCCCCACCCCCCACCCCCACATCATATAGAATGGAATCCTGGCCCAGCTGAAGTCAATGACAAAACTCCCACTGACTTCAACAGGGCCAGGGTTTCACTCATAATACTTTGAATTTCTATAACACTTTCCCTCTGGAGAAGCTGAAAGCACTCTGAAACATTAACAAATGCTTCATAATATTCCTGTGAGGCAGATAAATATTATTTCTATTTTATAAATGGGTAAACTAAGACAAAGCAGTTGAGGAAGTCACCTCAGGTCACACAAGAAGTCCATGGTAGACCCAAGAACAGAACTCATATCTCTTGACTCCCAGATCTGTGCATTAACAATCCAGCCAAGCTATCAATGACCTTGTTGTATTAATGCTTTGCAGCTCATGCACTATTCTCCTACCTTAAAACTGTGAGTTACTTTTACAGATGGAAAAACCGTCTCCCTACAAGGTATCACCTCCGTGACAAACCCAGTCGCTGCTAACTTGGAAGCATGGGACTGATCTCAAGATCTGAACTCAAATTTCCACAAGAAAAACACCCACCAACATTTTTAAATCTGAGTATCTAAAGTTAGTCACTTACATTCATATGTACTGCTTTCACTCTCACTGTTTGCCAAAATACAGCCATGTTTTGTCCAATGTTAAGAAAAAACAGAGTAGGAATCTTTGCAAGTCCTAGTTACTTTAAAAGAAAAAAAGATTACTTAAATGGATTGTGTAGCGTAGTGTAGTGCTGCACTGTAGCTACCCCAGGTTCCTAGTTTACATTAATGTAAACCTCTTCAAACAGGATTATATTAATGTGAACTAGGAACCTTTTAGTTCACTCCTGCAGAGTCCACATGGCAGAGTTACAACACAGCACTTTTGTGCCCATTTCTAGTCACACCCCTGTAGCTCGAACCCTGGGGCAATGTAGACAAGCCCTCAGTAAAACAAAGGCCTTTATTATAGGTTTTGAAAACTCTCACAACTGTAAATTGCTATCTATGTAGTTACTACAAAAGAGAACCAAAACTGCATTACTGTGCTTCAGAGCAGTACTAATTGGTGCAGCAATGCTGATGGCAGCTGGTGAAGACTTGCTGTTTCTTAGTATGTATATTTTATTATATCTTTATACTATACATTAGATGAACAAATCCAAAAAAAACCCACAGTGCCTTATGTTATGTTATTATCTAAGGGTAAAAGCACATAATTCGTGGGGGGGGAGGGGAGCAAGAGAAAAAACAGGGAGTGTCATTGAATAGAGCAAAGTAGGCATAAATATCAGACCAAAATAAAAGCCAGTAACACACCCCTACTGTGGTCCCTTCTTAGGACTGTGGACAGGAGTCACATGAGATGTAGCAAGAGCATAAGAGACTGTGTATGTTTAATCAGTAAATGATATTCCTATTTCTTCTCTCTGTTATTAACCTATAGTTCTGGGAATGGTTATTGCTATCTCTCTAGGACAGTGGTAGGCAACGTGCGGCCCATCAGGGTAATCCGCTGGCAGGCCACAAGACAGTGTTTACATTGACCATCCGCAGGCACGGCCACCTGCAGCTCCCAGTGGCCACAGTTCACCATTCCCAGCCAATCAGAGCTGCGGGCAGCTGTGCCTATGGATGGTCAATGTAAACACTGTCTCACAGCCTGCAAGTGGATACCCTGACGTGCCGCAGGTTGCCCACCACTGCTCTAGGAAGAGGCTACTTCCGAAATATCAAATTGATATATTGTTAAATGCCATTTATTCCTCTATTAGGCAGATTGTCACAACTCTCAGCCACATAGAATCATAGAATCATAGACTTTAAGGTCAGAAAGGACCATTATGATCATCTAGTCTGACCTCCTGCACAATGCAGGCCATAGAATCTCACCTACCCATTCCTGTATCAAATCTGTGTCTGAGCCATTGAAGTCCTCAAATCGTGGTTTAAAGACTTCAAGCTGCAGAGAACCTTCCAGCAAGGTGCCCCACGCTGCAGAGGAAGGCGAAAAACCCTCAGGGCTTCTGCCAATCTGCCCTGGAGGAAAATTCCTTCCTGACCCTAAATATGGTGATCAGCTAAACCCTGAGCGTGTGGGCAAGACTCACCAGCCAGACACCCAGGAAAGAATTCTCTGTAGTAACTCAGATCCCACCTCATCACAAGCCATTGGGCATATTTACCGCTAGTAGTCAAAGATGAATTATTTGCTAAAATTAGGCTATCCCATTATACCATCCCCTCCATAAACTTACCAAGCTTAGTCTTGAAGCCAGATATGTTTTCTGCCTCCACTACTCACCTTGGAAGGCTGTTCCAGAACTTCACTCCTCTGATGGTTAGAAACCTTGGTCTAATTTCAAGTCTAAACTTCCTGATAGCCAGTTTATATCCATTTGTTCTTGTGTCCACATTGGTACTGAGCTTAAATAATTCCTCTCCCTCCCTGGTAATTATTCCTCTGATCTATTTATAAAGAGCAATCATATCTCCCCTCAGCCTTCTTTTGTTTAAGCTAAACAAGCCAAGCTCTTTGAGTCTCCTTTCATATGACAGGGTTTCCATTCCTCGGATCATCCTAATAGCCCTTCTCTGAACCTGTTCCATTTTGAATTCATCCTTCTTAAACATGGGAGACCAGAACTTCACACAGTATTCCGGATGAGGTCTCACCAGTGCCTTGTATAACGGTACTAACACCTCCTTATCTCTACTGGAAATACCTCGCCTGATGCATCCCAAGACTGCATTAGCTTTTTTCACGGCCATATCACATTGGCGGCTCATAGTCATCCTGTGATTAGCCAATACTCCGAGGTCCTTCTCCTCCTCTGTTACCTCCAACTGATGCCTCCCCAGCTTATAACAATAGTTCTTGTTATTAATCCCTAAATGCATGATCTTGCACTTTTCAGTATTAAATTTCATCCTATTATTATTACTCCAGTTTGCAAGGTCATCCCGATCTTCCGTATGATATCCTGGTCCTTCTCTGTATTGGCAATACATCCCAGCTTTGTGTCATCCGCACACTTTATTAGCACATTCCCACTTTTTGTGCCAAGGTCAGTAATAAGTAAGCCTTCTCACTTTCTTCCCCTGCTCAGACTGTGCTCCAGCAATGTGGGGGATGGGCAGTAAAATGGTGTAAGATCAGGCGTGCTTGCCTGATATGCCCCACTAGGAATAAATGGGAATCTGGTCCTTGGTATATACTAATGCTGTTCGTGTGAATTTTAATTCTCCTATGAATAAACAAATAAAGTTGACATTTTTTACTATAATGGAACAGAATGATCTAATGCAGTGGTTCTTGAAGCTTTCGATAGAGTGACCTCACCTTACAACAGAAAAAAGTTTTGGGACCCCTTTTGTGTAGTTTCAGGAACTCCCTGCTAACGAGCCAAAAAGAAAGGGACAGTGGTCATGACAGCCAGGCTGAGAACCTAGGATTTAACCAGCCACAGACTTACGGGCCTCTAGTAACAGTCAGTCAATAAACAAAGTAAAATCTAGCAACCTCTTTTGGGATTCCTACCAAGAAAAAAATCCTAAATCCTATGTTTGTTCTCAAGGAAGTGTGATTGGGATGGCCTTGCTGTGCTTCATCAAATGAGTAGGGAGAGCCCTTGTCCTGAAAGGTCTTTTCTCTCAGTACTTTTAAGTGAGGGTGGATGCCATTATGGTTACAGCACTAGACTGGGACTCAGGAAATCGGGGCTCAGTTCCTGGCTCCGCCACAGACTTTTCTGGCTGACCTTTAACTAGTCACTTAACATGTCTGTGCATCGCTACCCTTTCTGTCAAATGAGAGTGGAGGGCGGTTATACTTCCTTTGTCTGGCTTGTCAATTTAGATTGGAAACTCTTTGTGGTGGGGACTGACTCTCGCCATGCAACTGTGTGCTGTTTAGCACAACTCTCTATTAAATTTTAGCTTAATTTAAAATACCTCTGCTGCTTTCCAAGCATTGCATGGATCAGAATAAACAGCCACTGGCACAGAGTCAACACAAACATTTTTTCCACCTCCATGTTAATGTATGTTTTGCATTGTTGCTATATTTGCAGCCAGTTGGTACTGGAAGGGAGGCTGGAAAGGACTGTGCCCCTCCTAAATCTAGGGAAAGGGTTCGGGAGTTTCAGGAAGAGCCATTAATATTCTCAGGTAATCAATACCTTCATGAAGACTTAATGCCCCACTTGAGGACTGGGCATTTATTGAGAGTGCAGTGGTCTGTATCTCTCATGCTGGGCAAACCAAGAGTTCAGCTCAGCTAAGTGGTGAATTAATTTTGCTCTCTGGTCACCTGCCAATGTAATGTCAGAACTAAATGTGATTTATGTGTAAGTTTTACATGGTGAGTTGTTTCTATTGATATGTTAATAAATGTGGAGCCTCTTGTTTTTCTCAATTTCCCCTGCACCTTATCCAGCTCTGAGCAGGTGGACCACACTCCTTGCTGCCCAACCAGGGCATAAGACACTATGTCACCCTCCCCCCCACTTCCATGGGCTGGGAAGGAGCAGCATCACCTCCTTGGGAGAGTAGACCCTACCACTTTGGTTTCCTGACTATGGGGAAAATAGCAGCACAATTTCACAGCCCCATACCCCAAGCAACATAGAATAAAATCAGATTATGGTTAGAAGAGACCTCAGGAGGTCATCTAGTCCAACCCCCTGCTCAAAGCAAGACCGACCCCAGCTAAATCATCCCAGCCAGGGCTTTGTCAAGCCTGACCTTAAAAAACTCTAAGGACGGAGACACCACCACCTCTCTAGGTAACCCATTTCAGTGCTTCACCACCCTCTTAGTAAAACAGTGTTTCCTAATATCCAACCTAGACCTCCCCCACTGCAACTTGAGACCATTGCTCCTTGTTCTGTCATCTGCCATCACTGAGAACAACCGAGCTCCATCCTCTTTGGAACCCCCTTCATGTAGTTGAAGGCTGCTATCAAATCTCCCCTCACTCTTCTCTTCTGCAGGCTAAATAAGTCCAGTTCCCTCAGTCTCTCCTGTGCCCCAGACCCCTAATCATTTTTGTTGCCCTCCACTGGACTCTCTCCAATTTATCCACATCCTTTCTGTAGTGGGGAGCCCAAAACCGGACACAATACTCCAGATGTGGCCTGACCAGTGCATCTGGATTATTGAACAATGAACAGTCTTGGACACCACTGTGGACCTTAGTGAGGCATGCTCCCCCCAAAACAGCAGCAGAAGAAAGCTCCTGACATCACATGGGGCCAGAGCCAGACGACAGGATGGCGATTGTCAGAGGAAGGTGTGGTTAATGCATACAGCAGGCAATGTGAAGGGTTCGATGCTGATTAATGGGAATGGAGAGCTGTAGTCAGGGGTATTTTGGCTTGGAAAGGGATTTTAGCTGTTTAAAAAAATATCTGAAATTATTCAAAGGTCATATGGGAACATTTTAAGTGAAAATCAGTAATGATGGGGGGAAAGAAAGAAAAAAAATGTGTTGTACATGATCATGGCCACCCAGAGGATTCAGGGGGCCTGGGACAAAGCAATTTTGGGGGCCCCTTACATAAAAAAAAAGTTGCAATACCATAGAATATTATATTCTCGTGGGGGCCCCTGCAGGGCCTGGGTCCTGGGGCAAATTGCCCCACTTTTTCCCCCCCTCCCGCCCCCCGGCAGCCCTGTACATGATACATGTATTATTGAACAGATTGTGGAAGGAAAAATGTGTTCAACAAGCCCACCTTCCTGTACTCTTCTACCTCTCCTCTGCCCACCTGCCCTTTCTTCCTCTTTATTGTTTGTCATCACTTGTTGGGGCATTTTGGCATAGACTAAGTTCTTCAGGGCATATCTTTAGTTTATCTGTAAAGTGTCAAAGCAGGCAATGGGACCCAAGTACATCTCTAGAGTCAGGTGGATCCTGCAAAACAGTGTCTACAAGTATTTGTTTGAATTCTGAATAGATGTTCACTCCAGCCATATCCATGCTCCTTTTTATTTGCAGATGAGTTTTTGTTCATGCCCAGGGCTAGATTATCCAGAGCAGTGAAGCCATGGTGATGCATCAAATATAGTCTTAGCAATGGCTAACTGGTGCAGGAAGGATGATACAGATTCTGGCCTCATGGTCACCACCTTACACTGGTGCAAGTCTGTCAGCCAGCCCTGGTTGGCTGAACCCCCGCTGTCCAGTTCCGGGGCAGCAGGAGCCACAGCCACCCTGGGATGACAGCCAGAGTCCCGCCTCACAGAGTCCCTACCCCAGGTGCCCCTTTGCTGTCAGCCCACCCCAGGGGGAGCAGGGGACGCTCAAGCTATACTAGAAAGATACATTTCTAGTTTGCCTGGCTGCAGGGGAAATGCTGAAAATGTGACCTGAGAGCCCAGGCTCAGAAACTGAAAGGGAAATAAAGAGAACTCGCATTTCATTAAAAAATCTTCAGGATTTTTAAGCTAATCTTATGATTTTTTAAGGATTGGACTTATTATTTTCCAAGGGCAAGGGTTGGCAGTACTGAATAGTGATATGAAAGCTGCCAGTACGAATACAGTATGAACCCAGCTGCACACTCCAAACAATGTCTGTACCTCCTCAATAAGAATCACATTTAATGGCCAGGGTCTTCTTGGAAAGTGCTATTGATATAGTATAAAATCTCTTGGTACTATCAATGGGTCCAATATCTAATTCTATACTTTTCTACACTGGTGAAACACACTAACAGCAAATTGCAGCTAGCAGTTGTCCAAGACTGTTGAGAGTATAGGGTTATGGAAGATACTGTCCCACTGAATATTAGGGTGGGGGCAGGAGGGAAGAGACACTGAAGGGATTCACATGCCATCCTAAGACCACTGAAAGTTTTAAGAATAATCTAAAGGGGGACATTGGTACAGGGTTGCAAACCTTAATAATGCCACAGACCTGGCCCCTCACTGGGTCTATGGAGATGTAACCATTTTAAATATATGTTAACATCTTTATTAAAAAAAGGGCACAGCATCATTATTGCAGATGGATGGTTGAAAAATGGGGCAGTTTTCCATAAAATAAATCATGTCCCTATTCTTCAACAAAATAATCTTGACCTGTGCTTATAATATTTATTTATACTTTTGCACTCCCTTGGCAGGTAAAAAGAAACTATTGTTGTCTTAGTTAATAATAATAAGTTGCAGTTATTCAACTTTCCTCCTCATTCTTCAGACTGCACTTTTAAGAGTCTGCTTTCAACAGTTAGCCCTTAAGGCACACTTAACTGCCCTCCCTCCCCCAACCATAGATTGTAAAACATTATTGGAAGTATTCCTCGGAATGCTAATAGAGTTTCCCAAAACAGGTTCCAGCTTCTGAACTACCTTTCATCTTGTTGAACAATCCCTACTATTGTTACTTAATTGTGTCTATAAATACCAAGCTTCCTCTGCCTGTAGACTTGGTATTACATTGTTGTTTTTCAAGAATAGAAGAACCACTACTAGTTTACTTGTTTTGCCCTTTGAATGGCCTAGGAATACATTGAGATCTATGGTATCCCAGTGCTCAGCAGCTGAAAACAGATAACTAATTATTTACTATGGACCAGATTTGTATAGACTCGGTGTAGTCTATTCTTAGAGTAAGGTGCTACTCCACATGAATTAGAGCTTCAGATTCTGGCCCTAACATAACACCTATAGGCCACTAAATAAATTCATAGCAAGGAATCATAAAATTAAGGTCCAGTGCTAAGTAAATAATACAAGGCTGCTCTGTCACCGATCAATCTGTGGTGTATTTAGTTGTATATAAATTATGATTCTGTTGTCTTTGTACTGCACCTTTAAGGAACTAGAAGCCAGCTGGAGGTATCATAGCACAGTGATTCTCAACCAAGGGGGCACGAGCAGGTTTCAGGGGATCTGCCAGTCAGGGCTAGCATTAAATTTGCAGGGGCTCAGGGCAGAAAGCCGAAGCCCCACTGCATGGGACAGAAGCCCAGGGCCCTGAGTCCCACCACCTGGGGCTGAAGCTGAAGCCTGAGCAATGTAGCTTTGTGGGGACTCTGTGACGTGGGGCCCCGGGCAGTTGCCTTGCTTGCTACTCCCTGACGCCAGCCCCGGCTTTTATATGTATAAAACCAGTTGTAGTGACACAGGTGGGCTGTGGAGTTTTTATAGCCTTTTGGGGAGGCTTCAGAAAGAAAAAGGTGGGAAACCCCTGCCACAGCAAACATTTTGTGATCAGTTCAGCTGTAGCATGACACACAGGGAAGACACTCTGTTTATATTCAAACTTCACTTTTGTTCTCTTGTTTTGTCGGCTTTCATTCTTCCTCCCTCCCCCCGAATAAAATAAATAATGTAGATTAAAAGTGTATTTGCTCTTTGTCTCTTTTCTCCATACACAATCTGGGAGAGGTTTTTGGAGAGGAGTTACCCTGTCTGTTCATGATTGGAATTGACACCCTTGTCTAGCTAGTGTGGGTAACAATAACAATGCAGAATTCATGGCAGGGTCTTCAGCACAGGCTGGCAACCAGAATACAAGCCCTCCAGAAACTCTGGGTACATATTTCTGTAAGTGGCCCATGCCACCATGTCTAGTTGTTACCCGTACTAGCTAGATTAAAGCTAGCATAAGTACGCGTACACATGCTACAATCACAGCTTCACTTTGCAGCATAGACACACTCAGGACTATTTCACTTTTCCAAGGTGGTTTGAAATAGAGCAGCTGGGTCAATTTATACAGAAAAAAAGCTGCTCCAATACACTGTATTTTATTCTGACTGGACCAAAACCCCATGCAAACCCTCCCCATTTCCCCCTACCTCTACTCCCCGCACCCCCAAAAGGTTTCTACAAATAACAGCACAAAGCTATTATCGCACAATAACATGCAGCTCACTAGCCAATCCCAAAACATGGCTTTTTGGGTTAATATTCCTATTGCATCTGCCATTTCTGGGTTTTATCCTGTTTCCTCTGCCTATCTGCTAATCAGTTGCACCTGTCCCTCAGCATAGCTTGGCTAAGCTGGGTCTTCCAATCATTAGCAGTCTGACAACCATTTACATTAGCCTTTTACCCAAGAGTGTGTATTTGCCTACTTCACTTTGTAGCTTTTATTAGACAGGCAGAATTAGCTACCTTTCATACTCCATAGAGCATTCGCTCACACACTACTCATGCTTGGAAACTAGGAAAACCCAGAACAGGAAACAGAACTGACTCTTGAGAGAAACACAAAACATAGACAGCATCTTAAAGAGACGGCCCACCCTGTCACACAATCGACCCAATTCTTTTCTCACTTACACTGGTGTAAGTCACTATGGTTACATAGTGCAAAAGGAGAATCAGGTCCAGTGTTTCAGGATTTTTGCTTGAATTGAGTGTGGATTTCTGAGTGGTTGGGAGTAGTCATCAATTTTTTACCCACGACTCTTTTTCAGGCCTCCATTTTCCTGCTCTTATTCCAACTCCTACTGAGCTGCTGCACATTCTGTGCATAGATAATGAAAGCACCTTGCACTTGCAGTGTCTTGACTTAGCCTGCCACAGGCAGGGCCAGCTAGGAGTGAAAAACAACGATACAAGCTGAACCTTCCCTGAGACTTTGCCAGTCCACATTGCATTGAGGAATCAAAGTTCCTAGGTCACTCTCAAATGTGCCTCTCCTATTTGCACTATTCACTGAGCCATTGGACCAGCTATAATTAATCTTTTATGCAGTGCTGTGATGAGGCAATTGATCTTGCAGGCTACAGAAGGCTTTAGACAAGTGTTCTACAACAAAAACACCATTGAAAAATCAGCCTGGTTACAGCATATAAGTTAGTGTCCTCTGCCATGTGATCCTGAGCTTCTGATTCCTTACTTTTGAGAGCAATATTGTTATTTTTAAGTAGTTATTCTTGATATTTTCATAATCCCGATTTTGAGCTCAGTTTCAATTTTTTGTTGTTGGTGGAAGTTTTTTGGTGATTATTGTAAAGTCAGCTCAGTTACCCAATCCAGACCTTTTCAAAATCAGTCCATTTAACCCATGTCAAAGAAAAGAAATAAATTTATCTGGATTACAATCCGTTTTCTCCCATAATATTAGAGTCACTCACTTGTTCCTCACTTCAACCAGAATTCATATCTACCGCTGTCTTAAAAATGATTGCAGACTGATATCAAAAGCCTTTGGATTTGAGAGAGAAGAGAGGGACAAATTTTTGGGCAAATGCTAAACTGCATAATAATATGGGCCACAGGAGGAATCAGGTAGCTATTGATATAAAATATCTAGCTGCACATGCAAAATAAATAAGGATGCATTTGAACTCTCAGCTGCATATTACTACATGCATTATTATTTCTTTATGACCATATGTGCTCAGAGAGGAGTGAGGGGATCTGTTGTCCCAGTCCCACTGACAACCTGCTGGGTTGAATACTCCAGGCAGACTGCATGGACCCCACCTGTTTAACCTCCTAATGGTTTAATGTTCTCTTGAACTCTCTCTTCAAAGTTCTTTTCAACTTTCATTTACAGTACTCATTGACTATCAGTCTCGAGCCATATGTGCATATTTTCCTGAAACAGTGTCAGTTTGAGGGGTGAGAATTCTGGGAGGGGAAACTCGCAGAGAGAAATATATCATATGAGTGCCAAGGGAGAAACCTGTTTTGTCATTCTGGGGGACCAGAGCACTGGAGGAAAATTATATTGAGTTAGCCTCTGATCCTACAGTGATATTACAGAGCTCATTTTAGTGTCCCTTTGCAAGCTTTCTGTTAACCAGGTGCAGCATAGCTGTGGCTCTGCAGTATGAACTGGATCTTTGGTATGCCATTTAGGAGGTAGGAGAGTCTTTGTCCTGTGATCGTCTGGATGCCCCGCACTCCATTGCTAGTGCATTTCCACTTATTCCCCAGATGTAGTTTCTCTCTTTGCTTCAGTCATCTGCTTTTTCTCCTGCCCATACAGGCAAATATATCTCTGTTTTCTCAGGTGTCTGGCTTGGGCTCACAGTTCCTGGGTCATGCCACACCTTCACTGTATAGTTGCTGGACAAGGCCTCACTGTTTCCTACTTGGACTCACATTGCTTCCTCTCTATTGCTTGCATTAACAGTGTCTGTGTCTTTTCCAAATTTGCAGTCCCTTTTACTTACCGCTTGAATGTGCGTTTTCTCCCAGTAGAAGCAGTTAACATGTTATGGCAGGGCTCAGGAGCAATTACAAGTGTGTTGGCTTCCTGGAGTCTCTCACCTTTGGCAGCCTGTGTCACTGGAAGTTGTTTACAGTGTTGTTGTAGCTGTGTGGTACCTTTTCTATGTCTCATGGTTCACCTGCATTTTTCCTTCTGCATTCTCTGCTTTTCACTCACGTCTCACTGTGTTACAATAATTCTTTGCTTTGTTTTATTAACTGCAAACTAAAATTCACCCATGAAAGCTTATGCTCCAATACATCTGTTAGTCTTTAAGGTGCCACAGGACTCTCTGTTGCTTTTTACAGATGCAGACTAACACAGCTACCCCTCTGATAAATGAAGGGGAAGTTTTTCAAGACACAAATGGCTGTTAGGACTGCTGAGAATTTGCTGTGGTCTGGTCTACACACAGATTATGTACAGATATATCTATTTCAGTTAGGACTGTAATATTAAATTAAAATAATTATGCCAGTACAACTCCTAGTGTGGGTGCAGTTATACTGGTATAAAAGTGCTTATTCCAGTATAGCAGTGGTCTTCAACCTTTTTATGCCCAAGATCACTTTTTGAATTTAAGAGCAACCCAGGACTTACCCTGCTGCTTCCCCAAGGCCCTGCCCCTTCCCCAAAGCCCTGCCCCACTCACTCCATCCCCCCCTCTCCATCGCTCACTCTCCCCCCCTCACTCACTTTCACCAGATTGGGGTAGGGGGTTGGGGTTCAGGGGAGGGGTGCAGGCTCTCGACTGGGGCTGAGGGGTATACAGTGTGAGAGGAGGCTTTGGGCTGTGCCTGGGGTAGGGGGTTGGGATGCAGGAGGGGGTGAGGAGTGCAAGCTCTGGAATGGAGTTTCGGTGCAGGAATGGGTTCCAAGCTGGCGCAGAGTTTTGAGGTGCAAGAGGGGGTGCAGGGTGCTGGTTCTGGGATGGGGCAGGGCTGGGGCAGGGAGTTGGGATGCAGGGCTGGGGCTTGGGATGCAGGAGGGGGGTTGGGATGGTGGCTCCAGGAGGGGGCCCAGGACGGGGATTGTGATGTGGCCTCCTGCAGGGAAGCACTTACCTCTGGTGGCTCCCGGTCCACAGAGCAGTGTGGCTGCTGCTAAGGCAGACTACCTGCCTACCCCGGCCCCACGTCACTCCTGAAAGGGGCCAACATACCCCTGCGGCCCCTTGGGGGGGGCACGTGGCTCCACGTGCTGCCCCTCTCTGCAAGCACCAACCCCACAGCTCCCATTGGTCACAGCTCCCCATTCCTGGCCAACGGCTGCTGCGGGGGTGGTGTTTGCAGGAAGCAGCAGTGCATGGAGGGAGATCCCTCCCCGCTGTGGCACTGTGCTGGCCACTTCTGGGAGCAGTGTGTGGCCGGGGCAGACAAGGAGCCTGCCTTAGCGGCAGCCCCGCTACACCACCAGAGATCGCAATCGACCGGTTGGTGACTACCTTTTTCATACGGGAATAAGCTACCGTGGTATATGCTATGTTGTAGCCCTGTCAGTCAGGATATTAGATACGTTGGCACAGGCATTTTATAACTACATCCACACTAAATAAGGTAGTGGGGTTAAACTATAGGGTATAGTTTAAATGGGTACAACTTTTGGGAATAGACAAGGCAAAGAATTTTCTGACCTCACTTTAGAAAAGAGACATATAAAATGGCAGAAGGTCTAGAGCTTTCAGATGTCACTGAGAACAGCTTATGTCAGAAGAATTTCCTTTCGGAACAGTTGTCTTGGTTTGCTTTTCTTTTAGTAGCTGTTTGTTTCTTTAGAAAGTGAGCAACTGTTTATCTAGTTGGTCATCCATGTTAGAGACCCTTCATGACCCAGTCTAACTCTTACTCCTTTTTGACCTGGATCTTTTCCTTCTTTAAGAGTTAAAGGATTTGAAAATGCTTGCTAAAGATGGAGGAAGATTTCATGCAGCATATAGAATATCAGGGTTGGAAGGGACCTCAGGAGATCATCTAGTTCAACCCCTGCTCAAAGCAGGACCAATCCCCAGACAGATCTTTACTCCAGTTCTCTAAATGGTCCCCTCAAAGATTAAACTCACAACCTTGGGTTTAGCAGGTCAATGCGCAAACCACTGAGCTGTCCCTCCCCCAGGCTAGACTGTTTTTTATTGTTGAAAAACTGATAGACTGGTCTGTCAATAAAAAGTGTTTTAAAAATGACCTCACCGTCACTGGAATGAATCACCGGTTTTTGTTTCAGTTCCATGAGGAGATGTTTAGAATCATGTTCAAATTATTAACAGTTATTAGGCTTATGCTTAGCTCCAGTTATGCTGTCAGAGAGGAGCAAAAAGCCAGCAGAAAACAGAACAAGGAGCTCAGAAACTGGGTAACTCAGCAGCAAAACCCTCCTACAGAAATACTGTGTTGTGACCAGTCATAACCCTGGTCACTTTGCTTCATTCCCTTTCCCCATCTTTTATCTGTTTGTCTCTTTAAATTGTAAACACGTAGAGTCAGCTCTTCCTATAGATTTGGACAGTGTCTGGCACACATTTGGCCGCAAAGGCCACATTTTCAAGAGCAACCTATAAATGTGGATGTCTCAGTATTGGGGTGCTCAACTTCTGATACTAAGGTTGGACACTCAAATACTAAGGCACCCAGAATTTCAGGGGGTGTAATGAAAATCTGGCCAGTAGTAGCACTAAAGGTATGGAAGATATGCCTTAGTCCAGGGGCTGGCAACCTTTGGCAAACGGCTCATCAGGGTAATCCACTGGCGGGCCGTGAGACATTTTGTTTATGTTGATCGTCTGCAGGCTACTGTTCCCGGCCAATGGGAGCTGCAGGAAGCGTCGACCAGCACAGGAATGGCAAACCACAGCCACTGGGCACTATGGGGGGCCATTACTGTGGGCGGTCAACATAAACAAAAGTCTCATGGTCCACCAGTGGATTACCCTGATGGGCTGTGTGCTGAAGGTTGCCAACCCCTGTCTTAGTCAAATGCAAGCTATTGGGCTTACTGCAGGAATAAATCAATGAAATTCCATGGCCTGTGTTATACAGGTGGTCAGATTAGATAATCACAATGGCCCTGTCACAGGTGCTTACTCACCACAGGTGGCGCATCCTCCTGGCTCCTCTGAGCAATAGACCAACACTTTCCCTTGCAGTTTCTCAACACACTGTTCTCTCTTACTCTGTGGCCCCTCTCTTGCTCCAGGAGCTGCAACTTCCTCTTTGTGACTCAGCTCTGTAGCCAGCTCAATATATAGTTTTACCTTCTAGGGTAAAGAGTCTCACTGGACCTGCTGTCCAGGCACTGCCACTCTGTCATGACTGATAGAGGATCTCAGGCCCACCCACTACTCTGAGTTCCAGTCCAAGGACCCTACAACAAATAGCCAAGGTCTGCTTGGTACCTAACCTTGCTGCTGTCTCCTTGGGCGGCTTCTTACTCTATCTCCCATAGGCTTTCTTCTCCATCCTTCTCTCTTCTGGGTACACTCTTCCCTGAGGGCCATGTTCCCAGGGTCCTGGTCCTTCCCTCTCTGATGCACCAAGGATGGCTGCAGACTTCATCTCTGCAGCCATTTCTGTTCCCAACTTCCTGGCTTTATACTAGCTTTGCTCCCTGAGCTCCATCTTCCAATCAGAGGTTGCTTCTCCAGCCTAAACCCCTCATGTATGGCCTCGCACAAGGTGGCCCATTCTCAGCTTCCTTAACCCTTTTTGGGGCTGGTGTGGGCAAACACCTCATCAGAGGCCCCTTCTGGCCATAAACTCTTTGAATGCAGCCCAAGGCCTCAAGCTAAGGAAGCCCCACAGATCAGATGCAGCCCACTGCTTCTTTTCATCTGGCCCACGGCAAGTTTCTGCAGGCCAGACACTGGTCCCCGAGCCTTGGTGCCCCCTCTTGTGGGGCTGGAGCCATGAGAGCCAGCTTGCCGGCATGTCCCTGCGGCCCCTAGGCAAGAGGCATTCAGGGAATCTCTGCGCGCTGCCCCCACCTCCAGCACCAGCTCTGCAGCTCCCATTGGCCAGGGAGTGTGCACCACACAGAGTGGCCTGGCCCCTCCGACTAGGGGCTGGACATGCTGACCACCTTGGGGAGCAGAGCAGAGCAGAACCAGAGCAGGCAGGGATCCTGCCTTAGTCCTGCTGTGCTGCCTCCCGACGTAAGTGACTCCCGGCTGGAACCTACACCCTGCACCCCAACTCCCTACCCCAGCCCAGAGCCTCCTCCTGCACCCAAACTCCCTCCCAGACACTACACCCCCTACTGCACTCCAACCCCCTGTCCCAACCCTGAGTCCCCTCCTGCACCCAAACTCCAATCCGGAGCCTGAACCCCGAACCTTCTGCTGCACCCCAACCCCCAGCTGGATCTGCACCCTCTCCTGCACCCCAATCCCCTTCCCCAGCCCTGAGCCCACTCCCACACTCCAAACCCCCAGAGACCCCACAAAATCTAATAGCCACAGGCTCACAGGAGAGTTAATCCGGCCCAGGTTGCTGCAGCATTGTTTCCTATTGTGTACTACAGAGGGGAGCATGGTACATATTTTTTGTTATTATTTAATGTTTATATTAAAGTAGCATCCAGATACCCTGGCCAGGCCCCTGGATGGTAGGCAAACAAAGAGACAGGATCCCTGCTCCAAAGAGCTTACAATCCCAAGAATGCAGACAGTGGGCATGGGCAAAGGCAACACGGTGCCTGAGGCAGCTGTACAGAATAATAACCCTTCTTTGTAGAGGCAGTTTCCAGGATTGCAGTGTTTGGGAACTCTGGCCTTTCCCTTTTGGCATCCCCCTAAACTTTATCCCTGGCACATTTGTGGGAAACTCTATGACAGAGCTGGCTGACTAGTAACGTAATGTATTTGTTTTGCAAATGAGTACTTTTAATTATTCAGCATGTGGTATTTATCATTCCTTATTCTCTTGCTCAAGAAGTTCCGGTCATGCAATGAAAAACCAGAAACAAGACCATGTGCCTTAGAGAACCAACCACACAACAGGACTAGCAAACAGGACAAAACAGTGATTTATGTGAGTAACATCTCACTCCCCAAATAATCTCACTGACTTCAGTAGGAGTAAAGGTACTGCTCAGCATGGATAAGGGCATTAGAATCTGGGCCATAATGAAAAATGAATAGCCCAAGAGCTAGATTCTCCCACCCTTACTCATAGGGCTATTTATGAAGTGAGGTATTACTCAACATAAGTAAAGTAATAAAATCTGTCTCACAGGGAATACTTGAAAAAATGACCCATTTTCCTGAAATCAGGATCAACTGGCAAATTATTCACGGGCAGAATAAGGATTAAATGTACTGGTTATATTTTTCACATTTTAACTATCTCCATGCTGCAAGGTGAAGCTCGAGATCTTTTCTAAGCTCTCTGCTCTTCTCCTGCAGAGTGTGTGAAATCATAGGGCCCACCATATTTAAGCCTGTCACTGGAAGCTACAGTATTATTATTTTCCACAAGATCCCAGCTGTTTTCTTTGTGAGAATGAAAAGATATTGGGTCCTTGCCAGTGAAGTAGATGGAATTGCCATTTTCCATTTACCTCAATGGCCAGCTTGACTTTTATTCATAATATTATTTGTTAATGCAAATAAAATGACTTAGCCCTGGCAGGAAAGGGTCATTGTTTTTATGAGCAGAATTTGAGTGTCAAAATGTTCAGTCTTTCCACCAAGATCACAGCTGTTCTGGTTTTGAAATACAAGTTTCAGAGGATATTGAAATTGCTGATGGTTCCCATCTTTTCAAGGAGACCAAATTCCCACCTTTCTGTTCTTCCTCTGGGGCTTGTTACTCAATAATCCCTAAAAAAGAAATACCCAAAGACACACATTTCCCCCATCCCTCCCCACTTCCTACTCTCACTTTCCAGCTGGAACCCTGAATCCAATTATAAATACATTAAACAGTGGTAAAATGTTCTAATCTTGGAGTGCTTTTTCAGAACTAGATCATTTTACAGAAGACCTGGATGATAATAACAGCAATAGCCAACAGTGTACACAGAGATCTTACAGAAACAACTGTTATAACAACGAGGGGATTTTTTGAGAACTTATTGAAGAAGTTAAATTTTATAATAAAATCTGCCTCTCCTCCATTTGGTTTCTACTGAAAACAAGAAAAAGAAATTAAAAGAATAATGTTGAATTACTTGAGTTTAACAACCAAAACAGAAAGCTTTACAATGCCTATCACATCTAATATTCTCAGACAAATGAGAGATGTGACTTGGAGAAGTGTTTTGGCATTGCTGCTTCTTCAGCCCCCTCAAAAAATAAAACCCTATGCAGCCTAAATTTTCAAAAGTCACTAGAGATTTTAAGTGTCTCAATTTTAGGGTGCCCAGCATGACACACCTTCAAGAAGTCTGATTTTCAGAGGGCTGCACTTTCCAAAAATCAGGCCCTGTTAAGCTGGGCACCCCAAACTTGAGATACCCTATATCATTAGTTCTTCTTCGAGTGATTGCTCACATCCATTCCAGTTAGGTGTGCGCGCCGCGCGTGCACGTTCGTCGGAAACTTTTTACCCTAGCAACTCCAGTGGGCCGGCAGGTCGCCCCCTGGAGTGGCGCCGCCATGGCGCCCAATATATATCCCTGCCGGCCCGCCCGCTCCTCAGTTCCTTCTTACCGCCGTGTCGGTCGTTGGAACTGTGGAGCGCGGCATAGCTGTCCTCCACGTCCCTAGCTCTCCTAGTTATCTATCGTTATCTATTGTTATTCTCTAGTTCCATTACAGTTGTTAAATAGTTTGTTAAGTTGATAGTTAAGTTAATTAGTTGTAAAGTACTTCTTCGCCGGGGGCTTAGCCCTTCCCGGCACCCGGCACCGGGCTCATGCCTGGTTCGCCGGGCTTCAAGCAGTGTGCGGCCTGCAAGAAGCCCATGCCTACCAGCGATCCCCACGAAGCGTGCCTGAAGTGCCTCGGGGAATCGCACAGATCTGACAAGTGCCGCATCTGTAAGGCCTTTAAGCCGAGGACAAAGAAGGAGAGGGATCAAAGGCTCCGAACTCTCCTGATGGAGGCGGCACTTGACCCGACGGCTTCGCAGGCCGTGGTATCGGCACCGGCACCGGATCGCTCCGGCACCGAGAAGACTCCTCGGCACCGACCCTCTCCGGCACTGGAGCCAGAGCCAAGGCCGTCGAAGTCTAATACTCCGGCCAGGCAGACCCGGCTAGAGCGCCCGGCCTCGACATCGGCCGCGGCGCCGCCGGCACCGTCAGCACCGTTGACTCCGGGCACGGCGGGTCCGTTGAGTCCGGTGCCGCCGAGCTCCCCCATGAGATCTGGGGTTGAGATAGTGGTCCCATCCACACCGGAGACCTTCGCCTCGGCTCGGGACCTTATTGCCCTGACGGAGCCTACTCGGCTGCCACCCCCGGTACCTCCGGTGCGGGTCGCGTCCAGAGGCAAGCCCATGATGTCGGCACCGCCCACAGACAGTCGTTCCCGATCCAGGTCCCGACGTCTTGGGCGCTCCAGATCCCGACGCCGCTCGCAGTCCCGGCACCGCTCCCCTCAGCGGTACCGGTCGCACTCGCGGCACCGGTCGGCATCGAGACGGTCGCGGTCAGGCTCCAGTCGACACCGGCACCGCGACTCCAGGAGCAGGTCCCGACGCTACTCGCCGCACCGGTCGACCTCCCGGCACCGAGCTGGTGGCAGGTCCCGGTCCCGGTCCCGGTCTCGCTCGACCTCCCGGCACCGAGCTGGTGGCAGGTCCCGGTCGACCTCCCGGCACCGAGCTGGTGGCAGGTCCCGGTCCCGGTCGATCTCCCGGCACCGAGCTGGTAGTAGGTCCCGGCACCGAAGCGGCGCCCGGCACCGAAGCGGCGCCCGGCACCGTGACAGATCCCGGTCCCGGTCCCGATCCCGGCACCGATATGACTCCCGGCACCGGTCCCCGGCACCGAGACGATCCTCCGTGCCGGCCCGCGCAGACCCGTACTATCCAGGGTCGGCCCCACCGTGGCCCTCGAGGCAGCCGTCCGTATCCTCCCAGGCGGACAGCGGCTATGCGCTGGGCACCGACCGGCAGGCGGCGCTGTTTGCTGATCCGCCGCTGCAGGACCAAGGCCCACAACAGTGGGGATTCTGGACACCCTGGGCGTACCATCAGGCCCAGGGCCCCCAGCAGCTCCCTGCTAGGCCGGCGACTGCGGAGCGTAGGGCCCCTGAAGCCTCCTTGTCTCGCCCCCCTCCCTCCCCGGAAGGGGACGAAGGGTCCAAACAGCAGGACTCCGCTGTGGCTCCGGAGACAGAGGCGAGGGCTGAGGAAGACCCTCAGTTGGACACTATTGTGCCTGGGGTCTCATCATCCTCCTCCGCGGATGAGGCGGTGGCGGGTACCTCCTCCAACAGTCCCCCCCCGCTGGATCTTAGGGCGCACCAGGACCTCCTCAGGCGATTGGCTCAAAACCTGAATCTGCAGGCAGAGGAGGTCTCGGAGATAGAGGACCCAATTGTTACCATCCTCTCTTCTGATGCTCCCACCAGGGTCGCCCTGCCCTTTATACGGACCATCCAGGCCAATGCCAATACTATCTGGCAGTCCCCGGCCTCCATCCCTCCGACAGCGAAAGGAGTCGAGAGAAAGTACATGGCCCCTTCTAGGGGCTATGAATATCTACATGTTCACTCCACTCCCGGTTCACTGGTAGTGCAATCGGTGAACGATAGGGAGCGTCACGGCCAGGAGGCTCCGGCCCCCAAGTCCAGAGAGGCCAGGCGGATGGACCTCCTTGGCCGTAAGGTGTATTCGGCTGGGGCGCTGCAGCTCAGGGTCTCCAACCAGCAGGCCCTGCTGAGCAGATATGCCTTTGATTCCTGGGTGGCAGTGGACAAATTTAAGGAGCTGCTGCCACAGGATGCTCGCCAAGAGTTCACGGCCATCTTGGACGAAGGCAAGAAGGTCGCACGCACGGCCTTGCAAGCCTCCTTGGACGCTGCGGACTCGGCTGCCCGTACCCTTGCGTCAGGAGTTACGATGCGTCGCATCTCCTGGCTGCAGGTTTCCGGCCTTCCGCCGGAACTCCAGCATACTATACAAGACCTTCCTTTCGAAGGCCAGGGCCTATTTTCTGACAAAACAGACCCCAGACTCAAGAGTCTGAAAGACAACCGAGTCGTTATGCGGTCCCTCGGGATGCACACTCCCGTGACGCAGCGTAGACCCTTCCGGCCGCAACAACAACAACAACAACAACGCAGGCCGTTTTCCCAGTTCCGCCAGCGGCAGGACCTTTACAGGCGCCGCGGCAGGAACGGGAGGCGCAGGCAGTCGGGGAACCAAGGGGGGCAGAACCAAGGCTCCTCAAAACCCCCGCCTGGTCCTAAGCCTTCATTTTGAAGGTGCGCTCGAGGGCGCAGTAACAGTTTCCCCTATGGATCCTTCCCCCCCGTTTTCCAACCGCCTTTCGTTTTTCCTCCCGGCGTGGTCCCAAATAACATCGGACCGCTGGGTCTTAAGCGTGGTGCAGACGGGGTACCGCCTGCAGTTTGTTTCGTTTCCTCCTTCCCGCCCTCCTTCCTCGTCCCTCTTCAGGGACCCCTCTCACGAGCAATTCCTTCGGCAGGAGGTGCAGACGCTCCTCAGCAAAGGAGCTATAGAGGCGGTTCCCGAAAACGAGAAAGGCAAGGGGTTTTATTCCCGCTATTTTCTGATCCCCAAGGCCAAGGGGGGCCTCAGGCCTATCCTCGACCTGCGAGAGCTCAACAAATACCTCGTGAAGTTGAAGTTCCGCATGGTATCCCTGGGGACCATTATTCCATCCCTGGATCCGGGAGACTGGTACGCCGCCCTCGACATGCAGGACGCGTATTTCCACGTTGCCATTTGGCCACGCCACAGACGCTTCCTCCGCTTCGTTGTGGGGGCTCGTCATTATCAATTTGCGGTCCTCCCGTTTGGCCTGTCCACGGCCCCGAGGGTGTTTACAAAATGCATGGCAGTTGTCGTGGCGCATCTTCGGCGCAACCGTGTCCACGTGTTCCCTTATCTGGACGATTGGTTGATTCGGGGCACGTCGGAACAGCAGGTGAACAGCCATGTCCGCGTGATCACCAGCATGTTTGCGAGTCTGGGCCTCTTGATAAACACAGACAAGTCCACGCTGAGGCCCACTCAGAAGGTGGAATTTATCGGGGCCGTCCTGGACGCCACTGTGGGCAGGGCCTCGCTGCCTCGGCAGCGGTTCCAGACCATGGCGGCGATCGTTCAACGCTTGCGGTCAGCCCCGTTGACGTCAGTGAGGACATGTCTAACCCTGTTAGGCCACATGGCGGCGTGCACTTTTGTGACCGACTACGCTCGGCTCCGCATGAGGCCTCTCCAGCTGTGGCTTATCAGTCATTACAGGCCAAGGCAACCGTTAGACATGTTAATCACAGTCCCCCAGAAGGTCTTAGATTCCCTCGGCTGGTGGTTGGACCAGTCCGTATTGTGTGCGGGTCTTCCCTTTCACCCGTCTCAGCCCTCGGTATCCCTGACAACGGATGCCTCAGATCTAGGCTGGGGGGCCCACCTAGGGACCCTGCGGACGCAGGGCCTATGGTCCCAGGAGGAGGTGGGGCTACACATCAACATGAGGGAGTTGAGAGCGGTCCGCCTTGCTTGCCAAACGTTTTGTCATCAGCTTCAGGGTCGTTGTGTAGCCGTGTTCACGGACAACACGACGACCATGTATTATATCAACAAGCAGGGCGGCACCAGGTCCTCCTCCCTGTGCCTCGAGGCGATACGACTCTGGGACTTTTGCGTAGCCCACTCCATTCACCTCAGGGCTTCCTTCCTTCCCGGAGTACGGAACACGCTGGCGGATCGATTGAGCAGATCCTTCCTGTCACACGAGTGGTCCCTTTGCCCGGACGTCGCTCTCTCCATTTTCCGGAGGTGGGGTTATCCCCGGGTGGACCTCTTTGCGTCCAAGGGGAACAGGAAGTGCCAAGCGTTCTGCTCCTTTCAGGGCAGGGAGCCGGGGTCGATAGCGGATGCCTTCCTCATCCAGTGGTCGACCCACCTGTACTATGCGTTTCCTCCGTTCCCTCTGGTTCACAAGGTCCTCCTGAAGGTGCGCAGAGACAGGGCTCGTGTGATCATGGTGGCCCCGGCATGGCCCAGACAGCACTGGTACACCATGCTGCTAGACTTGGCCGTAGCCGACCCAGTTCCCCTGCCCCTTCATCCGGACCTGATTACCCAGGACCACGGGTCTCTCTGTCACCCAGACCTGCAGTCGCTGCACCTAGCGGCGTGGCTCCTGTGTGGCTAACTGGTTCCGAGCTGCGCTGCTCCACGCCTGTGAGAGAGGTGCTCTTGAGCAGCAGGAAACCGTCCACAAGAGCCACATATTCGGCAAAATGGAAACGCTTCTCCTGTTGGTGCGTAGAGAGAAATCTCCGCCCTATGGAAGTTTCGGTATCCGAAATCTTAGACTATGTTTGGTCCCTCAAAGAACGTGGTCTGGCCTTATCGTCGTTGCGAGTCCATCTGGCAGCTATCTCCACCTTTCACCCGGGTGCGGACGGTCGCTCCGTTTTTTCTCACCCGACGGTGTCGAGATTTCTTAAAGGGCTGGAACGGTTATTCCCTAACGTCCGTCCCCCTGCTCCAACCTGGGATCTTAACCGGGTGTTGTCCCGGCTCATGGGGCCCCCCTTTGAGCCGTTAGCTACTTGCTCCCTGCTTTACCTCTCTTGGAAGGCTGCCTTTCTAGTAGCTATCACCTCAGCTAGACGGGTGTCGGAACTCCGAGCCCTTGTGGTAGACCCCCCATATACGGTCTTCCACAAAGACAAGGTACAGCTTAGACCACACCCTGCCTTTCTACCCAAGGTGGTCTCAGCCTTCCACGTCAACCAAGAGATTTTCCTCCCGGTTTTTTTCCCAAAACCTCACTCCTCAGGCAGGGAGCAGCAGCTCCACTCGCTGGATGTCCGTAGAGCTCTCGCGTTCTACATAGAGAGGACCAAACCCTTCCGCAAATCCCCCCAGCTTTTCGTGGCGGTAGCGGACCGTATGAAAGGGCTTCCTATCTCCTCCCAGAGGTTATCCTCGTGGGTTACGTCCTGTATCAGGACCTGTTATGACTTGGCCCATGTCCCTACGGGCCGTGTGACTGCGCATTCTACCAGGGCGCAGGCGTCGTCGCTGGCTTTCCTCGCCCGTGTGCCCATCCAGGAAATCTGTCGGGCAGCGACCTGGTCATCGGTCCACACCTTTGCTTCCCACTACGCCCTGGTACAGCAGTCGAGAGAGGATGCGGCCTTCGGAACTGCAGTGCTCCGTGCCGCGACTTCTCACTCCGACCCCACCGCCTAGGTATGGCTTGGGAGTCACCTAACTGGAATGGATGTGAGCAATCACTCGAAGAAGAAAAGACGGTTACTCACCTTTGTAACTGTTGTTCTTCGAGATGTGTTGCTCACATCCATTCCACACCCGCCCTCCTTCCCCACTGTCGGAGTAGCCGGCAAGAAGGAACTGAGGAGCGGGCGGGCCGGCAGGGATATATATTGGGCGCCATGGCGGCGCCACTCCAGGGGGCGACCTGCCGGCCCACTGGAGTTGCTAGGGTAAAAAGTTTCCGACGAACGTGCACGCGCGGCGCGCACACCTAACTGGAATGGATGTGAGCAACACATCTCGAAGAACAACAGTTACAAAGGTGAGTAACCGTCTTTTGCTTTTGAAAACTTCTGCCCCAGAGGCTAGTGAGTTTGGAGAGCAACGAGACTGCTGCTGTCTGCTTATCTATCTACTTAAGGACATTCTGGAAAATTAAGCCAAATTAGCTAAAGGTGTGAATTTAAAATGGATTAAACCCATGCGGATACAAAGTGAATCAAGCTAAAGAGAAGTAAAGCCACTTCAATTCTGAAGGTCAGCTCCAAGTGGGGATTTAATGCACTTTAAATTCACACATTTGGTTAAATTGGTCCTAACCTGCTGTGTAGACAAGCCCTTGCATATTTATATGGCTCATTACTACAGTAGCTGAGCACATTACAGTCTTTACTGTATTTATCCTCACTACCTCCCTGTTAGGTAGGGAAGTACTATTATCTCCATTTTACATATTGGGAACTGCAGCGCAGAGAGACTCGGGGCACGTCTATACCAACAGTTAGTGTGCAGCAAGCTGGAGTGTAAATCTACCTTGCACTAGTCTGCAGTACAGTAACTGTCCATGTGGTCCCTACTACCATGCACTAAAAGTTCTGTAATCCACTTTGAAATGGGAGTTGATCAAAGCACACTGGGAATTCATAGTGCACGGCCACAGGGTCCATGCAGATCTTAGTACATAACATGGTAGGCTAATTAGACATAGATTTACACCCTAATTTGCTGCACACTGTTTGTGTAGACAATTCCTAAGTGACTTGTTCTAGGTCTCATAGGCTAGAAACTTATTTTTTATTTAAAAAAAATGAAAGCTGAGATTCTTGTGCAATAACCTGATTCTGGCAACTGGAGGCTTTACGAAAAACACTAAAAAAAAATTGCAAATCTCATGAAAAAAAATCATGAGCGTTAGCAACACATTTCTAGGTAAACTGCTATGTTAAAACAACATTTGAATTAAGTCCAGAAATAAGTGCCAAATGTCCCCAGTAATGAGCTGTTCAGCACAGAAAAGTTTTAGCTAACTTAAAGCACACAGTCACACACACAACTTTCCGCTCTTTGTGAAATCCCCCAGGTCATCTAGTTTTGCTGTAAAGACCCCAGTTTCCCGGCTCTCCCCTCCAGCCTCTTTGGGTCCATCCCGTTTTGGTTCTTTGCTAGTTATTTCTCCAAACCCTAGCCAAGACAGCCTGTTTTCCCTTGCTATATGTCAGGATCCAGTGCCAGGGAGTTTGGGTCTTGTGAGGGGTTTATGGTTGAGGACTGGATGAAGCACGAAGCATAGGAGGGGCAGAACTTCTTATCTATTGGTCTCTCTGCTACCAGACACCTCACCAATCCCTGCACTACTGCCCCCAGCTTTAAATGCTTTTAAAAAGCCAGTTTCCAGATGTCTCCCACCAGGCTAGTAACCCAATATCCTAAGGATTCATGTACCTATTTTTCTTAAATTTCCTTTACTTCTCCTTCCTCTGCAGCCACATCTGACATCAGCCTAACCACAAGTTTGAATAGCTCTTCAGCTGTGTCTTTCGTTAACATTCAGACTGTTTTTTGGGCTCAGCATAACTATCACAGTCATTATAAGCACATTATCATAGAATTCAAATCTCTCAGGCCTGGTTGAAGCTAGGATATTTAATGCTCTTTCTGCGTTTTAACATTTCTCATGTCACTTATTGGTGGCAAAGAATAAATCTACACACCCATTCTGACTTCAGTTTATCCCGACACCATGGATAAACATGGGCCATTATTTCATTACAGTTCACAGAAGTGTGCCTATTACAAATAACTGCAAGTGACAGATTAGGAACAAACTACACTAGGAATGCAGAAGTCTAGTTGCAGCATTTTTTGCACAGATTCAGCATGTCTTCTACATCATGCACTTCTTTATTTAGTGCATGCATTTATTATCACAGATTTTTATTATAATATTTCTATTAAATAGGTTGTTTAACAAAAATAAAAGAACTCATACAAATTGCAGACCAGTATGTAGACAGGTGCCTTAACTAGAATATTTATAAAGACTCTGATGGCACTCACAGTTTCTCTATGAGCATAGAACATGGCAGGGAAGGTTAGTCTGATAGTTAAAGCCCTAGGTTGAGAGTAATGAGGTCTCAGTTCTATTCTTAACTATTCTAAAGACTTGGCCAAGTCCCTTTATGCTTCAGTTTTCCACTATGTTAAATGGAGACAGTAATGTTTATGTTCCTCTCAGGGAGGTTATTATGAGAAATTCATTAATGTGTGTGAGGTGTTCAGACACTATACTAATGAGTGTCATAGAAATCTCTCTATAAATGCATATTAATATGCATACATACAGTTCCACATATTTAGTGCAAATGTGTAACACAGTTGCTTAAGGCAAGATTTCAAAAGTGATTAGTGTTTTGTGTTCTGTGTTTGGACAGTGCCTACTACAATGGGTTCCTAGGCAGTACAATAATAAATTAATAAAAATCATCATCATTATTCTGTGTGCCTCCATTTTTGGAGTGCCAAACTTGATACACCTTAGAATAGCCTGATTTTCAGAAGTTGGATGGATGTTCAGTATTGTTTGACAGGCCATCTAAACTGGGCACCAATCATTAAGTTACTCAAACTGGGCACCAATCATTAAGTTACTCAAAAATCACTATTCACTTCTGAAAATCTTGGCCTTACTTTTTATGTGTCCAAAAAATCACTATATAAGTGTTAGTGGATGTTATTAATTGAATCATACATGTCCAAGCTTACCATATTCAGTGAAGAAGTAAATTAAGTGCTCCAGTTTTGCTTGAAGATCTTGAAAGTGATTAATAAGAGATTATAATCAATAAAACTTTTCAGTAATCTTTCCAAGTTCCATTTAGGGCTACTGAATTTAGAATTACTAGGGTGCTGGGCATATCACCAGGGACATTGTCTCCTTCCTTCATATAAACCGAAGGCCCAAACTTTTAAAGGTATTTAGGCACCTTTAAATACCTCTAAAAATCTGGCCCTAAGAGCCTGATCCTTCTCCCCTTTGAAGTAGATGGGAGTTTTACCACTGACTTCAAAAACAGCAGGATCAGGACCCAGATTTACATCCATATGCAATGTACAGTAGGGCATTCAAGTAGCAAATCATTTTTAACTACAGTTATCAATTATCACTACAAGTTAATCAAATTAGTTTGCTGTTTGCCTCTGAGATTTCCAGTGGAATTGAATTGTTTCAAATGCACCTCAGTGTTTACATGTTTCCACCCTTTCTATTTTACAAGTGATGTTGTTTTCCCCACCCCCATCATTCCTGGTATGGTTGGACATTTTAATAAACCTCTTGTTACCCACATCTTTTATCCATGTGTCATTGATTTAAGCAGAGCAGTTTGTCAGGTTAATATTTATACATTTTCCATTTGGAATATTACTTAGCTGATCCGTAACCAGGGGATTATAAGGTTGGGGATGAGAATATATTGAGAGCTTTTTCTTATTTTCCACATGTCCGTCTCCAAGACAACTAGATGGCTGTATTTAAAAGAGTACAAAGACCAAAGTGGGTAGCTCATCCAAGTCTTTTAGCAAGTGAATGCACTGTGATTTTGCATTTTCAGGCAGGGCTTTCACTCCATCCCCCTGACATCTTTTACCTCAGGCTCTGATGGGTGTGGAACTCCAACTGCTAGGACAGCTGATAATTGCAGCTATTAAGATGCTGCTGGTGTAATTCAAGTTTCCTTTTGTTTCTGGTTTTATGTAGTTTAGCTGAAGAGTTTCACTATTCATAGTCATATTTAAAAGCCTACAGTGATTTTTTCCCCTCTCACTCAGAGTTGGCAATTATTAGCTACATTCTGTTCTTCAAGGAATAGGCCTCTGCCTGCTTGAAATGAATTTTTAAAAAGCACACTCCAGCTTGTTGTGCCTAGTGCATAATTTTTACAGAAACATAACACTTGATCATGACAAAAGGTGCCTTGCAGCTGTAAATTAGTAATGGAAAATGTCTCCTCAGCCTTTTCAGACATTCCTCACCTTGTACTATTAGAGGGATAAGGTGGAGGAGGTAAAATCTTTTCTTGGACCAACTTCTGTTGGTGAAAGAGACAAGCTCCATACAGCTCTTGCTCAGATATTACCTCCCCCACCTTGTCTTTGATATGCTGGTATTGACACAGCTACAAGAACACTGCAAACACATAATATTAGGCAGACCTCTGCCAACTAGACAACAACAGGCTGTAGCTTCTTCATGATAGCAAACCATGGTACAGCATTCGTCTGAAGCTGGTTCTGAAATTCAGTTCTACACACACAAAGTTCTCAATTCCCCCACCCCTTCAGCTGTATCCAGTGTCTCACAGTAGAGCAGGAATGGAGTGTTTTACTGGAAAAGTTCCTCTGCTCTAACATACATTTTTTTGGTTTAATGATTACATTAGAAACAAAGTTCCTGTGAGAATCTGGCTCAGGAGAAGAGTGCTTGCACATTTCAGTGAGAGATTCAGAGTATGTTCAATATAAAAATCAAGTCAGGCCAAACCACATATTTAGATGGGCAATTGTAAAGAGATTGTGTAATATAGCGTTAGGTGAAGCTAACCATGTAACACTCCTTCTGATCATCTATTCTGACTGGGGTGTAATGCCAATTTTTATCAAGACTGTTTCATTCATTTGAACATGATAATCACTAACTTCATGATACAGAAAACTTTGGGGGGGGGTTCATATTCTAAAAGGAAAATATCTTTAAATAGATTCAAAAACCCAGGAAGCACTGCCTCCCCTGTCCCTTTCCTTACAAGATTTATCTAGCTTAATTTCCAGCAAATCTTGCTGTGCATTGCTCTATTTGCGATCTCCATCTTACAAAATTATTCAAGGTAAAAGGAGACCATTCCAGCCAAAATTTTAACAAGATTTTATGTGCTGGCATTTTTGAAATTTCATATTCATATAATGTCAGTTAACCTAGGAATGAGGGCAACATTCTGCTCTTGGATCCATACTGCAGACCACTTATTATCCTTATTACACCTATTTCTATAAAAATAACTGCTATGATAGGGAGTGGAGAACAGTACTATACCTGGGTATTTGTGGTGCAATCATCAGTGCTAGTTTGGGTTTATTGTAAAACATGGTTACTGAGTACAAACAGTGCTCCAGAAAACAAAACAAACAAGCAAACAAACAAAAGCTAAAAAAAACCCAACAAAATACATATACGATACAATGGATGAATGAATGTACACAGATGAAAAATGGCTCTTAGCAGACACTCTCTCCAGCTTCTCTCTCCTCTAAAGCTAACTGTGGCATCAAGGCAATAGATATGAATACAGGATCCTTAACACCATCAGTAATTATTTAACCCTTCTTGAGCTTGAGGTAGAATTAGTCAAACATTTTCCATCAAAACCTTTTTTGATGCAAAGTGGCTTTTTTTGAAAATGGATGTTTTCATCAGAAATGCCTGCTTTCGATTACATTTTTCAGGTTTTTGTTGAAAAACATCAAAAAAACAAAAAGGTAGTTGCTGGGTTTGGCTTTGAATAGTCTCAGTTCTGATTTTGTCCTGCTCATTGATATGACCAAGACGAGAATCGAAAACATCAATTTGTGTTCTTCAGCCTTTCCTAGCAGTGGTGTTTCACTTCCGTGCAATAGAGTTGGTGTAACAGTGGTTCTATAGATCTGCACATTTGTAAGAAGCTTGACTTTTCCCAAATTTGGTCCCAGAGCAGAACTTTGCCCACAAAGCCTGCAAAAACAATGGACACTTCTGTGTGAAATGCAGGCCCCAATGAAGTCAATGGCAAAACTCCCACTGACTTCAATAGAGACTGAATTTCACCTTTTCTGTTATAAGCAAACTTGATATTAATCAAACTGTGTGGTGGTGCAAACATCAAAAAGAACAGGAAAAGAATAAAAAAGGTCCTTGTAAGGTTAAAAATGTGATTTTGGCTGGAAGAGTGCAAATTAATATAGGTGGGGAGGAATCATGTGCTGCACACGTAGTGAGAAAGAGAAACCTGAAGAATAGTGGAAAAGAGTATGAGTGAGAGAGGAGGGAGGGAATAGCCATGGAGATGGTACAGAACATCAAATTAGGACTAATACAATGTGGGAGCAAAAAAAATCATTAAATTTTTGGTTGTGATTTCATAGAACTGGGCCGTAGAATGGGAAGAGAACAGATCCAGTCTGTTATCAGAGGGGGAGCCATGTTAGTCTGTATCCACAAAACGACGAGATGTCCAGTAGCACCATAAAGACTAACAAATTTATTGGGCATAAGCTTTCATGGGTAAAAAACCCACTTCTTCAGATCCTGTCTATGAAGGTCTGCTATGACTGCAGCAGGAATATTATTCCTTTCTGGGCATCTCTTTAACAGACAGATATAAACAAATGGGAGAAGTTTGGACAAGAGCAACAAAAATGATTCTGGGATTAACAACTAGCAAAAGACTCAAAAACTAACATAAAAAAATTAAATATATTAGAAGCAGGAAGCCTGGCAAACAATCAATGGGGCACTGGATGGTCGAGGTGCTAACGAAGAACACAAGGAAGACAAGGCCTTTGAGGAGAAGCTAAATTAATTCTTTGAATTTGTCTTCACTGTGGAGGATGAGAGAGAGTTCCACACTTGAGACATTATTTTTAGGTGACAAATCTGTTCTTTCCATCTTGGTGGTTGGTGGCCTGTGACATATGGGAGGCCAGATTAGATGTTCTGGTGCTCTCTTCTGACCTTTAACTCTTTGGTATGATTCTCTAGGATAATATCGCCTGTGATAAAGATTCTCCAGGCCAAACAAGATCTTCAGTGCTATTTGTGCAACTGAAAAAAAAAGACTTTTTCCCATGATAACAGCATAGGCCAGATTCTGTCCTCACCATGGGCAGCCTGCTGAAGTCAATGTGGTTACACCAGATGCAAGTCCAGGCAGGATTTGGCCTATAAGTTGCCTGCCATACATTGCTATATGTCATATTGATTCATCAGCAGAATTCACACTATCTCACTGGCCTGCCAATCAAATTGGTACTGAAGCATTTCACTCTATATGACAAAGCAAAATAACAAAGCTTTATGTGAAGAAGAGCTGCTCATATCCTGTATATCTGTTAGTCAGCTCTTTAACAAAGGATTTGAAGAAATGAGAGCATGAGATTAATTCAGTGTTCAGAATTGTTAACTAGCACCTCTGAAATGGTAACTAAAGTTCCTTTAAATAAAATTATTTGCAATTATCTGAAATCATTGTGTTCTGTGTGCACACACAACGCCGACAGACCCTGGTCATTGGTGAGCAGGATTGACCCAGGGACCTCTGGAGTTTAAGTGCATGAGTCTCTACTGCAGGAGCTAAGAGCTAGCTGGCTACTAGCTAAGGCTGTAGAGCAGACTCATTTTATCTCTCTCTTTAAGTGGTCTTGTTGCCACTAGCTGAGACAACACCACACCCAGGTGGTGTGTGGGTTACACAAACACATGCTGAAAGCATATTTTGAAAAGAAATGACTTTAAAAAAAGCCCAGAGGTTAATGTCTTAACTTGTTGTTCAACTTAAATTGAAATGATAAAGACCTTAGAAGTTTTGCTGTAAATAAGTCAGTATCTTAAACCCCCCAACCGTAGGGTGTTGCACAGAGACCCCAGACTAGAATCACTCATTTTACTCAGGAAGGAGTTTTATCCGACCTCACTGTCTAGGTACCTTACTGAATCTGTGAGGAAAGACTGATTTAGTCATATTTATAAAAGCACCTGTCCAGTGTTCTAGCCACAGAATAATAATTATACACAGATCTGCAATTCAGCAGGCCAAAATGAATATGAAAGGGCCTCCTATCCCCACCTTAGTAAATGTCTCCTTCCCCTTCCAATGCTATTCAACATCCTTCCCCCAAGTCCTCAGAAAAGTGTCAGGAAGCATATGAGCATCCCTTCATCAGTGCTCAGTTGGAACAAAGGGAAATGTGAATTCCAGAGGTGGGAGCCTTTCCTGGAGAATACCTGCCATAACCCCCTTCTCATTTAAATCAGGGGTTGTAATCTCAAGTAGCAACATTGGAAGCATTTCACAGGGAGAGCTACAGGCTTTCAAATAGTCAGGGACCAAAGCATTAGGCCTTTACACAGTGAGCCAACACCAGCCTCTTAAACTTCATCCAGAAATTAATTTGTTGCCAGGACAAATTATGGTGCTGTCTATGTGAAATACCAGACAGCCTCACTCAGCAGTAGCTGCAATTTCCAAATGTTCTTAAGGTCAGCCCTTGTATGGCATATTACAGTAATCCATCCTTGAGGTGACACAGGCATGTGGCAAAGTCCCATCTCCTAAAGAAAAGGACACAGTCTTTTTGCCCAGTCACAAAAGGGTAACAAGCAAACCAGGCAACTGATGTTACCTGGACATCCAGAGAAGTTGGGGATCCAACCAGACTCCCAAGTTGTGATCCTGAATAATGACTGGTGGACATTCCCCCTTAATCAAGAGGGCTAATGTAATCTTTACCATTTCCTTCAGCTGCTTCCTCAGCCCATAAGCATTATCCCAGTTCTGTCTGGATTTAGTCTCTGCCAGCTAGCTCTGACTGAAGGCACAATCCTTATTAGACTGGGTAAGTTTTTCAACTGCACAAGCCAAATCAGATAGAGTTACAAAGTTTGGTTTCTCCAACATACCGAAGACACTATATCCTGATCCTCCTCCTAATTGCCTACCCCATACATTGAACAGGAGCAGTGACAGAATGGCCTGCTACAGAACTCACATGAAATATATAAGAGCAATTGTCTGATGCTGCCTTCTGGGACCTCTGTGAAAGAATGGTGCACAGCCCCTCCCAAGCAACACTATTTAATCCTACGAGAGTGCACAGGCATGTCAACAACACCTCTCAGTCAGCAAAACTGAAGGCAGCAGAAAGGGATCTAAAAGAAACAGAATGGAAATTTATCTTCATCCATTCCTAAGAGGGAGTCATCTGTCAATACACAGTTCATTTTCAATGCTGTATCCAGGTCTAAAATCAAATTGAGTAGGGCCAAGGAAAGCTGAGGACTCCAGACATTTACTTGCCATCAGACTTGGCAATAATTGGAGAAGTTATCTGCATCAAGAAGTGGTTTCTTTGTTCCAACCACTGTCATTTCAAAAGAAGTCACCATCATCTCCTTGTCAAGGGAGGCATTGCCAATCAACTCCAAAAGTAACTCCTGCACTTTCCAACAGGCATTCACTAGCAGGAGGGATACAGATCTAACTCAGAGGTCACTCATGCCCCTTAGTAATCTCCCAGAACCTCTACACCCTTTTGGAAGTGTCACTGTCTGAAACTAAGACAGAAAAGATTTTAAATTTATTTCTTCCAGATATGGCTTTGCTACCACAGATTCTGGCAGCTAGATTCAAGGCTCAAGTACCTTTTCCACACAGTAGCTCAAATGCCTCACAGTGGGGTAAAACTTCAACTCTGTCACTGCATATAAACAACCCATTTTAATCAGGATGCTCACCACAACAACAGGAATGGTTCAGTTGATCAGATCTTTACAAAAACTATGATGGTGGTGGAGAAACTCTTGATCAGTCAAATTCAGGGTAGGATTTCCATCACCAGCGAATTCTCCTGTCATCCTCCTTCTTGCTTCATCAGCCACAAGACAGTACAACGCCGGAAATACCCTTCAAGGCAAAGGCTGGAAATTTAGGAACATCTGTATTAATGATTATGGACAGCCAATAATTATAAAGTTCCACCAAGTTCTTCCTTAGAGTCCTCTGAATTCCTGTGCCTAGATGCTTGCCCATTTGAAAAACAGGCCACTACATTTTTGAGTTTAAGTATATCGGTAAAACTGGCAATAAAATAAATAAGAATAACAATACTGCATAACAGTAAGACAACCTTACCAAAAGAATTTGGGGAGGGAGATATAAATGGTCAGTTTTCTCATCCCTCAAAAGAATGGGTAATAAATTACCTCATAATTTCTCATTATTTGGCAGTACGCATATCTTTAAAAACATGTTTCCTGATGATTTGTGTACAAATTTATGGCATTGATTGTATAGTTAAACTTGAGAACTACAAAAGCTGAACTTGAATTCATTAAATTCTACTAACACATTTGACAGGATGCTAAAATCTGGTTGTAATGCATCTTGTTATGAATTCACACGTTCCTGTCAGAAAACCCTCACAGTAACCTACCCTATTAATTCTGAAAGGTATGTACTTTTCTCTTTTTTAAAACAGGTACATGCATGTTATTGTTCATGTGGCAGTTAGATGATAGAAAACCATTCCAAACTCTAAAATATGTAATGAATTATCAACTTCCAATGAGGAGAATCTAACAGTTCTGAATATTAAGGGCGATGTTTTCAGCACAGTTCATGGGAAATTACATGCGTAAATTCTATAATTGTTAATGAGAACTGAGTGGTAAAAGATCAAAGACTTCAATGCTGCATATTTTGCACAACTACATTGAACTATTCACCTGATAGTTGAATCAGAGGATTTCCTATTTGGGGTCAGTTATGTTTGAAAGAGCTTTTGATCTCAAATCTACATAGGTCCAAAGGCTCATGTGTATATTACAACATCAAATTAGGCCTGAAAGACTCACTGGGGAGGCAGGGCGGGGGGTGGGGCAGGGGAACTTAGTTGATAAGAGCCAAAAGCAAAATGAACAGCCATTTAAAATAAAACCTATACTGTTTCCAATATGCTCTTGACACATTGAAAACAGCATGCACAACCTCATCCACTAACTCCCAGGCAAAGAAGGAACTTCACAAACCATCAGGCTTCCCCCTTTCATCTTAAATCCAATTGTAAAGCTACTACAACTTTACCTGGTGGTGGTGAGAGCCTGGACTTTCTGGTGCTAATGCAAAAGATATTAGCACTTGATGGAGGAAATGACAAACCTATTAACTCCAACAGGCTACAGACAGGGATCAGCAACCTTTGGTAGGCAGCCCATCAGGGTAAACTCCCTGGCGGGCCAGGCCAGTTTGTTTACCTGCAATATCTGCAGGTTCCACCGATCGCAGCTCCCACTGGCCAATGGGGGCTGCGGGAAGCGGTGAGGGCCAAGAGATGTGCTGGCCGCCGCTTCCCGCAGTCCCCATTGACCTGGGATGGCCACCGCAGCCAGTGGGAGCCACGATCGGCCGAACATGCAGATGCTGCAGGTAAACAAACCAGCCCGGCCCACCAAGGGGCTTACAAAGGGACGGACCATGTGCCAAAGGTTGCCAATCCCTGAGCAAAGAAAAAAGGTTCACTTGCTAACATTTTCTTGGGACATAATATATAAGGGTATGGCTACATTTGGAATTTCAAAGCGCTGCTGCGGCAGCGCTATGGGAGCACTGCCGCGGCAGCGCTTTGAAGTGTGAGTGTAGTCAGAGTGGCAGCGCTGGGAGAGAGCTCTCCCAGCGCTGCATGTAAACCACATCCCTTACGGGTGTAGCGTGCAGCACTGGGAGCCGCGCTCCCAGCGCTGCTGCCCTGATTACACTGACGCTTTACAGCGCTGTATCTTGCAGCGCTCAGGGGGGTGTTTTTTCACACCCCAGTTGCAGTGCTGTAAAGTGTGAGTGTAGCCAAGTCCTAAGTGTTTTTTTTTCTGTTGATTTTATTCAGAAAAAGAATTGTTGGATTTTCCCTTTCAATATTAATTTTCTGATGTCCCTGTCTGCTGTTGTTTCTCCTTGATATGTGTTAACGGGGATTGATTATAAACATAAATTTTATTTAATATTTGGGGCAGATTCTCAGCTCATATAAAATGCCACAGCACCAGTCACTTCAATGGAGCTTCCTCAATGTGTACCAGCTGAGGATCTGACTTCTTAAGAATCAGTTTTGAAAATCCTATCTCAGAAGTCCTTGGTTTTCGTTAATAAAAGCTACAAAGTGCATTCTGACGTGTAATGATAGGATCAGGTTCAGAGGTCACAAGTTTATTTGCTCATGAATTGGGAAAGAAGGAGATTCAAATCTTCATTGTTACTTAAATGGGGCTTAATTAACTATAGTGCTTTAGTAAAAAACACAAACAAACAAAGAAATAAACAAAAATCCCACAAACAAACACACATGGATAAAGTCACCCAATATCCTGCAGGGCTTTTGAGCTTCGTAATGATTTCTAAAGTGATGTTGCTTCTTTCTTCCTTTGCTTTCATCCCACATCACATATCTCAAGCAAACATCACAGGAAAAGACAAGCAGCATAATATTTGAAAGTGTTCATGTGGCTTGAGATTATAGTATATTGAAGGCAATTGACAGACATAAGAATACTTTTGTGTCATATATCGTATTAATATTATCTGGTCATTGGAGTAACCAGTTGTCTTTCTTCCTTTCTTTACAAGTGGTCCTCCCATTCCTGGCTATTACCTACTATATAATGCCAGAATCTGCCTTCAACTGCACCTCCCTTCAGAATGAACCAAACTGGGAACTGCAAATAGTACCTGAGAGAACAGATTAGCATGTCAGTAGCTGAAAAGAGCAATGCCTATTGCTTTGCCTTTTACTGCTGAGCTTCTTTAAAGGATTTTTTTTGCAGTTAGGCACAAAGTTGTTCCCTGATCCTGCAATCTGATATTTGTGAACAGGCTCTTATCTGGAAGGGATTCACCGTGAAGTCAATGTGGCTGCACATGGGTGCAAGAGTCCATTCAAGTGGATCAGATTATAGGCTGGACGCTATAACATATATTTCTGTGATAGGGATTATTCACCAGTGGACTTTTTTTTTTTTTTTTGAGACTACCGTATCAATTTTCGCTTTCATGGCCTGGTACAAAGCCAATTGAAATCAGTGGAAAGATTCCCATTGATTTGATGGGGCTTTGGATCTAGACCTTAAGATAAAGAGCAGTTGAGCTGTAATTGAGGGCAGAATGGCTCCTTATCATTTAAAACTATCAAGTTCTTTGTCCATGGCCAATATGTGAAAGGTGAACACGTCTATAAAATATTTGAAAAAATAATAGAACTTCCTTTTCAACTTGGGCAGCATTCCAAAGCTCAAAAACAATAATTCTGGTTGGCAGGGTTAAAACTGCATTGTGAAAAACAGGTATCCAAGGGAAAATACTCTAGAAAATTAAAAGCTTATTTTATTATGCTGATTTGTAGTGGTTTGTGGTTGTGGCTCCATCAATAGAGTTTTTATAAAAAATGATGAGGCAGCTCATTCAATGAAAATCTTTGTTAACAGCAAAGATGAATTCAAGCAAACCCAGCCTGAATCATGTATTTTAACCTTTCACTTTCCAGTATAGTATGACTAACTCCATTGAACACTGATAAAAGGACTTTCTATAAAAGCTGAACAAAACTTTTATTTACCACATACAAAACAGATATACTTGATTTGATAATTATCCTGGCCCATTGCTTGGGACCTTTCAAACTAGACTGAAATACAAACTGGTGGATTCTCTGCAGCTTGAGGTCTTCAAACCACAATTTGAAGATTTCAATAACTCAGACATAGGTTAGGGGTTTGTTATAGAAGTGGATGGGTAGGGTTCTGTGGCCCGCTTTGTGCAGGAGGTCAGACTAGATTATCATATTGGTCCCTTCTGACCCTAAAGTCTATGAGTCCATGAGTCTATAATATAGAGAACAGTCCTATACTGGCCTGACGATGTTCTAATCTAGAAGACGTAATAGATCTTTTCCACCTGTTACTTCTATGGTTCTAGAATGGTTGGGTTATTATCCATAAAGAGTCATGCTGCTTTAGAATTGTCCTTCTGAAGTGAATTAGCATCCTCTTAGTCATTACTTTTAATAATCTGTGTGCTCAGATTGTCCTTCTCTCTACTACATCACTTACATTTGACTGCTGATTCTATGAGATAAGGTGGGCGTGGTAATATCTTTTATTGGATCTGGAAGAGCTCTGTATTGCTTGAAAGCTTGTTTCTCTCACCCATAGGCACCAACTTCCCCTCTGAGCTGACCACACTCCCTGCCCCGGCCCCACCTCTTCTTGCCCCTACCTCATTCCACTCCTTCCCCAAAGTCCCTGCCCCCATTCCACTCCCTTTCCCCAAGTCCCCGCCCCTTCTCTGCCTCCTCTCCCGAGTGCGCCATGTCCCAGCTCCTCCCCCTCCTTCCGGGAAAGTCCTAAGCACCGCCAAACAGCTGTTAGGCAGTGGGAAGTGCCCGGAGAGAGGGGGAGTAGTGAGCACTTAGCATGCTTGGGGGGGGAGGGGAGACGAGATGGGGATGTGGGAGTCTGGCTGCTGGTGGGTGCCAAGCACCCACTAATTTTTCCCTGTGGGTGCTTCAGCCCGGAGCACCCATGGAGTCTGACAGAAGTTGGTCCAGTAAAAGGTATTACCTCACCCACCTTGTCTTTCTAATCTCCTGGGACTGACACAGCTACAACACTGCTGATTCTGCATCACCTAAGGCTTGATCCAGTTTTTCCTGAAGTCAGTAGCAAACCTCAAAGGAAAAGGATCAAGCCTTAACTTCTCATGAAGAGCTATCGCCGGTGTGCCATGCAACTAGTTTTGGGCAGGTTGATAATCTAGACTTCTAAAAAATGAAGTTACATTTAAAAGTTAGTTTCCTGCAGAGCACCAATTAGTGCCTCGTGCAGAGGTGGTTCATTTTTCATATGTGGACAGACACCATCCAGTGGGAACTGTACTGACAACATCTTATTTAACTTAAGCCCCCCAACCAACCATCATATAAAACACCTTTTGGTCACACGGTTTAGGTTTAAACAAGCAATCTAGAGGTGAAAAGCTCGACATGCTATTGACAGTCCCCGGACACATTCAGGATCTTTGTGCAGGATGATTTAAATTTAAAAAGTAAAAATGAACAGTGCATTAATATTTTCTATTTTTGACCGGAACACATCAAATACATGAAAGGCAGCTGTGTACAAGGCATGTCATCTTCAACTCAGTGTACGATTACAACAAGCAATGTTCTTACACACAATCCAACTGCACTCTGGGATGCTTCTTGTCTTGTTCACTCTGGCAACAATTACTATAGCATCACCTTTGAATATTAGAAACTGTATTAGAGCCCTACTGATTTCTTGATTTAATAGTGAGAAAATATAAAAGCACTTTGGATTGCTGTGTCCCCTTCCATCCAAGCAAAACAAACCAGTCAAGCATTACAATTCCCTTCAGAGGTAGGTGAAATATCCCCATTTTAGAGATTAGTGACATGCCAAGATCATGCAGCATGTCTATGGAAGAGCCAGGACACTTTTTCTTTATAAGCAGTATTTATATTACCATACTGTCTAGAAGCCCCAGTCAAGTATGGAGTTTCACTCTGCTAGGTAATGTACAAACACACGGTGAGAGGACAGTCCCTTACTTAAAGGATTGGAAGAGGCAAAGAGAGGTTAAAAGTGACTTTCCCAGCATCACACAACAGGTGAGTTACAGAAACAGGTGTAAAGCCCAGGACTTCTGAATCTCAGTTGAGGGCCCAGACTTTCTCTGGCGATCAGTCATTCACTTGCTTTAAACACCAGACCAAATTCCTTATAAATATCACCACACTCCTACCCTATGATCTCTCTATGGGTGTACTGAATACTCCTGAATGCTGATGTATGGAACCCCCTTCCAAGCCCCATGGTAGCCCTTCTCTTAATGTGTTTTTATTTGTTTTTGGTTCTCTCTGTGTCATTTCTGATATATTGCATTTAATGATAAGATAGAAGGTTGCCTTTCAGGAACAGTCAGTATATGTTATTTGCTGCATCTGAAAAGCAGATGCTTTCCAGCCAATGTGAATATTTGAAGCAAATCCCTGTTTTGAAATGCAAATGATTTTGCAGCATCTGCATAGTTTGAGATAAAGCACTTAACAATGAATTAATCCTTGTTTTATGCAGTTCATTATCAGGAGACTATGACCAGGTTAACATCATCTTTGGAACATAATGGGATCTTACCAAACAGGTAGAGAGTCTTTATTCAAATCAAGCACTTACATTTACAGTCACTCTGCTTTTGAGGACAGAATGTCACAGCAATACTGTACGGTTTATTTTATTTGTTGTTGTTGTGTGTAACGAACCAATTTAGTAAGACTTTGTCACAAAGGGGCAAAATCATATCTGATGTAAAGGGGGTACAACTCTGTTGAAGCTTTACATCAGGTGTGAATTCGGCCCAAAGAGTAATATAATGACTGATATTTGTATAGGCCTTTTTTCTATTGGACTTACTTTTAATTAACTAAAGTGTGTATTCTAAGAATGCTTGAAATTTTTCTGTCTCAGCTGTCTTTTCAATGAAAAACTGAGGTTTTGACCAAATTATTTTTTTTTGTAAAAAGCGTCTGGTTTCTGTGAAACTTTTTTTTTTTGACAAAAAAATAGTTCAAAGCCAAATGGTTTTGTTTTTCAGATGAAAACCAAAATATTTTATGCTGCTGCAGTGACTCATGGGAATTGTAGTTTGATTGTCTTCTGTCATCATTCTCCTCTATGGGCCAAGTTCCCCAGCTCAACTTCATCCCCCATGATGCACTAAAGACATAGGACTCCCCTGATGTATCACCTCCCCTCACTATCAGGGGAAACTAATGTATAGTAGGACTGTAGTCTGACCAGAGAGCTTAATATAAAGAGCATTTAACAATTTCCTTTTGTGATATCAGTACTAGTTTGTGCCTATCAGATACATGAAGTTAAATTTTGCTGACAATAAAAAGTCTGTATCTTTTTGGAACAGCAACTCTGATGAGCGCTGAAAAACAATGTAGTCATGAAACACTGAATATGATATTTTTAAGAGCACAGAACATTGGCCCAACTATAATCCCACTGAGCTCAGTGGCAAAACGTGCATTGACTTCAATGAGAACAGAGTTAGGCCAACCCTGAGAGATTTAGGGCTGGATTTTCTGGTCTGAAAGTGGCTAGAAATTACAGATGGAGAATTCCCCTTTTGAAGAAGAACTCTCCGCCAGTGGAAAACTCTGCCAGCCATGCCTCCATTCCCCAATCCCTGTTGTAAGGAGAGGGAGAGGGAATATCAGGGGCATTCCTGGGAAAGAGGGTATGGCACTTATGCCAATAAGCCCTTTGCTGTTCTAACTGCTGCTGGGGAGGGGCAGCTGATGATTGGCTTCAACTGGCTACTTGCAATCACATTCTCCATTATATATCTAAGCACAGTGAAGGGGAGAATTAAGGCTATTGGTTCCCTGGAGTAAATATCAAACACACAAAGGCCTCAGTAGTGCAAATGTTTATGCTTAACTTTACACACGACTAGTTTAACTGAAGTCAATAGGATCACTCACATCATAAGATTAAACACATGCATACATGTTTGCAGGATCAGGGTCAAAGTTTAAAAATATTAGAAATGTAATTATTCTCCCATCCCTACATATCACAGGCCAGTTAATGGGGAAAAACAGTCTATAGAAATATTTTTGCATATGTCCCATATCTTTCAGGTTAAGAGAAAGTTGTCTGTATACAGCATGCAGAAAGAAAAGCATTTTTGTTATTTTCTACTGAATGTGCTGTTATATCACTCTAACAATTTCAGCCTTATCACATTACATTTATAATGCTTTTCAATGAAGATGGTCATTATTCTGAAACAGAATTAGCTCAACCAACCACGTTACAGTGATTCTGTGGTTATTTATTAATAACTCAGTGTTTTTTCCCTACTGATGCAATTGTTTGATGTCTGCCTGTTGATGTCTGATTTTCATAATCACTAAAGCTGCTAAATTAGGGGGAGGGGTATTTTTTTTTCAAATTTTTGAGCAACTCTAACCATCAGGGGATACAGTGCATAAAATGAGTGCTCATGAAATGCATTATTCAGCTAATAGCATATGATCACCTATAACAATAACTCAATTTATTGTTCTTATTAATTAATTTATTGTTATTACTTTAGTACCTAGAACCCCCAGTCATGGACCAGGAGCCCATTATGCTTGGCACTATACAAACACAGAACAAAACAAAGCAGTCCCTGCCCAAAGGAGATTATAATCATACATTGGACTAATATTTAACGCTCAGCGTTTATATGATATAAACATCTTGGCCTATATTTTCAAAAGTGACCAGTAGGTCTGCTTGCCTCAATTTTTAGGTGTCCAACTTGATACACTATTGTTAGGTAAATAAAGCAAGTCCTCACTCACCTCTCCAGCACCCGAGTTCGTGCGGAGTTGGTATGGGGCACACAATTCTGTCAGAGACCAGACACCAATGCGTTGATCAACGGGCTCACACTATCCTTAGCTCTAAAAGCTTTAGATTAAGTGTGGCCCCTTTATTAGGGGTGAGCATCAATATTTATACACAGAAGTAAACAAAGTGATTAACAAAAGATAATGGTCATGCATAATCAATCAAGATTTTACAGGAAAAGCAAGTTAACAAGTAAATGCATAGAGATAAAGGCTAATGGCTACTTGAGAAAGGGGGTGTCATGAGTAGTTTGCAGGTCAGTGTTTTGTTCAAAAGGGTTCAGGAAGGATTATCCAGAGACAGCCAGTCTGGGTGTGTTTTGGCTCCCCAAAGTTCACCAAAAGTTTAGACCCAACACTATAAAGGGCGCTGCTTTAGAAAAAGGGCCTAGCACCATCCTCTGTAAATCAGGCTGCCTTCAGGGATTTCAAGTTGAGCAACCAAAATCACTAGTCATTTTCTGAAAATGTAGGTCCTCAGTCTTTGACCTTGGATTTTGTTCAGCCCAGGAAATCGTTACCTCAAACAGGACACAGCCTTGTGTTAAAGACCAGGATGTAAAATGAATGAAGCAGCAAGTCACACTGTGCTTTGGATAAGTTAACAATTGTGTTTTCATATTTTTACTATATTTTACATTTACATTTATTTTTATTTATTTACAATATAACTTACTCAGAGATAATATAAGCTATAAGGGAGGTGTTGATTTCACTGGTGCCTCAAGCCACCATAAGATTCAAAAACCAAGCGTAGCACCCAGAGAAGAGGGAGCCCTGTCTCTCTGTGCTGGCTCTGTCATCCTGTTTGAAAGTACTCCACTGCTGAGCTGAAGGGACTGTGGGCTCCAGAAAATTATCTGTTCATAATAAATATTGGATTTTAGATCTCCTTTTCAGCAAACTAGTTAGTGTTCAGTAAGAACTGAGCTGAGACGAATTTTCAACCATAGCCTCTTGGACTGGCAAACCAAGTACTCTTGGTTTAAATTGCAAAGCAGCCTCCTATTCTAATAGTGCTCCATTCCATGAGAGCCAGAGAGAGAAAGAGAGAGTTTGCACATTCTCTTTGTTCAGCATAACCTTTAAAAATACAAAACAAAGGGATTTACTTTAAAAAAAATTCCCATTCATGAATCACTTTTCAACTCATTATCACGCTGCCTGCCAGTACTAATGAGACCCAACATTCAATTCCTTCAAGGTCTTGAAGACACTGTTGTTGTGTGGCCCACAAGGAAATAATCTCTTATTTAAAAATTAATAAAGAAAAATTAACTGAACTTTTAGAGGTGCTATGCCAAAGTCCTCATCTAGCTTTCAAGAACTCCAAAACCAATCTTTTTTGTTTAAGAAAAAAATATTTTAAGGTATTTTCAGTATTTATGAAAAATTATATGAATGAAGGAGAAAGGGGTGTTTTTATTAAAGCTTTGTCAATGCCATGAAGAAGTGGGTGCCCACTGGTATTTTTCAAAACTATCGGTATCCACTTAAGGGGCTCAGACAATTTGGAGGGGAGAAAAGAATTATAATGATTCACTTGGGGGGAGATTCCATGCTATGCTCCTAGGAGGTGCAGCATAGAACTTGTGGAGCCACCTTTGTGACCTTCTAACCCTGGGCTGCTCCAGAAGCTGGAAAGGCCTCCTGTGTAACTCAGCCAGAAGGGGTCGGAGGGGATCTATACTATAGCAGCCTTCCAAATGGCACCATGGGCCTGGTATCTCAGCAATGATGCTGCAGGCTGAGACCCTTCCTCCAGCAGGTCTCCTACATCTGAACTTGTGAGGAGGGGTCTTTGGAGGCAGTCTTATGGCTGTCTTCTTCGGCACGTATACCAGGGGCTTCCTATTGATAGGCTTTTGGGGCTCCTTTATGCTGCTGTGGCCCTTTATGTGGCATTAAGAGGCCAGAATAGGGGTAAAGCTCTCACCCTTTAGTTTATTAGTGAAGATAGAAATTTTTCCCATATCGACCATCCTTAAAGGTTTCCGATGCATCAGTGAAGAATGCAACTTTCTAATTTGAGGCCAGTAAGAATGAAGAAATATTTGCCTTAAGTAGTCCTAGAGCTAAGTGACTAATTTACAATAAACAACATACATAAGGCATATATTCTCTTATTTTGCACACAAAATCCACAAGATCACAAATTCCTCAGATTTACTTATTCTTCAAAATTATTAATATTCTGTGATTTGAGGGTTTTTTACTCTGCATTCATCTTCAAATACTCAGTATGCTCAATAGTCAGCATTCTCTATTCAAGTTCCACTAGACCTCAGTCCTAGAAAGATTTACACCCATGCTCAATTTTATGCATTGGGTGTAGTCATTAATGGGAATACTCATTGTGTAATGTTAAGCACACTGGCTGTAGTTAGTTGTGACTTGTCAGATAAGTCACATGGCACTATTTCTCTTTCTTAGCATCGAATCTGATCCAAATGCCACTGAAATCCATGGAAAGATTCTCACTGACTTGAATGGGCATTGGATCTAGGCCTTAATGAGTTCACAAGTACTTCTCGTTAAAGCTCAGCTGCATGAACAATGATGGAAAGTGAACCCTCCAAAAGAGTATGAACACAGCTGAAGTAAAATTATATGAGAATCAGAAGAAATGCTTGCCGATATTTCTTATGTGGTCTATTCTCCTCCAAGTGGCACAGTATTTAAAAAACAATTCAGAACATACGAGAGATTGAATAGACTGATAAAAGTTTGGCGGTATTTTGTCAAGATCCCAACAAGGGCAATTGGACCAAGGATTAGAGCAGGGGCAACCCTGAGCCTGGGAGCAGTGCAGGAGTTCATAGTTTCTAGACCAGGGTCAATACCGAAGGTGAGAGTCTGGGTCAGGTTTCAGGGTCCAGATCAGGAGACAAAATCTAAGTCATGCTAAGATCAAAGCCGGGAGCTCAGGAGCAAGGACCAGAAATGGTCATGGCAGCTACAGAAGATCCATACTGTTGCCTGGATATTTCTTGGAATCCCCCTTGGGTTTATATAATATTATAAGTTTTATTCTTAGTTTGTTTATTAGGTTTTGATTTATATTATATTATATTATATTATATTATATTATATTATATTATATTATATTATATTATTAGTACACCCTAAATCAGGCTACATTTAGATCCAGTTTTCCAGGTACTTCATTCTCTATTGTCGTTGTGGCAAGTCCAAGAAGTCTCTCTTAGACCATTGTTGAACGCAGATATGTTTTTATCAATTTTAACTTTGAGAAGCTACGTTCACCACTAGCTACAGAAACTGGTAAAGTTAAAAAAATGCTTAGAGCTATAAAAATGTTTAGAAAACTCTGTGTTTATTTTCACAAACAAACTTCAATACTTCTTCAGGAGTGGAATGTTTCTTAAATAATCTGGAAAAAACATGAAGCTCACTACACAAATGTCTTCTGAATTTTCATGAGTCAATGCTGACTCCAGTTTTATACAAAATTCTCTTATCTGTTTTGTTGTTTTCTTTTGCAAGCTGTGGATATCATATAGAAAGCCAAATACTGACTCTAGCTGCTGCATCTGTTGAAATCTTTCATCAACCGAGTGAATAGCAGTATCAAGGACTGAGAAGTAGCAATTCACTTTGAACCTTTGTTTTGGGTTGTGAATGGGTGTCTCATCCTTCATATGAAAACTGCTGTTTCTTTTGTCGAATGTGAACTGCCCAGAGGGCGGGGGGGCGCAAGTGGGGCAATTTGCCCCAGGCCCCACAGGGGCCCCGTGAGCCCTGGCCCGGCGGCGGTCTGGGTCTTCAGTGGCATTTTGGCGGCGGGGGGACCCTTCAGTGCTGCCGAAGATGCAGAGCGACTGAAGGGCCCCCCGCTGCCGAAATGCCACCAAAGACCCGGACCGCCGCTGGGTCAGTACAAATACCGCAGCTCCCTCGCTTTTGCCCCAGGCCCCCTGAATCCTCTGAGCGGCCCTGGTTAACTGATTCTGGTTCAAATTCTGTCAGAAAGTCTATTTCTCCAACAACCTCGAGAGAATCTACCAGTGTTCTTTCAAATCCTTCATCACTTCTGAATTCCTCCAGAATATTTTTAATTTCCTGCAGTTTTTGAATAGCAGAACGTATGTTTAAGTTCTTTTCCTGAAGCTGCTTACTAGTGAGGTTAGTCTTGAAAAGGATATTATACCACAAAATGAGTGAAGTAACAAATTTGAACTTGGAAAGGCCATTTGCAAGAGCTTCTGCATCTGAATGTGCCGTATTGCCAGATGATCCAGTAAAGGTAGTATCATCAGAAATTTCAATTAGGGCATCATAAATGTTTCCAAGTTCATAGCGAAGAGGCTTCAAAGCATCAATGCAACTCTCCCATCTTGTCTGACTAAGTGGTTTCACAATTAGAGAATTCACATGGCAAGTCAGAATCTCCCAACGGTGTGTTGAGCCTGAGAAAAACACATAAACGCTTGGCACAAGATCAAAGAAACTGCTTGCCTCCAAACAGCATCTAGCAGCATCATTGACAACCAAATTTAGAGAATGTGCACTGCAAGGAATGAAAAAGGCCCTAGACTTGATTTCCATCATTCTCCTTTGAACACCATTGTCTTTACCCTTCATATTACTCCCATTATCATAGCCTTGGCCATGTAAGTTTTCAACAGATAATTGCATTGTTTCAAGCTCTTTTAGAATAGTTTCAGTCATAAATGCTCCAGTTGTCTCCTTCAGGGATTCGAAACCCAAAAAATGTTCCTTTATGAGCACTTCAACATTATCTTCATCTGCAGACTTTTTCATATCCGCTAAACGAATGATCATAATCATTTGTTCAACATGAGTCACATCTGGTGTACAGTCCAACATTAATGAAAAGTATTTTGCAGAATGGGCAGCTTCTACAATTTTATTTTTATTGGCATTTGCTAGGATTTGAATCAATTCATTCTGCATATTTTTTCCTAAGTAATGAACCTGTGTTTCTTGATTAGTTATTTTATATAGATGCTTCTTCATAACTGGATCAAACAAAGCTAGGTATTCAACTAATTTTAAAAAAGTTTCCATTACCTGCAATGTATAATTTTTCATTTCTACTGCGGCCGCAGAATGCTAAATTTTGCCCACCAAGAACTCTCACTAAAGTAATCAGATGCTCTAATATTTGTTGCCAATATTCTTCTTTTTCTTTGATCACATGTAAATTTTCTTCATCAACGGTTTTTCCTTTTTTAATCGTAATTCAAGTTCTTCCTAATTTTGAAAACATTCCAAATGTTCTGTACTTCTTTCATGTGAAGAGAGAATTGAAGATATATTTTTCCAGTCCTTCGAACCATTCAGTAAGTGATGTACCAATTGCTTGATTTCTAAACAACTTGCAGCAAAAGCAAAATACAGAGCCCTTCGACACTGAATATTGTAACCAGTTTTGATGAATTTCTTCCCCATTAATGAGTTTCCTCTTTAATGCTGATCAGAGAATTTTATTTTATTTCCATCCTTACGGAAGACAAATTCATGGACTTGTTCAGGACCATGTTCCACAAGAATTTGCCGCACACTGTCATCACATCTGGGTCATGAAGCTGGGTCCCCATACTGTAACTTGTTTGTAACTTCCTCACCCTTTCTTCATTTACTTCAATTTCTGCATGTGTCTCTGAAGGTTAATACATTTTCTCCACTTCCATATCAGTCTGATGCTGTGAGCTGCCTTCATCTGGAAGTAAGTTTCCATCATCTTGAGTTTCCAAACTGCTTTTTTGTGGATGTGAGCTACCCTCATCTCAAAGTAATATACCTTCATCTTGGTGTTCCAAACTGTTTCCATGCAGATGTGAGCTAACAACCTCTCCAAGTAAAATTCCTTCATCTGGATGCTGTGAACTGCTTCCATCTTTATTTGGATTAAAGAGAAGATTTTTCAGGAAGGATCCCTGCTGTTTTGCTTGGTCCTTTTCCTTTTCAGCCTTTTGTTTATAATACTCAGCTCCTGATGGTTTTATTATTCCTCTTTCTGCCATGGGGCGTTTGAATATTGTTATGTACTGTGCTCCCGACTGCAAGCATTACAGCATTAAGGATGGCTGACACACCACATGGTTGGTGATTTAAACCACATTGCAGCCATCCCAACATGTCTTTTCACTGATTAAAGGTTCAATGATTAGTAACATACACTCACTAACCTATTAAAACAGTTAGTTATAAATGTTTAAATGGAAACAAAATTATCTTTTTCGACGTTATAACCGAACACCGGTTGTTTGGAAAGTAATCCCCTTCCTCACGGTTATCTGCTTGGAGTGTGACGTATCACTTTTGTAGTCTATTAAGCATTAACACTGTTACTTTTCTTTTATGGACCTAATTTATTACATGTGAACCAGTTATAACAAAGAAAAGTTCATAATTATACAGCCCAATAACAACACTAAGGTTTAAAATGCTTAAAAATACGCACATTTTGGATTTATAATGCTGAAAGACATTATTCTTTATTATTTGGCACCAAGAAACACAATTTTCCACAGTATTCACTCAATTCTAAACCAGCTACCTGCGACATGTGTTATAATGACCGTTTGACATGTATCAACTCATGATATCGCCGCTCTACATGAATTTCCAGCTATGCAACCTTGATGTATATTCGAGTTATCATCGCAGCTCTTGCCACTGGTGGATGTGTTTCATTGTGGCTGAGTTATTGCTTATCAAAACTGCAGAATGGGTCATCTTGAGCCTACCTTGCAAACTGAAAAAAAAAATCACTAAACTATTTATTTTTGCAGTAAATAAAAGATTTGACATATTAATAAATTCTCAGAAATGTAGAGAAATGAATTATAATTCATATTTCCTCTGTACGCTCATGGGAATTGATGACATTATTTTATTTGTGTTTTTTTCATCTTTTTCATTTTTTTTTTATTTGATTGTTTTCCTCAAATTTGGCGCCCCATTTCACTTGGCACCCTAGGTGACTGCCTAGTTCACCTCTATGGACGAGCCACTCCTGAACCTTACCCCAAGTCATTCCACTTGCCTTCTTCTAATATTGGCTTATTAGCACAATTCCAGGTCTCTAATTCTTATATATTCATACATTCCAAGGCTACTCTTCAGCGAGAAGCCTTCTGGTTTTGCTTCTCGGGTTCATGCCAACTTTTTCCTTCAGTTTCAAGGCACTTGGGCTGGCTTCCCTGTTTTTAACTCTGAATTGTTGGACTCATTTCAACTCAAAGCAAAAGTCAGTCAAACCAGCCAAGTTACACTTGGTGCTGGATAAAAGCCACAAGAAATTGCAAACACTGCATGGTTTTATTCGCAAAATCACAAACTGGTCAGATTCACTTGAAAGGACCGAAAACACTAGTAAGTCTTTCTGCAACCGTGCTCTGAGTTTTGAGTTTGTAATGAAGCCCCCAAACAGGTCAATTTTGTATGGTTTGGGTTCATGGCAAAAGTTTCACATAGCTCTACTGATAACTTCCTACATGTCTCTTCCACAGTGAAAAAGGCTTTTTCAGTGCATCTACCTCCAAACCCAAAGGCAAGAAACACATTTCGGCCTTGTATGCACTGGGAAATTGCCTAGCATAGTGACTTTATTCTGGAACCATTACACCACTCACAACTCAAATTAATTATCCTGGAATAAAAATGACTTTTATTCCACAATAGTATCCACACAGGGATCTATTGTAGAATGGCTATTGCATAACAGCCTATTCTGCAATAGCTATGTCAATCCAATGTCCTCTTGTAGACAAGGCCTTACACTGCTACAGCATGTCCCAGTAATGTGTTTTACTTTTCAACCCTCTTTGATTAATAGGGCTCAGTGGAATAAAGACAATAATGGAGACTATTTGTATTTACCAAAGTAAAGATCAGTTTGGTCTTTTTCTGTGGTTTCTCTGCAGCTTGTGCTTTCAGATGAGACAGAAGAATTGGCAGTCTCCTTGGCATACTCACATCAGCCAAACATTCAAATTCTGAAATTCTCCATAGTAATTCCTTGTCACTCTAGTTGTCCTGGTAAGGGAAGCTTGAGTTATACTTAACTATGTGATGCCTGCTAATAAAGTCAGAATTGTAGCAAATGACCCGACCCAACAACTCTGCCCTGTAGATGAAAATACCCTATTTCTTCCTCTTAAGAAGATGCTGGCTCTGTTGAAACTTTAAAAGTCAACTGTACTAAACACAAAGTTTAGGTAGACTTGTGATGTAAAAGGAGTGAGTTAGAGACCTACTGAGATACAGGTTTGTTTTTCATCTTTGCATTGGAGTAGGATTCTTATACCACACTCAATAAGGAAAGCTTGAGTCATCCTGACTATTCACCAGCCTCTGAAAATGAGCTAATAGTGTTCAAAAGTGCTTTGACATATGCTCCCTTCCTGACTCACCTCTCTTCTCAGGCTATGGGAGACATCTCTGATAAGCAACTACTTTTACTGTTGATTTAAGATCCAGGGCTATATTATAAAGCTTAGAGTCCTAAAACTCAGGTGGTACTTTACTACTCATAAAACCGTAATCCCTCTTGCTCTACTGTCAAGGGTGGCAAACACTGTAAAACAGCAGATTTATTTTAACCCTATCAGTTCTGAAATAACTTTGAGGACAGTGACCGTTAAATACTTTTTGTTGAAACAATATACACACAACACATAAAGGCTTTATGCAATACTTCTAATGAAGTGAGGAGAAATGTACCCTCCCCTTCTTCAGTGTCTTGTCTAAATACTTAAATATACTACACACAGAGTTGCTTATTTGCTTGACAAGATGTGCTGAAGCCTTGAAATCTGACTCTAACAAGGTGAGAGCCTCTAAGTTCAGACAGATCATCGTTCTAGCATGTTACTTTCAAGGGGTATGCATCGCCAAGTAAACAGGAGCACAACACTCAAACAGTAGTTTATTCAGTGAAGGCCAAAATTAGTGCCTCAAACAAATATCTTACAGCTGTTCATGACAGAGTTGGGGTGTTGAAAAATCATTTTTTCCATGTTATTCTACTTAGAAATCAGGGTTACTTTATCAACTTTAAGACGACAATACAAAAAGTTATTGGTAGTACCACTAGCATCTACTTCCCCCTCCACCCCTCACTCTTCTTGTTACTGTTGAGCTGGTATAACACAATAATAATGTTCCTAATGATATTGTTGCTGGCTGTGGTAGATAACTGGTGATCTAACCACTTTAAAAAAGAAGCTGTGTTGTATCACTGATAGTGTCAGGTCCAATTCTAACAGTTCAAACATACATCTCTCTTTCTCTCTCTCTCTGTATATACACACATATATACATACACACATATATACTCACAAACATACCCATACTCACTCTATATATCTAGAGCTGGGTATACATAGATGTAGATATATAGCCACAAAAAAAATTGTTTACTTTGAGCTTAAGCTTCTAAAATGTATATCCCACCAACACAACCTCCATCTCCAAAACAAAGAAATAAATAGTGAAATCATTCAACACCCCATCAACTCTGCACTTAACAGCTCCCCTTCTCAATCTCAGCTATCTTCCTTCCACCACTGACAGCTACTGAAACTGGAGTGGATTGGGGAGGCAGCTGCCTCCAAGTTGGGAAAGGATGTGCTGGTAGTTCCTATTGTGATTCCTATGGCAGTTCCTGGATAGCTGATGCCCAGTCCCCTATGTTTTCCCAGCCCCTCCCAGTGGCTGGAGCCCTGTGTGCCAATGCCCTTTGCCCTCCACCCAGGGGCTGGTGCCCTGTCCCATCCCCCACCCCACCATGGCAACTGGCGCATGTGCTCCTGGCCCTCCCCTGGGCTAGGATCCATGGTAGCTGGGATTGGGTGGGGACCAAACTGGCCCAGGGAGTCATATCTACTCCCTGGCCTCCAGCCCAATCTCTTGAATCATGGTGGCTGCTCCAGCCCCTCCTCTGAGGCCTGCTCTTGCTTCTATGAGAGCAGTGGGGGAGGAAGACATTGGGGAGAATAGAAACATAGATCTGATCCCCCTCAGTATTTCCATTGTGGAGAAGCTAGTTCTCCCTCCTTCCCAGTTCCACTGCCGTTCAGCATTTCTCTCTACCTTAGACTTGGTCCTTAATGAAAACTTTTACCTCCATAACTATGTTGATAAACGGTGTGATTTTTTTTTTTACCAACATAGTTAAGCAGGTGAAAATCTTAAGGTAGACATAATTATACCTGTATAAGGCACTTTATACTGCCATGGCTTATTTTGCTTCACTAAACCTGAATGGTATAACTGCATCTACTCTAGTAGGTTTCTATCTCTTTAACTACTCCAACGCAGTTAAACAAGCAAAGCTTATAAGTGTAGCCCAGGCCTTAAGATTTTATACCACTGCCCAATACTCTACAATCAGAGTGCCTTCTACCAATTGCAATAGCAATATTCTCTTGATTGGTTTGATGGTTGCTTAGTCGAGTCCTGCATCAGCTTTTAAAGGGAACTGGCATCAGAGCCCCTGGAAGCCCTTCTGGGAAAGGAGGGAGATCTTCACCCTGATCCAGAACAGCAGATGTCCAGCCTTCACTGTTTCCATGAACACAAGCCCGTGTCAATTTCAGCGCTGTAATTTCTACATAAAAAAATTAATGCCAAATTTAATACAATCACTGACATCAGTCACGCATTCACGTTTTTTTTTTCTGTAATCTCTAGGAAAACTTATTTCAAAGCCAGCATTTGCAACTTCACTTCCACACACTGATACAACACCATGTATAGTGTTGCATAGAGTGTAATGTATTAAAGCAGTCCAACCCTCTATTAATCATCAAAAACCATGATCACATAACCAATGCAACATGGTCAGAGATCAAATATGCCTGTTGATTGTTCAGCATGAGGGAAGAGATAAGTGAACTGTGGTTGATGAAGGGAAGTTGTTGAAGTTAAGAAGGAAAACTGATAAGTGATGAATGACTTAGTTGCTTATTTCCTTGCATCATACAATTTGTATTGATGGGATATGCCGTCTAGCAATGTTAATGTTTTTCTTGTGGGTATGTGTGTTAGATGTACATACATACACACATACACTGGGCCAGATTCTCAGCTAGGATATTCAATGGAGCTGAGTTTACATTTCCTGAGGATCTGACTCAGAGGTGCTTAGAACACTGAATGCAGGCATAAAAGAAAACAAAAAAACAGGATGCAGCACACCAGTGAAACAGCCACCCGGGTGCCTGTCACACACAATATCGAGAGGATAAAGAGTTTAAGCCATGTGTAAAACAAGATTTTTCTTATAAATAAAACATTTCTTTTAGCAAATGAATTCTAGAGCCAGTAACCTCAACATAAATATTCTTTCTGTCTCTGGAATCCTAATCTTCCTCTCTGCATCAGTTTTCTCCAGCTGAACTTCTGCACTTCCTTTTAATAAAGGACAGTTATGTGGTGGGCCAGGAACTGAATAATCAATTTGCCCAGCAAGAGACAGGCTCTCTTCTCTTCTGAGAGTAGAATATTATTTTGTGGGCGTGAGGATAGTATGTTATTATTACAAATATCAAAGCCTTCCTTCTCTTATGTTTTCATTGATGTGCTTTGTAATTGGCTACCGACTCTCATTATTATTTTGTTTGATTGTTAACCTCTGCTTTTTTTCTCTAACATTTATTTTAAACTCTGCATGCTGCTTTGCTCTGGCAGTTATGATGGTAAGCTCCATGCCAAATTTAGGAATGGTTCTTATCATTTAGGGATTCTGGATTGAAACAGTGGGAGATTCTGACTTTAATATGAAAGGTTCTGAAGTCTCCGTTGCATACAACTTTGAAGCATTGTTTTGTGACAACCTTCTGAATACAGTTGTGGAGATCAACAGATTGTTTTCTTGAGTTCACCAGTTCAATAAGAATGCCATAATGGGGTTCTCCGTGAAAAGCACGTCTGTACTGTAACTGAAAGTCACTTTGAATCTTCCAACTGAATGCTTTTTTAAAAAAAAATAGTCAAGGAAAAATGTGTGTGGGGTGGATGAGTGTCTTTATTTAGGGATCCAAACTCCAAGCATTCCTCAGAGATTTTTTCTGGTATCTTGGGAGTCAGCACACCGGGGTGTAGCTGCAATAGCAATGTGAAATTCGCACATACTGGCAGATCTCTTTTCATCCACCCACAGTAGAGTCATAATTTCCCAAAGTAGAAATGCCATTGCATGAAGTATGATAGAGATGCAGCAGTGAGTTAATACAAGGCCTGATTAAGAGAAAAGAACATTCCCTGTTATTCACCATAAGAAATGTTGTCCCGGAAATAAAGTGCTCAACTGTCTCAACTGTTCATTGCTCATTATTTAGGTGTGGTTTGAGCTATTCCATAGAAAGGTAATGACAGTGCATTACTGAATACTCACTGATTTAAGGCATTGAGTCTACTATTGTATGAGCACTTGCAGGTTCCAGTGTGGGTGCAGAATTTGGCCTCCTGAGTGTTATTGAGCAGGAACAAGCAGTAGGAGCAGGGGACCACAAGTCAGGACACCCTGCTTCTATTTCCAGACCTGCCGCTGACTGGTATGTATAACTTTGGCCGAGTCTCTGTGCCTCTGTTAGCCCTCTGTAAAATGGTGATAATGGTACCTGCCTACTCATGGAGGTGAGTAAATTTTGAGATGCTCAGATGAAGGATGCTAGAGAAATGAGAAGTGATATTATGGAATTGCAGTAGCAATTCCAAAGTTACACTTGTAAGACAGTACAGTCCCTTACAAACTACCAGCTATCTACCACTCATATTTTAACCTACATAAGGAAACCTGAGAATTGAACTTCTCCTGTCTAAAATTTTCAGTATGGTCAAAAGACATGTTTCTTATTTTCCATGTAATAAGAAAAAGTTCAGTCCAGAGATAGAACTACCTCCATTTCATTATGAGCCAGAAAGCCCATGTATGTTGTCAAAAACACATCTTTCATTGGTTGGCTGATGGCAGGGACCCAGGAGTAGAGTTGAGGCTGTTTGTAGAACCATATCTGTGAATCTCCTCACTTACAAATGTTTAAGTTTTGTGATAACTGCATCACTGTAATGATCATTTGGGAGGCGGGGGGGGGGCAGATTATCACTACTTGTTTGGCCCCAATCTGAGGTGCAGAATCTCAACTGGTGTAAATTGGTTACCGTTATGCCCCCTAACACATAGGTATGGAGTGGATGGAATCATGGTTCTGTTCTTCCAAAGCACAAGTCAGCATGGCTGAGCCAGTACAGAGGGGGAAAAGAGAAGCAGAAAGGCCCAGTGGTTAAGATACTAGCCCAGGACTTGGGTTTCCTGTGTGACCTGAGACAACTCAGTTAGCTTCTCTATTCATCACTTGCCACGTAGCACTTCCCTCCTTCACAGAGTGTTGTGAAGAAAAATACATTAAAGATTGAGAAGGGCTCATATACTGTGGTCAAAGTGCTATGTAAGTATTTAAGATTGATAGAAGTAAGTCACCCCAGCAAAAAGGCTGATTCAGTTTCCTTCTCCCTACATTCCTCTCACCCCAGAGCAGGAGGAGGGAGGGGAACATCAGGGATCAGATTTTAACTGGCCCCTGACCCATTCTAAAGGAAAGTGCAACTATGCTGCCCTTACTCGGGCTGTACTGTAAGGCTATAATTCATCTCTTGGGACTTGAAGGTATTCAGTCCTTGCAGGATCAGGAACTTAATAATAAATAAAATATAGCCACATAGTACTTCAAGATGAACAGGGCCTTTGCTGTAAAATGGGGCATTTCAAAATGATGCCGTGAAGTAGTTGTTTGAAGTGTTGTAGCCACGTTGCTCCCAGGAGATTCAAGAGACAAGGTGGCTGAGATAATATCTTTTATTGGACTTACTTCTGTTGGTGAGAGAGAGAAGAACAGCTCTGTGTAAGTCAAAAGCTTGTCTTTTCACCAACAGAAATTGGTCCAATAAAAGATATTACCTCACCTACCTCATCACTATGAAATAGTGTTACGTTGGCTATTATTACAGACAGCTTACTAATCTTTTATTTTTAACAATAGCACTTTACTTTTTAAAGTGCCACAGGCTTCAGAGTCCATTGAGCGAGTGTGTTACCATGCTGGAGCCTGGAGGAGAGGAAGGGTTCTGAGTTCAGGAGGGCTGGCAGGATTTCTGATTCCAATGTTGGCTCTGGCTCAGCAAAACCGTGAAGGTGAAAATCTCAGTTTTTCAGAGAGTTGCAGCTCATTATAGCACACTCAGAGCAGCTGCCAGAGCTAACCTTGGCTGAGGGTGTAGGCAGATGTTCTTGCATATTAGAGCAGAGCAGGGGTATACAGTCCTGACAGGATAATTGAAAACCCTCTGTCTCCTGGACTGGTTTATTGTATTGTTGCTTCTTCTTAATTTTTTTAAGTAACCAGAACAGGAAGTCCACACTCCAACATCTAGAGCCTTGGTATACACTCCCACCTGCTAAAGAGATGTACGGTTTATGAGTGTACCTTTTTAGAGTATAACATCCAACACAAACTAAAAATCATAGAAAGGGGATTGTCATAATGTTAGATTTGGGGAAGGACAAAGTTATATCATGAATAAACACTGTCAATGTTTTTTATGTCATTAATGACCAATCTTTACTGCTACCTCTAACAGATGTTTGGCTCAGATACAGAAACTGGCTGATGTTCATTTCAAATACATACTCTCCATCTATGAGCTATATGCTCTAGCTAAAAATGTGATTAAACTCCATAAATCACATGGATGATTTGGCAGCATAGTCTATTGGACTGGGTGTCAGGAGGCCAGCGTTCTATTCTCACCTTGGCTACTGACCAGCCATGTAACCTTGAGCAAATCTTTTCACTTGCCCCATTCTCCTTTGCTTATCCTCTCTATTTACACTGTTAGTTCTTTAGGGTGGGGACAGTCTCATTATACGTTTGCACACTGCCGAGCAAAATGGGGCTCTGATCTCAGTTATGGCTTCTTGGTGCTACTGTAATACAAATACATGCTACTTCTGATTAGCATTTTGCTTTCAGTTCCACCTCTTTTGTTTCATATTTAGGGAAACATGCACTAGCTAGACGTGCTAGTCAATGATGCACATTACCACCTTTCTGGGCAGTGGCTTGATTCCAGGGCTTGGCAATAAATAAGAAGAATGACAGCTGCTTTAATTGCTCTAATACAGGAGCACCTTATGTATAGAAGGTTTTCTGTATGATGTGCCAGAATCTAATGTACATGTTAAACTATTGGAAACCTCTCTCTCCTTCCTGGGTTACTCAGGAGTAGGCAACCCTCACCCATTGCCTAGGCACCTTACATCATTAAAGATCATGGAGATTCTGGGAGTCGCAGCTGAGACGTGGAATTAGGTGGGAATCCTCTAGTCACCGCTTTGCAGTAGATCTCTTAGTCTTATGAATATTTATAGTTGCTGGTGTCTCCACCTGGATAAGCACTGTGTATATCTGTGGGCCTATCTCAATTGCCTCCCAGAACAATGTATATATCAGGGGTCAGTAACCTTTCAGAAGTGGTGTGCCGAGTCTTCATTTATTCACTCTAATTTAAGGTTTTGCATGCCGGTAATACATTTTAACATTTTTAGAAGGTCTCTTTCTATAAGTCTATAATATATAACTAAACTATTGTTGTATGTAAAGTAAATAAGGTTTTAAAAAATGTTAAGACGCTTCATTTAAAATTAAATTAAAATGCAGAGCCCTCCGGACCGGCGGGCAGGACCCGGGCAGTGTGAGTGCCACTGAAAATCAGCTTGCGTGCCGCATTCAGCACGCGTGCTATAGGTTGCCTACCCCTGGTATATATAATATACAAATACTCAAAATAAAATCAAAACAAATTTACTTAAAAGTTGTTCTAACATACAAGAGAAAATGCAACAGATTAATATAGATTAAGTTGTTGTATCTATATCAGATCAGAAGGTGGAGTTGCAATGGCTCAGCTAATGGCCGCAGCTTTCAACAGCAAGTTACAACATAAACTTAACCAAAGTTCTTGGCATTATACACAGATCCACCTCGTCCCTGAATGCACACTCTTCCTTACACTCATAATGCTGGACCCTCTCTTGTGTTGGCGCACTGGGTGAGCAGGAGTTCAGGCCAGCCCTCTAAGTCTAAAGGCAAAGGCAGTTCACTTGAAAGGAGTGAGGCAATTTTGCAATGTGACCAACTTAGGTTGCACAGTGCTAGCTAGGAGTAACAGTTGTGATAGTAGAGATAGGCCAGGAGTAACGTACTCTTTCCTCAATTATCTGTAACCCAGTCTCCAGTCTCTGCTCTCAATGCCCAGCTGCCCAACAGTGGAGAAGGAGTCCATGAACTAGGACTCAGCACTAAGAAGTTGTCAGTTATAGTGTAGTCTTAACCCTGGTCACATGTCTTCACCCTGGCAACTCAGCCACAGGACTCTGTCACAGCTTCTCTCAGCCTAGCCCCAAAGGGCTCTCTACTCCAGCTCCCTGCCCACAAAATGGAGGCCACCAACCCCCTGCAACAGTGTCTGACCCAGGAAGATCAGTCTAGTCCTAGAGAGCACCCACTACTGCAACAGAGGACTAGCAGTCCTTCAAAGTCAGTGTGGAGTACATAGAAGTCTGTCTAATCAGGATACCTCTGAAGGATTCAGAAATTCCTCAGATAGGTGTACCTACATATGTTTCTATGCTGGGGTGTTTTTTTAAATGAATTACTTGAGCATACCACAGCTATTCTCCTTTAGATTGCTATGGGCTTGTCTACACCGTCAATACACGGCAAGCTAGGTGTACATCTACAGTGCTCTAGCTTGTTCCACAGTAACTGTGTGTGTGGACGCTGCTAGTGTACACTAAAAGTTCCACAGTATGCTTTGACATACTGCAGTATGACAGAAAACAGAACTGTACTTTCATACCCTGGCTTGCTGAATACTGTCTTCCTGTGCACAAACCTAATGGTGAAAGAAGCAAAATAGCTTCCTAAATCTACTCATGCTAAAAGAAATAAATATTTCATTTCTTAAAGTGATCGAAAACAAAATCATTTTTATAAATATTGTATTCGTGTTCTGTTCTTCAATAATACAAATTATTGAAAGATATGCTGAAAACTATGTATATTGTTCTTTTATCTAGCATTGCAATGATGGCTAAGACGTCAATGACTTTGACATCAATACAGCTATACCCAACTGAAGTTCTGGCCCAATTAATTGTCATATGATTTGATGATTACATAACTTGCTAAAGATGTCCTAAAAAAAGTCAGAAATTCAAAGCACTGAATGTTCACCAACAAAGGCCTCTGAACTGGAAAACCTGTTATACTTACTTTACAGGAGAAATGGATGATTTTCTTTTAATTTCTCAAAATCGATTCAGGTCTTCATTCTAAGTGGCTGCAGCCAGTATATGTATTATCTATTTTTATTATTACTTGTCATTTACTAAGCACCAGCAGTGTACCTGGCAGTATACCAAATATTAATGAAAAGATGGTCCTTGCCTGGTGGAAGTGACACTCTAGAAGAAAGCCAACCTGCAATGAAAGAGCTACAGATTGGTGATAAAATATTAAAGTAAATTAAAATATGCTCTTTTAAAAGTTATCCCTCTTGAAGTCTTTTCTTACATAATAGTGGTGGAAAAGACAAGTGAGCCTGGGTGAGTGTGTGCAGTCCCCACAGAAGTGAATTAGAAGGATGGAGGGGCTAGTGTGCAGGCATTAAGAAGCTGTTCCATACATAGGGGACAAGTCAAAAAAGCTGAAAGAGGGAGAAGGAAACAAAGAAGGAACTGTGAGGTTGGCCTCAATGACAGAGGGAAAAGGATGAGTAAGGCCTTGGCTACACTGACACTTTACAGCGCTGCATCTTTCGCGCTCAGGGGTGTGAAAAAACCAGCGCTGCAAGCTACACCCGTAAAGGATGGGGTTTACGTGCAGCGCTGGGAGAGCTCTGTCCCAGCGCTGGCACTCCAACCACACTCACATTTCAAAGCGCTGCCGTGGCAGCGCTCCCGCAGAGCTGTCGTGGCAGCACTTTGAAATTTCAAGTGTAGCCATACCCTAAGAAACCCGAGGCTACTCTGAACTTATAGCAACTTCTACAGCCTGTGCACTGCAGCACAGAATAACTATAGGATTCAGTTCTGCAGCTATTCCCTCCTCTGGTTCCACCTTACCACAAACACTATATAGGGGGACGTAAAGGGGCTAGTATAGGGTTGTGTATGCTGCTCCTGCACAGGTTCTGTGCTATTGAAATTCTTCCTCCAGGCTGCTGCAGCTCTTTTATGGACACATTAACATCTAGGAGCCAGGGCAGAGCCTATTATCTGGCCCATTATTTTAAATGATTTTAAAGCGCACTTTTAAAAGCAAACACATTGCTCATGTAAAGGAAGCAGATTGATTTTATGACTAGAAATATCAAGACAAGAATGACTAGCCACAAAGTGCATCCTTGGTTTTGGAACACAAAATGACCTTTTTAGGCCTCCTGGAAAGCATATAGCTTATAGCCTTAAAGCAGCTCACAGCAACTGCTGAAAATAGCTTTCCTACTTTGTACACCCTCATAAGCCACTTTCATTTCTTCATCTTTGTTTTTGTGGGATAAAGTTAACTGCAGGTAAACATCCCAGAAAGTTCTCCGCAGGTTACAATAAGCAGTGCAATGAGTTAGCTTACTAGTGTTAGACCTCTAAGGGGCTACGGTCAAGTCCTGATTTGATTATACATGAAAAGGCCACAAATCAAGTGATTATCAGTAAAATGCCTAATATCAGCATTCACCATTCACTAGATGTACAAAGAAATGCAAACACACAAAAAAGGGGCCTGGCTGAACATGTACTCCCAAATGTACGATAAATGTTAGCAGTTGGACATAATAGTTCAGGACTGGCAGAGCTGAATGAAAAAGCTTCACTAATATTTTGTCCTTATTCACTTTCCCACATTTCATTTATTTATTGAAATACACACAAAAATTATGTCAAAAGAATGCTAAGGTTGCAAACTCAAGCACTCGAAAGGGAGGACATTCCAGAATTAGGACTGCCCATGCAATGTTAATTCAGCCCCCTTGTGCATATGGATTACAAGGCAGTTCTTAATTACATAATATTTTTTGCATAGGACCTCTTCCTCATTGAGTGCACCTAGCTGGGACTAGAACTCAGGTCTCCTGTATGCTAGCCCCACCCACAGAACTATGCTACTTTCCCTTTAATTAACTCTGCCTTCATTCAAATTTATGAATAGTGTTCAGCTTTTCAAAATAAGTGCTCCACTCTGCTTGACACTAGTTATGCTGAGTGGAAGCTAGTCAAGTCTCAATTTAAATGGTTTAATCTACTTATACTTTCTGGGTTGGGGCGCAGTTTTCCCCTTATAAGAAAGATAAGAGGTTCAGCCCTCCCAGACCAGAAGGGAAATCCCTGGAGGTGAGGAGCATTTGTACAGAGGCCCTTTACCTCCACAGTCCTCCAGATCTCTGCCACTCTTGTGGATACCATGGCTTCTCCAAGAGATCCCCTAATCACAGATCTCCTGGGGAATCCTCATGGATGGCCCCAAGGCAAATGAGCAGCAGCAGTGAAAGCCACTTGCAGAGCAAACAGAGCCATGAGGAGCTGGAAAGAGAAATCCAATAGCACAGAGGCAACTTAATATATATCTAGTGATTCTGCATGACACAAAATAGCCAGCTCATTGTGACTCTTGCATGTCTATAAATGGTAAACTCTCCTCAAGCATAGGTTTTATAGAATATTTGCAGTAGCATATACTACAGTAATCTTTGGCATGAAATGAGGATGAATCATGACAAACAATGAACTTAGTATATGTTACTGCTTAATGTACAGGGTACCTTGAAATTGTTGCTATATATACACAAGTCAGTTCCATCAGTAGTTAAATCATTTTCTTCCCTTTATTTAGTGCCTCTTACACACAAGAGACCTCTTGCTTCTTCACCTTACCCCCATACAGAACTTATTACACACACACACACACACACACACACACATGCCTTTCATTCACTCCATATGCTCCACAATGCTTTCCAGGAGAATTATAATAATGCAGTTCCTATAACCATGCCAGTATAATTAATCTCTGGTCTTTATACTGTATTTTGATACTTTTGAAATATTATCTAGACTTTAAAATCTCTGCACATTAAACAAGCTTATTCTACAAGGTTTTTTTTTTTTCCTTTTTTTCCCAAAGTTCATTTCAAAATAATTACTGACTTATCAATATGCCCAGTTTTTAGAGTTAATGGAATTTCCAAGTACTCTTGAGGATCATCCCATTAATTATTTTCTATCAAAGAAATAAATCAAGGCGAGAACAGCAGAGCACCCTCGCACCTGCCCAGAGTGCCCATGCTGAGAAAGAGGGAGGGGTAAGCTTCTTCTAACACAACTGTGCCCTTTTAAGAGGTTTCTCCCTAGGTTTCTGGACACCACTGCTCATAAATCTACCCATGCTGAATTTCCTGCTGTTGCTTGCAGTCTGCCGTTTTCTCTGGTAATGTATTTTCAATGTGCCATGAATGCCATCCAATTCTGAAGATAATGTGAGCATTCCTGGGTCCTTTGCGTGTTGCATTGCTGAGACTGTTAGCAATACAGAACATGGACGCTGGCTTCTGCTACTTCTGCTTAGCCCTTTGCTTTCCTTTGGCCTCATTCATTTCGTATTTTGGAAAATGTGCACCTGCTAAAAGTGCGAGTCACCTTTTCTCACTGTCACCTTTCCAGAAGCAGCTTGATGCCAATTTCCAAGCACTGGTAAGAAAAATGACAGCTATTTTAATTGCATCTAATACACCAACACTTCTATACTGAAGGTTTTCTGTGTTAGAGCCTTACACGTACTTTGCATATTAAGCTATGTTTATATGCTGTTTCCATAAATTAATTATTTGGATATACAGTTATTCTCATTTTGATCATGATGATTAGGACAATTGGAGAGAGAAGCAAAACAGCTTCCTGTTCTAATCATGCTAAAATAAACACATTTTATTTCTTAAAGTGAACAAAAATGATGTTGAATCATTATATATTTGTATTGAGGTAGCCCACAAAGGCCTTAGTAAAGACCAGGACTCAGTTGGGCTGACACCCATCCTTCCCTGAAGATCTTAGTTTAACTTGAAGTAAGACTCAGCAGGCAAGTGTGACAAACAATAGGAGGGAAGTGGGAAAGAAGGACGTGGGTAGTAAACATAGGACTGTGTGGTTCTCCAGGTTAGTTATTGTCTCCGTTACATATACATTTGTTACCACTCTGTTTCACTGAAATAGATGTTACCTGACACTACACCTGAAGACCACTCGGAATTCAGCCATTGCAGAATGCAGTTGTAACCCACACACGTCCTGGGTGTGGTGTTCTGTCCCATCTAGTGGCACTGAGAACACTTAGAGAGAGAAAAAATGAGCCTGCTCTACAGCCTTAGCTAACAGGCAGCTGGCTTTTAGCTCATGCTGTAGAGGCTCATGAACTAAGCTTCAGAGGTCCCAGTTCAATCCCACCTGCTGATGACCAGGCTCTGTCAGCATTTCAGTCACCTGCTTACTTAGCAGGTTTATTCACATGGAGTATGACACATGGATTTCCTGATCTCAGGTGGCTTCCAGTTCATTTCTGGGTACAATTCAAAGAGCTGGTTTTAATCTATAAATTACTATAAAGTTCTGTTGCTGGCTACTGTAGGTCCCATCTATGCTACAACCACTACCAACTCAGAACAGTTAGTAATGTTGTTGGGTCCATAACAGTGTTCTGTAAAAGGCCTAGCATATCCAAGATAATAGCTTGGCTTTGGAACAGGGCTGAAATACCGCCTGTACTACAAATTGTAATATGATCCCTTTATTCAGTTGTACGTATTGTAGTGTACACAGACCCTTAGAAACTGTGGGCCAGATCCTCAGCTGGATTAAATCAGAGTAGTTCCACTGACTTCTCCCTCCAAGTGTAAATAGGATCATCCTCTATTTAATTCTTTACTTAAAATTTACCTTTTTTTCCTTGAAAGACTATCAAAGCTCCAACAACAACAAATGCCCTGAAACTTACAATTCTCCAGCATCTGATACCAGTTGTCTGGCTATGTTTCATCAGACTCAACTCTCAATCCAAGTGCTACCAGCTGGCATTGCTTCAACCATCTGGGATCACAATAATCTAACCTAAGGACCAATGCTTCCCATCTCCTCCACCAGCAGACCATTAGGATAACTGAATCTAAGCAAGAACTGCTGCTGATTGTCTAGGGCTAAATCTTTTGGGTGCTCAGATCCTCTAAATTCCCATTTGTGTCAGTGGAAGTTGTGCATGCTTAGCAGCTCTCGGGATTTGACTCCTCATGGATTGATAGCTTGTGTGTCTAATTCTAGGACATTGTGAAAATGTCAGATCCATTGTATTCTTCTTGGATTAGTGCATTAAGCGTCTCTCTTTCTCCTACCTCCCTGCTGATAATTTCTTATGTAATTCAGGATGTCATCCATCCTGCACTCCCTTAGTCATAAACTCTCTTTTCCTTCCTCCCATTCCTACTTCAGTTCCATTAATTATATGTCACCTTTCTTTCTGAGCTTTACTTTATGCAACCATGATCTCATTGTTTCCCATCACCAAAAATCACATTAGAATGTGAGTCATGTAGAATGCTGAAAAGCTGGTAAAGTATTTCCAGTGCAGTTAAAATTATTCTTATAAATCCTTTAATTTGGCATGTGGCAGTACAGCAGCTTCCCAATTTTTGATTCTTTAACTGAACTCATTAGTCAGATTCCCCTCAGTAATGTTATTATTGTTACAGGCTGCCAGCAGTGTGCTTGGCAGTGTTTAGGAACCTAGGAATTGCCACAATGGATCATACAAGTGATCCATCTAGTCTAGTATCCTGCCTGGCCAGTACCAGCTGCTTCAGAGGAAAAAACCTAGTAGTAGTCAGTTGCAGAATAACCTGCCCCTAAGTAAAGTTTTCTCCTAACCCTCAATAGTCACAGTTTGGCTTGAAATCTGAAATTTGAGAGTTCATATCCCTTCCAAACTCTTACTCATAAGACATAAAGACACTGTCCCTGCCGCACATCGCTTACATTCTGAAATAGAACCTGAGGGAGGTTACTAGTGGAGTTCCTCAGGGATCAGTCTAGGGACCAGTTTTATTCTTTACTAATGACCTTGGCACAAAAAGTGGAAGTGTGCTAATGAAATTTGCAGATGACAAAGTTGGGAGGTATTGCCAATACCACGGAGGGGCGCAATATTGTATAAGAAGATCTGGATGACCTTGAAAACTGGAGTAATAGAAATGTGATGAAATATAATAGTGCAAAGTCATGCGCTTAGGGACTAACAACAAGAATTTTTGCTATATGCTGGGGATTTATCAATTAGAAGTAATAGAGGAACAGAAAGACCTAGGTGTATTGGTTGATCACAGGATGACCATGAGCCACCAATGTGCCATAGCCATGAAAAAAGTCTAATGCAATCCTAGGATTCATCAGGTGAAGTATTTCCAGTAGAGAGAGGGAAGTGTTAGTACTATTCTGCAAGGCACTGGTGAGATCTCATCCAGAATACTGTGTGCAATTCTAATCTCCCATGTTTAAGAAAGATGAATTCAAACTGGAACAGGTGCAGAGAAGAGCTACTAGTATGAGCAGAGGAGTGAAAAACCTATCGTATGAGAGGACACTCTAAGAGCTTGCCTTGTTGAACCTAGTCAAAAGAAGGCTGAGGAGAGATATGATTGCTTTCTATCATAGGCACCGAATTCATGGGTGGTCCAGAGCTGGAGCACCCACGGAGAAAAATTAGCAGATGCTTAGCACCCACCAGCAGCCAAGCTCCCTTCCCTCCCCCTCCTGCTCCCATCCACCCACAGTCCCCATTGATCAACTCCTCCCGCTCCCTCCCAGAGCCTCCTGCACACCATGGAACAGCATATTGGCAGAGATCCTGGGCATTTTTCGCCTTCCTCTGCAGCATGGGGCATGGGCCACTTGCAGATTTAAACTAGAGTAATTGATGGATTCTCTAACTTTTAAAGTCTTTAAATCACAATTTGAGGACTTCAGTAACTCAGAGTTCATGGGTCTAATTGGATGGGTGGGGTTCTGTGGCCTGCCTTGTGCAGGAGGTCAGACTAGATAATCATATTGGTCCCTTCTGACCTATGAGTCTATGAGTCTATTACAGGAGGAGTTGTTGAGGTTCTGTGGCCCACGATGTACAGAAGGTCAGACTAGATGATCATAATGGTTCTTTCTGCCGTAAAGTCTAAGAGCTAAAAAGGCAAACAAAATAATTCAGCCAAGCGGACAGTAATCATTATCCCCATATTGAAAACTTTCCCAAGGCCACACAGGGTACATCTACAGTGCAGCTAGGAACATGCTCCTTAGCTTGGGAAACAGACACACACACTAGCTTTGCTCAAACTAGGTGTTAAAAACCTCAGTGTATCCTAGGGCAGCAGTCAGGATAGCCACCTGAAGTACAAACCTACCCGGACCCCAAACATACATAGATGGCTAGCCTAAGCTGCTGCCTGTGCTGCCCCCCGAACTACACTTGCTAGCTGAAGCAGAGTTAGCATGTGTCTGTTTGCCCGAGCAGGGAAGCACTCTCCCAACTGCAGTGTAGACATACCCAGAGTGAGTCAGTGGCAGCAATGGGCTTAGAATATGGGGGTTCCTGATGCCGAGCCCTGAGCTCACCTTATTTGATGATGATGCGTTTCAAATACATCATTTCAGATGTGGTTAATTTGAGAAGTCTGACTATGCACTAATTAATTTTTCTTTCCAGAGTAGTTTGCTAAGGTAAGCACATTCCAAAATGAGTATCTGTGATTTCACCGAAGAACACAGACTTAAAATGTACCACAGACACCAAAACCAAACTGTAAGATTCCCATATCACGATATGGTAGTTTTTGTTTTGCCCTACCCTTTAAAACATTCCTGGAGTTCAATCTTCATGAAGAAAAATCGCTTTCCCTTTTTGGTGCATGCTCTTTTCACTAATACAGGTACCTAAAGGCTAGTGACAACAGCCTTCCTGTACCTTTCACTGCCCGAGGGAAGACTTAGGATCAGGGTCTTTATTTATAAAATTCAAACAGGACTTTTGGTGTAATTTAATTTAATGGCACTTAGAGTTCTGCACAGAATATGAAAAATTCAATTAAAATTAAGTTACCAAAATTACTTCTGTCTTGCCAGTAAAATGAAGACATTTACTTCAGAACTTCACGATGCTGGAAAGCTAGTAACTTTATCACCACAGCAATTTCAGGATTCATTAGGGTCTGATCACAAAAAATGATTTCCTCAGGCCTGTTCCTGTTAAGCAGGCACTTTCAGCATGCTGTAGAGTATCATAATATGCATTTCAATAAATCCCAAATTGTAAAATTACACTTGGATTATATAATTATTATTGCATTGATGCATCCATTATATATACTCTGATATATGCATTATTCTCTGGTAAATATCGCAAATATATATATTTTTAATGACCAGGTCTTTCTAGAACACAAGTTCACCTCATTACATTATGTACGGCATAAAGTGCATTTGTTTACTTTCTAAGCCTTTTATCTTCTCTTGCTATCCCTCTACTCTAGCAAATTCTGTAAATTAAGAGAACGTTCAATTAAAAACATTTTCTAGCTTTCATGAGGTGGAAGCTGTAAAATTGATTCAATAGCAAGCTGGCTGATTCAGCAAGAAATTAGCTAGCCTGCAAGAGTCCCTTTTAAAATGTTTTCTTCTTTAATAAGGTAACAAGCCAGGGAGGTAGGGAGAACTTATGCAGGGAGGTATGGAGAGCTTATGCAGATTAGCAGCTCTGCTCCTGCAGACTGCAACCCTTGATTTGACACAATTTTTATCCTCTATCCGTAGTTGCCCAGATAATTTGTCTTTAACAAATTCTATGCATGCAGATAGGCCTTTAAATGGTCTATGTTCTACAATGGAAAGCACATTCGAGTTCCATTTGCATGAGGTTTTATTCTCTATCTTGCACATTCACTGCTTGGAAAAAAATAGTCACTCAAGAATTAGGAATTGATAAGATAAACTGTGGACATAACAGGCAGTGGGGGGGGGGAACAATCTTTTTGGAGGTTATTCTGCTGGTTAAACAATATGGTGTATTCTCTCTCTCTCTCTCTCTCTCTACACTCCATACATAAAAATATTTGAAAGAGTAAAAGATACAGATTGAGAGGGAATAAAACTAGTAATATTCCAAGACATAGTAATTGGTGTGTTTTTACTGTGTGCAGCCTTTATAGAGCATGTTACATCTACTTTAAATGAACTATTTATTCCATATTTACAATATTTGTATCCTTATCTGTTAAGATGATTTGCTAGAGTCCATCTTCTTTGTCTGATTGTCATTAGAGTATTTTCCTCCTATTTTAATTAATATTAAAAAAAACCCACCTCAAGTAAATGTATAGGATAAAATTTAATTGACTTTGTATTTTTCTTTTGATTTAGCAAAGTAGAAGTCCCTGTATTATATCTAATACTGCCACTAAAACTTAAGAGTGAACCTCAAATGAAAGATCGATTTTCTAGCTTTTGATTAATTTCTCATTTGCCTAAAAATAAGTTGCAACCCTTCATAAAGCCTGTAAATCTGGTTAGAATTGGTTGCTACTTCCTCTCTCCTCACCGCCGCCGCCCCCGCCCTTTTAAGTCTATGCAATGGAGGTTTTTTCTTTCATCTAAATGTATGTTTCAGCCATTATGTTTTCAAGCATTTGGAGCAGTTTGGTACAGTACTAATTTATTTTACTGAAGAGCAGGAATGGTGCTTAGGCTTGCGGGGGGGAAAGCTTGCATAGCAAGTGGAAAGGGGGTATCACTCTGAATGATTAATTGTGGTTCTGAGAAGGGTCTCAGGACATGATAATTCTTTATAGGAAATTGGATTAAAATTGGACACTTCTACAATTTTTTCTCTTTGTAGTGAAATTTTCATTTTTCATCTGTTGGCCAAATAATTCCATGTGCAGTCATCCTTACATTAATCTTGAATCAATTTTTAAATTCACTGTCCTCTAATATATAATTTACCATAAGAAAACCCAGAGCAGTCAATTTTTCATTAGACATGGGGTGAGAAAGGGTCAGCAGACACTCCTGCAGTACTAAAAATAAAGGCACCACATCTGGTATGGAATGATGTCTGGAATTGTAATGCATATGCATTCACTTATTTGTTCTGCTGAAAGCCCAAACTACAGAGTGGCTGCATGTTGAAACATAAACCAGTGTAATAGGAACTTAAACCCTGGGACAGACTGTTTGTATATGTAGTCAGTTTATTAGCAAATGTGCAGGCCTGTAGAGTACAGGAACCATAGTTTCTAGCTGATCTGTCACACATTTAACAAGCTGTTTGTAATACAGTCCATTTCAAGTATAAAAAAAAATCATCCCCAAAAGGGAGAAGAAATACATGATGCTTTTAGCATACGGTCAGTTCAGGTTTTGCAGGTATCCTGCACTTAAAACTGTGTAACATATTGGAATGATTTTTGTTTTTAAAATCTTTTTTGCCTTTGTTGTGTGTCCTCTAACGATGCTTATATTACGTGGGATTTTTTAAAAGGAGATTCAGTGCAAGCCCAGCAGTGTCTCTAACTACAGGCACAAATGCATTCATTAAGAGTGAAGCTGGTGCAAAAGGCTCATTCTGAACCACTATACCACACAGTGGACCTGAATGGGAGGAAGTCAATAGCAGAGGAAGGTCTGTGCTGTAAAGAGGGTGATTACATTAGGGGAGCTGGTGGAAGAGCAGCAAAAACCACAGCTACAGCTTCCCTAACGTCTCCTATAAGCGCCAAAGAAGGGCTAAAGCTACTATTCCAGACTCTACACAGAGAAAGTGATTGCGCAGTTGTGGTAGCTGATGCCTTTCAGTTCTGAGCCTTACCTCAAGATTGACTTCGGTACCTCCATGCACCTGAACCACATTAAGAACAATTAGGCAGGTTAAATAAAGGTGAGGTGAATTTCTCCCTAAGTAAGCTGCATTCTAAGGAGTTTCCTCTAGGAATCTTGCTATGGCAGGCATACCTGCTACTGTAATTTATAAGTGCTAGAAACTCACCTCTCAGATTCCAGGCCTTCTAGCACCAGCATTTGAGAATCATGGCCATTGTTCTGTCTCATTAGCGCCACAATTCAGAGCTTGTTGAGCATGTGTTTGTGGTGCCCAGGCATTTAGCTTTTGGAAAGTGGTAGTCTCTCTACTGGTTTGCTACATCAATTGTTATACCATGCCAGCATCAAACGGATACTTCAAAGGAAAGCAATAAAGACCCACTGGTCCTCCCCTCTGCTTACAGCATGTTCAAGAAGAAAACAGGTCAGGCAATGCAGAATGGGGAAGGCAATGGTTCCACAGCACGCTCTGTCCTCTCTTGAAGCCCAGAAAAGCCCGTCCAGAGGCTTACTTTGGGGCTGAGACCACCTAGGCCAGGAGGGACAGAGCTGGGGAGCAGCTGTTGGATACAATCTATGAATGTGGGTTTCTGAATACAGTCTAGCTTTCCCCCCAGAGACTGGAGCTACACTGGGTTTCTGTGCTATGCCTCTTCCACAAAGGGTGAATTTTAAATCCTTCCACCCTGGAAGGGAGACTGGAAAGGAAACTCCATGAGTTTTGCTTTGCTGAGTTTCCAGGAGCTCGTTTCCTTGCCTAGAGGTTTTTGGGGAGGAGGTGACAATTAGGCTTTGAGTTATTACTCAGGCATTTTCTTAGCAGTCTTGCCTAGTACATTTTGAAAAACAAATTTCAGTTTAAGATTTACTGTTTTCCTTATACATCATAAAGATAAGCACAGTTTGTAAACTTTTCCTAATTTAGATTTTAATTAAAGCCAGATTTGGTAATTGAGTTTAGAGCATTTCACCTCCAAGTTATAAGTCAGTAGCTAGCAGAGGCAGATGATTTATTGGGGCCCTGGGAACAAAGAACATTTGGGCCCTCACCCCACCCCCTGCCATGGGGCCTCACCCCCTGCTCCTCCCCTTCCCTCAGGTCACACTCCCTGTACAGACCAGAAGCCAAGCTTTAGTAAGCACTGTGCAGGGAACCCAGACTGCTGTGGTGAGACCTGGATTTAAGGTTGCCACCCCTTCAGGAATGTCCTGGACTGTCCAGGAATTAAAGAGAATCTTTAATTAAAGCTTGTGTTATGTAATGAAATCTCCAGGAATTTGCCCAAACAAAGTTGGCAACCTTACTTGGACTCTCAACCTGTCCCGCTTGGCACACCTTGGGGGGCAGGGACATGCTCTTAGGTATCCCAACACCACATTGAGGGCAGTAGCCCAGGCTCCCTGGGCAGCTCTTGCTATAGCTTAGGGTGACCATATGTCCCATTTTGGCCAGGTCAGTCCCCTTTTTAAGCCCTGCCCTGGACATCCTGACTCTTTTGGCAAAACTGGGCATTTGTCCCATTTGCTCTTGCCGATTGATGATCTGGGCTGGGGCAGGGGGGATAAGGGCTCTAGGAGGGGGCTCTGGCTTAGGGCTGGGGTGCAGGAGGGGGTGTGGACTCTGCGGGGGCTCAGGGCTGGGGCAGGGGGCTGGAGCATAGGTTTACCTCAGGTGGCACTGTGGAGCAAAGTCAGGCTGCTCCCTAACTGCCCTGGGTCACCATGCTGGCCCCAGAAGCAGCCAGCAGGTCCGGCTCTCACCCACTGACACGGACCTGTCCCTCCCCCCCCCGCCCGCAACTCCCATTGACCAGGAACTGGGCAATGGTAGTGTAGGGCCGGTGCTCAGGGCAGGGGCAGTGAGCAGAGCCCTGTGGCCCTCCCACCTAGGAGCCAGACCTGCTGGCCACTTTCGGGGCACAGTGCCGTACAGGGGCTAGCCTGCCCTGGCTTTGCAGCACCATCAACCAGACTTTTAATGGCCTGGTCGGCGGTGCTGACCAGAGCCGCCAGAATCCCTTTCTGACCAGGTGTTCTGGTCAAAAACCAGATACCTGGTTACCCTAGGGCTAGGAGGAAGGAGTGGCAGGGCTTGGGCCAGCCCCACGTGGGGGAAAAAGAAGGGCTCAGGCCAGCTCCATGTGGGGAGGAAATATGCTCACCACCACAGTCGGCTCAGGCTTCTGGACTGTCCGGGGAAAGGAGGAGGGGCCGGGCAGCAGGGCCAGAGTGTCAGCAATCCTGAGGGGGGCCATCAAATTGGCTGGGGCCTCTGGGCATGGGGCCTGTGCAGTAACCCACCACCAGTAGCTATTGACAATGGGCTGGATTCTCCAGTCTGCTACACCCACTTTGTGCCACCCAGACTCCAGTGCCACACAGTGACTGTGTTAATGCCTGAGAGTGCCAGTGGAGAGTTCCCCTTGCATATAAGGTGGAAGAACCCACATGACTGTATGGTGCACCAGCTTTCCCCATACAGATTCGGGGAGAGAATGAGGTAGGTACATGACTGAATGGGGGTGTGCCAGAGCTGAACTCTATTACGTGTAGCCTTGACCACTCATCTGTTACCACTTACCGTGGAGCTGGGAAGTGCAGTAGTGGTGAGCTGCTACAAGCAGTGTGACACTCCCCCAAGTACAGCTCAGCCCCAGGAGCGAATCAGTCCTTATGTGTATTAGCAGCTGAAGGTGACTAGTGACCTAAATGAAATACGTTTAGTGATGTCAGCTCACACCACAGACCCCACAACTGCATCTTAGTAGAGTGGCCAAGGGCTGAGAGGTTGATCTAGCTCCCAGTCAAGTCAATGTGAGACTTTCCACTACACTTAATGGGCATTAGGTTGCACCTCTGAATGAATAGGGAGTTAGGGACACTCCACCCCACCTCAGGAGGGCAGGGAAGCTTGCACCTCCCAGTGCCTGAGCTTGTGTCTGTTTTATTGACTAATTCAGACTCCTGGGGATGTGAATCTCACATTTTTACTGAACAATAAATTGGGGGGCATACAAGGGAATAAAACTACCCAGGTGAAGTACACAAGTTAGTGGAAAAAAGTGTTGAAATATATGTTTGCATACCACAAGTGATATTAGCATCTCACATCAAACCTAACCCAACAGCATAACACTTCACATGACTCAGACTTTAACAGGCACTTCTAAATACAAAGACAATGAGTTCTCTCTTCATTATGTCTGTGAGGGGCTGGGAACATCTTTAGAGTTTGTTTTGTTCAAGTAATGGAATTTTGGCTAGAGAAAATGCTGTTCCGTACTGTTTACTTACATTAGTAAGCAGAAGACATGATATGGTCCAATGTACTGGTACAGGGTATGGAATAAATTTTACAGGTATAAACACACTATTATTAAAGGCCCAAATCTGTCATCACTTACTCAAACTGAAAATCCACAGAAACGCTGTACTAGTTCATGGCATTAGCTCTGTATTTAGAGCAGGGAAAATGAACAGAATTTGCTCCTAGGATTTTATTCTATATTTGTACTTTAAATAAAAGTGATACCACTGCCTGCTCCAGTATATCACACATTGCTGGAAAGAGTATCAGTACGAAAACATCACACTCCCTTACCCCCATTTTACTGAATTGCTGAAAAGAAGCTGAATTGAACTTGGATTGTAAGAACCATTTTTGGGTTTTGATACCAGTTTATTTGTTTTGAATAGAGAGCCTCCAAAAAGGGAACTGCACTAACAAGGAGAAGGCAACCAAGGCAAAGGAGATTATAATTGAGGCTGCATTTTTGTGAGGGATGCCAGAGTAGAGGGGGAGCAAGAAGAGCCATACATCCAATAACTTTCTAAATTTGTTTAATATCCACAGTTTGAGATGTTGGAACTCATGTGAGAATCAGTGACCATGATGATAAACTGTTGAACAAACATCATGGAGCATCTTATTAGATTCAAAGTAAATCCACAGCAAGAGCTCAACAATAATAAGGAGAAGATAAAGATATATTGGAATCGGAAAAGGTTCAGAAAAGGGCAACAGAAATGATAAGGGGGATGGAACGGCTGCCATATGAGAAGAGATTAATAAGATTGGGACTTTTCAGCTTGGAAAAGAGATGACTAGAGGGATATGATAGAGGTCTATAAAATGATGACTGGTAAATCAGGAAGTGTTATTTACTCCTTTTCATAACGTAAGAACTAGGGGCCACTAAAATGAAATTAATAGGCAGCAGGTTTAAAAAACAAAAAGGAAGTATTTCTTTACACAATACACAGTCAACCTATGGAACTCTTTGCCAGAGGATATTGTGAAGGCCAAGTCTATAACAGCATTCAAAGAAGAAGTAGATAAGTTCATGGAGGATAGGTCCACCAATGGCTATTAGCCAGGATGGGCAAGGATGATCTCCCTAGCCTTTGTTTGCCAGAAGCTGGGAATAGGTGACAGGGGATGGATCACTTGATGATTATCTGTTCCGTTAATTCCTTCTGGGGCACCTGGCATTGGCCACAGTTGGAAGACAGGATACTGGGCTAGATGGACTTTTGGTCTGACCCAGTATTGCTGTTATGTTCTTAAGCCCGTGGATTCATAGGCTGCTATCATGCAATGAGGTCTGCTACCTACTGACCTCTACCAGAGAATGCAATAATCCCAGCAGGTGGATGTAGGATTGGGGCCACAGAAAGAGCTTTAATTCTTCATGGCAAAGTCCTGAATTTTCCCCTTTTCCTTGCACTAAAGTAAATAAAATAAAGAAAAGTTGTACTCAGCTTGAGTTTATAAAGAGGAGAATTCTGGTGTAATGACTATCTAATCTAGCCACAACAGATCTCATTTTAGTTTCTAAAGCACCATGCAGAAGTTATAAAAGATGGTTACTCACCTTTGTAACTGCTCATATCCATTCTAAGTAGGTGTGTGTGCACCGCGTGCATGTCCGTCGGAAGATTTTTACCCTAGCAGCACTCAGTGGGTCGGCTGGGCGCCCCCTGGCGTGGCGCCGCTATGGCACCGAATATATACCCCTGCCGACCCGCCCGCTCCTCAATTCCTTCTTGCCGGCTACTTTGACAGTGGGTAAGGAAGGCGGGTTTTGGAATGGATATGAGCAACACATCTTGAAGAACAACAGTTACAAAGGTGAGTGACCGTCTTTTCTTCTTCGAGTGCTTGCTCATATCCATTCCAAGCAGGTGAATCCCAAGCCTTACCTAGGCGGTGGGGTCGGAGTGAGATACTGCAGCGTGTAGAACTGCAGAGCCGAAGGCTGCGTCCTCTCTGGATTGTTGCACCAGGGCATAATGGGAAGTGAAGGTATGTATTGAAGACCACATAGTTGCTCGACATATCTCCTGGATGGGTACTCGAGCTAGGAAGGCGGCTGAAGAGGCCTGAGCCCTGGTGGAATGGGTGGTGATATGCCCTGGAGAGACATGAGCTAGGTCATAGCAAGTACGGATGCACGCAGTTACCCATGATGAAATTCTCTGAGAAGAGACGGGTAAGCCTTTCATCCGGTCTGCCACTGGCACAAAATGTTGGGGCGTTTTGCGGAAGGGTCTCGTCCGGTCAGTGTAGAAGGCGAGAGCCCTACGGACGTCGAGGGAATGCAACTGCTGTTCTCTATGAGATGTATGTGGTTTGGGAAAGAAAACTGGGAGGAATATGTCCTGGTTGAGATGGAAGGCCGAGACTACTTTAGGAAGGAACGCCGGATGTGGATGTAACTGCACCTTGTCTTTGTGGAACACCGTGTATGGTGGGTCCGCCATCAGAGCCTGAAGCTCAGTGACTCTCCTAGCTGATGTGATGGCCACAAGGAAGGCTGTTTTCCATGACAAATACAGGAGCAAGCAGGTCGCCAGTGGCTCAAATGGAGGAGTCATAAGTCTTGTCAGGACCAAGCTGAGGTCCCAGAAAGGGGTGGGGCATCGTACTAGGGGGTATAGACGCTCCAAACCTTTGAGGAACCTCAAGACCATAGGGTGGGAGAAGATGGAGTAAGTACCTTCTCCGGGATGGAAAGTAGAAATAGCCGCCAAGTGCACTCACAATGATGAGATTGCGAGGCCTTGCTGTTTAAGATACCAGAGGTAGTCCAATATAGTGGGAATGGGAACCTCCGTGGATGTTATATTTTGTGTTTGACACCAGCAAGAAAAGCGCTTCCACTTGGCCAAGTACGTAGACTGGGTGAAAGGTTTTCTGCTTCCCAGGAGTACTTCTCACACTGGGGCAGAGCAACATAACTCCGACTGGGTTAACCATGAAGAAGCCACACTGTGAGATGGAGCGATTGCAGGTCCAGGTGGTGAAGCCTGCCGTGGTCCTGCGTTATAAGATCCTGATGCGGGGGCAGAGGGATCGGGGTTGGCTATCAAGTGGTCCAGCAATGTGGTGTACCAGTGCTGTCGGGGCCACGCAGGGGCAATCAGGATCAGGCAAGCCCTGTCCCAGCGGAGCTTTAAAAGAACCCTGTGCACCAGTGGGAAGGGTGGAAAGGCGTACAGCGGCTGGTTCTTCCACGAGATTAGGAAGGCGTCCGATATCGAGCCCGGGGCTAGACCTTGGAAGGAGCAGAACTTCTGGCACTTCCTGTTGTCGCGGGAAGCGAAGAGGTCTATGTGGGGAAAGCCCCACTTCTGGAAGATGGAATGCAGAACGTCCGGGCGAAGTGAGCACTCGTGAGACCAAAAGGATCTGCTGAGATGGTCTGCCAGGGTGTTCTGGACTCCCGGGAGGAATGATGCTACAAGTCTATCGAGTGGGCTATACAAAATTCCCACAACTGGATCGCCTCCTGACAAAGGGAGGAGGATCGAGTCCCTCCCTGCTTGTTTATGTAGTGCATGGCCGTTGTGTTATTGGTAAGCACTGAAACACTACGATCTTGCAGATGTTGTAGAAACGTCTGGCACACCAGGCGGACGGCTCTCAGCTCCCGGACGTTTATGTGCAACGCTAGCTCTTGAGATGACCAGAGGCCTTGGGTGCGACAATGGTCTAAATGAGCCCCCCAGCTGAGAGACGATGCATCCATCGTTAGGGACACCGAGGGCTGCCTTGGATGGAACGGCAGGCCTGCACAAATCAGGGAGGGTGTTAGCCACCAGTTGAGGGAGTCTAAGATGCTCTAAGGAATGGTGACCACCATGTCTATGGTATCTCTGGCTGGACGGTACACAGAGGCGAGCCAGGTTTGAAGGGAATGCATGCGTAGTTTTGCATGCTTGGTTACAAAGGTACATGCGGCCATGCGACCGAGGAGGCTCAGACAGGTGCAAGCCGAGGTCGTCGGAAAGGTTTGGAGGCTTTTTATAACAGAGACTAGTGCCTGAAACCTGGGCAGTGGCAGGCAGGCTTTTGCAAGTTTGGAGTCCAGAATGGCCCAAATGAATTCTATTCTTTGAGTGGGTATGAGAGTAGACTTCTCTAGACTGATCATCAGGCCCAGTCTCTCGAATAGGTCCATGATGATGGCTACGTGCCGGGTGACCTGGGCCTCGGAGGTCCCTCGAATAAGCCAGTCATCTAGGTAAGGAAACACATGTATTCGCCAATGACGGAGGAAGGCAGACACTACCGCCATGCACTTTGTAAAGAAGTGAGGGGCCGTAGAGAGGCCAAACGGAAGGACCGCAAACTGGAAATGTTGGCGGTGCACCGTAAACCTTAGGTACCGTCTGTGCGGGGGGTAAATAGCGATATGGAAATATGCGTCCTTCATGTCAAGAGCGGCGTACCAGCCTCCGGGATCCAAGGAAAGGATAATGGTCCCCAGGGATACCATGTGGAACTTCAACTTCTTCAGAAAGATGTTGAGTCCTCGCAGGTCCAGGATGGGTCGAAGACCTTTTGCTTTGGGGATTAGGAAATATGGGGAGTAAAATCCCATGCCCCTTAATTCCTCTGGTACCTCCTCTATAGCTCCGATCGAGAGGAGCGTGAAAACCTCTTGCCAGAGGAATTGCTCGTGAGAGCGGTCCCTGAAGAGGGACAGGGAGGGAGGTGAGAGGGAAGAGGTGAAATAAATTGGAGGCGATATCCAAATTCCACTGTGCGTAGGACCCAGCGATCCAAGGTTAATTGGGACCACGCAGGGAGGAAGGAGGAAAGGTGGTTGGAAAACTGAAGGGGATCCTGGGAAAGGACTGGTGCTCTGCTCTCAGGTGCACCTTCAAAAGTTTGCTTTCGGGCCCGTCGCTGGTTTGGCGGAACCGGTATTGTATCCACCTTGGGACCCAGATTGTCGCCTGCGGTTCCCGCGACCGCACCTTCTGCCAAAGTCTTGACGCGGTCTGGGCGGGGGGTAAGTGCTCTGGGGTTAGCTACGGAAGGACCTGCGTTGGGTCTGTGGGGTGTGCATCCCAAAGGAATGCATGATCATCCGATTGTCCTTAAGACTCTGTAGCCTAGGGTCCGTTTTCTGGGATAAAAGGCCCTGGCCTTCAAATGGCAGGTCCTGGATGGTGTGTTGCAGTTCAGGAGGTAGACCTGACACTTGCAGCCACGAGATCCTCCTCATAGTAATTCCCAAGGCCACGGTTCTGGCCGCTGAATCCGTAGCGTCGAGGGAGGCCTGCCTGGGCCACTTTCTTTCCTTCCTCGAGAAGGGCTTGGAATTCCTGGCGGGAGTCTGGTGGGATCAGCTCAGTGAACTTACCCACCGACTGCCAGGTGTTATAATTGTATCTACTGAGCAGGGCCTGTTGGTTCGCCACCCTGAGTTGGAGGCCCCCTGCAGAGTAGACTTTACGTCCCAACAGGCCATCCGCCTAGCCTCCTGTGATTTTGGGGCAGGGGCTTGCTGGCCATGGCGCTCTCGCTCATTGACAGATTGAACCACCGGGGAGCATGGAGGAGGGTGGGTATATAGGTATTGGTACCCTTTGGAGGGTACCATATACTTTCTTTCCACCCCTCTGGCCATAGGAGGGATAGACACCGGGGATTGCCAGATTGTGTCCGCTTTGGCTTGGATGGAGCGTATAAATGGCAAAGCTACGCGGGTTGGAGCATCCGCCGACAGTATGTCGATCACTGGGTCTTCAACCTCCAGGACCTCCTCCACCTGGAGATTGATATTTAAGGTGACTCGCTTCAAAAGGTTTTGGTGAGCTCGGAGATCAATAGGGGGTGGGCCCGAGGAGGATGTACCGGCCACTGCCTCGTCGGGTGAAGAGGAGGATGACAGACTCGGTACCAGTGGTTCCTGTAGGGACTCTTGGTCCATAAGTACGTCAGGGTCCGGGAGGGCATGAGGGTCCGGTGCCTGAGGAGAGTGATCTGTACCCGCTGGAGGGGGGGACGGCTAACAGTGGCCTCCGGTGCGCGATGTTCCGACGGGGCAGAACGTGATGGTACAGTGGGTTCGCCTTGGGCCTGGTGATAGGCCTAAAGCATCCAAAAGGACCACTGATGAGGATCTTGGTCTGGACTTTGAGCTTCATGGAGAACCCAGCTGTGTGTCTCTGAATCAGGATAGGCAACACTATCAGCGTACGATGACTCAGACGCATGCCTCGATGGCCATGGCGGAGCGGAGGCCATTTGAGGATAGGCCTTGTCTCTAGGGTACCGTATTTTGTGCGGCACCGGAGAGCGGTACCGGGATCCGTACCGGTACCGAGAGCGTGATCGGGACCTGCGACCGGCGCGGTGCCGGGAGGTCGACTGGGATCTTGACGCTCTGTGATGAGAACGGCTGCAGTGCGAACGATGCCAGGAGCTGGACCAGTGCCTGGAGTATCGGTCAGGTGAGCAGGACCTCGAGTGGTGCCGCGAGTGCGACCGGTACCGCGGAGGAGATCGGTACCGGGACTGCGAGCGGCGCCTGGATCTGGAGCAATGACGAGATCGAGAGCGTTGGCGGGACCTCGATCTTGAGTGCTGTCTGCCTGAGGTGCCGATGGAAGGTGGTCTTACCATGGCAGGCTTGCCTGTCGATTGAATAACCCGCACTGGCTGTGCTGGGGGTTGAGGCAGGGCGGGCTCCGTTAAGGCAATAAGTTCCCTCGCCATAGCAAATGTCTCTGGCGTAGTGGGAACGAGAAGCTCTACCGAGGCATGTGCCGGGGAGCTGTCACGCACCGGACTCGACGGCTCTTACACGGCCGGAATCAACGGTGCGGAGATTGTCAGCGCCGCGGCAGTTAGTGGTGCTGGACTGCTCGACTTAGATTGCTGCTCAGACTGCAGTGCAGATAGTGGGGCTGCAGGAGCTTTAAGCTTCTTGGCATGCGGGGAGAGGGAGCTGTGCCGGGCCAGTTTCTGGGCCGGTGACGGTTGGTGCCGAGCTGTCTTCGCGGTGCCTGCACTCTCCTGTGCCGATGAGGCACTTCTCCCCAGCACGGACTGTCCGGCAGCAGGTGCCGAAGGTGAAGGAGTGAGGGCTGTCTCCAATAGGAGCTGCTTAAGGCGAAAGTCCCGCTCCTTTTTCGTCCGCGGCTTGAACAATTTGCAGATCCAGCACTTGTCTACAAAGTGAGATTCCCCCAAGCACTTGAGGCAGGAGTTGTGGGGGTCTCTCATGGGCATTGGCCGGCGGCAGGCCGAGCACAGTTTGAAACCCGATGAGCCAGGCATGGGCCTGGGCACCGGGAGAGGGAAAGGGCTAATCTCCGACCCTCTGAACTATATACACTAACTGCGTTTACAAAAATCTATTAACTAGAACTACAGAGAATAACTATATACACAATAAATATTAGAACGAGTGAAAAGCTAGGGAGGTGGAGATCAGCTAAGCTGCTCTCCACTGTTTCAACGACCAACACGGGCGGTAAGAAGGAACTGAGGAGCGGGGGGGTCGACAGGGGTATTTATTTGGTGCCATAGCGGCGCCATGCCAGGGGGCGCCCAGCCGACCCACCGAGTGTTGCTAGGGTAAAAATCTTTCGACGGACGTGCACGCAGCACACACACACCTACTTGGAATGGATATGAGCAAGCACTCCAAGAAGAACAGGTCTATAAAGGTGTAACAGTTCATGTTGCTATGATCCATTGCACTAAAAATGTAAATGCAAAAGAAAACACCCCAACGGTCCTTTTAAGCTCAAAACAATGCCTACTATTTCTGTCTTTTTAAAAACCCTCATTTTCCATGACATTGGCCCTTTTTGCACCAAGATCCCACCTGCCATGTGTGACTTTTCCTAAAAACTGCCCTAATAAAGTAGTACCCCATATCACCACAATTGAGTTACTCAGGGATTAGTGGGGGAGGGAAAATAAAGCAGTTAAACTATACATTTCCCCTCACTTTTGCTTCTCTGACCAGGGAGCTGGAAGAAGAAGCAGGGGATAAGCCTGAAGGCTTTGGGTCTGACTGAAACAATGATCATGTTGTTTGGTTTGCCATGGCCTCATAACTGCTTTGCAAACAACCAACAGAAGCGCAGCCTATTCATCTGAGGGCTAGTTTTGATTTATGAAGGCAATAGCAAAGCAGATAAGGGGAAAACTAAACCTTTGGGTTCCTTTATTTTAGTTCCTTTCAGTTCTCTTAAATTTAGTTTGAAATATTCCAGGAAAAAAAGCTACTTTTTTATCAGTTCATAGTGACTACAGAGGCATATGGTATTTTAACTCCTTACCTCCTGTCAAGTATGAGGACACATTTTCTATCTTTCCCATTGGTTGATGTCTCTCCTCTGCGGGGATAAAGTATGTCCAAATAATATTGAAAATCTAATTTCATCTTTAAATTATAGGGATACAAGAAATGAGTTTAGGGCCTGATTTTTCAAATGTGTTCAACATCCACAACTCCAAATATAGCTGATAAGATTTGCAAGCACACAACACCTCCGAACATCAGGCCCATGAATGATTTGTGAAGCTGTTTGCAGTCCTAAAATTTAAAAGTAATCTGACATTTTTTAAAATAGACTTTTGGTAAATCTTGAGTTCATAAAGGAAATGCTGGTGAAAGAGCTTCACAAAAAAGAATTATTATTGTTCAAAAGAGCTGGATGGGAAACAGTTTTCCCATCCCATGGGAATCTGATTTTTTAAAAATGTTTTGTTTCTCTCAAAATAAAGATATAAAACATGCAGGAGAAAGATACACCTATTAAGAATGTATACCTTAGTTACAATTGAATAGACACTAAGCTGCAGTAACAATTTGCACAGCAGTACAAATCAATGAGGTTAAATGGATGTAACTAAAAGCAGAATAAGTAGCTGGTTAGAACTCAATTCTGTTGCCGTTGAAAATGGCTGACAAAACTCCCACTAATTTCAAAGGAAGCAAATCAGATCCACACAGATAGCTCTGTAATCTTGGTGCTGTATTAAACCATACATGATAAAATTGATTCACCTACTACAATGTGCAAATATTGGTATGTTTTATCAGTATTGCCAATCCAAACATTAAAAGATAATGAGTCATTTTCCCCAAAGTCTGTGTGTGTATTTTATATATATATCTTTTTGCTTTGAGCTTCTAGGGTTGTTTTTTTTCCAGCTTCTCTGCAACCATAAGAAGGAGAGACTTTAAAAAAAAAAAAGTGAGATTACTACATAATCACATGCCTGGAGCTGGGGCTTTAATAAAAGCCCACACCAAATACCATGACAGATCACAAGTCCTGGACAAAAAATGTTTTTCTCACAGATATAGGTGTGTAAATTGGGTACTCATGGATATAGACAGCACATTGCAATTACATGTGTGTGCTTATAGAGGGGGGCAGATTTTCATGATCGCTAAGAACCAATAGCTCCCATGGAGAACCAGAGTCACGCTTCACAGATATCTTCTAAAAATGGTTTTCTTGAGGGCCAGATTGTGACTTGCCTTAAACCCAGGGCTGCCCAGAGGCGGGGGGCAAGTGGGGCAATTTGCCTCGGGCTCCACAAGGGCCCCAAAAGAATGGGTGAGGCTCCAGCTCCAGCCTGACCCCACCTCCGCCCCTCTCCCGGAGCCTCAGCGTATCCAGGAGTCAGGACCGGTGCTAGGAGTTTTAGCGCCCTAGGCTCACAGCAATTTCACAGCCCTGTGCCCTGGTCCCGCGGCTCCAGTGGAGCTGCCGCAGTCGTGCCTGTGGGAGGTCCACTGGAGCCGCGGGAGCAGCAGACCGTCCGCAGGCACGACTGCGGCAGCTCCACCGGAGCCGCGGACCAGCGGACCCTCCGCAAGCACGACTGTGGCAGCTCCAGCAGAGCCACCTGCCGCTCCCTCCAGCAAAATGCTGCCCACTAATAATCCTGGCGCCCTAGGCGATTGCCTAGGCCGCCTAAATGGAAGCACCGGCCCTGCCAGGAGCGTCCCTGAACAGCTGTGCAGCGTGGCTCCAACGGGGCCTGAGCTCCACCCCTCTCAGAGCCACGTGGTAAGGCGGCGGGGCTGTGAGCTCAGGCCCTGCCGGAACCATGCTGCACAGCTATTCAGGGATGCTCCTGGATATGATGAGCTGAAGCTCCGGGTGAGGGGAAAGCCATGGGTAAGGGGCCGGGGCGGGGAGTTGGATAAGGGCAGGGAGTTCCGGGGACAGACAGGGGACAGGGAGAGGGCAGAGGTTGGAGGGGGGCGGTCAGGGGACAGGAAATGGGGGGGTTGGATCGTGGGCATTCTAGGGGTCTGTCAGGACTCAGTGGGGGGTGGATAGGGGTTGGGGCAGGCAGGGGACAGGAAGCAGGGGTGAGGTCCTGGGGGGGTGGGGGTGGGGTATCTGGGGGATGGTGAGGGGGCAAGGAGCAGGATGGGTCGGGGATTCTGAGGGGGGCAGGCAGTTAGGGGGCAGGAAGTGAGGTGAGGTCAGATAGGGGGCAGGGCCAGGCTGTTGGGAGGCACAGTCTTTCCTACCTTAAAGCTCATTCAGCAGTTTGAGGCTTGTAGAAGAGCAAAGCTGTTAGCTTTTCCATTAGGGCTACCGTCCCTTTCACTTCTCAAATGCCAAATTATAGTCTATATTTAATTTCAGTGCCATAGGGAGATTCATGTCAGGGGAGGGTAGCTTCATTTAAAATTAGCCACTGGGGGAGGGATCACATGAGAAGATCAATATCCTACACCACCTACCTCCTTCCCAACCCTACCAAGGGAGAAATCCTCCCCCCGCCACATTCCCTGAGGCTTCAGAAGTGTTAATTCCTTGGTTCTCAAACTTTTGTCCTGGTGACCCCTTTCACATAGCAAACTTCTGAATGCAACCCCCCCCCCCCCCCCGATAAATTGAAAACACTTTTTTATATATTCAACACTACCATAAATGCTGGAGGCAAAGTATGGTTTGAGGTGGAGGCTGACAACTCGCGACCCCCAGTAATAAACTTGTGACCCCCTGAGGGGTCCCAAACCCCAGTTTGAGAACCCCTGGGTTAATTTAATTTTAGCACCCTGTGTCCATTCACATGCATGTGCTATTTTGAGCATGTCAGTTTTCACAATATAGGCTCATCCCAGATTCTGGAACAAGCTTAAATGCTCGGTTCATGGAGTATATACATGAGCTATACTAAAGACAAACCCACAGTAACTGTCTCCAGTTTGTGAGGGACCCCATGGAGCCACTCTCTAGGAAACAGATAAATGCATGAAGGTTAAGTCCATTAATGGCTATTAGCCAGAATGGGTAAGGAATGGTTCCCTAGCCTCTGTTTGTCAGAGGGAGAGATCACTTGATCATTACCTGTTAGGTTCACTCCCTCTGGGGCACTTGGCATTGGCCATTGTCGGTAGACAGGATACTGGGCTGGATGGACCTTTGCTTTGACCCAGTATGGCTGTTCTTATGTTCTAACCTAAATAAACCCAAAGTTATGGAGACAGATATGAGTCAAGGAAGCCAGCAGAGTATCAGAAACCTGAAAAAATCTCTGACTGGATGGGCTCAGGTCGTTGGTCACAAGCTGAGGTGGTTCAAAAGTTTTGGATTTTTGTTAAACAGAATTTTTTTATTGCTTCTTTAAACCATCAAACACAGCAAGCAGCAAATATTTGGCCACACACTTCTGAAACCCCAAACCATATGCAGGTTTTGGCAGACTAATTTCAGCTTTTCAATTAAAAAAAACCACAACAAAATTTGAAGGAAAGCAGATATTGTCCGTGATTTTTTCTGCTTTTTACAAACCCCTCGTTTTCGATCTAAAAAAAAGTTTTGAGGGAAAATATTTCTCCAACCCTTTTAATGAGCTGTAGTGCCTTTTAGCACTAGCTGATTCTGAGAACCAGTGACACCTTGTGAAGAAGTTTTCTCAAAACTAGGTTTGTGCCAAGATGCCGAAGGTTTATTTTTCCCAGGGCAGCCCGTGGGGGGGAGCAAGTGGGGCAATTTGCCCAGGCCCCACAGTGGCCCCCATGAGAATATAGTATTGCAATTTTTTTTATGGAAGGGTCCCCCAAAATTGCTTTGCCCCAGGCCCCTGAATCCTCTGGGCAGCCCTGCTTAAACCTGCCTCCCAACCTGGTCCAAGGGAAGCTCAAACACACTGTTCTTTGCTAAGTAACTCATGATCTAACCTGTACTGGGGCTACTCTGTACCCCAGGCCCTTAGGGTGGCAGTAACATGCCAGGTTTACCACAACTTTGAAGCAAGGACTGTAAGTGCTTCAGCAGCTGGGCCTTGTAGCCCCAGCAACTGCTCATACTCATAGCTAAGGGAAAGGGTATTTTATTGAGGCTGGCAGGAAAGATTGCACTACAGAGTTAGGTTGATGTAAGCTGCCTTGTGTTGACCTAACTCTACGCATCTACATTAAAATGTTGCTGCCGCCGATGAAACTCACACTATGCCAACTTAAAAATCCATTTCTTTGAGGTGCATGTGTGTCGACCTAAGCACTAGTCTGTGTAGACACTGTTACTTACGTCCACTTTAGTGGCCTCCAGGAGGTGTCCCACAACGCCCCACTGTGACTGCTATGGTCACAGTTTTGAACTCCACTGCCCAATGGCCAGGTACACATCCCTCCTCTTTTAAAGTGCCACAAATTTTTGCAATTCCATTTCCTGTTTGCTTGCTGTGGAGAGGTCACCTAGCAACTGCTCAGCTGACCATGCCAGCTCCATGCTACAAATGTGCTCCTGCCTGGAGTGGTGGATCTCCTGGGTCTGTGGGGAGAAGAGGCTGTGCAAACACAGCTCCAGTCTAGCCACAGAAACATTGATACCTATGAGCAGATCGCTCAGAGCATGGGGGAGAAGAGCTACAAGTTGCTCTGATGCGGAACTACAGACATGTTGCTTTTACATGTCATCCTTGTCAGGGACACCACCACCAAGACCCCCATGGATACTTCACGGGAGCTGGAGTCACAAGCCCGCAGAGTGAACAGTGGGAAGTGGTGCTGGATGAGAGAGAAGTATGGGGGACAAATGGGTAGACCTGCAAGACAGGACCTTTTTTCTGAGTCAGGAAAGTCCCTACACTCTAGCATAGTTGAGCCTGATGAAAGGGAAGGAAGCTCTGGGGAATATGCAGTTTGTTTTGATATTACAAGGACACATCTGTTCATTTATGCTGTTTTAATCATGCTAGAAGAGGTAGTGAAATAACCAATGGAGGTAGAGTCATTATCTGCCTCTCGTATCCCTGTGTAGTTAGGCAAAAGAAGCTCTGCAGAATAGTTTATGTGCACTGGGCTGTCCTGTGTATCCTCTATGCAGAGCTCAAGGAAGCTTTCCTGAGCTAGTTTGCAATCCTCTGCCAAAGGTTTCTGTGGAGGGCAGCCTTATTTCTTCTGTGATAGTAGGACACCCTCCCATGCCACTCAGCAAATACTGCAGCAGGCACCATTGCAGTGCACAAGCTAGCAGCATATAGACCTGCTCCCTAATTGGATGCACCCAGGAGCTGTTCCCTTTAGGAGTCAGTTGCCCTCAGGACTGAAATATTAGCTAAAATTACCACTGCCTGTAGAAAGTGGTGCCAGTATAATGTTCAATTTCCCTATCTGTTTATATTCATGCACATGAGATACCCTAACCTTATTGTCCCAACTTGGCCCCTCCCACCTCTGGGTGGTACTCACCATGACTGGGACTGCCGCTGTGCTCTATGAATCCCAAGGAGAAGTGAGAATGTAATATTTAAGTTTTGTGAATCAAGAAGAGTGAGTTCAGTATAACAAGTTTCCATTTATCTTGTGAATACAATAATATCTCTGTGAATTGAGTGTATCTTTTGCAGCTGGAAATGTGGCCGTGAGGATTTCTTCACCCATACCAGTGGAGCAGCTCAACCATACTGGGGGAAGAAAGAAGAGGACATGGGATGATATGTTTCAAGAGATCCTTCAAACCTCTAGCACTTTGGATACCAAGCACAGAACTTGGAGGATCACCCTCACAGACAGTATAGACAGGGATAGAGAGGAGAAAGGCACAGGAAAAGGAAAGACACGTGCAGCAGGAGATGCTAGCACTTCTCAAGCAAAAAGCACACATGCTGCAGACTCTTGTTGACTTTTAGGTTCAACAGACCCATTCTTGTCTCCCTCTGCAGCCCATAGAGAACTGCAGTCTGGTGCCTCCTCCCCCCGCCCCAACACACTCTCCATGTGGCATCTGTAGCTACCGCACTACCTCTACCACTCCACCCCAGAGGAGAGCACAGGCAATCACAATCATATATACACCAACCATGTCTCTCACAGGTTAGTGTATGTGTTTGTGAAATGGAAGGGACTGTTCTTTCCCCTTCAATGGTTCTTTTCCCTGTATTTATAAAGTTTCAGTCAGTTATAAATGTCAGTTTGCATGTGTTTGGAATAAAAGTCTTTTTGTGGAATCTTAATTCATCTTTATTAATTCACAACATGCTGTCTGGAACTCACATCATTCACAGATAATAGCAATAGGTGCATTTCCAATGTTATATTACTATACAACACTTATTACAAGGTTCATACCAAGGTACATATGCTGGTATCTTGCTGCTCAAAATCAGCAGACAACTATTCCACCTCTACCCTGGTAGAAAACGTCCTCCCTTTGCTTCACAGATATTATGAAGCACACAGCAGACAGATATAACCTTTGGGATACCTCTCCCCCTCCCCCTGCAACTGAGGTTCAATTTCATGATTAGACAGTGCCAGTAGCCTTTCAAATGGCCAAAGGCATATTCAACTGTCATTCTCCATCTGCTGAGTCTGTAGTTGAAGTGCTCCTTGCGAATGTCAAGGTGGATAGTCTACAGCATCATAAACCATGGGACTAAGGGGTAGGCTGGGTATCAAAGGATCACTACTGGCATTTCAACATCAGCGGTGAGAATCATCTGGTCTGGAAAGAGTTCCTGCTTTAAACTTTCTGAACAGATCTATGTTCCTGAAGATGCTTCTGTCATGCACCTTTGACCATCTGCACTGCTGGTAAAACGTTCCCGGTGATCCACCAGTGCTCACAATACCTTAGAAAAGTAGCCCTTTCTGTTGATGTACTCTTCAGCACAAGACCACTTTGCTACAATAGGGATATGCATGCCATAAATCCCCTTACCACAGTTTGGGAATCTCACTGCTGCAAAAACACCAGGGGTCTGTAACCTTTGGCACACAGACCGTCAGGATAATCCACTGGTGGACCATGAGACATTTTGTTTATGTTAACCATCCACAGGCCTGGCCTCCTGCAGCTGCTGTTACCTAGCAGTTCTGTGTCTTTGGGGAACCAAGGCACAGTACCCAGCCTGTCTGACTTACAAAAGAGCTTCTCACCGCTTACCCCCGCCAAATCTCTGCTTGAACCATAACCGATTAGAAGAAAGACTTACAAAAAGCAATGAAGAGGCAGTGGGAGACGTCATCTTCTCCTGATTGTGCTTGGGACTCTTCCTGTCTCCAGCACTCTGGACTCTCAGATACCACCACCTGGGAACCCCGAACAATTCAAGCTTCATGAAGTGGTGAGAATCCATCACTCTCTCTAGGTATAGACTTCTGACCCAGACTTATGTGATCTACTATAGTTTTTAAACCTGACTTATCAAATTTAAGTTAGCTTTATTGTAACTGTTTGTTTGTTTGGTTCCCCTATGGTTATTACCTGGCAATAAATAACTTCTATAATTAAGCTAGTTGCTCCTCTCTCTCCCCTCTCTCCTCCCCCTTCATGGGTGTTTAGTTTCCTCATTCGCCCTCCAGCAACGCTCCTTGTACCTAAACTAAAAGATCTCTGCAGTGCCCACAAATCCTGTGGGGTTTGCTCATCAAGTGGGTTACTACCAGAACAATTGTAGCGTGAAAGTGGGGTTAGGGACGTGATGAACTTGGGACATAGGAGGGTGACAGCTTGGAAATGCAATGCGACCTAGTCTGCTGAGTCCAGGGGCATATGAGGGTGGCAGCTTGGAAGTGCTGCTTGACCCAGCCTGCTGAATCCAAGGGCCTATGAGGACATTACCTTGGGAGTGCTGATTAACCCAGTCCTTTCAGACAGGGTCTGCTAGTGTGTGTATGCGCTCATCTGGTTCTGGGGTTGGAAGAACCCAGCCCTGGGGAACCTAGGTCCTGAAGGATATCTCTGTTGAGAGGGAACTTGCAGCAGGGAGAAGTAGAGCTCTGTATGAACACAAGCAGTACATTGATAGAATTAGAGAAGACCCTCCCACCAGAAAAGTAACCCTAATAAATGAGCATACCCCAAAGGAACGGGCAAAGGTGGCAAATGGGAGCTGTGGGAAGCGGCAGCCAGCACATCCCTGTGGCCCACCACTTCCTGCAGTTCCCATTGGCTAGGAATGGCAAACTGCAGCCAATGGTATCTGTGGGGGGCTGTGCCTGCAGATGATCAACGTAAACAAAATGTCTCATGGCCTGCCAGTGGATTACCCTGATGGGCTGTATGCTGAAGGTTATTAACCCCTGCACATTGCCCAGAGTCACAGTCCTTCATAGCAAGGTACAATTAGTGGCCCTGCACACTTGCACCACAACCACCACAGTGGATTTCCTAACTTGAAATTGATTCCCGACTGATCAGTAGCCATCTAGCATTGCAAGCTTCCACAGCAATCATCACTTGCTTCTCCACTACCAGTGCAGGTCTCATTTTGGTGTCACTGCACCAGACAGCTGGGGCAAGCTCCACACACACTTCCAGGAATGTGGCCTTGCACATCCAAAAGTTCTGAAGCCACTGCTTGTCATCCCCAAAACACATAATGATGTGATTCCACCAGTCAGTGCTTTGTCTCAGACCCAGAATGGGCACTCCACTGTCTGCAGGTGCTCCATGAATACCCAACAACCACCTTGAATTGTTTCTTTCTATATCCCACAGCAAGCTAGCCTCCAAAGAGTCACCATGTTTTCCACAGCGCCTCTGCTGCCTCTGCAAATATTGCAGGATCAGTTACACTGTGCTCACAATGCTCATCACAATAGTGCAGAACTGTGCAGGATCCATGCTTCTCACAAAGATGGCAGACACGCAGGTTTGAGGGGCTTTTGAAAAGAGGCATGAATCATTGTGGGTAGGGCCCATGGTCCATTTTGGGTCAATTTCACAGTCATAGATTTTAAAAATTGTAAATTTCATGATTTCAGATATTTAAATTTGAAATGTCATGGTATTTTAAGTGTAGAAGTCTTGACCCAACTCTGAAGGAAGCAGCACAGAAGTAAGGGTGGTATGGTTTGGTATTGCCACCCTTACTTCTATGCTGCTGCTGGCGGGGTGCTGCCTTCAGAGCTGAGCACCCCACCAACAGCTGACACTGTCTGGCATCCCAGCTCTGAAGGCAGTGCAAGAGTACGGGTAGCAATATTGCAAATCCCCTGCAGCACCCTTCTGTGTCAGGACCCCCAAAATTGAGAAACACTGATTTCTCCCTTGAAATTGGTATAGTATAAGGTGAAAGTATGCAAAAGACCAGATTTCATGGTCCACAATGCATTTTTCAAGGCTATGAATTTTGTAGGGCCCTAATTATGGGATGCAGAAAACGGTGTCATAGAATGTTGAAACAATGTCCCAGTCACCCTTGTGTAACCCACACACCTTCTGGGTGTGGTGTTCTGTCCCAGCTAGTGGCACTGAGACCACTTAGAGCAGGAGTTCTCAAACTGGGGGTTGGGACCTCTTGGGGGAGGGGTCGCAAGCTGTTAGCCTCCACCCCAAACACTGCTTTGCATGCAGTATTTATAATGGTGTTCAATATACAAAAACACGTGTTTAATTTATAAGGGGGGGGTCACACTCAGAATCTCTCTGTGTGAAAGGGGTCACCAGTGAGAAAGTCTGAGAACTACTGACTTTGAGAGAGACAAAATGAGCCTGCTCTACAGCCTTAGCTAACAGCCAGTCGGCTTTTAGCTCATGTGGCAGAGGCTCATGAACTAAGCTCCAGAGGTTCTATCCCACCTGCCAATGACCAGGATGCATTGCAAACCATTCCCAAAACACTGAGTTACAGCTGGCAAGCTGCACAGTGAGCTAGCTACCCATAATGCACTGCTGTCTGCATCAATGCTAGTGCTGCAGGATGTGCTCTGCTGACATGATGCTTACTGTGATGGCTGTACTGCGATGTAACTTAGGTTGACTTAATTTTGTAGTGTAGACTAGCCCTTACACAGTTACAATTCAAAGTGAGCAACAGCTGTTCTTGTTTGAGCCTCTAGGACAGTTCAATTCAGGAGTGAGGGTTCTTCAGGTTTAGTGCCCTCTCTTCAGTCCAGTGTCTATTCAAGCAAATAGGAGCTGGCAGGTTGTCAGACCAGGCTCAGTTAGTCTCTCTCATTGGGGTCCCCCTGCACTGGCTCTCCACCTAGTTGGTTCTGCTCCCCCATAAGTCCCACACATTCCTGCACCCAGCTGTAATGCCCAGCTGTCACAGCCTGTTCCACATGGAGCTCTGCATCTGTTCCTTCTGCCAACTTCACTCCAGTTCCCTACTTGCCACGCAACTGCTCCTGGCCTCCATGTGGCGACTGCATGCACCAAAGAGTGCAGCCAATTCCTGGTTCTTCCCCTTACCTAGCCAGGGGAAAGAGAAGTGCAATGGGAAGAGGGCTCTTGAGAGGAGTTTTAGTCCCCTGCTTTGCATATCAATCACAAAAGTCAACTAGGGGCATCATTTGCTATGGGATAGGGGAGGGGCAGTTCCCTCTCACCCCTCTAGGCTCAGCTTTTCACTGCCTTGCTAGTCAGTCCTGAGGTGTCTCCCCCAGGCTTACAGGGACCACTGCATGGCTGGCCAGCTGGCCCAGAGTTCCTAAATCTGTGTTGTTAGTGCCAAACCCTCTCTCCCCACTGGCTGGACAGGAAACAGCAGCAGTCTGGGCTGGGGCTCTGTATAGAGCAAGGTGGGTCCTGATTCCTGCTCAGCCACCAATGAAACACCCTCAACCCACCTCGGCCTCCAGGATAGTCCCTGTCACCTACTCCCACTCTAGACGCAGCTGCAGGAGGGAGGCAGAAGCAGGGATAGTGCCACAACTTCGCATCTCACCCGCCCCCAACTTTCCTGAAATGACAGCACCTGAAGTTATCAGGCATCAGTTATTACTTGTATCATCCCATCACAGTAGCAGAGGTAACAGTTTCCTGTCCTCAATATAATGAACTACTATGATTCCTGAGACACCTCAGTGTTAAACAGAGACCACTCTAAGAGTGAATTTAAGCTTTATAACTGAGATACTTGTATATCAGGGGCCTAATCCTTTGAAAACATGCAGGAGAGCTGGATTCAGTTCTCAGCCCTACCAGAGAATCATTGTGTAACCTTGAGCAAGTCCCCTAGTTTCTGTGCCTTAGTTCCCACCTGTAAGATAGAAATAACACTTCCCTGCCTTTGTGGAGTGTTGGGGATTAATTCAGTGTTTGTGAGGTATTCTGAGAAATACAGTGAGGGAGTCCATAACAAAGGCCCTGCATAAATAGATAACTCCCCAGATATGCTTAGCACTTCAGATTAGGGCTTACATTTTTGTAAGGAGAATTGAGCACAATTCAATAATTTGTATTCCTGTAAAAGTGATTAAGTCAAATAAAGAACAAGCTATCCAATCTTTAAGGGCACAGATTGGCTATATGGAAGATCATGGTTTCAGTTGTCATATCTCAATGACATTTTCTGAAGTATTTTGATGCAAATCACTGAACGTTAAAGCACAAGAAAACTCCAGAGAGCCAATGCTAATCTGGCAGAGCTCGTTATCTCCATCACATTAATAAAGTCTAAGAGATCTGAAATCTGCATCTCTCTTTTTAATTTGTAGTTACAATTACAACAAAATGAAGTCTCAAGTTAGAAATGCCAAATCTTCATTTTTTCAAATTAAGAATGCATGTTCAGAATGATCAAGCCATGTGGGAAAACGACCATATTCTAAACTTTGTAGCCAACTTGCAATTCTGTTAACACTCAAGTCAATGGAGTTGCAGCAGGGATTGATTTACCCGGAAGTATGTTTAATCAGTTAAATATAATGCCTGAAATCATGACTATGGGAATGGTTGCCTTTACTTTGTTATACAATAACTTACCTTACAGTCCCCGGCTAACACATGACTAGTTAAATGTCTCCATATGACTAACAGAAATCTGACATTTTAAAGCCCACTTTGTTTTCTATAAGAAAGTGGGGATTTCTTCCCTTCAGGTATTGGCTTCCATATAACCATGTTATTTTCTTATTTTTGCACACACAAGCAGTAGCCAAACTTCCTTCTATGCAAATGATGACTATGATAAAATACACATCCAACACTCACATGTGAAATCACTTACTATTGAATTGTTTCATTTGAATCCTTTTCCATCCAAGCTTCTGTTCTAATTCTTCCATCAAACAAAAAACGTCTGGTGTAGACTTTCTTTTTCAGATGTCTAGCTGTAGGAGAAGGATCTGGCATTTCTTTGCTAGTATAGGACAGGTGTTGGGTGACAATGGCTTCCTGTATATGGAATTCCATGTCCATCCTTCTCCAGGGTGGAGAAGGAGAAAGAAAAAGACTATCAGGATTAGGGTTAGCAGTGGCTATAGTAGGATGAAGAGGACAAAGAGGGAATATTAATTTGCCTTTCCCATGTTAACAGTACACACTTTTTTTTTAAGTTGCAGCTAGTATAAGCCTGTAATTACCCTACAATATCAGCACTTACATAGATGTATATACAGACTGAACAAGTGGAGATAAAAGTACAGGAAAACATGGGGCCAGTCACCCTGTGACAGTATCCAATCCTACAACCATTATGTAGACAAAGCACCCATAAGCTCTAACAGGTTTTATTTTTGTTAAGGTTATGGTAAGTATGTTTCAGCATGTACATATTCATATCCAATGTTAAATTATGTAATATGCCACAGGTAGTAAATATAAGAAGGTAGTCAAAATGAAATACATTGCAAGGAGGTTTATATTCTTTGTAGAACTACAGCTCTTTCCACTAGAAGACTAATACTCTATTTGAGACTGGTTACATTCAGGCATGCCCATTCATTCACACAGGCTGTCTGCCACCATAAATCTCAGCTTCTCTCCTTTTCTTACACTCCTGCTTCCATCGTGCTTGCCATTATAATGAAAGGCAGGTTCTCATATGTGTTTTCATGGGTGGATATATGCACATGTGTGGGTGTATGTGAAAGGAGGGAGGGAATTAGGCTGGTAGCACCTCACACAGCTGAGGAGACAGAAACCCACTGAAGAAGAGTAATGACATCTGCAACACATCTTCAGAAAAAGCTCACTAGAATGTAGATGCTTTTATCTCTATTTTTGTAAACAAGGTGAAACTCGATCTATCACTGAATAATAATCACTGCATTGTGTTATGTTTCCTGCTATTTATTTACAGTCAGAAACATCCTTTTTATCCACCTGCCAAGTATTTCAGGAAAGTCTTTAAAAACCAAGGGCAAGCAGAAAAACCCAACTAGGACATTTAATTTGCATATGTAAAAATGCAAATTTGATCCACTTTTTTATTGTCTAGTGGTAGCAGACCTGGCTACTGTAGTGCTACAGCATTTCCAGCTCTATGACCAAAAAGAATAGTTTAAAAAAAAATTGCTTGGATTACTAAGCTTTTCTATAACTCCAGGTGTTCATTGGCAAATGCTAGCCATCCCCCTCAAAGTCAGTAGCAAAAAAATGAGTAGGGGACGACTTCTGATCTGGGGATGAACATAGGGGTCAGTGGGACCCTTCTGGTAAGTGCTCCGGAACATAAGAGTTAAGCAACCCTCAGTTTGTGGTACCTTGGTATACTGTAGTTGGTAAGAAGGGTTAGATTGTGCTGTAATGCTCATGCATGAATATGGGGCAGCCCGGAGCTATACCACACAAGAGTGGAGAAGGAACTGAGCTTCCGACAGTCAAATATTTTCCTGCTCCCCCTCCTGTGCCTGGGAAGGCACCCCTTTCCAGTGTAAGATTACTTTCTTCCCTTGCACCAGTGCTCATATCAGCCAGTCACATCACCCTACTGAGCCTGAATCTCACTGCCTGAAGCAGTTTTGCCACTGAGTTCAGAGGAGTTTTTCCTTGAGTAAGAACTTCAGCAATTAACTTACAGTAACTGTGGTACCTGAACTGGAGAGAGGAGGCTACACGGTGTCTCCTGCCCTGAAGCATTGTTCAGAGCATTGTCTGCGTAAATATGGCAAAGTTCCTTTAGAACTAAGGTGTTTTTCCCCCCTAAACCAGCACCTGCTTTTTCTTGCTCACTTCATTTCACAAGCATGTCTGCTGAGGAAAGGGGTGGGGATGGGATGGAAGGGGCTGTATGATTAGTACAAAATTTATACATCCAAAGTGTTCTTAGGGAAAAGACAACTCTTTGCCGATCCATTGCTACTTGTTAGAAGATTTATGGACTACAAGAGAAAAGAATTCCTTGTAAAATTCTTGCAAGTAGCTCACAGCAGCTATTTCCCAATCACCATGTGAAATCAAACCAAATACAAGACAACTGAACCAAGTGCAAATGTGAGTGTGATCTGCTGCAGCAGCAGCAAGCTGTGAGGCCATAGCCTAAGGGCTTGGCTACACTAGAGAGTTGCAGCGCTGGTGAGGGGGTTACAGCGCTGCAACTTAGGATGTGGCCACACTTGCAAAGCACGGCCAGCGCTGCAACTCCCTGGTGATCCAGCGCTGGTCAGCAAGTGTGGACGCCCACCAGCGCTTTTATTGACCTCCGGGGTATAAGGAGGTATCCCAGAATTCCTGTCCACAACAAACCGGAAGAAAGGGAGAGCTCAGAGTTCAGCCAAACTTCTTATTTAAAAAACAAACACAGCTCCTGTTTGCTGAGCGAGCGGAGGCAGGCAGGGGAATTACTTTGGAATGTTCACAGCTGTTTGCTTGAAGAGAGAAACAGCACGCTCACACGGCAGAGGGGGAGGGGGAAGTCCGTGTTGAGCAGTTGCTTATCTGGTCTGACGGGTATTTAGAAGTACATAATTTGCATTTAGTGAATGAGAGAGGAGTGGGGGAAGGGAGTTAGAACTTTTAAAATGATTTAAGGTAGGCACTGTGTGTCTTCCAGTCCTTAGAACTTGCAAGGCAGGGAGCTGAGAACAGTGTCAACTCCAAAAATCCATTCTCTCTGTCTCCTCCACTCTCCCTGTCACATTCCACCCCACCCCCTCTTTTGAAAAGCACGTTGCAGCCACTTGAATGCTGGGATAGCTGCCCACAATGCACCACTCCTAACAGCGCTGCAAGTGCTGCAAATGTGGCCACACTGCAGCGCTGGTAGCTGTCAGTGTGGCCACACTGCAGCGCTGGCCCTACACAGCTGTATGAACACAGCTGTAACTACCAGCGCTGCAAAACTGTAAGTATAGCCATACCGTAAGTCTCCCTAAGACCTTCGCAGATGGGAGAGCGTGATATTACAGCCAGACAGGGGGCAGGGAAGAGTACAGTGCTAGAAGAGGCAGCTGGCAGAGAATACTACGCATGTTGTGATATCAGATACATGGAAAAATACATCTCAGAATAGATTACCTGCAGTCACATGTCATTTTCTGGGCACTTCTATTACACGTTGCTTGGGGGGATGCCCACAGGGCAACTTTGTGTATCAGATCTATACATGTAACTACCTTCCCATGTGCTTCCCCCTTACCCCTCATCTTCCTGTCAAGGGAATAATTCATTAGAACATAGCCTGCGAGTGGCTCAGGAACAGTTTGTTTAGTAGGGGCACTGGGAACCTTGAACCACACTGTAAACTCTAGGTATGATGTAAACCACTTCAAGCCTTATCCTGAGCACTTTAGTTTCTGCACCCATGTGGTCAGTACCAGGTTTACAATGGCACAAAAGGTGCTGTGGCACCAGGCCTACACTCAGAAGGGGCCCTGGCACCTGGACTGTGGCCATGCCTCTTCTCAGCCTCTTCCTTCACTGCCACCCCCACGTCCAAGGCCCCACCCACTGCTCACTCTTCTCTGCCCCCTCCTCCCAATGCAAGACAAGTGGGGCCTCAGGACCCACAAAAGATTAATTTGACCCTATGTGTGCCCAGCCAACTTATGAATTGGTGCAAAAGGGAGAAGAGACCATGACCTTTCTTCCTTCAGACTGTGACCTTTGAAGATTAGTGCCCCGGGAATCCTAGGAGAAGCAATTCTCTGGGCACCCTCAGGCATAAGGACTGGGATTGTCCTTTGCTCTCACAGACCATAAAAGTAGAAGGGATTTGCACACCTGCCTCCTAGTGCACCTATTCAAGAGCAAGGGACAGTCTAGGCCACAGTTATCATTTCAGGATATTTGGGGCAAAATTCACCTCGCCAATCCACAATACAGATTGCTATTGAATTTGGACCAGAGGCCAGGCAGAGTTCTCATTAATGTCAGCAGAAGCTCTGAGAATCAAGCATGAAAAATGCAATATGGTCCACTGAACACTTAACAGATCAGAGAGGGGAATTTTGCTCTCAGCTTATGTATAAAAATGTAAGCTTTTAAACTGTAAAAATAGAACAAAATTTGGTTTTCTTGGACTAAGATTTACTTACAGCTGATTCCTGACATTTTGAAGATAAAATTCCTCCTCCCCCTGCCTCTCCAACCCAACATGCTCAAAGAAACTCTCTCTACAACATATTTGAAGCTGTTCCAGGTATTTGAGTGCTTGGGGGTATGGAATGGCTGCCATATGAGGAGAGATTAATAAGAATGGGACTTTTCAGCTTGGAAAAGAAATTACTAAGGAGGGGATATGATAGAGATCTATAAAATTATGACTGGTGCAGAGAAAGAGTAAACAACACTTCCTTATTTACTAAGGAGAATTATGGGTCACCAAATGAAATTAGTATGCAGCAGATTTAAAAAACAAAAGGAAGTATTTTTTTCACAGAATGCACTGTCAAGCTGTAGAACTCCTTGACAGAGGATGTTCTGAAGGCCAAGACTATAACAGGGTTCAAAAAAGAACTAGATAAATTCCTGGAGGATAGGTTCATTAATGGCTATTAACCAGAATGGGCAGGGATGGTGTCCCTAGCCTCTGTTTGCCAGAAGCTGGGAATGGATGACGGGGGATGGATCACTTGATTACCTGTTCTCTTCATTCCCTCTGGGGCACCTGGCATTGGCCACTGTCAGAAGACAGGATACTGGGCTAGATGGACTTTTTGGTCTGACCCGGTATGGCTGTTCTTATGAGTTCACTTCTAAATTTCTAGAGCCAAACTGCAACTTTACTGTGGTGGAAAAGCCAGCTGAAAACGTTGCTACGCAGATGATCACATTCCTGAGTTTGTTTTGCTTAGTTAGCATTTTTGCCTGCTGTGCGGTGTTTTCCTTGGACAGTTACCTACAAATACACCACTGACCTCAGTGTGCACAAAGCAGGCCAGCATGGACAAACAGAGCCAATTGGACATGCTCTATAAATCATCACCCACATCCTTCCAGCAGCAAAAACAAAATGCAGAGGAGGTAGGGGGAAAACAACTGGTGAGTGTTACACATGAGGAAATGGAGGCTATTCAGTGTCACCAGCTGGAAACACTCAGTTCTAAAGGTATCAACATACACTGGCTTCACACTGGATAAAGGGCTAACATTCTAAATAAATATGATCACACTGCCTAGATCTGATAAAGCATAACTTACCTGTGCCTGTTTTTAAAAGTATTTATACACCCATCTAGAGCACTAGTTACAATCACAGAAATTAATTTAAAAAATCAGGACCAAAATATTAGCTCTTCCCTATCTAACTCCACACAAAGACACTTGTTTCAATAATCTAACTTATGATGAAAGGTTAAGTGTTAGATTTATTGTCATTGAGGAAAAGAGAATGCTATGTGACTGAATAGAAATATTCTGAATTAGAAAAGGACTGAAAATTATCTAAGACAAAAAGAAACTAAGAATAGCTAGGGAAGTCAGACAGAGCTATTGTGTAAAAAGGATAACATATGTATGGAATAAGTTACCAGGAAAGATGATTAGAACAAAGCATATATATGAGTTCAAGAGATACATGGCTTTTTTGTTATTTTGGTTTTACTTCTTCCTCTTCCCTAGAGAAGGAAAGGATTTAGGGGCATAGTTTAAAAAAAGGAAGTAGAATTAAGCTACATTAAAGGAAAGCTGGCAAGGCTGGATGGATGGCCTTTTCCTGTTCCTTAAAATCCTTATTGACACACACCTCCATTTTAGATGGAAATACTGGCCAGCAAGTGTATTGAGACTACTGAAAATGTCCACATCCCACCCATGAATACAATGCCTTGGTCAGCAGCAGCTACTTTCACATAAAGAAAAAGCTGCTTGGCAACCTGACACATGCTATATTTTTTCATTTTCCAGCTCATTGGTTTGATTTCCAATTTCCTTGTCTGACAAACTACTTTCAGTGTCAAAAATGCCACCAAGAACTCATGATATTCAGTTGGGTCAGTTCCTTTGTTAGGTGGTGCCTGGATTCTGTAGAGTACCAGCCAAATTCTTCTTTCCTTCCTTTGTGCCAGGATTTATTGACCCACTGTTGGCTCCTTTGAGATTTCCCTGGTTGGGGCACCCAAGCCTACACAGCATACTACCTTAAATATCACACATTCTTAGCTTCCAGGCCCCATGCATAGTCTGCCTTCCTTTTCTCCCCCCACCCTCCCAAGAAAGCACCTGCTTGAGAGATGGAAATGAATGTATGAAATCTTCCCTCAAAACCTTCCTGCAGTAGTTAGAGGAAGGCACCAAAACCTGCTTAAGACAATAGCAGACAGCAGGAATTTGCTGGTAAGGCTATATATCTTCTTATAATAATAAAACACTGGAGTGGAGGGAAGGAACAGGAAATCATGGAGAACGGTATCCAATCAACCTCTCATTTTCAGTAGAGAGAGTTGGAAAATTCCTACAATCCATTCCTCGCCCCCTCCCCATCCCAATCAGAATTTGCCAGTTCACTGAAATCAAGAACATTTTGCTGAAATAGTCTGATTTCAAATAAACTTGGATGGAAACCCGCCTGCTACATGGGTTTCAAAACCTACCTGATTTTCTGCCCAGCTTCTCTGCAGCCCACCTAACAGGCTGGTGGAGACCCCAGTCTTCCAGGACTGCCGTTCTACTGCAGCCTTCCAGCTGGGGATTAAAGGAAGCATATTTCACTTTGGAAAACCCACTTTTGGTGTTTCTGAAATGAACTATTGCAAGATTTCAGTTCTGAGAAGATTTTAGCAGTTTTTTTGACTTTTTGTCCCAAATCAGGACAAAAAAATTCTGAACACAAAAATGTGTGGAACTGAAATTCAGTTTCCCAGCCAGCTCCAATTTTGGAGATTGCCTTTCACTGCTCATGGGATTTGAGCCCAATACATATACTTATTGGTCTCATGCCCAGTGTTGAGTATTAAGGGGGGCGGTTCTGAAATCCTTGGATAGAGCTGTCCCCTCTGCCAAAAGGCTCTTCTGCCTTCCTTGGGTTATTCTCCAGCTAGGAATTAAAGATTTCATGGCAACTTTTGACACAAGTAGAAGATAGCCAAAGTGTCCTGGCTAACATTCCTTTTCCCTCGGACAACAGAACCCTTTGTGGTGACAAAGATGGTGAGTGACCTGTTTAACAAAATGTGTGTTTTATGTTTGCTTATTCTTTAGGGTATATAAATGAAATCCTGTCACTAAAGGGCCACTTCTAATTTCTTACCTAATGAACTAGGTATGTTCTAGTTGTCACTATATGACCAGCTCTCCCATAGCAAAAGGTGGTGCACATATTTGATTTCCAAGTATAAATGAATATGGTCAGCTAAATCAAGAAAGAGAATTCTATCCTGAGTCAGATTTTTTAAATTGCTGAAATATTTTACCCTAACCACTGGAGAATTTGCTCTTATGATAAGTTATGAATAATTTAAAAATATTCATCAGTGGAATGCTCCCCTTTGCCCACCAGAATGGCTGCCCCAATAGGGGCAATCTTAATTTTGGGGGAACTTGCCAGATGCCTTAGTAGAGACATCCGTGAAAAACTTTATATTTATGATAGTATCATGGATTATTGGTGCCACTAAACAAAATTTTAAAAACCAGGCCAGATCCTCAGCTGGTATAACTGGCATAGTTCTATCATGTGAAATGCTGATTTACACCAATTGAAACTTGGGCACTATATTGGGGAGACCACATTATGCCTCACAAAAAGATCAGAGACGTACAAAAGGGAGCTCAGTCACAGTGTACTCTCCAGATAAGTAACCCTTATACTATACATTGCAACTATCCTTTGAAATCCTCATACAGGGAGGGACAGAATAAAGATCACACTAGAAAATACTTGATGTTTCCTGTTTGACTGTCCATGTTATCATAGTTAATTCAGATTTTTATCTTGCATAAGGAGGAAGAGACTTTCTATTTTGTTTAAATTCTTTGTGAAGGCAGAGTGCACCTTGAATCATGCTGAATTCTGTTTAATTAATAACAGCACTGCAACCTCAGGCTTATCAGCTGGAAACAAAAAGTATTCATTCATTTTTTGCTTTTTACCCAAGACCATTGAGTAAGCCAGTGGCAGAACAGAGAAGAATTTGGGACTGTATTCATCCAGTGATGTAAAGCAGTCACAAACCCAATTTAAACCAGTTATGCTGGTATTTACAGATGAATGGCACAAAGCAGCTGAAAAGTGAATTCTGATTCTAATTCCCTGCTAAAACAGCTTGATCCAACACCCTCACTTACCAGTGATGTAACAAACAAAACTACTAGACATTTGCCACTTAGGATAAAAACCATGACAGATTCCAAGTAGTACAGGACTCAATTGCTGATTAACGCATGGCCAAATCTTGTTGCTACTCAAGTTAGGGTCTTGCTATTGACTTCACTGGGAACAGGATTTGTCCCTTACACTGCAAGGAGTAATACAACATGTCTCTGCATCAGGCAGTATTAAATGCAGTACTTGATTACAGGCAAGCTTCATTTGAGGGCAGCAGTTGGGAAGTTGTCTGAAAAGTTTGTTAGAAATTTTCTGTAGACTCAGACCCAAGTTAACTTGCGTTTAAGATGAATGATGACTACCGAGGCAATGACACAACCATAAAAAGTAAACAAATCAGCTGTGGAAAGACAATGAAATACATCATTTATGTTTTTATGCAATTGCTAGCAGTTTCATGTGGAGCATCTCCAGATGAAATCATTGCAATGAATGAAGGGGGAGTTCTCTGACTAAATAGAAAATGAGGAGTAGACATAGCATTTAACAGCACGCACACAGACATTGAAATTTTAAAAAATCTCCAGATGAGAAAGATTCCAGATAACCATGTCATTATATTTGGGTGGGGTCATTCCTCTTGTGGAGGAGAAGAATCCTTAAATTTCAAGCTAATAAAATAGCTACCTGTATGAAGCACATCATGAGCATAGTAGTTTCTTCTACAGTGCCATGGCCAGGGAAAGTTGTACTATTTGTACACCAAATGTAAACAATTTTTTTCCCCTGCAGTTGGATTCTGTTCTGGTCCCAGTCCCAATAAGGTGTAAAGGTGTAACTTATGCTCTCAGATAGTATTTAGATAAACATTATACTGTTCTTCCACTTCCATATGGGTATGGAGAACACTGTCCAAATGATTCCCGCCCCAGACACACACCCCATCCTGAGACAAATGCATGGAGTAGACCCTCCACAAGCCTTCCTCTTCTCATGTGGAAGGGGGACTCAGGTGGAGTATTGTCTCCGGGCACAAAGCACACTTAAATTCGATGTAACTAGCTACAGGATAGACAGGATACTCACCTGGCACAGACCACCAGAGTGACTCCTACACCAGCTTCTTTCCTAATACACTCCTGGGCACATCTTTTTCGTTGCCCTTTGCAAACTCTGTGCAATACACATAGGAATCACATCACCCTCCCTTCAAATTCACCCTCCACCCTAAGTTTAGCCACTTCTATTATAGAAGTCTGGATCACAAAAGATCAGTTTGTCCATAAAAGTACTGCAGATCTCTACCTGCAGATGATGGAAAAATTCCCCAGGTAGATAGTCTCTCTGCATATCCCTTCAGTTCCAAAACCTGACATTAACAGAAGCAGAGGCACAGTCAGATTGCCCCTTGTAAGAGACACCTTGCTGGAGAGTAAATAACACTTATAATAGGGGAGAGTTTTCTAATCCCCTAGTGATTGCTGGCTGATAGCATGGCCCCTGCAGGCTTTTGGCAGCCAGGGTAGTTTGGAATAGTCCTGTAACTACCCTAATCTACAACAGGAGCTGGGCCAACATAGAATCAGCCGAAGATCTGCAGATTGCAAAAGGAAGAGTAAGCATAGATGGGCCAGATCTTTTAATCTGGCTAATAGATCATCAGTTACCTCCGTAGCTAGGTGCTGAAATATTACAGTCCCAAGGCTTACCAAATGCAGGCTCTTGTGGTCAGGGGTGCTGGAACAATTTTAATAGTGAAGGTGTTTATTACACCCCTAGTTCCTGCACCACTGCTTGTGGCCCACCAAGAGGAGCTACTTCAAAAGCTTGGGGTCCTCTCCTGGCAATTGTCTGCTACTGACCATTGAGAATTCTTCCCTAGGAATCACCAGCAAGAGCAGGTGATCCCTTTCCTCATTGAAGCAAGTAAGATGGAAGCCAGTTACCTGAATGGCCACCAACTATTCAGGGCCTAAAAGATAAATCAACATTTTGAAAGGCACCCCTAAGTGAAAAAGAAACCAGTGCAGAGAGCTGAGCAGCAGTATTGTGTTTCATAGTAGCCCCTTGTTTATAAAAATCCTAATGGCCAAAAACAACACAGGGCAAAACATCTGGTGCTTCAATCTGACATTACTGCTACATAATAACTGCCAAGAACCTCTCCTAAATAATGTAACAGGATTCTTCCTAATAAATAACCATGAGGACACTAAACCCATCATAATCTGGGATATGTTTAAATAGACTGTAAGGGGACACATTATAGCATCATTTAATGATCTTTTATGCTAGATTTAAAGACGAGTTATAACTGTGGAATTAGTATTGTTCCAACTGCACTTAGTGTTTTAATTAGATCAATGTTGTATTTGATTATACATCTAAAAACGCAAACAAACTGGAAACAGCCAAATTGGAATTATCTCTACTCAAGTTAGATCAATAGAAAACCTAAGCCTGACCACCAACCAATGAGAAGAAAATGGAAGGACAAGAATCATGAACAACTGAAAATCCTCCTTCTCATTACTGTTAGTAACAGGGTAAGTTACATACAGCAATGTCTTTCATCCTGACAGATCTGAATGATCTTAATGCACAGAGTGTGCAATATGCATAGGAATCACATCACCCTCCCCTCAAATTCTCCTACCACCCCACATTCAGCTACTCTATTATAGAAGTTTGGATTACACAAAAGCAGTGGACATCTTTATATAGATAAAGAAGTTAGTCCATTAAAATACTGCAGATCTATCAGAAAATGGAAAAATTCCCCAGGTAAATATTCCCTCTGAATACCCCTTCAGTTCCAAAAAACTAATATTAACAGGAGCAGAGCCAAGAGTCAGATTGTCCCTTGTAAGAGACACCTTGCTGGAGAACAGATGACTCTTACAATAGGTAACATGTTACAGAGCTTTTCATCCCTAAGCCAGTGACACAAATGCAGCCCAGCTGCAAATGATGCTATTTCACAATATGTGAGAATCTCCATGAAATGAATTCCTCAGTCTGTCCCATGCCAGCTTGACATGTGTCAAAACCCCAATAAAAATCTCACTGGGGCTGGCAACCTCAGAAAAGAGGCCACAGCTTGGACGGCTATGGACACAGAACTGTCCCTCATCTCCAGAATAGGTCCCTGCATTGTAGAATTGAGTCGCCGTTGGCCAGGGCAATATAAGGGGAACTTGAGCTGTTGGTACCTGTTTTTTTGCTAGATAAAGGGATTAAGTCAAGAGAGGTGTGAAGCGCTTGTCATAAGCATTGAATTCCTTTAAATAGCGTCCTGTATCTGTGGCGGGTCCTGAAAAGACATGGGAGTCTAGCAGGCTCTCTATGATCAACCTTTCAATATAATTTTGGAAATATTTTTAATGAAAAAGAAAAAATTCCCCATCAACCGGATAGGAAAGAATATTTCTCTGTTGGCACCTTGCTCATAACCTTGCTTATTGTATGCAATGTTACTTACAGAGCAAGGAAGAGATGTTGTATTAATTTAGATGGAATATATAGACCAAAAGGTGTTAACATAACCCAGTCACTGCCCAACATTAAACAATGTTAAATAAGGTTTGGGGTTTTATTTACAGAGACCTCAGCCTGCTTAGTACTGTGGCAAACACACCATTAAAAATCATTTAGCCTTTGTTAAAGATAAGAAAATAAACAAAAATAGGTAAAACAATTGAAATGTAAATTATTAAGTAAAGCTTTTATTTTAACAACATGCTATGTTTCTCTTTTCCTTTATCTGGAGAGAGTTTAAGAAGGAACACACACACCCCTTGTTTGACAGTGTCTTAGATGGTAGTAACTGTCCTTTGGGGTAGAAGAAAAGATGTTAGTTGAGATGAGCTGGAGCTGCTGTTGTTAAAGTCTGATCCAGTTTCAAGTTAGGTGGTGTAAGAGATTTTGCTGGAGCTTGGACTCTGACATCACCACCCCTACATCTCTCTGGCCTGGTCAGGACAGCCCTCAGGATTAGGATGAAGAAGACCTGGGATGAAGAAGCCATGACCGTGAAGCTTGCTCCAGCAGACTCCATCTGTTCTTCCATCTTCCCCAAAAGTCTTTTTAAGAACCCAAAAAGGGATTGATGAGTTGAATAGCTCATTCCCTTATTATTTGTCCACCAATTAGGCCTAATATGTGTTAATTTGGTTCATTAATTTCCAATTCCACATCTTGTTTTTACCAAACATGATTCCAGCAGTCCTTGAGTTGCATTGCATCAGTAGGCCTTCATTTAGACTAATTCAATCTTTCTCTCTTGTATCTTCTCAAATCAACATTTGTTGTTCTAGTTCATTGTGACATTTTATGAATAACATATTTGTTAAAGTTGAGCTCACAATTAGAGTAAATTTGTAGGCCCAGTTAACACAACAGGCCTATAAGGACACAGGAACTGGAGTATATTATATTCTCCTTTCTTTTCTTATTGTCTCATTTAGGTTTCTAGAACACTGTTCTGCCTTATTGTGTTCTCCAGCAGGTACCTTTCCACTTTTAAATGTATAACTTTATTTGGCCCTCTAATATTGAAAAATGCACAACTGAGAATAGATGACACCATATTTGATCATCTGCCACTAGCACTCATCACATCTTTCCTTTTGACAAATGATGGAGAGGTGAATGTCTGAGGACTCACAGATGTTTGACAAACATCAAAACAAGTTACAATATGGTAAATATTTCAAGGTTAAACAGTGATGTCTCAAGAATGCTGATTAAGAAGGGTTCCACAGGAGAATATATGTTAGAATAGGTGGGATGAATCATTCTGGGTGTAATCTGTACTGTCAAATTACTGAGAGCAAGAGTTGCACAGATACAAGCCATATTTGCAGCTCCTGCACTGGAAGATATCTAGGGCTGCTATTAGATGCTCTCGCTGGGGAGAAACTTGGACAAAAAGGTGGACTCCTCAGAAAAGGCGTATGGTATACCCCTTAAAGGACTGTCAGATTATTCTCCCTCATGTACAGCTCCAGGAGAAATTCTGAGGCTCTGTATTCTCTATTACATAGGCTGTGCCTACCTGTATGGCTCTAAAAAATATTTTCTAGAGAAGCAATTCATAGTAGTCTGGGCCTGATGAAGGATTCCATGTACACTTAAAATTGCCAGTGAATTCCAATGATAGTTTTGAGTGTGCAATTAGTATGTTATTCAGCCCACTGCCAATATTCATGTCTGCAGAAGTAACAGTGGGGCTAGACAAACCTATAAATAAGGGGCTCTAACTCAGATTTTACAGTCTCCAGACACAGAGAGAAAACACCAAGGAAAGAGGGAAAAGAAAGAAGAGAGAACAACAAAAGGAAGGGAATTGGTCAGAAGAGGGAAACATGAGAATAGTGGTAGGGACATAAGATACAGAGGGAGCATTGTACTTGCCTATGAAAGAACAAAATTTTATCAGTGAAAGAAGAGAATACACAAGAGGGAAGAAAATGGTATAGATTAAAAGGAGGTGTGGGGAAAAGAATGAATGAGAAGAGAAAATAATAAATTAAGAGGATTGAGAAAGCAAGAAAACTGCAGGATGGGACATGATATTTAAGTTGCTGGAATTTATATTTCACTCAAAAGTTAGTCAACTTTGTATGGAATTTCTTTGAAAAACTTCCACAACTTGGTTAACTTGGCAGGGGAAAGAGTGGAAGAAGGGGACTTCAAAACGTTGGTAATGGTGGTAGTAGAGTGAAATTGCTCATGGCCACATAATTCATCAATAGGACAGGTATGGTTAAAATTTGCTATTCCAACAATTTTTTCCATTAATTTTCAGGCCCAAAAAGGGGAAGCATTGAAGCTTGGATCTTTGATGCAAGTTCAAATGAAGCACATTGCTCTATAGATGCCTTTCTATTTTAAAATTGTTTCAACTGATTAATCTTTATTTGGTTATCTTCAAATGCAAGGCCAAGAAGTGATCCCACGAAAAGCTGCAGATATTGGCCACATGGCAGCCCAGCATGGAGCCACCATTATTAGTGTGGAAAGTTGCCCAAGTAAGGATAGCCATTCATACAACAGAAAATAATAAAACATATTGGTCAAGAGAGAGCTTTATGGTACAGTGGCTTGAAGCAAGATTAAGGCATAGATCAAACATCTTCCATTTGTGTATTTTCTTTAAAAGCAGTGTTATTCTGAAAGGAAATAAAGGACTGCTTCTGATCCAGACATACATACAATTTAGTTAAAACAAGCCCTTACAAACATAGGGTCTGAGCCTATTCCTAAGGTCCATTACTTGGAGCTCAATTGTGCCTTTTTGGCATTATATACCCTTGGGACAGTATGAATGCGCATCATGCCATCAAGAGTTCAGGGAAGCATGGTGTTTCCTGGAGCATCTGGCTGCATGTGGGGAGAAGGGGCATGCAAGCTCATGGGCACACATTCCAGGAGCAGACCTTATATGCAAAAGCCTGCAAGGATTGCAATAGTGCCTAGCTACAGAGGGAAGGAGGTGTCCAGTGTGAACAAGGACCAGCCACAGTCTGGCCTTCAGTTTTTACAAAGCACTTCAGGTCAACAGGAGTTTGCCTGAATAAGGGCTGACTGAAAACAGGATCAGGACCTCAGTCTTTGACCCTGCAGAGCAAAACCCTTCAGGAACATTCCAGTTTAATGGATAGGTTTTCATGAAGTAGCCCATATTATGCAATAAATCTTATTCTTGGAAAACGCCAACCAGCCCATTGTAGCTGATCACAGCTAGCCCCATATCTAATTCAGTCAGCTCTTGCACAGCATTTCAGCCAAGTATTCTGCCTCATCCCAAAACACACCCTGCGTTACTCAGTTTTTTTTCCGGCTTCCCTCTAGAGAGATTCTTACACAATCCGGATCTGTTCCTAGTTAAGAATAGGAAAATGGTGTGAAGTGACTGCTATTTTTTATAGATATCAATTCCATGAGAAATTACAAGGAATTGGTCTACATTTTTCACAATGGGGTTCTGTATTTTCAGTGTTTTCTGTCTTTTACTCCTGTTCCAAATACCCTGCTTGGAAGCTAGGTTCAAAATAATTAGACCTTTCAGACATGGTGAGCTTCTCATGATCTCCAATGCCATCCAAATTATATTAAATCTTCCTAAATTTTGTATTTAAAAATAACTATAGTTTCTGCGTGTCTCTCTGCATTATGTAATAGGGAAAGGGACCTGGGATCAAACATGAAGATTTCTTTTCAGCAAGCTACAATAATTCCACATGTCAAAACTTTAAATAGCTCAATTTTTTTGAGCAAGAGAATAAAGCATATGCAGTTTTTGCCATGTGATTTTTTAAAAGCCAAATCTCTCTCCACTCATAACAACTCAATATAAGGAAGTCGAGCTAATTTGTTGTATTCAACTAGGGTGGGTTTCTTTTTTATTAAGGTGCTCCAATTAATGTATGCCACCTATGATGGACTGACCATGAAGAAAGTAACTGTATTTTTTAAGGATTTGTTTACTCAGGATGGTCTGACAAAGTTCAGAATTTATAATATTTGTTTTGCAGTAGAAAAATCCGACAGTCAAATCATCACCATCTTCAAAGTTAGCTTCTTTAGATGTTTACTTTTGGTTCTGACCCATCTAAGGGGAGCAATTTTATTAAAAACAACATACTGGAAATACTGTAATCTATTTGTCAGCAATTCACGTTAGCCTCTCTCAGAAAAGCTTGCTCACTTACGGTTATGTAATTGATAGACTCCAGATAAAGAGACTAAAAGTCTGCTTATAATTTAATCCTCCTCCTCCTCCTGGTCTGTCATTCAGACCAAGACACTCCTCTTTGAATGTCTTTTCTGGCTCTTCATTGCCCTGCCTCTCAAGTTCAGATTTCTTGGTCTTCTGGTCAAGGCCATGTACAATTTCATCCCTACCTACAACTTTGACCTTGCCTTCTACCACATTTCTCCCTTACTCCATTCATTCTGTAGGAGACACAAGCCTTGATGTCCCTTTTGTAACAGTTTCCCACCTACATCCATCTTCATACATTTTCCCAGGCTGCCCTGGATGCATAGAATGTTCTCCCAGTTCCTATTTGCCAAGTCACCACCACCTCCTCATGTATCTCTCTCCTTAAAACAAAGCTTTTTCTGCATCATCTAGAAGAAATGAGTTAATTCCAAAAAAGCAAGTGACAAATTAAAACAGCCTTCAAACTGGGGCAGGGGGGAAAGGGTGAGAGAAAGGGGACAAAGAACCCAAATCATTTTAAAATGGAGCTTGAGAACTTCATGAATGGGAATGGATTATAGGACAGGGTTGATTGCGATAGTAAGGGACTGGAATTGATGACCCAGAAGGTCCCTTTCAATCCTATGTTTCCTTACTCTTCCTTTCCTCCTTCCTATCCCAGCTTTATCATCCTCTTATTGTGTCACATCTAAAATTAGATTGTAGGCTCTTTGGAGTAGGGGATCAGGTCTTTTTACATGGGTTTGTAGAGCACCAGCCAGGTTTTTTTTAGTACAATAGTAGTCACAGGCTATCAATAATGAACTCCGAGAGGAAGGTGGGCATGCTGGGAAGGTTCCCCTCTATCCATATTCCTGGCCTCATCTCCACTTACTTTGGCTCCCCTCCACTGGCACAGGATTCTCTGTATGAATAATTACACTGGGGCCCTTAAAAGAGTAAGGCTTCCATTAATGTCAACCAAAATTTTGCTCCATTAAGGGCCATGGAGTTTGGCCCATTGCTATTGATAATAAAATAATGCATCCTCTTTTAAAATCAGCTGCAGCATTTATCTTTACAACCTCATGTAGCAGTGAGTTCCATAAGCTCAGAAACTCCACAAAACAGTATACATTTTTATTTTACCAGTCAGTTCCATCATGTAAAACTTTGTTCAGATATGGGAGAGAATAAAAAAAAAAGAGACTGATCACTTTTACTTTTTATTATACCCTCTATAACCTTAGTTACCTAAAGTCCTCTAACTTCTTTTTTCTAAACCCAACCCCCTTTTTTAAAAAAATAAAACACAAAAAATTCATCAGTCATAGGTTTCATTCACCACTAGCAGAACCTCCTGCTGACTATCCTGGGAATTAGCATTGTGTTCCCGCTCCAGCAGTGTCTTCTCCCATACAGTCTCACCCAGCAGCCCTTCTAACTCCAGGGACTGCAATCTCCTCTTCATGGCTTGGCCCTCTGGCCAGGTCACTAAGGTCCTCTCCTTCAGTGGAATTCAAAGTCCTTCCAGACCCACTGTCTAGCTGCCATCTCCAATATCCTTGCCATGTCCTAGCAGCTGGTAGGGGATCCAGACCCACTCTCTCTTGTGTGTTCCAGCCCAGGGACCCTATAACAAGTAGCCAAGGTCTCTGCAGAGACCTATCCCTTGCTGCTGATTCCCTGGGCTTCTTCCTACTTATCAGGCTTCCCCTCTCTCTGGGTTTGCCAGCATCTCAACTCCCTCCACTCAGAAAGCAGCCCCAACTGGCCTGAAACTCCTGCAATTTATCCCCTGCTCCTCTGCAGCCAGCTCCAGGCTTTATAGGCCCCACCTGTTCCTGCACAGGTGAGTCTGCATGCCATCAATTAGTTCCTGAACCCTGGCTCCCTTCCAGGTGCAGCCTGGGGAGATAATTGGCCAGCTTGGCCATTTTACCCCCTTCCAATCCCTTGTGGGGTGGACACCCTATCATAATCATTAAAAAAGTTTCAAGTAGTCTGTTTCATAGTAGTTTATCTATTACAAACATATGTTTTCATAGGTCATCCCTGTACTGATTAAATCACAGTTTAGCATTTCATTTTTACTGAATGATGTGGCAGTTTTGAACAGAAGATGTGAAGTGTTGATTTAAAAAAAAGGTACGTAAGACTTTATATCTCAGAAACTCACATTTTGAACAGGTTTGATTTTCAGGATTGTAAAACACAAATGGATAAACAGGTCTGTCAATCTCTGATTCCCCTTCCTCCCTTCCCACAAATTGCATTTCTATGTCAATTGTTTAATTTGAACTCTGAAAATCATGCAGCTTGTGTTTTGTGAGCTTTATTCTCTTATCAACTTCAGAATGACTCATACTATTAACAATTCCTCCAGTCACCTACCTTACCAAAACCCCTCTGGCGTCAATTTTCATAAATCACTTTAACCGCTTGACTTTTCATTCAAAATGTATGAATAAAAATGTATCAAGCAGCATTTATTAATGTGATTATATATATTTACATGCATGTATTTAGATTTATTTCCATCATGTCTGAGCCCTTTGCCTTTATCCAACTCATCTCAATACAACTCACCTTCTCAGAAAAAAAAACAAGGAAGGCTATGCAACAAGCCCTGAAGGCCTGCAAACTTGGGATCTGACAGCCAAAGCTTAAAAAATAAGCTGATTTTACATCAAGTGACTAAGACTAGGGACTTTTGATTTAGATGACAAATACGCTAATAGCTAGGAAGAAAAAGAATTAGGGGCCTGATCCAAAGTCAGTTGAAAGACTCATATTGACTTCAGTGGGTTTTGAATCAGTTCCTACATGAAAGAGTTTGTATATGACAATTTGAAAGTCCCATGCCCAGTGAATATTACTATTTATCAGTGTCTGCTTTAATTAATAAATAACAGCATTGCAACTTGCCAGTGATCTCCCAGGAACTTTATTATGCTGATCGCTGACTAGTTAACCGGGAGGTGCTCAGGCACCATGGTTATGGTCAGTACAAAACCCTAAAATAGATAGATACGGTACCTTTCGTCGCAAAGGATCTCATATATACAACTTCCCTCTCGGCACTGAAATGCAACCACCTCTAGGATGAATGTGATGGCAGCTATTTCAACACCTTATAACAACATGACACAAGAGGTTAAGAGAGGAAGTGAAGAATATGTTCTCCAAATGAAATGCCAGGGATGATTTAGGCAGATGTAGCTAAAAATGGGGCGGGGGGGAGCGGGCATGGAAGGAGGATATAGTAAATGGGTGAAACTTTGAAAAACAAACAAGTGACTCCACCTTAAAAATGAATGCATGAAAACGAAAGAGATGGGGAAATTTGATTTGAGCTTTATCGGCATTCATTCTTACATTCATCTTAGTCTTTGGGGACCCTCTAGTGTGTTTCCCATCTCACATTTATATTGTTCACTTCAGCTAATCATATCCTCATGTTCACAGAGAAGTGTTCTATAATTAGTGGAAAAAAATACAACATAACAGCTTCATTTAAAAACAAAGCTTTTAATTAAAGCATTTTGACACTTCTGTGCAGGTTACAATCCTGTGAACTTTATATGGAGACAGTCCAACCCAAGCATAAAAAGAAAAAAAATGGAAAATTTCTCTTTGGTACTTGGATGACTTTCTATAGCTTTTAACGGAAGATGATTTTATGGCCCTTTTCCAGCAGGATATCCATATACTTCAAGTGCTCGCAAATGCTGAACATATGTAGATTAAAAAAATCCCTCTTTTTAAATCATATTTCATTTTCATATACATTGGACATTATAATGACAGAAAAAGGTCACACAAGGCCCAATCTTGAAACCAGCCTGCTGTTGGCCTTAAAATTGAGCCTAGCCTATCACAGGAAACATATCCACCTTTGACAGTGGGTGACCTTGGGAAAGTCACTTTGGACTAGATTTGTAAAGGTATGTTGACATCTGAAGACACATATAGGTGCCACCTATCTGCATTTTTAGGCACCTTAATACCTTTTTAAAAAAATTTAGTCCTTAGTCTCTCTGGGCTAGATTAAAAAAAAAACTTAGTTGTGGTGATAATCACCACATCTAACTTTTAGGCATCAAGAAAGTCACTGGGATTCACAAAGCCTGAGATTAAATTAAAAAAAAAAAATCCTTTGGAGCAGGTGGACTGATTTTGCGTTTCTCACCCCGCAAGTGAGTGCTTTAACCACCAGGCAACAGAGTCAGTCATTTTCATGCTTTCTCTCCTCCCCTCATTCCATGATGAAATTACCATAAGGTGGGTACACAACTGGTTGAAAGACCATACTCAACACGTCAGCTGCTAGAAGAGGGCCTCATCCTCCCTGATTGAACTAACCTTGTTATCTCTAGACTGATTCTTGCCTGCATATTTATACCTGCCTCTGGAAATTTTCACCACATGCGTCTGACAAAGTGGGTATTCACCCACAAAAACTTATGCTCCAATACTTCTGTTAGTCTGTAAGGTGCCAAAGGACTCTCTGTCACTCAAAGAATAGTTATCAATGATTTACTGTCAAACTGGGAGGGTGTACCTAGTGGGATCCCACTGGGGTCAGTCCTGGGTGTGGTACTATTTAATATATTTATTAATGAGATGGATAATGGAGTGGAGAGTATGCTTATAAAATCTTTAGATGACACCAAAATGGGAGGAGTTGCAAGCACTATGGAGGACAGGATTAAAACTCAAAACGACCCTGACAAATTGAAGAATTGGTCTGAATTCAATAAGATGAAATTCAGTAATGACAAATGCAAAGTACTTCACTTACGAAGGAAAATAAATTCAAATACCTAGCTACAAAATGGGGAATAACTGTGTAGATGATGGTACTGCTGAAAAGTATATGGGAGTTACAGTGGATCATAAATAGAATATGTCAACAATGTGATGCAATTGTAAAAATAGGCTAATACAGTCACTCCTCACTTAACGTCATCCCGGTTAACGTTGTTTTGTTACTGATCAATTAGAGAACATGCTCATTTAAAGTTGCACAATGCTCACTTATAACATTGTTTGGCAGCTGCCTGCTTTGTCCAGTGCTTGCAGGAAGAGCAGCCTGTTGAAGCAAGCTGGAACCAGGGGGGGCTTGAAACTAGGGTGGGCCAGCATCCCCTTAGCAGCTCCCCTAAATTCCTTGTTCAGTTGCTTCCCAGCAGGCTATCAATTGCCAGACTATTCAGGTGTCCCTCCCCCCACTGACGTGTGCTGCTCCTGCCCTCTGCCTTGGAGCTGCTCCCAGAAGCTTCCTGCTTGCTGTGCAGGGGATGGGGGATAGAAGGGTGCTGATGTCAGGGTGTCCCCTTCCCCCCACTCCTGTACCCCATCTCCACAAATCCAGGGTGGGGGACACGACAGGGCTCAGGGCAGATGGAGCTTGCTGGCAGCAGCTGTTGTCTCAACTTACTGATCTATTTAAAATGGCAGTGTACTTAGAGTAGGGTCAGTGTACTTGAAGGGTCAATGCGCTTCTCTCTCACACACACACACAGGGTGTGTGTCTCTGTCTCTCTCACACACAAACACATACACACGGTGTGTGTCTCTGTCTGTGTCTTTCTCTCTCTCTCACACACACTCACATGGTGTATGTCTCTATCTCACACACGCATGCAGCACTACCCCGGCACTTTGGAAAGTGGAGGGAGTGGTGCACACCAATGGGATAGCGTGGGTTCATTATCACGTTCAGTTTCTGAGGGAATGTTTGCAGCCCCTGCCATGCGTCTATTGTGTCTCCTCCCTCCATTCGTGCTGCCTTATAGAGTGTGAGACTACATTAACAATAATGTGTTTAGCCTTGAGGGCTCAGCAGAGTGCTAGTTCATTATTTAACTGCAAGACATTCCTTGGGAAATATCCCACCCTCTGACTCCACCACCTCAACCAAGATTCACAATCATCATTGCTGTGTACAGTACTAAATTGTTCAAAACTTATACTCTGTGTGTGTCTGTATGTGTGTGTATATGTCTTTTGTCTGTGAAAAAAATTTCCCTGGAACCTAACTCCCTCATTTGCATTAATTCTTATGGGTAAATTGGATTCGTTTAATATTGTTTCACTTAAAGTAGCATTTTTCAGGAACGTAACTACAACATTAAGTGAGGAGTTACTGTGTTATTCTGGGGTGTTGTGACAGGATGTATTTGTTCTTTGTGGTTCCCTGCTGACTCTGTGATCCTATTACACCCTATTACACTCTGTCCTATGAAGCAGTGAGCTGAGAGGAAAAGAGCAGCAATTGTGGGTCTTCAAGGCTCGACTAAAGAGGACTCTTCAGAGTGGACATTCTGGAAGTCACAGATTTGGTCCTCCAAGGGCTAGAGGGGCTAGCAACAACCAATCAGGCCTCTCTTGGTGCAGATAAAAGGAGCTGCCTGGTCTTAGCAGGTCAGTCCCTGGCTGGATCCAGAGGAGTGAAGAAGGGGACTGCTCTCTGGCCCCACGACCCCAGCAATCAGGCAGAGCTATGGCTAGCTGAACTTAATGGAAATATGGTATAGGAACTGGACTCTGTATGAGTTTACATGAGGTAGTCTATGTTCATGGTGAAGGTGCTATCATTGTTCTTTGGAGTGGAGGTGGCCCCTCCCTTCAGGGGGAGGGGAAGTGACAATTGGAGGAGAAGTGGGGGATGGCAGAGGGACAGTTTGGGAGTGTTAGTGAAATGTGGAGAGCGTGGCCCAAAGGATGGAGAGCAAATGGGAAAGCTGAAATTGGGCAGGAGAGGATCCCAGCAGTTTACAACTCATTGGTCACATCAGTCTATGTTTGATGGCATGTTATCAGTGTCCATTCCTGTTTGTTTCTGAGCAACAGTTCTGGTCATCTCTTTTCCTTAATTAATGTAGCCCCTGAGATCCAGAAGAGGAGCAACCAAGGTCCCTTCAATCCAGTGGGTCTGGCCTAGTGCATAGTCCTACAGGCAAATACCACTGGAGCTGAGTCCATCTCTTCAGGAAGGCACAAGAGCTGTTTGAAGTCAAAGACTGATTTGGGTTCTAGACAGTACCCAGTGAGAGATGTGGGGAAAGGAGAACCTTTACTAGAACAAAATAACCTATAAGATAGTAGCCTGTGCATACAGAGATATAGATATGTTTCTTTATTTAGAGAGTTATCTTTAATTAAGTCCACTTGGGGCAGGTCTACACTACAGGGCTAAGTCAACCTAAGTTCACAATTCCCGCTACATGAATAATGTAGCTGGAGTCAACGTACCTTAGGTCGAATTATTGTGGTGTCTTGACCATGCTGGGTTGACAGGAGAAACTCTGTCGACTTACCTTATGCTTCCCATTCGGGTGGAGTACCAGAGTTGACAGGAGAGCAATTGGTTGTCAGTTTCACTAGATCTGCTAGATTGACCCCTGGTGGAACGATCGCTGCAGCGCTGATCCATGGTAAGTGGAGACAAGCCCTTAGTAAGTTAGTGTATATGTATATATATGTATATACACACACACATACATATACACACACACTTCATTTATTTAATAATATTGTAAGGAGGTGGAATCTAGTACCTTTTGTCCTGGTTTAAATAAAATCCCCATTATGTTATTTTTTTTGACAACCAGTTGTATTATATAGGCTACCAATAAATAGCCTTTTGTCATGGTGTAACCGCCCTCCAACCCTCTCCCCCAGCTTGCAGCTGCTCAGTAAATTGTACCATCACTGTCACAGACCATTACTGGTTGGTGGTTTGGGGATGGGGTGACCCTTAGATGTATTTCAAATTATAACATAATAACTACTCTGAAAGGCCTGTTTACATTACACAGCTGGTATTTCAGAGAGAAGAACCTGAGGACACTGGACAGGTAACAGAACAAGGAATAGTTGCATGAACTGCCTTGGTGCCATACCATAACATGCCCAGTGCTTGCCTCTTTTAAGGACCATCTTCCATGCTGAAATGCCATGGCAGTGCCCTATCCCACAGCAGCTCTTTAACACCTTCCTGCCCAGAGTGAGGCTTCTACACCCCATAAGCAAGACTTGAAAGAACAATAGTAATACAAATTGAAACAATAATAACCAGGTAAAATAGAAAACTTCAAAAATTTGCATTTTTTCACCTGAAGATACACGTACATGGCATCTCTGCAGAAACATCCCAATGTACATTCCACATACATTATATGAGATGACAAGATAATAGTGTTGATACAATGCTTAGACTTCTGTAAGGCATGACATTTTGATCTAAAAAATCCTAGAACAACATAAAATTAAGATGGCATACATCAGATGCATTAAAAGCTAGCTAACTGGTAGGCTGTAAGAATCTGAGAATGGCTGTATTGAGTCAGACCAATGGTCCATCTAGCCCAGTATCCTGTCTTCCAAGTGTAGTCAGGTGCTTCAGAGGGAATAAACAGAACAGGACAATGTATTAAGTGATCCATCCCCTGTTGCCCAATGCCAACTTCTGGCAGTCAGACATTTAGGGACACCCACAGCATGGGGTGGCGTCCCTGACCATCTCTGCTAATAAATAAATACAACTATGACATCGCTGGCATCACTGAAAGTTGGTGGGATAATACATATGATTGGAATGTTGGTGTAGATGGGTACAGCTTGCTCAGGAAGGATAGACAGGGGAAAAAGGGAAGAAGTGTTGCTTATATATACAAAATGTACACACTTGGACTGAGGTGGAGATGGACATAGGAGACAGAAGTGTTGAGAGACTCTGGGTTAGGCTAAAACAGGTAAAAAACAAGGGTGATGTCATGCTAGGAGTCTACTATAGGCCACCTAACCAGGCGGAAGAGGTGGATAAGGCTTTTTTTAAACAACTAACAAAATCATCCAAAGCCCAAGATTTGGTGGCGATGGAGAACTTCGACTATCCAGATATATGTTGGGAAAATAACACCGCGGGTCACAGACTATAAAATAAATTATTGGACTGCATTGCAGACAACTTTTTATTTCAGAAGGCTGAAAAAGCTACTGGGGGGAAGCTGTTCTAGACTTGATTTTAACAAATAGGGAGGAACTCGTTGAGAATTTGAAAGTAGAAGGCAGCTTGGGTGAAAGTGATCATGAAATCATAGAGTTTGCAATTCTAAGGAAGAGTAGAAGAGGGTACAGCAAAATAGAGACAATGGATTTCAGGAAGGCGGATTTTGGTAAGCTCAGAAAGCTGATAGGTAAGGTCCCATGGAAATCAAGACTGAGGGGGAAAAACAACTGAGGAGAGTTGGCAGTTTTTCAAACAGACACTATTAAGGGCCCAAAATCAAGCTATTCTGCTGGGTAGGAAATATAGAAAATGTGGCAAAAGACCACCATGGCTTAACCAAGAGATCTTGCATGATCTAAAATATAAAAAGGAGTCATATAAAAAATGGAAACTAGGTCAGATTACAAAGGATGAATATAGTCAAACAACACAGGAATGCAGGGGCAAGATTAGAAAGGCAAAGGCACAAAATGAGCTCAAACTAGCTATGGGAATAAAGGGAAACAAGAAGACTTTTTATCAATACATTAGAAGCAAGAGGAAGACCAAGGACAGGGTAGGCCTACTGCTCAGTGAGGAGGGAGAAACCATAACAGGAAACTTGGAAATGGCAGAGATGCTTAATGACTTCTTTGTTTCGATCTTCACTGAGAAGTCTGAAGGAATGCCTAACATAGTGAATGCTTATGGGAAGGGGGTAGGTTTAGAAGATAAAATAAAAAAAGGACAAGTAAAAAATCACTTAGAAAAGTTAGATGCCTGCAAGTCACCAGGGCCTGATGAAATGCATCCTAGAATACTCAAGGAGCTAATAGAGGAGGTATCTGAGCCTCTAGCTATTATCTTTGGAAAATCATGGGAGATGAGAGAGATTCCAGAAGACTGGAAAAGGGCAAATATAGTGCCCATCTATAAAAAGAGAAATAAAAACAGTCCAGGAAACTACAGACCAGTTAGTTTAACTTCTGTACCAGGGAAGATAATGGAGCAAATAATTAAGGAAGTCATCTGCAAACACTTGGAAGGTGGTAAGGTGATAGGGAATAGCCAGCATGGATTTGTAAAGAACAAATTGTGTCAAACCAATCTGATAGCTTTCTTTGATAGGATAACGAGTCTTGTAGATAAAGGAGAAGCGGTGGATGTGATATACCTAGACTTTAGTAAGGCATTTGATACGATCTCGCATAATATTCTTATCGATAAGCTAGGCAAATACAATTTAGATGGGGCTACTATAAGGTGGGTGCATAACTGGCTGGATAACCGTACTACAGAGAGTAGTTATTAATGGTTCCCAATCCTGCTGGAAAGGTATAACAAGTGAGGTTCCACAGGGGTCTGTTTTGGGACCAGCTCTGTTCAATATCTTCATCAACGACTTAGATGTTGGCATAGAAAGTACGCTTATTAAGTTTGCAGATGATACCAAACTGGGAGGGATTGCAACTGCTTTGGAGGACAGGGTCATAATTCAAAATGATCTGGATAAATTGGAGAAATGGTCTGAGGTAAACCGGATGAAGTTTAATAAAGACACATGCAAAGTGCTCCACTTAGGAAGGAACAATCAGTTTCACACATACAGAATGGGAAGAGACTGTCTAGGAAGGAGTACGGCAGAAAGGGATCTAGGGGTTATAGTGGACCACAAGCTAAATATGAATCAACAGTGTGATGCTGTTGCAAAAAAAGCAAACGTGATTCTAGGATGCATTAACAGGTGTGTTGTGAGCAAGACATGAGAAGTCATTCTTCTGTTCTACTCTGTGCTGGTTAGGCCTCAACTGGAGTATTGTGTCCAGTTCTGGGCACCGCATTTCAAGAAAGATGTGGAGAAATTGGAGAGGGTCCAGAGAAGAACAACAAGAATGATTAAAGGTCTTGAGAACATGACCTACGAAGGAAGGCTGAAAGAATTGAATTTGTTTAGTTTGGAAAAGACAAGACTGAGAGGGGACATGATAGCAGTTTTCAGGTATCTAAAAGGGTGTCATCAGAGGAGGGAGAAAACTTGTTCACCTTAGCCTCTAATGTTAAAATAAGCAATGGGCTTAAACTGCAGCAAGGGAGATTTAGGTTGTACATTAGGAAAAAGTTCCTAACTGTCAGGGTGGTTAAACATTGGAATAAATTGCCTAGGGAGGTTGTGGAATCTCCATCTCTGGAGATATTTAAGAGTAAGTTAGATAAATGTCTATCTGGGATGGTCTAGACAGTATTTGGTCCTGCCATGAGGGCAGGGGACTGGACTCAATGACCTCTCGAGGTCCCTTCCAGTTCTAGAGAGTCTATGAATCTAAATAGCCACTATTGGATCTATTCTCCATGAATTTATCTAATTCTTTTTTTAACCCAGCGATACTTCTCGCCTTCACAACTTCCCACAGTAATTCGTTCTACAGTTTGACTGTGTGTTGTGCGAAGAAGTACTTCTTTATGTTTGTTTTTAAACCTGCTGCCTATTAATTTTTTTTGGTTACCCCTAGTTCTTGTGTTATGAAATGGAGAAAACGACACTTCCTTATTCAATTTCTCCACACCATACATGATTTTATAGACCTCTATCATATCATCCCTTAGTCATCTCTTTTCTAAGATAACCAGTCAGTTTAATCTCTCCTCATAAGGAAGCTGTTCCATACCCCTAATCATTTTTCTTGCCTTTCTCTGTATTTTCTCTAATTCTAATATATCTTTTTTTTTTTTAACGGGGTGACCAGAACTGCACACAATATTCAAGGTGTGGGTGTACCATGAATTTATCTAGTGTATTATGATATTTTCTGTTTTGCTAGCTCTCCCTTTCCTAATGGTTTCTAACATTCTGTTCGCATTTTTGATTGTCACTGCATGTTGAGAAGTTGTTTTCAGAGAACTTTCCAGAATGACCCCAAGAACTTTGAGTGGTAACAGCTAATTTAGACCCCATTATTTTATATGTATAGTTGGGATTATGTTTTCTAATGTGCATTACTTTGCACTTATCAACACTGAAATTCATCTGCCGTTTTGTTGACTAGTCACCCAGTGTGAGATCCCTCTGTAACTCTTCATAGTCGATATAAAGCTGCTCGATGATGATTACATTAAGTGAAGTCACACAGGGATCAATTCTTGGCCCTATGCAAATTTTTTTACCAATGACCTCGAAGAAAACAAAACATCCTCACTGAAAGTTTGCAGGTGACGCTAAAATTGGGGACATGGAAAATAATCAAGAGGACAGGCCACTGATATAGAGCAATCTGGATGGCTTGATAAATTGGGTTCAAGCAAATAATGCATTTTAATACAGCTAAATGTAAGGAACAAAGAATGTAGGCCATACATACAGGATGGAGGATTCTATCCTGGGAAGCAAGGACTCTGGAAAAGATTTGGGGGCAGAACATCAGCTGAACATGAGCTCATGCAATTGTTGGATTCATAAACAGGGGAATATTGAGGGGGAATAGAAAGGTTGTTTTACCTTTGTATTTGGCACTGGTGCATCCACTGCTGGAATACCGGGTCCAGTTCTGGTGTCCACAATACAAGGATGTTGATAAAACTGGAGAGGGTTCAGAGGAGAGCCATGAGAATAATTAAATTATTAGAAAACATGTTTTTATTGTGATAGACTGAAGGAGCTCAATCTACATAGTTTAACAAAGAGAAGGATAAGGTGTCACTTGATTACAATCTATAGGTACCTACACTGGGAACAAATATTTTATAATGTGCTCTTCAGTCTAGTAGAGAAAGGTATAACATGATCCAATGACTGAAAGTTGAAGCTAGACAAAATGCAAATAAGGTGTAAACCTTTAACCGTGAGAGCAATTAACCACTGCAACAATTTATCAAGGGTTATGGTGGATTCTTCATCACTGACAATTTTTAAGTCAAGGTTCCATGTTTCTTAAAAGATCTGCTATAGGAATTTTTTGGGGAAGTTTCATGGCCTGTGTTATAATAGATGATCACAACCAGGGCCAGCTCTAGCCATTTCGCCTCCCCAAGCACGGCGGCACACCGGGAGGGGCACTGTGCCACTTGCCAGTCCCACGGCTTCAGTGGACCTCCCACAGGTGTCCCTGCGGAGGGTCCATTGGTCCTGCGGTTCTGGTGGACCTCCCGCAGGCGTGCCTGCGGAAGCTCCACCGGAGCCGCGGGACCAGCAGACCCTCCGCAGGCACGCCTGCGGGAGGTCCACTGGACCCGCCTGCCGCCCTCTCGGCAACCGGCAGAGAGCCCCCCTCGGCGTGCCACCCCAAGCATGCGCTTGGCGCGCTAGGGCCTGGAGCCGGCCCTGATCACAAAGGTCCTCACTGGCCTTAGGATCTGTGAATCTATATCTGGACACTAACTTCTCCAGAGAGGCCAAATTCTGCCTGGACTTCACCGCTGAAGTTACTAGGATTGCATTGGCAAAAGCTGGCCCTTAGTTTGAAGTTGGCAACTACACCAGGAGGGTGTGAGAGTGCCATGATTTGCTGGATACTGGAAGGAGGAATAAGGAAATGCTGGGACATCCTGAGAGATGAATTTTCAAACTAAACTTCTTAGCCTTGAGGCAACCAAAAGATTACATTTTAAAGTGACACTTAAAAAAAGTGTTTTTTAAAACCATTTCTCCCCATATCAGTGCAAATGGCACAGATTATATTTTATTTTAATAGTAACCAAACTTTGCGTCTGAAAATAGATAAATGTAGCAAGGAATTACTGAAGGCAGTCTTGAACCCCAATTCAGTACACTAATTGCAGATGATTATAAAAGTGTATTATCCCTAATGTAACCTGCAACACTAAAATAACAAGCTATCAAGACTGTAATTATGTTCTAAATGCCCCTAATAACTAAGCCAAGAGGGGCATTCAGCATATAATTAACTTAAAAACATACAACTCTTTCCAGTTGGGTCTCACAACATCCTGGCATCCCACAAAACATCATATCCTGCTTTAACTGATATTACAGCATTCTTTTTTTCAATTAACATAATATCAACCATGGAATAGGGAACAAGCTGATATTAGATTGCTAGACCACCTTTCTGAAATAATTAATAGTATCATTTTAAAACTACATTATTATAAAATTAACAAAAATTGGGTCAAATTGCTTGGCAGAGCTGTTAAAAATGCCATTTTTGCAGGATTTTGTAAATTGCACACAAGTTTTTTGGTTTTGTTTTTTGGTTGGTTGTTTTTTCAACAAAAAAAAGTCAGTTCTCAATCAAAAATTGCAATTTTTGAAAACCAAAAATGTAGGGTTGAAATGACATTTCCACCCTCTGTACTTCACTGCCACAGAGAATATTTTACTCAGTGGCAAAGGGGCAGGGAGGGGAGGTGTGGGAGAGAAAGAGGGAAATGAAATTTTGAAATGTTTCAAATGTATTTTGCAAGAAAATGCAAAAAAAAATCTGAAAAATTAAACAAATTTCCAATTATGTTTTTCCAGAAAATTGTTTTCCCATTTGCTAATCAGCTGGAAACAGACTGGAAAAGATTTATTGGTCTCAGTTTAGATTCATGAATGAAGCAAACACCAAAAGTGTTTACAATTGACATACAGATAATTGTATATGCAGGAAAGTAGCCATTATCATGTAAAAGTACCTGTTTTGTGCATTTTGTATTTGCATTTTTGTGAGCATGCAGAGCACACCAGGAATTCATTGTGCTGTTTAAATACAGCTCACCTTTCAGGATGGGGCCATTAGACAGCCCCAGGAGGAATTCCTCTTGGAACTCCACAGTATGCAGATTGAACATACTGATTGCTGCACTCCTTCTGCAGTGCAGAATACTCCTCTCTCCCCAGCGGTCAGTGGCAACAAATCAGATATAATTTTTTTAGAGGGGAAGGGGATTCTGGACGTGGCCCTCCCTCAGTAGGGACCCCCTTCTTGTCTCAGCTCATACCTTCTCTCCCCCTTCAGAATCTCCCCTTGCCACATTCAAGGTCCCTGGGTCTCCTCATCCAGGAAGTCTCCCCTCTCTCTTACCCACACAGGATATGAACTGGCGCCACTAAGAGTTGAGTTTTCATTGAACTCCCCTAAACTCTACCACACTCCCTGTGTGCCAGGTCACAGCACTATTTAACCTGGCTAGCCCTCTAGCTGGACAGCGGGGTGGCTGGGTCAAATATGAGTGGTGTTGCAATCCAGTGCACCAGGTTGCAGTGCCACTCACTGAAATTTGGCCTGGCTGCCCCTTCTGTCTTTACTGCTAGTAATATCCCTTTGGTCCAACCAAACCAATTCCTCTCTCCTTGGTGTTTAGACCCTCCAAATATTCGTGGACCAGCAAAACTGCTATACCTACGTATAGTACAGGAAGCAGCGTAGTAATTTGGGTGCTCTTCTTTTTTGCCCTGATGCTTATTTACATTAAAACCCCATGACACTACTCTGCCAGCAAAAAAGGGCCTTTGAGTGAGTTACTTTGGGTAAATGAGAACCAGACCTTCTGAGTCAGTCTGCCTGAATGAAAATAGGAGGTAATATGCTGCTGGCATTACTGTTTTTTGGATGAGTCATAAAATGGAGATCCTGGCTTCTGGTGTTTGTTAAAGATCCCATGGCAGTCTTTCAAAGAGCGAAGGGGCTAGCTATGGTTTCCAACAAAGGTAATTACATTCTAGGCTGGTCCTGCATGGCATAGGTGTGAAGCATGTAAAATGATCAGCAAGACAGGCAATGCAGGGGAACATGATACTGCATTAATAAGAGGCCTGGCTGCCAAGTTATAGCTTCCCAGTAGCAGGAATAAGGCCAAAGCCAGAAGCATGTATCTCAGTGACTCATCTGAATGCCGAGGATTCTACTTCAGTGCTGTAGGGAAGGCCGGTAAAAGTGGCTACTTAGCAAGGATGCCTTCAGGAAGGTGAGGGTCTATGTCCGGAGCTTGTAAATTAAAACTGAAGACCAAATAGGGGAGTTTTTCCTATTTACTTTCCAACTACATTGTCTTATGTGTCTTCTTATTATAATCACTAACCTTTGAGGAGAAGACATTGCTGACTATGAATGTTTACTCTTCTGGATCATTCAGACAGCTTACACTCTGTTAAATGGTTGCAACATTACACCCCAGATATGGGTACCTTTCACTAATATGTAAAATATGTATCTATTGCCTTTGAAACTGTATTAGGTTCAGAAGTTATCATTCTACATTGGTATTACAAGACCCAAAAGAAGTCCTGTTGTGTTAGATATTGTACAAACATAGCAAAAGAGAGTCCCTGCCCCAGAGACTTTGCAGTGACAAAATTATCATTAAATCCCTATTGAGCATTTTATCCATCTTGATGTCCCAATTATTGTTTTAGTAATTTTCTTTTAACAGACACCAAAAGACAGACATGAAAGCATAGATTCCAGCTGTTGGAGTGAAGAAAGAGACCCTGCAACATTCAAAGTCACACGCAGAATTTTCTCCTTTTCCTTCTTAAGTCAATAGAAGTCAAACAGCTACATTGAATATAATATTTGCATTGGCCTATCCTACAGTTCATGGGGACTTGTCTACAGGGGAAATTGACCCAAATAACTATTAAGAACCTAACACTATAAGAATGACCAGGCAATACTAGGTCAGACTAATGGTCCATCTAACTCTGTATCCTGTCTTCTGACAGTGATCAGTGCCACAAGCATCAGAAGGAATGAACAGAATAGGACAATTCAGGGGCAGCTCAAGGCACCAGCACACCAAGCGCGTGCCTGGGGCTGCAAGCAATGGGAGGCGCTCTGCTGGTCGCCACAAGGGCGGCAGGCAGGCTGCCTTCGGCAGCATGCCTGCTGAGGGTCTGCTAGTCCCATGGCTTCAGCGGACCTCCCGCAGGCACGCCGCCGAATCTACGGGCCTGGGGACCTCCTGCAGGCAAGCTGCCGAAAGCAGCCTGCCTGCCGCCCTCGTGGCAACCAGCGGAGCTCCCCCCATGGCTTGCCGCCCCTGGCACACACTTGGTGTGCTGGTGCCTGGAGCGGCCCCTGGGACAATTATCAAGTGATCTTTTCCCTGTCATCCAGTTCCAGCTGCATTTTAAATCATAGAATATCAGGGTTAGAAGGGACCTCAGGAGGTCATCTAGTCCAACCCCTTGCTCAAAGCAGGACCAATCCCTAGACAGATTTTTGCCCCAGATCCCTAAATGGATCCTCAAGGATTGAACTCACAACCCTGGGTTTAGCAGGCCAGTGCTCAAACCACTGATCAGAGGGGTAGCCATATTAGTCTGGATCTGTAAAAGCAACAATGAGTCCTGTGGCACCTTATGGACTAACAGACATATTGGAGCATGAGCTTTCATGGGCGAATACCCACTTTGTCGGATATCACTGAGCTATCCCTCCCCCCCAATAAGAGTTGGAAGTTTAGGAACACTCAGAGCATGCTGTTGCATCCCTGATAATCTTGTCGAATAGCCATTGATGACCTATCTAATTCTTTCTTGGAAATCATTACCAGGGCATGATTGTGAAGGCCAGTTATATTTTTGGCCTTTGCAAGCAATGAGTTCCACAGGTTGACTGTGCATCATATAAAGAAGTACTTCCTTGTGTATATTTTAAATATGCTGCCTATTAATTTCACAGAGCGATCCTTGGTTCTTGTGTTATGTGAAGAGGCAAATAACATTTACCTATTCATTTTCTCCACATTATTCATGATTTTATAGCCGTCTATCATATCCCCCACTTCGTCATCTCTTTTCTAAAACGAACAATCCCAGGTTTTTTAATCTCTCCCCATTTGGAAGCTGTTCCATACCCCTAATCATTTTTCTTGCCCTGCTTTTAACCTTTTCTAATTCTAACATATCTTTTTTCAGGTGACGCAACTGAGACTGCATTCAGTATTCAAGATGTAGTAATATCATGGATTTATATAATGGCATTATGATATTTACTGCCTAATTATCTATTCCTTTATTAATGGTTCCTAACATTCTGTTAGCTTTTTTTGACTGCTGCTGCACATTGAAGAGATGTTTTCAGAGAACTGTGACTCTAGGGGTTCTTTCTTGAGTGGTATCAGATAATTTAAACCCCAACATTTTGTACGTATAATTGGGATTATGTTTTTCAATGTGCATACACTATCAACACTGAATTTCATCTATCATTTCATTGGCCAATCTCACAGTTTTGTGAGATCTTTGTAACTGTTCCCAGTCAGTTTTGGATTTAACTTTCTTAAGTAATTTAGGATCATCTGTAAACTTTGCAACTTCACTCTTCAGTCTCTTTTCCAGATCATTTGTGAATGTGTTGAACAGCACTGATCCCAGGGCAGAGCCTTCAGGGACCCCACTAATTACCACTTTCTATTGTGAAAACTGACTGTTTATTCCTACCCTTTATTTCCTATTTTTTAACCAGTTTCTGATCCATGAGCGGACCTTCTTTCTTATCCCATGACCTCTTACTTTGCTTAAGAGCCTTTGTTGAGGGACTTTGTCAAAAGCTTTTTGACAGTCCAAGTACACCATATCCACTGGATCACCTTTTTTCACATGCTTGTGGACACTCTCAGAGAATTCAGATAGATTGGTGAGGCACGATTTCTTTTTACAAAGCTATATTGACCCTTTCCCAAAACATTCTATTCATCTATGTGTCTTATAATTCAGCTCTTTACTAGAGATTTGACCAATTTGCCTGATACTGAAGTTAGGCTTACCAGCCAGGATCACCTCTGGAGCCTCTTTTAAAAATCAGCATTACATTAGCTATCCTCCAGTCATCTGATACAGAGGCTGATTCAAGTGATAGATCACGTATCACAGTAGTTCTGCAATTTCACATCTGAGTTCCTTCAGAACTCTGGGGTGAATACCATCTGGTCCTGGTGACTTATTACTGTTTAATGTATCAATTTGTTCCAAACCCATCTCTACTGACACCTCAGTCTGGGACAGTTCCTCAGATTTCTCAGTTTAAAAGAATGACTCAGGTATGGGAATCTCCCTCACATCTGCTGCAGTGAAAGCGACTGCAAAGAATTTGCTTAGCTTCTCTGCAATGGCCTTCTCTTCCTTGAGTGCTCCTTGAACACCTTGATTGTCCAGTGGCCCCACTGACTGCTTGGCAAGCTTCCTGCTTCCCAGGTACTTTACAAAAACTTAATGTTAGCAAAAAGCACTGAAACTAATCGTGCTTCAAATTTTTTTTTGGCCTGCTTAATTATATTGTTTTGACTTGCCAGAGTTTATGCTCTAACTTCCTCCTCTGAACACTGTCCTCTCATCCGCACATTGGGATGCTCCCAACATTGCAGAATAGCTCCACATGTGTGTACTCTATTCTGGAAGAAAGTGACTTTCATTCTAAAATAGTGTCCACAGGGAAACTCTTCCAGTCAATTTTCCCACATAGGCAAGCACTGAGATGATGGCGCTGAGTTTCACATATATTATCACACTTCTTTAAATATAGTTTTAATCAGGACTTCCTTTGTCTTCATACTTTATTTTATTTTTATAAAACATAAAAATAAGGTCCTGAGCACTTGTCCTGGGATTGCTGCCTTGGGGCTGGCCACTTGTCATTACAGACTTCCTGGCATTTTGCAAGATTTAGAGTGTTAATGCCAAAATTTATGTAATTTAAATTCCATTTACCTAAATTCCTCTGACGTTTCAATTTGGGAGTGTGCTTCCCTCTTTAAAATACCATGCTATGCTTCTGTGTACTGTTATACAAAACTTCCAACCCCAAAAGTGATGACATTCCAGTGCTGGGTGAAGTGGTCTCCATACAACCTACTTCACAAGGAATATTTCTGCACTTCAAAATGCCTTGTAAACATGAATGAATGAAGTGATCAAGTGAAAGGTGCAATAGTAGCCCAAAATATTAATATTTAGTAGATATTTGTCAGTCTTACCTTTTCTCTTTTTAATGCAGCCCATGAAAACATCCTCCTCTTGTCTCCAAAACTCGTTTCTGTCTAAAGTGTTTGTACAATCACAAAATGGCACAGGACTAAGGTCCAGTAAATACCAGGCATAATAGAACAAGTTTTCTTGAAGAAATATTTTTAAAGAATTCAGAAGTAAGTAATAATTAATGTCAATTAGTGTAGCAAGTGATATTGACCCCCTGCTGTTTCCTAAGAATTTCTGGAATGGCACCTCAGGTAAGGCGTATGTAATTCTACACTCCTTAGGCACACTGAATCTTGACACTTGATAATACAGATTTCTATCTTCACACACTGAGTAGGTAACTTGCCAAAGTTTCCTTTTGCTCTGAGAACGGTGAGATGATCCAGCACTGGCCTTTGTAAATCTAAGTCATCCTCTCTTCTCCAGAGTCTGTAATTTTATTAAAAATTTCAGTTTCCATTCTTAGGAGCAAATTTTCTTCTCAGTCATTTTTGCCTCTTGTCTTTACCATGGGGAGTTAGAAACCTGAACTCAGGAGCATCGTTTCTGGGTTGTGACACTACTTCACAGAAACCACCACCACCACTGCGATTTACTTGCCTGCTTGTCAACAGTCTCAGAAAGTATAAAGACTGAGGGCCCTGCAGAAGGCTAGCACCTAGCCTATGCCATACTTAAGTCTCATTGCATTACATTCACATAAAATTCATCAATGAAACTAAATAGGAATCACTGAAGACTGTCTCTTTTTTTCGGGGGCGGGGTGGTTAAGATGAGGATTGCTGAGGGAGTTGTAACTGTAATTTGCATTTTCTCTTGTTTTTTGTCTTATCTCCTTTCCATACAAGAGCGAGTAAATAACCTCCTCTGAGAGTGATCAGCTGCAAGAGAGTGTTGCATTAGCAAGGTGGGACTGAGTGAATTATCCCTGTGATGTTTTCCACCTCCACAATAGCAGAGCAAAAACTCTGAATTTATCCCCAAACTTAGGTTTCCTATTTGTCACTGCAAAGAGCAATTCAGTGATGAAGGGAGGATTTTAATTCACAATCAGATATTTCATTAATTTCTTCAATTTACTATTCAAAACATGAGTAAATGGAGAACAGAATGAAAAACAGACCTTTAAATTAGGTCCCAAGAGAAAGAAAAGTTTAATCCCTGCACATGATAAACAAACCAGTCTATTTCAGCTATTATATCTGCTAAACAGAGAAAACCATAACACATGCCTTGTACACACAATTGACTGAAAATCATGAGTGACTCTTGAGAGCAAATGATTTTGTGTTTGTGCAGAGACCTTCTGATAAGGGTTTCTCCTTAGTTGTGGTACTGTTTAGTGTCATGAACTTGACTAAACTTTACGATGGAAATACCACAACCTTGTTTAGGGCCCCATGCACTTACAGCCCCCCTTATAAAAGACGTTTGTGTTGATTCTGGGGTTAGCAACAAGAATTTCCAGACTAAACTGAGTCTATTTTCTACTAAACATCAGAGTAGGGAAGTTAGAAGAATCTGAACTGCACTTCAGGGACTGGTTTGTTTGAAATAAAGGGTGTTGATGTTACTCCATTAAATCTACCTCCGGCAAGAGGCTGAGAAAAACCACAACAAACCAAAGTAGCTTACATGTTGTCATTCTAATGACATTACCTCTGCATATCCTCGCTGTAAACCTTTTCTGATTTTATCCCTCTGCTCAGTCCTTCCCCTCGCCCCCAATTTTGTCATTTGCTTTCAATTTCCTTTCCTCTTCATTACTCTTCCTGACAAACCTTCTGTTGCCTCAAGGCTCGCAAACATGCATATGCAAGGACTGAGCAATGAAAAAGGCAAGTGGTTACAGAAGTATGCTAATTGCTTCTGCTTAATGTATGCAATATCCTTTTTTCTTTTTACATTAAAAGGATAGTGTCAATCATTTAAATTCAGGTCATCAGTAGAACTGGAAGAGTGTAAAAAAAATAAATCCACCTGGCGAGAAGTTCTTTTCTTTTCTTGTGTGGGGGATTTTTTTTAAAACAAGGAGGGAGCGGGGAATAAACCCCTGCAAGGTCACCAGCTTAAGACAAGCTTTATAAAAATGGATGGAAAAATCCACAAAAAGAAAACACTTAAACACACACCAGTTTGGTTCTGGGCTCACAGGCTTTTTCTTTCCTTGGCTGCTGGTTTCACTCAAACAACTGTGTCAAACATATATATCAATGCTGGCGGCTCTGAGGCTAGCTTTTCCTCCACTGACTAAGCGATCGAATGGCAGCGAGTTGGTGACCTTTCCCAGTGGGAAGGCTGGAGGGGCCGGCTCTCCACAGCTTGAATCAGTGGTGAACCGCTTACTGCAGCTCTGCTCCTCAATCCATTCACGCTGATGTGGCTTAACAAATAAGAAAAGGATGATAATTTTCCTGATAAAATAAAACTGAATAGCATCCTTTATTGGCTCCCTAATATATTTTAGAGAAGATTTCTTAGGTGTCCGTGTAAGAGCTTGAAATAAAATAATGCACAAATGAAAACCAAGAAAAACTTGTTTTCACAGAAAAGTCAGTCTCGACAGAGAAGCTTTGTGCCTATTTAGTCAAATGTGAGTTTTAAACAAGGCATCATTGGTGTGTGTGTCTGGGGGGGGAATCATCATCTTCGTGTTTAAGTAGCCCAGACACGATTGTTTAAATGTATGCCTCAAAGATCCATCACCCTCACATTTTAGATTCAGCTTAGATGGATTTATGGCCAGCGAACAGGTCTTTGCATCTCTCTGAAATGGTCTTTGTTCCATGGAGGTTCAGTAAATTTATGTATATTAGGACAACTTTTCTTTCAAATTGGTAGGAAAAAATATCATTATTTGCCCTTTAAAGTCAAATAGTAAAACCATTATGTCCCAGTAAATAAATCCCCCTATTCTTTAGTCTCATTGACATCCTTTCTTCCAAGATATTTACATAGTGTGATAGGGTCTCTTTTTCATCTCCACTTTAACAGCTGACATAGCACTACCTAAAGAGAAATTAAAAAGTAGATATGAGCCCAAAATTTGGCTTACTGCTTTCTTTTTTCTTGTCACTGCAAACTCCATACAAGTGCTAGTTTGTTGTTTTTAAGAAAGCTTCTAAGATCTTTCCATATTTTTTATAAAAAGCTAGTAGCTCATTATCTTCATGACCAATCCTGAAATACAAAACCCAAAGCTCCATGTTTGAAGTTTTCAGTTGGGGATTATAAACCGGTGAGATTTTTTAAAAATGTTATCATTCTGATGGCCTTGTAAGCCTGCAAAGTCACAACTGGGCTTAGCCTCTATCACAATTCTCAGGTTACTGACAGGCACCCCTGCTGCCTGGGCACTACAAAACCTGAAGGCATCTGTATAAACAAGAGTCTCAGGGCCCAGGAGCCTGACTGCATTTGAAGGAGGTTGAGTTCCTGGCTCCCACTGCTCAAATACTTTCTGCATAGTTCCCTAATTGTCTAACCCCAGAAGGGGTCAAGGATACCCCTACTTACCACTTAACTGCTCACCTTGGAACTTGCCAAACCTATCCTGTCCACCAGTATATCAGAGTCTACTGTCTCCTTGTAGGATCAATATGACCTTCTTGAAGGAAGTTTCCCTGAAACCTTCTAGGAGTATCTCTTGGACACCACTATCTACTTCTTCCCAACACTATACCACAACTGACTGGAACTTCCTGTTTTTAAACCTTTATTCCACCTCCAACATGATTGACAGAGCAAGAGAGGAGAGGCCAGCCAGAGAGGAGAGCCCACAGAAGCTCTTTAACCACTTTGTCACCAGTGTAGGATTTATATCCCCTTTCACAGTCTCCCAAGGATATTTATTGCTCTTCTAATTTGTGCATATCTCCTATGTGGAAGCTTGGATATGAATAGTATTTAGCAGAAAGACCATCCTAAATATGCAACTTCCCATGAGTACAAATCTCAAATATGGGCCCCGGGAGAACCTTTTCAAACCATGGAAACAAACTGTGTCAGTGTGTGTGCTTTATTCAGTAAGAAATGGGCAGCTTCTATCAGTATTTTGCCCCCTCCACAATCACCGAAACACTTCGGAAGCAGCCCCAATACAACTCCACTGTGATCTGGACAGTTTGCTGAAGGGGTGCACAGCCATTGAGCATCACAGAGACAGCTTGGGGGGGCTTCATGTGCATCACAGATGTAGCTGAGGCACCTCTGGCCCCTAATGGTATCTGAGCACATCACAATCTTTAATGTATTTCTCCTTACAACACACAAAGTGCTGCTATCCCCATTTTACAGATGGGAACTGGAGCACACAGAGACCAAGTGATGTGCCAACAGTCATAAGAGAACACTGTGATAAGGCAAGGATTTGAGCCCAGATCTCCCCAGTCCCAAGCCAGCACCTTAATCCCTGCGCTATCCTTCCTCTGTGGGGATGTGTAGGGCAGAACAGTGAATTTGCCTCTTTGAGTATCAGCTGGCTGCTCTCCACGTGGTCTCTCTGACCTGATGGAGAGAATTATTTACTCCTCAGGACACAACCTTAGTCCAAAGTGCACAAGTTTTTGGCTAAAAGTCACAAAGACTGGATGGTTTCATGGTACAGGGCTTGAAGTTGCTTCAACTTCCTCTATTCATAGTGTTCCTGCTCCATCTTGGGCAATGGAACAGGAGACACACCCAGGATCTTCACAGGGCAGCGAAAGAAAATAAATTTCATGACCAAAGAGAAGGAAATGCTGGTCCAGAAGGTGACTAAATGTTACTAACTAGCTAAATATCACAAGCCTCAAATAGAATTCTGGACTTCGGATTTAAGTGGTGAAACGAGGAGTTATTTTATGTATGTATACATGAATGTTTGGCATCCATTGCTGCATCACCTGGGCACTTTTAAAATAAAACAAACACACAGAACATCCAAGTGAGTCACCAAATGTCTATAAAAACATGATTGGTGTGGCAAAAGTAAATAAGGAAGTGTTATTTACTCCTTCTGAGAACATAAGAACTAGGGATCACCCAATGAAATTAATATGCAGCAGGTTTAAAACAAACAAAAGGAAGTATTTCTTCACACAACACCCAGTCCACCTGTGGAACTTTTTGCCAGAGGATGTTGTGAAGGCCAAGACTATAATAGGGTTAAAAAAAGAAGCAGATAAGTTCATGGAGGATAGGTCCATCAATGGCTATTAGCCAGGAGGGGCAGGGATGATGTTCCTAGCCTTTGTTTGGGAGAAGCTGGGAATGGATTACAGGGGATGGATCACTTGATGATTATTTGTTCTGTTCATTCCCTCTGGGGCACCTGGCATTGGCCACTGTCAGAAGACAGGATACTGGGCTAAATGGACCTTTGGTCTGGCCCTGCATGGCCATCCTTATGTTCTTATGTTAAATGATCCATACCAGTCTGCACAAAAATGTCTTATCCTCACCATGTGGGTAGTCAGCTAGATGTCTGAGCACCCAAGTCTTATTTATGCCATGCCCCGGATGTTGACTAAACTGGATGCAGGTCAGGGCACTTTATGGATAACATGCTGGGAAGTGACAGCAAGAGACCTAGCTAGCAGAGACATTGGCAGGTGCCAATATGGGCAGGACAGGAGGCAGTTTTTATCACTCATTCAGGAGCTACAGGGGCATTTCACTTCTAAGCACAGGCCAGAGCAGCTTGAGTACTTCCCAAATTTGTAGTCCTGCTTCACTGGCACAGAATTGTTAGGGTGTAGGTGTGTTAGGGTGACCAGATGTCCCGATTTTATAGGAATAGTCCCGATTTTGGGGTATTTTTCTTATATAGGCTCCTATTATTCCCCACCCCCATGCTGATTTCTCTCACTTGCTGTCTGATCACACTAAGGTGTGTCTTGGCCATGCTTCCTCCCCACCCTGACATACTCCTCCCATTTGGTCCCCAGCCCCAGCCCAGAATGCCTCTGCACCCAGTATTTGGCACAGAGCTCCTGGAGACAGTTCTGTGATTGAGCACAGGAGTCCCATTTGCAGGGGTATTGTCTGGGATGGACTCATGCCTACTATGTGGACCCTTTGCACCAGCCTAGATGGCATAAAGGAGCCTCAGGAAATGATAAATCAGGCCTAGTGTCTCTATCGGTGAATGATTAGTGACAAATCTTGTCACCTTTCTTGTTCAGCGTGCTCATGTGTGAGGGTAATGGGAATCTGAGCTGTGTACCACCAATGGAGTTTAGCCTGACTAAGCACTTCAGGATTTGTCCAGTGGTTGACTTAGAACCAAATTCCTTTTTAGAATGCTCCAAAGATGTCATTGTAATATATTTTCTCTTTTTTCTACCTATTAGGCATTTAATACATTGGATTTTTTAACAAGGGTCTATTGTCTCACTGTTGTATAGAAGGATTTAGAGAAGCAAACATCACCTTAAATCTAACCATCCTTTCATAAACAAATCCCCTCATTGGGATCCTTTTGATAATTTTATAATTCCAGAGAGAACATATCAGGTACTTTCTGTAGGTTTGAGAGAACCTTATTTCAGATGAGGGCTTACATTAATAGGTTTGTTTCATGTCCCTGTGCCAGTTACTCAGTGCCATCTTCCATGTTACTACATTTCAGATGAGGTTGCTCTGACATTGTGATGATGGAGGTCATTCAGTACCTAGATGGAATATGCCTTTCACAGAAATATGGACCAGAGAAAATTCTTGGAAGGGTAGATTAAGCCTGCAAGGAGATTGTCAGAGTCACAGGTCCTGTAATAGACGAGATGCAGGCACTGTTCCCTCCATGTGCCTCTGAGGACATACTTTACCATGAAGGGGACAGGGAGGAGCTAGGATCATGGTGCCACTTGCTCCACACCAGCTGACAGCAGCTGAGCACATATGAAGGAGGAAGCTGCACTACCACAGACCCCTGGCACACAATCGTTCCCCTGGAAGCTATGGCTATGTCTCATCTTCCGCTCTTGGCTGTCTAGATAGTATCATTTAGCCCTATTCAGTGTTGTTGTAGCCATATTGGTCTCAGAATATTAGACAGACAAGGCGGGTCTGTCACCAACAGAAGTTGGTCCAATAAAAGACATTACTTCACCTACCTAGTCTCTCTAATACCATTTAGCTCTATCAGTGTAAGCAGAGTAAGTCAAGGTTGTTCTTTTTCCCCTCCTCCCTTTGTAAATTACTGCTGATTTGGCTATGGCAAATGTTAGAGTGAAGTATTTGTTTTGCTTACCTTCTCAAAGAACAGGTAAAATATTATCTGAAGTTCATGCCACAAATATATTTTGTTCTTATCTTTAGTAAACATTTAGTAATACATTTTCAGCACAGTGAAACTCCCATTATCACTGGGAGTTGTGCACCTAACCCCCTCCCCTCCCCACACACACACACTCACACTAATATCATTAACTCTCGAGCTGATAAAGTGTTTTCAATTACAGAGCCCTAGTCCCAAGAAAAGACATATGTATATGAAATGTATGTTATGATTGTGTGGCAGAGAAGCTGCACATTACATTGCATTACATGGCTCATAATTAAAATTGGTATGAATGATTTGAATACCAGAATGACGACAGTTTAAAGGCCAGTGTTCATTATTGCAGCATCTGCTGGCACTGCTATAAATAAGGATTTCTCAGTATTTCCCTGTTATGAACCCTTAATTTCCAGAATTTATAGTCTGAGTGCAAAAATTCCTATTCAACTGACACTGGAATACAAATTCTAAGCTTGGGAATAAATGATTTTAATATTGATATATCTGCATTCCTAAAAATAAAAATAATGTTACTGGTTGCAAATACTTGCATTTTTTCTTAAATCTACAAGTAGCTCCCTAAAATAGTAAATGATATTTTCAATAATAATTAAAGTATGCATTATGCACATTATCCTATTTTGGCATATTTTAAAAATAAGCCCTGTATCTAAAATCTGAAAGTCAGGAACTGTATTTTGTATGGTACCTCCTTTTTATATAATGTCTTTAGGTCACATGTGCAAATAAGTTTGGCCCCCCCATTTCAGTACCAACTTAAAATAGATCTGCACCAAACAATCTGGCATTCGTCTTTTGTTGTGAGAGGTCACTGAGCACAGTTGTGCTGATGCTATTAGGAATGAGCCAAAAGTGGGTCTGGATCCCTTTGTATTTCAAGGGGTTTCAAATTTGAAGCTCTGTATCCATATCCAGCCATATGGTCTTAATTTCTGATCAGATCCCAAACCAGAAGGAACCTAAATTTTGGTCAGGATGTGGGTGAAATATCATGAGAATGTGCCAAACTTACGGGGATCTCATGAGATGAAAGGTGTCATATTTCAGCACAGTTGCCATTGTCTTGACTTTTTTCCCCTGTCCATATTCTATCTCCCTCTCTCCCTCCAATTCTTTTCCTTCCTTTGCCTTCTTTAATTTTTTATTTAGGTCCTTTTTGCTTCCCTCCCTGTTAGTATGTACCACACACTTTTCCCTGGTGGTTTTCCCTTTCCTCATTCTCTCACTTATCAGAAATGCTATGCAAGGACCGCATGGACTACTCTTTGTGCAGCTCCTGGGGCACAAAATACCCCAAAGGGATGAGAAGAGGTGATCTCTCCCATCCATCAGCCAACAGACAAGGTGGAAATATTCTTCCCCACCCCCGAAAGGGATGCAGCATTGGGCACAACCGCTTTCATGCCAGAAAGCATCAGGAGGAATTCTGCCTCCCTGAACAAATTTCCCCCAGACTTTCCCCAGGGGCGATGAGTATCCTTACTTGCTCCCAGAGCTGGTGCTAGCCACACACATGCTAAGCAATTGCTTAAGGCTCAGAGTAGCTCAATGAGGCTTCTTATTCTCTTTTTCTTATAAGAAAATGCCTGTTTTAGTATGGGGAGGGGGAATATTCCTGCTTAGGGCCCCCAGTGAGCTGGCACTGGCACTGTTCACTCCCACACAGGGCTTGGCCTGAATGGCATAGCACAGCTGAGGAACATGATCTAACAGAGGCATTTTGATCTTTCAAATACAGTAACACAGAGCCACACAAGGCCAGAGTGACAAGTGATGCATAAAGGGTTTTAAGTATATGTCTGTAAGTGGCTGTGAGTCTGAGGGGGTGTAAATCAGTGCAGGCTGAAAGGCACAAAGGACACCAGGTAAGACTCCATTAGGCACAGCTCTGAATTTGGACCATAGGGTTGGAAATAGTATCCTGGACAATTTAGACAGAGAAAAGTGCCAGATTCTCAGACAGTGTAAATTAATGTAATTGCGTTGAAGTCTCTCAGTCAGTGAAGCTATGGCAACTTACATTAACTGAGGATCTGGCCCAGAACGTGCTGTTGGGCAACAGAAGATATCAAATGTGCTTTTCCTGGAGTTCTGAAAATGGTCCCAAGCCAGTGAAGGGAAAGCTTTACTGATTCTTCTGCAGTATGTCCATCCCTGTTCAAAGAGCATGTGCATGTGATAATAAAAATAGATTAGTAATGAATATCGTGGACCTATGTCTGCCCACTCCTTTCTTTCACAACAAAGAAATAACCCAGTCCAGAAGTCCAAATTCTTCTTGACTTCTTGAACATTGGGACTATTTTACTACAATGCTGGTCAAAAAATTTCCATCAAAACTGTTTGTCCAAACCTGAGTCTTCACAGTTGGCCAGAAAACCATATAAGATCTTTTCCTTTTAGCAGTATTTATTATTTATATTACAGTAGGACCTAGAGACTTCCTCTTGCCATGTGTTTGGAAAGTATATGCCACAATGGAAGTCCTTCTCCCAGAGATCTTACAAGTTAAACAGATAGGAAAGACAATGGGGTAGCAGAAGCAGAAACACAGAGTGCTGAAGTGACTTGTTCAGGTCAGTGCCAGAAGCATAGCTGGAGCATGGCTGGGAATTGGTTGCTAGCACTTCCACTCCAGATTACAGCATGAAACACTGAGAGAACAAATTATAAATGAAAAAATAAGATTCCGAACACTTCATAACCTCTGCAAAAGGAAAGGGTCAATCACTGATATGCTCTGCACTGCTTCAGGTTAAGTTTGCAGCTGCTTAGCCTCATTGGAGCAGCACAGAGCAGAGGACACAGGTGAAACTAGGCCAAATGGTTATGGTTCCAGAAATGAGTAAAAATTCAGAGGGGAGGGAGCTTTCATTTTCCCCAAAAAGTTTGGTTCATCCCTAGTATTAATGCTTAAAATAAAAAAGGTGACAGGTTTCAGTGGCAGCCATCTTAGCATATATCAGCAAAAAAACCAAGGAGTCCTTGTGGCTATTGGAGTTTCTGGCTGAAACCCTGGCTTAACTGAACTCAATAGGAATTTCACAATTGATTTCAATGGGGCTAGGATTTCATCTTCTGTTTTGGGCTAGGCACTCATCTGTCCCCTGCTCAGTAAATTTCAGGTAGACCCACCAGCCTAGAAATCATATAAAGTGATCTAAAATAGGGGGAAAACCATCCTCTCAAAATTCAGCAGATAGTGTGGCATCTCTTTGCCTGAATCCTTATAAGGTGTTTCAGGTGCTTGTAGTTAACATACCAATTATACAGAACTATGCTTTAATACAACAATATAGAATATATTTTATTTGTATACACTCACCTAACTAAAGTGTATGAGAAACAATCTATAGGGAAAGTTTCCATTTTAAACTAAATAGAAATAGGGAAGCCTTAATAATTCCATGTAGATTGCCAAGCAGCTGACAAAACAAGTGCAGAAAAAATGTGAAATCTTTGAAAGAACCTGCATTAATATAATTTCTTTGTTGATTCAATCCAATCCAACAGCAAAAAAGGTATCATCTGTATGGAAAATTGTTATCTAGCTAGTAGAATTAGAAGTGCAGATCAGGTCCTATTCAAAAGGAAATACATGTCAACATGTAGGATGCACAAGCCCCAGAAGGCCATATGTACAGGCTGCAGAGCACACTGAGCTCTCCAGGTTATGGTATATAAAGTCAAAAATTAGATGAGTGCTCAGTTCTGCACATAAGAGTTACAGAGCTGCTCAAGAGGTATTCATGTACACAGTTCCCTGCTTCTCACACACTGCTTCTCTCTATTTTGTGTCCACTCTTCATTCCTGCTAGGGCCATTCAAATCCCATGGATCCATGAGGAGGAGAGGGATAAGTCCTAAGACAGGGCTTATTAAAGCTTGTCAAACAATGAAAAAGAATGATCTACAACTATATTTGTGAATAGCAACTTAAACTGGATGTTCTGTCATTGGGGGAGTTGCAATAACAGTCATGCTCTTTCCTACTTATTTCCTTAATAAAGCACGACTAGTCATGAAAACATTTGTGAATCTCCCAAATATCACACATTCATACAAGAAGACCATCACTCCTTATTAACTATTCATCACTATCCTTTTCAGACAGTTTTAATCAGGCAATCAAGAAGCACAAACAATACCATTTGACCATCCCACAAACTGTGAATGAGCAATTCACCAACCATTCTGCAACTGAAAATGTTTTAGCCAAATTATTTAAGAAATAACAAATATCATTTCAGAAACTGGGAATTGTTCATGAATGGTTCACAAACCCCATAAAAGACCTACATTCAGCTGACATTGGTTCAGAAAAAAACTATTTGACCAGCTCTCCTTTTTGTTTTTTAAAATATCTAGAACATCTTGAATTTTGAGGGGAGGGTCTTCTCCTATTTTAGATCACTTTATATGATCTCTAGCTAGGTGAGCCTATCTCTAGAGCATCCTCCCCTGGGTGACACATGAATAATTAGAAAAGCAATAGTTCATCTGAAAGGATCATTTTTGTAGGGACCTGATGCTCTGCTGACATTGGTGAAAACAGGAGTAGCTCCACAGAAGTCAATGAAGATGCAGGATGTAGGTGAGACTTATCTCCACAGTTCTCATAAATTTCATCATTTCCTCAGGGAAATTGGATTTGCTTTTGCTTTTTCCCCTGGCAAAAATGCTGTGGGCCATGTTATAGTAGCCATTAAAGTGGGGAGGCCTGTGCAGATATGAGGCTTGTGTTATACTGTGAAGATGGAAAGACTATGTGGTTGAGAGTGAGCTCTTGTCCTTTAGCACTGGAGATTATGATGGACTCCCAACGTTATGAGCAAAAAGTTATAGCCCCCATCACACGTTTTCTATATGTGGACAGTGGGTGAATATGGTGGGAGGGGGTGCTCCTTCCTTCCTCTGTTTATTCTTTATGAATACCATTGTAGGGGAGGAGATCTTTGGTCCAATGGGCCCTCACTGGGTTCTGTAGGAATGTTGTCAGCTATGTAGCATTAATGCTCAAACAGTAAGACACCTAAAAATTCTCTTCCCTGGCTGGATAACAGTCCATCACCCAGACATGTAACTGACCCCTTCATTAGAACATTTGAGAATGCACACAACATGCTCAGAAATACTCTTCAAAATGAGGGCGAGTCTCTTAGCTAAGGAAAATATTCTTGGACCCACTGGAGGCCAACAGCTACAGAAACAATTTACTACAAATTAGTAGTTTTTAGGGATTTGTTTTCACTTTAAATAATAAGTGTGGGTATATATGTTCAAAATGTGGTGAAGAGTATAAATATAAAAAAAAGCTAGGAAATTCAAGAGTGAAATTCATTCCTTAACTTAAATGGGCCAAATTCATTGTTGGCACAAATGGGTGCAACTGCACAAAGTTAATGGAATTGTGCCTGCTTACAACAGTGATTAATTTAGACATCCATCTTTAAATTACCCGAGTGTCTTTAAATGTTGCAGGGCGGAGATGTGAAATCACTGCATATTAATATGAACAGTGTATGCTACAAGATGAGCAAAACAGAGTGAGTTAAGGACAGAATGACAATCTTAAATTTCAATTTTCTCATTTGAGTATCAGTGCTAACATTATTTAAATATAACGTAGTTAATAAAATATATGTCATAAAAATATGGCAGATGACACAGTGTACTATAATGACTGTCAGTCAGATATTTATTTTGGTTTGCATACTTTTCTGATAACACACATTATTTACCCATTAGATATTTATGGCTCCTTTAGAGATTTTATGGTTTGTGTAAATTCATGCACAGGCACCCTATAAAAAGGAATTTTTGACATAAAAGTCATAAATGAAAGTTGACTTTTGATGACTGCTTTGGAACTCTTGTGATTTGCCATTTGGCTACAGTGCCAATTGCAGACACCAAATCCAGTTTTGCGAGACCCTGAATGGCCTTTCATGATATGTAAATGAGGCCTGTTTTTTCCCTGAGTGCACTCTTTGATTCTAGATCATTAACTTGATATCAGGTTAATGTAGCTGCTGCCCATCCATGCACGCAATCTATGAATCTCAAAGCCTTTCTGAGATATTGCTAACAAAATGTACTGTGTTTATTAGAACTCTTTAGTACCTAGTATTTCAGCTGGTGTTTTCCCCTCATAGTACCACAAGAGATTATGGATGAATCGTATGCCCGATTCCTATTTACAAATCAAAGCTGTTATTTAGTTGTATGAGTACAGTAGGTGTCTTACACCATTAACTCTCTATTGTATTTCATACCTGTGTAAGTAAAAAAACACGTGTCTAGCAAATTGAGAGGAAAATCATCTCAGTCTTGTTTACAAGGCAAAGATTAAACCCCTTAAAATACATATTTTAAGATGAAAATGCTGCCAGTCACTTAACTCCAATATATAGTGCAAACACTCTCCTATAATAAGCCTGGCTGCATATCCTTTTGATTTATGACATGATGTAGTAATAAAGTCAGTTGTAAATTTTGATGATGGTTGTGATGAATAACTGTGAATCTTAGGCACTAAGCAATCATTAGTATTAAAGAGGGCTTTGGCATGGTAGGTTTGCTATTGTACTTTTAAATTGCAGACAGTAATTGAAACAAAATAATAATAATCCAAACTGAAAATCCATAAATGTGTTCACATTTAATGAAATAGTGCTGCCTCTAATTACATTTTTTTTAGAAAGTTCATCCACTGGTTGGAAAAACTGCTTTGTCTTTACAAAAAGCTTTAGTTAAAGCATTTTCTTTTCCCTCCAATACTCTAGTCTCCATTACATTTTCAGTTCTACATGCAAGGAATGATATATATTCATAAACTGGGATTTCTGGTATCTTGTGTACAGTGCTTAAAAGCAAAATTGTTGTTAGGATGCCCCTATTAAATTTACTCAAAATACAAGTGATGTAAGATAAACCTTAAAATGTGTATGAGTTTTTAGGTAGTTGTTTTGTTGGAATCCTTCAAATATTAATTTGTGTGTGCATGTGCTTATGGTCCATTTACAAAGCGGCAAATGTTTAAATTAATTTAACCAAATTGAACTTAGACCACTTCCTGCTGGAGTGCTGGGGAGCATTTATGGAACACAACCTGGAGGGCAGCTGCTCTTTTCGGCTAGCCCTGAAAATCATACATTTCAGCAGCTATGTGACATACTGTAGGAAATTGTGTTTTAGGGCTGCACTTCTCAGTGCTGTTGTTGTTGAGAAGTATAGAAAGAAGGAAAGTTTTTTTGTTTTTTTTTTAAGAGACATGAGTTAGACTTTGTTGTGATAGATACTTATATGTGTTTTTTCAATGAAGTTCCTTTGGGAACAGATACATTTTAACACACTATTTAGTCTAATTAGTTTGAGGTTAGACTAGATGACCCGTTCAGTGCCTCTAACCCTATGATTCTGTGTTGTTGTTGCAGGGCATTATGGCCCTGCAGCTATGTCCAAATAACTGCCCTTCTCCTCAGGGCAGTGTGACCTAATGGTCAGAGTCAGAGGGGCTGTCCTTAGATTCAGGGCACATGGCCTAATGGCCTACGTCTATGAGGTGACCCTGTAGCTCAGGGCAGTAAGGCCCAGCAGCCAGAGTCAATAGGACCACCCTTCCATTCAGTGTAGTGGAGCCCAGCGGCCAGAGTCAATAGGACCGCCCTTCACACTGGGCAGTAGGGCCCAGTGGCCCCAGTCAAGGGGATCACCCTTCACACTGGGCAGTAGGGCTCAGTGGCCACAGTCTATGGGCCCGCCCTTCTGTGCTGGGTAGTATGGTCTAGTGCCAGAGAGGGATACGCTGTCATCCCAGGGTGGGTTGGTGACCAGGATTGGGGGATCAGGCCCTTCCTATTCCACCTGGTCCTAGCCCAGGGCCTATCAGAGGCGAGTGTATCCATCGCTGGGTCAGCAGGGATCCTTCTGGAACAAGCTGACTCTGTTCCCAGTACCACAACTGCATCAATATCTGGTTCCCATGGGCTTCTTCCTACCCTGTCTTCCTGCTCTGTAGTCCGCAGAGCCTCTAGGGTAGTCAGCAGGCAAAGTTCCCAACGACTCCTTCCCCTCATGGGTTTCCATGGACAGCTGAGTATTCGCCTGAGTCTCAGCATGCCTAGCCTCTGTGGTCTGGGCTTCCAAGGGGGAGCCTGGAACATACATAATTTCTCCTCCCAGGTCAGGGCAGACTGAGCTGAGCTGCTCCCTTTTATACTGTGATTCCAGTTGGATCATGCCCAGCAGTGGAGAAGGAGTGTAACTTCCTCAGTCCATGGTATGGGGTTAACCACTTCTGGCCCAGTGTGGGGCAGAAATACCCTGACACAGTTGTCTTTGTGTAAATTTGAATTAAGACTTCACTGAAACTTTAACTATTTCCTTTTATATTTGTGTGATTGATAAAAAAGAAGAGCAATCACTAACCTTATCTCGTGCACTTGGATGACACCATAGTTGCCCTAAAAAACATCTTTTCTTGGAACTATTTGTTTAAGCATTTCACTAGCAGATTAAACCAGAAGAGAACACTGCTGTGCTATGTTGTGGAAAAAGTACCTGATGCCTGCACATTGTGTAAATGGGAATGGACAAGACAGTTGGACCCATCATACATTTCAAAATTTTGAAACATAGCTAATTTTTATTACTGTTAAGAAACCTCATCATGTTAAGAGCAGGGGTCAGACTGGCAGTTTATGGCAGCTCAACACTTTTTCCTGTGCTTCAAATTTTCTTTCTTTCTATTTATTTTTCCTGAAGTCTCCAGACCAGGAGCTCATTTATAAGTGAGCACAGCATTCCTTGGGGCAAGATACAAGTCTCTCTCCTCATAGTCTCCCCAGTCCACCTCAGATCTATCATTGATGACTATAGGAGGCTGGCAGAAAGATCAAGGATAGAATTTGACCTTTATGTAGTAAATAAAGTTTAGTTATTATCATTATGCATTATTTGTTCAATACCATATGGTCAACATTCAGCATCACCTGTGGAATAATATGCTCATGTTTAATTCAACACTATTCCTGCAGTTTCCCTTAGTCCCTATCATCCTTTCTCTGTTTCTCCTCCTTTCCCATTTGTGCCTTCCTCTTTTTCTCTCTATTTCCTTTCCTGCAGCAATTCCTAATTCCAAACCTTCACAAGTTTCATTCCCAACCTCCTCCCTGTCCATTCTCTAAAATGATCAGCAATTAAATAGTTAATGTTGACATTTACAGTGCATCATTAGTAGCTGATCTACATTTTCTGCACAAATACAATTTCAATCAAAAGATGTGGTTTTGTCAATATCAAAATTTTCTTGCCATAACTGCATAATTCTACTGGAGATCCAATGAAGTGTGTGATATTCAGAAATATAGACAAGCTCTTGGGTTTTTATTGGGGCTCTTAATATATAATATATGGGTGTAAAGACTGCGTGTCTTTGTGTAGGGAGGTGCATGTATTGCCGCATGTGTGTATAGCTGTGTGAATAAAATTTGCAGCCTAACTCTTTGACTTTTATTCCTTTTGCTGGCTTGTGCACAAAAAATGTGATGGCATAAAATATGTGTATATTCATTTCATAACAAGTTTTTAAAAGAGAAGGAAACGCTAAAAGAAATGTATTATTTCTTAAAGCGAATGTTATTGACTAGTAATTGCAGAAGAGCCAATGGATCATACACTTCTCCCCACCTTAGTCTAGCTACATTATAAACTCTTTGCTGCAGACTCTATCTTTTTATGTGTACGTCCAGCATCTACCACTCTGGAGCCCTGATCTTAGTTGGGGTCTCTAGGCATTAAGCAACAATTGTAATAATAAATAATATAGAAGTATACGTGTTAGTGAATGCTAGATGTGTACACATGAATACACATGTGTATCTGCATGTAGGTGTGGGAGTCATTTTCTACAGATTTATTTGTATAGGTGTCTGGACAGCTGTGCATTTCTGTGGTTGTACTCTATGGATTTGTATTTGGGCTTCAGGACTGGGCCTTTAATGGACCCATTGATAATGTGAGGTCCTAATTTCGCACATAAAATTACAACAACTTTAGAACAAAAAACAAGGAACTGGTTACAAAAAATGGGAGGGGGAGGTCAGATTAGATGGGTTAATGGTCCTTTCTGGCTTTAAACTCTACAAATCTATGAATCAGAGTAATATCAAAATTTCCCACATGAACAAATTCCATTTCCCAAAGAAGCTCTCATCATTAGATTGAAGATAAATTCCCCAGTTGGATTAATGTGGTTAAGGCAGTTCTCATCTCTCCAGCTTTGTCTACACTATGTGTTAGTCTGTACTAGAAAGTGTACATTCTAGTGCGTGCTAGCACATTGTGCACTAAATAGTTTGTGTGGACCTTGCTGGAACACACTTAAAGTCCCCTAGTGCACATTAATGTAAAACTGTTTGAAGTGGGAAATGCTGAGGTTTGACTGAATAAAGACTGTAGGATTTGAATTTGGCCCTTCCAGCTAATTCAGAGTTCCATATTCAAAAAGTTTGTAAATTACTTTTATAATGGTTACAGCCTTTCTGCACTGATCAGGAAAACCATGTTAGCATCTTGTTAAGTGTAAAAGGAGCTAATGTCAGGCCCAGTTCTGAATGGTGCAGAGTGCAAGTGGGAGTTTTAAGATACTAAGCATCATTCAGGAAAAATGCTGTATTTTGCAGGATTGGGCCCACAGCTTCCAAACTCAGTGTGGATGGGACTTCAGTGTTGATGGAAACTGGTGGGGCTTATCTATATTCCAAAAAAAATGCACAACTGACAGAGCTGGTGATTTGGTCCCTATTTCTGGTGCTACAGCTATCTTGCTGCAAATGAAAACATCCATATGCTGAACAGCAAATAATAGATTTTCAAGCCAGCAATGAAATGAAAAAGATATTCTTGGGTGAGAGCAGTGTCTAGATAAAATGTAAATCCAATCTCTCCATGAAGTGGTTCTGAATAATAAGAAATGCACACAGTCACTAAAAGACATTACCAGAATAACACAGAAATTCAACAAACTGTTATCAGTCGTTCTTCCTTCTTTCAGATAAAGGTAGATGGTTATCCAAAATAATTCTCCTCTTCCAGAGAATAAATTATACCAGCCTTCCCAGCTGTTTACCAGCAAAATACAAGTTCCCTTTTCACATAGTCCCTTACTAACGTTGGCCCATTTCTGGTCTCCTTTACACTGGTGTAAATCAGGAGTAATTCCAATTGACCCAATTGTCCTTATAAATGGGATTTTAAGATGTAAATATTATCATAGTCTGTAGGCTGTGTGGTCTGGAAGTATGAACACAAAACTGAATCAGGAAATTCTGAGTTCCATTCCCAGCCCTACCACATTCATTATGTTACGTAACCTATGAATCAGATTTTCTGCTCCTGTCCGGATCCCTTTATGCCATCTGAGTGGCACAAAAGAATCAGAATCAGGCGAAAACTATCAAGCTGAGAATTATCCTCATGGAGAGGAAGTCTGGTATAAGGCTGATGATCGGGGGCAGCTGGCATAATAGCCAGCTCTCCCCATTCAAGCTACTCTGGGGGGTGGCATTGTGCGAAAGAGATGTGATGGGAAATAATGAGGGAGGGATGGGATGTAGAGCAGAGTTCTGTTACACCAATTCACAGCTTGTGTATGGTTCCTTAGGGACATACGCCTGCTGTTGTAAATCAGAGTAGCCTCAAGGCAGGCCTATGGTGTCAGGCCCAGAATAGCTTGGAAATGAAGAAACTATATCCAGCTCCCTCCTCTCTTCTGTGCTGATGGATCTTGGTGAAGAGGAGAATCTGGCCCACTGTCTCTGCCTCCCCATCTGTAAAATGGTGATAATGCTTACTTACATAAATCACTGGGATGAGGACAGAGTAACGTTGTACAGCACCTTAAAGATACAAAGCCCTACGTACATAGTAAACGCTGTTAATTATTATTGTTTCTGTTTTGACTGAACATTTTGCCAAATACATTATATCCTAAGCCATAATGAACACCTTCCATTTGTTGCTTTGACTGACTTACAATTCCTTATGTGGAGATACTGAAAATAAGATTGAGTTTCAGCTGATTTACAAAGATCGTTAGTAACCTTGTCTCTCATATGCAAGAACTGGATTCAGGCCATGTTGATACAAGACAATCAGTTTTCTGTGCTTACAGCATGCTGTTGCACAAACTAGTAAAGATGAAACGCCTGATCTGAGGAAGTTAGGCGTGTTATGATGTTTTCCTCGTTACAGATTATAGCATCAGGAAAACCTCATAGCAAATGACTCTTTAGTGTTGTTAAATATCCTGGTGGTACCACACCTATTGATATATAACTTTCAATGTCGTGGGGGAAAAGGAGAGGTTTAGAGTAAGCAATATTTTTAAATGAGTATGTTCTTCACCTTCAAGAAATGATTGGTATGATTTTTATTTGCATGCACCTATTTATTTGCTTCATAAAATAAATAAAAAATGTAAATTAGTAAATTAAATTAATACCAGTTTTTTTATTCTTACTCCAAAATAGAGGGTTTTTGAAGTAGTCATATTTTTTGGCATGGGCCTGCGTTTGGTGTGTATATGTAAGTTTATTTTTGCTGAGCACATTCCTTTGGTACCTGACAGACTACTCCATGTAATATTATTATAATAAAGCGTTAGAAACTTGAAACTAAAATAAGTTTGTTTTCTAAATTGTTTGCCTTCAGAGGGCCCCAAACATGCTTGCATTACTCACTTAAAGAGTCCCAGTGAAATCTGTGGAATTACTCTTGTGAGTAAAATAAATAGCATTTCTAGTGGTGTACATTTTTTGTTATTTTAGGGTTGCTTGTGACTGCTGACACTTATTTTAGGAGTGCTGTTTGTTTTCCAATGGCAAAATTAGGCAATGAAACTTTTTGAGAGAGAGAGAGAGAGAGAGAGAAAGAGGTGGAAAGATTTACATTGACTTAAAAATAAATAAGGAATTAAAGATTTTTCTAAAGATCTTCATGTAACCTTTCCTCCATATACATATAACTAATAGGAATGTTTTCCAGTGTAGTGTTTTATGAAGCAATTAGTACTAATTTCCCTTGCAACTGTACAGATGTTGGGCTAGATTCATCCAGATTCTGCCAGCACAGACCATGGCACAGAGCGGCCAGCCATGGAAAATCTGCCAGGAGGAGGGGACCACAGCATACAAGCCCAGCCAGCACTACCCCAAAAGTGGTCAGAGCAGGCCCAAGAAGGAACATCGCCAGGGCACTTGGAGGATGTATTTATTCAATGCATCCAGTAGCCTTCGCCAACAATTTAAAGCAGCCCTGTGCTGGTAGAACTCCTCTGTTTGCTTCTCCATAGCCTTCCACAGTGCAATGTAGAAGGGGTGACTAATGTCTGTTTCTATTTTTTGTGTTCAAATGTTATCCCTCTATTGGTCTCTTTGGAAGGGGGAAGAGCTTAAAGACAACTTTTTCTGTGTGGATTCAACTGTGAGTATGTTTATGTATCTGTGCCTCTGACAAATGTATCAGAGTTTCATCTATACCTAGAGCAGATCTTTGTGTATTTTAGTTCCTACCTTGTGTCTTGTTCGGGCTGTCCAGTCCAGAGCAAGGTTCTTGGAGATTTTTTTTCTAGACATAACAAAAATCAGTATAATAACTGTGGTTTACATTACGGACTTGATAGGGAGAAGTTTTATGAGTCATAAAAAAATCTCCAGATAGACATCTTAACCAAAATGTATGACTGGGAAATATTATGCAATGAAGCCTGTATGCCCTAAGAGACGACAGGGTATTGACGAGCATTTTACAATGTTGAATTACTAATACAGTACTAAGCAAAATACATGTTTTAAGCAGAGATTGCCTAGAATTGGCAAACATACAACAGTACCTTCTCCAAAGAGACCTGCTGAACTGTTTAGGATGTCAGTCCTATAAGGCCTGCAGTGTATATATAAACACACAAATTTATACATAAAAGACCCTGAAATTTGCTTATTTCTTTGTATTGTTTTAAGTTTTGACATTAAACACAAGACAGTAGTTAAACATAAAAAACTTTATATTTTTTATTTTATTTGCATGTAAGGTAACTTGCAAACAGGTCAGTTTTATGGCTATTTGTGACTATGCATTAAATTTCTGCTTTTATTGTATTTATGTATTCCATGCACTCTATAGAAATAAATATTGGCAAGTGTTTACATTTAAAGAGGTTTAGAAACAATAACATCATTTCTGATATCAAAGATGTGTAATGAATCTTTTATGGGCTCCCCTTCAGTTTTTCAAGTACAATTTTCGGTCACTTTTGATAAAAGATACACCTCCTCTAAATTATGCTTCTATCCTAAAAAGTGACTTGGTAAAAATGACCTTGTGGGGCTCCAGATTCATCATCTCATTGATTTTCCTATCCAGTGAACTCAGTTTACAAGTACATTTCTAAATGCCAGCTGCACAAACTCAGCCGGAGTTCTGACAGTCACACTGGATTCCTTCCATCTCATGTATCACAGCCAGTAATAAATATTCTGTATGCCAAATTATGCCCTCAGAGACACCTGTGCAATCCCATTGCCATCCCTGGATTTGCACAGGTGTCACTAGAAGCATAATCTCCAAGCAATGGGGTTATATAGATGTAGTGGAAGGAATCATTTGGCCTACAGAATCACTAGTACTGGTGAGGATACATAAGGTAGAAGGAACCCAGCCTGACTTTCAGAGCCTAGGCCAAATTTCAGAAGCTGGCAGTTGGAAAAAAACATCCTTTTACTTGCAAGCAGCAATTTTGACATGGACATAATGAATGTGGAACCTCACAATTCTAATTTCATAAAGTAACTTCTTAGGTTCAAATGGTTTTATGATTTACAAAATGCCAAAAACAAGAGTTAATTTGAAAAATTCTGAAAAGGATTTTGGATTACAATCAGACAATAAGAGTTTGTTCGATTGATGTAGACATGAAACTTGATATCCTAGTTAAGAGTTTGGTAAGGATGGAGTTTCTTTGGATTCAGACCAAATTGGAATTATCTATCAAATTATTTTTCTGTTTCAGTTTAGTTCAATTAATCTCTTTCTCTTGATGAATCCAGTTATTTTTCTAACTCACTTCTAGGCTCCTATATATTTTTACTCCCAGAAAAAAATTGTCCCACTATTTTGCTCCGCCGGCAGCACCACCTTTTCTTTCCCCCCTTCTGCTGGCGGACACCGCCCCTCATGTGTCCTGATATTTTCTTCATCTCATCTGGTCACCCTATTGTATCCCTTATCTTAAAACAAACCTTCCTTGACCCTATAACTGTATCACCCCATTTTCCTCCTCTTGTTTGAATCTAAACATTGAGTTAAACCATCTCCCACACCTTCCAGGGTGTTAACATCTGCAGTTGTGCCTGTACTCTACAGATACAAGTTCCAGTTTCACACCTGATAATTTCTACAAAGCAACTTTGGGCAAAAATCTATGGTACCCTGAAAGTCTGGGGCCAGAAGGAACTACATTAAATTTAACATTAAAATAAATGACAGATAAAGAGTGCACTGATTATATTATTCATTTTCATATTTAAATAAAAATGCATTTTTCAATTTACTTAAAGCTGACACAGAATTTTCAGATCCATGCAAAATTCAACAAAAGAACGTCCAGTGGCACCAGTTCAGCTATTTTTTGATTGGGGCAAATTCCCATCCCTACCTCACTCTCAGGGCCAGATTAAGGTTATGCTAATGGGAGGAAGGGCCTAAGTATAAATTACATATTGAAAAAAAAATGAAGTAATCAAACATTTACCTACATACATATTTACATATTATTTATTTATGCAAAATTAACAAGTTTATTCTACTCTTACTGCACTCAATTCTTCAAACAAACAATTCCCCCCACAGCTTTAGCTGTGGCAAAGTCATGAATGCTGTCATAATTCAAAGACCTGATGATTTCGTTCTCAAAGCTCAAGAAGGACAAAGCACTGAGATGCTCTTGAGTCATGGTGGACCGGAGGACATTTTTGACCCTTGTTAGAAGAAAGAAGGAATGTTCTCCATTAGAGTTAGTGATCATTAGTGACAAATACAGCCGTAAAGCAGTTTCAACATTTGGGAAAGATTCTATCACATTGGATTCAGTGATAACTCAGTACATCTGAATAGATTTGCTTTCGTCATCTTTTCTCTATATATCTGAGAGTGATGTGAATTCAACACACTGGAGAAATTCTTAAGTAAAATCTACTGGGATATAGTCTGGGTACTTCTGACACAGACGTTTGATATCTTCACTGACTTCAGAACTTGAAATGTCAGGAGAAAAATTTGTCAGTACACAAAGGTTATGTCAATATTTTTGTAAGCCTCAAGCTGATGTTCTAATGAACTCTTCAGTTTGTTAATAATAATTGTGATGAAGGTATTAACTCTGAAGGCCTCCTTGTCACTAAAGGAGTGGGCAGTTGAATCGTAGCATGTCTTCTGTCTTATACTCATGGTTAGCAGTCCTTGCAGCCCCTTGAATTTCATACTCATCAAAACTATCCCACATTTGTTGAAGAACACTTCCAAGATTCCTCATTATGTTTACAGCAGTGGAAAGGTCAATTGAGCACTTTGCAAGCTTAGACTGCACCTGCTGAATGGTTGAAGTATATCATTCCAGACCTCACACAAAACACCAGTTTCCAAAGTGCGGATTGCATCACTCAAGATCTTCGCATCTTTTCTTGTTGCTGATTTTTGAGATTCATCATCCTTGATGCTCTCCAGTGCTTCAAGGAAGTTGAGGTATCCCAGAACAACTGCATTCACAGCTCCAGCACGGGCATTCCACCGTGTCCCTGAGAGTGATTTGGAGACTGGGAATCCCTTTGGTAGTGAATCTCTAAGAATCATCCAACGACTGGTTGATGCAGAGAAAATATTGTACAATTCTTGGACAAATCCAAAAACACCCAAAAAACCTGCTTCAACACAACAATCCATGGAAGAATGATCAACAATGTTGAGTGTGTGTGCAGCACATGGAATGTAATCAACCAAAGCATTGCGCTCTTCTAGTTTGCCTGCAACCCTGAATATTTGCCACTCATATTACTTGCATTGTTGTAGCTTTGGCCACGACATCCCATTTTCCATGAGGAAATCGAGTAGGTACGAGGCAAGTTTCTCCCTTGTGTGGTTGGTGATATTTATGAAGGTTATGAAATGCTCAACCAGTCCGCTGAGTAGCACATAATGCAAGATGACAGTCAGCTGATCTACATGTGACACATCTGGGTTGACTTGATGGACACTGAAAATATCCCACATCTTGATCTCATCTACAATGGCTGATAGCATCTTCTTTGCCAGCAGTGCAATTAATTCATCACAAACAGTCTTTGATAGATATGATGTATGGCCTTTTCCATTACTTGTGTGTTCATTGATGTGCTGAGCTAAGAAAGGGTCAAACTTAGCGATTAGCTCTAGAAGGCCAGGGTAATTGCCACTGTGTTTCGATCCAACAGTCTCATCTGAACCATGAAATGGCAGACCATGCACAGCAAGAAAAACTATGGCTTCAACTACGTGTCTGAGAACGTTCTTCCAATAAGCATGAGCTTCCAAAAACTAGTTTCCATTTGGGTATCAATTCTGCCACTAACTTTCTTTCAGACATAGTAGCTGCTGACAGTGTATGCTGCTCACTCATTGCTTGATTGGTAATGTATGCAGTATTCTCCCAATCATTGAAGCCTTCACAAAAAATTCCTCACTTTTTGGTATGAGAAAACAGGTGGAAATAAAAACAGTACACTTTCTTCTTAGAAGGTGAATAGATGAGACATTCTTGCTTGCGAATCTGTTTGTTAGGTTTCATGTATTCAAACACTGATTTGGTCAGATAGCGATTCTGACTGGCGTACTCTTGCTTTGTCAATGAAAAGTCAGCATCTAGATTCTAGCATTTCTGTGGGCCTTTCTCAGTCCAATGTGCAATGAGATCTTGAGAAGTCCTGGATTGTTGGAGAAGGATATTTTTGTATTACTATCACTGGGAAAGTCTTCAGAGTAGTGGGATGAGACTGCAGCTAGAGAAGTCACAGGAGGATGCTCCTTTTCATCAGGTGCAGGTTGAGCATGTTCACTTGGGCTGATATTTGCCTGGATTTCCTCACGACCAGTCTTACTAGGAGGAAAAAATGTTAGGAGAGGAGTACCTTTCAGCACTACATCTTGTCTTTGCCATCTTTCTTTGTCCTCCTTCCATTTCTGCCATCCTCCTTCCTTTGATATGGTTTCTATTGTCCTGTGTAGTCCGACTGTGTACAAAGTTCAATATTGCTTGGGCCCACAAACACATCCTTAGCCTATAAAGACAAAATCACAACCACCATAAATTGAATTCACAATCTTGATGGATTAATTTGTGCAAAGCAATATCTAATAAGAGAAAAAATTTCCGCTGGCCCCACTACCATTGCTCAGCTGTTACTTCAATATGGAATGGAGGGCCTACAGTAATGCCTAAAAATAGAAGGGCCTAAAGCTATTGCCTTATTAGCCTATGGGTTAATCTGGCCCTGCTGACACTCTCTCTGGCAGTGACCCCATTCTGGTCTCCATTCATCTCCCCCACTCCTCCCACAGGAATCAGGTGTCCCTCAAGCAGGGAGTCTCTCCTCTCTTACCCACACAGTTCATAAGCCAGTGCCACCAGGAATTAAATTCTCAGCAGACTCCCCGGCACTCCATAGTACAGGAGCAGACTCCTTGTGTGGCAGATTGCAACACCATTTGGCCTGACCACCCCTTCATCTGGATGGAGGGGACTCTGGGCCAAATTTCAGTGATCTTGTGACCCCCTGTCCCATGTTGCAACACCACTCACTGAAATCTGGCCCAGCTGCCCCTCCACCTGTACAGAGGGGCAGACAGGTCAAATTTCAGTGATGTTGTGATCATACAGCCACGGTGATGCTTTGGACCACTCCAGCAGCAGCCATACTGATTTAGTACGGGATCACTGATTAAAAATGTTTGGGCTATCCCCTCACCAAGCTCTCCCGCCAATGAAACTTTGAGCAGATGCAAAAACTTTGCAGAGTGGTGGTAATCGTGGTGAAGATGCACAAAATGCAGGGAGCCTGTCATCAAATTTTATCTAGCATGCCACACTGGGCTTTTGATATAAGAACAACTGTTGACTCATACCTCCCACGGTTGTAGAAACCCAGCTCTGTTTCTTCAACAGCAGACATGACATATCCGTGAGACAAACTTAATTCCTATTTTGGCAGATGTCCCATTAGAAGAGCAGTACATAGGGGCAGGGCTGGATTAACTCTCCTGTGGGCCCTGGACTATTAGATTTTGTGGGGCCCCTGCAGACAAGTCTTTTTCCTGGGAGGGAGTTTGGTGCCACAGGGGACTGGAGCAGGGGATTGGGGTGTAGGAGGGGGTGTGGAGTCTGGGAGGGAGTTTGGGTGCAGGAGGGGGTGTGAGGTGCAGCTCTGGCCAGTAGGTGCTTACCACAGGCAGCTCCTGGCCAGCAGTGCAGCAGGGCTCAGGCAGGCTGCCTGCATGCCATAGCTCCACACCACTCCTGGAAGATCCAGCTGCTAGCACGTCCCCGCGGCCCCTGGTGGGGAGGAGGACAGCATGTCTCTGTGCGGTTCCCTGTCCTTGCGAGCGCCACCCCTGTAGTTCCCATTGGCCAGGAACTGGCCAATGTGAGCTGCGGGGATGGTGCTTGGGGAGGGGGCAGCATGTGGAGCCGACTCCCCCTGCCCTACCAGGGGCCACAGAGATGTGCTAGCAGCTGGCTGCTTCTGGGAGCAGCGTGGGGCCACGAAGTGCAGGCAGCCTGCAGAGCTCCCGTTGCACTGCAGGACTTTAAACAGCCCGGATTTGGAGATTGCTGCCTGTGATTTATTTTTTATTATTATTGAGCCAGGGCCCTGGGCTGCAGCCCCTAAAGCCCCTGCATTAATCCGGCTCTGCATAGCGGAGTCTGTCTCAATACAGATCACTCCACTTGATAGTGGTTTTCAGTCTCAGGTGCACTCCTGAGGGCAAACCCAGCCCCTTATTCATTTTACATAGACCTTTTCCTGTGCAGCAGCAGATCTCTGAAATCTGCAGGACACTCACTTTCTTGATTGTCGTTATTAGTTGTCAGCCCTGTTTTTCAAACTTCATCATCTCTCCAGCACCACCCTCCAAAAAAATAATCAGACAGAAGATCAACATTAACAAGCCCACAAGAGCAGTATATCTGTTTAGAGTTAAAAGACCAGTTTGAAAGATTTTTAAATGTTACCAAAATACACAAAAAGCACTCAAAAAAAAGAAAAAAAAAGGGAGGAGGGTTTATTTGGAAGCCTCCATAGTATTTATATTCATCTTTACAATGGAGACAAACTCAGATAAGAAAAATGTTTCAACCAGAATAGTCTTCTTTAGGTTGCAATGACAGTGATAAAAAGAAGGAAGTAATCTGGTCTATTTTTTCCCTCCACTAGTTATAGTAGTAAAGCTTTTTCTTGTCTGATTTTGGACTGTTATTGCTATTTGATTACATTAACAGTTCTGTTGGTTAAAGGCCTGATACTGCGATGCTTTCTAGATGGCATCCCAATCGTGAAAGGCCCTATATTTTTGGTTGGCTTCTTAGTTACATTTAGAACTGGTTGGAAATTTTGCATTGAAACAGATTTCCAGCATAATTAAATCAAAAACTTTCATAGGAACATGCCAATTTCATTTTGATAAGGTCAAAATGTTCTGTTCTGACTTTATCGTTTCTACTTTTTATATTATTATAAATTACAATACGTTATAATTATATGGTATAGCATAAAAGTCAAAATAATAAAGCTGAAATGAAAAAAGTTGAATCTTACCAAAATGAGATGTTTTGATAAGGTCGAAAAAATATTTTGCAATATAGTATTTCACAAAATTTCTGAGATTTAAACTTTTCACTCTGATTCAGAATGTGACCAAATCTCAGAATTTCCCGCAGAATGGAAATTCTATTTTTCAACCATCTCTACTCACGTTATTTATTTAAAATAACAAAAAGAACATAAGAACAGAAATAAGGATGGCCATATTGTGTCAGACCTATGGTCCATCAAGTCCAGTATCCTGTCTCCAACAGTAGCCAGTACCAGAGTTTCACAGGAAGTATACAGAACAGGGCAGTTGGAGTGATCCACCTCAGTCTTCTGGTAGTTATAGGTTTAGTGTCACACCAAGCATGGGGTTTCATCCCTGATTATCTTGGCTAACAGCCATTGATGGCCCTCCATCCATGAACTTATCCAGTTCTATTTTTGAACCCAGTTATACTTTTGGCTTTCATGATATCCCAGGGCAATGAGTTCCAAAAGTATTTCCTTGTTTGTACTAAATCTGTGGCCTATTAATTGCATCATGTGGCCCCTGGTTTTTGTATTGTGGGAAAAGTTAAATAACATGTCACTAATCATTTTTTCCATACCATTCATGATTTTATAACCTTCCATCATAACATCCCTTACTTTTCTCTTTTATAAGCTTAACAGCCCCAATCTTTGTAGTCTCTCTTTTTGTGGAAGCCATTCCATATTCTTGATCATCTTTGTTGCCCTTCTTGCAACCTTCCAGTTCCACTATATCTTTTTTTGAGATGGGGTGACCAAAACTGGACACGGGAGCACATGGATTTATACAGTGGCATTTTGGTATTTTCTCTCTTAATTTCTGTCCCTTTCCTGACAATTCCTAACATTCTGTTTGACTTTTTGACACTTCTCCAAGGTTCTAGGCACCCTGACATCATTAATAACAAAATTCCAGCAGCCAGTAGTCATTTCACAGGAACTCAGCCAGCCAAACATCTGTAGAGATTCCTTTCCACCCCTTCATCATTGTGGGAAGCATACCCTCATCCTCTCCAAAACCCCTACCAAGCAGATAGCCTTTGCAGTGTGCCCACATGGGCACCAAATTCAAGCTACTTCAGACCAGTCTGGGGAGAAACCAGAGTCTTGGAGCCTTCACAGAGAATGCCCGGCAACCCTCTCCCATTCTTTTTATAATGAGAGGAATTCTACTCAGGCTCCTCTGCTAACCACAGTGGTGAAAGTATTACATAGGAAAATAGGCAATCCCTCAGGTAAGCCAGGCTTTAAAAGAGTCTGCTCCTCCCTTTTAGGAACATCTATTTTAATATACTGTATATACTTGTTCATAAGCTGATTTTTTTTAGTAAAAAAGGGAAGCATCAGAGAAATGGTTCGGCTTATGAGCAGGTATAGAGAGGGGGAGAGGTGGGACACAGCCCCTGCCCTTCCCCCCAACAGAGGGGGCAAGGAGAGGCAGCACAGCCAGCAGAACCAGAAGGGAAGAGGTGGGGCCAGAGTCTCTCCACTTCTGGCCACACTGCTCTCCCCGCAGCCTCCGAAGCCACTGCAGCTCTGGGGTTAGCAGGCTGCGGCCACGCTGCCCGGCCTGCCAGAGAAGCTCTGGCTTGGCCAGAGACATCCTCTCCTGGCCCGCTTCAGGTAAGGTGGGAAAGGATGGGATGGGGAGAGTGTGGGCGTCTCGGGCTAGGGATGGGGCATGGAGGGGTTACATAAGGAGGGGTCATGTGGGGAGGTCCCAGGTTAGGGGTGGGGTCATGTGGGGGATGATCACAGGGGTTACTCTCCTGACCCCCAGCTTCTTCCCTCCCAAAAAATTGCCCCACCAGTTCCTGTCCCAGCCTGTCAGGATAAGCCGCTGGCAGGCCGGGATATTTTGTTTACTTAGATTTACCTCCATGCCTGCAGATGCTCGAGGTAAACAAACTATCTCGGCCTGCCCATGGCTTATCCTGATGGGCCGAGAGCCAAAGTTTGCCGACCCCTGAATTATAGGGTTGGCTTATGAATGGGACATAAAAATTTGTCATTTTTACTTATAGGGTCAGCTTATAAACGAATCGACTTATGATATAAGTCATAATATTTTATGATAGGCTGACTTACACAACACAAATTTTCCTTTTTACCTCGTACAATCCAGATGATAAACAATAATCATTATTATGGGTTAGATTGGTTCAGTAGGCACTGTCATAGAGAGCACTAGGAAGCATTGTGCCTCAGAGACAACATTTCTCACATGGCCCTCTTTTTGTTATGGGGACAGTAATTTGCAAGACTCCTTTCCCCTCCACTCTGTGCATCTGGCCAGTGCTTGGGGAAGGTGTAGGGTGGGGAGCTATGGTTCTGCCTCTTTCCCACCCTTCCGACTCAATTCCCTACAGGGAGTATCTGGGGCTCAGACCTTCCTTTCTCCCCAGCATCTGGAGCTAACACATAGATAGCCTTACCAGCACCATGAAATTGAAAGGGGGGAGGACTTGATCCACTTAAACATATTTTAAGTACCATCTATGCACCCTGATTTGTTAAGGGTGGATTTAAATCACCATGTGACACAGTGCCCTATTTACTCTGATGTACTACCAACCGGGGGGGGAAAAAGGCTAATTATTGGAATTATGGTCTAGTCAAAATTAGGAAGTGAAAATAAATGATTTATGAAAGGCAAAATTAGATTGTTTAATGTATCCTATATTTTTCATGATTTTAAAAAAATGATCACAGGTGTAAGTAATGCCAGAGGTGGCCATGGGTCAATTTGTGCCTGTAAGGGTATGTCTACACTACAGGATTATTCCGATTTTACATAAACCAGTTTTGTAAAACAGATTGTATAAAGTCAAGTGCACGCAGCCACACAAAGCACAATAATTCGGTGGTGTGCGTCCATGTACCGAGGCTAGCGTCGATTTCTGGAGCGTTGCACTGTGGGTAGCTATCCCGTAGCTATCCCATAGTTCCTGCAGTCTCCCCCGCCCATTGGAATTCTGGGTTGAGATCCCAATGCATGATGGTGCAAAAACAGTGTCGCAGGTGATTCTGGGTAAATGTCGTCATTCATTCCTTCCTCCGTGAAAGCAACGGCGGACAATCATTTCGCGCCCTTTTTCCCTGGATTGCCCTGGCAGACGCCATAGCATGGCAACCATGGAGTGCGTTTTGTCTTTTGTCACTGTCACCGTATGTGTACTGGATGGTGCTGACAGAAGCAGTACTGCAGCGCTACACAGCAGCATTCATTTGCCTTTGCAAGGTAGCAGAGATGGTTATCAGTTGTTCAGTACCATCTGCCGTGCAAGTGTAAATTGGTGATGAGATGACAGTTATCAGTCGTTCTGTACCATCTACTGCTGTCATGGGTGCTCCTGGCTGGCCTTTGCTGAGGTCGGACGGGGGCACAAAGACAAAAATGGGAATGACTCCCCGAGTCATTCCTTCCTTTATGCTTTATCTAAAAATAGAGTCAGTCCTGCCTACAATACAAGGCAAGTGTACTAGAGAACCAGAGAGTACAGCTGCTCTGTGTCAAATCCCACAGAAATGATGAGCTCCATGCCATTCTAGGGGGTGCCCCTGCAACAACCCCACCCGTTGCTTCCCTCCTCCCCCAACCCTCCTGGGCTACCATTGCAGTGTTCCCCCATTTGTGTGATGAAGTAATAAAGAATGCAGGAATAAGAAACATTGACTTTTTGTGAGATAAAATGAGGGGGAGGAAGCCTCCAGATGCTATGATAGTCCAGGCAGGACATTAAACGGTGACTGGGAAAGGAGCCCAGCATCCTGCTGCTATCATAGTCCAGGCAGTACAGAATCTTTTCTTTAGACATGAAAGGCAGGGGGCTGATGGAGTTCAGCCCCTAGTTGCTATGATGAAGACGGTTACCAGCCGTTCTGTACCATCTGCCGGGAATGACCAGGAGCCATTTCTATTTTTACCCAGGCGCTCCCGGCCGACTTCATCTGAGGCCAGCCAGGAGCACTCACAGGATGATGATGAAGATGGCTATCAGTCATTCTGCACTGTACCATCTGCTGTCGGGGAAGTCGGGGAAGAGGATGCTGCTGTTGAGTGCTGCAGCACCGCGTCTACCAGCAGCATCCAGTAGACATATGGTGACATTGAAAAAAGTCAAGAAACAATTTTTTTCCCTTTTCTTTCACAGAGGGGTAGGAGGGGTAAATTGACAAGCTATACCCTGAACCACCTTGGACAATGTGTTTGACCCTACAGGCATTGGGAGCTCAGCCAAGAATGCAAATGCTTTTTGGAGACTGCGGGGACTGTGGGATAGCTGGAGTCTTCAGTACTCCCTCCCTCCATGAGCGTACATTTGATTCTTTGGCTTTCCGTTATGCTTGTCACACAGCACTGTGCTGTGGACTCTGTTCATAGCCTGGAGATTTTTTTCAAATGCTTTGGCATTTCGTCTTCTGTAACGGAGCTGTGATAGAACAGATTTGTCTCCCCATACAGCGATCAGATCCAGTATCTCCCGTATGGTCCATGCTGGAGCTCTTTTTGGATTTGGGACTGCATCGCCACCCGTGCTGATAAGAGCTCCACGCTGGGCAAACAGGAAATTAAATTCAAAAGTTTGCGGGGCTTTTCCTGTCTACCTGGCCAGTGCATCAGAGTTCAGATTGCTTTCCAGAGCGGTCACAATGGTGCACTGTGGGATACCGCCCAGAGGCCAATACTGTCGATTTGCGGCCACACTAACCCTAATCCGACATGGCAACACCGATTTCAGCGCTACTCCTCTCATTGAGGAAGAGTACAGAAACCGGTTTAAAGAGCCCTTTATATAGATATAAAGGACTTCGTTGTGTGGACGGGTGCAGGGTTAAATAGGTTTAACGCTGCTAAATTCTGTTTAAACACATAGTGTAGACCAGGCCTAAATGTCACAGCCATCAGATTTTGAAGTACAAAACATCCACACATCTCAAATAGCTGTCATTGACATTAACTGATCAAAAACAAAACCGTTGACTGTTTCTCCTGCTATTGGTTTAAGAAAGGCAGATAGGGAAGCATGAGTAAAGAGGTGATGCCCTGGCTGTGGGGGAAGTTTGGAGGAAGAGAATAAGAGAAAGAAGGGATAAAATAGACACTATGCAAACACAAGAATGAGAGATCAGCACTTTATCTTTAAACCGATTTCTTTGCCTTGCAAACAAAATAAATAAATAGATGCATGCTTTTGAAAAGCTTGCAGTGCTAAAGCGCCACCTTCAGTTACTTGGAAGTGCATAGAGCAGATGCCGGGAGGATGCACCTCATCCTCTAGGACATGAGCTGAACCAGCCTGACTGCACTAGGCAATGGGAAATAATCGCACCAGATTCACATCCACTATCCCATACTCTCTAGCAAAACAAATTGCTGTGCTTTCTAATAGCCAGCCCAGCAGGAGATAGTGAAAGCATTAATACAACTCATCTTAAATGACCCATGCAAGTCATTTTTAATATATGTATATTAAGATTAAGCTCCCAGCCCAGCCTCTTCCAATCCCACACCTCCCCCACTAAAAGAGTGCGAAAGGCGGGGGGCGCATGTGGTGACTTAAATAAAGGAAGAGGGGAGGAGCCAGTAGGAGGAGCCCGGGTTACATGATTGGCTAGCTGGAGGAGTGATGTCACCCATATGAAACCCTGATAACTAGTTCAGAGAGAACCCCAGCGCAACTTTTGCAGAAGGGGGCGTGAGATCCAGTGAGAGCTCGGGGTCCGGGAGGCTGCTGCTGCTGCTGCTGCTGCAGGGGGGAGGGGAAAGAGCCGAGCCGGAGAGAGTCCCGGTCCTGCTGGTGCCTGGTGCAAGGGCAGCAGTAGCGGTAGTGTGCGAGCGGGGAAGGAAAGGCGCCAGGAGAGACCTTGCAACTCGCACGCTGGGCTCCACCTTGTGACTCCCGAGGGCTCGTGTGGCGGGGCAGGGAAGGGGCTGGCACACACAAAGAAATCGCTCTAAGCCCGGCATGGTGCAGCAAGCGGAAAGTACGGAGACTGAAAGCAACCTGCCCAGGGAGGCGATGGACACCGAAGAGGGCGAGTTTATGGCATGCAGCCCAGTCGCTTTGGATGAGAGCGACCCGGACTGGTGCAAAACGGCTTCAGGGCACATTAAGAGACCGATGAACGCGTTTATGGTGTGGTCTAAAATCGAGAGGAGAAAAATCATGGAGCAGTCTCCGGACATGCACAACGCGGAGATCTCCAAGCGCCTGGGCAAGCGGTGGAAAATGCTGAAGGACAGCGAGAAGATCCCCTTCATCCGGGAGGCAGAGAGACTGAGGCTCAAACACATGGCCGATTACCCCGACTACAAATACAGACCCAGGAAAAAGCCCAAAATGGATCCATCAGCCAAGCCCAGTGCCAGCCAGAGCCCGGAGAAAAACGCACCCACCACCAGCAGCAGCAGCAGCAAAAGCGCCAAGAGCTCCAGTAAGAAATGTAGCAAGCTGAAGTCATCCTCCTCCTCTCCCGCCAAGACCGGGGCTAAAGCCACCCACCCCGGGGACTACGCGGGGGAGGACTATGTCTACGGCACCCTGAAAGTGAGCAGCAAAACCGTCAAGTGCGTCTTCATGGACGAAGATGATGAAGAGGAGGAGGAGGACGACGAGCTGCAGCTCAGGATCAAGCAAGAGGCGGACGAGGACGAGGACGAGGAAGACGAGCAGCGGCAGCAGCAGAGGCGATATAATGTAGCCAAAGTCCCGGCTAGTCCCACCTTGAGCTCTTCGGCAGAGTCCACCGAGGGGGCCAGCCTGTACGAAGAGGTGAGGGGCAGCGCAGCCTCGCACGGCAGCAGCGGCAGCAATAGACTGTACTACAACTTCAAGAACATCACCAAGCAGAGCACCCAGCAGCAGCTCAGCCTGTCCCCGGCTTCCTCCAGGTCCATCTCCACCTCCTCCTCCAGCAGCGAAGAGACGGACGACCTGATGTTCGATTTGAGCTTGAATTTCTCCCAGCACCCTCACGCCGCCTCGGAGGTGGGAGTGAGCTCCGCTTCGGGGAACCTGTCTCTGTCCCTGGTGGATAAAGATTTGGATTCGTTCAGCGAGGGCAGCTTGGGCTCTCACTTCGAGTTCCCCGATTACTGCACCCCGGAGCTGAGCGAAATGATTGCAGGGGACTGGCTGGAAGCGAACTTTTCCGACTTGGTCTTCACTTACTGAGCCGCTGGAAGGCGTGTCGCTGATGAGAACAACGGTGCAGAGAAATCGGAAAGGAAAGATGATGCTGGTGATGATGTGATGGAAGTGGTGGAGTAAAAAATGAAATAATAAAATGTCTTTTCTTTTTAAAAAAAAAAGTCTCAAAAGTTAGTTCCAAACCGAGCCCGGAGTTATGTTTTTTGTTTTGTTTTGTTTTTTAATTTGGTGATCGCAACAACAACAAAAAGGCATGGGGGACTGGGGGAAAAATGATTCAGAAGTCGATGTTCGAAGCTTGTCGGTCTGTGATTGAAGTCTGGAAGATGGTCTGCAAAAAAGTCTTTTGGCAGCACAACTGTTACTCAAGGGGGTTTGTGGATTTTTTTCCCGTGAGAGATCTTAAAAGAACTGTTCTGATTTTTTTTTTTTCTGAAAGGGACCATTGCAACTTTTTTTGGAGGGAGAAAACTGATGTCTTCTATGCATCCGATTCTTAACAAAGCTGCAGGGAGCTTGAAAAAATGCAGACTGTACAAACGCTTACAAAAAGAAAATAAAAACTGTGAACTGACTTAAGATCAGAGTTTACTTTTCAGATCAAATTGTCTATGGTTTTACAAATGTGATTTCTACTTGCCAACTTTTTTTTTGTAACTTGTTCCCTTATACCTCCTTGATTGAATACCAGACAGCCTAGACCTCAGTACAAAAAGGTATTGAAACATTTTTGATACATAACAGACCTCAGTCTTTTTTAAAAATTAATATATTTTCAGGCGTATTTTTGTACAGTGAAAAGGGAACATTCTTGCTGTGTTTTTTCAGTAAGACTTTTCAGGCACTTCTTCCCTTTTATTTTTTTTTCTTTTCTGTTTTTAGCATGCAAGTTTGTTGGTACGTTACGTCCTGGTTTTAAAAGGATTAAAATTTTAAAAATAATCCTTGCATCTAAAGGCCTTGTGGTTTAAAACAAAAAAAGAAACTTTTTTGTACAGCTATAGTTCAGATTTGTTCAATATTTGTAGGTAAAGATTTATTGAAAATGGTGATATAGACCTCAGAGCTGTTATCTTAGTTTAAAAGATTGTATATGTACTGTACTATAGTAGGACTTTATGTATCTCATACGCTGTGATATGTGGATGGGGCCCCAGATGGAAGGTATGAAACTGGATTCTCGATTTTTAGCAAAAAAAGGCACATAGTTAAAAAAAAGTTTCTCATTTTGTGCAATATAATCTAAAGTACAGACCATCTGCATATTTTGTAGCAAATGATGGCAAAAGCAGACTTGTGCACTGTCAACATCATTGCCTTTTTTTTATGCTGAAAGTCTGTATCTTGACAATTTTAATAAATCAGCTGGAACTGATAGAAACTCGTATCGCTATTAGTGTCTGTAGAAGTAACGCTGGCGATGCCCTGGCCCACGCCCCACCTGCGGAGCTGTAGGCGGCTCTCTGCATGTAGCCAGAAGGGAGAATGTTAGACAGCTTTTTATTCCACAAACGTGTGAAATCGCTGATTTTACCCGGCCCCCCACCCGGCTTTCAGCGCCCAGCTAGTCTAGAAGGGGAGACCCCCGGGGTGGCTGGCCCCCAGGAGTCCATAGAAAGATGGCGGAGAGGGTCTCCGAGAATGTGATTCCAGACACGCTTTAGTGCTAGGTTCTGTGCCCGGTTACCTGCCTTCTGTCATTGCTGCATCGCCCCTCGGCGGCGTGGGGGGATCGCAGCTGTGTGTGGCTGGCGGACGGGCCCTTTACTGGGCGGGGGGGGTCTAGTTCTCGCCCCATCTCCGAGGGGGACGGGGGTAGGAACACCTTTCAGGCCGAGATGCGTGCGCGTGGGAGGCGGGGATGCTCTGGCTCCCTCCCCCCAAGTGTGCTAGCTCGCTCCCTGCTCGGGGTCTGCGCTGGCTCCCGGGGTCCCCTCCACGTGGGCTCTGCTATGCGGCGGGTTAGGCAGGCTGTGCGCGGAGGGGGTGTGTCCGGCCATGTGCGGCTAGCAAGGGCTGGCGGCGGCGTTGGTTATTTTTAGCAGCTTCTCTCGCCGCCAGTCAGTCTTAAATGGGGAAACTGGGAGAAGCAGTCGGGGTGCAGCGGCGGGGAGGGACCGGAGAGCGGCTGGCTCCCCCGGGGCGGGGCGCGCCGCGCCAGCCTCTCAGCCCTTTTCCACGCCCCACACGCCAGCCTGGGCAGCGCGATGCTGGGCTGGCAGCTGCTTCCCGCCTCCCCGTGCATCCCTTCCGGAGGGGCAGGCGAGGTAGCAGCGGGTACGGGCCTTCCAAGCGAGGGAGGCCGGCCGCAGCCAGGGGACCCTGCTCAAGAGGGGGCGGGCTGAGGCTTCCTGTTTGCCGCAGGGGCGGAGGTGCAGCCAGCTTTATCTCTGCCCTGTCGCTTCTGTGCAGAGCTTCCCCCACCGCCCACCGCCCGAGCCTGGCGCGCACCGGCGCTGCTGGGCCCGAGCTAGCCGAACCGGAGCGGTCTGCCCCCAGCCCGCCCTGCCTCCCTTCTCTTTCAGCGGCCTGGGCGGGCCCGTAGCTACCGATGCCCTGCCCAGAGGGTGCTGCCGCCCTCCTCGGCAGTGCCACGGCGCTACCCTCCGCCCCGCCGGCAGCTGGAGAACCCAGGGGATCTGCTCCAATTCCCTCTCCTTTGCAGTTGCCTTTGCCTGTCCGAGAGCTGGGGCGTGGGAAGGGCGGATGTGAGCGACTGCTGCAGATGAACAGACTTTGTAAATGTGCATTTTTTCCCCCCTTAGGAGCCGTCAGATTTCAGTTTTACGTTTTGAAAGAACTGCTGATGGCAATAAACAGACTCAAGGTGGAAGTGTGTTTCTCAAGAAGTTTACTTTTTATCTGATAGGCATTGGTCGATCCTTTATCTTTATCCACTAATAAATGATCCAGCTGTTTACAAGGACAATTCACTGTGCTGGTAATTTTGGTGGCAACCACTGCTACAGGCTTTCAGACTTGCTGAAAATGAAAATCCTGCATACATATTTGTAAGGCATAATAAAACACAACATTTAAACCTGCATGCATGTTATGTTTAGTCAAAGACAACTCTTAGGCATTTAAGTGGTGAGATAGCTACTTTAGGTTAGTTAAATGATTCATATAATCTGATCTCTCTCATAATAATAATTAAAAAAAACTTACGTATGATTCTAAATAAAAGCTGTTTGGCCTAAATCCTTGCTATCAGAAAAGAGATGTAGCATATCTGGGAACCTAAATTTATGTCTTGCATTGTGATAATTCTTTATGGAAAAAAAACTGTTTTAAAACAAACAAGTACAACACACAAAATATCCTTGGCAATGGATAGTCCTCAATAAAACAGTATCTTGAATTTTCAGTTTTTTTGGTCTCAAATGATTAGTATGTTCTCTATATAATTACTTAGCAATTAGATTGAAAACAAATGACATTTATCTCTTCTAAGGCAAAAAAAAGAAAAGGGATCTGAAGTGCTCTACAGCCTAGCCATTAGCTGTCCTACTGTTGAAAACCAGTTCGTGTTCATGGGCTAGGGTGATCGCATTAGATGATCATATTCCAATCTTTTAAAACTGAGCCAAAATTCTCTTAGCAATTCTTCAAGCTATCATGAGAGGGTATGGGCAATTTTTTCCACTCCCTTCTTTCTGATATGCATCCTTGTTTATTAAAATGATAGGCAGTGTAATTGAACATTTGTGTTTTGCAAATGTTCAGTGAGTTATGTATTAGTGATGGTCAAATCTAAGCTGGATTCAGTTTGTAATAAGGTCTATGTTTCAGGTCACAAAAACCTTGATGTATTTTTGAAGGAAATTTTTTAAAATTATCATTACCAAATATTAATCAAGAATAACTAATATGAAATATCAAAGTATAGAGCAGTCAGGCAGATTTTAAAGAGCAACAGGTCTACTTTAGTCAAAGGAAAAAAACACCCTGCCAAAAGAGTCTTGGAAGAGCTTTTGGAAGGGAACTACATGTAAAATGAATATTTTGAGTGATGATGCAATGAACGGGGACAGTACATATTTTTTTCCCAAAAAGTTTGACTTTTCATCCATTTGAGAGCTTAACTTTGCATATTGCCCAAGGAAAATGAATGAATATTCTAATTAAGCCATGACACTTTTAGGGCCAGAACTTGCTCCTTATTGAAATCAATGCCTGAACTCCCACTCATTTCAATGATAGAGCAGTCTTACAGTTAATAAAGATCACATCAGCTAGGTTATCCTCATATTTTATGTGTGGAGTATTTCTGGTCAAATTGAATAATCCTATTCCCGGTTTTTCCTTTTAAGTATACATATGAATTCTTGTTGACTACCCTCTTGGAGAAATCTTTATGTTCCAGGCTTAGTGTCTCCCATTTACTTTCTTATTGCTGCCTCTGTTTTCATTTTGTATAGTACTTTTCTATGTGTAAGCTGACTTAGGGGCACAAAAGAAGAAACTCAGCTTTTTCCAATTGGAAAAAAAACAACTTTCTTTACAACACTTAGGATCTCACTTAAATAGAAGACCCAGAAAAAGGTGATATTTTTCAGATTTTGAAAATGAATGTTTTTGGAAAGTTAACTTCAGTTGACATTTTCCCTTTTGGTTGCTTTCTTCTGTTTACTCTCTCAACTATAAAGTACTAACTCACTGTAAATTGTGTAAAAGGACAATATTTTTCAAATTTAACAGGTAGACATATTCAAAATGTCCTTTAAATGTCTCATGGTCTAAAGTGTAGGCATCCACATCCACCCAGGGTCAACTTTCCCAAAGGTAAAGTCTACTGAATGTGGTTTGCATCCATGTGTCCTGCTTCTTCATTCACACAAGTGTAAATCAAGTGCAACTCTATAGTTATTCTAGTGTGGAACTCTTGTGAGGTCGAATCAGGGCCATATCATTTCAAGCTATTTGATACTCCATTATAGTTCATTCCTTTTATCTCTACCCATGCCACATCTTCATATTGATGCCCTGGTATGCGCTTAAACCTGCACTTCTTAACAAAAATTCTCATTGAGCTTTATGAGAGCTTTTTGCTTCAAGAAGGATATGCAGAATTGTGCCCCAATTCTTCCTGTTTTTTTTGGAGAATGTAGTTCTCTTTCTAAATTCCTCTTAATCTTCACTTATGATAATGACCAGAAAGAAACTCCCTATACTGAGTTGCCTTATATTTCAACTATACAATTTTATTCCTTCAATTTCTCTTTTTTCCCAGATTTCAGGCTGTGATTTTAAAAATTTATTATTTTTTTACACACTACCTGTATCAATTAACTGCCTAATTAGTCTTATCTTCTTTACATGGATGCAGTGAATTTGTAAGAGAATTTCACAAGCAAGTAGTTTTTTAGTGAGTTTAAAGTAAATAGAGTTTTAAAGACCTATTTTTATATTCAGTATAAAGCACAAATGTGCAGAAAGTGTAGAAGACTTACAAAAAAAAGGAAACAAAATTTGTATTGTTTCATGTATAAAAAGTAATACCTTCGTTGGGTAGAGTTTCTCTTAGGAAACCCAATACTTATGCCAGTGCAAAGATAGGAATATTTTAAAAACTCTTAGAAGATTATGATTAACAGTAGTTTCAAAGCAATGACTTCTATATATAAAAGTAAACCCCTAAAGCAATATGGTCAAAAAGGGGTGAGTGGTTTTCAATGATGAACAAACAACCTGGAAATGTGAGAATGGCAGTTCCAGTGCTTATTACTTAATCAAACTTTTTTGTGCTTAGCTATTATATGTGGATTTTCTGTGAAGTGAAATCTTGCAGAATGAATGAACATGAGGAAATCAAGCTACTAAAATTTGTGAACCTTCAGAAATTAAGATTGGGTTGATTATCATAGTATTACATTATAGTAACATTCACCTCACAGAAAATCAAGACAGTGATTTACCATCTGAAGAAATTTGATCAAATAATAAATACTATTCCAGGAGCTCCTATTGTCACAAATTGATTTTGTTTCCATCTTCCTGCGTATCTCCAAAGCCAACTTGCCTCAGCTCCTGGGTATACCAGGGCGAAGAGTTATATGCCATTGTTAGCTCATTTGCAGTTTCTATCTGGTTTTGCTCTTGTACGTATGTTGGAATTTTGGAGTCTCTACATAAATGCTGTGATACTTTTTTTTTGAGGATGGGGGCTGTTTTAAAATGGAGGCCTATTTTTCCAATGTGGGACATTTGATGGTTACAACATTTCAAAGATGTTGCATGATGGCCACAGTTGGGGAAAATTGAATGTTTTAGAGCCGTTTTTCAGCATGACACTTTTAAAATATGTAATTTCAAAGCCTTTTCAAAGGCCACATTAAATTCATTTTCATAGACACTCCAGGTCTGGGGGGAAAAGCTGAAAAGTACTTTTGTTTAGAAGGCTGAGTGATGGTGGGGGGTGGGGGGAACCTTTTCTTAAGGTTTTGCATGTCAGTGCACGGCCTATTGCTATGAGATAGAAAGAAGAGGGTAAGGCTGCTTGAGGCAATGCACTGGAGGACAAAGTGTTTTCTAGCACTAGAAAAAGAAAATGCATGGCAAAGTTTTGTCTTCTAGTAGACTATATAGCATGCAGAGTTTAGTATGTGTCAAAACAGTGTATGACATTGCTGTATCAAAGTTGTAAAATTAAGCATTATTTATTGAAAACTATGTATTTTTTTTGTAAAAACCTGATCATTTAGAGGATTAATATCAGTGACTCTGTGCTAGTGCTACAATCTTAACCAGCTTCTTTACTACAGTACTTGATATGCAGTGTTAATGCTCAGGGTTGAAAACAGTCCACTCCAATGTCTTTTTTTGCAAGAGTTTTTAAATAAAGGAACAACGTAATACAATTGTTCAAAAGACTCTAATAAAATTGTGTGATCAATCTTCATATGAGTTTTTATGTGGATTTTTTTTCCAGTTTTGTATTTGCTAAATGCAGTTCAATTATTATCAGGGCTCCCTTCTTCATTCTGTGAGCACCCAATACTTGTATTAAAAGGGAATGTTGTGTCTTTCTTTCAAAACCAACATGGCACACAACAGTCCTGACCAGGGTAGCATGTACAGACAGTGAATGTTGTTCTGTGCACATCCAAAAGACAATGAAGTGAAGAGACAATTATCTTCTTCTTCCTCTCTCTCGCTTTTTTTTTTTTTTTTTGGTTAGAACTTTGGATTAAAAAACAATGTTTAGGTAAACATTTCAGATATGTTTCAAAGTAGAACATGAAAGAAAGAAATAAGATGGATTAAATACCAGCAAACCCCAATTCTCTGTCTTTTTTCTACAAACAGTTTACAGTCTAAATGTATTTTGGCATAGAAATAAATCATTCTGTATTAAGATTCTAGATATGAAAATGTTTTTATGAAAACCTGTAATTGATTCTTGGAACTATAATAAGGTGTTTTAATGTGTTTATGTGGTGAGAGTTTGTTGTATATTAAATATGATTTTATAGAAATGATTGTGTTATATTGTAACAAATTAAAAATGCACAATTAGCACAACCCATCTGTTGCTAAAATTCAGCTTCCAAAGGTCTTACGTGTACACATTTCATCATTCACCAAAGGACAAACAAGACTTGTACTGGGTTAACTTTTGTTTAATATGTATATCTTCAAAGATTGACTTGGATATGTAAATATAAACCTGAAAACTTTGTTGTATCCACATCTTGATGTATGGTGAGTTGTAGCTCCCTGCACATAGGAAAGGATCATAAGCTTTTTGAGCAGTGCCTATTTGGGGGGGTGGGGGAGGGTTGTTCTGTCTTTGTATAACACCTAGAACAATGAGGTCGTATTTCATGACTGGAACTTCTAGTAGCTATGATAATGCAAATAATAATAAAGGACATGCTCCTCCTGAAGTCAACAGTAGAAAAGTTAATGGGAGCAGGTTAAGGCCTCCAAACCTGAGAATAGACTCTTACCTGTACAACTGATTCATCAAGTAAAAGAGTTCTTTAGACATTCTGGAACATTAGAACCTCTTGAGCAGAAAATCACTGTGGTTATTTGTCTTATTTCCTAAGGCTGAAATATTGAAGAAATAATAACACCTACCTAGCTTTCCCAGAGTATGGAGAGCATTTTAAGTAATTAAACGGATATGGTTTCTTTAAAAAAAAAGCATGCTTCCCATTAATAAGTGTTTATTATCTGCATGTGGCTATCTGACAGTGCGGTGTAGTATAAAGGTTTAATCAATATGAATTTGGGATAGACATAGGGGCATTCATGGGCACATGTTGGTCATTCCAGACCAGTGCCAATGAACCCTTTATACAGCACCACACCATCATTTATTCTGTACATGCTACAAATGTTACACAAAAGCTATTTTATAATTGTTTTACACAGTTTTAAAATAACGTGTTGGGTAGGGTGACCAGATGTCCTGATTTCACAGGGAGTGTCCTGATATTCAAGGCTTTCTCTTACTGAGGTACCTATAACCTCCCACCCCGTCCCGATTTTTTTCACACTTGCTATCTGATCAACCTAGTGTAGGACTAATTTTTGAATCCTTATGCCTATAAAGCCTTAATTACCCTAAGTCCCACTGTACAGCACTAAGAAGCAAGGCAAACATAGAAACCTCTAAAAATAGTATAAAATAGCTTATAAAAAGTGTCACAATTTTATGATCCAGTATCTTAGGATCTTCCAGAGCTAGAAACCAATGTCCAGTAGCTCATTAAAAAGCTAGAAATATTCACTTTCCAGTGGTCAAGTTCCCATTTTCTAATTTGGGGGTCTACAGGATATCAGACCTTAAAATCCATCTCTGGTCCAGGACTGAATATTTGCCCATCTTGGATTACAGACAAATGACACCTTTGAGAGGGAAATTCCAGAGTGTGGGGGGGGGGAGGTGGAGATGAAACATTAATCTGGCAGGTTATTGGTACTATTTTTCATATTCCTCTGCCTGTAAAGCCCAGGTTTTTAATCACCATTGATGGGATTTTCACACTCTGTTTCCATTGATGTCAGTGGTAAATCTTGCTTTGTGTCCCATGGGAGAAATAAGCTGCTCCAGAGTGCTTTTGAAAATTCCCATCCCTGATTCCAACTATCCAGGCTTCTGAGAGAGAAAAATCTATGCATTTTAGAAACACTTGGATTACTAAAATAGGCTTTTTATACATAATCTTATGAGTTTAAGATTTGATATAGATGAGATCCTACTAGTGCTAGAAACAAATAAGGTGTGTGCCCCACTGGAAAGTTAGGAATCTCTCCTAGTTGTATACATTTGTTTCTTGAGTTGATGGGCCATAAGATACTAGACTTAAAAACTGTCACTTTTGGAGGTATTGTCTGATTAGAGCTTTAGGTCAGTGTTACTTGATGGAAGAGGGTTTGGGAGGAAAGAAAGAAAGATTTTTCCAGCAAATTGGTTTTGGTGACTGACTGACGTTGTTTTGAAATTTGGAATGTCAGAAGTTGTCTAACAGAGATGGATGCATATGCAGAGACAGTCACAGTAGGTACACACAGTCAAAGGTACATGTCAATAATACATGCAGTTTATTACATAGATAACACCACCACTTAGAGAATTATTCACATGCATGTATGTGTGTACATATGAAAATGATTACTGCTAGTGACCATCCTAATACACAAAAAAGTGTCCATTATAACCTCCCAAATTCAGTTACTAATAACTTTTGGAAGGTTTCACCTTTTAGACTGAAAATTTTCATGTTAGGAGTCTATCTCAACATGATCTTTTTACGGAAGCATAATTCCTACAGCTATTTTTGAGTTAAAGCATACAAAAAAAAATCCCCAACAGTTTAAAAATGGCAGTGTTTTTATTTTCCATAGGTAATATAAGGTACCTTCCTCCTTTCAGATGAAATTTGACACCTCTGTAAGATTTAGCGTGTAGTTAGTGTTTTCCAGTGATTCAGAAGTTATTTGGAAAACGAGTTATTTGAAAATCTACCAAGATGTGTGTAAACTAGAAAACAGCATCATCTTTTCAGACATTATAATAGTAGTACACTTCGGAGGGCGCATAAGGAATGAGGCAGAACTCTTTTGTAAGCTGCTACAACTGGCAAAAATGCAAAATGAATAAAAGGTGTGAATCTCCGTCATCCTAGCACAATTGTGCCTGTAAGCTTCACAATAATGCAGCATCCTTATATTTCAAATTCATGATTATTTATTTAGTCTGTGACACTAAGTGTACATGCAATTAACCCTCTATAACATCCCTCTGTGCACTGCAGATACGTTTTTAAGTCTTTGCTGTAAAATAAGACAGACTGCTTTTGGGCTAGTTATCTGTAAATTAGCTTTACATATACTCCCTCTCACTATTGTGACAGTTTTGGTCTGTATACAAGTGTAATTAAAAACACATCAAAATGCTCTTCAAAACAGTTTTACCTTCATATTTGACTGTCACTTTGGTTGCTTATTGAGTTTTAGTACACAAACTTTTTAGAGGTCAGAATAAAGTTGCTGACATGATGATATTACTACAGTGCAAATCTTCTCACTTGTAAGTCCCCTACGGGTAGATTTTCAAGGATACAAGGGTATATAGGCACCTAGCTTCTACTGAAAGTCAATGAAAGTTGGACACAACTCCCACTCATGCCTCTAAAAATATCCCTCCTAATACTTTTGTTAATCTTCTCCTTAGGTAGTTGAGTAAAATACAACATACTTTGTATTGCAGTGTTTTTTACATTGAGTACATTGTCCGCTGGATAGAGTAGGAAACTGTAAGCCAGGAGTCTTGAGTTCTATTTGCAATTCTAATAATGATTTGTAGTGTGATGTTGGGCAAAACACCTAATTTCCCTGTGCCTCAGTTTTGCCATATGTAATCCAGAAATAATCACACTTAATAAGCCACCTAGCCTTTAAATTATGTAGCATCTGGTAATTCAGGACATTCCCACATATCACAACAGTGGTTAGGAAAATACAGTAGAGATGGTGTTTTGGTGCAAAAGAAGTGTCTATACTACCCTCCGACACCTCAAAGACTGCAGTCGATGATTTTATATATCATTTACATAAAATATCATACAAAGTTTTACAATAAAATGATACTGAAGGCATATGATAAAGTCATATAAGAGGCTGTGGCAGCCCTCATCTTCCTTTCTCCACAGGCTCTCTTTCCAGCCATTCCCTGGGGCTGTGGGAAGGTAGCTCTTAATATATATTACACACAAAACCCCCACATCAACAGAAGATTATTAAAGTTGCAGAGTCAATCACTCAAAAGTCAGGATATACCAAAACTAAGATTGCTTAAGTAACTTTAATTTGGCCCCTTTGTGCGTATGCATTATAATATAGTCTTTAATTCCATCATCACACAATATTTTTTTCTACAGGACCTCATTCAGTGCACAGAATAGATGGTGCTCTCTTAATGGGCAACTATTCAATATTTTGGTTTTGTCCTCTCTGTTCAATATATGGCCCCACACCTTATTTATTGTATAATGTTAAAACCCTGCATTGAAGACAGAATTAATTTCCTTATGGGCTTTTTGATGGTTCTCATCACTACAGTATCTGAGGGCTCTGAAAACATTAAATTTATTTGTGCAACACCCCTGTGAAGTGAGTGGGTATTATACCCATTTTATGGATGGGAAACTGACACACAGAGACATTAAGGTCAAAAGTATCCACTAATTTTGGGTGCCCCATTTGAGACACTTTTGAGTATATAGCATTATGTACAGTTTAAAGCACTGATCCCATTGACTTCAGCTGCATCTGTAAGAGTTCAGCACTTCTGCAAGTCAGACTTCAGGGTCTCAAGTTAGGTACTCAAAATTAAGAACATACCGTAAATCCCCACCTGTGAAAAGTTTAAGTGTTCTGCCTAATATCACTCTGTGGCAGAGAGCAGGAATAGAATCCAGTTCTCCAGGGCAGAATTCAATCGCCTTAACCTTTCTCTCTCTGCAGTCCCTTGCCTCATTCACAGAATAGGTTCCACTTCTACAAGTGAAGCAGGATCCTACAGACCACAGTTTCCTTCACTATACAGCAGTGATTGGGCAGTGTCCACTGCCTCCTTGGATGCCTTTGAGGAGCAGTGAGTCCTGTTGTGGTTCTCTGCTTGGCATCTCTTTTCAGTCCCATGATTTTTCCCTATGCTCTCACTCCGGTTCCTGTTGTCCCCGGACCTCAGCATTCAGTTATGACCTGGATTTACTGGTGCCCCCCCAGCCAGCTAAAGGAGAGGGCCTTAACTATTAGCAGGCTTAGGCCCACCGTCTCCTGGTACTGACAATAGGTACACAACTCTTATTCATCCCCAGAGCAGGTCCATCTTGAATGAGGTGGGGGTCCTGTGGAAAAAAATAGTATGTAATCATGTAATGAATCACTATCATAATGCAAACACATAGGCAACCCCAATTCTGACATCCCTTAACTTTCGAGTGTTTGATTTTGCAGTCTTAAAAATATTCTTTTAACAGTTTTTGTGTGTAATTTCCTATATTTTTAAAAGACGAATCTGAAAAAGCATAAACTCCGTCACGTAACATCATATTGACTCCCACATGGGTCATCAGCAGGGTCAGAACATTTTGATCGACTGCTCAAAACCCTGCTTCTTGAGTTAATGGAGTAGCTGATTGAGAAGTAGGTTGTCTCTATGTGGACCAGCTCTAGAGAGGGATGCACCACTCTGCTAGTGGATTTCAGAGACACCAGCAGACAGCAGAAGAATGGCGAGACTTGTGACTCTTGGATGGGGAGTCATGCTCTGGAGAGGAGTGTGCTTTTATGCAAGCAGACTCTTCTCAGGGGCACCATTTAGGGAGTACAAGGGGGCACCTGTCCCATCCCCCCTCCCAGTTTTATACCACATTATAATTTTATGAATGGGGTGGTGCTGGTGGGCTTTGTGGGGGCTATAGCCAACCCAAAATTTGCCTTTGCAACCCTCCCCCCCACCCCCGGAGTCACCTCTCCCAGAGCTGGGCACTGGGCCAGCAGCTGCTGCTCTCTGGCAGCCCAGCTCCTGTTGTTGCAGCAGTTTCCCCTTCTTTAGGAAGCTGATCCATGGCTGGTGCGGTGCTGAGGGCCTTGCCCTATGCTAGACGTTACCGTGCCTGAGTGGGTCTCCACTGAGCTGGGACAGGGCAGGGAGCCTGTATGTGCTGGTGCCTCTGGCTCAGGAGTGGGAGCTGTGGCTACTGCCATACTGAACAAGTGTTCAGGCTCCTGAGTGCTTGGCTTAAAGAGATAGTGTGCTGGCATGTTTACTCAGGCACACAGTCCCCACCAACACACACACTCTCTCTTTGACAGACAGTCTCACACACACACTGCCCCCCTCAACACACACACTCTCTCTCTCACACACACACACACACACACTTTTATTATTATTGTTGTTGTTACTTCTTGATACTTCCTATTGAAATGTGCAATGCACATAACATTCTTTGTAATTTTATTCTTTCAAAGCTCGTTAAGGATTACAGTGCTGCTATTTTAGTTTTTTGATTGGTCTGAGCATTTCATAATTTTATTTCTACTAATATCCTTCTAGAATGTAAATTTAGCTTGCATTCATCTTAGCAATGTCAGTTTCAAAAAACAAACAAATATTAGCTAAACACATAACTTTGGACATCTGGCAGATGAAGGTCACTTATTTTCAAATTGTATTTTTAATTATACCTGTAAATACCTTAAAATTCATATGAAAATAAATGTAATTTCAAGTCTGATACTAATAGTAATGATGGAGTCAAATGTATATGCTTGTGATTGGTAAACATAAATGCCGAAATAATTTGAAAAATAAATTCCTGTTTTTAATGAAAAGAGAAAATAAATGTAATTACCTATGTTAAAATTAAGTAAATACGTTTTCAGTGGAGTGAAAAACAATTGGCTAAAATAGAGTAGGTAATGACAGTAACACAGAGTGTGTCTGTTAGAGAAAGTAAGCAGATTTTAAGCAGATTGTATTTATTTTTATTTCTCTCTTCTAAAGATAGTGTATAAAGTATCAAACTTGTATCTCTGACATCTGTGTTAAAACTCCAAGATTTGGGATTTGGAATATCTTGCTGTATTATCGCCTAATTGTTCCAAACTAGGATGACCAGATGACCCATTCTTATATAGGTGCCTATTTCCCCCCACCCACTATTCCGTTTTTTTCACAGTTGCTATCTGGTAACCCTATTCCAAACTTACATATAAGCTTAAAATATGGTTTTAATCGGTGTTTGTGTGTATATATATATATATATATTTTCTTTCTTTCTTTCTTTAGGATTTAGATACAGGGCTCTTGTCAGCTAATTTCTAAGTTATTATCTGCAAAAAAAACAACAAAAAATGCTAGAGTTTTCAGATGCCTAAGTAACCCCTGGACTCACGGTTAAAGTTGCCCCTCCTCCCAATCTGAAATGGCACCTCTGACTCTTCTGACTATTCCCCCACCCCATGCTGACCCCCTGTGCTCTGTCCTCTCCAACTTGTCACTGCCCCAAGTGTTATTTCTTCCCCTCCCCAGCTCTTCATTCCAGTCCCATTCTCCTCACCTACCCAGTCCTAGTTTCTGCCCCTCAGGCTTCTCAACCCAGCCCAGTCTCTCTGCCCACACAGTCCTAGTCTCAGCCCTCTGGATTCTGTGTCTCAGTCCTAGTTCTTCCTCCCCCCGCCCCACTCGCCACACACACCCATTCTCTCTCCCTCCACACTCATATATTCATAGAACCTTTGTCTAGTCTCAGTGTACCTGAGCCCAGCTCCTTATCCAGAAGGGAATTTGGGTTTGGGAGGGGGCTCAAGACAAGGGCAGGGGGTTTGGGTGCTGGAGGGGTGTCATAACCTTAGTCCCAGATTTGGACCTTAGCGTCCAAAATATGGGGGTTAGCATGAAAACCTCCAAGCTTAGCTACCACCTTGGACTTGGTACTTGCTGCCACCACCCAAAAAATTAGAGTGTTTTGGGGCACTCTGGTCCCACTGAAAAACCTTCCCTGGGGACCCCAAGACCCAAATCCCTTGAGTCTCACAACAAAGGGAAATAATCCTTTTTCCCTTCCCCCCTCCAGGTGCTCCTGGAGAGATACACAGACACAAGCTCTGTGAATCCAAACAGAGTGACTCCCCCTCTCCGTTTCCAGTCCTGGAAACAAAAAGTACTTTCCTCTTCACCCAGAGGGAATGCAAAATCAGGCTAGCAAATCCAACACACACAGATCTCCCCCCCTGATTTCTTCCTCCCACCAATTCCCTGGTGAGTACAGACTCAATTTCCCTGAAGTAAAGAAAAACTCCAACAGGTCTTAAAAGAAAGCTTTATATAAAAAGAAAGAAAAATACATACAAATGGTCTCTCTGTATTAAGGTGACACAATACAGGGTCAATTGCTTAAAAGAATATTGAATAAACAGCCTTATTCAAAAAGAATACAAATCAAAGCACTCCAGCACTTATATTCATGCAAATACCAAAGAAAAGAAACCATATAACTTACTATCTGATCTCTTTGTCCTTACACTTAGAAACAGAAGACTAGAAAGTAGAAACTACTTCTCCAAAGCTCAGAGAAAGCAGGCAGACAGACAAAAGACTCAGACACAAAATTCCCTCCACCCAAAGTTGAAAAAATCCGGTTTCCTGATTGGTCCTCTGGTCAGGTGCTTCAGGTGAAAGAGACATTAACCCTTAGCTATCTGTTTATGACACGCCCCCCAAATTGCAGACAGTGGGGAAGCTCACTGGCGGCGATTTCCTTCTAGAACTTGAAAATAAACAGATTAATACAACACATGCACCTTTACATATACCCCTAAGTATATAACTAACAGACTTCTACATTTTAAGAACACTTTTTAACTACTGAATTCTGGGAAACTCTCACGGGAGAGAGCATCAGCAACTTTGTTAGAAGCTCCTGTGATGTGTTGAATTTCAAAATCAAAATCTTGGAGAGCTAAACTCCAACGAAGAAGTTTCTTGTTGTTCCCCTTGGCAGTATGAAGCCACTTTAGTGCAGCATGGTCAGTTTGTAGTTTGAACCGCCGTCCCCAAACATATGGGCGTAGCTTTTCCAGGGCGTACACAATGGCATAGCATTCCTTTTCACTGACTGACCAGTGACTTTCCCTCTCAGACAGTTTCTTGCTGAGAAACACGACAGGATGGAAGTTGTGATCTGTTGCTTCCTGCATGAGCACTGCTCCTATACCACGCTCAGATGCATCCGTGGTTACTAGGAATGCTTTGTCAAAATCCGGGGCCCTGAGCACAGGGTCAGACATGAGTGTTGCCTTAAGTTGGGTAAAGGCCTTTTGACACTCATCAGTCCACTTAACTGCATTTGGCTGGGTCTTTTTGGTCAGGTCGGTCAATGGGGCAGCGATTTGGCTGTAGTGTGGTACAAATCGCCTGTAGTATCCGGCCAAGCCTAAGAAGGATTGGACCTGCTTCTTGGACCGTGGGACAGGCCACTTTTGGATAGCATCCACCTTGGCCTGTAGGGGGTTTATGGTTCCTCGACCCACCTGGTGCCCCAGGTAAGTCACTCTGTTTTGGCCTATTTGACACTTTTTGGCCTTAACAGTTAGCCCTGCCTGCCTGATGCGCTCAAAGACCTTTTCCAGGTGTAGTAGGTGTTCGGGCCAGGAGTCTGAAAAAATGGCCACATCATCGAGGTAGGCAACTGCAAATTCTCCCAGTCCAGCTAGTAGACCATCTACCAGCCTCTGGAAGGTGGCGGGTGCATTTCAAAGGCCGAAAGGAAGGACATTGAATTCATACACCCCCGCATGGGTGACGAATGCTGACCTCTCCTTGGCAGGTTCATCTAGCGGCACTTGCCAGTACCCCTTGGTTAAGTCTATTGTAGAGATGAACTGGGCACGTCCCAACTTTTCCAATAGCTCATCGGTGCGTGGCATTGGATAGTTGTCTGGACGAGTTACAGCATTTAGCTTACGGTAGTCCACGCAAAAGCGTATTTCCCCATCTGGTTTGGGTACCAGAACCACTGGAGATGCCCATGCACTGGTAGATGAGCGGATTATACCCATCTGTAGCATGTTCTGGATCTCCCATTCTATAGCAGCTTGGGCATGAGGAGACACCCGGTAGGGTGGGGTTCTGATTGGGTGAGCATTACCTGTATCAATGGAGTGGTATGCCCGTTCAGTCCGTCCTGGGATGGCTGAGAACAATGGCGCGAAGCTAGTGCACAGCTCCTTGATTTGTCGCCGCTGCAGACGTTCCAGGGTGGTTGAGAGGTTCACCTCTTTCACGCCACCATCTTTTTTCCCATCGTAGTAGACACCGTCAGGCCACTCAGCCTCATCTCCCTGGACTGTAAACTGACAAACCTGTAAGTCTCTGGAATAGAAAGGCTTGAGAGAATTAACATGGTACACTTTAGGCTTTAGTGAGGAATTGGGAAATGCTATGAAGTAGTTTACAGTTCCCAGGCGCTCTTAGACCGTGAATGGCCCTTCCCATGATGCTTCCATCTTATGGGCCTGTTGCGCCTTCAAGACCATAACCTGGTCTCCTACCTTGAAGGAACGTTCTCTGGCATGTCTGTTATACCAGGCCTTTTGCTCTTCTTGAGCATCCTTTAGGTTCTGTCTAGCAAGGGCTAAAGAGTGTTGGAGGGTGCTTTGTAAGTTGCTTACAAAGTCCAGAATGTTAGTTCCTGGAGAAGGCGTAAACCCCTCCCATTGCTGCTTCACCAACTGTAATGGCCCCTTAACCTCGTGACCATACACAAGTTCAAATGGTGAAAACCCTAAACTGGGATGTGGTACAGCCCTGTAGGCAAACAGCAACTGCTGCAACACTAGGTCCCAATTATTGGAGAATTCGTTGATGAATTTTCATATCATGGCCCCCAAAGTTCCATTGAACCTTTCCACCAGACCATTGGTTTGATGGTGGTACGGGGTGGCAACCAAGTGATTCACCCCATGAGTTTCCCACAGTTTTTCCATGGTCCCTGCCAGGAAATTAGACCCTGAATCTGTAAGGATGTCGGAGGGCCAACCTACCCTGGCAAAGATGTCTGTTAGGGCCAGGCACACAGTGTTAGCCCTGGTGTTGCCTAGAGCTACTGCTTCTGGCCATCGGGTAGCAAAGTCCACTAAAGTCAGTACGTACTGCTTTCCTCTGGGCGTCTTTTTTGGGAAAGGGCCCAGAATATCCACAGCTACTCGCTGAAATGGGACCTCAATTATGGGGAGTGGCTGGAGAGGGGCCTTGACCTGATCTTGAGGCTTTCCCACTCTTTGGCATACCTCACAAGACCGGACATACTTGGCAACATCCTTGCCCATCCCCTCCCAGTGGAAGGACTTCCCCAACCGGTCCTTGGTTCTGTTCACCCCAGCATGGCCACTGGGATGATCATGGGCTAAGCTTAAGAGCTCCCCCCAGTACTTAGTTGGAACCACCAACTGTTTTTGCGGCTGCCATTCTTCCCGGTGTCCACCAGAAAGAATTTCCTTGTATAAAAGTCCTTGGTCTATAACAAACCGGGATCGATTAGAAGAGCTGAGAGGCGGTGGGGTGCTCCGTGCCGCCGCCCAAGCTTTCTGAAGGCTGTCATCTGCTTCCTGCTCAGCCTGGAACTGTTCCCTTGAGGCTGGGGTCACCAGCTCTTCCTCAGACTGTGGACTTGGGCTTGGTCCCTCTGGAAGCGATGTAGGTGATGGGGTTGTTTTCGTTGCTGGTGAACCGCTCTCCGCTGGTGCACCTGAGGGTATTTCAGGCTCTGGCTGAGCCTTTTGGGTATGGCTGTCTGTTGCTTCTGCCAGTTGTGGCTCGCTGGCGCCCACTGGCGTTGAGTTTGAAGATGGGGTTGCAATCGCTGGTGCTGGTTGCTGTTCCAGTTCCGGGCCTGGGACTGGAGATGCTGTGGCTGTTTCAGTGGTAGGCATGGAATCCGGGTCCACTACCTCTGTCTGGGTCTCTGGTAACACAGACGGGGCCTCTGTGGATGGCTCAGGAACAGGAATGGGTCTGGAAGCTTGCCTGGTTTGGCTACGGGTAACCATTCCCACTCTCTTGGCCCGCCTCACCTGGTTGGCCAAGTCTTCCCCCAGTAGCATGGGGATAGGATAATTGTCATAGACTGCAAAAGTCCACATTCCTGACCAGCCTTTGTACTGGACAGGCAGTTGAGCTGTAGGCAAGTCTACAGCTTGTGACATGAAGGGGTAAATTGTCACTTTGGCCTTTGGGTTGATGAATTTGGGGTCAACGAAGGATTGGTGGATAGCTGACACTTGTGCCCCCGTGTCTCTCCACGCAGTAACCTTCTTTCCGCCCACTCTCAAATTTTCCCTTCGCTCCAAGGGTATTTGAGAGGCATCTGGGCCTGGGGATCTTTGGTGTGATGGTGGTGTAATGAATTGCACTCACATGGTGTTCTTGGGACAGTTGGCCTTGATATGTCCCAGTTCATTACACTTAAAGCATCTTCCATCTGATGGGTCACTGGGCCGAGGTGAGTTACTGGAGACTGGTGAGGTGGAAGGGTAGGGTGTCTGTGGCTTTACTTGGGTGGTATGTGGGGTCTTTGGCTGTCCTTGGTTGTAGGGTTTATGGTCTGTGTGCCCCCTGGGGTAATCGTTCCCCTTGACAGTAGCTTTCTTGCTTTCTGCCAGTTCCATCCATTTGGCTCCAATCTCCCCCGCCTCAGCGAGATCTTTGGGTTTTCCATCTTGTATGTACCGTGTGATGTCTTCAGGAACACCATCCAAGAACTGCTCCATTTGTATGAGGAGGTTCAGTTCTTCCAAGGTTTGAACGTTGTTTCCTGTTATCCAGGCCTCATAGTTTTTTGCAATGTAGTAGGCGTGTTTGGGAAATGACACCTCTGGTTTCCACTTTTGGGTTCTGAAGCGCTGACGGGCATGATCTGGGGTTATCCCCATTCTCTATCTGGCCTTGGTTTGAAAAAGTTTATAGTCATTCATTTGCTGCTTAGGCATTTCAGCTGCCACCTCTGCTAAAGGTCCACTGAGCTGTGGCCTTAATTCTACCATGTACTGGTCTTCGGGGATGCTGTACCCAAGACAGGCTCTTTCAAAATTTTCCAAGAAGGCCTCGGTGTCATCACCTGCCTTGTAGGTGGGAAATTTCCTGTGCTGTGGAGCAATAATGGTCAATGGGTTGTTAGGATTGGCTGGAGTCTGTTGCTTAGCCTTTTCTAATTCCATGGCCTGTTGGTGGGCTTCCCTCTGGAGTTCTATCTGTCTTCTGTGGGCTGCCTCTTCTTCTGCTTGCTTCCTTCGGTGGGCCACCTCTTCTTCTTCTAGTTTTCTTTTGTGTGCTGCCTCTTTGGCTGCCTGTTCTCTTTGGTAGGCTGCCAGTTTGATGCTTTCTTCCTTTTCTTTCAGCTCCACCTCTTTTTGTCTTTTTTCCAGTTGTCGCCTGTGTTCAGCTTCTTTGATTTGTTCTTCGGCCTCCATTTTTGTCTTGGTAGACATGGTTCCTGTTTTCTTGTGTTGGGGTGCCCTCCGGTGTTTCTCTTCTGAACTGCAGGCTCTGTTGCCTCCTGAAGTCAGTGCCTTTAGCTAATCTTCAATGTTAAGTAAACCTGAAAAACCACTTTATTTGCATTTATATAGTGCTGGTAATGACTCTCAATGGGAGTGCTATTGTGTGACAAAAGACTCTTAATAGCACCTTAATGATTTCTTGCTTAAGATGCAAGCTACAAACTGCCAGAGAGAGCAGAAAAAAAAATTCTCTCTGTTTCCCTTTTAAAACCAAACTTTTTCTCTCTGCTAAAAAGCCCTTAGCAGAGAAAAGAAAGATATAATATTCCTACTGGCTTCTGGATTCTGTCTATCTCCCAACCGCTGCTACACCATGTCATAACCTTAGTCCCAGATTTGGACCTTAGCAGGGAATTTGGGTTTGGGAGGGGGCTCAAGACTAGGGCAGGGGGTTCAGGTGCTGGAGGGGGTGATGGGTGCAGGCTCTGGGTGGCGCTTATCTTGGGTAGCTCCCTGGAAACATTCCTGCCATTCTTAGGTGGAGACTCAGCCAAGCAGCTCTGTGTGCTTCCCCCACCCACAGGCACTGCCCCCACAGCTCCCATTGGCCGCGGTGCTGAGCCAATTGGAGCTGCAGAGCCATGCTCCAGGCAGGGGCAGTGCATGGAGCTGCCCTGGCCACCCCTGTGCCTAGGAGCTGCAGGGACGTACTGACTGCTTCTGAGAGCCACACAGAGTCAGGGAAGGCAGGAAGCCTGCCTTAATCCCTCTGCACCACCGACTGGTTACTTTTAACAGTCTGGTCAGTGGTGCTGACTGGAGCTGCCAGGGTCCCTTTTTACCTCTGTCCTCAGTTTCAGTTTATTTGCCCAACCAGTCCAGTCTGTCCCTCACCTCAGCTCCCAGTGGCACTCTCCCTACCCTGTGCCAGCCTACACAACCTGTCCCCTGTCAGCACTCATGCCTAGTGATCAGAGCTGGAGCCAGTCAGGCATAGCAGTTCGGGCAAGAGTCAGAGACCAGGAACAGCTCTCAGGGTCAGAGCCAAACTCAGGAACTAGGAGTCTGAGTTGGAACCAGGCAGGAATCAAACATGGGAGTCGGGCTGGAACAAACTGGAGAGGACTGGGAACAAGATAGGCACAGGAACAATCACAGCTGTGGGCATACGCATTGAACAGCTAGCTAGCAGCCTCCTCAGTGTTACTGGGAATAAGAGCACACCTTTTAGCTCCCTTCAGCCAATCAGGTAGTTCTGCTGTATCCCATCTGGGCTCGTTAGTCTGCCTGCCTGGAGAACACACGAGCTACTCCCAGGCCCAACTGCAGCAATCATATCTCACTCCCCACCCCACCTCCTTGTCTCAATCTATCACCCCTCCCCCTTCAGTCTGGATTCTGTCCCCTCTGCATTTGAACGATACCGCTTCTTCTTCCATGCTGGCTGGGTTTAAGCAGAAGGAAAGCATAGGAGAGACAGGCTCCCTGCTCTCCTTTCTAGCGCCTGGACCTGGTACAGCCTGCAACAACCCAGAGCACAATTATAAGGCAAGCCCTGCTCTGCCCTGGTTTGGAGCAGGCTCTGTATGGAAGGAATCTTCAGGGAATTTTGCTGTGAATCTCTAGGAAGTCTCTACTATGTGTAAACCACAACTGCCTTTGATGGGTACAGGGGGATAGACTCTAAGCTCCTCCACTAACCATCATCTGCTTCCACTGTTTGGGGTGAGGTGTTGCATGGAGCAGGCAGAAGCCAATCCCCCCTTGTTGCTTCCACTACTTGGAGATGTAAATCTGTCTCCCTGTTCCACCCACACTGCCTGGTGGGACCTGCTCCTGCCTCTCCATCCCTCTCACAACACACCTACTCCTAGTGCCCTAAGGGGAAACCAGCTGCTTGAACTCTGAATTTGGAGCCTGAGAACAATTACTCTTTCATCCACTGCACATATTATTTGTATTCCATCCAAAAAAATCCATAACTAATGCACTCAGTGATGAACTGTACCTTCAGTTACACATAGGCAGCTTATCGAAATAATAACATACATAGAATCATATATAGAAACTATACATGCCTCAGTGAATTGCAGCCTGTAATTCTAATCACTCAGTTTTTGCTCTTATGCCTTCAGTGAGAATAAGGACTATGGCATTAAGCCCAAGGATCCTGATTCTCAATTACAGTAAGGTTTTCCTTTACGCTGCCAGAACAGTATAAAAGGGACATTCGTGTACATGAGAATAAGGCCTATGACTTCAAAGAGGTTGTACAGGTGTAACTGGGGACATAGTGTAGTCCACCATTTCTCAAATGCGGCCACCATGGCCACATGTGGCCACCAGGAGGTTTCCTGGTGGCCACGGCAGTTTCCTGGGCAGGGTGCAGGAAGCATCAACCCCTCCTCTTCCTCCCTGTTGCTCTTGCATGCGCTCCATCTCTGGAGACACAGATGGGACACACAATGCTTAAGGAGCAACATGAGGTGGTGAGGAGGGGGTGAGAAGGTGAGCAATGAGGCAAACAGCAGGTTGAGGGGGTGAGGAAGTGAGCAGAGAGGTGAGCGGTGAGTGGGAGGTGCCTGTTGGGGAGTAAGAAGGCGAGCGGTGAGCCAGAAGCAGGGTGAGGAGGAGGGAGGCGGGGGTGGGGAGGGCTGCAAGCTGAGGAGTGAGGAGGCAAACATGGGTGTGTGAGAGGAGGCAAGCGGAGGATGGGGAGGGTGAGGAGGCAAGCAGCGGGCTCATGGGCAGAAGCCTCCCTTTCGGGAGGTTAGCCCCCAACTCCATCTGTTCTGCCTTCACTCTCCCTCCCACATCCCCGGCAGCTGGAGCCCCAAAAACCCCTGTGCCTGGAGCCACAAGCCCCTCACCCGGAGAAGCCCCAAGCACCCCCCTCCTGTAGCCGGCCCAGATCCCTGAGTCCATGCATCTGCCCGGAGGAGCCCCGGGCCAGCTGCAGCCGTGCATCCCCTCCCCTCCGCAAACCCAAGCCACCCAGATATGTTTTTCATTATTATTTGGACTTCAATTATGTCAAAGCACTTTTAAATTTACTTCAGAATTTTTATACAGATAACCACTTTTGCCAAAAAAGCAAAAGAAACAATAATAAAAAAACAAGAATGTGCAAAGCACCTTATTTGTGTTTCTATTCTGTTAGGTCCAGTAAAGAATAGAGATAACTGTGCATGATTTTTAATTATTGAGTCTGCAAAAAAAAAAAACAAAATACCCAAAACCTTACATAAATAAATTACAATGATTTAGATGTATATATGTGCCTATAACTTTATTAACTTTAGAAAAAATAAATAACTTTAGGAAAAAGTGTCAATTTGGCCACCAGCAAGAGTTTGTGGCTGCACTCTGAGGCCACCAAAATATGTATTGCGAGAACCCCTGGTCTAGTCATTTTTGGCTAAAGATGAGCCTGCTAGTGCTGTTAGAAGCACTCCACCAGATTTGATACCCTTACTGAAATTTATCAGGACCTTGCTCCATGAGTAATGTCATTAACTTCAGTGGAGCTGGGCACTGATAGTATTCAGCATGAGAAAGGGATCAGAGTCTGGTCCATTATACATATGTCATTTTGTTTTATCTGAGGGATTGTCTCAGTGAGTATGACCTTCATTATGATTTTCTAGCTTTGGTTTATCCAGAGGTTCTCAAACTTCACTGCACCGCGACCCCCTTCTCACAACAAAAATTACTACAAGACCGCAGGAAGGGGGACCAAAGCCTGATCCTGCCCAATCCCTGCCACCCTGGAGGGCAGGGGAGGGGGAGCAAAGCCAAAATCCCACTGCTCCAGGAGGGAGGGAGGCAAAGCCGAAGGGCTTCTGCCCCAGACAGTAGGGATTGGGTTTTGGCTTTGGCCCCTGGCCCCAGCAAGTCTAAGTCAATCCTGGCGACCCCATTAAAATGGGATCGTGACCCACTATCGACTCCCAACCCACACTTTGAGAACTGCTAGTTTAATCTCTTATCCTCGAGAGTAAAAATTCCCATCTGTATTTAAAGCATGGCTACTTTGTGATCTCACTGATCACTGAAATTTACACCACAAGATACTGATCAAGGGAGTATTCCATTTTCAGGACACTAAGTCAATGTTACTAAATTAAGTTAATACTTAAGTAGGAAAAATACTTAATGATTCCTTCTTATCTAGTCCAGATGGATTGATTTCTTTTCCTAAGAGTGTAGCTTATGATAATAGGGCTAGATTCAGAAAAGAGACCTATGCATGGAAACACTTGTCTCCTAAGTGCCCTACCACCCAGTGGAATTCACAGCCTTGTGTTAGCTGCCCAGGATCCCCATGCATTGTACGTCTAAAATTAAGTGCCTAAGAACAGGATTCACAGAAGCCAGCAACTGAGTGGGAAGCTGCCTAAGCTAGCCAAGAGTGAAATGAAGAGGCAGGGTTTAGGGCCCAGCTCTATAAAGGTATATAGGCAGCTAACTGACAGTCTGCAAGGATGTGCCCCCTTATGATCAGGATTCTCAGCTGTGAACCCTCTCCTGGAGTTAGGCACCTAAGCCAGGTCAGCTCTTTCTCGTAAAAAAGGAGAGAGAGAGAGAGAGAGAGAGAGAGAGAGAGAGTCCCATCCCATTATAGCCAATAGCCCAAGGGTTAGTGCACCCATATGGGAGAGTTGTTTTCAAATTCCAGCCTGATTTGATCCCTGTTCTCTCAGGTGAGTGCCCTAACCATGAACTGAATGTTGGGTATTCAGTGGTGGGGTCTCTCTGTCTCGCCTGTTGAAGCTGTTCCACTTGGAGTAAATCATTACATTTCCATTGGGTCAGAAAAGAGTGAGTGAGTCTGTAGCCTAGTGGGTAGCACAGTTGCCTTGGGTGTAGAAGCATCAGATTCAAGTACCTGCCCCAGTGAATAATTAAGTATCTATACACAATAGAACAATATCAACAGAAGAATGACATCCCTATGCCCCCAGCATATCCAATAGTTTGGTGGTTAAGAGCCCTGTCCTGGAGGGAAGGCAAGCTGGATTCATCTCCCTATTTCCAAATAAAGCAGACCAGGGATTCAAACCTAAGCATCTCACCTCCTTGATGAATACTCAAACTACTGGTATGAAATGTGCAGAGTTTGCCCCTCGCTGTTTTCCATACCGGTTAAGTGAACTCAATTCATACTTACTACATTCAGGCAAGATAGGCAGGGGAACATCTAATTTGAGACTCCCACTCAGGGCCGGCTTTAGGCCTATTCCACCAATTCCCCCGAATTGGGCCCCATGCGTAAGAGGGCCCCGCACCCAGTGAGAATCCTTTCCCTGGCTAGAGGTGCCTTCCTAATTTTTACTCACCTGGCAGCGCTCCAGGTCTTCAGCGGCACTTCGGTGGCAGGTCCTTCACTTGCTCTGGGACTTCAGTGGTGGGTCCTTCAGTGCCACTGAAGACCTGGAGTGAGTGAAGAACCCACCGCTGAAGTGCCGCCAAAGACTTGGAGCACCGCTGGTGAGTACAAGCCTCATGTGTTTTTTTATGTGTTTTTTTTTTTTTAGTCATCCCTGCTGGGACCCCATCGAAACTGTTCGAATTGAGCCCCACACCTCCTAAAGCCAGCCCTGCTCCCATTGACACTTAGCTACGGTGTAGTGCAGCTCAGTGTCATCAGGGTTTAGGAAGTCTTCCACACTCCTACTGGTAGAAACACCTAAAGCATTAGGTAGCAGCTGGGCAAGGACTTTGTGAATGCCAGTGACATCTAAACGTTGGACTTAGGCACCTAGAGAGGCAGTTCCTTTGTAAATCTAGCCCATACTGTCTGAACAAGAGAGGGAAAGTTCTAGAAGAATATAAACAAAAAAGTCTTTGCATTTCTTTCTCTTTGAGAAATGTTCCCCATGTATTATTTAAATATCAATGTCAAGTCTCCAGTTCTGCAGCTGCGTAGCACACAGAACTCTCCCAAAAGCGAATGGGAGCGCTACTTCTGAAGGGGCTACAAGAATAATGACCCTGCAATTGACTTCAGTGGCTATTCTGCCTGAGTGAGGAGTGCAACATTGGCCAACAGTATTTGTAAAGTTCTTGTGGTTCCTGTGGGGTGAGAGGCACAACAATATTTAAATGTGCCCTGGCCTTTTTGTTAGACAAAGCGTCTTCATCGTTGTAAATTTTATTGGAAACATACAACTCAGTTTTCTATGTATTTCATTTCTGATTTTTTTTAAATGTATTAATGTCGTCTTCAAGTGTGAATGATGAGAAAATAGTGTGGAAAATTAGATCTGGCCTGATTCATCACAAGTTAGTCCAATTTGACACTGGTGAAACACTATTGACTTCAATGGAGTAACACCAGTGTAAAGAGAGAGTCAGGCAGTGGTGATTGAAGCCCCATAGTTGCGAGTTTTGGCAATTTTTTTTATAATCAAATAATTATTCACTTTTTTTTCCTTATTCAACCATTGCTACCAAAATATAGGAATGATGAAAAAGGAGTTTTTCTAGAAAAAAAGGGCCTGATTTTCTGCTAATATAAACTGGTGCAGCTCCATTTGCCTCAGTATAGTCAATGGAGAGATATCAGTTTATACCAGCAGAGAATTTAGCCCACCATATCCTATAGTGATAAATTAAATTAATGTAAAAATATCTTTGTCCAGTTATCCCTGAGAAAGTCACTTAGTATGAAACTGGAGACAGTATCTGTTGAGTAATGACCTGCTATTGAAAGAAGACTCCTACTTCTGTTGGATTAGTAGGCTTTTCCCATTACCAAGTTTCACAAAATGCTAATAAAATATTTATTTGGCTATTACTTTTCTTGACCTATTAGTTGAATTCACTAATGGATTCAGGCTTCCCATAGATAAAGTTATACATTGATCTGAAGCTTAGCTAAGCTATTCTCATCTTTGGTGTCTATTTAAAATTTTCCCTAAAATGTATTCCTACCTTTTAAAATCAAAGTAAAGTCTATAAAGTTGTGAAAATGAAAGGAGAAAAAAATTCACAAATCTTACTTCAAATATTCCTTTCTCAATAAGCATGTGAAAGGAAAATTAATTGTCCAGTCCAATGGCCTTTGTTTAGGATATTGTATTAAAACCATATAACTCTATGTTGTGTATTTCACGTTTGGTCAAAGATTTATTAATTGAAAAAAATTCTGGTTCCTAGGCGAAAATCTCCTCTCGGATCTTACTAATGGATCTTGAATCAAATTTTCTTATCTCCATACATATCTTCCATACAAGGCAGCAGGAATTCAACATGTAGGAAAACTGGGTGGGATATTGGAGTTGATAGGCATCAGGGAGGATTTAAAAGGGATTCTTGCCCAAACAACAGAAGGAGTTAAATGATTTCTTCTTCAAAATATATACGCATGATAAATGTGAAAGAAGCATTGAGGTTCAAAATGCTGTTTATAGGAAAGATTCATGTACTATTAAAGAGACTGCCAAGTCCCTGTGGATGGTATCTAAGGCAGCTCAGGAAGTTTAGTTCCATCCGCAGAAATGCTGCCCCTGAAAACACTACACCCTGCAGGAGCTAACATTCAAAAAGGTTGGCTCTTTTTTAAATTTTATCAAGCCTCAGGAGAGAAGAAGTAAGGCAAATGTTGGGAGGGCAAAAATTAAGGGTCTTCTCTAGAGAGAGTAATGTCCTGATTCTGTGAGGTACTGAACACCTACTCACATCTCTATGTGAAGTCAGTGGGAGCTGAGTGTTCCCAGCATCTTGCAGGGGTGAGTTCTAAGGGGGAGGATAATGCATGTGACATCTTTCTTACCCAGGCAAGTGGAAAGCAGGCTTCCTGAAAGAGGATGTGCTTTAATGATCTTGCTGTGTTTCCATTCTGATAAATCTGTAATAGGAGTTATAGGTGCGAAATGCACATACCTGATAGTAGGGTTGGAATTTTATCATGGAAAAAGGGACAAAAATTTTCAACAAAAAATTTAATGTAAAATGTTTCTGAATGTATAGTGGCCATACTGGGCCATACCAAAGGTCCATCTTGCCCAGTTTCCTGTCTTCTGACAGTGGCCAATGTCAGATACTTCAAAGGGAATGAAAAGAAATTATCAAGTGATCCATCCTTTGTCATCCAGTCCCAGCATCTGGCCGTCAGAGCTTATGGACAGCCAGAGCATGAGGTTGCGTCCCTGACCATCTTGACTAATTGCCACTAGATCATTGCTACTGATCTAATTATTTTTTGAAACCAGTTATAGTTTTGGCCTTCAATGTCCCTTGGAAACAAGTTCCACAGGAGGACTGTGCATTGTGTGAAGAAATACTTCCTTTTGTTTGTTTTAAACTTGTTGCCTATTAATTTAAAACAAACAAAAAGGAAGTACTTCTGTTTTTCAACCATCTTTATTCTACAAGGTTTATCACATACAGACACCCCCCGGGTTACGCAAACCTGATTTACGGAACTTTTTCCATAAATGCAGATTTGTGTAAGCTAGAAATAGGAGGGTGTGTGTGTGTGTTTGTTTTTGGAGGTTTTTTGCATAATGGTCGGGTATACTTTTCCAACTTAAGTCGGGGAGTGTCTGTACTGTCGCCTTCATTTGGCACCCCCTGGGATAACATATCCCCTAAATGACTACTAGCCTTAAGGTATGTGAAGCATTCTGGAAATCTGTTGCATATATGGCTATAGGATGGTTGAATAATACCAAATAGAATAGTTTGTTTTCTCCATGAAATAGCAAGGCATACACTGAACATGGATTTAAAACTAATGTCTGTCATTTGTTGTCTGTCACGTTATTGATTTGAACTGGGACCATATAGAATATGGTTGCAACCAAAGTCCTGAAGTGGCACCAAATCTTGTATAAAGGGAGTCAAATGAGGTGTCTGAGACCAGGTTATGGTAGCTGGTTATGATTATGCTTATGATTATGTTATGATTATGTCATTTTTGTAGCTGAAGTTATGAATATTGGCTATATACTGTCTGTATTTGAAACTTATGCTATGCTTCTGGGTAACATTCCAGACAAGTTGGTGTTAGCTCTGCCTAGCCTGCTTGATGGCCCATTAAGGACCATCAGCTATACAACTGACCCATTGAGGGAAGGCAGATACGCCTTGTAACTCAGCAAAGTACGCAGGAACTTGCCCATGTGACTCCAGACTCCATTTTGCTGTAATTTTCTACAGTAAGAACAAAGAGGTGTTCTTACACCTGGAAAAGACTATAAAAGGCTGATGCCTCATCTCCATCTTGTCTTAAATCCTGTTTCATACCTCTATAGGGACTTTGCTACAAACAGAAGCTTTACACAAAGGACTGACGACCCATCCCAGCTGTGGATGTACTCCAGAGACTTGATTTGAACTTGCAGTTTATTCTATCACTGCTGCAAGCCTGAACTAAGAACTTTGCCATTACTGTATGTAATTGATTCCATTTGGCCAATTCTAGCTCTCATCTATATCTTTTTCCTTTTATGAATAAACCTTTAGATTTTAGATTCTAAAGGATTGGCAACAGCATGATTTGCAGGTAAGATCTGATTTATATATTGACCTGGGTCTGGGGCTTGGTCCTTCGGGATCAGGAGAACATTTTTTTTCTTTTACTGGGATATTGGTTTTCATAACCATTTGTCCCCTTAACGAGTGGCACTGGTGGTGAAACTGGGAAACTGGAGTGTCTAAGGGAATTGCTTGCATGATTTGTGGTTAGCCAGTGGGGTGAAACCAAAGTCCTTTTGGTCTGGCTGGTTTGGTTTGCCTTAGAGGTGGAAAAATCCCAGCCTTGGGCTGTAACTGCCCTGTTTTAAGCAATTTGTCCTGAATTGGCACAGAACCAGCATTGTTACACTGTCATGCAAATATACGTTATTTTTTAAGATGCCTTCTGTCTACAGTAGCAGCTGAAATGCATTTGTGAACCATGTAGATACACTGTGGAGATGAAAGGAATCAAATGGAGCACAGAGAGAAGTAGTAGAATGTGAGCCCCATTACTGCCTTTCTCCCAGTAATACTGCATGCGTGATACATGAGAAAGATGACATCATCCACCAAAGGGCCTGAATTCACAAACATACCATAAATAAATCATTCAACAAAATGAACCAGCAACAGGGGCTATTGGAGTCATGTGCTTAAACATGCATTAATTACCCAATAATCTAGACCAGCTCCTTCAGAGTGTTTCCAATCTCTCAGGTAAATACCATAAATATAGTCATCTAAAAATTATGATACATGTTTATTGTGTTTCCTTTAAATTCACAGCTGGCTTTGTGAAGAATAAAAACCCTTTTATAGTATTTTTAAATAAACCACCAGAGAGCATGGGATAGGGTAAGACGGAAAAGAGATAACCAGGGATAAGAGGGAAAGAAACTCTGCTCTTAGGCAAGTCTTGTTTTTAAAGAATGTTTACTTCCTCCCCATCCCAATTATTTTTCTTAGTGATTTTGTATCTGAGGATCAGTAATAGATGTGAATGCACAATTATTATGACAGACATTTGTACACTGTTCACTAGCTACTTTTCAAAGTATTTACTGCCCAAGTATTTAAATATAATACAATATTTCATTCTACATAGTCAGAATACTTTAATTGCTCTCAGCTGTACAGAATACATTACTGGAAGTGCAAGAAAATGTGGCAGTAACTAATGTTTCTCAAAACAATGTTTTTCTCAGAAAAAGAAATCTGAGTACTGTACTTTGAAGCAACATTTAGAAACAGAAAAACGTTCCACATTTCAGAGGCAAATAGCATAGGATGCCAGTTTCAAAATCACTGACTATAGAATTCTGGAGCTCATCATTTGAAGCATCAGTCACAATAATCTGGTCACTGTAATTTGATGCCAGCAAAATTCAAGGCAGGGATGGCACTTGGAGAAATATTTGCATATGTTTCTGTATTTTAAAGCTAAAATCAGATTATCACCCTTTTTTTAAAAGTTACATACAACTTGCTTAAATTTTAATTCTAAAGGTGTTTTTGCTTTATGATGCATGCACCTGATTACTAAATGACAAACAGAAAAGTTATATGACGAATCTACATCACTTGCCTGGAAAGTTTGAACTCAGTGGTAAGTATCAATGGTGCAGTGGGAAAGAAAAGTGCAGGATATACAAACTATCCAACAGGTGTAAATGCTTCATAAAGAATGGAGTATCCATTTGAGTCCCAAGATCCAACTGGTGAGTCCATAAAAGGTAACGGCGTGTTCTTACTAAGTGTGATTGAAAGTTTGCCCCATTTTGCCAAATTCACTTTCTCTTCAAGGACTGTACAGTGATTGTGTGTATGCCAGACATAACAGACATTTTGAAAATTTGGCTCAGTTCTAATAGTATTCAGTACATGTGTTGTGATTTCGCTTTCAAAGCTTTGCCAATATTAAGGGCTAGTCTGTATCTTAATGTCAGGGCTCTTCTTTGAGAGGGATCCATGCTGCCACAGAAGCTGGAGGAGGAATTTTGTCTTCCTGCCAAAATGCTTTACTTCAAGCTTAAAGGATGGCAGCTGAGTCCCCCCCCTTAAGTGGGTGCGCGGTGCACTCTCCACTGTACATAGCCAACTCATCTGGCTGTGGCAAAGGAGATGAGGCTTTGACATATTCTGATTCAGCACTTTGGGGGGAGGCTAGCCAGCCTAGCCAGTGATTTCAGGGAGCAATGATAGTGCCCAAAAACACTGTGGCTCGCTAGTGCACAAAGAAAGAAGTGAAGTAAGGTTTTTGTGCTTTTTCCCATGCACTAGTGCATCGATGCAGGGCCATCCACAGCATGGCTCTGATAATTTTATCTGTCAATAGTATCACTTTCATGAAAAGTATACAGTACTTGGTCCTGATTAGAACTGGATGAAAATTTTCAGATTTATTGAGATTTCAGGTTGATTGAAACTAGTCAGAGTTTGAGATGAATTTGGCAAATAGTTTCAGCCAAAAAAAGAAGAAGAAAAAAAAAGATTTTTTTTCTCCAAAAGAGTTGAAATTGGGGCTGTTGTTTAATTGCAGTTAACTCACGCGATTAAAAAAATTAATCGTGATTAGTCACAGTTTTAATTGCACTGTTAAACAAGAGACTACCAATTCAAATTTATTAAATATTTTGGATGTTTTTCTACATGTCCATGTATATCTTGTATTCTGTGTTGTAACTGAAATAAAAAACAAAACAATGTAAAACTTCAGAGGCTACAAGTCCTCTCAGTTCTTGTTCAGCAAATCACTAAGACAAACAAGTTTGTTTACATTTACAGGAGATAATGCTGCCCCCTTATTATTAACAATGTCACCTGAAAGTGAGAACAGGCATTCACATGGCATTGTGTAGCCAGCATTACAAGATATTTACATGCCAGATATGCTAAACATTCATATGCCCCTTCATGCTTCAGCCACCATTCCAGAGGACATGCTTCCATGCTGATGATGTTCGTTAAAAAAATAACATGTTAATTAAATTTGTGACTGAACTCCTTGGGGGAGAATTGTATGTCCCCTGCTCTGTTTTACCCATATTCTGCCTCATATTTCATGTTATAGCAGTCTCAGATGATGACGCAGCACGTGTTCATTTTAAGAACACTTTCACTGCAGATTTCACAAAACACAAAGAAGGTACCAATGTGAGATTTGTAAAGAGAGCTATAGCACTTGACCCAAGATTTAAGAATCTGAAGTGCCTTCCAAATTCTGAGACGGACAAGGTAGGGAATATGCTTTCAGAAATCTTAAAAGAGCAACACTCTGATGCAGAAACTACAGAACCCAAACCATCAAAAAAGAAAAGCAACCATCTTCTGGTGACATCTGACTCATAATGAAAATAAACATGCATCAGTCCGCACTGATTTTGATGGTTTTCGAGCAGAACCCGTCATAAACATGGACGCATGTCCCCTGGAATGGTGGTTGAAGTATGCGCATCTGGCGTAAATATCTTGTGACGCTGGCTACAACAGTGCCATGAGAACACCTGTTCTCACTTTCAGGTGACACTGTAAACAAGAAGTGGGCAGCATTATCTCCTGCATATGTAAACGAGCTTGTTTGCCTGAGTGATTGGCTGAACAAGAAGTAGGACTGAATGGACTTGCAAGCTCTAACATTTTACATTGTTTTATTTTTGAATGCAGTATTTTTGTACATAATTCTATATTTGCAAGTTCAACTTTCATGATAAAGATATTGCATTACAGTACTTGTATTAGGTAAATTGAAAAATACTATTTCTTTTGTCTTTTTGCAGTGCAAACACTTGTAAGAAAAAATAAATATAAAGTGAGCACTGTACACTTTGTATCTGTGTTGTAATTGAAATCAATATATTTGAAAATGTAGAAAACATCCAAAAACATTTAAATAAATGGGTTTTCTATTATTAACAGTGCAATTAATCACACAATTAATCAAGATTAATTATTTTAATTGCTTGACAGCTCTAGTTGAAATGATTTGTTTCAACAGTTTCCAGATGAAACATTTTGTACCTTCATTTTGAGACAAAAATTTTTTTCAAAATTTAGCCAGATTTATTTTTTAAAAGACTGCATTTCAGGTCAAACACATTTTTTTTTACCTGAAACAATTTTTGTTTGTTTGTTTATTTTTGGTTTGGTTTGTTTCAGCAAAGTGGATTTTTCAGGATTATTATTATTTTTTGATTCAGCCACAGTTCATTTCTATGACCTATTTAGATATTAACATTTAAAAAAAAAAGGGTGTCAAGTTGATTAGCTCATAAAATGAAATACATGGTGGGGGGGAGGCAACTGGGTGATATTTATGGATATGACCAGAATAGTTGCAGAGATGTAGAGGTCTGATTGGAGGTTCAGACAAGGAAGAAGGGAGGTGGAGGCAACAGCAGTAATGAACAGTTCTAATGAGCTACAGGTGCATTCTTAGACTAGATGTCCACCCAAACCATCAGGCATACGTAATGTCCTGTGTATGTTCCCTTCAGATTCCAACCAAAGAAGGGACTCCCCCCTGATCCAGATCCATCCTAGGTCTTTCATTGAACACACTGTATGCCAGGATAAAACTTCAGCTGTTGAGTCACTGTGGCCTGACTATGCATGGAATGCAGACATAATAGAAAACAATGACAGTTATATACCTCACTATTACAGCAATAGTAGAACTGGTTGAGATTTCCAAAGTTTGTGTTTTCAATGAAACCTTTGTGATGTTCTTTGGTTTTTTGTTTGTTTTATTTTCTGTTGATGTTAGTTGTTTTTTTGGAGTGGGGAAATTTCCTGTGATTTTTGATTAGCAGAAGAACTTGTTGAAATGTTTTTATGTTCATAATTTCAGGGGGGAAATGGACGAAATTTTCACAAACTTTCTTCACAGCTTTCCCATCAGTCCATGTCTAATCTTGCTTTGTGGAAGTTCTGGTGAGCTGTAACACAGCTGTATGGTCTAGCGCAGTATGAGTGAGTTACTAAGTAAATAAATTATTATTAATAATAATTTGCATTACCATAGTGCCTTGGATCTGCAGGCATGGATCAGGACCTCACTATGCTAGATGTACAAACAGAGAACATAAAGACAGGCCCTGTCCCTTGTATTATAATCCAGTTTACCAAAATAACTGTGCATTTCTAACTGCCAGAAACAATTTCTAACAGAATTTATTTGAATACTGGATACCTCCATGTAACTCTTTTGCATTTAAGCTTCTCTTAATCCTGCCACAATGACAGGACACTTGTTTAAGCATGAGCCAAAAGAGTGTATTTCTTCATATAACTTTTGTTTTCAGGTTATTGGCTAAAATTCTTTAACGTTTTAGAAAGTACTTTACTAGCAGAAAATAAAATCTCTCAGGAATTAATTATGTTTGTTTTTCTTTCAAGTGAGAATATTTTTGAAGGAATTAGGAAATCTTCATTTGCAGCTAAATAGGTATTATATTCAAGGATTTTAAATAAGTAGTTATGGTAATTCGGTTTATGGTATCCATTTCTATGTATGTGGAGAGAAGATACTACTGGTGCTCATTTAAAAATTGTGAGGATTTATAGAGGAAAATAGAAATGTTTTTATACATAGGAAACTGATGTAAATATGGAATTTCATTTTTAATAAAGTGAGATACTTAGGCCCCCAAACTTGTAACTAGGGCTCTATATGGGGCTAATCCATGCATTACTAGTCACAGGATCAGGGTTTAAATATACCCATTTTAATATCAGTACCCAGAAGTCTCTTTCCGCTCTCAGCTCTTTCATGGCTATTTTCATAAGTATTTCAGTGTTGTCTGGACTCTAAGAACAAGACAAAAGATTCTGAAGATACCTCTACAGTTTTTCATTTACATTCCACAATTTACCTCTCTGCCAAACAGATGATGCCATCCCATATTAATTATTGCGAATTATTATTTATTGAATGCTACCAATGTATTTAGAGCTGTACAAACAGAATGGAAGACTTGGTCCTATCTCAAATTGCTTACTGGATAAATCAGCTTCATATAGTATTACAGATGATGCATCAGAAGGTTCAGTCTCCAAGTGACGCACTTCGATATTTGGTGAAGTATTGCTTAAAGAGTTAGTGGAAGAGGTGTTTTATGGAGGTATGAGGATAACAGGGAGAAGATTATTTAGATCACAAGAAGAGAAAGGGAGACATAGATAAAGGCATAAAGGTGAGAAGACTACATGCCTGAATCCTGTTTCAGTGATTACACTTGAGCATGTTCTCAAAGTTCCTCATGCGCTTAAGTGCTGTGCTGAATCAGGGCATTACTGTTTTAATACTTGTATTCTGATAACTTCCACAGGCCCCAGTCAAAATTTCGTTTTTTACATCATTTCTCCCCTTTTTTCTTTTCCTTTTTGTCACTGTGCAATAAAGTGAATTATATCCATTTTTTGTTTGTTATTTGTTTTCCCCTCTCACTTTTTCATTTGCTTTTTAATGCTCTGTAACTGTTCAAAACCACTTCAACTTTAGAAAAGTGTGTGGCAAAAGGAAAAATGAGACTGTGTAACTTTGTAACTCTGTGCCTTTTAAAAGCTTTTCTCAGCTTTTTTGAAAAGTTAGTGTGGCAGAGTTACAGAGTTTCTTTTTTCCTTTTCCCTCTCTGTACCTTTTCCAAAGTTAAGGAAGGTTTGGAAAGTTACAAATTGTCAAAAATAAAATTAAAAATTGTGTGTGGGGAAGAAGGGGGACCTCAGACATTCATTCTATTGCATTTAGTAGAAAAGGAGGGGACACAAAAATACAGAGTCTAAATTTCAATGAACAATCCAAACTTTTTTATTAAGCTGTAAGTTTATTTGCAAATGGCTTACATTTTTTTAAAAACTAAACATTTTTTGTTGGAAAAAATGTTTTGGATGAAAAAATTGGACCATCTGTAATTGGGCCCCATTGTGCAAGGCAATGAAATTAACAATAGTAGATAAGACTCCTGCAAACAGATGTTTTCTCCTTGATTTTCAAAATCAGCTATCACCAACTGCCCATAACTCAGTGATCCCCAAACCTTTCAGGGTCATGCCTCCCTTGCCCCTTTCCATGGAGAAAGGGGAGGGGACGCAGACTAGGATAAGGGGGCCGAGGATCAAGCTGTAGCTGGGGATGGGGGTGGGGCTGGAAATGGGACCAGGGCTGGGACTGGATCCATGGCCAGGGGCTGAGGCTTGGGGCAGGGGTGGGAGCAGAGCAGTAACTAGTCCGCAATGAGGGTCAGCAGCTGGGCCCATGTCTGGGTGCAGATCTGCAGCTGGGGTCGAGGCTGGAGATGGGGCAGGAAGCCAGGGATGTAGCCAGAGCAGAACCAGGGACAGGGAGGGGTTGGGTGGGGCTTCCTCCCTGCCCCCATAGGGATTGGCCTGAGCCCCGCCATGCCCTGAGAACATTCCTCTGTGCCCCCCAGTTTAGGGACCTCTGCCCTAAGTATTAGTAATGATATATTGGTCATGTTTTGTGAGCATTGCTGTAGAAATAGATCAGGAGAAGGAATGTTGGAAGGGCAGACCTGTGTAGCACCTTGAAAGTAATGGCAAGAAACTTGAACCTGATGTGAAAAGATAAGGGGAAATCTAGTGACTGGATTCAAAAGAGAAGAGTGGCAATGTCAGAGCACCAGGAGAAGACAATTTTTTCAAGAGCATTTTTTATAAGCAAGATGAAATACATGGAGGCCAACAAAGGTAAGATTACAGGAATCAAACTGGCCCAGGACAAGGATTTTGACAGGTGGTATTGTGACCTGGGTCTTTAAGAGCAGCCTGCTGACAGCTACTAATCCAGGAAGCCGAGCCCCAGTTTGAGGCTCTACCCTGCTGTACCATTGGCAGAGTCACCAATTGACCTGCTGGTCCTACTTAAATCATCAGCAGGAAAAGGAAGCTGTTTGAACAACTGGGATCTACACTTAGGAAGGAACAATCAGTTTCACACTTACAGAATGGGAAGAGACTGTCTAGGAAGGAGTATGGCAGAAAGGGATCTAGGGGTTATAGTGGACCACAAGCTAAATATGAGTCAACAGTGCGATGCTAAAAGCAGCAAAGAGTCCTGTGGCACCTTATAGACTAACAGACGTATTGTAGCGTGAGCTTTCGTGGGTGAATACCCACTTCGTTGGATCATGCACCCGACAAAGTGGGTACTCACCCACAAAAGCTCATGCTCCAATATGTCTGTTAGTCTATAAGGTGCCACAGGACTCTTTGCTGCTTTTACAGATCCAGACTAACACAGCTACCCCTCTGATACTTGACAGTGTGATGCTGTTGCAAAAAAAGCAAACATGATTCTGGGATGCATTAACAGGTGTGTTATGAACAATACATGAGAAGTCATTCTTCCGCTGTACTCTGCACTGGTTGGGCCTCAAGAGTATTATGTCCAGTTCTGGGCACTGCATTTCAAGAAAGATGTGGAGAAATTGGAGATGGTCCAGAGAAGGCAACAAGAATGATTAAAGGTCTAGAGAACATGACCTATGAAGGAAGGCTGAAAGAATTGGGTTGTTTAGTTTGGAAAAGAGAAGACAGAGAGGACATGACAGTTGTTTTCAGGGATCTAAAAGGGTGTCATAAGGAGGAGGGAGAAAACTTGTTCATCTTAGCCTCTAAGGATAGAACAAGAAGAAATGGGCTTAAACTGAAGCAAGGGAGGTTTAGGTTGGACATTAGGAAAAAGTTTCTAACACTGGAATAAATTGCCTAGGGAGGTTGTGGAATCTCCATCTCTGGAGATATTTAAGAGTAGGTTAGATAAATGTCAATCAGGGATGGTCTAGACAGTATTTAGTCCTGCCATGAGGACAGAGGACTGGACTCGATGATCTCTCAAGGTCCCTTTCAGTCCTAGAATCTATGAATCTACCTGCTCTGGACTGTGTACCTTGTGCCTCCAGCTTCCATTCCTGCAGCTTATCTTCCTGGCACCTTGAGGGCTTGTCTCCTAGCATCTGACTTGTCCTCTGGTTTGTCCCCTGTCTCTGACCCTTGGATATCCTGAGTCTGGTTACCAACTTGTGGTTCTGATCTCTGCTTAGTCTTTTGTCTCTGATCTCCCGGTATCATGACCCAGCTGACTCTTGGCTCCTGACTGTGGACCCTGGCTCTGACCACTATGTCTGACTGCCCATGATCTGGTCCTGACAGGTGGGAAGCCTATGATGGTACCTCCCATAAGGCTCTATGGAAATATGCTTAGAATGTGTTTTATGCTACATATGCCATCATGTAACATATCTCCGTAAAGGTTATGATCTCCTGAACGTATTAATCCTATTTGCATGCATGTATCATTTTTGTATTCGATGTTATGAATGTTATGAATGTTGGCTGTGTATTGGCTTGATTTCTAAATAACCTTAGTAGAGCATTTGGTCAGTTCCTGGAGAAAGGAATGTTGAAATTAAGTACCTAATCAGGAAACACTTAAAGGACAATTGATCTTGGAATGCTCCAATCCACGTAAGAAGTCTACTTGAGGAAGTTCAAGGTAGCATGTAAACAATGGATGCTACCTGTAAAAACTGTGAGTCGTGCATGGACATGTGACTTGCCCAGGTTACTCTTAAACTCTATCTTGGGCCACGTCCAGACTAGGAATTAAAATCGATTTTAGATACGCAACTTCAGCTACGAGAATAACGTAGCTGAAGTCGAATTTCTAAAATCGAGGTACTCACCAGTCTGGACGACGCAGCATCGATGTCCGCGGCTCTCCGTGTCGATTCCGGAACTCCGTTCGGATTGATGGAGTTCCGGAATCGATGTAAGCGCGCTCGGGGATCGATACACCGCGTCCAGACTAGACGCGATATATCGATCCCCGAGCAATCGATTTTAACCCGCCGATGCCGCGGGTTAGTCTGGACGAGGGCTTGGAGCTGGATGTTGCATAGAAGTGAGGAGGGGATCTCCACCCACAAGAGAAAGTCTATTTAAACCCCTGGGAGACCCCTCCATTTTGTCTTCAGCTGGCTAAAAAGAGAGCATCTCCACTCCCCAGGATACTTGGAAGAAACTGGAACAAAGGGCAGTGACTGCAAGGAGTGTGAGTGATTGCTGGACCCAGGGTAAAAGGAGATTAGTCTGTAAAAGGGAGCATTCTGGAACTGGTGAGGATCTTATCTATATTCAGTGTGATTAGACATAGATTTGTGCATTTTATTTTATTTTGCTTGGTGACTTACTTTGTTCTGTCTGTTACTACTTGGAACCACTTAAATCCTACTTTCTGTATTTAATAAAGTCACTTTTTACTTATTAATTAACTCAGTATGTATTAATACTTGGGGGAGCAAACAACTGTGCATATCTCTCTATCAGTGTTATAGAGGGCGAGCAATTTATGAATTTATCCTGTATAAGATTTATACAGGGTAAGACAGATTTATTTGGGTTTAGACCCCATTGGGAGTTGGGCATCTGAGTGTTAAAGACAAGAACACTTCTGTTAGCTGCTTTCAGGTAAATCTGCAGCTTTGGGGCAAGTAATTCAGACCCTGGGTCTGTGTTGGAGCAGACGGTAGTGTCTGGCTCAGCAAGACAGGGTGCTGAAGTCCTGAACTGGCAGGGAAAGCAGAGGTAGAAGTCTTGGCACATCATGTGACAGCATCCAAGAGGGTTTCTGTGATCCAACCCGTCACAATGCCACTTAAGAGATGGATCTCAGAGCTGATGTATTGTATAAAAAACAGAAGAGTCTTTGGCAGTGGCAAAAGAAAGGTGGTGGTGAGTTTTTTGTATTTATCTGGTTGTGTTTTCTATTTGATTATAGTGGTAATGAGATAAATTCTCTTATTTTTGCAACCATATGGTAAATAAAGAATATATGATGGGATGGGATGGCATGGTATGGTATGGTATAAACGTGCACAGATGTACATTTTGGGTGTCCCTATTACTCACAAATGGCTTTATTCCTTGGGCTTTCATTTTTTTACAATAAGGTTTATTGCCCTTCCTGTGAAGCATCTGCTACAGGATAATGGTAGACAGGATTTTAGACTGCATAAACCACTGATTTGATCTGCTAGTGTAACCTTTGGGTGGGACAGAGTTCACTTCATTGCCTTTCTCCAGTGCCTTAAAAAAAACCCAACTCCCATATAAAATAGCTGGGGACCCAATGCTCGGATTTTCAGCAAGGATCACACAGGGTCAATCTCCCCACATTCAAGTCCCAAAAGGAACTAAAGAAATGAATTTAATTAAATAACTTTATAAAATCTTATGCTAAAGAAACAAATCTAATTTTTACAGCATGACATGGCTATTTTATAATCCACAGACATTACCTTCACAATTATACATAAACATAAATAAAGAAAACAAATTAAAATCTGAACAGTTCAGTCCCCACAGAAACGCAGTGAGAAGAAACTGAGAGGTCCCAAAAGCTTAGGTTTTGTTCACCTAAGTCTGAGTTAGAGCCTTTGATCACCAAATATACACAGTCTGTTGAGTCTAAAACAGCATCTTTCCTCCACTTGCTTGTAGGAATCTTTAGTTGAAATTCAGGCAGACTCTTCCTCTGCTGAAATCACTGCTAGCCAGTCAGCTAACTGATTAACCAATCACACAGCTAAGTGTATAGAGTTAAAGAAAACTCTGTTGCAAGAAAATACAAAACTAAGAATAGCAAAATAGAAACTACTCTTTCCCCATTACTACACTTTAAGAAAAGTTGGTGACTCAGACTAGTTAAGACAATTTAACTAGAACAGTTTGGTTGAAATCAAAACAACATTCACAGTATACAATTAACATAGAAGTTATTTTTCTCTCCCAGTTTCCCCTGGCTGTAATTAGCATTGCCCATGCTTCCCTGGTAGAGGGTTAACAATAGCACTAACCTGCTGCAAAATGCTTCAGAGTTAGAGACAACAGCCTGCTCCTGGGCTCAGCTTCTCCCAACTGACACAGGTCACATGGCCTTCTGCAAAGCAGCTGCCCTGACTGCTTGCCCTCATGGAGTCTGAGTCCAGCAACAGGGAACCTTATTGGAGCAGTCCCAAACCTACCAACCACACCCAGTTCCAGAAGCTTGTGGATGTAGAGTGCTTAATCAGCCTAGTAACAATGACCCAGACACAACTCACTCCTACCTCCCCACAATGAGTCTCTTAGGCCACGTCCAGACTAGGTATTAAAATCGATTTTAGATACGCAACTTCAGCTACAGGAATAACGTAGCTGAAGTCGAATTTCTAAAATCGAGGTACTCACCCGTCTGGATGTCCGCGGCTCTCCGTGTCGATTCCGGAACTCCGTTCGGGTTGATGGAGTTCCGGAATCGATGTAAGCGCGCTCGGGGATTGATACATCGCGTCCAGACTAGACGCGATATATCGATCCCCGAGCAATCGATTTTAACCCGCCGATGCTGCGGGTTAGTCTGGACGTGGGCTTAAAGAGATAACTCCCTATTAGGCACATGGCTTACACTAGGACAGTGGTCACCAACCAGTCCATCGCAATCCACTGGTCAATCCTAGAAAATCTCCCACTCTATCACGGTCTCCAGCGGTGCAGCAAGGCTGCCGCTAAGACAGGCTCCCTGCCTGCCCGGGCCACACACTGCTCCCAGAAGTGGCCAGCGTGGCCCGGGGATGGGAAGGCATGGGTCTCCCTCTGCATGCTGCTCCTGCCTGCAAGCACCGTCCCTGCAGATCCCATTGGCTGGAAGTGGCAGGGGGCTGGGGTAGGAAGGGAGCCTGCCTTAGCAGCAGCCATGCTGCACTGCCAACTGGGAGCTGCCCGAGGTAAATGCTACCCAGCGGGAGGCCACACCCCAGCCATGAGCCTCCTCCTGAAGCCAGCACTCCATACCCCCTCCAACACCCCAAACCCCCTCCTGTACCCCCTCCTGCACCCAAAACCCCAGCCTTTAGCTCCCAGAGCCAGCACCCTGTACCTCCTCATACACCCCAACACTCTGCCCCAGCCCAGAACTCCCTCCTGCACCCAAACTCCCTCCCAGAGCTTGCACCCTCACCCCTACCTAGACCCCAACCCCATGCCTCAGGCTCAACCCAGAGCCTCCTCCCACACTGCAAACCCTTTGGCCCCAGCCCAGAGCCCAGAGCCCCTCCTGAACCCCAACCCCCTACACCAGCCTGGTGAAAGTGAGTGAGGGTGGGGAAGAGTGATTGATGGAAAGAGGGGGGAATTGAGTGAGTGCGGCGGGGCTTTGGGGAAAGGGTGGGGCCTCAGGGAAGGGGCGGGGTAGGTCCTGGGTTGCCCCTAAATTCAAAAAGTGAGCTTGGCCGTAAAAAGGTTGGAGACCACAGCACTAGGACAATTACTATTTGCCTGTCATATTTGGTAGAAGTGAGTAGAGCAGCCTGAAACAGACGGAATATGCTTACAGCAAGGAAGTTGTGCAGAGATCCTTAATCATTGTGAGCAAATTTACCCTTGATGCAGATTCTGTTGACCAATGCATATGGCTTTCAGGAAGACCATGATCACAGTGAGGGTAGTTTTTAGATATTACAGGGCCTGTTCCAACTCCCATTAAAGTCAAGGGGGAGAATTCCATTGACATCAATGGGAGTTGGACCACAGACATAGATTTAGCATAAATGTGGTTGTTATTTATGATGGTTTACTACTGTAAATTGGGGGCAAATCATACTATTGATTTGTAAATCAGTAGGGATTCTGCTTAATAATTTATGGCACATTTTTTCCTCCTGATCATTAATAAAGTAGCAGCCTTTTCCCACATAACTATTTTCCTGTCATATTTGGTAGAAGTGAGTAGGGCAGTCTGAAACAGATGGAATATGCCTACAGCAGGAAGGTTGTCCAGAAATGCTTAATCATTGCATGTAGAACTTAGCCTGGATGCTGATGCTGCATGGTGTGTCCTCATTCCAGTGTTCTTTAGGGCAATGTGATCTGTAGTCACTCTTTTCTTTGGTGTATGTGGAAGCAGTCACCTTTAGCACACGGCTGTCAATCTATTAGCTGGGCAATGAAACAGTAAATGTAAAAAAGATTCCATGTGAGATGGCTTTTTTGAAGACATCTGCAGTTTAGAAAGACTAGTGATTATTGGACCAACTTCTGTTGGTGACAGACAAGCTTTTGACCTGTGCAGAGCCCTTTTCTTCTTCTTAGTTATTATTGTTCATTTGTAAGTGTACAGGGATTGGATGTCAAGACAAAGATGCTTTTCTCTGAAAAAGCTACTGTATTTTCCAGAGGAAAATCAAGTGAAGTAGATTTTTATAATTTTCACTACATATGGACTTCATAAATAGTATATAAAAATAAAAGTAAATGTACATTAACTTTTACATAGGAAGAGCCTAGAAAGCCATTGTTCAGGCTTTCACAGCCAGACTATAATATCATTGTCATTTCCAAACCTTTACATAACTAATATAGGCCAGCAATCTGTTCCCCAAGAAAGGGCCACAAAAGTTTAATAAGTGCACCTACTTAATACACTCTTTAGTAATAATAATGTTTTGTGTAGCAGTAGCAGTTAGGATGAAGCACCCCAATGAGTCTAGAATATCTGTCCCATTTTGTCTCCAACTACCCTGCTGAAAGGTAGCCCTGGTATGGGGGAGTCCCAAGAGGGCATAGAGCCAGAATATACATCTCCTGTATCACCCTCATTGGAGCCCCCAACAGAGGGGACATGTCAGGCGAGGAGGGGAAGAGGATGTATGCATATGTCAGGAATGGGGAAAAGAGTGGTCAGAGGTTGAACACACCATGATCTCTCTGTGCTCAGCTGAAAGCTACTTTAGATATTATTGCCAGCTGGCACAAGTTAGAGTAGCCTTTACAACATTTGTTTTAAAATCCAGTTGAGCAAGTTTAGAGAATATCTCCACTAACCATGCTGTTAAAATATACTGTGTTAAGTCTGGGGCAAGTCACATAACAATGGGTTACCAAGCTGGCAGGAGTTCAGAGTATTTCAACAAAAAATAAAGAAAGGACTGGAAAGATTGATTTATGAGGAAAGACATTTAAGAAATCTATAGACAACTAGATGACCAAATGAGAATTAAGATGGGTAGGACATAACACAACCAGTTTGAATGGTGTGAATGCCAAGGATGGAAAGGAATTATTCAGGGCGGCGCAAGGGTTATAACTAAGGGTAATGGGATGAAATTAAGCAATCGAACCTTTAGGCAGAATATCAGGGACAACGTTCTAAATGTCTATTTACCCTGTGGAGGAACTTGCCAACTGGTGGAAGCTCCACTACGTCTGTCATTTAAAACTGAACTTAATGAAAACTACCCTATGGAGAGATATCCTGCACAGGCAGGTAATGGAGTAGATGACCAAATACATTTTCTCTCTGTGTGTCTCTTAATTCCAAGATTTTATAACAGTTCAAGTTGAACACTTTTAGCCTGGTCATATAATGTACCATTACACCCAACTTGAGGTAGTACTATGTGATGCTGAGGAATTGACTTGAATGGAACTGTTTAAAATGTTCACATAGACTATTCTTGCATTTTGAGTTTTAGTAGACTGGAAGGATTACATGATCTTAGAAGAGGTAATATAAATGGGGAGGAGAAGACAGAGTCAGGGAGATAAATGAAGAAAATCACCTGCACTATTTTGGGAAGATTGTGCTCCCTATGATGCCATGATTGTAATAAGTGTTTAAAGCTTGCATGAATTGGACATTGTGAGTCCTGAATGAGCAATTATCACTCCGTTACTTAATTCTTTGTAATGTGGGCTGATCAAGCTTTCAATTGCTACTAAAACCTATGTTAATCTTCTATAGCCTTGTAAAACTTTAAACATTCTAAACATATCATAGAAAAAAACCCCTTTCCTTTTATTTCTTTATCATATAAACATAGGGCTTGAAGAGGCCTCAAGAATCATTTAGTCTATCTTGCCACACAGAGGAAGGATTGAATATACCTAGACCATCTCTGACAGGTGTTGGTCTAACCTGTTCTTAAAACCCTCCAATGATAGGGATTCAACAGCCTCCCTTGGAAAGCTCTTCCAGTGCTTGACTACTCTTATCGTTAGAAAAAGATTCACAGAATCATAGGGTATGGCTACATTTGGAATTTCAAAGCGCTGCCACGGCAGCGCTCTGCAGTGCTTTGAAGTGTGAGTGTAGTCAGAGCGGCAGCGCTGGGAGAGAGCTCTCCCAGCGCTGCATGCAAACCACATCCCTTACGGGTGTAGTGTGCAGCGCTGGGAGCCGCGCTCCCAGCGCTGCTGCCCTGATTACACTGACGCTTTACAGCGCTGTATCTTGCAGCGCTCAGGGGGGTGTTTTTTCACACCCCAGTTGCAGCGTTGTAAAGTGTGAGTGTAGCCAAGGCCATAGAAATTTAGGGCTGGAAGTGACATTGAGAAGCCATCAGGTCCAGCCCCTGCACTGAAGCAGGGCCAAGTAAACCAGACCATCCCTGAAAGGTGTTTGTTCAACCCGTTCTTAAACCTCCAATGGTGGGGATTCCACAACCTCCCTTGGAAGCCTATTCCAGAACTTAACTATCCTTATAGTTGGAAAGTTTTTCCTAATATCTAATCTAAATCACCCTCACTACAGATTAAGCCCATTACTCCTTGTCCTACCTTCAGTGGACATGAAGAACAATTAATCATCATCCTCTTTACAACAGCTGTTAACATATTTGAAGACTGTTATCATGTCCCTTCCTCTGTCTTTTCAAAAACGAAACATGCCCAGTTTTTTTCAGTCTTTCCTCATAGGTCAGGTTTTCTAAACCTTTTTTATTTTTGTTGCTCTCGTCTGGACTCTCTATAATTTATTCACATCTTTCCTAAAGTGTGAAACCCAGAATTGGTTACAATACTTCAGCTGAGGCTTCACCGGTGCCAAGTGGAGTGGGATAATTACCTCCTGTGTCTTACATTCCAGAATGATTTTATTCTTTTTCACAACAGCATCACTCTATTGACTCGTTGTGATGTTGCACTCCATAATGTTTTATGGAAATATGCTTATGAGTGTGAATATAATGTAACTGGAATATGCTTTATGCAAAAGGTCTCATATGGTATCATAACAAAGGTTATAACCTTCTGGGTGTGTTCATCCTATTTGCATGAATGTATCATTCTTGTATCTGAAACTAGGAATATGAAGTATAACTCTGAGGTCCTATTGTAATTATGCAAAGTGTGGGCCATTAATGGTGGTTTGGAAGTTTGATGGCCCATTGACTAGGACAAGTGGTTGTAAATAGTCTGTTTACTTGCAAACCTTCCTGGGTGCATGAGGGCCAGCCCTGGAAGAATGGATTCTTGGGTCACACAGGACATGTGACCATGTCTCCTGATACTGGAATTCATCTTAAACCTGGTGCTTTTCAATTCAGAAGGAGGGGTGGGGACCCAGAGAGACAAAAGATTCCCCCTTAGTGCCAAAGTTATAAAAGGGGGTCGAACAGAACAAAGGGGTCTACTAGTCATGAGAAAACCCCTAGTTTCCTCCTAAGATGTCTGTTAACAAGGACTGTCTGTTAACAGGGGAAAGGATTGACCCAGACTAGGAAGGAGTCTAGTTTGTGAAAGAAGATTATTGGAACATCTTTGAGGGTGAGATTTTACCTGTAATCAGTTTCTTAATGTATTAGGATTAGACTTGCATGCTGTTGCTTTATTTTGCTTGGTGACTTACTTTGTTCTGTCTGTTACTTGAAACCACTTAAATCCTACTTTTTATACTTAATAAAATCACTTTTGTTTATTAATTAACCCAGAGTAAGTGATTAATACCTGGGGGAGCAAACAGCTGTGCATCTCTCTCTATCGGTGTTATAGAGGGTGGACAACTTATGAGTTTATGTTTTATAAGCCGTGTACAGGTTAAAACAGATTAATTAGGGGTTTCGATCCCACTGGGAACTGGGTGTCTGGGTGCTGGAGATAGGTGACCTGCCGAACAGTTTTTGGTTAAAGTCTGCAGCTTTGGGAGCATGAACCAGACCTGGGTCTGTGTTGCAGCAGGCTAGCATGTCTGGCTCAACAAGGCAGGGTTCTGGAAGTACCAAGGGAAAACAGGCTCAGAGGTGACTTCAGCACATTAGGTGACAGCGCCAAGGGGGTCTCTGTGACCGAACCTGTCACGCTTGTATTCAGTTTATGATCCACTATAACCTTCAGATCCTTTGTGTGTGTGTGTGTGTGTGTGTGTGTGTGTGTGTGTGTGCTGCCTAGCAAGTTATTCTCATTTTGTATGTGTGCATTTGATTTCTTTTCTTCCTAACTACTTTGCACTGGCTTCTTGGCTTCTTTCTCACTGTGGTGGTAGACAATAATCTACAGGCTATACTTATTCATGGAAATCTTACAGCTTGTTTTTAAGACATTTGCCAGAATATTCTAGGTCTGATTCTGCATTCCTTTCACACTAAATTACCATTGATTTTGAGATTGGGCTCAGCATGAGGATTTATTTTACCTATTACTGTCTACCATGGGATTTCTTATGTCTGTCTTGTCATTACCATTTCTCCATCTGTTTTTGTAGGATTTTCAGATTGTGTGTAAATGTAATGGGCCATGACCTCAACTACAGCCAAATTACACATTGCTGAAGTTAGGCGTGAGAGATGCCTCTGATTCTCATGCAGTGCTATTATCTCATGCAGTGCTATGCATGCTATTATTGCATAACAGTGGTGGAAGGCTCAGCATCTAATCTAGTGAATCTCTCCAGATGTGATCAAGCTGGGAACATCTGTGTGGAGGCTTTGTGGTTCTAACATACTCCAAGCTGCAACTGCCGAGAAAGTGCTGAAAACAGAGCCAAGGATTTGTGCAGCATGGAGGGATCCCTGTCATGCGCCCTTTCCCCCAGCCACATTCTTCATGTCCCGCTACACCCGTAGCAAAGAAAAGGAGTAATCTGCGAGTGTCCACACAGCTCTGCACCACTGGAGATTCACCCTTTTTAGTTGTCTGTAGGTCCATATTAAGATGGCAATGCAGCACATAGCAACTTCACTTCACTGGAGAACCTGGCCCCACATAGAGATTTAAGATGGCAAAAGAAGTGGGGGAAGAGTGAAATAAATTCTGGTTCTAGTGACGTCAATGAGAGTTTTGCCATTGATTTCAATGGAGCCAGGATTTATTTCACCCTTATATTTTAAATCACTCTTCAGATTAAGATCTCTCTGGGTAGAGATTACCTCATCATCTCTATTAAGAGCACACTTTTTTCACTATGTAAACAATAATTAGTTAATAATTAATATTCAAAACAAGAAAAATGTAATGAGCAACATCAGACTTACTGTAAAGACTAAAACCAAAGGCTGATTAATATCTAGAGATATATTAATCAAAGAAAGGAAAACTATTGGAGCCTTCCCACTGAGGTCAACATCACTAATGAATCCAATCAGATGCTCAGTGTAGCCTTCCAACTTATAACATACATTTCTTAACTATTAATCTGCATGATGACTCCCTATCATTCACAATTGTCTCTCTGTGACACACATCTAGCAATCACATGAAAAGACAGATGTCTATGCTTGAATATCTTACTACTAGAGGCATGTGTCTAAATAATATGCAGAGTGTGTTTCCAAAGCAAGCGTAATGGCTCTGTTGAATTAAAGGAAACTTGCCAGGTATCAGGTGCAAGTTAGGTTAAATGGAAATCTGATAGGCTGTCTGAATTTGTTGGACATTGAATATATTTCAATAAAGATACTCCACATTTACACGCTGCTTTATATTTTCAAAGTACTGCACAGTACAATTTAATTAGGCATGAAAACACCCATAGTGGTAGCTATGTAAAATGCAGAAGTATTATTGTGGCACCAGTAAAGATTCCTTTACCACTAGCTATACCTGATATGACTTTTATGATGGTACTATTCTCAATAATTCCTCTTCTTCTTTGTTTTTACTCCCTTCAAATGTTTGTGGGTGGTTATCATGGTCCCCATAGTCTGACACTAGGTTCTGCAAATCTTTGTGTCTTTTAAGCCCTTTTATAGCTTTGGTTACCCCAAGAAACTTCAGTTGCCTTTGCAACTAAATAGCTTTACCTCAGTATTTACTATATATGTCGTTCAAAATTGTTTAACAAGCTCTAATTTTCATATAGGAACCTTTCAAACTTTTCTTATGTGGCTGGATCTCCCTTGTGACATCCTCAACTGGCACAGAAATCATGGTGGCACTGCTCTACACAACCCTAGCTGTGAAGGGGCCAAGGAAGCTGGGGGCTGACTGGGACCAGTGCAAAGGCACAAAGCCTCCACACAGATGGCCCTGGCTTTATCACATCTGGATTAGATGCTGAGCCTTGTACCACTGCTATGAAGCTCAACACTTCTCACTCTCAAAGGAAGAATAGGTCTACTTTTAATTAGGGACCCCAAAGCTCTAGAAGTATAAATTCCTACAGTGTGCCATGCAGTCCTCTGCTGCACAGATTCAGCCCTATGAAAATGGTGTATCTGTGACAAATAATAGTCACATATTCATCTCACAATATGGACTAGAGTTAAACAAGCACATTGGCAGATATGTAATCTCCACTGAAAAATTGCTAATTATTTCTGCTTTTATGTAGCCAGGAAATCCTGGAATACAAAGAAATCCTAATTTCTGTGGTTTGCTCCTGACCAAGATAAAATCTGTTGATCTTCTTTCCTTCTCCAGAGGCAAATCATAAGTCCATGACACCACTGGTTAATCCTACTATGCATACATACTTCCACATATAAGCAGGACCTTGATGTATACATAGGCAGTGTCTCTTTGGATTTTATGTTACTGCCTAGTTTTCCTTTTTAATAAAATGAAGACACACTGCATTGATCTTTTTGTAATCTCAGTAATTGCATGAGTTTAATGAAAGGCACTGATTGGTTTAGGGGAAATCTTTTTTTTCCCCTTCAGATTTTATGCTAGTGTGAGAGTATGCTTTCTTTGGACAGCAAGTTAATTACCACCTCTTTTTGCAACAAAGAAGGGAATGTACTGATTAAATGTAGCTGTAAAAACATTTTAAAAAAGCCAAAGACCTGGTTTTGTTCTCTCTAAAGTGAGTCTTGTGACAGATGCCAGATTTACAGTACTGGAGAATTAAATCTTCTATACATAGAGCAGGTACAGTGGCAGCAAAAGCTTCCCAACATGTCACTCAACCATGCTTTAGTGGGAGTACCTCTAGATGGGAGAAAATAGTTCATTGCTATTTAATCCTTTGGTGCAGATTTTATTTAATTAGGGCCATCAATTTATTTTATATAGGCCAAGCAAAAAACATGGACTTTTAGGCCCCAGTCCAACAAAGCTGTTAAGCACACAGGTAAGTTTAAACATAGGCATAGTCTCATTGATTACAGAGCTTTGTTGCTTCAGAACCTGATTTACATCTGACCTGGGCAGGATTTGAACTAATGACTTACAATTAATATGTTCTTTTCACTAATCCCTAGGCTAAGTACTAATGAGCCACATTTAAAAGTATATTGAGACTATTTTACTTTAAGTGAATTTTCAGTGCTTTAATGCATTATAGTGGTTTGCACCTCATGTTAACCCCCCCAAGAAGAATCAGTTTTATTTGGTTGAGGCTCACAAAGATGCATGCCCAGGGGCCAATTCTGTAATGCTCATCTCTTTGAACAGTACTTTCTTATGCAAGTAGTCCCATGAAAATTCAGTAGCACTTATTCAAGTAATTTAGGGCTGCCAAATCAGGCCCTAATAAAATTAATGTTTATTATCTCTCAAGCAATTAAAAGTTTTTAGCAATGTGTCCAATCTTATGTATTAGTAACTTTCCAAAAGAGCAAATTGCTGGAAAGGAAAAATAAGCTGCCAATAATAAATATTGAGACTAGACATTTTGATATTTGAAGTGACAGTAAAGTGTGTATGTTTTTTTCCCAAACACGATGATCAGAATCAGACAGATATACAATTTTTAATGTAACAAAATATATGCAAAGTATCCTAACCTATTAGGGAGGGCTTGAGTCACACCTGTTTTCAAACACATTCCTGGTATGAAATCTACTTATATTCTTGGGAACTCTCTCTCTCTGGGTGCCATGCACAGGGCATTCCTTCTGCACAAGGATCTCCCTTCGCAACAGAGCAGGAGTCAGCTGCCTCTGTGGCACTGTCACAGAGTAATCTCAGAGGATCAGCTTGGAGAAGGACTGGGCACATGGCCACGGAAACGTGCGTTATCCTACCCCAACCAATTTACAACATATCCCTGTCCCGGAAGTATAGGAAATGAACACAGCTATTGTAACCCTCATAAAGAATACAGGAAAAGAAACCCGTTAGGAGGTACATGGCGGCTAAGTGTCTGCTCTAAGCTCTGCTGGTTCAGGGCCTGCATTTCTGCAGACCATGCATAGGCTTTTCTATGGCTCTCATCACCATACAACCTGCTAATGGCCACCTTTGATGACACATTCCCTTCCTACTGCATTGGCAGCATGACATCCCAAATGGGGCCCTCTCATTGGCTAGTGGAGTCACAGGTAGAAGCAGCGGTTATGGCAGGCGGCCCTCCCCATGCCCCCCTGCCCCAGCTCACCTCCACTCCACCTCCTCACCTGAGTGGGCTTCTAGGCATCCTCAACCATTAGGCGCCCTAACATAAATTAACCGTTTAATTCAAAACAAATCCAGCCCTTTCCCAGGCTCAAAAAATCTTTCAACTTTTTACCAGAATACCTCACCCGTAATTCTCTTCCTCTGATTCAACTACCAACTTGCCTTATATAGTATAGCCCTGTCACATGGCTGTAACCTGATTCACCCTGGTCTCAGACCCACCCTCTGGTAAGCAGGCTAAATCAGGCACAGGTTCCATAAAGCCCAACCCTCTTTAAGAACCAGTTTTGGAACAGGTGCACTGGGATGCACATGTGCCCCAGGACTGGAGCACCATTTCAATTAACAGCAGTAAAAAGCACTGGTCAAAAATTCTCATCATTTCAAGAAACATTTTGCAACTAGCTCTATTTATTTTTGCCACTAAATAGTGCATGCCTCTTACATAGCACTTTGTATCAGTAGCTCTTAAAGCACTTCACAGAGGAGGTAAAGCACTTCACAGAGGAGTTCAGTACCATTATTCACATCCTGTATATACTTGCCTAAGGTCATACATGGGGCTAGAGACAGACTGAGGAAAAGACCCAGATTGACTAAAGGCTAAGCTTTTGCAGTATCCACAGGGCAACACTGCCTCCCCTGCAATGATCAGCAGGACGTTGAGTAAGAAGGTGCCATTTTTTACATAGACTCAGTTCATCAAAGCTATTTAAGCACCCAACTTCCATTGAAATCAATAGGAGTCAGGCACATAGATACCTTTTGAGGATCTGGACCATAGTCATTTTTCACAGTAAGACCACATTTTAAGAAGCATGAATGTACATCTTAATCATTTTTCCATGTATTCCTTGGTACGGATTTAAAGATTTGCATGAGGGCCAAAGAAGATCCTCAAAGAAAAGCTACTGTATGTGCCATTGGTTTCATAGACCTATGGCCCCAGGTTTGCACTGCCATTGCCTCTACTTGATCAGACCAACAGCATATCACATGACAAGGAAATGGGCATGGTGTGCTTATTTGAGCAAGAAATACTCCTTTGACTCCTGAAGCCATACCATCTTTTACTGTGATCTCATCAGCGACTGTAACCTAAAGAGTGTTATGTCTCTGCAGTACTCAGATGAAATCTGCAATGAAAGCCAAGATGCTGTAAGGGAGTTTGTAGGCTGTATTCTTCCCTCTAAGTCACTGGTGGACACATGCCTGAGCATGGTGTTATGAGCCACTATGCTGTTGTAGACTCTTTCTTCCCAAATTGTAAACCAAAAGTGCTGACACTTATGGTCATTACATGTGTCCCAGAGCTTATATATAAATAGGGGTTATAAATCCCAAAGCCCTGTTAATATTCCAGCTGGTTAATAGCAGTCTTCCTACCTTTAACTCTATAATTCCTGTACTTTCAATTAGATAGGGTATTCATCATTTTTTGGTGGGAACCCTTATTTAATGCTGCTGAGTATTGCCTGGATCCAGCCATGGCATGGCTGCATGTCACTGATGACTGAAGTTGTCCCTCTGTAGAAAATTTGCAAATCAGTTTGAAGAGTGCTTGGGGACCTCTAGATAAATCAGGCTATGTAAATGTCAGTTATTATTTTCTTAGACAAACACACCACATCACATGGAAGTTTACTGCTGTATAGGATAAATGTAATAAGCCAGACAGCAGAATGCTAATTTTGTGTTCTTTATATGAGACAGCAGACATTTAAAAATAAGTAGAGTGTTTAACTGAGGGCACAAAAGTGTCCTTATTCAGCAAGGCTCTAAAATGCTGACACAGGACAAAACCACTCTGTAAGATGTAATCCAGTTGTCATTTATATTTACAGTACAGTCTCTCATTTGCCTTCATCCCTGGCTTAACTAGGTTTTTCAGTGGCTCTCCAAAGTATTTTATTTTTTTTTGTATTGAAATTAGAAGTGGAAAGAATAAGAAAAAGATTTAAGAGACAACTAAAGTCTTTTGAAGCAAGACTATAAAAAGACTTTGAAAGACTAGATAAAATGACTTATTTATTTATTAATGTGTTTTACTAGGAGATATAGTATTTTGTTTCCAAATGTATCCTTAGAGAAGAGTGGAAGAGCAATTGCACACATAATCATCTCAGATATCACACAATAAATTAAAAGACACACTAATGTGTGTTCAAAAGCATAGGAAGACTTTCTTATCTTTGGTCCTGCAAAGATTAATTCTGTTACAAAGAACAAATAAAGCTCTTTAAAGAATACAGCAAATGCAAGACAATCTAAAGACAGAATTTTAAAATCTCATTATGGTATATATGCCTTAGCTCATAGGGCCTGATTCTGAAACCACTCAAGTCAATAAAGCTCAAATTTTCAAAGGTATGTAGGTGCCTTCTGAGTTTTGTGTTCTGTCCCATCTAGTGGCATTGAGACCACTTAGAGAGAGAGAGAGAGAGAGAGAATGAGTCTGCTTTACAGCCTTAGCTAAAAGTCAGTTAGCTTTTAGCTCATATGGTACAGGCTCATGTACTAAGGGATCCCTGCTTCAATCCCACCTGCTGATGACCGGAGTTTGTCAGGGTTACTCTCACTCACATTAAAATAAATAGAAATTAAACACCTACATAGTTTTGAGGAACTGGGCACAACATCTTTGTTATTAAAATCCATGGATGCAGGACAAGACCTATAGACCAAAAAGTGTAGTCTGTTGGCCTGAAAACAAGTACAAAATTCCTCAGTTCCATTTTTGACTCGCTCTGTGTCACTTAACCTCTTTGCCTATGAAAATGGGGATAATATTAAACTACCTCACAGAGGTATTGTGAGGATCAATTAGTTAAAGTTTGTAAAATGCTTGAAGGATGAAAAATGCTAAGAATTATTGTACCCTGTTCAGTAGGAGCAGAGATGCATTTTGTGCACTCAGTCTCTGAGACTAGCTCTGGTCGACACTGGTGTGGGGGTCGGGGGGATCGATCTAAGTTACACAACTTCGGCTACATGAATAATGTAGCTGAAGTCGATGTACTTAGATCAACTTACTATGATGTCTTCACCATGGTGAGTCTACTGCTGCTGCTCCCCTCTCGACTCTGCCTGCACCTCTCGCGGCGCTGGAGTACAGGAGTTGACGGGAGAGGGCTCGGGGATCGATTTATCGCATCTAGACTAGATGTGATAAATCGATCCCCCTGGATCGATCTCTGCCCGCTGATCAGGCAGGTAGTGTAGACATACCCTGAGGCGGTACCTGGGTCACTGAACAGAGGCCAAATTGTTCTTCTGATTCAGGAGTAATGTTGATGACTTCTCAGAGTAATCTTGTCTATTCTTGGATGGGAGATGGTGATTATAATATGAGCTTCAAGAGTGCTTTACTAGGAGAAGTGGTGGGATTCTCTGGGTTCTTGAAAAGGACTCCCTGGGGTGAAATACAATATGTGAGGTATGTTGTTACATTTGAAATAAGAAAGGCCACTCTGGATCTGAAAGCTGCGACTCTGTCAAAAACATGTAAGCAGAATTACATCATCTTGGTCCTTATTAACTTTCTGGGGCTTCCTTGGCTCTCTTGCTTTCTCTGGGTTTCCATATTTCCCTTTCTTTTGTCCCACTTTATTTCTCCCTTCAGAGAGGTAAGAACAGCTGACTTATCTGGTGCAAGTCAGAGTAATTCCATGGAAGTTAATGGAGCTATGCCAATTTGCACCAGCTAAGGTTCTGTTCAGTACTGTATTGTAACTACTAATGGGTCTCTGCCACATAGTTTAGCTCTTGATCCAAACTCACTCAAAAACAGGGGTTATTTGGATCCAGGATTATGGGTCAGGGCCTTTACTAAGGCTATACTACAATATAGTTTTTTTAGGAAGAACTTCCTGAGTACTTCCCAGGAGATGCATACCACTTTTCAGAAACAAACCCTTGTTGGTGGTTGTCTGCGCCCCAGTGTGGACACTAATTTTAGTGACAATGGCTTGTGTGGCTGTTCTTACCAGAAATGAGCTGAATTTATGGCTACTCAGGAAAAGGGAATAAGACACAGTAAGATAAAGTTATGAATGCAATGTAACCTCAAAATAAAACTTAATATTGTCAAGTCATCAGCTTATCAAATGAGGTTATATGCCATATATCATTGTCAAGGAAAGAAAGAAACTCCTTTATTAAAAGTCTAGCAGAGCAATAAAAAGGACACAGATGCTGAAAGTCATTAACATATATTTTATTCTTTCAATGCAACATTGTTAAATCCCACATTAAGTCTTAGTTTTTTTCCCCAAGCTAAAATAGAAAGAGCACTTTGTCCTCCTTTATTTAGCAGATCTACTGGAAATGTTAATAAAATAATATTTGATTCATGCTTTTTGAAGTCTCATCCCCTTTCAGTTTTAACTTTGGAAGCTGATTCAAAGTGTGTGCAATGTCAATGTCTTTAAAATAGAAAACCTCTGGGATGTGACAGGTTCTGAGGATAAATAGATAAGGGCAGAGGAACTTCAATAAATTGCTAAAACAATTTTTAATCATTTAAAATATTTGAGTTTGGTGCTGCAAGAGAATAATTTCCTCTAATGTTATATCACCATTATTGTCAAGGGTCAGGATTTAACAATGTAAATCTGTTGCTCATGTAAGGGACCAGAGTGACAGCCCTTCACAGTGAAGTCCTTTACTGATCCACAAAACATTCCAAGTTTCCTCCCTTTGCTTCTGCCCTGGCCTGGCCGGATCACTAATAGGGGTTTGAAGGTTTAGTTTCCATGCCCATTCAATCACCTTCCTCTCTGCTAAGGCTGCAGACAATGTTGCCACTCAATATTGTTTCTTGCTAGCAGGAATTGGATTGAGACCACAAACTCATTTTCCCTAAGCCACCAATATCACCAGACAGAAAGAGCTTGGGCAGGATTTGAACTAGTGACTTAGGAGGTACTGACTTTGTAAGCACTTGCACACATGGGACTGGTCCCATTGAAGTCAGTGAGTGTAAGTATTTGCAAGATGAGAGCCTTAAACCTGAAATATTCTGAATTGTGGTCCTGATTCTGATCTCATTTATACCAATGCTATGTCATCTTTAATGGAGTTACTTCTGAGTTACACCAATGAAAATCACAATCATGGCCCATATTACCAAGTTGCTGAGCCATCCAGCCACCTGTCCTTTTACCCTGCAATATTCCTCTAAGTATTACTATGAGCCTTATCATAAAAAAAAACTACCCCATGAAAGTGGTTTCTAATATATTAAAAATACACAACTATTCCTTTGCATACATTGGCAGAATCTGGCCCATGTTTAGGTGACACCCACCCTTTAAGATTCAATATTTCATGATTTTTCAATGATGTAAACACTTTGGTGACCAGGACATTGGGGGGGTAGGGGTTGCCAAGAGTTTCAAAAACAGAAGCATGAAGTTAGGCCTCTAAGCCCATATTCAGGCTCCTGAATAGATTAGCAGATTTTCAGGAACAGCTGCCCGAGACTTTTGAAACACTTTTGAAAATCTGCCCACTTATTTAGATGTTGAAGAGTTGTGGGGTGGGGGCAGTTCAAAGGCAGAAAGGGGAACTGGTCATCCAGCTTTCATTGAAAGCCAATGGAAGCGAGGACATTAACTCTCAATTGGGCCTTTCAAAAGCTCTTCTAAATCAGGATTTAGGAGCCCTACCTTATGTTCCTATTTCTGAAAACCCTGGATTTCAAAAGAAGTAAGCTTTCCTAAGCCCTGCTCTTGAGCAGAAGGAAAGTTTACAACCCTCAACCTTCCAGATTTCCATGCACTACCAGTCATTTATGTCATCATCAATAAAACAACAGAATCACTTAGCCTTTGTTTAACCCAGATTTGGTGTTTTTAGCCCTATAACTGATTATACTGTGCATTCAATTGAGGTTTGAAAGGAAATTTTTAGTCTATTGGGTAATCAGTTCCTTGGCTTTACATCTAAACCACAAAATGTGTATTTGTTTCAAATTGTGTCTTGCCTTGAGAGGCTGTTGAAAATCTGCTCAAGATGCAGTTGGCTAGGTTTGCAGCTACATTACATTCATAATACCTCATCTCCCCATAAAGAACAAGTAGCTTGGGTTCTGCCTTGGACATTAGCGTGAACTTTATAGATGGCTTTTTATTGAAAAAAGCACATTTAATTCAACAGTGGTTGGTGTAGAGGTGTATTGCAGATACAGGTGTCAATAACAACCTTGTATTTTATATTATTTTACCCTAGTTTAACATTGCAGTTACTGTTAACCAGTTTCCTCTTTATCCCTTTTCACTGCAGATTTATTAGCAGAAATGTGTTGTGTAAATGATGATTTATGATGGAGTCAGGTTCCCTCAGAAAACGTATTGATTTAGAATGAAGTCACAGTTCCTGCTAAAAAGGCATGTTGTGGGAGATGTGAAAGATGTGCCTTGAGTTAAATTAAGTTTATCTGACAGCAATACCATGCATTTTCTTTCATTTCTAAGATAATACATGAAGGAAAATGGTTACATTAGCTTTTTGGGTGTTCAAAGCTTGTGATCTGCATTCTTTAACATGTCACAATTACTGTGATTCTTCTTTGTTCAATTCTTTCATCAGTTCAAAGCAGTATGACATTTACCTTAGCAGCATTTAAAATGAACTAATCAATAGCTAGATGTTTGCTATTAAGAATGATGAAGAAAGGTCGAGTAAAAGGCAAACAAGGTTATCTGTTATCTGCTTTTAATGTATCGCCTAATTCTTTTCTATGTTAGAAGGAAGGAATGCCTCCATGTAACTAATTCTAACACACACACACACACACACACACACACACACACACACACACAGAATTTAATATAAAAGCTCAAAGGTGGACTTCTCAAAAACTGCCGTTTTTTACTGCACTGGGGTTTATTTGATTTTCCCAAAGGAAAGTTTGAAACACATCACTTTACTGCTGCCACCGATGGGACCCTGACTGAAAAATAAAAAACAAACATTTAAAAGAAGATAGCCAGATGCCTGTAGAACCATTTCCCACGTTGTTGCTTTTATATAAGGCTCTGAAAAATTATAAGCCAATTTCAGAAAGAGAGAACCTAATTTGTCACAATATTTTTTATTTTATACATACAGTGCAGTATGAATCAGTGGTTTCCAAACTGCAGTCTGTAAAGCTTTTTCTGGCCCTATTCAAGATGCTGTTTTCAGAGAGATTTTTTTGCCAGCTTAATTAACAAATTAATTTATTTATCAATGAAAGCATCCTACTGAGTGCTACATTTCTTTCCTTACCAGGCAATTCTTTTGGTGCAAAATCACCACAAGTGTGACCAAATTTGTGACAAATTTGAAGCAGAACTGAAGCAATAGCAGTGGAGCTTGCTATAGGTTTTGTTGGGACCCTTTGGAAAATAATGTTTTGAGCTCCATCCACAGATGTCATAACCACATCCCTAGGCCCCCTCCTGCCTCCTACAAAGCAGGCCACCCTAGGCTCTTCAGATCTGTTTGTGAGTCTCTGCAGCTTCCACTGATGCCCTAGAGTCAGTGGGAAGCCAGGAAGGGATTTGGGGGCCTCTAGAAATGATGGGCTGTATAGAACAGCATAGGTTATATAGGTTGAAAACAGCCCCCCTTTGCAAATAAGCAGGAAAGTGTAATCAAATTACAAAGTGACTAGGGGAGATTCATTATTAAAGCAATGTGAGATGCAGGCAATGGGGCAAAATTTAGTGCTAATAAATGTAAAATCCTACTACACACTAAGGACTGGATCCAAATTCCATTGAAATCAATGGAAAAGCTTCTATTAATTTCAATAGGAGTTGGATCAAGATAAAAAACAGCACAGTATAATTCATTTTCCTCTTCTCCCTAATACTATCCAATGTCCCTTTTTTCAGGAAACTAAACACAAGAGTTACCCCAGGTTTTGTGTAGAGTTTTATCCAGTAGTCAATATTTACTTACAGTGATCAGAGAAACACATAGTCTACTTTTTGCTTTTTATCTGAGGATTGTTATCATTATTGTGCCCATCCTAGCTTATGATACAGCCACAAAGCTTGTAATAAGTGTTTTAGTTTTTCCTAAAAAAGTGCGGTGTTGTTTATGTCCATTTTAACTAAGTCTCTGATCATCATTTCATGACTATTACCATTATATTTTTCACCTTTAACATTAGCAACCCTGAAATATCAAACATTTCTGGGCAGATGTTCTCCATTTCATTCAGAAGTATTTAAGAGAACACTTTAAACATGGACAGAGATGGTTAAAGAGATTTTTTTCCCCCATCTTATATTTTGCCAAGATGTGGGATATTGAAATTCTGTTCAGTCATTCAGCACATTTTCAGCATTCAATATCAAGGTTATACATGACAGAAAGGGAAGATATTTTTATATTCCTGCCAAGATGCAATGATTCTCTAGTTACTTTGTTCAGTGTTTACATCACAATGTGAGCTACTGTGAGTTCTATGATAAAAAGATATCTGTGGCTTTAATTAAAACGATATATAGCATATTTACAATGTCCACATCTCTCTGAATTGAATTTCTCCAATACTGTATACAGAAGGGGATGAATTTCCAATTAATTTAATCAGCAGAGCTCCAGTGACTTTAACTATAACATTGATTGTAATATGAAAACATAACTAAGTGATTTGATTCAAAATTCATCTAGATGCTTATGGGTTTACTATTTTTAAAGCAGACAGTTCTATTCTTAGTTGAATTATTCTTTAGTTGATAACTATCCTTCAACTTTCTGCCTCCTGCTGTAACTGTAGAATGCCAATCTTGGATTGTTAATGATAGTTGTAAAAGTCTTTTATCATATAGCTGCCCTAGTGAGGGATAGTTAATAAGGAATAGGTGCAAGCAGTAAGGACAGGGCCCACTCTAACATGTAAAATGTCTCAGTCATATTTCCTTTTGACATGATCACAGAAGTGACTCAAACGTAATGTTAGTGATGTAATTATATAAATATCTGCTTTACAAAATATCCGTTTTACAGATGGGAAAGATGAGGCACATTGAATTGCCCAGAATCACCAGGTATACCAGTGACAGAGCCAAGAACAGAACACAGGTCTTCTGAGGACATGTCTTAACTCCTTAAAAAGGTGCATTTTTTACCTAAAGATAACTAATGCTCAGGAGTTATCCAAAGGCAAAAACACAGTGAAGACCAGGCACTTCAGTTGTATCATGAGGTACACTCACACAGGTCAGCCCCTAGAGGGGGAATTAGAATGTTTACCTCACAGTACAATTAAAGTGCTTGTTTTTAACTTGTGATAGATCATGTGTGTAAGTCATTCTGAGGTAAAAAAATGCACCTTTTTTATTGTTTAGGTCTGAGTTCAGTTCAGTGTGCTATCCACTAACTCACACTGCTTATTGCTTAAGTATTCCTACTGAAGTCAATGCATCATGAATAAGCTACTGGAGTCAACACAACTGACTACTCATAGATGTAGGCACCATGGCCCTGATTCAGCGTGACATTTAAGCATATACGTAATTTTAAGCATGAGTATTTCCACTGAAGTTAATGGGCTTATAGTTAAGCAAGCGCTCAGGACAGAGGCAGTGGAAGCTTCCTAAAAGGGGGAGGAGGCTACTGGCACCTGAACCATGGCTCTGCCCCCATGCTGCTCCTTCTCCCTGAGGCCCTGCCCCCTGCTTGCTCTTCTCCACCCCTTTTTCCCCTTACTCACCCTTACGGCTGGGAAAAAGTGGGGGGCCATGGCCCCCTGACCCCTTCCTTTCTGATGCCCTTGGCTCAAGAATCCTGCTTAATCAACACCTAAGCTTGGTAGTTCCTGCAGGATCAGGCCCAAAGTTAGACAATTAAAACAAACATCTATTTCAGGCATGAGAGTGGGAGCAGATTATCATTGGTAGTTGAAAGCAAGTAAGTGAATCAAGAGGGTTTTAAGAAAGAATGGTAGATTGATTGATGGGGAAGGGTAGGCTGTTCCAAGATAAAAAAAAGTGCACAGGTACGAGTGGGAGGAGACAAATACTGCAGCACCAAAATAACAATATGTATTCTTAAAGGCAAGAAGGAAAAATATTACTGAAGATTAATCTGAGTAAACGTCCTCGGGCTTGTTTTCCTGGGTACTTCAGCCCAAATTCTCAAAGGTATGTAGGTACCTAATTCCCACTGATTTCAATGGGAGTTAGGCACTTAAATATGTTTGAGGATCTGGCCTTCATCTAAAATGTCAGTATTCAGAGGGACTCTGCCACAAACATTTGGAGAATTGTCGTTCAATTAATATATCTATTATTTCTATAGCACAATAAGTCTCAGCACTTTACAGACAAATGAGCGATAGTGTCCTTTCTCTGAGAATCTCACCATCTAAGTTTAAGTTTACGCAAGTCATGCAAGGTATGGGTACAACCAAGAGAGAGTATGCAATGGGAAGAGAAGGGATCTTTCAATAGGACTGTGTATTTGTTGAGGTTGCTAGTACATGCATTTTGAGGTGTACCTGGATCCTTTCACATTGCTTTCTAAAGAATTAAATTAAATAAAGGATCTACTTTTGTGCAACAGCCTCAACAATTATAACAATTCACCATCCCTGTTCCTAGAAGCTACTTAAGACTGAAAATAAATGCTATCTTTGGTGCCCAAAGCTGCCAAAAGCAATCATAATCCTCACAAACCAAGTTTCAAGGAGTTCAGAGATCTGGAAGCGCCAGCATCTTACGGGATCCTATTCTCATTAGGAAAAACCCTAGTGTATTGTCATCTGTGAAGCTGAGCATCATCCTAAACCCTTGAGCTTTGGGACCAAAAGATTTGCTGCAGCACATTTCAGTGATGAACAGGGATGTAGGGTAAGGGTAGTGTAAATGTACATGACCATTTAGGTACTATTATTCTCCATATGGTTCATAAAATCATAGCGTGCTTCAGGTTTGTACTGAATACAAAAGTAGCTCTTTTTGAAAATATTAGCTAAGCTGATAAAATCGTATCTTATCAAATGAGGAAAATTGCTACAGAATTATTGGTGAAATTAAATATAAGAAAATCGGTTGCACTAAAATATGAACAATTAGAAAGGTCTTTAAAGATTTCTGTCAACCACCATATAATTCAAACTCTGCAAACCAGATTGAGTGAAATGATGAACTATTTGTATCATCATCTCTCCTCTTAGTGTAACAGATGAAGAGCACTGGCAGAGTCCCAATGGCAGCGTCTGAGGTATGGGAAGCTATTAAAGGGCCTAATGTCGAATAAGGCCCTTGGGCCTGATGGCCACTTAATTAATCCCTGTATGGCTATGTAACTGGAAGTATTTCCCTACTGATTACAGTGTTTTGAAACTTTTTCAATGCACGTGTTCCTCCAGCTATTAGGTATAAGTCCTAATGGAAACCATCTCATGACTGTGCCTCTTACAGGCAGACTTCCAATGGGGGATAGTTGCCAAACTGCCATTTCATGCCTTTGCAAATCTCCCTCTTAGGAACTTGATAACTATAACTTAACTTTCAATGGGACTTATGCTCCTAAGTCACTTAAACCCTATTAAAAATCTCACCGTTAAGCACCCACATTTGAAAATATTTGTCCTGGCTCTTGTTTCAGTTCATGAATTATTTATGAACAGACTTTGATTTGCTTGTTATTCATAATTGCACAACAATCATAGATCACAGCTTAGAATATTTAGATTGTAAGTTCTTTGGGGCAGGGACCATCTTTTTGTTCTGTGTTTGTACAGCACCTAGCACAGTGGGGTCCTGGTCCATGACTGAGACTCCTAGGCACTACCACAATACAATAACAAAAATAATAATAAATACTGTATGTAAGCCTATTGCAGTCTATGGATCATTTGCATATTATTTGTTTGAAATATGTCTATTAATGTGTAGTGTGTGATTGGATACCTAAGTGATAGCATTATTTCTGTCTGTGGACTGAATGTTATAAAGAGCCAAGAACTTTCCCTGTGGACATCAAATACTTACATTTGCTTGTGAATCCCCATGTTCCTGTGTGAATACAAGTGCTCATACAGAGAACAACCATACAGCAACATTTTTGTGATAAAATGCCATTTGCAAAAATTTTAATGGAAGAAAAGACACGTGGCTAAATTGAAAATGCAATGCAGAATTTGCAAAAATAATCGCAAAAAAATTCCTCACTAATTCAGCTCTAATTATTACTGTCTGTGAACATCAAAAACACACTTCCAAAGTCTTTATTATATGGAAAAATAATTAAACATTCTCTTTAAATTCAAGCAACAATAATTTCCAATGAAAATGATTATTTTGGCATCAGTAACATCCATACTCAAGAATTTGAAAGGGGAATCCTTGTGTTTTCCTTTCTTCAGCTATGAACTACGTTCCAAGGCCAATATTCTCAAAAGTATTAACTGAATCTTAGAGACTCAATTGTCAAGAGCCCAAACTGGTCCTGATTTTCAGAAATGCTGAGCACCTATGATCCCAACTGAAGTCAATGAGTGGTCTGGGACATCAGCACATAAGAAAATCAAGCTCTGCATCTCAAGCTGGGCACCTAAATATCAAGGCACCCAAAACAAATAAACCCCCTTCGGCCCTTATCTCTTACCACAGCAAGAGATATTTTCTTTATTTCTCTATTCCCACCTTTCATCTTAGTCCAAAAGTATCTGTTTTGCACAGCTGGCTACTTGGATCTGCTCTATCTAATAGTTCTGCTTAATGTCGTCACATGAGTGCAACTGCATAGTCCTTTTAGGGCCAATTATTTCAGAAACAGACCTCTTGACTATGGGGAAGATAAGGATGCATACCTGCCTTTTATGGTGGTCTTCTATTCTTTTCATTTCTTTTTGCCAGTTGGTTAGTGGGTACATTGTTTTCTTATCCCAGACTTGTGATTATTGTCTAGTGTACCAGTGAATACAGAACCTATTAGACTACAGGGCTGGAATAATGCGGCTTATAGGACTTTTTGTATTTATCGATTTGTGGTGTTTGTGGTCATGCTGATGATGAGTGTGCCCACCTGGCTACCTGATCAATTGACCCACTAGTCACCAAGGAAGAGAATGGATGTAAGTAAGCAGCTGCACCTTCAAAATTTTATTTCAATTATTGTTTTTAGATTTAGAGACTACAAATCTTGAGCCAGACCCTCAGCTAGTGCTATTCTGAATTATACCATCTGAGAGTCTTTTCCCTAGAGTCAAATACAACATTCCCACCTCTTGCAGAATCAATAAGCAGGAGGATGGAATTTTAACAAACGTAGTCAAACAAGGCAAATGTTTTCTAGTGAAAAGTCAGGCAGTTTCATTTGACATGAGTAATGCAAATATTTTGTACAGCTGTACCTCTTGGTCAAATTTTTCACATAAAAGCAGATTCTAAATTCTGCCAAAAAATCTGGTCACTAAGAAAGGAGAAGTAGCTCCTGGAAATAATAAACAGATCAGTGTGCTTTTATTAAAGGGTAACACTTTGCTGGTAATGATGAAAGGGAAATTTAATCAAATCCACTTGTCTACCTCAATGCAGTTAAATTCACTGATCTGCTTCTTAGATATCAAGAAGGAATTTGACCAGGTCAAATAGACCTTCCTTTTTATATATATATTTTTTGTGAAAATCTGGATTTGAGTTGAACTTTGCTTAAATCTTTTTATGTTTCACTAAAGGCATATGTTTTGGTCAATGGAGGGTTATCACTACAATTTGATCTTCAGAGGGACAGTAAGCAGTGGAATCTATATGTTACGTTGGCTTTTTAATTTAGTGAATTTATCAGCTGGTTCAAGCTGTTAGGAAAAAAACTTCAGAAGGACCATCTGTAGCCCGTTTCACTTCTCTTAATTTTATTTCTAGGACTAGGGAGTTTCAATAGTCTACTTATACTGTACTATGAATTTTAGCACAATAAGATTTCCTATACAAAAATCACGAGCACTTTTAAAACTTATTAAAACTCTTATTTCCTTGTATAGCCTTTCTGTGAATTAAAGTACAATTCAATAGGAATAATGGTGGCAGAATCTTATATTAAATAATTAAATAATTCAATGTCTGTCTCACAACTGTCTCCTTTTACTGCAGTACAACCTCCCCACCTTGGAGAAAGGTGTCTAAAGAATGGAATTCCAATATTTTGCTATTGTAATTGCACAGGTTTCTTCAGACATTGAAAGCCTGAGTTGTTGTGTGTGTTACACTAATAACTTTAAAATTGTTTTGTTCCAGGCTCAGTGAAATTGTATTGGATTTTCAATAGAAGCATCACAATTTTGTAAAGCCGGGCTACAGATGGTCCTTCTGAATCTTTTTCTGTAATACTTCCTATATCTTCTCCCCTACTTATTGATGAGTAAGAACTGTTCATCCTTTTGGAGTCAGCATGGAATGTGCCAAGTGTGTGTGCTTTCACCTTGTGATCCATGTCTGCTAGGGACTGATAGGAAACTTTTCAAACAGATGGATCATTCCACTGTTGATATGCAATAGTTTTTTCATAGCATTATTCCTGAAAATAGCACCTCTTCCTCTCCTGCACCTGCACCCACAGTCTGAATAGCCCTCTGAGGGGATCAGTGGGTTCTTATTTACTGTTACTCCCCTACATGGACAGCTAGCCTAAGTTACATTTCAACCCAAGTTCCCTGCTCCAAAGACAATCTAATTAAATCCTGCAGAGGCCTAACAGTTGTTGATCTTTCAGACCTTCCCATGCACTTTATGGGGGAGATTGTCAAAGGTATAAATTGGAATTAAGCACTCAACCCCCATTGTCTATTAGTGGGAGTTGGGCATTGCATTTCAAAGTCTCCCCCTCTGGCTTTTTCCCACACATTTATGCATCAAACAAATAGCTGCTGAATGATACAGTTCACCGGTTTTTAAGTAGTGTTTTAAATCTTACGCTGTTGATTTTTTCTCTCCCCTCTTCCCTGGCATTCGTGTCTCCCACACCAGTCTTATTTAATATTTATTTGCAATCTTTTTAGCACTTCAAGATAAAATTAACAAATACATGAAGGAATCCAAAAACATACTTTGCTTTTGATTGCTTTGAAAACAACTACAACAAGGTGAGTATTTACAATTTACTTTATTGTAACCATTCTCATCCGACTGCCCTAATTTATAGACAAAAGAACTGCCACATTTAATAGACTGTGGCATGCGTGATGCACCACTTAACATGATTCAGTTAGGTATAGAATTAAACATGAGCTACTTTTTTCAATTTGCTGCATGTCAGATAATATATAAAGTACAATAGCAGATTTGTTCTAATTTTTCCTGTCCCTGTTTTTACATCAGTAGCCTACTTCCTGTAGCAGCTGGGGAAAAAAGTACAATAAAAATGTTTAAATGTACATGTCTGCCTAAAGCATGTTATAAAAAAATCACAAAAAAATGAAGCACAACTGTTTACAGAACATGTCAGAAGTTTCCTGACAACTGTAAGGAAATTCAGACACCAAAGGCTACCTTCTGGTTCCAGGCACGAAACCACATTAATTAAACCTCTTGCCAGTGGCAGAAATGACCTACATGAGATGGAGGTGTGTGGGACTGGGTCAGAGTGCTTATATGCTTAAGTGTGTGGACCATACCCCCAAGCTTTGCCATACCATGACCTTTTAGCAATCTGCCCATGGAATGCATGTAGAGTGTTAGGCTACGTCTACACTACAGCATAAAATCAAAATAACTGAAAACCGGTTTTATAAAACCAATATTATAAAATCAATTTTATGCATCCACATTAGGGCACATTAATTCGGTGGTGTGCTTCCATGGTCCGAGGCTAGTGTCGATTTCTGGAGCGGTGCACTGTGGGTAGCTACTGTAAAATGATGAGGCCAATAACTTTGATTTCCGTCCACACTAACCCTAAATCGATATAGTAATATTGATTTTAGCATTACTCCTCTCGTTGGGGAGGAGTACAGAAATCGATTTTAAGAGCCCTTAAAATCGATTTAAAGTGTGTTGTAGTGTGGATGGGTACAGCGTTAAATTGATTTAACGCTGTTTAAATCAATTTAACTGCATAGTGTGGACCAGGCCTTACAGCAGTTTATTAAGGCAGAAGTGAAGCGAGAATTTGTTTGATTCCACTCCTTGCCACAATTCTTTGGCCATGTACATCTTGAGCACAGCTGCAACCTGACCCAAAGTCTGTGCCAGCAGTTGAAATCTGCTGCTTAATTAGAAATAATGGTCTGTGATTATTTATTTGAAGGCTAAAGTGTGTCTTTTAGGCACAGTTCAGAGTACAGGGAGCACTGTCCAAGGGGGAACACCTGAAGGCATTTTGGGCCAGATCCACACAGGGACTCACTTTTAAGTGCCTAGAAAATTATTGGAATCCACAGGCACCTAAGCCCTGCCCACATCATAGGATACCTGGCCTAGTAAGGGGCCCAGTCTACCCATGATGAGGGCTTCTTTTAAGAAAATGAGCCCACCTCAGCCCACCTGGAGGTAAATAACTGCCTAGGTGGCTGGTTGGCAGCTAACTGGCTAATGAGCACCTGAATCTGATAAAAGGCTATTAGATCTCAGCTCGGGGACGGTGATCTCAGAGAAAGGTATTTAGGTAGGGACTTCCCAGACATCTTCTGAATGTTCACCCTGTGAGGAGCTGTGTGTTGCTAGGGAGCCTGAGGAGACTGGCAGGAAGCAGCACAAGAAGCTAGGCCACAGGGAGAAAGCCCTAGAAGGAGCTGATTTGTGAAAGGGGCCTGGAGACAGATGTGGGTAGGAAATGGCTCAGACATACAGCAGTGAGCCTGAGGAAGGAGACCTAAGCTACTTAATACAAGGACCCTGTGCTGGCACCCAGAGTGAAGGAAGGGTCTGTGTTCCCCTACCTTCTCCCTAGAAAGGGGTGTAAAAGTCCCCTGATACAAAGACAGGTCAAGGACTGTTGAGCCCAGCATGGGGCTGAAGGCCTTGGAAAAGGTCACAAGACATCTATTTTGTTGTACTCTCTATCACCTGGAATGAATGAAATTATAAGTGATCTGGCTGGAGGGCTTAGTTGTGAGAAGGGGCAAACTACTAAAGGCTTGCAATGGCTATTGACAGAGGAATACTAGAGTCAAAGTATAATGGAAGTGCTGATATAGCACACTTGGCCAGGAGGGGGTGCACTGACCAATGAGTGATCCCTCTACACACTTCCTTTGGGGTTCTGTGTGCTTCAGGGACTGAATAATCCTTGCATTCCCCTGCAATTCCATATGTCAAGGAAGGCTTTTCTGGCCAAGTTCAGCCCTGATATGGGCAGGCACAGCATGATTAAAATCAACACCACTTAACCTTCTTGTACAATATCCTGCTGAAAGCAGTGGGCAGCACCTAATGCTTTTCAGAAAGCCCATAATATATTCAGTAAACTGCAGCACTGTCCTCAAGAAGAGGATTGGGTCCTTTCCTAACTGTCCATTCTGACCCCTTTCTTTGAGATGATCATCTCACACTATGTGGCATGAAGTTGGACTATCCTTATAATTATCTTAACTGCAAATATTGTTACTGATCATAAAAGGAACAGATCCCTTTGAACTTCAGCTACTTCCAGTGCCCATGAATGGCACTGACTATGACACATGATGAACAAAGAGGTAAATTGTAAAAATTTAATTTTAGTTTTAATATATTACAGTATCTTATGACAATATATTGTATGCTTGTTATTGTAGCAACCACCTTTGATTAACATTAATGTCTTCAAAGGGTGGAATGGGGTGAGAACAGCATTAGGAGTTTGTTGCATGAATTGGAATGTTCCTTGTTGTGCTGTGATCTCAACTAATGGTGCTCTCATTTGTAAGCACAGAAGAGCATGAGGCCCAGACCGGCTTCCATTGAAATAAATGGGGCCTTTCCAGTGACTTTAATGGGAGTGGGATAGGGTGCTAACAGCAGCCTTCAGTACCACAGACCATGCAAATGATATTGTAACTAAGGTTTGATTCTGACCACTTTTACACTGGTGTAACTCCATGACCTCACTGAAGCCTCTAATGCAGGTCTGCACAACATGTGGCTGGGGGCCGCATGCGGCCTGTGTGGGCTCACTGTGTGGTCCGTGGGGAGTGAGTAGGCAAACAGCGGGTGAGGGAGAGGGGCTGAAGAGGCCGGGGGGTGAGGAGGTGAACCGAAGGTGTAGGGGCCTGAGGAGGAGGTGAGTGGGCGGGCAGTGGCAGGGAGTGAGTAGGCGAGCGAGAAGTCAGTGGCTGACCTGTTCTACTGATCTGGTCTGGTTCTCATCCCCTCCCCAAGGGTTGCAGCTGTCTGGAGATGCTGCCTTCCAAACCTTCCTCATTCATACCTCATTCATTCAACAGGGCAATTGATTATAGAGTTGGGGAAGATCTTATTCTATTTTGAGCAAAAAGACATTTTTCTTTTACCTTAATTATACTGCCTTAGGGGCCCGCTATAACATATTACCAAGGTTCAATACCGCTGTTCCGGTGGAGCAGTGCTGGGGAAGGAGGGTTTGTTTCCGCAGGGCGGGTGGTGCTGGTGGGGGAGTATTTCAGGGAGACTTTGTGGCGCTGGGGGGGTGTTGTGTTTCAAGAGGGCTTGGCAGCACCCGGGGGTGGGGGTTCGGCCCTCAGCTGTTTTCTTTGGAGTAATATGGCGCTCAACTCTTTATGAGTTGTGCAGGCCTGCTCTAATGACTTGTGGCAGGAGAGTTAGATCCTACATGCACGAGAACTGAAACAAATAATTTAGCAATGCAAAGATGCACAAACTAATTTTGCTAATGGATGTGGCTGTGGTCTGCTTCTTGCATGAGAGGGGAAATAAGACCAACTGGGTGATCAACAAGATCAAAAGGATGGCTAATTTCTTTTAAAATTAACCGTTTTTATCAGCTAAAAGCAACCACAATCTAATTAGCCTGGCATAGCTGGATACCATGGAGCTGAACAGTAATATTTGATGCTTGTCATTACCTCATACTGCCTTGGGCTGTTATCTTGCAGCTCTGATAAAGAACGAGATTGTAATGTTATAGTCTCTCCTGGGGAAAGGATGGCATGTAGCTGCATAGCCATGTGAACAGGCCAGAAATTGAATTGTGACAGTTAAAATTCCTTCCCTGCTTCCCATTTCTCTAGTGGAAGTAAGTAGCTTTACTCCTTTTCATGGAGCAGCTTACTCCAGTCTGCGTGTCCAGTCAGCTAATCTGGCTGGTGAGTAGAAAGAGGAACGGAGCCAAGGATGAACTATCAGAGGCAGGGAAATCATTCCAAGCTTCTTTTTAGTGGGGAGGCAGTATTTTAACAATGAGATAAAGAAGCCCCTGGGAATTGTCTCTGGTACTTCAGAGCACTTGCCACAATGTTGTGTTCTGAGCTAGGTATTGTCTTGGACCATTGCTCCATTCCCCCCTTGGCCTTGACTATACCTAGTATATGTTAAGTAACTGTATTTGAGCGGCTGTCTTTCCAGTACTTATTATCGATGCAACTTGGAATGCTATTAACCTTGAAGAGAGCTTGACTACAGGGAATGCTCAATGACTGACATTTTAAAGTATCAGAGGGGTAGCCTTGTTAGTCTGGATCTATAAAAGCAGCAAACAATCCTGTGGCACCTTATAGACTAACAGATGTTTTGGAGCATGAGTTTTCATGGGTGAATACCCACTTCGTCGGATGCATGTCACATGAATTCACCCACGAAAGCTCATGCTCCAAAACGTCTGTTAGTCTATAAGGTGCCACAGGATTCTTTGCTGCTTTTGACATTTTAAAGGTTAACTTTCATCCAGAAGATGCTGCTGCCGTGAAGCAAATGCTTATATAGCTAATGCCACTGACAATGATGGGAAGTGTATAATGTCAGTTCAAGATGAGAGGCTACAAACTCAGAAAGAGTCCATTGAACACGAATCCCACGGCACCAATTAATCTTGACTTTTCTGAGGGAAAGATGACTAAATAAAAGAATGAGTGCTGCATACATTGCCCAGTTGTCTTTTGTTTTTCCCTCCTACCCTCAAAGACTGTGTTTTGACTCCTCATCTACCCAATTAGGTTATATTTTTCTTCTGAAGCAGGAATGACATTTATGACTTTACTAGAGGAAGAAGCAAATACTATGGTGCATTGTGAACAATAGTAGGAGCAGAGAAGATTGGAAGGTCCAAACTATATGGGACAATGATCATTATGGATGTAACTATTTTATTCTGCTGTTAAGCTGTGAAGGCCCACGGTCCCACTGAGCTGTTGAATGGCAACGCCAGGATGATGTTTGTTGTTCGGGATATATGTCACCCCCTCAAATCAATGACAGATAACATTAGACTTCGGGGAGATGGAGTTTCCCAATAGGTTTCCCCCCCCACACACCGAGCTATTTCCCAATAGGTTTTTTGTATTAACTGCTGCCATAATTCTTTTGTTTTATGTTTTGGGGCCTTTGGGAGCAACGATCAGGGCCCAGTTGCACTAGAGAGTGTATCAGTATACATATGATCTTTGAATCAAGACTGAATGTCTTCTTAAAAGATATGCTTTAGTTCATGCAGCAGTTATGAGACTGCTACAGGAATTACTGGGTTACTTTCTACAGCTCATGTAAAAGCAGAGTATCCTAATAGTTCATTCTGGCCTTCAAATCTTTGATTATGAGGTCTTGACTCAAAGAGCTTACAGGCTTGGCGATTCAGGGAGAGGGATAATTGCTTATGTGTGTGTGTGTGTGTGTATCTGTTTGTAAACATACGTTGTATCCCATATCCCCATCTAGGCCTCTGTATGGCCTGTTATATTTTAACCAAAATCACCCAGGCTTGTGCTCTTAGAAACATTATTTCTGAGTGTTCTTTATTCAGAAATGAGCATTGATAGCTAAGAGTTGTAAACAACTGCCTAGTGTGGACCCACTAGCTAGTATTTCCTTTGAAGTAAAGGAAGAGTATGCAAACCCTTTTTAGGGGCATTAAGGATAAGCGTTGTGAACAGAAATGAAATGTACATTCCGGTAAGACTAAACACTTTATTTTCCATGATGAGAATCTTAGCAGGTTGCAAAATCATGTTTGGATACTCACATCACGCTTATGCCTGATTCCATGAAACTTTCTAGTGACTACTATGGGTACTGGATAAGACTGCTAAATTCAGACCTTATTTATGTACGTGCCAATTAGAGTATCCAGATCTTGCATTTGGACATCCTCTTGAGTGCCCCACATTTGAGAAGTTGCCCTGCAGACAAAGGTGTGATCACTGGGAAAAAAATACAGGAGTGAGGGCAAATTGTGAAATGAAGATGATTAAATGTTGCAAAAATATATTGTGTTTAAATGAGTGAATGAAAAACTGCTTTAACAAATTATTTGACTAATAATTCACACACTATTTTTGGTTCTCCTCAGATTTTCTGTCCTCCTTAAATAGCATGCTAATGCTTTTGCTTGTTGTCTTGGGCTTATGGAGGGTTCTGGGTGTTGCAATTAGTTTTCTTGGTTTAATTTATAAAAAAATGATGATGGGCACACATTCTGTGAGCAAATTTTCTTCTTAATTGAGTTTTTACATCTCCATTACATTAGACAGTACAAAGGATATAACCCTTATACTCCATGATATGAACTAGATGCTGTGTACGTGGAGTTAAAGAAAATTGTTCTCATGGGAAGCTTATTGTCCATTATTGGGATTTTACCCTTGTCCCTAAGGCACCTAGTACTGACCAGAGACATGATGCTGAACCTTTGATCTGGTATGTAACTATGTTACTGTTGTTTTCCCCATCTGTAAATTGGGGCTAATTATACTGACTTTTGTAAAATGCTTTGAGATTTACTGATGAAACACTTGGTATTAGAACTCTGTATTATGTTTCTACTAACATAAGTGGTCTCTAGGTGAGATCTGAACTAGATCCATTTCCCGTACAAATCAATGGTGCAAGCTTTATGCAGATAATGACACGACAACAACATTTTTTGAAATAAGGTCATCTTCATGTTCCTTTCCAGTTTGAATGTCAATAACTTCATCCTCTGATTATGAATTGCTTTCTAGTGAGACATCTTAATTTAAGAGATTATGAATTTTCTATTACTTTTCTTTGCTGCCAGTCTGCAGGATACAGTGATAGGTTAGGTGTTTGTCACTGAGCAGAATGGTACGCATATCACTGTGGTGCTCTGCTTCTACAGAGACAATATCCTTGTAAGCCCTTGCATTCTTCAATCACTCTAACCTTTCATGGCAATTCAATAAGTGTACATAGAAATAAAAACAAGGAGACTTAGGTAGTTCGTTTCATGAAGAGTGATCACTTCGCCTTCCACTGAAATGTAGCTCTGGTGAGGTGGAACCTGGAAGTGTCTGAACAGTACACAGACAGATGATATGAGAGATCAGGATAAAAAGTGAAGAATAATTCTTGTCCTACTGAACTGTTGAAGGCCTCAGAAGATGAGAGCTGTGACCTGATGGATAGGACATGGTACTAGGAGTCAGGAGAAATGGGATCTATTCCTAGCCCAACCACTGCCCTGCTATGTGACCGTGATCAAGTCACTTCATCCCTCGCTGCCTGTTTGCTCTCTGACTTATCTATTTAGAGAATCTTTTTAAGTACGTGCTTGTGTAGTACCTAGCAAAATGGAGCCCTAATCTTGACTGGGGCCTAGAGGAGCCCCTGTAATATAAATAATCAGAAGGAGTTTAGACAAGGTGATTTCAATTACTCAAATTAGAATTTTGAAAGATTTTTGAAAGATGCTGTGGGATCTCTAATGATCACATAGAGTAAGAGCCTAAATTGTCATCTCAAAGATGATATCTTTGGCAGCAGAGTACCACATAGCTACACACTGGGACACTGGTTCAGTAGTCTCATTAAGAAAAGCATTTCCTGTTAAGTCTGGGCTTTCTTGGGGATGACCGAGCCAAGTACTGACCAGTCCCAACCCTGTTTAGTTTAGGAGATTTGACAGATTGCAACTCAAGGTGGTAAGGCTGCATGCCCAATACAGATATCTTCAGGTCCAAACACTCCAAAGTATAGCTCCTGTGCCAGGATTGGTTGTAAATAGTTTTCTTTCCTTGACAGTATAATTAAAGCTAATGTGATTAAAAATCAGTCTTGCTTAAGGTTTTCACTTCCTGATTGGACTTAGCTCATTTACTTTGTTTTCAAGATGTTATTTAATGATTCTCTCACTTTCTCTTTCTCTCTTAACTGATCCAAACTGCGACTCTTCCAGTTTCCAATGCTCTACTGGTAGTTTTTCATAGAGTGATATAAGTACAACATTCTTGGCTGTGTTGAACTGCTCATCATCCAGCTAGTCAAATGCATTCTTTGGTGGCTTGGAAGGCTATCTGGTCGTAGAATTGAATATCATACCATCATTTCATCGGTACTGTACTATCCTAGGTTTAGATGAGTTTTCAGGAAGTTGTACATTTTACTCTTATCTTAAGAATCAAAATTCTGAGAGGTAGGTGGCTAGCTGTTGTGTCCACTTAATGTAAGAATCAACATAGCTTTCTAAAAGTTGAAGACTTTTTTTTCTATAGAACAAACCTATCTTTAATCTATAAATAAATATTTATTCATAAATAAATACTCTGATATTAATGTGGGTCAGATTCTCATCTTGTGTAGTCAGATTAGCACTGACTTGAAAGCTCCACCAATTTGCACCAGCTGAGGCTGTGTACATGTTACATGTACAAAATGTTACATGTAACAAATATTAATTACATAGTATATTAAACTAATAACTAGCGAGAGGAACAGATTTAGGGATTGGCAGGAGGATTACTGAAGAATTTATTAATATGGGATGTTTGAAGTCATGTAACAGTGTGTGTATGTATAGATAAAAAGTGGTAGGTGTTTTTTATGTAAACAGTTGGCCACTAAGGCCAACGTTTTTCAGAAACATCTACTGATTTTGGGTATCTGAAGTTTTGGATATGCAGCTTGAGATACCTAGCATCTGATTTCAGTAACTGCTGTTACCATTTATTTTATTTGGAGTTGTGAGGGCACAGCCTTTCTGAAAATAAGGCCATAGATTTCTCAAAATGACCACTCGGAAATTGAGCCACTCAAAACTAGTGGACATTTTTAAAAAAAAATTGGCCTACAATTCTTCTTCTTGATGAGAAAGCTGAGCTTGTTTGTAAAGCAACATTCCTTACACTTAGTACATTAGAAGAGCCTAATAAATAGAGTGTATGAATGGAAACTGAGGTCTCTTAGTTTTTGGTTGCATAAGTAACTGGGCTGGTGAGAGGAACAGAATATCACAATTTACGATTTATAGGAAAACTATAAAATGTATTATGTCATTTAAAATCTGATACCTCAGACTGTAATAAAACAAAATAATGGCAGCTGTTTGAAAGGTTCTCAGGCTTGGGAATGTTAGAGATAGTCCAGCGATTCATTAGTAGTGGGATTGAGCAAATAATTGAAAATCAGGTGTAGTGTTTTTTTACCCTTTCTTGAAAAAAAAATAAACCTGGCTCTACTTCAGAAACAAAAAAGCAAAAGTCAAAAGGTTTAGTTTTCAAAATGTAAAAATGTTTTGACTTCCTGAAATCCCGCACCATTTGTTTCGATCAACTTGTTACCTATCATCTCTGTGTTCTTGGGGAACCAGGGTGCAGTACCTAGCCTGTCTGACTCACTAAAGATCTCTCCCCCCACCAGCCTTTGCTTGAACCAAAGCCAGTCAGAAGAAAGGCTTACAAAAAGCAATGAAAAGAAAGTGGAAGACACACCTAAACCCCTCTGGACAAGGGTGACAGGATTAAGGAAACTCTTCTAGCCTCATTTGCATCAAAGATGGGACAGGGAGGCATCTCCATTAGCATACAGGATGGAGAACAGAAATTCCAAGGCAAGAACTGCACAGAACTCTGGGACCAGAAAAGCAGGGGAGCACGGCATGATGGGGAATCTCTGCTCCAGATGTTAATGTACCCACACCTGCACACCCAGCTCAGTAGTTATCAGACCATTTCTGTAATAAATCCTTTATTGGTATCCAAAATACTGAAGCTGCCTAATTGCATTGTGAGCTCCTTCGAAGGAACACTGCCCATAGCCAGGAATAATCAGTTCCTGTTGTCTAGCCTGAACAAAACAACTTTGGTACACTGCCTTGAGCCATCAGTTTACCCACAAACAAATATAGTGTTCTACTTTGAACCATTATTCTTTCTCTACAAAAACCCCTACCCATGCTCCAGTAAGTGCCCTGGATACAAAATCTGCATCAGTTCCACTGGGTCTTAATCTTCTCCTGCCTGATTGTGCTAGGGGCTCTGCTTGTCTCCAGCATTCCAGACCCTCAGCTACCATCACCACCACCTGGGAACCTCGATTGAGTCAAGCTTCATGGAGTGGTGAGAACCCAGCTCTCTCTCTCTCCCTCTCCCTCCCTAGGTATAGCCTTCTGACCCTGACTTGTGTGATCTGACTTTTATAATCAAATTTAAGTTAGATTTTATATTATAACTGTTTTGTTTGTTTTGGCTTCCCTTGTATAGTTATTACCTCACAAATAAATAACTTTCATGGTTAAGCTGGTTGCTTCTGTCTCTCTCTCTTCCCCCCACTCCCCTTGTGAGTGTTTTTTGGCTTCCCCATGTGCTCTGCAGTAACGCTCCTTGTACCTAAAATAAAGATCCCTGCAGCTCCCACAAATCCTGTGGGGTTTGCTCATCAACCGGGGTACCACCAGAACAATTGTAGCGTGAAAGTGGGGATAGGGATGTGCTGAACCTGGGGCATAGGAGGGTGGCAACTTGGTAGTGCTGCTTGACCCAGACTACTGAGTCCACGGGTATATAAGGGGTCAGCATCGGAATGCTGATCAACCCGGTCCTCTCAGATGCACTCTGTTAGTGTGTATGTGTGTTCGTCTGATTCTGGGGCTGGAAGAACCTAGATCCTGCAAGATAGCTCCATTGGGAGGGAACTTGCAGAAGGGAGAAGGAGAGCTCTGCATTAGAACACCAGTGACAGAAGCAGAACATTGATAGAAGTACAGACCCCCCTACACACTCTGAAGAGTAACCTTAATAAATGTGCATACTCCCCCACCCCCAAAGTAATGGGCAAATCTGGTAACAAACTTGAAACTGTATTTTTAGGCAAATAAACTACTCTTCAAAAAAGTTTCATTCAGTTCTAATTAGAAGGGAAAGTGCAGACAAAACGCAAGTTAGTTCATTATTTCAAAGCTTATCACTTGAATATCACCATTATAATAGTAACAGCAAACCTAAATTGCAAGGTCTTTGGGGCAGTGAGTGTTTTTTCAAGAAGTTTAGTGGAGCCTGCTCTGACCTACAGTAGAACCTCAAAGTTACGAACACCAGAGTTACAAACTGACGGGTCAACCACACACCTCATTTAGAATCAGAAGTACACAATCAGGCAGCAGAGACACACAAAAAAGCAAATACTTTACACCACAGTGCTGTGTTAAACGTAAACTACTAAAAAAAAAGGGGGGGGACAGGGGAAAGCTTAAAAAAAATTGACAAGGTAAGGAAACTTTCTGTTTTTCTCTCATTTAAATTAAGATGGTTAAAAGCAGCATTTTTCTTTTGCATTTTGTTCAGAGTTATGAATATTTTAGAGTTATGAACAACCTCGATTCCCGAGGTGTTCGTAACTCTAAGGTTCTAATGTACTGTAAAATATACAAACAGTAATAAGTTGGCACTGAAGTCAGTAGACATGTCACCATGTGACTTTTTCTAGACCTGATCCATGTCATATAACAAGGACCAGAAACATAGATCAGTCTTTTATCAGCACTCCTATTATGATTTCCACTAGAAGTGCTGGAATGAGCCGGGGGGGGGAGGGGGAGAAAAGGGGGCAAGAGGACATGGCTGTCCCACTTTTTGAAAGTGGTTGGGCCTGGCCTAGACTTTTTTTGCCCAGGGCCAAGCCCCCTGTTCCTCTTCTTCCTCCTGAGGCCCTTACACTGGGTAAGAGCAGCTGGGGTAGCTGTGGGAATCATGGACTCTGTGCCACATATAAAACCGTAATAACTTCTTAATATATGAAAGTGATTTTATTTAACAAAAAAAATCTGGTGTAATGCAATAAACTAACATGAATCAAAGTGACCCAAACCTTTTGAGGCCTAGAAACCTGTATTTCATTGGAAAATTCTGGCTGAACTTGGGAAATGAAGTAGGGAACACAGATTTGCCTCTCCTGTTATATAGCCACATATGCTTTTTTGAAATCTCTTCAGGAATTTGGAAACTATGTGGAAGGCTGTGTTGCAGTGCTTAGTCTCTCACCATCATTCTTATCCTTTGTAGCAAGCTTATATTAAGCATTGGATCTGGCTTTTCATATTACAAAACTATTAGTCTTTATAAATGAGCTGCTTGTGTCACTCTGTTTTTTGTTTTTTTGTTTTGTTTTTTTTTCTTTTTTCCTGTCAGCATTTGTCTTGCTTAGGATCATATAAAGCAGTGAGACAAATGTTGAGATAGACAATGTGGGTGAGGTAATATCTTTTATTGGACTAACTTCTGTTGGTGAGAGAGACAAGTTTTCAAGTCACACAGAGCTCTTCTTTAGATCTTGGAAAGATATTCTGAGTGTGGCACCTAAATACAAGCTTGAACAGATAGTTTAGCATAAGTAATTAGCACATATTATAAGGAACCATTTAAGGTAGAGTGGTCCGTTAATAACCCTGCAGCCATAAAATAAAAGGAGGGGGTTAGTGGGTTACAGATTTTCAGGACTCTCCCTAGGGGAGTGCAGGGCCTGGGACAACCCCCACACTCTACTTCGCCCAAACCCTGTCCTGCCTCTTTCTGGCTTCCACTCCCTCCCCCAAGCAACTCCAGGAACCAGTGGGGTGGAGCGGCCAGGCTGAGTCTGGGTCGCTTGCTGCTGCCTGCGCCAGGTCCCCGCTAGCCCCACAGGCCACCCTGGACCACACATCCCCCTGAAGCCTGGGGTCCCCCAAAGCATGGGACCCAGGGCAGTTGCCCCAGTCCATCTAATGGATGGGACAGCTCTGCAGATTGTTGTAATAAACCATAAATCCAGTGTATCTGCTCAACAGTAAATGGACTGAACAGAGTTATGAATTTAAGCTCCCAAGCTCGTCTTCTGAGAGTGTTGTGCAGGTTTCCAATCAACACCCTCCACAACACACCTTTTAACATCCATGGGTCCTACACATGCCTGTCACAACATGTGATATACTTGATCCAGTGCACTAAATGTCCCAAAAGCAATTCTGTGGGTGAAACCAGACAATCACTACACTCTCAAATGAACTCTCACAGGAAAATAAGACAAAAACACCATATCATCAGGGGGTGAACACTTTTCACAAAGTGACCACTCTATATCTGATTTCTCATTCTCAAAAGAAACCTGCACAACACTTTCAAAGGATGAGTCTGGAAGCTTAAATTAATAACTCTGCTACACACTAAAAGCCAAGGACTGAACAGAGACACTGGATTTATGTTTTTTTACTATCTGTAACCCACTAACCCCCTCCTTTTGTCCTATGACTGAAGAGGTGTTAACAGGCCATTCTACCTTGAATGGACCGTTAGATTAGAATATATGCTAACTACTTATGCTAAATGATCTGTTCCACCTGAATTTAGCTGTGATACTGGGAGTACCTTTCCCAGACCTGAAGAAGAGCTCTGTGCCTCAAAAGCTTGGGCTTGGCTACACTGGCACTTTACAGCACTGCAACTTTCGCGCTCAGGGGGGTGAAAAAACACCCTCCTGGGCGCTGCAAGATACAGCACTGTAAAGCCTCAGTGTAAACAGTGCCGCAGCGCTGGGAGCGCGGCTCCCAGCGCTGCAAGCTACACCCGTAAGGTATGTGGTTTTGTGCAGCGCTGGGAGAGCTCTCTCCCAGCGCTGGCGCTCCGACCACACTCACACTTTAAAGCGCTGCCGCGGCAGCGCTTTGAAATTTCAAGTGTAGCCATACCCCTTGTCTCTCACCAACAGAAGTTCTCCCAATAAAATATGACCTCCCCCACCTTGTCTCTCTAATATCCTGGGACCAACATGGCTACACTTACACTGTACTGAGAGTCAGTTGATTGAGAACTAGCAGCCACTCCCTCATCAATGTATGTCATAAGTGCCAACTCCGTGAGTGGTCTGGGACTGGAGCACTGGCAGCCCCCCATAAGCTCCCCACCCCGGTCTTCCACCGGCTGGCAGGCCCTGCAGATAGGTGCCTTCCCCTCCCTCTCCACACCTCCCACCCACCAAGAACAGCTGTTTTGTGGTGTGCGGGGGAGGGGGAAGCAAGGATATGGCATGCTTGGGGGAGGGGGTGGAACTGGACAGGAAGAGGCAGGGTGAGGGTGGGAAGAGGGGGGGCAGGGTGGAGTGGGGATGGAGTGGGGCCTTGAGGGAAGGGATGAAGTGGGGGCAGGGTCTAGGTCAGAGCTGGGGGTCAAGCACTGTCTGGTCCTTTGGAAAGTCAGCACCTGTGTGTATGCAGTGATGAGCTGCCAAAATTTTAACAACCGGTTCCCTATAAAAAATTCTGGTGGAGTGGGGGCCAGGGTGGGGGGGGAGACATACCTGTGGGTCCAGGAGCCCCTGCAGGGCCTGGGGCAAATTGCCCCACTTGCCCCCTGGTAACCCTAGAACTTGCAGCCCCTTCCCCCTTACCTTGCCGGCAGCTCAAAGCAGCAGGATGATTCAGGAGCTCAGCAGAGCTGCCCATCTGCTGGCCATGCTGCAGCTCTGTGGGGGCTGGGTGGAGACATCCTCGTGGGACCAGGGGCCCAGGGCAAATTACCCCGCTTACCCACCCACCCACCCACACAGCCCCGGAGCTTGCAGCCCCCTTACCTTGCCGGCAGCCCAGAGTTCAACTGAGCTGCCCAGCTGCTGGCCATGCTGCGGATCTTCGGGGTGGGGGAAGCTGGGGAGGGCCCAGGGGAGACATCCTCGTGGGGCCACTTGACCCCTCCCCTCCCCTCTGGTGAGCCCTGGAGCTTGCAGCAGAACCTCCCACACACACCTTGCCAGGACTCTCAAAAAGCGGCAGCAGGACAACTCCAGAACTCAGCTGAGCTGCCCAGCTGATGCCGGCGGCTGGCCACGCTGCAGCTGGGGGGAAGCAAGGAAAGGGCCGGGGGGAGCCTTAGCCTCCACAGCTGGGACTCCTGGGAGCAACAGGATGGTCCGGCTTGCAGACCGGAGTTCTTTGCCCACTCCCTGGCCCTTTAACAAGCGGTTCTCCACGGAGGTCTAATTTTAGCAACCGGTTCTTGGGAACCTGTGGGAACCGGCTCCAGCTCACCACTGGGTGTATGTGCTACTGTGCTTTACTACCAAAACAGCACTGGAAAAGTGCATGCAAATGGCTGGAATTTCTAACAAATGCATATTTCCTCCCTTATGTTCCCTCCATAGATTGTTGCTCCTGAGAAATCTGAGGATCATGGTTTTTCAAGTTCTTTGTCATGGTTTCTACTGTAACTAGATCTGGCTGGAAAATTTGCAACAAACAATTTATTTCAAGAGTTTAGCCCCCCTTTTCACAAGTGATCTGTGAGAAAGATGTGATGTCACTCTTCACCACTGTTTAATTATTTGAGTGAACAAATTTTAGTCTGTAGATTGTTTGTTGTTTGAAAGCTGCCTGGTACAAGTATATTAGTTTTGTGGTAGGTGAAGATATGTGGCTTTGTCACTGTCCTCTGATTGGTTGATCTAAACTTTATAAATAAGAAGCTTTTCTGAAAGTGCTTTGATTCTCTCAGGGAAAGAATGGGTGAGCACATTAAGGAAGAGAAACAGTAGAGAATTTTAAGACATTTAAGATCTTTTGTCTTTTATATAAGAAATATTGTTATATTCGGCCGTGTGTGTACCCAGACTTAAAAATAGCTGGGTTCCTTCCTGAGAGAGGAAAGGATATAAACCACATTTATTGGCTGTTGAGCAGACTTTACATCTACATGTGCATGAATGTGTGTGGTCCTAATGTGAAGGATGTGATCAGATCTCTGCAATAGCCTGTATGCCAGGCATACTGGGAACAAATCCATCCTTTTTCTATTTTAAGAATGTTACCCATTTTGACCTGAGCGGGTAGTCTATATTTGCGGTCTTGCAGATTGTTTCCGTTAAGAGGAGAAATTGTTCCTAGTCATGAAGTAAAATTATTTTTTGATGCAATCTTGTTCATTTACAGAGAAAGTGAACAGAGTCCTGTTCTCTCACCAACAAGAGGTGATTCCATTTTAGATTTAGTATTCACAAGTAACAAAGACAACAGAAGAACTGGTTGTAGAGGATATAGGCATGGGACCTAGCAGTGCAGGGGGTGCTGCAGCACTCCCAGCTGCTGGCCCTGTGCACCCCAGGGTCCCAGCCTCAGCCTGGGGGTGTGGGGGAGTGGATAGAGTCAGGTGGTGGGCTTTCAGCATCCCCACTATTAAAAATGTTCCAGCGCCACTAGTAGAGGACAACCTTGATTCAATTGATCATTAGTTAATTCAGTTTATTTTTGTTTATCCTTCCATTTAGTTTAGATCTATAATTTGAGTCCTTGATTTCAAAAGGGGAAACTTAAAAAAATTAAGGGAATTAATTAAGGAAGTGGACTGGACTGAAGAACTCAAGGTATGAATATGGAGGAAGCTTGTAATTAATTTCTGCAATTTAGACTTCAGATACTTTGTCAGTATCCCAAGCAAGGGGGCAAACAATTAAAGGGAAGGGCTGCAAACCAAATTGGACAAATAAGCATCTCAGACAGGTCATTTAGAGAAAACAGCCTACAAGTAATAGAAGAAGGGATGGATCAGCAAAGAGAGCTCCCTCTTGGAGGTCAGAAAGTGCAGGGATAAAGTGAGAACTGCCAAAAGTCAGAGTTGAACCTTTCAAAGGAAATTAAAACCAATAGTAAAAGGTTCTTTATCCATATAAATAAAAAGAAAACAAGAAAAGAAGTGGGACTGCTAAACACTGGGGATGGGGTAGAGATTAAAGATAATCCAGATATGGACCATGGCATGAATTTGTTTCAGTTTTTAATAAGGGTAATGAAGAGCTTGGGGGCAGTGGCAGGATGGCTAATGGGAACAAGGATAAGGAAGTAGAAATGACCACATCCAAGGTGGAAGCCCAATTCAAACAGCTTACTGGGTCCAAATTGTGGGCCCTTTTTGTTGGACCTCAATTGTACACAAAGACTTACAATAAATTTTGAAAGAGAAAGAAGTTAAGGACATAAAGGTAAACGGCAACTAGGATAAAATACAACATTGGTTTACAAAGGGTAGATCATGCCGGATCAACCTGATCTCTTTCTTTGAGAAGGTAATAGATTTTCTAGACAAAGCAAATGCACTATATCTAATCTATCTGGATTTCAGCAAAGCATTTGATACAGTACTACATAGGGAATTAGTGGTAAAATTGGAGAAGACGAGGATTCATACGAGACTCAAAAGGTGGGTAAGGAACTGGTTGGTAAAGGGGAGACTACAATGGGTCACACTGAAAGATGAACAGTTAGGCTGAAGGGAGGTTACTAGTAGAGTTCTTCAAGGATTGGTCTTGGGACCAGTCTTATAGAACACTTTCAGTAATGACCTTGGCACAAAAAGTGGGAGTGTGTTAATAAAATTTGCAGATGAATCGAAGTTGGGATGTATTGCCAATACAGAAGAGGACCAGAATATCATACAAGAAGATTTGGATGATCTTGGAAACTGGATTAATAGAAATGGGATGAAATTTAATAGTGCAAAGTGCAGGGTCATGCACTTAGTGACTAACAAGATTTTTTTTCCATATAAGCTTGGGACATATCAGTTGGAAACAACAGAGAAGGACAAAGAGCTAGATGTTGGTCACAGGATGATTGAGTCACCAATCTGATGGGGCTATGAAAAAGGCTAATGCAATTCTGGGATGTATCAGATGAGGAATTTCCAGTAGAAATAAGGAAGTATTACTACCAATATGTATGTCACTGGTAAAACATCATCTGGATTACTGTGTGCAATTCTGATCTCCCATGTTTAGGAAAGACTAATTCAAACTGGAATAGGTACAGAGAAGAGCTACAGAGGAATGGAGAACCTGCCTTATTATCAGAGAAGACTTATGGAGCCTGGCTTGTTTAGCCTCACAAAATGAAGGTTAAGGGGAGATACGATTGCTTTATAAATATATCAAAGGAGGGTGAGGAGTTATTTAACTTAAGGGCCAATGGTGGCACAAGAACAAATGGCTATAAACTGGCCATTGATAAGTTTAGGCTTGAAATTAGATCAAAGTTTCTCACCACTGAAGGAGTAAAGTTCTCGAACAACCTTTCAAGGGGTATATTGGGGGCAAAAAATACTAACTTATTTTAAGACTGAGCTTGATACATTTATGGAGGGATGGTATGATAAAATTCCCTATATGAGCATATGGTCCACCTGTGACTATTAGCAAATATCTCTAATGGCCAGGGATGGGACACTAGAGAGGAATGGCACTGATTTACTACAAAGAATTCTCTCCCAGGTCTGTCTCTGGTAGGTATCACCACATGCTTAGGGTCTAACTGATCACTATATTTGGAAGAGGGAAGGAATTTTTCCCCAGGTCAGATTGGCAGAGACCCTGGGGTCTTTTTGCTTTCCTGTGCATCGTGGGGCATGGGTCACTTGCTGGTTTGAACTAGAGTAATTGGTTGATTCTCTGTAATTTTACGTCTTTAAATCAAGATGTGATGACTTCAGTAACTGAGCCAGAGGTTACGTGCCTAGTACAAGAGTGAGTGAGGTTCTGTGACCTGTGACATGCAGGAGGTCAGACTAGATGATCACGATGGTCCCTCTGACTTTAAAATCTACAAGTCTACATCAGTGAATGAAGGTGGGGGAGGTTAAATACATTAGATGTTGCAGATGCATCTCCCCATCGTAGGCAAAAGTTTGTGTATCCACAGGCGAGAAGCATTCATCTCAGAATCAGTCTTGGCTGGGTTGTCTGTTTCTGCTAGATAATATGATGCTGATAGCATTGCTACCACAAAGCCAATTTTTCTACCTGATGTAGGAGGTGTTTAAGGCAGAGAAAGCTTTTTCTAAATCATGAAAACTGCTTTTCACTACTCAAAAAATGCCAGAAACTTTGCACACACAGTTGAACTGGACACTAGCAATTGGCTACCTTTATTTTGTTTCGGAACATTTTTTTTCTCCTTGGAGTTCTACAATACACATTGTACATACATCCTAAATGCACTTCAGAAGATGATCTCTCATTGTAGAGATCCCAGAACATACAATTTGTCATTCTAGATCATACAGTACCATTGGTTTGTCCATCAAGTCTGGCATCCTGCCTCCAGCTGTGACTCATAAATATTGCTTCAGAGGAAGATGTCTATTCCCCACCCCTTTATAACATGGATAGACAGCTATGTGGGATGTGGGGAATGGTTTCTGGCTGCAAGTGTGATCTGAATCCACAATGTAGCATCAAGTTAGATCACGTCTATTCCTACGTATGACTAGCTATGTTGTTGCTGATCATAAATAGGGCCAGATGGTTTTTAAATTGGTCAATTTTCCGTTTTCAGCTGTTTACAACAGCATGATATTTCAGATGTAACTGGGAGTCCCAACCCAAAAGATACTAGGAGATGGGTCTGCTCTCTCTCCACCCTTAGAGCAGCTGTGCAGGGGAAGGATAAATCCTGTCCCTTCCCAGCCTGGCTTGGACTCCCAGCTAGGAGCGACCCGGCTGGGGTGCTCCCAGCAGCAGCAGGAGATTGGACTCGCCTTCTCTGGCTGCAGGAACTTCCAGGGCTGCTGCCCAGCCCCAGAGTTTCCTGCAGCAAGGGGAAGCACTCAGAGGTGGGTCTGATTTCCCCTGAAGAGCTGCCAGGCAATGGTGCTGCCAGGCAGGGGATGGACAAATCCTTTCCCAGATTGGCACCCCCCAACTGAGGCGCTCTCAGCAGAATGGGGGAGAACAGATTTCACAGGGAAGGGCTTATTTCATGGTCTGTGACACATTTTTTCACAGCCGTGAAATTAGTAGGGCCCTAATCATAAAACTAACCAGATACATTGTAAATTCATGTGGCAGTGAATTCTCTATCTTTATAATACATTATAGATCACTGGCTCTTGTACACGTGAGCACAGCAAACCTTTCTCCCCATGTGCACATCTTTGCAAAGGCCAGAGATGGTCAATGTTCTTGCACTCAAAGAAATGCAGAGACTGTTCCTTGAGTGTGCCCTTGAGGTGCAAGTTTCCCCAGGGAGATGGGAGAGGACCATGGGCCAACAACATACAATGGCGTGAGCTAGACAACTGTGGAATAAGGCTGTTTCTGTTTCCCCTCCCCACCCCCAAAAACTGACTCCTAACATGTCAAGTTCCCTGAGCCCTCCTGATACATTAATCTAGCCAAGTAAAACATAGTATAAAAATCCACAAATGTGTGTTTAAAAAAACTACATCATCTTTAATGGAAAATAACGGAAGAGAATATCAGACGGACTCAGGGCATATAGGGGTCAACTTGATCCCTTGCCAAGTAGGCTTCCTCCATAATAAATCAAAGCAGCCAAATAAAACATAATATAAAAATCAGCAAAGTACAAAAAAAGTGCAACAAAAAAACCTTAGGGGCTGTCACTGACTACATTCCACCCATTATTCTTAGCTAGTTTTAAGCCCTGATAATGGAATCAGATTGGGATGGACAGCAATATCTCTGTACTTATTCAGAAAACACTTGCTCCAGGAAGATGTTACAAATTTTGTCTTGCTCAGCTCAAGTTCAGGAAATATTATGTTTTGGTTTTAGAGATGAAGCGATGGCTTTAAAGAAAAGACGTTACGTGAGAAAGAGATTGGCAAGTTAGAAAATGCAGTTCTCTTCCATTTGATAAACTATACTTACCCGTTCTATTTGTGTTGAAATGAAGACTTTGCATTCATGTGGTCTGCCTCAACAGAGCTGCTTTGATGTTTATTAGGACTGGTTTGGAGTAAAAAATGCATGAAGAAGAAAAATCTCTTCAAAGATAGGACAAAAAGAAGCCAACCCCCCAAAGCGGGTATCAGACATGGTAACCAGCATCCTTTGCTTTTGTTAGCTGGGCTATACCCATAATGTTTCCCCTTAGAATGCCAGGGTAATTGTGATACTTAGTAACATAAAATTAACATTTTGGGATGGAAAAAAGCCATATGGCTCATCTAGAGTCATCCATGTATCTCTCTAGCTTTCATACCCTGTAATATTTTATCCTCTAAGGGCTTGTGTGATCATTTTTTCAGTATGTTACTGATTATAGCATCTATTGCTGCTTTTGGTACTACGAAATTACCCTCTGCATAAAGAAGTGAACTCCCTTAGTGCCTGCTCCTTTCAACTATGTTTGTGCATTCTATAAATTATTCAAAGGTGTGATATTAGTGGATGTGGCCCTGCTCCAGTTCACCCAGTCATATTAATAATCTTAGATCATTAAGCTGATAAGGTGACAAAGCAGCACATAAGTAGTGAAATTTACAATGCAGATTTTTGGAATAATTCTCATCTATATGATGCCAAACTCCACTTGTGACATGTATTTGCAAACTATAATCTTCAGTGCTGTTTCATCCTTGGAGTCAGGGTTGAAATCTGGCAGGGGCCTTTGGGGAATGCAGTGTGATTTCTCCCCTGTCATCCATCTTCATAATACTTTGAAGATGATTGCAATCAGGAGCTTCATGTAGGCAGCCATTTTGTGTATTATCTGCAGTCTGCTCACTACCGGCATGCTTGTGAAGTGTTCGAGTATTCTGGAGAAAATTTCCAATCACCTTTTCCTTCCTTTTTACTGGCCTATGTAGAAAATATCTATAATGGGGTGCAACTGAGAGATTCTGATTGTCCCTCCATTCAGTTGCCTAGGCAACAGTATTTTGGATATCCAGCTTTTTCTTTCATTACTGGAGATGCCATTTAGTGATGATTCCTACCCACCCATCCACCCACCCCCCGCGTGCTGTATTTACCACTGAAAGAGAATAAAGAAGCCTGTTCTGCTTTTCTTTAACGGTTTGGAGATCATTCAGAGTATAAAGTCTTACTAAATTATGTATGATAGGCAATCATACCATAGGCACAATGCATAGTTTAAGAAACCATATAATAAATATTTTTCTATCTAATGAGACAATTTCAGAGGTGAAGACAGTTAAAGCTAGATTCTCTGGAGCACAAATTCTGCTCCCAGTTACACCTATACCATTGTGAAATCAATTAAACTGAAATGTAAAGATAAGTTGGTGTAACTGAACAGACTTCAAACCCCTTAAACTAAGTTTGATGCCTTTTTTACATGCATTGAGGTAAGAGCAGTGATCAAATGTGGAATAAGGAGGGGGGAAGTGCTTATGGCTTTGCTCCTAGAACATAAACAACTTTGCCCTAACTGGCTTATAATTCAGACAGTCTCCCAAAAATGGGTTTGTGATAGGGTCTATACGCCACATTGGCAGTGACAGGAATAAGGGGAGCTGGAGATCCCAATTAGCCCATTGTTTGGCACTGGGAGGGGAGACGATAATTAAAGATTAGACCTATCTGGGGAGAACCTGACTGGGTGGTCCGTATAAAGGAAGGACTACAGGACAATATGGGGAAGAGACCCAGGAGAGGAGCAACTGAGTTTCCTCTCTGTGAAAGGAATCATAGAAGGGCTTTCAAGAAGGAGCTTGTACCCTGAGAGTGTTTCTGAAGGGAAAGCATGCAGTGTAGTTGTAGCCGTTTCAGTCCCAGGTTATTAGAGACAAGGTTGGTGAGATATCTTTTATTTGACCAACTTCTGAGACCTGAAGAAGAGCTCTGTATAGCTCAAAAGTTTGTCTCTCACCAACAAAAGTTGATCCAATAAAAGATATTACCTCACCCACCTTATCTCTCTGAAGGGAAAGGACAGCTGGGGCAAGGAAAAATCCTAAAGCAGACTTGGGAGAAGAGAGACTCCAGGGAAGAAGCCCTGAGGAAGCGTCAGGCATCCTGGATGTGGTGCTCTCTAACAGAGTGAGGAAGAACTCTGCAGCACCAGGAAGAAGAGAGGGGAAGAATCTTTGGAGGATTGAGCCTGGGAAGCGTGGAAGAGTTTTCATTCCTTTGGGTTGGGACATTGTCCACCTGGAAGGGGTGGGACTCAGGGTATGTCTACACAGCAAAAACACCCGCAGTAATGGGTCTCTGAGCCCAACGCTACAGAGTTGGGCTTGAGCTGTGGAGCTAAAAATAAGCATGTAGACTTTCTGGCTTGGGCAAAGGAAGGAAAGAGCCAGTAAATATAGAGAAGCAATTTAAAGTTCCAATGTCCTATCCTGCTTTAATTCAAATGTGGATGGGAAAAGCCACAGGGGAATACTTTTAGTAATAGAATCAGTCTCTTGTTACATGCGTGCTACAATAATGATAATTTGAGAAGCTGTCTGTTCTCCTCAATGACAGTTTGGCTGTTGGGTTGAAAATAATTGGAAGCCCGATTCAGAAGCGAGATGGCTGCCTTGTTAACTGGAGATTCTTTCTATTAGCAGGGGTGACCACAACAAGCAGAAGTGGTGACCACTTGAAGGAGCTGGAAGAAAGGACATGTTAAAAGATGACTGATTTCTTGAACCAAACCAGAATGCATTGGCACTCCACCCTAGTGATCTGAACACCACTGTTATCTGAGCTGATAGGAAATCCTAACAATCCCAAACATGTAGGGCTAGGATGTGGAAGGCCCTTCATGGCTGCATAAGGTTTGAGGGGACACACATTAGCAGTCTCAGAACAACCTGAGTTTTGGGACATGCAGGTACTATATGATCCTGCTCTGCCTCCCCACCCCAGGGAGCAGGATGCTGGAGAAGGATGGAGCAGACTGCAATACTGATCAATGTGGCGAGGGATATGGTTTCCCCCTACTTCAACCTTATAGCGCTCTATCTAGTACTTATACTTTATCTATCTAGTCTCCATGGATTGCTAGCAGACAACAGTGTCTGTGGTCTACAATGGGCTTGTGCTCATGAATAGGGGTATAAGAAGGCATGGGAGGAACTTTCTACCCTCTACATATGCCATCTCATGTACCAGTTCTGATCAAAACCAATAATTAGGGTGGAAGGAAATAAAAATTCTGATACAGTGAGATAATGTAAAAGACATTTAAAACACTCTAGGGGTATGGCTACACTTGCAGGTGTACAGCGCTGCTGCGGGAGTGCTCCCGCAGCAGCGCTTTGAAGTGCGAGTGTGGTCGCAGTGCCAGCCCTGGGAGAAAGCTCTCCCAGCACTGCAGGTACTCCACCTCCCCATGGGGATTAGCTTACAGCGCTGGGAGCCGCACTCCCAGTGCTGGGGCACTGTTTACACTGGTGCTTTACTGCACTTTAACTTGCTGCACTCAGGGGAGTGTTTTTGACACCCTTGAGTGAGAAAGTTGCAGCGCTGTAAAGCTCCAGTGTAGCTAAGGCCTTGGTAACTTTGCTGTTCTCTTTGAGTGCAATAGGAATTAATTTCTCTTTATGGAAAACTCTGGGATTTGGAGCAGCTTTTTAAATAAACCTGAGTAGATGAATATTTGGGAGGAAAGGGGGTATTCTTGCTTTTCATAAGCTTTAAAAAAAAAGTTAAATCTTTATCTCTCCTTGCTGGACTATTGATAGGATAACAGATTAGGCGTTTCAAAGTAGATTTGTAGAATTTTTTTTGTCAGTTTATTATGAACGTGTGTTTGTGTTAGTGTTTCCCCTGAAATACCATATGTTGCCATATAAGGCCCTGAATAAGGAGAGAATCTCTATTCAGGAAAGCACTAAGCATGTGCTGAATTTTAAGCACTACGTATGTGCTTAAAATTTGGCACATGCTTTCCTGAATTAGGTTTTAAGTGTGCATTCTACAGCACTGTGATGTGATTTTTCAGGGCACCCAAAAACCTAGGTCATCGTATAACACCTCTGCCTCAGCAAGAGAGAGATTGGCTGATGCTAAACTGGGTCCCTGTCACCCCAGTCTGATAGCTAGACAAACATCTCAGGACTCTGCTAGCCCTTACTCTTGTGAGTAACACTTGCTGCACCCGTTCCTAGCTCCCCGGAAAAACGTTCCCCTGGAGCATTCAGCCCCTTTCGCTGGACAAGCACAGCAATTACAAGGTCACTATCTCTAAAGAGACAGTGCAAACATCCACTTGTTTGAATCAGCTAAGAATTCACACTTTACTTAATATTAAAGCACTGAGGCTACTTATGATAAAACAAAGAGAAGTTTATTAACAAAGAGATTGAAGTGATATAAAGCAAGGATAATGGAAACAGAATTGGTTACAAAAGAAACAAAAGTATAACGTGCTTCTGAGAGACTAAACATAACTTTAGCAAGTTACAATCCTTTTGCTAAAGCCATTTTCTCATCCTCGGAGGTTTTTGTAGAGTTTTCTGATTTCCTGTTAAATCAAGATCCAGGTTTTCATGAGTCCACTATGCTCTACCAAGAGTCTTCTCAGTAAATGGATAATGAAATGTCCTTTTGCTTCTCCTTATATTTCCCAAAGTTTATTGTCTTTGTTTCCAAAGTCAGGATGAATGCCTGGGGTTTAGACTTCTGTGTCTTCGCATGCTGATTTCATGCTCCCTTTCAGCTTGGTATTTCCTGTAGACTTCCATGCAAATACAGCACTCATTGCATTTGGCTCCGCAATGCTCAATTTACATTAGAGACAGGGAGATCGCTACTTCCCTTCTGGCTGGAAGAAGACCTGCTTCTCCCTGTTGTTTGGTTACAGACTTTAAAGCCTAATATCAGTAAGTACCCATAATTCCTCATACACTATTAAAACATACATTTCATGATGATATTAAAGACCAGTGCATTACCGGCTGTCATTCCATAACTTACATGAGATTCTTTATAGAGCAATACTATGACAGCAATGAGTTAGGTGTTTTTCAGGATTTATAAGAGTTGGTGTTACATGGCAGTGGACTCTTTGCCAGTTGGCATTGAGGGGCTCTGAGGGCCACAAGCACATCCTGCTCACTTTACCCACTGTAGTATCCCGCTGAAGTAAAGGGAACTCTGACTTGTGCTATGGATTTTGTGACTCTTAATCCTTCTGGCTGAGATTTTCAAAGCCTCCTGAAGGATTTGGACATCCAACTGCCATTAGAAATGAATGGGAGTTGAGTGTCCAAATCCCCTAGACAGTTCTGAAAACCTTGCCCTCTGAGTTGTCCTACTGGCCTCGATGGGCCTACCCATGCAATAAGGCGCTATTCAGCATCAGAGCAGCAGAATCCAGCCTGGGTGTGTAAAGTGGGCAGGATTGGAACAATGACTGTCTTGCTAAAACTATCCTCAACAGTCATTTAAAGTTAAAATGATTTACTTGTAGGCTTTCTGATCAGTCCATGGATATTTTATGGCCTTATGCCCTGGTTTATGAGCCTTGAAATGAGTTTAAATTAGCTTAGTAGCACTGGGAGAAGTTGGTATTGTCTTCCCTTATTTGGCTGGAGATGTGAGGAATTCTTTCCTGAATGTATTGTTTTTCTTAGAGTGTTTGCTGCTACTGCTGCTGTTTTTTTTTTGGTTTTTTTTAATGTGATTAAAAAGTGTACAAGGGCAAAGGAAAAAGGGATCACTTTACCAGCTCTTTTGAGTGCCCCAGATGGGCTTCAGTTATTAACATAACATGAAATTCTGTTTGAATCAAAACATCTTTTCTACCCTGGAGTAATTAACACAGTTTACCAATTTCCTTTCATGTTATCTATACTTAAAAGGGCACACTTTCAAAGTGTGTGTGGGGGAATAGGTAGGCACACAAATCCCTTTATATATGAATGAGATTTGTTCATACACTTCCTGCACTCAAGTAAAATAAGTAAAGGGATCAGAAACTATAGAGCATAACTTTTTTTCTTGGAAGTCAAAATCCTGTTATTTCCTAAAGGCCTGACAGCCCTACCACTGAATTTATGCTTCATTATAATTAGAGCTGCTTGCATTCTATTAACAAAATGCTTTGTAATTTGTATATACTTGTCTTTAGACAATTATGGTTATTTCCCCCCTCTTTTGCTGTTTCCTAGGTGATTATTAAAGCAAACTGTTGAGCCCTAATTATAATGTACAATGTATTCCAGACATCTAAAGACATGCCAAACTCACCAGGGGAAATCAATCATATTTTAGTATTCATTCTCAAGCAGCCTACTGTTCTGTCACTGTGGGCATGTCTGACTGGAGTGCTCCATTGGAGTCCTATAGGCAGAGAAGCTCCAGCTGACAAATTCAGAAATACAGCTGACACTCTGCATATGCTAATCATATCTGTGAATGGAAATACAAAGCTATTGTGCTTTGTTCAAAGACAGTTATGGAGCTCTATGAGACAGCTGACCTTAAGAACCTCTTTATCCAGCCTTGAACCTTAGGCCTTGGCTACACTGGCACTTTACAGCACTGCAAATTTCGCACTCAGGGGTGTGAAAAAACACACCCCTGAGCACTGCAAGATACAGCGCTGTAAAGCCTCAGTGTAAGCAGTGCCGCAGCGCTGGGAGCGCGGCTCCCAGCGCTGCAAGCTACACCCGTAGAGGATGTGGTATACGTGCAGCACTGGGAGAGCTCTCTCCCAGCGCTGGCGCTCCGACCACACTCACACTTCAAAGCGCTGCTACAGCAGCGCTTTGAAATTTCAAGTGTAGCCATACCCTTAGGCTTTAACGGGAACTATCCTAAATCTATTCCATAAGCTTGTGGCAGTTTTAGAATACTTTTACTTGAGACTGTTTAGTTGCTTTAAGAGGTCATTATTGACTCCATCAGTTTCATGGCAAAATGTCGTAGTTTGAATTTAATATCTTGGAAAAGATTTTTGAAAGAAATAACATTGTGATTTTACAAGAGGGCATTATCTGTTAATTTATGCATCTTTTTATAAGAAGTTTGGGTGAATGGCATTTTTATCATGTTAGTTTTGCAGCTGAGCAAGCCTCTGTAGTGTTGAACATGGGAAAAATTGTTATAGAAGTGGATGGGTAGGGTTCTGATAGATTGGGTAAATTGTTATAGAAGTGGATGGGTAGGGTTAGATCTGGAATCCATCTAAATTTCCTGGCTCAGGATTATTTCAGAACCCCTAATCTGAACAGCCTCAAACTTTGGATAAGTTTGTATTTGGACATGAATCCAGATTTCTACTTTTAGATCAGGTCCATCTTTTCTCTATTTACCACAGCAGCCCTGTTATCTCCTGTACCTCATTATACCATGCATATTCCCTGCACGCAGCACTTCTCAGTTGATGGACGCTTTCTTTCCTGATTCTGCACTGCATTCCTTGGTGGTTGTTATTCTGCCCTTAAATTCTATTAGATATAACACTTAATGCTACAAAAGTCAATGAAAGTTCATAAGACCCTTCAGGAAAGTGTAGGTTAAAGTAATACATACACTTCTGGACTGCTGGAAAATGTTATTAAAGTTTTTCATTTCCTGAATAACAGTTTTAAATTAAATAATCCGTGTGAAACCAAAGTTGTGAGTCAAATACTAATAATAGTTTACTTGGGCTATACGTTGAACCAAGAGAATTTGGAAATTGGAAAGCATCCAGTTTCAAACTTTATGTGTTCAAAACAAGTGTTTTGTTTGGGACAAAAATCCAACTCACTGTACTTCAAAATCACTGGTACAGTCAAAATTGACTGTACTAGACTCTCTTCAGGTCACTACATACCTTATAGGCTTGATTCACCAATGCTTTTGCAAATGGCTAGCTTCAGTGGATGGGGGAATCACTCTTGACAGAAGGCAGGTGGCATTTGCAACATGGCCTCATTCCTATGGTTTCAAAAGAGGAGGGTAGCTTTCACTTGCAGCCAGGGAGATGGTGGATGCTGCCAGAAAGATGGATCATCAAATTCTATGGCAGACCTGGTTGTGTGATTATAAATGACTCAAGTGTTTCTGGAAAATGCAGTGCTGTCAAATCAAAACACTTTTTGAAATCATGTAATTTTTTACAAAATCTCTATTTTGGAAAAAATAGAGCAAAACTGTGACAATACTGGAACAAAATATTTTATTTTTTTATCTTGAAATGATATTTTGTTTCAATGTTTTTAATATAAGAGGGGTAGCCGTGTTAGTCTGGATCTGTAAAAGCAGCAAAGAATCCTGTGGCACCTTATAGACTAACAGACGTTTTGGAGCATGAGTGGGTGAATACATGCATCTGAGGAAGTGGGTATTCACCCACGAAAGCTCATGCTCCAAAACGTCTGTTAGTCTATAAGGTGCCACAGGATTCTTTCATGTTTTTAATGTTTCATTATATAAAATAGGTCTAAATAGAAATAACTTGGTCACCCCTCATTTTTTTAATCTTTTTTTTTTAATAATTTTCTTTTGTGGATAACATCAACATTTATAGATCATAGATTCATAGATTCTAGGCTCAGAAGGGACCAATGTGATCATCTAGTCCGACCCCCTGCACAAAGCAGGCCACAGAACCCTACCCATCCACTTCTATAACAAACCCCTAACCTATGCCTGAGTTATTGAAGTCTTCAAATTGTGGTATGAAGACTTCAAGCTGCAGAGAATCCACCAGCAAGTGACCCATGCCCCATGCTGCAGGGGAAGGTGAAAAACCTCCAGGGCCTCTGCCAATCTGCCCTGGAGGAAAATTCCCTCCCGACCCCAAATATGGCGATCAGCTAAACCCTGAGCATGTGGGCAAGACTCACCAGCCAGCACTCAGAAAAGAATTCTCTGCAGTAACTCAGATCCCATCCCATCCAACATCCCATCACCAACCACTGGCCATACTTATCTGGCGATAATCAAAGATCAATTGCCAAAATTAGGCTCTCCCATCATACCATCCCTTCAATAAACTTATCAAGCTTAATCTTAAAGCCAGATATGTCTTTTGCCCCCACTACTTCCCTTGGAAGGCTGTTCCAGAACTTCACTCCTCTAATGGTTAGAAACCTTCATCTAATTTCAAGTCTAAACTTCCTAGTGTCCAGTTTATACCCATTCGTTCTTGTATCTACATTGGTACTAAGCTTAAATAATTCCTCTCCCTCCCTAATATTAATCCCTCTGATATATTTATAAAGAGCAAGCATATCCCCCCTCAGCCTTCTTTTGGCTAGATTAAACAAGCCAAGCTCTTTGAGTCTCCTTTCATATGACAGGTTTTCCATTCCTCGGATCATCCTAGTAGCCCGTCTCTGAACCTGTTCCAGTTTGAATTCATCCTTCTTAAACATGGGAGACCAGAACTGCACACAATATTCCAGGTGGGGTCTCACCAGCGCCTTATATAACGGTACTAACACTTCCTTATCTTTGCTGGAAATACCTCGCCTGATGCACCCTAAAACTGCATTAGCTTTTTTAACGGCCATATCACATTGGCGGCGCATAATCATCCTGTGATCTACCTATACCCCAAGGTCCTTCTCCTCCTCTGTTGCTTCCAACTGATGCGTCCCCAATCTATATCTAAAGTTCTTATTATTAATCCCTAAGTGCATGACCTTGCACTTTTCACTATTAAATTTCATCCTATTACTATTACTCCAGTTTACAAGGTCGTTCAGATCTTCCTGTATGATATCCTGGTCCTTCTCCGTGTTAGCAATACCCCCCAGCTTTGTGTCATCCGCAAACTTTATTAGCACATTCCTGCTTTTTGTGCCAAGGTCGGTAATAAAAAGGTTAAATAAGATTGGTCCCAGAACCGATCCTTGAGGAACTCCACTAGTAACCTCCTTCCAGCCTGACAGTTCACCCTTCAGTACGACCCATTGTAATCTCCCCTTTAACCAGTTCCTTATCCACCTTTCAATTCTCATATTGATCCCCATCTTTTCCAATTTGACTAATAATTCCGCATGTGGAACCGTGTCAAATGCCTTACTGAAATCGAGGTAAATTAGGTCTACCGCATTTCCTTTGTCTAAATAGTCTGTCACCTTCTCAAAGAAGGAAATCAGGTTGGTTTGGCATGATCTACCTTTAGTAAAACCATGTTGTACTTTGTCCCAATTACTATTGACCTCTATGTCCTTAACTACTTTCTCCTTCAAAATTTTTTCCAAGACCTTACATACTACAGATGTCAAACTAACAGGCCTATAGTTACTCGGATCACTCTTTCTCCCTTTCTTAAAGATAGGAACTACGTTAGCAATTCTCCAGTCGTACGGTACAATCCCTGAGTTTACTGATTCATTAAAAATTCTCGCTAACGGGCTTGCAATTTCATGCGCCAGTTCCTTTAATATTCTCTGATGAAGATTGTCCGGGCCCTCCGATTTTTGTCCCATTAAGCTGTTTAAGTATGGCTTCTACCTCAGATGTGGTAATATCCACCTCCATATCCTCATTCCCGTTTGTCATCCTTCCATTACCCCTAAGCTCCCCATTAGCCTTATTAAAGACTGAGGCAAAGTACTTATTTAGATATTGGGCCATGCCTAGGTTATCCTTAACCTCCTTTCCATCCTCAATGTGTAGCAGTCCCACTTCTTCTTTCTTTGTTTTCTTCTTATTTATATGGCTGTAGAACCTTTTACTATTGGTTTTAATTCCCTTTGCAAGGTTCAACTCTACTTGGCTTTTAGCCTTTCTCACTTTATCCCTACATGTTCTGACCTCACTAAGATAGCTTTCCTTGCTAATCCCACCCTTCTTCCACTCCTTGTAGGCTTTCTGCTTTTCCTTAATCACCTCTCTGAGATGCTTGCTCATCCAGCTTGGTCTACAACTCCTGCCTATGGTTTTTTCCCCCTTTCTTGGGATGCAGGCTTCCGATAGTTTCTGCAGCTGCGACTTAAAGTAATTCCAGGCGTCTTCTGCATTTAGATCCACAAGTTCTTCAGTCCAATACACTTCCCTAACTAATTTCCTTAATTCTTTAAAGTTAGCCCTTTTGAAATCAAAAACCCTAGTCCCAGATCTATTTTTGTTTATCCTTCCATCTAGTTTGAACTGAATTAGCTTATGATCACTCGAACCAAGGTTGTCCCCTACAACCATTTCTTCTATGAGGTCCTCACTGCTCACCAAAACCAAATCTAAAATGGCATCCCCTCTTGTCGGTTCTTCAACTACTTGGTGAAGGAATCCATCAGCTATCACATCCAGAAAAATCTGATCCCTACTATTCTTGCTAGCACTTGCACTCCAGTCTATATCTGGGAAGTTAAAGTCTCCCATGATCACACATTTCCCATTAGTGTTTACTTCCTTAAAAACATTTTGATCCAAATTGAACTGAAAAAAAAGGTCAAAATCTTGAAATCTTTCGCAATATGGAATCTTCATCCTCTGCACAGCACTAGTTTGTTTTTTTCTTTTCATTTTTTACTCATAGTTTGAGGAGCTTAATTGTAAGTTTAATTCTAAACTGTAAACAGTTGATCTTTCAAATTAAATAAATGAAAAGGTTAAAGTATAAACTGTATAATGCCTTGAATTACTGAGGGGCACAGAGGCCAAATCATTGGCAAAAACAGCATTCACTGGCTGATACCAGAAATAGTCCTGTCAGCTCAGAAAGAGCAGAAAAGATACACGCATAGCCTGAAGAGATGTTCTTTTAAAGATTGTTGAGAATTTCCTTTCACCTATCTGCTGCATTTGATTTAATTACATGTAAAAACACCGTCAGGGAATAGGCCATTCAGCTGTTCCTTCCACCCGGCTGAGATTGCACAGGCAGAGTAATCCCTCAACAGTTGAGGGTTTAAAAGGACCATAAGTTGAGAGCTCTGAATCCCGGCTTCTGGATATATTGACAACATTAATCTAAATATTTCCCTTTGCTAAAGATGTTCAGAACTCACCACAAATGTAGGTTATACATTATGAACATTGTGTCTGAGGTTAATGCCTAGCCATGGGTATAGAGAGGAACCTCACACTTTTGCACTTCACTAATTCACACATCTCACAATTTGCCCACATAAAACGGACTCTCTCCAGGCCACAGCAGCACAATCGGGGCTGAGGATTTGACTTTCAAAAGCTTCATCACTTTAACAAAAAATGCTATAGAACATTTATTAATATACTAGGAAATATTATAATAAAGATTAAAACTAAATATGTGCTGAACAGATGAAGTAATCATGTTGTACCTGAGCATACAGTGAGATGGGCACAATTTAAAAAGATGAATAGAATTGTGCATGATATTGTTCTTGCTTTTTTAAATTATTCTCAATTACTCACTGATTACCAAAATGCAGTAATTTGTATTAGCTCTCCTAGTTATTAGTGGAAATTATTATTTGTACTGTAGTAGTGCTGTCCTGGACTAGCACCCCATTGTGCTAGGGGCTGCACAAGCACTGAACAAAAAGATAGTTCTACCCCAAAGTGTGGAACTTTGCTGTACTCTGATGGCTGTGAACACATTTCTAAACTATTCCTTGGTTACACTTTATCCTCTTAAAATCCAGTTGTGGTTGAATTGGTAAATCTAAAACTGTACCAACTCTTTGAAGAAGAGGAGCTTGCACTTCGATGCTACAATAGAAGCTTATGCCTTTCTCCTGCCGCAAGTCTGATGGCGCACAATGTGACATGACAAAACATTTCGCATAGTTTCAGGAGGGATGGGTAAGAAGAAGGTATGCTGTGGTTATGGCTTAAAAATGTCTCTTAGATTCACATTTTCACTTCTCTTATTTTGAAAGCCAGAGAGGTTACCCACAGTTAAAAATGCTTGGTATACAGGGCATCTCTAATGGTATCAAGTCCACACAAGAAGAAGCAGGGGGCTGGGGGGAAATTCTGTGGATTCAGCTTCATGCATTTGCTTTGTGGGAAAATACATTCTTCATGCTACAGGTTACTAAGGTTGCCCAACACTTCCTTTTGTAAGACTATGTTTTCAGTTGCTTATAACTTTGTCAGAATTTAACTGTTTGGGCTGAGGTGTCTGCCTCAGGTTGAATTTTTAATAAAATGTAATCCAAAACAGTTCAGCTGTTTCTGAGAACTATGGTAGAAAAAAAATACCTTGTTTTGTCCTTGTTAAGTTTTAGAGATGGCCTCTTTTAACAGTTCTCATGCCCTCAGGATTTATAGCAGGGAGTTGAAATGTGACAGGTAGGTTGCCTTTGTGTCAGGGATCTGCTTTTTGCCATCCTCATGAAACTCTACCAAATTTGGCCAAGTTATAAATAAGGCTGGCCAGAAGCAAGAATTTTGTTTCATGAAAAATGTAAATGTTCCAAAAATTGTTTCATTCCATGTTAGAATGAAAATTAGACCATTAGAAGTCTGATGAAAAACTAGAGAGGGCATTTGCCCACTAGCTAATATCCCAATGGCTACGGGAGTCACTTAGCACATGGGAGAGCCAAGTTAAAGCTCCTGCTCTGCCTGATTTAGTCTCTCTTTCTCCTGTGAACCTGTTCCACCTTTATAAATAATTTAATATTCATTGGGCAAAAGACAAAGAGACTGATTCTATAGGATGTGGCGATTCTGGGGTGGATTTCCTGGTTTCTGGTTCTGTTCAGATATTCCATCCTGGACTTGAAAAACTTTCCTGGTGAAAGTTTTCTCAGAGGATAAATTTCTGTGCTTGTTTCAGTTATGTTGAATCAGCATTTTCTGAAGAAAATTCTTTAATCAAAAAATTCCTGACCAGGTATAATTATATGCCTTTGAAAAACTGCAGTTTGCACGTGCTCAGTAGAGACTTCTTTGATTTTAGCAGCTAAAATCTCTGAGGATTCCATCCTCGTGCAGCATGCTTGAGTCTCTCTCAGCTCCCAGTGTACATGTGCCATTCCCACAGAGAAACAGAGCATGCTCCCTCCACTCTGACATTCCTGGCATTTCTTAATTTTTCAGTGCTTGACTTTACCACCTTAATCATTTTTTAACATAGCTTTTATGTGTGTAATATGTATCTATATTGACATACCCACTCAGGAACAGGTATTAATTAACTTGCTGTAACATCCTTCTCTGGAGCTTTTCTTAGGCAGACATACCCACATTTGCAGAAATGCTCAGCGTGTCTGGAGGCTGTAAGACAATACACTAATGCTAAATAAAGAGACAGTGCTGGGCCACAGCTGACACAGCATGTCCTAACACTTACTTCCAGGAAGGGTGTAGCTGCATTCCTAGATTATACTCTAGGGCAAGGAATAGCTGCCGCCCCTGCACAGTAGAGACTCAGGGATATGATTTGACATTTTTTTTGCTGTCTTGTATCATTAAAAATGTAGAAGAATCCAGGAACAATCTTCTCTAGGAGCCTAGTCTAGCCCTCTAACTAGCTAGTATTTCATTCAGATTGTTTGAGGTTCAATCATGCCTTGGAGGCACTAGCCTTAGGCAGGGGAGGTGAAAAGTTGGCTGCCCTGGGGGGAGCTACTGAAAGGGAGCAGGAGCATATACCTTCTGCTACATCCCTTCAGAGGATGCAGCAGACTCCAGTCCCACCTGCACACCTGAAAGACATTGCTGGCTGGTGCATGTGAGGGACAAAGAGGGAAGGGAACAGGTTTCTGCTTTTCCATACCCCAGGGAGTGCTGTGAGAGAGTAGCCTCTGTGCTCCGGGGAGTATGGCAACACAGTTATTTCAGGCTGCTGTGCAAGGGCATTGGGGTAGGAGAATGAAGATGGAACGCCTCTTAAATCAAGGTTTATTATGTCCTCATGGCATGCACCAAGGCACAAAATGGACCTCGGCTCCTAATTCAATTGATTTTTCAGAAGAGCCAAACGTTCTGCTGAGTTAGTTTTCCTATTGCTGTTAAAAAGTAAATGATGATTACACTAGAACACTTCCGTCGGGTTTGATTTCCCCCCACATCTCCATTAATTTATCTTTGGTGGTAAAAGCTCTTGGAATTCAATGCAGAGGGTTTCCTTTAGCAAGTGTAAACCTGGAAGGTCATGAGACTTTCGTAGCATTGCAGACTGCCATTTTTCAAATGCCCCAACAAATACTTGACACACAAGATCGCAACCACACACCATGAGCAGCTGGACAGGAAAAGAAGCCTAGCAAACTCTCTTCTGAGGCAGCAGTAGATACTGGTCCTTGGATCAGCTTCCCAGGATGGGGGCAGGGGCTTCATAAGATCATCAACAGTATCCTTTACATTGAAGAGTGAGAGCATCATCTAGCCTTCATAAGCCACAAGAAAGCAGGAACCTGACCATGCTGTCAAGTATACAGCATTTTTAATGAGTATGTTCATGTCTCTTTACATTGTTGCCAAAGGAGCCAGAAGGATGGCAAATATAATTTTGACACATACTCTTTAGAACAGTAAACTCTCTATTTATTGGATTGGGGACTAGAATAGCAATTTGCATGATTCTTATTCTTCAGTAAGCAAAAACCTCCTGAGAAATGCTGAGCATTCTCTATTCCCTTGAAGTCAACATCTCTCAGCAGGCATTCAGCTCCATGCAATATCAGCCCATATTTATTATATTTTTCTTAATGGGATTTGTTAACTTCACCCCCTGAGTTCAACTCTAGTTCACAGCAGTGCTCTGCTAACTAATTACATTACTCACCTAAGAGTTTGCACGATCAGGCCCACATTTTGCTCTTATTATGTTATATAAATGGGTTAGAGGCCCTGGTTCAGCAAAGCATTTAAGCCCATGCTGAAGTCCCATTGACTTGCTTTAAAAGGAAGTATTTTTCATGCTTATACAATATTTACTCTGATATTAACATATAATTTTCTGAGGAAAGTGGATTAGTTTCCAATGTTGTTATTGATATTTGAGTGCTGACAGTGTACTTCAACAGAACTTAAGAACATGCTTAACTTTAAGCACCTCTTAATAGATTTATTGATTTGGGGCCAAAAAAATGAATTGTGGCTTTTTTTTCTTTTCTTTTTTTTTTGACAGTGTCTATGGGTAGTATCAAGGAAAGATGTTTAATTTTCTTTTAAACATAAAATATTAGTGATTGCTGTTCTGCTCTTTATTTTTAAGATGGACCTAATGTTCAAATATTGCTCATTTTTTTGGCATTCCAATGTCAAACAAAAACTATTGGAAGGTCTGTACAATACACTGAATGCAAAGTCAGAAAAGTGGGGACTGCCTCTGGGCAAGCGGAGGTACGTATCTTCCCAGAGAGAGATGAAAGTATAGAATGAAAAGATACCATGGGGGACCTGGAAACCAACATTTCAACCGGATTGAGATGTTATATCTTCTTGGAAGGTTCTGCATGTGTCCAGAATTTTTGTTCTGAAGAGAGCCACGTGTACTGTCAGCACTTAATTAATAATAAATCAAAAGAATAATTTGGGAAGATAATCAACGTTACTGTCAGGAAGCTGCATGTTAACAGTGTTTGTACACCACTAAGCAATACTATTTGCACAAGAACACTCTGGATGATCCCAAAATTGCAGTAGATTGAACGCAGTAGAAATGTGCTGTTTAGACTGATCCTTAGAGTTGCTGAGCATCTGCAAATCCCACTGATTGCAGAACAAGCTGGGAGTGCTCAGCACCTCAAGATCAGCCCCTAAACTCTTCAGGGCAGGACCTGTCTCTTTTATTATGTTCTTATGCAGTGCCTAGCACTATGGGGCCTGGACCTCTGGAAAGTCAGTGCCTCTATTACAGTCCAAAAGTTATAGCCTATAAGAGAGAGGGTTTGGAGGATATGTGACCCCTGAAAATTCTTTTGACATGTCATAATGTAAATGGGGATAAATATTATATTGGGGGGGGGAATACCTATGGCAACAGCAATGAATTTTCTAAATATAGCCAAGAGCACCTACCAAGTGAGTTCTGTACAATAAGGGAAATGTAAAATTGCAGGTAGGGAGTAACAAAAATGTCATAGAAAGATTAGGGCAGGGGTTCTCAAACTGGGGGTCATGACCCCTCAGAGGGTCGCAAGGTTAGTACAGGGAGGCACAAGCTGTCAGCCTCCACCCCAAAACTGCACTTCACCTCCAGAGGCTTGCTGTGTGAAAGGAGTCACCAATGCAAAAGTTTGAGAACCACTGGATTAGGGGGTCATTATTTGAGTAAATTACTTTCTAATCCTAAACTAGGAATGGAAGCACCAGAGAAGCTGTTTTCAAAACCATGTCTTCTAACTTGTGGTGTGAGGTACCCTGCACATGTGTGAGTGCTGTAAAAATAATAAATATCAATTTATGGCCTAAACAGGAAATACCCGAAATATCAGGGGGTGAGGAGAGAGGACCTGCTTCTATGAGATTCCAGAATAGTAATGAAGAACCAGAAGTGTGAGCTTTTCAGTACTGCGCTGAACAGAACCAAATTGAGCCTCCAAATCTTTGGAAGGTCACTCCTCTCTACCGCATACTGTATGGGGGGGGATTTGAAAACATTCTCCCCAACTCCCTTTTGCCACCTTTCCTGTCAGCCAGTTGAACTGGCCCTAGCTCAAAGACGTGCTGCTCTCTGCCTCCCAGCAACGCTGCCCCAGTTAGAGTTCAAAATAACTTGAGAGTGTACTTGAAACTAGTATATTTTGTGACGGCCGTAGCACACTTAGACACAGCATGTTTGGCCAGCTCTCTTGGCTGCAGCAAGTGCACAGTGGTCTGGATCTCCCAGAAAGTGATGGCTGAGAGCTTGTTATAATGCACTAAAACAGAGGCTTCTCCGGCCAAGTGCTTGAAGATATCATTGATGAAGGAGTTCATGATACCCATGACCTTGGAGGAAATACCGGCATCTTGATGAACTTGCTTCAGTATGTTGTACGCGGAGATAGAGTAACTCTCCTTCCTGGTCTTTCTGCATTTCTTATCCCCTTTCATCTGAGTTTGTCCAGGTGCTGAGTGAGCCATTATACCAGGCATTCTCAAACTTTTGTACTGGTGAATCCTTTCACGTATCAAGCTTACATATTAGTTTGGGGAGGTTGTTATGTACACATAGGGCAACATGGAAGGAAGTCAGAAGACATTTGTGGCAGAACTGGGCAAGTGGAATATTGAGGCAGATACAATTGCTGGGTCACTTGGAGAATTTGTGACCAGAATCTCGTGGTGGATAAAACTAATTTAAATTCCTTTTGTCTCTCTCCTTTGAGGTCATCATCATTAGAGCTGGTTGGCATTTTTCAAAATTCTGGTGAAAAATATCAAATTTCAAGAAAAAATGTTCAAAAAATTGTTGCTAACTTCCTCCATCTTTTTTTATACCATCTTTAACTTTTGTTATATATTGATGGAAGAAGCAGGTGAACCCTAGCAACCAGGCATTTCAACTCTATTTTAATTCCATTGCTAAGCAGCTGGAGTGAAAAGGCAAAACACATCTGTAATTCCTTTTCTTTTTCCCCTCTGAGCCTTGTTTAGATTGCTCTTGTTTTGACACGTAGGGTGAAGTGAGAGGTGGCTGGAACAATACTCTGTGCCTCTGGGAACCACATCACTCCAGGAGACAAGCAGGGCCAAATTCTGCTCTTGGGTATACCAGTGTAACTTCACTGGTTTCAACAGAGGTGTGTTCTGGATATACACCAGTATAAGAGACCCTGTTCTCTATTCTCCATTGATATGAGACTGGAAGACCCTAAAAGTGACTGTGATGATGACAGGCCAATGCTGTGTCACTGTTCTAGCAGATTTAGGGCCAGATCCTTAGCTGATGTATATAGCATAGCTTCACTGAAGTCTGCTTTACACCAGATGAGGATCTGGCCCTTTTCTTTTCCACTTCTGAGGCTGTATTTGTATTCCCCACATCACAAAAAGAGAGGTAGTATAATTTAAATGAAAAATCAGTCCCATATTGTAATATATGATATGAAAATGAGCATCAACGATTTTTAAACCCCCTTTAAATTTAAAGCAGCCATTTGTTTGAAAATCTGTATGGAATTCAAAATTAGCTTTTGAATTTAAAAAAAACAAAAAACTACTAAGGAACAAAGATCCTGATATTTTGCCAAGAAATGCTTGTTGAATGAAAATGACATTAAAAGATATTCCAACTACTGCTGTTTTAATATAAATGAAAGTAAAACTAGGGTGCTGAAACAGAAAACATTATTATAGATTGCTTGACTGGCTAAGAAATGTGAATTCTTCTTGGGCCAAAATGAATTATCAGAATAAATCTGTCATTCCATTAGTTTGTGTTTATGTGCAGACTTGGCTGACAAAGCAAATAATGGTTCACACGGATTAGAGGGTTTTTTCTGTAGAATTTTGTAGTGTTTTGTGCTCTTTCAAACTCAGTGAAACTGAAGGCCTTTTAAAGCAGTTATTTTGTTACTAATGAGAGCTAAGGGTCTAGAGAGCAGAGCAAGATATCCTCCATTGCTTCCTATGCTAAGGTCTATAGAGATGGTTACAGGCGCGTACTCTCCATCCTACACCTCCATAGCACTGCATCTAAATTCTTTGTCTGAAATGCTACTAACAAAATGTAGTGAATCACTGAGTTTGTCCAGCTCATGTGTTGTTTGCTGTGTTGGTATGAGGATACTAGAGACAAGGTGGGTGAGGTAATATGTTTTATTGGACTAACTTCTGTTGATGAAAGAGACAAGCTTTCAAGCTACACAAAGCCGAAGAAGATCTCTGTGTAAACTTGAACACTTGTATCTTTCACTAGCAGCAGCTGGTCCACTAAAAGATACTAGTTCACCCACCCTGTTTCAGCACACATGAAATTCTATCTTTCATTTATAACATAGTCCTCTTACTTTTGCCCTGTGGACAGCAGAACTCAGGGCATCTCATTTATTTATGACTACAGCATCTTTCAGGCATGGATTCAAGCTGTGGTCCAAAATAATCCCTTAGACCGGACTGGATCTTGGCAGAAAGGCATCTCTATGTGATTCCAGGGCCACCATGTTTTCTTAGCCAAGCAGCAGACTGTACATCATAGAAGATCCTTAGAGCACGATTCCTCTTTTTAAGGCATTTGCTGTATAGTATTTTAAAGGAATCATAAACAGAGGAATGTATTATTTTCATTCTCCAAAATTTCTGCTTCCTTCCCTTCACATTCCAGGACAATAACCCCCTCTTCATCTTCCAGATCTTTTGTGAACTTTCCCTGCCTATCACAGTTCCAGGACCTCACCCCTTCCTATTCTGCTGTTTGATAAGCACAGCAAATAGAGACTCTTCCTTCACTTCCTGCCTTTCCAGTTTACTTAGATATTACTTCCATAGTGTTGCTACCATCTAGAATGGTGTCTCAGATTCCTTGCAACTCACTCCATCACCCTTTTCAAAGCACACCTGAGAATTAGCTGGGTGATTAAGGCAAACCTGTGGCTCAATTAATGCAGGGTTTTTTTTCTTCCAGAGAAATTTAAATCTTTCATCCTTACGAGCATCTTTTCACATCTTCTGGTCTATGATCCATCCAAAGAATAATTTGCTAGTTTACAGTCACATATAAAACCAAATATCTTGTCAGCTCAGAGCATGTCAGAAGTGACGCTGTAAAATAACTATTAGTTAATCCTCAGAAACCTTACCATTTTCTCTGCCTCTCCCTCCCAAAACAGCATTTATTTACCTTTAAAAATTGTTCTCTCCATAAATTCCTCAGCCTGACACATTTCTCTTTAGATTTAAGAGGATGAAAAGGAGGACTGAATGAGTAAACTGCAAGTAAGGGTACGTCTACACTACAAGATTATTCCGATTTTACATAAACGGTTTTGTAAAACAGATTGTATAAAGTCGAGTGCACGCGGCCACACAAAGCACAATAATTCGGCGGTGTGCGTCCATGTACCGAGGCTAGCGTCGATTTCCGGAGCGTTGCACTCTGGGTAGCTATCCCGTAGCTATCCCATAGTTCCCACAGTCTCCCTCACCCATTGGAATTCTGGGTTGAGATCCCAATGCATAATGGCGCAAAAACAGTGTCACAAGTGATTCTGGGTAAATGTCATCACTCATTCCTTCCTCCGTGAAAGCAACGGCAGACAATCATTTTGCACCCTTTTTCCCTAGATTGCCCTGGCAGATGCCATAGCATGGCAACCATGGAGCCCATTTTGCCTTTTGTCACTGTCACCGTATGTGTACTGGATGGTGCTGACATAGGCGGTACTGCAGTGCTACACAGCAGCATTCATTTGCCTTTGCAAGGTAGCAGAGACAGTTACCATCCCTATTGCACTGTCTGCCATGCCATTGTAAATTGGCGATGAGATGACAGTTATCAGTCGTTCTGTACCGTCTGCTGCTGGCATAGGTGCTCCTGGCTGGCCTTTGCTGAGGTCGGCCGGGGGCGCAAAGAGAAAAATGGGAATGACTCCCCGGGACATTCCCTCCTTTATGTTTTATCTAAAAATAGAGTTAATCCTGCCTAGAATATGGGGCAAGTGTACTAGAGAACCAGAGAACCAGAGAGCACAGCCGCTCCATGTCAGATCCCGCAGAAATGATGAGCTGCATGCCACTCTAGGAGGTGCCCCTGCAACAACCCCACCCGTTGCTTCCCTCCTCCCCCAACCCTCCTGGGCTACCATTGCAGTGTCCTCCCATTTGTGTGATGAAGTAATAAAGAATGCAGGAATAAGAAACACTGACTTTTTAGTGAGATAAAATGAGGGAGATGCAGCCTCCAGCTGCTATGATAGTCCAGGCAGGATATTAAATGGTGGCGGGGGAGAGGAGCCCAGCCTCCCACTGCTATGATAGTCCAGGCAGTACAGAATCTTTTCTTTAGACATGAAAGAGGGGGGCTGATAGAGCTCAGCCTCCAGTTGCTATGATGAAGACGGTTACCAGCCGTTCTGTACCATCTGCTGGGAATGACCGGGAGTCATTCCTATTTTTACCCAGGCGCCCCTGGCCGACCTCACCAAGGCCAGCCAGGAGCACTCACAGGATGATGATGAGGACGGCTATCAGTCATTTTGTACTGTACCGTCTGCCACCAGGGAGGGGAGGAGAGAGGATGCTGCTGTTCGGTGCTGCAGCATCGCATCTACCAGTAGACATTCGGTGACATTGAAAAAAGTCAAGAAACAATTTTTTCCCCTTTTCTTTCATGGAGGAGGAGGGACGGTAAATTGACGAGATATACCCTGAACCACCCCGGACAATGTGTTTGACCTACAGGCATTGGGAGCTCAGCCAAGAATGCAAATGCTTTTCGGACACTGCGGGGACTGTGGGATAGCTGAAGTCCTCAGTACCCCCTCCCTCCCTCCATTAGCATCCATTTGATTCTTTGGCTTTCCGTTAACGCTTGTCACATAGCACTGTGCTGTGGACTCTGCCTGTCATAGCCTGGAGATTTTTTCAAATGCTTTGTCATTTCGTCTTCTGTAACAGAGCTCTGATAGAACAGATTTGTCTCCCCATAGAGCGATCAGATCCAGTATCTCCCGTACGGTCCATGCTGGAGCTCTTTTTGGATTTGGGACTGCATCGCCACTCGTGCTGATCGGAGCTCCACGCTGGGCAAACAGGAAATGAAATTCAAAAGTTCGTGGGGCTTTTCCTGTCTACCTGGCCAGTGCATCCGAGTTCAGATTGCTTTCCAGAACAGTCACAATGGTGCACTGTGGGATACCACTCGGAGGCCAATACCGTCAATTTGCGGCCACACTAACCCTAATCCGACATGGCAAAACCGATTTCAGCGCTACTCCTCTTGTCAGGGAGGAATACAGAAATCAGTTTAAAGAGCCCTTTATATCGATATAAAGGGCTTCGTTGTGTGAACGGGTGCAGGGTTAAATTTAACGCTGCTAAATTCAGTTTAAACACGTAGTGTAGACTAGGCCTAAGTTAACTTGACTAACAATTATCAGTATCCCAAACTCTTGCTATTGGTGTTGAACACAGAACAGAGTTGAAAGACTCAGTTCCTGGATGTCCCAGTTAGTAGTTCACGCAGAGTGCCTTAGCTGATTTTAAGAATACAAACAAATGGATACATTTTCTGCTGGGCCTCTAGCTAGCCTTCACTTGTACACACTCCTGTTCCTGTACTTCATATGTGCAAACATCCACTAAAAATTGTTATATGCATGCACCTGCAAATGTGCACCTACCCTACTCTGGGGGCACTAGGACCCAGGTCATGCCTTTTCCCATACACCTCCCCTTGTCAGCTACAGAAAGGAGCCCACCAGGGACTCCAGTTGATAGGAGCAGAATCACCCAAAACAGGGACTATTGCACTGGGGGGAGGGGTAAAATGGGGCCCCGCTGGGGCCACTTTTCTGCTCCACCAGCAACCCGTGGACTCAGAGGTGCACGGGGAGATCTCCCTCCTCTTGTTTTGTGGGCTACGTTGAGGAGCTGGCCAGAGTCTCTAGTTGGTAGGGATAGCAGCAGCATCAGTTAAGGATTCCTTAAGGGGGTGAGTTGGCTACAGGTATTTGTACGTGTACAATATAAGCATAATTGGAGGACTGAAAAAATCTGCTCCAAGATATCAAATGAAAGTGTTCTCTTCCAGTCTCTTCCTCACCTTGCTATAGTAGCATCAGTCTGAACGATAGAAGAAAAAAGGTAAATTTTTAATTTTATTCAGATTTTTTAAAAACATATAAAGATATATGAAAGTGCTTTCATAGTGGTTTGTAACTTTACAGCACTATGAAACATAAGCTAATTTATTAATCCATTTTACAGATAGGAAACTTGTAACAAAGACATATGAAATAGCTGTGTATGGTTACCAGCAAGCCAAAATTGTGCTCTTTGCTTCCATTCCAATACTCTACCAAATAGCCCATGTTACCATTCTGTTCTCTGCTTTGCTGTTATCCATCTCATTTTCTTTTCTTTTCCCAGAGTAGTTAACAAAATACTGCACACCTGAAACCACTTTTTTGCAGGTAGTTAGAAATTGGATTATCCCTGCAAGGTATAGCTGTTGGTTATATTAGTTCACATGTAGTCCTGGCTTTTACATTATCTCATTCCAACACTTCAGCCGTTAATCAATGTCACATCAACAGCCACTCTTGTGTTCCTCAAGGTTCTGAAGCACTCTTGCATTTTACAATAAGCATCATTTGGTGCTCCTCTCAGAATGTTCAGAAACAAAGGGTATGTCTACATCTACAATTTTGCAGCGCTGGTTGATACAGCTGTATTAGTACAGCTGTATAGGGCCAGCGCTGCAGAGTGGCCACACTTACAGCAACCAGCGCTGCAAGTGGTGTTAGATGTGGCCACACTGCAGCGCTGTTGGGCGGCTTCAAGGGGGGATCGGGGAACTCGAGAGCAAACCGGGGAAGGAGATCTGCTTCCCCGCGGTTTGCTCTCGCGTTCCCCGAACCCCCCTGCAAACTGCAGGGAAGGAGACCTGCTTGCACGGGGGTTCGGGGAATGCGAGAGCAAACTGGGGAAGGAGACCTGCTTGCACGGGGGTTCGGGGAACGCGAGAGCAAACCGGGGAAGGAGTCCTGCTTGCACGGGGTTTCGGGGAACGCGAGAGCAAACCGGGGAAGGAGACCTGCTTCCCCGCAGTTTGCTCTCGCGTTCCCCGAACCCCCCTGCAAACTGCAGGGAAGGAGACCTGCTTGCACGGGGGTTCGGGGAACGCGAGAGCAAACCGGGGAAGGAGACCTGCTTGATTACCAGAGAGGCTTCCTCAGGTATGCTGCGATACCTGCTTATTCCACGGAGGTCAAGAAAAGCGCTGATAAGTGTCTACACTTGATTACCAGCGCTGGATCACCAGCGCTGGATCCTCTACACCCAAGACAAAACGGGAGTACGGCCAGCGCTGCAAACAGGGAGTTGCAGCCCTGGTGATGCCCTGCAGATGTGTACACCTCCTAAGTTGCAGCGCTGTAACCCCCTCACCAGCGCTGCAACTTTGTGATGTAGACAAGCCCAAAAGCATTTACAAACTACTGCTCTGTTGTAAAACATCAGAACTGGTTTAAATTCACTGGAAAGGATTCAGAGGATCTGACAGAATAGATCTGCAGCTACAAGTTAAACTGACAAAAACCCTAAGATCTATTCTGACAAACAGTCAAAGGTTCAATTGTAATGGGTGATGATAATCTAGCTGTATAATCATCTTGTTCACTTATAGTACATTTAAGCACAAAAGAGAGTTCTCAGCTACCTGGTGGTGGTATTCTCATATTGAATCAGAGTCGTTTTCCGGTCTTGGCTGTTGGTACACTAGTTTATTTATGAATACCATGTAATACAAATTCCCCTTGGGGCTCTATTGTACCAGACAGGCACAGCCCAACTTTGGAGGCAGAGAAGAGTTGCACTGCATGAACATAGTCCTGGCACAAATCCTGTTTCAGGGAGGCAAAGTTCCTCTTGAAACTCTCCTGAAGCATATGCTCACCACATGTTGCCCAGCCAGCTGTGCTAGCTGGTGGATCCAATTTTACTTCCATGCAGTTGTCACAACACTTTTAGATTTTATCTTCAGTTCTTAAAGCCACTTTGAAAATGAATCTATTTAATTTAATATTTCAAGGTCAAAGTCCTGAGAGTGCTTTATATCTGCTCTCATCCAAGGATACCTGAGATTGAAATAGGTTATCATAAAATTCAGGAAATCTATTATCATTTTTTTTAGATCAGTAGTCACAGCATCATCCTCTAATTCAATTGCAAAGGTAGCATTTGCCACCTTTTTTATGCTAATGAGCAAGTGCATTAATCTTCCACTTCTGTATTTCTGCACCTACTGCATGTGATCATTTCAGCTACATTAGTTCATCCAACTTTGTGCATGAAGGATCGTTTGTGATGTCAGAGACTAAGAAACCCAGATATTCAGACATATTGCTGGGTTTTAAATTAACTGTAACCATTCAGGGGAAAAGACCTGGGTGTCACTGTGGATGGCTGTATAAGAAAATCTGCTCAACATACAGCAAAGGGTAAAAAAGGAAAAAAACAACAGAATGTTAAGATGTATAAGAAATGTGACAGAAAAAAATATTGAAAATGCTATAATGCTGTTTTATATAAATCAATAAGTATGCCTTCATTTCAAATACTTTGTTCTGTTCTAACCATTCCATCTGCAAAAGAAGATATATCATAAATTGAAAGGATCTAGACATGGGTGACAGAAATGATTAGCAGCATGGAAAGATTTCCAGATAAAGAAAGTTAAATGATGACGATTTTGCACAGAGGAAATAAACAAGACTGGATATGAAAGAGGTATATGCAATATTCAGTGGTGCAGGGAAGGTACCCACAAGAACAAGGGGACATTTAATGAAGCTTAAAAGCAGCCAGTGTGAAAGTGATATTTTACGTTAACACATAATTCGCTTGTGGAACTTACTGCTACAAGATACTGAGTCTATTAACTTATCTAATTAGTTTTTTAAGAATAATAAGAACATCCATAGTTACATTATTCATATGCTCACACACTCTCTCTCACATTCACATACACACACACGCGGTCTACACCATCATCTTCCAGGGCATAAACTGACAAATTAAAGAAGAATTCCCTAAAGACAGGTTATTCCATAATTGTGCATTATACATACTGTAGTGCCTCTCGCTGAAGCATCTGGTACCTGTCACTGTTGTAGGAAGAATACTAGACTAGATGGATCACTGCTCTGATCTGGTATGGCAATTCCTACTTTCCTTGTTAAAGTCTAAAATACACTTTCATTCCTATTTTGTCATCACTGCAAGGCTAAACCCCAGCTTATTTGTTTTACACAGAAAAGCATATGATATAATTTCAGATGCCACATATGTTTGAGTGGATTTCACACTTGAAATGCAGCAGAATCACATTCAGAGCTGAACAGGGATTTAATTTCCAGAGAGATCTGTTTTTTAAAACCATAATCCAGAGTATTTTGGAAAGTAGTTTTGCATTGTTAATGTACTGCACGTGAGTGCATCTGCTGAAGCTGAACGCCTGTATAAATCTACAAAGTAAGACTCTGAAATTGCCTAGGTGACAGGATAAATCCATCTGATGGGGAAAAAAAAAATCAAAATTAGCTTCCTATCGCTTAACCTGAGTTACTGCATGTTGGTTACTGTGTGCATTCCTGTTTTTTATTATGATAATTTATTTTTCAGATAGGAAGAATGTTTGGTTTATTTTTATTGGCCATCAATTTTCTCCTAGAATCAAAATATCACCAGTTGATTAGGTATTAATGAGGCTTCATTAATATTAAGGTTCTGGCTCCACTACCCTGAACATCTGTGATCTTATAACTTAGTGAACGTGGTGCACTGATAAAATCTTTCTTTTCAATGAAAATTATTAATAAATGATTGAGCAATGTAATTTATCACTGGCTACATTATTATTTCTTAGTACTAAGGTTGCATTATAAATTGACTCTTGAGAGAAAGTTAAACTGATTGGCTTACTTCAGGTCTTTCCTCCCATTCTGACATATGGTTCTGTTTAAATGTGTCCATGTTTGCAACTTACAGTTGACATTTTTGGCACTCACAGTAGTGTCTTGCAATTATACGAAGTCTAGAAAGGAGGATTTGCTTTTCAAGCAGAATTCATAAAATAAAAAAGTTTTAGTCAAATTTATTGGCTGCAATGTGCCTTCCAGAATGCAGACGTCTGGTCTGGTGGAACTCAATAGATTTCTGTTCACTGTACACGCACATGCACGCACGCGCATGCATGCACACACACATTTTATGAACGTTTTTGTGTGCAGTAAAATGTTAAATATTTTTAAATGTAAAGTCAGTTTCATCACCTGCAGTGCTTATTATCAAACAAGCTTAATTTCATTTGTTCAGAAAGTCTCTCTCCCTCTCTCTCTGTTTGAGTATACACTAAGTCTGTAATATTTGTTTCTTGGTGAAACCAAGTTTTTGGAAGCCAGCCAGGATTTTCAGTAATTCTCACTATGATGCATTTCTAAGTATTTTATTTAGTTATTTGCAAGGCCTTCACTGCAGGCTCAAAACCACAAGTGTTTAAAGAGGGCAGGCTGAGCTTTCATACTATATGTTTCAAACAGAAACTGTTGCTTATCAGTTGTGGATGGCACATTCCTGATGGCTGAGTGTTGGCATGAAGCTTTAACTTTTATCTATACACTAAAAGGGAAAGGATTCATTTGGGCTTGAAAATACCAGACAGAATGCCTCCAAATTTCCTTCTTTATGTTTATCCCAAAATACACTTTAATTCTTGATGAATCCACTGGGTGACCGGTCTGTCACATGATTATTGAATAGAGCTCCCTGTCTCCAAACCATTTAAAACCTTTGCATAGTAAAGAACAGCAACACAGCTACAATACATAGTCTATTTTACGTGTTCTGTTGGGTTGTTTTGTATATAAACAGCAATATTTAATAACAGATGAGTGACATTAGTGTTGTGTGATTTAACTGCAAAATTTCTGAGTGGATGTTAATCACCAATTGGAATCTCTAACTGCTCACATTAAACCCTGCAGGTTAAACCATAGATGGTATTTGGATGAGTGCACGATCATACCTGGGCATGGGGAAACACCCTCTTTTCGTCTGTGAAAGGACTAAGCACTTGTTTATAGTCTGAATTTCCATGAGGACCTAATTCACTGAGATATAAAGACCCTTCCTTTGCTGCTTTCCCACACTCAGGGTATGTCTACAGTATGGAATTATTCCGATTTTACATAAACCAGTTTTGTAAAAAAATTGTATAAAGTTGAGTGCACGTGGCCACACTAAGCACACTAATTTGGCGGTGTGCGTCCATGTACCGAGGCTAGTGTCGATTTCTGGAGCGTTGCACTGTGGGTAGCTATCCCATAGTTCCCGCAGTCTCCCCCGCCCATTGGAATTCTGGGTTGAGATCCCAATGCAAAAACAGTGTCGCGAGTGATTCTGGGTAAATGTCGTCACTCAATCCTTCCTCCCTGAAAGCAACAGCAGACAATCATTTCGCGCTCTTTTTCCCTGGATTGCCCTGGCAGACGCCATAGCATGGCAACCATGGAGCCCGTTTTGCCTTTTGTCACTGTCACCATATGTGTACTTGATGCTGCTGACAGACGCGGTACTGCAGTGCTACACAGCAGCATTCATTTGCCTTTGCAAGGTAGCAGAGACGGTTACCATCCCTATTGCACCATCTGCCATGCCATTGTAAATTGGTGATGAGATGACGGTTATCAGTCATTCTGTACCGTCTGCTGCTGTCGTGTGTGCTCCTGGCTGGCCTCGCTGAGGTCGGCCGGGGGCGCATGGACAAAAATGGGAATGACTCCCCAGGTCATTCCCTTCTTTATGTTTTGTCTAAAAATAGAGTCAGTACTGCCTAGAATATGGGGCAAGTGTACTAGAGAACCAGAGAGCACAGCCGCTCCATGTCAGAGCCCCAGAGATCCCACAGAAATGATGAGCTGCATGCCATTCTAGGGTGCCCCTGCAACAACCCCACCCATTGCTTCTCTCGTCCCCCAACCCTCCTGGGCTACTGTGGCAGTGTTTCCCCATTTGTGTGATGAAGTAATAAAGAATGCAGGAATAAGAAACACTGACTTTTCAGAGAGATACAATGAAGGGGAGGAAGACTCCAGCTGCTGTGATAGTCCAGGCAGGACATTAAAGAGTGGCGAGGGACAGGAGTCCAGCCTCCCGCTGCTTTGATAGTCCAGGCAATACAGAATCTTTTCTTTAGACATGAAAGGAGGGAGTTGATAGAGCTCAGCCTCCAGTTGCTATGATGAAGACGGTTACCAGCTGTTCTGTACCATCTGCCGGGGATGACCGGGAGTCAGGGCCAGCGCTTCCATTGAGGCGAACTAGGCAATCGCCTAGGGCACCAGGATTTTCGGGAGGCGGCATTTTGCCGGGGGGGGGCAGCAGGCGGCTCCGGTAGACCTGCTGAAGTCGTGTCTGCGGAGGGTCCGTTGGTCCGCGGCTCCGGTGGAGCTGCCGCAGGCGTGCCTGCGGACGGTCCACTAGTCCCGAGCGGCTCAGTGGACCTCCCACAGGCACGGCTGTGGCAGCTCCACCGGAGCCGCGGACTAACGGACCCTCTGCAGAAATGGCTGCGGCAGGTCCACCGGAGCTGCGGGAGCGGCGCGCGGGGCAGTAAAATGGCTGTGCGCCTAGGGCGTGAAAAACTCTAGCGCCGCTCCTGCCAGGAGTCATTCCCATTTTTACCCAGGCGCCCCCAGCCGACCTCACCGAGGCCAGCCAGGAGCACTCACGGGCTGATGATGACAATGGATAGCAGTCATATTGTACCGTCTGCTATCGGGAAGGGGATGCTGGTGTTCAGCGCTGCAGCACCTCGTCTACCAGCAGCATGCAGTAGACATAGGGTGACATTGAAAAAGATGAAAAATGTTTTTTCCCCCTTTTCTTTCTTGGGGGGGAAGTGTGTAAATTGACGACATATACCCTGAACCACCCAGGAAAATGTTTTTGACCCTTCAGGCATTGGGAGCTCAGCCAAGAATGCAGATGCTTTTCGGAGACTGCGGGGGACTGTGAGATAGCTGGAGTCCTCGGTACCCCCTCCCTCCCTCCATGAGCGTCCATTTGATTCTTTGGCTTTCCGTTACGCTTGTCACACAGCACTGTGCTGTGGACTCTGTATCATAGCCTGGAGATTTTTTTCAAATGCTTTGTCATTTCGTCTTCTATAACGGAGCTCTGATAGAACAGATTTGTCTCCCCATACAGCGATCAGATCCAGTATCTCCCGTATAGTCCATGCTGGAGCTCTTTTTGGATTTGGGACTGCATCGCCACCTGTACTGATCAGAGCTCCACACTGGGCAAACAGGAAATGAAATTCAAAAGTTCGCGGGGCATTTCCTGTCTACCTGGCCAGTGCATTCAAGTTCAGATTGCTTTCCAGAGCGGTCACAATGGTGCACTTTGGAATACCGCCTGAAGGGCAATACTGTAGATTTGCGGCCACATTAACCCTAATCCGACATGACAATACCAATTTCAGCACTACTCCTCTCGTCGGGGAGGAGCACAGAAACTGGTTTAAAGAGCCCTTTATATCGATATAAAGGGCCTCGTTGTGTGGACGGGTGCAGGGTTAAATCGATTTAACACTGCTAAATTTGGTTTAAACAGATAGTGTAGACCAGGCCTAAGAGCAAATAGTGTTGGAGGGTAATTGGAACTTAGGAGGAGGTGTTCCAATTGTCCCGGGGAAGCCATCATAGACTTTGTCTGCATTTTGATCTGGGAATCATCTCCCCCAGCTCGGAGACCTAGGCCAGGTCTACGCTACAGATGTATGTTGGTATAAAAACATGGCTTAGGGGTGTGAAAAATCCACCCCCCTGAGCAAAGTAGTTATACCTACCTAATCTCCCATATAGATAGTGCTATGTGGATGGAAGAGATTCTCCCACCAACATAGTTACTGCCTCTCGGGACAGTGGGTTAACTATGGGAAGTAGGAATGTCTTCACCATTGTAGTGCTGTACGAGAAGACAAGCTTATACCCGTGCTAGCTCTCTTTGAGCTTGCCTACTCAAAATTAGAATGTAGCTGTGACAGGAGGGGCTTGCTGCCTTGAGTAAGTATTTAATGCCTTGAACAGGCACACGCTTGGGGTGGCTTGCCCCTCCTGCTACTCACACAGCTGCAGCTGCATTCTATTTTTGGCATGCTAGCTTAATAAGAGCTAGCACGGATATATCCCCTCGAGCTGGGAATTGCATGTCCTGCTTAAAGTGTAGACTTAACCTTAAAGTGTAACTGCTCATCTACTGTACTTTCTTAAAGGAAATTAACATAAGTTCATGAAAAAAAGAGAAAATATGTCAAAGAAGGAAATATTATTAAACTGAAGGGTTAGAGGGTGTAATGGGTTGTCTTCAACTGTTTGGAAACCAACGTTAAATCTAGTCTAAGGCCATGTCTACACTACGGGAACTATACCTGCATAGCTACAGTGCCATACTTATTCCTTCATAAGCTTGTGGTGTAAACAGCCTACAGCAATAGAAGGGTTTTTTTTCATCTCTGTAGGAACTTAATCTCCCCAAGTGACAGTAGCTAGGCTGACAAGCATTCTTCCATTGGCCTCACTGTGTCTACGTTTAAAATGTAGGTTGGCTTAGCTACGTCACTCAGGTGTGTGGATGTAGGTCTGATAGCCTGATCCTAGTCCCTGGTGGTCATGTGTCCACATCACAAATTATCAGGCAGTTTGGAAGGTCCCACCCTCTCAGCTATGGGGAAAGCAAAAGAAGAGTTTTTATAAGCTAAGATGGAGGTATGTCATGGACAGATCTACATAAAGAATTTTTAACAACTCCTATCTCAACATTCAGTGGTTCTTGCCTATCTATCTCTGATACTTATATGGTCCCCATCACATAGTATATGAAAACCTCACATCTTTAATGTAGTTCCTTGCAACATCGCTGAAGTAGGAAAATACTGTTATCCCCATTTTAGAGATGAGGACGCCGACACAGAGAGACTGAGGCCCTATCTACAAGGGAGGCAGTGTGGCCTAGAGGATAGCAGACAGGGCTGGGACTCTGCCTCTAGCCTTTTGGGTAACCTTGGACAAATCATTCCAGCCCTCTGCCTCCATTTCCCTATCTGTAAAATGGGAATAACGGTACTGACCTCCCTTTGTCAAGTGCTTTGAGATCTACTGATGAAAAGCTCTATATAAAAGCTAGGTGTTATAAATATTACTAGATGAGCTTTGCCACTATATGTGTGCTGGAAAATTATACTAGCAAAGAGCTCCTAATGTGGATGCAGTTTATACTGGCAAAACTTCACTTTTATAGGCTTATTCCAGTGTGCCCCTCTCCTGCACCTTCAAATGCAATAAGCTATACCAGCAAAAGCACACTCTTGCCTGTATCTTTTGCCAGCATAGCTATGCCAGCACAAGTCTGTAGTATAGACGTGACCTTAGTGGTTTACCCAGAGTAACCAGGATGTGGCAGAGCAAGAACTGAATCCCACTCTCTCACTATCCAGATTAGTGCTTTAACTACCTCCTTCTCAATATCTTTGCTTCTGCTCACAATCTCTCGCATCCATAGGCTTCAATATATCCAGGCATTGTAAATATACCAAAACAGGGGAAGAATTTATTTAAAAAATATGAAACATTTTTTGTTGTTGAGCAGTTCTTGAAAAGTTAAGCACCACCCATAAAAGCTGATTACATTAAGGGGCTTGTCTACACATGAAAATGATTCTGGAATAATTGTGCATGTGAATTTTGAGTGCAATAGCTTTTCGGAAATAACTCCATGTGTAGACAAGCTCTCAGATCAAGGCTTTCACAGCTTCAAAGAAGATTCCACATGGTTATCAACTCAGAGCCATAAGCAGAACCAATTGAAGAGGCCCTTTTGACTTTTCTGTACAACCCCATATATTATTTCTGTCAATGAAGAGTCTCTGCTCTCTTTTGGGACAATTATGTGGCATCTGGTGACTTTTTTAATGGCAGCCACTGTAGATATACACATAGTTGCACAGTAATCATGGTCCAACATAGATTTTCTGTGTCTCTACTTATAGGGCTGTAGTATCTGAGAAACTCACAATCTTTAATCTGGTTTCAGAGTAGCAGCCGTGTTAGTCTGTATCTGCAAAAAGAACCGGAGTACTCGTGGCACCTTAGAGACTAACAAATTTATTTGAGCATAAGCTTTCGTGGGCTACAGCCCACTGCATCAGATTCATAGAATGGAACATATAGTAAGGAGATATATATCCACATACAGAGAACATGAAAAAACAGGGAAGTGCTATTATCCTCATTCTACACTTAGGGAACTGAGGCACAATAGGCCAGATTTTCAAAGGTATTCAGGGGGAAGTGGGGAGTGCCTGGAATAGCTAGTATGGAACAGCTGTTCTACACTAGCTTCCCATGTGGACACTCTGTGGATTACCTAAACCACAGAAAGGCACTGCTACTGCATAATGAGTGTTCACGCGGGGAGTTAGCATGGAATAGCTGTTGCATTTTAAAGTCATACCCTATCTATTTTCCACTAACAACCCTGTGAATTCCCCATGTAAAAAAGTCCCTTACATGCCCAAGGACGCAGGTAGGTGCCCAGTGTGATTTTTAAAAATCTGGCCCAAAGTGACAGTGAGTCTGTGGCAGAGCAGGGAATGAATACAGGTCTCCCAAGTTTCAGGCTAGTTCCCTAAACACTGGACCATTTTTAACATCAGGTTAGAGCTGGAAGCTAATAAACTTCTGCCTGTAGCTTTAAAATATTAACTATATATTACATGTGTTTTTCTTTAAAACTACTAAACATATGCTTAACCATCTGGTGAGAAACAACCAAATCCAAGCCCACAAGGTGTTTGAAAATTCAAACACTCAGTCATACATACTTCTTTACAGTTTTTTTTATATGCATGTATGAATAATAGTTTTGTACTGTATAATGAAATGACAATGTAAAACTTAATTAACAGTTCACATTGGGTTGTTTAATGCTGCCATTTCAGATAAGGTTACAAACTTTAAGGGGAAAGGAGGTATATTTGCCTCCACATTCCTTCCCCCCCCCACCCCCAAGAAAGAATGAACTGGCTTAATTGTATTTTCTTCAGACCGTTCTATTTTATTGTCTCATTGCTTTGACCATGTCACGCCTCTCTTTGCATCCCTCCACTGGCTCCCCCTTCTCCATTGCACCAAACCCACGTGTTTAATTTCACTTTCAAGGCCCTTCATGACTGGCTCCAATCACCTCTCGGACTGACAGTATGTCTACACTACAGTTAAAAATCCGTTGCTGGCCCATGCCAGCTGACTTGGGCTCACAGGATTCAGGCTATAGGGCTGTTTAATTGTGGTGTAGACGTATGGGCCTGGGCTGGAATCCAGGCTCTAGGACTGTACAAGGTGGTAGGGCTGCAGTTCGAGCCCAAACATTATACTGTAATTAAGCAGCCCCTTAGCCCAAACCCGACTCTGTTGGCATAGGCAGCTGCAGGTGTCTAATTGCAGTGTGGGCCTAGGAATTGAGAGATTGACTCCGTGGCCGCCTCTGCATTGGTAATGGTACCAACCTTCATTGTACACTTGTTAAATTTTCAAACAAGCACCGTCCAGTCTTTTCTTATGCTGCCCCTCAGATTCAGAAGGGGATTCCCATAAGCATCTGCAACTACCTTGTCTCTCTTCACATCCCAAAATGCCGCTTGATGATGGCTAGGCAGCTGGTGTGCTGAGGCCTCTATCACACTGACACATATTGTCTCATTGTTTCCTTGTACTCTCCAACTCTTGCCTCATCCATTCTCTCTTGGCTTATATTTGGATTGGAAGCTCTGTGGCAGGGCACATCTCTTTGTCCTGTTTGTACAGCACCTAGCACGATGGGGTCCTGGTCCATGACCCAGGCTCGTACATGTTATGGTAATAGAAATGAATAATAACAACAACATTATCAGACAACCTTCTGTTTCTCAAAAACTTCTGACTCCTGTGAACAGAAGAGATGTTGGAGTAGGAAATTTTATCAGGAATCTGTTAGTTTAATTTCTTCTCAGATTCTGACACCCTTATGCAGGTTGCATAGCCTTTTTCACCTCAAGTAACCCCACTAAAATCAGTGATGCTACTTTAGGAGAAAAGGTTTCAGAACCCAGCCCCGAAAAGAGAATGAGCTAGAAAACGTAACACCTATGCAAGAAGGCATGCTTTGCAGCTACAGCATTGTGCAGATCTGCAGTAATATTTGTTAAGAACAGCAGATTTGGTTTTAAGAGGGTCATAGTATGGTTTCTTACAGACCCTAAGTTACTACACGTAAAATTATTAGAGTGCAATATAGTTGTAAGAGTAGCAGCCCACTTCTTTGGATGCATAGAATGGAACATATATTGAGAAGATATATATACACATACAAAGAGCATGAAAAGGTGGGAGTTGTCTTACCAACTCTGAGAGGCCAATTAAGTAAGAGAAAAAACTTTGGAAGTGATAATCAAGATAGCCCAGTACAGACAGTTGGATAAGAAGTGTGAGAATACTTACACGGGGAAGTAGATTCAATGTTTGTAATGGCTCAATATAGTTGTGACTCTGCGGTGTATATGGTTTTATAAAAATATGCTAATGAGTGAATATAATATAACTGGAAAATGCTTCATGCAAAAGGTCTCTTGTATGGTATCATTACAAAGCTTATAATCTACTGAGTGTGATCATCCTATTTGTATAAATGTACCACTCTTGTATCTGAAACTAGAAATATGAAATATAAATCTGAGGGCCTATTGTAATTATGCAAAGTGTGGGCCATTAATGGTGGTTCGGAATCTTGGTGACTCCCATTAACCAGGACAATTGTTTGCAAATGGGTGTGTTTTACCTGTGAGTCTTCCTGTATCCGTGTCATTGTGCTGGCAAGTGACTTGCAGTGACATGTGATCATGTTACCTGAACTGGAATCCATCTTTAATCCGGTGTCTTTCCATTGAGAAGGAGAGGGTGGGAACCCAGAAAGGGACAAAGAATTCCCGCCTTATGCAAAAGATATATAAAGGGCTGGAAGAGAACAAAGGAGGGAGAAGAGCCATCATGAAGAATCCTCTAGCTACCACCTGAGCTGGAACAAGAGCTTTACCAGGGGAAAGAATTGTGCCTAGGCCTGGAGGGGTCCAGTCTGAGGAAAAAACTTCCTGAAGCATTTCTGAGGGTGAGATTACCTGTATTCGGTTTGAATAGACATAGATTTGTGCACTGTATTTTATTTTGCTTGGTAACTTACTTTGTTTTGTCTGTTACTACTTGGAACCACTTAAATCCTACTTTCTGTATTTAATAAAATCTCTTTTTACTTATTAATTAACCAAGAGTATGTATTAATACTTGGGGGGCAAACAGCTGTGCATACCTCTCTTTCAGTACTATAAAGGGTGAACAATTCATGAGTTTACCCTGTATACACTTTATACAGGGTAGAACGGATTTATTTGGGTTTAGACCCCACTGGGGGTTGGACATCTGAGTGTTAAAGACAGGAACACTTCTGTTAGGTGCTTTCAGGTAAACCTGCAGCTTCGGGGCAAGTAATTCAGACCTTGGGTCTGTGTTGGAGCAGATGGGAGTGTCTGGCTCAGCGAGACAGGGTGCTGAGGTCCTGAGCTGGCAAGGAAGGCAGGAGCAGAGGTAGTCTTGGTACATCAGGTAACAGCTCCCAAAGGGGTTTCTGTGATTCAACCTGTCACAATAGTTTTAGGAGAGCTTTACTTATGTTGCTACAAATGGAAACTACTCCAAATAATTTCACACCCTTCCACTACAGAGACAAATTAAGATTTATTGGGGCCTTGGGCACAAAGAACATTTGGGCCCCCCACACCCTGGGGGTCCAGGGGTGCTAGAACTGTGGGGAGGGGCAAGGGGACCGTGCCTCCCCCCCCCCTTTTAACATGGGAGTAATAGTCTTGGGCAGGTACAGAGCAGCAGCAGCATGGCCAGCCTCAGGCCAGAGGCAACAGGAGGAACAGTGCCACATGTGGTTGTTGCTTTGGGCACAAAATCCAAGTGGCAGTAGGAGCAGGAGGGACCTGGCGAGGGCAGCCTGGCAGCAATAGCCGGGCGCAGAAAGCCTGGGTGGAGTGTGGCAGCCACTCAGGTTGGACCAATAGCAGTGGGAACTGCACTGGAGGAGCCTTCCCTGCCTGGCTCCTCACTGCCTATGACCTTCCCAGGCCTACCTGCCACCTTCCAGCTGAGGCAGGGCCTGCCTTCCCTGCAGAGCAGGTGTGTCTGCAGGCCCCAGGGTGGGAACAGGAGGCTGGACCAAAGCCCACACTCTGGGGTCCCACCAGCAGCAATGTGCCTCAGAGGGTGGGCAGAAAGGCCAGGGGATGCTCTTGGGCACCCTGGCCCCCGCCCATGGCAGGCAGAGGGACGCCGGCTCCCCACAGCAGCCCCGGGCTCTCTGGGCAGCTCTTACCACTGCATGGCTCTGGCTTCCAGCCTGGCTAGGGAAACAGGGCCCCAAGAGGAAGAGGAGGAGAAGGGGGCAGGACCACAGTTCTGGTCCCACTGGCCTCCCACTTCTACCCAGGTTCCAGCTCTGCATAAGGCTAGCCTTAAACTCCTAAATTGATGATGTAGTTGCGATTGGTCCTGCTTTGAGCAGGGGGTTGGACTAGATGACCTCCCAAGGTATCTTCCAACCCTGATATTCTATGACTCTATGAAATTGGCCAGAGCCCGTGGGCATGGGCCTGTGAGTTTATCTGCCACTGCTTCCATACTGGATATCCAGAGCTCAGATCACTTTCATACTAGAGTAATTCAACTCTGCAGCATTTGTTCCTGCGGGACTATGCATGTGAGCAAAATAATTCGAGTGCTTTAGAATTTATAGGACATTCACAAAAACACTCCCATTTGCTCCAGCTAAGATCTTGTCTAGACTAAGGACATTTTCAGTGATCTCGATACACTGATGCAGTTATAGGAAGTGCAGACTTCTAATGAAGACACATAGCATGGGTGTAAAATAGGGCTTGTGCTATTGTAACTTATCCCAGTATTTTGCAGTAGCCAGCCACGCCACAGCAAGTCTGTCCTATACCGGTGTAACACATCTATACAGCACCTGTGCAAAAAAAAAAGTAGGCACCAGTATAAACAGAGCCTTTTGAACTGAGTTGTCAATAGGGCCAGCCTTAAGCACAAGCAAGGTGGCAGACTATTTGGGGCCTTATACTTTAGTGGGCTCATCATACTTTCCACAGCTCATGGCCCAATCCTATTTTACAGTAGCAGGGGGAAATCAGCTTACTTCTTGAATCTCCCCTTTTGTGGCTTGGGGTCCTGCCGATTAGGCCAGCACTAGCTTCCACTCCTTCTTAATGGTCAAACACAAAGCAGGGATTGTCAAAAACTCATCCAAATAAGTTGTCTTCGTCCTCAGCTAATACTTGATGAAAGTCTGTAGGTCTAATTAAGGACAGTAAAACGGCTTATAGGAATCCAAAGGTTGTTTTTTTCTCCCTTTTTCATTTCTTTATAGCTGCCCATGACCCAGTCTAACCAATAGCATGAGACTGGCTGAAGCTTTACTTATATATATTTTCTAGGATTCTTATTTTTATGTAATAATTTTTTATTACAGAATGTGATGAAGTGGGGTTTTTCCCTTGTTATATTGTATGTGAGCCTATGTGAGTCTTACTGTTTTGCATGAATACTGTGTGTGCCTCAGTTTCCCTGTGTATTGTAACAATGCCTAGGTAGTGGGAATAAGGGTATATGACTTTTGCTGAGACTCTTGGGAGCAAGTGAAGAGGCTCCATATGCCTTCAAATAAATGATGGCCGATGCCCTTCATAACCTGAGAACCAGAATGGGGATGCAACCAGGTGACACTTATCTTTGTCTCACTTCCCTGGCAGAGGAGGAGGGGCAACAGACATGTCAGCAGTTGGGTCACTTGCAGCGGGGCAGTCTGCCATTTGGGACTTGGAAAGGGGAGTCCAGGGCATCTGGCCTGGATGGATTTGCTGAAAGTCACTGATTTCAGTGCTAACAAGCTGTTCTATGCTGTGTTCCTGTCAACTAATAAACCCTTCTGTTTTGCAATACCGGGACTTAGTTGAGGATTGGTCATGCTTTGAGAAGGGGGTGGACTTGATGATCTCCTAAGGTCCCTTCCAACCCTGATGTTCTCTGATTCTATGAATCACGGCTGACTGTGGAGATAGGGTTCAGGGCCCTCTGGCTTCCCCAAGGGTCCCATCAAGGTGAACATGCCAAGAGGAAGTGTACAGTGTGAACAGGGATTCTGAATGTCTCGAGGTCAGACCAGGAAGGCCATAACTGAGCAGGTTTTTTGCCCTGGAGAGCATGCCCTGAGGGGAGTCACGCCACTCGAGAGTCCTGGCTGGTTTTATACAGAGCAGTTCCAGAGCATTGGACCTGTGACTCCATCACACAGATGCACTCTGAGATCCCCCATTTTGCTAGGTGCTATATAAATACGTACAGTAACATGGCTGCCCCAAAGAGCTTATCTAAGAATTTATGCATCTTACAAACACTGATGACTTTATATCCTCACTACATCCCTGAAAGATGGGAGAATTATTGCCCCATTTACTGATGGAGAACTGAGATACTGAGAGAGAGTAATTGGCCCACACGGGAAGTCTATGGCAGAGCTGTGATTTGCACCTGGATAGTCTGAGTCACAGTCCACTGCCTTAACCACAAGACAATCCGGCTGCTGACAGAATTTCCTTGGTAGCAAGCCCACATTTCTGGAATTCATTCCCTGCAGAAATGCAATTGAGTGTGCACTTGGCTTCTGTAAAAAGAGCTGCAAGACACCCCTCTTTTTCTACGCTTTCCACTGGTTAAATCCTGGTTTCTTAGCTTACTGCAGGCAGCAAGGAGGATGGTGCTTGGTCTCTCTTATTGCGTTTGTGTCTCAGTTCAACCCTTGAAAGGCTAACAGACAGCACAGGAAAAGGAATCAAGTGCATGTTCGTTGTAATAAAATGACACGCTCCTACAGTAGATCACGTGTCAGAATTGAGAACATTATACCATAGTGTGTATCCGTGCTGCATGCGCTGTGATGTTCAGAATGCAGAGTACATTGCAAGCAGCATATCTAGGAATGGTTATCTATTGGCTTCTTGGTTTATTTGTATCAGGTGAGAAGACCTGGGTAGACCCCTTGTTTTCTCTTTCTTTATAAGGTACAAGGATGGCCTTGTTATGCTTAAGTCTTACAAGGTTTGTTTCATGACACACATTTCTAGTCTGTGTTAATGCAATTTTTGTGTGTGATATGATTTGTAGGTGTATTTATAGTGGTATAAAGTAAGAAACCCTTAAGGAGATGGGATCATTCACTGGACAGTTGATTCATATGCAGCATAACCTCTAGGTTACAAGAGAATGAGGTAATATGTTAAATTAAATCTGTCTATCTCCCTCTAAGACCTAAAGTGGTCATTTTTACCACGCTGCATAAGGAATGAGAAACACAATTCCCATTGCTGTGTATATCAAATTCTTCATATGCGGGACTGAAAAAAATATCACCTTGAAATGGCTATTTGAATATTTATACTAAGAACACTCCAGCCATGGAAGGTAATATAGTATCTTTTCAATAGCTGTTGTTCAAAATATCTGCTGATCAGAGAATCATTGGGCTGATCTAAGGAGCATTTGGTTCTAATTAACACAGTGCTTACTTTTACCATACATTTTAAAATTTCTCATGCAATTCTTGCAAACCTAAATATAGAGTTAGAATCTCTTGTTTATTTTTTAATTATCTCCACATAGCTAAATAAGTTTAGAAAGCTAACAGACTCCCTCTGATCCTTGCCTCAAGTGATTTTCCCACACAGCCCACTCATGAGATACAGCCGAGGATAAATAGCTTTTAAAGAAATGACAGTGTGCCTGTGCATGTTGCATGCTTTCTATATGCATTCCATTTGTAATCAAAGAAACACACATACATACATTCTATATATAACACATCTGCATGCTGCAAAAGAAGAGATCACATGGAAAAATACATTGGCGATGGTAATTGTTACTGTTTCTTTGCACCCAGAGCACATATCACCTTCCATCTGTGAAGAATTTAATAAAAAACAAAACCAAAACCCTAGGAATAGATCCTGCATGTGTTTTGTTTGAAGAAATTACTTTTGTGTAAGATGAAAATCTGAATGATATGTGATTGTTGCTGAGTGCCTGGGTCAACCTATAAACTTACTTTGATCCCTTTCAACATAGAAAGTGACTAACACTGAAAAAGTGACCTCACAGGAGTGCACAACTGTTCTCCCCATACAAGTGAGCACAGCCGTAAACCACTATTGATCTGAGACAGCCTAATAAAGATAAAGAGAGAGCACACAAGCCTGATTCTGCCAGCTCTACTCACTAGGCAAACTCCCATTATTAACGTCAGTGTGAGGCTTGCAAATTCAGGGCCTGTATTAATTAGAAGGGTGAAATCCTGGCCCCTTTGAAGTCAATAACAAAATTCTCAGTAAGTTCGCTGGTCCCAGGATTTGACCTGAAACATTTTCTTTAACATCTTGTTTGAACATTATTGTTGATACATTTCTATTTGAATTGCTTCAATTCAATTTATAGTACATTGGCTGGATTACTGTAACCATAATGAATAAAATAATTTGCCCAAAGTTAATTTTATTTTGCGGATAAGAAACAAAATAGTTTTTGAGTATTATGATATATAATCTCAGTATAAGTACTAATGCCATTTATTTTTGTTTTAGTAGTGTTCATGGCTGACGTAATCTAGTCATGCCATTTCCCATTGATTCCACTTTTAGTACTTCTGGATGCAAAGAAAACTTTGAGAACATGGACACTGTTTACACCAATGCAGTGTTATCTTCCTGAGCCTGCAGAGAGCCAAAAACCTGAAAGTGACCTGAAAGTGCCCCCAATGGATTATTAAATCTGAAACCTAAACATGATAGTTTAAATATGAATATTGTTATTTTGCTGTTAATCACTTTAGCACAGGGGTCAGCAACTTTTCAAAAGTGATGTGCCGAGTCTTCATTTATTCACTCTAATTAAAGGTTTTGTGTGCCAGTAATACATTTCAACATTTTCAGAAGGTCTCTTTCTACATGTCTATAATATATAACTAAACTATTGTATGTAAAGTAAATAAGTTTTTAAAAATGTTTAAGAAGCTTCATTTAAAATTAAATTAAAAGCAAGAGCCCTCCAGACCTGTGGCCAGGACCCGGGCAGTGTGACTGCCACTGAAAATCAGCTTGCGTGCCGCCTTTGGCACCCGTGCCATAGGTTGCCTAACCCTGCTTTAGCAGAATCATTAAACTCATGTGCTTATCCTACAATGCTAAATTGCCTCTTTGTGTCAAAGGCCACAAAAGTTCCCCAACTAGTTGTCAAAGGTTTCTGCTTCACCCCGATAACCTGCATGGTGCAGTTATGGATAGCTGTGTGTATGTTAAAAAACTATTTAAAAAATCACAATTAATTGCACTATTTAAAAAATAGCTGTTACTAATAACAGTTTTAATCACTCTCTTAAACAATAATAGAATACCAATTTAAATTTATTATAAATATTTTTGGATGTTTTTCTACATTTTCAAATATATTGATTTCAATTACAATGCAGAATACAAAGTTTAGAGTGCCGACTTTACATTATTATTACAAATATTTGCACTGTAAAATAGGTAAACAAAAGACACATGAAGGGGTATATGAATGTTTAGCATATCTAGCATGTAAATACCTTGCAACACCAGGTGCAATAGTGCCAGGCGAATACCTGTTCTCACTTTCAGGTGACGTAAATAAGAAGAAGGCAGCATTATCTCCTGTAAATGTAAACAAACTTGTTTGTTTTAGTGATTGGCTGAACAAGAAGTAGGGCTGAGTGGACTTGTAGGCTCTGAAGTTTTACATTGTTTTGTTTTTGAGTGTAGTTATCTTAAAAAAAATAATTATACATTTGCAAGTTGCACTTTCACGATAAAGAGATTGCACTACAGTACTTGTATGAGGTGAATTGAAAAATACTATTTCTTTATCTTTTTACAGTACAAATATTTGTAATAAAAATAATATATATTTATAATTTAAATTGGTATTCTCTTGTTGAATAACGTGATTAAAACTGTGATTAATCATGACTATTTTTAATCTAATTTATTTTGCATTAATCACTTGAGTGAATGGCAAATCACTGACAGCCCTAATATATATATATTTGCCATAATAAACACCGACAAGGTGAGGACAATGCATAAAATGCATTGAATTTAATAGCAAGTTAAATAACACAAGGGCAACTAAGTTTATTATTAATACTGAGTGATTATTTCTTTTCATGTTTAATTCAATAAGAGTTCCATGCAGGGAGAAACTGCAAGCTCAATTCCACCGTGAATATCAAATTAAAATATTTTAAATGAAAGAGATACTTTTCATAGCAACACAGGAATAACTAACCAAGAAGAAATATAGACTTGTAGTTAATGTACTGGACTTTTCCTCAAGACAGCTGTAATGAATTCTCAGCTCTAACATAGCCATCTTGTATAACCTTGTCCACATCATTCAATCTTCCTGCACCTCAGTTCCCAATCTGTGAAATGAGACTAAGAATACTTCCATTCTCCCACCTTTTGTCTATTTAGATCATAAGCTTTTTGGAGCAGGGACAATATCTTGTTATGCACAGCCATATCTTACTAGCAAAATAATACCTCTATTTCAGTTGTGAATAATGGTAATAATTAATAAAGAATAACATTCATAATATTTTAAAAAATAAGCTAATTTTATTTATGTTTACAAAAAAAAGAGGATGCCTCTAAAAATTGCTTTTGAATTTTGCAAAGGCAGAAAATGCAGTAATAATGGGGGATTTCAACTATCCTCATAATGCCTCAGTATATGTCACCTCAGGAAGAGAGGAAGAGAGAAAATTTCTTGACACTATAAATGACTGTTTCATGGAGCAGCTTGTTCTGGAACCCATAAGGGGAGAGGTAATTATTAGGGCTGTCGATTAATCTCAGTTAACTCGCGATTAACTCAAAAAAATCAATCGTGTTTAATTTTTTTAGTCATGATTAATCACACTGTTAAACAATAGAATACCAATTGAAATGTATTAAATATTTGTGGATGTTTTTCTACATTTTAAAATATATTGATTTCTGTTACAACACAGAATACAAATCGTACAGTGATCACTTTATATTATTTTTTGTTACAATATATGCACTGTAAAAACGGTAAACAAAGAAATAGTATTTTTCAATTTACCTCATACAAGTACTGTAGTGCAATCTCTTTATCGTGAAAGTGTAGATATTGCTTCCATCCCAAACGTGTATTCAAAGTAAAGCCTGTACTTAAATGTTTTCCCAACTCGGGGTCAGGCTGAGTAAAGATGGTAGAATCTGGTCCAGAGTAAGAAATGTAAAATTTGGTCTGACATGATGATGTCAAAAGCTGAGCTGGGTGACATTTTTCACACAATTTTTTAAAACTAAAATAAAAGCAGATTCAGGTCAACCAAAACATTTTGTGAATTTATGTCGATTTCAATGGCTGGAAAAAAAATTGGAAATGTCAAAACAACCCATTTCAGCACTGTCGTCATAAAACTTTCGATTTTGAGGGGCTAGATTCACAAGGGGATTTAGGCAGCATTCACAAAACCGGAGAAGGAGGTGGTAGGCCACTAACAGCCTAGTAGTTAAGGCACATACAAGGGATATGAGCAACCAAGGTTCAAATTTCCACTCTAGAGCAGGGACTTGTTTACTGCCCCCCCCCCCCCAGTTTTGTTAATCTAGTCCTTCATTTCATTTGATTTTAATAAAAATACCCGAGATAAATGTTTTGGTCAACCCAAACTTAAGTTTTTTCCAATTTCTTCAATTCACCAAAAAATCTGGAAAATGTTGTTTTGGCTCAATATGAATCAATATTGTGCTTTGATTTTTTGAAACAGCCAGTGAACCAAAAAAAAAATCCATTTATTCACACAACTCCAGTTGGAAGTGAAAGAGTTAAAATCTTCATATGAAACAAACCAGAGACTGAGTACAGGCTACACCCTAATGGTGTCAGGTCAGCATTTTGGACTTGGAGTCGAGATGTGGTTTCCCACACCAGGCACTGCCAAGCACTGCTGTTTTTATGGGAAAGAGGCTTCTTTTTTTAGACTATTATAACACTTGAAAAATATGTTTACTGACAATTTTTTTATATGTAAGAATTGATAAACAGGACTCCAGTTCCTCAATTGAGCCACAGTCAGCTTATAAAAAAGACAGAAAACCAGAGAACCACCAGAAGTGAATCTGAGGTTTATGAAAGAATGCAACTATAAAGACTGTTATCAGGAGGTAGAAAGTATTTGGAAATGATCTCATTCAGTATCGTGCATTTAACTATGCATTAGGAAGTTTCGTTCAAAATGGTCCAAGAAACTGGCTCTCTTTAGAAAACAAGTAGCCACCAATAGTTGTGCAATTGGGCATAACAAAAATAACTGTAAAACATAATGACAGTATTCATAATCAAAGTAAACACAATCCAATTCTACTGTGATTTACACTCCATCTAACCTAGTGCAGTTAAAGCTCTGCACAAGAGGTTGGCAATCTGGGTTCAATTCCTGCTTCTGCTGCAAAGGTCTTGTGTGCCCTTCAGAAGTCAGGTAATGTCTCAGATCTACATATAAAGTGGGACTATACATACTACTCCTTGTCTACATAGATTGTCACCTGTCTGGGGCAGGGACTGTCCTCTTCTGTGTATATGTACAGCATACATATATGTACAGTATATTCTCCCTCCTCCTTATGACATCTAAAAGGGTGTTGTAAGGAGGAGGGAGGAAACTTGTTTATCTTAGTCTCTAAGGATAGAACAAGAAACAATGGGCTTAAACTGCAGCAAGGGAGATTTAGGTTGGACATTAGGAAAAAGTTCTTGTCACGGTAGTTAAACACTGGGATAAACTAAGGTGGTTGTGGAATCTCCATCTCTGGAGATATTTAAGAGTAGGTTAGATAAATGTCTATCAGGGATGGTCTAGATAGCATTTGGTCCTGCCATGAGGGCAGAGGACTGGACTCGATGACCTTTTGAGGTCCCTTCCAGCCCTAGAATCTGTGAATCTATGTAGCACAGTAGGCCGTTACCTCACTCAGGATAGCTAGGTTCTACTGTAATATAAGTGTGATGACTGGTGTCCGTGTGTTGCCTTCCTGCTTCCTCTTCCTGTTCCTTTTTGTTTCCTGGTTCTGCTTCTAAAACTCAGTGTAAGAGTTTCTGTTCCTATGTGTTCATAGTTTTGGGTATGTAGAGTTACTCAGGGCATGTTGCTACAGCACCATCATTTGGACTGTTCTTATGTTTTGTTCAGCCTGTTGCTAACTGGTTCATGGTTATTACATGTTTTGACTGACCACCCACCTGTGGGTCCTGCTTCAATTTCCTTGTGCTTTGGGATTGCTGTTCTGGGGTGCATCAGAGAATAACAATGACATAATTATAACTGGTGAAACATGAGATTTTGCTTTCGCAGGAAATTTTGACATTTTGAAATTACTTTCTGTTGTGAAGTAGAAGAAAACACTCTGAATACCTAAAAATTTTCCTAGAACAGAAAGTTCTGAAAAGTTACAAATGGGAAATGTCAAAATGTCTACATTTTTAGTTTAAACAAAATCAGTTGGCATTTTGAAATAACATTTCAAAACAAGATTTTGTTTTAAATCAACATTTTGAAATGAAAAATGTCACTCCAAATCAACATTTTGAACAATAAATGCAGTGTCTTTTCAAAACATTAATTCAAAATGACAGTTTTCATTTGGAGTCTCCTGATCAGAAAATTGAAATGTTTTATCAAAACTGATGTTATCCCATGGAAATTTTTGATTTTGGTGAAACATTTCCAATGGGAAAATGTTTCATACAAAATTGTGAGCAACTCTAACAATAATAATGCTGAATTTAGTGAAGTTACTTAGGATGAGCGGTGGTGCAGAATTTGACCCTTAGGTTATATTTAGCACTTTGCATTGCTAACAGTATGTAAACATCTGGATTGTGATTTACTTTTGGCCTGAAATGAACATGTTTGTCAGCCACTTTCTTTATTGTCAGGTTACGATGGAGATGCATCCAGGCATTATGCCATGGTGCAAGGGGTCACAACACCATACTGCCCGGTGCTCCACCCAGCAATGCCTGGAGCAGGAAGCCAGGCCAAGCCGTGTGGGACAGGAACTGCCACTAGTGAGTGAGGGGCGGACTTGCACTCAAGCCGTATGTGAAAATTTGTGTCATAGCTGTGCTTTTGTCAATTGCATAATGTACTTGAAAAGATGCAACACGTATATCTGAAGAGCACCAGGGGAGATGGTCACCCTCTCCACCCCCTTATTATCTCTGCCACTGTCCAGATCCTCAGGTGGTATGTTGGCATAGATCCATTGAATCTGGCCCATAATCTTATCTTCCATAGTTGATTCATTATTCCTCAGCATATACAGTCTATTTCTAGTTCCTATTAAAAATAATCCCCCCAAACCTTCATTTTCATTGCCACCATTCTCATTTTGTTTTGACTATACCCACCTTTCTGAAAAAGCAACCATGGCCCTGAAATTCCCCAGTGATAAACTCCTTGTCACCAACTTTTTTTACACATGCTGAGGACAAGTATAGTCTAAACTCATTGAAACTCCTTTTCTCTTTCTATATGTTAGGGAGCAACAGCAGAGAGTCCGTAGTTAAACCTGTAAGTGTACTTTCTAGATTTTCCATTATTCTTATTACTGTAGGATTTATGAGACCCAGTCCAGGTTCAGCGGCCCATTGTGGTAGGTGTTGAACAGAAAAGCAACAAAGAAGATAGTCCTCACCTCAGAAAGTTTACAATCTTTGTGTCATAAGATGGGACAGGAGGACAAAATAGACAAAAGTGTGGAAGCATGTTGGAAGGATGAGATAACAATAAAAAGAACAGACCTTTTTCTTCTCTCCTCTAAATTCCTTCTCCACCCCCACATCCCCCCAAAAAGTTATATTGGCCTAAAACTGCGACATTAGCCCTTGGGTTGAGTTTTTCTACAAAATAGAAATGAACTGGAGTAGAGGTAGCTGAATTCAGAGGTAGCTGAATTACAACATGCTAAATACAGAGGCATTTATCAGAGTTCAAAAAGTTCAATTTTTTGTGGAGACGGGACAGTTGCTTTTTAGTAAAAAACAGAAAGCAAGAGAGAAATCGCAGTTTTTTTAACTTCCCTAGATGGTATATAGTGCATAGAACCAATGTTTAGTTCTAATTTCAAAAATATCTGACAATACCACATTCAAAGTTTATGTGACGGATTCAGTCACAGAGATCCCCTTGGGACTATCACCTGATGTGCTGAAATTACCTCTGAGCCCATTTTCCCTGATAGCTTGGGACTTCAGAACCCTGTCTTGTTGAGCCAGACACACTAGCCTGTGAAACACAGACCCAGGGTCTGAACCATGCCCCCAAACCTGCAGGCTTTAACTGAAAACCACTCAGCAGGTTACCTATCTCCAGCACCCAGACACCCAGTTCCCAATGGAATCCAAACCCCAAATAAATCTGTTTTACTCTGTATAAAGCTTATACAGGGTAAATTCATAAATTGCTCTATCTCACTGATAGAGAGAGTTTGCTCCCCTGGGTATTAATCACTTACTCTGGGTTTATTAATAAACAAAAATGATTTCATTAAGTAAAAAAAGTAGGATTTAAGTGGTTTCAAGTAATAACATAAAGAACAAAGTAAGTCACCTAGCAAAATAAAGCAAAAACATGCAAGTCTAAGCCTAATATATTAAGAAACTGATTACTGGTAAAATCTCACCCTCAGAGATGTTCCAATAAGCTTCTTTCACAGCCTAGACTTCCTCCTAGTCTGGGCCCAATCCTTTCCTCTGGTACAGTCCTTGTTAGTTCCAGCAGACATCTTAGGGGCTTTCTCATGACTGGACGCCTGCTCACCCCGGTTTTATAGCTTTGGCACCAGGCAGGAATCTTTTGTCTCTCTGGGTCCCCACCCCAACTTCTAAATGGAAAAGTACCAGATTAAGATGGATTCCAGTATCATGTGACATGGTCACATGTCACTGTAAGACCCTCTAGTTTCCATTTTTCCTGGGTTGGTCCACACATACACAAGAATACTTACAGGTAAATAAACCATTTATAATCAATTGTTCTAGTCAATGAGAGCCGTCAAGATTCTAAACCACCATTAATGGCCCACACTTTGCATAATTATAATAGGACCTCAGACCGTTACTTCATATTTCTAGCTTCAGATACAAGAAGATACATGCATATGAATAGGAGGAATATATTCAATAGGTTATAACCTTTGTTATGATACGTTACAAGAGATGTTTTGAATAAGGCATATTCCAGTGACATATTTACACTCATAAGCATATTTCCATAAAACATGTGGAGTGCAACATCACCATTTAGAGAAAGTTTTCTACCCCAAAATATGAAACAAAAAAGTAAATTAACAAAATCTGAATAGTCAAAAACTAAAACATTACCCCAAACAGAGATTTTACCCCCAAACGGGAGACTCCATGAAGTCCACTAGAGAATAAGCTATTGTAAATCAATGGTACATGAAAGGCACTCACATACAACAGTGATGGCAACAGTATAGAAACCTAAAATAGATAGATTCAGGAACTTCTCTTAACCCTTTCTTAAAGGGATATTCAAAGAAACTTAAAGGTGGCAAATTTTAAAAGGATAGCATAAAATACTTTTTCACACAACACACAATTAGCCTGTGGACATAATTAACATACAATTAAGGCCAAGATCTTAGGAGGATTCATGTGCTCATTCAAAGATGGCCTGAGGAGGAGAGACACTGAGATCATTTTTCATCTTGAGCAGGAGCACAAAGAGGATAGCAATTACCGAGTTCATTGTGAAAATAGTATGTGGATCCAGTAATGACATCTCTGAACTAGTCAAGTGACAGCTGCCTACTATGAAGAGTAAGAGGGACAGTTAAGTAGATAGTGAATATTGAAGTATTTTTGCAAGGTTATCTTTCTTTAAAAGGCAGTGAAACACAGAGAGACAGAGGGGCTTTAAAAGCTGAGAAGAGGCTTAAAACTAATTGGAGCAATGTGGTTAAATCACCCAGTCAGCTTTGAATAGCTCAGTCAGTAGCTTTAGAGGCAATACTATTTTCCTTACCCTCAGGGCTAGTCTACACTCGATGTGCTATAGCAGCACAGGTGCACCGATACAGCTTTGCTGCTATAGTGCGTGTGGTGAAGATGGTCTCTGCTAATGGGACAGAGCTCACTCACCAGCATAGTAAAATCACCTCCCCGAGAGGCAGTAGCTATTGGTGGGAGAAGCTCTCCTGCCACCATAGCGCTGTCCACACCGGTGGTAGATCAGTGTAACTTACGTCATTCAGGGGAATGGTTTATACAGACATAATCTGTAATGTAGAAAAGCCCTTTAAGAAACTTCCTTGTTCAACAGTTGGAGAAAGTGATTCTTACTGCGATTCTTAACCATTGTCACATGATAGGCCAGCACTGTGAGAGGTGCTTTAGACCAGCTGCCCATAATGAACTGGAACAGAATAAACCATCCTAAGGAGCAGATGAAAATCAAGTAAGACACACTGCTCATTGTCAAGGAGCATCAAGAGGAGGAGCATAAATGCTGGTATCCAGGAGCCACTGAACTGGAGTGGGGAGGTAGGGGAGACTAGTATCCTCACCTGCCCTGGTGTGGGGGTACAGGCAGGAGTGGGATCCAGAGGGGCTGGAGTGGCTGCCGTAGGGTCCAGGATTTGGCCAGGAAGCAGGGAGAAGGTCATTGAGGGGAAGCCCCGGAACCTTCCTTCTCAGCCTGGAGATGGCTGCCCCTCTTTATTCCTCACCGCGTCTCAATAACATCGTAATTTGCCCCTTCTGTCCCTCATGCCCTCCAACTCCTAGTCACAGAGAGCTTCCCCTCCCCGCTGTTGGTATCTGCTAATCTGGGTTAGAGAGAAAGGTGAGAGATGGTTATACTACCTGGATAGACATCTCGGATGAAGGAACAACTGAGGGTATATTACGAAAAGGCATGGCAACTATTACAGCATGAGGCCACACGTCAGTGTTAAAGAAATTGTATTGACAAGGTTATTTTGGTAGAAGTTGTGATACAGTAAAACAAAATCTTCGAAAGATAAAGGCACTTATTCAATGTAGTGCTTTCATCCTTGTAGAGAATACAGTGTGACTCGGACCAAAAATCCTATAGCTCTCACCAGGTAATCTTGTTTGCTTTCTGTTTCCAAGTTCCCAAACCTGTAATCCTTTACTTATATCAAAAATGTTAATTTAAAGAGAGTGCAGGATTAGATAAGTGACTTTGGTACTAATTCAGTACAAGGAGGATGCATAATAGAAGGAAACTGAACAATACCTCCTGAAAATGATGTTCTGTTCAGGGCTGGCAGCAGATAATCAATATTACGCTGATGCATACGCATCACTAGACAAGGGTTCTACTACCCTAATGATGTTCTCAAGACAAGAAAGTAAAAATATCCAAAATTAAAGTAATTTAAGAATCACTGTCTCTTTTATATTATTTTTCTCTCCAAGTTATAGGGAAGAAAGTAACTAGTCCATATAATTAGCGAGGCTTTCACTACTCTTAACTCCCACAAGCTTTATAGTTAGGATTACTGGTCAGTAATTATATGCATATACATACCCACAAGCATGTAAATGAGTTCTACCTTCTTCGGTTGAAACTTTTAACAGAGTCATGCTAGGATGCCTCTAGAGATAAATTGCAGGGCACTCACAGAGAAATGACAGTGTAAAAGGAGTATGTCTTGAAACAAGTGATCTCACTAAAAAAGTGAAAAGCTAAATAGTGTGATGTTGTCCGTGAACATATTACTCATTGTGCAAAAAGAGGCAGTGGATTCTTGGAGAGACTATTACCCCACGGTCCAGAGTTTCCAATATCAATTATTATTCTCTTTATTTTCTTTTTGCCTGTTTTCCCATCCACAGCCTCTTCTTACTTTTGTCCTGGGTTTCACACTTTATCAGCACTGACTGCAACACTAACAGCCAACTCTTGGTCCTAGAGAAGTCAACTGCAGTTTTGTCATAGAAAAGTTCAGTGCGGTGGCAGGGATATCTATCAAAAGAGAGAAACAAAATTCTATATTATATAAATATTCTAAATGTATGGAACTGGTAGAACCAGAGCCTACATCCAGTATTACTGATAAGAGACGTTCATCCACCAATGGAACTATTGAGCCTGCTCAATCCTGTTACTTGCTGATCTTGTCAGATACCACCAGTGAGTCCTATTCTGAGTCATTTGCTCAAGTTCTTTGGGATTGATGCCAGTCCACTGGAGACTGCTCTTCAGATTATCTTTGAAATGCTTATATGGATGACACTTCTTTTGCCCTGACTTAGCTCCCCATACAAGAGGTGTTTTGGGAGATGGTCTTCCATTCTGGATTACATGTCCAGTCCACCTAAGTTTTGCTCTCAGTAACATTTCCTCAATACTGGTTGTGTTTGCTCTTTCAAGGACCTTAATATTGGTAACTCTGTCCTGCCAGTGAATGCTCATTATTGAACAGAAGGAGCACATGTGAAATTGCTCAAGCTGTTTAATGTGACATCCATAAATAGGTTACCTCTCAAATTCATACAGGAGAGATGCTAGAATCCCTGCACTATAGATCTTCAATTTGGTGGAGAGAGGAATGTTGTGTTGTTTACGGACTTTTGTTTGGAGTTGGCCAAGGGCCTGGCTAGCTTTACTAATTCTGGAGGAAATTCCCTTACAAAGGGAACCATCACTTGAGATAGTGCTGCCCAAATACTTGAACTGATCCACATTTTTCAGCTGTGTGCCTTGGATGAAGACAGCTGGCACTGGGGCATTGGAATGAGGTGCTGGTTGGAACAAGACCTTGCTCTTCCCAATACTGATGGTGAATCCAAAGAATTGGGATGCTTCAGAAAATCTATCAACGATAACCTGAAGGTCATCATGTCTATGGGCCATCAAGGCGCAGTCATCTTCAAAACATGCCTCAATGAGAAGTCTCTCCAGTGGCTTGGTGTTAGCATTGAGTCTTCATAGATCAAACAGGGAGCCATCAAGTCAGTAGTGGATTTAAATCACCTGATCTAAGTCACTTGTGGCATGGCTGAGGACACAGGCAAACAAATTGAACAGCACTGGAGCAAGTACGCAGCCATTTCATTTTTTCCTGACCCTGCCTTATGACAAAGGTCATGTCTGTAGTACTACAACCTGGTCTGAAACCACACTGCACTTCTGGCAAATTCTCCTCAGATATGTTTGTAATGACTCTGTTCAATAGAATGCAAGCTAGTATTTTCCCTGCTGTACAGAGGAGAGCAATGCCTCTGTAGTTTCCGCAGTCAGCTTTGCTGCTTTTATTTTTGAACAGTGATATGATAATAGCATATCTGAAGTCTTGTGGCATTTTTTCTTCCTCCCAAATGCAACTCAAGAAGTCATGAAACACCATGATGGTCTTGGAGCCTGCTACTTTATACAGTTCTGCTGGAATACCATCCTTTCTGGAGGCTTTGCCAAGGTTCAGTTGCTTGATGGCTTTTATAACTTCCTCCACTGATGGAGTGAGGTCAAGATCCTCTTTGATGGGTTTCTCGGGTAGATGATCAAGGACACGCCAATCAACTATGGATAGTCTATTGAGTAAACTATTGAAGTGTTCAGCCCATCTCTGTATGATTCCTCCTTCTCTTTAATGAGGGTTGTGCCATTTGCCAACTTCAAAGGACCTGTTCCAGATTAAGATGGTCCATAGACTGCTTTGAGAGAGTCAAAGAATATCTTTGCATTGTTTGTATCTGTGTAATGTTGGACTTCTGCAGCTTTCCTCTCCCACCACTCATCCTTCATTCTCCTCAGTTCAGACTGGGCTTTGCTCTGTCGGTACTTAAACCTATCTTTCTTTGAGATGGAAGTGAGTTCATTCTGCCATTCACCAAATGCTTTCTGCTTGTCACTTAGGAGTTTGGAAAAGTCCTCGTTGTTCTCATCAAACTAATCCTGGTCTACCCTTTTCTTTGGCTCCAGCACTGATTTGCTGTATCAATAATTACATGTTTGAACTGGTTCTATTTTTCTGTTGGGTTGCCAGTGATTTGCAGGTATGTAAAAAGCTTTTCATCAAGTGACTGCTGAAACTGCACCTGATAATCAATATTCTTGAGCTTTGTTATGCTGAAGGCTGTTCTGTTGAGCCTGGCGTTCCTGAGCTGTGAAGGGACTATATGCAGGCTGAGCACTGCTCTTACCCATCTGTGGTCTGTCTAGCATTCTGCACCACATGTTGCTCTGGTAATTCTGACATCACAGATGTCTCATTGGCGGGTGATAACATAGGCGATCAGGTGCCATTGTTTGGACCGTGGGTGCATCCATGTTGTTTTATATTTAACAGTTTTCCTAAAGATGGTGTTAGTAAATGAGCAGACTATGTTCTGCACATTTACCCAAGAGGACGAATCTGTTTCTGTTCATCTTTCCCACTCAAGGTCATCCTATCACACCTCCTCAGTCAATGCTCTCTCTACAAACTCTAGCATTAAAGTCTTCCAGCAGGAAGAGCTTGTCATATGCAGGGGTTGATCTGAAGATGGAGTCCAGGTCAGAGTAGAACTTCTTACTTTCTTCTGTGCTCGTCAATGTAAGTGCATAGGCACTGATGATAGTGACATGCCATAGAGGATTTAGGGGAAATTGAAGTTTCATGAGCCCTTCATTCAGGCCAACAGGGAGGTCAGGCAGTTGTCTCAGGAGTGACATTCTTAGCGCAAATCCAACTCCATGGATCCTGTCTTCATCCTACGTGCAGGACTGTGGCTATGACTACCAGAGGTCATCTCTGCCTGTCACTTCACCACACCCCCATTGCCGCAGGACTTGGATTAATGATATAATCTTAATGGTGATGAAATTTGATAAAATGATGTTAATAGGGTGAGGGTTGCAGGAAATTGAGTGAGAAAGCCACTGCACAAGGGCAGTCCCACTCTCTCAGCTGTGGAAGCCAGATTCCAGCGACACAAAGAATCACTATACCTGGGGACTTCCAGCTGCAGTGGGTGACCAGAACATCTTCAGTGCCTTGTCATGTTCTCCGCTCCCCACAGTATGTTGCTGAACCACCTTCATGGCCGCTGAATGACAAATTGTTCTAGCAGACTGGGTGGAGGAAATCAATCTTTGCATGCTAGAGAAAGGGAAACTGCCTATCTCACTGAGGGTGAAAGACCCACCAGCTACCGTCACAATGTAGGGTAGGTCTACAGTACAATTAAAAACCTGTGGCTGGCCCATGCCAGCTGCCTCAGGCTAAGTGGCTGTTTAACTGTGGTGTTGACATTTGGGTTTGGACTGGAGCCTGAGGACCCAGCGATGTGGGAAGGTCCCAGAGCTTGGGCTGAAGCCTGAGCCCAAATGTCTACACTGTAATTAAACAGCCTCTTAGCCCAAGCCCCTTAGTTTGAGTCTAGCATAGGCCAGCCATGGGTATCTAATTGCAATGTACCCATAGTCAACATTTTCCAGGGAGTGGCCAGTTGGTTACATTATATTATTCCTGCATTGCTTGTTATTGTTTCTGTATGTCTCTATGAAAAAATATACATAGGTTAGTTTTCTTGCAAAAATAACATCAATGGATTGATTTACTTCTGTGACTGTCCACTGGTTAGCATGTTCCTATAATACCTCCAGTTGTTGTTTGGCTAGATGTTGCAGCTGAGAAACCAAGTACAGCAAGCTCATTGGCTGGAGCATTGGCCTGCTAAACCCAGGGTTGTGAGTTCAATCTTTAAGTGACACTTAGGGATCTGGGGCAAAAATCAGTGCTTGGTCCTGCTAGTGAAGGCGGCAGGCTGGACTCAATGTCCCTTTCAGTTCTAGGAGATAGGTATATCTCCAATAATTATTATTATTATAACCACTGGGGGCAAAGCTTGGCTCCTTTTAAATTGCAAACAGAATATTGAAAATATGTGAGAAGTAACATGTAAAGTGTATGGAGGACACTGGCTATTCTGTCAGAACCAGAAAGTCCCTGCTGCAGCTGCAGTAAGTAAACAATTTGTCCAATCACCAGCTCAAGCAGGAGGTCACAACTGATTGAAGCTGTACCTATTATTATGTACTTACGAGGCTTCTGCAACAACAAAGAGCAGTACATGAGAACACTGGGAAGCATGAGACGGAAAGGCAGCTGCTTCACCTCCACCCATTGGAATCTCATTGCCACACTGGTTACCATTCTCTTTGCTTTTGAAATGGTTACTTAGGAACTCAGCTGTAAAGAATAAGTGCTGCCATTTAGCAGGTATCTACACCTTAAGCTTTAAATATGTAATGTAAATTTTTGATTGAGAGAGGCTGCTGCAGAAAATCTGGCAGTAACTCTAAGTTATAAGCATCTATAGGCTACAGAATCATGTTTGAAAAGTGTGTGTGAGTTGGCACTGTGAAGCAATGCATGTCACAAAGACAGATTAGAAAACACACCTTGACTCTGTGCTGACAAACTGTACATTGCTAGAAAGTTGCTTTCATAAACAAAGGACTGAAGAAAATGGCAAGCAACATCTATCTCCTTTTTCTGGTCCTCCTTTTTTTACAGCCTTCCAGCTATCCAAGTAAATCTCATGAAATAGAAGGTTCTTCTATTTCTAAAGCATTCCAGAGTAACAGAGACTGACAGAGTTACAGCTAAATTGACGTGCACATCCCTAGCAACAGCATAGCTAATTCCTCACCCCACTGCCACTTTTTTTTTTAAATGAAATTTCCAGGGGGCAAAAAAGTGTTAAGCCAAAGGAGATCAGATTAAGAAAGCATACTGGCAAAGTTGAGAGTATATTTTGTAAGCAGGGCCATCCCTAGGGGATCATGGGGTCTGGAGCAAATCAGCCTGTATGGGGGAGCCCCTTAACATTTTTTATACAGGTGAAATCTGGTTACAGTGAACTTCAAGGGCAGCTGCTGGCCATAGAACCCAGCTGTATAATTAGAATGTTGTTATATTATATATTTTTTTATGATTATAATGAAGTTCATATAATTAAAAAAAATGCCTCACTGATCATGATCAGTGTTGCACTGCTTACATTCTGAAATCCACCTTCCTGGACTTCCTTGCAGCAAACTCACTTCTCAGGTGCATATAGTCTTACGGTATGTCTACATCTACAATTTTGCAGCGCTGGTTGTTACAGCTGCTGCCGAGTGGCCACACTTACAGCAACCAGCGCTGCAAGTGGTGTTAGATGTGGCCACACTGCAGCGCTGCTGGGCGGCTTCAAGGGGGGTTCGGGGAACGCGAGAGCAAACCGGGGAAGGAGACCAGCTTCGCCGCGGTTTGCTCTCGCGTTCCCCGAACCCCCCTGCAAACCGCAGGGAAGGAGACCTGCTTGCACGGGGGTTCGGGGAACGCGAGAGCAAACCGGGAAAGGAGACCAGCTTCGCCGCGGCTTGCTCTCGCGTTCCCCGAACCCCCCTGCAAACCGCAGGGAAGGAGACCTGCTTGCACGGGGGTTCGGGGAACGCGAGAGCAAACCGGGAAAGGAGACCAGCTTCGCCGCGGTTTGCTCTCGCGTTCCCCGAACCCTCCTGCAAACCGGGGAAGGAGACCTGCTTGATTACCAGACGCTTCCTCAGGTATGCTGGGATACCTGCTTATTCCACGGAGGTCAAGAAAAGCGCTGGTAAGTGTCTACACTTGATTACCAGCGCTGGATCACCAGCGCTGGATCCTCTACACTCGAGACAAAACGGGAGTACGGCCAGCGCTGCAAACAGGGAGTTGCAGCGCTGGTGATGCCCTGCAGATGTGTACACCTCCTAAGTTGCAGCGCTGTAACCCCCTCACCAGCGCTGCAACTTTGTGATGTAGACAAGCCCTTACTATCCTCAGTGGATTTTTTTAAAATGTATTTACACGTTCGCAACACTGAGAGTCCATGTTTCTGGAACCAGGGGGCTCTTGGAGAGCCTATATGTTCCCTGGTGGTGGGGGATCCCAGGACCCTCCAGCATGGAGGACGGGCTCTAAGATATGTTTTCTCTGGAGGATGGGAGGGGGAAGGAAGGCAGAAAAGCCGATGGATGGACCCCAGTCCTGGTGGGTGCTGGTTAGAGCAGAGTTGTGGGATCCCAGGTCCTGGTACTGTGGGGACGGGGACCCCAAGGCTGGAGAGCTGAAAGGCAAGGAGGACCCTGAGGCAGGGGGTGATAAGGACTGGCCCTGGCCTGGAGGTGGCATTGGAGGACCCCACCCAGTGCTGAGAGAGGGGAGAAAGGGCAGTGGAAGTGGGAGGTGTGAGGCACTGGGGGGACACCAGTGCTGGGTGATGGGCGAGGGCTGATGGAGACTACTGGCTGTCACTCACCTATGCTAGGGACGAAGGGGCCTTCTCTGCTGGTGGAGGGTCCTGCTGAAAAAGGGAAGGGTCATGGTCAACCTGAGTCCGCATGCCCTGGCACTTATGCTTGGGGGCACTAGGACCCTGTGCTGCAAGGCGATGCTGGGAGACAGCTGAGCAGAATGGGCTGGGGCCAGGTTGCTCGCTGCTACTGCTGTGGGGCTTCGGGCAAGAAAAAGAAATAACATCCAGCCCGTTGAGTGCAGGGCATGGGCCTGACCCCTGCTGCCTGTGCCAGCCCCCCCACTAACCTCCAAGGCCGTCCTGCCCCCCTACATCCTCCTGAAGTGCAGGGTCAAGAGTGGTTGCCCTAGTCTGTCCTCTGGCTGGGACAGCTCTGCTTGTAAGAATAAATAAGCTAACGGGAAGCATGGTTGTTACATAAAGCCAAATCAAGTATTTTACAAAGTAATCATGAAAGCAACAAAGTATGCTCTTGAGGGCATTCTTTGCCAAAAAAATAAAAATTCTGTGCACAATATTTTAAATTTCTGAAAAATTCTGCAAATTTTATTTGTCAGATAAACGTGGAGGCTCCAGCATGGCATTGGAGAGTACAGTCCATTGGCTGCACAGAGGTGGGAGATCAGTGTGCAGCTCCCCTGGAACACGAACTCAGCAGTGAGGCTGCACCCAACCCTGACACGGTGCAAGGAATGGGCCTGCCCCAGAAACGCCCCAGGGCTCTTCCCCTCCATGCCACGACCACTAGGTGTGGGCAGGCAGGCTCAGCAAGGCAGGATCCAAGTGTGGAAGGGTTTAGTGAGCGGGGATCCAGGTGTATGTTAAGAGAATTCTGTGTGGGGCAATCTGGTGCAGGCGGCTCAGTGGGGGATCTGGATGAAGTGGGGATCTGAATGCACCGGGGCTTGTGGGGGGGTGGTTTTGGGTGCAATGGCAATGGGACGGGTGGTCCAGGTATAGGGACGTCTAGGTGAATGTGGTTAAGGCTCATTGGGGCAGGGTCTGGTGTGGGGTGATAGAGCTCAGCAGAGGGCTCTGGGTATGGGGGGCCTAATGAGGGGGTTCCAGATGCTGGGGGAGTGGGGTCAGTGGGGTGGGGATCCAAGTGCAACTGGTTGGGGCTCGGGAGGGTGGGGATCCAGGTGTGGGTGGCTTGTTGGATAGTCCAGATGCAGAGGGAGTGGGGCTCATCAAGGAGATCAGAGTGTGTGGGGGTAAGGCTGGGTGGGAGGGTCCGGATACGAGAGAGTCTGGATGCACAAGAGTTAGGCAGATCCCTCCCCCTGCAGCTGAGGAGCAATGGGTGCAGGAAGTGCCGGGGGGTGGGTTAGAGTTTGCAGAACTTCCTACAGCCAGGGGAGGAATCTGGGGGTGGGTCTGACACAGCCTGGGATGCCTGCTCTCCCCAGCCAGCTGGGACTAGCGGCTGAGCCTGGTGCAGGGAACGAGTCACCAGCCAGTTCTTCCCCAGTCCGCCCTCTCCCCACAGTGATTTACCTCTCTGCCAGCTGCCCTGGGCACCCAAAACATACTGCTGGGGAGGGTCGCATGACCACCCTTGTGGCTTCCCTTTGCTTTCCCATCAGAAAGTAATTTTTCTGTGGGGAAGCAAAGAAATCTGCACATGCACAGTGGAGCAGAATTCTCCCAGGAGTAAAAGAATAAAAATGGTTGGTCCTGTCACCAATATAGGGCTTGTCTACAAGGGAAAGTTATACTGGTATAAGATAAGGTGTGAATTTAAACCGCTATAGTTAGGCCTGTTTAACTCCACGTGTGGACTCTCTGATTCTGTAATATAAAAGTGCCTTTCTTCTGGTTTAGTTTTCATCACTTTGGAAGGGGATTAAGCTAAACTGAGAAAAGCCACTATTATTCCAGCACATGAATGTCCACATGGAGATTATACCGGTATAACTAGATTGGTTTAACTATGCCAGCATAACTGGTAAAACTTTCTCATGAAGAAAAGCCCTTATTTTGGGATATGGCACTTTAAAAAAGATTTTTAAGAAGTCCACAGGAGATAACAGCAATTCAAAAAAAATAAAATTGACTGATATATTTTTACCACAGCCATCCTCCAATCTTCATCTTTTTTTCACAAGGACCTTAAAATAAAGCCTAAAACTGCAGATATTTTACATTTAGAAAAGTCACTCTGAGTTCAACCATGATTCAATGTAAAGAATTTTAGTTTTGTGGTAACTCATAAAATGAACTGTTTTTCTATGAATGGAGAATCATCTTGTCTTTGAGTTGATTGTTATTCTCAGGGGGTCACTACAGAGGCAAAGTGGAGGTTATCTGGATAATCACAGCTTTCCCAAGTTGCAAATATTTGGATCCTCTGACAGTTTGAAGTTTTGAAGCATGCTCCTCTTATTTCCTCCTGCCTCCTGAAGTCATTTAAAGATTCTCAGCGCAGCGGTGACTCCAGGCACCAGCGCTCCAACCACGTGCCTGGGGCGGCAAGCTGCGGGGGGGCACCCTGTGAGGGCAGCAGCCAGGCAGCCTTCGGAGGCTTGCCTGTGGGAGGTCTGCCAGTCCCATGGATTCAGCGGCAATTTGGCGGTGGGTATGCAGAATCCGTGGAACTGGAAGACCTCCCGCAGGCAAGCTGCCAAATCCACGGGACCGGGGACCTCCTGCAGACAAGCCACCGAAGGCTGCCTGACTGCCGTGCTTGGGGCGGCAAAAAAGCTAGAGCCGCCCCTGCCTCAGAGCTCCAGAACATCAGTGGTTGCCATTGGCCAAGGCTGCTCCTACAGCCCTGCAGAGCTGAAAATTTCTGCAAGGCTTCTCACTTTGAGCTGGTGCAGAGAAGGAAAAGCACTGAGAGCTTAGGAGCTCTATAGCCCTGAAGAAGCAGACAGGGTGAGAGGGGCTTAAGAGAAGCCATGGATATCAAGCAGCTCCCTATGTAACTTTTAGGTCTCTATGATAAGCTCCATATACTTTCCTAGTCGACCTATGTTCCACCTTCAGAGCTTATTAAGGCTTCTAAGCAAGACTTCAGAAGCTTAAGACCGAGGGGCAGATCCTCAGCGGACATAAATTGTCATAGCCTTGTTGAAGTCATTGACTTTAGATTTTCCCCCAAGGGAACATACAGAACTTAGAATGTTCCTCAACATTTCAAAGACCCACAGGGGCAGGAGCTTTGGTTTGGCAAGATCTGAGGTGGAAGAGCTCTGTCCTTGTGGAGCTTCTGATTCTTTGGTAGGGGAAACTTGCTCTTTGTGCTTGTTTAGTGGGTTGGAGCTGGGGAAGGTCCCTGTGTTGCAAAGCTGTTAAGTTCTACTATTTCAAAGCTTCTGCTCAGAGATAGCCTAGGAATTCTGCACAACTGCTGCCTATTGCAGGGCAATTCTCTTCTGCAGCCACAGCTATGTTCTTTTCATCACTTGAGCTACTGCAGACCCCAGTTCTGCTATCCCAACACTTCAGCCAGTCATAGTCTCTCATCCTGTGAACCACTAACATAAGAACATAAGAACAGCCATACTGGGTCAGACCAAAGGTCCATCCCATCCATTATCCTGTCTACTGACAGTGGCCAATGCCAGGTGCCCCAGAGGGAGTGAACCTAACAGGTAATGATCAAGTGATCTCTCTCCTGCCATCCATCTCCACCCTCTGACAAACAGAGGCTAGGGACACCATTCCTTACCCATCCTGGCTAATAGCTATTAATGGACTTAACCTCCATGAATTTATCTAGTTTTCTTTTAAACCCTGTTATAGTCCTAGCCTTCACAACCTCCTCAGGCAAGGAGTTCCACAGGTTGACTGTGTGCTGTGTGAAGAAGAACTTCCTTTTATTTGTTTTAAACCTGCTGCCCATTAATTTCATACGGTGGCCCTTAGTTCTTATATTATAGGAACAAGTAAATAACTTTTCCTTATTCACTTTCTCCACACCACTCATGATTTTATATACCTCTATCATATCACCCCTTAGTCCCCTCTTTTCTAAGCTGAAAAGTCCTAGCCTCTTTAATCTCTTCTCATATGGGACCCATTCCAAATCCCTAATCATTTTAGTTGCCCTTCTCTGAACCTTTTCTAATGCCAGTATATTTTTTTCTGAGATGAGGAGACCACATCTGTACACAGTATTCAAGCTGTGAGCGTACCATGGTTTTATATAAGGGCAATACAATATTCTCCGTCTTATTTTCTATCCCTTTGTTAATGATTCCTAATATTCTGTTTGCTTTTTTGACTGCCACTGCACACTGCTTGGATGTCTTCAGAGAACTATCCACGATGACTCCAAGATCTCTTTCCTGATTATTTGTAGCTAAATTAGCCCCCATCATATCATATGTATAGTTGGGGTTTGCAAACTTAGCAACAAAGGCAAAAATATACTGTGTGCACAGCATATGATTTTTCAAATGACCCTAGTTCAGTCACATCAAAATGAATTTTCACTGAAGTCCTGAAAGTTCTTCCTAGCGAGAGCTCTTTTCTTACCAAATGCCAACTTTCTGTTTCAGCAAATCTTCCTATCCAAAAAAGATTGCAAGAATGGATAAAGTATATATTTTTTCAGGTCACCTGGTACTCAAAAATGGCAGAATTTCTTTTGCTCAAACTTCCCCAAAGTATTCACCTTCAAACAGAGAGAAATCTTGGAAAATCTCAGGCTAAAAAATAAAAGTTTCAAAAATATATCAGTGACTGGAACAACCTTAACCACAGCACTCATTCAAGTTACGACTATAATTATTATTTATATATTACATTTGCAAGCGTCAAAGCCTTTTATAGACCTATAGACTCAAGGTACTCTGGAATTGCAGCCAAGTCTGTGGTAGAACATGGAACCTGTTATAACAGTTTGTTATATTAAATGTTCCATCCATGGATATTTTATAGACATATTATTATTTTATGCATATTTCTCTATAGGTATATAATGTAATTAGAACTGAAAGCCCCAATTACACTGAATTGAAAAGGTTGCTTACTAATTGACAATAGACCTCAGCTAAGCAGCAACAAAAGAAGTGCTTAGTTTGGCAACCTTTGTTTAAAGAGTTCTTTGAAAAAAAAGTCTTTAAGAACGCTATGAATAGAGATTGAACAAACCTTTAATCCTCTTCAGGTCACACATGTGGTAAAGTGAATAATAGTATGGGGTCTTTTTCACCTTTTAGTTCTGCTAACCAGTAACATAACTTGAAATGAGGTAAGTACAAAGCCTGAGGAAAAGTGGTGATTTTTTTTTAACCTAAACTTCTGAGGTTCTAGCTTGTTTACTCTGCTGCATTTCTCACAGGAGAAATGAAAAAAATAGTTAATATTTATAATTCCACTCATAATGTATTGAGATTCTACAAGGTATTTTTCTCCTTCTTCACTTCAAATGAGTTTAGAACCTTAGTGCCCTCTCTCCCCGCATTCCCAGTGCTCCAGTTCCATTGTGGGTATCAGTGTGAAAATATTTCCATCATGCTACAGTTCCTTTTTCCTATTCAACACTACACTGCACACGATAATTAAACCTTGGGGGCTTGGAGATTTTGGACTAAAGCTTAAATAAATGTAGTAGTGAGGCCTCTTCCCCCTCTATCTCCCACCACTTGCTGTGGGGATTTTCTTTAGTTACACATGGCTTCACAGGTAAACAAGCTTGAAAAAAAAAATCACAGGCGGGAATTGAATTAGCACCTTAGTGTTGCTTGTAATGAACCAGTTTGCTTAATTAGATGATCATAAAAGTATAACATTCTAAAACATCATGGGCCGCCCAATCTTGTAGTCCTTATTCAAGCAAAATACCCAGAGATTTAAATTGGAGTTTCTGCTGGAGTAATTTAAAACCAGAATGGTAGGGTTCAAAATGGAGCCTTTAACCCCTACTAAGATTTATTCTTTATCAAATATATGAAAAACAAAGTATAGGTTTTCTTCTAAATAATAATAACTTCGTGAGATATGTAGGCCTTGATTCTGCATATCATCTTTGTTCAGCAAAGCAGTTAACAAGTGCTTAATTTTAAACACCTCCTCACATCCCAGTGACCATTAAGTAAAGCAAGTTCTTAAGTCCTTTGCTGAATCAGAGCCAAATGATTCAAAACTGCTAGTCACAGGACAAAATTGGTGGCAGCTTTGCAAAGTCTCATCAAAGTTTTAGCCCATGAAAGCTTATGCTCAAATAAATGTGTTCGTCTCTAAGGGTATGGCTACACTTAAAGTTGTACAGCGCTGGGAGTTACAGCTGTCTTCGTACAGCTGTGTAGGGAAAGCGCTGCAGTGTGGCCACATTTGCAGCATTTGCAGTGCTGTTGGGAGTGGTGCATTGTGGGCAGCTATCCCAGCGTTCAAGTGGCTGCAACGTGCTTTTCAAAAGAGGGGGGTGAGGGGGAATGTGGGGGAGAGAGAGAGAGAGAGTGGATTTTTGGATCTGTCAGCTCCCTGCCTTGCAAGTTCTAAGGACTGGAACATACACATCACCAACCTGCAATCAATTTAAAAGTTTCAAGCCCTTCCCCCACCCCCTCTTATTCACTAAATGCAAATTATGCACTCCTAAATAGCCTTCAGACCACATAAGCAGCTGCTCAACATGGACTCCCCCTCCTCCTCTGCCGTGTGACTTCTCTCTTCAAGCAAACAGCTGTGAACCTTCCAAAGCAATTCCCCTGCCTGCCTCCACTCGTTCGCTCCAGCAAACAGGAGCTGTTTTTGTTTTTTAGATAAGCAGCTCGGGGGAGCTCGGAATTCAGCCATTCTTCCGGTTTGTTGTCAGCAGGCATTCTGGGATACCTCCTAATACCCTGGAGGCCAATAACAGTGCTTTTGGTGGCCACACTTGATGAGCAGCGCTGCATCACCAGCGCTGCAATCGTTATACCCCAAGCAGACCAGGTGTACAGCCAGTGCTGCAGCTAGGGAGTTGCAGCGCTGGATGTGCCTTGCAGGTGTGGACAGTTACTAAGTTGCAGCGCTATAAACCCACCACCAACGTTGCAACTCTCCAGTGTAGCCAAGCCCTCAGGTGCCACAAGTACTCCTTGTTCTTTTTTCTGATACAGACTAACACGGCTACTACTCTGAAACCAGAAACATCAGAGTTACTCTTTGAATAATGTGAATCACTGAATCTACAGTCACTTTGGGTATGGCTACACTTACAGCTGTACAGTGCTGGGAGTTACAGCTGTCTTCATACAGCTGTGTAGGGAAAGCGCTGCAGTATGGCCACACTGACAGCTACTAGCGCTGCAGTGTGGCCACATTTGCAGCATTTGCAGCGCTGTTGGGAGTGGTGCATTATGGGCAGCTATACCAGCGTTCAAGTGACTGCACCGTGCTTTTCAAAAGAGGGGGGTGGGGTGGAGTATGACAGGGAGCGTGGGGGAGACAGAGAGAGTGGATTTTTGGAGCTGACATTTTGTCAGCTCCCTGCCTTGCAAATTCTAAGGACTGGAAGATACACAGCACCAACCTTCAATCAAGTTTCAACCTCTTCCTCCACCCCTCTCTTATTCACTAAATGCAAATAGCCTTCAGACCAGATAAGCAGCTGCCCCAAAACGGACTCCCCCTCCCCCCCGCCATGTTGCTTCTCTCCTCAAGCAAACTGTGAACATTCCAAAGGAATTCCCCTGCCTGCCTCTGCTTGAGCAAATGAGCTGTGTTTGTTTTTTAGAAAAGCAGCTCTGGGAGCCGAGAGTTCACAACAAAACAGCAGAGTGGCTGAACAGGCATTCTGGGATACCCCTGAATACCTCTGGAGGCCAATTACAGCGCTTTTGGTGGCCACACTGGCGGAGCAGCGCTGCATCACCAGCGCTGCAATCCTTATACCCCAGGCAGAGATGCAGCCCTGTATGTGCCTTGCAAGTTTGGACGGTGAGTAAGGCCACGTCCAGACTAGGAATTAAAATCGATTTTAGATACGCAACTTCAGCTACGAGAATAACGTAGCTGAAGTCGAATTTCTAAAATCGAGGTACTCACCAGTCTGGACGGCGCTCCATCGATGTCCGCGGCTCTCCGTGTCGATTCCGGAACTCCGTTCGGATTGATGGAGTTCCGGAATCGATGTAAGCGCGCTCGGGGATCGATACACCGCGTCCAGACTAGACGCGATATATCGATCCCCGAGCAATCGATTTTAACCCGCCGATGCCGCGGGTTAGTCTGGACGAGGGCTTTGATGCAGCGCTGTAAACTCACCACCAGCGCCGCAACTCTCCAGTGTAGCCAAGCCCTTTGTTTTGTTCTGCATGAAGCATTTACAACCTGATACAATCTACACTGAAGTCAACTGGAGTTTTTTCCATTGACATCAATGAAAGCAGTAGCACCTGCTTCAGGGTTTAAGCCAATCTCTAATTATTAGGGGTTAGGATATACCACATCAGCCTGCTGAGAAGTTTCTTGCTTCTTCCACTGAAGTCTCTGGTGCTGACCATAGTCAGAGACAGGGTATCGGACTAACCTGATCTTTGGTCTGATCCAGTCTGGCAATATGTTCCTATGTTCTGATTTCTGTTAATAACAGAAGTAACATGCTGCCCATGGAAAAAACAAAAATGTCAAATATGTTCAAGGAAAATATTTGCAATATGTTCAATATAAAAGGGGCCACATCTCCCAAAAGCCAAGTGGTAGGATCAGTGTGAAAGTCTTAAACAGATTACGTAGCTGGAGCTGGACAATATAGTGTAGATCTTTAAGGAGTATGACTACCATTTTCACACAGCAAGCTAGGCACTTAGAGTAAAAATGTTAAGGATTATCATTTACTATTTTGCCACCATTAGCCTGAAAAGTTGCTACATATTTTGGAAAATAAAGGATGTACAAGCAGTAATTGTGTCAGTGAAGTGGACAAAATAAAATGACCAGCCCTCCAAGAAAAATGACAGGCTTGTTAATGATAATTTATTGGACTAGCTAAAACTTTTTTAAGGGAAGAATGACACTCCTCTTCTTCAGTCCATGGGCAGCAGAGCAATGATTAGTGAAATTGCACTTATCTGCTTTCCCATGATGAATGAACACTGATGCTTGAAAAGTTGCATCTATTTGGACTAATTTGAAAGAAAATACCTACACATTGTGGATATAGTATCAGAGGGGTAGCTGTGTTAGTCTGGATCTGTAGAAGTAGCAAAGAGTCCTGTGGCACCTCATAGACTAACAGACGTATTGGAGCACGAGCTTTGGTGGGTGAATTCCCACTTTGTCAGATGCAAGATATTGTGGATATAGTACATTGTGAACACAGTGCATTTGCTTTTATAAAATTGTAGCTCCCTTGTCTAATACTGATAGTATCATAATGCTGAATAACAATAGCTATATTTCCCTCCATATTGAAAATTCCATACATCATCCTGTGTGTCTTCACTCTCTATCTCTCTGGTTTCCAACACTCTGGTATCCTAATGTCCTATAAAGGTTAATGATTTTTTCTTTACAAAACCACTATTAAATAAGGAAGTAGTATCATCCCCATATTACAGATGGAGAGCTAAGTGCAGAGATTTTGACTTGCCCAAACTCACTCCAGAAGTCTGTGGCACAGCAAGAAATTGAATCTGATTACTCTCAATCCAGTGCCCTAACTACAAAACCATCCTTTCTTTCCTACCAGAAAACAAAATGACAAGCCTTTGATGCATCTTGATTAGAGAGCAGCTCATTACTTGCAATCTATACTTGGTCATTTCCTAGTGCTATCTTACATCCAAGAGTCAGACTGGAGGGCAGCGGGGAAGATGGTGGTGCTCCTCATTAAGCTCTGACTGTTTGAGTTGTCACAGTGATATGCAGCACACACTAGATCGTGCAGAGATTTAAAATGTTTGTGCATGTGAGCTAAGCTCCACTGAGCAGATTGATCTTGGTTCCACCTTAGTGGGGCTTGAATTTTCCCATAGTCTCTGCTAGACTTGGGCTTGACTCCTTCCTGAGAGGGAGGAGGGAAGTGGTGGCATCTCCCAAACATCACCCTTGCTGATACTAAAATGTGATGTCACTCTCAGCAATTGTGAAGAGCTGTAATCCTCTTTGTTACATGAGGAACGAAATAGATGATAATGATGGTATTTACATCATCATTACTAGACATCTGAGTTCACACCTTACTGATATGAATGAAGCAGTTCAGACCTCTCAGAGCTATTGTTCCAGGCTCTCTGCAGACCCAAATAGACATTTCCTCAACTTTTTATACTTTGGTTCACATTTGAGGTTTCCTGTGCAACACTAACAACTAAACATTTTTTTAAATAATGATAATGCAGATTCTACACAGAGATGCCCATATGTTGTACCACCCCATATTGGGCCCTATCTATATCTTTTCTGATATCCCAGTTTGTCTTCTATTTTTCTGATTAGTGTGCTTTTGCTTAAAGTAATTCAGGAGAATGGGAAGGAGAGATGATGATGGAGGAGGTTCCTATGTGGCCTATATTACTGCCAGTCCGTTAGCCTCCTTCTTTCTGGTAAATTACTGGAGACACATCATGGCGTGAAGGACTTGTTAGGTAGGCTCAGGGAAGAGAATGAGATTATAGCTAACAGAATTATTCATAAACTATTTCTCCTTATTCATCAGTGAAATCAAAATTACAATGTCATGCCAAATATTTAAAAAAAAAAACCCTCATCCTGTAAGAGACTAAGCAAGATATTTACAAATAGGTTCCAATAGTCAGTCTGATTTTTTTCTGATGTGTGCACAGAATTACATGCACAATTACTCCTGCTCTGCACTCAGATTTGTCAACTGTACATGCAAATGACCAACGATGCACACATATCTGTAAAGCAGGCATTCACCAGGGTTATTAGTTATTGATCTGACTGGCAGTATTTGTTTCTGCTGATCAATAATGAAACCATTCACAAGTTCAGAATTACATTAAGACACTTGTATTCATGCAAATTATTTATTTTCATTATTTTGAGTGGTCAATACTTTATTTAGAATACTACATTCATTTCTAGGTACTTGGTGGCTTAGCAGGGGGCATATAGCTTTGAAAGGGGACAGACAGTTGCTTAGCTAGACTTTTCTCTTAAAGAAACAAACTTTTTATCTCCAGGAAGACAGCTAATTTAGCTCTCACCACCTTTGCTTCCACTCCCAAGTACCCTCTTATCTTGGTAATCAGGATGCAGGAATTCACAATCTATCCCTCTTTATAGCTCTCTTTCAGTAGTGTTACTGTTTGAACTTCATACCCCTGGATAAAAGAGCTACCACACCAGCTCAGGAAGCAGTTTTAAGTATGAAGTAAATATTCAAGTTACTTAACAGCCCATATATGAACTCAATTACATCCTTCATCTCTCAAGATATGAATAAAAAAAACTTTTGGCTTTGATCTAGAATTAAGCAATCAGCCTACCATGGGATTTTATTAGTTGCAATGATTAGTGGCTAACACAATAATGAATATGGATTGGGAAGCTTTAAAATCCTGTGCCAGGTCAGGACATATTTCTTGCACATTTTACTTGAATTACATACCGGAAGCTTAGATTTTTTTTATCCGCAAGGCACAGTGGGGATATACTGAAGATATTTCATTAAATAGGTTATGGAAAGGTATTTGAAAAAAAGTACACACCTTGATTCTTCAGTTAGAAACTTGAGCCTGTTTATTTTAATCCAGATTTTAAAATTAAGTGGCAGCAAAAGTTACAGTATTCGTGTACCAGAATCTTAAAGTAGATGTTTACATTTAAAAAGAAATACAAGTAGGCATCAGAAGTTCTCTTCACTACAAACACTCTTCATATGTTCCCATGTAGAATGTAATGTCTGTATAACAACTTCTCAAATGTCCAAATTCCCTCCTATTCACATACTATAGAACAGATGTTATCCTGCTTTTTATTACTTTAATTTATGAGCCATACATATGCTGCATTATGGACCTAAAGTGATAAAAATGTTTACTTATACTTGGACTCTATTTTTGTCTCTTTAAAATATTTTTCTACTCTTATTGAATTGATCATTTGGGTTATTTTCCCCCGGTTAAAGTTCATATTTTGTATTTTGAGGTTAAACTGTAGCTGATCAAAAACAGTTCACACATACAAAGAACCAAATTAGAGCAAGAATAGTGCAGCCTCACAAATATTCAAGATCCATAAAAATGGCCATGTTAGGAAGAAACTTCTTTTTAAATGATCTAGTTAAACAAAATGCAATTATGGCTAACAAGGCAACAAAATATCCCCTCATGGGGTTCATAAACACACCCGTGGGAACTCTGAATTAAGGGGAAGAAACCAGTGTAACTCTAATTGTGTCTTAACTTGACCATTTAAACATTCAACCTTCTCCAAAATAAATTAGTCCAGGGGCCAGCTCCTGATTTTTTATGTCTGAAAACCCCCCACTGAAGTCAATGGGAGTTTTCCATGAGTAAGGCAAGGAATTTGGTTTAGTGTTTTTATAGTGTGTTAAAGATATAAATTATGAGCCAAATTCTTCCATACCTACTTATGTTGAGAAATACCTTATTCCTCATGTAATCCTGTTGATATCATTGGAATACTAAAATAAGATGCTCAGCATGAGTGAAGGTTGCAGAATATAACCCTATATAATTCTAAGCACAATTAATTATTACTGAAGTGCCTTTTATAGAAATCACATCTCCACATGTTTGGACTACTTTTTTAAAAAAAATAATAATTTGACTTGTCTGCGTGAAATGTTCTGGGATACACACATAATCTGGTGTCCATTTCTTTGTCTAGTCATAAAGTTATTTCATCTTAAAACATTAGCCCATGCATATTATTTTAATTTAAACAAGTAACTGCTTTACTTAGAACTGCAATAATTCCACATCCTTCTCAGATACTGAGCTAAATTTACTGTAATGTCTACTCAGGCTACTGCCAACATGGACCTTAGTGAAGAGCCCCAGCAATGGAAAGCCCACCAAGGGAGGAGGGCGGTATGACAGAACCTGTACATGTGCTCTTTTTGACTCTGAGAGGGGAAAGGGAGCAAACCAGACCTCAAAGTAGGGAGTGCTGACTGGGAAGGGGCATGGACAGGATGGCTGAGGGATGTGCTGATTCAGCAGATGTTCTGTGCAGCCCACGTTTTCAGGGCAGGAGGGATGGTCTACTAGACAGGGTGCCAGACTGAGACTCAAGAGAGCTGGGACTAACTCTCAGCTTCTTCATCTCAGACTTTCTGTGTAACTTTAAGCAATTCACTTCATCTACTGTTTGCTTCAGTTCCCCAGCTGTAAAATGGGGATAATGCTTCCCTACTCACAGGGGTGTTGTGAGGCTATAAATCCACTAATGCTTGTGAGGTGCTCAGATACTCCGGGAATGACAGCCATAGAAATACCTAGATAAAGATCAAGGAGCCCTGATGGGAAGTAAAGCTGGCTTCCACTGGCAGGAGACATGAAGGAGGATAACATGCCTTCCTCAGGGTTTATCCCCTTGGGAGAAGGAGGACTCATAATTTACACCTGCCTATGCCTGAACCAGTGAACCTGTTTTCACAGTAAAACCCTATCTCCAGCAGTTCAGTCATACCCTTCATATCAGCCCCAGATGTGCGCCTCGCATTTCAGCGAGACCTGACTCTTATATGAAAGATACAATAAGACTCCAGTTGGATCAGTCAATTCCAATTCCCGCTCCAAAGAGCATCCACCAGGGAATTCAGTGCAAACATTGGAAAGGAAATCTTTCATAGTTTACTCGAGAGTTGCCAAAGGTGGAATCATCCACTTGCAACCAAAAAAGGTATGTGTCTGACTTATTGCACATGCACATGCACACACGTACTATATGTAAACTTAGCTACTAGACTCATTGTGTACACAGTGGGCCATAAGAAACCATTGATGGAAAATAATGGAGAATTCTGCTTGAAAACTGATGACACAATAGACTCATTATAATTATTTCTTTAAGCTATGTACTGTGTGGCATCAATCATATGAAGCATTATGCGAAGGGTTAGGCCAAACCCTGCCTCTATTAACCATACACATATCTTCATGTGGGTTGCATGCATAAGGATCAGGAATGAATTTGGCTTTATATATGTTTAATCTACCCTGAAATCTAACCATCTCTCTGTGGGATTTCTAAGGTACCTTCCCATTGCTATGATATCTAAATGCTGTATACTCAAATTATTTTGCACACGTGTATAACTCCAACAACAGTCTCATAACTCTTCCATGCCATGATTCTTAGATTTATTTCCTTTGTCTTCTCTCTTCATTTTCTTTTTCTGACCAATTCTCCTTTCTCACTGATGCCATATGACAGTGGTCATGTGAAAAGTTTTTAGGGGAAAGGTAGGTCTCATGTTCAATCTAAATATGATATATCTGGCATATAGTTGTCTTAAATAGGTACTGTGGCTGGAGCTATAGGTTATCTAGTTCCATTCAGAATTGACTTGTGACGGTTGAGGGGAGGGGTAGCACTGAAGGGAGCCTAAAACTATCAGCACTAGCACACACAGAGGGAGACTTATAAAATACACACATATTATCAAAAGTTGACTTTATTTTTATTGCTCTCAATACCTCTCTAGGTGCTGCTCAAGGCAAATGAATCGATTTTAATTTAAAGTTACCCTGACTAGGGGAGCATATGCCACTTGCTGGGACTTGTACACTGGTGGGCTTTGCAGGTAAATATAATTTTGCAGAAATGTTCTTGAAATAATAGACTAAAGGAGACTGGATTGACTTTAGAGATTAATCACTGGGTATTTCACTCTCTAATTCACAAAATAAGCCCCAAACCAGGGTTTAATTTTTGAACTCAATTTAGCATTTCATTTTGTTCCCCACCACACCCCTCTTCTAAAATAAACAGAATTTTGTTTGTTATGCCTATGGGCGTGTTCTCCCCACACAGGATATGAGTACCTCACTATGCATATTCTCTGTGTGTGTGTGTGTGTGTGTGTGTGTGTGTGTGTGTGTGTGTGTGTGTGTGTGTGCAACTCCCATTGAAATCATATAGCCCCACAATCACACACAGAGGATATGAATTGTAAACTCACACATACATATGAATAACTCCCATTGCAGTCACACATATACACAGGAAACGCAAATTATTTCCATGGAAGTCAATGGAAGTTATGCTGCTGCATTCTGTGGGTGAGTGAGTTGGCAGGAGGTGGGTGAGAAGGAGCATATAGTCTTGGAGAATTGAGCCCTGAAGCATACACAAGCAGAATAAGAGAGAAGGGGGCAGGGAGAGGCAAGAGCAAGCTTTTCAAATATACAAAGGGTGAACCACCCATTAAAAAACAAATTGGCTCCCTCAACCCCATATAAGCTGAGCCTGCCTGGAAGCAGGGTTCATGCACTCCATGGACATTTACACTGATTTGTCAGAACGGCTGTGTATTTTGAGAGGCCAGGGGGAAAAATAATCCAAACCACATTGGCATTTGGGACATATTTACATCTGAGATCCCAAACATCTTATTAAAAATATACTTTCCCAAACATTACATTATTATTTTTAAAACATTCATTTCTCTTGTGCACATTTTTCATTCCCTTGTTCTTTACTTTTTCTTTCATGTGAAAAGAAGCAAGTGGTGTACAATACATTTGGTGAAGCATAAGGCAGAGACTGCAAGATACTGCTGAATGCACACTATATTATTTAGCTACTTAGTTTCCCCTGTGTGCCACCATTTCATTGCTGCTCTGAGAATGCAGCAAAATGGAGACTAATAGAAACAAAGATTCTATAGACAGCACATACTAGTTTGGGTTCATGTGGACTGATCTTTCATGGGTAATAAATTAGCCTTAACCTATGAGCACATTTGACTTTTGCTCCCATCGGCAAGCTTATCTTAAACCCACATGCAGGTCACAGTGTGACTATTGAGTCTTCACAACGTAGATATTTTCAATGTGGCGCGTTGTGAACTGCTTACCTTCCCTGTTCTCAAAGAACATCCTCCATAGCAATATTTCTTCATGAAGCAAATATTCTTCCCTGCACAATATAAGGACAGAATCTTTGCTTGCAGTGATGGATGCAAAAGGGATGTGAAATTATTCAATTTTTATGAGAATACAGCATGTGTGAAAATCCTTGGCCTAAGGCAGATAAAACAAAAATCCAGAAAAAAAATGTGTACTCACAGTCAGATTTTCAGCTGGTGTAAATGGGCGCAGCTCCATTGAAGTCAGCAATACTGTACCCATTTGCACTGGTTGTGGATTTTCCCCATATCATACTATGCATAAAGGGTTTGATTCTGCCACCCTTATTCATGTTGAGTATTAATTAAAACCACAATTAGTCCCATTGTTTTTAGGAAGTTAAAAGAACATTAAAAGAAAGATAAAGAATTTACTTTGCCTTTATACAGATTTAAATTGGCTGAGCATAAGTACATACACAATTTGGGTGCACATGCAGTATGACAGGATATGCTTTCTTTGCACTCTATGCAGCCATGTGTTTTAGTACTTCAGTGCTCATTCACACTGTTTTGAAAAGCTGCATGCACCCAGTAACAAGCAAGCAAAAACTCTTAGAGCTGAATCACCAGCAGATGATTACTTTATATTAATGTATTTTTTCACAATGCCTATAGCTTATGCAAGAAGATTATTTTAAACATATCATGCAGATAACATTATTATAAACTCACTATTGCCACACTTACTTGTGTCAAGTAGTACCTTATGCTGTGACTAGTCCTATTGCTTTCATTGCATTTACCAAAAGAATGGGTAAAAGTAAACAAAATGGAATGTAGTGAAGAGTAAATTATTGGAACTCAATAAATTTCCTCCTCCCCTCTCCTCCCCCCCCCCAACACTAATGCCTCATTTTAATCCACACAAACATTTAAAAATGCTTGTAGGTATATAAGGTGTAATTTTTTTATTTTTTTTTTTACGGTGAGATAACTAATGCATGATGCTGTAAAATCCTGGAGGAGACAAAGCACCTACAGTTTTTACCAAAAGGTATTTTGGCAGGTAAGCACTATACCCCCTGCATGTGGCTGACCTGGCTTAGTTTACCTTACGGTACAACTATAGGGCCTTGTCTCCACCAGGATTTTACCATGGGATAAGTAACGTGCATTTGTTGCTCTGTGGTAAAAACATATATTTTTGACTGTGAGCACAAAGCCTTAGATAAAGAAGGGCTGCTTTAAATCATGCATAAAATAATACCTTAAAGCATCTATCACAGGGGTCGGCAACCTTTCAGAAGTGATGTGCCGAGTCTTCATTTATTCACTCTAATTTAAGGTTTTGCGTGCCAGTAATATATTTTAACGTTTTTTAGAAGGTCTCCCTCTGTCTATATTATATAACTAAACTATTGTCATATGTGAAGTAAACAAGGTTTTCAAAATGTTTAAGAAGCTTCTTTAAAATTAAATTAAAATGCTGTTCTTATGCTGCCGGTCCGCTCAGCCCGCTGCTGGCCTGCGGTTCTGTTCACCGAGGCCAGCAGCGGGCTGAGTGGGACTGGCGGCTGGGACCCCGGCTGGCAAGGGGACAGAAGCCAGAACCCCAGACCGTCAGTAAGCTGAGCGGGGCCAGCGGCCGCAACCCCAGACAGGAAGTGGGCTGAGCGGCTCAGCCCGCTGCCGCTCAGCCCACTGCCGGTCTGGGGTCCCGGCCCTGCCCACATAGAGTGGGTACCTATCTTTTCCCTGGTTTGAGCCCATTCTCTTTCTCTCTGCATTGAGCTGAGGGTGGGGGTGCACTGAGCACAGGGCTGGGGGTGAAGGAGCAGGCTGGTGGTTGGGGTGCAGGGTCTGGCCAGGAGCTAGAATGAGGGAGGGGGCTCAGGATTGGGGCAGAAGATTTGGGTGTGGAGTGCTTACCTGGGCAGCTCCCATTTGGTGCAAGGGGTGCAGGTGGGAATGTGTGTGGAGGGGGCGGTGCAGGAGCTCCCATTTGGTGCCTAGGGTGGGGGTGGGGATGTGGGGGGTGCAAGAGTCAGGGCATGGGGTGTGTGGGGTCTGGGTATGTGTGGGGGTGCAGGAGTCAGGGCAGGGGGATGGGGTGTGTGAGGAGGGTGCAGGAGTCAGGGCATAGGGAGTGGTGGCACTGGATATGTGTGGGGGTGCTGGAGTCAGGGCTGGGGTGCGGAGGTACAGGGCTCAGGGGTGGGGGATGCAGGGGTCAGGGCAGGGGGCTGGGGTCATGGGGATGGTGCAGGGGTCAGGGCAGAGGGTTGTGTTTGTGTGAGGGGGTGCAGGGGTCAGGGCAAAGGGCTGGGTGTGTGTGAAGGGGGTGCAGGGATCAGGGCAGGGGCTTGTGCGGTGTATGGGGGGTAGGGCAGGGAGCAGGGTGGGAGTTGGGACTCCTGGACTCCAAGAAGGGGCTGGTGTCTGATGCTTGGGGGAGGAGTGCTGGGAGCACGAACTCTGGATTCCTAGGTTTCCAGCTGGGTTCTAGTTGTTCGAGGTGGTTGGGGGCAGACGGAGACTAAGGATCCAGACTCCTGGGTTCTGCCCTCAGTGCCGGAATGAAGCGGCGTCCAGTGACCTGGGGTGAGGAAAGTGGCATGACCCAGCTGTTGCCAGGGCCCAGCAGATGGTGAGTCGCAGCCCCCAGGCTCGGATTCAGGCTGTGGGATGTGGCCTGCCCCAGTACAGAGCTGAGCTCATCCCAGCACCAGGGCTCCAACCCCAGGGCAGCTTGCCTGAGTCCAGGAGTGGGGCTGGCCGTACTCGTGGCTGGTGGGCAGAAGTATGGCGTAGTTGGGACCTAGGACCCTTCCCCACTTACAGGCCTCGTGGGTGCTGCAACTCCTGTGGGGCCAGGCCTCTCTTCCTGCCCTTGCCGGTGAGGCAGCTTAGAGTCTGCAGACACCAGGTAGCAGTATGGACATGCTAACCCAGAAATACATCCTCCCGCTGGAAGTGATGGAGGTCAGGAAGGGATGTGCAAATGCCGGCAAGAGAGGCGGAGAAGAGCGGGCAGGGCTGAGCAGGAATTTTAATGGCATGCTGCTGCCTGCCAGGGTCCCTGCCGCCGGCCCCACTCAGCCTGCTGCCGGTCTGGGTTCCGCAGCAGGCTGAGCGGGGCTGGCAACCTGGGCCCTGGCAGGCAGCAGCATGCCATTAAAAATCAGCGTGCATGCCATCTTTGGCACGTGTGCCATAGGTTGCCAACCCCTGATCTATCATATTCTCTGTCAGGCTTCTAAGCTCCCCCCTACTCCTCCCTGCAGACATGAGAAAGTGTCTTTGTGACAATGGAATGAAGTTTTCTATTTGAATGAGGTGGCCAACGGTCCATGCACATCTGCTTTGTAACAGATTGGGGCCAGGTCTACATTCAAAACTTTTGTCAGTATAGTAAGGTTGATTGGGGTTGTGATTTTTCTGATATTTTTATACTGGCAAAAGTCCTAGTGTAAATGCAGTTATAACAGCAAAAAAGGGCTTTTGCTGTTATAGCTTATGTCATTAGGAAGACCTAATGTAAGCTATAGTGCCAAAACCACTCTTTCACTGGTGTGAACTGCATCTACGTTATGAGGATTCACCAGCACAACTTTTCCAGTGTAGACTGGGCCTAGGAAAACACTTCATAGTTTTTATAGGAGAGCTGAGTTGGAAAGGGTCTCAACAGACCAAATGCCCAAATAGTAATACTGAGTTTTAATAGACTGGGTCCTTGTTCCTTTAAATTCATTCTTTGCATACTATGTTATTCTACCATACACTGTTGCACTCTGTCTCTCTTTCAGCCTGATTCAAAGCCTCTTAAAGTTTATGGCAGGACTCCCATTGACTACTATGAGAAATGGTTATGGTGCACATCTGTGCGCTTTCTCTCCACTAATTAAAAAATCTGCAACCATAGCATGTTGATTCCATCGCAGAACAATATCTGCAGTCACTAATGGTAATGCCTGTATGGCAAAGAGATAGATGCCTTAAGAATACTTAAAATGCATAATTATACAATTGCTCTAGTAACCATACAGTGGCAAAAATAAACCAGCATTTAAGCATATGTTAGCCAGCTAACACCTAGTCTTTCATCCTTGTTCTTATAGATCACAATATAGTTCAATTTCCAATTAATTCAATCACCTTATTAACATGGAAAGCTGTACATGTGTGAAAAGGACAGACCTCTTGTGTCTTTGGCAGAGGTGGATGCTATATGATCACTCCTGGAGGGGCTTGACAGAGTTGTTTTACATTTATTCCCTGTGTCCATTTGTCGTTAGTGTCCATTCCTGATTCAGTGATAGACTACAACATAACAAGAGGCTAGAGTGGACTGGTTTCACTTATACTGTACATTACAGCTTATACAGGAACTGTCAAGGCTGATTTCCCACTCTGACACTTCGGGTACAGAAGGTGAGGGCCTGCAAGGATTCTAAAAATTAATACTGGCCACTCCAGGCTTGTATTAAACTCCCAAGGTTATAGCTTTTCTCCGACCTTGGCTTGGTAAACGCTGACACCACCAAAGTGCAAAAAACCCCTTGGGACTCAGGAAGGCACACTTGGGAATTCCTTCCTGTGAGGTACCCTGAAGCCCTTTCACTCCCCTTCCGGGGAAGATCTGAGAAAGAAAACAAAGGAAATGAGCTGTTGCCACCAGCTATTTAAATAACATATGCACAAACCTCTTAGGACACACACAAAAATCCATCCTATTCTTAAAAAAGGTACATTTAATTAAAAACACAAAGAAAGAAAATACATCTGGAACTTAGGTTATTGCTAGATTTAGAAAGAGCAAATATAATAATTAAGCATCAAGAATGGTTTTTGTGAGGTCCAGCTTAATGGTGACAAGCAAAACAAAAGCATTTGGGGGTTAGCACAGAGGAGTCCACAAGCCAATAGGAAATAAAAGAAATAACCCTAATCGCATCTTCATAGACATTCCCTGATTTACTTACATATCTGAAGTTTCAGATAAGCAATTCCTAGGTATGATTTGACGATGTTTCATACCTGGTTTAGCTTCTTACAGCATTGCTGCTCTATGTCTCCTCTCTCCGGAGAGCAACAACAGACAGACAAAGGGAAAGTTTTTTTTCCCAATTTTAAAAAGTTCCAGCCCTCCCATTGTCTCTTTTGGTCAGGTGCCCACTCCCTTCTTTTTACCTATGGCCTTTTTTAACCCTTTACAGGTAAAGCAAGTAGAGAACATCTACTAACAGGGATTTTATCTAACTAGCTGGCTGGATGTCCATAAAAGGGAGCTATCCCCCCCGCACCACCACCACCATCCATCATTTGTCACAGGAACAAATCCTGTTCACCATACACAAGTACTCCCTTTATAACAGTTCGGAAGTTACTGACAGCCATTTTCTATCTGTTGGCATTATTGTGGCTAATATGAAATGAGCTATTATGGGTCTCGTCCAGGTCCTAGAGAATAGCCATCCATATCACAAAAATACTAAGTCACAGATGTCACCCATGTTGGCAGTTTCACCAGAGGCCAATCATTGAAATGTCTCCTGAGTTGAACTATCCCTCCCATCGTAGGTTGATTGTTGCAGTACTTAGGGGAAAAAAACATGAAATATTCTATCATGGGGATAATCATACTGACCTCCCTCACAGAGGTTTTTTGAGGCTTCATTAATTGGACTCTCCCATAATTCTTATTGAGTAGAATCAAGTGCCAAAGACCTCACTGAGCATTACATGTTCTTTAAATGGACTGCTCTTCAACCCAAACCTGATGGATACATTCGGGCTCATGATGAAGTGTAAGCCAACTGGATCAATGTCAGCAAGGGCACTGGAGATGTTGTTTCTCAGAGTCTACAATTCTTAAGGAGTAGTTTTCTGCCATTCTGTTCCATACATGCAGAGGGTCCAAACAAGGCATGTGTCCCACATACAGTATGTCTACATTACAATTAAAAACCCGCCTATGCCAGCTGACTCTGGCTTGTGGGCCACAGGCTAAGGGGCTATTTAATTGCAGTGTAGGCTTTTAGGCTCTGGGGGAAGAGGAAAATCAGGGGGCAGGCCTCGGGCAGAAGAGGAGGAGCAGGGGGCGGGGCCACAGTTCTGTTGCCGATTGCTCCCGCCACTTCTACACAGGTTATGGCACTCCTGTCACTTCCTCCCTTAGTCATCTCTTTTCCAAGCTGAGAAGTCCTAATCTTTTTAACCTCTCCTCATGCAGAAGCTGTTCTATATCCCATATTTGTTGCCTTTCTCTGTACCTTTTCCAATTCCAATATATCTTTTTTGAGATAGGGTGACCAGATCTGCATTCAGTATTCAAGATGTAGGTGTACCATGGATGTATGTAGAGGAATTATGATATTTTCTGTCTTGCTATCTATCTCTTTCCTCATGGTTCCTAACATTCTATTAGCTTTTTTGACTGCCACTGCACATTGAGCAGATGTTTTCAGAGAACATCTTTGACCTCATCTTTACTAATGAAACCCATAATACTTCAAATATAAATTAAAACAAACAAAAAACCCTCCACATATCCTTTTTCCCTGGAGGCAAAGATGGAATTAAAAAAACACACACTTAACAGATGCTGGTCACATCACTTAATGTGCTATTGGGAGATGCTCATTCACTACACTGATGGACGAAGGATAAGAACTTGAATAGAAAAGAACATACTCCTCAATTTGTGTGAAGGAAAAGGCAAACCTCAGGGATTGCTTCTTATGCAATAAAAATAGTATCTTGTGTTTCACACATGGACTTCAAAGCACTTTACAAAAACTAATGAATTAATTCCTACAACATCCCTTTGAAGTATTATTATCTCCATTTCACAGATAACATACTTGAGGCACACAGAGAATCAGGGTTATAGAGAAAGTCTGTAGTAGAACCAGGGATAGAAGCCAACTCTTCTGACACCTAGTTCTGTGAGAATTAAGCAATTAGGTCATTTAAAAATCAAGATTACAGTCTAACAGAAAAGCAGTCTCACATGTTTCCAGTTATAAAATATTAATAACTCTGGGTCCTACATTTTAAAAATTGCCCCTGTATCTTCTGTTCCACAAACTCAGGTTTTTGTAGCTATGAAGGCTGATGCCAATTTTGCAATATCCTCTTTCTAGTGACTAGAAGCTATGTCCTCAATGGAAATGAGGGACACTAAGGAGTATTGGCACAAGGGAGGTAGATATATTTTTCTCCTTGTTGTGCTCAACACTCAAATTTAGTTTATTAAGATGCATCCACAATACTAAAATAGACACCAGAAGCAACCTTTTAACTACTGCCTCCAGCTCAGCTAGTAAGGAACAGTGAGGGCAAAGTTGGTGGCTCACTTTTTGACTTCAGCAGCCACTTCTCACATGCATGTATAGAAATGTAAGCTATTCAGCATGATGTGAGTTCATTTAAATTACCCAACATACCACAGGGCAGCTCCCTGCTCAGGAACCTTTTCTTTCCTTTTGGTTTTCTAACACAGAGGTAGCTTTTCACATGGATAGGTCAGCTGGGGACGGATTCAATATTCGTGGTTTTCTGTGGTTTGCATAGCCTGGAAAGCCAAGATAGGTTATATCCAGGCTTATAAAGTAGCTTATTTACATTCTATGGGCCAGATCCTCAGCTTGTGCAAATTTGTGTAGCTCCACTGAGGTCAAACTACTATGACAACTTACACCATCTAGGAAACTTTCCCTTATATGCCTGTAGGTTTAAATAATCCCTATAATAAGGATAAATATTGCTTTTCATCATTTGTCTGTTGATATAGTTATGCCAGTGTAAAGGTGCTTATATCTGAAGTGGAATAATCACCTTTATACTGATATAACTGCATCCACACTAGGTGCTGTACTAGTAAACTTTTGGTAAAAAGTCACACAGCCTAACGAATATAGTGATATTGGTACAATATCTGTAGAACAGGCATAACTGTATATTGGTTTCTTTGATTTTCTGCACTTTAGACATTCCTGTTATTTTCCTTATTATTTATTCAGTTTTCTATTCAGCTGGCACTCCTCCTGAACTTGGTCTTTAAAACTTTGAGTGGATGGATCTGTCTTCATTTCTTGAGTCTCATTACCTCTTGGGTCCCTCTGTTTGACAATCATTTTCTGAAATGTAGTCGTTTGTTCGGTGTTACTTGCCTGGCTCAGACTTCTTAATTTTTGTTGGAAGATTTGATAAAGTTTATTTATAAGCATCTCTCATTTTTGTTGTTGCTGAGTTTCTCATTCCACTTTTGTGAAGCCTGTATCACCAGGGACCATTGTGTGAAGACCGTTTGAAATTTTTCTCCTGATGAACTGTTTAAGGGAATCTAGTTTCATTTCAGCTGGACTACAGAGAGGAACTTTACTTGTTTTGCTAAGATTTCTGCTATTTGAAATATCTCTTTCTTTGCTTAAAAAAGATCTCTCTTCTTTTTCTAATGTGCACAGTGGTCATGTATTGTTTTAGCTGGGCTTCCAGAATTTATTATTACATACAGTTAGCGTTCAGGGTTCTTAAAACCACAAGTTTCTAACTAGGCTGCAATCAGACAGCAGCATGATCTATTCCATTCAGAAATCTATGCATTGATTCCCACTTATTGTGCTGTTTGGAATTAATTGTAATGTCCAGGTATGTATAATACCACACACAACTTTAAACTTTTGCCCAAAAATATGATTTTGATTTAATAGCATTCTCACAGCAAGGAGTGTTTTATCCAATACTGGGTTATGAACCAGGACACTGATTGTTCACAACCATATTCTGACTGGTCATGTTGGAGTTTGTGTAGCTATCCCAGCTGTGTGCTAAGCAACCCTTTGCTGGTCCTTCACTAACTAATGAGGAAACTCTTGCAACTTTCAGTGGAGCAGAGAGGGAGGAAGTTAACAGGAGAAAATATTATCTCCCCCAGTATACACTGGTCCAAATTGTCAGGAGATGTAAATCAGCAATCTCTACTAGCTGCAGGGGAGCTAGGCTGAGTTTTACCAGTTGATGGGTGGGCACACTTTCTGAGTAGAGTGATATTGGCATTACTTGCAAAGGCAACCAAAATGTGTATTGCTCCTTCTTCTTCCTGCATCCTCTATCATCAACCTATTTCCTTCATTCATCCTCCTCCTCTACGGTCTCTCCCCACCTGCCTCGCCCCAACATCACTTCCTAGGGCTCCTTTCAACATGTCACATTGCCATGTTAATTTGAAGGCTGCATTAGAAGCCTTAAGACAGCTCTCAAGTAAAGTTGAATTCAAAGCAACCCAGCTTCGTCCACGAGCTGCTGAGCATGGGGTGGATCTGGGAGGGGAAGCAGTGGTTTGCCTTTGAAGTCCTGCTGTTGAAATCCTGCTGTTAGATGGATGCTGATTGTTTCACATTACTGTAAGTGTTATGTAACTTAAAAGGAACCTCAGTGTATTGTATAGACTATAAAATGCAACAAAAAATATTTTTCAGGTATGCTAATAACTTCCATGTAAGGAACCTCTGGCTAGAAGCCCAGAGGATCACAACTAAAACAGGCCTCTAGAAATCATTCTCAAAGAACCAGGTTAGCATACAAGGTTGAACATGATAATTATCTGCAAATTTGTGTGATCTGATACAGGAGGTGGTTTTCATCACTCCCTTTATATTCACTATCCTCTTTGGAAACTCTGAAATTTGATTCTCTGTGCATATATAGCTGTTCATCCAGAATATGTTCTCACCGGGAAAAGTGATAAGTTTGCCCATTTTGCTACAAATATCTTATTTTCCTGTTAACCTTGCATATAATAAGACACCACTGCTCATTCATAAGAATAAAATAATTTAATTTACATTGTCACAGAAACTATGGACCAAATCCTCACCTTGTGTAAATCAGTGTAGTTCTTTCTGTTGATGCCCAGGGAGTTATGTCAGTTTACACCAGTTGAGCATCTAGCCCTTTTTTTTAATTGTAAAAAAGGTAATCTAACTCTGATGCTTCAGCTTTTATAGATTGATGTGTTAGAAGGCAGATCTATCTTACCTTGTTGAGTAAGTTTTACAGAAATTAATAGAAAAGAAACCAATGGAGTTTTAAATAAATTATTGTAAAAACCTATAGAATGTAACGGAGAATGAAGTTGAACTTATGAACTTTCTCAAGTTTTTTGTTTACTTATTTTTGTTTCATTTTATTGCATCATCCTGTCAAATTCTAGAGTAAGGACATTATTCTCTTTTAAATTCTACATGATCATTAAAAATACTATAGGTAGATTCTGTCTAGCATATTTCATAGGACTTATCCATAAGGGATGGGACATAAAGTGAAATCTTACTTGCAAAAATGCCTTGTTGGTAAACAATCCCAAATTTGGAACATAGACTTAATTAAAAGGGACCACCACTTGTATGTCTTATACTCTTAATAAATGCTTTTATTTTGAATCACTCTATACCTTGGTCTCAGTACCACAACTTCTGGATACAGAGTCATGCACATGAGTATTTGGGGATAATGTCTTCATTTCAAAATACTTTACATTGTCTAATACAAAAGAGGAAGGAAAGAAATCCAACACAAGTGAGCTCACTGGGGCAGGGCTCTTACAGTTTTCATGAAGTGGCATGAACGCCAAAATTATGGTGCTGTATAAAAATTATAAATATATCTTATACAAAAAGATATAAAATACATGTATACAAAAAGATATAAAATACTACACATTTGCCAAAGATCTTATAGGATGAAATTGTGACCTCATTGAAGTTGGCGGGAGTTTTGCCATTAACTTTGATGGGACTAGAATTTTACTCATCATGTTCAAACGTGGATTTCCACTTTCTTGCAAGATTATGCCTTGGTACAAAATATGATCTGAACAAGAGGTGTTTCACTAGCTTATTTAAAGACAAGAGACCAAATAAATTCCTTTTATAAGTCAGTTGAAGTCGGTTCTGTTACACCAGGGATGAATTTGGCTCATCATGTTTTCTATATTTTGCAATATAATTTTTTGGGGATGACTGTGGATTTCTATTAAGTATTATATTGGTTAGAACTAAGGCTGCAAGTCTTTTTTTTTTTTTTTTTTTTGGCTTGGGGTGGCAAAAAACATAGAGCCGGCCTGGGCCCATCCCACTCACTCCATCCCCCATCCTTCTGATGCTTGCTCTCCCTCACCTTCACTCACTCACTCATTTTCACCAGGCTGGGGAGGGTCCCTATTCGACCGGATGTTCCCGGACTCCTGGCATCCCTAAGTCACGGACAGGTCACAGGGCTGTGATTTTTTGTTTATTGCCCGTGACCTGTCCATGCCTTTTACTAAAAATGCCTATGACTAAATCTTAGCCTTAGCTATAATCTCTTCCCAATATGTCTGAAACATTCAAAGACAAATACATTGTTAACCACAGAAAACATCAGGCTTCTATCAAGAAAATGTCCTTGAATTCTCTGCATTTGATACTTAAGTCGCTAGATGCCAAAATTTCATAGTGTTGTTCCCCTCTAATAAGCAAGTATCTATCACCCTAAAGTGCAGTTTATTTTCTAGGAGAGATATAGGAGGAGATATGGCACCGAATTGTGAGCTGCTGTCCTAGAAAAGACCTCTTAAGACCTCTGTGACCAGTAGGATCACCATAGAAACTAATATGCTTTTGAAGGCGTACTTTTAATACTATGTGCAAAAATTTCCAGTTCATTTGGATGTTATGGACAGAGGTATCTCCTATGTGCATTAGAGATTTTCCAATGTGCCCCAAACCTGCAGCTGAAGCATGGTTGCAACTGCATTTTGATTTTACCCTTTATTTTCCTTGTAACTATTTGTTTATCAACACTATCTGAAAAAGTATGCTGCATCTAGAAAAAAGCAAAGCGCAGGACAATGTTACAGTAAACAATGTCTAGCTATATTTGTGCATAGCAGTAATGATTTTTATTTGTCTTGTATTTATTCTGCTATTAATTTCCACATTTGACCTGGTTTGTGTTTAACAGTAGCAACAATAATACAAAAATAATGAGAAAACCCTTTTTAATCCTCTCCTGTACTATATATGGAAATGAATAATACATATTGAATGCCAATGAAAAGATAGAGGGAAATCACATGTCATATACACATGGAAATGAAGAATTACAATGGAATACAATATACATGTATATAAATATTTACAGTAGCTCCTCACTAATCTATATGAATGACTATAGGAAAGATATTTAGGACCAATCCCCATTGACTTCAATAGATTTTGGATTAGGTCATTTATCTCTTTGTGCCTCTGTTTCCAGTATCTAAGATATCGTAAGAATACTTACGCTCCTCCACAAGAGAGTTGTGAGGGTCAAGACATTAATTTTTAGGGAGCGCTCAGATACTGTAGTGATGAGTGCTATAGAAAAGCCTATGAATATGAGGGCTAAATCCCATCTGTATTATAACTTTAAACCATGTGGTAACTAGGTCAGATGACAATCATGTTGTAAGGAGATCCCCTGACTTTCCCCATAATAGCGACAGGGACCACAGAAATCACATTTCTGTTAGAGCTGCTAAGAATTTTATGTCAAAATGTTTTTTTTGATGGAAAACTGATTTTTTACAAAAATCAAAATTTTCCAAAAGGATTTTTATGAGTTTTTCAAAAATTTTTAGATTGCATTTGGGAAAGTACAAGAGAAATATTTTGTTTGAATTGGGTTCACCTGAATCAAACCATTTTGGTGTGGCTAAAAAAACCAAAATACTTCATTTTGGGTCCGTTCAACATTAATCTCTGTTCACTTGACCTGTTGTGGAGCCTCATGTGAATTGTAGTTTGGGTGCCTCATGCCCACAAGTCTCTTATGGTCATGAGGTACTGTGTCAGTTCAACCAGCAGAAAGACCACAGTGCAACATGGGAGATGTCCATCTGGGGAGCCCAGGCATAGAGGAAAATGGGAACATGAGGGACTGAACAATAACTCCCATGAGACCCCATGGCAGCTCAGCAGGACACAGATTAATGTGAAACCAAGGCAAACTAAAATGTTTCAATTCAGTTCAACAAATCAAACCAAACCAAACCAAATCAACATTTTTGCACCAATTTTTTTCAGATTTTTTCATTTCGTGAAAAATGTCACTATTTTTACTTTTTATCCTGATTTAGGACAAAAAGAAATGTGAAACATCAAAATTTCCTGTGGGATGGAAATTTCAATTTTAAACTATCTTTAATTTCTGCTGTGTGTCCTAGGAAGACCTGGACTAATATTAGTATTTACCCAAAGCACAAATCATTCATAGGATTTATGACATCATTTCTTTTAAGTAATGATTTTTGCAGAAACCCCTATTTTTGTCATAATATGTTCTCTAACTGTCCAAACACCATGATTTGTTCAGTCTTAAATCAAAAATACATTATTTAATTGGTAAATCATTGTAGTGATTGAATAATGTATGATATTTTTAAATTGAGCTTCTGGAGAGAAGTTCTGGAGGCCGCACTCTGCACTGTGTATTTTCACTCATCGAATTCTGCAGCCTTTGTTAAATCATCCTTAAAAATTCCTGGGAAGGATGGATTCAGTGGATTGTTTTTTATAATGCTAGGTTTAAAGCACAGTCATATGGATTTTGAATGCTAGCTTGGTATAAAGCTTTCTGATTCTTACAGGTTATTTGACGTACCAGGAAAATTGATCTATACCTAAATTGGAAACACATCATGTAACTGTATCTGGCAAGAGAAGAAATTAGATTTATCGATTAAGGTTTTTATTAAATAATACCTCACAGGGAAATGTGAAGCTGTCTGTGGGCATGCCTGATTGCAATCACAAGCCATTAACAAAGGAATAAACTGGCTTAAGCACATTAAAGCATTTTAGAGGATATACTGAGCAGGGTTAAAATAAAGGATGTCATAAACTGCATGCCACAGCTCTTTTCAAAGAGCCAGTCACCTCTGCTGTGAACCTTACTGTATTTTAATGGTCAGATCTTTGTCATTATCACAATCTTTCTTTGAGAGCAAAATCAAGTTTACACTGAGGTTACAGGCCTAGATGATCATTTCTTAAGGTGCTTACCACTGCTTTTAGATTAGATAACCTACAGCACAGCTAACCATAAAGTACAAAACAACTATATTTGCTAAATGTTTTTTCAAACCACTCCTATGCTGAAATATGTTTTTCCACACTTAAAAAAGAGCAAGAGATAGAGAAATGATTAAATAGTGTTAATTTAATATGCTGTTTCACCAATTTTGCTATTTTTCATTTAAGAATTCATTTGATTTTTTTTGTTTGGTCTTCAACTAGGGTGGCACAATGCTATTAATTCAACTTTGATTTCAATGGACCATATTCTGAATTGGCATATGTATGTGGTAACTGTTTTGATGCCAATGTGCTCTGTAAAAGCCTGTAAACAGTGCTTGTGCAGGTCAACTATCTGATTTCTTGTGCCGATTTAATAAGAAAACATTCAGAGATTGTATTATTTTCCTCTGAATGAGGCCAGCTGCAGCATTAGACATCATGACCTACATTTTCAAAAGTACTAATTTTCAGTGACTCAGTATTTGTGTGTCCAGATTGAAATGCCTACGTATTTTAGTTACACCCAGATAACTTAAGTATCTCTAGTTGAATGCCCAAATACAGAGGCAGCAAAAATTAGTGGATTTTTTTGAAAATTTAGGTTCCAATACATTATCTGGAATATTGCATTAGAAAGTCATAAGGGACTTAATTCATCTAATGTCTTGAAGACATGGGGATCATCACAGATGTTAATAATGTGTAAGCAATATAATCAGTCACTGAAAAACAACAATACAAAGTAAATGTGGTTGTATATTTACATCTAAATAAAGATACCATACTAATTTATTCTCTTGGTTACACAGGTGTAAATCCAGTATAATTGCATTGAATCCATAGCAGTTTTTTCAGTTTTTTATTGGTGTAAATGAATCATAATTTTAACCATAATTGTTTCTGGATGCTCATATTCTACTATTCTAAAAGACAAAATATTATGTACTTTTGACTGAGTATCCTAACCAAAAGAGTTGAAATGAACTATGGGACTTCATTTTGGAGCCAAGCAGAAATGGATTAAGTTTTTCTGGTGCCCTAGACCAGAACAAGTGGGGGCCCCTACCCCCTGCAGCCCTCCCTGCTCCCCTCCCTCACACTCCTGCCAGGGACTGGGGTCAGGGCATGCAGCTTGCCCCTCTCCTCAGCAGGAGCGCCAGGCAGATGGAGCGGGGCAAGTCCCTGCATCCCGACCCCGCTCCCCAGCAGGAGCACTGGGATGGCGGAGTGGTTTGGGGTATGGGAAAGCCCATTTTTTCCAGAGCCCCTAATTTGCCGGGGCCCCTAGGCACGGGCCCTGTTGACCCGGTAGCTAATCCACCACTGGCGCCAAGAGATTAAACATGGTTAGTTATCACTCACCCAGCAGTTTATTTAGTTTCAGTCATTTGTACTGAACTCAGTAGTCCACAATCAATTTACTACAACTGCAGAGTAAATACAAGATATGTCCTTGAAAGAGGAAAGCATGGGATCTGTAAAATGGCGAGGATGTGGCTGATCAAATGAAAATAAATGATAGATTTTTACTTTCTTCCTTCCCATCCAATTTCAAATAAAGAGTTAGCAGTGTAAAATGTTAAGTATTTTCACCCGATGAATCTGCTAGACACCCTTACAGATTGTTCCTTTCCTGTCCAGCTTGTCTGAACATAAAAATACATGATGGAAACCCCTTACATGAATCAGGGCCCTTGGCAGTAAGATATCATGTGATACTATCTCTCATGGATTTTGCTAAAATCTGTATACAGTATATCATACCCAGAGGGTTCCCTTCATCCACGAATATTTAAATATATGATTTAGTCTGTGTACTTATTCTTTATAAACCTATGCTGTATGTGATTCTTCATATCCTAATTCTGTGGGTGCTTAGGCCACAATCCTGCAACTGATTTTGCATAGGTGGTGAATCTGCAAGAAGCCCCATTGAAGGTGAACACAGGTTAACCTGTGTGCTGTCAGGAGCAGGAGCACAGCCTCATTTCTTTTTTTCCAGGGGTGTGTCCCCCCCCCAATATTTGTTCTTTTCCTTTACAAAGGGTAGATGTTAGCATTACCAGATGGTAATTGTTAAGTGTCACGCTGTCAGGAGTGGCTCACAACCAAGAGTGTCTACCTCAGAGCAGACTGTCAGAAACAGGACAGATATCTGAAGCTGGTGATATGTTCTATAATTAGATTTCACCAAACCAGTAAGAAATGTGAACTCCTGCATCACTATACCAGTCTTTCCATGGAGTCACAGACAGTCCCTTTGGACTCTCCAGTCCTGCTTGCCACCGAGGCAAAATGGACTTTGTGATAAAAGGTCACTTAAACCAAAAATCACACTACATTGGGTTTTGCCCAGTCCCAAGAGACCAGGCACTTTCCCCAGATCATTTGATGCTCTAGATCTTACACCAAAGGCAACGCTGACAGCCAATTCTATAATAAACTAACTAAAGATTTATTAGATAAAAAAAAGAATGAGAGTTATTGAGAGGTGAAAGCAGGTGAAATATCTGTACAGATGAATCACAGTTTGTAACTCCAAATGGTGTCAGTGATGTACTAAACTGCCAGTTTCCCAAAAGTCTGTCAGAGTAGCCACATTGTCTCTGGGGATCTTTGACTGGTTTGCATCTGATACACTTCCCTCTAAGAGTCCAAACAGTTCAGAGATGAAGGATGTTTCATTGAATCCATTCTTATATCTTCTTCTCACAGATGACGTTTGATGACGTTAATGTGAGGAATGCACTTTTCTTTGATGATGTTGAATGAGGAATGCACTTTGAATCTTTGACCTCCAGTCATTCTGACCCATGTCCATTCTGATAAAGTCCTTCATTAGCATTCCATAAAGCTTCTTTGATGTCTGATGAGTTATTTAATTACAGGGATATTTGCAATGTAAACATTTGCTATTACATTTTGACAGGACACGGATAAGTAAAAACAATGCATGTAACATCCCATTAGTTTTATGAAGTTTAAACACCCAAAACACTTACGCATTTGACAATCCCTTTGATCTAATACATAAGTGAATTGGCCTGAATACCACTCTGATGTGACCTGGTCTGCCAGCATCACATCAGGCTCACTCTGCCCGTCCCCCTGCCCTTTCTGAAAATTGGCAATACATTTACCTTTCTTCAGTCTTCCTAGAGCTGCCCAACTCCCCATTCCATTCCATTTGTTATACCACATTATTAACAAATTAGCTGTCATCTGAACTGGCCAATCTGAGTGGGTTCAAATTTCCCAAGTAGTCTCTTTACCGTATCATTATGTGTATTAGTATGGCCCTAGGAGCCCTAGTCAAAGGCCAGGATGCCATTTTGTTATATTCTCTTCTACAAACACAGAGCACAAAAAATATCCCTGCCCCAAAGCATTTACAATCTAATATAATTGTATCAACTCCTACACATCTATTATTGGACCTGCTTGCCCTACAGTGTTTTTCTGCCTTATATTTGCAAATTCCCTTCCTATTTCCCTTAGCCCCTTTTGCTAATATTAATTTATTCTGGATTTTCTTCTGCCCTTGTACTTTCCCTGCTAGCCTGAACTTACCGAATGGTCTTGTGTGACTGATCTGCATCTACAGCCTCCTGAAGCAAACTTCAGCAGAACTACAAAACTGTGTTGCATGATGTAATAAATGTCAAATACATTGTTGTTGTTTTTCCCTGTGGTCTTGTGCAATAAACCATCATCTTAATCACTTAACAAGAGAGAAAATAAATTCCAGGAAGAGTGCTGCTCAGTCAACAAAAATACCACCACAAAAGAAGAAGATGACTTCCATCTACAAATTGAGTGACAGAACTTTTCTCATTACAAATCAGTTCTAGGATTATGAACTGTTCAATGTCCAAATGTACAGAAGTTTCATAAGGAATTAACAATACAACTGAATTTTCCAAGGAGAAAAATACAGCCCATTACAAGGTACCTCCTATTTGGATCAATTTGAAAATGTTGCTATAGAGGCATTTTAAAAAAAATAAAACCAGTTACCTAACACACTTTAAAGAACAGAAAGATTTGCTTAGCAGTGATATTATAGCACTTTTTGTATAGCATCTAACACAGTGGAGTCCTGCTTCATGACTGGGGTTCCTAGATGGTACCTCAATACTTTCAGGAGAAATTATAAAGAGAGTATGGTATTTCTCCCCAGACTATTGGATTTACAGGAGCTCTACCTAGTTTTCATATCATTTCTACAGGACTCTCTCAATGAAGGATGGCATTTGAACATTCTCTATAAGAACAGTTCATGATCCTGGTTCATGTTGCCATTGGAAAAGGAAAGGATTGTAACTTATTTTTAAATCAAATACTGAAAATAATCCATGCCACCAGTACGGGGAAGATAAATCCCTGGGGAAATACACAAGAGACCCCTGCGGGTTGAGAAGAAAAGCTCAGTAAAGTGCCCCATACAGAACTTCATGCAGTGGGAGACTGGAGAAGAAAGGGATTTTATCCCCAAACTAATCTGCCAGTCTTGAGGGATCTTCCGGAGACCTTTTATCTCCACGGTCCCTGGCAATGGCTGTCGCCATAAGAGCAGTATTGTCAGGGCTTCCCAGCAGCTCATACCCTCAAAACTTCTCAAAGGGAGGTTGCAGAGAGGTCACCACACAAAAGTTACTGTGGCTTCAGGCCACGTTAACCTTTGCGTTGATTTACTACTGTTGGCTTCATAGTGCCCTGCTTACTAAATCTTTTCATTTATTGGGTGGCATATTTGCCAGAATAGTGAAATACAGTCAATGTAATCCCCTTTTGCTGAAAAATGTCATTCTTGGTTAGGAAAAAGAATAGTAGGTCTCTGTATGTGGAACTGGACTTGCTCTGGTCCAAATAATTCAGCATGTGTTATTAAGAGTTTTTTTTTTCCCCAGGGGACTTGATCAGGAATAAAGGTCAAGATGCCAGAGCACTTGAGAAAAGGAGGATGGGGAGGGATATGGCTTTATGTCACCACTCTCTCCTTTCCTCAGTCCTGGGGAATGTCGGAGGGAAGGGGTCAAACCAGTATCTAGTACTGGCTGGAGTTGTATTGCTTGGAAAATGTGTAGCATATTGTACATAATCCTGGAACTATAATAATAATAATTATAGCAACTTCAGGACTAACTTACCTCACACTGGCAGATAGCTGCTTCCAAGGAGGCACTCTGCTGCCAGAGACTGCAGGAACACATTGTGCGCAGGCCTCACCTCTGCCAACCTCACTTCACCATTCTAGCCCCTTCCCTTCTCTCAACCCACCCTGGAACTATATCTGCAAGCCCTCCATCTATTGATGATCCCCCTCTGGGAAATCCTCTGCTGTAGTCTTATATTTAAATTTAACGTATGACGTGCTGAGAATATGGCCTAAAATCTTTAATTTTTTGTGTGAATAATCTGGCGCCCTCTTTTTGTAGGTTGGAGAAACCCATTTTCTATGTCTCACATGACACAGTTTTAGCCAATAGTGTAGAAGGAAAAATCACACAAACTAAATCTGTGACTCTAAAAATAGCAACCAATGTACAGGCACCCCCTCAGTAGGTACGTACATTACAAACTATTCCCTGAGGGGGAAAGGAAAGCAAATTGTTTAACCTAAAGTGTCAGTACTGTTCTTCCTCTTCCTTGAGTAACATTGTCTGACATGACTGCATTCTCGCACTTCTTTGTATCACTAAGAAAGTTCAGTCTCTGGACAAAGCAGAAGGCCACATTCATGGAATTTGCTAGTGCAGAAAGATTTGTAATTTTAAACAGAATAACAATCCAACTGTTGTTAATGTGCCACCTCATACAAAAGGGGAATACTCAATCCATCTGGAGGCAATATAGCTGTAGATAGCTAACTGGTTTTACTTGAGAACGTTCACTATCACATAACATCTGAAAAATTGTTGAAACATTTTGTAACTGAGATCAGATATTCTCAAATTCTTTGATAAGCTAATTTTAGGTGCTTAATTTTAATCACGTAGGTAGTCCCCTAAAAGTCCTGCTGCTCTCTAGTGCAAGCACCCCCTTTTCCAGTCTTACTCTTCTGCTTGACCCCTATTACTTCAAAAGAGAAAAATGATCCCTTAGGTGTAATTAATGCCAATGTAATAATAAAATTCAGGGCAATGTGAAGGAGCCAGTTTTTGTAAAAAATAATAATAATAATTAAATATTTATTGCTGGGGTTTTTTCAAAGTCAGAAAACATGGCAGAGGTCCGCAAGTTAAATATCTTTGTGCATGAAACTTTTTCAGGGGACTACGGCACTAATCACATGTTTAACTGTAAGCATACGAGTAATCCCAGTGACTTTAATTAAGTATAATGTTTCTTGTTGATATGAATACTTAAGATAATGTAAATCCCAAGGAAAAACAACAAAACCAAAGTCTTTTAGAGGGAATGGCTGAGGATTTTAACAGTTCAGTTTCCAGGAGCCCTGGAGTGAAATTCTGGCCCTGGTGAAGTCAATGGGAAAACTAGTATTGACTTCAGTGAGGCCAGGATTTCATCCTTGATCTTCTAGCAGTGATACTTTCTGTGAAAAGGAGGTTTTCACAAAAAGGACTCATCCCCATTTTTTGTCATTTTATTGTATTTTAAAGCTGCTGTTTTTTCACACATTTATGTCTCAATGATTATAAATGAGATCCCCGATGGCGACATAAGACTAGAAAGTATGTGTTCACAGAGTAGCAGCATTCCGTTTGCTTGAGTGGCTGGATTCTTACTAAGGAGCACATTCTCCTCTTGTTATGTATTTGTGACTCTCACTATTCCATGGGAATTATGTTCACATCTGGTGGATGAAAAGACCCCAAAGCATTGAGCTCCATTTCTGTTTTGCAGAAAACCAAAAGCAAGTGTTATAGCCTGAACATTTTTAGGGGGTTAAAATTAAGTAAACGTAAATGGCACTACTTCTTCATCTCCTTGACTAATCATGCTTCGTATTTCTTAAGAGATTTATTGGGCTACAGTACAGTACAATCCAGATGTCTAATTTTTAAAGTCCTCCTCCAGCATTATTGTTTCATTGAGTTTAAGGCCTTGTCTGCACAAACAATTAGTTTGCATCAAGCTGGGATGTGAATTTAGCCTGTGCTGGCCTGCTGAAGACTAACTGTCCATGCTGGATCAAGTCCACTCTGATTCTCTGTACCACTTCAGAGCACTGGGCCACCCAATCTGTGTCCAGATGTGACCAATCCCTGGTACTTCAGAGAAAGGCAAAAAAACAAAAAAAGAAAATCCAAAATACATCTGGCCAATTGTGCATCAGGAGAAAAAAAAATCTTTCCTGACCCCTGCAGACAATTGGCTGAAGCTCTAAACCTCTGTTTTTTGTTAGATCTCATGCAGTCTGCGTCTAATCTTACTGGTACTGTAAATACTTTTTAGGCCTTGTTACTTGCTGCCATATGCTAGATTAAACCCTATTAAGATTTGTACAGCATTTTAAACACGTAAAATGTTATGTAAGTGCTAATTAGGACGATTTTATAATGAGTTATAATACAGTCCTCGTCAGAGTTAACTGTTCTAATGAACAAGAATTATATGGGGCTGCATTATAATTTTACTGTTTCAAAAACTGTATTTGTATAAATGGAATCTATTCTGAACTTTGGGATCTGCCTGTTTGAGTGAATTTGGACAAATACAAACAAATCTCTTGATGTTTCTTTCCAGTAAAACAGCTCCTATGACACTGTTACTTGCAATGGGAATGGTTAATTGTGCTGGTTAACATAAGGGCCTGGTAGGGATACCCTTGTAAGGTAATTAGGCAAGTATCATTAAATCCATTTTTCAGATGGAGAAATTGAAACATAGCTTGCACAGCAGGCCTGTGAGGCACAGAGGTGCAGGTTAGCTGTAGACCTCATTCTCTGGAAAGCTGAGTTCCAGTCCTTGTTCTGACATGGATTTGCCATGTGACTTTGAACAAGTCACTATGGTATGGATTCACAAAGGGACTTAGGTGTTGTGAATGCTCAGCCTTGCAACATTTAATTTTTAGATGCCTAGAGAATAACTGGAATAACCCTGAGATCCACAAAGCATAAACTACACAACTACACGGGCGCCAGCTTCCAACTTTCCCCGGGGGTGTTCCCCTGCTCAGCCACAGGCCCTTTCCCCATACCACCCCTTCCCCAAAGCCTCCACCCCAACCCTGCTTCTTCCCACCTCCACTCTACTCCACCTCTTTCCCCAGGGACCCACCCCTTCCTGCCCCTTCCCATCCCTTCTTCTCACCTCATTCCACTGCTCCCCCAAGTATGCCCCGTCCCCACTCCTTCTGCTCCCTCCCAGAGCCTCCTGCCTGCTGCAGAGCAGTGGTGGGCAGGAGGTGCTGGGAGGGAGGGAGACGGAACAGTTGATCAGCAGAGCTGCTGGCAGCAGGAGGCACAGGGGCAGGGGAGAAAAGGGAGCTTGGCTTCCAGGAGGTGACAAGCACCCGATAATTTTTGTCCATGGGTGCTCCAGCACTGGAGCACCCATAGAGTTGGCGCCTATGGGCACCTAGGCTCCCTATATAATAAATGGGGAAAGATTACCTATGAACGTAATCCACAGAAGCCAGCATGCTAGTTGGGGAGCCGCCTAAGCTAAGCAATGGGAGATGCTGATGAGAGAGATGTCAGTTTCCTAGGCTTTCCTAGGAGATGCTTATCTCTGCTAGCGATCCACAGCTGTAAACCACTCTCTTGGAGCTTAGGCACCCAAGTTGTTTCTTGTAGGAACGGGTTAGGCATCTGCTTCACTCTGTGCAAAACAGCTGAAGGAGGAGGCTCTGATCACCTTATAACTTGAAGCCCAGCAATGGGAGACCTCATTTCAATTCTCTCTTTTCCTGAGGAGGAGAAAGGTTTTGACCGGGGGCCTCTGCCACCTCTCAGGAGAGTTCTTTAACCACTGAGCTATTGGATAATCTGATGTGGGGTTCTCTCAGTCTCTCCCTTTGAGGCTGTTCCACTTTGGATAAACATTTGGTTTTTGCATTTTGGTGAGGGAAAAAGAAAATTTGGGGTGAAGATGAACTGAATTTATTTTGGATTTTTCAGGTCTGTCACCAAATCGAAAATAATTTATTTGCTCAATTCAATCATTAATGATCTGGAGGATAGTGAGGACTTTACCCACAGCAAGTTTGCAGATGACACTAAACTGGGAGGAGTGGTAGACACGCTGGAGGGTAGGGATAGGATACAGAGGGACCTAGACAAACTAGAGGATTGGGCCAAAATAAATCTGATGAGGTTCAACAAGAACTAGTGCAGAGTCCTGCACTTAGGACAGAAGAATCCCATGCACCGCTGCAGACTAGGAACCAAATGGGTAGGCAGAAGTTCTGCAGAAAGGGACCAAGAGGTTACAGTGGACGAGAAGCTGTATGTGAGTGAAGTATCAGAGGGGTAGCTGTGTTAGTCTGGATCTGTAAAAGTAGCAAAGAATCCTGTGGCACCTTATAGATTAACAGATGTTTTGGAGCATGCATCTGATGAAGTGGGTATTCACCCACGAGAGCTCATGCTCCAAAACGTCTGTTAGTCTATAAGGTGCCACAGGCTTCTTTGCTGTATATGAGTCGACAGTGTGCCCTTGTTGCCAAAAAAGCTAACAGCTTTATACTGTATAAGTAGGGAAATTGCCAGCAGAATGAGGGACGTGATCATTCCCCTCTATTCAACATTAGTGAGGCCTCATCTAGAGTATTGTGTCCAGTTTTGAGCCCCACACTGCAAGAAGGATGTGGAAAAATTGGGAAGAGTCCAGCACAGGGCAACAAAAATGATTAGGTGGCTGGGGCACATGACTTATGAGGAGAGGCTGAGGGAACTGGGATTGTTTAGTCTGCAGAAGAGAAGATTGAGGGGGTATTTGATAGCTGCTTTCAACTACCTGAAAGGGGGTTCCAAAGAGGATGGATCTAGACTATTCTCAGTGGTAGCAGATGACGGAACAAGGAGTAATGGTCTCAAGTTGCAGTAGGGAATGTTTAGGTTGGATATTAGGAAAAACTTTTTCACTGGGAGGGTGGTGAAGCACTGGAATGGGTTACCTAAGGAGGTGGTGGAATCTCCTTCCTTAGAGGTTTTTAAGGTCAGGCTTGATGAAGCCCTGGCTGGGATGATTTAGTTGGGGATTGGTCCTGCTTTGAGCAGGGGGTTGGACTAGGTGGCCTCCTGGGGTCCCTTCCAACCCTGAGATTCTATGATTCTTCCTGTATTACCCTTTTGCAGCTTGTAGAGTATGTAGTGCTAAACTAACTAGCCTGCTTTCCCCCTTAGAACCAGTACACATGTGGGCTGCTATGAGGAATATGCAGAGAAAACACCTTCATATTTCTATGGTATGAAGGCTTAGGCCCATGCTAATTGTCCTTCCATTGGGAAGGGAAATTAATCTGCATTTGCCCTCTCTTCAACCTCTCTCTACAGCCAGTGGGAACCAGGGGGAAAAAACAGTGGGATATTCATTCTCCAAGGCAAAATGGATACTTAGGAGATAACCGACATTGTTTTATCTGACCACAAGCACATCCAAACAGCAATACATTGTGATAAGTTGACTTCTATTGTCAAAATTGCCTACTGTAATTCCAATTGCTGTCAACAAGCTTTTGACATTTTATCTCAGTAAACAGAGATAAACATTTAGTGATGATTAACTCAATAAACCATTTATGCATCACAATAACAATTAACAGCCCTGGTCTTTGCAAGAACCTGTTTACAAAACACATTTCTGCTAATCTGCAATGGTTCTGTGGGTCTGGAAGCTTGTCACCTTTTACTGCAGTGCCCTCCTCGGTTTTGTTGACAGTGAAACACTACATTATGTTAGAAAGCTTAATATAGCACAGTGTTCACCACCACCCCAGACAAGAACATGCGGGTTGAGATTTTTCAAAGCTGACTAGGGGATTTAGGGTAAAACTTTCAAAAACTGAATACTTCTGTGTAGTTCAAAAGCTTGTCTTTTTCACCCACAGAAGTTGATCCAATAAAACATACTATCTCACCCACTTTGTCTCTTAGGTTTTAAAACTTTTCCTGAACCACACAGCTGTCATTAACTTCATTAGGAGTTGTGTGGTTAAGTCCCATGTTTGACTTTGGAAATCTCACTAATCATGTTTAACAACACTATCAGCTTGCCACAGTAAACCTTTAGAGTTAACCGTGGCCAGCTGACACGATATTAAACACCACAGACTGTGTCTACACCGAGCGCTAAGTAGTTTTTAACATTGTGATGACAGTGCACATGTTCTGGACAAGCCCTTTGTAAAGCAATTATACTTTCTCTAGGAGCCAAAATTTTATTAATCTGAAACTTCATTGACTTCAGTTTGAGCTTTGCATGAGCAAGAACTCCAGCCAGAAGGAAATGGCCGTGATTATAGTTGATTTAGAATGCAAGGCATATTACATGATATGTGATTATATCCATAAAGAAACAGGAGCTAATATGAAAATCAACAATTGAACCTTGATCCTAAAATATGCTCTGCAGGAGTAATCCATGGTGTCCACATGGGAACCTACTGACTTGAGTGACACTGTGTAGATCATATTGCATGAGAAAAGTCATAAAATTTAAGAATCATTTCACAGTTTGAATAAAATAAGTGCTTTAAGTGATGTATGAAAGAAAAAAGTGTGTCTAGATTAAATGCTTAAATCATCATTTCTACACACTCAATTTGTGATACTGCAATACACATTTTAAATACCGTACCCAGGGCCGGTGCGACCATTTAGGCAAACTAGGCGGGCGCCTAAAAGCCCACTCAAGTGAGGAAGTGGAGTGGAGGTGAGCTGGGGTCGGGGGGTGCGGGGAGGGCCACCTGCAGTAACAGGGGGAGTCACACAGGGAACCACTCCCCACCCCCAGATCACCTCCCCTCTCCCTCCTCTGCTGAGCACATGGCCCCCGCTCTAAGTCTCCTCCAATCAGCGCCACAAGCCTGGGAGGGGAGGAGAATTAGAGCAGCGCCAGCGTGCTCAGCGGAGGAACGCTGGGGTGGGCTTCCCGGGCGGGGTTAGCTGCCGTGGAGGGGGGCAAGGTTAGCTTCCATGGGGAGGCTCCATGGATGGGGTTAGCTGCTGTGGAGGGGGGCGGGATTAGCTTCCATGGGGGCTCCCTGGGCCGGGTTAGCTGCCGTGGGGGAGGGCTCTCAAGGGGGGGTAGCTGCTGCGAGCGGGGAGCTCCTAAGGTGGGAGGGGTGGGTGGGCGTGGTTGTCTAGGGTGTAAAACTTCCTTGCACCGGCCCTGACTGTACCTATATCCTTTAAACTCTTGTATGGAATGGTTATTCCATAAAGAGCCATTGTGACGTTCCATGCATCTTCCCCTGAAATATGCAATACTGGTGGCCACTTGTCACAGACAGGAAACTAGACTCGATGGACCACTGGTTTAATCTGCTATGGTGATTCTTGTGTTCTGCCTGCATTTACACCACTCCATAGAATTTAAATTAGGCTAGAATTTGGTTCTAAATCAGCTCCTCATTTTCTATTTGCCTTTGAAAAGTGTGAATCTCCAAGAAAAATCTTTCAAAATAAAAAAGCTGTGGGATTGGTTTGGTTTGGGGAGGGGGTGATATTTCTAGTTGCAGAAGCTGATGTTTTCTATCCAACTTTAATACACATTTTAAAATTCTAGGCAAGTTAATAACACACTGTCTATACAATCAATACCAGGAAATTACAGAAAAAGTACATTTGAGAAGAAAAGTTGTTTATTGTAACAGAAATCATTGAAAAAATGCCTTAAAACTGACTTAAAGTAATAGCATTGTCTATATTCTTGCATACATTCAGACATAGTAAATTCCTGTCATAAACAGATAGTTAAGGGTTAATGTCTCTTTTACCTGTAAAGGGTTAACAAACAGTGAACCGAACACCTGACCAGAGGACCAATCAGGAAACAAGATACTTTCAAATCTCGGTGGAGGGAAGCCTTTGTTTGTGTTTTTTGGGTTTTGCTTTGTTCTCTCTGGGTCCTGGAAGGGATTAGACGTGAGAGCAGGTTTCTTGCCAATCTCCCTGCTACAGTCTCTTATATATTCAAAATAGTGAGTATTTAGTAGAGAAGGCAGTTATAGTCTTTTGATTGTTTTCTGTATTTGCAAATGTGTAGTTTGCTGGAAGTATTTTAAATTGTATTTCTGCTGGAGGAGGCTTTTTCCCCAGTTTCTATAAGCTGATAGACCCTGTAACTTTTACCATCTAAATTACAGAGATAACTTTTACTTTTTTCTTTCTTTTTTATTAGAAGTTTTGTTTTAAAGACCTGTTTGATTTTTTCCCCTTGTTGAGCCTCAAGGGAATTGAGTCTGTACTTAACAGGGAAGGGGAAGGGAGGGGAGATGGGGGAATCCCTTTGTTTAGATTCATGGAGCTTGAATCTGTCTCTCTCTCCAGGAGCCCAAGGAGGGAACACCTGGAGAAGAAGAGCAGGGGAGGGAAATGGTTTATTCCCCTGTGTTGTAAGACTCAAGGATTTGGGGTCTTGGGGTCCCCAGGGAAGGTTTTTTGGGGGACTAGAGTGCCCCAAAACACTATATATTTTTGGGTGGTGGCAGTGTATCAGATCTAAGCTGGTAATTAAGCTTAGAGGAATTCATGCTGGTACCCCAGTTTTTTGGACTCTAAGGTTCAGATTGGGGAAAGATACCATGACAATTCCAAAGAGATTTCAGTACAATTTTAGATATATTTTACTTCCATTAGATTCTACTTGACCAATGATCAATCTATTTTACTGCTTCTGCAAAATTCTTGTCCAGGTTTCTTTGTAACTGCTACTTTACTATAAAACACATACTTCAGCACATGCACTACTATCATGTGAACATACTATCTCATCTCTGACTCCAGAAGCTAAATGAAAAAAAAAAAAAAGAATGTTTGGAATTTTGATTTCCAGCTATAATTCTGCTTTCCTCTAAACCCTTCCCATTATGCTGCTGTTTTGGGCACTGCTGTGGTACTGGACATTCACCACACCGTTGCTACATTATTTGCTATGTCCCTTACACTGGGGTCGGGAAATAACTCACAGGAGCTTGAGTTCTGCCAACCTGCATGTGCTTAATCATCTCATAGTAAATTTAACTACTGCAGATGGTCAATGGCCAGTGTATAATGATGCCTCGTGTGCCTATCTATGATGAATTCTAGTTTATGAATAATTCTAGGCCATGTATACTCTGACAGGCATAGAGGTCAGTGACCAAAACAATGAACTGTTTGGAACCACATTATTCCAGAGGTGTATATGTATATTAAATAGAACCAGGCTATAGAATTGTAATAAAAATGTAATAATTGATGGCATGAGAGTACTTTTGCTTAAATATATTGTCGATTGTTCTTCTAAACTCAGCCATTATATGTAAAAACTAAAGTCACAGCAATGTAAGTGAAAAGGTTGGAAAAGTAGTTAAAAGAATCAAGGAAAGCCTGAGGGTATGAGAATCATTTGTCTTTGTACTAATGGATGTATGGCCTTTTTTTTTTTTTTAACAGCCAGCTGGGAAAGAAGGAGGGGTGGGCAAGGTATGGAAGAATTGCTAATCCTTTATTCTACCCATCCCCATCTGCTGCTTAACATTTACGCAATTTGGGTGAGATGTGTTCCTTTGGTTAAAATGCTAGCCCATGTAATGTGACAACACTTTGCACCAGAAAACTGCCTGGCAATTGATATGATAATATCATGTGTGAGAATACTACAAGATGATGGGCCTACAATTACATGTAAGAAAAAAACATCTCTGTTGTGATTTGTGTTTTATGGAGGGATATTTGACATTTTAATGACTGCCAGGGCATAGGCTATTTAGAATGGTCTCTAAGCCTTATTCTGTGCTCACACTGGTTTAAGCCCATATAACTCCATTGAGTTCATCTGAATTACTCCAGATTTACTCCAGAGTAACTGAGACTAGCATATTATCCTCTGATTTTTGTGGTCTTTTCTTTATGCTGTGAGCAAACCTACCATCTCAGGAGCCAAACCCATCCCATTCATAACTCGTATGGCAGAGACAATTTATATGCATATTATCTTCCTGTTAATCTGCATGAGAGTGTGTGGTTATAGAAGTGTGACAGCATAACATCTAATCTTTGAGAAACTCTAGAGGTCTCTGGATTTACTATTTTTGCAATTATTGCTTTGCATATCCTTGAGGGTTTCTGCTGAGGGGCAGCTAGTGAAAATGCAACTTGACTTGTTAAAATAAAGTAATTATTTAAATATACAGCTAGAGAGAAGACAAAGGGAGTTTCCCTTGTTTAATGTTTACTCCAGGTTACACTTAATCATTCTCTCAAGTGCTGTAGAAAAATAACTGTAATGCAATTCACACTAGTAGTAGAACAACCAATGAGTAAAAATATTGACCATCTTCAGGCCTGGCAGAACAGCATGCTTTATTGTCTTCTAATGCAGTTTTGCAGATGCATGGTAGGTGCATGCTTAGGAATAGTTTACACTTCAAAGTTTTGCTGGCATAGCTATGTCAGTTAAGAGTGTGAAAAAAATCACTCACCTAAACAACATAGCTTTGCCATAAAATGCCCTAGTGTAAATGCAGTTATACTAGCAAAAAAATGCCATTTGCCAGAATAGCTTATTTTGTTTTGGGAACTCAGCAGAACTTAATTTGCATCTCCAGTAAGAGGATTTGCTAGTACAGCTATTCCCACAAACACTTTCTAATGTAGACCAGGCCTGAGAGAGAACTTCCTTGTTTAGAGTTAGAAATTAGGATGTGTTTTTGCCTTTTCTGACACAAGGAGCCAGGTTATTCCTGCTGAATGAGTGTAGGGAGGGCAGAGGGCAAACTCTAGGACTGTGGACAATCACAGCTCCTGGATTCAGGGGAACAAGAATGGCCATACTGGGTCAGACTAGTGATGCATCTAGTCCAGTAGTTGTCTCTGACAGTAGTTGGTGCCAGATGCTTTAGAGAGAATGAACAGAACAGGACAATTTTGAGTGATCTATCCCCTGTCATCCAGTCCCAGCTTCTGGCACTTGGAGGTTTAGTAACACCCGGAGCATGGTTTTGTGTCCCTGACAATCTTGGCTAATAGCCATTGATGGACTATGCAGAGACTGTTTTCTTCATGTGCCCCCAGGGGTGAAAGGGATTAAGAGGAGGTCAGACCATGAGCTGCCTTGGTATGGGCATCAAAGTATGATGCAACCTGCTCACTCTCCCAGAATGCTGGCAAGCTTGGGCACAATTCCCCCCAGTGTTCTCCTGAGTGGTGCAGCTGTTACTCTTGGGGGAATTCTGCACCACTGAGCACATGTAGAATTCATATCTCCTGCAGCTTTTCTTTCCCCTCGCAGAAAATACATTCTGCCAGGGAGGTGCCACAATTCACCACCCCCAGGAGCTGCTATGTTGCCAGAAGAGAGGGCAGCTGGCTTCAGGCCAAATCAGCTAGCCATGAAGAGAGATAGGGCAGTGGCTGCCTTTCTCAAAGCATTCTTCCCACAAGGCCAGGTGAGGCACAGGCTATGAAGGGGATGGACAGAGCAGGGCACATGGAGCTTCTGGAAGGTCACATAGACTGGTGTTCAGAAGGATTACTGGGAAGGGATGGACCGGGGTGGGGGCACGGATGCTAGTGGGGTGACAGCATTGAGCCATGGGCTCAATGGGAATGGGGGTACAGGGCCACAGGGGAGGCAGGGGGTGACAGAGTGGGGGTACAGGGACATACAGGGACAGGGGGAGGGAGGGTTTAGGGACACACATGGATGGGACAGATGTGTCTGACTGAATGGGAGAGACTAGGGTCTACATGGGAGAGGCTCCTCAACTCCCTAACAAACCTTCTCCCCCAGGGACATGCACAAGGGGAGTCAATCAGGGGCACGGCTTCCCTCCAGTATTAATCTAATATATATATTTCTTCTCCAGACCCAGCTGTTTCTCCAGCCCCAGTGGCTGACCACTGTTTGCTGCCCCAGCGGCTGCTCTGGCCCCAGCCTCAGCCTCAGCCACTGACCCAGACAGCCCCAACCTCAGCCACTGCTCCAGCCCTGGCCACTACTCTAATATGCCCCTTCAAAAGTGGACAAATTTAAACTCCTGCTTCCCCTAAACCCTGTTCCATAGTTCTCCCACCACACAACTCTCCAGGTTCACACCCAGGCTCCTTCCCAGCAATTACTTCCCTCTTCCTCAGCTCCCAAGTTACCCCTGACTCCTGCAAGCCTTTGCACTGATTCTGAGGGGTGCAGGAAATATGCCTCTATATTGTAGTTTAAATGAATTATAGCTCAAAGTTCTATATTAATATACTTAGTAAAAATCTCTGTTTGTCAAAAAAAAAAAACAGTTCTGAATCTTTTTTGTCGTCTGTATTGTTGCACACATACTTGCTGACAGGTATTTTGAAAGAAATCACCAAAATAATTGAAACTGGTGCAATTATATTGTGTTATTTTGACAAAGAAAACATGTAGCATTTTAAAACGTTCACAAAAATTTTATTTTTTGGTGCAGAATTCTCCCAGGAGTAAGCTGTGCTCTCTCTCCAGCACTGGCTGATAGGTAAGCACCGCAGTCTGGTGCAGGGCCTCAAGTAGGACCTGCTTCAGGGCTGGCTACTGAAACTCAGAAATTTCATAGTTGAGAGGCAAGGACTTGGTGTTACCGGCTCAGCAGCTTTATCTGCTAACTCTGCACATTTCTCTGCATCAAGCATCATTGATAGTTTATCCTTTGATTTGTAATAACTCTTTCAAGGCTGCAGGACTGGAAATACATCTCCATGCTGCTTTAATAATGTTTCCCTGCAAAAAAACAGAGCAAAAGCAAAGACACACTTGTTTCAACCAAAGCGTTTTCTGCACACCACCGAAGAAATACGCTTCTCCAGTGCTGGTAGAATATCCAGGTACAGCCTGCAACCTATTGCTTTGCAAAAGCATTTAGTTCAAATTGCTACCCAGAAACATGCCACAAAGGGGTTAAAGTTGCAGCAGCACTGCGTGGTGGATCTTATTCTTGCAAGAGTTCATTCTCTGTGCTTCCTTCCTTTAGTGGGATGCTTTTGGCGATAGGAGATAGGCCCTAATACTGTATGATATGTAATTCTCCCCCCCACCTCGCACGCAATCATCAGGATTTTCCTGGGGTTTCTCTGTTTGCATTTCAACCAGACTGGAACAATTTCCTTCTTTCAAATTGTCCCAGCAGGGACTGGGCACCACCCCCAACTCCTCTTAGGCTCAGGAACAGCAGCAGCAGCCGCCACTTCTGTGAGGCAGGGCCAGGAAATGTGCATTGTGATCTCCAAATGAGGAAAAGCTAAAAATCTTAACCGATGCCACTGAGGTGCCTCAGAAATTATTTTTAATCACTTCTTATTACCCAGCCCTGTTGAAGTGCACAATCTTAATTGAGGACGCCTTCCGTACCAAGAGCTCTCTCCTATAGCTGGAGTCATGCTGCTGGAAGCGGTGGGGAGAGAAGGGTATACTGCCTCTGGTGATGTGCATAGATGTCTATTCAGCATTTATTTCTTTATTTAAATCCTATTGAAAGGAAAAAAAAGAGGCTGAGATGACACATTTAACCTCCGGTTAATCAGAAAGTTCTCTATTGCTTATGGGTCAGAATGAAGTTCCCCAAGAGTCGAAATTTCTCTTCTCTGTCTTCCAGCTACATATTAAAGGACTTAAGAGGTAAAGGATAAGTATGTCTCTATACCTGACAGAAGAGGCAGCATTCAATGCTATTGTTAGTCAGCTACCCATGGGACTGAGCGATAGGGACTCTTAAATTCCAGAGCCAGCTGTGACACTGGATAATCAGGGATAAGTTGTTAAGGCTAAAGCTAGTACAGTTGAAAATAGCCATAGAGGGCGCTATCTAGAGGGAGTGGGAATTTCACAAGGGAATGCCTTGAGTCCCTCCAAGGTACCAAAGCATGTGTGGAGATGAGCACCTCAAAGAGCTGTATTGGCCTGGTGTGAGTAAGAGGAAACCAAACTATTTTTAGAATTATGTAGTAGGGGGCCCCAGGTAAAAGAATGCAGCATACAGAAATAGAAAGTGCATCTGCCCCAGGAACACACTAGTCATTTGCAGCCCAAAGATGGTCTTTGCAGTGGCAATGGCCAGATTTCCCAAAGTGTGCCGTGACTCCTATATATAAGAGCACTCACGGCAACTGGCCCTTTCTGAGCAGCAGAGAGGCAATTTAGATGGTTGCTAAGTGACCAGATCTGCTCTGACAGGTACCGCACACAAACACACAGAAGCCCAAGTACACATGTGTAATGGTGCAACCCCTTACCAAGATTAAATCCTATCTCACTGTCAAGAGAAAAAGGATTCTCCTTTCCCTAATGCCCCGTGATTAATTGCCTAATCACAGACCCTCTCAAGCAAGAGCCAAAACACTGCTTCAGAGGAAGTGCCAATTTCTACATATTCCTCCCACGGGGGTATGCTCATCACCTCCTGTGACGAGCAGGGCAGGGCCATGTCTGCTGAGGAGGCCTGAGGAACCATAGCCCCTGCACATGGTTTTCCAGTGCCCATGCAAAGTGACTGATAGTAAATCCCAAAAGATGGGAGATGGCTCTCATTTGTCCCTCATTTTATCCCACTCAGCAGAAAGAGCTGAGGTTTGGCAGCATTTAAACGTGATCCTCTGTCCTGGTAGAAGATCTTGTGGACACAGAAACATGTGTAGATCCATTCAGAAATAAGCCCGCAACACTTACATCCAAAATACTTTGTAACAGTTATGTCTAGAGGTAGCATGATACTTGACAGAATTAGGAAAGTATCACAAAAAATTTCCACTAATTGATTTGAATGTGTACATTAAATTCTTTTAATAATATTTGCCCAGGTTGTGTTTACTTTCCATAAGTATTCAAGCAAATGAGTTTACAGCAGGAACATTTGTCAGATCGGTGACTTTGAAGCAAATATTTCAGAATATTCATTCAAAGCAAACTGAATTCACAATCAGAAGTGTTTGCACTGCAAATCTGGTTTAAAGAGTTATGTTCATCCAGACAATAAGCAGAAATATGTCAGGTAACCTCTGATCAATCAGACCAGGTTAAATTTCAAATATTTAATACTCACAAGAAACTGCTTATGAACAAACTACAGATCACTTGGAATTAATTGCAGAAGTATTTGGGAAATAATTTACTAGACTGGATAAATCTGATAATACCTACCTCATTGTGAGTGCATTTCTATTTGAATTCAGATAGGCAGGCAACCAAAGTATTATAGTAAAAGCTGACCAGAGGATGACAATTCTGTTTGGGGCGGTAATGTGTGTGTGGAACCCTAGGCAGAACGAGGGCTTGAACCTGCGTCTTCCATCTCCTACACAAGTTCCTGACAAAATTCCTACAGAATTTCTCTCACATCCAAAAACCTCCCTGGTTAAAGTTTTGTGGAAACCAATAAATTTTGACAACATATTTCTGACCACCTCTAACTACAGCACACCTTAAACCTCAGAACAAAACTGTAAATATCTCTTTACTCATATTTTCCCTAACAAACAGTCCAGAGATTTAGACTTTCCTTAGGGTTCAGCAGCTGAATACATCTTGCAGTGTTGGAGATGTTCAATTACCCACTGCAACAGAAGCTTGGAAGGAACATACACCATACAATATCTTGCATTTCCCCCCACGTTGTACTGTAGCTTGGTGTCTGTTAGACCTGCAGCATATCCAGCTCCTTTTTCATCAATGGCTCTTGATGAATTTAACATTAGCTCTCATACAGACTACAGATTTAGAACAAATAACCCTTTCATTCAGTTAATACCGGCAACATAGCTATAAAGCTGTAATAGTTTATGACTTCAGGACATAACCTGCAACCACAGACAATACAAATTATATTGCATTCTTGTGTTTTATTACTCATTGAGGCCCACTAAGAGATTCAGAACTGTTTCATAGTCAAGGATAGTAGCTCTTTATTCTTTTACCTCACAGCTGAAAAATGGCTTAATTCTGTGACCCAACATGCTATAAATCTTTGTCAAGTTAGCCCCAAAATGGCATTGAGTTCAATGATCAGACAGCAGAAATACTAATTTATATAGGCTTGAGACAGAAAATACCTACATAAATAGAATTCCTTCTCTGTAAATGTAGTGGTTACTCAGCAAATGGAAAGATGAGTGCTGTTTTAGAAAAGGATGTTTCAATCATCATTTGCAAAGATACCTGTGTTATTTAATGAAAAGCACATTACAAATTGCAGATGTATTTTGTAGTGTTGTTCGTCTTTTAGCTTTGTAGAAAGATGCTGAAGAAATAATTAAAATTGCTATTGCACCTTCTTAATCCTACCTCTTCTTGTCTTGGCCTAAGGTTAGGGCTATGAAAAGGAACAGAAAGGATGAGCCATGCTTTCTTTAAATGGAAGGTCTAAATAAAAAATGAAGATAATGGTGCTTCAAGAATTGCTGTGGACCAGAGGGAGAGAATGCAAACCTGTCCTGGCTTTTAAAATAGGGAAAGGCCATGTACTTTTATGCTGCACCTGCTGCTGGAGCAGAGCTGTATTTGTAGAGGGCTGCAGTCCGATCTGCATATCAAATAGCTGATTTGTAGATGAGGTCATTCATTTTGTGGTCGTATGTTTGCTGTGTTGGGGATGGGCTGTTGCCTAGCAGTAGGCCACAAAGTCCCAGCAGGTTTCCTGAGTCAGCAGCCCTCCTCCATCCCTGCTCCCTCCCATTTTGAATTCAAATCCAGGGTTGACCTTAATAAATAAAACTCTGAAACTCATTTCTAAATTCAAAGCACACGTGATGTATTATGAGTTGACAGTTTCCTTTGATAATTCCAAATCCTTAGGTGGTTACTCTATAAACAAAACAAAAATCTAGGAACGTTCATACCATGTGAATGAAGGTATGACAGATAATGCATTATTACATAAACACCATGACACTGTCTTTGGCTACCATGGCATATGAGGTATGTTGTTTTGCTAGTGTAATATGAATGAGAGGATTAAAAGATTGGTGCTATATCTATTTAAATTCATAAACATGTCAAACAATTTTGTAAGATAAAATCCACTTTTCATGCATCAGTTATACCCTTACTGTTAATTTTGACAGCCATCTCTCAGTGCTATACTTATTTGAAACATTTTAAGGGTGTATATATTTTAGTTTCAAAAGCAAATTAAAGATACTTGTTTGTCTGTTAAACCCAGCACAGTAAGCCACTATTTAAAATAAAAAAAAATTAGGCAAAGAAGGTGACATGCATAAGTTGAGGTACAAAACTGCATTTAAAAATGTCATGCACATATTTTGCCACTTATCTGCAGCCATTAACTGAGTGGAATTACATGTATGGATTTAGGGCTTTTATTTTAGAAGTATACCCTGACAAACGGGATGTGATCAAGTCATGACATTGAGTGCAGGATCCGTATTCACTTTTTTGCCAAGAAATATATTTTTCTCCAAAATGTTTAAAAATTTTTCTAGAAAGAAAGGGGGAGAGGGGAAAACCACCACCCCTAGCCCCAAAATAAAACCAAGCATTTCAGTACAAATTGGAGCCTACATAGCTCAAAGTAAAATCTTGCAAACTCCTATTAGAAGCAGGAAATGTCTAATGGAAAACTTGCAAACATCTGATACATGAAAGGGAATGCACAAAGCAGGAAAGCAAAGAGAGGCATGAACAGCTAATTGCTGCAGCTGCTATGCAAGTTAAATGAAACACAGCAAGATATCAGTGAGCGCCATGAAACAGGGGTATACTAACCACCACTGTAATAATAAAAAAATACGAGTATTAGTTTTAACTAAAGGAAGAACAAGAAAAATCGTATCTGTGATTGAGTTTAAGAGGGTGTTTTTGAATGTGGCCACAGGCATCTTGGTATGTTGGAAACCAGCCAATTTCTGTTTTGCACACTTAGTAAGAGAATTCTTTAAAATTCTGTGCTTAATATAATTTTATTTCATTTTTTAAGCAATGTCTTGATCTGAGATAAAAACCGTCAGGATACCATACAGATGCCAAATTGATTGGTATTGAGTACGTATAGTATTTTGCAACTGAAAATTGCATTTACACTAGTTTTAAAGTCAGTCAGTCTACTTAACTTGCAATTTTGACAAGTATAAATGTATTGCACATGCATATGGGTGTTCATTGTATACATAGCACCAAATTTATATCTGTTGTAAATGACTGGATCTGCACTTACTTCAATTAAGTTCTGTGATAAGTTGGGCCCATCGTATTCACCCCGATTGCCTCTTGTTTGAATTTGTACACTAGATTAGGAATGCAAATACATTTACATGAGATGACCATTGCTGCACTCCTGACACACCCCAAATTCACAATGAGATAAGTGGGCATTTCCGGTGTGCTAAAAAGACAGAATTAGTCAAGAATTCATGGACTTTGTTTGCAAATATATCAAAATAAGTTCACAGATCTGATCTCACAGAAATAAGTCCTTTTGGTTTAAATCCTGCAACCTGTCGTCCCATGGACATGGATCAGTAGTGCTGGCCAAAAAAATATGGAAGAACATTTTTGCAGAATAAATAAATAAATACAATAAAAACAAAAATTTCAAAGTTTTGCAGCATTTGAAAGGAAGTAAGGTGTTTGTTCAATGAAATATCTTTTTGCAAAAAACAGAGTTCAAAATTTTAGAATTTAAAATCTTTGAAATTGCAGAAAGTCCTTTTTCACAAATGCATGGATTTTTGTTGTTGTTGTTGTTAAGGCCAGAAGGGACCACTAGATTGTCTTTTGACTTTGTTTATAATACAAGCCAAAGAATTTCACCCTGTTACCCCCGTAATGAGTTCAGTAACTTGTGTTTGACTAAAACATAACCTCCAGTGGGTATATTTGCACTGCAGTCACGGGCATGGGTGGCAAGTTTGTAGAAATTTTGGTGATGCCTAGAACCCCCCCCCCACAACTCTGCACCCCCCCAAACTCTGCACCCACCTGCCTAAGGCTCTAGGAGGGGGTTGGGGGGGAAGTCTGGGGTGCAGGTCCTGGGCTGGGGATTAGGGTGCAGGAGGGGTGCAGGGCACAGGCTTTGGGGTGGAGTTTGGGTGCTGGGTGCAGGCTCCGGGCTGGGGCAGGGGGTGGGTGTGCAGGAGGGGGTGAGGGGTGCAGGCTTTGGGATGGAGTTTGGGTGCAGGCTCTGGGCTGGGGGTGGGAATGTAGGAAGTGGTGAGGGGTGCAGGCTCTGGGAGTGAGTTTGGGGGTGGGAAGGGGTGTGTGGGAAAGGGGAGGTGGTGCACGCTCTGGGAGGGGGTAGATGTTCTGGGAGGGAGTTTGGGGATAGGATGGAGTGCATGGGTGAGGGCTGTGGGGCTGAGGATGAGGGGTTCTTGATGTGGGGGGCTCAGGACTGGGGCAGAGGATCAGGGTGCAGAGGGACGAGGGTTGGGGCTGAAGATGAGGGATTCATGATGTGGCGGGGCTTAGGGCTGAGGCAAAGGATCAGGGTGCGGGGGGATGAGGGCTCTGGCTGAGGCTGAGGGGTTTGGGACATTGGAGAGGCTCAGGGCTAGGGCAGAAGGGCAGAGTAAGGGCAGCCTGCCTTGCCAATAGTGGTTAGCAGGCACTAGGACCCTGGGGCAGCAGACAGCAGTTCTGCCAGGAGCCGTTCTACTCCGGCAACAGAAGCAGGCAGGGGAGAGGTGCCGTGCTGCTTTCTGTAAGGCAGGGACGTGGCAGGGCAGGGGAGGGAGACCCGCGGGGGCTGGGTCCGATCTAGGCAGAGCTGAGGGAGAGACCCAAGTCCAAATATTGCTGGAGCAGGGCCCTGTCATAAACAGATAGCTAAGGGTTAATGTCTCTTACACCTAGAAAGAAGTTCCTGAAACACCTGACCAGAGGACCAATCAGAAAACCAAACTTTTTCAGATCTGGGTGGAGGGAGTTTTGTGTGAGAGTCCTTTGTTCTTGGGTCTTCTGTCTGCCTCTCTCTCAGCTATGAGAAGTGATTTCTGTTTCCTGCTTTCTAATCTTCTGTTTCCAAGTTGTGAGTACAAAAGATCAGATAGTAATTTATATATTTTTTGTATTTACATGTCTATAGTTGCTGGAGTGCTTTAAATTGTATTCTTTTTGAATAAGGCTGTTTATTCAATATTCTTTTAAGCAATTGACCCTGTATTTGTCACCTTAATACAGAGAGACCATTTTTATGTATTTTTCTTTCTTTTTATATAAAGCTTTCTTTTTAAGACCTGTTGGAGTTTTTCTTTAGTGGGGAACTCCAGGGAAATTGAGTCTGTACTCACCAGGGAATTGGTGGGAGGAAGAAGTCAGGGGGAAATCTCTCTGTGTTAGATTTACTAGCCTGATTTTGCATACCCTCTGGGTGAGGGGGGAAAGAGAGATTAACTCTCGGTACTTCTGTTTTCCAAGGCTGGGAACGGGGAGGGTGGAATCTCCCTGTTTAGATTCATGGAGCTTGCTTCGGTGTCTCTCTCCAGGAACACCTGGAGGGGGGAAGGGAAAAGGTTTATTTCCCTTTGTTGTGTGACTCAAGGGATTTGGGTCTTGGGGTCCCCAGGGAAGGTTTTTTGGGGGACCAGAGTGCCCCAAAACACTCTAATTTTTTGGGTGGTGGCAGCTTTACCAGGTCCAAGCTGGTAACTAAGCTTGGAGGTTTTCATGCTAACCCCCATATTTTGGACGCTAAGGTCCAAATCTGGGACTAGGTTATGATAGGCCCCCAGCCCTGAATATTCCTGGTGCTCGAGCACCACAAACATATATAATCTGCCACCTATGGTCACGGGGTGTGATTGCAGCTCATGTGGACGTACCTAAGTCATCTTTAATCTAGTCAATTTGGAAACTAGCAGCAGTGAAGCCGTAGCAGTGTGCACTTTAGCACAGGCAAGGTAGTACAAACCCACCTGGAACCCTAGGTAATTACTTGCAGAGCTAGCCTGCACTGAAGCCATTTAACTTCCAGATGTTGGTTCTTGTTATGATTTTCTCCACTAGATTAAAGAGCCCTCTAGTATCTGGAATTTTCTCCCTGGGAAGGTACTTACACATCATAATCAAATCACTCATTTTCCCCCACTTTCTCCCCCTTTTTTCTATTCTCCCACCCCCATCTGCCATTTTGCCACTGACTAAAATAAAATAAATTATGTTCAGGCTTTTTTTCGTTGTTGTTCACTTAAATTTTATTTTCATTTATCCTTTTGCTTTTCTATAACTTCTCCAAATTTTCCCAATTTACAGAAAGGAAAATCTGTGTGTGTGTGTGGGGAGGGAGGGGGGAATGTGACCGGGCAACAAATTTCTTACCAAACAATTGGAAAAAAAGTGTAAAGAGACATTTTTTCACAATTTTTTTAAAAACCATTTTCACTGAAACCACATTTTTCAAACAAAATATTTTTCAGCCTGTTTTTTTTACCATTTCTGATTATCATGATCTTTGCTGTGGGACAATACTTGTTTATATGGAGATATTAAATCTGAACCATCAGTCCTTAGTTATGTTTCAGTTCAGCAAAGCATGTAGGCATGTCTTCTAAGCATCTATTCCACATGCACTTAAGCCTGTGCTTAAAGTTAAGCATATTCTTATATGCTATGCTGAATAGGGAAAAGTGCAAAACAGAGTAGTAAAACTCACTGAAGTCCATTAAAGCCCAGTAGCCTATAAAGTCTACAGGATTTTGTGTTGTTGTTCTGCAATGAAAAGTAGAATGGTAATAATCTGCAAGATCTTGTGACTGAAAGAATTCAGACCAGGCCTGATTGAAGAGAGAAGGTTTCCTTATAGCAGTCCTAGGTAAATTCATTATCCTATAATGCAAAATTAAAAACACACATCTGCCTACATTTCAAGAATACTGGGGGACTAATATTCACACATTTACTCTTTGTGTGGGTGGGGGTGGTGAAGAGGTTAATTTCAGACACATTTTAGGGATCCGCCTGATGGCTGCATACCAGGCATATGTCAGAAATAAGCTATCAGTTAAACCAAAACAAACAAAATATTCTAAATCATATTTGATATTTTCTATATCTTGTCATTTAACTTTAAACATTTACAAAATATATATTTTTAACTCCTCTTCCTTTTTTCCTTTTATTTTCTTTACTCTGATCCCCATGCTAGGCTTTTCATTGTACAGTAAAATGTTACCATTTCTGATTATCACTTGTCAAGTAATAGCCTGCTTGATACCTTATACACCCAAAACTCCCAGTGATATCAGCCAGGAATGTAGGATTGAGCCCTTTCCTTGGTAGCCTCTTAAAATAATATCTTTTGTGCTGTTTGAAGTAATAAGCAGCAATCTATAGTGATAGGCACTTAACAAATGAAGATGGAAGACAATTAAATTGGACTCTTAAGAATTTGGGGATTGATTCACCACAACAATGTAACACTGTTTTAAGGAGCTGTAAAAATGATTTATACTGATGTAACTCCAGAGCAAAAAGTGTTGAATTCGCCTCTTTCTTTTTTATATTCACTTTCTGTTTGGCCATTCTTATTTGTATTCCTTTATTTCCTGTGTGTAAAGCTTCACCATACCATTTGGAAATGTTTTCAGAATATTAAACAGGAAACAAGATTGTTTCCTAATTATTAAGGCCAGATTCTCAAGTCAATGGGTCTTATTCAAAAAGTAAAAGATACTATAGTGTGAATAAAGACAACAGATTTAGACCCTAGATAGGTATCATGAATTCTAATATTTTCTCTCTCAATATTAAATAATCTTATGCACTATTATTTTTAAAATAATGTACATCAGCTCCATTGACCAAATAAAAAAAGGGTATTTCCAAACTCCCAAATCCTGTTTCCTTCCTGAAATGGTCTATTGTTAACAGATGATAAAATAAATGAAGACAAACCTTTAAAAATGTTGAGAAATTCTACTGTAAAGTGAATATAGGTAAGGTAAAAATAATGTATGTACACTTATGTGGGACTGATAAAGTCTGAGGAAACCTGGAACTGTCATTATGTATAGTAACAAGCCCATACCTGCTTATATGTATTCACTAGCATAAAAATGTCAGCCATTTTTATGCACGCTCGCACCAAATGCAGAATGGAGCTGCACTCATTCCATCATGTCAGCCCATATGCTTTTTATCTCTTCGAGAGGGGCTTCCCGTACTCATACAAACATCCCCTTGCTTACCACAGGCAATTTTCAAAAAATGTTTTCTTTGTTTTTAAAATGGAACAGAAAATCATATTTCTCAAACGAGATAAATAAAGACGAGGCTTGATCTGTATGCCTCACTTCAGAAAGCTGCTCTGCATTCAGGGGTTAGCCTGGGTGGAGAATGATGCTGTTGTCTCACAAAGGAGTCATGTTGCGCTGAATCTTTGATTAAAGGACAAGTGGCTTTATTAGGCCCCTCATTGCGCTTACATTCTGCTCATGCAATTTGTACAAAATTTCTGAGTGATCCCTTTGTGAATATGGACCTCAACTGAATCAAAGACAAGCTCTTTTTTCCCCCTTATTTTTCTGCTATCACCCTCTCTCTCTTTTAGTCCGTTCACCAGGCAATCTGAGATTAGGAAAGAAAAACACTATGGATTTAAAATTCTAATGAATGGAACACTCCAGAAATAGATGTGACTTTTGGTATCTTTTACAGTTTCCCCTTAAATTCTGTGGTGTTCCTATATAAATGGTGCATAACCTTGTGCTTTTCCTAATAGGATTTATGCTTGTCGGTTTTCTATATACCCTGCCACATTAGATAAAGAGAGCCCCAGAGTTCCTGTTGTAACCATGGCCACTCTTAATTCTCCATCCTTGGCAAATTTCTCTTGATGTAAAAGGCAATGCAAATGGGAGATGCACCAGCAGATACACAAACATGATAGCTGTGCATATCTTTAAGCAAAGGAATGCTTGCGAAAATCCAAGCGAATTTGTAGGTATTCTCTGAGAACACTTTTTAGAAAATCATCTAAATCTCAACATCTGCAATTTTAAAAACAAAGCAAATATAGAATTGGCCTAGATTAAAACCCATCTTCAGTCAAATATCACACAGGCTTCACGCAGGCTCTAGAAGCTGAATTCTTTATGCATCTGCCCAAATTGAAAAGGTTATTTCACTGTCTTCAAGATGACTCTTGAGCTGAAGGCAGAGCTAAGGGTTGTTGCCCTGAAAGAAGGGGAGTTGCTAGGAGATAAGTCCAAGATTTCAGACAGCATTGGTTGGAGTTATCTCTAATTGACAGCTGCTTACCCTAAGGGTCTAATTCTAACCTTGAGACCAAATCCATAATGAGAGGGCAGCTTTCCTTCACCCGTGTTTTTTGGCTAGGGCAAGGAGATTACTGCAGGCCTGTTCTTCTCTGGTTTTTGTTATGCTTCTTTTAGTGGCACATCCCTGTGAGAGTTAGAGCCTGCTGTGCTTTCTGAGGCCATAGTTTGCCTCAGTGAGCGCCTGTCTGATTCATACCACCTGAATAAACTTTCTGTTACAGTTAGGATGGTCTCACATAAAAAAAAGGAGGGGGAGGGAGGCAAAGAAAACTTCTTTTAAACTTAAAATGATTTAAGGGCTTATTTTTTTAAGCATGTATGTTCTACTGTTAACCCTTTTTCAGGGGGTCTTAAACTGTCATTGTTAGTTTTAAATTAAGCCCATGCTGTTAGCAAGTTGCTGTTATTTAGGATTTGAAGCCAAACAAAGAGTAACATTCAAATAAAGATTAACAGAGCCTAGAAAATAAGGTATTTTTATGGAACCAGATGTACTTGGATGCTGATTTATGTAGAAAGCCACTTGGAAAAATTCAACTTCTATTTTAAACAGAAGTTACCTATAAACAGCTCAACAGTAGAAGATAAACTTAACAAGCCACATTTTCCCCTCAGTTACATTGGTGTAAATCTGGAATCCCCACACTAAAGCCAATGGAGTTATTCTGGATTTACACCGCTGTCAATGAGAGCAGAATTTGGCTCCACACTTAAATTGGGGGATCTTATACTAGATAACTCATTGGCTTTCCACCCTGACCCAAAACAGAAATATTTAAGTTTAATGGACACCTGAAGACAAAGCTAAAGCAAAGGACTGCACAGATGATATTGGAAACACATGGTTTTTCTTAAAGAAAATAATCTTATGAGTTCTTGAACCTTAAATGTTGTCATTTCCCATCAATGAAAATTGCACATTTTGTAATGCTATTAGAAAGGAAATAGATTTTTTTAATGTTCTTAATAATGATAAAATATGCTGACTCTACAGCTATTATCCACAAAATGGATAATACAGAAGAGAAGTGATACATGAATGCTTCTGATATTGTGTGAATTCTGGTGAAAGGTGCTTTTCAGGCAGCCTAGAGCTTGATATCTTTTACTGTCATTATGCACAGAGCAGAAGCAAATAGCTCCACTGATGTTCACCCATCTGGCCCTTGGCAGAACCATCTCTAAGGGTATGTCCACACTGGAACTGGAAGGTGTAACTGCAGACTTGAAGATCTATACTGATGCTAGCTCTGATGATGGTAACACGCTAAAAATAGAGGTCTGGCTGAAACGGTCTAAGAGGCAGGAGCGGCTGGCCACTTTGAGTATATGCCTACGATCTCAGATGGCTCATACTTAAGGCAGCTACCTCCACCTACTGCTGGCACCGCTGTGGCTATGCTTCTGTTTTTACCCAGTTCTCAGCATGGGTAGGGGGTTCCGCAGGGAGGCGCTGACTGATGGCTGATGGCACCTCTAGTGTGTGTGTGGGGGGGTTGGGGGAGGGGACTCAGTAAGGGAAGGTGAACAGTGAAGGATAGTGAAGAGGGGAGGCTCACACCTTGGCAGTGCTCTTGTCCCTGTTCTTCAACGAGTATGTTAAAAAAGGCAACATGCAAAGTCCCCAGAAAAATAAACATTACTGTGGAGGCTGATGTCACCTGAATGTAAGCAAGCAACTCAACAGCATGTGCATACATACACACTACCTATCTAAGGTACTTATATGGCCCCCATTACCCTATAGCATCTGAGTGTCTCACAAGCTTTAATGTATTTATTCTTACAACATCTCTGTGAGGTAGGGGAGTATAACTATTTCCAATTCACAGATGGGGCACTGAGGCCCAGAAAAACTAAGTGACTTGCCCAACATCACACAAGAAATCTGTGACACAGCCAGGCATGGAACCCAAGTCCTAGGCTAGTGCCCTAACCACTGGACCCTCCTTCCTCTCACACAAATGCTTGACACCAATGAATCCCCATTTCAATTAAGCATATTTACTTAACATGGAAATTTCTATCATACACTATATACCAGTGCTGCCTGTGAAATCCAGAGAACTTTGCCCCCAGCCAACCCCCATCTCCCTCTCTATCATTCACAAATAGATATTTTTATATTCTTAAGTCTCCACATAAAACTTTGACTATAGCTCAGTGTCATAGGTCAGATATAACATATTTAGAGTAAATTTTTTGTTCAACTTTTATAAACTTGTATTTATTGGAAAATTCACAATGGCATTAACATCAGAAGGCCAGCTGGAATGTATGTGGTAGAGCAGCTGTTCTCAAACTGTGAGTCGGGACCCCAAACTGAATTGCAAGCCCTTTTTGATGTGGTCGCCAGGACTCTGAACTCTGCCACCTGTGGGGGGTGGAGCTTTGGTTTTGGCTTTACCCCCTTTTTCATAGGGTGGCAAGGCTCAGGATTCAGTCCCCCCACCCAGGGTCATGTAGTAATTTTTGTTGTCAGAAGTGGGTCATGGTGCATTGAAGTGTGAGAACCCCTGTTGTAGAGGAACAGCTAAGGGCCAGTGTGCTGAAAACAGAACTGGGAGTCAGCACACAGGGTTGGCTCCAGGCACCAGCGCAGCAAGCACGTGCCTGGGGTGGCAAGCCATGGGGGGCGGCCTGCCAGTCACCGTGAGAGCGGCAGTCAGGCTGCCTTCGGCGGCATGCCTGCGGGAGGCCCGCCAGTCCTGCGGTTTCGGTGGAAGTTCGGCAGCGGGTACACTGAAGACGCGGGACCAGAGGATGTCCTGCAGGCATGCTGCCAAAAGCCACCTGACTGCCGTGCTTGGGGGCGGCAAAATACACAGAGCCACCCCTGTCAGCACAGCTACATTCTTTTCTTAGCTTGAGTTTGGGCAAGTCACCTACTATATTTTTATAATGGTACTTAGCCACCTCCATAAATTGCTTTGAGATTTGCAGATGGAAAGCAGAAGCAAAACAGTGCAGAAAGAGAAGCACTATTTGATTTACAGATTCCAGGGACATGATATATACAAAAGATTAAAGGCACAATTGTGGTGTGTATTATGCCAACACAAGGAAACACTCAGCACAAGGAATCTAAGAAGCATAAGAGATTTCCTTACTCCTCTGCATGAGATACCCATATCATGGGTCATACTGTAGGCAGCTCTCTTGATTCTGACCCTCCTTTCTCCATACCCCAGTACACTATCCAGTGCAGCTAAAGCACTGTTGGCACAGAGGGGGAAGTAAGATTCACCAGCTGTAAGGCAAACAAAGTTTCCGTCCCTCTGGAGTAAGTGGAAGGAGATGGAGAGATAGTGATTCTCTGAGTCACAGGGACATAAACCTTCTGATTAACTATCCCAAGTACTGAGTTGTACCTAATCCTCACTTTGGTGAGTTACTCCTGGATTGTTTTTCACATTTCAAATTTTCCGGTTTTCTTGGGGACATCTCTCAATATTCAATAAGAAATACAGTTAAAAGCAGGAGGTTGATTAGAACAGAGAAACAAATTAATTTCTCTTTAATTAAAAAAAAATAGAAATGCACAGGTGGGGCTTTATCCAGCTCCCACTGAAGTAAGTGGAAGTAGGAATCGGCCCCTAATCTAGAACTGTGGAGCTCCTGTACCTTTTTTGATTATATAGAAATCTGATTTAATAGCTAACTACTGACAACATTTTTCCTTGTTTAGAAAAGAAATATTTCTACTTTAGTAAAAATCCATGAATAAATCTGCACTTGCTCAAACCTGTCCTGCTTTTATGTGTGGTGTATAATCTGTACAATAGGCAGAAATTCCCCTTCACACGTTTCAGGGTGTTTCACGTCTGCTCCTTCTTTTAGCAGTACCATTTCCTGGCCCTCTTATGGCAATATGGTAATGTAACAGCATAACAATAATAATAAATAATTATAAAGCTAACCCTGGTCAGGAAACAAAAAAAATGTTTCTCTAATCCATGTTAACCACTAAAGTATTTGGATAGTATTCAGTTTACAAGCCTCTTTCCCTCCAATACATACATGCACAAATTTCCCTGGTAGACGTGGACAAGCAAACATTTTATATCCTCTTTTGTAGTTCTAGATGTTATTACATTTACTCTGATTTTGATTGCTAGAAGGTTTACTTCTTGTACAACGTTGTTTTGCTTTTTAAATCAACATGTATCATTTCCTGCCAGAATCAGAGCATGTGACAGCTAATTTTAACTGGTTTCCAAAACTTTATGCTTGGAAAAATAATAATTTGATGACTTTAGATCTTAGCCTATCAAATGCAGACTTATTGGTGCTTTAGAGGTCTATTCAAAACCCAGCTTTTCTTGCAAGAGGAGACTTTCACAATTGGTAATGAGCACAGATTCAGAATTGTTTGTGAGCAGCTGCTTAGTAGGTAAGAGCTTGTTTGGATTCAATTGAACAGTGTTTTTAGAAGCAGTTACTGACCCCTGACCCTTCCTACAGACTGGGTTGATGGGATTAGGGAAAGCTAGCGTTCAGTTTACACTTGGCTATAACAAGCTGGCAAGAGATAACATACTTTTTAATTATCAAGTTACACCTCTGCCAAAGTTTGTCTGTGAATTTACCAGACGGGTCAATGAATGATAAGAAATCAAGCTCAGCCACAGAATAATAGCTATTTTATGAAACAGACTTGTGAAAGATATAATTAATATCATTATGTGATTTTTCTCTCACAGTTATTTCAGAATTTGCAGCTTTAAACTGAAAGTTTTATGCATGTATTATATAGACAGAGCCAATAGGAGGGAGAATGTTTATATGTGTGTGTGCATAATAAAATAGGTTTGGGTTACTTATAAGAATTGCAAAAATATAGATAAGGAGATTAAAAAAAAACCAAATCAAGATTTTATTTAGTTTTGTTTTAAATGCTTTAAAGTTTAAAAACTGTTTAGATCTACAAACCTCATGCCAGGGAAATTAAAGAAATATTTACAGTTATCTAGGTAGAATTTGCAAAGATTTACCCAACAGTCTTCAGTCATGAGAAAAGGAGACCAATACAGTATTATTCAGTTGAAACAACTAAAGGTTGATTGTGACATAATTATAAAACAATATTCAAATGCTTTAAAGATAGAGACCTACTCTCTCACTATTAAAGATAATCCAGAATTACAATGTTAATTATGTGGATTTTTTTACTGATTGGAAGTTATTGATTGGACTGGGCAAAAAACTCCCAATTAAAACCATTGTACATAATTTAACCATGATCTGATATGTTTTAAAAAAAACATTATTCTCTTAATCTACTTTGTGATGATAAATTTTGCCTTTTGCTTTCCATTCAAAGGTCTCAAAATGACAGATTCACCTTACAAGCCCAGTGTCATAGAATCATAGAATATTAGGGTTAGAAGAGACCTCAGGAGATCATCTAGTCCAATCCCCTGCTCAAAGCAGGACCAACACCCACTAAATCATCCCAGGGCTTTGTCCAACCTGGCCTTAAAGACCTCGAAGGATGGAGATTCCATCGCCCCCCTAGGTAACCCATTCCAGTGCTTCACCACCTTCCTAGTGAAATAATGTTTCCTAATATCCAGCCTAGACCTCTCCCACTGCAACTTGAAACCATTGCTTCTTGTTCTGTCATCTGCCACCACTAAGAACAGCCTAACTCCATCCTCTTTGGAACCCTCCTTCAGGTAGTTGAAGGCTGCTATCAACTCCTCCCTTACTCTTCTCTTCTGTAGACTAAATAAGCCCAATTCCCTCAGCCTCTCCTCATAAATCATGTGCGCCAACCCCCTAGTCATTTTTGTTGCCCTCTGCTGGACTCTGTCCAATTTCTCCACATCTTTTCTGTTGTAGGGGGCCCAAACTGAATTCAGTACTCCAGATGTGGCCTCACCAGTGCCAAATAGAAGGGAAAAATCACTTCCCTCAAACTGCTGGCAGTGCTCCTACTAATGCAGCCCAATATGTTGTTAGCCTTCTTGGCAACAAGGTCACACTGTTGATTCATATCCAGTTTCTCATCCACTGTAATCCCCAGGCCATTTTCTGCAGAACTGATGCTTAGCCAGTTGGTCCCCAGGCTGTAGCAGTGCACTTATCCTTGTTGAACCTCATCAGATTTCTTTTGGCCCAATCCTCCAATTTGTCTAGGTCAATCTGGACCCTATCCCTCCAGCATATCTACCTCTCTCCTCAGTTTAGTGTCATCTGCAAACTTGCTGAGGGTGCAATCTATCCCATCATCCAGATCATTAATGAAGATGTTGAACAAAACTGGCCTCAGGACCGACCCCTGGGGCACTCCACTTGATACCAATTGCCAATGAGACATTGAGCCGCTGATCACTACCAGTTGAGCCTGACAATCTAGCCAGCTTTCTATCTACCTTACAGTCCATTCATCCAATCCGTACTTTTTTTAACTTGCTGGCAAGAATACTGTGGGATACCTTATCAAAAGCTTTGCTAAAGTCAAGGTATATCATGTCCACTGCTTTCCCCATATCCACAGTGCCAGTTATCTCTTCATAGAAGGCAATCAGGTTAGTGAGGCATGACTTGCCCTGGTGAATCCATGTTGACTGTTCCTGATCATCTTCCTCTCCTCCAAGTGCTTCAGAATGGATTCCTTGAGGACCTGCTCCATGATTTTTCAAGGGACTTTTGCCATATTTTTCATTTATGACCTATGGCAAGTCACATAGGGCCAGATTAAAGTCAATTGAAATCAGTGGAAAGACTCCCATTGATTTCAGTGGGCTTTTGGATCAGGCCTTCAATCTTTCAGTTCCCCATGTGTAAAATAGGGGTAATAATACTTCCCCACCTCATAGGGGAGTTATGAGGCTAAAGTAAAGTATTGTATGTTTATGAAATACAACAGTAATGAGCTCCATTAAAAAAACCCAAACTTACAAACAAACAAGTCACATATGGTATTGGAAGGCCAGTCAAGGCCTACAAAGAATTAAGTTCCAAATGGGGGTTGGGGTATGTGGGTGTATTAGCTACACAAGGATATCTGATTGGATTACAGAAGGGGGTCGCTTTGCCCATCTACTCTTGAGGGCATTCTGTGCCAAAAAATTTAAAATTCTGCTCACAGTATTTTAAAATTCTGCACATTTTATTTGTCAAATAAATGTGGAGGCTCCAGCATGGCATTGGGGAGCACCGGTCATGCTGCAGAGAGGTGGGAGATCACTGTGCAGCTCCCATCTGGGAAAAGGACTTAGTGGTGAGGCTGCATCCAACCCTGACATAGTGCAAGGAATGGGCCTGCCCCAGAAACACTCCAGGGCCCTGCCCCTCCATGCCAGCACACCAGGTGTGGGCAGGCAGGCTCAATTAGTCTTGATCAAAGTGTGGAGGGTCTTAGGTCTTAGTGTGGGGGGATACAGGTGTGAGTTGAGGGTTCTGTGTGGGGCAATTTGGGTGTGGGTGGCTCAGTGTGGGATCCAGGTGTGTATGGGATCTGGATGCACAGGGGCTTGTTGGGGGGGGGTTCTGGGTGCAACTATAATGGGACTCTGCAGGGGGGTCCAGGTGAAGGTGGTTGGGGCTCATCGGGGGGGTCTGGGTGTAGGGGGATAGAGCTTGTCAGGGGAGTCTGGGTGTGTGAATCTCAGTGGGGGCGGGTTCCAGATGCTGGAGGCATGGGGCTCAGTGGAATCGGGATCAAGGTGCAGCTGGTTGGGGCTTGGTAGGGTGAGGATCTGGGTGCTGGTGGCTTGTTGGGGTGGTCCAGGTGCAGGGGGATTGGGGCTTCGTAGGGGTGGTTCTGGGTGTATGTGGAGGGGTGAGGCTCAGTGGGAGGGCCTGGGCATGAGGGGGGTCTGGATGCATAGGGGTTGGGTAAATGTGGATCCCTCCTTGTACAGTGATCCCACCCCTTGCAGCTAAGGAGTGATGGGTGCAGGAAGCATGGGGGGTAGGGGGAGAAGGGCAGTTTGCAGAGCTTCCTGGAGCCAGGGGAGAAATGTAGGGGTGGATGTAACCCTGCCCCGGATGCCGTGCAGGGGAAGAGGAAGTTCCATCCTTCCCAGCCCAGCCGGGACTAGCAGCTGAGCCCGGCGCAGGATAGAAGCCACCAGCCATGTCTTTCCCAGTCCTCTCCCCATCCCACAATGATTTACCTCTCTGCCAGCTGTCCTGGACACCCAAAACATACTACTGGGGAGGATCGTATGGCTGCTCCTGTGGCTTACCTTTGCTTCCCCATCAAAAAGTCATTTTTTCTGTGGGGAAGCAAAGAAATCTGCGAGGTACATGAATTCTGTGCATGTGCAATAGCACATAATTCCTCCAGGAGTACCCAAACTGCATATACAAGTGTGGAGAGATGCTGGACTGTGTGGTTCCAAAAGATCCAACTTTATATGGCATCGATGTCACTGACATGGCACAGAAGTGCTGAGGCTGGTGTAGTAATGCTGAGTAGTAGGAGCTGTGCTGCATATCCTGGCACTGAGATGAGGGAGTGTGGCTTTCACCTTCCTAATTCACTCACATTTCTGCTGTACAGGATCCAGTTACTGAATCTGGGCTTTAGGCTGGTGAAGTGGATTTCACCATTGGCCTCTTATATTGCTTATAATTGGCTAACGCACAGAGGAAACACCAAGAAACAACAAAATAAATAGATTTTGCTTATACAATGTAGCTATTCCCTCCCCCCAGCCCATAAAACACAAGTTCGTTATAAGTAGTCTCTGTAATACTGAAACAATTTACAACTTTTATTGTAGCTCAGTGGAAGTACAGTTTTGCTGTACCTGAGTATGTTATAAATAGTCTCTGTTGTTCATACCGATTTAAATGTTTGTACAAATTCTGCATGTCAGTATATGCACACATTATGGATAACATTCAGAAAGTTATTTTAGTGACAGAGCAATAGGTCTTCATGTAATTTTACGAGGCATTCTTAGATAATGTGTAGGTATATTTTGAGAGGTATTGGGGTACTTTGTCATTTGGTTCTACTTTGACAGTGTTTTATGAGTTGAGTACTCTCTGGCATACACTTTATTAGATTGAATTTATCTTGCTATCACTATGAAGGCTCCACTTTTATTCAAAAGGAAATCTTACTATCTCATTTCCACCTTGCCAGCATTGCAACATTTAACATAATTACTGTTACTATTGTTTGTTACAGCTCTGCTTGCATGTTAATGTGGGCTCCCTAAAATGTAAAATCATTGTCACTGATCTGGTCAAGCACCCAGATTGGTGTGAGGGGAATCCCAGTCTCCATATCTCCAGATGTTTTAAACCTCCAGAGTCTCACCAGAGTCCAGGCACTGTCCCGGTCTTTAGGCACACCCTCGGAATGCAGGCCCTCTGCCTGGCACCCCTGAGAGCTGTCACCATGTGACCCATCTACAAGGCTGGCGCTTCCATTTAGGCGGCCTAGGCAATTGCCTAGGGCGCCAGGATTATTGGGGGGTGGCATTTTGCCAGGGGGGGCAGCAGGCGGCTCCGGTGGACCTGCCACAGCAGTGCCTGCGGAGGGTCCCCTGGTCCCGCGGCTCCAGTGGAGCTGCCTCAGGCATTCCTGCAGACGGTCCGCTGCTCCTGCGGCTCCGGTGGACCTCCCGTAGGCACGGCTGTGGCATCTCCACCGGAGCCGCGGACCAGCGGACCCTCTCCACAGGAATGCCTGTGGCAGCTCCACCAGAGCCGCGGACCAGCGCGGGGCGGCGAAATGGCCCATGTGCCTAGGGCACTAAAAACACTAGCGCCGGTCCTGCCCATCTACCTAGCCTCTGGAACCAATGCTGCATCCTAACTCTCTCTGTGGCTTAAACACACCCTCTCCCAGAATCCCACCACTGGTGTGAGCCTTCTGGTTTAACTCTTCATGGGCCACGTTGGTAAATGTAGCACATAACACACAGAGACACTTTGCACAGATTCTAACACATTATTAGTCTTTACTTAATCAAACAAGAAATATACAGAGCCATACAAAAATAGTAAACTCCACATGCTTTTTTCTCTCTCCAGCTCACCTATCCCTTGGGAGACTATCTGTGTCATCCAGCTCCTGCAGCATCCCCATTCACCTTAAACTTGTGAAAAATGACTGAAGTCAGAGAGCAGATGGATCAGTTCCTGCCCTTTATAAACTCTAGTCCCTCTGTCAGGTGACCCCTGGATCAGCCTCCCCAGGTGATCCCAGACACCTCCCTGGCAACTTCATTGTTAGCAACCTCTCACCTGATAAATCAGTTCTCTGGTAGGGAGTCAGTATTTTCTAGAGGTATTACATTTCAATCCATGTGTACTTAAGACAACAGACCTCTTTTCTTATCCCTTTACCACCAAACTGGGATTTTAATCCAAAATGGAGATAACAGGACAACAAAGAAGGTAAAGAATCCCATGTCCAAAATGGAGTCTGTAGTCTGGTAAAGATACATACAGAAAGTTCATAAACTCACACAGAATTCATAAATCATCCAGATAGATTCCCCATATCATCATCACAATCACGTTTTTCATTGTTAATTAGTAGAAAACTAATAATCTCCATCTAGGATTGCTTTGGTCTTGGTGTCTTTTGGTGTGTGTGTGTGTGTGTGTGTGCGTGCGTGCGTGCGTGCGTGCGTGCGTGTGTGTGTGTGTGTGTGTAAGAGCCCGAGATAATACATTAAGGCAGCCCAGATTTCACAGAGGGAAAAACCTTCTAGATTAAAATAGCCAACAACAGCCCTAAGACTATTTGCTATAGTTTTCTTAAATACGTTCCAGTACTTTTCTAATATAATTACTGAAGACTGTTTGTATATCAATAGGACATTACAGCACATTAAAATATCCTTACTTTAGCTCTAATCTCAAACTAATGCAGTGTTGTATATTTATTCTTATGTTCTATCATAGATTTAAGATAAAGTACTCGTATTAATAGGCAGCATAATTTATGGGATGTGTAGTATTTATAATGAAACCTCTTAAGCGCTGTAGTGGCATAGCTGCCTACTTTATAGGTTTCCAGATATATTATAGGTAGATATAAAATGACTAGTGTCTGCCAATGCATTATGCTCGAGATACTGTATGAGTGTAGTCTGAGGATTCTAGACACTTCATCCATCTATGGTTCAGACTGGCCGATCTCCCAGAGCTCATAAGGATGTGTTTTACTTTAAACCTGGCAGTGGTACCATTGATATCAATTAGGTTTTCTCACATGCTTACAGTTAAGCATGTGCTTAAGTGCTTTGATGGATCAAGACCAATATGGGTATAATGATACTTACTATACTTTGTAAAGCACTTTTAGATCTTCAAATTAAAAACATTATACAGCCCCACCCATTTCAATGGGAGCTGAATCAAGCCCTCTAAGAACTAAGTAGAAGTAGCAATAACTACAATGTCAGCTTCCAAAGGAATGTAAATATTGGTTTGGGATGTGATAGTGGCATTTCTCTTGTGAATTAACAAGTTGTAAAGATGTGTATCCACAGTGATGTACAACATGTCACAAGATAGCGTATTATAAACAGTGTGTCACTGCTGTGCAAGTTAACAAAGTGTTTCCTTATAAATAAATTACCTGTGGGGCCTTCAGAACAGGAGCTACAACTATTCATCATAATATCCACATGGCTATCTTCAGGAAGTTTAAAATATCTTCAGTCAGAGAACAGGTTTTTACAGGTAGCACATACTGGGAGTTGTTTGCTCTTTGCAGTATTTTACATCTGCCACTAATGCAATAAATGGGGAGGCTGAAAACGAAACCGTATTATTAATGGTGACAGAAAGCTTTTAGCCAGGCTCCCCTATGCAGTGATGAATATTGTTTATCACATTTTACTTCTTGCTTTAAACTTCTCCTGTCAGAGTCAATCATTGATATAGGGGAGGAGGGACCAGATTACAGACAATGTGCTCTGTCTAATGGTAAGATCCTCTAATCAAAGGACACACTGGAAAAAAATAAATCAAGAACTGCCAGGCTAGATCACTGTTGAAAATATTTGTTAGCCAAAAATTGTCATGCCTCTCATGGCTCTAACTCTCATAGGGAACCATCATGCAGTCTGCACTTCAGGTTTTCCTGTAGTACCTAGAGAATAACGTTCCACCTGTTGTCTGGCAGACTGATAATGAAGATTAATTCGACTTCTTATTGAAAGTGGAAACCAGTTCAGAACCCAGACGTATATATGTATGACTTGGGTTTAGAAACTATCTCCCTCTTTCTTTACTTACCTTGATACTTTCTGTCATGGCAAAGTTACTGTACATTTTCAAAGCAGCAACACACATCTGAAGTATCACAATTGTCTCACTTTTGTTTGTTTAGATGTTCTCTTTTGTGAATTTCACCTAGTAGTATGGATGGACAATATGGAATGGCAACCTAGTATGGATAAAATAAAAACTTCCCTCCACTAGCGAAACCTTTGTCCAAAACTTGAAATGAACCTCATCTGAATATTTTTGGGTTCAAAAATATGTGTAATTTTCATTATTACTTTTCACTTTCTTGTGTCTGTCTTCACTTTCTGATTCTGACCAAGACCAAATACTCAAATGGTACAGAGGTGCTCAGATGCTGTGCTTATGACACTGCATCAAATGCTTAGCTAGTTAGTACAGATGACAAAAATTCATGGGTGAAGTCCTGGCCTCATTAAAGTCAATGGCAAAACTCCCATTGATTTCAGTGGGCCAGGATTTCACCCCATGAGAAAAGTGGTTCTCATAAGATTTCCAGCCTCATTTTGCTGAACTAAGAGATGTGGATCAATCACTAAACTTCTGTGTTCAAACTTAGAGTTGAAGTTGGTACTGTTGCTATCCAATGCTTTTCTTTGAATAGACATCTCTACTTCTTTCGTGCTTTCTGTTTTACAGTAAGCAATACTGTCCTGCGTTTCTGTTCCAGAGTGTGACAATGATCATTTATAAGGGGCTGCTCAAAAGTCAGTTTTCACAGTGAAGCTAATATATCTCACAAAATGTTTGGAATTTGGCAAATCCTGGAGCCTTTTGATGCAAATTCATGCAGTACATTTACTACATTTTTGTAAAGCCTATACAAAAATTGCAGTTTCACTCACATGCAAGTTAGTTGTCCAGCAATATAGCTGGAATAGAAATTAAAGAAGAAAGAGGAAATCCAGCACTGGAAGTTGCTGTTTGAACCAGAGACATAGGGGTACACTCTTCTCATTTTTTATTTTCAGACATGACTAAATACTAACTTTTGGCTCCTGGTCCCACAGAAGTCACTGGCACTTTTACCTTTGACTTCTTCATGAGCAGGATCAAGCAGTAAATTAAATAGATGTCCCCAATCTCTAGCACAGAAGAGATTAATTAGTAATGCAGAAACTGTAATTGTCAATATAGAAACAGAACTTGAAAGAGTCCCATATGATGCAATTTGTGCCAAGAACAGCTGTTCTACATATCATCAGGTTTGGAAATAAAAACAAGAAAGGTGACGTTCTCCTACCTGTCTGTGCAGAACTGCCAACCAAATGACACCCCACATGTATCATGGCAATTTGTTTTTCATTTTATCTTACTCAGTGAAGCTACTGTAACTTGGGTGGGTAGAAGATGCTTAGATGATATTCTGTATAACTATACACTTCCCCTCTTCCTGCATCTCAGCTTAACTCTTTGCTAAAGCACTGGCCAAGGTTCTGTCTTTTCAGGACTTTTCATAAAGCATTACACAGAGTTGAACCTGAGGGCTATTGTATGTGTAACAAGAGCAGCCTCATGGCCAAGGTGGAGTCTGCTCAGCTGGGTGGCTCTGGGTAAGAAAAGGCACCCCTATGAACTCAGCAAGGAAACTCTTTTCCACTGCAGGGTGCTTCAGGCTGGACCAAGGGGTTCAGAGGGGGATCAGGGCTGGGGCATGGGAGGGGCTTAGGGGTGCAGGCTCTGGGTGGCATGTACCTCAAGCAGCTCCCAGAAGCAGTGGCATGTCCCCACTCTGGCTCCTATGTGGAGGTGCAGCCAGGCAGCTCCATGTGCTACCCTGTCTGCAGGTGCCACCCTCACAGCTCCTATTGGCCATGGTTCCCAGCCAATCATAGACTATCAGGGTTGGAAGGGTCCTCAGGAGATCATCTAGTCCAACCCCCTGCTCAAAGCAGGACCAATTCCCAATTAAATCATCCAACAGATTTTTGCCCCATATCCCTAAATGACCCCCTCAAGGATTGAACTCACAACCCTAGGTTTAGCAGGCCAATGCTTAAACCACTTAGCTATCCCTCCCCCCAACCCATGGGAGCTGCAGAGCCAGTGCTGGGGGCGGGTGCAGCGTGTGGAGCCCCCTGGCTGCCCCTATGCGTAGGAGTCAGAGGGGGAACATGCTGCTGCTGCCAGGAGCCGTGCAGAGCCATGGCAGTCAGGGAGCCTGCCTTAGCCTTACTGCGCTGCCAACCAGACTTTTAACGGCCTGGTCAGCATTGCTAACCAGAGCATCCAGGGTCCCTTTTCGACCAGGCATTCCAGTCAAAAACTGGACACTTGGCAACCCAACAGCCAAGGGAGACTGTGGAGGAGACCTAGGTGCCTCTGGCAACCAAGGAGACTGCAGCTCTGAGACACTGTGGAGTTTGGTTTCACCAAACTACAGCTGCCCTGCCTGAAGGAGCCTGGGACCATGGCAGGGCACCACTCAAAATTCATGAGAGGGCACTACGGAAGGCAACCCACCCCAGCATACTGAATTATAGGAGCCATGCCCCAGACTGAAGGGACACTGGTAGGAAGTAGATTTAGACTCCATTCAGGTGTCAACCCTTGCAGGGCCCGGGGTTTGGACTTGGTGAAGTGGAAGGGTCTTGGTCCCCTCTACCTCCACTGCTTGAAAGACTGAGGCACCTTGACCAGGCAAACAAGGGGCAGGAGCTCAGGCACACCAGCCAGTAGGCTGCCTGGCCCTCTAAGCACCCTGCTACACAAAGCTATTAAACAGTAAACTTGTGTTTCTTACACAGACTTTTCCCCTTGTGTTTCAGTTTCAAAAATAAGGTTTCTACATAACATTTTCTATACGTTAGCACACGCAGCAAAACACATTCCCCTTTGATCTTCTCTTGTAGATGGTTTCTCGCTCTTTATTCTGTGACCACAGTACATCATGTGTGGCACCTGGACTCTTTGGTGCTTGAGGAATGGCAGCATCCTAATCCTTTCAAACACTTCAGAACCTGATCAGCAAGAAACCATCTGGGGATCTCCGAAGCTGACAGCAGTCCACCCGTTGGGTTAATAGCAGACTAGTCCTCTCAGTTGCTGGTGAATCAGAAGTCTGCAGCCTGCATCCACAGTGGCACAGGAATTGAGATCAGCAAACAAAAGATCCATTCCCTGGATCTCAGTAAGGTTCTCACTCTATATGGCACCATCTTCTGCCCATAAGCCCAGCTATGGAAGGGCAAGAATTCATTAACCCTCACCTCACTAAGTGCTGTCTCTTTCTTACTGAGACAGAATCCCAATTTAGAGCAATTAGCTGATAGCCAAGTGTAATTCCACAGACTCTGTACCTTCTGGTGGTAACAAATACTCCCCCAACTCTCCCTCTAGATCCACAGAACACACTGCTGTGGACCAAACATTACCCTAATGGATGGATTCTCTAGTAAATAAGGCTAGAATAGATCTGTATCCAAGCATAGTAAAGGGGTTGGGACCCAGCCCCCACAGCCTACACATCTCTTGGTCCTGCGAGGATCAGCTGCTGAGTTCAGGTGGACCCCAGGGCTAGTTTTGATTCCTATATTTATAACCTTTCCCCATTGCACTCTGATTTGTTCAGCTCTCAGAGGATGTCTAGCATGTGACCTGCCAGGTGGATTGCCAGCAATGAAAACTTACTACATCGCTGCAGAAGCAACTACTGAGCATATCTAGTAATGGCCATACCCTTGTCTGGATATTTCTGGGTCCTTCTAGTGAAGTTGCTCTGCCCTGCTCGCTGCACTTGTGCAGAGACACAGAAAATCTAACTAAGATCCATGTCTCCTCTCCAATGCATCTCTCCCCCTCAAAGAGAGAAACAAAGTCAGATGCTGCAATATAAAGCATATGGTTTACACCACTTGAATAATTCTGTAGCCATGTCAACTCATTTAAAATCTGATTTTATTCTGAAAAGTAATTGTATAAAATGGCACCTCCTAACTTGCAGATATGCTCCCTGTTTGTATGCAAAGTCACATCTCCATATGTTAGTGAAAAAATACATTTCTTCTATTGGTACTTTCCACTCCTTTTCATTCTGCAGAGCAAAGTCAGCCAAGAGATAGTGAGCTGAATTCTGTTACTTCTCATATAGCATCAACAGAATTAATTGCAAAGAGAAGGCCAGTCTGTTATACTTGAGCAAACCCACTGAAGGTAATGGGGTTGCACAACTGTCATTAACAGCACATTGGCAAGCATAACAGAAAATAAATTGGCGTGTACAACCTTCATTAGTGAAGATGAAGAGCATTTCTGAGCTGTTGAAGTTAGGGACCGTGATTACAAGAATGGCATTCTGATTTCAAGTAGAACCTCTAAGTATTACAATAAAAATGAGTAATAATTAACCCAGTTTGACTTTCACATTGTAGAGTAAGTTGGCAGGGCATAACTTCTTATTTGCGAAAATGAGCATAACTGATATGGAGATGATGCCGATAGACAATAAACATGAACTCCTACTATACCATTTAGTCACTTTTCCAAGTAGAATTGGACGTTAAGGTTAGCAATTTGTCAAATGTGAAAAATAAGCTAAAATTAGCAATGTATTTGTGAAACTCTCTAACAGCTCACATTATCACAAAAAGTACAAAAAAAAAGAATTAGTATTTAAATTAAAGAAAAAAATCTCTATTGAGATTGGTGGTGATGGATCAGCTAAGGCTCATGCAGAACCAGTTCTAATCCAGAGAGAGTTTGGCTTGAATAAAATAAAATCTTCCTGTGAGTTGCTTCCTAAACCACTAAAAGGGCAACATGTTTCACCAGAATAACAGTGTATATGGCGAGACGAGGCTTAATTGATGGTGGCACTCCATGGCAATAAAATAGGGACAAATTCTGTGGGTTTGTACAGAGGAAATAGCAACTAGCCTGCTTAGTGGAAAAATGAAGCAGAGATTAAATATTAGGCAGGTTTATTCAGCATTCTGTACCTCCACAGAGCATTCTTCGACAGCTGCATATTTGGCTGAGGGAGGATCAGGCTATGAGCTCTCATATATGTGCTGCTCCTCCACCCGTCAAGCCTTGCTGGAGTGTTGGCTACTTGCCAGACCCCTTGCTGTAGAAACCAGACAGCTGCCAATTCAAGATCAGGTGCAGGCCCTCTAAGGGACCAGACCACTGCTCTGAAGAGCTGCACCAGGGGACACCAGGCACACCCATGTTCTGGTAATATAGTAAAATACCAAGTAGCAGAGTGCAGAAGTAAATATGACCGAACACACAAGAATGCAGCAGAAGCGCCCATCATTGAGCAGCCTCCATGATCCCCTGTCGTTTTTATTACAGTAGAGGAGGATGGCGCACTCCCATCACTTGAACCTTAATGTCTCTTGATCACATGCTTCTGATCCTCTCTGCAGTCTCCCCACACTGTGTAGCTGTTGCTACCCCAACAGCTGGTTGGATTAACTTCTCAGATTTGCTTTGTAGTTATTTGGACCAATGTGGGATAAGGAATAACTACTCTGGGGCCTGACACACACATATGACGCCCCACCTCACCCCCTTAATATATATATGTTTTCCACAAAGTTAACCCTACTTACAATAAACTGTCCTAGAACCAACTCCAGTGTGTAGACTTTCAGTACCTCTGAGCTGGTGCATTCTCCCCTTACCCAGGGTTTTCAGGCAGGTTGTGGTCCCTGATAAGCTCTTTGCTCACACCACCATAGAATGGACACCTGCTCTACACCTCCCAGCCCACACTGTGGGGCTTCCTTCCTCGTAAGTCCAACCCTGCACCGGGGTAGGGCTGACTGAACAGGTCTCACTGGTGCTAAGGCCTCTGACTCTTAAAGGGAAAGGCCACCCTGTTACAGGCCCCTAACAACAGTTTGGTTATTTGTGTAATTTTAAAAGCCTGGTTCTACAATGGGATTATTTTTAGAAGGGGAAAATAAACTGTCAAATGTCAAGAAAGTTGCCAGTCTAGCAAACAAAAACATATAGAGTTAAATGATGGTTTTGCTAGAAGTCCTGTGTAAGGGGAAATACAGTCTGGGAAGCAGATTGTGATTCAGAGTCATAATCTACATCTTGCTTTCTCCTGCCTTCAAGGGAGAAAGTACCCAGCCCCAAACAATATGCCTTTGATGCAAGGGCATAGATGTGCTGCCCAGCACATTGGCAGAGTAAAGTCAACTCCCCCACTCCACACATATACATACCCATTAAGTGCCTTGAACAAGAGCACAGGATTATCCACAATCTGGGCCATATTTTTTGCTCTTTAAAAGAAAGAGACACAGCATAAATATCTTTGGCTTTGCCTGTAAGGTTTTATTTGTATTTATTTCTTTTGTGAAACTCCAAAGTTATGCAAATATCCAATAATTTGGCTCAGAAAATAAAATTAAAAAGCACACGTATCCTGGTACTAATACACATACACAAAAGGTGATTTAGTTAATGAAAGGTGATTTTTAACTTCAGAGAATATGAAAGCATAAAAAACTAGAGAAAGGTAATAGTGCTCTAAAGAATCGGTTGCATGTTAAAGAACTCAATTTTGGCCTATATTATCCTCTGTCTGTTGAGATCAAACTCTTCCTAGTGGTTAAAGCAGAGACTTCGGAAGTAGGACTTGAGTTCTATTCAAAACTCTGCCACTGGCTTGATATGTAACAATGGACATGTCAAATCATCTCTGCCTCAGTTTACCCATCTGGAAAACTGGCAGAAAATACAGTTCCTAGCTTGCTTATGGTGTTATTAGATTTAATTCATTAAAGTTTGTAAAGCATTGTTGGAGAAAAGGCCCCATTAAAGCACAAAGTGCTGTCCTGGCTTCTGTGCAGTCAGGAATGATTTGGCCTAGAGGAGTAAGTTATTATTTCCTTGTTGGGAGGGAAAGGAGTAGACCTAGTCAACATGTTCTGAATTTTGAAATGTTGACAATGTCACTGAAATCTCAAATTACAGTGGCAGGGGAGGGGGAAGAGAAAAATGTCAACTTTTCTGCAGTTTTTGTGAGCAACTCTAGAAATGAGTGAAGGAGATATACAGCACATTGTATACTCAGCCTAATTTATTGAGAAGCATGTTCACTTCTGAATGGGGATACTTGTGGTAAAAGAAGAATGTAGCATTCACCACCCAGCAGATTCTTTGGGCTATGCTCAACACAAGGGAGGGTGGGGAAATTTAGAGAGCTGGCTGTACCTGCACCAGCCTACTCAGGCATCAGTTTGAGCAGCCTAGAAGCAGTTCCAGTTTACACCACTGATGTAAGATACCTAAAGAACCAAAGGGACCTTGCACTAATTGACATTCACTATAGTGACCCTATGTTCTAGTCTCATCTCATTTCTGACACTCCCTGGTCTGCCCCAACACATTTTATCTCTCCACTGTAGAACTGCTTTCTACATTTGAATGGCACAAAAAGGCACCATAGCAGAGCGTCTAGCTCTGCATTTTAAATCCACCCCAAATGCATGTGTCTGGGATGTCGATCAACATCACCAAGGAACTCTCACCAGTAGAAAATCCCCTGAAAAACAGAAAACAGACATGGGCCATTCTATTTTAAGTATGCTGTATCTGAAAATTTTAGTTAGCCAATTCAAAAAAAAAAATGAAGGTGATAATCCTTTTTTTTAGAAAAAGTGAAATGGGCCATAAGAAAATTTGTGATTATTATTGTACATCTAATTGCAAAGAATAAATTATAAATTTAATACATTTAATTGCATGTTAAATAGAATAAAATTAAACAGGAAGCCAATATATATAATTGATGTTCATTTAATCAAATTAATAATAATAACATAACATTACATTACAACTTTGAACAATTCCCAGCTTCCTCATGAATTTAGATGCTGTGCTGTATTTCCTGCTACTAATTACACAATCAGACCAGACTTCCTGCTTCAAGATCTGAGTAAAATGACTGCACCCACTGAGAGTCACTGCACAGTCTCTAGTAACAGGGAGCAAGGAAGAATGAGAGGTTTTATAAAAACTGTTCTGATCATTCATTTTAAGATCTAATTTCTACTTAGTCAATCTTCATTTAGCTACGAAACAGCTACTCACCTTAAATAATATAGTAAAGGCCCAAACTTATAGTTACCTACTGAACAAAGCCAATTAAAGGCTTATGGAGGCCTAGAAGGAAAAGAAAAACATGGCTTGCCTGGACCAAATTTATTTCAGGTGTAATTCCACTGAAATGGATGATATTACACCACAGCTTAATTTAATGACTCATGCACATCTTCTTTGGATAGCCACAAACATGAAGAAAGATTTTTTTCAATGCTTTGGAGTCTGACCAATGGAGAAGGACTCTCCCAGATTTGAGTAAGTAGGAACTTGCTTCATAGACCACTCCTGAATATACTCTGCTTTTCTGGCTTACTTTCCCCATGGCACTAAAGTTTCCCTAGGAATTCTGTTACCAATAGCAGGGTCCCCTTCTCATCTCCGAGATAGATTAATGAAGAGGACGGGTCACTGACACAGAGCAATCTGGATCGCTTTATAAACTGGGTGCAAGCAAACAATAAGTGTTTGACTATGGCCAAATGGAAAGTTATACAGCTGGGAATAAAGCATGTGGTATGGGAGGGAAAACTATCCTGGGAAGCAGTAACACAGAAAAACACTTGAGTTCACGGTGGATAACCAGCTGAACATGAGCTCCCGGTGCAATGCTGTAGCACAGAGGTCTAATGTGATCGCTGGATGTATAAACAGGGAAATCTCCAGTAAGAGCAAGGAGGTTATATTACTTCTGTATCTGGCACTGATAGGACCACGGCTGGAATATTGTGTCCAGTTCTGGTGTCCAGAGTTGAAGATGGATGTTGATAAATTGGAGAGGGTTCTGAGAAAAGCCATGAGAACAATTAAAGGATTAGAAAATGGGCCTTATAGTAATAGATTCAAGGAACTCAATATATTCAGTTGAGCAAAGGGAACGTTAAGGAATGACTTGATTACAATCTGTAAGTACCTATATGGGTTACAAAATGTACTCTTTAATTTAACAGAGAAAGGTATGACACAATCTGATGGCTGGAAGTTAAGCTAGACAAATTCAGACTGGAAATAAAGGGCAACTATTTAATGATTTACCAATGGTTGTGATGGATTCGCCATCACTGGCTATTTTTAAAGCAAGATTGGACTTTTTTCTACAAGAGACAGTCTAGTTCAAACAGGAATTATCTCAGGGAAGTCCTATGGGCTGTGTTATACAGAAGGTCAGATTAGATTATTATGTTGCTCACTTCACAGATTACTACACAGAAATCTGGAAGGTGATATGGGGAAAATGCCATGGAGAGTGATCATATCCCTATTCCAACCCCCTGCTCTCCAGTATTAATCCCAGAACTTTGCTGAGCCCCTTCTTCACCAAGCCCCAGCAGGATGGCTTCCATAGGGACAAGCAGAGGGGACTGGGACCACAGAGACTGCACTTCATCCAAATTCACAGGAGCTGGGAGAGATCTAGACTATATGAAGGCAATCTCTGGGCCAATATTTGGGCTAGTTTGAAAAAATACACCAATGAAGAATCTCACTCAGAAGTAGACCCATAAACTTGGATCATCTGAAAAATCAGGGAGGCAAGCCCAGTAAATTAGGCTGCCCTGGTGCCACAGGGACCTCTGCAGAATATTCACACTTAGGTACATGAATCACAAACCAGCCAGAGGTAGCCCTCAAGAGTAAAACTTCATGCAATTTTTAAATGACAGGCATTTTTAGCTTCACCAGACATTTGGAGAAAATGATAAATGTAAGAACAAGAAGGAGCAGGAGGAGTTGTAGAAATGGTTTTCTCAATAAGATTGTCAGTAGTAAAATAAAGCTTCCTCCTCACTTAAATAACCTGGAAGACAATTTTCATGGAAAACTTGAAATAATAATCATGGTCTTTAGTACTGGAGAAACTTAATATATGTATGTCTTAACAAAAGTTACTCTATTACCTTCTGGAGCATGCAAGATTCTCATATACACTGATTGCAAAGGGAGTTGAAAGGAACTTAATATAAAAAAAACAGACTTTCCAGGCTGTTTCTTTCCAATTTCTGTAATATGTCCCTTCTGTATTTGCAGAGAGCAATGCATTAACACCATACCACCGTTTTGTTTTAAAAGCAGAAATAGGTACTGAAAAATCTTGTGAGCAGAAAAGTATCCCTTTTTTAATTGATGTGCATATGAATCATTGTCTGTTTCTTAAAATGAATAAACCTGTTCAGATATTATTATTGTTGCACCATATGGTAATTACCTGTATTTCCATTATAAATTCTATCTACTTTTTCCTCCATATCACAGTCAATAAAATTCTGCTCCAGATTTAAGCTTAGCAAATGGGGGAGCAGCTTGGGACCAAAAATTCTCTTGCAAAATTAGAAAAAAAGATAGTGTTTTTAAAAATATATAGGAATGAAACCACACCATCAAAAAAAAAAATCCTCAGGGAAATAAATATATTTAGCATTTATTCCTTTAAACAAACTCTTAAAAAAGTAATACCAGAGTAGAAAACTGTATTTAGGTCTTATTGCAGTATAGCTACAACATTCTGAGCAGCGCAAGATGTGTCTGTGTAGTTGCTAGCTTTGCTTTCCTGTTTGGGGAAAAAGGTAAACCTATAGCAGAAGCCTCAAAGCCAGAGCAAGATAAGAAATTCTCCAAGGGCCTGATCTAAAAATGCATTGAAATCAGTGGAATGGGCTTTGGATCAAGCCCCAAGTTGGGGAGCTGTCAAAGGAAATAAGATATCTTGTGAAAAGAGTTTCTTAGCTTCTGTATGCTACAGCTTTTTGCTCTTCATTTATTTCTCCTTCCCACTAAAGGGGTTCCTCCACTGTGGACAGACAGATGGCCTATCCTGTGTTTTGACAATGGAATCTGATACCACAAGCTCTCCACATGCATAAAACTTCAGCTGAAGTCAACAGAAGTTCCACATTAAGAGTTTACTACATTAGACCCAGAATCAGCTGGAAGAACTGATGGTGGTATGAGTTAAATCAGACCATGCAATATCTAAAATAATGAATAGTGTTCCTCCCAGTGTCCATAACTAAATGCTCTGTCATTCCTTAAAGAGCTTAGCAGGAGCATTCCTCGGTGTTTCTGACTCAGGACTAGAACTGGGTGATTTCTTCTGGATGACTAGTTTATTCTCCAAAAAGTGTGGATTCAGTCAGCTCAATGTTATTTGCAAATTTGATGTGAACTCAGCTTCAAGAGGGTTGAGAGTGCTCTGGCATCCCATCAATCAGTTCTTAGAGCGCTCCTGTAGGAGACCAAAGTCCAAATTGCTTTGACCATAAAGGAGAAGGGGAGTTGAACCCTAGTCTCTTACCTCCCAGGAGAGTGCCCTAGCCATTGGTGGAAAGGTTATAAGTAGGCTGTTCCTCCTTCAGCCATTTTTAAAATCTAGACATTTAAAAATACCTGAATCCAGCATTTCCTGGTGCCCTGCGCAGCTGCGTACTTTGCGTATGGGTAAGGACAGCCCTGCTTTGAAACAGGGGCTGAGTAGGTGCTGGGACTACAGGGAAGTGGCCCAGGAAAAGCAGGTAATGCCAGAGGGGAAGGAGAGGCTATGAGTGGCTACCAGCTATAGGGTCCCTGGGTCTTGACTCAGAGTAACAGGTGGGCCTGGCCCCTTCCTTTGCCCCACTGGCCGCCGAGGGAAGCAGCCAGCCAAGGAACTGCAGTTTGCCCCTTAGCAAGGGGCTGGATGAGGGGCTGCAGTTCACCACTGTGGTGAGAGGCTGGGTGAAGGTCTGCTGGTTCTCCCAGAACGGGGGAGAGAACGGAGTTGGGGCACAGCTGGAGGGCTGTGCCCTGAAGAGGATGCTGCGGTCCAGGAGTGACGCAGGTCCCCACAGACAGCAGAGATGGTGGAGAAGCAGCAACAGAAATTGAGACACCACAAGAGGAGAGCGCCCTGTTGATGGACAGAGCTAATTCCTGGAGCAACCAGCAGGAGGCATCACAGTGGTGAGCACAACCAGTTACAGGGTCTTTAACTGAAATTAAAACAGAAACTAATCACTATTCAGGTTAATCCTTTTTTTAACTGAAGTGGTACTGCTACATCCGAAAAGCACTGATGACTATGGAAAGATGTCCATGGGCTTCAAATCAGGTTCATAGTGCACTTGTTTTCTCTTGACAGTGCTGTGAGTTAGTGCTTTCTACTTTTAATTTACTTTCTGGGTTTGGTTGGTTTGCCCTCTCACATCATCAGACTTCTTTAAATGGGGCTATTTCTGCAAATCCCTCTCATTCTCTCAAGAAGTGGTGTTACTTAATTTTAGCCATGGGCTTTCGACTACCAAATATTTCACATGGTGACCTTATTCTCAAGGTCTGCCCTTCTATGTTAATCCTGTGTACTTGAAAGCTTTCACTTCATGCAATTCACTGAACAGCTGTAATGCTGGAAGGAATGTTTAGTCAGATGTGCAAAATAAATAAATAGCCACCAAGCAGCCAAACAAAATCTTTGATTATGATGTTAATGTCAAGATGACAAATAGATTATCTATGAGCATTAAGTATTGATGGTGCATCTCCACTGTCCTATTTTTACTATGCCTCTTTCTTTATGTTATCTTAAAAATAAACATGCTTATTGCTTCTGTAGGAGAGCTATGAATTATTTAGCCAAGGAATAATTGTAGGAGGCATTTTAGGGAAAGCAATCCATGAATCCAGCAAAAATGCATGTCCACCTGCCATCAGACACACAATCATCATTAATTTTAATGATAGGGGAGTAAGCAGTTTGTCAGGAGCAGAATATATCTACTTCTCAAAACCTGCATTGTAGGCTTGGGGGATTTTATTAGTGCTCCTAATCAATAGTAGACTGCAGTCAATATTAGGAGACCTCATAATGATCATTAATTGAAATCTCTCAACCTGTAGTTTGCATAACAAAGCAGCTAATGCCTTAATGAAGAAAGAAATTTAATGCAACATTACAGCTTTCTGACCTCCTGCAATGTTCTCATGGACTAATTTGACTGAAAAGAGTGGTCCACACACTATGCTCTAAGCCCCTTTAGCATCCCCAAGGCCACCCACACACACACTCACTCTTACTTTAGGGTATTGTAGTGTAGATTACTAGCCTGCTTGAATAATTCCTTGAAAATAAGGATCCAAATCAAACAGAAAAATGAGGGCAAAAAAGCTACGTAATACAATGAGGTGGTGGTGTGGGGGTGGGGAAGGTCTGGCTTACACAGAACTAAAAGTTTAAGTATTTGGTGAGCTAAATCTTAAAAGGAAATATTCTTAAAACTTTTCCATGCAGGTGGCAAAGTTGTTAATATGTATATAATACTTTAGATGAAAGTTCAAGATCTTGCTTTTAAAGTATGCACTAATTTAACAAGAACTTTAAGAGTTAAGCATTTGAAAAAATGGCATAGCAAAAACTTTATAAAAATCTTTGGATAGTTGTAAGCTTAAAAGCTAAGATGATTGAAGCTCAAAATTGTTCTGTCTTACCTTTTCACAGATGGTATCATATTGCATCTGAAGAAAACCATCACATAACAATTTTAGTACTGTAATGAGCAAGGCCATGAGGAAATTGCTGGGAAAATTGTGGGATTAAGGCCCATTTACTACAGAAAATTGCAGAGAAAATGCAGGCAGATATTGGCAGAGATGTTTATTGTTTCCACAAATTAGTCTTTTTAAAAGATCTGAGGGGAAAAAACATTTACTGATTATAAAACTCAAAAACAAACTTATACAAAATTCATATTAAAGGGTAATTTCTCCTTCCCACCACACCCACCTTGGAATGTCGTTAAAGAAAATGCTTGGAATGGGCCAGTTTTACTTAAATCTTTGTTTTATTCTGCTATGAATACAATGGGGACAAGAATAGCTGTATTCTACCACCATGCCCCAGTTATTATTATTATTTCATTATTATTATTGTAGCATCTAGAAGACCAGAACCAAGACCCTAGTATGCCAGGCACTGTACAAAACAGAATCAAAAGCCATTGCCTTCACTTTTTTTCTTACCCTCACCTTTTTCCTTCTCTTGTTTTCCCATTATATCTTTCTCTCCCCTTTTGTGGTATTCGTCCCCTCATTCTCTCCTTTCTATTCCTCTGTTGCCCTTCCTTTTCCTCCTTCTGTCTTTTTATCATCTCCTCTCCCTCTTTATATGAGCAAAGTAGTGCTGTTATTTGTCTCCCTTCCCATCATCCTCTTACTCTTTTCCAACTGACTCTATTAACATTGTCTTCCTCTTGATCCTGTGAAGCAGTAGACAGATTTTGCATGGTTTACTCAGGAGTGCACTGCATACCACAACATTTCCATTTTCAGTTGCTATTGGATATCTGTAGGCTTAATAGTTTGCCGTACATTAAAATTCATCCTCAAGAAGACCCTCATCAGAGATGGGAGGACATTTCACATCTGACCCAACATATGCCTGTAGCTTTCACTGGGCATTGGATCAGACTTATAGTGCAGTTACTCTGTTTCCTCCAACATCTGTTAAAATTTATTGTAAATAGATGAGGAAAGCTGAGAACAAAATGACGGGGACAATCTGAGTCCCGCATTGGGGTTTCCTGGCTCTCTATCTACTAACCCTGGCTTTGGAAAGATGCCCCCTGTGTTTTGTGAATAAGTGATGTGCTCTTCCCCCTCTTCAGAGATGGCATACCACATTTCTTGATGGGCAGTTTCTTGAAGCTCTTATTTAGTTATAGGAAGGAGTAACAAGCTGGCAGTGGCTCAAATACACATTAAACAAGGAAATAGCTGAAAACCGGAAAATTGCAGCATCTACCCAAGCGGCAATGATAATGAGAACAGGTTAATTCCCTACCACTTTCAATTCTTTCATAATCTACCGGACCAAACAACAACATGATTTAATTCATTTCCCTTGTAATCTTAGTTTTGCAAATGAATTCATTTCTTCAAGTTTATTTTACTTTTTCTTCTCATTACAGCTTTGGTCACAAAAATGAGATGAGATAAAATTGCAGTGGTTGATAGGGTCTCTGGCTGAAGATAGGAGTGTGTGAACTAGACTGGGGATGTGGTTTTCTTCAGTGATAAAACTGATTAATGTTACAACTTCCCAGAATAAACTCTAGGCAGTAAACACGATAGCCTTGCATGCAAAGTATAGCTCAATTCATAGCACTTTGACTGCTGGGCCCAAAGGTTATGGATGCAAATCCGAAATCAGGACTCAGATCCTGCTAAAGTGGAGTACAAGGGAAGTTTTTGGCTCTACTAGGTGGATGGTATTAGACCTGGCTGAAAATGTTCAATTAAAACAGATTTTCAAAGGAAAAATAGTTTTTTTGACAATTATATCCTTTGCTCAAAGTGTCTGCTTTCTCCATGAGGGCCACAGATCTGGTGAAGCACCCACTACTCTTTCAAAGGGGGAGACTATGGTGTATTATGGGAGATGTAGACATCCATATAAAGGAGAATGAGAGCCTGAGACACCACAACTACAACTCTCATGAGTAAATCAAAATATTTTGGTTTTTGAACAACATATTTTGATTTTCAACATTTTTTTTTATTTTAGCCAAAAATGTTCCGTATTCAAGTTTTTGTTAAAATATCTAAATTTTCCATGGGGAAAGAAAAGATTGCTGAGAAGAGACAGTTACAATGAGCAGGAATAAAGCACTAAAAGGCTATGTGAGCCTGAGTTTTTTAGAATCTCTGAGGAAACCTTTTACCATGTGACTGTAATCAGGACAGTGCTATCAGGGGCAGATTTAAGGTTATTTGGGAATTCTTAAATATTCAGGAAGAATATGGCTCGTTTTGCTTTTATGCAAAGTGCAGTCTTAACTTGAAACTATCAAATGTTGTAAATTGAGGTTTATTGAGAAAATAAAGGTGTGTTAACAGAGGAAAATAAATTTCCCTTAGCCTTCAATCCGGATTCATCAGATATTTTACCCTAACCTCCTTTTGCATATTCCTGTTCTCCTTTCAGACCAACTGTATACTACTGCAGAGTTAATCCATGGTCTAATCTATAGATAAATAATCTGCATGTACAAACTCCATCTCAGAACTGGTTTTCCTCTATTGCCTTTCCCTTGGCTCACTCACCTTGCTTTCCATTATGCCTTATCCCAGCTTTAGTCTTTACAATATAAGAGTTTGCTGCCTGACATATGATACTCAGGGACAGAATTTGTCCCCAGTTTAAGGTTTGTGATTTTTAGCAGAGCACTTTAGGGAATTATTTGTTATCTTGTATTTTGTATGTATGGCATTCTGAAAATACCAGAAGCTGGTGGAAAGAGGCATTCATCTAGTTTCTGGAGGCACTTTTTCTACTTTACTTTAAAAATCAATTAACATTGCTCACACTGTCACTCTTGGATCAAAGCTTTGTTGATACGGGTTCAGGACAATGTGATTTCGGAGTATAGCTTTACACTTAGAAAATCTACTAAATTCAAAAATGTGTTTTTTTTACTTTAAAAATAACCCAGGTACATTGTTTTTAAAAAGACAAGGAAAGCACAGCATGTAACTGGGTTTATGGTTGTGTTCCTCCAAGCAGAGAATGTAAATGCAGACTATGAATGTGCATTCATCAGTCATGTGCCTAGTGACAAAGGTATCCAGTGTTGCAAGCAGAAACTGTATTTTGCCTCAATCAAAAAAAAAAAAATCAAATACAAGAAACCCCAGCATCTTTTCATTGTTTTTTTTTGTGGCAGAGAAAAAATATGTTTGAAATATTAACTCAGAAATATTAGCCATGCTTGTTCATATAACACTGTTATTTTGATAGTTTGAAAAAGAAAACAGGCTTAGGAAAGAAAAAGGAATTAAAAAGAGTAAAGGTGGATTGTTTGGCTCAGGAAGGGTTGAGAATTGGTCACCAGTTTGAATGTGGACCAACTCATCAGTCCCCTACACTTATTTCTGTTTGGTAACAGTTTTGTGAATTATGTGGAAGGAGATGGTGGTGTCAGTCCCATTTCTAGAAAGCAGTTGTCCACCTCTACAGCTGGCATCAGTTAATACGAAAACCAATCAAACCAAAAACTGAATAGGCATGAGACTTCTCACCCTCTGCTTTCCTGCATGCTCCCAACTGGAGATACCATGACAACACCCGTGAAAGAAAGCAAGAGGATCTGTTGTCCAGTCTGCTTGGCTTAAAATCTCAAAGTGCAGAATGTCTGGGCTTTTAAAGATTACCTTCTCACATTACTCCCCTCCCACAAAATGTATGCCAAAGCCAGAGCCGGCTCCAGCTTTTTTTCCACCCCAAGTGGTGAAGAAAAAAAAAAAGTCTAATTGAGCTGCCGCTGAATGGCCGCTGAAGAGGAGGGAAGGAGTGAAGGACCCGCCACCGAATTGCCACCACAGACCCAGACATGCCGCCCCAACAACAGACGGACTGCTGCCCCTGTCCATTGGCCGCCCCAGTCACCTACTTCCTTCACTGGTGCCTGGAGCCAGCCCTGGCCAGAGCAAAGGGGAAAATACTCACTGGCAGCATTATGGGATTGTTGGGGCCAAGTTGCCTCTATTTTGTACCTCAGACTATGGCAGTCCTCAAATTCACTGAAGAGAATCTTTATAAGATTGGCGTGGATGTTATAAGCCTTGCCCCAGAAAAAAGAGTAAATAGGGTGGAGAGGGTAAGGAAAACATTTTCCCAGCTCTCTATCCTTCCACAATACTAATTTAGAAATGGGGGAGGGCATGAAAGGGCCCTAACCCGCTTGTATCTGCTAGATCACTCATAGACTGTAGCCCTAGCCCAACAAAGGGAAAGAATAAGGGATGGCTGAGTCAAAAGCCTTACAGTACAGAACCACTAAATATCTTTCCTACCCCCCTCAACAGTGAAATCATTTGTATATGGTTGTAGACTTGGATCAATATTTTAGTAACTGCAAGAAAGAGATGGAAATGTACTGCAGTGGATGTGCCCGGATCTTTGAGGTCCCCTGCTGGAGGCCTGAAGGTTCCTACCATGTTGACCCAATAAAAGGGGCAGTGAAGGTGAGTCTTTCAGGCTTGCCTGGAATGGTTTCTTCCCTATCAGAGCACAGTAGCCTCAGATAAAAGGAGCAGAGCAGGTCAGTTGCTAACTGGGACCAGAAGGACTGGAAGGCTGTGAAACTCTCCAGATGAAGAGGCCTGGGAGAGACCTTACTCAAGCAGGGAACAGCCAGAGAACCCAAGGATTGTAACCCTGAGTTAAGGGTGAAGAGGAAGGGGCTATGTGGCTATGTGGGAAGTAGCCTAGGGAATGGCAGCAGCAACTATTAAAGAAAGCAGGATGTGGCTGCTATTTGTAGGGTCCCGGCTTGGGACCTGGAGTAGTGGGTGGGCCTGGGTCCCCCCTATTGACTACTGTTGAAGTAGCCAAAGCCCAGGCACAAGGCTGGAATTTAAAGGGCTCAAAGGTGGGGGTGAAGACCATGCAGAGGACTAAAAACTTTAACAAGGGCACAGGGACAGGATCTTTTGGACATTTTATCTAGGAGGGGGTTTGTTTGTGTATATTGACTGAGTCTGACTTGGCCAGAGGGCAGGGTCACTGAACACCCATCTCATGAGGTTAACAGCCAACAGGGAACACCAGGAGCAGAGAGAGAGTGTAAAGGTTCGCATCACACCCAACTGACAAGAGGTGCTCATGAGATGTCAGTGTCCTCCTTAAAAGGGGTTACACAGCCCCTGCAGATGGCAGGAGTCTAATCTTCCTCTCATGATGATGTAAATCAAGAGTATTTCCATTGAAACTAAGGGAGTGAGAGCAGAATGAACCCCATGTACATGTAGCTCATTATTAATTTCACTTAATAGTGCCTTTGACCATAACAGGCCATTAACAGCAGAAAGGTGATTCCTGTGTTTGAGAGAAAGTGTTAATACCTAAATAGATGGCTTCCTTGTGTTGCAAAGAAGTCGGGACCAAATGATAATAAGGAACCACTCTAGGAGTGAGAACTTTCACAACTAGAGAGAGTAATTGGAACAACATTTGAGTGGATCATCTGGGGAAAAAAGAGAGACTTGTTTTCTGGAGTTAGTCAATGTTCAAGGCCAGAAGGGACCACAAGATAATCTAGTCTGACATCCTGTACCTCACAGGTGACAACAAACAGCATTCTCACACTAAACTCAACAGCCAAAATTAGACCAAAGTATTATAGCCTACAGGAGACTAGACTACTATGTGCCACAGGCAGAGAATAGGAAAGCATCAGACCCAAACATGATTATAAAGGTAAAGTTCACCAGTTATATTGATACACCTTGCAGAAAATATGACAGTCACAGAGCAAATGGCAAGACCGTTTGAGAAGAGAGTGATTAAAAGGAATTGTTGTGCCGATGTGATTACAGACTACTCTGTAACTAAGCTTCATGCAATCTTTGCTGCAGATTCATATTTATTTTACCTCTATTTAATTTTTTTCTATTTCAGTAAAATTACCAATAAAATATTATTTGACTTAAGAGACTCTGGCCATAGAGTTGTTAGCTAGGCTAGCTACTAACTGGTACACTCAGACCTAATTTTCACTGCTAAAAAAGGTTAATTTTTTACCTAATATTCGTAAGCTCCCCCAAAGTAAAAACACAGTGAATACCAGGCACTTTAATTTTATTGTGGTGTATACTTGTTGAGGTCAACATTATATCTTTGCCTGCATTTCACCTTTCAGTAAAACAAAAGGCCTTGTATTACCTGTGTTTTTACCTCAGGATACCCTAGTATGTGCAAGCTATGTCTATATTGGAGCTGGAGGTATAATTTCCAGCTTGGATAGACATACACATGCTCCCTCTGATCAAATTAGCAAACTAAAAATAGAATGTAGGCCTAGCAGTGAGAGAAGTGGGACAGACTACACACCCTGAATAGGATCCTGTCCAAGACCGTAGGTACGCACGCAGGCATCTCGTCCCTTCCGCCACTTGTGCTGCTGGAGCTACACTTCTGGTTTTAGCACACTGACTCTGATCAAGCCAGTGAGGATATTTCTATTCAAGCTGGAAATAACACCTCCAGCTCAAGTGTAGACATACCCTTAAGTTACCCTCTGGTAAAACACAACTTTTAATAGTGAAGACAAGGCCAGAGGATGTATAAAGTCTCTCAAGAGAGACTGAGGAAGGTGTAAGTAACTGCTGAGGTACATATCTAGAAAATATGGTCTACCTCCTCAGACAGAGCTGCGCAAGGGCTGTGTGAGATATGGTTGGCACAGGAAGACCCACATGGGTTACTGTGCAAAGGTACGACTGACAGATACTGTATAATACTTTGCTTTTGTATTGCCTTGCATCTAAGTACCACAAGCATGCTGTACAATTAATAATTACACCTCAACATCCCTGTGAGATCATTAGCATCATCCCTATCTCACACATGGAAAATTGAGGCACAGAGACTTGAGTCTAAGGTCACAGAGTAAGAGACCCCAGAACTCCCGATGTCACCATCCATGGTTACACCATTGGAAATGTAAGATTATAGCACTTAATCAGGGTTGCACTTTGTACCACAACACAGGAGTCCCCAAGTTCTTTTTGTTACCTGTTTCTGTTTCTCTCTTCCTGGGCTGCTTGTAGTTTTGAAAGGCAGAATTTCTAGCACCAGAAGGGTAAGGAACACCCAGAAAGCCAATTAAATGACAGCACTGTCAGACTTCAAAGGGGCAGGCTAGTCCAGTGATCATGACTCTGGGAGTGAAAGGAGGCAATATAAAGAGTCTCTCAAGAGTCTGACTAATCAGGTAATTCTGAATTCAAGAAAAAGGGAGGAAAAGTCAAATTTTTTGTGTACTGATAAAACATTACCTTCTGTAGAAATATGGCTGTATTTTAATATCACAATTAAAATTATATTGATATAGTCTGTCTCCTCAATCAGCCAGCTAATTCATGGGTGCTATCTCCTATTGAAATCCTGCTGACACTTGAAACATTTTTACGCTCAGAAGAAATAATCTGTTACATACACCTCAGTGAAAAGAGAGGTGGGGAAAAGCCACATCATTTGTAAAGAAAATTCTCTCAGCTCCATTGTATTCTAATCACATGTTGTGAGCATTGCCAACAGATTATTGATGCTGAAGTCCATTATTTTCCTTGATTTAGCTCAGGTTGCAAATTACCATCATAGTCAATTAATGGATATTAGCCTTTATATCACAGGGAGTGTGAACAGGCTGAATCCCCTACCCTAGCCTCACCATACCCATCTGAGGACCTGATCCAGAGCCTGTGAAAACAATCAGAGTCTTTTCACTGACTTGAACAGTGTTTGGTTCAGGTCCTTAGTGCTAGATTCACAAGGTGGATGTAGGCACCTACCTGCTTACATTTAGGCATCGCTGGTATTCACACAAACCCTGCTCAACTGCCCTCTACCCCAGTAAGTGCCTAAAGTCTCATGGCATCTAAACTTCTGCTGGTGGGCATGTGCTCAACTGCCTAAATCCTGACACTGCCAAGCAGCTTGGTGTCTAACTCATGGCCAAGCCCTTGTGGGATCCATGAGGTGGAGGAATGTCTACTTATCTTCCCTGTAGGGCTCAATCCAGTAGGCATGCTCAGATGCTGCCTAATAGAACAAAGCACAGCTGAAGGCAGATGAGATGGTGGTGCCCCCCTTATAGCCACTATTCCAATAGTTAGGGCCTCACCTTGGCTGTGGGAAACCCAGATTCAATTCCTTCCTCTTCCTGATGTAGAACATGAACTTAGTCTTCCACTGCTCGGGTGAGTGCCCCAACCACTGAGGTGTACCTGTCTTAATCTCAATTCTTGATGCTATAACCCACTAACAGCCCCCCTGCCCAAGATGTCTTTTCCCACTGTGCCTGGAGGAGTGTTAATAGGCTACTTCACCTTAAATGGTCCCTTGAAATATGTATTAACTACTTATGCTAAGCAATCTGTTCCACATTGTATTTAGCTGTGACACTCTGAGTACGTTTGAGTATCTGAAGAAGATCTGTGTAGCTCAAAAGTTTGTCTCTTTCACCAACAAAAGATGGTCCAATAAAATATATTACCTCACTCATCTTATTCCTCTTATACTTGGCAGGGTAGATGCTGATTCATTTCAACATACTTTCCTAGTATTTCAAAATTACAGCAATAAATGTGTGACTAGTACAAAGAAATTTGCAGAAAATGAAACCAATCATCTCCATTTCACTGTCTCAGAAAAACTCTCAAAGCTGTAGCAATCACAGTGCCATAATAACGTTTTATAGTCCCTTGAACAGTTCTTCATAACTGACTAGTAAAGACTTCATAACCATGCATCATTATTATTTATTATTTAGATTGCCATAGAGCCCACAATGTGCTACAGGCTTCCTAAATACGGTTGAAGACACAGAGTGAAGAGTCTAAAAAAAAACAAAGACAGAGCAAGAGTGGGGGTAAAGTAGACAATATATTAGCTAAGTTACCCTGTTCTCCACAGTTCTCAAACCCTTCACAGTTCAGATGTCCCTTCTTTCTTCTACAGCAACTCCCAGCTTCAATTTTGGTGTCCTTGTTGGATCCTTGCTCAACCTTCAACTTCTTCCCTTCACTTCCAATTCACTCATGAGATAAATAAGCAAAATGGATAAGTAACATGGCCCAAAGCTCACTGAAATCAACTAAAGTCTTTCCATTGACTTTAGCGGGCTTTAGGTCATGTCTTAACTGGCTAGTTTCTTGTAGAAATCATTAAATGAATGGGTTTTCAGAAAGGATTTGAAAGAGGAGAGGGAGGTGGCTTTATGGACCAGATCTAGGAGGGTATGTTATGCATGGTGGTAGGATCTGGAAGAAAAATAGTTGTGAGAGGCAGATAAAAGGGGCAATGTGGTTGGCACTCTTTAGCAGTGCAAAGGAGGAAGACCAACACCATAAGGGAAAGAAGTGAGGCTATCCCATTCTTTTAAAATACACCCTCAGTTACACTATGGGAAAACCAGAGTTAATCTGGTGATTTCAGTGAAGGTATTCTGCCTTTGCACTGGTGTAACTAGAAGAAGACTGTGTCCCACTATAGCTAAAAAGGTTATTTTTATTATTACCATAGGGTTTGTTTATCTTGCAAAGTCTCAGGGTGGCAATATTTTCTTTAGTTATTAATATCACATTAACTGATACTTTGGAGGACATCTACATCATACAACAGCTTGCAACATGTATTAATTAGGGTTCAGTATTAGTTTCAATTCTCCCTTCCCTAAATCTAAAATCCACTCATCAGGAACAACTTTTATTTATATATTTTGGAACGTCAATTCTTGGAGCATGATCACTTTCTAAAACACCTGCCAGAATAAAGCATGGAGCATGTGTGCATGTGTGCACAACAAATAAAGCATGAGCCCCTGTCTAAAGCACTAAACATTGTTCAGTACTTTGCTACTCCTGCTCCTGTGCCTAGTTTGTATGTAGTCTATGTAGATGACAAACCTCTCATCTTCATAAGTCTGTAAAGTAATTAGCACATCCTTGTTGGCATTACATTACTGATAGTAAAAATGGCAAAACTTCCACTGATTTCAATGGGGCAGGATCAGACTATTAGGCTAGCCTTAGGCATGCAAGACTTTTCACTATAGGACAGCCTTGGAGCCTTAAAATTCAACCTGTTCTGGAGGAAGCAAGTGAAATTTTAAGTGTCCAGCACTGTAACTGAATTATTGTAGTAAGAAGTCAAGCAAGATTTGAGCCATAAACAAATCAGAAGCTCAATTACAATGAAAATTTAAATGCATTCACTATGGCACACCAACCATAAGGAAATATTTATACTCCATTATTATGGTAGAATTGGATGTTTTTCCCAAACATATGTTTTTAGAAGAAACAGGCACACTTGCCTGCAACCACATATGAATCTGAATCACATGTTCAATGGATTTCCATGTGATCAAAAGGTAAATGTATGTTCTGCCCATACTGTTCAGTTACAACTTTGCCTTTTGTTTGAAAGCTCTACTGTTTTATTTCCTTTCTCTTTATGGACATCGTAGGTGGCTTATTTCTTTTTCAGCTTGGTTGCCCTCCTTTCTAGTTTCCTACACTTATTGTGATCATTTTTTTTCATCCCTGACTTTTTAATGAAAACTCCCCGGATTCATTTATTCACTCATTTTGTTTCATGCCAGTCTAAGAATGCACGACAGATTCACATACCAGAGGGTGATGTTCTCCCCTCCCTGCACAAAGCCATACAAATAAAGATTTGTGTGGGGAATGATGAGGGTTAAACTCCTCCCTCTCCCCTATCCAAGTCTCTCTATACTTCCTCTGTGTGGGGTACGGTACCCTGGATCTGTACAAGCATGAGACTCATATCCCCATCGCCAATATTTTCTGCCACACCAACCTATTCAGAACAAAGGTGTAGATGCTCCTGGAATCCTTGTGGCTGATCCATTATATCTACTGTGCCTGCTTTCCTCCTCCCAGATCACCCAGGGTTTAATCAACGTAGAGGACCTTGTGCAGCTAGGTAAATTTCACCCTTGCAGAAGAAGAAGGAGAGACAAAGGAATCAATCGTGCATGGAGGGTGGGGAATTAAAGATTTTGGATATTACCATGCTCTATGGTATCTAGCATATAATGGTAAGAGAACAAATGGAAGACCAAGGGCATATTTATGTGACCCTTCAGGATGGATATCTCTCAGAGGACAAAATGTGTCAGTGAGACAGATTTTCACAAATGTCAGGTGTGCTCAAGGAATCATTCTGAAGTGTCTTTTTAGAGTGCTAGAAGTATCCTTTTCACTGTGTTAGTGCTGCAATCTAGAATATGCAAGACCCCAGGCTTTGGTAGGTGGAGAGGGTACTCTTCTACTGAAAAAATAATTAGTTGACAACTCCTCAATACATCAGTGTGCAGGAAAAGTTGCCTCCTATTTTCTGATGTTGCCATAGCTCATCTGCCTTTGTTTCCTTTTGGGGAACTAAATAAAGTCAGTCTCTTTTGTCCCGTGTTGAGGCAGACGAGGTCTTGCTCTGTTAGCATCTCGGCACTCCACTTGAAGCATGTTGTTATAGGGCTGGCTCAGCTAGAGAATTATTTCAAGATCCAGAGCATAATCTTAATCCCAATGTCATTTTAGGTTATAGATTTGTTCTTTAATGCCACCAAAAGCATTTTTTGTGCTAAAAAGCTTGACATTAAACAGAAGTTTATTTAAAGATGTTTGTAACTAGCATGACACCGTTATGCCAGAGTCTTGTTTGGCTTTCCGATGATCTAAAAGTAATACCACCCTATGGAGGATTAGCCCATACATGTGTATTGAATTATACTATTCCATTACTCTCTCTTAATGAAATGTTAGCTCCATTGGGATTTGACAAGTTTCAGCCATGATTATTACAACTCAGGTAGCATGAGAAAAGTGAGCTGAAAGAATAAGAAATATGTTTTTATGTTTATTTTAATTCTGGAATAACAGACTGTTCTAATCAGAGATGTGCCTTCCAGGCAGATGTTCAAATCAAGAGGGAAATCATATACCAAATACAAGATTAATGGTCTCACATGCTAATGAAGCACTCTTTCAGTTACAGCGCTGAGGAAAAAGGCACCATCCCGTCACTGGTGAAGTTACAGCTATGTTCTTCCCTAGTTACAGGGATCTATTTCTCAGGAATTTCTTAGAGGTTATGTCACTGATTCATAGGTCAGCCTTTTTACGTTTTTCCTCTTTATGCTCTGTGGTACAGTACAGGACTTATCCCCATACGCCTCACACAGACAAAACTCTTGAAACTCACACGCAGTTTTGTACGCTTTGGAGATACAGTATCGAACCCTATGAGCATTTGTATCTTGTTTCTGACAAAAAAGTGATCTCTCCCAAATAGTGTGGTACTGACATAGTCACAGAAAGGTGGTGCCTCATTCTGTTATGCAGAACAGACCAAGATTCAGTTCAGTCAAATAATATGGCTTATTTCCTGGAAGTATGAAAGGATTTTCTAAAAGATGAGAGCAGACTCAGGCCCCATCTTCTTAATAAAAAGGGCCTTTATTTTATGTTATTATATGAAAGATGAGATTATTACTGACATCGCATAAATCCGTACAATAGTCCTAATGGGCAGATTGAGAGAGACCCTGGAGTAAATCCTCAGTTAATGAAAACAGGTGTAGTACTACTGATGTCAATGGATTTACATCAGCTGAAGATCTGGCCCTCCACTCTTTTCTGTGCATTATTTTTCACACTGCCATAAACTAAAGACTATGTTTGCATTTCCTGGCATCTGAGATTTGGTATCACATCTTTAACATAAATTAGGATTCGGTTCTATAGAAGTCTCTATTTGCATCTAGAGCCTTTGGGTTCAGAGGGTGGGATCCAAATACAGAATTTAGATTTTGTCACTCTTCTGTCTATGCATGCATGTGCACGCATGCGTACATACATGATTTAAGCATCTCCTTCTCCCTAGCTTATCACTGGTTCAGTAGAATCCAAATTACCTTCATTTTAGTTTAATTTTATGGAAAGGGAATAAAACATAATAAAATATTGCTCCCAGTAGGGCAGTTATGTGGCATAATCTGCATTTCCATTCCATTTCAGGCTGCTTCAAGAGGACACTGTGTTGCCAAGGTTATACAGCTATAATCATCATGTATTTATGCAAAATAAAATCTATGTAATGGTGCAACATTAAACATGATGAGCTTATTAAAAGGGAAACATAGATGAACAAAAGCCTCTTCTTTGAGTGCTGCATTTAAAGACAGTATGTACTGAAGCTTTATTCAAACACCTGCAAATACCTGTTTTTCTATCACTCTGCCAGCCTCTATATGCTAATAGTACTAGTGTCACTGTTCATTTATTAAATATGTTGACTTTTAGGTTACAAATGTTTCTTCATGAAAGATTTTTTTTAAAATAAATATTAAAAAGGGGTTGTTCTGTGAACTTCATGGCCGGAACTGTGGTGCATTTGATGGTTTGACATGTAAGGTGAGTATTTGAAAATCCACACAGCACCCATCTCCCACCTGTTCAGTTGGGTAAATTGGGTCCTGATTCTGTAAAGGTTATGAGTGCCTCCTCAAATTTGTTGAAAGCCCATAACCCCCATTGCAATCACAGTTTGGATTGTTATTTCAAGCCTGGGAAGCATTTCACACAAGGGGGAGCCTTTTTACATTCAGTAAATGCTTCTACTTCTCTGAAAGAGAGGGTAAATGTGATCCTGTGTAAGCAGGAGAACATCAAGCCGGTGTACAGAGGTGTTATTAATTTTATATATGGCATTAATGAGATTTTGTTTTTAATTCTGTATCTAGTTCTGGTGTCCATATTAAAAAGTAGGTTGATAAATTGGAAAAGGTCCAGAAAAGAGCTTCAGGAAAAAAAGGCTGTATAGTGAGAGACTTAAAAAACACAATCTATGTAATTTTTTCAAGAGAAGGCTAAGAGGTGACGTGAGCGTGGTCTACAAGTACCTACCTGTGGAAAATACATCTGATAGTAGATGGTTTTATAATCCAGCAGAAAATGCATTAATGGAATCCAATGGCTGGAAACTGAAGATAGACAAATTCAGACTGGAAAGAAGGTGTATATTTTTAACAGTGAGGGTAATTAATGATTGCATCAGCTTGCTTAGGGATATAGTTGATTTTTCCATCACTTGAAGTCTAAATCAATTTATGGGCTTGATGCAGAAATTACTGGGCGAGGTTCTATGGTCTGTGTTATGCAGAAGGTCAGAGTAGGTGACCATAATTATCCATTCTGCTCTTAAAATCTATGAATCCATGAAAATGCCTCTCTATTACTTTATGTAATATTTCCAACAGAAAAGAACAGGCAAATACATGGGCCAGATCCTCAGTAGGTCAGTTGTAATATGCTAATTTATACCCATGAAGCATCTGGTCCCATATGCATGAATAAATGCGGTGGAGAAAGAGAACTAAAAGTCCTTAAGAACGCTCAAAAATATGAAAGAAAAGTTTTGATTTTCTATTTTTAAGAATAGGTTTTATTTTGTAAGATTATTGAGGGGCTTCTGGGATGAGAGGGCAAGCAGGACTTCCTCTTAGGTAGGAAAGCTGACTGCCTGGATACAGGGGTTTTGTAAGGAGAAAAAGGATTGTACAATGGTTAGTGCACTTGCTTAGGGCCTGGAAGACCAAGTGAATCTTGGTAAAGTTTCTTGATGTCTCAGTCCCCCATCTGTAAAATGGACATATTACTTCCTTGCCTATGAGGATAAATACTTTAAAATTGTGAGGTGGTCAGATACTATGGTAATGGGAGACATAGAAGTACCTCAGATGGCATGTGATGACCATCATATCGGTTAACACATCAGAAACTGAGCTGGGACTTTCAAGAGCTAAGAGCACAAGTTGCTGCAGCTCTTTTGAGCTAAAGAGTCATGTGCTCATATCTTTGGTGGATCAGGCATAATACACACTGACCAACATACAAGTGGGTTACAACAGTGTAGCAGAGGGAGTCGAAAAATTAAAAAACTGGATAATTTTAAAATTCCAAGAAAAATTGTGGTAGCAAGAGATTCTTTGAGATACAACAACAGTGAGTGCAGCAAGAAATCTGAATGTGAAATAGATTTCATGAAATCTGAATGTGAGAAGATGGATTTTCATTTTGCTGAACTATTCCTTTGTATAGTCATAGAGAGTTCTGTAGTAATGGTCTCAAACACTACTGTGTTCTCTTTATTTGCATTTGGCTTTATTTAGATTTAAAACAATAGTAAATATGCAACCCAAACAAACAACAGAAAAAACATACCAAAATCTGTAGGAGCCCTCACAATTAATTAGACTCACAATAGTGTTGCTGCACTGTCTTGTCTCATTACTGCAGAACATTCCAAGAGTTTCTTTAGCAAGGTTTGTTTCACAGGGTGGCTGGGTCTTCTAAAGGGAGATAGGTCTCAGGTTAATTTGCCTCCCCAGATGATGAGAATGAATCAGGTAGTGAGACAGGTGGTCATGTGACTAAACCAAGCCTGCAAGGGGGTAGAAAGACAGACAGGTCTGTGGACAGCCAAAGGGGGACTGCAGCTGCAGGGAGAGGGTATCTTCTGTAGTGGTCCCAGAGGAAGAAAGTTAATGCTGAATAGAAAGTATAAGCTGGAAATTATCTTTTGGGGGAGTGGCAAAGGAGGCTGGGCCTTGCATCTTCTCCAGCTGCTAAGAGTACTGAGGAAGGGACAGACCTCAAGGAAGAAGGACTATGCCCATCTTAAAATTGGGTGGAAGACATTTGGTGTCCATTTTGGAATTCTGTGTTAATAAAACCAGACCCCAAGAAGAGCTGTTATTGGACCCCTTTGCCGAGTCTCAAAGCCCGAGCTCCAACCTGAGCCTGAATATCTACACTGAAATGTTATAGCCCTTCAGCCTGAGCCCATGAAACCAAGATAGCCACAGCTGTGGCACGGATCTTTTATGGCAGTGTAGATGCCCTCTATGTGACCCCAAGAAGTGTTGAGTGAAAATTTTTGGACAAAACTTTTTTTTGGTGAAAAATGCAGATTTGCCAACACTGCAACATTTCACAAAGTTGTGTTGGCTTTGCCAAATTGTTTCTGTTGTGGTGAAAAAAATGAAACATTTAATTTTGACATTTTTCCAAATGAAATGTTTCCATTTTTCAATTTGAAACAAATCTTGTTTAGAAATTCCATTCAATTTTATTTTTAAAAAATCTTTAAAGGGTTCAGAATAATTTTTAAAAAGGTTATTTCACTCAACCTGAAACTGTTTTATTCAATCCAAAACAATTTCTTTGACTTGCCAGATATTTAGAAAAATGTCAATTTGGGGTCAACTTGAAATTATTTTTCCCCCAATTTTTCTCCAGTTCAACTATAATTGATTTCATTAGCTTGGGATCTCTGAAGATAGTTTCTGGTTTGTAAAGTACTTTGTGGGGATTTGTTGGGATGAAAGGTTCTATATTGGCACAAAAGATTACTAATCCCTATGTGTGATTTTTCTCATGAATAGGACCACTGCTTGAAATTTCGTTCTTTTTGCAATTTTTGGAGACAGTTATGATAATGTGCTAATTTCTCTTGTGAAAAATTATGATATAATGAAGTGCAGTGTGATACACTGAATTCTGTTTGTCTATTTTGTATGGAAGAGAGAGGAAGAGGAGGCCTAAGGGGTTAAAAATAAGTATAAATAGGATGTTCCCTCAGATCAAGTCAGGGATATAGTTTTCAGTTTATTGGGAATCAGTTACAAGATTTAAGAAGCAAAGATTGGAGAAGACATCTTTTTTTTTTTTTTATTTATTTAACTCCCAGCCTCCACTGGGCTTCATCCTATTTAAATAGTCTCTGCTCTCCTTAAACACAGGATTTGCTGCAGTTTACATCACTAATCCTTGCATTCCATACATGCCAATCAGGCCTCTGAAAGGAGCATTACAGCAGGAATATGTTAGGTGCCTTGACATTCCCCCAGCACTGTAAGCAGAAAGCACTTTCTCAGATACATATCTAATATTCTTTTATTGCTATCAAATAAAGCAGAATATGTTATTGATGTACTACTGTCAGTCAGATCCTCGCCTGATGCCAATTTATACCAGACGAAGATCTGTCCCTGTATTTTTAGGAGTTCTTTCAGGCTGCCTTCAATGGAAAAATAATGCTTTCCCTTGTAATCAGAAAATGGACAGAGCTGTTTCTCAGAATTCTACATGAAAATGTTTGCCATTTTGCTAAGTGCGATTTCAAAACCGTTCAAAAATATATTTAATTGCACTTTTGGTTAAATAGATCTCTTTGCTCTGAAACTATTTTCAAACGCAGATCCCCTCCTCACTCAAGGTATATTTTTACAGAATCAAGTACATATATATCCACACAAAATAAATAAGAAATTAAAGCAAAAGTCACTCTTACAATGATTGACTAATACACTCATTTGTATCACATCAAAGTGAGCTTCCAGTGAACTGGCTCTGTAAGATATTTTAATAGCCAAAGGTTTTCCTCTCAAGCATATACTCTCTTCAAAAAATATATCATGTTAAAGGAGTTTATGACGAGGAAAAAAAGTTCTTAAACAAAGGTTAAAATTACATTATGAAAAATGAAATCCTTTGGGGGACTAGGTAACCAAATATGAGACAAGCATGTTATCTTCATGGAGAAAATTTGAGTTTTAAGTGAAACCAGAGGGGAATAGGTCACTCAACATGACCCTGCAAGCCTGGTAAACAAGCCTAACTCCATTTCAAAATGACTGCTGCAGTGAGGTGCTTGAAATGGTGCTTTTTCAGCTACAGTGCAGTATGCTTTTCCATCTACATTTTTCACAAGGAAGAAGAAGCCCAAATAAAAGGACAATGAGTAAATTGAAGAGAAAATTAAATATTCCCACTTAGATTATTTTTTTCTCAGAAGGCAGATATTTGAAGGTTTAGTGTCTTGATAAATCAGTGTAACCACTATAATATAGTATTGTCTGGCATTGATTAATCCAATTATATTTATAAATTATACATACTAGATTGTCATAACTTGATAGTAAATAGTACATAAGTTCCTAGGTATTTTTAATAATGTTTCTTTATACATACATTCTTGTGAAGTGCATTGTTTTATCCGGGGTTTTATTTTCTATTGATTATATTTAGATCTTTGTTTTGTAGTTGATTTCTGGTTGGTACTTTGTTTCTGTATTTTAGGTCAAAACTGTCTGGAGTTTCAGAAAGGCCTCTTTTTCAAAATAAATAAATAAATTTCACTTGTAAACAGCTGTAAGGCTGGGAGAAAGGGATGCAAAAATGTACACCATAGCTGTGATAGTTTTTGAGAGCTCTGAATTTTGCTTCTCAAGAAATTAGGAGGACCTGAAATTTTTTGCAAATCACTTTATGAATCCAACTGTAGCTCAAAATGTAGCATGTTTGAAATGTGCATGTGGATGTACCGAGACACCTATCTTTGATGTGTTTCATTTGTGGACAAAAGTTTGAAGGGATAGAGCAAACATAACTAATTACATGTTATTACGTGCACAGGCACACACACCAGGTCACAGTAAGAATGAAGTGGCTAAGCCCATGTATATAGAGCTTTACAAACTGCAGTAATTGCATGTGGTTAATTGCACCTTTATGAGCTAGGTGATTCTACATACAGCAGAGCAAAAAATTTTCATTTGAATAGAAAATTCATTGAAAAATGAAGTTTTGGGAATTTTAACAATTTCTAAATATGGGTCAAATTCAGCAAATAGTTTCAGGCAAATAAATGAGGATTAAAAAAAAGTCTAAACTATTTGTTTCAACATTTTGAAAATGAACTATTTAAATTTTTTATTTAGAAACAGGCCATTTCATTTCTAAATGTTTTGGAAACACTATTTAATGTTTTATTGGACCCAAATTATTTTTTTTTCAGTGTTTTGTTTCAGTGGGGGAAAAATGAAGAAAAAAAATCTATTTTGGCTTGAAATGCAAGATTTTATTTTTCAGATTTTTTAGATTGACCACCAAACAGAAAAAAACACCAATTATTCAGTCTGCTCTAATTCTATGCAGTAGAGTTCGAAAGACTTGTCAAGTGGAAGCAGTTGTAGTTAGTTTGATACTCAACCCAGAAGTGGAGTGTACTGGCAGCCGTTCATAAGAAGAACCCTCTCACTATGCTAACTTGATTATTTTGTTGTTACTTTATATTCATGGTGTTAGTCTGATCCATTTAAAGACATTAAAGTTAAATTCAGAAGAATGACTAGCAGATTGGATTTTGGTGGCATAACAATGTGGACTTTGGTGCTCCTTCAGAAGTGGCACTGGCAACGGTATCAGATCCTGCATGCCTATAATCCCCATTCTGTAATCTGGACAGGCTGAAGCACGCAGGTGTCAGCACTCATAAGGGATCCAGCTGCCAGATGTTTGAACAATTGATGGCCCAGATGGCAGAGGTCTCCGTTCATTTTGGCGCTGCTCTTATTCAGCATGACTGGGCCCTCAAGGAATGGGAGCAGGCACCAGATGGCCCTGAGAGAGGTGTACATGACCAGATAGTTTGGCTGCTCAGTGGCGCAACACATATTCATCCTGCCACTGTGCCATTCGAGACAGCATCCACTCTTCTTTCTACAGTGTACAGGGATGTGGCAGGTTACCAAGATACAAACCAGTTGAGGATGTAGTCGACTTTAAATCGGAGCCTAGGCAGCCAATGTGAGAGGAGAGAAGATGGGGCTGAGAGTTACTAATGGTTACTGCTGTTATGGCACAACAGCAGAAACCTGTGTTCCTTCAGGAAAGCCAAGCATACACAAAACATTATGGATTCTCATGACCTGGACATCCTGGGCCAAATTCATAATAACACTACAAAACTTGCAAGCCTTAACATAGCCACACACTATATATACATATAATGCCTGCTGTAAGCTTCCCTCATTGTAAAAGTGTACTATGAAACAGCCTCAACACAATAAAACAATAGAAATCTAAGGATGGGGATGCTTTACAGTTTAGCTGTTTATCCAAATTATCTGAACTCATGGAGAACTCCACATGGCTCTCTCTGTTTCCACAACTCACCTAAAGCCACAACAATTTCCTCTTCCCTGACAGCATCCTATAATCTTTATGGGTCATGGTCTTTTTTAGTGCTGGACTGCCAGGCCTGGTATCCATCCTGAGTATTTATTTGTGTGTGTGTGCGCGTGTCTAAATCTATGAAGCTTAATAGGTATACTGTACTTGCAGCATGCTAGTTGCCAAGGAAACTCAGAGGTTGCACATTCTAGAAGTGTTCCTGAGGGAAAGCTGAAGTCTGTTAAAATTGTCTGGGTGGAGGCTTTACTTGGAGTGGAAGCAAAGGGTCAGGGTTATCCCGTGGGTACTTAGGTTAAAGGCTAATTTTTCCGCTCCCTCAGAAGGAACTGAGGGTTAGAATGTTTGTTTACTACAAAGTACAAGCACAGCATATGTATTTTTCAAGACAGAGACTAGGGGCAAGACATAATAGACGATTTCTTTTATTATTCCTGATTTTTCAACTCTGATACTATCTATCTGTTTATTTCTATGGCCTAGTATTTTTGTTAGATGATGTAAGTTTTATTTTTGTTTTTTCCCTGCCTTGTGAAGATTGTTTTATTTAAAAATAGTAGCAACATAGAAAGAGGGAAAATGGAGTCTAAGCACACTTGAACATATAAGCAGAATTAAGAGAAACTATAAACCTGGAAAATTTAAACATTTAAAATAAGGGTAAGTTCTTGGTGCTGTAAACATAACTGAAAAGACCCACTAAATGTGAATGGATCAGCTAGGACCAGATTCTGATACTTTTATACTGAATAGTATCTTACTCCATAATTAATTCTGACTAGAGCTCTAATCTTTTTCAACTGAAAAATTGAACTTTCATTCGGCTGAAACATTTTGCTAATGTGTGTCCAGTTAGCCAAATTGTTTCAATTAAAAAGTTCTCCAAAAATTCCAAAAAAAGAGAAATATTTTGTTTTAAAAGAAAATATTTTTATATTTCAATTGAAAATTACTTTTTTATATTTATTTCAATTTTATTTTTAAAAAGTTAAGATAAAAATTGAAAATTGAACAAAATATTTCAATTTGGGTTGATCAAGATTCTTTTTCTTGAATTGCCCAGTACAGTGAACCAAAAAAATCAGTTGTTTGCACAGTTCCAGTATTCATTCAATATGAGCAAGGATGTCAAAAACTGGCCCATAAGGATAAGAAGTGGTAATGGAGGGCTAGATTGCAGAGCCCCGACTGACCCTAGTGAGCCCTTGTTTATGTGAGTAGATGCATTGGCTTCAATGAGACTATTTGTGCAGTGCTGGTCCATGTCAGTAAAGATTAAGCTAGTTAGTTTGCTCAGAGCTGTGGAGTGTTCATCTTTTAGGGGAATGATTCTTGGTTTTTGAGGTTATATATAGTATATCTTTTGATAAAGATTTTTTTTCCCTTCAAGAACTGAATTTCAGACTCTGGAAGCCTAAATTTTGTATGGACTAGCTATCAAAACTAAAGTAAAATCAGATTTTAAATCCAGCCATTTCTTTCCAGATCTTAATCATTGGGGTGTTCGACTGAAAAGGTTATTTATGCCAGGGCACATTCTCAAATGGAGAGACAAAGGTCAGACTTTGGATCTTCTTATGCCAACATGTGAAAAAATCCTTTTCAATGCCCAAAAGACAAAATAAACGTTGGAGGAACAGGAAGCCACTACATACTAGCAGTTGGTTTATAGTATCTTAAATGGGTTATGAAATCAATACCCTGCATCATCAGAAATATACGGTAGTAAAGGGCGCTGATTTTGGAGGAGAACAATGCTGCTCTGTATAACACATAGTATAAAGCATACATTTGGCATGTGCAACTTGGCCAGAGACAGTTGGCTGATAAATATGTATCAGGAGTCTTCTAAGTTGTAACCTATAAGAAGGCAAAAGCAGAAAATCACCTTCATTTGTAAAATTATGTAATTACAAATAATAACATAGCACACAAATGGGAAAAGTATCTCTGCCGTGCCATTTCCTTCCATTCACTACACTGAGAGATCAAAAAATCTCCAAACAGGATGTTGCTTCGAAATTATAGCCCCTTCTCTGAACCTGACATTCTTGGTTGCCTGTTCTCTTTGAAGAGGAATAATTGAACAGGCTCTGGTTACAGCGGCCAACTCTTTTGAAAGCAGAGCTGTCTAGGTGAAGGTTACTCTTTACTCAGGGGTTAATCAGGGACCAAGATTTCTGTGTATATAATACTACTAGTGGTGGGGGTGGGGAGATAAATTCCTCTCTTCAGAATAGCACAGGATTTCAGTCTCCAAAGTTGATTGGTATTGATAACAGTTTCTTCCTTTGCTTTTTCTTCAATATAAGCAGTCAGCATATTGTCACTTTTTTCCTTTTAGCAGTTTTTTATCATGCTGTACCTCTAGAGATCTGAGACCAGCAATAACCTATTAACTGCAAAATAATTTGGCAAAGTATTTAAGCACATGCATTTTAACTTGTGAGTAATCGACTTAAAGATACTTTCCCCCGCTGTGTGTTGTGTTATAATTTGTATTCTATTATTATACAGAAGTCAACAGAACTGCTCATGTGCTTAAGATCCCTTGTTGAATCGGCCATAGTCCTGTCTTATATTGCATCTGCCAATAGAATCAGGGGCATAGGTAGACTTGACAAAGTTTACCTGTGTGCAGTGCAGGACACACTCCCCCAATAAAGGATTTATCAGACTTTACCACTTTTAAGGGGGGAAAAGTGCAGATGCAAACATAGCCCAGTATTCTGACTGTGAACTGAATGGGAGAAATTAGGGGTATGGCTACACTTGCAGCTGTACAGCGCTGGGAGTTACAACTGTCTTCATACAGCTGTGTAGGGAAAGCGCTGCAGTGTGGCCACACTGACAGCTACCAGCACTGCAGTGTGGCCACATTTGCAGTGCTGTTGGGAGTGGCTGAACAGGCATTCTCGGATACCTCCGAATACCTCTGGAGGCCAATTACAGCGCTTTTGGTGGCCACACTGGCGGAGCAGCGCTGCATCACCAGCGCTGCAATCGTTATACCCCAGGCAGAGCAGGAGTACAGCCAGCACTGCAGCCAGGAAGATGCAGTGCTGTACGTGCCTTGCAAGTGTGTACGGTGAGAAAGTTGCAGCACTGTAAACCCACCACCAACGCTGCAACTCTCCAGTGTAGCCAAGCCCAAGGCCTGAAGTAAAACCAAATGCACTGGGGGGAATTTTGCCAATGGAGAATAAATTACTTTCACCCCTAAAACTGAGGGATAGGACACCTTGATGGGATAGAATTAAGAAGGGTGTGCAGAGGCTACATTTGCAGTACCGGTATTAGACAGAGAGAGAACTAGTTTTCAGCAATGTCACTCCAGCGTCTTCTATAAATACCAAATTCACCTTTTAGGGAAAAAACCCACACTGTTTGGTTCAATTATTTCTACACTTGGTGGCCATATAAGAACAATGCTTTATTCAGGGACAAAAAATGAGAACATCCTGCTAATATCCCTAGTTTCATTACCAATTCTGTTGTAAACCCATTTCCTATTACAGGGGCATACTGGCCCACATTTTTCTGAATTACACCTAGGGCAAGGGTAGGAGCACCCCAGGCAATCCTTCTACAGGTAGTCACAGAAGTTCATATCATTACAAAACAGCCTAGTTCTTTTGTCATACTTTTTCCTGACTTTTTTTCATGGGGGGGAGGAGGAGAGGGTTTATTTTTTACAAATAAGCTTTCTTTTTCTGCTATCCAGTTGGTTTGCTATCTGAGGTCCTGGTGTCTAAATGCCAGGTAATTTAGCAGTCACTCTAGTTGGTACAGTTGCTTCTGCTGAAGTGGACAAAGCCAGGGTGGCATGTAGTCCTGTACTTCGCTCCGGCACGCTATGGTTTCTTTTAATGCAGAGTTTTTAGAATTGCTAATGCATTTTCAAGATGGGGGCTGCCTGGTTTTTCTTCCTTTCTCTATTGTCAGTCTTCTCTGTTTCTGGATTGGAGACTTTAATGAGTGTTTTTAAACTATCAGAGCGACAGAAAAGAGAAAAGGTAAATGTGAGAACCACCACAGAGTATTGTGAAGATATCAATGTGTTTTATCTTATAAAGTGTATGATAATACTCTGCACTTTAATAGCATTAATAAATCCTAACCATACCCCAGGAAATAATTAATTTTACAGATGAAGAAATTGAGACAGAATGGATGAGGGCCCAATCCTGCAAGTTGCTGAGTGCCTCCTGAAAGAGGACAAGCATTCTTAGCTCCCACTGACTTTGGGTGAAGGTGTTCTGCAACTTCCCAGGAGGAACTCAACACCTGGCAGGAATGAACCATGAATTACTTGTGGAAGGAGTCAATCTCAGAGCTCACATTAGCAGTCAGGAGTTACCAATTGTCTACATAACTAGCTAGCTATGCACATAGGTCATCACTGTCTTCCTCTCACTGTTATTCTTATTCTCCTTATTCCGTCCAACCATTTGTTACACTCTCCCTTTGCATCTTGTTTTAAATCTGGCCCTAATCCTGCAGTCTGACCTGCTCAAGCAGAGCCTCACAGCTCTGGCATCCTGCCAGCAAGGATAGGATTGTGGCCACAGCATAAAAACCGCTTGGGAATGAGAGAATGGAATTGTCTTGTGTTTGTACAGCATCCAACACTATGGGGCCCCCAGGGGTATGTCTGTACTGCACTCTAAACCCAGATTCTGATGCAGGTTTGAGCCCCACTTGCTCGGATGGTGAGTCAGAGTCCAAGACCTGCTTTGACTTGGGTCCAAACCCCGTCATTTTGCTATGTGGATGCAGCTCAAGCAGTAGCACAGTACGGATATATTAGCACAGATGTGAGACCCAGGTCAATCAGTTGTTTACAATGCAGTGGACGCTCATGCACAGGCTTGGAAACACGGAGTCCACAAGCCCAGGTCTCACAGTCCCAGGTTTACAATATGGTGTCTATGTGCCCGAAATGTTATAAGCTGCGTGTTTTATTGGTCCTGGAAAATGCAAGAACAATGCTGCATATTGCTGAGTGCCATCTACTGGCACCTGATCTATTAAATGTTCACATATCTCTCCTTGTTCTTATATAGCAAACCCTATGAAATTCTTTTTATTTTTAATAATTTTTCATTTTATTTTGTTTTGTTTTATTGTGGGAGGCTGTGACAAGTTGGGTTCTGCCCCAGGGGGTGAGAGAAGCAGCTGGGGGAGGGTTTGCAAAGTAAGCCCACCCCTGCACTCATCTGGCAGTGGCAGCTCCTGCCCCACAGGACTGGGCCTGGCTCCCGGCTCTGGGCATTAAGACCTGGCACATGGGGTCGCAGCGCCACTCAGGTTTGGCCCAATCACACCTCTCTCATGATGTGAGAGTGGGGAGGGGGCACAGTTGAGTGAATGGCAATGCAACCCTGTGCACCAGGTTTTTCATTTTATTTTGCTATTTCACCTTTGGGAAAAACACAGGGTTGCAGTTATACATCATTTTTCTAAGTACGTTACAATATAAACATCTCTCTTTTATACAGCAGTCCTGCAACGTTGGGTGGTACTGTAATATAACTAATCACAGCAATTCCCAGAGCTACACTCAAACCACTAGATCACATCTCTCTTTGTCAGACAAAAGTGCTTTTATTTCAAATCATTAATATTATCACATGTTAATTGGCAAGCAAATCTTAGAAAAAACTGGATTTTCCTTCATTTCAGGAATATAACAACACTTAGTATATTGTATCTGATCATACTAAAATCAGTCAGGCAGAAGAAAAAATTATTGGGATTTAAAACAGGAGTTTTAGTTGTTTTCCCAGATTTCTGTTGTTGTAGGCTGACATCATGGAAGGCAGTCTTGGAGAGGCAAAGCTCTGATTTTCTGTCTGGAACAAAGCTGAGTAACTTGAGAAGCCAATAGAATGAAACAATAAGAATCACAAGAAAGAAAGTTCTTAATAGCACCTCTGGTGTGGTTTTTGCTATTGGAGTGTTATTCATCTAAGGATTTCCTGGTGAAGAGCTTAATAACCATGCTGGGGGTCAGACTAATAAAAATCACTGACTAATTTTCTTCCTGGAGTTTCTATCTCCTTTTGTAGTCCAATCCTGCTTATTTACTCAGATAAAACTCCCACTGTGGTCTCAGTGAGGGCTGGATAATGACTGGATCTGTGTAATACCATAGATCTGCCTCCCTCTACACCAGACTACAGAGCCAGACAGACACACAAAACTCAGTACACTGCACCATCAAAAGGGATGTTGCAGCATGTGCGTGCTACATGCCAGAGCTTCCCTTAGAGTGGTGTGACTCGGCAGTATTCCCAGTGCTATTTGTGTCTGTACTGCAGTACCATAATTGATACATACATTTTACTCTGTTGCATCTAATGCACCTGCGGGTATGCAGGGAATTAAGGTATATGTATTTAGTGCTCTGTGATTAAAGCAAAATTAGTATATCATTTTAAAATACGCAGTTATCAAAATTATCCTCATAGTGCTTGATTATCCCTGTTAATTAAATTGGATGAACTTCTTTGGCTTGTGTTATGCAGGAGGTTGGATTATATAATAATAATGGTCCCTTCTGGCCTTATTTAGGAGTCTAAACTCATGGCCTGATTTTCAAAAGAGCTGATCATCTAGAAGCTCCGAATAACATCACTGGAAGGGGTCCACATCCCAAAATAGCTGGAGCATAAAGCACTTAGGCTACTTCCTGTCCTGCCCCCAGCCTTGACCCCAGCACACCCCTCTCACTCCTAACACAAGCTGCAAAGCAGGCACAGTAGGGCCACATCCACCAGTCTTTAGCTGCCCCAGTGCTTGCAGAATTGCCCTGGGAGGCTGCTCTGCTCCCTTTATATGGTACCTATACACTGTGAAAGGACCAGTTTAAGAGGCTGTAGCAAAAACCAAAACCTGGCCCAATGTCCCTTATTTTTATTTTTCTGCCCCCAAATCCTCTGTCTTTCATAGGAATTTTTTTTTTTATAAACACTGTTAGGTTTTATTCAGCCTCAACTTTACTTTGGGTTGCCACCCCTCCAGGATTGTCCTGGCGTCTTCAGGAATTAAAGATTAATATTTAATTAAAGATTATGTCATGTGATGGAACCTCCAGGAATACATCCAGCCAAAACTGGCAACTCTACTTTTATTTGTAAAAACAAGATTTTACTAGGGCTGTTGATTAATTGCAGTTAACTCACATGATTAACTCAAAAAAATTGTGATTTAAAAAATGTATTGTGATTAATTGCAGGTTTGATCACACTGTTAAACAGTAGAATACCAATTGAAATTTATTAAATATTTTGGATGTTTTTCTACCCATATATTGTATTCTGTGTTGTAATTGAAATCAAAGTGTATTTTTTTTATTACAAAAGATTTGCACTGTAAAATGATAAACAAAAGAAATAGTATTTTTCAACTCACTTCATACAAGTACTGTAGTGCAATCTCTTTGTTGTGAAAATGCAACTTATAAATGTAGATTTTTTTTGTTAAATAAGTGCACTGAAAAACAAAACAATGTAAAACTTCAGAGCCTGCAAGTCCACTCAGTCCTACTTCTTGTTCAGCCAAGCACTAAAATAAACAAAAGTTTGTTTACATTTACGGGAGATAATGCTGCTTTACAATGTCACCAGAAAGTGAGAACAGGCATTTTCATAGCACGTTTGCAGCCAGCATTGCAAGATATTTATGTGCCAGATATGCTAAACATTTGTATGCCCCTTCATGCTTCTGCCATCATTCCAGAGGACATGCTTCCATGCTGATAATGCTCATTAAAAAAATGTGTTAATTAAATTTGTGACTGAACTCCTTAGGGGGAGAATTCTATGTCCCCTGCTGTTTTTCTCAAATTCTGCCTTATATTTCACATTATAGCAGTCTCGGATGATGACCCAGCACATGTTGTTCATTTTAAGAACACTTTCACTGCAGATTTGACAAAATGAAAAGAAGGTACCAATGTGAGATTTGTAAAGAAAGCTACAGCACTCGACCCAAGGTTTAAGAATCTGAAGTGCCTTCCAAAATCTGAGAGGGATGAGGTGTGGAGCATGCTTTCAAAAGTCTTAAAAGAGCAACACTCCGATGCAGAACTCGAACCACCAAAAAAGAAAATCAGTCTTCTGCTGGTGGCATCTGACTCAGATAATGAAAATGAACATGCGTCGGGCCACACTGCTTTGGATTGTTATCGAGCAGAACCCATCAGCAGAATGGTGGTTGAAGCATGAAGAAACATATGAATCTTTAGCGCATCAGGCACATAAATATCTTGCAATGCCGGCTGCCACAATACCATGAGAATGCCTGTTCTTAGGTTCAGGTAACATTGTAAACAAGTAGTGGGCAGCATTATCTCTTGCAAATGTAAACAAACTTGTTTGTCTGAGTGATTGGCTGAACAAGAAGTAGGCCTGAGTAGACTTACAGGCTCTACCATTTTACGTTGTTTTATTTTTGAATGCAAACTTTTTTGTGCACAGTTCTGTATTTGTAAGTTCAACTTTCAAGATAAAGAGATTGCACTACAGTACTTGTATTAGGTGAATTGAAAAAAATACTATTTCTTTTGTTTTTTTACAGTGCAAATAATTGTAATCAAAAACAAATATAAAGTGAGCACTGTTATATTCTGTGTTGTAATTGAAATCAATGTTTGAAAATGTACAAAACATCAAATATTTAAATAAATGGTAGTCTTATTGTTTACAAGTGTGATTAATCATGATTAATTTTTTAATTGCTTGACAGCCCTAGATTGTATTAAATCTACAAACAGAAATATTTCCTTCATTCTTCTTTAATCAACACAGACTAAACAGAAGATATGGGCTTGATGCAGAAATTACTGGAGGAGATTCTTTGGGCTGTGTTACACAGGAAATCATGCTAGGTGATCATAATTGACCCTTCTGGTCTTAAAAATCTATGAACAATATCAGTTGTTCCTCCCCCTCCTCTCTAGGAAATAAACATGCATTCTGTGCTTGGAACCCAAAGACTGCAACATTGAATTAATCCATGAGAACTCTAATGTGAAAATGACTATTCTATTTTCATGGCTAAGCTGAGACAAATAAAAAAAAGCTATATAAACAAAGAGCAAAATTAGTTTGTTAGTTTTTAAATTATTTTGATTTTTATGAATGAAGGTATTATTAATAAAACATAAAACTAGACTTTAAAAATGATTTTTAACATGTCAGTAGCCATTTTCTGTAGGGCCTACAATGGTTAATGCCATGCTACCTCAGAGCCAGGAGAGGGAGTACATGCTAATGAACAAGCCCTACACTCAGAGCAGGTTACATATACTCAAATATACAAGGCCAATGGCTGGACACGAAGCAAGAATAAAACAGCCAATGTAAATTGTTCTCTGTAAGAACCACAAGAACAAAATCAATATTTATCAAATGGAAAAGAAAAAAAATCAGTAAGGGAAAAATTGTATTCTCTGTCAAGAAATTGCCTTGGCAGATCTCCACTATTCACATACTAATTTTTTCACAGGCCTGCTGCCTCATTCAGTGCACACTTTCAGCTGGAGAACTCATACACAAATGGGCAGAGTTCAGATTGTGCTGACACCATCATTTCATGATTTTTAAATGCTTCACTTTGCAACCTGGATATTCTTTTCACCCTGCTGTATGCTCTTCTCTTTAGGCAGAGCTGGTAGCCACATCTATAATCAAGTATCAGGGGTAGCCATGTTAGTCTGGATCTGTAAAAGCAGCAAAGAGTCCTGTGGCACCTTATAGCCTAACAGACATATTGGAGCATGAGCTTTCGTGGGTGAATACCCACTTCCTCGGATGCATGTAGTTTATAAGGTGCCACAGGACTCTTTGCTGCATCTATAATCAAGGTTGCCAAACACTTTTTATTATGACTCTGTTTTCAGTTGCTTATAATGTTCTAAAACTTTAACTGTTCTCACTGAAATTTTCCATGCCAGGTGTCTGCTTTAGGACAAATCTATTTTGAAAGTTTCAGCTAAAACAGTTCAGTTGTTTCAGAACAGGCAGGAGAACATAAGCTGTGTTCCCTATATTTAAAATTTTCTTACAGGATTTCATTGAGAAGCTCTGGAGTCTCAATACTTTGAGGCTGGCACTTGGAATTTGGTATATAGGTGGCCCTGGTGCCATAGATGTGCCTTTTTCTATCTTCCATAAAAAAGTTTACCCAAATTTGGCCCAGTTAGAAGTCTCCAAAAAACTACAGCTTGCTCAATAGAGTTGTGAGTTATTTTCACCATACATACCATCCCCACAGAGTACTGAGCATGCTACCTTCCACAGCTAGAGGGATTGAGCAGGACTTTCCCTCCAATTGCTCCTCTGAGCTCTCATGGCTCGCTGTGGTGCTGTGTACCAGAAATGAAATCTAAGGAACTTTTTCAACATGTGCTCTCAAGGTTCACTCCCCTTCCCCCATTTGTTTCCCCCAAACAGTGTGGAGAAGGAGGAAGTAGGCTGACTTGAAAGCAGAGGGGTGAAGAGCAGCAGGAAGGGAAACAGACAGAAACCACAATTGGTGGGGAGAGGAGTATGGGCTATGGACAAAGACAGGAGCTGGAGCCAGGGAAAGGATGGAGGCAAAATGGATAGGAGTACAAGGGCAGAGGGGCACAACAGAAAGGAAAGTAGCTGAAGGTTCTGTAATCCCTACACACACTCCACTCCAGAACCTGGAATTGAATAGAGGATTCCTGAGTCTCTATATTCTTCTGCTGTCCAACAAATAGCTGTGAACACAAAGACAAAGTGTGAATCTCACCCTTCTCTAGTGACTATTTTGCGTAGACAATAACAGCCTACTGCTGTTCCCACTTACTTCAGTAACACAAGTAGCAAGGACTGTTCTCTGAATCTACAGGTTCCATTTCATGTGGGTGTCAATATGGTTCCACAGGATGAAATTCTGGCTCTTTTCAGTTTGCTTTCTTGAAAAGCAGCAAACTAAAAATAAAAGAAAGTTAATGTTGCAAAATCAAACACTCAAAAGTTAGGAGTTAATGGAATTAAGTTCAGTCCCCATGTGAATATGCATGCAGAACACTTAGCATTTTTATATCTCTGTATATGTTCAACACAGACCTCCTAATGACTTCAAGTGCAGTTGTAAGTGTTTAGCACTTCTGCAAATCTGGACCCAGATGTGTCAAATTAGACACTCAGTACATGAGTTAGTGGTCCCTGCAAAAAGTTGGCTTTAAGTGACTTGGCCAGCATCAGACAGAAACTCTGTGGCAATATGCAGGGATAGACTCTGATTCTCCAGGGTAGCATTCAACTTACTCACAAGACCATCTCTTCTCTTCCTGCAGCCCCGTCTCATTGTCTATGCACCTTCCAGCTCCTGCAAGAAATGAGGTAGGATCCTATAGATGACAGGTTAATTCACTAGATAATCATGACTCATTCCCAGAGCACAGTCTATGGAGAGTCTTGTGGGAAAAATAGTATGTGACTGTGTAATTAAAGACTGTTATAATGTCTGTGTACAAAGGGGCTGGAAAAGGTTGCACAGGCAGCCTTGAATCTAGTAGTTCCAATTTTTGAGTGCTTTTCTTTGCAACCTTGATCATATTAACATAGCTTTTGTAAATTATATATATATGTTGACAGAGCAGAAGACATTTTCACTAGTTAATTCCTGCATATGGCTGGTTTAGAAATTAATCCCCTCATTTCACCAAGGGCACTAGTTCTCTCTGGTATGCCTTTCTAAATATTTAGGTTCTGCAATCATATGGCTCATTTCACCAACATCTGTGGGAAATGTTATCTTGTTGCTGCCAAACTATATAGAAAAAGGCAATACAAATGCCCTCATACTACATGTCTGATTTTGTAACAATCCAGTTTGCACAAAAAGCTGGATTTCAGTATAAACTGTATGACCCTGACTCTTCCCTCCCATTAATTTTACACCAGCGTAATCTCTTGTACTTCCACAAAAGTACCTGGGATTCACACCACTGTAAATGAAGGAAGACTCAGATCCACCCTGACTAACAATAGCACAAGAAACTGAAATTAATACCATGGATTAACCCTTTGATGTAAGAATTGTAATAACATAAGGTACCTTTTATATGTGGCATGGGAGGTGCAGTTTAAAAGTTTAAGAATGAAATACTGGCTCCACAGATTGCAAAGGGAACAGGATTTCACTTTGTGTTTTTATTTTTTTTTAATCAGTAAAATATTGACAATACTTATGTTAATCCCATTGCAAACATAGGGAGCATCTATTTAAAGGCAGTAAAGGGAGACTTTCAGAAAGCGAATTCAGGGCCAATACTCACTATATATACTGTTGCCTAAATCTCAGAGAAAGAAAAGAGAGAGCACAGGAGCACTTCAGCTCTGCAGTGTGATGTCATCCTATCATCACAACACCTAGCACTGTGAAGTTGGCAATAAGGTCAGCACTGAGCCTGAGAGGGAGATGAAGCCCTTTTCTGGCTGTCCAGAAAGGACTCAGCAGTGAAGCACAGTGGGAGCAGAGTTGCTGAGTGCATTCTTGTGGCCATGGAGACACAGAGCCAAGTCTGGGAGAGAGGGAAAAATACAGACAGAAGAAAAAACCAAAGTACATATTTAAAAGGTGGGAAAGGAAGAGGAAGAACCCAGAGAGTTAAAGGTGTGATTCCCAGATCGAGTATACATCCTCAGGCTAGCTCAGGAATGATCGTGTAGTCACAGTAGCATGGGCAATGGCATGGGAGTATGGGCTAGCCACTCTGAGTACAAACCAGGCTGGACTCAGCCTAGCTCAGGCCGCTGCTCAGCGCTGCCCATGCTATCTCAGCAATGCTGCGATTTTTAGTGCACTGGCTGGAATAGAGTTAGCACAGGCACGTTCTAGGTGAGCTGGGAATCACACACCCCAGCTGCATGCATAGATGCAGCCTATGTGTGCATGGAGGTGATGATATGGAAAGAGTAACAGGTGCAGGGGAATCCCTAAATCAGGCATGCTGTGAAGATTTGTCCCATGGTGAGAACTGAGAAGGTGGTGCTGGGAGCTCCATGGATAATCGTGTGGTTTTGTTCTTTTGGGCACTATGAATGTGGGTTCTGGGATTTTTTCCAGTTGTTCTGGGAGGCCAAAAGAAATAAGTACAAGAGGGACTGTAAGGAAAATATATAATGATCTATCCCCTCTGGTTTGGAGGGAGAGGGGCCTGGGGGAGCTGTTAGGTCTGTGAGTTTGTCTGGGAGAGTTTCCATCAGAAAGAGTGTGAATTTTAGATGTGTAGAAGTTCGGCTGGGGGTGGGGAAGGGGTTTGGTGCAGAGGGGGCAGGAAACGCATGAGTCCCACAGAGTTTGGTGTAGTAGGGGAGGTTGCAGGCTGTGTTGGGGACTTGGCTAAGCCTTTAGTGTTCTGGTAACCTGCTGCATCTCACAGACAAACTGTACAGTCTCTTTTTCCACGCTGAATAGGACTGAAATTGGGGCATTTCTCCTCCTGAGGCATTACCTTGATAAACATGATTAATAATAAAGGTACCTCCTTTTAATGCACAGAGGTGGAAAGGAATGGCACGGGAGAAAGGGGAACAATTCTAGCAAAGTTCTAACTTTGAGAAGGAAATCTGTGTGTAATTTCATGAAGTCTCCATGCTCTGTCCTCCCCTTAGGGTTTTTGCCTACAATCTCTGGGTGAAGGGCCGGGGGGAAGAGCATAGACCTTCCTGTCTTGCAGATCCTCCTGGTTTAATCCCCTACTTTGGGGTAGCCTGAATGGGAAATGCAGAGGCTCCTCAGAGCGTCACATTTCAAGGCTATAGAAATTGTTCCCATTGCTGAGTTTTGTGAATGCAATATAAAATGCACTATATGCAGCACTGCCAACTCCAAACTTTCAAACATCGGGAGACAACCCCACGCCCCAAACTGTGAGATATGTATACAAATACACCTCTACCCCAATATAACGCCACCCGATATCACACAAATTCAGATATAATGTGGTAAAGCAGCGCTCCCGGTGGGGAGAGCTGTGCACTCCGGCGCATCAAATCAAGTTCGATATAATGCGGTTTCACCTATAATGTGGTAAGATTTTTTTTGGCTCCTGAGGACAGCGTTATATCGGGGTAGAGGTGTAATTTGATTTTTTTAAAAATAACATATTGTCTTTTCCATGTGCCCACCAGTGTTTCAAAAGATCAATGAAGAGACAATGCAATTCTGCCTTCAACTGCTTTGGCTGGGCATGTGAGGAGTGCCCAAGTGGGTTCTGTGCTGGCTGAGTTCCAAGATAACTGGGGCTTAAACATTTTTAAAGTTCCAGTGAGGGCAACCAGAAGTTCTGTGCTGCCCTCCTTGTCCTTATACCCCTTCATTTAGGGGTTAATCGGTATACAGAGCATTGTGCAGGCAGTATTGCCAACCCCAAGTATTCTAAAAATCATGCATCAGATTAAAAAAATGTCATTGGCTTAAAAATTAAGATTTTAAAAAAAGTTTTTTCAGTTATGTCTTTTTGTTTTAGAGCTCTTGGGCAGAGGGGAGTTTTTCCATATGAGGGCTAGAAACTCAGCTTTCATTTATTAAAAATGCAAGATTTTCATGGAAGCACTGGACTTCTGTAGCTGGAGCTTTAAGAACAAACACCAAATACCACAAGATTCATGATAAAATCAAAATTGTTGGTAACATTGTGGAAGCATCTTGTATTGGAATGAATTTCACCCATCTAGAGCTCCAGAAATATACCCAAGAGGTTAATTGTTAGTTACTATTACTTCTTGTTTTGCACGCGCGCACACACACGTTTACATATATTTTGGAATGCCCCCAGATATCCTCCATATATTTTTGTTTCCCATCACCTTTCCTTTTTATGTTTGCCTGCCTAGATACAAGCCTGTTTCCTTCCTTGGAAATCAGGATTTTAGCACATTTTACTATCTGCCTGTTGGCACAAGTGCATTGGAGAGGCCGAGGGACAGTCAGATATCTGTGATTATGTTGTTTGCAAACTGAAAAATATTTGCAAGTTTACTTTTAAAAAACCTTGACAATATCCCTTTAAAAAAGCCATTTATCTTAATAAATACGCTGAAGGTGGGGGAGGAGGATTTAGATTGATAAGAGTGATTTTCCTAAGGGAATTTGAATCATACTGCAATGGAAGTATCTCCTTTCACTGATACGGAACAGGGACAGACTGTGCAAGTAGCACCTGAATGTCTCTTTTTGTTTCTCTGAGTTACTAGAAAGCAATGGGTGTTAAAAAATGTGTTAGAAAGATGTCCCATTGCAATAGATTTGTCACCCGTGCTTTTGCTTCCGTTTCTTTGATCTTTTTTTCTTAATTAAAGGAAATCTGCTACTAGTGCAGTTCTTCTATCTTTTGAGAGAGACATCAGCCAAATGCTCGCTCCTCTAACGTATTGCATCAATACATCATCATCAAGGGTGACAGCTGTGTGGAGCTGTCACAATAAATATAGCTATAATTTTATTATTGTCAGTGTTAAAATGCGTTCAGGGTTACAACATTTTTACTTATAAAAATATGTCAAACATTAAGTGCCTTGTGACTAATAAAAACACTACATACGGCATATGTATGTGGATACATTGCATGTATACGCTGTACAAACATGTATATTTACAGTAACGTTGTAATTATGGATAAAGTTCTGTTAGCATTTCTAGTATAAACATCATTTTAAGGATTTATTATACAGCCATAGGATTAGATCCCAGCTAGAACTTGGCAAATGAGGATGTCAGCCTTGGTAACGAATTCTTTTGCAGATTTCTCTTTTACAGAATTGGTTTATAGTGTATACAAACAGAAACAGATGTTTCCAAAGTTTTATTTGTATTTGTGTAATTAAAAACCAGCTCAGACATAAAGTGAAGTTCTGTTCTGGAAAAGAAACATTTTAAAAAGGCACCTTCTTACTCAATAGATCTCCATCTGGTATGCCAAGCATTAAATGCCTCATGACTCATCAGCCTGGTGTGGGGGAATCCTAAGATGGGGTAAAACCTATGGAGCTGTCTTTATGAAAGCCCCTTGCAGCCCACTGGTATGGGGGGCATGTCAAGGGCTGGAGGACAGTAATAGGTATGAGACAGCTGGGTGCTCGAGCTTGAGGCAAATGCTGGTTCAGTCCCTGTCTCTACCAGGATCTGGGGAGGTAGAAAGGGGCTTAGAACAACTTGTCGCTACCATCTTTCTTGGCTTTGCTGGACCCATATTCAGCACAGCTGAAGATTCACCCCTAAAACCTCAACCAAGGATAAGCATCTACACAAGTGGGGGGAAAAAGTAGAAGCAAGGAAAGAGGAGGGAGATGTGAGGGAAGGGAAGATGGGAGGGAAACTTTATTTCCCCTTTTCACATGTCTGCATATTGCTATTGCTGGTCTGGTAAAAAGATATTTCCCAGACCACAGTCACTTCTCCATAATCATAGAACCATAGGATTAAAAGGGACCACAAGGGTCTAGTCTAACCCCTAGCCAAGATGCAACATTTGTTGTTTAAACCATCCAGGATGGATGGCTACCCAGCCTTTTTTTGAAACTCTCCAGAGAAGGAGCTTTCACAACCTCCCTAGCCAGTCTATTCCATTGCCCAACTGTACTTACAGTTTGCAAGTTTTTTTCTGAGATTTAATCTAAATCTGCTATATGTAGTTTGAACCCATTGTCTCTCGTCATGCCCTCTGTGGCAAGAGACAACAGGTTTTCTCCATCTCTTCTATGGTAGATACCATGTCCCTGCTTAATCTCCGCTTTTCCAAACTAATCATACTCCATTCCTTCAGCCTTTGCTCAGATGGCTTGCATTCCATCCCTTTGAACATTTTTGTCATTTGCTTCTGGATCCTTTCCAGTTTCTCTACATTCTTTTTATATAGCAGTGACCAAAATCCAAAATTAGACACAGTACTCCAGCTGAGGTCTAACCATCACTGAGTAGACCAGAGCTATCACCTCCTGTGACTTGCATGGTAGACCTCTGTTAATGCAAACCAAAACTGCATTTAGCCTTTTTTTTTGGGGGGGGGGAGAGGGGGGAACGGCATCACATTGTTGACTCATATTGCGGTTGTGATTGTTCACTACTCCCAGAGCCTTCTTAGCAGAACTGCTGCCAAGCCAGTTATCCTCCATTCTGTATTTGTGCATTTGTTTTTTCTTTCCTAAATGTAGCACCTTACCTTTGTCTTTGATTTTCATTTTGTTGTCTATAATCCAGTTCTCTAATTTATCAAACTCCCTTTGAATTTTAGTTCTATCCTTCAAGGTGTTTGCAACCGCTTCCCTCCCCCCAGGTTTGTCTCATCTGCAAATTTGTTCAGTGTGCTCTTTATTCCTACATCCAGAACATTTTAATAAAGATGTTAAATAACAACAGACCCAGGACAGATCCCTTTGGAATCCTTCCAATTTGACATCATAAGAACGGCCATACCGAGTCAGACCAAAGGTCCTTCTAGCCCAGTATCCTGTCTTCCAACAGTGGCCAATGCCAGGCAGAGGGAATGAACAGAGCAGATAATCATCAAGTGATCCACCTCTGTCACCCATTCCCAGCTTATTCCATTAATCTATCCCTGGTCTCATCATTCCATTAATAGTTACTTTTTGTTTCTTGTTGTTTATCCAATAATGTATCCACTTAATGCTAATTCTACCAAGACTACATTTCTCCAGCTTCTTTATCAGAACGTAATGTGGAACTGTGTTAAAAGCCTTGCTGAAGTCCAGGTACATTATGTTCACTGCATTGCCCCTATCCACCAAACCAATCAACTTGTCAAAGAAGGAAATCAAGTGGGTTTGGCATGATTTGTTCTTAGTAAATCCATACTGGCTGCTAGTGATTACCCCTTCATCCACCAGGTATTTGCAAATTGAATGTTTTGTACATTGCTCTAGTAGCTTCTCAGGTATCAAGGTCAGGCTGACTGGTTTATAGTTCCCTGGCTTCTCTTTTTTCCCCCTTTTTAAAGATGGGCACTAGGAATGCAGAAATTTCCATAACAGATCAATAAAAGGTCCTTTTTTTTGGTTAATTTTTTTTAACTGAATTTAACTGGTTTAGGTGTCCATATGGGTCTTGCATATTTTTATTCATGTATCTAGATCTAGTTCAGCTATTTAGGTTCTACAGTGACCCTCAACCTCTCACTGGATGAAAAATTCAATGTTCACGCTGGAAAGGCTGAAACCACCTTTAGCAGACTAACTAAAAGAGCATGGAACAACTCAAAGCTTACCATCAAGACAAACATACTAGTGTACCGAGCTTGTGTCCTCAGCACTCTCATGTATGGTGGGGAAACGTGGACAACATGTGCTCATGTTGAACAGTTTCCATCTACGTTGCTTCCACCACATGCTCAACACCAAATGGCAGGATAAAGTCACCAACACAGAGGTTCTTCAAAGAGCAAATTTACCAGCTGTGACAGCCCTGCTCAAGCAAAGATGACTGCCATCTAAGTAAGTTGGAAGACGGATGCATACCCAAGGACATGCTATTCAGGGAGCCATCAGAGGGAACAAGAACAACAGGACATCCAAAGCTTCGCTATAAAGACACATGCAAGCAAGATACGAAGGAATTTGGAATTGATCCTGACCAATGGGAAATCTTGGCAAGTGATCAGAACAAATGGCGCCATCATCTCCATCAGGGTATCAGAGTCCATGACAGGAGCTGGCTTCTACAGTTTGAAAAGAAAAGAGCCGTAGGAAGCAAGCAGCTCCCAACCAAGATACATACATTTGCAGGTATCAGAGGGGTAGCCGTGTTAGTCTGGATCTGTAAAAACAGCAAAGAATCCTGTGGCACCTTATAAACTAACAGACGTTTTGGAGCATGAGCTTTCGTGGGTGAATACCCACTTCGTCAGATGCATGTAGTGGAAATTTCCAGGGGCAGGTATATATATATATATATGCAGGCAAGCTAGAGATAATGAGGTAGTTCGATCAGGGAGGATGAGGCCCTGTTCTAGCAGTTGAGGTGTGAAAACCAAGGGAGGAGAAACTGGTTTTGTAATTGGCAAGCCATTCACAGTCTTTGTTTAATCCTGAGCTGATGGTGTCAAATTTGCAGATGAACTGAAGCTCAGCAGTTTCTCTTTGAAGTCTGGTCCTGAAGTTTTTTGCTGCGGAATGGTCACCTTAAGGTCTGCTATAGTGTGGCCAGGGAGGTTGAATTGTTCTCCTATAGGTTTTTGTATGTTGCCATTCCTAATATCTGATTTGTGTCAATTTATCCTTTTCCGTAGCGACTGTCCAGTTTGGCCTATGTACATAGCAGAGGGGCATTGCTGGCATATGATAGCGTATATTACATTGGTGGAGGTGCAGGTGAATGAACCGGTGATGGTGTGGCTGATCTGGTTAGGTCCTGTGATGGTGTCGCTGGTGTAGATATGTGGGCAGAGTTGGCATCGAGGTTTGTCGCATGGATTGGTTCCTGAGCTAGCCTCATCAATAACCAAACTTCCATACAAACAGACTTCATTAAAATAAGACAGGAGATCTACATTACTCACTTCACCTCTCTACAAAGGAAAAAGGACTGTAAGCTATCTAAACTCCTACCTGCCTCATGGGGCCACAACCGTGGTACCCCCAACCCACCCAGCAATATCGTCAATCTATCCAACTACACACTCAGCCCAGAAGAAAAGTCTATCCTATCTCTGGGACTCTCTTTCTGCCCTGCCACCCCCACCAACATGATACAGTTCTGCGGCGATCTGGAAGCCTACTTCCACCGTCTCCGACTCAAAGAATACTTTCAGGACAACACTGAACAGCACACTGATACACAGGTACCCTCCCACCAACAGCACAAGAAGAAGAACTCCACATGGACTCCTCCTGGGGGTCGAAATGACAGTCTGGACCTCTACATTGAATGCTTCCGCCGATGTGCACAGGCAGAAATTGTGGAAAAACAACATCGCTTGTCTCATAACCTAAGTCGTGCAGAACGCAATGCCATCCACAGCCTCAGAAACCACCCAGACATTATCATCAAAGAGGCTGATAAAGGAGGTGCTGTTGTCATCATGAACAGGTCTGACTACCAAAAGGAGGCTGCCAGACAATTCTCCAACAACAGATTCTACAGGCCACTTCCCTCAGATCCCATTGAGGAATATACTAAAAAACTACACCATCTACTCAGGACACTCCCTACACTAACACCGGAACAAATCAACATACCCTTAGAGCCCCGACCAGGGTTATTCTATCTACTACCCAAGATCCACAAACCCGGAAATCCTGGACGCCCCATCATCTCGGGCATTGGCACTCTCACTGAAGGACTGTCTGGATATGTGGACTCTCTACTCAGACCCTATGCCACCAGCACTCCCAGCTATCTCCGTGACACCACTGATTTCCTGAGGAAACTACAACGCATTGGTGACCTTCCAGAAAACACCGTCCTAGCCACCATGGATGTAGAGGCTCTCTACACGAACATCCCACACACAGATGGAATACAAGCTGTCAGGAACAGTATCCCTGATGATGCCACAGCACAACTGGCTGCTGAGCTCTGTGCCTTTATCCTCACACACAACTATTTCAAATTTGATGACAATATATATCTCCAGATCAGTGGCACCGCTATGGGCACCCGCATGGCCCCACAATATGCAATATTTTTATGGCCGACCTGGAACAACGCTTCCTCAGCTCTCGTCCACTCATGCCCCTTCTCTACCTACGCTACATTGATGACATCTTCATCATCTGGACCCATGGGAAGGAGTCTCTGGAAAAATTCCACCACGATTTCAACAGCTTCCACCCCACCATCAACCTCAGCCTGGATCAGTCTACACAGGAGGTCCACTTCCTAGACACCACGGTGCAAATAAGTGATGGTCACATTACCACCACCCTATACCGAAAACCTACTGACTACTATGCCTACCTTCATGCCTCCAGCTTCCATCCCGGGCACATCACACGATCCATTGTCTACAGCCAAGCACTGAGGTACAACCGCATCTGCTCTAACCCCTCAGACAGAGGCCAACACCTACAAAATCTCCACCAAGCATTCTCAAAACTACAATACCCGCACGAGGAAATAAGGAAACAGATCAACAGAGCCAGACGTGTACCCAGAAGCCTCCTACTGCAAGACAAACCCAAGAAAGAAACCAACAGGACTCCACTGGCCATCACATACAGTCCCCAGCTAAAACCTCTCCAATGCATCATAAGGGATCTACAACCCATCCTGGGCAATGATCCCACACTTTCACAGACCTTGGGTGGCAGGCCAGTCCTTGCCCACAGGCAGCCTGCCAACCTGAAACATATTCTCACCAGCAACTGCACACTGCACCATAGTAACTCTAGCTCAGGAACCAATCCATGCAACAAACCTCGATGCCAACTCTGCCCCCATATCTACACCAGTGACACCATGACAGGACCTAACCAGATCAGCCACACCATCACCGGTTCATTCACCTGCACCTCCACCAATGTAATATACGCTATCATATGCCAGCAATGCCCCTCTGCTATGTACATAGGCCAAACTGGACAGTCGCTACGGAAAAGGATAAATGGACACAAATCAGATATTAGGAATGGCAACATACAAAAACCTGTAGGAGAACACTTCAACCTCCCTGGCCACACTATAGCAGACCTTAAGGTGGCCATCCTGCAGCAAAAAAACTTCAGGACCAGACTTCAAAGAGAAACTGCTGAGCTTCAGTTCATCTGCAAATTAGACACCATCAGCTCAGGATTAAACAAAGGCTGTGAATGGCTTGCCAATTACAAAACCAGTTTCTTCTCCCTTGGTTTTCACACCTCAACTGCTAGAACAGGGCCTCATCCTCCCTGATTGAACTACCTCATTATCTCTAGCTTGCCTGCATATATATATATGTATACCTGCCCCTGGAAATTTCCACTACATGCATCTGACGAAGTGGGTATTCACCCACGAAAGCTCATGCTCCAAAACGTCTGTTAGTCTATAAGGTGCCACAGGATTCTTTGCTGTTTATACATTTGCAATAACTGCCAAAGATCATGCAAATCTCAGATTGGCCTATTCAGTCAGATGAGACATTGCAAACCATCTACATCATAGGCTGCAATTCCTACTGTCTCTCCAGATGGAAGGATGTCAACATATACTAGATTTAAAGGAAAATTAATGTATTTATCTAGATTTCAACAATATAAAATGCAATACAAGAGGCCTAGGTACTATGATGGTTCTTACAGCACCCAGGACTGTGAGTCACCTTGTTACCTCCTGCCTCCATCATGAGGAAATCTTGCCTGTGCCGGGCAGGGTGTCAACTCTCTTAACACCACCAGCCTTTCTGCCACTCAAGCACTCTCCTTTGGGCTATGCCAACCTGGTTTGCCTATGCAGGTTTACAAGAGGCACACCCCAGTCCCTGAGTCCCTTTGAAGTGTTCTCCTGTGATATCCAGCCCCTCACAGTGGCTACTCACAGAAATTCCAGATCCTCTGCCCCCAAGGTGCAGTGTACCTTAAACCACAGCTCCTGTAAACCACACAGCACTTGGGAGCACTTACAATAAAACAAAAGCAGGTTTATTTAAGACAGATTTAACTAGAACTGAGAGAAAGTTATGGAAACAATTGGTTATAATACAAAACAAAAACATAAAACACAAACCTGGATCTCCACTTATTAATGTTAACTTTCCTATCTAATAAAGTAGACTTTTCCCCTCAAAGTTGCAGAACTGGCTGGCTTCACAAGAACCAGGATCCAAACATTCATGAAAACAGCCCTGCTCCACAGGGATTTCCTCTGAATGGATGCAGAGCACCAGTCTCTCTTTTGTGTTATACTGAAACAGTCGTTTGTTTATATTCAGAGGCAGGGCACACCCCTATCTTGCACTGTTCCTTTTTTACTTTCATGCGGTTTTGACTGTTTGCAGGTGCCTCTGATGCCTTTCTATTGAAAGTTTTGGTATTGCACAAGGCTCTACAATGAAGCTTTGCACTGCATCATTGGCTACCCAGGATGGGGTGATAACTCTCTCTGGCCTGAATGGGTCATCAGAGGGACACATTATTCCCTGATCGCTAATTTTTTACTCTAAGTCCCTAAAACATACATTTAATATATATATACATTATTCCTTAAATATTACCTATACATGCATCTCATAATGATCATGGATCTTGACAAGTTATGAGATTTCTGTAGGTACTTTATGGATAACTATCCTGTAATATTTAAAAAGTAAGACCTGTATTTGGTATAGTGAATTTCAGTCTGAGGTGAGGGTTTTGCAAAGGACAGGGACCCTTTGTCATAGGAAATCTAAAAATTAGACCTATAATGATCACTAAACAGCATTAGAATAGCAACATACAGTGAACAAATTAACTTGGCCAGGCAATAAATCAAACCAACAGCTTTTTCATCTCCTAGGAACATAATTTTATTTAGGATCAGAATAGGTGCAATATTCCCAAATGCTTTGTCAAATAAATGGTTTTTGCAACATGCCTAGAAGGCAATCAAGTCTGGCCTCTTATGGACCAGGGACTAATTGGACATTAGGGGTAATAACTGACCAAGATTATATTAATTTCTCACATTAGGTGTCCATGCTAGGTATGAGTCCTCCAAAAATGAAGGTCATCTGAGCTCACTCCTATTTATCTCGTTTTATCCAAGGAAATCTTTATTGGATGAGTTATTACAAAAATTAGATTCATTTTCATATTACATGTCTCCTAAGAGATAAGGATCAGTTGCATGTTGTGCTAGGGCATGTTTCTCCTCAGAACGATGTTTAGTGACAAAACACAGCATATAGAAAATGACATTGTTTCACTTGCTAACAATAATAGCCCCTGGCAGAACGCTTCATCTCTTGGTAGTAGGGACTACCACTTTCTAGACGTTTGTACAGCACCTCGCACAATGAGGCCTTGATTGGATTGGCTTGTAGGCACTACTGAAATATACATGTGAAATAATAACAAACAATAGTATGTGCTAATGATATGAGGTAACCTGCTTACCTGTTTTACAGTGGGTTAGGGCCTGGTGAAATTGCTTTATTACAGTTTTACCATACATTGGTATGGTAAATGAGGGACTGACATTTAAGATAAAAGCTTCTCATTTTTTCTTGTAAGTCCTCCTCTTCAATTAAAAACAAGGTAACTAAACAATGTTGCAACATTTGGGAGACAGAGCTCACAAAGGTTAGGAGCAAAAACTGATAGCAAATGTTGATAGCCACATCTATATGAATGGATGGACTGATATCAAATTGCATTTGGAATAAAATTAAAAAGTTGACTGTGAAACCCACATATAACCAGCACCTTCCTTCCTACATGATAGAACCAGATGTCTAATCCTCCCTGCCCCCCTTGCTCGCAACTAGTCCTAGTTTCCTAGGTGGACTTTCACAGAAACCCTGTGCCATCTTAAAAAGTAAATTCTATCAAGACAAACACAGCTCTGAAGCATCTCGTAATGTTATATTTCAGAAAAGTGGAAAGCAGTTTTTATTCCTTTTGCGGCAAATTTTGTGAACATATGGTGTAATGTGGAAACATGGGTAGTCAGGATAGTTAGCAGTTGCGGCAGTACTGCTGGCTTATTTCCACTTTGCAGATTCATAGGAAGCTAAAATATCATGCCGGTGACATATGCTTACTGGCTCTCCACTTACTGCCTGCAGCTATGGGCTCCTGTATTCTGATGTTAATTCTACAATCTGTTCACTGACAGCTCAGGAGGCCAGATGATATGCATACTACTGACAGGGACATCACTTTCATGAAACATTTACTTCTCTGCACCTGAATATTGGAGTAATCATATAGAGAGTCGACACGCCATGAAATGGAGATAGACTGAAGATTTCCGAGAAGAAAATAGCAGACTGTCACTCAAAATAAAGTTCATTTTCTACCTGGCACAGCTATGTTAAAAGACATTTCCATACACAGAAAATGCTTTCTGACTTCAAGACTTCAATTTAAAAGGAAAATGTTTTCCCCCCTTCTTCTTCAGTAGCCTTAGGGGTAATTACATTCTATACCCTATGTTGAGAAAGTCTGTTACTTTGCTTGTCTTGTATTATTTGATGAAGTCAGAATTATATTTTATAGTCCCCTCTATCTAGTATAACTCAACCTGCCACATTAGTGAAGGTGCCACCAAAATACCTGTGGGGAACTTAAATTTTGTAGTAACCTAAAAGTCATGTTTGATTTTTTTTTTCAAACAGCTGAAGACATTTTCAAAAAATGACTACATCTAGCTATTAGTTCTGTGTTTATGCAGCACCATTGGTGCACTTGGCACTTAGCAGAAAGTAAGTTCCTGCTCAGAAGAACATATCTAAGGAACATATTCTGCAATGCTTGTGTTGAGGAGCATTTAACCTCATGATTAGTTCAATTAAAGTCATTTGGACTACTTGCAGGAAGAAGTGCACAGAGTCTGGTCCAAAAGGTGAATAAAACTGAACTGTTCAGTAGTGGGGGGCCATAATGTAATTAAATTTAACCATTGGTGTAGGATGGAAAAATACCAACGAAGCCCACCACAGTAGCATTTAAATTCACAAAGGGGAACTGTACAAAACTGAAGCAGCTAGTTTAATTGAAATTTGAAGGAACAGTCACAAGAATGAAATACTTACAAGCTGCATGGAAACTTTTTTAAAACCTCATAATAGAAACTCAAATGAAATGTATAGCCCAAATTAAAAAAATTATGAGGACCAAAAAAAACCGCAGTGGCTAAGAAACAGTAAAAGAGGTGATTAGAAGCAAAAAGGCATCCTTTAAAAATTGGAAGTCAAATCCTACTGAGGAAAAGAGAAAGAAGCATAAACTCTGGCAAGTGAAGTGCAAAAATATAATTAAGCAGGCCAGAAGGAACTTGAAGAGCAGCTAACAAAAGACTTAAAATGTTTGTGATGTTAATTTTTAAGTTAGAGTTTAAGAGAAGCAGGAAGCCTGCCAAACAATCAGTGGGGCCACTGGACAATTGCAATACTAAAGGAGCACTCAAGGAAGACAAGGCCATTGCAAGGAAGCTAAATGAATTCTTTGCATCAGTGTTAAATGCAGAGGACAGTGATGGAGATTCTCAAATCTGAGCCATTCTTTTTAGCTGACAAATCTGAAGAAATGTCCCAGATTGAGGTGTATATAGAGGAGGTTTTGGAACAAACTGGTAAACTAAACAATAAGAAGTCACCAGGGCCAGATGATATTCACCCAAGAGTTCTGAAGGAACTTAAATGTGAAATTGCAGAACTACTATCTGTAGTCTGTAACCTATCGCTTAAATTGGCTTCTGTATCTGACGACTGGATGATATCTAATGTGACACCAATTTTTACAAAAGGATCCTGGCAATTACTGGCCAGTAAGTCTAACTTCAGTATGAGGCAAATTGGGTGAAAGTATAGCAGTGGTTTTCAGCGGACATAGTGTACTTAGATTTCCAGAAAGCCTTTGACAAGGTCCCTCACCAAAGGCTCTTACATAAATTAAGCTGTCATGGGATAAAAGGGAAAGTCCTTTCATGGATTGAGAACTGGCTAAAAGACAGGGAACAAAGGGTAGGAATTAATGGTAAATTCTCAGAATGGAGAGGGGTAACTAGTGGTGTTCCCCAAGGGTCAGTCCTAGGACCAATACTATTCAATTTATTCATAAATGATCTGGAGAAAGGGGTAAACAGCGAGGTGGCAAAGTTTGCAGATGATACTAAACTGCTCAAGATAGTTAAGACCAAAGCAGATTGTGAAGAACTTCAAAAAGATCTCACAAAACTAAATGATTGGGCAACAAAATGGCAAATGAAATTTAATGTGGATAAATGTAAAGTAATGCGCAGTGGAAAAAATAACCCCAACTATACATACAATATGATGGGAGCTAATTTAGCTACAACGAGTCAGGAAAAAGATCTTGGCATCATCGTGGATAGTTCTCTGAAGATTGTCCACGCAGTGCGCAGAGGCGGTCAAAAAAGCAAACAAGATGTTAGGAATCATTAAAAAGGAGATAGAGAATAAGACTGAGAATATATTATTGCCCTTATATAAATCCATGGTACGCCCACATTTCGAATACTGTGTACAGATGTGATCTCCTCACCTCAAAAAAGATATTCTAGCACTAGAAAAGGTTCAGAAAAGGGCAACTAAAATGATTAGGGGTTTGGAGAGGGTCCCATACGAGGAAAGATTAAAGAGGCTAGGCCTCTTCAGCTTGGAAAAGAGGAGACTAAGGGGGGATATGATAGAGATATATAAAATCATGAGTGATGTGGAGAAAGTGGATAAGGAAAAGTTATTTACTTTTTCCCATAATACAAGAACTAGGGGTCCCCAAATGAAATTAATAGACAGCAGGTTTAAAACAAATAAAAGGAAGTTCTTCTTCACACAGCACACAGTCAACTTGTGGAACTCCTTACCTGAGGAGGTTGTGAAGGCTGGGACTACAGCAATGTTTAAAAGGGAACTGGATAAATTCATGGTGGCTAAGTCCATAAATGGCTATTAGCCAGGAAGAGTAAAGAATGGTGTCCCTAGCCTCTGTTCATCAGAGGATGGAGATGGATGGCAGGAGAGAGATCACTTGATCATGGCTTGTTAGCTTCACTCCCTCTGGGGCACCTGGCATTGGCCACTGTTGGTAGAGAGATACTGGGCTAGATGGACCTTTGGTCTGACTCAGTATGGCCATTCTTATGTTCTTATGTTCTCTTTTTATTTGCGAACCCCTACAAATTTTCAAATAGAGGTGCGGACCCCTTTGGAAATTTTAGACATAGTCTGCCTACATAGTGTGTGTACTTGGACTTTCAGAAAGCCTTTGACAAGATCCATCACAAAAGGCTCTTACGCAAAAGTGAGCAGTCCTAGGATGAGAGGTAAGATCCTCTAATGGATCAGAAAGTGATTAAAAGATCAGAAACAAAAGGTAAGAATAAATGGCCAGTTTTCACAGTTAAGAGAGGTAAATAGCAGGATGCTCCAAGGATCTGTTTTTGGGCAAGTGCTGTCAACATATTCATAAATGGTCTGGAAAAAGGGGTAAATAGTGAAGTGGAAAAGTTTGTAGATGATACATAATTACTCAAAATAGTTAAACCAAAGCGGACTGCAAAGAGTTACAAAGGGATCTGACAAACTGGTTGTTGGGACAGCAAAATGGCAGATGAAATTCAATGTTGACAAATGCAAAGTAATGCATACTGAAAAACATAATCCCAACTATACATACAAAACAATGTGGTCTACATTAGCTTTTGATTGATTGGCGATCCCTCAATTTGAGGATGTTCTCTACCACGGATTTACATATGGGTCCTAATATGACTCAGGAATCTGAACCCCAAATCTGCAAGCTTTTACCACTCAAGAAAGAGATATTGGAGTCCTTGGGGATAGTTGTCTGCCACTGTACAATGAGTGGATGTTTTAATAAAAAAAGCTAACAATGTTGGGAATCATTAGGCTACAGATAGATAATAAGACAGAAAATATCATATTGTCTCTATATAAATCCATGATATGCCTACATCTTGAATACGACATGCAGATATGGTCGCCCCATCTCAAAAAGGTATTTTGGAATTGGAAAAGGTACAGAAAAGGACAAAAAAAATGATTAGGGCTATGGAGCAGCTTCCATATGAGGAGAAATTATTAAGACTGGGACTTTTCAGCTTGGAAAAGAGATGACTAAGGGGGATATTGTAGTGGTCTATAAAATCATGACTAGTATGGAGAAAGTAAATAAGGAAGTGTTATTTACTTCTCATAATATGAGAAGTAGGGGTCATCAAATGAAATTAATAGGCAACAGGTTTAAAAAAAATGTAAGGAAGTACTACTTCACACAAAAGCAGCAAAGAGTCCTGTGGCACCTTATAGACTAACAGACGTTTTGGAGCATGAGCTTTCGTGGGTGAATACCACTTCGACGAACTACATCTGACGAAGTGGGGTATTCACTCACGAAAGCTCATGCTCCAAAACGTCTGTTAGTCTACAAGGGGCCACAGGACTCTTTGCTGCTTTTACAGATCCAGACTAACATGGCTACCCCTCTGATACTTCACACAACATACTGTCAATCTGTGGAATTCATTGCAAGACAATGCTGTGAAGGCCAAAAGTATAACTGGATTTAAAAAAAAGAATTATATAAATTCATGGAGGATAGCCTATCAATGGTTATTTGCCAAGATGGTCACAGATGCAACTCCACATTCTGGGTGTTTCCTATGTCTCTGAGTGCTGGGACTGGATGACAGGGATGGATCATTTTATGATTGACCTTTGATTGCCATGTTCATTCCCTTTGAAGCATCTGGCATTGGCCATTGGTGGGAGACAGGGTACTGGGCTAGATGGACCATTGGTCTGACTCAGTATGGCCATTCTTATGTTCTACTGTAAATAAGCGTTGCAGAATTGGCCCAAAATTAGATCTCAAACAGTTAAGGATGACCATAAATGGGGGTGCAGGAGAACATATGGGAAGGACAATGCTAACAGCAAGGAAGATTGTGAAAAATATTTACTGCTACACACACACATTATTAGTTTCTCGTGTTTTAACTAATACATTTCAATTGGGGGAGAATTTATGTTTATAAAAAAGGGCAGGAATGAAAATCCAAGATGAAGACTAATTGAAAGAAGTGAGTTTTGAGGAGGGATTTGAAGAACCAATTACAATATACAATCAACTCAATCTTTGGCATCAGTACCAGAACATGAAAGAGAAATCATCCAACACAAGGAAAAGAAAGGAAGACAATATAGATGGAGCAGTTCAAAAAAGGGTATTCCTTTGTTTATTTAGAAAAGACAAGAAAAAACCTACAGTGTCCTGGCCAGCAGTTCACTAGCTTTGACACCAGCAGCTCATGTCATTACTAGATGGAAGTATGCTATTGATATTACATTTTCACTATTCTGGCCATCAGGGGACTATTTATTAATGAATGGTGGACTTGGCAGCCATGGACACTTAGCAAGCAAATGAAGGTAAAGTTAAAAGCTGGACTGCAAAGCATAGAATAATTTACTATGTGGAAAGAAAGAGAACAAGCAAATGGATGAGAAAGCAAGCCAAGGGGATGGATATCTTGAAGTCTGAGAGGATGCTAATATAACACTTCACGTATCACAAGGAGAAGAGATTTAAAATGAAAATTGATGATAGAATGGGGGCCAATGGATAGCAGGATTCACAAAGGACCCCAGTGATGTCATGTGGACAATAGTTGGCATGTAGTGCTTTGCAGCATCTTAGACTTGTAATGGAGTGATACGTGGTATGTCTGAACAGTGTGGTATGTGCCACTATCCTTATGTTAAAATTGTCATAATGATGTTGTCTGAAAAAGTCCATTGATACTTTTTACTATAATAATCCTCCATAACTAATTTTGTGATTAAGCTAAAACCACTACTCTGATTACTGCTTCCCCAGTTCCAAATCACTTTCTGATTCTGTGTTCTCCACAAATGAGCAGCAGACTTTTTTGCCTGAACTTTATAGGTATAGTTGATGATGTTACTTCTTGCTCTCAGGCCCATTCCACAATACTTCTTGGTCTTGATGTTTGTTTTCTCCCCACAATTTGTTCAATTTGTGGCTAGTGGGATTTTACCCTACTATCCTACACTGACTATTGTTAGGCAGGGAAGCCTATTGTAGAGGGCACAGGTCTAGGATTCAGGAGACTTGGCTTTAATTCCTGGCTCTTCAGAGGGTCACTTGGGTGATCTTGGGAAGTTACTTTACCACTCTCTGCCTCACTTTCTCCATTTGTAAAATAGGGATAATGATACTGACATGCTTTGTAAAGCACTTTGGAAAATACTGATGGAAAGTGCTAGGTAAGTGCTAGGTGGTATTATTATTATTATTTATTATTATGCCTTTTGTTTTCTAAATTTACAACAGCTCAAACATACATGGTAAAGATATATAGAAAAGCAGAGTCAGAGCTGGTTAAAGCTTTTTTGTTGAATGATTTTTTCAACAAGTAGCTTTTTTGACCAAAATGAAAATTTTTACAGAAAACTGAAAAATTTTTTGGTTTTCATGGTTTGTCAAAAAACTGGAAAACTTTGAGTAATCTGAAGATTTTTTGTTTCAGTTCTAATACTATTGTTTTATTCCTCCTTTCCACTAAGAACAAAAAAAGTGAAGAGAGAGAGAGTAAGAAAGGGGAGAAATTAAAAACAAAAAACCTCAAATGATTTTTGGTTTTCATGTAATCAGAAAAGTGACAAATTCTGCAAAAATGAAAAATGCTATATATTTTCTGCAAAATATACTGACGTAAAGGAAACATTTTCATTTCAACCAGCTCTAGTAACTATAATAGTAACTGCTTATCTGATGACATTTTTGGACTGTGCTACTGAGATTCATGTAGCTACAAAACTATGATCCTGTTTTTGACTGTCCTATGTCCTTTGATCTCCAGGCTCCTAGCCTAGCAAAACAAGGTTTGCTTCTTTGCCAGAGGTAGGCTATAGGATCCTTGGGGTCAATAACTTCTCTCCTCCACCTATAATCTTTCAATGCCAGGATGTTCTCATCTATGGAACATGTTCCCTCCTGCTTTTTGTTCACAGTCCCCAATTAAGCTAGAAGAAGGCATTTATATCGGAAAGTCTTATAACCCAATATACAATAACTTCATCTCACTGATCAGGTCCCATACAATATTCATAACCTTATTAATCTCAGTATTCTTAGGTGATTATGTAACAACTGCACATTCATCACAGCATTTTATTCAAAGAAAAAGAAGTAGAAGGAAGATGTTGTTGTTCATTAACATTTCTATTGTTTTCAATCTGGCAACGAGACCTGTTACTGTGGTGATGTTCTTCAGAAGCTTTGGTTACACTTTATATAGAGCTATTGAGTTTAAGGCCAGAAGGGAATACCTGATCATCTAGTTTGATCTCCTGTATATCACAGACCGCCAACACCCCCACACTAAACACGACAACTGAACTTGGCCCTAAGTATTGCATACTAGTAAAGAATACTAGAATATTATGTGACAAAGGCAGAGACTAGGAGGGACTGTGGTGCACCAGTCCCTGTGGCCCCCACAATGGCAGGGAAAGTGAGAGAGATCCACATAATCCTGTGCAAGTGACCTGCACCCACATGCAGCAGAGGAAGGTGAACACACCACTCCACAGGTCACTGCCAGTCTGACTTGGGGGGAAATTCCTTCCTGATACCACATATATTGATCAGTTAGACCCTGACCATGTGAGCAAGAACCAGCCAGTCAAGCACCTGAGAGAGAGAGAGAATGCTCAGTGCCACCACAAAGTTTTGGCTCTCTCCCAATCTCCCGTTTCCAGCAGTGGTGATCCCTGATGCTTCAGGGGAAGGACATTTAAAAAACCCTTTCAGAATACATGGGAGATGGCAAGTGGAAGGGGAAAATCCCTTTCTGATCCCTGCCACTGGCCAGCTGAAACCCTGAAGCATGAGCTTCGAGACTGTAAGACATAAACTGGAAGTGAGCCCCAGGGTTGTTGAGCTCTGGCCCCTACCATCACAAACAACCCCATCATAGAATCACACTCATAAATTTGTCCAGTTCTGTCTTAAAACGAATGTAGTAGTTTGCCCCCACAACTCCTATTGGAAAGCTGTTCCAGAACCTCACTCTTCTGATGGATAGAAACCTTCTAATTTCCAGTCTGAGTTTCTTGGACATTTTAAATCCCTTAGTTCTTGTGTTAACATTGTCCTTTAGTTTAAACAGTTCTTCACCCTCCACAGTGTTTACCCCCCCATGTTTCACATCCCTTTTGAGTAGGGCTGTCGACTAATCACAGTTAACTCATGCAATTAATGCAAAAAATTACTCATGATTAAAAAAATTAATTGCAATTAATCACAGTTTTAATCACACTGTTAAACAATAAAATATGAATTGAAATGTATTAAATATTTTGGATGTCTTTCTACATTTTCATATATATTGTATTCTGTTTTATAACTGAAATAAAAGTGTATTTTTTATTATATTTACACTGCAAAAATGATAAACAAGAGATAGTAGTGCAATCTCTTTGTCATCAAAGTGCAACGTACAATTGTAGTTTTTTTGTTACATAACTGCACTCAAAAACAAAACAATGTAAAACTTCAGAGCCCACAAGTCCACTCAGTCCTACTTCCTGTTCAGCCAATCGCTAAGACAAACAAGTCTGTATACATTTACAGGAAATAATACTGCCCTCTTCTTATTTACAATGTCACCAGAAAGTGAGAACAGGCATTTGCATGGCACTTTTGTAGCCAGCATTGCAAGGTATTTACGTGCCAGATTCACTAAACATTCATATGCCCCTTCATGCTTTGGCCACCATTCAGGAGGACATGCTTTCATACTGATGATGCTCATTTAAAAAAAATAATGAATTAGTTAAATTTGTGACTGAACTTCTTGGTGGAGAATTGTATGTCCCATGCTCTGTGTTTTACTCACATTCTGCCATATATTTCATGTTATAGCAGTCTCAGATGGTAACCCAGCACATTATTCATTTTAAGAATGAATTTTCTTTTAAGAAAGAACTTTTTAAGAATTCATTATAAGAAAGAACTTTCACTGCAGATTTGACAAAACACAAAGAAGGTACCAGTGTGAGATTTCTACAGATGACTACAGCACTTGACCCAAGGCTTTAGAATTGGATGAGGTGTGGAGCATGCTTTCAGAAGTCTTAAAAGAGCAACACTCCGATGTGGAAACTACAGAACCCGAACCATCAAAAAAGAAAATTAACTTTCTGCTTGTGGCATCTTACTCGGATAATGGAAAATGAACAAGATCGGTGTACACTGCTTTGGATTGTTATCAAGCAGAACCCATCATCAGCATGGATGCATGTCCTGTGGAATGGTGGTTGAAGCATGACCAGACATATGAATCTTTAGCACATCTGGCATGTAAATATCTTGCAGTGCCAGCTGTAACAGTGCCATAAGAATGCCTGTTCTCACTTTCAGGTGACATTGTAAACAAGAAGCAGGCAGCATTACCTCTTGCAACTGTAAACAAACTTTTTTTTATCTGAGTGATTGGCTGAACAAGAAGTAGGACTGAGTGGACTTCTACATAATTCTACATTTGTAAGTTCAACTTTCATGATAAAGAGATTGCACTACAGTACTTGTATTAGGTGAATTGAAAAATACAATTTTTTTTTTACAGTGCAAACACTTGTAATCAAAAAATAAATATAAGCTGAGAACTGTACACTTTGCATTCTGTGTTGTAACTGAAATCAATATATTTGAAAATGTAGAAAACATCCAAAAATATTTTTAAAAATGGTATTCTATTATTTAACAGTGTGATTAATCACGATTAATTTTTAATCACCATTAATCACGATCAATTATTTTAATCACCTGACAGCCCTACTTCTGAGACATCTTTTTACTATCCTAAACAAGCCAAGATCTTCCAATCTCCTCCCATCATTTAGGCCATCTGTTCCCCGATCATCCAAAGTAACTCTTCTCCGCATCTGTTCCAGTTTGAATTAATCTTTCCTGAACATGTGTGACCAGAATGGTACGCAGAATTCCAAATGAGATCTTACCTTGAATCAGGCAAAACATAGATGGGCCTGGCTCTTCTATATCACAACTGCCAGGGTACTTGCCTTTCTCTGATTTTGACCAGAAATTACATCCTGAACCTGAGAAATGTTCTTGGCTAAAATTTCTGAAAAAAATGGGTCCATTTTGACAAAAGAGTTTGGTCAAAAATTCTCAGGCAGCTCTAGTGTAGCGTATGCTCAGTTACACTGGATTAACATGGGTGTAACTCCACAGATTTCACCAGTGTGACTAAGGATATGTCTATTCAGCAAAACCCACACCCAGCTCCAGCGAGTCTCAGAGCCTGGATTAACTGACTCAGGCCTGAGGGGGCTAAAAATGTCAGTGTGATGTTCAGGCTCAGGCTGGAGCTTGATCTCTGAAACCCAGTGAGGTGGAGGGTCTCAAAGCCTGGGCTATAGCCCAATCCTGAACTTGTACACTGCTATTTTTAGCCTTTCAAGACTAGCTTGAATCAGTTGACTTGGCTTTGAGTCTCAATACTGTGTTCTGTTCTGTTTTTCTGCTGTATATATGTACCCTAAGAACAGATCCAGGCTTTGACACTGGCATTTGGTGTGGCCTTGCGCAAGCTGTTTAACTTCTCAGTTGCAGTATTAAAAATGGGAATAATACTTACTCTGACAACTCATTTGCCAGTGGAGGGCAACAAAAAATGATTAGGGGGCTGGAGCACATGATTTATGAGGAGCGGCTGAGGGAACTGAGATTGTTTAGTCTGCAGAAGAGAAGAATGAGAGGGGATTTGATAGCTGCTTTCAACTACCTGAAAGGGGGTTCTAAAGAGGATGGATCTAGACTGTTTTCAGTGGTAGCAGATGACAGAACAAGGAGTAATGGTCTCAAGTTGCAGTGGGGGAGGTTTACATTGGATATTAGGAAACACTTTTTCACTAGGAGGATGGTGAAGGACTGGAATGGGCTACCTAGGGAGGTGGTGGAATCTCCTTCCTTAAAGGTTTTTAAGGCATGGCTTGACAAAGCCCTAGCTGGGCTGATTTAGTTGGGGACTGGTTGCTTTGAGCAGGGGGTGGGCCTAGGTGACCTCCTGAGGTCCCTGATATTCTATGATTCATGGGGGAAGAGGGTTGTGAAGCTTAGTGCTTTAAAAATATTAACTTTCTGTGAATTATTTAACTTCACTTGTCTATTTAGCCCCTGAAACATGGTCCCTTTTGAGCTTGTGGGGAAAATTTTAGATGCATGCAGATGTCAGTGGGAGCTCCACATACATACTTGGGAACAGAATTGATCTCCTTTAAGTCAAATAATAAAGCTTCATACACGTCCATTATTTTGGATCACTTACTACTTTGTGACTAGATATTTTCTGATTAATGCTTACTACCAACTTTGGACTGCATCACAGAGTGAATGCCGTACTAATGAGCCTCCAATGTTACCCAGACTAAAGCAGCAGGACACTGTGGTAGTGCAATGCTGGGTAATTGTATAATTAATAATAATAATAATAATTAATAATAAAACCTAACTCTTACATAGCAATTTTTTTTTTTACCCTGAGATCTCAGGTGTGCTAATGTGTAAAGTTTAAACCTAAAGTCTGAATGTTTTAATCTGCTTGAGAAGTCCAGCTATCATCTGGAGATGCACTGCCTGCGGTGCTCCATTTCTTCTGTGGAATTGAAATTATTTATGTTTTTACACTGTGCTTGCTATGGTGAGCAGAGACAGATCTCAGTGGAGTAGGTATGAGTGTAAAGAGATTTTGAAGATTAAGGAAAAAGTCACCTTTACATAGGAGGAATTATTGGCAAGGCTTCCACATCATAACAGGCAGCTCTATCCCTCATGCTATCTCCAGCATATAGAGCAGTGGTGGGCAACCTGCGGCCCATCAGGCCGGGCTACCACACAGTTTGTTTACATTTGCATAGCTGCCTGCAGCTCTGTGTTTGTACAGAGCCTAGCATAATGGCCCTGATTCTGACTGGGGCCTTTGCACTCTTCTGCAGTACTGGGGTTTTCTGATACTGGCTATGAACGCTGAACAAGATAAAATCAATGGCCCTTGTACACACATAGATTCCAATGTTTACTGAATTTCAAATGTTCACAGACTTGGAAAATCTGATCTTTTTTCTTTATACCTTTAAATTGTAATATCTCCTGTGGGTGCAGCAGATACTTGATATTTCTACCCTACGGTGTTCATCACACTTCAGCGATGATTGCTAGACCAAATGCCGCAAACCACCAAATAAGGAATGTATACGCAATGGCATAACCAAAACCACACTTGGAAAATTACATTTTATTCATTTTTTGTTTCCTTTTATAATGCAGCTGGAAGACAAGTGAGTCTACAATTTATTCCAGCTGAGTCCTTTCTTAAGGGTACTTTCTGATGATCTAAGTTATCCAGAAATAATTAACAGGGCATTTCAGGATTAGGAGATGTAAAGCTCAATTATCCTTTCACGTACACCACTTTTAAACCACTAACATTCTGACATCAGTGAAATAATTGCTGACTTACACCAGTGTTTGTGAGAGGAGAATCTGGCCAGGCATATATGCCTTTACTTCTGAAGAAAAATATTTTAAAATACAATATTTTATGTTTTTTACACTTCCATCACAAAGCTTCACAAGCTATAAAAACTCACATCACCAATGAAATGGGGTGGGAGCTGCCAGGAATCAGGGCCGGCAGCACAGCCAGTCTCCAAGCAACCTATGAGCACCGCTGGCCTGTAGTAGGCTGCCTAATTGATCAGACTGCCTGAGTGGTGGGAAGAGTCATCAGTCCAGCTCTTAAGCCCAGTATTATTTCTCGCCACACTGGTTAACAAGACATCCAAACTGCAGTCTCCTTAGGCATTCTGACATTTGGTAGTAGACACAAAATTGAACAAGGCCCCCCCCCCAGCGTTATTTCAAAATCAACCTAAATAATATTAAAGATGAACTGGTATAGGTAGAATCCCCATCCTGCCTGACCAAATGCTGCCAAGAAAAAAGATGGTTCTCCTGGTTTCTGTCACCCCTGCCAGCTCTAGTCTCCCTATCATCAGTCCTTTCTGTCACCTGAATCTATGCAAAAAGATCAGGTCTCGCCTCACCTCTCCAACATGGAGAAGAATAGACTTGGGAGGGACTGAGTGCCCTTCCCCTTTCCCTAGCAGCCCACACTACCACTCATCTGTTGGTAGCCTGGTGATGGCCAATCAGCTCCCAATTCCTCTCCAGTCATAGGATGGGCATCTTTGTGCTAGCCTAGGGGACAGCATCCCCTTATGTTGATTGAGCTGATACCATTGTCACAAGAATACATGTGTTAATGTACCTGTAACCATTGAGCCAGGGCACTAGTACTGTGCTTCACTGCCAATAAACCTGGCCGAGCATCTTTGCCACCGAACCCAGCCTCTGTTTTTTCTTCTAAATCAACATGCTGTGCTCTCTGCTAGTGCAGCTAACACTGGAGGTCCAAGAACAGCAGCACTAGTAGCATTAACAACTCTACAGAACTAACACTGGCTATTAATTCAGCTTTTGAGGGGTGGTGCCACCTCCTAGAAAGAGCCTAGCCCTCACCCTGATGGACTATAAGAATCTGGAATACCAAAGATATGCTACATGCTTTAGCCAACATCAGATCTGCTGGTCTCTCTTCTTTGCTTGCTTGGATTTATTTTTTTATTTTATTTTATTTGGTTGTAACCTATCACCCGTGGATGAGAAGCAGGAAGGCATTTGCCGTATCCTACGAAGATGAATATCTTAAACCTGTTGAGAGCCATCTGCCATTGTGCCCAAGGTGTCCAACTTTGTAAATGTGATGACTGTCAACAGTCTGACCTCCTCCATCCTCTCCCTGCTGCACAACAACCTGTTCATAACCCAGATCTGCCAGACCCTGAACAATGTGGGCACTCAACTCAACTCTGAGTTCTGGTGACAGAATGGCCGCCTCTATCACAAGAATTGTCTTTATGTTCTGCATAATATAATCTAGGTTTTAGATTTTGAAATTATGCCATGATTCACTGCTTTGGGGCCATTTTGGCCCATTCAAGACCTGGAATCTTATCTCAAGAAGCTTGCCTCAAGGATTATAAAAGGTTCTGCAGCCTCTGCACCTATATCAAGAACCCACTATTAAAGACCCTAAGCTTCCTCCAGCCTCTGCCCATGCCTCTGCAGCCTTGATGTACTATCTCAATGGGCTTCATGTAGAACTGCTACACTCCCAGGGACACTAGAAGAAAGAAGGGAAAAAATTATTGCTAGCCTGAAAAATAAGCTACTGTAAATATATAAACATTTAATAACATTCAAGAGAGGATGTAATTAGATGTATTAATGCAATTTAATAATTTATTCAAGTAATTATATTCAGCCTCACATAGATAAAAGGATGAGAGCAGGAAAGAATGTAAGTGAAGGAAACAAAGCAGACCTTGGGAAGAATATTCCTTACAAAGAATAAAAAAAAAAGTCTGAAATTAATTACCTAACAAGGTGTTATCGTGTACGCTTTGGGCTTTTCAATGAGCAAGTTAGCTTTATCGCTAAAATATTAGAAAAGCACAGATTCTCTCTGAGGCAACTTACCTGGACTTATTTACCAGATACTTGTATTTTGTTATGGAAATGATGCTAGATTGTCATATAGACACTTGGCTTCATCTTATACCTGGCTGGAAATTATTTAATGTTCATGTCTCTCTTAAATAACTTTAAGAAGAAATAACTGAGTAGAGCTGGTCAGATTTTTTTTTCCACAGAAAATTTTGATTTTTTTCATTAGAAAATCAACAGTAATGGGTGAAAATTAAACTTTTGATTTGGGGATTTTTGTTTTTTTCTGTGAAAAGTTGAGAATTTCCATGGGAAGCTGGTGGTTTTCATGATTTTTTTTTAAAGTGGAAGAACTCTATTTTCAAGTTTAAAAAAAAAAAAGTTTTGATGGAAAAATTTTGACCAGCCCTAAAAATGAGTAAAAAACAACTAAAATGGGGGAAATTGGGAGAAAGACTGTAACTTGGTTATAGAAAACCTCATTGTTTCCTGAGCTGTTACAATTCATGTGTCCACTGTGATGCATTGCACCATGATATAGACAAATATTGGTGACATATATAGAGAGAGTATCCACTACTGAGATGTCGTTAGAATGTGAAGGGATTCCTTTTTCTTAGCTAATTACATACTTATTTTCATTCTCTAAGGTCACACTCACTTTGGATCATGTGACCAACCCCATCCAGTGAAGGCTTTTTTGGGCTATCAGTAGAGCTAAGCCAACCCTTCCAAATTCCTTTGTAAATGTCTTCAGCTGTTTTTGAGTAGCAGAATGGTGGAAAAACTGTGCTTTCATCATTGTAAAAATATGATGATGTTGCCTTGTATTCAACCGTATCTCTACCATTTCCTCAATTTTAGAGCCAAACTCATAGACTCATAGACTCATAGACTCTAGGACTGGAAGGGACCTCGAGAGGTCATCGAGTCCAGTCCCCTGCCCTCATGGCAGGACCAAATACTGTCTAGACCATCCCTGATAGACATTTATCTAACCTACTCTTAAATATCTCCAGCGATGGAGATTCCACAACTTCCTAGGGAATCTATTCCAGTGTTTAACTACCCTGACAGTTAGGAACTTTTTCCTAATGTCCAACCTAAATCTCCCTTGCTGCAGTTTAAGTCCATTGCTTCTTGTTCTACCATTGGAGGCCAAGGTGAACAAGTTTTCTCCCTCCTCCTGATGACACCCTTTTAGATACCTGAAAACTGCTATCAGGTCCCCTCTCAGTCTTCTCTTTTCCAAACTAAACAAACCCAATTCCTTCAGCCTTCTTTCATAGGTCATGTTCTCAAGACCTTTAATCATTCTTGTTGCTCTTCTCTGGACCCTCTCCAATTTCTCCACATCTTTCTTGAAATGCGGTGCCCAGAACTGGACACAATACTCCAGTTGAGGCCTAACCAGCGCAGAGTAAAGCGGAAGAATGACTTCTCGTGTCTTGTTTACAACACACCTGTTAATGCATCCCAGAATCACGTTTGCTTTTTTGGCAACAGTATCACACTGTTCACTCATATTAAGCTTGTGGTCCACTATGACCCCTAGATCTCTTTCTGCCATACTCCTTCCTAGACAGTCTCTTCCCATTCTGTATGTGTGAAACTGATTGTTCCTTCCTAAGTGGAGCACTTTGCATTTATCTTTATTGAACTTCATCCTGTTTACCTCAGACCATTTCTCCAATTTGTCCAGATCATTTTGAATTTTGACCCTGTCCTCCAGAGCAGTTGCAATCCCTCCCAGTTTGGTATCGTCCGCAAACTTAATAAGCGTACTTTCTATGCCAACATCTAAATCGTTGATGAAGATATTGAACAGAACCGGTCCCAAAACAGACCCCTGCGGAACCCCACTTGTTATACCTTTCCAGCAGGATTGGGAGCCATTAACAACTACTCTCTGAGTACGGTTATCCAGCCAGTTATGCACCCACCTTATAGTAGCCCCATCTAAATTGTACTTTCCTAGCTTATCTATAAGAATATCATGCGAAACTGTATCAAATGCCTTACTAAAGTCTAGGTATATCACATCCACCGCTTCTCCCTTATCCACAAGGCTCGTTATCCTATCAAAGAACACTATCAGATTAGTTTGACACGATTTGTTCTTTACAAATCCATGCTGGCTATTCCCTATCACCTTACCACCTTCCAAGTGTTTGCAGATGATTTCTTTGATTACCTGCTCCATTATCTTCCCTGGCACAGAAGTTAAACTAACTGGTCTGTAGTTTCCTGGGTTGTTTTTATTTCCCTTTTTATAGATGGGCACTATATTTGCCCCCTTCCAGTCTTCTGGAATCTCCCCCGTCTCCCATGATTTCCCAAAGATAATAGCTAGAGGCTCAGATACCTCCTCTATTAACTCCTTGAGTATTCTAGGATGCATTTCATCAGGCCCTGGTGACTTGCAGGCATCTAACTTTTCTAAGTGATTTTTTACTTGCTCTTTCCTTATTTTCTCTTCTAAACCTACCCTCTTCCCGTAAGCATTCACTATACTAGACATTCCTTCAGACTTCTCAGTGAAGACCGAAACAAAGAAGTCATTAAGCATCTCTGCCATTTCCAAGTCTCCCGTTACTGTTACCCCCTCCTCATTGAGCAGTGGGCCTACCCTGTCCTTAGTCTTCCTCTTGCTTCTAATGTATTGATAAAAAGTCTTCTTGTTTCCCTTTATTCCCATAGCTAGTTTGAGTTCATTTTGTGCCTTTGCTTTTCTAATCTTGCCTCTGCATTCCTGTGTTATTTGCCTATATTCATCCTTCGTGATCTGACCTAGTTTCCATTTTTTATATGACGCCTTTTTATTTTGTAGGTCACGCAAGATCTCAAGGGTAAGCCAAGGTGGTCTTTTGCCACATTTTCTATCTTTCCTAACCATCGGAATAACTTGCTTTTGGGCCCTTAATAGCGTCCCTTTGAAAAACTGCCAACTTTCCTCAGTTGTTTTTCCCCTCAGTCTTAATTCCCATGGGACCTTGCCTATCAGCTCTCTGAGCTTACCAAAATCCGCCTTCCTGAAATCCATTGTCTCTATTCTGCTGTACTCCTTTCTACCCTTCCTTAGAATTGCAAATTCTATGATTTCATGATCACTTTCACCCAAGCTTCCTTCTACTTTTAAATTCTCAACAAGTTCCTCCCTATTGGTTAAAATCAAGTCTAGAACAGCTTCCCCCCTAGTAGCTTTTTCAACTTTCTGAAATAAAAAGTTGTCTGCAATGCAGTCCAGGAACTTATTGGATAGTCTGTGCCCCGCGGTGTTATTTTCCCAACATATATCTGGATAGTTGAAGTCCCCCATCACCACCAAATCTTGGGCTTTGGATGATTTTGTTAGTTGTTTGAAAAAAGCCTCATCCACCTCTTCCGCCTGATTAGGTGGCCTGTAGTAGACTCCCAGCACGACATCACCTGTGTTTTTTACCCCTTTTAGCCTAACCCAGAGACTCTCCACCCTTCCGTCTCCTATGTCCATCTCCACTTCAGTCCAAGTGTGTACATTTTTAATATATAAGGCAACACCTCCTCCCTTTTTCCCCTGTCTATCCTTCCTGAGCAAACTATACCCATCCACACCAACATTCCAGTTGTGTGTATTATCCCACCAAGTTTCAGTAATGCCAATAATATCATAGTTGTATTTATTTATTAGCACTTCCAGTTCTTCCTGCTTATTACCCATACTTCTTGCATTTGTATAAAGGCATCTAAGATACTGGTTTGATCTCGCCTCCCAGCTTTGCCCTGACCCTCCTTCCTCTCTGCCATTATAGCCCGTGCTCCCTCCTGTTTCCAACCCATCTCCCAGGTCTTGTTCCCCACTTACCTGTGGGCTTTGCTCACCTGTCCCCGTCGAACCTAGTTTAAAGCCCTCCTTACTAGGTTAGCCAGTCTGTGCGCAAATAAGGCCTTTCCCCGCTTCAAAAGGTGAACGCCATCTGTTCCTAGCAGTCCTTCCTCAAATAGCATCCCGTGGTCGAGGAAGCCAAAGCCCTCCTGGCGACACCATCTTCGCAGCCAGGCATTCACCTCCACGATGCATCTGTTTCTGCCCGGACCCCTACCTTCAACAGGAAGAATCGAAGAGAATACCACCTGCGCTCCAAACTCCTTAACCCGTACTCCCAGAGCCCTGTAGTCACTCTTGATCTGCTCAGCGTCACACCTCGCAGTATCATTTGTGCCCACATGGATGAGTAGCATGGGGTAGTAGTCAGAAGGCCGGATAATCCTCGACAATGCCTCTGTAACATCTCGGATGTAAGCCAACTCTTTTGGCTTAACTCAGTTGACTTTAGTGGAGATACATCAGCCAAGAATTTGGCCCTTAATGCTAACCAGTAACCACTTTAACATTGTTTCAACATAGTATTTTGCATTTAATTTTCTAGATGCTTCAGAAGAAAGAAAGGGAAGGAAACACACACACACAATCTGTATAGTTTACTCTTGGCTTTGCTGTCAGAACTTGTGACTTCTTTCAACCAGCTGTGGCGCCATGCTGATTATCCAAAGGTCTCAAAGGAATATCCCATTACTAGTGGTTCTCTATTTTTTTCCATATTGGGACCTCATTTTTCAGACCAGAACCTTCACTCGTGTAGTTAATACCTAATCTAGTCAGGCCTCCCTTTCCATATAGCAACATAGTTTTGACACTTGTTTCTGATCCTCTCGGTGTTGCAACCCTTGGGTAAAGAAACCTTTAATGAAATAATTGTGGTTTGGATACTCGGAGACTTAGTCCAGCAAGTTCTGGCTGGTGCTTTTCATTGGCTTGTCCTCTTCCAAAGAGTTGTCAGAACTCCTTTTTGTTTGTTTGTTTGTTGTTTTTAAATTGAACCTGATTATAGAAGTTCTAAGAGAAGGTCTATGTGCTCTTATTACTGTCTTGTGATCTGACAGAAGACTTCTGCTTAGAAAACATGTCACAAGACTTCTCCAAGTCTTTTGATTAAAATGACATTCATTACTAGGGGTATTATAGCATATGCAGAGGTAAAGTGCAGGTAAGCTGATTACCCTAACTACACAGTCCCCAAAATCAAAATTGGACCATTTGCTGTAATTTAGTAAGATGAATCAATGTATGTACTGCACAAAATTATATATTTTACTTGAAGGTAAGATTGTACATCTCTAATCAAGGCTTAAAGTCTGAATGGGAAGAAATTATACCATAATTATTTTCCTAAAGAAGAACAAAAAGTTGTAAAAGCACCTAATGTTACTCTTGGAAGATGTTGAGAATGTTAGAGTGATGAAGCACTACATGATAGCAGGGGAAACTACTTTTATCTTGTGCTTCAGTCTTGTAAAAAGATAAAATTCATTTAAAAAACACACAAACTTCAGCTCTGTGCAAAGTGTTCTGGGTCAAATTCACTACAGTGGCTTCAATGAATCTACACCAGAGAGAATTTGGCTCTCACACTTTTGAGGTAAATTTTGTTGCTTGCTTGCATGTTTTATGTGCTTAAGCTTCCAGCTTTCAATTAAAATAAAGTTGCACTGCTCTTAAAAAAAATATTAGCCTGAACCTAATGGTTCCATGTACTTTACAAGTAAGAGGAATAAGGTTCTAAATACTGTATGGCATTAGGCTTCAAGGCTGAAGCCACTTAGTTCTTTTCAGCTTTCTGCATGGATTCTTTCATTTAGTTAGATTTACAAAACATGAGATACCTATGTGAACAGGCTAGTGAGGTGCCTCTGACAAACACTTAAAAATACAGAGTGTCCATTTCTTTTTGAAATGTTCTAACATCAGGGCGAGTATAAGGCTGTTTCGCACCCTAGGCGAAACTTCCACTTTGCGCCCCACCCCCAGCCCTGTGCCAGATCTCTACCCCCCCTCCGCCTTGAGGTGCCCCCTGCCACGGCAGCTCCCCTCCTCTGTTCTGAGGTGCCCCTCCCCCCGCAGCAGCTTCCCTGGCCTGGGGAGCCGAGCAGCAGCTCCCTGCCCCAGCTCACCTCTGCTCCATCTCCTCCCTGAGCACGCCATCACCGATCCACTTCTCCTGCCTCCCAGGCTTGCAGTGCCAATCAGCTGTTTGGCACCGCAAACATGGGAGGGAGAGAAGCAGAGCGGGGTGGCATGCTCCGAGGAGGAGGTGGTGCAGGGGTGAGCTGGGGCGCGGAGTTCCCCTGTGTGCCACGCCCCTTCTTACTTGCTGCAGGCGGCCCTCCCCATTCCCCCCGCCCCACGTTCCTCCACCTAAATGCCGACTACGACCAGGGCGGCCGAATCTTCAGCCGTCGCGGTTGCTGCCGAAGGACCTGAAATGCCGCCCCCCAAATGGTAGTGCCCTAGGTGACCGCCTCGGTCACCTAATGGATTGCACCGGCCCTGTCTAACATATAATAGGTTGACCACTTTGTTTTATATGCTAAAGATTCTGAGGAGTGTTTAAGCAGAATCATAGCACTTAGCCAAGAGAAAGGGCCTTTTTTTCCTGGCCATGATGTGCTGTGTTGGGAAAGTCACTTTACCTCTCTCCTTCCCTTTCTATTTCTCTTTCCCACTTCAACCCTTTGCCTGTCTTGTCTATTTGCTGTCTTGTCTATTTGCCTGTCTGTGTGCTTTTCAGAACAAGAGTCGTGTCCTTCTCTGTGTTTGTACAGAGCCTAGCATAATGGCCCTGATTCTGACTGGGGCCTTTGCACTCTTCTGCAATACAAATAATAAAATACAGTAAAAGCTGTGTTATCTGGCACTTTGCCAACTGGAAAGCTCTATAAGCTCACATTTCTGATCTCCACTGCGGGCGCTGCCCCTGCAGCTCCCATTGGCTGTAGTTCTCCTCAGCTGGTTCATCCCCTATGGCCCTGAACTTTGACTAGCCATTTGGATTGAAAAGGGCCAATAATAAGTGAGTGCAGTACTTTATCGGGGTAAAAAATTGACTAGCTAGTCTGGAATTTCATTTCTGTTTACCTTGCTTTAAAAATTCATAGCATCAGCTTTCTCCAGTCCAGATACAATGGCAGGGCCTTAACACAATGTTCCTCTAATGGAGGTTCCCCAAATCGTGCTGTCTTTGGGAGTTTGGAAAAGTACTTGACCCCATGGAATGAACACAAGCGTCCATACGCAGAATCCACACATCCTTTCACATGTGCAGTCCCTGGGGGGGCCTGAAGACAAGGACATCCATGCCAAGGTTCTATGCCTCCACACCAGCTCAGGGTTACCTGCACCTTTACACTTGCAGAGGAAGTTTAATACAACTTCAACCTGCACTGACTTTTTAGCAGAAACTTGAGATAGACGATAATGCATGTCACTTGGCCCAGGATAGGGATGTTCACAGTGGTGACATAGCCCTTCTGTGAGTAAGTGGAGAGAGACCTTCATGTGTTGTTCTTGAGGGAGATATTACCCTGCATGGCTGATTCTACTGTTAGTCTTATTTGGTCACATATGGAAAGATTTTTTGGGGGAGGGGAATCTTTATTTAAAATTTGTCACATTCCCCAGTCTCCTTTATAAAAAGGGATAGAGAAATCAGTTAATGATTTTGAGCCCAATTCAACAATATACATCTAACTTTAAGCATGTGAGTGTTCCCATTGAATTCAGGGACCACTGATCTGCTTAAAGTTAGGCCTGTCCTTCGAATCTTTGCTAAATTGGTACCTTTATGAGGGAGACAGTAATTTTTAGACACGGGATAGTGTGTCCAAGTTGCCTTCATGTCCTCATGTTTGGCTTCCACATTGTACACTTGCAATGCTTACTCTACATATGAACACCGGTCACTCTACATCCCTTTGTCTGGCAAAACCAGTTTGTCCACTCTGCCTGGGACACACATTTTAAAACATTTTTCAGTACATATACACAAACTCCTTAAATATCACTCATACGTACATCTCACAATAATTATGACGTAAAGTTTCATTAAATACCTCACATGATATTCATTACAGACAAATACTATGAAAGCTGTGCATTAGGGGCAGTGAGTTTGTCAGGCCTTTTAGTTGCTGACACAGAGTAGTGAAATTTTTGCCAGCTGGTACCAATAGGTCTCTGTGTCGTCATAAGCAGGCTGTTTTAAGAACGGCGAAATGCTGATATCAAAAACATTTCAATTTCTAAAGGAAGAGACAGAGCGAATTATTAGCACTGAAATACTAAAAGGAATAAAATGATTCTTAGGGCCTGATTCATTACTCCCCTGGCACAGGGGGTGGTAGGCCAGAAAAGTCCCCACTATCCCCATGAAAGGACCTTTGTACCCAGACACACAGCCAGCTCCACCATCTCTACTCCATGTCTGCAACAATCCCCCCAGCATTGAGAGCATTCAAGGGATCACTGAAGGTGGGGGTGTGGCTAATGTTGACCTGCACCTCAGTGGTATCACACCCCTGCAAAACTCCATATTGGTCTCAAAGAGAGTTATTACACTTCCAAATGGCAGCTTGCTATCCCTAGTTGGTTCAGTGAAAGATCTATTCACTGTAAGGTATCAAGGTATAGATATATTTTTAAATAATAAGAAAAGTCTGTTCTGTCTTTTCACTCTCCATGTTCTCCAAAGTGGCTGATCCACCTAAACTTAAAAAAACAAAGATGCCCCTTTTTGGCAGAAGCCAAACCTGGAGAATTTAGGCCTGAAAAATGAATGGTTGGGAAAGGTATGAGCAACTGGAAGTTATTATGCAACCAGAACAATAGCAGTTGCTCCCACTCTAATAATGCACAATAATATATTATGCAAATATGCTGCAATTCTATGCAAGTGACAGTATTGTCAGATTGTATGATAAATGCTCATTGTCATTTGCTTGTGCTTGATTTATGACTATTTCCACCTATCTTGTTTTGTATTATCTTCCATAGTACTTGTATCAATTATATATTTTTTCCATTTTATTATTACAGGAATGGATTCTTTTTGTTGTGTGTTTTCATTGAAGATATTTATAAATATATATATTTGCATTTTTAATAATAAGTGGCTGTGTATTGTTGGATTTTTTTATAATATTCTGTAAATGGAATAAGTTTCTTTGTTCAGATCTCCTCTTTCAAGTCTTGGGGGGAAATGTAAAAATCAGTCAATAAAATGCTTTTTAGAGGTAAGAAGTCATTAAAAATCCAAAGAGGGCATTGTTACTTTTTGGTTAGAGTCCTTCTAGCCTACAGATAATGGTCAAAAAGAACTGACAGACAATACCAGATTATCATTAGCATGTAAACACTACAACAACTAGACCAAACGTTCTGTGATAAGGTATATTAAAAATATTGTGATGATTCTTTCCTCTGTTCTGTATTACTGGGCCTTTAATTGACATAAGAAAATGCACTTGAGCGTAGCCTGGGAACAGAAGTCTGTGCTGAGAGTGATTCATGCTAGTGCAACAAGGGGCTATTGAGTGAGTTACTGCAACAAAAGCCTTTATAGTATACATGCAGACTGAATCCATAAAGCAGACAGACCCAAAGGGACCAAGAAGACCATTAGGACTGAAGGCCATCTAATGGATACTTAACATATATGTAGCAACTGCAGGGGAAATGGGAATCATCTGTTTGTGAATACTAATAAGTCAGACCAGGCTTACTTCTAAGATGAACATTTTCTGTGGTTTTTTTAAATATTTCATTACCCTCCTCTGAAACTTCAAACACTGACAAAAATGTTATTATATGCTGAACTCTGTGTTGCTGATGCACTGAAATAAAGTAAGGTTACAATGTAGTCTTTGGCTTCCACATGTTTGCAACAAAGATTAAACAGTCACTTTAAATTCATGCTGCATAGTAATACTGCATCCACATCCAGTCAGATGCATATCATTGTAATATAACCTGTGGCAACATAATACCCAGAGGGCAATTAAAATATGCACAGAAAAGAATGCCCTAGACGTGAGCATGTAAAGATACTCTGTTTTGTATAATTAACTAAATAATAAGGGTCCAAATGTTTCTCAAAGTAAGAGTTGTAATTAAACTTCCAATGACCTGGAACTGTTTGTTTTATTCATCAGTATTTTTAATGTAACTATTACCATAGTATCTGAATGACTTTAAAGCAGATAAGAAAATGTACTTAATGGAACATAGTGGTGGGATCTAGATTATTTCAGTATTCTGTACTCAGACTGCTTGTTTATGTGCAGCTTTTTAACAGTACACTGGGAACTGGCAGACAAAAGTCTGCAGAATATGCCCATAAAATGTTCAGATACACGACAGCACAATTCTTCCTTCAGGCCAAATTATTGCTGGCTGGCTCCACATTGGGTGCTAAATGTGGAAGGACAAGGAGGGAACAATTGCAGCATTTTTACTTCCCTAAGTGTGAGGGATGCTCACAACCTGCACCAAATTGGTGCTAGTCTCTCTCAGATATGTGGGGAATGGTGCTGAAAGTGTTCCTGATTGTAAGGGGTCACAGACCTACCAAATAGAATTCCCACAGCATCCTAAGGTGTGTACACATTTCAGACCTGCTGCAGGGAGTGGGGGAAGGGGGAACAGGACAGTAACTCTGTCTGATTGACTGCTTTTTCCACTTTTCGGCCTCTTGTGGTGCAAGCACTCAATCAGCAGTGGTGCAGAAAGCAAGCAGAGCTCATTCCTCCTCTCTCAAGAGCTGAAGCCCATCTTGCAGGAGAGGAGGAGGAAGTCCAGTAGCTCAAGTAGCCCTGCTCCCTTTCACCCCTCCTATCCTGTGAGCAGCCAGACAGCCCTCTGTCCCTCCCCGCTGACACCGACAACATGAGGCCTGGGAAGGTGGAGTGGGGCTCCCACTGCAGCCACCACAACTCTGGGGGAGGAGGATGGAAAGCCCCAGGAACTGCAGGAGGAGCAGAGGTGAGGCTGAGGGTGGAACAGATTGGAGGGGGAAGAACTGATTGCAGGGGCAGACATCTGTGATGTAGCTTTTATTTTGATAGAAAATGATACTCCTCCCCACTTTTTTCAGATCATTTAAAGCATTTATGGGGAAGGAAAGAGCAGCAAGGAGGAAGGACAATGGCGTCCATCTCCAATTTGCACTGACCATGGAGCTGGCCTGCTGTGGAGGGGAACAAACATTGAGGAGCTTTGGGAATCACTGTGTACAATGCATCCTAGAGCTTCCCCAAGGGTGATGTGGCTCTGTGCTTTACCCTTCTCAGAGCTGTGCCTGAAAGCACAGTCTAGTCCCTAAATTTTTAGGCCAATAGAAAATACCTCTTCTTTTTCCATCCCTAAAGAAAAAAATGCTGAACATTTTGGTCAAAATAAAATATTATAGTTGGGCTACATCCTCGACTGAGATACACTGACATAGCTCCACTGGCTTTAACCATTAATGATTAACAACACCTGAGGATCTATGCCTTAGTTCTTATTCTGTGGCAAAGGATAAAGTAGGTGACCAGATGTCCCGATTTTATAGGGATAGTCCTGATTTTTGGGTCTTTTTCTTATATAGGCTCCTATTACCCCTCCACCCCATCCCAATTTTTCACATTTGCTGTCTGGTCATCCTAGGGGTAAACAACGAGGTGGCAAAATTTGCAGATGATACAAAACTACTCAAAATAGTTAAATCCCAGGCAGACTGTGAAGAGCTACAAAAGGATCCCTTAAAACTAGGTGACTGGGCAATAAAATGGCAGATGAAATTCAGTGTGGATAAATGCAAAGTAATGCACATAATCCCAACTATAAATATAAAATGATGAGGTCTAAATGAGCTGTTACCGCTCAAGAAAGAGATCTTGGAGTCATTGTGGATAGTTCTCTGAAAACATCCACTCAATGTGCAGAGGCAGCTAAAAAAGTGAACAGAATGTTAGGCATCATTAAGAAAGAGAGAGATGATAAGACAGAAAATATCATGTTGCCTCTATATAAATACATGGTACACCCAGATCTTGAATACTGCATGCATATGTGGTTGCCCTCATCTCAAAACAGATCCATTGGAACTGGAAAAGGTTCAGAAAAGGGCAACAAAAATTATTAGCGGTATGGAACGGCTTCCGTATGAGGAGAGAGCAATAAAACTGGGACTTTTCAGCTTCGAAAAGAGATGCTTAAGGAGGGAGATTTCAACTACCTGAAAGGGGGTTCTAAAGAGGATGGATCTAGACTGTTCTCAGTGGTACCAGATGACAGAACGAGGAGTAATAGTCTCAAGTTGCAGTGGGTGGAGGGAGGTTTAGGTTGGATATTAGGAAACACTTTTTCACTAGGAGGGTGGTGAAGCACTGGAATGGGTTACCTAGGGAGGGGTGGAATCTCCTTCCTTAGAGGTTTTTAAGGTCAGGCTTGACAAAACCCTGTCTGGGATGATTTAGTTGGGGATTGGTCCTGCTTTGAGCTGGAGGTTGGACTAGATGACTTCCTGAAGTCCCTTCCAACCCTGATATTCTATTATATGATTGAGGTCTATAAAATCATGACTGTTGTGGAGAAAGTAAATAAGGAAGTGTTATTCACTCCACATAACACACAAACTAGGGGTCATCAAATGAAATTAATAGACAGCAGGTTTAAAACAAACAATGCACCATCAACCTGTGGAACTCCTTGCCAGAGGATCTTGTGAAGACCAAGATTATAACAGGGTTCAAAAAATAACTAGATGAATTCATGGAGGATAGGTCCATCAATGGCTATTAGCCAGGATGGGCAGGGATGGTGTCCCTAGCCTCTGTTTGCCAGAAGCTGGGAATGGGTGACAGGGAACGGATCACTAGATGATTACATGTTCTGTTCATTCTCTCTGGGGCATCTGACATTGGCCACTGTTGGAAGACAGTATACTGGGCTAGATGGACCTTTGGTCTGACCCAGTATGGCTGTTCTTATGATCTTATGTAAGTCAGGTTTTAGAAAACGAAAAGAGATTTTGTTATTACAAACTGCCTCCTAAGATCCTAAGCAGCAAAAGCTATCACGGTGGAAACTTTATGATCAGTTCCTGCAGTAGCAAGTCAAGAACTGCCTCTCAGTTTAGTGAGCATGATTCTGTCATTGTGTCAGAATTTAAGTCAGGAAAATGATTTGTTCAATACCACTGATGTTGTACCTGTAGTAGTAGCTGACAATACTTCCAGAGAAACTTTGCTTGAGACCAGCACAACTGAAGGCCTTGTAGATGAGCTACAAACCAACAAAGCCAAAGATACCATGAATTATCTTAAAATTAAAAAGCGTGAACACCCTCAGACGCTGTAGATGAACTTGAAAGAAGCAAAACCAAAGGCCTTCTGGATGAGCAGGTCAGCAACGAAGCAGGTCAAAACATCCTTCCTGCTGAAATAGTTTTGATGTTCCCACCTGATGAAAGTCGCTTTTAAGATTTACTTTTCTCAGCTAAGCAATTGTGTATGCTTGTACAGATTGGTCCTTGCCAGCCCACTGAAAGTGATATGCCAAATGGTCTATTTCATTTTTTCCCTACAAACTACCATTTTTCATCTTCGTTATACAGAATGAAAAATGCACTGCATGCAGATTTGCATGTCAAATGGATTAGCATATCTTTCAGATTATGCATACTGTCACATTTACTGGTTATTTGAGGATACAGAAATTCGAAAATCAACATGGTTAACAGTGCTAAATAAGGTAAAATCAGTATCTCTTAATGGGAGGAGCAAACCACATGTACAGTCATTTCGCAGTTCTACAGTTTGCGAAGAGTCATAGAATTAATGTGTGTTTTTGATAAATGAGCATCTGAAAATATTAGAAACTGGTGAGAATTACTAAGAAATATTGCTTGACAAAGTCCAAACTTTGGCTAATTTAGGTGTCCCCTTCCACTGCTATTGTGAAGTGCTGGAGAGCAACAACTGTAATATTTATTTGAGCATCAGTAAGCTACTTGCCAGACAAAATATAACTTTTGCCCAGTGTATCAGTGACACAAAAATAATCAAATACTTGAGCAATACAATTACTGATGAACTTAAGTCTTTTAGCATCAGGCACCAGGAGTGCACGCTTAATAGCTGCCAAGTTTTTTTACTGTGATTGCAGATGCAACCATGGATATTAGCCGGGTTAGTCAAATAGCCAATTTGCTTCACTTTATTAATACTGATCATATTGAAGTAAAAGATATAAAAGAGCATTTTGTAAGCTTTGGGAGTAAAAGAGGCAGATGCTCCATCCTTATGTGACCAGTTAAATAATATTTTATTCTGCAAGTATGGATTTCATCCCGAATATATGTCTGGACAGGGATATGATGAGGCCAGTGTTATGGTTGGAGCTCTTGGAGGACAGCAAGCAAAAATTAGAGAATATTTTTCAGGCAAGTGAAACAAAGTGCATGCACCATACATCCATTGCCCAGCACATCAAATTAACCTAGTTTCAGTGAATGCTGCTGAAGATGACGCCCATGCGGACTTGAAGGTTTTCTTCTCAACTTTACAGGAAATACATAAATATTTCAGACTCTAACCATCTATGGGGAGAAACTAATGATTAAGTCTAAAAATAATCTTTATCTTCAAACTCTTGCTCAAGAGAGTACAGTTTTGAAAAGGAAAGAGGAACGTGATGATGCACTTCAGCCCCTCAAGAAGTTGACAGGACAAATGCAGCAGATGAATTTGAACAGGCTTCAGAAGAACAAAGGAGACCTGTACATCTAAAGGCACTCTGCAAGACTACATGGGCATTCAAATGAAAGTCAATGAGGCAATGACAGTAAATTTTCAGAATATAATTGAATGTCTAGAGGATGAAACTGTCACTGAATGCAGGAATAGTAAGGGCATACATTGAGCAAAAAGCAACCTGTCTTTGATAGCTTGGATGTTCTACCTCAGTCTGAGTGGTGTAGGAGCTTTGTTATCATGGCTTCAGTCTCTGAAATCCTTCTATCCAAGAAAATTGACCTGTTCCAAGTGCTCAGGACAATTGAGTGTACAGTAAATGAACTCAGCAAATATAGATCTGAAAAAAAGACGTTTGAGGAAATTGTAAAAGAATCTCAGAGCAGATGAGAAGCAACAGGTTTTGAAAATGTAAATTATCCAAGCCACATGCTGCATGGATGATGAATTTGAATACAATTCTGTTTTAGAAGCAAAGGATAACCATCAAAGAAAATATTTTGAGGTCATAGACAATATGATTGGGGAACCAAAATTGTGATGTGAGGGATTTTAAGATGTAGCTATCTATTTGGTTTCCTCCATCCCAGGTGACTTCAAAATATAATTCTAGAAGAGTCAAAGAAGTTCTTAAACTCATGGGAAAATGCTCATATTTTTCTTTAGACTTGATCTTTCAAGATGTATTTTTTTCTGACGGACAAGAGATATTCATTTTGTCACTTGAAGTCCAGAGCTACCTGCATTTCAGAGTGTCAAGCTCTTTTGATGTTTTACAGAAATGGAAATGTTGTGTCGACTTTTTCTCACCATATCATTGGAGTGGCTACTGCTGAATGTATAATGAAAACATTGAGATGTGTCAAACCTACATGTGTTCAACACTGTCCCAGACATGGCTGAGTGACCTTGCTTTCTTTGCATTTGGGAATGACAGGATAGCAAGATTGGAGCTGGACAACATCACAGAACAATTGGCCAAGGAAAAGTCTTGCTGTGGTGCAACATTCCACTAATTGGAAATATGCAAGTCATAAGAACAAAAAAGAATGGTCAAACTGCGTCAGACCAATGATCCATCTAGCCTAGTATCCTGTCTTCTGACAGTGTCCAATGCCAGATGCCTCAGAGGGAATGAACAGAACAGGATTATTATTGAGAAATCCATCCGCTGTCATCCAGTCTCTGCATCTGGAAGTCGGAGGCTTAGGCCTCTTGGCTGATAGATCCATCAATGGCTATCTTCCATGAACTTAACTCATTCTTTAAAATCCAGTTATACTTTTGGTCTTAACAACATCCCCTGGCAATGAGTTCTACAAGCTGACTGTGTGTTGTGTGAAGAAGTACTTCCTTTTATTTTATTTTTTTTTAAAACCTACTGGCTATTAATTTCATTGGGAAACTCCTGGTTCTCGTGTTATGTGAGGGGGTAAATAACACTTCCTTATTCACTTTCTTTTCTCCCTCCCCTCCCTGTTCATGATCTAATAGTCCTCTATCATATCACCCCTTAGTTGTCTCTCTTCCAAGCTGAAGAATCCCAGTCTTTTTAATCTCTCCTCATGCAGAAGCTGTTCCATTGCCCTAATCACTACACACAGTATACAACACCACTTGGGCGAGATTCCACTTTTATTTAGGCCTGTGATTTTTTTTTTTAACTCTTTATCTTTAAAAAAGCCTAAGGTGGCATGACTATTGGGCCCCATGCTGCATGTTTGCTGACCATGATCTAACCCTTATCTGCCCCTGGTTATTAAAAATATCGATTGCTTGAAAATTGGTCATGTTAGTTTGGCATCCGTCTCTAAGGGCCTGATCATCCTTATGTAAGTAAGCCCTGTTCCACGGCGCTAAGGGGCAAACCACAACCCTGTATCAAATGAATGTGGAGAAACTCCATTAGGAGAGCCAAACAATTATCCCCCTGCCATGCGTTTTCCTGCTGAAGCCAGGGAGTACCTAAGGCAGTTATCTATGTTGTTAATTTACATTCACACATGCATAGTGTAGCCTCCCTCATTTTCAATTCAGAACATACGGCAGTTGATGATGAAGCTGATTTAGCTCCAAACTTATCTGCTAATTTATTGAAATAAATGTCCACTGTTTTCTGTACTGTAAATGTAATATTTCATCTGTACTATGTTGGACAATAACTGCTTTATTATGTATTTTTCATATACATAATTTGAATGGACCCTGGCAGAGAGCAGTGCACAATACTTACTACATTCTGAGATGTGTGATATTAAGGTTGGAGAATATACTGTATGATATATACATACTGTCATCGTATCTGAAAAGTTGTACATTATGAATATATTGATATGCATACACACAAGGGGCTGAGTTAAAGATGCACATGAATCCTAAATCTTGGCATTTCCTCATTTCCATGTGGTTAACCATACAACCGTCACATTTTTAACAGAATTTTTGTATGTCTTTGCCTATAATAACTATCTGCCTATGATCAGCTTGCAGATTACTCCTCCAGGGAAAGATACTTCAGATTGTCATCTTCTGAGAGACATAATTATGCTATTTGCATTTTGAAACATTTGCATTTGGTACATTCCAGCCAAGTTGCCCTGGTGCAGATTAGAGAGCTTTATATCTTGATGGAATGAGGCACATCATGCATGTTTAAAAAAATCTACTACCTAATTCCTTCTTCTTATGGCTTCCTGCCTTTTGCCCCTATACCAAACACCTTACAGTGCTATTATGCACAGCTTGAATGAGAGGAAGACATGATGGTCTGGGAATATCAGTGATTATACTTTACTCTCTCTCTCTCCCATCTGTGATTTTTCCTTCTTGTTTTTAGTTCTTTCATTTTTTGTGACCTATTACTTCCCAGTGCAAACACTGCTTGCAATCATTTACTTCGAGATGGTTCTAGCTGAGAATCAGGTGACAGACTGGTAAAATGCAAATCAGTACAAGTGTTTGTGGACAGGGACAATAACGTATATATTTACGATTCGCTTTGTGAAATCCACCATGCTTGGAAATACCAAAGCCTTTTCAGGGTCCCATGCAACTTCTCTAACTGAAATAATGTGTTTTGCATTTTTGTCAGTGAAAATGCTCAGATACACATGATTTGAAGGTAAATTGTTGCTTTAGTAAAGTTAGTAAATTTGTCTTGGGTGGCACTATGGGCTTGCTTAGCTTGCAAGGATAATACTATGAGGTGAATGTCATGCACTGATAATGCATTCATGTTCTGTGATGTTTTACATTATGAGCTGATTGATTTTTTTATTTAATTATTTATTAATATGCAGCCTTTTGAAACACACACCCAAATCCCATTATCAGTGCAGCTTTTGTGCTAGCTTGCTATTTAAACATCATTGGACAATAAAAAGGAATGTTGTGTTGCCTTTTTAATTGTTCTGTACCTTAGCTCTGTCCCATTTGTCGGGGTCAGCAGCTCTTGTTCTTTGTGTTTAAGTGTGTCTGTCAAGTGTATCTTCCAAACTGACGCTGATCTTCTTCATTTCCTCCTTCAGCATCTCAATTCACTTTTTTCTGTGTCTTCTTCATAGTCTTTGTTTGATGACTACTAGATTTTATATTCTGGCCAACATATCCTGCATCTTGTCATCTCACATGACCCAACCATCACAGTCAATATTCCCTCAGTTTTTTGTGTGATGGGCTACAAAATTCAGTGGTATCCCATCAGCTTTAGTCCTACCTGAGAATTCTCATTTTGTCGGTATGAAGTAGTTGTTCTTCTCTCATCCTCATTAGCCAGCATTCTCACCTGTATGCCATGGCTGGCCCAATCATGGACTGATACATTTTCATCTACTTGGCATATTCTTTTCACAGAAAATTCCTATGAACTCCCTCCATTTGCAAATGCTCTTCATGCGACTCCTAACATCTGCATCCATATACATGTCATGGCTCAGCACTAAACTGAGATATTTGCATAGTTGCAGACCATAACTCTATACCATCTAGTTTTACTGGCTTCTCATTGTTCCTCTCAACAAAGCATCACATGTATTCCATCTTTTTGTCAGCTGATTCATATACTATTTTCTTCTAATGCAGTCCTAGGTCTCTTTCCAGTTCATATATATTTTTGTGGCACAGCATAATGTTATCAGCAAAAAGCATGCTCCATGAAGTCTCTCCCCTAATCTCCTGCATTAAGGAGTCTACTACAATCACAGATAGGATGGGGATTAAGATTGGTCCTTGATGTAGGCTTACCCTCAAAGTGAATGACTCACTGTGGACACAGCTGTTTCTCACTACTGTTGTACTACCCTTTGTATGTGTCCGTGAGACTCTGAACACGTTTCTGGCAAATTGTATGACCACAGGCACCATCATATCAGTTCTCTAGGAACTCTGTCATAAGACTGCTCTACATCCCTTGTCGATCTTCCTGGCATAAATCCGAATTGGTTGTTATTTACCTGTTGTTCCAGTTCCTCATGAAGTTTTTTCTCAGTAAGTCTTCCCAGCCATTTGATTGTGTGACTCCATAACTTGATGGTCAGTAATCACTACATTCTTGCACATCTCCTTTTGTGCTTGAAGATAGGGACCACTAGGTTCTTTGTCCACTCTGGGCATTTTTCCAGTATGGATTAAGCTGAAGTTCAACTGAATTAATTGTTGTATATCTAAATAAAACAAAAGATTGTTCAAAGCTCAGCGAAACTGTATTTTCAGAAAGGGATCAGCCTGTTTTGTGGAAGGAGACATTGGATGAATTGGTGGGCTATATTTATTTTTATGCTCTGAATTTGTTTATATACGGACTTCAGAGCACAGATCTCTAAATGAACTGGAGTCCTTGGGCCAAATTGAAGTCCATGGAATGACACCAGTGATTAATTTGACCACCTGCATTTGTAGAGACTTTATCACAGAAGTACAAGGTGATAATAAAGTAAATATAGATATTTCCAGGAGTAATAGCATCATGAAAGAGTTCTCAGTTAAAAATAGCTCTCGAGCCTAAACATATTGGGCTACACCCTGCCCCATGCTAAGTCTCCTTTGTGCTATTCTGGCTATGAAAAGGTGACATTAAAATGCCCTAAATTGGATGATAGCTGATAATTCTATTCTATATAAGTTGTTTTACTGCCCTTGTCACCATAGTATCTGAGCACCTTCCAGTAGTGCATGATATGCAACATGACTATACATCTGTCACATGTTGTTGTTGTTTGTTCTCTCATTGTTTTCTCATAAAGAGAAGTGTGTGCAGTGGAGTGTCTTGTTATGGAACATTATTATTTTTAAAATATAAGTATGCCTGTTGCTATATTTTGTCAGAGAAGTCATGGTAAAAGAAATGCACCTTGCTCTTGGGGCAGAAAGTGGTGAGGTTTGTGATGGTCCTTAGTTCCTGGGTGAGTTCATTCCACAGTCTCAGATTGTGCTCAGAGAAGATTGTAACTCTCCACACAGATGAGCTTTACTCTTACTGTTGAGAGTTCCATTGCACCAGAGGAGCGAAGTTGCCAAACTGTCTTCATTGTGGAGCTTTAGACCGTCTTTTAGGTGTCCTGGGCTGAGGTCATGGAGCGCTTTCGTGACAGAGCCAAGACCTTGAACTTAATTCAGAAGTCTATGGGAAGCTAGTGTGAAGAGTCCCCCATAGTGGGATGGAGTATCCTACCCAAAGGGAGATGATAGAAAACATTACTCACAGCTGTTGCTATGCGAGAGCTCAGCATAGCAAAAAATCCAAGAGTATTGCTAGTCTGTGGACTGAAAGGACCAATTGTGGATGTGAAACATCAACCGATGGAAATGGCACTGTGGCTGCACACTCTTCAGAGTACTTTCCTCTACCCACCAGCATCATCTCTGTTTTGCCTGGGTTCAGATTTAGCCACCTGTTGTTCTGCCATGTGCTGATCTCATCCAAGTACTGAGGCATCTTGGTAGTAGAATTTTTCCTGGGATGGAAAAATCCTCAGCTAGCATACAGCTGACATAGAGCGGGTGTAACTGGTCTTATACCACACTACTAGCATAGGGAACATGACAGAGATTCAAAGAGCATGGCTGTTCTCCAACCACCCCAACTGCTGTAACAACCCCAAATGTGCAGTTACAAGCCAGGTGGGGGAGAGTACATGAGACTGTTCTAAATTCCACTGGGGCTGGTGCAGAATTAGCCACAGGACTAGAAAGCAAAAACAAAACAAACAAAACAACACTGCTTCCTGGACTCAGCACTCTGGGTGGAGCTGAGGATTTAGCCCTTCTGTTTCAGATAATGTATCACAATCTCAAGGATATTTTTGGCACCTTAGGGGATATTTTACTGCTCTTGCCTTAGAATGGGGTAATATTGGGTGGAAACATGTATATAATGAAGTCTTTAATGTGCAGTGTATTTCAGCATGAGTACATCCTTCAGAAGGGAAATATGTTGAACATTCTTGCATTTTCTTCTTAAGACTATTGAACTGATTGTTTTCCCAGCTGTCTTGAAAGGATTAAATTGATATTCCTTTGATGTAGCTTTACCAGGTTTTATGAATGCTTTGACCAAATACTATGGATGATAAATTCATTATGGATGATAAATCCATGAAATGATAAGCTTGGTTATGGGTGATAAACTCATTACAGAAGAGCCCTTAGGTGCTGAGGCTGACAAAAGGCTTTCTATCATTGTCAGCAAAAACATAAACTATAAAACATATGCTTACAGAAATGTCCTTTATCCACTCCCCTTCTCCATCAATACCCTTTTCCAAGGTAATCTTACACTCCCATGGATTCACTTACCATCTTTATTCCCAGGACTCACATATCTTTCTCTCTGGTCTTGACCTGTCTACCTCTGTTCAATCCAAGATCACAGCCTGTCTGACATCTTCCCAATGTTTCAACGTCAAATTAAACTCCACATGGCCAGAACTGAACTCTGTATCTCATCTCCCAAGGCCACCTGTGTTCCACAGCTGAGAGCAACACCAACTACTCTGTCACTCAAGCTCACAACCTGGGTGTGAGCTGTCTCCCTCTCTCTTGCGTATCAAGTTGTCCTTGCTTCCATCTGTCTGCCAGTGATGTCAGCCTCATTCATCATTTTGTCCCTTTTCTCCTGCTTTCCTCCAGGACAGCCTTTGTCCGTGCAGTAGCCTTCCTGAACTAGTCCACACAGGCACAACCCTCTCTGCATTTAAATCCTCATTCAAGACCCACTTCTACTATTATGCTGATAGGAAATTGCCAGCTGATATTGACTAGGTTGAAGACTAATGGGGATTACTTATATCTATAAAACAGAAGCTTTTAATTGATTCTGACTTCCAAGTTATGCAGACTACTGTGGAAAGCTGCCCTCCTGTTGTTTATCTCTCTTTTTCTTGTCTTGAATTCAATTTTAAGCCTTTCAGAGCAAGAACAATATCATTTTTATGTTCTCATGGTGCCTAGTACAGTGGAATTCCAATCCCGATTAGGACCTTTGAGAGCTACTGTGATGCAAATAAATAATGTCCAGGTGTCCCTGCTGCAGAAGGTATCAGGCTGGCTTTGGCATTAACTTCCTCAGGGTACGTCTTCACTACCGGCCGTATCGGTGGGTAGCAATCGATTTCTCTGGGATCGATATATCGCGTCTCATCTAGACGCGATATATCGATCCCCGAATGCACTCCTGTCGACTCCAGAACTCCACCAGCACGAACGGTGGTAGCAGAGTCGACAGGGGGAGCTGTAGACATCGATCCCGCGCTGTGAGGATGGTAGATAACTCGATCTAAGATACTTCGACTTCAGCTACGTTATTCACGTAGCTGAAGTTGCGTATCTTAGATCAATCCCCTCCCCTAGTGTAGACCAGCCCTCAGAGTGACCATATAAGCTGCCTAAAGCAGTCATTTTGTTCTTTCAAGAGTTCCTTCTAGTGGTGACAATATTGCTTTACTTGTTGTGCGACTAAATGCTGCATAAAAAAGTATAGACCCAAGACTGAATTTTACTATAACTCTCATCTATCTCATACAGAAAGCCTATTGATAAGATATTATAGTGATGAGCACCATAGAAAAGCTCATAAGGAAATTAATAATTCTGCCTTCAAAGCAACATTTGAATAATATGCAGAGAATAAGAGCTAGGGCCACACATTGAACGACAAGGAGAAAACACAATATTGAGTAGCTGCTCACTCAATGAGCACCATCCATCCTGTACACTGAATGAGGCAGGTGTCCTGTGGAAAAAAATATGTGATCATGTAATTAAAGACTGCTGTAAGCTGGCTGGAGGACTAGTGTGCTCTTTTGTGAAATCTTTCCAGGTTTTGAAATTTGTGTTTGTTCTCCAGTGGAACAAAAATAAAACCTTATGAATATTCCCACACACCAGAATGGTCAGGGAAGGGTTTTGATTTGGGTATCTCTTGTCAGATGTGACTAGACTGTCCACCCTGGACTTCTGATATCTTCCTATGTGGGACTTAATTGAAATTGATATGTCTCCTGAAAACATTTCAGATTGGATGAAATGGCATATTTTGATGAAAATACATTCTTTCAAAAATGTTCAGCTATAATCTTAACACATCTGCCCAAGGAGGAAGAATTAAGGTTGGCCAGGCAATGTCAATTCTGGCATTTTCTCACTTTTTAGTGCTTGATTTTGCACCATTAATGTTCTTTTAGTGTGTGTGAGAGTTTGTGTAATGTCCCAGCTCTTAAAAAAAAAAGCAAACTGAAAAAACAATAATTCCAGCATGTGACATCATATTTGACACCCATGTGGTTCATTATCTAGGATGGAGCCTTTAAATCCTCTACAAGACCTTTGCCACTTGAGATAATAGAGCACTGATTGCAATAGTAGGTTGTTGTTCTCTATGTGGACTAGCACAAGAGGGAGTGAGGCACGCACTTTGGCAATGAGTTTCATAGCTATTTGCTGATAACAGAGGAATGGCAAGACTCTGGAATCTTGGTTTCCATTCCAGTCTCTGTAGTGGGCACAGACATTTCTGACCATACTCCTACTAGAGTTGACCTTTCTGCCCCATCTGTTTCTACCTGTCCCTGTGCCTGTGCTGTCCCCCTCCCTGCCTTGGCTTCTCATCCCAGTCCCATTTTACTTGCCTATACAGTCCTAGTCTCCAGTCATCAGGCTTCTCATCTCTTTCCTTAACCATTCAGTCCTAGTCTTTCAATCTGGGCTCCCCACCTGAGTCACAGCCTCTCTTCCCCTGTTACCGGTCCCTGTCTCCTTGCCCAGCCAATTCCAGTTCTCACTTCTCAGATGCAGTGGTGCAAATAGATTGGTATGGTACACCATACCAGTAAGATATTTATAGCCGGTACATTGTACCAGAAAGACACAGGAGGAGCAGAACATGGGGCCACTTAGGCAGCCCTGCGCCAGCAGCTCCTCTGGCATGAATTATAGAATATCAGGGTTGGAAGGGACCTCAGGAGGTCATCTAATCCAACTTCCTGCTCAAAGCAGGACTAAGCCCCAACTAAATCATCCCAGACAGGGCTTTGTCAAGCCTGATCTTAAAAATCTCTAAGGAAGGAGATTCCACCACCTTCCAGTCCTTCCACACAGCCAGGGCCGGCTCCAGGCCCGGCTCCAGGCCCAGCGCGCCAAGCGCGTGCTTGGGGCGGCATGCCGCGGGGGGCGCTCTGCCGGTTGCCGGGAGGGCGGCAGGCAGCTCTGGTGGACCTCTCGCAGGCGTGCCTGCGGAGGGTCCGTTGCTCCTGCGGCTCCGGTGGAGCATCCGCAGGCACGCCTGCGGGAAGTCCACCAGAGCCGCAGGACCGGTGAGCGGCAGAGCGCCCCTCACGGTGTGCCACCGTGCTTGGGGTGGCGAAATGCTTAGAGCCAGCCCTGCACACACAGCTGCATCTTGCGTCTCCTGTCTGGGGTCTCTAGGCAGCCCTGCCAGAGGACAGGGCTTGGGACAGGGCTGTGCTGTGCTGTGCCGGTACAGCTGTGCTGGAGGAGCTGCTGACATGGGGCCGCCTGGCAGCCCCATGTTCTGCTGCTTTCGCTGTTGCAGATCGTGGGAGAGCCCTGAACCACATTCATGAAGATGTCAACATATAACCTTTATTTTGAAAACAGTGAGAAACAGGGATAACCATTTCCTAAAATGCTTTTGTTTAAGTTAAAAAACTTACACACACATTCTGTTAAAGTAGGTACTTAGTGTGTGGACTGCCTTTGAAGCTAGCAATCCTATCTCAGACCCTGGCTCCCCACTTCCCAGTTCTGATTTCATTTCTTGCCCGTATAATATTACTTGATAAGGATATCATAATGAGCCTTACAAGTTTTCAGTAGCTGAATGCATAGGTAGTTAAATCTTGAAGAAATGCTATTGTCAGTTGTGATACAATTCTTTTTAGAAGCTGCCTCATGTACACAAATAAAGTTTATGTTCTGCTGTAATCTTTCTGACTGAAATAACAGAAGATACTCATACAAATACATAAACCATTTTATGGTGTCGAACATTACATTCCATGGCAAATATAGCACTTGGTAACGTGACAAAATAATGAGATGTGAATTTCAGTGTGATGGTGGGACTTCTAGGTCTGTGATTTTTCCACCCCATCCCTGGTTGTAGGACTTCATATATATTCACATCAAATCCCAATCCATTGTCTTGCAGTCCTCTTTCTAATCTTTCCAGGTCATACAGAAGTTTTATTCCATACCTGCCTTAATTCACTACTCCAATTTTTTTTATATTCTTTTTATTCCACTGCAAACTCCATTTTTGAATGTCGGCACAGAATTTATCCCTAAAATGTTTCATTATTAATAATTATTGTATTAATTAATTCAGTAATACCCAAAGATTCCATATGGGATTGAGACCAAGTTGTGTAAGGAACTAAACTATTTCAAATAAAGCCCCTGTCATTGCTCCAGACAATTTACAATCTAAGGCCCTGATCTTGCAGACTCACATGCATGGGTGCAGCAGTCCACTTGGATTTATAAACCTGCAAGATTAGAGTATAATTCCTAATCAGATAGTGGAAATTTTAAATTAGGATTAGAGTTAAATACTGAAAAGAAAATAGCAGTGCTGCTTGAAGAGTCAGATGATGGAAGGCTCATAAGAGGGCTTTTCTTTCCTTTAAATGTAATTTATTTGAACTTTACTTTGGAAATGCAACAAATTAGCAGCTATTCATTCTGTAATGAAGAAGGGCTCATGTAAATTTCAGCTGTGAATAGGCAATCAGAATTTATTTGGGCATATAGATTATTTGTCAGGCTCATATTTCAATGTTGAACTGTGCACTTCTTTCAGCATAATCTTATAGCATTCTATGTGGCTATTTTAGAATTTTATACCAATATCAACTTTCCATTCGATCCCGTACAGGACCTGTATCAATTATTGCTTCCTGCATAAATGATCGCCAGCAAAAAGACAAGTACTTTCAAAAGATTTCTTTTATTTATTGTAATATATAAATTAAATACCTCAGCTATCTGGTCCAAATGTCACATTATAGTAGAAGCTTTCGCACTTCTGGAGGAGAACCAATTGCTATAATCTTCTCAGCGATTTACGTGAGGGTCATGTAATGCAAAAAATTGCATTGGAGTAGCTAAATCTATGTTAAAACAATATAGTTACATGGGTGAAAATTCATAACATAGATTCACTTAAACCATTTGAAAATTTGCTTACGTCCATTTACCTTTACATGGGTAACCAGTAGTTCATTGCTGAGAAAATGATAATCAACTTAAAGTTAAGTCGATATAAGCAAGGCTTAAAATGGTGTAAAAGCATGTATGTTAGGGATTCACACTGGTATAACCAGACTGATTTGAAATCTATCTAGTTGCACCAGTACATATAGACAAGTACCTAGGCAGTGTTAGTCTAGTTCCGAGAGAAAGGGACTGAGAGTATGGAATCTGGGTTCCAGTTCTAGCTCTACCTATTGTTTACCTTTACTTTATGCAACACATTCAAGCAACTGGAAATAGAATAGTGGGTAATAACAATGGCTAATTTGATGCATAATTAGGGCAATTTGCTAAACATAAACACTGCCTCCCCTTCAAAAATCATAACCTACTAAACAAACAGACCATGGAATACCAAGACATCAAGCCAGTCATCAACTGGACTGCTTTGGATTTGATCATGCAGCTGACTGAATGCAGGCTGACTCTGCTGCGCGTGTACAAAGCCCCATTTGCTTTGCTGATCAGTTGTGGGATTGGGGTTTTTGCTTGAAACTTTGAAATCCTGTCCTGCTTTCTTTGTCCCCAGTACAGCAGCACACTGCAGCATATGCACACAACATATAGATCAAAACAATTTTGACTTGTCTTTTGAGGTTTTAAACATATATGGTGTCAGAACATGATACCCTGACTCACTCTTAATAGTTAATTATGCCTCAGTGACTTCAGTGGGACTCCTAGGAGCATGCATAAAGGAGTAGCACAATCTGGCCCTTAAAAATCAAGTGCTCCTTCAGCTGGTCCCAGACCCTGTCCTCTTTCCCCTTTCCCACATTTCCCTGTCCATTCAGCTTCTCAGACGGATGATATAGCCTTTGAAAGAGGAGATAGTCTCAGGAATCAGAGAGACTATTACAGCATTCTGTGCATTGTCAAAGTGCATCACTAATATCAAGTATATGAAAATTTAACATAGCCTCATCTGTTTTTATTCAGCATTTGAGGGTGAATTTTCCCTACATTGCCATTCTTGTTCTTTTAACATTTTAGTTGCCATGATATGTTAAAGCAAAGTTTCAGCTGCTGAACATATTGTTCTAATATGAAATCATACACTACCCGTGCAAAGAAGGTGCATAGCTCAGCTGAATTTCCTTTCTGTCTTCTGTAAAATTAATTGTTATCACTATGTGGCTGCTTTCTAGAGACCATCAACCTACCTGCTTCACAAACTGTAACAGCAGCTGGACCTGACATAGAATCTTGCCCTTGGTATTTTAAATCATTCTGATGTAAAGTCTAACCGATCATGTGACTTGCCTATTAAATGTTTCAGGAGCATGTGGTGCAGCAATAGGCCAGACCTTGTAATGAGACCAAACTCACAGAGGATAAAAGGAAAACATTGTTACGAAAACACATCTTTTGAAAGCCCGTGTGCTAATTTGGATGAGTCCTTTTGGAAATATTAGCTTTGAGTTATTGCTGATATTTCCAAAAGGACTCATCCAAATTAGCATATTGCAAAAGCTGATCAAGTCAGCAGCAGCTTGCAACTTGTGTTCCGGGTGGTGTGATATGTCTCTTCATGCACTAAATCATATAGGTCATTAATATGCTAAATATGTTGTAACCACTTGGTTCCCATGGTGACAGCTCCAAAAGCTTCATGAATAATCAATGGAGCACCTGGAGGCATGAAATTTTCATATGAAGAGTTTCTAGACTTTTGCATTAAGCACTGTGTAGGGACAGACAAGTGATAGACATGCCTGGCACTTTGAGGAGTTTAAAAAATCAGTGCTATTTTAAAAAAAGTAACCAGCAGTCCTATTAAAATGAGAATGAATCTGAAACTCCATCTCTCAGAGTATTTCCAGGAAAGGCACCTAAGTTGATCCCCTTTCACCCTTAAGGACAGAAGTATACACAAGATGGGGGTTGAGGGAGGGAGGAATCTTGCAGAGATCCTAACATTTGATATGCAATAAAATCTCATCATATGATGTTAAGAATTGAACTGTTTGGTCCCTTAGAATTTTTAAAATCTGGAGTTAATTTCTTAAGTAACTGCTTTAAACTATCTTTGGTATGAGTTCAAAAATTTCAAAGCTAAAAATAATGTGGCTTAAACACTGATGACTTGTAGCATCATTGTAGCTTGGTATCCTCCTGGCATGAAGAGGAGTCTCTTTCCAACACTGTTTATTCTGTAAGCAACAATGCATCATCTCAGTTCCTTTCTATAAGTTGTTAGTAGCACATGAAGACCACAGCTGGGGTGGGGGGGCCTCAGAAATAGCATTATTTTACAGAGGAGTTCTCGATGGGAAAATGAGAAGCCAGCAGCTAAGGCTTGGGCTTGTTAAGGGGCCAAGCTGTTGTGGAAGCCCTGCACCATGCATCCCAGGAAACAAAAAAAGGGGAACGAGATGGTCATGATGAAGAGGAGTTGGAATCCCCTTTGACTCAGGCCAGTAGCTCTTCAGGAGAGGATTATTTCCCTGGAACACAACAGACCAGTCAGAGCATAGGAGGTGGCAATAGTAACACATCTGCAGTGAGTCCACTATCTCCAGTGACTGATCCATAACAGGCAAGTGCACAAGAAATAGCAGCTATAATTTCCCCTAAACTCTGCTCCCCTTCTTCTGTCTTCTGAATGAGTGTTAGTCACAGCTCCCACAGGGGAGTGGGAGGGAGGTGGGCAAGGTCACTACCTGCATCTCTGCTGGATATGGTTTTGGTGGGAGCACTGGGGGGGAGGGCAGTGCACCCACACCGCATTGCTCCATCACCAGCTGCAATCCTCCAATCCCCTTCTGCAAAGCCTGTTCAAAACAAACATCCTTCTGGGCTTGGCAATATTTCAAATACAATCGAGGGGAAAATGCCAGTGCCATCTGCTGGCTATACAGACATAGGTCATTCTGGACTACTGTGCCAAAAGGCTGGAGACATCAGGCATGCCGAAGCTCATGGAATAAAATCACAAAGGCCTCAAGCAGCAACAGGCTAGTTCAGGAGGCGAGCACACATGCATGGGGTCTACTACAAAGCACAGGCTGGTATGACCAATGCTTTCAAGGATAAGGTCAGCTACATCCGCTAGCATCACTCAACAGTCCTTAGCGCAGTGTGTCCAGAGAGGATATCAGTATGACTGCAACCACCCCGTGCCCATGTCACTGACCACAGCATGTGCAAGGTTCCTGGACATGGATAGGCTTCCTTTTTTCCCAAGTGCAGAGTGAGGGCTTCAGAGGTGTGGTGGCTGCTGCTTCTCGCAGGTGGTGGAAACCTCACTGCTCCTATTTTGCAAAAAAGGCAATGCCTGATCTGTGTGCCGCTGTGAGAGTAGCAGTACACTGTGCCCTGGATGACTGTGTAGGTGGAGGGTGCCCTGGACCATTGATATGTGGACCTTTGGTAAGAGAATTGACTACGTGTCTATTACAGTCCACTGGGTTAGCAGCAGCAGAAAGACTATCAGCACCACCAGCAATATGTACACCCTCTGTTGACATCACACTGACATTCTGTCCCACTTAGAGGGCTCCAAGCTAGGCAGCAGGGACAGTGCGGGAATCAGCCAAGTAATTCCTTTGCTGTGCCTGGAGAGGAAACTTACACACACAAAGAGCCTTTTCCATCAGCAGAGTGATAGCACTAGTGAATCCCTCGTGAGATTTGCTTTCCTGTTTGCTTTTCCAGGAAATCACAGTCCCAAAGCTACAAGACAGAAGGAGCATTATGTGGTGGAAACATAGTTAAACATCCTCCCCTTCCCCCCGCAAATTAAAAATACAGTGGTTTCCTATTCTCAGGTAACAGAGATTCAGGCATGCTCCACTTAGGAAGTAGACTGAGTGCACTCATGGCTGAAGTCATTGCACGTGACCCTACAAGACATGGACAGCAGCCTCTGCAACATCTGCTGCAGTGAGAATGGTTGAGGGACATATTTAAGATCCCATGTGAATGCTCACAAATTCTTGTTACTGGCAGCTGAAGAAGAATGTGTGGCCAGAATTGCATCAGTTGGTTGTCACCCACATCTCCTGCCCATCATCAAGCATTTACCCAGAGAATCTCTTTAGCATAGCAGCCATCCTAATCTTTGACAGGCATACATGTACACCTCTACCCCTTTATAACGCCACCCATTATAACACAAATTTGGATACAACGCAGTAAAGCAGTGGTCCGGGGGGGGCAGGGCTTTGCACTCCAGCAGATAAATCAAATTTGATATAACACGGTTTCACCTATAACGCAGTAAGATTTTTTGGCTCCCAAGGACAGCATTATATTGAGGTAGAGGTGTATCTCCAGAGGGAATGTGGACAGGATCACTCATCCAAAGGAATAAAAACTTATTTTGCCAGGCAAATACCCTGCTTTGAAGTTGATTACATTGGCAGCAGCCTGGAGGAAGGAGGGCTATGGGGGAAAGGAAGAGGATAGTGCCAAGGTGATTTTTCTTCACTCAAAACCATCTCCCCCAGTTATTCTAGAGATTCAGCCCTTTCCTTTGTTGAGGGCAATATGTGGAGGGACTTTCTCCAGTGTACAGTCTACCTTGGGATGCACAAATCAATGCATGGCAACAGCTACCATTTCCAGGAGTACCATCATGGGGACTGCTTGTATGGGGAAATGCAGATGTACTGTAAGTGTAGTAGAGTGTGTTGGGCTGTGATATGTGAGGTTGGGAGCCACCATAAAACAGACTGAGAAGCACCCTCGAGGCAGGAAAAGAGAAGGGGAAAGAGGCATTTGGCAGGAGAAACTGCTAGGTTCAATTGCTGTCTTGTGTGTGCTGGTATATATCGCCCGCAGGTGTGTAACATGCTTTTGGGAGCCATAATGTGTTGGAGACAGAGAGCTGTTTTGTGTCCCAAACAAAAACTGAATGGAGACACAGAATGAAAACAAGAACTCAACAAGTCAATCACTTGTAAGAATTTTCTTTTAGCTCTATTTGTTTGTTTTCAATTTTCCTTAAAGCATAACCAAAGCCTGCCTGCTGGCAGTAGAGATGGCTCACCTCCCTTTAATCCTCTTCTTCTTGCATAGAAGCTGAACAGGTTTCCTCATCATCATCAATCAGTGGGAGAGGGAGGGAGATTCCCAGCACTGCAGCCTGCCTTTGCAACTGACATACAGTCTCATCCCTCCATGTAAAGAACTACTCCATATACCAGTTATGGAGATGCTCCTTGGCCTCCATAGATCTCTCGTGCGTAGCCATAGCCAGCTCTCACTGCTCCAGTGACCAAGCCCATGCCTCAGGCTCCTTCACATGGATCGCCTCCTCCCACTGCCCAAAGATGCCAGTGTCCCTGGCTCTGTTCAAACTTTCAGTCCAGGCACAGCCTTGCTTAGTCCATTCTACTCATAGGGAACCACTGGGAGAGAGTTGGGGTTGGGAAGCCAACCAGATGTTATAGTGAATACAGGCAAGCATGTGATTGGTAGCTCTGGGATGGAGCCCTTCCTGCCCCTGTCCCTGGTATCTCTGGGTGCCTTCTGTGAAGGGAGCTCCACAGAGCACTGGTGCCTGATCCCTCCCCCTAGTGATGGAGCCCCTTCCTCACATGGGTGGCACAAAGTTACTCCTGCTGCCCTTCCACCAGTGCCAAGTGTTCCCAGGCCCAAGAGCACCTCCTTGGCCTGGCAAAGGGGCACAACCACTCCGTTTTCTCATTTCCTCTGCATCACACTCATTCTCCTCCAGTACTCTGACTGTCACCTATTTCCCTGCCCTCTGCCTCCACCCCATCCAGTAGCCATAATGGAGTTTTTGTGTGTCAATAGAGAGCTCACAGCAACCATCCTTTGCTACCCCCAGGGTATGAAACAGTGTAAAATGAAATCAAAATGACCATGTTAGGACTTCCTGTTCCCAGTTAACAAGTGGAGTAGAACTAAGGTTACCGATTTCCGTTGGCCCTGTTCCTGGAACCTTCATCACATGACACAATCTTTAATGAAAAATTAATCTTTAATTCCTGGAGACTCCAGGACAATCCTAGAGGGTTGGCAATCCTAAGTAGGATAGGTCAGAGAATGAGGTTTTGATTCATGGACTATTATGAGTTTTCAGAAAAAAAAAGTTCCTTCTGGAAGTTGTAGTTTGGGTACTTTGTGTTCATATTCTCCTCTCAAGTCTTGGCTTCCCAGTTAGGCAACATCTCTGATGATGCAATACAGCATCCCTTCTTGATGAGGGGAGGCAGCACAATGGTAATTTTATGTCCATGGTGTATTATGGGAGATGAAGACCATTTGAAGAGCCTGGTCCATAGACAAAAAAGGGAGCACGAGGTACCCAAACTACAACTCTGAGGTGGCCCTGCAGTGGAACTTCAGAATTGAAATATTTGAGGTTTTGGACATTCCATTTTTTGAAGAAAAATCAAAATGTTACACAGAAAGCAGACACTTTTGAGACAAATGTTATTTAGTTTAAAAAAAAATTTCTGTTGAGAAATAGTAAGATGGAGAACTTTTGACCAAACCCAAAGTTGAATTATTATGTATCTATCAACAATGTGAAATTTTCCATTTCAATATTTGCAAATAAAAACTTTTTGGAATTTTTATGGAATTTTTTTCAATATTTTTTATTTTTTTTCATTCCAATTTTGAACAAAACTAATTCTGAACTCTCAAAATTATCACAAGTGGATCTGATAGTGATGCCTATCATTAAGGTTGCCTAACACTTTCCATAAGCAACTAAAAAACAACAAGTTCTAATCACTTAGAAATCGACATTTGCTGCGTCGATTGCAGCACTACCAATCTACCAATAGTATAGACATGGCCATAGCATAACTCACTGAAGACAAAAGGGGGTCATTTATAGAATCATAGAAAATTAGGGTTGGAAGAGACCTCAATAGAGGTCAATGGGATTTGGATGAGGCCTAAATAGTCCTCTGATGTCATTTTGAATTTTATCATTAATTTCTATGAGCAAAGGATTAGGCCTGTTTATAAATTGAGATCTTAGACACGTCTAAAAAAATCAGAAATACTAAGGAGGGGAAAAAGCTAGTACTGTGATAAAATGTTTGTGTGGCTTCTTGCTGCTGTACTTTTTCCCTTCTTGATTCTGTTATGCTACAATGATGGGCACATTAAGAATGCCCTATCTAGACTAGAGAGAGAGAGATAAATGAGGCACTGCAAAATATATGATTTATAATATCATATGGTATTTTGAGGTTACTTCAGTACTGAGGTGCACATAGTATTTCTATTTATTATTCAGTAAGTCGTTTGTCTATTTCAGATTTACTGTAAATGACTTTTATATTTAAAAGCAATTATAGGGACAGACCAAGCTGCCTGCGTCCATCCATTGAAGAGAAATCTAAGCACAGATCTCCCCACTTCTCCAAACAAACGAGATTCAGCCATGTCTACATTTGTCACAAAATGGATTTGTTTTTTTCCAGTCAGCTTTAGTTCTGAATGACATGCTGGGGAAGGAGATGCAGACTAAGCAGGCAAAGGAGCGAGAGTACATGAGGCAGGGATAGGATGGGAAATGCACATCCCATTGGAGCTATATTGCAAGGTAGTCATGGAGCGCCCTGAGGCGCAAACCTGATCATTACCACTACTATCACACACTACAATCTTAACTCTTTGTCCTCAACCTGTCCTTTTGTGCACATCCCTTTACAAAACTATCCACTCCCAATACCTTTAGCTGTGGATGTTTCATGTAGTAGTTTGGTGGGCGGAAGGGCATAACTTGGTAGAGGAAGTGGTAGAAGACTGGCATAACTAAAGTAATACTTTAAATTTTCATACTGTTCTGAAATTTCCCCTGGTTTTATAACGCAAAAGTAAAGGTGTGGGGTGTAGTCTATAGTGCTCAGTAATTGTGGCAGAGTAGAGTAAGAAATATTGGGCAACCTCAAAAAGACTATAAAGTTGCTTAGCAAGAGCTAGCTCATATAATGATGGAAAAAAATAGTTTTATTTCTGTAGAATATAGAAGTGAAATCCTGCAATGAGCTCTGCACAGGCAGACCTTTGTGTGCCCACAGATCCCAGTTCCGTCTGGCTCTGCGTGGGCAGAAGGGTCCTCCCCAGCCCGATGCAGCTCATTGCAGAATTGATGTCAGTCAGATATTTGCATCATGAAATGGCTTTATGGAGGGATTTGAAAGAGGAGAAGGCATTGGGTTGACAGTCCAGCTCAGGAAAGGCATTCCATGCAAAGGGGCCAACAAGGAAAAAGACACAGAGACAGTTGCAGAGAACTTGGCAAGCGATAAAAAATATGTACGACACTATATATATATATATATATATATGTATATGTGTGTATATATATATATGTATATATGGAGAGAGGATAGATGTAATATTCATAAGACTCTCTTTTAGACACACTCTTCTTCTAGATTTTGAACTCGTCTGGAATCTACAGACTTTTAAGCCACTTAAATATAATAAAGCTTGCACTGATTATATCATGACTGCTGACATTTGGTATCTGTCAGTCTAAAATAACTTTTCCTCCTTGCCATAATTTCCTCTAAAAAAAGCAAAGCAGAGTCAGTGATTTTCCACCAAGCTGTCTCCCAGTGATTCCTACCTTCATACCTTGGCAGATTCTTTCTGAGGTCAAATATGATTGCCCAAAAACTTTTCTTTTCTCCTCACTGTGCTGCATTTGTTTGTATCCTGCTTCTGTGTCTGACTCTTTTGACTGACAAACCAGAGCACCACCTGTGTATAAAAGAATTTTATGAAAAAAACTAAAAAGAGCCTATTAATATTTTATTAGCATTTCTTTTCTTCCCCAGACTAACTGACAGTTCACCCAAGATAGGGGGAAAGCTGATTTTAATTATTTTGTTCAACCTGTGTTTCTACTGTCACTGTGTTCCTGCAGCACACCAATCAGATGTTTTACTTCAGTGTTATCATAAGGCCTCAGCAGCCTATAATTACTCTAAAGAATTTCTTATCTTTTATTTCTAAAGCTTAAGATCTGTAATTAACCTTGCAGCTGTTGATAGTCTGTTCAAGTCTAGAACTGTTATATTCTGTGCAACTTCCTTCTTTCCCCACCCCCACCCCTCTCTTCTTGACTGTTCATGAAGGACTGCTTACAATAATGATATTCCTGTCTTCAAAGCAATGAAAGAAATGTATACAACTCATTCCCTTTGGGAATTCTTTTCAGAATCCATTTTTTAATACTGAGATGATTAAAGGCCCTGCTCTTGAAAGCACACAGCGCACATGCCTAAACAAAGACAACCTGCCATTCCTGGGATTTACCAGTCTGGATTTGCAGAAAAGATGGCTACAAGTTACAATCAGTGTGGCAGAGTCTAGAGCCACTGATATGGCATGAGCAGCACAGCATGTTTTGTTTGGGCGGTGAGGAAGAGCTGGGTGGACAAAATCAAATGTGAATAATTGTGTAGATTATATGACTCTTATTACTTTCCCTAAAAATGAATCTCTGCCTTCTGCTCTTGAGGTGAATTTAGAGAAAACAGAATAGGAACCATTTCAGATCTACAATGAAAAATATATATTATGACTTACCTTGGAGATACCATTGCCTTCTCATTTGATATAAAAAGCTTCTTTCAGGCTACTTGCATTAGTTTCCCAGAATTATGACTTATAAGTACAGCTAAATGCAAATTTGATATTTCCATTATAAAAGGTCCTTTCTGTACTTTCACAGACTTACACCTGCCTCTGACTGTGTGAGTTTATTGTGTCAGTAAGGTCTCCAAATGATTGCTCTTTAGAAATAAGAAAACTAAATATAAAGAGAAAACATACAGTATGTATTGAATAGAAATATTACTTGCACATGTGCATGGACCTTTATTGTTCCTTTGTGGGGTATATTTAGTCCATATAGGAGACTGCAAAGAGGAAAGGATTGTGAGTGATGGAAAATCAAGTCTTCATCTCTTAGAGCAGAGCAGGTACAGTGCAAACAGCCACTTGTAACTTCACTTCAACTCTGACATGTAAAGGTCACCCTCTTAATGAATTAGAGAGTATTTAGGGTTGACAGTACCTCAGATGAGAGCTCCTTTGGGCAGAGGACTGTGAAGAGCTACATATTATGATTTTAAGGCCATGGCTACACTAGAGAGTTGCAGTGCTGGTGAGGGGGTTACAGCGCTGCAACTTAGGATGTGGCCACACTTGCAAAGCACGGCCAGCGCTGCAACTCCCTGGTTGCAGCGCTGGCTGTACACCCGGTCGAGCCTCAGGTGTAGGGATTCCAGCGCTGGTGATCCAGCGCTGGTCAGCAAGTGTGGACGCCCACCAGCGCTTTTATTGACCTCCGGGGTATAAGGAGGTATCCCAGAATTCCTGTCCACAACAAACCAGAAGAAAGGGAGAGCTCGGAGTTCAGCCAAACTTCTTATTTAAAAAACAAACACAGCTCCTGTTTGCTGAGCAAGCGGAGGCAGGCAGGGGAATTACTTTGGAATGTTCACAGATGTTTGCTTGAAGAGAGAAACAGCATGCTCACACGGCAGAGGGGGAGGGGGAAGTCCGTGTTGAGCAGTTGCTTATCTGGTCTGACGGGTATTTAGCAGTACATAATTTGCATTTAGTGAATGAGAGAGGAGTGGGGGAAGGGAGTTAGAACTTTTAAAATAATTGAAGGTAGGAACTGTGTGTCTTCCAGTCCTTAGAACTTGCAAGGCAGGGAGCTGAGAACAGTGTCAGCTCCAAAAATCCATTCTGTCTGTCTCCTCCATGCTCCCTGTCACATTCCACCCCACCCCCCTCGTTTGAAAAGCACGTTGCAGCCACTTGAATGCTGGGATAGCTGCCCACAATGCACCACTCCCAACAGCGCTGCAAGTGCTGCAAATGTGGCCACACTGCAGCGCTGGTAGCTGTCAGTGGGGCCACAGTGCAGTGCTGGCCCTACACAGCTGTACAAACACAGCTGTAACTATCAGCACTGCAAAACTGTAAGTGTAGACATGGCCTAAGATATAGTGCACAACAAGAACAGATCTAAAACTTCAGAGCTCATTTAGTTTCTCCTAACGAAGGGCATAAAATGCAAACTAAAAAAAAGAGAGACCAATTCTTCATGTGTGAATGGCTGGTTAATATTAGTTCTGTCACAGCATTTTTCTAACTTGTGTGTATATACCCCTGTCCATCTACCACTCACCACTCTCCATGGCTCTCACCACGCCATAGCATCTGTCCTCCTCCTCCTCCCACATCTGTTCCCCCCACTGGCTCCATTTGCTGCATTTCCCCATCCTTATGTAACCCTTCTGCCAGGTGGAGCCAGCAGTAACCAGGGCTAGGTTCAATATCTAGGGGTTCCTTTCCATCAATACAACACAGAACTGGCTAGAGCCTCCACCCCACCCAGTAACCTGTGGAAATTACACACCACCCCTAGGTGCCTTTGAATGCAATACTTCCCCACTCACAAGCACAGAGCTGAGTGTAGAAAAGAAACTTTTAATAAAAGAAAGGAAGTAATTCAGCATTAATTTGGGAAAACACCAAAAACAGGGTTCATAAACCTAGACCATAAGCAAAAGACCCACCCCCAAGTAAGTTGGGCAGTGTTCTTTTCCCCTCAGATTCTTAAGTCCAGCAACCCAAAAGTCCCTTTAGCGTGCCCGACCCTTCTCCTGCACCCCACTCATAGTTGCTGTCCTTGGTCAGTGCAGACCCAGAGTTCAGAGATGCATCTGCAGAGTTCACCTCCCACCCTGAGTGCGGCTGGGGGTGGTAAGGACCACCGTAGTCACTCCACTGCTCAGGCACTTGGTTGCCACCCCTCTCTTCCAGCCACCCTGCTGGCCGATCGCCACACATCTCTGTGGGGCTCTGTTCTGGCTCTCTCCACCAGTCATCCTTCTGGCCACTCACTGTGCCTCTCCACCAACCAGGGCTGGCGCTTCCATTTAGGCAGCCTAGGCAATCGCCTAGGGCGCCAGGATTATTGGGGGCGGCATTTTGCCGGGGGAGGGGGGAGCGGCAGGCAGCTCTGGTGGACCTGCAGCAGTCATGCCTGCGGAGGGTCCCCTGGTCCCGCGGCTCCAGTGGAGCTGCTGCAGGCATTCCTGCGGACAGTCCGTTGCTCCCGCAGCTCCAGTGGACCTTCCGCAGGCACGCCTGTGGCAGCTCCACCGGAGCTGCAGACCAGCGGACCCTCCACAGGCACAACTGTGGCAGGTCCACCAGAGCTGCGGGACCAGCGCGCGGCGCGGCGAAATGGCTGTGCGCCTAGGGCGCTAAAAACACTAGCGCCGGTCCTGCTGCCAACCGCCCCGTTGGCTGCCTCCCAACTGTCAGTCATCTTCTGCTGCCAGGTTTTCAGGTCAGTTCAATGGCTCTCAGCATCCCTTAGTATACACATTGTTCCAGCACCCCTGCCCTAGCCCTGGAAAATCCCCAACATCTGCTTCCTCCACTCGTGGTCTTACACTGTGGAGCATCTCTGGAGAAAATCTCTTCCCTCCCTACAACTCTTTCTTCCTTCTTCCCAGTCCCAGATGCTGAAATTTCTTTTCTGCTCTCCTCCTGTAACCTCACCACTTGCCTAGTGATCCCATTCAACCTGTTGACCTCACTCACACCCAATCTTATGAGTTCTCTCAGTCTTCTCCCTAAGCTCTCACTCTCCTTTGGCTCCTTACCGTCACAATAAAAACATGCTTTGGTCTCTCCTATTTAAAAAAAACCCTCAACTGAACTACTACCGCATTTACCTTCTCTCTCTCATCTCTACACTCATCGCATGCACTGTTTATAATCACTGCCTGGAGTTCCTCACCTCCAATTTCATCCTAGACTGTCTCCAATTTGGTTTCTGCCCCTTGCACTCAACTGAAACTGCTTTTGCCAAGATCCCTAATGACCTCTTCCTAGCCATAGCTCAGAACCAATACTTCATCCTCATCCTCCTTGACCTATCAGCTGCCTTCAACACAGCCAACCACGATCCTCTTCTTGAAATTTTGTCCTCCCTTGGCTTCCATGGTTCTGTCCTATCCTGGTTCTCCTGCCTCTCTAATCTTTCAGTATCTCCTTTGAAGGATCCTCTTTAGCCACCATCCAGCTTTCTGTGGGGATGGTGCTATCTCCTGGGTCCCCTTCTCTTCTCCTTATGTGCCTTATCTCTGGGTAATTTCATCTGTAAATTCAAATTTCAGCTCTATGCTGATGACTCTCAGATCTATCTCTTTACTCCAGACCAGTCTCCTTCTGTCCAAACCTTGTGGATTTCTAGCTGTCAGCTCAAGCTCAACAAGACTAAGACAGAACTCTTAATCTCCTCCTCAAGCTCTCCTCACTACCTCCTTTGATATGATAATACAATTAATAAAAATCATGATATACATATATTGGGCCAATTTCATCACTATCAAGTGAGAATTACATCAGGGATGGCAGTTAGCCTTAAAACAGCATCAGCTTCTGGACCGCGCTGGTAACTGTATATATATCCCCTAGCTTCCATTCACTATACTTCCATTCATGGAATGATAGTCTGTTACTATTATTTGTGAAACAATTTATCACTTTAACAATAGTCCCATGTGTGGAGGATGAGCAGAAAGCCCTGGACATACCCCATTGGAGAAAGATAGATGGGCCTTAGGCAGAGCTCTGCGTGCTTAATCCCCATATATTAGTGTGGAGGTAAGCAATGGTGTAGACTTCAGTCACAAAATCCATCTTGATATGAATCCTGCATCCCCAATACCCTGAAAGTGGTGCAGTGGTCTTCAGTTTTAGAGGCAGAATAGCTACCAAGGAAAGAGACTGCCATGCACCATAGGTCATGTTGAGGTGATGGATTTAACTTAATTCACTCTGCTCTTCACAAGCATTAGTCCTGGTTACTCATGTTTTATGCAAGAGAAGTGATTTCACTCTCAGTTAGTTGAAATGGGGTTCTATGAATGTAGCTCAGGGCTGGGAACAGGATCCTCAGGTTTTATTTCTAACTTTGTCGCTAACTCACTCTGTGACATTGGTCTTCTCACTGAGATCAGAATTTTGAAACTTGGGTACCTAAGGATGACCCCCTGGGCCCAATTCCCCACTGCATTGACTGTCATGTAGTTACTTACGCATGTTCAAATAGCTGAGAAATACTACCCTTCCGATATGGTAGCATAGTATAAATCATAGAAACATTGGGCTAGAAGGGATCTTGAGAGTTAATTAGTCCAGCTCTGTGTGCTGAGGCAGGACAAAATAGATCTAGACCACCCATTTCACCAGCTCCACAATATTAGAGAGACAAGGTGGGAAAAGTACTCAGAGTGTCCCAGCTAAATACAAGGTGGAATAAAGTATTTAGCTGTGATACTCTGAGTACATTTCCCAGAACTGAAGAGCTTGAAAGCTTGTCTGTCTCACCAACAGAATTTGATCCAATAAAAGATATTACCTCACCCACCTTGTCTCTCTAATATTGTGGAGTTGACATACCTACAACAACACTATTTAGACCATCCCTGACAGGTTTTTGTCTAATCTGTTCTTAAAAACCTCCAATGATCCGGATTCCACAGCTTCCCTTAGAAGACTATTCCAGATCTTAACTAGCCTTATAGTTAGTAAGTTTTTCTTAATATCTAACCTAAATCTCCCTTGCTGCAGATTAAGTCTATTATTTCTTGCCCTATCCTCAGTGAAGTTGGACAACAATTGATTACCATCTGCTTTATAATAGCCATTAATATATTTGAAGATTGTTAGCAGGTTCTCTCCTTAGTCTTCTTTTCTCAAGACTAAATGTGCCCAGTTTTTTTTTTAACCTTTCCTCATAGCTCAGGTTTTCTAGACCTTTTATCATTTTTGTTGCACTCTTTTGGACTCTCTCTAATTTGTCCACATCTTTGCTAAATTATGTCACCCAAAACTCTACAAAATACTCCCACTGAACCTCATCAATTAACTTCCATGCCTTCACATAAAGCATGTTAATGTAGCCCAGAATTATATTAGCCTTTTTCGCAACCGCATCATATTATTGATTCATATTCAATTTGCGATCTACTACAACCCCTAAATCCTTTTCAACAGTAGCACTGCCTAGCCAATTATTCCCAATTTTGTAGTTGTGCATTTGATTTTTCCTTTCTAAGTGAAGTACTTTGCACTTGTCTTTATTGAAGTATATCTTGTTGATTTCTGACCAATTCTTCAATTTGTCAAGGTTATTTTGAATTCTAATCCGTTCCTCCAGTGTGTTAGCAACCCCTCTCATCTTGGTGTCTGTGATGGGTTGCCCCCCATCTGGGATGGCACCTGATATACTGAGGTCCCACTGAGCCCGCCTGTTCAATCAACCTAGGCTTCCTCACCCTATCCTTGCTGTGCCAGGCACTCAAGTCTTCTCTAGCACACACACAGGTAAGGCCACACTCAGCTGCAGACATAGAAACTGAAATCAGTTCTATGTGGGAGGATTCAGATCAGGGATTTACCCAGCACCCATGTGCACACCACCTTTGGGGTATAAACCCAAAATTATATTGTCTTGCGCTGTATAAAGATCTGTACAATGCAAGCTCATAAATAATTGCTCCCCTCCCTCAATGTGGAAGGAGATATGCACAGTTCCCTCCTCCCCCCGATATGAATTGCACAAATTGGTTTATAGAAAATAAAGACAAGTTTAATAACTACAAAGGACATATTTTAAGTGATTATAAGGAATGGCAAACAGATTAAAGTAGATTATTGAGCAAAATAAACAAACACAAACTAAGATGAAGTCACTAAAGAAACTGGTACAAATAATAATTTCTCATCCTAAAGTTGTTTTAGGCAGGTTGCAGAGTTCCTTTAAGCTGCAAGCAAAAGTAGTTTGTCTTCAAGGAACTCTTGTTATGTTACATCTCAACATGTGTCTGTTAGCAAATTTTATGACTCCTCAAAAATTCTGTTCTGTTTCTTTATAGCCCAGGAAACAGTGCTGGGAAAGAAGGTCCTTCTAGTTATCTGGAAATTCTAACTATACTGAGTTGCATGTAAACCTACATAAATATCTGTATTGTACTATTGACCAATGCCCAACCCTTTATGTTACCGTCATAGTTACAGAATTCCACAGTTCCCCCACTCTTAAATTAGGGCTTGGGCTACAGAATCTTGTTCTTACCCTGAAGGTCTAACTTAGTTCTTAGTTTCATAGAGTTTAAGTCCAGAAGGGACCATTAGATCATTTAGTCTGACCTGATGTATATCACAGGACATTACATTTCAGCCAATTACCCCTATATTGAGCCAAATAATTTGGGGCATATTAAAGCATTTCAGTCCTCAGGAAACTAAACTGGTGTGTATGACAGGTAGGCAGAAAACATGAGAGACCAAAGTGCTGCCAGTGTCCAAGGCCCCTGCAACAGCAGGTAATTGATCAGGTGATTCATATCACAGAAGAAGGTAACCCCCACCCCCAGGCCTCTGCCAATCTGACCTGTGGGAAAATTCCTTTCAAACTCCAAATCTGGTGGGGAGTATGACCCTAAGCATGGGAGCAAAACCTATCAGCCAGTCATCTAAGAAAGAGTATTCTCTGTCCGTCCCATTCAGTGTTCCGTCTTCAGCTGTGGCCAATCCCTGATGCTTCAAAGGAAAGTGAAAAAATCCAGACTACACATAGTCAATTGTGCATCAGGAGCAAAAAATCCCTGCAGGCAACCACTGAAGCCTTGAAGCATGAGATCTGATTATATAATTGTTGGCTTAATGCAGAGCTGTAAGTGCTATGAGCAGCTTGAGTGCAATACAGAGCCATTCTCCCTATAGTCCATGAGGGAAGGGAATGAACTCCCTTCAGGAGACTGTGACCAGTGCATACAGTGATCAGAAAGCCTTAAAAGAAAAGTATTATTTATTTTTGTGATAAAGAAGAATAGGAACAAAGCTTTAAAGAAAAAAGAGCAGTTGCTTGGTATAATAATGATGTAAACAATTTGTGAGCCATCACACTTGGAAGAAGGATCTAGCTGTCCACACTCCTATATCGCCACAATTACAGAAATGACACTAACATTAAATCCATAGGAAAGAACACATATTGTATCTAGAAACCGCCAAGTTTCACAGAAGATGGAGAAGACAAGTTAAGTCTTTGAGCCATTCTTCCTGCCAATGTAGGACTGTTCTTTGCCATACATTTTCCATTGTTTTTTCCATTTCTCCTTGAAGACTATTCTATGCTCTAACCACGAAGAACATAGTATAACAATAAAGTGTTTGGGCCTGTTATTAGTCTCCTAAATTAGTTATATTGTAATCTATGAAGATAGGTTCATAGATTATACAAAAGCTGCTTGTTGCTTGCATTAGGAACTACCAGTCTTATCTTCCCTATTTTGGCTAGAGGACTTTTTCGAGTACTTGAGGAGTGAAGTAAGATGGTAACATCACAATTTGCTGGAGCCTGAATTGCAGGCTTCTGACTCCTTAATTTGAAAGGGAGGGAATGCTGCACCTGAGACAGTCTAATTTTCTGAAAGATCCTCTTCATATGATTTTAGCCATTGACAGTGGTGCGGTGAGTTCCTTGGCTAGAGCGTCTCCCTTTAACAAATTAAAATGCATATTATCAATAGCTGGCTGATTTGCATATGGCCACTCATATTTTCCAACTATTATCTTACCCACCTTTATCAATATACAGTTTCACAGTATTTCCTAGTTTTTAATCATTTAAGTTGAGTTCTTTATTTTTCATGTTAAAAGCCAGTTTAACAAAGGAGTTCAGTTTCTCAGGCATTTTAAAGTTATTTAATTATTTATTACACCTAAAAGCCTCAATCAGGGATAAGGACCTAATCACTCACCTATTAGCAGCAGGGGAGGAACCAGGATGAAATCTTCACCAGGCTGCATAGCATCTCTTCCCAGCAGGGGAAGAGGAACTTTATTTAAGAATATATGTCAAAGGTTTTTTGGTCTATATAGAGAGTGGGAATGAACCCCCTTCACCTGAAGGGACAAAGGGACAAAGGAACCAAGCACTTGGAGCTCTGTGAAGGTTCCTGGCTAGAGGATCTATTCAGCCATGCTGGAAAAGAGACTTGGTCAGAAATATTTTCAACAAGAGAGTTTAGTCAGATTCAGTCTGGTTTTAGTTTTAGCACTGGCAGATTACTGCAAAGGCCAATGGGGCCTGTGCCCAGCCCTCTTACCTAAGACTGCACAGCACAGAAGCACCCAGGGTTTCAGGACAGGAGGTGACACATCCTCTTATTGGTCTGCTTTGAACCCCAAGGTGTCACAGAGGGCAGGAGCAATAAGGTCCCATGGTTAGTAGTTACACAGGTTAGCTCTGTGCCCAGATTAGTAGTTCCAAATGATATGGAAGGATTTTTTAAGATAAATAAATAAATATCTATCTCTGGCTGCTGTTCAACCTGGTGGTCATGGCTGGCTGATTTCTGCAACATTGCAGCAGAAGTGGGTCCCAAGGAGGAATCTGAAGGATAAGAGAGTAGTTAGGGCTTCTGGATTAGTTCTGTTGTCAAATATTTTATTTAAAGGAAAAATAATTACACCCAGCTCTTCTTTTGTATCTGGATTGCTTGAAAAGAGGGATTTCCCCTTTTAAAAGGCTTCCCCACAATAATTCCAAGCATCTCAGACTTACCCACTTTCTTTTAAACTCTTTCAATGTGGATGTAGTGCTCACAAAAGGTCTTTGTTTTGATAGTCCACTTAAAGAAGTGGGTTTTCTTGGTTGTTTTTGGAAAGTCAGGGCCTGATTCTGATTTCATGTACACTGTTTTGTAGAATTACTCCTGGTTTACCCTATTGTGAAAGAAGAAGCAGGCACTCAGAGCTTATAAAAATACCTCTCCTAAGTTAGTTATATTTGAGTTGGGACTGAGTGATAGATTCTAATCCCAGACACCATGGTGTAGACCCAGAGTAACTCCACTTAAATTTATGGAATTACTCTGGTTTTACACCTGTGTAAACAAGAACAAAATTACAGCAAGCTAAGGTTGTTTCACTTTGGAATGTGAGCAACCATGCAGGGGCTTCACATGCTGTAATTTATGTGCATTGACTTCAGACCTTTAGGTGATTTGACTTAACTTTTGTGAGCGTCCTCATGTACACATGCTTTACGAAAGAAGCTGCCTCAATAACAAGATACCTCAAAAACTTTATTTTATTTCAAGTTTTCCTCTAATTTTTGTTGTGTGTGTGTGTGTTCAATATTTTGGTAAAGTCTTGTCTTAGTTCAACATAAGGTTCTATTTGCACAAGCTCTTATTTGAAAACAAGAAGTACAATTCTTGGGTGAAAGTTTCTAAACACTCATGGAAACGCCAGACTGTGAATAGGCACGGGCAGAGGTAGGGCTCTGAAATGGTACTAGACTGACAACAGTGAGATCTTCTCTTCACCCACTAACAAGTACAGTATAGCATGGACAGCTGCAGTATAAACAAGCCCATGCCAACATGTTTCAATCCTGACCCAGTAGAGCCACCTGTAGGGGTGAAACCACAGTTCATTCTCCAGGTTCATTCAGTCTGTGACCTCTCTGCTCCAACTCAAGAAGGAGAACTATTGTGATGGTGGGTTTTGTGATGTAAACCCCTGTCCACTGAGAACTGGATTGAAACCACACCTCATTTCACATGAAAGGCTCTGCATCTCCGTTCTCAATACCTTGGGTCATCCAGTCCTTTTTCTTCTCTTCTACTAAACAAATTGTTAAAAGACTGGGAGGAAGTGCTGCGGTGGGGGGTGGGAAACCTAAAGAACTTTAAGCATGTGTTATGTATGCTAGCAACAGCTGTAGCCCTGCTGACAATATAATCCCACTACAATCCCTAGGATATAACTCAGATACTGAGTCTCAGATCGAGGAATTGTGTGACAAGATGCTTAAAGAGAAATATGTTCGGAACCTTAGAAAGGGGAAAGAAAATTAAGGAAAAGTAAAACAAAGGAGAAGTATGATGGTGGTCTAAATAGAAAACCACAACTATAGCGCAATAGAAAAGGCTGCTACACCCAAAGCAAACATACTCAGCTGCATGTTATCTGTTTATTATATTAAATACTTCAAAGTTTATTTGCTGTTAGTGCAATAAGAAAGTGAACTGTCACAAGCTTAGAATCCAGGCTACCTTCTCATGTCATCACCAAGCAATGAATCTCTGCTAATATAAGAGTGGATGCCAACTGGAAAAAATACCAATAATATTATTGAACAGTATCAAGGGAACAATATCCTTTCTTCCGCTTGTCCCTCACGCTGAACAAAATTTACAGAGTGCAAAGCCAGGAGCAACTGCAGAATGTGCCTAACTTTTTCCTACCTTTAATTAAAGTCACATGGTTTTTAAAAGAAGTAAGTGAGAAATCACAACCGTCTCTTCAAACAAATCTATTGGCATTACCCAAAAGTTTGGACATTTCTTGCACTACTCATAACAATATTATAGTAAATTACATATGATTTACATTTACAGTGTATTGTCTGCTTCTTCAGCTCTGCTAAGCTCATTGGTTACACTGGTCAAACTGTCCTGCAAAAGCCCAGGTTCCATAATAATATATGATAATTGGAGATATACCAATCTTCTACAACTGAAAGGGACCTTGAAAGGTCATTGAGTCCAGCCCCCTGCTTTCACTAACAGGACCAAGTACTGATTTTTGCCCCAGATTTCTAAGTGTCTCCCTCAAGGATTGAACTCAAAACCCTGGGTTTAGCAGGCCAATGTGCAAACCACTGAGCTATCCCTCCCCCCCAGGTTCTAGCACTATTCCCAACATTTTGTATCCTGATTCCAACACTCAGTTATCCAAGAACATTCGACAGGTGATATCCATCCAATGGGTGATTTCTGCCTGGTAACCATCTTACTCTTGTCCAGATATTCTACATCTCAGTTAAGGAGAAAGAAACGTAACTAGAACTTGACAGTAATTAGTATTGCAATGGCTCTGCCCCGATTAAATGTTGCCCTACACTTTGTGCAGCAATGTACATCACTGCAAAGGGAGTGAAAAGTGGGTGTAAAATGCTACCAGGACAGAATATTTCAATATCCACTGTATACAATGGCAAATGACTACACCAAGGGACAGGGCAATGGAGAACCAGGCTCTCAGACTCAAGCATCTGGTTTGGTGCATCCCAGATTCCACTGCACATCAGAGCAAGCAAAACTTGAAAGCAAACAGGCTAGGTCTATCATGCAGCTAGATGGGCCCATGTAGCTCCACTGTAGAACTAAGAAGAGGCAGCCAGAGGCTTGGGGGAAGCATCATAGCAGGAGGAGAGTCTTCAGTGAAGATTGCTGATGTTGAGAGAGGGACTTACATCAAGAACTCCACTGTAAAGGCAGATCGGCTACAGAAATAGACAGGAAGAGCAGGTCATGAGAGAGGCCTTCAGACATTTAGATGCATTGGGCACATGTAAACATTTCTCGCATTTTGAAAGAGTCTCCCATTTCCAGCAATATTCCCTATCTCTCTTAGTAGAAATGAGAGAATCTTTCAAAACAGTGAAGACTTTTCAGGACACCCATTTTTGATCAGATTTAATTAAAAACTATTATAATAATAAATATACTGATACAAAAACTGTGTTCAGCAGGCCTGAGAAGCAAGAAAATACAGTATAAAACTTCTGGAAGAGATATGTGGACAGCTGCATATGTACTCATACTCAGGAATATGTGACTAGGATTGGGTCAGAAGGACTTGGAGATCCATTTTAGAGAAATCCTTCTGTTAAGAGGTCTCTTCATTTTTACTCACCATTCTCCTTTTTCTTCCTTTGCTCTGGAGAGGGGTTGTGAATGCTCTCAGTGAGACACTACTTGGTGCCCTATTGGCCCAGTCAGAGTAAAATCAGACATACACTTTTTCAGCTAACAGATAGGTCAGGCTATCCAGTAAGTCATAATAAGCCAAATAATTCTGTGAAGACTCAGGACTGTTAAGTATTTAAAGTCCGGTTGCCCTTTTTTACTCATGTTAACTGCACAGATAGCTAACATTTCTGTCGGAATGGTCAGCACCAGGGAACCATTAGGAAAGGGATAAATAATGAGACAGAGAACATTGTAATGCCTCTATGTAAATCCATGGTACGCCCACATCTTGGGTACTGTGTGCAGATCTGGTTGCCCCATCTCAAAAAACATATTAGAATTGGAAGGGGTACAGAGAAGGGCAACAAAAATAATTGGGGATATGGAACAGCTTCTGTTTGAGAAGTGATCTATTGGTCTATTTTGCAAATATAGGTCTGTGGCAGGGCATATTTCTGCCTCCATTACAAAGGGTTTAAAGAGCTCCTCTGGATACAGTCATCCCAACTATGCTCCTCCTGTGAGGTGATCAAGACTAGAGAAGGGCAGGCCCTTAAAAGGGAGGAATCCAGCTCAGTCTGGGTGGCATGCAGGAGCAAACAGAACTAGAACTTCCTAACCCTAGGGAATCAGAAATGTTGAGCTGAAAGGGACCTTGAGAAATCATCTAGTCCAGTCCCCTGTGCTGAGGCAGGGCCAAATAAATGTAGACCATCCCTGACAGGTGTTTATCCAACCTATTCATAAAAACCTCCAAGGATGGGGATTTCACAACTTCAGTTGGAAGCCTGTTCCAGAGCTTAACCACCCTGATAGCTAGAAAGTGTTTCCTAATATCTAAACTAAATCTCCCTTGCTGCAGATGAAGCCCATTACTTCTTGTCCCATCTGGTGCAGAAGTGGAAGGAATCCAGAAGCTATTACAAATCAGCAATTTTAAATCAATACACTCGGGCAGCTAGCCACAGATCAGTCCACAACAGTGATCTATGTGACACACATTTTCTCCGCCCAGATACCAACTCCCCACACGACAATGGGGCCTCAGTTGTTAGCAAGACCTGGCAAGTTTAGCAAGGAAACAGGGGTTCTTTACTGGGGAGACTGTGTGACAGCATCAGCCACCTGGGCTCTCTGAGAAGTATAGGGACCATTTTTTCATTAATTTTCTTTATGGCGCATTGGAACCTGTGGTTGTTTGGGTACACAAAAGGATAAGGGAGCCCAAATCCCCTGTCGGGATGTGAATGGTCAAGAACTTAGCACAGAAGCAGGGACCTGCTAAATTAACAGTCCCAGTATGGGTTAACAGGACAAAAGTACAAGGTCTATTGGATTCACAATGTAGTTAGACCTTGGTACAGACTCGCCTGGTGGGAATGAAGGCGGTTCTTGGAGAGACAATCTTTTTCAGTGAATCCACAAGTGGCATGAGGGTATATCCTAGTATTTGGAGATGGCTAACTCTGGGATGTCACATGTTGGTACGGTGGGTGGCATTATCTCCATCTCTGGTCTATCCCTTCATTATTAGCCATGATTGGAATTAATTCTGTGAGATTACAACATATCTTCTAGAAAAACATCCAATCTTGATTTAAAAATTCCCAGGAAAAGCTATGCTCTCGGAATTATCCTGGGGAAGTTCTCTAGTCCGTATTATACAGGCAGACAGACTAGATGGTCACAATGGTCCCTTATGGCCTTGGAATCTATGATTATACAAGAGCTTGAGGAACATGGCACCAGAAAAGATGACCCTGCCTTGGCTCATGAAGCAGGCCCGCGGGGATAGCCAGTTTAGGGGAACCGGAAGACCTCCTTGAGGCTTATGGTCCAAGAGGGATGGTACCCCATCCAAGTCACAGGGATTATTGTTGAAGAATCTAGAAGCATTATCACCCAACGTGGATTTTGTCCAAGAACAGAGAGGAAGCCCAATGCTGAATCAAGCCTATGAGCAAATTACATCCACAAACAACAAAGTAATGGAACCCTAATGGGTGAGAGTTTGAACCTCACTTTGAGCGCTGATGAATGCTTCTATAACATTTAACTTGATAAATAAGCGAGCAAAGCAAGAAAACAATGACCAATCCCCCGGCTGTCCTGCCAGACACTCCTGCACTTAGCATATGACATACTTGTACTGGATATTTTGACTGGTAGCAAACCATTGCTACATAGTATTCTATGTCCAGGAGGTCAGAGATTACTGTGCTTCCTGTCCAGAGTTCCAACTAGCCACCCCAAAGGGATCCCAAAAGCCCTGCTATTCCCGCTCCCAGTGATAGAAATTTCCTTTGAGTGGTTTGGGATGGACCTGACAGAACCTCTGGACAAGACTGTGACAGGACACTAGTACATCACATAATCTTAGATTATGCTACTCTTTACCTGGAGGCCATTCCACTACATTCCTTAAAGGTGGGAATGGTTGTCACAGAACTCATGAAACTCTTCACATGGATATACCCCAGGAAATATTAACAGATTAGGGAATCAGTTTGATATACCAGTTAACGCTGGAGATCAATCCTCTAAAGACATCTATATACCACTCACAAATGGATGGATAGGTCAAGAGGTTCAACCAAACCCTTAAGGCAATGTTGAAGAAGTTCATGGGCTCTGATTCCAAGGATTTAGACCATCTACTGTCCCCTTTCTGTTTGCCATAAGGGAGGTGCCATGAGCTTCCACTGGGTTCTACCCCTTTGAGCTTTTATATAGGCAGAAACTTTGGGGAATACTAGACCACCTCTAAGAAAGCTGAGAAGAGCAGGAGCTGAGGGCCAATGAAGGAACTGCTGCTAGGCACAGAAGGGGTTAAAGAAAATCTCTGGGTTCAGCTAGCTCTGTCCTGTTATACCTGCAGCCAATGCCAAGCCTGGAGGGGTGAGAGAAGAAAGGAGTGTGGGTCAGTATAGGGCTGACTAGCAAAGAGGCAGGAGCTCTCTGTATGCCTACCTGAAGCAACAGACCAGCAACCTGCCTGCCAATGCAGCCACTAGAGGCAAGTAAGTCTTCCCCTGCCAAGGGGAACCTACAGATAAGCCTGAACTGCAGGGCAACTGGACTAAGTGGGGCCATGCCGCAAACTGAAGGACTTGCATAGGGAGTAGGCCAGGAAAACAGGCCCTGAAACCGCTCCCCGCTCCCATGGCTGGGAGAAATATCAATCTCCCCTGTTTAGAGGTTGAGCGACACAAGATCCTGGGTCAGGACCTGAGGAACAATGAGGGGTCAGGTCCCTCTAATGCCCCCGCAACCAACAATCTATCCACTAGGCTTTCCAGCCACTGAGGGCCCTATCATAGGGCTGTTATCTCCATCTAATGCAATCTCCTACTTTCAGAGCATCTCAAGAGATTTGGGGACATTTTTGTAAACAAATCTTTTGGGGAGCCCAACAGAAGGAGTAAATGTACAACCCGAATGCCTGCCTATGGACTTGCAAGCTGAGTGACAGAGTACTATTATTCCCCAGCAAGGAGTTTAAATTGCTAGGCAAATGGCAAGGCCTTTGCCCCAAGGGGGTGCCAGATAGGTACACCCTATCACAAATCCAAAGACCAAATCCAGCATTTCTTCCTCTGCCTTCGCTGGTAGCTTTGCCAGTATAAGGTCTGACTGAACTGCACAATCTGGCCAACCTGTAGTAAATTTAAACATAAATCATTATTGGGAAAGAGCTCAGGCAAGCTTAAGCTTGTCTTTCAAGCAAGGTGCTTTACAAGATTGAGCTTGCTGGCAGCAATAATGTTCATCCCTCCTTGAATTATATTTCAACCATTTTTTTCCCTGAGAATAGTTAAGTTGCAGTTTTAATGCTTTTAGTGAGCTTCTAGAAACCAGGATCAGGACACTATTTACATCCTGAAACCAACCTGTGTCTGGAGAATTTCAATCACATCACTTTTATGAGATTCTACAAACTGAAAAGCTTTTTGTGGCACTTTTTGTTAAAAAAAAAAATCCACAGAAAATATCTATTTCAGTTTTCAGTATTAATAATTCTTCAGTACATCCATATTAACATGATATCTTTGCTGCGGATTTGATTTAGAGCAACTTTGTATGTACCTTGTGTTCTGATACGGGATTTTATTTCACAGAATCCATGCTTAAAATGTCCTTAATGAAAATGAAATGTTAGTAAGTGACTGGTAAGATGTGAAAATTATTCTCCAAGCCATGAAGGGTGAGTGTTTCATGCCTCATATAACGTATAAAAGAGACCAAACATTTGTAGATGCATTGAGCTAGCATGCAAATCAATAATCTGTGTTACAAAAAAGGCATAGCACTGATCTTAAAAATCGCTTTTAAGTGGAAAAATTGACAATATCATGTTGACAGACATAAAAGAACATTGATAAAAATAGCTGTTAAATTGTTAATTTAACATTAAAAAAGTAGATGATTATAGTATGATCAGTTTGGTAGTAGACACTCAGACTCATAGACTCATAGGTCAGAAGGGACCAATATGATCATCTAGTCTGACCTCCTGCACAAGGCAGGCCACAGAACCCTACCCATCCACTTTTATACAACCCCTAATCCAGGACTGAGTTATTGAAATCCTCAAAACTGGTTTGAAGACCTCAAACTGCAGAGAATCCACCAGCAAGCGACCCATGCCCCACGCTGCAGAGGAAGGCGAAAAACCTCCAGGGCCCCTGCCAATCCGCCCTGGAGGAAAATTCCTTCCCAACCCCAAATATGGCAATCAGCTAAACCCTGAGCATGTGGGCAAGACTCACCAGCCAGTACCCAAGAAGGAATTCTCTGCAGTAACTCAGTTCCCATCCCATCCAACATCTCCCCGCAGACCATTGAGCAGACTTATCTGGTGATAATCCAAGATCAATTGCCCAAATTAAACTATCCTATCATAACATCCCCTACATATACTTATCCAGCTTAGTCTTGAAGCCAGATAAGTCTTTTGCCCCCACTACTTCCCTCGGAAGGCTGTTCCAAAACTTCACTCCCCTAATGGTTAGAAACCTTCGTCTAATTTCAAGTCTAAACTTCCTAATATCCAGTTTGTACCCATTCGTCCTCGTGCCTACATTAGAACTAAACTTAAATAATTCATCTCCCTCCCTAACGTTAACCCCCCTGATATATTTATATAGAGCAAGCATATCCCCCCGCAGCCTTCTTTTGGCCAGGCTAAACAAGCCAAGCTCTTTGAGTCTCCTTTCATAAGGCAGGTTTTCCATTCCTCGGATCATCCTAGTAGCCCGTCTCTGGACCTGTTCCAGTTTGAATTCATCCTTCTTGAACATGGGACAGCAGAACTGCACACAATATTCCAGATGGGGTCTCACCAGCGCCTTATATAACGGTACTAACACCTCCTTATCCCTGCTGGAAATACCTCGCCTAATGCATCCTAAAATCGCATTTGCTTTTTTAACAGCCGTATCACATTGGCGGCTCATAGTCATCCTGCTATCGACCAATACCCCAAGGTCCTTCTCCTCCTCCGTCACTTCCAACTGATGCGTCCCCAACGTATATCTAAAATTCTTATTATTAATCCCTAAGTGCATGACCTTGCACTTTTCACTATTGTATTTCATCCTATTACTCTTACTCCAGTTTACAAGGTGGTCCAGATCTTCCTGAATAGTATCCCTGTCCTTCTCCGTGTTAGCAATACCCCCCAACTTTGTGTCATCCGCAAACTTTATTAGCACATTCCCGCTCTTTGTGCCAAGGTCAGTAATAAAAAGGTTAAATAAGATCGGTCCCAAAACCGATCCTTGAGGGACTCCACTAGTAACCTCCTTCCAGCCTGACAGTTCACCCTTCAATACGACCCGCTGGAGTCTCCCCTTTAACCAGTTCCTTATCCACCTTACAACTTTCATATTCATCCCCATCTTTTCCAATTTAACTAACAGTTCCCCATGCGGAACCGTGTCAAACACCTTACTGAAATCGAGGTAAATTAGATCTGCCGCATTTCCTTTATCTAAGTAATCCGTCACCTTCTCAAAGAAGGAGATCAGATTGGTTTGGCACAATCTACCTTTAGTAAATCCATGTTGCAATTCGTCCCAATTACCATTGACCTCTATGTCCTTGACTACTTTCTCCCTTAAAATTTTTTCCAAGACCTTACATACTACAGACGTCAAGCTAACAGGCCTATAATTACCCGGATCACTTTTATTCCCTTTCTTAAAAAATAGGGACTACGTTAGCAATCCTCCAGTCGTACGGCACAACCCCCGAGTTTATCGATTGCTTAAAAATTCTCGCTAACGGGCTCGCAATTTCACGCGCCAGTTCCTTTAATATCCTCGGATGGAGATTGTCCGGGCCCTCCGATTTTGTCCCATCAAGCTGTTCAAGTTTGGCCTCTACCTCAGTCGCGGTAATATCCACCTCCAAATCCACATTCCCGTTTATCATCCCTCCATCATTGCTAAACTCCTCACTAGTCTTATTAAAAACTGAGGCAAAGTACTTATTTAGATATTGGGCCATGCCTAGGTTGTCCTTAACCTCCATTCCATCCTCAGTGTATAGCGGCCCCACTTCTTCTTTCTTCGTTTTCTTCTTATTTATGTGGCTGTAGAATCTTTTACTATTGGTTTTGATTCCCTTAGCAAGGTCCAGTTCAATGCGGCTTTTAGCCTTCCTCACTTTATCCCTACATGTTCTGACCTCACCAAGGTAGCTTCCCTTGCTAATCCCGCCTTTCTTCCACTCCCTGTAAGCTTTCTGCTTTCTCCTAATCCCCTCTCTGAGTTGCTTGCTCGTCCAGCTTGGCCTACAACTCCTGCCCATGTTTTTTTTCCCCTTTCTTGGGATGCAGGCTTCCGACAATTTCCGCAGCTGCGACTTAAAGTAATTCCAGGGCTCCTCCGCATTTAAATTTGCAAGTTCCTCCGTCCAATCCACTTCCCTAACTAATTTCCTTAACTCTTTAAAATTAGCCCTCGAGAATTCGAAAACCCTAATCCGAGATCTACATTTGTTTATCCTTCCATCTAGTTTGAACTGAATCAGCTCATGATCACTCGAACCAAGGTTATCCCCTACCACCATTTCTTCTACGAGGTCCTCACTGCTCACGAAAACCAAATCTAAAATGGCATCCCCTCTCGTAGGTACTTCAACTACTTGATGAAGAAATCCATCCGCTATCACATCCAGAAAAATCTGACCCCTATTATTCTTGCAAGCACTCGTCCTCCAGTCTATATCCGGGAAGTTGAAGTCTCCCATAATCACACATTTCCCCTTTGTGTTTACTTCATTAAAGACATTAAAGAGGTCTCTATCCATATCCAAATCAGATCCCGGCGGTCTATAGCACACCCCAAGCACTATCTCAGGGGAAGCTCTAGTTGCTTTTTTACCCAGTGTGATTTTTGCCCAGACAGACTCTGTCTTATCCATTCCATCGCTTCTTATTTCATTACAGTTAATCTCATCGTTGATGTACAAGGCTACTCCACCACCTTTGCCTTTCTTCCTGTCTTTTCTAAACAGCACATAGCCTTCAATACCTGTACTCCAGTCATGAGTACTATTCCACCAGGTTTCTGTTATCCCTATAATATCCGGTTTCACTTCCTGCACCAGTAGCTCCAGTTCCTCCATCTTGTTACCTAGGCTCCTCGCATTAGTGTACAGACATTTTAATTTTTGGCATTTAGCGTCAATGACATTCTTTCCTCCGTCATGCACAGACCTTCTACCATCAGCATCACCCGTTAATCTGGTTTCTACTCCACTATTCCTCCTTGGATCAATTCTTTGGTCCACAAGGGTATCCCCTCTCACTTTGTTTACTTCCCTCTCCAGGTTATATTCCAGCGTGGAGATCTCCTGAACTTCTCCCAACCATCTCCCCCAACTTCCTAGTTTAAAGCTCTCTTGATGAGGTCGGCGAGCCTCCATCCCAGAATTCTATATCGCTCCTTACTTAGGTGAAGTCCATCCTGAGCGAACAGTTGTCTGTCCGTAAACGCTTCCCAATGACCGTACATCCCAAAGCCCTCCTTGTAACACCAATGCCTGAGCCATCTGTTGATCGCCATAATCTTGTCACTCCTTCGTCGCCCTGCTCTAGGAACCGGCAGAATCCCACTGAAGATCACCTGAGCCTCGATTTCTTTGAGCGTCTTCCCCAGTCTGGCATAATCCTCCTTGATACAGTCCAGTGAGTAACTAGCTGTATCATTCGTTCCCACATGAAGGACAATCAACGGATTCTTTCCTGCTCCCGCTAGGATCCTATTCAGCCTCTGGTCCACATCCTGTATCTTAGCCCCTGGCAGACAGCACACCCTTCTGTTCTCCTGATCAGGTCTAGTTACAGGCCTGTCTATTCTTCTCAGTATAGAGTCTCCAATCACGTAGACTTGCCTTTTCCTGGTGACAGTGTGATTCTCCGGTCTATCCCCCACACCAGCATGCCGCAAGTCCTCTCGATTTGTATTTGCCCTTGCAATCCTCCTAGGGCTCATACTTGGTGCCGCCTCCATTGACTCCTCCCCTCCTTCTGCAGGACTAGCTGCTCGTCTCTTTTTCCTTGTCCTCTCTCCTTCAGCAGCCTGCTGTGCTCCATCTTCATTTCCCAACTCAGCAAACCTGTTCCTGCGTTCTGTGTCTCCATCGCTGGCCCGTCTTTTCCTCTGCCTGGTTCTCCTAGTCACATGCTTCCACTGTCCACTTTCCTCACCCAGCAGCCCCTCCTCAGAGTTCTTTGATCCTGCTTCTATCCGCTCGTCTGAGCTTATCCCCTGTGCCTCATCATGTCTGTGTTCCATCATCTGCTCAAACCCCCTTCTAAACTCAGCCAGTTTCCACCTGCATCTTCAGTCCTCTTATCTTTTCTTCTAGCAGCTCTATCAGGCGGCACTTCATGCAGACAAAACTCCTTTCAGGTGCCCTCTCCAGGACCATGTACATGCCACAGCTACCGCATCCGGTCATCCTCAGCATGTCTCTACCTGCTGCCTCTGCCTCCATCATGCCCTTCCACCTCTGTGCCTGGCAGTCCACGCCTCACACCATACCACAGGCCACCAACGAGCACTGGACCCCTGCCCCTTCCCTTGTCTGACTTCCTGGTTTCTCTGCCTTGGTCTCCCCTGTGACCTCCCCCTGGGAACTCCCACTGGAACTCCCGTTAGCAGCTCTGTTCGCTGGCTCCTGTGCCGCTGCCTGAGTGCCTGGCTCCTTATATAGGACCCCTAATCAGGTAAGCCCTGCCCCCAACTCAGGGCTCAGCCTCGCTCCCAGCACACAGCCCCTAGCAGCCTGCACACACACTCACTCACACACAAACTCCACAATACAATCCACAAACTACACAAACCTGCTCCTCCGACAGAACTCCCACTGGAACTCCCCTGTTAGCAGCTCTGTTCGCTGGCTCCTGTGCCGCTGCAGCTGTCTGAAGAGCATAGGCTTTGTAGCATTCATTTCATCCATTGCTACCATTTGGGGTTGCATCCTATTTGCTTGAGAAGTGCTAATAAATCACACAGGCAGAGAAGATCATTTGAGAATGTCCAGGTGCTTTATCATTCTCAAAGAACTTTTGCCCCATATTTTATTAAAGTCATATGACTTTTTAATGGAAGCAATTTAAAGTCACAAACCAAATTCTGCTCTTAATTAATTCACAAAACCCCATTGACTTTAATGGGGTTGCATGGAATAACAGAGCAAAATCTGTCCCCATATATCTCTCCAGCAAGAAATCCACTGGAAGCTAGACAATGTCCTGGCAAATATTAACTCTGTATTTCTTCCTGAAGTAGGGACTGAATAGAAGGGTTCAAAGTCAGTTCTGTTATATTTACTTTGTTGCTGGGTTATTTGATTTTGGGGGGTAATTGATTGATAGGCCTGTTTGATTATTAGTGCATTTTTTTAAAAAAATCCAGGGGCCTGGAGCTTTGAATGTGTGCTCTTTCATTGCAGGGTTGTAGTAATCAACATAAATAAATTAATGTCGGTGAAGATGAAAACAAGGACATAACTAGGAAATTCATGTCTCCTCGTAACAATTATAACTGGCACTGTATAACACTTTTAAAAATATTGCGCAAACATTAACTAATTACACCTCATAATGACCCTGTGGCTTCGTAAGCAATACTCACTCCTTTACTACACCCCTTTTTAAATTCATTTTTTACAGACAGGAAAACTGTCTCCCGTAGGTACTTATATGCTCCCCCCATCACTGCAATATTTGAGTTCTTCACAATATCCCTGTGAGATAGGGAAGTGCTATTATTTATGTTTTACAGGTGGGAAACTGAGGCATAAGAAAGACTAAACGACTTACCCAAGTTTACATAGGCTGTCTGTGGCAGAGCAGGAACTGAACTGAGACCTTGCAGGGACCAGGTTAGTGTACTAAGTATCAGACCAGACATCCTCTCCTATGTAAGGTGAAGTGACTTTTCTACAGCCACAAAATGAGTAAGCTGGAGAGCCTCAGAGATAGAGCTCACATGTCCCTCCATATTCAGGGCACTAGATCACCCTACATTCTATTCAGCCATAGGCCAGCTCTGGTTCAGACATTTCTATTGGAGATCCAGTGTTAAATTCTGGCCCCAGTAAAGTGAGTGTTTTACACTTCAGCGGGGCCAGGGTTTCACTCCTATTCTTATGTGAGTTTGTTACTCTAGCCACCTTAGTAATATGAGCAGAACAGAACTACAGGAAATGAGGGGCAACTTTTCCAACAAGGCTTTATTGCTTAAGCCTCCAAAACAGCTGTTTTCCTGAGCAAAAAGACTTACAATTATGCCAGACCCTGCTGAATTATGTATTGTAAGTTTAAGGAACACACTACAATTGGCAATAGAATGAACTAAGCCTTCCTTGGGTAGTTACTGAGGTTTGAGGATAAGACAAGTCTTAGAGGTAAAAAGCCCAATATTTCATGTTCCAATCAGTTAAGGCTACATTTTCAAAGAATGTTTTGTAAGTGCACCACTGGGGCAATGAAACATAAAACTGCACATGCAAATATAAGAGACAACACTCAGATTTGTTGTTGGAACAGGATTTGATTATTCTGTACAAGAGCAGGGCAAAATAGCACTAGTTGCAGAGTCATTATGAAGTCTACACTATGATTCTTGAAGCTCCCCTTTCACAGGGGAGCATGTGAAAGAGAGGATTTAGTCAGGATACTTTAGGACATACTCTGGGGGAACGCAGTCCATGGCTCCTTCATCACAGGAATCTTTCAGCATGTCTGAAGGCCAGTGAGCCTCTGTGACTGCCAAGAAAAAGACTGAATCTCAGGTCTCACCCTAGCAGTGACCACATAGGTGGGTGTTGCTGCCAAACCTGCCCTCTTCATTGGGTACTACAACATGGGGATATGATAGATGAAAGGAAAGATAGAAGACGATTTGGTGACTCCACACACTGCTGTGTATGATGGTGAGGACACAAGGAAGCAACACTGGAGGAGGAGGTATTTCAACTAACATCCCAGCACTTGGCTTTGGGGTCTCCTCAGCTGAGTGACAGCAGGGGAGACAGCAAATTAGCTAAGAAGCCTAGGATCTGCAAAGCCAGTGACAATGGATTCAGTGGGGCTGAAGATCTCCCATAAAGATTTGTGGACACAGGCCAAAGCCTCCAGAGTCTCCCTACCAAAACAGACAATTTTATCTCCCCTAACCACAGATTTCTTTTTCTTTCTCTCACAGTAGTTCTTCAGGGGTTACTGCAGCCTCAGTTCTGTGTAATACCTCCCTGTTAAGGTGTTCTGTAAATTCAGCCTCTGGGAAATTCTCTTGAAAGATATGACTCAAGTTATACATCTGCTTGGTAGATGAGTAATGCACAATAAAAAAGTTGTCTTTCCTCAGGGACTAACCCCATAACTTCAACACTATTTTAATAGTTTTACAGAAAAGGAAAAATAGGGACTTAAAGAAAACTGTTTTGAAATGTAAAAGTGTGACTTTGAACTTGTAGGTTAAAAATAGACACTATTAATAGATAGTGATTGTTATTATTTGGTGTTTATAGTGTGTTCAACATGATACAGAGAGCATGAGAGGCTGGAGCTTCTGCCCTCAACAGATGACCAGTTGATTCGGGCATGGATTCAGAAAATGGGTTTGTGTGTGTGCATATTTAAATAAGAGCACTTAACCAGAGTCCCATTGACTCTGATAGACTTCAGGAAGAAGTAGGTGAGGAGAGATTGGATGCTTGGCTACAAGATAGGAAGGGTGTTTCAGGCATATGGGATGCATGGAAGAAAGCATCAAGATGAGAGTGGGAAAAGGTCAACAAAGGGAGGCGAATGACATGAGATATTGGTATGGGGTAGGGGTTGAAAGAGATGAGAGATAATGTTCCAAGCAAAGTTGTGCCAAGCTTTGAAGATGCAGAAAACAAATGATGCACAATGTGACTCCATCCTCCAGTTTGGCTGGTACTTGTCTTACAGACACTTTGATATTAGATACAGATGCAGTTGCTTACATCTCAGGAGCAGTTTTGACATAAGAATCAGAGAGACTTGGAAGGAGGATAGCTACGCAAAAATCTATGTTCTGCAGAAAGAAATTACAAGTAGTGTAACCATACCTTTGTGGGTCACAACTGAGAATACCAAATTCAGGATAAACCGCTGAGAAATGTGGCAGATACACCCAAGACTGGTGGCTAATTCCCCATAGGATATACCAAACCAGCAGCAAAGGTAAACTTCTATTTCACCACACTGGCTAACAAGAAGTCATAAAAGCAATTTCCTTAGGCATTCCAGTCCTTGCATTACCACCGAAAACTCTAGACTTCGAGATAAGTGGTTCTTTAAAACCAATCTCTTCAAATAAAAGGTTCTTCTGATCCCAAAGGACCAGTCACACACCTGGGTCATTATATTACTTAGATCTTACCCCAAAATTATGCTGATGCCAATCCTTTAATATCTAAAAGTTTATTAAGAAAGAAAGAAAGAAAGAAAGAAAGAAAGAAAGAAAGAAAGAAAGAAAGAAAGAAAGAAAGAAAGAAAGGTGAGTGTTAAAAGTGGTTAAAGGAATCAAATACATACAGTAATTGCAAAGTTCTTAGTTCAGGCTTGTAGCAGTGATGGAATAAACTGCTGGTTTGATAACTCTGGTTGCTTCCAAATCACTGGAAGAACCTCAGTTCCTTTGTTAGAATGTTCCCATTAGTGTAAGTCCATAGTCCAGAAGCATGAGCAGGAAAGAGGAAAAATGGAGGTGTTTCCAGGGCCTTTTATAGCTTCTGCCATGTGGAGGGAAACCCATTGTTTCAAACAAAGCCTTCACCACATCTAGTGGAAAATCACAGGTGATAAGATGGGGTTTGGAATCACATGAGCAAGTCACATGTCCATGTATAATTTTGCTTAGTCACAGCAGGAAATCAGTGCCTATACCCCAGACAGAAGGTTTACAGGACAGTCCATTCAGTGTAGATGGGCGTATCCCATGATCCATTGTCAGTTAAGTGTTCTTTGATGGGCTACTTCCAAGATGTGCAGGCTAAATACCTTGTGGACATTACCCCAGGAGCAAACATTTGAAATCCAGGTATAGAGGTAATACTTATAACTTCAAATACAAAAATGATACATGCATACAAAGAGCATAATCATAACCAGCAAGTCATAACTTTTCCATAGATATCTTACATGCCACATTTTGTACAAGATTTTGTTGCAATTATATAACACTGGTTCCAATCATGATCTATATCATCATATTTTAATCAGATAACATCACAAGTAGAAAGGTATATTTTGGCAGTAATCTGTTGACCATTCACCAGATCAGTAGAATCTCAGAGTTACAAACACCTCGGGAATGGAGGTTGTTCATAACTCTGAAATGTTTGTATCTCTGAACAAAATGTATAGTTGTTCTTTTAAAAGTTTACACCTGAACATTGACTTAATACAGCTTTGAAACTTTACTATGCAGAAGAAAAACCCTGTTTTTAACTATCTTAATTTAAATGAAACAAGCACAGAAACAGTTTCCTTGCCTTGTCAAATCTTTTTAAAGACTTTCCCTTTATAAATTTAGTTATTTACATTTAACACTCTACTGTAGTTTATTTGATTTTTTTTTTTTTGGTCTCTGCCGTCTGATTGCATACTTTCGGTTCTAAATGAGGTGTGTGGTTGACCAGTCAGTTCATAACTCTGGTGTTTGTAACTCTGAGGTTCTACTGTATCTATAGGGAAGGATATTTATCACACATAGCTCTTTTAATTCAAGAATCCTGAAAGACATGTAACTAGGGGGCTAGAGAAAATACAGGCATATAAATTCCTGGTTCTTCTCGGCTCTTCCCACCAAGTGGAAGAGGCTGGGAGGAGTTTAGCTTAGCAGCTGAATTAGAGCACTATCGACTTTCTCGGCCGAGTGAGCAGGAGTCATGGGAGCACGGATCAAAACTTCTCTAATCTGCATGCAAGTATATGCAAGGGACTGGCAAGAACTCTTGGCATGCTGACCCCCAGCACAGAGAAGACTTTGTAGACAGGATTTATGCCACTCACTGGAATGGAATGGTAGAACCATATGCTAGGGGACCTTTGTAGAGTCTCATTAAAGGGCCACCCTACTATTTTTCTTGCATGGAAGAGTAGCAGAAGAGAGTACAAAATGTATCCTTACTACTCCTCATGTTTGGAGATAAGCTGGGGACCACAGCAGCAATCACTGGAAGGTATTCTGGAGAAGTTAAGGAGCCTGTATCATTTGGATCTACATCAGTTTGTAACTAGGACCAACCCTTGCAGTCTTAGAACTAGAGAAGAGTTTTGATGCTCCACAGCAGCACTAATGCCCATAGTTCAAGTTGAAGGAAAACACAGTAGTGTGGTCTGTGCAGGGGTGCTTGGGAAGGGACACTGAACACATTTATATCAGTTCCTTATTCCTTTGAGCAGCCCCTCACCTGCCTTCCATGTGTGGCTGGAGTTTCGACACCACTCCATCACCTCCTTTGTGCACTGGGCCAGCAGCCCCAGAATCAGGGAACCCAGGGCATAGCTGATTTATGTAGCCAATAAGACTTATCACACTCTTACTGCAATATAAACCACCACCAGGCTTTGTTTGTTTACGTAGAAGTTACTAATTGCAGCTTGACTGAAAAGCAAAGGTCCATTAAAAAGCTACTTAGAAGATATAAACATTTCTGTATCTCTGATATAATAGAAACTTTAGAAATACTGATGCTTATGTTTTTCATTTGATATTAATGTTTATGGTGATGTTCTGGTTTCATGGCCGTTTTTCTCAATTTGCATTTCCTGGAGATCATTAGAATTTTAGAGTCAATAAAAAGATGCCATGAGATTTACAGAAAAGCATTAAGCCACTTTTATTCTGCTTTTCTTAGCTGCTGACTTGGGTGGAGATACACTTCTAATACTACTATAAGCCTCTGAACCCAATTCCATCTCTGAAAATCATACAAATGTATTAGATGTATAAATTTCTTCCTGATCCAATTACTCCTAATGGGATACACATAACAAAAATCAATGTCAGAATCTTTTAAGTAACGCATTTAGACAATTTCAGCATTGACCTTTATTTTATTTATAATTTTTTACTTTTAACTATGCATATAATATTTTCTCTCATAAGTCATGAAAATCCATCAGCAAACAAGCATCCTTCTGCAGTGTGTAGATACTGAGAGTGAACATGATTAAGCAACAGCCAAGGTGGCATAGTAAAGCATAGTGAAGCAATCCGGGCTCAGTGCTTGCCTGCACATTACTTTTGGTGCCACTGGGGTTGGGTGGGGAAATAACTCTAAACCACCTGTCTACTTTCATGATTTTGGGCCAGCTGGAGGCTGACACAGCCCATTACATAACTTAGTTCAACCTACTGGCTGTTGTAAGTTATCCTAGCTGCTGTAGTGGCCGGGGATCTGGTGAAACACGATGTACTCCACTTTGCCCTTTCCTGGCCTGGCACATCTCTTTCTTATTCCCAACATGCCGTCTGTCTATGCCACTGGTTTTCAAACTGCAGGTGGGTCGCGGAATGTAAGGCACTGGGTCGCGGCAGCTCTGGTCAGGACTGCCAACCGGGCCGTTAAAAGTCCCATCAGCTGTGCTACCTGGCTAAGGCAGGCTAGTCCCGACCTGTTCTGACACCATGCTGTGCCCTGGAAGCGGCCAGCAGCAGGTCCGGCTTCTAGGTGGGAGGGTGGGGAGCACACGGGGCTTCGTGCGCTCTCCCTGCCCTGAGCACTCGCTCCACATTCACATTGGCTGGTTTATAGCCAATGGGAGCTGGGTGTGTGTGCCTGCAGGCAAGAGACATGGAGCCACTTGTACACCTCCACCTAGGAGCTGGACCTGCTGCTGGCCACTTCCAGGGCGCAGCGTGGTCCGCGGTGCCAGGACAGGCAGGAAACCTTCCTCTGCACCCCGGCTGTGCCACTGACCGCGAGCCGCTCAAGGTAACCCTGCGCCCCAATCCCCAGCCCAGAGCCCCCTCCCATACCCTGAACCCCTCATTCCCAGCCCCACCCCGCAGCCCTCACCCCTCCACCTCAACCCTCTGTCCCAGCCCTGAGCCCCTCCCATACCCCAAACTCCTCATCCCCAGCTCCATTGGGTCGCAGGTATCAACAATTTTCTTTAACTGGGTGGCCAGAAAAAAAGTTTGAAAACCACTGCTCTGTGCTGAGGAGCTGGGGTGGGGGTAGTATAAAGCCAGCTATTCTGGCTTTGTACCACCAGGGTGCAACTCCTTGGCCAACCATGCAAAGTAGCAAGGGTTGTGGCCAAGGACTGAGTCCTGTTGTTTTAAAAATAGTAAGGTCACATTCTCCATTTCACTCCTCCTGAACAGCTTGTTGTATAACACACACCATTTCAACATGTGTTTCATTAGCAAAGAGTGAAATTCAGGTTAAGCTGAACAAGTGTAACTTGATTAAACACTGTGACCTAGTCTGTCCCTGTGGCTGAGTTGCTTTCAGCCTAACTCCCCACATTCCCTGTTCCCCTGTTGTACCCCACATAGGCTCTCTGACTCCAGTTACATTGATACATCTTGCATATTTTACAAACATTTTAATATAAACATTAAAAACAAATAATTGATGCCCAACACCAACCCTGGGCTGCTTCAGCCAGAGGTTGCTGGTATGTAGAAGAACTGGAGTCTTATCTTTACTATAGATTCAGCTGGTTATGTAGTTTTTGAGATAATTTCTCAACAGGTAACCACACCAGGAGTGACCTATTTCTGTTTTCCTGTCACCGGTTTCCAAGCCTTGCCAATTAGACTCTGTGGAGTCTTCTCCCTTTCTGTGGGGTTGACCTACTGATGGTTCTCTGTTTCTCGTTCTGTGATGATCTCTGTATCTCTATATCACCAGCTCTTTCTGGGTGTTGTCTCTGCTGGCCTTTGTCTCCTGTTCCTTCAGGTCACTTTTTTCTCTTGTATAGTCACCTTGTATGACTTGGGTGCCACTGCACCGCTCACAACTGGTTTACTTAATTCCTTGTGGTGTCTATCTAACGGCTGGATCCTCACAGGAGTGCCTGTCTCCAGGGCCGATGAGTCCTTGGCTGTCTTGTTGCACTCTAGTGCCTACTTTCCCTGACTGTTGGCCATCTTCTCTCAGTGGTGCCTCCATCCTTCCAGTTGCTACAGGTCTCATTGGTAACAGGGTTTTGGTCCTTCTTCCTATCAGTGCCTGTGCTGCATGCACTGTTTTGGCACTCTGTGTCAGAGTACTCCAGGGTGTCAAAAATACTAACAAGGAGTCTGAAGCAGAAAAAAACAGCATGGTTTTCACAGTTGACTCTACCTTAGTTCTGCAGGGAGGAGATGTAGTGGTCAATCTACCATTTGCATGCAAATTCCTTTAATTCTTCTGAGGCAAATCACAGTCCATTGTTGGGGAATACAGTGTTCAGAATGCTATATCTCACAAAGTGAACCTTCAGTTTGCCAATCACTGACTTGCTTCTTGTATCAGGCAGGGCATTGACTATTGAACAGTTGAATTGACAAATTGAATAGTAGTCCAGTGTAATCAAGTACTGCTTTTATTTGAAGATAAATAAGTCCACTCCTACCTTTCCCATGATTAGTTGAACAGCTCATGTGGCAACAGAGTTTCTGCTGGCAGTTATCACATGGCTGGCAGATGGGTCACCTTTCTACCAAGGAGTAGATTTGCGTATTCATTCCTGGCCAGTAAACACTCTCTAGCAGTTGTCAATGCCCAGGTCTGAGGCACGTATTTACTGCATGATATCCTTATGTAATGGGGCAGGGGAAACAGCTCTCTGATCTTCAAATAGGATTCCATCCTGCAGACTCAGCTTATCTTTAATTTGAAAATGTGGTTCTTCTGCTACCCCGTATTTGGCTTTTTCTCTTCTGGCCACTCTGCTAGTATTGCTATCTTGACTGCTTATAGTTGGGTGACCTTTCCTATAGCCTTTTCAGTTTCCATCAGCTTCACTACTGAAAGCATAGTACGTTAAGGGATTCAGTGTCCTGATCCCCATTCTCCACCTCACTGACGGGAATATATGTCCTGCTCAGAGTGTCAGCCAACACCAATAATCATCCTAGAAAATATCTGATCTCTGTCTAGTAGCACTGAAGGCACATAAACATGTGCTGCAATCTTTTATTTTCCTGGAGCACAAAGAAGGAGCTTTGCCACGATTGTCTCTCAGGGTTGTGGTCTGGAGGCAGTATTACTGGGTGGCCATACGCAATGTTCTTTCTAATTTTTTCCAGCCATGTGTGGAATAAATTTTGCTATGTGCACCAAGGTATGTGTGGCTGTGTGCCACCAGGAGAAACAAAAAACCTAGATATAATATATATTCTTAGAAAGTTACCATAGAGATAATTACTCCAGCGAGGACAGGTCAGGCATTTTAGAACTCACTACTCAAAGAATTAAATTTAAGTATAAGAGAAATAAAAATTATGAAATGCATAGACCAGTCAAAACACTAAAATAACATACTTTGAAAGAATAAAATTACAGAGAATATATGTGCGTTGCAGGAAGTACCAAGAAGTAACAAAAGCAATAATACAAGTATGTGATGGAAGGTGAGTGTGAAAGAGACTCTGTGTGTGTGTATGTGTGTGTGTGTGTGACACACAGAGACAGTGTGTGAGTTACAGAGACACTCTCTCTGTGAGAGACAGAAAGAGAGAGAGAGAGAGAGAGAAACTGTGTGTATGCTGGCTGCTGGAGAAGTTTCTGGGACATGCCCTGCGCTGTCTTTTTAAGGCATTCACTGAAAGCTCTTGTGCTCTGTCCTGAGCCCTGTCTCTGCTCCCTGCTCTGTGGAGATGGGGTACATGGGCAGGGGGGAAGGGGAAGCTGGGGGGTGGGTGGGGAAGAGATTGTGTGAGCTGGCTGCTGAGGAAGTCTCAGAGACCTTGAGCTGACTCTTTAAGGCACACACACATTCATCGGGAAGGGAAGACTCATTCAGATCTCAGACTGCAGCAGTTCTCTCCTGCTCAGAGTCCTGAGCCAGGCTGTCCCCTCCACTCTGCTCTGTGGAGATGGGGTACGGGGCAGGGGATGGAGGGCACCCTGACATCAGCACCCCCCTTCACCTTCCCCTGCTCTGCACAGCCAGCAGGAGGATCCCGGGATCAGCTGCAGGAGCAATGTGGCTACAAAGAAGAGGGGGGCAGGTGAACACACCTTGCTGGCAGTTTTCCCTCTAACTTTTCCCACCAGTGTGCGGAATGTATTTTGTTATGTGCATCAATATGGACACATCACCTTCATATTGGTGCACATAACAAAACTCATGTGGTGGGGGTGGGGCTGAGGGGTTTGGAATGTGGGAGGGGGCTCAGGGCTGGGCAGAGGGTTCAGTGCAGGGGATGAAGGCTCCAGCTCCGGGTGTGGGCTCAGGGCTGGGGCAGGATGTTGGGTGCAGGGAGTGAGGGCTCTTGCTGGGGGTGTGGGCTTTGAGGTGGGACTGGGGATGAGGGGCTCAGGGCTGGGGCAGATGATTGGGTATAGAGGGTGAGGGCTTTGGGGTGGGTCTGGGGATGAGGAGTTTAGGGTACAGGAGGGTGCTCTGGGGCTATGGTGGGGAGAGAGGACTCCTCCCACCTCTCTCTCTCTGCAGCAGCACCTGGACTGTCAGGCGTGGGCAGGAGGGGGAAAGAGGCATCTCTCCCTGCTGCGGCAGCTGCAGGGCTGAGGCTGAATGTATTGCCTAAAAGTAGCTGATTACAATGTTTTCAAATCTAATTGTTATTCAATTTATTCATAGAATAATTTCCATTGTGACTCCTGGATTAGATTATTTGCAAGCAATTTTTTACAGGTATTTTATATTCAAAATTTGTGTTGTGATTGTTAGTTTTGATTGGACCCATGTGTTATATGCTGTTGTTTCTGATTCATCATTGGATGAATGTAAGTCTTAGAATCAGATTTCAAGTGTAGATACTCATGTCTGAGAGTTCAAACTCTTCTTTCCATGATTATTCTCTAATATTCACTTAAATTTTTGGTGTTTCAGTGAATACAGTAAATGTATTCACTGGAACACTACTGAAGGACACAGATAAAATGTTTCTTATTAATGAAAATATTTACGGGATATATTTTGTGTTTTTTTTAATTACTAAGTTCCATTATCAGCATTGTATTGCTAGATTTGTAGAGTTCGTGTCATGAGAGGCTCTGCCACTGACCTGCTGTTTGACCTGGGGCAAGTCACTTCACCTCCCTGGGTCTGTTTCCCCTCCACCCTTTGTCTGACTTATGTGCGTAGACTTGATTTTCTGGAGACCACATTTTCTTTTCAAAAATCATTCTGAAGGAAAATTCTGAACCAGCTCTAATTAATGGAGATTCTCCTTTGTTTCAACTGGTAAAGGGGGCCTGGTTTTTATTCACAACACTATACCTGTGCAGGTTAATTCATGACAATGGGTCATTTTATGTAGTAGGAATTCCGGATTCTGGCTACCTGCTTAAGCCCCCACCCCAAATCAATAGCATATGGGCTCAGAGGCAAACTGAGACAAAGGAGCATGCAAGACATAGGCCTTAAACCATTTTTCTCTTTTCTCTCTCTCTCTCTCTCTCTCTTTCTCATGGTGGTTCTGATAAACAGCAATCAACTACCATTAAAAGTCTTAGCATACTCACATGTTGATGTCTTTATAATCTTTGGAGACAGATATAGTCTACTGAGAAACAATTCCAGACTGAGCCTTATTTGAATTTCTGCAGAAATTTGGATCCTGGCTTTTTTTGTTCTTCCCAGTTGATTCTCATAACCCAGTACTTTGCTTATAGGTATTCCATCTTATTTGAATAATAAGGTTGAATTGGTACAAAATTAACTTAATATAAGTTCATTTAATTATGACCCAGCTGTATTATCTATCTCCCACATTTGGGACCATCTAGAAAATGTATTTAAAGAGAAGTAGGCTGGTCTTAGGATAAAAGCACAGGGTGGGGCACTGGCAAGTATGGAATCTATTCTTAGCTCTGCCATGGACTTGATGTGTGACTCTGGCAAACTGCTATGTGTTTCAACTTCCTTGTGTATGAAGCACGGACAGCTTTGATTACATACATAATAGGGATATTGAAAGGCTAGTTTCATTTATGGTTTTTGCTTTGAGATCGTGCATGGAAGACATGCAAAGTGTGATTCCTTTACAAACAGGAGCCCATATTACTACTCTGAAGTAATGCCTTCTCTCTCTATTAGTTGTCAGCCAAAGCAAACTGAAATGTTTCACTTTAGATGTTCTCTTAACAATTGTGCACCTGGTTTATTAATCTAATTTCCTATTGACATAGAAATTCTTTCCTCTTAAGTTGTAAAGCTAAGATCAATTTGTTTTTATTGACTTAACTAATTATTAACACTGCTTGATAGATTAATTCTTAATTACAATATTAATATAAAGTGCCTTGAGATGCCTTGGCATGATAAAATGTAAGTTGCTCTTTCTATAAAAGATCAAAAAAGTGCACTCAAAATACTTTTTAGATCCCCATTTCAAAGATGCCAGTTTTGCTTTTGATCATTAAGTATTTAATAACAAACCTCACCTTATGGTTACCCATGTGTGAAGGCCTCGGGGCATCTTAACATAACTAAACTAAAGCCATAAGGGACAAGCAAGTGACTCAGCCAATAAGATTCCAAAGTCTGAAAATCCCAAGGGGGCCTTTTGATAAAAGGTCTCCAAGAAAAACCCAGGTGATACAGGAAGTGGTGATGGCAACTGAGTGAATGGAATTCTATGTACTGAAACAACACCCCAGCATGTACTAAGGGCATAGCAGCAATGAGCTGCTGGAGAGGATTTCTTTTTGAGATGTAAAACCAAAGCCTTGGCCACCTGTTGCAATTAAACATTCCTAGGCACTTTTTGAAATAGAATGGTGTTAACTTTAATTCTGATCAAATTCCAATTTGAGTAATTATATTCTGCCTACAGAAAAACTGCTTCAATAGCTATTATTAGATCTTAAGTATGGAGAGACTGCTATCTCTATAATAACTATACATAAAATGTCAAACTCTGAGATGTGCCTGTTTTTATGTAGTTTGATTAGCTCAGATTATTGCAAAAAATTGCAGTCTTCCCCATATATATTTTAAGTAAATGTTGCATTCATATTCTAAGTAGAATGAGGTTTATCCTGATTCAAAGTGGGATTGGATAACAAAAATATCAACAGTTATAATAGTTAATGCCAAAAAAGAATGCTGAAGGGAATATAAAACATCATGGTTTCAGGTTTTAAACCCATCTCCAACTATTAGAAATTAGGCTGAGACTTTCGTGAGACAGATTATCCCACATCTGCCTACTGTGGAATTTCTTGCACCTTCTTCTGAAGCATGTGGTGCTAACCACTGTCAGAAACAGAACATTTGATTAGATGGACTGTGGTCTATACCAGTCTGGTAGTTCCTATGTTCCTATACTGAGATGTAGTAGATTGTTTTCTCAAGTGCTTCACTATGAACACTAGAATTTATGATTTCTAAGGCTCTTTTTTGCTCTATTTTACCAGAACTTTATTAAACTCCTAGTTCACGGCCCACTGAAATATGGATTTTAATCATCTAGCACATGGGTGGCCAGCCTGTGGCTCCGGAGCAGCATGTGGCTTTTCAGAAGTTAATATGCGACTCCTTGTATGAGCACTGATTCCAGGGCTGGAGCTATAAGCGCCAACTTTCCAGTGTGCTGGGGGGGCGCTCACTGTTCAATCTCTGACTGCCACAGGCCCTGCCTTCACTTCATCCCTTCCCGCCCCCTGAGCGTGCCATGCCCTCACTCCTTCCCCTCCCCCCCGAAACTTCTTCATGTTACAAAACAGCTGATTGGGAGGTGGGGGGGGGCACTGATCGGCGGGGCTCCTGGTGGTGTCTCCTGTGACTGGGGTCGGGGAGCTGATGCGGGGGCTGCTGACATATTGCTTTGGGTCTTTAGTAGGGTGACCAGATAGCAAGTGTAAAAAATCAGGATGCTTTTTTGGGGGGAGGCTGGGGGTGGGGAATAATTGCCTATATAAGACAAAGCCTCTAATATTGGGACCTTTGGTCACCCTAAGCCCAGGGCTCCCTAACACAGCTCAGCTGACTGAAGTCCCACTAACCTTGCACTTAAACTGCAGGGCAGATTCACTCAAAGTGGCCACTGCCTCTCCCACCTGGCTTTATAACCACCCCCACCCCTGCTGTGGGAGATAGTTGTGCGGGGGACATGGGAAGCTGCCCCACATCGAGGCACCACCCATCCCTGCTCTCTGCCACAGACCCCTCGGTGCCCTCCCCACCTCCAGCCACTGCAGGCTGCAATCCCCAGCCAAACACTCTCATTGGGTCATGGCTGATGGCGGGCAGCAGCCCAGGAGGGCTGGCTGTGTGGGGGCGGCGTGGCGGGGGCTGGGGAGCTATTTACCCTGCTGGTGCGCGCAGTGCCCAGCACTGAATGGAGCCCGCGCACTGCAAGGAGCTGTCCGCGTGGTGAGCAGAGCTATGCAGTCTGCGGGGCGGGGCAGTGCCGAGGCCCCCTCCAGCTGCCCTGAGTCAAGTGGCAGTGGCTTCACCAGTGGCACTGCGCCGCCGCTTTAGGGCAGGCTTCTCCGCCAGCTCGCAGCCATGCCGGCTCACTGCACTTCCCTGGATGGCAGGAGCCCGGGGCGGCACTCTCCAGCACTCTGTGCCATGCTTAGGGCCCCGATCCTAAGAGCCAAAGGGACCTGCCAGGGGGCGAGGTGGGGAGTCCCCAGTGGTGCTTACCTGGGACGGCTCCCGGGAAGCATCCAGCAGGTCCTTCTGGCTCCTAGGGTTGGGTTGGGGCAGAGGGCTCTCTGCCTGCTGCTGGCACTTGCAAGCTCCACCCCTGCAGCTCTGACTGGCCAGGAGGGAACTGGCGCAGAATGAAGAGACCCCCTCTGCCTGCGTGCCTAGGGGTCGCCTGCACTGCAGGCTCCTGCCAGCATGCGGGTGGGCCGCCAGGTGCTTCCCCAGGACGCACCACCATGCCAGCCCCAGGACTTTGACGGTGACTCATGGTGAGTGGTCCCCAATATTGGGACAAAGGGCATCCCGATGTGTTAAAATCGGGACTTTCCCGATAATATCGGGATGTCTGGTCACCCTACTCTTTGGCAATGTACATTGGTAAATCCTGGCTCCTTCGCAGGCTCAAATTAGCTTCCCCGATCTGTTGTCATTCTGCCTGTGAAGTCATATCGGTGCTCCAGCTCAGCTTCTTTTTTTCTTGCTTCAGCGGCACTCCAGACCTGCCCTCCCATGTGTCCTGACATTTTGTTCATGTAATCTGGTCACCCTATTGCGAGCTAATGGAACAGATTATGCCAGCCTGACCATAGAGGGCTTAGGGGGCCAGGTGGGGGTGAGGGAGCATACCTGTACAAGCATAGACCTACTAGGATCCCCAAGTGGAAGATGGTTAAATACCTGATCCTGCATACATGTTCCCACTTAACTTTATGAGTAGTTGCACTCAAGTCATGCTCACGGTGTATAAAATTAAGCATATGCATAAATCTTTATGGAATCAGGGTCTAGCTTGGATTATATAAATGTAGCATTGTGTGTGTTAGAACACAGATATTCAGACCTGCCTGTAAAGGCCTATATGTTAAGAACGTAGGTGTATTTTTATCACTTAGCTAGTTATAGAGGTATAACACAAAGAATCAAAATCACAAGTCTGCCTGTGTATGGACCTTCTCTCACTAGCATAGTCAGAGTCCTTGTTCTTAGGTAAGGCTTTTGGCTAAGCAGCAGAGGCAGCCATAAACTGGGAAGCGCACGGTCACATCCTCGCATCCCAAACCTGAAATAAGGTGCTATTGGGCTGTTAGGAAGATGATCCTGTCCTGATAATGCCCATCACCACCAGATAAAGGCCATGGCTACACTGGTACTTTACAGCGCTGCAACTTTCGCGCTCAGGGGTGTGAAAAAACACCCCCCTGAGCGCTGCAAGATACAGCACTGTAAAGCCTCAGTGTAATCAGTGCTGCAGCGCTGGGAGCACGGCTCCCAGCGCTGCAAGCTACACCCATAAGGGATATGGTTTACGTGCAGCGCTGGGAGACCGCTCTCCAAGCGCTGGCGCTCCGACTACACTCACACTTCAAAGCGCTGCCACGGCAGCGCTTTGAAATTTCAAGTGTAGCCATACCCAAAGAAACAGATCTTAAGAGGGTTAAAGAAAACTTAGTTTGATAGCATCCTGTCTGACAAGAAATCACTTATCAACGGTTGTGGTTGTGAAACTCTCATTTCTGTATTCTTTTATCTTTATGGCCCCCATTTTTCTATTGTTAATCTATCTGGCTCTCTAATTGTTCTATCTACTGTATAATTAATTTCCCTAGGTGTAAGTTAATTAGGGTAGTGGAATATAATTGGTTAGAGAATTATGTTACAATATGTTAGGATTGGTTAGTTAAATTTCAGTAGAACGATTGGTTAAGGTATAGCTGAGAAGTTTACTATATAAACTGGGGTCAAACAGGATGTGGCGGGAAGGGAAATTGGAATCGTTTGTTAAGGGGTGGAACGGGAATGGGGAACAGGGACACAGTATTGGGGAACAGGGACACAGGGTAAATGCTCTGCAGCGTCAGAGCTAGGAATGGGGACACTGAGGAACAGACTCTATCGGCGTACAGAGATAAACCCAACTGGTGTGAGTGGCTTCAGAATACGCTTGCTTGGAAACTAACCCCAATACACATTGCATTATCTGCACTTCAGACTTCTGGTCTTTTGCTGCTTCCTGTCTGTGTGACAAGAACCAGGGAAGTAGGAGGGTGAATGGAAAGTCCTCTAACACTGCATACATGTTCCCACTTAACTTTATGAGTAGTTGCACTCAAGTCATGCTCACGGTGTGTAAAATTAAGCACATGTATAAATCTTTACAGAATCATGGTCTAGATTGGATTATATAAATGAAGCATTGTGTAACAGATCTTTCGAGACCTCATCAAACTGGCAAAGATCTTTATGATTCCGGTATATGTTAAAGAATACTGTGAAGGCCATTTTCAAACACAATATAATTGTTATGAGAGACACTTTTCTGTCAGTGTAGCTCCAGCCCCCCCCCCCCCCCCCCCCGTGATAGAATTCTCTGAAACAAGAAAACAGGAGACATGAGTGCATTTCCCCCATGTGCTTTTTCTTCTTTTCTTTTCATACACTTTCCTAGGCTTTTTACTTTAATGACAGCTCCAAACCATTTCCTGTACTTTCGTTACTCTTTCAGTACAAATCTACTCTCAGCAAATGTCTCCTCTTATTTGCATGCCAGCACAATGTTAAGCCCTTTCAGCCTGATTTGAGTGATTGACAATTTTAGTTCATTTTAGCAGTCTGGAACAACTGATTTACCATTGTGGGTGTAACTGCTTTCTTTCTGACACTACTAATCTACCAAATGAATTGTGTTCATGCTCCTTTACTAAGCTTAACAAAAAATGGAAGTTAAAAATTATATAAGACAGTTCCAAACTTATTCTGAGTGCTTCACACAAAACTATTTTTCATAGCTGCAAAAGTAAGCAAGCTGGATGCATTACCTCTAATAGATAGGGTGACCAGCTATCCTGGTTTTATAGGGACATTCCCGATATTTGGGGCTTTGTCTTATACAGGTGCCTATTACCCCCCCATCCCATTCTGATTTTTCACACTTGCTGTCTGGTCACCTTACTAACAGACAACATCTTATAATTGATTCTAGTGGGTAACATTAAATGAAATTGAAAAATTACAACTGAAATATAAAGCAATTGTTGTTGAATGGGAAAATGCATATGAATTTGATCTATTCCTATTTTGCAAAGTCCATATTGTTTTTATCATTAATTTCTGATTCTTCATCGTTCAGCATAATGACAAATGAAACCAAAACAAAATACCCTCTAGTATTAGTCCACACCGAAATTCCAAATTCATGATTTCATTAGAGTTACACTGCTATAAAACTGGAGCAGTACAGTGGTATTGAATCAGCCCTGTGTGTTTCATTATAGTTTGCTTGGTTTCAGAGCTAGGGGGAGAGTGGGTGTGGCAGAAAATGAGTGTGCTGAATTACATGGTGTACACATATTTTACTCTTAGAATGCTACACGTCTGCAAATCACAAATTCCACTGATGCATGGCCTCACTCTACCTACCTTGGTCGGCACTGAAGCTAATAAGGAATTTTTTGATTAAACGTATTTGCATTGAAAAATGCCAGTTCATCAAAACCAAAACTGTTCGTGGGAAAGGGTCTGTTTCAATAAATTTCCTGTTTTAATTTTTTTTTAAATGCTCAAAACATCCCATATTGGCATTTTCTAAATGAAAAACTCCACTTTTCAGTTCAAAATGACTTTTTTGTTTAGAAATGTAAGTTATAGTTTTAAAAAGTTGAAATTGAAATGAAACATTTCAAAATTATCCAAATGAAATGTTTTGATTGACCTGATCTGAATTTTTTTTGGATGTTTAGTTCATGAAAAATATTAAGATTTTGACATTTTTTCCCAGTTTGCAAGAACATTTTTTTAAAATCTCACAAATTCTCAGAGGCTGGGGAAAGCATTTCTCACTCATTTCTAGTCTGCAGAACACTTTGTGGAGTATTTTGGATTTTGCTATTAAAAAATCTTCTAATATGTGTGCAGGGGAAGTAGATATTTGCCTGTAAACAGAGGGAGTTATTTTTCCTGAGGGATTTCTAGCAGGTAAAGTTTATTAGTAGTAGGATTAAAATCAAAAGGTGGAATCCTAAAGTCCTTATTCAAGATTTTGTATATTCCTTATACCAGCAAAGCTCCCATTGAATTGAATGGAAGTTTGATGGTATGAAGAGAAAGTGAGTAAGGTCTTCAGGATTTGGCCCTCAAATGCAAAGCTTCTGAGTAATAACAAATCTTGACACTGGAAGTAGAAAAAGCCAGTGACCCCGATTCACCTCTCTGCTACATCTGTGTTACGCTGATGTAACTCCACTGAAATTAGGAAAGGTATAGCAACCTAAAACAGGTACAACTCAGGTCCAATAACTTGGTCATTATTATATACCTCACTTAGCCAACATTTACCTTTTCTCTCTTTGAGCAGTTGCTTTCTCTCTTACCAATGTCTTCTGTATCACTGGTGATTTCCCTACCATCTAGTGTGTTACAAGCACATTGTTAAATGAATGACATTTCCAGAGAAATAGATATGGGCAGTTGCATGTCAGTAAAAAGAGTCAGTTAAAAGGCACACAGCAGAATGTTTTGAAATTGACATCTGGCATGCAAGTTAATGCATTTAGGAAGCAATAAACAGCTCATTCTGAATTACTTCTGAAACTGGTTTCAACACAAGCAGTTGATGGAAAAACAAGCTTTTAGAAAGGTCATTTAGTAGCATATATAACCTATCTCCCTTCCAGTTAAACTATTTAACAGTGTACAAAGCAAATCTCTGCCCAATTCTGGTCTGATAATTAATTGAGTCTAGCTAGAGGAGTACAGAGGAAGTATTGTCCTTATTCTCTGGACTAATAATTTACTGTTTGAATTGTCAGATAATCTTTGGAAGAAACTGATTGTTGAATGCAAAATTCAATCCATATGAAATACTGTATCTTCAAGATGAACATGAATATCACATGCTTTTAGCTAGGAATAGGTAGTAAGTGTTTATTGCCTTTTAAAGAGGAAAGTAGGCTTTAAACCATAAGAGTTAGTTTTGTAATTTTACTTTTGCTGTTATGCTGAAAGTAAGTAAATAGATAAAGTATTATTTCACTGTCTAACCTTTTGAAAAGAATGAGGATATTTGCTTATTCAGAACCTTAGGTGGAACATAAAAAAAAAATACAAAAAAACCCAGCTCTGTATGTATTATAAATGTAGATTTTCTATAATAGATGAAAGAAGCAGATTCTTATGCTAGCCAGACAAATTGCCACTGGCACCTGAGAAATAAATACATCACACTCACAGAGACTGCCACATATGTAGGAGAGACTAGTAATTACTTAATAAGATAAGAGAGATACATTGAGAATATTTGGGAATCATTTCTAGACAATATTGATTTTAAATCTGAAAAGATTGACCCCATACTCCTGGAAATCAATGGGAGTTTTGTTTGATTTAGGAGAGCCATATCAAGCCTTTAGTGAGTTAACAAAGAAAGAACAGATCACATTTCAAATAGAATATAAAGTGGATTGAGAGGTCTTCAGGGCAAGTACCTTTCATTTTGTGTCTGCAAAGTATCAGAAGCACATTTCTGTCAAGAATCCAAACCTCCAGCAGAGCTGGACTACAGACAGCCATATTAGTACAGCTGGCCTGCAGCAGGCTGCCTGATTGGCCACACCACCTGATTGGCTGGAGTGATCAGCAGGCTGGTTCTTAAGCCAGCAGCAGCAGGAGCAGCTTGTGGGCTGGTTTAATACTCATGGCCTATGGTGTTGCTGTCTTCCTGCTTCTCCCACTCTGTTTTGCATCCAGCCTTGCCTCTGCCTTGAGTGCCTCCTTATCTGTTATTCTGCTTGCTTCAGGTCTCAGTCTCTGGCTTGACGAGTAGCTCTGGCCTCTGGCTTGATACCTGGCACTGCAGTCCAATTCCTTCCCTCATGTTTGACCTTTGGCTCTGACTCTGGCTGGACCCTTGGCATGAGTATCCTCTTCCTGACCTCTAGCTTGATCCTTGGCTCCAACTGACTCTGTCTCTGATCTTTGTTCTTTGTTCCTGATGGCTGCTCTCACCACTGGGCCTCACATGCCCTACACATGTAGCTCTGTATAGATCATGAAGAGCAGTTCTTTCCCTTTTTAAGAAGTATTTTTGAATTTAAAAATACTTTTAAAAGGTTAAAAAGCAAAAGATGTTTTACATGTCTTTTCATGGCACAAGGCAGAAACAGTAAAGGTACTGGGGACAAATTGGAGAGAGTCCAGTGGAGGGCAACAAAAATGATTAGGGGGCTGGGGCACATGACTTATGAGGAGAGGCTGAGGGAACTGGGGTTATTTAGTCTCCAGAAGAGAAGATTGAGGGGGGATTTGATAGCAGTCTTCAACTACCTGAAAGGGGGTTCCAAAGAGGATGGATCCTAGGCTGTTCTCAGTGGTGGCACATGGCAGAACAAGGTGCAATGGTTTTAAGTTGCAATGGGGGAGGTCTAGGTTGGATATTAGGAAACACTATTTCACTAGACGGGTGGTGAAGCACTGGAATGGGTTACCTAGGGAGGTGGTGGAATCTCCATCCTTAGAGATTTTTAAGGCCTGGCTTGACAAAGCCCTGACTGGGATGATTTAGTAGGTGTTGGTCCTGCTCTGAGCAGGGGGTTGGACTAGATGAGCTCCTGAAGTCTCTTCCAACGCTAATATTCTATGATTCTATGACTCCTGAGGTCTAATCCTAACTCTGCCACTGCCTCACTGCATGGCCTTGAGCAAGTCACTTCATTTCTCTATCAGTCTTCCTATCTTCCCATAAGTGGGGAGAGTACATATTTGCTGAACTGCATCACACTGGTGTTGTGAGGGTTAATTTGTTACTATCTGTCTATAAAGGGATACAGATTATAATCATTAGAAGAAAATGACAATAGTAGTAGTAAATTCGGGAGGGGTTGGAATTGGTAGTACTTATTTCGGATCTATCCAGGGTCCCAAAATAGATGGATATTTCTGCAAAAGCAATCATCACTGAATTAGTTATTGCTATTTTAATTTGTCATAATTAGGTTTGGTAGTTAACATATCACTGAGGTGAACAGGGTCAGTTGATCTCTCTCAGAACTATTATTTCAAGTAGTTTTTCTGTAAACATCCTGCACTGGATCACCTATAGAATTTGATTTGCATAGCCATAAGGACTTTGGTGGAGCTATACCAGTTTTAAAAACACCAGCTATGGATCAGGCCCTAAGAATCAACATGATATGCAAACACATGCTTATAATGGTAAAAATGTATATATGCTGATCACAGTAGAGTGCCTTTCTGTTTACTTGTAACCACCATAGCTTAGCACCTTCCTATGCTCTGACTGTTGCACTTCACTGAGAGGTTGACAAAATGAAGCAGCTCAGACTAAGGATTCATGGCAGAATTTTTATAAGGGATTAGTACTGTTCAAGTGCTAGGGATTGTCAGCCAGTTTGAGGTCACCTGTCTCGTTGGGGATGTTAAGAATTCCATGGTGCGCTAACATTTTACAGTAATACATGACCAGTTGGTGACTTTAGCCCATTCAGATACAAGGTCAAATTAATTAATCAATCCTGTTTGTTCCCTGCTTTGGAGAAGAGCAGCATGTACTAAATCTGATTCAAAGTGCAGAAAACCAAGAGGTGGAGTTAATACAGCCAAAGCTGAATATAAATCAAGTTCAGTAACTCAAGACTTTCTTCTCTGGCTATGTTAACACTTAAATCATCAGAGGTGCTGCTATTAAATAAGTCTACTGTACAATTCTATGGGATTTTCATACAGCTACAAATTCCATCTGATTATTCTAGCACTTTAAAATTATCTGGGAATATTTAGAGTTCTTTTTGATGTATCATTTAGGTCCTGATGTATAATTTGAGACCCTGATAGTTTTCAGTTGGGTGTAAAATACATAATTTTAAAAGTGTGTATGTGTGTGTAATATAGTAATGAGCAATATTCTAAATATGGATTTGCAGTAGGTTAGCTTCTTCACAATACATATGATTTGCTTTCTCTAGCTCAGTTGGGGGGAAAAGTTGATTTGCAGATTTATTAGCTGTTAAAAGTGATGTTTATTAGTTTGCTAGATTTTGGGGAGGAGGGAGATTGTAAAATAAATAAGTGCTCTATTTAGTTTCCAGTGCTTTGAACAAACCATTTTCTCTTACATTTGCCCAACATTCAGGTAAATACGTTAGCCACAAAAATTAGTAGATGAGAACACTGAGAGAACACAGCTACACATTCTCGTGTCTGCCAAGCACTGTAACAATGTTGGGCCACAGTTATCCCTGCTGTAATCTCACTGATTTCAGCAGAGTAACAGATGGGATTAATTTGGCCCCTGTTTCCTGTAGAGTCATGGAGATTTTTTTTGCCAGAAGGGTCTACAAGATCATCTAATCTGACCTTCTGTATACTATAGGCTAACACCACCTGCTCACCTCCACACCAAACCCAACAACCAGAATTTGATGAAAGTATTATCAGCCTTCAGGACTCTAAACTATTGCGTGCTACAGACAGCAAACAGGAGCAACCAAGGTACACCAGTACCTGAGGCCACTGCAAAGGCAAAGAATTGATTACGTGAAATATAACCAGGATCATCTGGAAAGTCATCCCTGTCCCATGCTGCAGAGGAACGTAAAAAAATTCTTAGGATCACTGCCAGTCTGCCTGGGGGAAAACTCCTTCCTGATCCCCCATATGGTGATCTGTCAAACCCTGATCATGTGAACAAGACCCACCTTCCAAGCACGGGAGAGAGAGAATTCTCAGTACCACCTGCAAACAATAACCCACCATTTCCAGTGTCCTATATCTGGCTATGGGCATCTCTGATGCTTCAAAGGAAGAAAATAAAAAAAACAGAATACATGCAGGGGAGGAATTCCCTTGCTGACCTTGCTGCAGGTAACTGACTGGATTCCTGAAACATGAGATTTTTATTGTGGACTCAATCACAAAAGTTAGAGGTGGAAAAGGTCTGTTAAGCCCAGCATTTAAAGTAAGTTGAAATAGGAAGGGATGCTCTCACCTCAGCAGCCAAGGAAGAGGGTATAGGTGGGGGGGTATATGTGGGGTAACACTGCTTTGCCAAGACAAGGAGACAAATGAAAGTTCACCTCTTCTTTTAGCAGAGGACAGGGAGTTGATCTTCCAATAATCCCCTCTATTTTAACCCCTGGTTAGGTCAGACAGTCCATCTCCCAGTCAGTGAAGTGTTGTCCTCTGTTGTTGTGTTGAAAGGTCAACATCTTGTCATCAGGTTACAGAAAGCACTTCTGGCTACTGCTGTTGCCTAACCATCTCACAGCAGCTGGGGATCCAAGAGTGTGCAAACTTTATTCATAAAAGGCAAGCCCCTAAAGTTAAGCAGGCAGGCACCAACCTTTCTATTGCCCCTGGATGATTCTTCCTGCCAAACAGCATCACTTCTATCTTATAAGGCTGGAGCGTCAGACAACTAGCCCTTACCCAAGCCCCAATCTTGGCTAGAAACAGAGAAAGGTGAGAGATTGTGCCATGCACATCTAACAAAGATACAGAGAGCTGAATATCTTGCAAAAATGGTGGCATCGCCACCTAGACCACCTCTCCAACTTCCCTTGCGGTCTTCTATAGAGATTGATCAGCAGAGCTAAGAAAAATCCTGCAATATCCCTTGTGAAAGAATGTGTGTGGGGTCGCAGTTGCCCAGCACTAAGCTCTGGATCATCATAGAGAGAACAGAATGAAGCTTCTCTAGTCTTGCCACATATTGCACCCTTATCAACCATACCTAGTAGTAAACACAAGAAACAACAGGCAAATGGTGGACAAATGTATAACATGGCAGGTTGGTGTGCATAGGTACAGGCTATGAAACCAGGGAGAAAATGGAGAGTTCAGTGCAGTGTTGAATGTTTTGGTCCCAAGTTTTACTCCTTCTAAAATCTGCAAAAAATGCAACATATTGCTGGGCTCTAAATTTACAATAACCGCTGGGGGAAAGACCCAAGTGTGACAGTGGACAGCTCAGTGAAAATATCTACTCAAGTGTTCAAACGATCAATTACAATGTTCAGATGCATAAGGAACAGGATGGAAAATAACACTGGCAATGTGGTAACTCCAGGCTATAAATCAGTGATTAGCACTCACACTGAATGTGGGTTTCAACTTGAAATATGGTGACCAAAGAAGAATATAGCAGAAGAGAGGGGGTGTGGGTGTGTGGTGGGGGGAGGTTCAGATAAAGAAAGTGATTAGAGGCAGGGGAAGACTTCCACATGAAGAGAGACTAAAGGCTTGTCGGCATGGGACAGCTTTCACCGGTTATATCAGTATAATTAAATCCCTATAGTTATATCAGTATAACTCCTTATGTAGATGTTTTTATTTTGGAATGAGTGGCTTTTTTTCATTTTAGCTTAAAGTGTTTCCAAAGGAACACAACTAAAACTGGGAAAAGGCTACTCTTATTCTGGAATAAGAATGTCCAGATGGGAAGTTATACTGGTATAACTATAGTGGTTTAAATTCAAACCCTAGCTCATACTGGTATAACTTTCCTGACACTGTTTAGCTGAGAGAGGAGACAAGTAAAAGCTACATGCAAGGGCTGAAGAATGGTCCAGTGTTAAAACCTAGGACTTGGGAGACCTGGGTTCAGTTCATTGCCACTGACTGCCTGTGTGACCTTGGACAAGTCACTTAGTCTCTCTGGGCCCATGTTCTCCATCTGCAAAATGAGGATAATAGCATTTCCCTATCTTACAGGATGTTGTGAGGAAAAATATGTTATAGTTCCTGAATGTCTCATACTCTTTAAGAATATAAGGACATAAGAATGGCCGTACTGGGTCAGACCAAAGGTCCATCCAGGCCAGTATCCTGTTTACTGACAGTGGCCAATGCCAGGTGCCCCAGAGGGAGTGAATCTAACAGGCAATGATCAAGTGATCTCTCTCCTGCCATCCGTCACCACCCTCTGATAGATATAGGCTAGGGACACCATTCCTTACCCATCCTGGCTAATAGCCATTAATGGACTTAACCTCCATGAATTTATCCAGTTCTCTTTTAAACCCTGTTATAGTCCTAGCCTTCACAGCCTCCTCAGGTAAGGAGTTCCACAGGTTGACTGTGCGCTGTGTGAAGAAGAACCTCCTTTTAATTGTTTTAAACCTGCTGCCTATTAATTTCATTTGGTGGCCCCTAGACCTTATATTATGGGAACAAGTAAATAACTTTTCCTTATTCACTTTCTCCACACCATTCATGATTTTATGTTCCTCTATCAGATACCCCCTTAGTCTCCTCTTTCCCAAGCTGAAAAGTCTTGGCTTCTTTAATCTTTCCTCATACGGGACCTGTTCCAAATCCCTATTCATTTTAGTTGCCCTTCTCTGAACCTTTTCTAATGCCAGTATATCTTTTTTGAGATGAGGAGACCACATCTGCATGCAGTGTTCAAGATGTGGGCATACCGTGGATTTATATAAGGGCAATAAGATATTCTCCGTCTTATTCTCTATCCCCTTTTTAATGATTCCTAACATCCTGTTTGCTTTTTTGACTACTGCTGCACACTGCGTGGATGTCTTCAGAGAACTATCCACGATGACTCCAAGATCTTTTTCCTGATTAGTTGTAGCTAAATTAGCCCCCATCATATTGTATGTATAATTGGGACTATTTTTCCCAGTGTGTATTACTTTACATTTATCCACATTAAATTTCATTGCCATTTTGTTGCCCAATCACTTAGTTTTGTGAGATCTTTCTGAAGTTCTTTACAGTCTGCTTTGGTCTTAACTATCTTGAGCAGTTTTGTATCATCTGCAAACTTGGCCACCTCACTGTTTTCCTTTTTCTCCAGGTCATTTATGAATAAGCTGAATAGGATTGATCCTATGACAGACTCTTGGAGGAACACCACTACTTATCCCTTCCATTCTGAAAATTTACCATTTATTCCTACCAGGGCTGGCTTCAGCATTTTTGCCGCCCCAAGTGGTGGAAAAAAAAAAGCCATGATCGGTGGCAGCTCCGCCACTTCATTCTTCAGCGGCAGGTCTTTCAATCCAAGAAGGCCCCGCTGCCGAAGAGCCGGGCATGCCGCCCTTTTGCATTGGCTGCCCCAAGCACCTGCTTGCTGCACCGGTGCCTGGAGCTGGCCCTGATTCCTACCCTTTTCCCTGTCTTTTAACCACTTCTCAATCCATGAAAAGATCTTCCCTCTTATCCCATGACAACTTAATTTACATAAGAGCCTTTGATGAGGGACCTTGTCAAAGGCTTTCTGGAAATCTAAGTACACTATGTCCACTGGATCCCCCTTGTCCACATGTTTGTTGACCCCTTCAAAGAACTCTAATAGATTATTAAGACATGATTTCCCCTAACAGAAACCATGTTGACTTTTGCCTGACAATTTTATTCTTTACGATTGTTTCAACTAATTTGCCCGATACTGATGTTAGACTTACCAGTCTGTAATTGCCGGGATCACCTCTAGAGCCCTTTTTAAATATTGGCATTGCATTAGCTATCGTCCAGTCATTGGGTAAAGAAGCTGATTTAAAAGACAGATTACAAACCAAATTCCACAATTTCACATTTGAGTTTTCAGAACTCTTGGGTGAATGCCATCTGGTCCCGGTGACTTGTTACTGTTGAGTTTATCAATTAATTCCAAAACCTCCTCTAGTGACACCTCAGTCTGTGACAATTCCTCAGATTTGTCACCTACAAAAGCCAGCTCAGGTTTGGGAATTTCCCTAACATCCTCAGCCATGAAGACTGAAGCAAATAATTCATTTATTTTCTCCGCAATGACTTTATTGTCCTTTTGTATCTAGATCATCCAGGGGCCCCATTGGTTGTTTAGCAGGTTTCCTGTTTCTGATGTACTTAAAAAACATTTTGTTATTGCTTTTTGAGTTTTTGGCTAGCTATTCTTCAAACTCCTGTTTGGCTTTTCTTATTACATTTTTACACATAATTTGGCAGTGTTTATGCTCCTTTCTATTTACCTCACTAGGATTTGACTTCCACTTTTTAAAAGATGCTTTTTTATCTCCCACTGCTTCTTTTACATGGTTGTTAAGCCACGGTGGCTCTTTTTTAGTTCTTTTACTATAATGATGGGGGCCAGATAAGCAGAGCCTGTGTTTTTCGCAAATATGTAATAAAATGAAAAGCACATTTAAAATGAAATAAAATGAAAAACTCACCCTCTCAGTAGCAGTTCCTGCAGCTTCTATTCCTCAGAGCTGGGCCTGGCTGTTCACTCTGGGTGTTGTGAGCTGGTGCATGGAGTCGCAGTGCCACTCACTCAAGTTTAGCTTGCCCCCTGCCCTCCCCTACACACATTACTCCAATCATAATGACAGAAAGGTGGTCAGCCCAAACCTTAGCAGCACTGTGACCTCGTGTGCCAGGTTGCAGCACCCAGAGCAGGGAGCCAAGCCCAGTTAAAGGAGCTGCCACGACATCTGTATGGGGTGGGCTTGTTCTGCAACTATGACCCACAGGGCCTTCCACCCTCCGGGGGCTGGAACCAACCCCACTCATAAATAAAATGGAGACAGTGAAATAAAACAAAAAAATAAAGAGTATTTTATGAGACTACATATGATTACCTATGGTAGCTACTGGAGGATACAAAAAGAAGGAATGCTGAACCTGCACCTTGTGAAGCAGTATGGGGTATTACATATGGCTAAACGGGGGTGTCGGGAGTGGGGAGGATCTGTATGGGGACAGTTGAGACCTTCCTGTTTGGTTTTGCTGTTTGCTTTTATACAAGATCTATTTATCATAATACAAGAACAAGAGAAAATTAAAATTAAACTGAAGGCAGCTAATTTAAAACTCATATCAGCCCTGGAGCTAGAAGACTTGGAGCAGTGGCTCTCAACCTTTCCAGACTACTGTACCCCTTTTGGGAGTCTGATTTGTCTTGTGTATCCTCAAGTTTCACCTCACTTAAAAACTACTTGCTTACAAAATCAGACATAAAAATACGGAAGTGTCACAGCACCCTATTACTGAAAAATTGTTTACTTTCTCATTTTTACCATATAATTATAAAACAAATCAATTAGAATATAAATATTGTACTTACATTTAAGTGTATAGTATATAGAGCAGTATAAACAAGTTATCGTATGAAAGTTTAGTTTGTACTGATTTTGCTATGCTTTTTATGTAGCCTGTTGTAAAACTAGGCAAATATCTATATGAGTTGATGTATCCACTGGAAGACTTCTGCATACTTCCAAGGGTACGCTTATCCCGGTGGGAACCACTGGCTTAGAGGGACAGGCTCTGACCTGTCTATAGGGGAAGAGCAGCTCTGGCCAGCCTCATTTACATGAATTATAAAGTTGCCTACCCATAGTTCCATACACTGTTTTGTTGTGTTAGCTGGAATTTGTTTTAATTATAGAAAAGTAATAGATTGTGAGTGTAAGATATACTCATGAAAGAGCATAGGAATTGTGCTAAGAAGAAACTTCCTCTATGATCAGGTGTTCTCCACTGTGAGGTTTCTTGCACTTCCCTGTAAGCATCTTGTATCTGTCACTTTAGGAAACAAGATACTAGACTACAGGGACCACTGGCCTGATCCAATAGAGTAATCCCTTGTTTACAGACCTACATCCCCACAACCTGTGACAGGCTGTGCAGAAGGATAGTCCAGGGTGGAGCCTGAGGATCAAAAGAGTGTGGTCTACATATCTGTGCTCATAGGCTGCTGGCCTGGCAGTGGGGACTTTCACACCTATTGCTTAGGAGAGGCAGTAAAGGTGGAAATTCACCTTCTGGCAAAGTGTGCATGTGTTATTGTTTGCTCTTCCTTGTTTCTAAACTATACAGCAAGCTAATCTAATCTCTCTGGTTTTGGATCCCCACTGGAAGCAAAAGAAATGTTGCCACTGTTGTGATCATTATTTTGTCTCTGATATTTACATGTCAAGGATTTGTAAACTTATTTTAACTTCCTAAATACCTAAATAGTTTTAAAAAAATAGTGTTGTCAACTCTCATGGGTTAAATGTGAATTTTGTAATATTTAGGGGTTAGACATCATGGTTGTGGAGAAAAAATGAAGAATGTGACCTGAAGCTCACAGCTTCAAAAAGCAAGAAGTAAACACAAAGAACCACAAAAGAATTGAAAAAATGTATTTGTAAGCCAATCCCATGATATTCTGGGGCCTAACTCATGATTTTTGAGCACTTGAGCTTGGTAATACTGGTTAAATGTGGATTCCTCAGTTAGGAAGGGAAAGAAAGGAACAGCTACATTGTTTATTTTCTTCATTTGGGAAGGAGTTTTTGCAAGATGCAGTCCTAAGGAAAGGAACTAGAACACAAGTAAATCCCAACTTGCTATACAAACATTTAACAATTCTAGTGACAGGCTATCATTTTGGTTATTATACAATCTTTTAATGAGTATCCGCATAGATACTGTGGTCAGTTAGTAAAAAGACACAGCATGTGAAGGTTTGCAGTAGTATTTTATAGGACTACTGCAGTTACAACTAGAACCCACCAGGTGGCAGATAGAAATTAACAGCACAATTGAGCTTCGGGCCCCCGCCTCCTGATTTTTTTTTACTGTATCAAGACACTATTTTCAAATGTTGTCCCCATTCCAGCTACCTCAGGAACCACATTACCACACTGTATGATTTGACTATGTGTTACCACTGCTCCAAACCACAGTTACAATACAGAAGTCAGTGTAGGATGTGCACACTTTACAAAGCTTGCCAGGTGTAAAGGATTTCAGATAGTGGAAACAGGACACATGTATTGTCTCCTTGGGGGTGGGAAGGATTTATAATTGGGTTGTGTATTATCACAATCAGCATCTGCCATTATGCAAGCATTGATGTTTTAATGAATGAAGACACTGCTTTCAAATGTTATTTCCATTGTAGGATACAACCTCACAACATTCTCATTCTAGGAATTTCATTTTCCTATTTGAAAAATGGTCCGATTTAGCAACACATCATCTTCTCAGTTCCTGGAGAGGGATTGTTCTGTTCCTACTTTGGTCTCTAGGAATGGTTCAGAAGCTGAACCCTGTTCTGTGCTAGGAGTTATGCTGCTTAGAGGGAAGATGGGGTGAAGAGAAGCAGACAGCATAGTAATTAACATTAACTGCAGACACATATGATTAATGTTATTTGTATAATAGCATTTAGCCAACAGCAGAACCCATAACAATAGGTGGTTTGGGGGAATGCTGTGGCAAATGTAAGGAGCTGCTGTTAGTAGATAATAGTGTGTTTCTGAAAACAGACAGTCCATGATTCATGCATTAGAGTAGCAAAAAAACAGGAGAAAAATATTAGCTGTTGGGTACAAGTACCAGAGTGGAATGAATGCAGCTCATGCCACCATGAATTTCACAGGGACCAAAAATTATAACCAATGTGTCTTATATAAGACAATCTTCAAAATATTTATAGGGCTCAATCAATCTATGTGTAAGCCTTATGCATCTTTTTTTCCCCTCTCTGTAATAATGAATACTTGATAAAAATCCTCCCAATACTGTGTTTGTAAGAGTTATTCCTAAGACTTGCTTTAATAAAAATTCTTAAAAGAATGACATTGTCCCTAGGCCTTCTCACAGTACAGGGAGAGACAGCCAGCCTCTTTTCTGGGAAGCTACACTGCTGCTTTTCTCCAGTACACAGGAAGTCATGTCTATGAAGTCACTCTTGTGTATTCATCTATGGCATGACTTGCTAAAGCCACTTTTCCCTGCTGATCTTATGGAATATTAGGAACATTCTGCAGACACTTACCATGTGCTGAATTTGATGCACTCTAAAATGTCCATTTGGCTTCTGTGGGGTAATGCACTTTAATGGGATGATTGCTCATGGTTTGTAAAAAGAAGCCCAGATCTGTAACTGCATACAGTTAGAATGTATAATTATAGCTATTGTTCATAGTATTTATTTATATATTAAGTATTAGTAGGGTACTCTGTGCTCTACAAGCCACAGGTAGATTCAAAGTCCCACTGAAGTCAATGGCAAAACTGCCATTAGCTTTAATGAGGCTAGTATTTCTCCCTGAGTCTAAAGGATAGATAAAGATGAAAAAATAAAATGTACTAGAAGAGAATGGTTTAACGACATCTGATGGAATATTAGAAAATATTTGTGATTAAATGTATTTGTTGGTTGATGGAAACAATCCACAACCAATTGATTTGGGACCAGATTCTAATTATGCCGCTTATGTTACTAGATTTATAGATTCCAAGGCCATTTTGATCATGTAGTCTGACTTCCTGTATAACAGGGGTCACAGAACTGTCCCCAAAATAATTCCTAATGCATCTTTTAGAAAGGCATTCAGTCTTGATTTAAAAATCATCAGTGATAGAGAATCCACTATGACCTTTGGTAAATTGTTTCATTGGTTAATTACCCTCACTGTTACAAATGTACACGTTATTTCCTGTCTGAATTTGTCTAGCTTCCACTTCCAGCCATTGGATCATGTTATACCTTTGCAGTCAAGTCACCATTAACATTCTTTGTGGTAAGCTAAGTAGATTGAGCTCTTTGAGTCTCTCATTCTCAGATGTATTAGCAGGAGTGTTATAAGCAAGACACGAGAAGTAATTCTTCCACTCTACTCTGCACTGATTATGCCTGACGTGGAGTATTGTGTCCTGTTCTAGATGCCACATTTCAGGAAAGATGTGGAGAAATTGGAGAAAGTCCAGAGAAGAGTAACCAAAATGATTAAAGATTTAGAAAACATGACCTGTGTGGGAAGATTGAAAAAAATTGGGTTTGTTTAGTCTGGAGAAGAGAAGACTGAGAGGGGACATGATAACAGTTTTCAAATACATAAAAGATTGTTACAAGGAAGAGGAAGAAAAATTGTTCTCCTTAACCTCTGAGGATAGAACAAGAAGCAATGGGCTTAAATTGCAGCAAGGGAGGTTTAGGTTGGAATAAAAAAAAACTTCAAACTGTCAGAGTTCTTAACCACTGGAATAAATTGCTAGGAAGGTTGTGGAATCTCCATCATTGGAGATTTTTAAGAAGAGGTTAGACAGACACCTGTCAGGAATAGTCTAGATCAGTGGTTCTCAACTTTTTGTATAGGCGACCCCTTTCAGACAGCAAGCCTCTGAGTCTGACCCCTTTTATACATTAAAAACACATTTTTATATTTAACACTATTATAAATGCTAAATTAATAACATTGCTGTTTAAATTAATATACCTTTTCTCAATGCCTTTAAATTAAGACACACATTTTAATTAAATTATTGTTATAAGCAGAAAAAATATTTTTTAAATAGTTACTGTTTAATGCTTGTGGGGGAATGAAGAAACTTTGTCAATATCACTTTTCACAGCAGACTTGCTAAGGCCCCATTGCTACCCTTACCTCTGCACTGCTAATAATGGCAGGCACTGCCTTCAGAGCTTGGCGGCTGGACAACAGTGGCTGCTGGCCAGGCACACCGCTTTGAAGGCAGTTCTGCCACTGGGAGCAGTGCAGAACTGCAAAAGTAAGGGTTGCAATGCCATACTATCCACCCTTACTTCTGCATAACGTTTGACCTTTGCACTGGGGGGCAAATTTTGGGGTGGCTATAGCTCCCTCAACTCTCCCTTAACAACTCTCCTGCCTGTGTGTCAGTTAAATTATAAATTACCTTTTTTGATGGATCTCAGTGCTCTGGTTGGTCTGCAGTTTAATGCCACTCTTCGGCTACTGAACAATGTTGTCTCAATTCCACCCTTTTAGTCTCAAAACAACAAACCTACATGCATGATACTACAATCCCCAGAGTCCAATTTCCTTAAAGTGGTGATAATACAAATATATATTTTGTTTAGAAACACCAATCGCTGCATTATTTACTTCAAAAAGTATTGTAAATATATGCACTACATTGTAACAGAAAAGTGTGTGTAGATTTTCTAAAACACTAGATTTAAATGATATATTTTATAGCAGTTGTTTGCTGTTTTGTGCATGTATTCGCGACTCTATGTAATAACCTTGTGGCCTCATGTGGGTCATGAACCCCAGTTTGAGAACCCCTGGAGATAATACTTAGTCCTGCCAAGAGTGTAAAGGACTGGACTAGATGACCTCTCGAGGTCCCTTCCAGACCTACGATTCTATGGCTTTAAGGCATGTTTTCTAATCCTTACATCATTCTCATGGCTCTTCTGGGAACCTTCTCTAATTTAGCAACATCCTTCTTGAATTGCGGACAATAGAACAGGACATAATATTCTAGCAGTGGTCACACCAGTGCCAAATATAGAGGTAAAATAACCTCTCTACTCTGACTCCTACTCAAGATTCCCCTGTTTATGCGTCCAAGGATTGCATTAGCCCTTTTGGCACTGGAGGCTCATTTTCAGCTGATTATCCATCCCCACATTTTTTCAGAGTCACTGCTTCCAGGATTGTGTAAGTATGGCCTACGCTCTTTGTTCCTAGATGTATACATTTACATTTAGCCATATTAAAGTACATATTGTTTGCTTGCTTACCAAGCGATCAGATTGCTCTGTATCAGTGACCTCTCCTCTTCATTATTTACCACTCCCCCAATTTTTGTGTCATCTGAAAACTTTATCAGTGATTTTTATTTTGTCTTCCTGATCATTAATAAAAATGTTAAATAGCATTGGCTCAAAAAAACAATTCTTATGGGTCTCCACTAGAAACACACCCATTCGATGATGATTCCCTGTTTACAGTTACATTTTGAGGCCTAATCCATTTAATGCGTGCCATGTTAATTTTATATCTTTTTGGTTTTGTAATTAAATGTCATGCAATACCAAGTCAAATGTCTTTCAGAAGTCTAAGGCCTGATCTACACTGCCACTTAAGTCAATATAAGTTACGTCACTCAGAGGGGTGAAAAAAAAAATCACGCCTCTGAGTGACGTATCGACCTAATGCAATGTCCACACTGCATTATGCTGGCGGGAGACGCTCTCTGCAACAATACTAACAATATTATATTGTATCATCTGACCTTAGTTTAATATCATACCTCTGAGTTCATGCACTGTGTAAGATGTTTAAGTGTGAGCACACTGAGGTAGAAGCAGGTGCTGCCAATGTCTCCCCTCCCCTTCCAACTCATTGCCCTGTGGCTGGCTTCCTCTCACACACCCATTTATTATAAACTGATGGATCTCATTCTCTTTCATCCCCGATCTGTTGCCGGCTGCTATCAGTCCACCTCTCACACTGTACTGAACTTCATAAATAGCATCTCTGCCATCAGCTAAAAAAATGATGTGAAAGAAAAGAGGGTAGGTGGAAGTAGTGTGCAGTGGGTGGTATTTATATTATGCAGTTCCTCAGGTATGCCCTTGTGTTTAAAGAGGAGCACTTGGTGCGTGCAAGTACACAATCACCTCAACTCATGTCATTGCTTGGATTTACAGCTAATACTTAAATCTGGGGTTCTTGATGTCTGACAAAAGAAAATGCTTTTCCCTTCTACACAAATACCAGGGTGGAGAACTCTCTTTCTGTAAGGATTTTGAGACTACTTCATATCTAAATTTACATAGACTAGCAAAATGGTTATGTGTAGTAAGGTGTGAAATGTATTTGATACAGATATTTGGGTCAATCTGTGCAGAAAGGTGAAGTTTGGGTCACAACAAAAAAATGAATGCAATATAATGAGGAGCTAGAGCTATTTTTAGCTATTTTTTAACTTTTTATTTTCAGAAAAATGATTTCAGAGTCAGTGAGTAAGGATACGATTCTTTCACAGAGGTTGTGGTAGTCACAGATTCTGTGACTTTCAACGACCTCCGTGACTTCTGCAGCGGCTGATGAGGCTGACTTCAGAGCCACCTGAGCAGCTGGCTGCTTGGGCACCCCATGGGCAGCTGCACCACCCACTGCTGGAGCAACCCTGGGCCCACTGCTCTGGCAGTCCCCAGGGCCAGCCTGAGCAGCTGCTGCTCAGAAATCCTGGGGCCAGCTGGCTCTGGGGATCACCTGAGCAGCGGCCAGTGTGGCTGTTGCTGCAGACCGCCAGAGCAGCAGTGCTGGGGTGGCCCCGGGGAGCACCTGAGCAGTGTTCCTGGGGGCCACCCAGGAGCCAGCTGTACCAGACACTGCTCGGAAGGTCCCGAGCAGCTGGCTCCAGGGCCCACCCAAGCAGCAGTCCTGGTGGAGGCCCCAGAGAGCATCTGAGCAGCACCCTCTGTTCGGGTGGCCCCAGGCCTCTAGCTCCGGGGACCGCCTGAACAGCAGCCGGTGTGGCTGGCTCCAGGGAGCACCCAAGCAGCAGCTGCCCCGGGATGGCTGCAGCAGTGGTCCTGGGGCTGCCTGAGCAATGCTGGGGGTGACTGGCCCCCAGAAGGAGCAGCCAGGAGGCAGTCACCCACAGCATTGGAGCAACCCTTCCAGCCCCTCGCCCCCAGCAGGAGCCCTCCTGGAGCAGTGGGGCCCCAGAAGTAGAGATTTAGTCAGGGATATTTTTGGTAAAAGTCATGGACAGGTCAGCAGGGCTGTGAATTTTTATTTATTGCCAATGACCTGTCCATGACTTTTACCAAAAATACCCGTGACTAAATCTTAGCCTTAATAGTGAGTAGAACTAAGTGAATAACTGATTGTTTTGGTTTGCTGGCAGTTCGAAAAAAAATTGATCAGATTGAATCAAAACTGAAAATTCTGAAGTTATTCAATCTGGACTAGATTGATGAAGGAGGAGGAGCTGCCTCCCTTATAAATCAGGAGTGAAGGCTCTCACCTGGGAAGTGGGAGCCCTATGCTCAATTTTCCTCTCTGCTTGATGTGCTGCAGGGATTTGAACATAAACCTTCTACCTCTCATGAGAGTACCCTCACCACTGGTCTAGGTAATATTCTGGGGCCTTCTCAATCTTGCCTGTTGAAGCTATTCCACTTTGTATAATTAAATAGTCACTGGGGCAGGAGGCCTGGGTTTTATTTTTCCTGGGTTACCACTTTATAGAATCATTCCAATTTGCTTTCTGTCCAATCAGTATTTAAATGGTTATACAGAGTGGAAGAGCCTCAACAGGAAACACAGTGACTTATCCAAGAATATTGTATAGCCTGCTGTTCAGTGGACTCTTCTCTAACATGGAAGAACCAAGATCAAATTCCTATTTCAGCAACTCTTTAATCACTTATAGAAAGTGGAACAACTGCAGCAAGAGATCTTCACCAGAATATCCTACTGACTAAGGCACTCTGCAGGGAGGTGAGAGACCCAAGTTCAAATCCTTTCTGAGTATCAAGCAGAGAGAGTAATTGAATCTGGATCTCCCATGTCCCGGATGAGTACCCTGACCACTGTGCTAAGTGCTATAGGGGAGGCAGTGCCCTCTCTTCTAGCCATTTTGTGAATGATACCTAATTCCTAAAAAATAAGCTGGACAAAACTATTTGGTGAATTTGTGTCAAATTTGCAAATAGTTTCAGGTTGACTGAAACAACATTTTTCAGTGAATTCATCCAAAAAATTCACCCAGCTCTAAAAGTGAATTCAAAGGCAATGGCAAAAAAGAGCCTTACATCTGTTTACAATGTAAAACCACGATTTTGATGAGGAATCATAAGTTACTATTATTTTTATTCAAATGGCCACAGTGCACATAGCTGTGTTCCTGTTAGGGATTGTGGGTCTTGAGCCCCAGTCTACAGGGCTTGTGAGAGCTAACAAGTGCCAATCAGCTCAGACTCTGCACTCTGATAGAGGACTCCAGTCCTGGGATCTGACTGACAGAATGCTGGGCATCCTGTTTGGTTTCCAGCTTCTATTAAAACCAAGCGCAAGAACAGAAAGTTGTCTATGCAAGTGGGTTCTCCCTTTTTAGGACTGCTTCTACTGCTTGCTGCTGATTTCTTGGTATCCTGACCCTGCCTCACAGTAGATTTATCCTCTGGCCTGTCTTGGACTCTGACCTCCTGGTAATCTGACCCTGCCTGACTCTAGCTCTGACCACTAGGTTAGCCCACCTATGTCCTGTTCATGACAATTCCAAATGCACAGGAAGACATAGATTCATAAATCTTAAGGCCAGAAGAGACTATTTTGATCATCTACTCTGACCTCTTGTGTAACAGGCCATATATTTCACCTGGTGATTCTGCTTCAAGCCCATAACTAGTGATGGAGCTAGAAGCTAATCTCACAGGAGGGGAGGAGGGAACAGGAACAGCTCAGCATCCCCAAGCAGTCTCACTCCCTGCAGCACCTGGCCTAGGAAGGAAGGGTGAAGAGCCCCTGGAGTTGCCTTCCCCCCAAGTTTGGAAGGTGGAGAGGGGACCCCACTGCATCTACCACTAGGCCTGGGAGAGGAGGTGAAGAACCCTAGGAGGATTAAAGATGAGGTTGTTGGGGGAGGCTGAACAGATGGGGGCAGGGTTGAATGGGGACTTAACAGACATGGGTACTTGCGGGGGGGCAAGATTGATTTGGAGGTTAGGGGTGTGAGATATTGCAACCCCATGCAGTATCTGCCTTGCTGGGGCTATCACAGTGTATGACAAGGGCCTATGCCACCTTAACACCTCCATCAGAAGAGAGTGGGACCTGTGCCCTGCCAGGAGCGAGGTGACAGTTGGAGGCCTGAGACCTGACTGGACTCTCCTGAAATGGACCATGGAGTGGGGGATCCAGGTGCAGTTACCATGAAACTATAGCAGGGGATGTAGAAGGGTTTGGCCGGGGCTTGAGCCTCTCCAGGGCGGCGGGGAACCACACCGCCTCACTACTTCCTTTCAGTTGTGACAGGGAATTAGCCTGGCCTTGGGGGTGTTGTGCTGTGGCAGTTGTAGAGCCAAAACATAACAGTTATTGACACCCGGTCAGCGGGCAGTAGTGAGTCATGGGCTCAGGTCCTCAGACAGGAGCTGAGCAACTGTTATATAATGAGCAGGCCCCGGCCCTGGGTCAGGGCAGGGCAACGAGGAGTCAATGGCTTAGGCCCTCAGGCAGGGGCTGAGCAAACAGGTAAACAGCAGGCCCAGGCTCCAAAGGGCCTGAGAAAGGGGGAGACTGCCACCCGCGAATTGGGTTGCAGCAGGGACACAAGCCCTCCCACTCCACTGCATCCCAACCCGGGGCCCTAGCAGTGGCAGGAGACTCACTGCTGTGTCGGTGGGGATCCCGGCCGCAACACACTGACATGTGCTCTGGCAGTGCTGCAGCCAGACTAGGCTCAACTGCCCCTGGGCTACTTCTGAACTCCCCCTCTAGAGCTACCTAGGTCCAGGTGGTGTCCTCCAAGGGGTCAAGCACCATGGGCTCCTCAAGGTAACTGGCGAGCGGTAAGCTTGGCAGCTCCTCTGGGCAACTTGCGAGAGGAAGGCTTGACAGCTTCTCTGGGCTCTGGTTGGCATCAGGCATCGGCTGGTCAGGCTAGTCTTCGGTTCGGCCGCCAATTGCCAGGGTCTCCCAACTGGGAGCTAGGCCACAGGCATCTGGCCTCTCTGGCGGCTGTTCTTCTAGTGAGCTCTGGAGTTGGGCTTTTATACTTCCTGTCCTGCACCTTGACTTCTGGGGAGCGGGCGCAGGATTCACTGGCTCCATCCACATTGGTGTCTGGAGAGGCTCGTCCCTCTCTGGGGCGATGGGGAACCATGCTGCTTCACTACAGTGGGAAACAGTAATTGTTTCTCACACACATTGGGAATGGGTAGGAGGAACTGAAAAAATCAGAGACCAAAAATAAAATAAAATAATACCCACAATGTAACCGTTAAAAAAAAAATCTCATGGCTTTTGGAGCCAATCTGATGATTTATTGGGGTTCTGGATCATGATATTTGATCTCCAGAGGCTGGTAATGCAGTACTCAGAGCGTATCTTTTGAAAAGACATGTCCAGTCTTGATTAGAAAACTTCAAGTGATGGAAAATGTTTAGATTCCAGAGGCTTAAAGTGCATGGGGCCCAGTGAAGTCCCTTCACAGCAGTCTGGTGAGTTTCCAGCAAAGATAGCTTAACTGGATTTGTGACAATAGGTATTTATAAACTGTGACTGAGTCATCCCTTTGCCTTCTTGTGGATAAACTAAATAGATTGAGCTTTTTTAGTCTATAAAGCAGATTTTCCAGATCTTGGATCATTCTTGTAGTTCTTTTCTGAACTCTTTCCAATTGGTTAATACCATTTTTAAAGTGTGGACACCAGAATTGACACAGTATTCCAGTAATGGTCTCTCTAATGTTTTACAACAGTGGTAATACCACCGCATTATGATATTTCCCTGCTTCTGATCCAGGGATCACATTAGTTCCCTTACCCTCTTCATAGTACTGGGATCTCACGTTCAGTTGCTCTTCCACCATGACCTGTATGTCCCTTTCAGAAATATGTAAGTATGATCTAGGTTTTTTTACCTAGATGTATGGCCTTGCATTTAGCTCTATTAAAGCACATGTTGTTCTAGTAACTCCAGCTTAACAAGTCCTATTTTACATTAAAACCATGTTGATTGGCACCAATTATCTATCTTAGGTGCTTATATGGCCCTTAATACGGTAGTATCTCAGCACTTCACAACCTTTAATGCTGTCTTCAAAACACAGCCTTATTTTACAGATGGCCAACTGAGGCACAGAGAAGTTACATGACTTGTCCATGGTCACACAAGAAGTCTGTGGCAGAGCAAGGCTTGAGCCCATGTCCCAGGCTATTGTCCTACACCCTGGATCATCCTGTCTTTTCATTTATTATACTACTGTCCTTTCATTATTTACTCATAACATCTCATGTTAGCCTATCCATGATTTTGTTTGGGATAGATGTCAGGCTAACCAGACTACAGTTACCTGTTGCATCTTATTTATTCTTTTTAAATATTGTCCCTTGCCCCACAGAGAACAAACCTCTTTCATCATGCATCTGAAGAAGTGGGTATTCACCCATGAAAGCTCATGCTCCAAAACGTCTGTTAGTCTATAAGGTGCCACAGGATTCTTTCCTGCTTTTACAGATCCAGACTAACACGGCTACCCCTCTGATACTTTTCATCATCTTGTCCATCCCACTACCATTGATAGATAATATGTAGATAGATCATTCCCTACAATGCTATGTATCTAAATACTCTCAGTGCCTTGTCCAGGCTAGTTTTGATATTTTAAATTATGGAGCATATGCACTTGGAGATTATTCCTTAGTCTGACAGCTCTCACCATCAGGAAGTTCTTCCTGACTATGCAGTCTAATTTTTCCCTTCTTTACTTCATTCATTACTCCTACTTATATTTCCACTTACCGTCTTAAATAATTCTTCTGTCTTTTTTGGGAAGCCATGCAATCCTGCTGTATGATGCAACACACAAATGTCAAATGATAATACTTTCCAATCTCATTTTTATTGAAGTTAATGGAAAATCTCCCACTTTCCTACCTCTGCAACTGGGTTGACTGGATGCAAAGAGGGTCTACAGCAGTGGTGGGCAACCTGTGGCCCATCAGGGTAATCCACTGGTGGGCTGCCAGACAGTTTGTTTACATTTGCACGGCCACCTGCAGCTCCCAGTGGCCACTGTTCACCGTTTCCGGCCAATGGGAGTTGCGGGAAGCAGTGGCCAGCATTTCCTAGTTCCATCCATAAACTCTGCTAATGTGCCCCTGAATTTATTTTAGGTATCTGTGTTTTTTTTCCTTGCATTATAAATCCAGTTACTAGAGCAAAGAAAGTGCCTTCCCTGCCAAAGGAAAACATCCCAAAGAAAATGCAGGGAAACTGGCAGTCACCAGGTAGGAAGTAAGAGCCCTCCAGTTGGGAGAAGAAAGAGACCAGAACAGCCTGATCATCCTTGAAGGGGGAAGTAAACTTTTTGCCAAAGAAGGAATGGAATTATCTCCAGGGGGGCTGGAGGGGGCGGGGGTAGCTAAATATAAGCAACCTTTGAAAGTTACAGAGATGTAGTATGGGACATCTCTTGTGGTCAACTCCTTTCCCCTTAGTCTTGAAACAGCTCCTGCTGTTTTTTCCCTCTCTGAGGTAGCTTCTGGAGCAGGACCTCTCCTGCCTCCTCAGTCCTTCAGTGGTTCCTATTGGTCTTTGGTCTTTGTGTTTATCTCTAACAAAGCCATCTGGCCAAACTTTCACAAGGCTGCTTAGTACCTCAGTGGGCAGGGCCCCAGGTTCACTTGTTCATGTCAAAACTCTTAGTCACACAGTATTTATAGTTCTTTCTTCTAAAACTATAGGAACTTGGAAACAATAACTGTTGTAATAAAAACAGCAGGCCACAACAATAAAACAAGCATGTTACATTAATTAAGCCGCACAAAAAAAAGGTTATACTAATGCTCTGATTTAAACATGCAAAGTAGGGGAATTCGGAGTTAATGTCATCTTTAATACACACTGGCTGAGCTCGTCTATTGCAGAACATCTGAACAGAAAAAAAAAAAACCCTTTGTTTTGGCATTCCTAAGAATTTAAACCATAATCCTCCCTGAATTTTCTAAGGGTGTAGGATTTCAAAGTTGTGCCCAGTATATTAACCATAGCCTGTCCATTGACTTCAGTTACATTGGATTTTACAAATATCCAACTGCAGGAGTTAAGGGCATTTAAGTGATATGTTATGTGTTTAAATTCTTTCAAGACCATATCTTGCAGCCTATATTCAGGCAAAACTTGCCCTGAGTTCAGTGGGATACTTGCCTGAGTACACAAACAAAACATGCTTAAAATAGAATATAATTATCTATATAAAAAATAATTGGAGATATACCTATCTCCAAGAACTGGAAGGGACCTTAGAAAGTCATTAAGCCCAGCTGCCTGCCTTCACTAGTAGGACCAAGTACTGATTTTTGCCCCAGATCCCTAAGTGGCCCCCTCAAGGATTGAACTCATAACCCTGGGTGTAAGCAGGCCAATGCTCAAACCACTGAGCTATCCCTCCCACCCCATAGCTCTGTTTATATATAATATATGTTAATGTGACTGAAAATAGTTATTTTAATTTGTTAAATAGGTTTAAAAGCTGTAAATTCCTCCTTGTTTATCTGTTGTCTATTTCCTACTTTTTCATGGAAGTCTTTTTCAGTGGGAGCCACAATCGGCCAAACCTGTGGATGCAGCAGGTAAACAAACTGGCCCGGACCACCAGGGGCTTTCCCTGAACAAGCGTCGGACCAGCTTTGAGAAGCACTGATCTATACCATTCATGAGTAGCTTGATCATGTCTCCTTTCTAAGCTAGTAGCTGTAATTGTTTTAGTCTCTCCTCTAACCATTTTGCTTGCTCTTCTCATATCAGGAGCTTTTTGGTTTTTGCTGTCTTTTTTTGAGATGGGGTGACCAAAGCAGATCACAGTATTTAATTTAATCATAAATAATATTATGTCATGCCATAGACCAGGGGTCAGCAACCTTTCAGAAGCAGTGTGCCGAGTCTTCATTTATTCACTCTAATTTAAGGTTTCGCATGCTGGTAATACATTTTAACCTTTTTATAAGGTCTCTTTCTATAAGTCTATATTATATAACTAATCGATTGTATGTAAAGTAAACAAGGTTTTCAAAATGTTTAAGAAGTGTCATTTAAAATTAAATTAAAATGCTGATCTTATGCCGCCAGCCTGCTCAGCTCATTGCCAGCCTGGGGTTCTGTTCACCTGGGCCAGCAGCGGGCAGACCAGGGCCTGCGGCCGGGACTCCAGACTTGGATTGGGAGGTTTCAGGGGTCAGTGCAGGAGGGTGGCAGTGGGGGTTCAGGGATGAGGGCTGGGGTGTGTGGGGTGTAGGGCAGAAGGCTGGGTATAGGGGGGTCAAGGGTCAGGGCAGAGGGCTGGGGGTGGGGAGTGCATGGTAGAAGGCTGTGGGGGGGGTCAGAGCAGAGGGAGGGGGCTGTGGCGATGCAGAGCAGGGGGCTGGAGGGTTTGGGAGTGCAGGGCAGAAAGCTGAGTGTGTGGTGGGGGAGTCAGGGCAGAAGGCTGTGGGGGGGTTCAAGGGCCAGGGCAGAGGGCTGGGGGGTATAGGGACTGCAGGGCAGAATGCTGAGTGTGGGAGGGGTCAGGGCAGAGGGCTGGGGTGTGTGGGGGGTGTAGGACAGAAGACAGTGTGGAGGGGGATTAGGGCAGAGGGCTGGGGTGCTCGGCCCATAGGAGTGCGCTCAGGGCAGGGGGCTGGAAAAGATATGCCGGTTCCCCCGCCTTTCCCCAAGGCTTCGTCCCCACCTCTCTCTGTCCCCTCCAGGGAACTGCCCGCACACTGTTGCTCTTCTCCCCTCCCCCTCTCTAGGACCAGCAGCTGATTGGTGCAGGGAAGGAGAGGGGGCGGGGCAGGAAAGCACCACTCTGGGGGAAGAAGTGGGGGAGAGGGAAGCTTGGTTGCTGCAGAACCAAGCTTCTGCCTCCTGCCCCCGCAGGGGTGGATGGGGGGGGCAGGCTGAGTGGGGCTGGGGACCAGGACTGCGGCAGGCGGCTGCGTGCTGCTCAAAATCGGCATGCGTGCCGCAGGTTGCCAACCCCTGCCATAGACTGAAGTATTTACTGAATTCATACCTGTTCTGCTAACCTAAAGTTTTGTAAAGATCAGCTCTTAACATGTGACCCAATTTTCTGAGATGTCTTCAGTCTCAGAATCCATAGCAAGTATTTATTGTGTTTCAGCTATTATCTAGTTCAGTGTTTCCCAAACTTGGGATGCCGCTTGTGAAGGGAAAGCCTCTGGCAGGCTGAGCCGGTTTGTTTACCTGCCGCATCTGCAGGTTCGGCCGATCGTGGCTCCCACAGGCCGTGGTTTGCTGCTCCAGGCCAATGGGAGCTGCTGGAAGCGGCAGCCAGTACGTCCCTCAGCCTGCACTGCTTCCAGTAGCTCCCATTGGCCTGGAGCGGCGAACCGTGGGAGTGCAGGGCAGAAAGTTGAGTGTGGGAGTTGCAATCGGCTGGACCTGTGGACGGGGCAGGTAAACAAACTGGGGCTTTCTCTACACAAGCGGCATCCCAAGTTTGGGAAATACTGGTCTAGTTTGATGCCATGCTCTCTTTTGTTACTGTAGATTAAGGAATGGGAATCATTACATCGCATGCAAGCTTGGGAGCTGAAGCAGTCACTGAATTTAGCGAGTAAATAGGCTACACAAGTGACCCTGCAAACAACGTGAGACATATCTTGTGTTTCTCTTAAAGTAAATTCTACATAATGGCATAATGGTTATAAAGCAATGTGGGTGCGACCCTTAATTTTATATCATTGGAAAATTGGAAACTCCAGGACCCTAACATGGAACTATATCATAGAATCATAGAAGAGCAAGTTTGAAAGGGACTTCAGGATGTCATCTAGTCCAACCCCCTGCTCAAAGCACAACCAATCTCCAACTAAATCATCCCAGCCAGGGCTTTGTCAAGCCTGACCTTACAAACCTCTAAGGAAGGAGATACCACCACCACCCATTCCAGTGCTTCACAACCCTCCTAGTGAAAATTTTTTTTTCTTAATATCCAACCTAAACCTCCCTGTCATAGTATAATTCCCAAATTTGGACCTTAGCATCCAAAATATGGGTACTAGCATGAATTCCCCTAAGCTTAATTACCATCTTAGATCTGACAGGCTGCCTCCAATCAGGATTCTGAGTACCTGATAACCTCTGGTCTCCCCAAACCTTCCCTGGGGACCCCAAGACCCAAATTCCTTGAGTCTCACAACAAAGGGAAATAAACCATTCCCTCCCCTCTCTTTACCTCCTCTCAGATCTTTCCCACCCTGGGTAAACTAGGAGATCACCGTGATTCAATTCCTTGAATCACCACATAGAGAGGAATGATACCTTCCCCCAGAGGCAATCCAGATTCAAGCTCTGTGAATCTAAAACAAAGGGATTCCACCCTTCCCCCCCCTTCTCCTTCCCTGTTAAGTACAGACTTAATTCCCTTGAGCCTCAACAAGGGGAAAAAATCAGGCAGGTCTTAAAAGCAAAACTTTTAATAAAAAGAAAGAAAATATAAAAAGGTCTATCTCTGCAATTTAGATGGTAAAAGGTTACAGGGTTTTTCAGCTTATAGACAATAGAAAGAAAGCTTTCTCCAGCAGAATTACAATTTAAAGTACTTTTACCCAAATACACATTAAAACTCTACCAGCCAGATACACAGTTGCAAATACAGAAAAACAATTAAAAAGACTAAACTGTCTTTCTACTTTTGTACTTACAAAATTGGAACAGAAGATTAGAGAGCCTGTAGGTATGTGTGGTCACTCTCAGAGCCTAGAGAGAACAAAGCAAAACCCAAAAACTACAAACAAAGGCTTCCCTCCACCTAGATTTGAAAGTATCCTGTTTCCTGATTGGTCCTCTGGTCAGGTGTTTAGGTCCGTTTGTTAACCCTTTACAGGTAAAAGAGACATTAACCCTTAACTATCTGTTTATGACATTCCCACACTGCAACTTGAGACCATTACTCCTTGTTCTGTCATCTGCTACCACTGAGAACAGTCTAGATCCATCCTCTTTGGAACCACTTTTCAGGTAGCTGAAAGCAGCTATCAAATCCTCCCTCATTCTTCTGTTCTGCAGACTAAACAATCCCAGTTCCCTCAGCCTCTCCTCATAAGTCATGTGCTCCAGCCCCCTAATCATTTTTGTTGTTCTCTGCTGCACTCTTCCCAATTTTTCCACATCCTTCTTCTAGTGTGGGCCCCAAACTGGACACAGTACTCCAGATGAGGCCTCACCAATGCTGAATAGAGGGGAATGATCACGTCCCTCAATCTGCTGGCAATGCTCCTACTCATACAGCCCAAATTGTCATTAGCCTTCTTGGCAACAAGGGCACACTGTTGACTCATATCCAGCTTCTCATCCACTGTAACCCCTCAGTCCTTTTCTGCACAACTGCTGCCTAGCCACTTGGTCCCTAATCTGTAGCAGTGCATGGAATTCCTCCATCCTAAGTGCAGGATTCTGCAGCACTTGTCCTTATTGAACCTCATCAGAATTCTTTTGGCCCAATCTTCTAATTTGTCTAGGTCCCTCTGTATCCTATCCCTACCCTCCAGCACATCTACCACTCCTCCCAGTTTAGTGTCATCTGAAAACTTGCTGAGGGTGCAATCCATGCCATCCTCCAGATCGTTAATGAAGATATTGAACAAAACTGGCCCCAGAATCGACCTTTGGGGCACTCCGCTTGATACTGGCTGCCAACTAGACATGGAGCCATTGATCACTACCTGTTTAGCCCGATGATCTAGCCATCTTTCTATTCACCTTATAGTCCATTCATCCAGCCCTTACTTCTTTAACTTACCGGCAAGAATACTGTGGTAGACCTTATCAAAAGCTTTGCTAAAGTCAAGGAATAATACGTCCACTGCTTTCCCCTCATCCACAGAGCCAGTTATCTGATCACAGAAGGCAATTAGGTTAGTCAGGCATGACTTGCCCTTGGTGAATCCATGCTGTCTGTTCCTGATCACATTCCTCTCCTCAGAGTGCTTCAAGGATTACTTCACTATTGAATCAGAGGGAAGACTGCCAGTTACTGAAAAATTTGCTCTTACGTCCTATAGCATCAAGTTTTCACTTGTATTTTTCCATTCAAATATTAGCTTATCCTTATTATTATTTGTATTGCAATAGCATCTGGGTCTTAGTCAGGGATCAGGGCCTCAGGTGTTGGACTGTACATGCACTTCATGAAAAAAAACAATCCTTAAGTTAGCAAAGAATATTATCTCAGTTTTTACAAATGAGGAACTAAGTCATAGAGATTAACTGACTTGCCCAAAGTAATGACACAGGAAATCTGTGGCAGAGCTAGGAATTGAACATAAGTCCCTCCTCTTATGACGTAACCACTATACCGTTCTTTCTTTCTCCCAGCCCTCCTTAGCTTGTGGGACCCCATCCTGAAGTCTCATGGCTGCAATTTTCTGTTAATTTCTGTTGCAAGATTCCCTTAAGTAAGGATGCAAATTTGTTTGTTATTTAGGCAATGAAAAAAGCCAATGATAACCATTAAATAAATGCTGCTTTGAAATGCTGCAAACACAAGTGAGAGTTTAAACTGTCACATGAAAATGCAGAGTTAACTGTATGGTTATTAAAAACCAGGCCATATTTTCCAGGCATTTTTATTTGTGAGGTCTCCTTGAAGTAACTTATAAAACTTGGGAACCTAGGCAACTTTTCTCTGGTGAATATATAACCACAGCAGCTGATACTGGTAAAATAGGTTACATGAAGTCTTGGAAATGACTGCTCGATTTGACCAGAATTTATTGCCTGAGTAATATGCAGAAACAGTAAAACAGCAAAGCACAACTTTCCATCTGTACTGCATTATGCCATACAGAAGAACTATTTTTTATTTGAAATGGTGGTAGTCCTGTAGACCTTCATGCTTTGATATCCTATGCTGCCACACATGATATGATAGAGTATAAACAGATTGACTATAAATCTGAATCTTTACAGTTTTGAAAGCTGAAACATTCCAGCACTCACTTCCCACCAGCCATGCCTTCTAAAGTGTATGCTAGGTCAAGTGTTTCCATTTTTTTAAAATGGAAAGCAAAGATTGTTACAGCCGAAATCTGCAGAGACCTAGAGAAGAAATAGTCCAGATAAGGGGCAGATTCCAAAAGCATGGTAAAAATAGATGTCTTTAAAAAATAATAGTTTGCAACTTTAAAGAGTTAACTTGCTGTTTCTATTCTAAAGCTGATTATTAGGCAGCTTGCCTTCTCAAAAGGCCATGAAAGCTTCAGCACAAGTGGTACTGAAGGAACAGTATCCTCCTTTATCTCTAGCCATTTTTAACTAGAGAAAGCAGGTTAAACCAGATGGCCTTCCATTCTTAAAAGGGATTTTAACAGCTTTTTTGTTTTTGAAAGTTTGATCTTTGGCCAAAAACATCATTTTTTTTTAAGACCAGAACTTTTAGGAATTAAATGGACTTTGTAACTTAATCAGCTCTCTGCACTTCAAAACTACCCCTCGTTTTTTTCATTAAAAAGATGCATTATGGGTCAAATTTAATGCTGACTTGCACCGTGTATAAATCAAGGGGATTCACAAATTGTAACCAGATTCTAATGCATTTAATAATGCTGAGGAGTGCCTTGGTCTACAAGAGCTCCCAATGACTTCCACAGGGCTATTAGGATGAAAGGTATTATTCATCAGGAGTATGGCTATTGGCATATGGCCCATTGGCAGCAGAAACTAGGTGACATATATGAAAGATAAATTAAGGAAGAAAAAATATACATATTTATAGATACCACCATGTTACTATCCCTCCTGAGTGAAGAAATAAGACAGCAGTAATTTGTATATGTAAGGGGAAAAACCCAGGTACTGTTGTAATATTGTAGCATCACCATAGTGCTGGTACATGGATATGGTTGACATGGCTCTTCCCATTCTAACCTCCTATTTTCCGTCACTTTGCTGCCTGCCCTGACCCAGGGCCTGGGCTTATTGCTACTGTTTATACTGCCAGTGCTCAGCCTTGCCTGAGCGCCGGACTCACTGTTGCCCTGCCCTGACCCAGGGCCTGGGCCTATTTCTTTTGTACTGTGGATGCTCAGCCCTGCCTAAGGGCCTGAGCACCGGACTCACTGTTGCCCTGCCCTGACCTATTTCTGGGCCTATTTCTGTTGTACCGCTGTGACTCAGCTCCTGCCTGAGGGCCTGAGCACTCGAGCACCCGACTCATTATTGCCCCTTCCTGACACAGGGACTGGGCTTACAGTGCTTATTCCAGTTACCGCAAGGGCCGCCAGGAAAGACTCCCACGGCCAGACTAATTCCCCAAACCTCAGCAGTGTGCAGTGAGCCGGTGTGGCTCCCCGCCGCCCCGGAGAGGGTCAAGCCCCGGCCAGCACCTCTAATAATAACAAATGAAAGGGATCAAGAGAATCAGTAGACTCTATATATCAGAACTGCTTTGCCACAACCTGCTCAAGAATCTTTCCCAAAGAGGGAAGTTCAGAGACATGATGATAGTTGGTTAGATTGCTGGAGTCAAAATCTAGTTTCTAGAGTCTTTCAACTCCATTCTTTCTGGGAAGCTGGCATTAAATTTCTCAATCATCAACAATGAATCATCACATCCTCTCCATCTACAGCAGGTGGTGTTCTCATCAATCTATCCATTTCAGGGTAAAGGCCACAGCAGGGACAGACACATCTGAGAGGTGAATGCATGGCTGCACAGGCAGTATTGACATAAGGGCTTTGGCTTCCTCAACCATGAGATGGGGTTCCATGAATGAAGACTGCTGGGCAGAGATGAGTCCACTGACAAAGAACAGGAAGAGCATTTTGGGACACTGACTTACCAACCTGGTGAAGATGGCTTTAAACTAGATTCAAAGAGTACCATGACTAAATCCCACATGTAAATTTGGGATGGGGGGTTAAGATGACCTGGGCAAAAGGCCAAAAGTTGGGAGAGAGATGGGAAATTACAATAGAGTTATAGGAGAGACAAGAGAGAGAGAAAAAGTGAGGCAATCTGCTGAACATCTTAGATGTCTATACAATAATGCAAGGAATATGGGGATTAAACAGGAAGAACTGAAAGTCCTAGTATGCAAACATAATTATGACTTAATCAGCATCAGAGACTTGGTGAGATGAATCACACAAATGGAATACTGGTGTAAAAAAGAATAGTCTCTTCAGGAAGGCTAAACAGGGAAAAAAGCGAGGAGGTTTGCATTGTATAGCAAGAATGTGAACACTTGCTCTGAGGCCCAGAAAGAGGTTAGATGAAAACAAGTTGAAAGTGTCTGGGTGAAGATAAAAGGAGAGAGGGAACAGAGATGATGGCATGGTAGAGGTTGACTGTAGATAACAAATCATGAAAAAGAGATGGGTGAGTAATTTCTAGAACAAATAATGGAAGTTTCCAAAGCCCAGGGCCTGATGGTAATGGGTACTTAAACTACTCGGATATCTGTTGGAAAAGTAATATTCCAGGACACAGATGGCTCAACAAGTTTTTAGAAGCGTTGGGTACAACTTTTTTTGTTTCAGAAGGTGGAGGAGGTAACTATGAAGGCAATTTTATATTTGATTCTTACTAATAAGGAGGAACTGGTTGAGAATCTGAAGGTGGAAGGCAATTAGGGTGAAAGTGGTCACAAAATGATAGCGTTCATGATTCTAAGGAAGGGAAGGAGTGAAAGCTCCTGCTCCAGACCTTACCTTACCATGAACTTTAGAATCCAGCTCCTGACCTTGGTTCATCCTCACTTCACTGCTTGCCTTCTACCTACAACTTGGTGCCTGATGCTGACATTCTGGTATCCTGACCTTGCTTGACCCTGATTGGGCTCTACATCTCCTGATCACAACTTGGTAATTGACTAGTGCATGCTGGCTGCTCACAGCCCAGGCCAGACAGTTATAAAGATAATGGTAATAAATTGTTCTCCATGTTCACTGAAGGTAGGACAAGAAGTAATGGGCTTAGTTTGCAGTCAGCAAAACTTAGGTTACATATTAAGATTTTTTTTTCTAACATTAGGATAGTTAAGCAGAGGAACAAGTTACCTAAGGAGGCTGTGGAATCTCCATCAGTGGTGGGTTTTATGAACAGGTTAGACAACACACCTCTGGGGATGTTCCCTGTGTACTTAATTCTGCCTCAGCATGGGGGAGATGATGGTGAGGATTAGAGGACCTCTTGAGGCTCCTTCCAGCCTACATTTCTATGATTCTTACCATTTCAGCTGGAGAACTCTCACATCTCGGTGAATTAGAGTGCTTAAAATTCAGGAAAATATTGCAGATCACTTTTTAGTTTTCTATCTATATATAATGTCTCCATATAGCCAATACCACAGTCTTGCTGATGTGGCAGCCCAGCAAACTGAAGTGGCTCCCTGCTGCTATTCCTTAAACATGGATAGCTGGTTCTGCCATGATGGCATGTAGTGATGGCATGGCCTATTTACATTTTCCATCCACCCGCCATCCTACCGTTCCTCACAGTTGTCAGTAACAAAGAAACATTTCTCCATCAAAATATCTCCCTCTGCAATTTTCCTCAGTCAGTGAGAGCACCTTACTGGTCACAGAGTATCAGTCACACAATGAAGGGGGAAATGACAGTGCTCTGGCCACACTCCTTATGAAATATCTAGGGAGAAGGGATAGAACTGACCCATATACAAAGAAAAAGGCGGGTGAAGTAATATCTTTTATTGGACCAACTTCTGTTGGTGGGAGAGACAAGCTTTGAAGTCACGCAGAGCTCTTCTTCAGGTTTGGGAAAGTACCAAGAGTGTGACAGCTAAATACAAGATTGAACAGCTAGTTTAGCATAAGTAGTTAAACATAAGATTGAACTTTACCATATGCAAAGGGAATTCTCAGCTAGTCACTTTAGATGATTTTAAATGTCTTTCAAGTCTGCTTGAATAATGCAAAGCAGACTTAACAGGGCCAAGAATCCAGCCCAGAAAGAATAAGCAAAATGATCAAGGTCACACAAGTTTGTGGCAGAGCTGGAAATGGAAGCCAGGACTCTCAGTCCCTTTTGGGCCATTACCCCCTCTTCCAGAGCCAGAAGGCTTTTTTTTTTTAATAAACCAACAGAACTATGAATGGTATGTACAGCTTTTGTGTCACATGAACATTAGGGTAGTTGAGTACTTTCCTTTTTGACCTCAGATTAAACCTGTGTATTATATCAACAACAAACAGTAGGATCTTAATCACTCTTAGCTGCCAAAATGCCCAGCAAATTATATATGGGACTAGATCTGGAGATTACTAACGAGAGTATAATAAATGCCTTTGTGTATATGTGAAAATTTAGTGCCATACAGCACAAATGGGTGTGCTTTTAATTTTGTTCCTAAACATAGAATTTAAGAAGCACATTATTCAGGGAATTATAAATGAGATTAACCAAAATAATTGTGAACCAATGAGTGATTAATGACTTACCATTAATGGCACAAAAATAGAGCAACATAATCAGGCTGTACATATTTCACATTCGCAAAGCATGCATATGCTATACCCATTAAAGCTGACAGGTTACTTAACATTCAATTGTGCATTGTGGAGTCACAATCTATTGTCTTGGTAGCCCAATGCACTGCCATATGGGGAATTTTCCCTTTCCTAAGCAGATGGAGACTAAGCATGTCACAGACAAAATGTGTTTGGTCTCTGGAGGGAGGATGTTGGCTGCTTTGTTCTTAGACTGTTAGGCTTGCCAGCCCTTCTGCTCAGGTTGGGAGTGTTCATTTCCCAGTGATATTTAACCATCTATTGAGTAGAGCTGTAGAAGCAAGGAAAAAAACAGCCTTCCCAGAGACCAGGAACTGGAGTATGACAGTTGCCATGTAACTCAGGATGTATCTGGTGGTAAGACAGCAAATTAAATCTTCCCAACTTTGCAGGTGTCCCTTACCAAGCTCCCCCAGGCAGTTCTGTTGAAAGGAGCAGAATTATTCCCTCTCTCCTTAGAATAGGGCATGATGCCTCTCCACAAACCTTGTGCATGGTCAGGTGTGGCCAGGGCCATCTCCACAGATGACCTGGGCCTACTAGTCCATTCCCAGGCACTCCCTCTGGTAGAAACTTTCTGGGATCCTATTTAAACAACTAACAAAATCGTCCAAAGCCCAAGATTTAGTGGTGATGGGGGACTTCAACTATCCAGATATATGTTGGGAAAATAACACAGCTGGGCACAAACCATTCAATAAGTTCTTGGACTGCATTGCAGACAACTTTTTATTTCAGAAGATTGCAAAAGCTACTGAGGGGAAGCTGTTCTAGACTTGATTTTAACAAATAGGGAGGAACTCATTGAGAATTTGAAAGTAGAAGGAAGCTTGGGTGAAAGTGATCATGAAATCATAGAGTTTGCAATTCTAAGGAAGAATAGAAGGAAGTACAGCAAAATAGAGACAATGGATTTCAGGAAGGCGGATTTTGGTAAGCTCAGAGAGCTGATAGGTGAGCTCCCATGGGAAACAAGACTGAGGGGAAAAACAACTGAGGAGAGTTGGCAGTTTTTCAAAGGGATACTATTAAGGGCCCAAAAGCAAGCTATTCCGCTAGGTAGGAAAGATAGAAAATGTGTCAAAAGACCCTTGGCTTAACTGCGAGATCTTGCAAGGTGTAAAAAATAAAAAGGAGTCATATAAAAAATGGAAACTAGGCAAACAACACAGGAATGCAGGGACAAGATTAGAAAGGCAAAGGCACAAAATGAGCTCAAACTGGCTACAGAAATAAAGGGAAACAAGAAGACTTTTTATCAATACATTAGAAGCAAGAGGAAGACCAAGACTAGGGTAGGCCCACTGCTCAGTGAAGAGGGAGAAACAGTAACAGGAAACTTGGAAACGGCAGAGATGCTTAATGACTTCTTTGCTTCGGTCTTCACTGAGAAGTTTGAAGGAATGCCTAACATAGTGAATGCTAATGGGAAGGGGGTAGGGTTAGAAGGTAAAATAAAAAAAGAACAAGTTAAAAATCATTTAGAAAAGTAAATGCCTGCAAGTCACCAGGGCCTGGTTAAACGCACCCTAGAATACTCAAGATGCTAATAGAGGAGGTATCTGAGCCTCTAGCTATTATCTTTGGAAAATCATGGGAGACAGGAGATATTCCAGAAGACTGGAAAAGGGCAAATATAGTGCCCATCTACAAAAAGGGAAATAAAAACAACGCAGGAAACTACAAATCAGTTAGTTTAACTTCTGTGCCAGGGAAGATAAAGGAGCAAGTAATTAAGGAAACTACAAACACTTGGAACGTAGTAAGGTGATAGAGAATAGCCAGCATGGATTTGTAAAGAAGAAATCATGTCAAACCAATCTGATAGCTTTCTTTGATAGGATAACAAGTCTTGTGGATAAGGGAGAAGTGGCGGATGTGGTATAACTAGACTTTAGTAAGGCACTTGATACGGTCTTGCATGATATTCATATCAATAAATTAGACAAATACAACTTAGATGGGGCTACTATAAGGTAGGTGCATAAATGACTGGATAACCATACTCAGAGAGTAGTTATTAATGGTTCCCAATCCTGCTGGAAAGGTATAACAGGTGGGGTTCTGCAGGGGTCTGTTTTGGGGCCGGCTCTGTTCAATATTTTCATCAACGACTTAAATATTGGCATAGAAAGTACGCTTATTAATTTTTCAGATGATACCAAACTGGGAGGGATTGCAACTGCTTTGGAGGATAGGGTCATAATTCAAAATGATCTGAACAAATTGGAGAAATGGTCTGAGGTAAACAAGATGAAGTTTAAAAAAGACAAATGCAAAGTGCTCCACTTAGGAAGGAACAATCAGTTCCACACATACAGAATGGGAAGAGACTGTCTAGGAAGGAATATGGCAGAAAGCGATCTAGGGGTTATAGTGGACCACTATATATGAGTCAACAGTGTGATGCTGTTGCAAAAAAAGCAAACATGATTCTGAGATGCATTAACAGGTGTGTCGTGAGCAAGACATGAGAAGTCTTTCTCCCACTCTACTCTATGCTGGTTAGGCCTCAACTGGAGTATTGTGTCCAGTTCTCGGCACCGCATTTCAAGAAAGATGTGAAGAAATTGGAGAGGGTCCAGAGAAGAGCAACAAGAATGATTAAAGGTCTTGAGAACATGACCTACGAAGGAAGGCTGAAAGAATTGGGTTTTGTTTAGTTTGGAAAACAGAAGGCTGAGAGGGTACATGATAGCCGTTTTCAGGTATCTTAAAGGGTGTCATAAGGAAGAGGGAGAAAACTTGTTCACCTTAGCCTCTAAGGATAGAACAAGAAGCAATGGGCTTAAACTGCAGCAAGGGAGGTCTAGGTTGGACATTAGGAAAAAGTTCCTAACTGTCAGGGTGGTTAAACGCTAGAATAAATTGCCTAGGGAGGTTGTGGATTCTCCATCTCTGGAGATATTTAAGAGTAGGTTAGATAAACGTCTATCCGGGATGGTCGAGACAGTATTTGGTCCTGCCATGAGGGCAGAGGACTGGACTCAATGACCTCTTGAGGTCCTTTTCAGTCTTAGAATCTATGAATCTATGAAATCTATTAACCTTTTCTGGGAATCACTACAAAGCCAGAGCAGATACAACATGCATCCCTTCTGGCCCATCCTGTCCAGCAGCTGTCCACTGCTGCAGAGGTAGCAAACCCTTCCTCACTTCCGCACATGGAGGGGTTTCCCCTATGCATATATCTATGAGAGAGAATGATCCTACACCTGGGGATTATTCTGCAACCCCAGAAGCTCTTGTGAATACTAAAGGAACGCACAGTGCAACACAGATGTGTTCATAGTGGCTAATACATGCCAGGATAATATATGGTGTGTGATGTACGGGATATGCAGAGACAGAAGAACACAGGGCCAAGAGCACTTTATGTCCGTGAATGTAAATTTTGTATCCACACAGGGCTCTAGAGATCAGAATAGCTCCTCACCAGGGCTCCATGGTGAAGAGAAAGGAAATGGATCTTAGTCCAGTGCTCCTTCTCATAACCTATATGGGAAGAAGACCCCAGTCTGCAAGGTATGGGAGTGACCAGGTGTTTGTTTTCCCCTCCTCCCTGGCCCCTAAGGAAGGATGGAAGATCTCTGGCTGGCCAACAGAGTAGCTAGGTCTAAAGATGAGATATAAAGTAACAGACACTTTCCCCAGATGCTTTGCTTTTGCAATACAAGGGATGCACAGTGCCTGTACCAGCCCTAGCCCACATTCTCTCTGCTACCATTGCTGCTTCTAGTCCAGTGGTTCTCAACCTTTCCAGACTACTGTACCCCTCTCAGAAGGCCGATTTGTCTTGTATACCCCAAATTTCACCTCACTTAAAAACTACTTGCTTACAAAAATCAGACATAAAAATACAAATGTGTCACAGTACACTATTACTGAAAAATTGCTTACTTTCTCATTTTTATCATATAATTATAAAATAAATTGCAACACTCCCCCCCCCCAGGTTGAGAAATGCTGATATATTATAAAGAGCAATATAAACAAGTTATTATCTATATGAAATTTTGGTTTGTACTGACTTTACTAGTGCTTTTCATGTTAGCCTATTGTAAACTAGGCAATATCTAAATGAGTTGACATACCCTCTGGAAGACCTCTGTGTGTCAGGGGTATGTGTACCCATCAAGACAAGAAATTACAAAGTGATACAGTCTGCAGAAACAAATGCTCTTTCAAGCTCTGTAGTACCTCTGTCTGAGGATTTTCTTCTGATTTGCTCTCCATCCACACAATCTTCCCATGGTAACATTCCATACAGCAAACTGACTTGCCCTTTGTGCTGCAGTTTCTCTCTGTTCTAGACCCTCCCATGCACAAGCATGCACACACGTATACTCACCTCTCTTCACTGTGACCATACTCTCTTTTCACAGGAAAAGGGGCTCACAGATATGCTGTGCTGAGAGTGAAATGCTTTTTTGCTGGCAGTGAAATTTGTTAATGCAACGGAAAAAAATGCAATTTTCATGTGTCCCTCACTGACAGGAAAAAAGTTCCATGTTACCAGTTTAATTTCCCATATACACTATTATTTTTTTCTTTTGTGCAAAGTTCTGTTAAAAATAGTGAACAAAGAGCAGGGGCAGCTCTAGGTATTTTGCCACCCCAAGCTCTGCAGGCAGGCTGCCTTGGGCAGCTTACCTGTGGGAGATCCCCGGTCCCGAGGATTCAGTGGCACGCCTGTGGGAGGTTCGCCGAAGCCGCAGAACCAGCAGACCCTCCGCAGGCATGCCTCTGAAGGCAACCTGTCTGCCGCCTTCGCGGCGACCGGCAGAGCGCCCTCTGTGGCTTGCCACCTCAGGCACGCGCTTGGCATGCTGGTGCCTGGAGCCGCCCCTGACGAAGAGTCAGATCCAGATAGCTTCACTCAGATTTGGATAGCACCTGACTCTCCAAATAGCCCCACTGAGTTCAGTGCAACAATTTGTAGAGGAAGGTACAATTCAACATGAGTTGGAATGGAGTATATGGCCCTCAGTCAGCTGTGCCTCCTGTTCACTAATTACTTTACTTTTATACTGCAGTAGTATTCTGAAATGGGCTTTATTAGCGCCCTGTCCTGCAACTGGTTCTGTTCAAGCAGACAATCATGCTTGTGTGGAGCTCCATTGACAGCAGTGAAGCACCACATGGTCTTAGGTATGCATGTACATCCTATTGCAGCACTGGGGCCTCAGGTTGTGAATTTAAGGTCAGGGACTACGGGCTCAATTCAGAGCTGGTATAAATTGGTGTATTCCATTGAAGTAAGTGGAACTACACCAGTTTTCATCAGCTCAAGAGTTTCTCTGGCACAGGGTCGAGCACATTGATGAGATTCCTTCACTAATAACTGTGCATTTGAATGATAGTCAGTGATAAAAGAGAAACAAATTCAGCCTTCAGATGCATGCAGAGACTTTACTCACTTCAGTGGGAGCCACATATACTCTTCTAGGGCCACGTCCAGACTAGGAATTAAAATCGATTTTAGATACGCAACTTCAGCTACGAGAATAACGTAGCTGAAGTCGAATTTCTAAAATCGAGGTACTCACCAGTCTGGACGGCGCCGCATCGATGTCCGCGGCTCTCCGTGTCGATTCCGGAACTCCGTTCGGATTGATGGAGTTCCGGAATCGATGTAAGCGCGCTCGGGGATCGATACACCGCGTCCAGACTAGACGCGATATATCGATCCCCGAGCAATCGATTTTAACCCGCCGATGCCGCGGGTTAGTCTGGACGAGGGCTAGGAGAGACAATTGACTCTTGCTAATCCAAAACTTTTTTTTTTTTTTTTTGCAAAAGCAGCCTTTTTAGCACAAAATGCTATTAGTTACATCACACAGAATGAAATATGCGCTTTGCTTTGAATGCTTGTAAATCTGCTAATGAAGGATCCAATTTATATTTAAATTACTTGTATAGTTGCTGGGGGGGAGAGGATTTTTTTTTTTATCTATATGTTTGTTGGTGCTATATGAGCAAACTGAACCATCTGAACTTAACTAATTTGTAAATTTTTATTGTTAGCCTTTTTGGTTGCAGTTTTAATGAAGTATTAACTGAACAGCCCAGTGTAACACACTGAGGTGTTTAAAATGTGCTAACACATACTTCAATATATACATGTACATTAAAAAGAGCTGTTGGAAAACTATGGAACAAATGGTTGTAAGAGAAACAGAGAGATGGAAAGGGGCTCTGACCTGGAGCTGGGTTGGACTGGAAATGTTTTTTACCTACAGATTCCCAAGGGCACTAACATATCATCTGCTTTTGGTTTGGTTACTCAACTACCTATTTATGCACAAATGAGAAGTGAATATCCACTACCTCAGCTATATTTCCAATTAAATAGTGTTCATTCTAGGGCTGAAAGTAGAAAGGCAGTTGTAAAGCCTTTGTAAAAATTATACAGCCTCATGGGTCTCTGAAATAGGATGAAGGACAAAAGAGAAACGTTATAGAGATGAAACAAGAGAAAACTTGTAAAATGTGAGACATGAATTCTCCCCTTAAGTATATATTTTTTAAAATTTCTTTTCATTTTAAGTGAATGTTGATCTCACGAAAGATGACAATTTGACAGCTTGGAGAATGGGAATGTATTTACACCATAAGTAAATCTTGGGCAATTATAGTAGCTTTTTCCCCTAGATAACACATTCAGTTTGCTCCAGTCATCCCCTAAAGAAACCAAGACCGTTTAAACATGGGCTCCAATGCTTTGCTGAATAGGGGATTGATTTAAGCATGTTCCAAAAATTAAGCATTTGCTTAAGCACTTTGCTGACTTGGGGCCCAAATAACAGGGAAAGAAGGTAATATGGTGTCTTATCCATCAGTCTTTGACCTCTTAACTGATACTACTAACAACAGGAATTTCATATGTTTATTGGGCAGCAGTTCTTTATTTGTGATAGCACCAAGAAAGGTTTCATCCCCTGTAGAATCTTCTGTTTTAAAATAGCTGTGAAATCTGAATTACAAACTATACAGTGCTAGTAGTTTATATCATATATTGTACAGAAATTGATCTCAAAATTATATGTTAGTTACTTACAGAAGATGTTAATTTGGTTGTGTATCAATAACCAACAATGAAATTTCTTAATTTTGGTACGGCATTCATTTCCTTGGCCTTACTACTGTCTAACAAGATGACAGTAAGCAATATGCAGCAGCAGGGTTCCCATTAACACTTAGTGAAATTCTCAGACTTTCATGGGAAACAGAAATCTGAACTCAATACTTGGAATGTCCTGTAAATGAAAGTGAAACTGGTTTAAAAATACCATTTAAAAATATTATCACTTACGTTATTGAGTCTGCACATTATGTGAGGACCAGAAAGAGCTTTGCAATTTTTATAAATTTCAGTTCAGCTTCAGATTAGCAGTTATCTCTTTAATGTGCCAATCACCAGGGTATGTGCTTGTATAGTGCCTAGACTTTGGGGCCTCATTTCCACTGGGATATGTGGGTAGTGGTCTCGCATTATAAAGCTATCTAATAAACATTCTAGTATCTTGCAGGTCATCTTTCTATTTGCACCTGTTAGTTTTATATATTAAATGTAATTCTGTTTCATAATATGATGCATGGCACTTTTTTGCCTGGATTTTTTGTTTGAATGTCCCAAGCCATGTGAGTATTGTTCTCAGTGATATGCAAAGAGTCAGAGTTCCACTATTATTATTCATCTTTCTGAATTAATGCTTAGTCTTTCTATTCTCTTAATTGAAAGTTATCTCTTCAAAGAGTGGTCATTTCAGTTCATTCCAAGTTTTAGTAGCCAGTAAAAAGGTTGCAGACCCATACTTTAGCCATATCTAATTAATCAAAAGTACATGCTAATTGTATGCTGAACACTTAAATGTCTGCTCTGCCAGAAAGAGACCTCTGACTCTGTATCTTGCTGGCTCACAATTCATTTAACAGTGAGAGAGATTGTATGGAATGTGATGTAATACAGACAGCTCACTTAACTCCTTTAAAAATGTAGATTACCACAATCAGTTAAAATAAGCATCCAAATGTTTTAACCACAGAGAATCAGTTCTGGACCACTGGTTTCCCACACTTTTCTTAAGCTTATCCAAACCACTTTGCTCTAGAACTCAGATGTGTGTTTAAAAAAAGTTTTGGATTTAATGGAGGAAAAACCCCTTCATGTGTTGTTGGGGAATGGGGCTGACTGGGAAGTGCTGGGCATATGAGCTGCACTAGCCAACAGCTATCTAAGTCAATTATATAGCTCCTGTCCCTGTAATATCTGAGCACCTCACAATCTTTTAAAGTGTTTATCCTCGCAGAATCCTTATGAGATAGGGCAGTGCTTATTATCTGCATCTTACAGACGGGAACTGAAGCACGGAGGCCCAGATCCACACAGCTACTTAGGCTCTTAAGTCCCAGATGTAGGCATCACTGCGATCCACACATCTCCCACTCGGCTACCATGGACACCTGTACTCTGCGCCTAAGTTTTTGCTGTAAAAGTTCCCTAGGTGCTTACCTTTCTGCCTCTGGGCATGTAAACTGCTGCCTCCCTCCAGGTATCTGGATGCCTATTTTCTACCTAAGCCACCACAGGATCCATGAACTGGATGGGAGATGAACATTCCTCTGCCTATCTCACCCATAGGGCTTGATATGGTAGGCAGACTCAGAGGCCATCTGACAGATCTGTCCCATTCAAAATCTGGCCAAAAGAAGTTGTGGTGTGGTCCCCACTCACCTTATCACTTTTACCCCAGCACTTAGAGCACACACCTGGGATGTGTGAGATGCAGGCTCAATTCCTCTATATATTTAGTGGGCAGAAAGGATTTGAACAGGGGTCTCCCCACCTATCAGGAGAGAGGTTTTACCACTGAACTATGGGATATTCCAATGTGTGGCTTCCTCAGTCTCTCCTTCTGAAACTGTTCCACATTAAATAAATACTTAGTCTTTGGTCCAGTGAGAGAGAGAGAGCGAATGACTCTAGAGCTCTGGTGGTTAGGGCACCCGCCTAGCAGGTGGAAGACCCAGGGCCCAGTCACCCTGCTCCAGTGATTATTTAAGTATTTCTACACAGTGGGGATAGTTTCTACTGCAGAGACTGAGGGAGCCACACACCAGATTATCTCATAGCTCAGTGGTTAGAGTGCTGTACAGCGAGGTGGGAGAAAAGTTATAAGGTAGACAGCACCATCTGTTCCTCCTCCAGCTGTTTTGTGTGGAATGAGGAAGACACTTAAGAAACAACTTAAGCACTTAAGCCACCTGACTCCAGCAAAAGGGTTCCCAACTGTGGCTACCTAGCAGAGATCGCTGTTTCCCACCCTGCAGCCAAGACTCTGGTGCCTGTTTATGGGGAGGGATAGGGCTCAGGACACACCCCTTTCATTGACATCTCCTGTAGGTGGCTTGCTGCCTACTCGGCTGTGTTTTATGGATCATATTCTTAGGTGCCTATCTTTCCACATTAATTGTGTAGGGAGTCTTGGTGCCTAATTCAGGCTTTGTGGATTGCAGTATTGTTCCTGTAATTATCTAGTTGCCCATATGGTAGGCATTGTGATGCCCAAGTCCTGCCGTGGATCCAGGCCAGAGACATTAAATGACTTGCCCCAGGAAATTTGTGGTGGAGTAGGAATTTAATCAGGTCTCCCACAGCTCAGGCTAGCATTATAACCACTGAACTATCCTTCTCCTGGGTAGACTTTTCAGCTTTCTGCTGCCTCAGGAAAGGTTGCATTTCCATGATCCAGACATTTTCTCTGTCCAACTACTAAAACTCCTATCATAGGCTTCAGGTATCATAGTCTGGGGGAGGCTGTGCCTCCCCAAATAACCTTGAGTGGCCCTGCCCATGCTCCGCACCTAGGCCCATTCCTGCAGTTCCTTCTCAGTTACTGCTCTTCTATAGCCCAGGCTGGGCAGGGCAGAGGCAGGCCAGCCTGCTGCCAGGACTTGGGGCAGCTGGCACTGGGGCTAGGGCTGCTCCATCCACCCAGCACCTGGGGTGCTGGGACCATGCTGCCCAGCCACCCAGTGCTTCGGGTCTGGGGTTGGAGTTGGGAGACTGCCCAGAGCTCCGGGGCTGGGGCTGAACTCTGGGGCTGGGGGTGCCGGGCAGCCTGGGGCTAGAGTGGGGGGCTGTGGGGGGTGGAGTGTGTGCGTGCTCTGGCCTCCTGCAAAAGGGGAAGGTGAAGGGTGGGGCCTTGGGCAGAAGGAGAGGGGCCTCCCCCAACAGCTGGTTCACCAGCCGTCCATGACTGATGTCCAGGTCCTCGCTATCCAGGCCAAATTAAAACTCCCAGTAAGGCCCTCATTAAGTTAATGGGTACCAAAAGGAAGAGAATATTTAGCCTTTGTAACTTGATGTTGTAGACTTTACAGTGAAAATTTTCTTACCATGATACTAGAGATTATATTTAAATACTTTTGGTATTACTTTCTCCCATGTAGTTCTTAAATTATCTGCATTTTCTTGTTAAGAGTAACTATAAATAGTTTTTGACTGAATATTGGGATATAGGCTGTAACTGAGTGTTGTCAGATGCTACCAGTGCTTCCCCGACTCTGTGCAGATAGCTGATGCAGCAGACCTCAAGAGAACCCCCAATGACCACAGACTCTTGTAAGGTATGAAGGCAGGTTTACTGTTGAAGAGAAACACAGTCTCCAGCTCCTCAAATCAGATATCCAAGGTGCTGCTAGCTAGTACGTATGTGTTCCCTGACAATGGACCAGCTCAGTCAGTGGCGAAATTTTCCACTGCCCCCGAGACCAGACAAAGACACCGCCCCAGGGATGCATTCTTATATTCAGGTACATACAAGTTACACATCACTCCTGACATATTGATGTGTAACTTCTCTACGTAGCAAGGTACAACCCCACTACGTAGCAAGGTGCCGCCTCTCGCCTTGTACATGTTGGTTCGAACAAAACAACTCTATCCATCATATTACCCTTTTGGTCCTGTCATTGGGATGGGTCAGCCTGTTCCTTGTTATCTGTGTGGAATGTACAAGTATGCAAATGTTCTGATAGCTGGTGTCCAGTACCTTTTAGGTATGTCTCTTTTTGCAGCATCAGGCCTTTCCTTGCCAGCTTCTGTGAGCAGGGCCTGCCTCTGGCTCACAGCTTAACTTTGCTTTATGTTAGCAAAGTCTTGACTATTACTTTAGTTCAGGCCTTAGACCTCAAACCTGGCCTCTGATACCAAGGTTTATATCTCAGGGCCTCCTCTTACTACACTGAGAACCTAGGAGAGGAGAACCTCTTTCTACAGAAGGAGAAAGGTCCAAGTGACATTCAAAGGTTCCTAGGGTCATAAAAGCAGCTTGGAGGATCTTAGGTCTCTGTTTAAGGGGTTTGTGCTGGCACCTTATAGATGCTGAGATTCAGTAAAAGTGATGTTGAATCTCAAGTCTTAATCAGTTTCTCTTACATTCTTCTCTCCTATTTAAGGAAACGTGTCTCTCTATAATATAAAATCCAAAGTGCAGCCGTTAGGCACAGATACAGCTTCAGAGTGGCAAGAGCTACAAAAGCACCCTAGCCTCCTCTTCCCCACCCACCATGGCTATTGTATGCAACGACTTGCAGAGTTCCTGGATTGCTAAAATCCTTTGCTTAAAGATGGCCATCTTGTCCGTTCTTGTTCATTCTGGGCCCCTTTTTCTGACCACCCTGCTGCTTTGCCCGTTTCCTTCTCTTTCTGCCTATAAGCTTACTCTGCATTTGCTCCCAGACAGAATAGCTCCCTTAGCATCTCACCTCAGTCTTCCAAAACAAAACCCAAACCATCATACTCCAGCTGACTTCCCATCCCACCTGCCTTTCTGCAGGATGTGGGAGCTCCGCAGAGAGGGTCCCCTCCATACAGGTAACTCCTGGTGGAATAATCAAAACTAACCCATGAAAACTGGAGTTAGAGACACCACGGCAGGCAGAAGAGAGTCCTGAATATAAATTAACAAAATTTGAACAAAACTGAGTACGGATGTTGCATTCTTCTGCCACAATCACTCCCTAGATTAAAAAAAAAATGAGTTCAAAAGTCCATGGGCATATTCTAGGTGCTTTAGTTGACATAGAATTTACAGATAAACTGGCAGTCTTTGTAGTGCTGCTGCTGTGTAGTTGCACAGCATAGCTAACAAGCCAAGAGACCTCTGAGGACATGAACACAAGTTAGAGCTTGACAGCTTCTCAAGGTGAAGGTCTGAGAACAAGCCTAGTTGCCAGAAGCATACAATTTAAAAAAAGATAGGTTTATGGGATACAAAATGTGTTTCCATGATATATATGAGCATCTCTAACCATTTTTATCTCCACTGTTTTTAGAAAGAGGAAAAAAATGTCCTATTGGCAACACCTTTATGTGCACAGGATATGCAGCGCTATTCACCTTTAATAAAAAACACTGCAGACTGATCATTATAACTGCTATTCTACATTAGTTTCTGTTAATTGATTTGCATAAAAGACACCACTGCTCTGAGCAGAGTGCCATTTACAATGTGGGTGATGCTATCAGGAGGAAAAAGGCAACTTTATATTCTGTCAGGTTTCAGAGTGGTAGCCGTGGTAGCAAAAACAATGAATTCTCTGTGCTCATACACGCACCTCTCTGTATATTATAAGCAGTGATAGTAGCAATGCCTAGAGTTAATTTGGATCCGCATCCAATCTGCATCCATTATAATTAACTTGTATATGACCCACAATCTGTACTCCAGCTTCTATATGTATCTGTAGCCACACCAACACTCTATCTCATTGTTAGAGCCCAGCATGGATACAAAAATTTGGATATGCATCCAATCCATCATCTGCAAAGATGACAAGGAATACAACTGCCCTATGGGCATAATAGTGCGGATGCAGATATCACGGGGCTTTAATTGAGCACCCCGTTTTCAGGTACTTGTAATTTTGCTAAATATTAACCATCCGGGCTGAAATATCCTATGCTGGATATTTGCCTCAGGCTGCTACAGAATATTTTTGTAAAATTCTAGCCAAAATAGTTTAGCCATTTCTAAGAACAACGTTAAGGAAAAATACATTGTTTTACCCATGTTACAAAAAATAATCGTATAACCGTTTTGTTGAGAATCTCTAGCAACCTGATGCTTTGTAGCAGGGAGTTGAAATTTGGCAAGGATGTGCCTTTTGCTGTCCTTAAAATTTTCCCGAATTTGGCCAAGTTATAAGCCTCTGAAAAATTGCAGAAGACAGCCCAGGGAGTCCCTTGCCATGGAGCAGGGAGCCTAGAAGACTTGAGAGCTCAGCCTTGGTATGAACAAACTTCTAAATGATCTCAGCTAGTTTTGCATCCTGAAAATAAGTTCAGACTGGAACCTAAACCACAAATCGAATCATAACCAAGCCTCTGTTGAAAATTATATTTTGCATAACTTTTCATTTTATCCGGTACTTTCTGACTGAACACCACAAGAGAAGCCTTTCATCCAATATCATATTTCCAGCCCTGTTGAAAAAGTAATTGCAGGCAATTTCATGAGATCATGTCCTCATGAGGCTTGCAAACTTAATGTTTAAACTTCAGATAAGCATCTGAACTTCTGGCTGCTTATCTAATCTGAATCTCTGAACATTTTCAGGACTGGCCATTGTTATTTGTAACCTAGGTTTTAGTCTATACTTTTGTATGCATTGGGTGTTGTCCCAGGTTAGTAATGCTTTGTACTTTTTTTTTCTCATGTTTTCCATTCTGGGATCTCTAAGGGCTTGTCTACATCACAAAGTTGCAGCGCTGGTGAGGGGGTTACAGCGCTGCAACTTAGGAGGTGTACACATCTGCAGGGCATCACCAGCGCTGCAACTCCCTGTTTGCAGCGCTGGCCGTACTCCCGTTTTGTCTCGGGTGTAGAGGATCCAGCGCTGGTGATCCAGTGCTGGTAATCAAGTGTAGGCACTTACCAGCGCTTTTCTTGACCTCCGTGGAATAAGCAGGTATCCCAGCATACCTGAGGAAGCCTCTGGTAATCAAGCTGGTCTCCTTCCCCGGTTTGCTCTCGCGTTCCCCGAACCCCGAGCAAGCAGGTCTCCTTCCCTGCGGTTTGCAGGGTGGTTCGGGGAACGCGAGAGCAAACCGCGGGGAAGCTGGTCTCCTTCCCCGGTTTGCTCTCGCGTTCCCCGAACAAGCAGGTCTCCTTCCCTGTGGTTTGCAGGGTGGTTCGGGGAACGCGAGAGCAAACCGCGGCGAAGCTGGTCTCCTTCCCTGGTTTGCTCTCGCATTCCCCGAACAAGCAGGTCTCCTTCCCTGCGGTTTGCAGGGTGGTTCGGGGAATGCGAGAGCAAACCGCGGGGAAGCTGGTCTCCTTCCCCGGTTTGCTCTCGCGTTCCCCGAACAAGCAGGTCTCCTTCCCTGTGGTTTGCAGGGTGGTTCAGGGAACGCGAGAGCAAACCGCGGCGAAGCTGGTCTCCTTCCCCGGTTTGCTCTCGCGTTCCCCGAACCCCGAGCAAGCAGGTCTCCTTCCCTGCGGTTTGCAGGGGGGTTCGGGGAACGCGAGAGCAAACCGCGGCGAAGCTGGTCTCCTTTCCCGGTTTGCTCTCGCGTTCCCCGAACCCCCCTTGAAGCCGCCCAACAGCGCTGCAGTGTGGCCACATCTAACACCACTTGCACCTGGTTGCTGTAAGTGTGGCCACTCTGCAGCGCTGGCCCTATACAGCTGTACTAATACAGCTGTAACAACCAGCGCTGCAAAATTTTAGATGTAGACATGGCCTAAGTCTCCCAACACCCAGGATGAGATAGGGAAGTATTATAACAGTTTGACAGAGTGGGTAAACTGAAGAAAAAATGGGTTATGGTTACACATAGAGTATGTGGTGGTGATGGAGTTTAGATAGAATAAATAGGCTATTAATTTAGATGGAATAAATAGGCTAAAGTTGTTAACAAAACCCAGTCATTGTTCAACATTAAACAATTGGAAACAAGGTTTGGGATTTGGTATACAGAGACTTCAGTCTACTTAATACCATGGCAAACATCATAAAAAAATCTTTTAAATCTTTTATTAAAGATACAGAAAAGGAAAAACAGCTAAAGCATTTGAAATGTGAAGTACTACGTCGGGCTTTCATTTTAACAACATTTCTTGTTTCCTTTCCATTTAGCTGGAGAGAGTTTTAAAAAGGAAACACACCTTCCCCCCTTATTTGATGGTCTCTTAGATGCTATCGATACTGGTAATAGCTGTCCTTTTGGTAGAAGAGAAATTAGTTGAGGTGAGCTGTAGCTGTTGTTGCTGCTACTATTACTGTTAAAGTCCAATCCCATTTCATCCCAGGTGGAGGCTGGGATTCAGTTGGAGTTGGTAGGGGTGGTGATGTCATCTGGATCTCTCACTCTGGCCCAGTTTGGTTAGGACATCTGTCAGGGTTAGGAGGACAATGTCCCGGGGTCCCAGAAAATGGTGGGAGTGGCAGATATGATGGTGCATCTCACTCCAGTAGCCTCCATCTGTTCTACAGTTTACACAAAAAGTCTCTTTTCTTTCAGCACACAAAAAGGGAGTGATTGGTGAAAGAACCCATCTCAGTATTACTTTGTCCACCTATTAGGCCAAATATGACACATTAATTTTGGTTCATTAATTTCCTATTTCACATCTTCTGTTTTTTCCAAGCATGATTTTAACACAGTCCTTGAATTATATCAGTAGGCCTTTTTGTTTAGACTAATTCAGTTTTTCTGTCTCCCGTTTGTATGTTTTCCCATCAATATTTGCGATTATAGGTTATTGTGACATCTTATGAAATTTCACATAGTTTTTAAAGTTCAGATAGCAATTAGAGTGAATTTGTAGGCCCAGTTATTGCAATAGTGGAGTATACATAGAGTAGAACCCAGGAATCCTTCTCGTCCCCTCTCTTTCTGTGGGGCTTCACGGGGCTCTGTCCTTGGTCCTCCTCTCTTTTCCCTCTATACTTTACCACTGAGTCTTCAAGGAAGAAAAGACCATTGCTGAGTTGCTAAATTAATTCTTTGCATTGGTCTTCACTGTAGAGGATGTGAAGTATAGTTCTGATGGGGGTAACAAATCTGGACCAGATGGCATTCACCCAGGTGTTCTGAAATATGAAATTGCAGAAATACTAACTGTACCATGTAACCTATCACTGAAACAAATCTCTGTATCAGATAACTGGAAAATAGTTAATGTAACGCTGATTTTTAAAAAAAGGCTTCAAAGTCAATTCTGGCAATTACAGGCTGATGAGCCTAACTTCAATGCCACAAAAATTGGCTCAAGAACAGTCAAGAACAGACTTATCAGACATGTAAATAAACATGATTTGTTAGGAAAGAGTCAACACATCTTTTGTAAAGGAAAGTCATGCTTCACCAATCTATTAGATTTCTTTGTGAGTGTCAACAAGCATGTAGGTAAGGGTTATTCATTCAATATATGTACTTGGACGTTCAGAAAGTCTTTGTCAAGACCCTTCACCAAAGGCTCTCAAAGAAACTAAGCAGTCATGGGATAACAGACAAGGTCCTCTCCTTGATCAGTAATTGGTTAAAAGATTGCAGGGCCCCCGAAGGATCTGTACTGGGACATGTGCTGTTTAACAAACACATTAGTGATCTGGAAAAGGGGGTGAACACTGAAGTGGCAAAGTTTGCAGATGACACAAAATTATTGAAAATAGTTGAGTCCAAAGCTAATTGTGAAGAGTACTTGATAAGTTTGTGGAGGGGATATTATGATGAAATTGCCTACAATGGCATGTAGGCGATCTGTGATTGCTAGTAGCAAATATCCCCAAAGGTCAGTGATGGGGAGGGCTCTGAGTTACTAGAGAGAATTTTTTCCAATGTGGGTGAGGCTCTGTGGCCTGCAATGTGCAGGAGGTCAGACTAGATGATCATGATAGTCCCTTCTGGCCTTGAAGTTTGAGTTACTGGGGAATCTCAGTGTGTGACTGAGTGACAAAATGGCAGGTGAAATTCAACACTGATACGTGCAAAGTAATGCACACTGGAAAAATAATCCCAACTACTCAGATGTAATGATGTGTACTGAATTAACTCAAGAAAGAGCTCTCAGAGACATCATGGATAGTTCTCTGAAAACTTCAGCTCAATAAGCAGCAGAGGTCAAAATGGCTAATAGAATATTAGGACCTATTAGGACAGAATATCATAATGCCACTATATAAATCCATGGTAAACCCAGACCTTGAATACTGTGACCAGTTCTGGTTGCCCCATTTCAGAAAGGATATGAAACAAGAAAAGGTTCAGAGAAGGGCAACAAAGATTATTAAGGGTATGGAATGGCTTCCATATGAGGAGAGACTATCTTAGAAAAGAGACTATCAAGGGTGGATAAGACAGGTCTATAAAATAATGAATGATATGGAGAAACTGAATACAGAAGTGTTATTCCCCTTTTCCCACAATACAAAAACCATAGGTTACAATGAAATTAATAGGCTGCAGGTTTAATACAAACAAGATGAAGTACTTTTTCACACAAGGCACAGTTAACCTGTGGAACTCATTGCCATGGGATGTTGTGATGGCCAGAAGTATAACTGGGTTCAATAATAGAGATATATAAATTCATGGGGGATAGGCCCATTAATGCCTATTAGCCAAGATGATCAGAGATGCTGCCCCATGCATGGGGTGACCTTAAACCTCTAACCAGGAGGGATGAGGAGTGGATCGCTTCAAAATTGTCTCATTCTGTACACTCCCTCTGAAGCTGTAGTACTGGCCACTGTTGGAGACCATATACTGGGCTAGATAGACCATTGATCTGACCCAGTATGGCAGTTCTTATGTTCTTAATCTCATTCGCAAACCCAAACTAAACTGCCACCTCCACAGTGGCAACTCTCAGACCTACCTCTCTTCTATTTCTATCCAAATTAAAGTCTCAGACCAGGTCTCTATCCTCATGTGGATGTCTAGCCATCAAGTCAAACTCAACATGGCTAAAACAGCGCCCTTAATCTCCCTCATGGCCAACTCCTCCCAGCTACCTCAATTTTTTGTCACTGTGGACAACACCACCATCATACCTGTAACCTGGGCATTATCAGCTCAGAACTCCTTCTAGCTCCTCACATCCAGGCTAAATCTTGTTGATTCTTTCTGCATAATATCTTGAGATACGGCCTTTCCTATCCATCCACACAGCTAAAACTCTTATCCAGGGTCTTGTCATACCATAGCCTGATTACTGCAATATCCTTCTCTCAGGCCTTGACAAATGCAGTCTTTCCCCACTCATCTCTATTCAGAATGCTGCTGCAAACGTCATTTCCCTAGCCCATCACTTTCACCTGTCTTCCCTCCCTTCTCTATCACACCTAACATTAATGGCTTGTCTCCACTTTCAGGGTCCTTTGTGGTCAATCCCAACCCTACCTATCATCTCTCATTCACTATTGAATTGTCAACACTTTTGTTAGCCCATGGTGCCAGCCTTCACCACCCACTTGTTACATTTTCAAACAGGCACCTTCTTCATGCTTTCTCATATGCTTCCCCTCATGCTTGGGAAGAACAACCCATATACATCTGCAAAGCCACTTCAGTGTTCTTTAAATTCCTCCTTAAAACTCTTTTGCTGTGATGCCTACAAAAACTTGATAATGGTTAGGTTGCTGGTGCACAAACCCAAACAGGTGAACCAGGGTTAAGGAGCAGCTCTGAAGACAGGACCTGGAGCAATGCAGCCGCACTTGCTTGGTGTCCTCTCAATAGAGGTGGAGCTTCAAAAGGGGCAGCACAACTCAACAAGCAGTCAGTGCAAGGGAGACAAAGGGCACTGGTAGATCTTTCAGGAATTCAGCAGATTCCCATACAGCTGTGAAGCCAACCTCAACTAAGAGCTGCAAGCCACTGCAGAATTGAGAGTGGAGTAGCTGTTCATGAGTGAGGAAGGGAATCGCCTGTTTCTCTTCGGCTGGTGGTGCAGCACCTGAAGGAGCGGTGGTGGTGCTGATTGAACTCTGAGCAGTGGACCAGGGCTCAGGTGACTGAAGACATGGTGCTGTGGAAGTTTATCCAGATTGACAAAATAACAAAACCGAGCTTGTAGGCACCAGCAAGATAGAAATCCCAATCGAGGGTACCTCCCTGTAACCAGGAATCTTAGCCCAGTGCCCCACAAACTAAGGGGAACCTGAGGTTATAAGTATTTAGTGGCTAATAGAAGATGGGGATTTTTTTAAGTGATCACTAAGAGAACCAGACCCTAAGTCAGATGACCATCAATGACTAAGACAATGCCCCACTTTAAACTCAGAAAAGAACATCTATACCGGGTGACATGGAACCCCCAAACCAAGGAAATAGGGGTTCAGCTTCTGATCCCCAAGAGATTCTGCAAAAGGGTGTAACACTTATCTCACTTGATGCCATGTGCCAGGCACTTGGGGAAGGAGATGATTCTGGAGAGGATGATCCTCAGATTTTACTGGCCAGGGTACATCTTGAGGGGTGAGATTTTTGCACTTCATGCCACAGTTGTCAAGTAGTGGGACCCAAAAGAACTCCAAAGGCTCCACCAGTCCCCCTTCTGATAGTGGGGTACCCCTCAAGTGAATAGGTGTGGACTTAATTGGGCCACTTGAGAAAAATATGTGAGGATACGGACACATTCATAATAGGGGATTACGTGACCCAGATCTCCAAGCCTATTTTGCTAAATATGGTGAATGCACCCACCATTGCAAATGAACTCATGCAGGCCTTTGTGAGGGTTGAAATACTAAGAGAAATCTTGATGGACTAAGAGTCCAATTTCACATCAAGATTGATGCAGGAGTTTTGTGAGCTGTTAAAGATTAAATCTCTCAAGACATTAGCCTACCACCTGCAGATGGACGGATTAGTAGAGTGGTTCAACAGGACCCTGCAGGTAATGCTGAATAAGTTTGTGACCTTGGACCCCCACCACTAGAACTGACTATTACCAGCTCTAGTGTTTGCCCTTCAAGCCACCACAAGGTTTTTGCCATTTGAATTACTGTGAGGGAGGCATCCCTCAGGGATTTTGGACTTCCTTTGGGAAGCCTGAGAGAAATGGAACCCCAGGACTGCAGGCACGGTGCAATACATGCTCCAGATATGGGAGAGGCTGAAAGTGGATGGGTTATTTTCAAAGAAAACCTCACTAATGCTCAGCATTGCCAGGAACATACCTACAATAAGAGGAGCCTGGTTATGCAAGTTCATGACCAGTAATATGGTATTATTGTTACTCCTGAGCTCTGATTCAAAAGTGTTAGCCAGAAGGCAAGGACCGTTTGAGGTTAAAAGATGGGTAGGGCCAGTTGACTATGAGATTTGTCAACCTGGGATGCAAAAGGAGATGAAGATACCATGTTAATCTTCTAAAGGCATAGAGATATCAGGAAGGCCTGCTCATAACACCATATCCACCCGAGCTGGAGTTAGGATTCCAAACCTTGCAATCTCCAGGCTCTGACCCAGTTTGAATGGGGGAAGAGCCCCAACCTGAACAACAGTCAAAATTAATATGACTGATCCAAACATTATCCTTGGTGTTCTCAACTCACCTGGGACAGACACATCTGATCTACCACCACATTGCAACCAAGCCAGGGCAGAAAGGCTGTGAGTGCCTCCAGCTTCAGCCAAGAAAGATGTGGAAACTGGTTCTCAAAGAGCTGGAGGCTATGCTAGACCTTGGGAGTTGTCAAGGAGTCCCACAGCAGGTGGAAGAGGCAGATCATCGTACCAAACATAGGTGGGTTGGCTCGATTTTTGCACAGATTTTGGGAAAATCACTGCAATACGAGGAGGAATTGCTGGAAAGGCTGGGGACCTTTCCAGCTCCACCTTACACCTGATGAAGGGGTACTGGCAGATCCCACTGTCCGCACAGTCTCGTGAAAAAAGGGCCTTCCCAACCCCATTCAGTCTGTACCAATTTATAAACATGTCATTTGGCCTACATGGGTTTGCAGCCATTTCCCAGCAGCTAATAGACCAAGCATTGCGACCACATGATTTTTATGCATCCACCTATATTGATAACATACTCATGAATAGTTACAGCTCAGAGCACCACATATGGGCCCTTGAGAAGGCAGGATGATTGGACACTTCAGACTCTGCCTGATGGATAGACTTTCCCAAAGCTCCAAGTTACTTTTAGCTGGGGGAAGGAAGTAGCCTGGCACTGGACCAGATAAATATTTAAATAATGTGCTAGAAAATTATACATCAGTCAGAAAATTATGAAGACTGCAATTTTTAGTCAGCTCCAATTTTCTAGCGGTCTTGATTATCATCCAGGGGTTACCATTTTACAGGAACTGAGAGAGGTTACATTTAGAGTGAGTTTTAAATGACCCTTAAACTATTACCCTGAAATAATTTAATTCATTACAAGATTAACTACTTAAGTGACAATTCTGTGCACTTGAACGTCCAGTAGCCAATAAAAAAGACCCTCTTTTATACCAAATTAAAGCTACATATATAAGATATATGTCGGCTTACAGTGCCAATATTAAGGTTTGTGTCCATAGCTTGTTACTGAAGAAGTTGTATATTTCCTTTCACAATTTTTTCTCCAGATTCTTTAAATACTGATTTAAAAAGAATACAAAAACCTTAGGACCTCTCTTCACAGTGTGGTTAATATATATATATATTATCCTGTTGGGGATCCTGGTTTTACTGTGTATTTGATTTTTTTCCATAACGTTGGATTTAGCAGAGTTAACCATGGCTTTCTGACATATCTACACCATGATTAGATCCTGTCTGCATTACACAGTGGAACCATATTGTAACCAGGTCTCATAGCATGGTTGATCTTTGCAGCATCAAAGGTACCACAATGTACACCTTCAAAATACTGGGCCATTTGCTCAGCTGGTGTAAACTAGTACAGCACAGCCTATTTATTGGACTTATAATAATTTACGCTGGCTGAGCATCTGACTCATCATTATTAATTATTGTTTAACAGCACCCAAGTGTGTAGGTGTCTCACAATACAAATAAAAAGACAAGATCCCAACCCTGAAGTGCTCACAACTAGAGCTGGCTAAAAATTTTCCAACTTTTGAAATTTCCTGAATATTTTTGGCATAACAAAATGGGAGGTAAAGGAAAATTATGGAGGGAACTGGGGAGGAAGAGCTGAGGTACAACAATAAAATTGTGTGGATGCTCTAACAAAGGCTTGCACGCATCCTATTTGAAGTTTTTATTTGCATGTATGAATATCTATGACTCACCTCTTGTGGGCATTTTGGTAGTAGTAGATCATCAAGAGGGATTTAAATGAGAAGGTACATAAGAATGGCCATACTGGGTAAGACCAATGGTACATCTAGCCCAGTATCCTGCCTTCTGACAATGGCCAATGCCAGGTGCTTCAGAGGTGCTTCAATGAACAGAACAGGTAATCATCAAGTGATCCATCCCCTGTCACGTAGATCTTATTGCCTATATCCAAAATGGCATTCCTTGCATAGGGAAATAGTAGAGCTGGTCAAAATTATTTGTCAAAATGGTATTTGACAAAAAAAATATCCTTTTTTATATAAATTAAAACATTTCAAAAATGTATGGATTTCAACAAAATTTTCTTTTAAAAAATCAAGTGATTTGACATTTCTGAACATTTTGATTTTTTGTTTTGAAATGATTTTTCAAAACAAAATTCATTGTTTCTTATCTAAACACAATTTTAAAAGTGAAAGATTAGAATATGAAAAAAAAGATTTCAATTGTATTGAAACTAAACATTTTGACTGACCCCAAATGAAATGCTGTTAAGAATTTAAATTTAGAAATTTTTTGTTTGCAATATTTCAAAATGGAAAACTTCTAGAAATCACAGAATTTGCCATTAAATGGGAAATTTGGCTCCTTCTCAGCTATAGAAATAGACCCGGCAATAACTGTTGTTCTCTTCTCTCTCTAATATTCATATGAATTCATTCAGTTCACACATACCTGATTCACAGCTCAGAGAAGTCCTTGATTTGACTTCAATGAGCTTTGATTGGGCCCAGATCTCTGCTCATTTACAACAATACAACCCTGCTGACTTCAGTGAAACTGCTGGTGTAATCAAGAGAAGAACTTGGCCAATATTGTGCATTTGTTCATTTGCTTGTTCAGTTCTTTTCAGCGGACAGTGCTAAATGTTGACATTTACACGAATGGTCTTTTCTGACGTGCATAAAGTAAAGAGGAGATTGTAGATGATATTTAAGCTTCTGTATATGTTATAACATATTCCTGACATATAACACCACTGCAACACTTTTGACCTCTCTTTAGGACAGACTGTTAAAGGTGACAAATTATATGACAGTTTACGAAGTGGATAATACAGAGGAAAGCAACACTTAGGAATCTTAAGGACCAGATAATAAGACTACAACAGTGTACTCAGTTTCACTTTGGATCTTTTAGTTAGTATTTATATCTAGGTCTTCTGAGGTGAACAATCAGCACATATCCGATTATGCTTCTAAATTCCACTTGATTCATTAAATTTAAATCTGTTGTATGCCTGCAAGAGTAAAGTAATTTTAGCACAGAGGGGAATGGGCATTGTATATACATATGCGCTTGTATCACAGGCATAAACATGAACTGCATCTGGTGAGTCATATTTTTGGCCTATCTGATTTGAGAGTATATGAATAACATAATAGCTTGCTAATTTGTAGCAAATAAACAGTAAATCCTTTATAATAAATCAAATGATTGTTACTTGCACCATGTAGGGTGTTCTTTAGATGATATGTCACCCTGTTTTTCAGCTGATGCACTTTTTGAGCTAATGCATAGGAACAGCCTGAGAAACATGGGTTTATCAGCAATTATCTCTCCATATACTGTATAATCATGCAGCAAATTACATTGTGCTCCTTGACACCAGAGAAAATTGCTATGATTGTTGGGTTCTCTTTACACCTGTGTAAAAAGCCTAATAAAATTAAGCAATAATCTATAATCATGAGAAAGTTACAGTTTGAAATAACGTCCCTTGCTGTGAACTGAACAGTGAGACAAAGTAAAGGCTTTAGCAGTTATAAATGTCAAAGGAACAAAGGAGTATATCTTAACAGCATGAGAGGCTTATCACTTGAAAACTTCTTTCACTTACACATTTTTGCTATTATGCTATACAGATAACTTCAGAATCCAACCTGAAAGTTTAAGTGGTCCTGAATTTTAAAGCTGAATTATATCAAACACTTTCTGAAACAACTGACAATATGATTAAACTTCCTATTAACAAAGCTATGAGTAATTGTAATGCTAAAGTAAGAGGTATATTATTCCTTTATATTACATTTTATAATAAAAAAAACCTAATTTGTCTGCTAGCTCAGACTTACTGTCCTAAACAGCATTCTGATTAAAAAGCACTCCGACTGGCTAGAAATATCATTTAGCACAAGCTGTATTTTCTGTGGTACTTCCTGTAAAGTGACATGGGAAATGTTATGATTAAGTCATATTGAGTTCCACTGTCATCAAGACATTACACTTTCAAAACAGTGGCAAAATGTTTTTACTTAGACAGAAAAAAATAAGTTTAAAAAAGTGGGAGATGTCATGTCAGCGCCTCCCAGGATTAAGTCAGCTGTGGTCTGTATGCCATTTTATTGCTCTGATTAAAGCCTTGACACCTTCCTTCCTTCCTCTCCCCCACCCCGACCTCCATCCGTTCTTCTGAAAAGATTGATGAAAACACTCTATGGTGGCTTCTTCCAGGATGTCACTGCCATTTGATGATCTAATTGGCCCCACAGGGGTATTTTACCATTTCCATCAGAGACAGAAAAGATTTTATTCCTTCTCCGGCAGACTGATGGGAGGCATTAATTATGCAAGCATCATACAAGTGAGCGACAGTAATTTTCAGCTAAATCAACATGCAAAACAACCATGGAAATTCTCACACGACTGCAAATTGAAATGGCAGAAATAAGAAAACAGCTTAAAAAACCCTATGTACTTGCAGATTTATTGCAAATTCTACAAGCTTGCAAAGGCCCACACTTGATATTAACTCTTTCATTAGTACTAGGGAGTTGACATGAGAAGACATGATTTAAAATGTAATCTCTTTTTTACATCTCATGGGAAAAATAATAAAAACAAGCCAAAGTTTTTTTAAAGTCTGTTTTTACTATTTAAAACAATATGAAGCAAAGGTTCTGGAAGATGCACTTCAGAGAGACATAATTTCAGTTGCTTTTTTCCCCCATAGGAACACCTTTTTTTTTCACTTTAGAAGGCCACAAGATAATACTATAATATCAGGAAAATTAAAGCAAATAGTGGTTTATGTCTCAGGAGACCGGACATCAACAGTTAGCTTTCTGTTGGAGAAGAATCTTTTAGATGTAAGTGTTCAAAAACTCAGTGGTGGAACAAAAAAAGCATTTTGAACAAAGATGTGTGTTCCACATTCCAAACAATATTTGACAAAATTTATTTATTCCTTTAAAAAGCAAATTTGATTTTAAAGGGAAAAAACAGTATTGCTGCTGCAGGAACGTTTATAAGAGAAAATATAGGAGAGGTACAGTACAAATCCCATAGCCTTTAAGGGGAAACTACAGTCATTGGAGGGGAGCCTACAGAAAGTGCACCATGTGGTGGAATCAGTATAGAATCCATGCACAGGGAGAGAGGTAACGTGAATGCAAGTTGACACCCTGGAACAGGCTCTGTGCTTGATCCAAATGTGCTGACCATCATTTTGGCCAACTCCAAAGGTTGAGCAGAGGATCATCAGAGCTAAGAGTAGAAGTCGCTACAGCTTGAATTTAAGAGCCACGGGCAATAGCTCAGGCTTTTAGAAACTCACATTCTTTCTGGATGTGGCACAGAGCAGAATGCATAGAACACATTCCAAACACTGGATTGGAATAGCCTCAATGAAGGGCTGGATCAGTAAACATAAGCCACCCCTGACAAGAGTGGCCAGATGTAGGGACAGGCAACCCAGGGAATGCCCCCTGGGATGCTGGACTTGGGGGGCATTGGGTTTGGGGGGCTATTTTTGTGTTAGTGACAAAAGGGAAAATAGAATGTTTGAAGTAAAATGTTTCAGGTATTCTGTCTGTGGATTCATTTTTTACTAACTTCCTAGAATGTTCCGGACATTTGTAGATTCTCATAGAACCTTCCAGAATTTCTGAGAACTGCATTTTCCTTGAACCTCCTAGAATGTTGCCAGTCATGAGGGGCTCTGCCAATCAGTCAGTGAGATATAAGAATGAAGTGAAAGCCCATCTGTGATATCGTGAACCTTGTTTTACTGTGTAATTGTGAAGGTATACTTGTGTTTTAACACTTAAAGAGTGTAAGTAGAAACTAATAAAAGACTTATTTAATTAGATGCCAAAGATACCAATTGAACCCCTATCTACGCAACAATATAAAAAAATGCTATTGCTGTCTGTTTTCCTCCATAGAAAATAAAAGATGCCCCTGAAGAAGCCTTTAGGAGCTCAGTATAAGAAGCAAAAAGCTCAATTACAATCTACTTTGCAGCAAGGGGCAAATTTGATGGAAAATTATCTGAAACAGAACAACATGGACCGGGCTTTAGGCAGTAGTGACAGTCCCAGTGCAGAAGAAATTGAAGAGCGAAGCGTAAATGATGGAAGTCCTATTACTAATGAATTAGCAGATTTACCTGAAGATAAGAAATGGAAATGTGAAAGTGATGGAAAATCATCCAGTTTTCCTGGTGGCATAAAGGAGAGTGATGATAAAGAAGAATGAAAAGAAAAATTTGATTTACATGAAAAGGAGAAAAACGATAAAGAAGAATCAGCCTGTCACGATGACAGAAAAAGCAATGAGAAAAATTGCACCACAAATCAATAAATCAGATACTGCTTAATAGCCAGCGATCCTAAACTGTGCCAATATTGATCATACAATTTTGAACGGGCTGGGCAAAATCGAGGCTATGATGTTTCCAATAAATGAGCAGAGGCGGCAGTTCTCAAAATCACACAGAGTGCTTGAGAATGGTGAGAAATTGAATCAGCATTGGCTAGTTTACTTGAAATCAACTGACAAAGTGTTCTGGTTTTGTTGCAAAATATTTTACAAGAATGATAAATCGTTGCTTGCACTTTCTGGGTACAATTGCTGTCATAAGTTAGCTGATGCTCTGAAGCAACATGAAAAGTCACCCGGCCATTTTATGGCCTACTCCAAATGGATGGAGGTTGAGCGCAGGGTCAAGCTGAATAAATGCATAGATGCAGAAAACCAGTGCATTATTAGTATAGAAACCCAGCATTGAAGGAACGTACTTGAGCATCTGATATCAATTATCCTCTTCCTTGCAAAGAATAATTTGGCTTTCAAGGTCTCGTAAGATAAGCTGTTCGCTGAACATAATGGTAATTTCCTTGGTTTTGTAGAGCTCCTTGGGAAATACGACAATGTTATATGTGAGCACCTACGTAGAGTAGTTCCTAAAGAAGCTATGAGCCATTAGGGCAGCAAAACAACTCAAAACAAATTGCTTTACCTTATGGCAAGGAAGGTGCTTGATAACATATTGATGCGGCTTGGCAAAGCGAAGTACTAGGCCATAATAATGGACTGCACTCCTGATATTAGTCACAGTGAAAAGATGTAATTTACAGTGAGATTTGTTAATGACAAGAATGGCTGTATCCAGGACTGGCGCTAGGGGTTTGAGCGCCCTAGGCACATGGCAATTTCGCCACCCCGCGCGCTGGTCCCGTGGCTCCAGTGGAGCTGCCGCAGTGGTGCCTGCGGAGGGTCCGGTGCTCCGCAGCTCCGGTGGAGTTGCCGCAGTCATGCCTGCGGGCAGGCATGACTGTGGCAACTCCACTGGAGCCACGGACCAGCGGACCCTCCGCAGGCACCACTGCGGCGCCTGCCGTCCACTCCAGCAAAACGGTGCCCACCAATTATTCTGGCTCCCTAGGCAATTGCCTAGGCTGCCTAAATGGTAGCGCTGGCCCTGGCTGTATCCAAGTAAAGGAACATTTTATCTGTTTCCAGTCTCTGGACAACTCTACTGGAAAAGGCCTAACAGAACTGTTTATGAATGTTTTGAATGAGAATAAAATAAAGCTTCAGGACTGCCGTGGCCAAGACTGTGACAATGGTGAGAACATGAAGGGACGAAACAGTGGTGTCCAGGCAAAGATCCTTGCACTGAATCTAAGAGCTTTTTGGCATGTCTTGTGGCTGTCATTCCATGAACCTGATTGTGTCAGATGCAGCATCATCTTCTTTAGATTCAGTCTCTCTCTCCACAGTACTGCAAAGGATATACATCCTGTTTTCAGCACCAACTATCAGGTGGAAGATCCTCACGGACAATGTTACAAATCTGATCATGAAGCTGCTAAGTGACACTCACTGGTAGAGCTGCATTGACAGCATAAGGCCAGTGAGGTACCAGTTGACTGAGATTTACGATGCCCTGTTGGAACTGACATAGTTGAGTGAAGCCGAGCCCGGAATCTGACAGAAGGCACAAAACCTGGCAAACCAGATCAGTGATGTGAAATTTCTGGTCTCAGTTGTGGTTTGGCAGGATATCCTGTTCCAAGTAAATGTTGTAAGCAAGGCATTATAAAGTCAGTCTGTAGACATCGTGACCACTATTATTTTGATGAGAAACTACTTGTGGCCTACAGAGACAATGGATTTGAAGATGCCATCACTGCCAAAGAAATGGCAGAAAATTTATGAGTTGAGCCTGTCTTCAAGGAAACTTGTATTCATCGGAAGAAGAGACAGTTTGATTATGAGGGTAGAGATGAGGTGATGGGAAGCTCAGAAGAAAAATTCAAGAGGGAGGTTTTTTTGCTCGCTCTTTGATGCTGCTTGGGTGTCCATCAAAGAAAGGTTTGGACAAATGAAGCACCACCAAAGACATGGGGTTTTTTATATGACTTTAGTAAGCTTCCAGCAGACAGAAAAACACTCTCTTGAACATCTGTATGGACCTTCACCAGACGCTGACACGTGGTGAATGTTCGGTCGTCGATGATAAAGACTTATATGTTGAATTGGACAACATTTGTCACATTTTGCAACACAGGAAGCTCTCTCCACTCCAAATTCTTCAATTCATTCATGTTGCAGAGCTGCATGACACTTTTCCTAATGTATAGATAGATTTAAGGAATATGTTTACACTGTCAGTCACAGTTGTGAGTGGTGAGCGCAGCTTTTCGAAGCTCAGGCTCATTAAAACATATCTTCGATTGATGATGGCTGATGAGAAACTGACATTGCTTGCTATTTTATCATTTGATAAATATCGAGTGGCCAGTCTTTGGATCTCTCTGCTGCTGTGCTTCAGTTCATGAGAGCAAAGGGGAGAAAAGTGACCTTTTGAACTAAAGGACGAGGTTTAACATTCTAAGACTGTCACATACTGTAACACTATTTAATACTGGTTCATTCAATGTTGGTACACAGTTCAATTTCTTAATGTTAGTACATTTCAGTTACAGTACTTTTAAAATGAAAAATTTTCTATAAGCTTAGAGGAAATATATTTTTTATTTTCTTATATATGGCATAAATACAGCTTTACAGATCCTAGCATGCAAATTTATCATCTTATATGACAGGGATAAATCATGCATGAAAATCATGCATCAAAGTCATGAAATGGGTTACAAATGCAATAAAAAATATGGTATTTGAAAGTTTAACAAATGGAGGCGGAGTAGGGGCGCCAAAGATGCTTCTTGCCTGTGGCACCATTTGATCTAGGGCCAGCCTGGCGGACAGGTGTTTGATAACCTGTTCTTAAAAACCTTCGATGATGGGGATTCCACAACCTCCCTCGGTAACCTGTAACATTTTAACCATAGTATTGGTTTTCCTTTTAATACCTACCTGTGGGCTTTTGTCACCTGCCTGCTCTGAACATAGTTTAAAGCTCTCTTCACTAGTTTAGTGAGTCAGTGTCCCAAAATGATTGTCCCCTTTTTAGTCCGGTGAACACCATTTCTTCCTCCTTCCCAGAACAGTATCCCATAGTCAAGGAAGCCAAAGCCATCCCATAGACACCATCTGTGATGCAATGCATTGATCTTCAAGATGTCCCTTCGTGGGCACTTACCCTCAACCAGGATGATGGACAAGAGTGCAACCTGTGCCCTTGGCTTCTTCACCTTCACTCTCAGAGTTCTGTGCTCCCTAGTGATCTGCCCAAGGTCATACTGGGTAGTATCATTAGTGCCCAAATGAATGAGCAGCATGCGGTAGTGGTCAGAGGGATGGATGAGTCTCAGCAACCTTTCCATAACGTGTTAGATGCGGGTTCCATGAAGGCATCACACCTCCCAAGATGTCAGGTGAGGTGGCTGATGGATGCCTCCATCCCCCTCAAAGGAAGTGCCCAACCACCACCACATTGTGTCTCCTTTTTTTGAAGCACCTCTGCAGCTACTCCAGGGACTAGACAAGAGGAACACCCCATTCATCTGATCAGCTCCCTATCTGGTTACTTAGTTCAAGCGTTGGGATTTGCCCCTTAGTCTTCAACTACCCAGTGATTTCAATATGAGTATTGGCTGAGTAAGGACTACAAGATTTTGGCCCCTATGATTAAATTCTTGAATCCTGCCTAAAGCTGAGGTATTCGGCCTTTTTGCAGCTGCTCTGCATGAAAGAGAGACAAAATCCACTCCAATTTTCAGGCTTCTCTGGAATATAGGCTTTTGGGGCCCGTATTCCACCCGTTACCCATCAGGTGGGAGTTCAGGAGGATCCACCCAGCAGTGAATCCCTCCACACACTCCCATGTCTCCTTGTCTGTCTGCCAGATAGGAGGTTGCAGTTTACAGCTGAGCTCTGCACTTCACAGGATTACACAACTCGGGCACAACTCTCCTGCACCCCTTCCTCACTCCCTCTCCATAATCCAGTTGTCCCCATTACACAGCAGAACACATCAGTTCTGCGACAAAGTGAACCTTCAAAACAGAGGGGTCAAGGACATGATTTCCCCCAAGGGTCTTCCCTGAAACTGATAGCAGTTTTGTCATTGACTTTGGTATAAACAGGATCAGGCCCTGAGCATAAGGGCTGCAGGATGGGGCTCAGCAGGCTACTTTCATTGTTCTTAATGTGCTTCTAAGGGACAAATCTCACTTTTTTTTTTCACGGTTGCTGTCAAGCAAAGCTAACTGAAATTGGCATAGGTAACAGCAGGTTAAATCACATAATTTCACAAGTCACAGGATTTTATGATAACATATTTTCATGATGCCAACTAATCTGTCAGCATTGCTATAAGAAACAGATTTTAAAAAAATTAATAAAAGCTGATAAATGTAGTTAACATGGCAATATATAGCCAATTGAGCTAAAATATAATAAAGTTAACATTGTACAGTATATACATTGTGCTTTCTGTGGCACAGAACATCTTGTATTGTCTAATGATCAGTAAAATAGCATTCCTAGATTACAACATCCATTTCCTTTAGCAGATAAAGCCTCTTAGCGTAAAAGAAAAAACTCTGGGAGGTAGGGGAGCGGGATGGTTATGTGCCACTTTAGACCCAATCAGCTCCATGTTATCAAAACATTTAAGAATGTTCTTAACTTTAAGCACGAGTCCTATCCACTTTATTCAATGGGACTAGTTACATATTTAAAGCTAAATATGAGGTTAAGTGCTTTGCTGAATTGGGATCTAAAGATTTCTAAGAACACAGTGAGAATATGATTTGGACTCTAAGTTTTGTAGTAATAGTGTGTAGGAACGTAGGCTATTTCCATTTTAAACAGCAATTTCCAGGATGAGAGGGAAGTAGTTTGCAGTTGAGACTGGGACAAAATCTTGGCTCCAGAGTGAATATTGATTAAATTTTCAGAGTGTGGAAAAAATCATTTAAAAGATCTTTTGGTTTTGAAAGAGGCAGAAAAAGATTGTGTTGTTTTCAGAATACTTTAACTGTTACTTCCATATGAACTTCCTAAACCTGAGCTGCAAAACAAATGAAACTTCTCAGTAATACTAGGCAAAAAAAATGTGGACTGAACTTTTTTTTTTTTTTTTTACCAAAAAATAGATTCAAGCTGACTGAATTCAGGTTGAATTCACCAGATTGTTTTGGTCAAACCCTCTATGCCTCCCTCCAAAATATGAAAAAAAACAATGTTTTGTTTCAACATTTTCAAAATGTTTTGATTTTTTTATTTTAAATTTTGTTTCAAATTTTACTTCAATTTTGTTTTCTGAAAAAGATAAAAGAAACCTCAAACAAAACATTTTGTCTCTGGCAGAACTAACCATGTTATTTGACAAAAAAACAATATTTTCAAGTTTTTCAGTGCATCAAAAAATTTGAAATATTTTAATTTCAGGTTCATCTGAAACATTTTTTTTTGATTGGTCACCAGACTGAAAAATTGGTTATTCACAATGCTCTACTTGTCAGGCACTTGGGCAGTGATGGTGGAATGATGGCATGTGATGCCATTGCCTATGGCACAGATGCCAAGCAGAGTTTTGGATTGGGTTGCATATAAAGCAGTGGGGCACTGTGCAGGTTCAGGAGTCACCCATGCAGCTTGCTGGTCAGGGCCTAAAACTATTCTCCTCTCTGCCCCATCAGGGTGAAACTCCAGCAAGAAGCAATATTGCCTCCCCTAGATCACAGTGAATCTCCACAGGGAGTAATTGACACCTTCTTTTGCCAGGCGTAGTAAACCTGGCTCCACATGTCTGTGATAGCAGAACACCATCATGCTTTGGAGTTGACTGTTTTTCTCCTATATCTCAAACCTCTGAAGAGCCTATTGACATGAATGGAAATATTTTTCCAAAGTGCCTTATACGTAGCACACCACTGCAAAAACCAAAGGAAATTAATTTAAAATAGCAAAGAATCCTGTGGCACCTTATAGACTAACAGACGTTTTGGAGCATGAGCTTTAGTGGGTGAATACCCACTTCGTCGGATGCATACATGCATCCGACGAAGTGGGTATTCACCCACGAAAGCTCATGCTCCAAAACGTCTGTTAGTCTATAAGGTGCCACAGGATTCTTTGCTGCTTTTAGAGATCCAGACTAACACGGCTACCCCTCTGATAATTTAAAATAAAATCAGTAACAAATCTCTCTGCAGCATGAGCTCATCCGCTAGCATATGATTCACTGTTTTATTCCATGCTGTGATGCTGTTAAAAAAAATATTTTCCCTTTATCTACAGTATATCACTGAATCAACTAAGATGCCACTGAGGCCAATGTATTATGCTTGTCTTAGTTCTACATTTTCAGGGTCTTTTGGCTTTTAGCCACACCATTAAAGTATTTTAATGTAAAGGGTTAGGTGTTTTTTAATGACATGGTGAAAACCAGTATGACCATAGGTGACCAAGGGTAATGGAATATATTTGTAGTAAATCATTCTCCCCAAACTATGTATCAGATTTCATATATTAAGCCACACCATAATCATAAATTCAAATGGTAATAAAATGTCCTTAGTTTTCGAGATATCAGCTAAAAATTACCATTGTTCTCAGTGTGCTTTTTTAAATTAAATCATTCTCCCAATATTGCTATGTAATTTGTGTAACATTTCAAATCTGGATCTTGTCGGGCATGTTTTCCTAAAAGATTAGGTAAACTAAATACAATGCATAGTACTAATAGATACAATGCATTTCAGAAGCCGATGTCCGAATTTTGCTTAGCCTATGAAAGATATGTATTTTACAGACCAAGCTGTCTGAAAACAACATGGATAGTCAAGAAACAGCAGTGTCTGCCAGTGAGTAAACATTGAGGGAGTTCCATGTTCATTCTCCTAGATGTCCTTTGAAACACACTCTATGCATGTGTTTCTTCTTCAACTTTATTTCTCTTTTCTCACCCTCAATTATTTTGCTAGAGTTGAAACCTAACTCTGACCTTAGCAAGCAACTACACCACTGCTAAAGACCCTGATTCTGCAATAACATGTGAATGTGAGTAACTGTTTGCAATTGGAGCCTGATCCTAAGCTCCCCGAAGCCAATAGGAAGACTCCCATTGACTTCAGTGACCTTTCGAGCAGGCTCTTAAGGAGGACTATTTGCATACCGTTAGGTCAGGTCCTAAGTTTGACTTCAATGGGAGTTGGATCAGGCTCTAAAAAAATAGGAGCTTTCTCAAATAGATGAAAGATCTACCGTTTTTCACTCAGGCAAGCTATATGTAATGGCCCTTTGCTTTGAAAATATATATTGATATACATTACAATGTCGCTTTTCTAAATGGTCATCAGAAACTTTGGGGGAAATGGTGTTTTAGATAAATGGGAAACTTGCACTGCCAGAGAATACAGTTGACCTTCAGTAAATGGGCAGGTAGGCAAACAGGTCTATACTTCATTATAAAAATGGAATGATGAATAACATTAAAACTATGAGGGGCTTAACTGGGCCTTTAAGGCACTGGCCTGCTTTGGGGGAGATGAGCAACTACACTCTCTAGGTGGAGCAAAAACTACCATTGTATTTCAGGGAGACACAAGGGCTCCTGCAGCTCTTTGATATTCAAGGAGAGCACCGCCACCATTATACTTAATAAAGCATGCATGCCCATGCTCGCTACAGTGGTTGCAGTTAAGGTTCTGCTTCCTCCTTGCTCCTTTACTGTTAGCAAGCCAGGAGCAATCCTCAATCTTGGAGAAATGCAAGGAGTTCAGCAGTCTTGCTAACTCTAGCATGAGGGCGTAAGTAGAGAAAGGTTTCCCTCCCTTCTGCTCCTTGCATTGCAGCCAGAATCTGGTCCTGTGATTTTAAGGAAATCCAGTATCAAACAGCAATACAGATAATTTTTCATAGCAGAGAACTTTTAATAACAACAATAGAGTGAATTTTTATAGGAACACAGGAATTGCCACACTGCATCAGACTGCAGCTCCATCTTGTCCAATATCTTGTCTCTAGCAGTGTCCACTACCAGATGCAAGAGCCATGCAGTAGCCAGGTATGGGACAATCTGCCCACCACATAAGGCCTTATTCTGGTCTCTAATAATTAGAGACTGGCTTAAATCCTGAATCATGAGGTTTAATACCCCATCCAAAATTTGTGTTATAATTCATTATAACTCTGCGTATTTGTGATATCTATATAAATTGTCCAGTCCCTTTCTGAATCTTGCTAAGTTCTTGGCCTGAACAACTTCCTGTGGCAACATGTTCCATGTTCTAATTACACATTGTGTGGAAATATTTCCTTTTATAATTTTTTATTTTCTGCCTTTTAATTTCATTGAATGTTGAGTTGAGGCAGGGAGAACAGAAGTTCCTGATCTACCTTCTCTAGACCATTCTTTATTTTATACACTTACGTCCCCCCTCATTCATATCCTTTCTAAAGCAAAACAATTGCAATCTTTTCAATTAGAGTTGTTCTAGGCTCTGGACCATTCTCGTTTCTCTTTTTGGAATCCCTGTATTTCAGCAAAATCCCTTTAGAGATGGGATGACCAGTACTGCACACAGTATTCCAGATGATTTATATAAAGTCTTTATCATATTTTCTATATTAACTAGCACCTTCCATCCAAGGATCATAAATCACTTTACAAACATCAATAAACTTAGTTTTTCAGCGCCCTCATGAGATAGGCAATTATCCCCATGTTACAGTCTGAATGATAATACAGTTACCTAGCATGTGGATAAAATGCCCAGATATGTAATAGAGCAGGCATCACGGGTTATACTTTTTTTATTGATAACCAAGTATTTGACTCGTCAAACCCATCCTCATTCTGAAACTTAGTTGGTTCTCAGTGCCCTCAGAAAACTGAGATTCAGTATTCCCCTTTATATGGATTTTTGCAAAGATAAGAAAAAAACTGTGACACATTTCTTTAAGAATGATCCCATCTTGGCCCACCTGGAAGTAATTAATTGCCAAGACACTGGTTCACAGCTAATTGGCTGGATCTGTTAAAAGTCTACCAGAGCTCAGCTAGAGGAAGGGGCTCTTAGAGAGAGGAGGCTGCTCCTAGGGAAAGGCACTGCAAATAGCTGCAGGAAATCCAGCCTGTGAGAAGTTATGTGCTGCCAGGGAGCCTTGGCATCAGCCACAAACTGGTAGGAAGTGACACAAGAAGCCAAAATCCCTAGGAAAAAACAGAGGGAGTGGCTTTTTTGAAAGAGTCCTGGAGGCAGATGAAAATATGATGAGGCCCAGGGAAACAGCAGCAAGTCTGAAGAAGCATATCTGAACTGCTTGATAAAGGATCCCTGAGCCTGAACCTGGACTAGAGGAAAGGCCTGGTCTCCCCCTGTTGACCTTCAGGGAAGGAGATGTAAAAGTCCCCAGATGCCAAGGAAGACAAGAGTGCAGTTCAAGGCCTGAGGTGAGGTCATCAGAATTCTGTTTTGTTGGACTATTTATTCCCCTGGAAAGGTTGGGATTGAAAGTGACCTGGCCTCAGGACTGAGTTGTGATATGGGGCAAGCTAGCCCAGACTCAGAGTGGCTGTCAACAGTGGGTGCTAGAGTTGAAGAGGCTGCTACACTATGCCCAGCCAGGATGGAGCAGACCGGCTGGTGAGTGACCCCCTCTATACAGGGATAAAGAAGTTTTGTATATTCTTGAGTAGGTTTAGAATTACAAAGGATATTACTGAAAAATTTACCACAGCCATCGTCACTTAAACCTTTTGCTCCTACACTCTACATATACTCTAATAAACGTTTGCATAGCTTTTTGAGTACCATGGTATTTCAGTTCCTTCTCCTCATATGCTAAAGAACTGTTTAAGTTAGATAGAATTCTTGGAGTGCTATCATAGCTCTAGCCAACAAGTGTTGGCTGAAACTGTGTTGATATTCATAGAAATAATTCCTTACAGTGTGTGGATTTCAAGATGATCATTTGAATTGATAGTCAAAACAGAGATATAGTGATTCTTACCACTGATTACAATGATCACTCATCTCCATAAGGATATTTTTTAAACCATGAAGGCCTTAGTTCAGCAAAGCATTTAAGTATGTACATAACTATAAACTTGTGCTGAAGACTCATTGTTGAATCGGGATGGGATAATTAAGATGCTAAAAGCTAAGCTTATGCGTATGTACTTCAAACTGGGGTTGCAATGCTGAAACTTGACCGGCACTTCACTTTTAGAAACTGATTATAGCCCATTTGGCAATACTTCTTTACTCATATTAGCAGTCCCATTAAACCCTGTGTAGTGTGCCGCAGAATTCATAGATTCCTAAGATCAGAAGGGACCATTAAATCATATAGTCTGACCTCATGTCTAAAGATATGCCATGGAATTTTGCCTAGTTGCTCCAGTATTGAGCAGCATAACTTGTTTGACTAAAGGTATCTTCCTGAAAGATATTCAGTCCATAGACACTCAGGCTCTTAACACCCCTCCCTCCAAAATTTTCTCCTGCAAAGTGTAAAGAAAAATGTAATTTGTACACACAGAAAACCTCAACCGTCAAGCACAGTATTTCATATAACGTAACACCAGTTTCCCATTGAATTGTATCCCATTTGAAGTTGTGAAACATGCCAACATCTAATCTGTGCTCCATTATGTGATATTGCTTAGTTATCCCCATTTTATAGTATGTCATCTTCTGCCTTCATACGTCAATTTTGTTATTTTTCAATCGTGTCTTATTCCAGTCTGTCATGGCCTCATCATTTCAATACTTTTCGTCACCTACTGCCAAACTTCTGTCGTCATCCCGCAGTAGCTAAATCTCCACTGCTATACAAGCTGCTATCAGGAATTTAATACCTTAAGACTGACTTCAACACCTTTCTTTCATGTTTTATGTCTTTTCCAGTTTTATAGTCATTACACAGCTGCAATAAATGGTTACAAATCAGGGCAATGACTTAAAGCACTGCAGGAAAAAAAAACCCTTGTCCATCCATGCTGTTCTCTCAAAAAGCATGAAGTGCTTATTAAAGTAATAAGTAAGTGTGACCTGAACAACACCACCTTTCCCTGTCTTCCTTGTTGACTGTTTAATATAAATAACTCATTTCTATAAGCTTTTTTGATGAGAAAATGCTCATAAGCACTGCCCAATTTCAGGCTTCAGCCATTCCAGGGGCAGCTCCAACATGGCTCCACACTGTCCAGTTCGATTGCTAGCCCATTTTCCTACTACAGGGAAAGGGTTTAACCCCTAGTTCCAGCTTTTCAGGTTGGGTTTTCTAGCATTATCTTGAAGTTTGTGATGCCTGGCTCCTGCAGTTTGGGCTCCTTTGCATTGCCTTCAATGGGCATTACATCAGGCTCTGCATTCGGTGATATACACCATTTTGTAATCAAAGTTAGGCAGACACTTGACTCAGTTTTCTGTGCCTGTTCAGTCTTGACTTTTCCTTAACTGATAGTCAATAAGGGAGCCAATTAGTACCAGTTGCTCTAGTGTTTTTTGTTTCTTTTGCTCTGGTTCTTGGGGGTTGTTTGTGTGATATTGCCACTTGTCTACTGGGAACTGATCTGAAACTGGCAACTTCAGTTCAAAAAGGCCAGTTGGGGCCCATGAGAAAGGATAACTCTAGTGTTCTACTTAACTTCAGCTAGACCACCTTCTGTACAGGGCAGGCGGTAGGCTGAGACTTCTGTATCAGGAAAAATAATTCTGTTTCAGTTGGGAGTAAAAGAGTGTATGAGTGTCAGAGATACTTGAAATAACAAGCTGGATAGCCAGAGACATCATTCTTAATTCTCATTTTACCTCTAAGCCTTTTTCTGACTCAGAAAAGGTCTTGTTTTTTGTATTTCCCACAGGTAAAAATCAAAGCATTCCAAGTCATTTTAATGGGGATTTTATCTGTCTCAAGCTTTTTGCTAGGACTTTCAAGATGTTTATTGTTTGAGGTGGAAAAATATACTAGAGGGTAAGGCAAAGAAGGAAGAAAAGAGAGGGGAGGAAACAACTGACGTTTAAAAGAAATAGTTCAATATAGTCTCTTACTTTATTTAAATTTATTTTTCCTGGAAACCCTTACATTTTCAAAGTGGTGTCCAGGGTTTTAGTCTTACATCTCCTATGGACTTTAACAGGATCAGCACAATTATAACCTCCCATGTTTGTGGGGTTATTTTATTTTTTTTATTTTTTTAAGATTTAGAAGTTCCTGTTTACTGTAGCAATAGAAATATTGATAGTGGGTTTCTCTGAATAAATTTTTAAAAAGTCAGACCTACCACTTCCTTAGCAGACAGGAGTTTGTTGTCCTTCCCTGTTAAACTGCCAATAACATACATTTCTTCAGTTGCGCTTAGCACATACTATTTTTCCCTACAGACTTTTCTCTTTCCTTTTACTTATTGTGCATGTGTATGTGAATACAAACACGTACACTCAGACATGCACACAGCAAGATAGACATCATCACAGAACAGAAGCAAAAAAGGAGTCAAGCCATACAAAATAAATGCAGAAGGAATAAATGCACCCACAAATGTGTCAAAAAAGAAAAGAGAGAGAGGTTCATGGAAGCATCTGCTTAAAAAGCATGTGTACTTCAGAGTATGCCATAGGCAAGAACCTGAGTCAAATGGAGTACAGCAGAGCCGGAAAGGAGGAGGAGGTTGTAACAGGCGCCCACCCCTGGTGACTGATAGCAAGCCAGGGTAAAAACAAAACAGCAAGAACCTACTTAACAAAGCTGCTATTGTTATAGAGTCAGACTAGGATTATATGGCAGAGGTCAGCAGTCACTATTACTCCCTCCTATGAGAGGTCTGGGCTGGCTAACCTCAGCTCTTAGGGCCTGTCAACACAGTGGGTTAATGCTCAGTACAGGGGTGTGCCTACATGTTGCACATTAATTGGTCCATGCTAAAGGTTCCCTAACTCATTTTAACATAGTACTTTTTCGAACAGCTCTACATTAATGTGCACCAGCAGGGACTACATAGACCAATTAATGCACATGTTAGTGTGCTTTAGAAATCATACCTTTGTAGTGGAGATTAACCCACCATGTAGATAAGCCCTTAATTTGACTGACTTATCTATGAGAGATGAGGTTTTGGCTAAGATGGGGACTGATGAGAACCTGACATCACAGCATGAGCTGCAGGCACTATAAGCAGCATTCACCGTCGAAGAATTAAAGGGGTAGGTCTGAGAAAGGGAACGAGCAGCATCTGAGGACCATTGGCTTTTTGGCATTAAAACTGGGACTAATTAATATTATAAGAAAGTCTTGCTTGTTTGAAGGCTACTCTTAACTGAAGCTGCCTAAAGCAATCCTGCAGGGAGCTCTCTGCCAGCTAGGGCTTGCACTGCACTCTGGCTGTCTCACACACATGCTAGTCACCTCCAGCCTACCTAGGACGAATGGATGCTATACCCACTACCCCAGGTTTATGCCATCCATTCATTCCCTCATGTTAAGGGAATCTACAGCTTGCCCTTTCAGGGCAGCTATCTGTCCCCTATGTCCTGCAGGACTAGTACAAAGGGGATGGACCCAGTATCTGGCCCCTAACATCAGAACTGCTTGGTCAATGCCATGAGAGCTGGATTCTGCTCACTAAGAATTGACTAGCATGTTTTCACATCATACCAATGTGTACGTTCTAACATTGTCATGCACCATAACTTCAAATTCACTAGAGCCTGGGTAGGAAAAGGAATATTTAACAAAATAGGGTGCTGAATCAGTGCCTCACTTCATATTTCAGGTAAGTCCTTCCACATCTCTTCATTAAACGTATGTGATATGTGGTCACTTGTAACACAATACTTTTAAGACACTAGAAAAACCTTTAGCTGTCCACCTTATGTAGAAAGATAGAGATGTGTAGGGGCTCTGATTGGTCACTGCTTTTCACCTCGTGTAGCCAGACCAGAATGGCAGCCTTTTGCACAGGTTTTGATGATGTCACAAGACACAAAATAATTATAAATCAAGTCTGTGGGCCCTGAGTCAGGACATCATCTCTATTCATCACCCAACTTCAGCATAGTCTTAAATCCATTGGTTTTAGCACTTTCTGAAACCTAAGGATATATTTTAGTGCTCTCTTGAATGTGTTGGATTCCTGAATTGGGACCTCAGAACTGAATGGGTTATCCTCAAACTCACAGTGTTAGTGTATTATGGACATAGTATCAGGGTTATTAGTAACATGGCTCGTTATCAGCTGCTAGTGTAAGTCCTTCTGCCAGTTAACTTGTTTACGGTGCATATTTTCAAAGCTGTGTTATGACCGATGAAAAGTATGTTTTGGTACTGATGGACCTGGGTTCAATCCCTGCTGCTGACAAAGGTGTCTGTATATGTGCAGTCAGTGATCTTCACAGTGGCATCAAACTCCAATATTTAGATGATTTATTATGACAAACTTTATTGCTTGCTGCCCCTTATACTGAAAATTCAATAAGAATACTCCCTTTCTGACCTGAACACATAACTTCCTCCGGCAGCAGGGTGCTACTTCTTGCAAGTACTTCTTACCAGTTACCAGTTCATTGATAACCTTCTTAAGAAGCGAAAAGATTAAATAAATATGAAAACAAAGAAAAACTCTCAAAAGTGCCCTGACTGTTTTGCCTCTGGCTGGACTTAAAATTCCACTAGTGATGTTATCAGTTAATCTTAGAAGATTTAGTCCTCCTGAGGGAACCTGAAATCACAACCTCCTCTCCTGATAGGTTAAAAGAAAACTGCAGAGTGATATAGAAAGATAATCTAATTGCTACATCTAATTACAAAAAGGAGTGTGTCGCTTTAAAAAATTTGGAAGCTGTAATTCACATTGAAATAACCTGTGAGAAATTGGAGTATCTCAGCCAACTAATAAAATGTTTAAAGAAAATGGAATTTGATTTTGCTGTTGCAAAGGTCGGATCCTGAAATACAGTACCATAGGCTCTTTGACGCTCTTTCTCTTTCTCATATATGAATATCTCCAATATAAATACTGCCCTTAGAAAGAGGTTTCTGGGCTGCACACAGTAGCTGCACACACAATCTATGAAAAGAGGCCAAAGTGGAGGGTGGGGGGAGAAAACAGTGCTGTGTACAGTTGCAATGCTGCAGGGGAAGAGGGAGTAGCGCTCTTGAAAATGATCTGCTTCTGTAGATCATAGTTCCCTCTCTTGGACCTGGGTCTTTCCCAACCACTGGGGTTGTGCCTCTGCTGAAATTACTGCAGCCCTTGATCAGAAGCAACCCCCATGGATAGGCCCATCAAGGAGACATGGGATGTGTTAAGGCTGATTTTTAAACAATAAACAAACTTTGAATTGAGAGTAACAGAAGTTTGCCAGACTGCAGAGAGACTCCACCCCCATCACAATCAGCCAAGAGTGTGAGCTGTCTCCAGTTGTAATTTGATGGACAGAAGCATGGGAAATCCTTTGTCAGTTGAGGCCCTTGGTGAGGAAAGTGTCAACCATACAGCCTCTTTACCATTCCTTGCTTAGCTGAATGACAGCCAGGGTGAGGAGGAGCTAGAGACAATTCCTATGAAATGCCACGGAGAAGTTGTGAAGTCCATAGCAACAGCTGCAGCAGGGACAGGGGCTAAGTCATTAGGGACTAGCTGTCCTTCTCTCTCTTATCTGGGCTTGTCACTCCATTTGCGGGTTTTCCCTCTGTTCTGCAGTTTGAGGAGGTATGACTAGGCCTGTCATCACTGTATGGGAGCTTGGTTCCACTTTCTGGAAACCTCTCCCAAAGTTCAGTATGGCAACAGCACAGAAAGTTGCCAGACCTCTTGCTTGACAAACTCCAGAGCCTAGAGAAAAGCCTGAAAAACCCCAGGAGAAAATACACCTTCTGTGCTCTTCTACCTTGCAGCTTTGTCAGCCAGTGGAATTCAGCTTTTTTTGCTCTTAGAAGTTCCAGCTTATTCCAGCTTCCAGGCTCCAGGAACAGCAGTTTAAGGTTTGGTCTCTGCCCCTGACAGTGCATTGTTTATCAGTGGGAGACAAGAGCCACAGCTCTGCTTTGCCTGCCTCCTCCCAATCCAGTGTCTGTGGCGAAGCACAGAGAGGAGTAGTTATGTCAGCAGCATTGAGGGACATTCTGCCAGCAGGTCTGCAGGGTGGCAGTATGCAAAAACGAAACTGCTTAGGTACTTCTGTGGATCTAAGCTCTGGTGTGGCTCTAGCTGCCTCATTCATTAGCCATGGCTGCCTCCACTTCTTCCAGTGAAACAGGCCCTGCCTGGCTGCTCACTGGGCCTTGCCTCAACCACCACCACTCTCCAGCCTGGAATAAGTTTCTTTCCTTACTTCTCCCCTCCCTCTCCCCAAACCCTTCTCCTTGCCACTCTACTGCATCAGCTCACTGCAGCCTCCCTTGGGCACTAGAGCATCTATTGCTCCCTGCCTCAACCTTCCCAAGTGCTCAGATTTCAGCCCTTCCCCTCTGGATCATGCTAAGCTACCTCAATATGAATAGGGAGGCTCTGGGGGCCTTTGAAGAGACAAGAGATTGGAAGGAAATGAGATAATGAAAACATACTGCTCTGTAACTGGGCATACTCTATATTTTGCAAACAAAAAGCTATTTTTGTTAAAAACATTTCTAAAAGGATTTTTTTTCATGAAAAATTGACGTTTCTAATGAAAAATGTTAACAGTTTTGTGTTTTTTCTTAATTAAAGAATAAATGAAAACATGATGTAATGTTTATTGGTATTTTTAGCTTATCCACGATCGAGGTTTTCAGTCAACAAAACTTTGCTATAACCATTTCAATAATGTTGATAAAAATTCTCCCTCCCCAAAAAATCATGGACAACAAATTGTGAACATTTTTGGAAAAAATGGGTCTGCTTCAAACACTTTGAAATGAAAACAACTTTGAAGTTTTAAAATTTAAAATGATTGGTGTTCATATTTTTTTAACCAGCTCTTCCTATATTCCCCTCCATCATATTTATGGAGAATGTGGAACAGCAGGAGAAAACTGAACCAAACTACGATTTGACAGTGACAAAAGTATCCCTAGACACATTTCTATTCAAAATAAAATAGACCTGGACTTAGACTGGCACAGAAAAAGGAACTGCCTCCTAACACTGATAAGAAAGAAAATAGTGCCAGCAACAGCAGCATGTCCACAGACACAGGCACCACTAAGACAGCGAAAAAATAGCTTTGTGGTCAGAATTGTGGAAGAAATTACACCGAACCTCACCATGGTGTTGGAACAAGAGTTTCAGGCTTCCAATCCGCTGTGCATTCTGTCCTCGAAGAGTTTGCTTTTTAATTGAAAGACCCGACTTTAAATTGGAGGGTGCTGCACCAACCAGTTACATCAACAGTAGAAACTCAGTGGAAGCATGAAAACAATACCCTGACCCTAGAAAAGAAATTACAACAGCAGATGATCGGTGCCTAGCTCAATGAGGCCCTGTTCTTGGTTGGCCTCTAGGCATTTCCATAATATAAATAATAAATAACAGGTGTCACAGGAAAAGTATTTAAATGATGAGACTGCCTGAAGCACCAGATAGTCTAACATAATTGCATTTTATTAATCCTGGCTTCCAACTTTGGGCTTGCAGCAAAAAAGACAAAGAAATAGTAACCTCAACACTGAAAATGTACTTAGCACACTCACGCATAAGCCCATAGACAGTGATCAGCCACAACATTACATTGGTCCAATTCCATCACAAGACAAGACAGTTTGAGAGTTGTTTTAGCTGTTGCAATTAAAAAAAGATTAATCACATATAACAGAAAAAATGTCTCTGAAGTTCCTGTGGATGATCATCAGAGACTTATGGATTGTATTATGAAGAATTTTTAAAATTTCCCCTTGCAGCCGACTGCCATTGCACCAGAGCTGTTTACTGAAGATGTTGCACTGTCAGCCAGCTTTCAAACAAATGATCTACTATGACTACTAGGATTCACTGTACCCTGTTGTATATAAAAGTCAATGCTAGCAGTAAATATTAGAGGAAAGACAAGAAGGGACGGTCACATGGATTTTAGTGACACCATCCCTATTGGTAAGAGTAGTAGCTACCAGCATCCTCCTGCCAGATGAGGCAACAAAGATGGCACATGAAACAGTGATGCTGTTGTGATGGATTGGATCACAGAAAACCCCTTGGGGCTGCCAACTCATGTGCCAAGACTACTTCTGCCCCGATTTCCCTGCCAGCTTGGGACTCCAGAGCCCGCTTAGTTGTGCCAGTTGCTTGCCAACCACAAACACAGACCCAGGTCTGAACCACATCCCACAAACTGCAGGCTTAACTGAAAGCAGCTTAAGAAGTGTTCCCGTCTCTAACACTCAGATGCCCAACTCTCAGTAGGGTCCAAACCCCAAAGAAATACATTTTACCCTATATAAAGCTTATACCGGGTAAACTCATAAATTGTTCACCTTCTATAACACTGATAGAGAGAGATGCACAGCTGTTCCCCCTGCCCCCCACTATTAATACCTATTCTGAGTTAATAAGTAAGAAGTGATGTTATTAAATACAGAAAGTAGGATTTGATTCCAAGTAGTAACAGACAGAACACATTGAATTACCAAGCAAAATAAAATAAAACATGCAAGCCTATGCCTAATACAGTAAGAAGCTGAATACAGATTAAATCTCATCCTCAAAGATGTTCCAGTAAGCCTCCTTTACAGACTAGCCTCCTTCTAGGCTGGGGTCAGCAATCACTCACACCCCCTCTGGTTACTGTCCTTTGTTCCAGTTTCTTTCACGTATCCTTTGGGGTGGAGAAGCTATCTCTTGAGCCAGCTGAAGACAAAATAGAGGGGTTTCCCAGGGGGTTAAATAGATTTTCTCGTGTGGGTGGACACCCCTGTGTAGAATCCCAGCTACAAGATGGAGATTTGGAGTCACATGGGCAAGTCACATGTCCATGCATCACTCAGAACTTACAGGTAGCAGCCATTGTTCACATGCTACCTTGAACGTCCTCAAGTAGACTTCGTATGTGGATTGGAGCCTTCCAAGATCCATTGTCCATTAAGTGTTTCTTGACTGGGAATTTAACTTGCACATTCCTTTCTCAAATGCTTTTCCAAGATGACTTAGAAATCAAACAAGTATACAGCCAATATTCATAACTTCAAACACAAAAATGATACATGCATACAAATAGGAGGAATAGATTTAGTAGATCATCACCTTTACAGAGATATGTTACATGGCATATGTAGCATAAAACATATTCCAGTTATGTCATATATACATTTATAAGCATATTTCCATAAAGCCTTATGAGGTGCAACGTCACAGTTGTTATCAGAAGTGTATGGGTACAGCTGGCAGAAAATTGGCTTTGTCTTTTCATTTTGTGTGTTTCTAAAGCCTAATTTACAATACAAGCAGATATGTGTGTGTGGGGAATAATCTTTCTGTTGTCTACAAGTCTCTCAATTATTGTTGTTGACCAGGGATCCTAGAAATCTGTTTGCCACAGAAAAACATGGAAAAATGCAGAATTTGCATTTTCACAGAGAATCTTTCGTTTCCAGATTTTGTGAAAAAATAAAAACATATACAGTAGAACCCCGTTCCACCAGCACACATACAGGAATAGTGGAAATTGACGCTTCAGTGCAGAATGCCAGGGCTCAGTGCTGTCAGATTTCATTTTAATCATGGAAAAACACAGAATTTTAAGGTTATTTTATTGAATAATTTTGTGTTTTTTTTTAATCACAGAAAACTAGGATTCCTGGTGTTGACACACTATGGAAGTTTGTCATTTGTGATCCATTTTTTGTGGTTGAGCTCATCCCTCAGAGGAAGAATCCTGGGCCACAGGGTGTGAGAAAAGAACAGAGTTCACCTCCCACACTAACCACCTGTGTAATATTCCACAGAGAATTGAGTTGTCTTTCCAATATCCTTTCGCAGGGAATTAGTGAGTTCATTTAAAAAACCAACTGAGCTTGTCACTCCGCCAAAAAATCTTGTTAAGAAAAAAAGAGAACCTAAAATGTCTTCAGGTAACAAGTAGAAAAGATACCTTAGAGAAAATAATACTTTTCCTAATTTATTATTGTTAATTTTTTTTAAGAGAAGGGGCTACCACTAGATAGGTCTCTTCTTTTTTGCAGTCAGAATTTTTAATAAGTACGTTTCTTAATAATTCATACAGTGGGCCAAATTCACAATTGATATAAATTGGCCCAGATCAGTTGGTTACAGTGGGAAAATGGTTTGTTTTTAAGTCAGCATGAATTTGGCCAAAGTTGAGATATTCCAAACAAGTGCTAACATAATGCTCAAAAACGTTAACAAATATGTTTGCTTCTTTTTACCACAGAGGTTTGCACAGAACTCATTTAAAATGATACAGTCTCTAATTCTGAGATAAGGCTGAGTGGAGCTTAGCATGGCTCAGATCAAAGATGTCTGTATTCCACCTTGCAACCCCCACCCCAGATTATGATGTGGTCCCAACTGTGGGGTAGAGCAGGTTTAGGCGCTGCTTTAAACTCCCTGCAATAGTTCTTTTTAAGCCATTGCAGGAGTACCTGGTGCATGTTATAGTCTGGTAATGCCTGTATCTCACCTGATCTGACATTTCTTCCTCTCCTGGCCATGTGTCTCATGCCTGTATGTTGGGGACTATGAGGGAGGGTGGCTGTAAGGGTCCAGGGTGGGGGCTCGGCCCTCAGGCGCGGCTGGAGCCAATCTGCCTCACTCCACAAGTTGGGTGAGCTGTCGACTTACCCTGGTGAGGCAGGAAACAGTCCGGAGCTCAGGCCCTCAGGCTGGGGCTGAGCAAACAAACAGTATATAAGCCCAGGCCCTTGGGCAGGGCGGGGCAACAAGCAGTTCAGGGCTCAGGCCTTTAGGCAGGGACTGAGCAAGCAAACAGTTCAAAGTCTATAAGGAAGGCCTCCGCAGGCCAGCGAGAGCGAGGAGAGTCTGCCACCCCTAGAAGGGTGGCAGGGGAGACGCAGGCCCTCCCACTCCACTGCGTCCCGGCCCGGGGCCCTAACAGCTGCAGGCAGTCTGCTGCTGGGTCAGTGGGGATCCTGGCCGCAACACACTGACATTGGTTTGGGGTCTCCTGGAGCCAGACTAGGGTTGGCTACCCCCGGGCCACTTCCAATCTCCCCACATGTTGGTACCTGTGGATCATCGGCGTCTTCCGCAATATCCCACCCCATGGGCACCTCAGGATACTGAGCGCTGGGTAAGGGGGTCTGGTCCTCAGGATACCGGCGCGGGGAAGTTCCGGCGGCTCCTCAGGGTACCGAGCGAGGGGAAGGCTCGGCCAGTTCTCCTCCGGGTAGTGAGCATGGGGCAGGCTCCACCAGTGCTCCTCAGGGTAGTGAGCATGGGGCAGGCTCGGCCAGTCCTCCTCAGGGTAGTGAGCATGGGGCAGGCTGCACCAGTGCTCCTCAGGGTAGTGAGCATGGGGCAGGCTCGGCCAGTCCTCCTCAGGGTAGTGAGCATGGGGCAGGCTCGGCCAGTGCTCCTCAAGGTACTGAGAACGGGGCCGGCCCAGCGGGAGCTAGAGCATCAGTGTCTGTCCTCTCCGGCGGCCAGCGGTCAACTGAGCGCTGGGACCGGGCCTTTATACTTCCTGTCCCGCCCCTTGACTTCCGGGGGGCAGGAACAGATGGCGTTGGCTCCAACCACTCCGGTATCTGTTCTGGCTCGGCCCTTTCAGGCGCGGCTGGGAGCCAGTCTGCCTTGCTACATGTCCCCCACCTCAAGGCTGGCTCCCGTGCAGCGGGGCCAGACCGTTCCATACTCCCCAGGCTGGAAAGGAAGTCCACATTTGCGTGGTCCTTCCTGGCCCTATGGCGGACTATGAAGGCATAGGGCTGCAGTGCCAGGTACCATCGCTGCAGCCGCATATCATGGTCCTTCATGCGGGCCAACCACTGGAGGACAGCGTGTTCGGTGACCAAAGTGAATGGGGCCCCAAGGAGGTAATATTGCAGGGCGTTGCAGGCCCACTTCGCTGCCAGGGCTTCCTTTTCAACCACTGCATAGTTTTTCTCTTGGGGGAACAGCTTCCGGCTGATGAAGAGGACTGGATGCTCTTCCCCGTCTACCTCTTAGGAGAGGACAGCCCCGATCCCCACCTCCGAAGGGTCTGTCTGCAGGATAAACGTCTGGTTGAAATCGGGGCTATACAAGACTGGCTCACGGCAGAGGCTTGCTTTAAGCTTTTGGAAGGCCTCGTCACATTCTCGGGTCCATTTCACCTTCCGCGGGCTGTCCTTAGTCAGGAGCCCAGTCAAGGGGGACAGCAATCGCCGCGAATTGGGGAATGAACCGTCGATAATACCCCACCAGCCCCAGAAACTGGCGTACCTGGCATTTTGTGGCAGGCGGTGGGCAGGCTGCGATGACCTGAACCTTGCCCACAAGGGGTTTTACTTGCCTATTTCCTATAGTGTATCCCAGGTAGGTGGTTTCCTGCCAGGCGATACGGCACTTCTTAGGGTTGGCCGTTAATCCGGCCGCCCGCAAGGACCTCAGGACGGTGGTGACTCTCTCTAGGTGGTTTTCCCACTGGCGACTGTAAATGACCACTTCATCCAGATAGGCCACAGCATAATCCTGATGGGGTTGGAGGAGGAGGTCCATCAAGCGCTGAAACATGAAGGGGCCCCATGGAGGCCAAAAGGCATTCGGGTAAACTGGTATAGGCCCGTAGGAGTGGCGAACGCGGTCTTCTCCCTGGAGGCTGGTTTGAGGGGAATCTGCCAGTACCCCTTGCTTAGATCCAGGGTGGTAATATACCGGGCCCCCCCAATTGGGCCAACAACTCATCTATTCGGGGCATGGGATATGTGTCGAACTTGGAGATGGCATTAACGCGTCTGAAATCGATGCAGAACCGGTGTGAGCCATCAAGCTTCGGTACCAGGACTATTGGGCTACGCCACTCACTTTGCGAGGGTTCAACCACCCCCAAGTCTAGCATAGCCCATACCTCCTCGTCAATGACCCGTCTCCTGTGATACGGCAAGGGCCTGGTCGCACCCCGGATCACCACCCCAGGCTCAGTCTGAATCCTATGATATACCAGGGAGGTGTATCCCGGTTGCGCCGTAAACGTGTGGGAGAACGCTTGAAGGAGGCACTGGGTCTGTTTGTGTTGTTCCTCCGTCAGCGTCTCCCCAAGCTGGGGTCCCCCAGGGTCCTCGGTAGGGTTTACCTGGGAACCGAGCTCGGGTTCCGGTGGGTAGAGGTTGATCAAAAACCTCTCTTGTTCCCGCCAGGGTTTGAGAAGGTTGATGTGGTACTGCTGTACCTTCTTTCGCCGGTCGGGCTGATTGATCTCATATGTAACCGGGCCCACCTTTCGAACCACCTCATAAGGCCCTTGCCACAGAGCCAGGATTTTAGATTCGCTGGAGGAAAAGAGGAGTAAGACCCAATCTCCGGGTTGAAAGTCGCTAGTCTGTGCGTCTCGGTTGTAGGTCTGGGCCTGCGTTTCTTGGGCGGCTTTCAAGTTCTCTCGCGCCAGGGCCCCAGCCTGTTTAAGACGCTCCTGGAGCTGGAGCAAATATTTTAAGAGGCCCTGGGAGGGTGATGGGGTTTGCTCCGAGGCTTCCCTCATCAGGTCCAAAAGGCCCCGGGGCCAGCAGCCGTACAGCAGTTCAAACGACGAGAACTTGGTTGATGACTGGGGGACTTCCCATACCGCCAGAAGCAAGGGTGGAAATAGTTGGTCGCAGCGGCGGAGGTCTTCCTGGGGGAACCTCCACAGCATGTCTTTCAGGGTCTGGTTGAACCTTTCGACCAACCCATCGGTCTGGGGATGATAGACCGACGTCCGCAGTTGCTTGATCCCCAGGAGTCACACACCTGCTGTAGTAGCCGCGAGGTAAAGCTGGTCCCCTGATCAGTGAGGATCTCCCGGGGCAGGCCGACACGGGCAAAGACTTTCACCAGCTCACCTGCGATGGTGCGGGCTGTGATGTTCCGGAGGGGGATTGCCTCGGGGAACTGGGTGGCATAATCCAGCATAACTAGGATGTACTGAAACCCTGAAATGCTTTTGGGGAGGGGCCCCACCAGATCCATAGTCATGTGCTCGAAGGGGGTCTCGATTAGTGGCATGGGGACCAAGGGCGCCTTGGGAGTTCATGCCGGGGCGGCCAACTGGCAGGCTGGGCAGGAGTTGCAGTAATTCTTTACCTCCTGATGTATCCCCGGCCAGAAGAAGTGGCTCATTATCCGGGATAGAGTCGTCTCATGACCCAGGTGTCCGGCTGCCGGGACGTCTTGGGCCAGCTTCATAACCACCTGCCAATGACACCGGGGCACTAGGAGTTGGGCCTGAGACTACCCCGTGTGGGGGTCCCTCTCAGCCCGATACAGGCGTTCCCGCCGCAGCTCAAAGTGTGGCCACTGTGCCGCTCGACGTGGATCGAGGACGGTCCCATCAACAGCGGCCAGCTGTTCATACACCCGCTTGAGTGTGGGGTCAGCCCTTTGATCCCGGCAAAAGTCCGAGGGGGTTGATGGACCCTCCAACGTCCCCGGGGAAGCATCCTCTGGGTCCCTCATTGGGTTGGTAGGGTCAGGGGCTTCCCCCTCGCCTTCCTCGGTCCCGGCGGCTTCCCCCTTGTCTTCCTCGGGTTCGGGGGCTTCCTCTTCCAAGGCTGGAGTGACCCGAGGGTTGCCCTTGGTGTGGCGGTGTAAGACTGCGGGGAACTCGGGCCAGTCCCACCCCAGGATCACTGGGTATGCCAGTCGCGGAGCGAGTCCCACTACCATCGGTCAGATGACCCCATCAACCGTCAGTTGGGCCCAGGTACTGGGGTAGGGTCTTATGTCCCCGTGGATGCACTGCCACTGGATTTTCCCCAGGTGGGCGTCAGCCTGGGGACCTAAGCTTTGGCGGACCAGCATCTGCCTGCAGCCCAAGTCGAGAAGGGCCACCGTCGGGTACCCCTCAATAGCACGGTGATTTTGGCTGCTTGTGAATGGCGGGCATGGGCTTCCCCCGAGCAAACCTGGCCGAAGGTGCACTCCAGTCTCAGGCAGTCCTGCTGCAGATGGCCATGCTCCCCGCAGGAGAAACAGGGCCCCAGGTCTGTCTGTCTCGTCGGTGGTCGGGTCCCGGAGGTGTCCCCCCGGAGGACTCCGGTAACCTCCATGCCCCACTGGAGCCGGGGCCAGAGCGGATCGCCTGAGTGTCATCGTGGCATGATGCATCTGAGGAAGTGGGTATTCACCCATGAAAGCTCATGCTCCAAAACGTCTGTTAGTCTATAAGGTGCCACAGGATTCTTTGCTGCTTTTACAGATCCAGACTAACACGGCTACCCTCTGATATTTTTTCCCTTGTTTTCCAGCCAAAACTATTTGCTAAATTTGACCTGAATTTGTGAATGGTTTAAGGCCTGGTCTAGGTCTACACTGGGGTGACGCGACGGATCGATCTAAGATACACAACTTCAGCAATGAGAATAGCATAGCTGAAGTTGACGTATCTTAGATCGAATTAGAATTACTTACTTCACGTCCTCGCGGCGCGGGATTGATGACCGCCACTCCCCCCGTCGACTTTGCTTCTGCCTCTTGCTGAGCTGGAGTTCAGCAGTCAACAGGAGAGCTATCGGGGATCGATTTATCGCGTCTACACTACACGCGATAAACCGATCCCCGATAGATTGATCGCTACCCCCAAATATTAAGGTTTCATAAATTACAAACCCACTTACTAATATTTGCCTTTATAGAAAATTTCTAGAATGCAGTGAGAGAGGTAATAAAGGATCCAAGAAATTACTGAGATTAGATAATACTGCACATTTTAAGTATAAAATTATTTGTAAGGATCACACATAAAAATGATAATTTTATGTTTATTATGCCCATTAAATCATAGCATGGATTATTTCTTGCTCTTCTGACTCCTGAACAGTTTTTCCTGTTTGCCACTGAGAGTACACATTGATTGAAATTCATAACGTAGGCGTGTGAGAGAGTATACACTAGTGCAGTCTCAGGCTCCATCCACCATGTGTCCAAGCTCCTCATGAGATATGGAAAGGAAGCCCCAAGCCCCTCAGAGTGGGATGCAGCATTCTGACTTCACAGCTGTCACCATATGCTCCGATTGTCACAACAGTTTAGAATAGGTTAGAGAAAGGAGCTTTTGACTGGCATATTAAGCAAATCAGTTGTTATTAGCATACTAAACTAGGTAGGCCTAAACCTGCTAGCTCCCCAATGGTACCTCCAAGCATGTCTTTCCTTTGTTTGATTAATGAATGGTGTCAGCAATTAAAAGCAAAGCACATGATGGGCCTTGTGCATCCTTTGCAGGCCAATTTTGTCTTTCACTGGGAGCTAATGAAGAGTAAACAAGAAGCTGAGATAAACTGGGCTGATAAGCTGTATATCTCCCTGACTTCATTTGCACAACTCCCAGAAATATGTCTGTGGACAAACCACCAAGGCTAGATTTATTTGTTTGCACAACTTGATTAATAATTTTGCACTTTTGACTTAGTTTAATGTTTTCTTTATATTTGTCCAGGTATTTGAACCAGATAAGTAGTAAATGACAGCTTAAAAGGCATTAAGTAGACAAATATACAGACACACCCTGCCATATCTGCCTCAGATTTTCAAGTGAATGACATGTGTCACGCTGATCAAGGCAGAAGGATGAAATGATTTACTCTTTGCAAAACAGTATGCAGTTGTGTTTGTGTGAGGAGTTGTTTAAATAAATTAGTTTCAGTCAGCAGCATTGTGGAAAAATGTTAGACAGGTGGGTTCAGTCAGGCTTTGTGCATTTTCATCTAGTCTTATGGAAGGGTCAGGAGATCAGATTCTGCCTATAGCAGTAGAAGTCAGAGAACTCCCCCTTGTGGAATAGCAGGACTGGTTCTTGAGCCTCAGATTTGTGAGTCTGGGATCAGTCCCCTGAACAGCATCAAATGGATGCCATTCACAATGTGATGAAAAAGCCTATTGTGATTAAGGTTACATTACCAGCAGCACATTTATGGCTGAAGGAGGGATTCTTTAGGATCCCTGTTCCATTAATAGTAGATAGGATTCATCCATGAAAAACAAGTGTTCAAGAAAGCAAAGCACTGCTTTCAAAACCACTGTCTACAGCTGCACATGACCAAACAACGTGTATTAATGCGTCATACAAGTAACTATCTCCGTTGCACCACTTTGAGAATGTATCCCAGCATTTTAAAGTTAGCTTTTACAGAACACTAATTAGCATTGCTGCTCTCTCTCATGAATAACAGATGAATCCCCCACTTTGCTAAAGCCTTCATTCCTGTTGTTTCTACCCAGAGGAAGAATATTAGCCCTGATGATGGTGGCTAACTTAATAGTTCCTGTGACAGGATGAAATTGTTCAAGGTTCTGAGGACGATGCCAAGGACCTTGCCAACACTTAAACACTCATAGGGGCTATGTGGGGCTCCCATTGGCAGAGCAGTCCCACAGGGGGACCTGCACACCCACTATGTGCGGTGGGAAAGGTCTCTATGCCAGACATGTATAGGCCAGTGTGGAAGGCCACACTTGCACCTGGTGAGAGAAGGTCTGCATGTAGGCAGCTCCAATGGCCCAGTACCCAGTGCAACTGGTTCAGGGGGTATTCCAGCCCACAGGTTAAAATAACAGTTGGGCTGTTGGCAGTTGGATAGAAGTGACTGTGCTGCAGTCTCGCAGTGTGGCTCTGGCACAGAGGGGCTACAAATATTATTCCATCCTTTTAGATGGAAGAATAGGCTTTGAGGATAGGGGGCTCTGCACCATCCCACACTTCAACCCTGTGCTGGGGGTGAGGTGTGGGCTCCACCTCTCTAATCATCCTACCTTCCATCTGCATAAAGCGAGGACTCAGTCGTTATGCAGGTGCTGTGTGCACAACACGTTACTGAATCAGGCCTCAATTCAGCAAAGCACTTAAAGTTAAGCACATACTTATGTCCATCCCTGTTCAGCACAGCAAGTAAGTACATGCTAACCTACTTTGGTGAAGTGGGACCTTGGTAGCTATTAGAATAATCTTACAAATACAGGGGAGAAATAAAATTCTAATTTTAAATCTCTTTATGAACAAAAAATCTCTTACACAGAAATCCTAGGCAAGCGTGTCTTCTGCATCTGCTACTGTTATACACGTTCCATGCTTTATTTCTAGAGTAAGGTATTGAGGGAAAATTGCAGGTATCCATTATCTTAACTAGAGCTATGAATCGTCAATTCAGCTGAAAAATTAATTTTCATAATCAAAATAATACCAGTATATTCTGTAGGTAATTACAGTGCATATGTGGAACAAGCTCCAAATTGTTCATTGACAGGGTCTGCATGGGTTGGTTTTTTTTTTTGAAGCTACTTTATCAGCTGGAGGGTTGTAACTGGAAAATGCCTTCACTGTGACTATTAAATATTCATAATATGTTCCAATCTTCTTGCAATATATTCAGGCTAAATATTATAAGAAGTTCAGGACTGCACTTGAACCCTTAACAGTTAAGGATAAACATTTAAAGCATTGCTTAGGGATTTGGCCAAGCAATTCCAATTAATATCACTGTACACCTAGTGCACTACTTTGAAAATTTAGTCCTGAAGGACTAACCTTGTTGGCCACCCTTTTTAAATTGTTGATTTTTTTTTTGTCACCACCACCTCCACTGCTGCTTAACCTCAGCTCACTGCTGCCACTATGTGGCACTAGTTCAAAACCCCACACAAAACAGGCAGCTGTGAAATTATGTAGACGGAAAGAGGTGACGTGGGCATGTTATAGATCAGCAAATCTGGAGGCAAATCATTCCTAGTCAATGAGCCTACATGGAGGGAGGGAACTTTGGAAAATCATGGCCAGGAAAAAGGCATCACAGACTGTGAAATCTGGTCTCCCCCTGGTGAAATCTGGTCTTTGTGTGCTTTTACTTGATACTATACAGATTTCACAGGGGAAACCAATGTTTCTCAAATGGGGGATCCTGACCCAAAAAGGAGTTGCGGGGGGGGGGGGGGGTCTGCAAGGATATTTTTAGCAGGGGGTCATAATATTGCCACCCTTACTTCTGCTCTGCCTTTAGAGCTGGGCAGCCAGAAAGCGGCGGCTGTTGGCCCTTCGCCAAGCTCTGAAGGCAGTGCCCTGCCAGCAGCAGTGCAGAAGTAAGGGTGGCAATACCATACCATGCCACCCTTACCACTGCGCTGCTGCCTTCAGAGTTGGGTGGCCAGAGAGTGGAAGCTGCTGACCAAGGGCCCAGCTCTGAAGGCAGCAGCGCAGAAGTAAGGGGGCAATACCACACCATGCCATCCTTACTTCTGTGCTGCTGCTGGTGGCAGCTCTGCCTTCAGAGCTGGGATCCAGGCCAGCAGCTGCCACTGCTCTGCTGGCCATAGTAGTACCGCACCCTCTCCAACAATCATCTTGAGACCTCCTCCCCGCATTCACATACACACACATATACAGAACTCCCGTTTGGGTCAGGACCCCTACAATTACACCATGAATTTTCAGATTTAAATATCTGAAATCATGAAATTCACTATTTTAAAAATCCAATGGCTGTGAAATTGACCAAAATGGACTATGAATTTGCTAGGGCCCTAGCCATAACATTGTTCCTGTGGGAGTAACCAGGTGGTGCTGTTACACACAGTATTACAAATCTTCAATGTGAGAGCACCATTCTGGCTTTGAAAAAAACATGGTAATGTTGTTAGGTTTTTTTTATGTATCTTTTTCTAAGGAGGAGCTGTGGCAAGCAGCAAGGGAATTTAGTCTCTGCCTTAATCTGATGAATTAAAGCCAGATATTGAGACAGATTTGCTTCCTGAGAATGAAGCACTAGTGTTTGGTCTGAGATCCCTGAAAGAGGGAATTGGCTGTGTGATGTTTTTGGCTGCCTCTGTTCAAGGATTGGTGTGGCAGAGGAAAAAAAAACAAGTTACACTAAGAAAATACCCAGACCCCATGTTACTGGTTTCTCCTCCAATGGGAAGCCAACCTGAAAGGTCTTGACATCCACAGAAAGGTGAACGTATCAGTAAACAGCAAGTTAAATTGTGAAAACTAGAGCCTGGGCAATGGAGACATGGTTCAAGTCAACACCTTCTTGAAAGATTTGATCGCCCCCTTTCTTAGCACAACATTTTTTAAATCATCTACATTATGACTGTTCACATCCATATAGCACTCTCAGATCCCTCTGAATTGTGATGCAAGAGGACCAAATCCAAAAATGAAACCCAGATCTCCTCTTTGGCAGTGGGAAAATGGTTACCCTCTGCACCAAGCTGTCTACTCACAGACTCATAATCAAATTGGCAAATCTGAAGTCCTAAATATGAAAGTCTGACTTTTAATGTCCATTATTATTATATCATTACCACAGGTGTACATGGTGCTTAAAAGAGGAAGGACTAATAAGTGACAAAGAGTCCTGTGGCACCTTATAGACTAACAGACCTATTGGAGCATGCACTTTCGTGGGTGAATACCCACTTCGTCGGATGAATGAAAGAGGCAAAAAAAGCATTGAGTACATTAGCTTTTTCCACATCCTCTGTCACTAGGTTGCCTCCCTCATTCAGTAAGGGGCCCACACTTTCCTTGACTTTCTTCTTGTTGCTAACATACCTGAAGAAACCTTTCTTGTTACTCTGAACATTTCTTGCTAGCTGCAACTCCAAGTGTGATTTGGCTTTCCTAATTTCACTCCTGCATGCCTGAGCAATATTTTTATACTCCTCCCTGGTCATTTGTCCAATCTTCCACTTCTTATAAGCTTCTTTTTTGCGTTTAAAATCAGCAAGGATTTCACTGTTAAGCCAAGCTGGTCGCCTGCCATATTTACTATTCTTTCTACACATCAAGATTTTTTTTCCTGCAACCTCAATAAGGATTCTTTAAAATACAGCCAGCTCTCCTGGACTCCTTTCCCCCGCATATTGTTTTCACAGGGGATCCTGCCCATCCTGCCCTGAGGGAGTCAAAGTCCTCTTCATGTAGTTGCTTGTTTTAACAAGTTACACTTCATATGACACAGGCCCCTTTTCTTGCTTTTAGTGTTGTTGAGATTACTATGGTGATGGAGAAATGTACAATACAGAATGAGTAAGGGTGCCACAGCTGGGCCTTATATTTCATTAGGTTGGCATGGGAGTGTGGATCATTGCGGAAGAGATATAAAACTTGGATTTAAGAAAAAATTTAATGAAACTCCCATTTTAATGTAAAAGCAGGGGCAGTTACACAGAAAAGCAGAATGACAGACAATTTAGTTTCAACAAATAACGTTTCTTTCATGTGTGATAGGTACGTACATATGTCAGCAGACAGACTGTAATATATGTCTTTATTTGCAAAAGGCACTCTTTTTTCATAAACCTTATGAACGGACACATATCATACACATCTTACACCATAATCTAATAGCAGGTGCAACTCTCCTGGTAGAGAGTACTTTAGTAAAACCCTAATGGTAAGTAAAAGCTTACCCTCCTGTATTACTATGAAGATGTTTCCAATAATCCACTGGAAATGATCAATACAACATTAACAGCATATGCCCACTTGTAGTAAATTGGGCATCTGCTGAAGGCGGATTTGGCTAGACAACATAAACATACCTAATCCTTCACATTCATGCATCATTTGTCTCACATTGCAGCACTGAAATCTAGCATGCCACCAATACCAGCTAGCCAAGGTTATGCAATTAGAAATGAAGTAGGTAGGCAGATGTTGAGCCAACATCAAGACATCACCATTCATCATAAACTATCAGATAGTGCTGCTGGTTGACGGCCCCAATTTATTCATAATTTAGCAAACTGTATCTCTGTGCTGGGTTTTACACTAAGGTCATCCTGTGCATTCAAAATTATTAGAAACTGGGCTTCTTACACCCATTCTTGATTCTCTGTTTGAGTTCTGCTTCTCATCTCAAGAGAGCCTCATCACCTATGTAAAAGAAAGAGGGCATTTTGCCAGCTGTTAAATTTGATTTCTTTCCCCCATCCTGAGTGTGTGTAGAGTTGTTCATTGAACATAAAAGGTAAAACTAAAGGTCTAACAGAGGGGACCTTAAGGAGCTTCATATACCCTCCATGTGCAAAGGAGATCAAACAAAGACTTTGTGGAGCTCAGAAACATGATCATATGAGGTATTTCTCTTGTCAACAGCATAGCTGCCTTTAATGCACAGCACACTTAGCAAATCAAGAATGCTTCAGGCCAAATTTGGGTAAAAGCTAAAGCTTTGCCTCCCACAGGCTTTATCTACAGCTGCCGAAGCAAACATTTCTACCTCTCTCTGCTCACTGAATAGAAAGATTGTATTTCAGACCATTGTTTTGTGTAGATACTTATTAACCCTGCTGAATTTAGAGCAGGGGATTGCACTCAATATTTATTGATTAGCAGTCAGTGGGGCAGCAATCCTTAGGCCTTGATCAATTCAGGCTGTTGACTAGGCCTAGGTACACAGCAGTGCCCTTTTCAGCAGTCATTGATATGCATGCGAGGATGTGCGAGAGGCAGGAGGGAAGGTTAGTGTGAAGTCAAGTGTTTATACATTACAGGAAATTCCTGGTGAGGTGATGGCAGCTTTTATCATAGCCTGACACAGTCCAGAGCTTAAATCATGCAAGCTTACATCATATAAAAACACTTCTGAGACAGTGCGGGAATACTGAATCCATTGTTCAATGACTGCAAATAATAATAAGCTTTGCCCAGATAGAAATAGACTCAACAAGTTCCACAGACCTCGCCTGGTCCGATTACCAGCAATATGATAAACCATCATGGATTGTGCATTTTCTTTCTTTGTTCACTCTTTCTGCTTGAAATTGAACGTGATTTGACATAATAGGTATTTCTGACAGGAAAGTGCTTTTCCCAAAACAAGAAGTCCATTACATTATAAGCAAACTGCTAAAAATATATCTATATATTGAAAGAAGAATAACCCATGTTTGACATGCTCTTCATGTTGTCTCACTGGTTCTTTTCAGCAATGCCTGAGAAAGTCAAAGTAACGCACAAGATGATGAAAAATGACAGATTTTAATTATAATTTTTTTCTTTTAAGGAAACCTTGTGTGGAAACTGCTCCTAAAGCAATCGCAAACATTGCAGATATGCAGACCTGTACATAAATAATATAACATTGCGGGGTGGGAAGCGGTGCATGTTTGAGGATAGGGATAGGGCTGGTGGATGATTTGTAGTTAAAGGCTAAAGAAAATGAGTGGAATCTTGTGAATTATGCAATTGCAGGTGTTCCCCCATGACTGGATCTGACTAACATCACCTCACTCTGCTGGAATAGCATCATTCTTTCTATATGAAATTAGACTGCTTCTACATTTCTGCCATAAAGAACCATTGTTTGAAATCTCGGTACCCTATCTACAACACACACCACCTGAAAATGAAATTGTCTATAACATTTTATACATAACGTGAGAGACAGAGAGGCTTCTGCCTATTCCCACCTTCACATTGGTCGTGAGTAATCAGGCTTTACCAGACCAGAGTTCATTAGCCCTGCTCTTTCTGCTTCTTTGCTGACAAAGGGGATTTGGTCAGGATATTTCCCTCTCTTCTTCCCTCTCCCAGCCCCATGCTCACTTTCCATGACCAATGTACTCAATTTCCACAGAAACAGTGCCTTGAAATCTGAGCTTGAGTTAAAATAAACCAAAAATGACAGGAATAAATGCCAGACAGATCACTGGATAGGATTTCTTCTCCCTCTGTTACACCCCAGCCAGTATCTCACTGGACCTTAAACACCATACAAAGAATGATACCCCTTCAAAGTATTGTCCGTAATAGCAACATACTGCATGACAATAGACCAATTACATGAGACTTCACTCCAAGTATAGCTAAGGATATTTAAGAAAATCCACAAGACTGACAATATTAACAACCAGACTGAGGTATTCATATGAACTATTTACATGCAAACAGGTGATTGCAAACAAGTCTTTTTACTCTGAATGGGATTATTTATAAAGTGTGTATATGTACCGAAACAAAGAATTAAAAATTCATCACAAACTGGGAGATGTAATTTCTTATTCTTTCATATACTCATATTAAGATTATATATCATGTTCCTTATATCCTCTTAATTTATAGTCTCTGTTGACCTGCCACTAATTTTTAAATTCAATAAGGTGTGTGGGACAGGTGGAGGGGAAGTGAAAACAAACAAACAAGCAAAAAAAAAAAAACCTGTGTCAATGCAGTATTTGCATATTAAGTTTGAATAAATGTTTAAAAGCCAGGCTCTAGTCCTGCAGTTAATGGAGTACTGCCTTAACATCTCATGTCAGCATATACCTGCTCATATAACACTGGTACCTATATTCCATTGACTAATCCAGAATCATCGAAGGTTTATGCTATTTTATACCATCATAAATGCTGGCAGAGGGTTCTGGTGACCACCTATCAGCCAAGGAATGAGATTGTGGCTTCATAAGAGTACCATAAAATGAGTTGTGAGGTAATATCATCTAGTGGATATGGCTCTGCTAAGTAACCATGGGCAAATCATTTCAAAACTCTGCACCTCCATTCACCCTCTTCCCCTTTGAATGATTTTTCTACTTTGCTCTTTTGGACATGGATTGTCTTACTATGTGTAAGTTCAGTGCCTAGTAAAATGGTGTCTCAGTGACATTGCCTGCCCCTATTCTGGGGTGAATCCATTCTAAAACGCAGGTAGCTTAGCTAGTGAAGGGAAGTGGAAGTTACTTGTCCCAGTCCCATCTCTTCTGAAAGTGGCCAACATAACAAACCAAATTATGGTTTATGGACTTTATGCCGCATTACGCTGATTTCAAAGTGTTCGCATCAATTTAACTGAACTTGCATAGAAAGCAATTAGTTAAATTGGTGCCATTTCTGTGTGTAGAGCAGACCTGACAATGCCAACAAGTAGGCAAATGAATGTCAATTGTAGTGGTGATTTTTAGAAACTGGGCTGAGACCACCAGTAATAGCCATTATATGAATGTCTGTCACCATAAATGTGCTCTTTTGGGAATGGTGTTCTATAATGGATATGAAAAACTTTGCAACTCATCTAGTCTATTGATAATTTAGACTATCAGTGACCCCTGTAGTACTAGTGAGTCAGTAAGAGGAAGATGAGTCACACAGCTCATGGGAAGTATTGTCAACAAGGACTTACTCAGCACATTCACTTTCTTGTTAACCAGATGTGCGCACATTAAGGGAGAAGTTCAGCAATCCACTGCATTTTATAACATGTCCTGTGACTTTACTGAAATCAAGAAGGAAATAGATTCCTGAGATATAGATTAGGTGAAGGCCTCTACTTTCCAAAGAAAATTTGAAGTGCTTGATTCTCCTCAAACTCATGTTGGTTATGCAGCAATGCAATACCATGAGCTACTTGGCCTCACTCCTGACTTAAACTAAGTTTAGTGAGGGTCAAATTTTGCTTTTGGCTTCTTTTGGTTGTCTCCTCTGATTTGGCTATTCTAGTGCGGATTCTGGGCTCAGTCCTGTGCAGTGCCGGTATGCAATGCTGCAAGCAGAACTTGTTGAATAAGTCAGCAAATTATTTATCCAATTCATACAGGGTTTTTTTTTTCTGTTTGTGGAATATTTGAAAGAGATCTGGAAACCATAAAGATTGTCCTGGAGTGACCTACTACTAGCAGGAATCATCAGTGACAGAAGATTAACTTATACTTCCCCATTGTGACAGAAGCAGCTCAATAGACCACTAATGAAACACTGATCTAGACAAACTCTTTTGGACATTTGTAAAAGCAGCAAAGAATCCTGTGGCACCTTATAGACTAACAGACGTTTTGGAGCATGAGCTTTCGTGGGTGAATACCCACTTCCTCAGATGCATTTGGACATTTGGCATTTTTACTTGTACAATTTTGCTAACTCTTCCATAAATTCAGTTTTCAGTAATAGTGACTGTTCATGGTTGGTAATTACCCACATGTAATTAAGCTGTGGAACTCGTTGCCACAGGAAGTCATTGAGGCCAAGAAGATTCAAAAAGGGAATGGAGACTTATATGGATTTCAAGAATATCCAGAGAAATCACATTTACCAAATATAAACATTTTGGAAAGGATACTAAATCTCATGCTTTGGAGCAATGTCTAGCTATTAGGGATCAGGATGAGATTTATATTGCCTTCTGCAGAGTTCTAACACATTCCTCTGAAGCATCTATTTCTGGCTACTGTCCAACAGTATATTAGACTAGATAGACAACTGATTCCAGTATGGCAATTCTGATGTTCCTAATGTGCAAAACTGCTGTATAACATACAGTGGCTGCCAGTATTAAACTAACATTCACTCACAGTTGGCAGTACTTCCCTGGTAATTAGAACTGCATTGTTTATTTTTAATAATGATATACTGGACAGCTAGCAGTATTCTTTTTATTTTTTATTAATGAATATCAATACATTTTACCATCATGGGGGAGAGATGGCATTTGTAGTGTAGAGGATGCAAAAAAGTGCAACACCTCAATCACGCTTAATTTTCAGATACTTTCTCATTTTCCTCATTCACTGAAACCACAGACTACAGAAGCAGTTATCTGATATGATTCACTACTCTAACACATGCTGAATAGCTCATTGTACTTTTTACTACAAAATGAATAACTTCCTGTGTATTCCATAAGCCTGTCCACCCGTACGAGTGCATCTGTTCTGCGCTGCACAGTAAATTCTACTGTACGAAATAACACATGACAATCTGACAGAACAATTAATTTCACAAAACTACTATGGCAAAACATTTTTGCAGTCAAAGGAGACAAAATACTTTTGAATCATTGTAATGCTAGACTGCAGCAATGTAGTGCTCAGAATATGCATTCAAATTTACAGATCAGAACAGAGCCAAGAACATGTAAAGCTCTTGGCTAGTGTACATGAAGCATACTTACCATATGACAGAAATAAGCAGAGAACAGTCTGTAGATTGCCACGTACTTTTAGGGGCGAAAGAAAAATGCAGACCTGTTATTTACCAGGCTGCACATGGCAATAGACTGTATAGGTAAGGGATGCAAGGAGGGTATGGGTCACGATGCAAACTGCAGGCACGCACACAACTAAAATTAATTAATTTAAAGTTTTATTAGGGATAGTTACAAGGAGTAGGGGAGCAGCGTATGATTAGCTAATAGGGTTAATGGAACTTAAAACATACAATGGCTAAAGTATTTACTATCAAACAATATTTATAAACAAAGATGCAGTAAACAATATTTATAAACACAGATGCAGCATTTAGTAATAACCAATACTTACGAATACAAACCAACTCATAACGACCGGCAAACGTAGAAACTCTGCTTAAAACAAGAGAGCTGAGAGAGGCTTCGAGGTGATCAGGCTCGGTTACGGGTGTGCACAAGGTTCTTTCTCCTCTTCTGCCTGCACATGGCAGACCAACCTAAAATACCCACTATGATATCATAGAAGTGTCATAGGGGACGGGGCCCAAAAACTGTGTGTGTTCGTTTCTGATTGGTACAAGCAAAGTTTACACCAAGTAGGGAGGCAGGTGCCTGAAAGTCTGGCTTCGCCCCCAAAAGGTAAGGAAATGCATATAGTTCAGAATGCATTTAACACTGAATGACAAAAGAAGAGGCCAGGGCAATACCGGTATGGGCAAGTTTTAGGATGCAGACAGGAGCTTATCTTAACACAGTCAAGCTAGTTTAATTTCTTACCAGTATAAATACTTATTATATAATCCATATCAAATGAATTGGCCAACTGCTGAGTATCCATGACTTCTGGTGCCCACTACTCATCAGACATGAGCGAGTGTGATTTTTTTTTTTCAGAACTGTGCAGACTGGGTAGCAGGAGGGGGACAGGCTAATCCATTTATGGTGGTGGAAAGTTTGAGGAGAGAGGTGGTGGAAGGCTGCCATCCCTCCTGGAGCAGAGATAGGACTGTGGCATATAGTGTGTGTTATATGGTTACTTTTCTAGTGGGGAGGTGCATATCACTCAGTGAAGGAGCAGAGGGTAGGTATTGTTAGGTGCCTTAACTTTTTCATTTTCATGTGTTGTGTTAGGTATGCAACTTTAACTTGCATACCACATTTTGTGGGTGTGAGTGTCCATCTGCCCTTTCTTCCTTCTTAAGTGAGCACTTTATTGGGGGACTGGATGCCTCAGGGCATTATTAATGAGCTACAGACTTTCACCTGTAGGCTACCAATTTGAATGCACCACAGCTCAGTGAAAGCTGGTCCCATCTACTAGATATTAGATGCATCCAGTGAGTTTTGCATCAAGCTGGCCACCAGGGTTTGCACTAATTGGCAGAGTTAGCTGACAGACCAAGAACTGCAAGGACCATGAAGACTGAACCACACCTGTTAGAATATTGCCAAGCCAAACACTTAAGCGTTACAAAATCAGGAGTCAGATCTCCCCTCCCCACCAAAAATCACAAGATTGGCTTATAAATTATAATAATTTTTTAGAAAATAATAAATTTGGGGTTATTTTGCTTACTTTCTGGATTTTGAGCCTACATGTAGATTAGGGCTGAGGCAGGCTGGCAGAGCAATGCGTGCAGGAAAATTGCCCTTCTGCTCTCCTGCCAGTGAAGAGTGGTCTCCTCTATTCACCATATGAAATCTTGGACCCTTTTAAGACAATGAAAAGCTTTGACATTGACTTCACTGGGGCTAGGATTTCTGATAAATCGCTTTTCACCAGCACAATTTTAAAAGCTTGAGTTGTTGATTAAATGCAAAATGTATGCAAATATGCAAATATACAAATGAATTCATTATATAATTTGCATTAAATGCCACGCCTGGAGGTGGACAAAACTTAGCAGCAACGATTAAACAGCACTTACCCATTCTCAGGCGACTGCAGAGCAAAACCTCCCTTCTTCTAATGCAAGCCTTTGTTCCATTTTTTTTGTCTACTTTTGTTTCGTTTTACTCTGTTCACCAGGGAATGCCACCAAAAGACCACAGTGCAGAATTTTGGCTTAGCACAATCTTCACAGTGTGACTGAAGGGGCAGCAGTGCAGATAGTGAGACATGCAGTGGAGGAGTGCACAATTAGACGGTTGGATGGTGGACTGCAATACCTTTCTACCTTTGATGATGCAGCAGTTAGATGGCTAAACACTTTAGATATCAACTTGTGATGCATATGAAAGAAGACCTTGCTTCTGATTTCAGAATTCAGAATGTACACTAATAATGCCTATAAGCAGGGAAGAACAATGTGTCTTTATTTTACTGGTCTTCTGCAAGTACAAAGGTTGCACCAGAGCTGCATGATTCATCCCTCTGTTTCCCCTAAAGGGACCCGTATCAGATAAGTGTTATAGCAAAACTCTCCTCAATCTACGCTTGAATGACATGCAAATCTCACTACTTCCACTAATTTTCAATTTGTTTTCTTCACGCACCTTCTCCCAGAGTTTGAACCAGACCAGAGGTTGCTGATGAGATTTGTTACTAGTAAATCGTCACGTACAAGGAAACGTGTGTTCTTACTTCTGAGACAGGATGTCACATAGGAAGAAAAACATGAAGGAATATCCCAAATGCACCAAATCTATCTTGAGAGACAGGGTGGATGAGGTAATATCTTTTATTGGACCAACTTTTCTGGGTGAGAGAGACATGCTTTTGAGCTTACACAAAGCTCTTCCTGGGACCAACATTGCTACAACATTCCAAACCTATCTATTCATTTTCAAAGACGGTATAGAAATGCACTCGTTTTTAAGATAAGAATTGCATTTTATGCACTCGTAGCATTATATTGGGGTTCTGTTATTCCACTAGCAACGTAGGTACGGAGGACACTTGTCAGGAACACCACAGTGCACTTTTAATTTTAAGACATGATTAACTGAAAGCCATATACCTAGTAAGTGTAATGCTAGTTCGAGGTATCTGGGCCAGTATGTGGTCTATTTCATTTTTCATCAAAAATTACTCCACTCATCTACTGCCATGAAGTATTTAGTTTTCTTGGACCTTAATTTTCCCTTTTATTTCAAAGGGAAATGTCTATTTTAGAGACCTCCACATTTAATTATTAAGACTGCCTCTGTCTTGCCGCCTACTTAGCTACTGCATGATTTACTTTGCTAGGTTTCCAAAACTTCACCATCTTGCATCTTTATAATCTAATCATATTATTTTGATAATCAGATTTTGTCAATATGCATCTCTTTTCCTCTTTTCCCAAGCTTCTCAGCACCTTTATTTCAATTCTTTCATCAGCTCTTAGTTACTAGTCTCCATCTGTTACATTTCTCTCAAACCTCCTTGTTTTCTAAGCTAATTTTCACCTTTCTAGTCAGTCAATAACTTTTTTGCTTTTAACACCTCGTTAAAGAGTGGTCGAGAAGTTTGAGAGTGAGCAACTATCTTTCCCCAGTCTAAAATAGATACCCCTGTAAAAGTCATTTGGTGCTGATTTTTAAAAGTAGTTGCAGCATGATGGATTTTTATTATTTGTATTACCAGAGTGCTTAGGAGCCCTATCCAAGTCTGTCCTATCCTCTTGGGGTCACATGTTAGTTTCTTGATAGACAGATGATATACAGAGAGATGTACTGTGTGACACAGCATGACATCCATGAAAAAATGTTTCAGTTCAAATTACAGCTGGTTCTGAGTTTCAGACCTAATTGCTTGTAAAACAAAATGTGCAAACATTGAGCAATAACCACCCCCAAAAGTTTTTGTTTGTTCAAAGATCTGTCATTTGCAAAATTTTATTTTGGAATGCAAAGCCTGTAATTTTAATTATACATCCACTATCAGGGGACTATATAAGTGTATATTAAATTAATGAAATGGATTGCCCCAGTTACACAGTGGTTATTAGCAGGAAGAGCTCCCAGTTTTCATATTATGTACATCACTAACTTTAATTGCATTAGGCTCAGTTAGGAGAGTTATTTTAGGAGATATTTCATCCACACAACAATTTCTGTTGGCTCTCTGCCTGCTACAGCTCCATTTTTGAGGGTTCCCTCATAAATGCTGACTTATTATTTCTGTCAGTCATGCTTTAGCAAATAGTACCTCATTAAAACTACCCTAAAGTAGTTTCAGTTTTGAAAACTCTATATTAATGTCTCCATGAGGCAACTGGTGCTGGAGGGTTGGTTCTTGCATTCTGGTTAAGAGATGAAGAGTGTTATGGAGTATGAATTTGCAAAAGACCAGTCTTTAAGCCAAGATCAGTAAAAATGATGGACTATAACATGCTTAGGTTTTGTAAGGTTTTATAACTGCCTGTGATACTAAAAGTACAAAGCAAATTAGTTTTTAAATTATGGTTCAGAAGCTTCCCTACACAAGTATAAAGTCAATTAGCTATCAGCTATTGGTTAATAGAGACTCAGTGACCTGCCTTGCTCCTGCTGGGAGTTCTGAGCAAAGGTTTGTAATAGGGAAGACACAGTATTCTTCTCACTTAATAATGCATTAGGGGCTGAAGTCACTTTATCAGAGCCTCCTGGAAAAAGAAGATAATCTCCCGGAAATGCACAGGTATTGGAACTGTCATAATAATAGAGATTAAATCCAAACTTATTCTTAGTGAGATCTCACACTGTTATCCATGAATCTCAGACACTGTGTTAGTATGAGATGCCTTTGGCATGGCAGGGAAGACTCCAGAGTGATAATTGGGCCAAGATCATTTCTGGTGGAACTTTAGGGATGAAATTAGTCCATCGTGTACAAATGCCAAAATTCTGGAAAATGGAATTCAAATTACAGTACAATAGGGGATGTCTGTAAAGATAAGACTATTTCCCTTAGGGACAGAGATGACAGATGAGGTAGAATTTCCATGTGCTTAGAGATTTGAGGGAGAACATGAATAGCACAATGGAGGAGGCCAGTAATGACTGAGTAGATATTTGTAACTTAACTTTCTACAAAGGACCTGAGAATGTCCTACAGATCTAAAGGGGGTAAAAATACATGGAGGAAAATTAGTGTCACTGTCTTCAGCCCAAGTTCCTGTTACAAAATAACAGTGTTTGCCTGAAACAGGTGTTAATCCTGCTAGGGCATCAGATAGGTTCTTCAGACTCATTGGGGGTTACATTCATATTTGTGGTAACTATGTTGGCTTCACTGGAAACATCAAGATGAATTTAGCCCTGAGGCAAGTGGATGCACTCCACTTCGGGGAGGAGTTATGAGCTGAATTTTATGTTGTATTATTGCTCACTTCTACCTACCTAGGTATATATATGATCCTATTTCCATAGTATCTAAGCACCTCTCAACTTCACTGAGTAGTAGGAAAATATTATGTTAACTATTTTACAGATGGAGAACTTAGAAATACAGAGAAATGAAATGATTTGCCCAAAGACACTTAGGCGGTATGGGACAGTACCAAGCATTGATCTCACATCTCCCAAGTCCTAGTTCTGTGTCTTTGCCAAAAATAAAATAAAATTAAAAAGGAAAGAAAAACAACAACCACCTTTCCTTTTCTGTGCTAATAAAAACCATGCCCAGGAAGTCGGTGCATTTGGTCTCTCCGCAGTCTGTGCACTGTGTTTGAGAACAGGTTAGGAAAAGGACCTCCTCCCAGCTCCATGCAGCAGCTGTTGTCAGACAGTGCATCAGTGTTAGGTTTTGAGGGGGGGCGGTTAATTGGAAGCTTTCCTTGAAAGAAATGGTGCTACTATACCTCCTCTGCAACAAAACTGAAGTATGCTTCATTTTAATTTAATGACTATGTTATACAAAAATTACCAGTACAAATAAGATGATTGTTGCGTTTACTTCTACGCAACACCATTACATAAAATAAACCAAACCATATTTCACAATAGAAATCAGGGTGTCAGATTAATTCACTTGTTATACGCTGGGGCCAGTATATTTTGGGATGAACCTATTGCATAATTTTTATAATTAAATCGTTATTAATTTTTATAAGGAAGAAAAACAATACATAACAAAAACACAAAGGCAATTTCAGATAGACTATAAAAAATTACAAAATATGCAGAAAAAGGAATAACCTCACTAGTTAAAACCCAAAATATACACATGCACACATTTATTTATATATATAATTAAGCAAGGCAGAGGGGATCCGAGAGCTTGATGTGTTTGCTGAGCCTGTTAACAGGGTGCGGGAGATGCTGTGATCTGAAGCGGGGCATCTGGGGAGGTGGGTTTGGGTTGCTGAATAGGAATAGATGTTGAAGGAGCAAATGATGGGGTCCGGATGCAAGCAAATAGGTATGGAGGTGAGGTAAGGGTTTGGAGGAAACAGATGGGGTGTTGAGTTGATGACCCGGGGGGATGGACAGGAAACACGAATGTTAGCTTTTGTTCCTCCATTCACTGACAGACATTTGATGTTAATTTAGTACACATAGTAAGCAGTTTCAGAATACATACTATACACTGGAACGTAAGAAATCTGTTCAGAATTTGCTGCCCAAAAGTATTAGGAGAATCCATGTTACTAGATTCAAGAAAAATATCTGGTTTCTCAGGATAAAATTTGAATTAAATCCTTTATTAGGCTCCCTGACCACATATTGCCATATTGGGGTCACTACCAATTTTTTCCCATCACCACATGTTAACAGATAAAATGGAGTGTTTTTATATTTTTTTTAATAATCTGTAGATCATCTTTTAGGATCAAATGAGTGTTTCTGTAATGGCTTCCCTCTTGGCTGAGATACCAGAGATTGAACTCAGACCCTCCAGAGCTGAAAGCGTGAGCGGCTAAAGCTTGAGCAAAACAACTACCCCTACATAGATGGGAACTGTCACAACTTGTTTCCTCTGTGCTCAGCAGAAGGGGGGACGTGTCACACAGACTCACCAGCAGCTTACATAGTCACACTGTCAATGTCTTGTGATTGCATTGGTGGGCCTTAGTCCTTCATATATTTCTCTCTCTCTCTCTCTCTCTCTCTCTCTCTCTCTCTCTCTCTCTCTCTCTAGCAATGCTTTCCTCACTACTATTCCAATTCAATTCACAGGAGGTTAGAAAAGAGCTACTGAACAATGCTTCCTTAGATTTTAGGCACAGCCATTGCCAGAAATGACATAGTGCAAACATGCAGGAATTTCTTTGTGAAGCAGGGAATGAGCGACGGGATGAATCACTTGATGATTACCTGGTCTGTTCACTCCCTCTGGGGCACCAGGCACTGGCCACTGTCGGAAGACAGGATACTGGGCTAGATGGACCTTTGGTCTGACCCGGTAGGGCCATTCTTATGTAAAAGAAAGGCTAGTTCAATGTAAATCATTACAATGTTTGCGAGATGCAATTTTGGCAGTTTTGAATCACTTTTTTCAGATCCATTAAATTTGGCCGGCCATGGCTCTTTTAACCATTCATACTGATTCCTGATGACACTAACATCTGAACTGCTTATACTGTTAAACTAAGTGTACAGTAAAGCTGACTCTTGGCATTAATACATTATTACCATTCCAGTTGTACTATAAAACCACTTCATTGACAGCTATGCTGGATCCAATCCTGCTTCCATTGGAGTCAAATACTAAATACAAATACTAATGTTCTTTGGCTTCAGTAAAAGGAAACTTGGTCCCACAATGTTCCTTTAGCTCAGCTGGCAGCATTCTTACCTGTGGCCAGGAGTCATAAGCTGAATTCCTGTTCATATCCAATGCTGCCACTGTAGTTCAGCACAAAGACACCTTCTGCATTGTAAGAAGTACTTTGCTTTGGAAAACCATTAACCCAATGTACTGTCATGCCTAGCTCTGGTAGCTTTCCAGATACAGTTAAGGATCCCATAGAACTTGCCTCTGTGGGTAGGGGATAACCCTGGCATTCTGGGCAGGATTCTCTCTCGTACACAGGTTATAATGTCTAAGGTTAATTTCTGAGCATGTAATTGCTTCTGCACTTGTCTACACATTCCACTCACTTACTCATTGCTCTGTAATGTGCCTTCTAAGCCAGAGGTATCCCAAAGCACTATGTTGTAGTAATATATTTGGAACACAGCAATACCAAAGTGCAGCACAGTTGCTGCACAACCAAATCCATAAATGGGTTTACAGAGAACTGTTTTCTCCATTTAATCCTTTCAAAGCCCTTTTCACTCATTTGGGTAGATAGATGCCTGCACTACTTTGCTTTACTTAAGGGCAAGAATAAAATATGTAGTAAGGTCTAGTCTCATCTTGATGAATTGAGGTGAGATTAGATGCTTTGTATGTACAAAGTATCCTGTCGCTTGTAGCAGTTTATTTTATTGCAGTAATGTTTGCATACAACAAAGTATCTAATACATTTACTAAGTCTTTATTTTATGTTTAATTTACTAGTGCTGCAGGCACAACATATTTTTGCCAAATCGGTGTTACGCAGAGAAAAACACTTATCCCATATCAGTCTAGGCTCATGGTTATACTTGTACATTCAAAACCTAAGATACATCAAAGCTAATGGATCATCGCAAAGGGACAAATAGAAAGTCATATTTCCCCACTCTCTGTTTCGAGAAATAATCTTTATTTGGCAAATGAATTAATCGATGTACATGTTCACTGTCTGATTGAATTTCAGAATGATGCTGCCATCAGTTTTCATAATTTCTGCAAAAATGGCCCTTCACGTAGCCTGATACAAAAGGAGACCGACTGATTATTATACCAATATGCCTTCATTCCCTCCCTCTTACACACACATACTCTCTCTCTCTCAAATACAAACACTGCTTTGGTTTGTGACTACTCTGGACGTGACTGCACAGTTAAAGAGGTTTTACAAATCTGTTTTCCTAAGACAATCTGATGTGTTTGGCTTCTCAGTGCTCCACAACAGTGGCATTTTCAAGAGATTATTATTGGGGCCTAACCAGCCTAAATTGGGAAATGTCCTTTCTGTAAAAAAGCATGCTCGGAGGTAATCATATTCTCATCTGATCAGGAAGGGGTCATCACAATAGCAAGGCCCGACAGTTAAAGAGCTTATTTTCTAAATCCCTTCATCCTTTCTAGAATGGAGAAGCATTGACAGCAAGTCACTTAACTCTGTCCAGCCACAGCTGTGTGGGTTTTGCATAATTAATTATTTATAGAAAGGCAGACACAGTAATTAACTTCCAGCTGAATATGATATTCTGATCAGAAATGCTTTGCATTTTAGCTGTCCCTCAAGCAAGTAACTGTCAAAGCTGTGCTGTTTGACCGGGGGGGAGAGGGGGTCTGCTCCAAAACAAAACAAAAAAAACCCTCACCCAGACATCTGTTTTGAAACAAAAAGAACTGAGTCTCAAAGCAGTGCTTATACACATTCCCTAGTTTCCATAGGTGAAGAACAATGGATTACTTCTTTGCAAATTCTGGTTAATTGAATCTGGTTTCAAGACACCATACAGAGATTGTGGGTCTGTCTCTCGTCTTACATACACTAGTGCAAACTGGGAGTTACTCCACAAGGATCAATGGACTTGCACTGATGTAAAGTCGGTGTGAGTGGGAATCAGCCATTGTGAATTTAAAATGAGGTTTATTGTTGCCATCGTACTGTTTTTTATTTTCTTTGTTTTGATTAACTGAAATGTGATATAATAATTAATAATACTGAGCTCTGTACATACTCAGAGCTTTATTTGACCTCATTTATTTATAATTATTGTTGTTGCCTGAAAAAATCAGGCTACTAGCCCACAAAGACAAGAAAGAGTTTTTTATAATGCAGCCAAATTACATGTCGACACATTTTTCCTACTATTCTTTAACCACACAAAAGCCAAGAAATGCCTATGTCAAGGTTTTTCCCCCACTTTGAACTTTAGGGTACAAAAAGTGGGGACCTGCATGAACACTTTTAAGCTTAATTACTAGCTTAAATTTGGTATGCTGCCACCAGCCAGAATTTAGTGTCTGGCACACTTTCTGTTCCCCCAAAACCTTCCCTGGGGAACCCAGACCCAAGCCCCTTGGGTCTTAAAACAAGGAGACATTAACCATCTCCCTCCTTTTCCCCCAAGACCTTCCCCTCCCTGGGTTGCCTTGAGAGGCTTCACACCGATCCAAACTCCTTGGATCTTAAAACAAGGAGGAATTAACCATCCCCCCCCACCTTCTTTCCCCTTACCAGTCCCTGGTGAGTTCAGACTCAATTCCTTGGATTTTAAAATAAGGAAAAATCAATCAGGTTCTTAAGAAGAAAGCTTTTAATTAAAGAAAGAAAAGGTAAAAATTATCTCTGTAAAATCAAATGGAAAATGCTTTACAGGGTACTCAGATTCATATAGACTAGATGGACCCCACCCCCCCAGCCTTAGATTCAAAGTTACAGCAAACAGAGTAAAAATCCTTCCAGCAAAAGAGCCATTTACAAGTTGAGAAAACAAACATAAGACTAATCCGCCTTGCCTGGCTATTACTTACAATTTTGAAACATGAAAGACTGATTCAGAAAGATTGGGAAAGCCTGGGTGTATGTCTGGTCCCTCTTAGCCCCAAGAGCGAACAACGAACAACACAAAAAGCACAAACAAAGACTTCCCTCCATCAAGATTTGAAAGTATCTTGTCCCCCTATTGGTCCTCTGGTCAGGTGTCAGCCAGGTTTACTGAGCTTCTTAACCCTTTACAGGTAAAAGAGACATTAACCCTTAACCATCTGTTTATGACAGCCTAGCATGTGGAGCCTTAAAGTTGCTACCGTGTTTGTATGCATTACAACTAGAGCTGGGTGAATATTGCCTTTTATTTTTATAATTTCTATTGCAGAGCTCCATAATCATGGCCCTGTTGTATTCTGTGTTATATGATCACAAAGGAAGATATGATCATCACCATGAAGAGCTTATGATATATCTGAGATAGACCTGCAGAAACACTTACTCACATTGTACCAGTAAAACCCTGCATTCCCATACCCAAATGGCAAACCATAGCTAGAAAAACTTGGATACACAAGGACTCAAAAATCATGCTAGCTTTAGTCCATCTTTGTTAACTATTATAGACCAGACCGAGACCTATGGGGAGCGAGGGGGACAACTATCCTGACTTTAGGGCTCTTACACTTTCCTTTGAAGCATTTGGTGCTGGCCACTCTCAGAGACAGGAGAGTGGACTAGACTGATGTTGGGTCTGATCCAGTATGGCAATCTCTGCATTCCTAAGGCCTGGTCCAGAGTCCATTGAAGTCAATGGAAAGATTTCATTGATCTAGAAACATTGATCTAGTTATAGTGGTGCAATCTTTAAACTGATTTAGTTACGCTGATGCAACATGTCCAGTATAGACAAGGGTTTGAAAGCCAGCCATTATCTATTTCAGTGCTACCATTCTCCGTCTTCAGTCTTTGTTAGCTAACACTGGTGACACTTCTTAAACTCAGAAGTCCCCTGATGAGAGCTAGTAGAGGGGAAGGTAGTTTGTGGCCAAGATTCAGCTCTGTCTTGTTAAAAGTAGTCAGTTTTCTAAACTGTGATTATTAAACAATGATGTGATTCAGTCATCTAGAGAAACTATAATTTCAACTTTATCATCAAGAACAGGGCAGAGTTTGCCTCTTTATATAATTTGTACTCACAGTGCTTCATACACAAGTCATTTATTATAATTAACTCCTCTGTTTTCCTCTGAATCAGGTATATCCCTTCTTCATATGGCATCAGCAGTGACCTAAGGGAATGTGGAGTATAGAGTTTAAAGTTTTATGTCTACAGATGTGTGCAAATATGCAGGTATTACAGGCATTTCACTTAAACACTCACAGTTCTCTATTACTGCCTGTGATTCAAATATACATAGAAGAACTTGTGAGATATAATGTATTAATTAAAACCTGCAGAAAAGGACCTAGGGGTTACAGTGCATGAGAAGCTGGATATGAGTCGACAATGTGCCCTTGTTCCCAAGAAGGCTAATGGCATTTTGGGCTGTATAAGTAGGGGCATTGCCAGCAAAATCAAGGGACATGGATCATTCCCCTCTATTCAACATTGGTGAGGACTCATCTAGAGTACTGTGTCCAGTTTTGGGCCCTACACTACAAGAAGGATGTGGAAAAATTGGAAAGAGTCCAGAGGAGGGCAACAAAAATGGTTAGCAGGCTGGAGCACATGACTTATGAGGAGAGGCTGAGGGAACTGGGATTGTTTTATCTGCAGAAGAGAAGAATGAGGGGGGATTTGATAGCTGCTTTCAACTACTTGAAAGAGGATAGAGCTCGGTTGTTCTCAGTGGTGGCAGATGACAGAACAAGGAGCAATGGTCTCAAGTTGCAGTGGGGGAGTTTTAGGCTGGATATTAGGAAACACTTTTTCACTAGGAGGGTGGTGAAGCACTGGAATGGGTTACCTAGGGAGGGGGTGGAATCTCCTTCCTTAGAGGTTTTTAAGGTCAGGCTCGACAAAGCCCTGTCTGGGATGATTTAGTTGGGGATTGGTTCTGCTTTGAGCAGGGGGTTGGACTAGGTGACCTCCTGAGGTCCCTTCCAACCCTGATATTCTATGATTCAATGATTCACAGTGTCTGTGGAAATGCATTAGTTTAGTTTAGGCTGTAACACCCCCACTAGCTTTTTATATGAAGTACGACAACATAATGTAATACTGTCAAAGCTCAGTCCTGCAGTCCTTCTCCACATGACTTACTGACCTCAATGAGGAGTTCCAGTTGCAGAATAATCAATGATATAAAGAAAGGCAAGCTGAGAGGTGGTTACATTTTTCACTAAGTGCTTTTCCTGACTAATAGAAGGTGCAGCAGGCAGGGCTAATGTTATGAACAATCACAGCAAGTACAGATTTGGGACTTTGCATCCCATGCAACCTCTACAACCAGGGGCAGCTCCAGGCCCCAGCATGCCAAGCGCGTGCTTGGAGCGGCAAGCCACTGGGGGCGCTCTGCCGGTTGCCGTAAGGGCGGTAGGCAGGCTGCCCTTCGGCAGCTTGCCTGCAGAGGGTCAGCTGCTCCCACGGCTTCGGAGGACCTCCCGCAGGCATGCCTGCAGAGGGTTTGCTGGTCCCTCAGCTTTGGCGGACCTCCCGCAGGCACGCCGCCGAAGGCAGCCTGCCTGCCGTGCTTGGGGCGGCAAAATGCCTAGAGCCGCCCCTGTCTACAACTGAGGCCTGGTCCACACTATGCTATTAAACCGATTTTAACAGCATTAAATCGATGTAATGCTGCACCCGTCCACACTACACTGCTCTTTATATTGATTTAAAGGGCTCTTTAAATCGATTTCTGTACTCCTACAAAACGAGAGGAGTAACGCTAAAATCGATATTACTATATCGATTTAGGCTTAGTGTGGACGCAAATCGACCTTATTGGCCTCATTCTTTTACAGTAGCTACCCACAGTGCACCGCTCCAGAAATCGACGCTAGCCTCGGACCACGGACGCACACCACCGAATTAATGTGCCTAGTGTGGACGCGCACAATCGACTTTATAATATCTGTTTTATAAAATCGGTTTAAGCTAATTCGAATTTATCCTGTAGTGTAGACGTACCCTGGGGGACAAATCCTATATCCTTCTCTGGCCATGGGCACTGTGACAAAGTTGCTCCTCTATCTTGGTAGGTCCTGCGTTTATTGGCAGATTTGCTCACCTCAGTGATCTTCCTCACAGTCTGGGTCAACTTCTCCTGTGTCTGATCAAGAGTTGAGAGGTTTCGGGAGAACCCGGGCCCACCCTCTACTCCGGGTTCCAGCCCAGGGCCCTGTGGATTGCACCTGTCTATAGTGCCTCCTGTAACAGCTGCACAACAGCTACAACTCCCTGAGCTACTTCCCCACAGCCTGCTCCAAACACTTTCTTTATCCTCACCACAGGACCTTTCTCCTGGTGTCTGATATAACGCTTGTACGCCTTAGTCCTCCAGCAGCACTCCCTCTTCCTCTTCCTCTGCTTCTCCCTCTCAGCTCCTTGCGCCTCTTGCTCCCAGCTCCTCACACGCACTTCCTCTCCTCTGGCTCCCTCTGGGCGGACTGGAGTGAGCTCCTTTTTAAACCCAGGTGCCTTGATTAGCCTGCCTTGATTGGCTGCAGGTGTTCTAATCAGCCTGTCTGCCTTAATTGGTTCTAGCAGGTTCGTGATTACTCTAGTGCAGCCCCTGCTCTGGTCACTCAGGGAACAGAAAACTACTCATCCAGTGACCAGTATATTTGCCGTCTGCCAGACTCCTGTACCCCACTGGTTCGGGTCTGTCACAGCACACAGTGAGAGACAATAAGTACCCACCTGAGCCAGCTGCATTTGAAAACAGCCTGGCAGTGGTACAGGAGCAGAAGGTGATTTATAGCCTGATTTCCTCCTTTCTGGAGGTTTAGGGCCTTCCCTGGCAGCATGTATTAAATTACAAATTCAACCCTCTTCCTAGCAGCTATTTTTTGCCTGTGCACAGTAGTCTGTTCTCCTTTCAATGTGTGTATTCTCCTTATTGATTGTGTAAGGCGCAGAAGGCACAATATAATATGAAGGAACCTCATGGGGACAGTAGGGTCCAAATAACCATGCAAGGCTTAACTTCATATACACAATGCTGCTCTGGCAGGGTTCTGGTGGCTTCTGGAACATAGAAGACAATGCGAGCCACTAGAATAAAGAGATACTACTTAATTCCTGCCCACTACTGCCCTGTCAATGAAGGAATAGAGCCAAGAGCAGGGACACTGAGCTCCAACAACTAGTCCATCATTTTACCCACTAGAAAACATCAGGCAGGCCTACTGGACCGAACCTCTCTGCTAGGTGGATTGTTCACACATGTGCAGTGTTTAATAGCAAACCATTGTTATAGATCATTTAGCTCACTATTTTCATATATAAGTACATTTTAAAGTATTTTATGTAATGCTGCTATTCCCGAATAGAGCACTGATTTCAACTTATAGCAACAGTGCCTGTAATGAAGTACGTTGAGACTGGGATGCCTACGTAGTGACCTAATGTCTTCACAGAGCTTCTCGGGACACCTTTCCCCCCTTATAGCAGCACATGCTTCCAAGCTGTTCCTTCCAACTGCTGGATCTAAGTGCCTCTTCCATGGGTTTCATTGAGCAGTGGGGTTGCAAGTGTCAGATAATGATGACTGAGTTGTTGTAGACTTCACAATCCATACCAGAAAACAGATTTAATTTCCTGTTTCTTTGTTTTTACCTCAGAAAGTGGTTTAATATCCTGGTTGAGAAAGTTGTGGTATTTCCAAAGAAAGGTCAGGGCGATTTCTAGCACGAGTTCACTTGTTTGATTAAATAATATTTAGAGAGCCTCTGCTATCATCCATCAGTCCAACTGCTCTCTGCTGCTGGCCTCATTTTCCAGCCATGCTAAGTCAGCACCTCCAGAAGCAATTTGTTCTCTGAATCACTCTGGAGACAATTGTACTGCATGCAGGCAGAGCGGGCGATTCAGTGCAGTGCATGAGACTAACTAGCAGGTCAGATTCTCCTTTCATTTATAGGAGTATCGTTAATTACAATGAAGTCACTCTGGATTTACACCAGTGCAGGTAAGTGGAAGATTATACACAGTGTCCAACATGAAAATAGAATAAAATGGTCAGGTGTTTAAACAGTATGCATACAATGTAAAGAACTGAAAGGGAAATAGGTGAGGGAAATAATTCTGTGAAAAACAAGCAGTAGTCAGTCAGCAACAGGCCTGGACCTGCCTTATCTTTATAAACTAGCTGTATTGTATTTGGCAAGTAATACTGAGAGGATTGTATTTAGGGTTCTTCTTAGTAAAACACTTTTTCGCACCATCTAATGTGCATCCCTTAGCAGCAAACCCTTAGAGAGAGGAACGGCACCAGTTCCACTGTGTTCAGGGCCTTCCTAAACTATACGAGTAGGAAGATATTTTCCCGAGTATAAAGATGAAAGAGGGGAAAACTTACAGTGAAAACTCAGCAGGGTTGTTGCATATGAGTATGCACTGTGTTCTCTCTCCATGTTGAAGCTAGACTAGTGCTAGCCTGTTCAATGTGTGGAAATTAAATATTGTGCAGCTTTCATTAAGGTTCATGTGAAAAGTGGGCCCCAACCCTACAGATAACATCAGTGCAAAGCCTCCTACCTCTTGTCAGCACTAGCAGCACATCTGGCTCAAAGTCCAATGGGGAATGAAGAAGCTGGGAGAGAGTCAAAAGTGAATCTACCAGCATTGACTTACATGATAATTTTCCATGTACAACACATGGCCTGCTCTGATAACAACCCACTCTAGAGTCACTGCTCCCTGATTCCATCCCTGCTGCCAGGCTATGCCCTCCTCCCCACAAAAAAAATGCATACATTGTTGGCAGAGCAGGGCTGATGGCCTTCACACAGGGCTGCTGTGCCTACAAAGTGAGAAGAGAACACTATGTCCCCAGTACTCTATTTTCTTATGTAAGGAAGCATACAGTTCGTAGCAGATATAAACCTGATCACCACAGAGATTTTCCATCTTCATCCACACTTCACCCTCTGAAAATGATACTTTCTGTCTTAGCCTCTGCAGCTTCTTTCCCCTCAACAAGCAGATCAGATGTAATATCTTCCTTCCTCAGGCTCCAACCTCTAGACAAAGCAATTATCGGTGGAGCTGGTAGCACTGCCTGTTATGATTGCCTAACACTTCCCATTATAAGATATGTTTTCAGTTGCTTATAACTTTCCCAGATTTTAATCATTTAGGCTGAAATTTGCTATGCTGGGTATCTGCCTCAGGCTGAAAGGTTTCAGCTGAAGTGGTTTAGCCATTTCTCAGATGAGGCTAGGGAAAAATACACAGTTTTGCCTATGATCATTTTTTTTTACAAGCTTGTATTTGAGAAGTTCTAGGGCTCCTATACTTTGGAGCAGGGACTTGATATCTGACAAGTGCTTTTTGCCATCCTTGCAAAATTCCACCCAGATTTGGCAAAGTGATAAGCCTTTGCAAAATTTTGGTTTGCACATGCTCAGAGACTTGCTAGAGCTTCACAGCTAAATTCCATGAAGATTCCATCTGCACTGGGCATGCTCCCATGCACATGCCTCAGTGGAACTTTCCCAGCAATTGCAGCTCTGTGGCAGGTCAGGACACTGGAGTCAAGAGCAGGGAACCTGTCTCTCCTGTGCTTCAATTAGCCTCCTGCTAAGACAAGGCAGTTTGGAGGAGAAAGCTGCTTGATTTGAAGGTAGAAGAGGGACAAGAACTGAACCAGGGGGTTGAATAGAGTGGAACAAGTGATGTGGGGTTGGAAGTGTGACAGGAGGTCGGTGGTGAGAGACACTGTGATTGGAAGCCAGGGTTTGGGGAGACTGAGACTGGGAGTTGAGTGAGGAAAGACTTTGTGTGGCTAGGCAAAGAGACTGGGGTGAGGAGTCAGAGAGGGAAACTGGGAGCGGGAGGACTAGGAGCCCCTGCAGAAGGAAGACAGAAATCAGATGAGGAGACAGGGAAGTACACAAGGACTGGCCTGGCTCAAGACCCAGCGTCTTATATGCAGAAGTGCTGAGCACTCTCAGCTGCAGCTGAAGTCAATGGGAGCTGTGCTCTGAACATATGAAGTACTTTATAATGCTAAGCACTCTGAAGAATTAGGTCCTATGCATCTCACATTGGGCACCCTAAAAGAATGGATACTTTTGACTCTAATCTCTATGCCTCAGTTCCCCATCTGTAAAATGGGGATATCCTACTCCTCACCTTGCAGGACTGTTGTGGAAATAAATTAAGTTGTCTTCTTCTTCATAGGGCTGATGTAGATGTAGACCAGGGATCGGCAACCTCTGGCATGTGGCTCACCAGGTAAGCCCCCTGGCGGGCCGGGCCGGGCCAGTATGTGTACCTGCTGTGTCTGCTAGTTCGGTCGATCACGGCTCCCACTGGCCGTGGTTCACCGCTCCAGGCCAATGGGGGCCTTGGGAAGCAGCAGCCAGCACATCCCTTAGCCCGCATGGCTTCCTGCAGCCTCAAGTCTTACCTTAACATGGATAAACTGTCTCTCTGGTAAGAGACAAAGCATGTATATACTTTTAATTATGGATAAATCCTGCTGCTGCCCAAGAATAATCTTGATAAGAAATCAAGTAATAATCCTAGAAAATTGCTATATTGCACAAATATGATTTTAAAAAATAAAGACAGATGGTTATGAACAAGTGACAAACTAGTATTTTCATTGACTACAAACCTACTTGATTTTGAGAAAATACCTTGTAATTAAATTACTTGCCAAAAAAAAAAGATGTCAAAATTCTGGCTCTCTGCCACACTGTAGCATCTTGCTGGTTGGATATGCAGATAAGGACAAGGGAAAAGCTGATATTGAAATAATAGACAATCAAAATGGTCACATTTCTGTGATTTCAAGCAATGGGGCCAGGTGCAAAATTAAAGCCAACTCAATCTCAGACTACAACATCGCAACAGATTGAGAAATTCACTAACCTTCAAACCAAAAAAATAAGTGTTCTTGCTGGCAAAATGCATGTTTTCTTATTTATTTAGTGTAGATGGCCAAAATAAAACACCAGAATGGTGTGGTGTAGTGAATTAGTGCTAGATTCTGAAGTGCATGGTAATTGAGAACATGCAACACCTTGCAAGACAAGGCATTTAGGCATTGTATTAGGAATCAGGAGACCTGTTCCTATACCCATGTCTTCCACTGACTTGCTGTGTGATCTTGGGCAATGCACATAATTTCTATATGCCTCGGTTTTCTCACTTGTAAAATGGACATAACATTTCCTCCCAGGAATGTTGTGATGCTTAATTCCTGGTTTCAGATTTTCAAAGTGCTTTCATGGACTTTCTCTGTCTATTTGTTTGTAAGGTGCCTAGTTAAATTTGGGTGTTATATAGATAAAATAATGTCTTCCCTATTCATCAAAGCATATGAACCTGTAGTTAGATCCCACTGGAGTTAATGAGACAAACATATGCTCACAAGCTATACTGGACTGGGACCTTTAAAAAGATTCTCATATATCTATGCCAAATTGCAAAATGGAAAAAAGTAGAATATGATGGTCTTTTAAAAGAAAAATTAGCTCTGGCAATCTACTGTAGCCTAAGATTAACTAAATTGTTGCTGTAGGGAGTTATGAGGCATGTGTTCCTTTTTTGAGAGGTTTCCTGTTAAATCGGAAACTATAAAATATATCACACTGCTACAGTGATGGGTGCCACACAAGATGTCTAAAGTACCTGTAATTATAATTGGGTTCCTTGAAACCTATACTACTAAAGCTAAAAGCTGGACTAATGAAAAATTCTTGCTGAAATTTTATTTAAGTAGGAAATAAATAGCATCAGTTGGTATGTTTGAATGGATAGTCATACCTGAAACTCTTCCTGTATGTTCAGTGAAATTTTAGAATATTTGTGAGGTCAGAGTGGTGGGTGTGGGCTTTTCACCTTTAGTAAAAAATGAGCCACAAGGTTACAATATTTTGGGGAAGGTTTGGAGTCATGTTGACTCTTAGCACCTAATTTCTTATGTCAGTGAACAAGTTTAGCCTAAAACAGTGAATTATTTGGGACATAAAGTGGAACATCTTGTACCTCATGTTCACAGTGTTGTTCACTAGATGTATGTTTATACATCCAAAAGCATTTAAATGGTTAACTTAATTCATCAACTCAAACTCAGTGCATCACTTAAAACAATAATCTTGTTATAATGACCAACTGTTTCTGCTGATAATAAGGATTCTGAAATTTCACATGCATGCATGACTTATGAGGGGAAGGAAAGAAAATACAGAAGAAAGAAAAATAGATGTGAGTTTATTATAGTTATTTCCAAATGTAGGTATGAAATACCTATTATTCCAGTACTTTCTTGTGTATGACCACTACCTTTTCCAAAATACCCATTCCCTCTTTATCATTTAAAGTAATATTTCATTTCCAGTGTGACATTCCTCTCAAAAGCATGAGAAGCCATGTGTTCACTCTAACCTCAGATTTCGAGATGGTTTGAGGTAACTCACTGACCCCCAACTTTCTAGCTAGCTCCTGTCCATTCCCTCAGTGCATCAAACTGGTTATAATCTGGTCTTTGATGAAGTGAACAGACTTTCACTTGTCTTTTGGAATTATCTCAATTACTGTATCCTCGCTGACTGTGAATAAATCCACACTGAAAGTTTTCCAGAGGACAGGGGGTTAAATTATCAGAATGCTGCTGCTGCTGTGATCCTAATGTAAATGAACATTTGGTGGTTTATTTTTTTCTTAGCTTCTGGTTACTACATTATTAGCATAGTTTATGAATTTTGCAGCCCAGTTAATAAGCAGTTTTGAGGGAAAAGATTGATGCTTTAGAAGAGGGATTATAGACCATTCTCCTTTATAACAATATCTGGAACATGTGTCTGTGCCATTCAGACTAACTGGCTTTGATTTGTAGGCCATATGTACCACTGACTCATCCTAATCTGTGTTTCTGTCTGCTACTTTGGTGTGATAATACTTGGCTATGAGATATTAGCTCATCAATTTACAAATTCAGACTATTTCCTTTTCTTGCCAGATCTCCACAAGAAGTTAATTCTGCCTTGGTATTGAAGTCTCACGTATTACTTTGCATTGCTTCAAGAGTGTTGAAATTAACTATACATCATTTCTTAAAATCAAACATATTCAAAACCCTGAAAGTCCTCCTTACAGATCAAAGTATTTTGTGATAGAAAGTACTCTGTTAGAATATTAGAAAGGGAATATATTTATATGGGACAGATCCTCAGCTTTGTCAAAACCAATACGTCCTTACAAAACATTTCAACTTTGACTAAGTGGCATATTTTGATGACAAGAAATGTCATCAAAAGTATTCCAACAAATCTTATTAACATGCTTCAGATAGAATAAGCAAGTGATGTCCTGTTTTTCTTGATCAAACTTGGATACTACATGCATGTTGTCAAGCTTCATGGGAGCTAAGACTTCTGCTAGGTTGGCTAGTACATCTGTCAGACTTGGGACAAAGCTGGGTTTCCCTCCCTGAACCTATCACCTTTCAGGCAGAATATTTCGTAAAAGACAAAATGCTCCATCTACCTTAAAATATAAAGCATCCTCAGGGCAGTGGAAACTAATGTGCTGCTTTAATACAAGCATCCCTTGTGAAGTCTCTCAGTCCTTGTATTCTTTGCAAGGAAGAATACATTAATATAAATGAGTAGCACAGCAGTATTCAGAACATGGGACTATAAGAGTTAATGAGATGATGCCCTGCTGCTGGAGCCTTGTATACTAAATACCCATATGGTTTCATCTAAGAGCAAGCCTGCTGAACCTGTGCAAAGCCGCTGATCATGGAGGACCAGTGACAACAAAATGGTGCCCCTTTCAGAATAGCCTGCTGCAGGCAGCAAGCCTTTCCCATACCAAAACCCTATCGGTGTAGCTGGGGGAAGGAATAATAGCTATGACTTACTAGGGAGTAAATCTTGTTCCTTTTTCTCTAAAATATGCTCTAGTTCAAACAGGAATTATTTCAGGGAAGTTTTATTGCTTTTGTGATATAGGAGGTCAGACTAGATGATTACAGTGGCCCCTTCAGGCCTTAGCTCAGTGGTTTGAGCATTGACCTGCTAAATCCAAGGTTGTGAGCTCAGTCCTTGAGGGGGACACTTAGGGAGCTGGAGCAAAAATCAGTACTTGGCCCTGCTAGTGAAGGCAGGGAGCTAGACTCAATGACTTTTCAGGGTCCCTTCCAGTTCTATAAGATAGGTATATCTGTGTGTGTGTATATATATATTATTTTACATAGGGGCAAAAATATATTTGTTTCCATGATATCAGACTGTTAACCAAAGTCCTGCCCCAGGAAACAGACTGTCCTCTGAAAGATCATCTGCAAATCTGGGAGGTACATTATACTATCATACTAATAATGATAAAATGTTTAAACATAAAGATACTTTTAGTTTAAAATGTGGAAAGAGATTTGAAAGAATCAGATGAAACCTAAACATAACTATTCCACTGAGATTAGAAATAAGAGTAAACATCATTCTTTTCAACCTATTCTGCTGTAGCAGTATCCACCTCATGTGACTTAGTGTTTGAGATTCAACACTAAAAGCTCCTCACCAGCTTCTAAAATAGAAAACCAAGATAAAGAGAGTATTGAAAATGCAAGGAGAGAAGGAGGTCAATGAGAAGCAATTCTTCATGACCCTAGTCTTAGTGTGTTCCACATACAACATGCAGTTAGGAGGCAAAATGGAGTTAAGGAAAAATAAAATGTGTTCACTTTGTTGGACCATCAGGAATGAAATAAAATACTAAAAGTGTCAAAGAAGTGTGGAAAACAACTCATTTTGCAAGCTATCCATCCTTAAAAATGCTCCAGAGATTTTGGCAGTAGAAAGGTGTGACAGAATGTAATTTTGAAGTGAAGATAGGAAAAGTTTACTCTGCATCACTTGATATTTTGCCTTAGTTTAAGTTCAAGAACTAGATTTTTAAAATATTATTTTGCTACCATAAGCATAGGTGCCGACTCTGGGGCTGGAGCACTCATGGAAAAAAAAATTGTGGGTGCTCAATACCCACCAACCATAGTTATTCACCCTCCCTCGCTCATCAGCTAATCAGGGGCAGCACCGCTGCCATCCAGCAGCTGCCACCCAACAACTGCTGGGGGGGGGTTGAGCCACCAAAAAACTGATAGGGGGCAGCTCAGCTGTTTGGTGACTCGAGGAGAGGTTGGGGGAGGGCGGAGTGAAGCAGGCAGGCAGGGTCCTCCGGGAGGGGGTGGAGTGGGGGCAGGAAGAGGCGGAGCAAGGTCAGGGACTTGACAGTAGGAAGAGGCAGAGCAAAAGTGGAGCCTTGGGGGAAGGGGCAGAGTGGAGTCTGGGCCTTGGAGCAGAGCAGGAGTGGAGCAACCCCAGGGAAAAGGAAAAGTCAGCATCTGTGACCATAAGGTATTTCTTTGTAATCCTTTTTGGCCAGACGAAGCAAGGTCTTTTAAATTCACCTCAGTGGCATTTCTCTGTCTGTCTTCATATTGCATTCAGCAGTAAAATGGAATAAAGAAAGCAAGAGAGAGGGGGGAAAGGGAACAGAAACAAGACATCAGCCAGTTGTTTGGAACTGGAGTTAGCAGACAAATAAAACAGTGATTTTATTATATTTTTGTGAATAAAAACATTAAGTTCCACTTGCAATGAATCATGGACCCATTTTGTTTGTTATTCATGTGCAATCAAACATCTGTGGAATAGTATCTGTGAAAGTGTTCATGAGTCTCAAAGGTTTCATGAGTGATGACTTGTCCAAATATTCCTTCTCGAAGTGTGTTTGTGGATTGCTATTCAGTCGCCCAGGCTAGGTCGCAGAAATAAAACCATGTGACTTAGATGACCAACAACACAACAGCAAACTAGCAAGTAGTCAGTGAACAATTCATAAACAACTCATGGTTTGAAAATTATTCACCCAAACTATTCACTAAATACTTACAATAATCAACAGAACTGAGGAACATCAGGAACAGATCACAAATGATTGACAGGCCAAGAAGAGGATGGATTTGTAGCTAATATTTGGCTAGATTTTGACTCGTTCTAATACAGCCATGTGAGGATATGGGCCACCTGCCCTGTATAACTGTATTAGGGCTGCTCGCAGTGCAGTTCCTGTGAGAAGTGTAGCCTCAGCATGGCTGCCGCTTGACCCTACAAGCAAATAGTTGGGTTGGGTCAGGGAGTGGGCAGAACTTTTGCTCCATTCTCTTGAATATCCTGGCAGGGTACAAAAAGGAGAAGAGGAGAAATTGTGACTCTGAGTCATAATCCCTTCATAAAAACAACAAGGAGTCTAGTGGCACCTTAAAGACTAACAGATTTATTTGGGCATAAGCTTTCATGGGCATAAGCTTTCATCTCACTCTGTCAATCTGTTCTTCACTTCCCTGGGTGGGTATTGCACTCTGAAAACTGCATCTGAAGAAGTTAGATTTTTTTACCCACGAAAGCTTATGCTCAAATAAATCTGTTAGTCTTTAAGGTGCCACCGGACTCCTTGTTGTTTTTGTGGATACAGACTAACATGGTACCTTCTGATACTTAATCCCTTCATAGGACTTCTCTGGGATGGTGTGGGCTTCCTGCCACCCCTTACTCAGTACTGAGCATAAAGGTCCATTAAAGGCTCAATGTATCCTATAATTTATTATGCGCAATTTTTGTCTGAAGTGGTTAAAAGTGAAGCACTGAAGTACAGGGAAGTATAGAGGAGTTTAGGAAAGACTCTAGCATCGGAAAGGGATGGAGAACCATATATTATCTAAAACAGGGGTTCTCCAGCTTTCTCATTGTGTGAGCATCTTATTAGACAGATTGTCTTATGTCCCACGCACCCTCTCAGTCATGATAACATGGACTACCTCCCCTCCCATTTGCAATCATACTATTTCTGTGGCAACTATAGCAAGTAGTTACCTGGAAAAGTAGGACTAAGAAAGGATTTGATGTGGTGTTTGTTTCTTTTCATCCAATTTAGCAGTTAGAAGCAAGGCAGAGGAGACAGTCAGCACTATGTGGCCAGTCAGCTCTCACAGACCATAATCAAGTGCTCTGTGGACCACCAGTGCTCCATAGAGGATGAACTGGGAATCACACATCTAAAAAGTCTTTTCCTACACAAGCCCATCCTGTGGGGTAGGGGGAATTTGCCAAGGCAGAAGGAAAATGTTCCCAGTGTGTGCTGTACTCCCATAATGGCTGAAGCAGCCCCTAGCATTCCTGAGGATCAGGAACGTGGGAATGTAAAAAAGTGGTGCAAAACTACCTTTGCTCCTGCTTATGTGGTGATCACTGTTCTCATCCACCTGAATTGTAATGGTCACCTTCCATTAGAAGTGAATATTGGATGCATAATACACCTTGCGGTATTCATAATAAACAGAGCAAATGTCCAGATTAAGCCTGATGAGGCTTTGGACATTATTCTCTGAGCACGGACAGTGCTGTTAAGAATGCCAAGGAAGACAGGATCACTGCTCTAATATGCTTACAATCTAAGTATAATCATCTGTTCTCCACAAAGAATGAAAGAGGGGTCTTGGTGGGGCTTCAGGTTGGCACTAAGGAAAATGATTTTTTTTAAACTTATTTAAAACTGAAGTTTAGAAGCAGCGTGTTTGAAACTTCATTGCCTACCAAGACTGCACATAATATCCATAGAAAATCTGGGACTTCGGTGGGAGTTTTGTAAGTAAATTGATGGCAGTGGAAATTTTACCTGAGCAAGATCTGTAGGATTTAGTCTCGAGTATGTGGTCATGAGGAGAGATGTAGAAAAAACAGATTTTTCAGTTCAGCAGCTGAACCAAAACATTTGGAGGGGGAGTGGGATTTTATTTTGGATCAAACAAAACATTGTGCTCAACCTAGCATGAAATGCTTCTTTTCATTTTTTTAGGCTTTTTTCACCTTTCTTTTACATTTTTTCAACAAAATTTCAGTAAGATCATTTCAAATGGAAAAGCCAAAGCACTTCCTTTCAAAAATATAAATGAAACATTTTGAGTTTTTGGGGGGATGGGGGATGTTTGGTTGGTTTGTTGCCTTCTGACCAAAACAATTTGGTAAATTTGACCAAAATGTTTCAGTCAACCCAAACCTTTATTTTTCAGCACAAAAAAAAAAAAGGTTTTCTCAGAAAAATTATTCCCAGCTCTAGACATGAGTACATTAAAAAAAACAAACTGAACACATGATACAGAGTTTTTTCAAGGGAAAGTGAATGTGTATATGTGTGTATTGGCAAAAGAATGATTGTTTGTACTATTGGAAATGGGGCGTACTGTGTAACAAATTGTGCTATTCAAACCTGTTAGAACAAGCATCTAGAAAACTTGACAGGAACACTGAAATTATTTTGACATAAGGAAAACAGCCAGAAATGTATCAAGCCAGTTCACAAACTTCTGCATGCAGGTGTATCCACTGTTGACAGGTGAGTGGAGGGCAAGAGAGCAACTCGATGAATCTTTAAAACACCTCATCCAGGTAAGGGCCTTTCCAGTGCTCCTTACTGCCTAGTAAGGTTCATTGTACAAGCTTCTTTGCCTACTGCCATCTCACAGGGCTTGTCTACATTTACAGCAGCTCCCTACACTGACAGGAGAGCTCTACTTCCCTGAGAAGTGGTAGCTATGTCAATGGGAGAAACCCTCATCATAGAATATCAGGGTTGGCAGGGACCTCAGGAAGTCATCTAGTCCAACTTCCTGCTCAAAGCAGAGCCAAGCCCCAACTCAATCCCCAAATGGGCCCCTCAAGGATTGAGCTTACAACTGTGGATTTAGCAGGCCATGTTCAAACCACTGAGCTATCCCTCTCCCCACTCCTGTGGATATGGCACTATCTACACCAGGAGTTAGGTCATATAACTCCGAGACTGCTGAACTCGAATTAATATGCAAATTAGACATAATTAACTCAGGCCTTACCAGAGACTGGGAATGGCTGGGTCATTACACTAATTGAAGCTATTTCCCTATGTTAAGTTCTCCTCACACCTTCTATGGGTCATCTTAATTATCACTTCAAAAGTTTTTTTTCCCCTGCTGATGATAGCTCATCTCAATTGATTAGACTCTTCCTGTTGGTATGCGTACTTCCACCTTTTCAGGTTCTCTGTATGTATAAATATCTCCTGTCTGTGTGTTCCATTCTGTGCATCTGAAGAAGTGAGCTGTAGCTCACGAAAGCTCATGCTGAAATAGATTTGTTAGTCTCTAAGGTGCCACAAGTACTCTTGTTCTTATTGCTCGGGGGGTAGATTTTCCAAAGCAATGTGATTATACTGACATAAGTTTGTAGTGTAGACAAGGGTTTAGTAGTTTGATCACCTTTCACTTTTATGCTCCTTTAGTTGTGCTCTAAAAGTTGCATCACTATCCCTAAAACTGTGGGTCAAAAATGCCTCAGTGGATAAGGGAGGCACTACAGCTTTTGTGCATTGAAATATTAAAATTATAATATATAAAATAGCTCATTTTTATAATCTTCTTTCAGCCTAAAGGACCCCACAGCATTTTAAAGACTTTGGGCCAATTCCTCAGTCCTACTTGTGACACAGAGGGGACTTAAAACTTCCCTAAGTAGGCAGCATGAGGTATCTTCAGTTGGGAAAGAGCCAGCATGGCTCTACATCAGTAGTTCCTGGTTCCAGGAGCTGGAGGAAATTGTGTCCAGAGCATGCTTTACTCCAGCAATCCCCACCAATATAATGACCCCCTACTGGCAGAACAACCCCAGAATTCCCAGGGATGGGGGAGTTGGGGATGTGAAAAAGTGATGAAAAGCTACCTTTGCCTCTGCTTCTATGTTGAGTGCCTGAGAATCTGACCCTTTACAGCAGCAATACTCAGACTGAGTCTTGTAAACCACAAGTGGCTCTTTAATGTGTCTCCTGCGACTCTTTGTAGCACATATTAAAACACTGTGTGATTTAATTATTAACCAATCTAAGTTATTAACCAGCCATGATGCTCTTACTAAGTTATTAACCAACTGTAGTGGATAAAATAATAATACTTGGTCAGTCATTTTGCTGTGAGAATTATAGTAAATGAAAAAATGAATTCCCGCTACTGTGGCTCATTTGGGTAATATAGATCACTGATTTGGCTCGTATCAGAGGGGTAGCCGTGTTAGTCTGGATCTGTAAAAGCAGCAAAGAATCCTGTGGAACCTTATAGACTAACAGACGTTTTAGAGCATGAGCTTTGGTTTAGGAGATTTGCCTCCTAAACCATTGAGGTCCAAGTATCACTGCTTTAAGCCTGCCAACCATTTAAAATGAAGATATCTCTGGGACGGAATGTGATCATGTTTAACATTGCAATAAACACTGCTCATAGACTTTAAGGTCAGAAAGGACCATCATAACCATGTAGTCTGACCTCCTGCACATTGCAGGCCACAGAATCTCCCTCACTCCTGTAATAGACCCCTAGCCTCTGCCTGAGTTACTGAAGTCCTCAAACCATGGTTTAGAGACTTTAAGTTACAGAGAATCCACAATTAACAGTAGTTTAAACCTACAAGGCCCTGTGTGACACCCTCGCAACCCAATATTCATCACTATCGTGTAATTAGGATGTGTTTTGTACAAAGTATGCCTTGTGAGATATCATCCTAAAAGTCTTGATCTGCTAGACATTAATATCTCATTGGGTTGTATGTGTTATCCTCAAATATGAAGTTATGAAGTTTGGCTCTGTATGTGTTACTGAAACATGTTGTGAGGTTGAAAACACCCACAAGCAGCCTTTCAGGTACAACAGTAAAAATCCCAGACAAAGTTAATTGCTTATTGAGGAAATGTACACAAGCACAAGGATTACCCCAGGAACTGTGTACAATAGAAACCTCTCAGAGATAGCACTACACAAGGGGAACTGTTTGACTGAGGCCACAGCAAAAGAGCTTTCCAGCAAGTGGGAAGAAGATATAAAAGGAGCAAAATGACATAATGATTGTACCTCACTCCCCCTACAACAACACACCTGGAAACACCTGAGGGGCAGGACTGAACTGTGGGAAGTGATGGTCCCAGGCTAGAGGGATTTTGAGCCTGTGTCTGAAAACCTGGGAAAGCCAAGGCAACTTGTGCCTTAAGAATCTGCCAGCCTGTTTATCGCTCAGGATGAGAATTTGCTAATTCATATCCTACCTATCTAGTGTGTTATGCACAGTTTGGGTTTTATTTATTTACTAAAGTAATCAGCTTTGATCTGTTTGCTGTCATTTATAATCAGTTAACATTTATTCTTTGTAGTTAATAAGCTTGTTTTCTCTTGTGTAAAACCAGTGTATTTGGAAATTATAACTGGGGGCAGAAAGCTGTTGCATATCTCTTTCCACATTGAGGGAGGGGACAAATTTTCTGAGCTTACACTGTACTGTTTCCTGTGCAGCACAAGACATTATAATTTGGGGTTTACACTCCAGAGCGGGGTGCGGCACACAACTGGGAGGTGCCTTAGCTGAGCTGATCTCAGCAGCTGTGTGTGAAGTTGCAGTAGGGTGTGTCCCTATCTGTGTGTAGGCTGGTGAAAGAGCAAGCCTGGAGAGCTGGGCAACATGTCACAGCACCACACTGTGAAAGGGAGCCCAGGCTGATGAGTCAGGCAGGCTCAGTGGTGCCCCAGTTCCAAGTAGCACCCCGGGGGGAACTCGTCACAGCCTGATCCTCCTGCCAGGCTGGTGGGCTTTGTAGCTCATGAGTCACATATCAGAGAAACTGAATACCTCTGCCTTCTCATTGAGCAGGAGCGGCGACAGGCTTTTTGGCACCCTAGGCGCAGGGCCGGCTCGCCGGTCCCGAGGCTCCTGTGGACCTCCCGCAGGCGTTCCTGCGGATGGTCCGTTGGTCCCGCAGCTTTGGTGGACCTGCCGCAGGCGTGCCTGCGGATGCTCCACCGGAGTCGCGGGACCAGCGGACCCTCCGCAGGCATGCCTGCGGGACGTCCATCGGAGCAGTCTGCCGCCCTCCCAAGGGCCTAGGTTGCCTAAATGAAAGCGCCGGTCCTGCCACTGAGGCTTTAGCACAAATTGTTCTGGATCAGCAATGGCCATTACAACCATCTTATCACCTTCTTCGCCCTAGTGGGAGAAAATTAAACCATCCAGAGGATAACATAACCAGTTGCAATAAGCAGCTTGAGTTACCAAAAAAGAAAAAAGATCATGCCACACCAACTTGATTGAAATATTAATAGATGAAGACAGTGTTGTAAACTTTTATACAGTTGGATTTTTAGTAAATCTTTTGATCCAATAGCTCGTGAAATTTTACATTCAGCATTAATTCAGATTAGTTTAGATATGAACACTGTCACTTTACTGAAAACAGACTGTAAGGTAATAAACAAAGGACGCCGATAAACAATAATAGTGTATTAAGTTGGGAGATGTTGGGGTTATGTCTTGTCTTATTTAACAGCTTCATGTATGTTATTGGAATTCTCCTATTTTGTCAGGGATGTACATGTGGAACACAGGTGGCAGGAAAATGGTCTAGCTGAAAAGGCACTGCACCTCAGGAGACATGGCTTCAGTTCCCAGCTCAGCCACTGACTTCCCGAGAGACATTGGGCCTGTCACTTAATATACTCTGTGCATCAATTCTCTGTCTATAAAAATAGGGGAAGTAATTCCCAATCTCACAGGTCTGTTGGAAGCATAGAATCCATTGATGATTGTGGGGCAATCCATCATTATAGTGATGGGAGCCATAGGTACTTAGATAGATAGCGGTCTTTTTTACAAGGACTGGGAGCCAGGAAGCCTTGAGTTCTAGTCCTGGCACTATCACTGAATTACTGTATGGTCTTGCCAATTTTTGAACATTTCTGGGGGACTAATAGTCCACAGCCCTGAACCGGAGGTAGTCAGTCACCAGAACATACGCACCAAGGTGCATGTAAAGCACTACCATCTCACACTCACTTTACAGAAGTGTAAATGGCTCAAGGCACTGAAGAATTATTCCTTGGGTCTCAATTTCCTCATCTGTAAAATGAAAGTATTAAACCTCACCTACCTACCTCAGAGAATGATGTGAGAACTAATATATTAATGACTGTAAATCATTATGAGATCCTCAGTACGAGGTACAATTATTTCTAACGGGAAAAGTGCATTTTTCCCATTCTTCTCATAATTCCCAAATGGCTGAACTCTTAAACTTTTCAAAAAATTCAGCCAGAGTTGAAACCTGTGGAAAGTTATAAGTGACTGAAAAGCAGCAGGTTAAAAATAATGGTAATTTTGTACAGGTGGAAAACTTTCCTTTCCCCACAAAAACCTGCTTTTGCTGAAAAATGACAATTTCTCTCCAGAAATGATAACTTTCTACCATAGGCAAATTGATAAAAATCCAGGCCTGAGATTGCTGCCAAGAAAAGCTGTGTTTGTAACTGATTAGATATGACCAAACTTTATTGTGTATCAAATTTGTGAATCTTCATTAAAATACCAGTGTTCACACATATCTATTGTAAAATCAAAGCTAGTAATGCCTTCAACTCTAGGGCCCTGATTCAGCCAGGTAGATATTTAGATATATGCCTAACTTTAAGCACTTCAACACAGTCAAATGCATAAACATCTTTCTGAGTCAGGACCTAGAATCAGTGCTCCTGTGAAGTTCTGGCATTCTTTGTGTGCTGATGGTATTTCATTATCCTTGACAGTTAGTAATGCCAGATACACCTGCTTCGAACTGCTTAAAACTTCAGTTAAGAAATCAGATATAGTTGTTCTTAAGGATAAAATTACAGGATGTGAAGCTGTGGAGAGCTGAGTAAATTCCATTTTGCACACAGAAGCTGTGACGCTTGTCCTGGGAGAGTTTATTCTGTTTTGCACATAGAGATGGAATTCCTATTGGTTTAAATCTTTTCTACATTAGCAACTGGGTATGTGATAACTGGCAACCAAGGTCCCATTTATCAGGCTATCCACTCTGACAACAAGGTTAGGTTAATCATTAAAACTTTGCTTCTCTCTCTCTCCAGGTCTCCTGGGCTTCATTTAATGCTGTAGACAGATGGCACTGAAGAAATTCAGGTGCTGCTTGATGAGATTTGGGGTTTTTTTTTAATGTGGTTTCTAGAATTTTTCAAATAGATTAAGTCCAATTGTAAATCATTCTTGTTCCAGGCACTGTGTTCTTTATTGGCCTCTAATGCTTACACAGAAGAATTGATCCTTCAAAAGTAATCACACTTCATGAGGGAAGTTAGTCTTTTGTCCTTAGAACGCCAGGCACCATCTGCTATAATGCCATATCAAAAAGGAACTGAACAGTCAGATGTTGTAACTGGTTAGTTATCAAGTGAAACCCAGTTTAGTTTTTCTGATTAGCATATAATTAAAGTCATCTACCAAATCTATATTATTCTCACTGGATTCTCTCGCTCTTTTTTTAAATCAAGGGTGAGACATTATTGTACTTGAGACATGCCACAAATATTTTGAGTGAAGAACAACCTAGAATAGCTTAATTTCACCACCATTCTTTATTTCTTTTTCTCTCCATTAGCAAATGATCATTTCTGTAGCTCCATCCTCAAATTCACGTGACATATTAAAGATAAAGGAAATATAATACAATGTCTCTTCTGTTATCCATCATATGGTGACTGGCCTCTGTTTTCAGTCACACAGACTAGAAATTGGAAATTCAGTGTCCTTGTAATGGGGTTTACAAACCCCACCCTGGACAACAAGGGGATAAGAAGCTGCCCTGGGCTCAGCCAGCTGCAGTCTGCCATACTCACAAGACATGCACAGGCTGGAGGAGGAGTTCAAAGGGAAGCAGAACAGACCTTCAATCCTCAGCTCCTGAGAAAAGGGCTGAGGGAAGGCAGGATCTTTCCAACAACCACTGCCTCACTCTCTGAGGAAGAGAGTGTCTGATTCCATATGCCCTGAGAAGGAGACATTCTCCCCCCTCTCCCGCCCCACCCCCCCCAGTTTAGGGACAACCCCAGAAGGGGAGTGACTTGGCAGTTACTTGGCTGGACGGCCAAGTCACAGGAAGAGGCAGGTTATTGCAGAGGCAGAGCAGCCAGAGCTGCAGACACCAGGTGGGCAGAGAGCTGTCATGCCATCCCTGGCCTGAGGAGGTGCCAAGTAGTGAGTTGACCCTTTACAGTCCTATAGATACATGTTCTTTCCTTAAATTTCAAGCTCTTCTCATGAGCGCTTGTCACAGATTAATCCCTGCTGTTGCTTTTCAGTCTATCACAATACAGTTATTTATACCGAATGGTGCAAATGTAGTATGCTTTAGAAGGATAGGTACAACTGAAACTGTAAACTCCTTCAGGGTCGAAAACCCAAGATGCGAATTTAATTAAATTTTGTGTTCTAAAACATCAAAATAAAAAACCTAACCCATTATTGTAGGTAAAAAAATAAGAGTGAGGATAAACAAATATTTAGAGATTAAAGGCAGTCTTTAAAAACATGGGAAAAACAGGAAAAAATGAGCTGAAGAATTTTATGGCAAAATTCATTCTGGCCGCATTGATCATCCACTGATTTCATTTGAGCTGAGATTTCATACTTTAAAATGTATCAGGCCTCATTTACAATGGGATTTCAGTCAGCAGCGCAATTGCTCAACTGCTTAAAAATTACCTTTCTTATTTGGTAGCATTTAACTTCAAATTAGCGTACTCAAAGGCAGGGCAACAGAAAAATCAGGCCCCTGGTACAGATAGAGTGCATGATGCAGCATTATTTTCCACCACTGGAGTGTACACTGATTCATTTGTAGTGGTGCATCATAGTTTCAAACCAGAGTAATTATACTCTTCCAAACCTCACTGCACCAGTACAATCTATTTCTAATGGAGGTTTGCACTGGAGCAAGTATGCTGGCATAGTTATACTGAAATCCTACTGTAGACAAGGCCTCGATTTAATGGATCACTGTCAGAAAGTTTCAGAATTATTTTCTGTTTGATTTAATGTGCCTAAAAATACTAAGTGCTAGTCAGTATAATTATTTCAGTTTACACAGTGTAGAGCCTTGGTACCAGCTTCTGCAAATTTAACTCTAAGATATCAGTTTATATATTGTAGGGCTTAAATCCAGGATTCCACTTTGTGCAGCATATATTTTAACTCCAGGATATCAGTTTATATAGTGAGGAGTTTAGTTACAGGGTAGAGGCAAATTTTAGAGTTGAAATTGACCGTTTTGATATTGCTCAATTTGATAGTGGTTTTACCTATTTACTTTTTATTACTTTAGCCTGTTTGGGTTCTTTTTTCTTCTTTAGGCAACTTGCAAAATGTATTATAGTTTTATTTTCTAACAGTGATGTGAAGGGATAAAAGTTTAATATTTATGCTCTTTTTGGCTTTCTTATAAAGGAGACTTCCACCCGCCCTCGCCTTCCGAAGTATTTTTTCTGCTTGGTTTATGTATTTTAAACTGGAGAAGTTCTATCAATAATAGCACTACTGAAATTATGAAATAGCAAATTACTTATGTTGAAAGTGACTATAAAGGAGACCTTCACATCAGAAATATTGGTTCATTGGGGTTTCACCTATTTATCCAGTTTTACAGATGCAAGAGGTTTTGACGTTTGGAATAATAAATTTGCATTATGCTTCCTCCTACCCAGCCCCTAAATGATCCAGTCCTATTGGACCCATTTTATTTCAAACCTTTTTCACTTCTTTGTCCCTGGTTCAAATATTTCCTAAGACTGCTAATGTTACAGTTGTGCTGGGGGCAGCCAAACCTAGTAGACAGCACCAGAGTCCCGAGTCATGAGACAGAAGTCAAGAGCTGGCTGAGTAAAGATACCAGGGGTCAGAAGCAGGAGACAAACTAGAGATCAGAACCATGAGTCAGGCTGGGTTATTATACCTGGGGTCAGAGGCAGGAAAGAAACTGGAGATCTGAACCACAAGTCAGATGCCAGGAAATCAAGCCAGAACAAGCTCCGGAGCCCAGTTGTCCAGACAGCTTCCTGTTCCTGCTTCTGGCTTAACTAGGACTATAAGACCAATCAGCTGCTTTGGAATTGGACCTTGGAGTGGAGCCTCACATTGAGGTTGGACTTCATAGGTCCCAGGTAAGCAGCTGTCAGCAGGTTGCCAGCTGGAGAGGTGGTGTAGGGCCACTCCTATGAACCTGGCATATCTGCGATTGAGACCAGTGTTTCATGACATTAAAATTGGTAGCTGTTCTGTACCATACCCTGAGAAATAAGTTTCAGCCCAGCAAGTAGCTTTCTGTATCCCAAAAACTTAACCATCAATAATAGCTGTTAGCACCTTGGTTGGTAATCTCAGCAGAGAGGCCAAGGACTGAACCTGGCAGCTGAACTGTCCTCTTCACCCTGAAAGTGCTCCCTAGTGGAGCAGAGTAACAAAGCCATGTGCAGTACAATAACACTAACCACATGCTTTGTAACTAGATGGAGAATTTCAGTCATTGATGCTTCCTGTCTGATATTTTTATGAAAACTAAATACACTTAGAAACTACAGAGCTGGAGAAGTAAAAGCATGATTATTCCACTAGGATTTCAAAAAAATTCAGAGTGTTAAACTACTTCCTTTTATAGCGCCACCCTCTACTAATAGAAGGGAGAGTGGTGTAACTAAAATCTCATCACTACTCTGACAAGCTGTGAACTGATTTAGGCAGCAATTGTAGTTACATCAGTGGTGGCTTTGGCCTTCTGCAATGGCTCTTGTTCATACTAAAGTAATGATGTGTTAAGTTTCGTCATGATACTGGGGGTGTTTTTTACGTTCACTATTCCTCCTGTGTTTACATGTGTAGGGAGGACAGTTGGGTTTTCAGGACTCATTCTTCCTATCTGTCTGTGACACATACAATTTGCTACCAAGTAAAACTCCTGTCTGATGGGATTATAAATTAGCTCCTTCCTTTGCAAGAAGATGGCTAGAAAGCAGTACTGGAAAATGCAACTGCATTTCTAGGCTAGTGGCTTGTATAGAGGTTTCAAACATGTTAAACATCCATTGTTTGGTAAATGTGCTAGTCCTAATCCCTCAGATGTTCCTAAGCCCCCAGCTGCTCTTTTGACTGACAGATCACATGACTCACATTCAGACAGACAGCAGCTCACATGGAAAGAATAAATTGACTGTTTGTCAGATGTTATCCACTCCTACTGGATCAATGGTAGCAAATTTATAAATTCAAATCTGTACAAAGCTCTTTTTAAAACAAGAAAATACTTTTAATCTAAATTAAAATTCTGTTTTTGTTTTTGTTTTTTTAAATATCATTTCTATGTTCTGCTTGGAGCAAGGTATAGGGGAAACTCAAAAAGACTGGTCTAAGACTTTCAAAAATACCTATTAATAATGCAGGCCTTCATTTTAGGGTGACACTTAGGGCCTGATTTTCAGAGTCTGAGCATCTGCAATTCCCACTGTTTCACCTCTGAAAATCAGACCCAATGTATCTCTTAGGGATGACTGCTGAGAAAGGCATCTTTGGCAAATCTAGAGTCCTTAGATAATTTTGTTCCCTGGCAATCTGGTTTTAGGGCAGGATGTGGCACAGAGACTCCAGTAGTCTTGTTGGATGACCTTATTCTTTGGCAATGGATGAAAATCAAGTGGCCATGCATATTTTTCCTGCCCAACCATCCATCAGCAATCTCTTACTGTGGCTCAGTGCAGATCCTAAAGGGGAGAGATGGAACTGTTCTTGAGTGACTCCTTTTGTTTAAGGGAGGAAGCACACAGCAGCTTTAGGCAACTCTTCATCAGCCCCGAGGGCTCCATCCTGTGCAGTAAAGTCCTATTTGGTCATCCCTATTCATTCAGCATGTGTGCGAGGGTGACCGCAGCAATATGACCAAAACTCAGTCTGGATAACACTGAGCTCTGGTCTACACTATGGGGTTAGGTCAAATTTAGCCACGTTAGGTCGATTTTAAAATGAATGCATCTTCACAACCAACCTTGTTCCGTTGACCTAAAGAGCTCTTAAAATTGACTCTTGTACTCCTCCCCGGTGAGGGGAATAGTGCTAAAATTGACCTTGCTGGATTGAATTTGCAGTAGTGCAGACGCAATTCAACGGTATTGGCCTCCGGGAGCTATCCTAGAGTGCTTTAATGTGACCACTCTGGACAGCACTTTCAACTTCGACGCACTAGCTAGGTACACAGGAAAAGCCCCAGGACATTTTGAATTTAATTTCCTGTTTGGTCAGCGTGGTGAGCTCAGCAGCACAGGTGACCGTGCAGTCCTTCTAGAATTGCAAACAAGCTCCAGCATGGACTGAAAGGGAGACACTGGATCTGATTGTTGTATGGGGAGAAGAAACAGTGCAGGCCAAACTCCAATCAAAAAGAAGAAATGCTAATATATATGCCAAAATCACACAGGGCATGGTGGACAAAGGTTACCACAGGGACACACAGCAGAGCTGCATGAAAGTTAAGGAGCTCAGGCAAGCCTACCAAAAGACAAAGGAGGCAAATGGTTGTTCCGGGTCAGAGCCCCATACATGCCGCTACTGTGATCAGCTATGTGGCATTCGAGGGCGGCGGAACCCTACCACTACCCTACCACTGTCCGTGGACACTTGCAGGGGAGGAGTCTCATGCAACCAGGAGCAGGATTTTGTGGAGGAGGAGGTGAATGCACAGCAGGCAAGCAGTGAATCCGTTCTTCCCGGCAGACAGGAACCAATACCATCCCAAGGTGGGATCCACAACCCTGAAGCTCGAGAAGGCACCTCAGGTGAGTGCATATTTGTAACTACAGTACAGGGTTTAAAAGCAATAGTGTTTAATGTTTGATTTTCCCTGAAGAATTGGGATGCATTTGTGGCCAGTACAGCTACTGGAAAAGTCTGTTAACATGTCTGGGGATGGAGTGAGAATCCTCCAGGGAAATCTCCATGAAGCTCTCCTGCAGATACCCTGAAAGCCTTTGCAGAAGGTTTCTGGGGAGGGCTGCCTTATTTCGTCCTCCACGGTAGGACACTTTATCATGCCAAGCCAGTAGCAAGTAGTCTGGAATCATTGCAGCACAAAGCATGGTAGCAAATGGTCCTGGGTTTTGGTTACATTCAAACAACATTCGGTCTATATCTTTCTGTGTTAGCCTCAGGAGAGTGATATCATTCGTAGTCACCTGCTTGAAATAGGGGAGTTTTTGTAAGGGAACAGTAAAAGGACCACATTCATGCTGGGCTGTTTGTGCTTAGTTAAAAGGGATCATCCCAGAGAATAGCCATGCGGCGGGTGGGAGGGGTGAAGGGATCATCTCGAAGAATAGCCACGCGGTGGGGGAAGGGATGAAGGGTTCATCCCAGAAAATAGCCACGCGGTGGGGTGGGGGAAGCTGTGTGCTGCACATCCATCCAAAAACTGCAGCCCCTCCTTTTAAATGTGAAACACAGACCATTGCTTGCTATGGGAAAGAAGAGTGCTGCAGTTTGAAACCATTCCCACATGTTATGAAGGCATTAGAAGCCAACTCTGCATACCTGTTGGCTTATCGTGGCTGCCTGGAAACCAAATTCTGTTGCCCAGCCATGTGTGATGTGTCACCATACTGGCAGGCGCCCAATATAAAAGGCAAAATGTGACCTTGTATCTAAAGCACATGTGCTGTCTGCTGTGAATTGCTTGATTCACTGTGAAAGAGTCTCCTTTTTGTTCTCAAAAATGTATCATCTTAAATTTTACTTTCTCTTTTTATCCCCCCTCAGGTGCAAATGTTTCTGTGCTCCACCCATCATCTCCGTCCCTGAGGCTATCGCAGATTAGAAGGCGAAAAAAACGCACTCACGATGACATGTTTTCTGAGCTCATGCAGTCCTCCCACACTGATAGGGCACAGTTTAATGCATGGACGCATTCAGTGGCAGAGGCCAGGAAAGCATTAAGTGAGTGCGATAAGCAGAGGCAGGATGCAGTGCAGAGGCTAATGGGGGAGCAAATGGACATGATGAGGCGTCTGATGGAGCTGCAGGAAAATCAACAAGAGCACAGACATCCCCCACTGTACAATCGCCTGCCCTTCTCCCCAAGTTCCATATCCTCCTCACTCAGACTCCCAAGAACGCGGGGGATGGGAGGCTCCGGGCACCCAGCCACTTCACTCCAGAGGATGGCCCAAGCAACAGAAGGCTGTCAGTCAAACAGTTCTGCACATACTGCAGGATAATGCGCTAGATGTTTACAGTGCTCACAACAGCAGCAGTGAGCTGAGCAGGCTCCATGCTTGGTGTGCTATGGTGTCTGCACGGGTAACCCAGGAAAAAAGGTACAAAATGATTGTCTGCCATTGCTTTCACAGAGGGAGGGAGGGAGGGGAGCCTGACGACATGTACCCAGAACCACTCGCGACAATGTTTTTACCTCATCAGGCATTGGGAGTTTAACCCAGTATTCCAATGGGCAGCGGAGACTGCGGGGACTGTGGGATACCTAGCCAAAGTGCACTGCTCCATGAGTCAATGATAGCCACTTTATTGAGGACGCACTCCGCTGTCTTAATGTGCTTAGTGGGGACACACACAATCAACTGTATAAAATTGATTTCTAAAGATCGACTTCTATAAAATCAACTAATTTTATAGTGTAGACTTACTCTGCATTGATGGTAGCAGGATGAGGGAAACAAATGGAGGAAAACACATCTTACTCCTTCAACTGATGGAAAATGTCTCCCTCTTGTTAGTCAGGTGTGTATCCTGGGGTCTTGTTAGATTTTCACTTGCTCTGGAATGCCCCAATAACAAGGCTGCTTGTACCATCTATCTGTGCTTAGCAAGAAGGTTGCACACTTTTTCCTTCGGTTGTGGACTTCCCCACAACGATCTGTACCTCTGGTGCCTCCAGATCTGATTACTGCAGTCTACTCTACACAAAGCTACATCTGAAAGTCATTTGGAAACTGTTGAACTGAAAAATGTATATTTTTTTTGACTAATGGTGTTATTTGAAGGTAGGGTGACCAGATCTCCCAATTTTATAGGGACGGTCCCGATATTTGGGGCTTTGTCTTATATAGGCTCCTATTACCCACCACCCCCATACCAATTTTTCACACTTGCTATCTGGTCACCCTACTTGAAGGGACAAAATGGCACCTACGCCCAATGATCTGCCCCGATTTCTAATATCAGGGTTTGGCAATCTTTAGCACACGGCCCATCAGGGTAATCCGCTGGCGGGCCACGAGACATTTTGTTTACATTGACCATCCACAGGTACGGCCCCCGCAGCACCCAGGGGCGATGGTTCGCCGTTACCGGCCAATGAGAGCTGCGGGAAGTGATATGGGACGCAGGGACATACTTGCTGCCACTTCATGCAGCTCCCATTGGCCAGGAACAGTGAACCATGGCCATCGGGAGCTGCGGGTGCCATGCCTGCAGACAGTCAACATACACAAAATGTCTCGCGACCTGCCAGCGGATTACCCTGATGGGCCACCTACCGAAGGTTGCCGACCCGTCTAATATGTTTACATGCTTTATTCAAGATTTTGATTTTTACTCATAAAAGTAGAGGCTGCCTCTCTGTTTATGCTATTCTGAGTAGCTGAGGTCAGCACAGGATTTTCACCTAGCAGCCCCCGTCACCAGTGAAATAGTTAGCACTGATAATTATATATCATCATCATCATTATGCTTCAGAATCAACGGTGTATTGAAATGAATGAGCACACTTCACATCTCCCTTAAGTGCTAACCCCCCTGAGCAGATCCTTATTTAAAGACCCAGGGACAAGTGGCACAAAGCTAGCATGGAAGTTTTAAGAATGCTTTTTACAGCTCAGTCCTACAGGTTCTAGAATGCTCAGGGTATATAAGCTTAGTAGACTAATGTGAGAGTGTGGCTGATGGGCAGTTTACATTTAGATTGGCAGAATAAATATGCACAACCATTACATGTCAAAAGTGCAAGAAATTAGTCTGTTTTCCAATATGATTGAGACATACATTCCATATGAAATTCTTTCTTTTTCAAGGATGATCTGATAGCAACTACTGTCTGTTTCTCTATAAGATTGCATCCTTTTGGAGTGACGATTTTATATTAAAAAAAACTGCTATGGGCCAGACCCCCAGTGGATGTAAACCAGTATAGTATCATTGTTTTCAGTGGAACTACACTAACTTACACTACATCTAGCCAAAATACAAATTTAAATACCCTTTGAGAAAACATTCCTCCTTTTCTTCTCACTAGCAGCTTTCTTTACAAACTCGTGTCTTTATTTCTGGATCTACAGTTGTAAAGGACTAAGATTTATAAGTCATCCAAAAGTAGAATCAACCTATTTTTAGACCCACAAAATTGTCACAGCAAAATGCCTCATGAAAATAAATAGAGATGTGGGCACTGTACCAGTCAGAAATTTGTCAAATGGCAGAAAAGGAAAATGAGTGGGAGGCTTGAAGGGGACTGTGTTATTCTTATTGCTTCAGTCCTCTTTCTGCAGAGCGATGGAAACATATTCAGTTTTTATTCAGTCTTAGGCCATGGCTACATTAGAGAGTTGCAGCGCTGGTGAGGGGGTTACAGCACTGCAACTTAGGATGTGGCCACACTTGCAAAGCACGGCCAGCGCTGCAACTCCCTGGTTGCAGCGCTGGCTGTACACCCGGTCGAGCCTCGGGTGTAGGGATTCCAGCGCTGGTGATCCAGCGCTGGTCAGCAAGTGTGGACGCCCACCAGCGCTTTTATTGACCTCCGGGGTATAAGGAGGTATCCCAGAATTCCTGTCCACAACAAACCGGAAGAAAGGGAGAGCTCGGAGTTCAGCCAAACTGCTTATTTAAAAAACAAACACAGCTCCTGTTTGCTGAGCAAGCGGAGGCAGGCAGGGGAATTACTTTGGAATGTTCACAGCTGTTTGCTTGAAGAGAGAAACAGCACTCTCACACGGCAGAGGGGGCGGGGGAAGTCCGTGTTGAGCAGTTGCTTATCTGGTCTGACGGGTATTTAGCAGTACATAATTTGCATTTAATGAATGAGAGAGGAGTGGGGGAAGGGAGTTAGAACTTTTAAAATGATTGAAGGTAGGCACTGTGTATCTTCCAGTCCTTAGAACTTGCAAGGCAGGGAGCTGAGAACAGTGTCAACTCCAAAAATCCATTCTGTCTGTCTCCTCCACGCTCCCTGTCACATTCCACCCCACTCCCCCCTCTTTTGAAAAGCACGTTGCAGCCACTTGAATGCTGGGATAGCTGCCCACAATGCACCACTCCCACCAGCGCTGCAAGTGCTGCAAATGTGGCCACACTGCAGCGCTGGTAGCTGTCAGTGTGGCCACACTGCAGCGCTGGCCCTACACAGCTGTACGAACACAGCTGTAACTACCAGCGCTGCAAAACTGTAAGTGTAGACATGGCCTTAGAGTCGATCCTGCAACAGTCAGAAACATGAGCAAAACTTAGTATGTGACTTCACTGGAGCTACTCACACAGAGCCTGCAGAAATGAGTCCTAATAACTTAGTTCTGGATTAATTCAGTACACCTTTTATATTTTATTAATGTATGGGATTCCATTATCACAGCATTGAAGAGCTATTAATAACCGTGAAGTGAGGAGGTATTATTCTCTTTTAACAGATGATGAAACTCATGTACTGAAAAATTAGGGGTCAGGTTTTTGATAGAACTTAGCACCCAGTGCATTGAGCTCCATTTATAATATGGCTATAAGTGCCACAATGGAAACTGCTAGGTGCTGGCACTTCTCAAAAACTGGCCCTTATTTAGATACAAAAGTGGGAGCTGAACTCTTTAGACATGCTCCTTCCAGTTGTGGGTGCTGAACACTTGAAAATCTGGCCCCAGGTGACTTCCCCCAGGTTACACAGGAACTCAGTGTCACAGACACGAATAGAATTCAGCTCTCCTGAGCCCAAGTCCAGTGCCATAATCACAAAACCAACCAGTGGTGAAGCCAAGTTTTGCCACTGATCCTTTCATTGGACTAGGGATGGGAAGTGAGCCTGCCTGACACGTACCTGGCAGCACAGCTCCTGTCCCAGAGGGCTGGGCCTGGCTTCCCAATCGAGGTGTTGCAATCAGATGCACAGGGTGGCAGCACCATTCAGGTTTGGCCCGGGCACCCCTCTGTCATGACGGAGTGTCAGCTGGGCCAAATTTGAGTGTGTGGCACTGCAAGATAGTGCACAAGGTCACAACCCCGTGTTACCCTCTGTGCCAGCCCCGCTGGACAGGAGCAGCCGCTGCCAGGGAGTGCAAGGCAGGCTTGTTCTTTAGCCCTATGTGAAAATTCATGTCATACCCTTCCTTTTGTCAATCACATAGTATGTTAGAAAAAGGTGCCCTATGTACACCTAAATCCTGCTAGGGTGGGGGCAGTTGGCCCTGCCACCTTTCTATTAGCTTTGTTGCTGAGACCTCTCTTCCTCTCTATTAGTGTATAAACTTGTTAGATATTAATTTGGGACGGGCAGTTCTTTATCCCATTAGCACATTGACAGCGGCATTCCGAGCTGCCTTTCTCTAGAGCACTGAGTGCAGATCACTTAACAAGATCAGGGCTGTGCAATCCACACCAGCTTTGGTGGTGTGCTTTGGTCATTTCCATTTTTATCGCTGTGTAAATACATTAAAGAGAAATACAGTTTATTCACTGTTATTTCAATTGCTGTCTTTATCTTTCCCTGCATACTCAGCTTCTCTCTCTCTCCACCACATGTCATATCCTTTTCATTGCATCCCATCTATAATATATATTCCTGAGTTCTGTATATTTGTTAGGGGGAGGTAGTCTTTTAATGCAACATTTTTGTTTGTGATGACTTGTTGCATGATATTATCATGAAATAAAAAATCATTATACTGCTCCCTACCTCCAGTCTTTGATAGCATATAGATAATATATTGCATCCAAACAGGAATTGCTGAACTGTAGTTTTGAACACTAGATAGTCAAAGGGATATATCTTCTTCTGAAAGATTCCCATATTAAAAAATGAAGACTTTCCAGAGATCTGCTCTGACAAAAGCTGCCATATTTTAATATCAGTTGGATGAGATATCTGTTGTAACTGGTCTGGTGCCATGTAATTTGCAACATAATTTCACTGTCTGTTTAACTAGCCATCCATCCGTCCATCCATTCATATGTATATAAAGCAGTCAGAAAATCTGGTGACTGTTGATAGACCATAAATCAGCAGCTGCTCTCAACAACGTGAATACAAATGTGATTAAATTTGACACTCTGCCCATTTTTCAATTATCAGATTTCAGAATACTGTTCCTTTCTGCCCAGCTTTCATAAAGAGTACCTTAGTGCCCTGTGTACCTGGTGCCTAAAACCCCCCTGTCACTTATCAAAAATAAACAAATAAAGTTGTAAAATTACTTTAGAAGTGATTCCACAAACAAGGTATCAACTAACCAATAATGCTATAGAAAAATCTTTGAAAGAGTTTATGATACTTGGGAAATTTCGTTCAGAATTCATTCATTCAGAATAATGTCTCACACGCCACAGAATGTAGCTAACGCCAGAATCCACATACATCACTGTCCTAGTATTGTGGAATTGCTTGTGGAACTTCTGCCTGAGGGTTAGAGATATGGGATATTTATACTCAACTTTGATCCCATTGAGAGTGTATAGATACTACAGTAGATAGATTCTATCCATAATATTACATAACAGAGTATTAACATTGCACAGTGAAGCACACAGTCAGGAAATGCTACTGTGAAGTTTATCTCTGCAGCTGTAACTCTGCCCCATTGTGTGTCGTGATTTAAATACATATCAACTGTTTTCCCCTGCAGAACACTTTCCTCCCTTGGGATGCAGGTTGGATAGTGCATAATGAATGAGTCATTTGATCAAGATTTATTTTAATCCCAACTATTCAATCTGTGGCTCCTCCAGCTCATTTACTATTCACCATCTAACAATGGGGTGCTGTTAAGGTTGCACAGGCAACCTTGACTTTGCCTTTCCTGATTTTTGAATACTTGTCTCTTTTTGTAACCCTAACATACTTGTCGTGTATGTTTTTTAATGGAATTTCCAAAGGTTTGTAAATGAAAAATATAAAACAAAGTTATTCCATCACATGGACTGTTTGCTAGACAACAGGAGCAAGAGCTCCTCATTAAGTACATGATTTTGAACACTGATTGACACCTGGGCTACATTTTCGAAGGGTGGAACCTCCCTGTTTGTGGCTGCTATTTGCACCTGGAAATATGAACTGTAGAAACAATCAGAGTATTTGGAACTCTGACTTACTGATTTGTACCTGCAGTTAGGTTTCTGCCTGCGTAGGTGCCTATAAGGTCTTCATTACTGTTGTACTTGAGTGCCTCACAATCGTGTAATGGATTTTATGCTCACAGCGCCCCCCCCCCATGAAGTAAGGAGGCATTTTCCCCATTTTACAGATGGGAAACTGACACACAGTAACGTTGTGGCTCAGGTAGGAATTCAGTTCACATATTCTGAGACCCAATCAGTGGTGCCAAAACTGGGGTGGGGGCAGGGGACCATGCCCCTCACTTTTTAACATGGATCTAGTGGGGGAAGAGCTACACAGAACTCTGAGAGGTCATATACTGAATTCCCTCAACTTAGACTGTGGAAGACTGTGAGTAAAAACAATTGTTGCATGAGAGAAACTAGTGCACATCTGCAAACCAGATATTTTTAAACTCTTAAAACCTGACCAAATCAGCAAAAATATTCATTAAATAACTGAAAAGCACACTTATGACTAGAGACTATGGCCTCAATTCAGCAATAAACCTTTCTTCAGCAAAGTACGTGCTTAACTCTAAACATATGCTTAAAACCAGTTGATTTGATCCTTAAAAGCTTTACTGAATTGGAGCCTGTATCCCTTCCAGAGTTTAAGTTTCTACCTAAATCTAAGGCAGTAGAGTTGTTAAACAATAAAGTAAAAAAGTATAATGTTAAAAGTTAATTTTTAGTTCTCTTCCTGCTTGAAAAAGGCAGAACCATTTTGCTCAAACTTTTTGCTCAACCAGAATCTTTTACTATCAATCTAAGGCCTCGTCCAGACTAGGGGAGGAAAATTGATCTTAGATACGCAACTTCAGCTACGTGAATAACGTAGCTGAAGTCGAATATCTAAGATCGAATTACTCACCCGTCCAGACGGTGCGGGATCGATGTCCGCGGCTCTCCGTGTCGATTCCGGAACTCCGTTCGGGTTGATGGAGTTCCAGAATTGATGTAAACGCGCTCGGGGATCGATATATCGCGTCTAGACTAGACGCGTCTAGACTAGACGTCTAGACTAGACGCGTCTAGACTAGACGCGTCTAGACTAGACGCGATATATCGATCCCCGAGCGCGTTTACATCAATTCTGGAACTCCATCAACCCGAACGGAGTTCCGGAATCGACACGGAGAGCCGCGGACATCGATCCCGCACCGTCTGGACGGGTGAGTAATTCGATCTTAGATATTCGACTTCAGCTACGTTATTCACGTAGCTGAAGTTGCGTATCTAAGATCAATTTTCCTCCCCTAGTCTGGACGAGGCCTTAGATTGATAGTAAAAGATTCTGGTTGAGCAAAAAGTTTGAGCAAAATGGTTCTGCCTTTTTCAAGCAGGAAGAGAACTAAACTAGACTAGACGCGATATATCGATCCCCAAGCAATCGATTTTAACCCGCTGATACGGCGGGGTAGTCTGGACACTAAGATTACACACTCAAAAATTCCACCTGAAACGTGAATGATTGATCAAGTTATAAGTCACTGACATGACTCTGTAGAATGCAAGCTTAACTATAGCTCTCTCCAAGCACAGGGTTGCATGCATTCATTTGGCCGGCAGTCTTGAGAATACCACTCTTCTAATGGTTAGCAGCCTCTGAAAAGGATTTATTTTTTACATTGCACATCCCAAGACATTCTGGGAGTTAACAGCATGACTCAGTTACTATCACCTAAAGAAAAGCCATGATTATCGAAACAGAAATGTCCATTCTCAGCCAATTCCTAAACACAAAAGACCTATAAAAATGTACAAGAAGGAGACATCGTCCTGCATTTAAATATTAAATTTAGAGTGAAAGCATCTGTCATAAACAGATAAGTAAGAGTTAATAGAACAGAAGAACTTCATATCTCTTTTGCCTGGAAAGGGTTAACAAGATCAGTGAGCCTGGCTATCACCTAACCAGAGGACCAATCAGGGGACAGGATACTTTCAGATCTTGAGGGAGAGAAGTTTGTGTGTGTGCTGCTAGTGTTTGGTTGTTGTTCTCTCTGGGTTCTGAGAGTGACCAGACGTGCAACCAGGTTTCTCTCCAATCTCTTTGACACAGTCTCTTATATGTCCAGAATAGTGAGTACTAGGTAGATAAGGCGAGTTAGGCTTATGTTTGTTTTCATTATTTGCAAATGTGTATTTGGCTGGAAGGAATTCAAATTTGTATTTTGCTGAAAGGATTTTAATTTGTACTTGTATACTTAGGCTGGGAAGGTATTCCCAGTGTCTATAGCTGAAAGACCTGTAACATATTCCATGTTCAATTTACAAAGATAATTTTTACTGTTTTTTCCTTCTTTAATTAAAAGCTTTTCTTGTTTAAGAACCTGATTGTTTTTTTATTCTGGTGAGACTCCAGGGGACTGGGTCTGGATCCACCAGGGAATTGGTGGGGAGAAAGGAGGGAAGGGGGGAGAGAAAGGTTCATTTTTTCTCTGTGTTAGGATTACTTTCTCTCTCAGGGAGAGTCTGGGAGTGGAAGAGAAGGGGGGGGTGAATTTTCTTCTCTGTTTTAAGATTCAAGGAGTTTGAATCACAGTGATCTTCCAGGGTAACCCAGGGAGGGGAAGTCTGGGAGAGACAATGGTGAGGGAAAGGGTTTACTTTCCTTGTGTTAAGATCCAGAGGGACTGGGTCTTGGGGGTCCCCGGGCAAGGTTTTGGGGGGACCAGAGTGTACCAGGCACTGGAATTCCTGGTTGGTGGCAGCGCTACAAGTACTAAGCTGGTAATTGAGCTTAGAGGAATTCATGCTGGTACCCCATCTTTTGGACGCTAAGGTTCAGAGTGGGGAATTATACCATGACAGCATCTTTTAAAAATGTAAGGCCTTTTTCTCAAAAAGACAGTGCTTGCGGGTAAGGATTTGGCTTTGCTCTGGCATTTCGAGTGTGAGAATATTTACATGCTAAGAAAAACAGGCAAAGCCACAAATTAGTTGCCTGGTCACTCACAGACATTAAAATGTATGCTTACATGCATTAACAACCCACACTTTTCTGCTCACTAAACATTGGCTCAAGGAAGCCTGCATCCATATGTCACAGTTATTGATTTACTTTTAAGCTCCAGATGATCTGTTAAATTGCAGAAGAAGTGTGGGAGGACAGATGGTGGGCTTACACTTCTTGTTGTTCTATATCTTTTATTCTGTATAAATCTATGCTTTCATTTGTAATGGTTATCTCAGAAAAGCACTACCAGCTCCCCACTACTATTATAAAGTTCCAGGTAACCATATTTCCTATGGATTGTAAATTGCTTATAATAGAATATTGCAGTTGCTAGCCACAATGAGGAGAATCAGGCTTTGTATGTTGCCTTTTGCCCTGTTTCCAGGGGGGGAAGATTGACACACACACCTTTCTAAACAGCTGTAATTACTATTTGGTCTTGAAAATCTTATTCCAAAGGCAATCGTGGAGCGGGGAAGTTAACAAAAGGGACCAGCTAAGATATTTTGAGGTTGAGAGGTTTTGTGGGTTTGTGCACATAAAAGGGGAGGATTGCCAGTCTTTGCAAGAGCATCATTTATTTAGTGAAAAGTGAAATTTTGCAGGTGATAAGGCATTAAGGTAGTATAGTGAAGAAGACCCAAGTTCCAGCACTGGTTCTGACACAGATTTCATATTAACCTTAGGTAAATTACTTACAGAACTTATATCTGAATTTCAGTCTGCTCCCCTATTTTTTATGAACCAGACCTTTCACATTTATTTATTTTTGTGTGTGTCTGTGTATGTTTTAGGCTCCCTTTAATGAACTGCCTGGTCACAAGCCCTGGGCCTCAGAGGAAAAATACAGAGGAGAGATGACTGTACATATTGTGCCTCAAAAAATCACTTTTGTTTTAAACCCGTACAGTTACTAACATCTACAAGGAACTGATTTAAGTCTCCCTTTGCTTCATGAGCCTTGTTTATTTCATGTGAAGTGTGTTTGCTCATTACACAGGATTTCCCAAGTGCTCACCGCTGTATATTTTTACATTGTGCACTGTACTGTAATGTATAGGAAACATAGCACCATATAGTGTAACAGTAGAGCTCTAAATTTCAAGCCAGGTACATAAATCTGGTATGAATCCTTATATGGGGGTTGAAGACGGGTGAGAGAATGACCTTTGAAAGTGTCTGTTCTTCCCTTGATCTGTTTTATGCTTAAACTGCAGATGGACATTGTGAGGCGACTAGGCTGATAGCTGAAAAAGGATCTCTGCTTAACTTAGTAGTTTGTACAGCTCATACAGGACTTCATTTTTAATACCTGTACAATAGGAGAACACTCATAATGGCAACTAATGTGTCATATATACCACAAGATCAATGGGAAAGGAACATGGACCCAACTAGAAGAAAGAACAAAAACGTATTTAGTTTCTATGGTGAATCTTGGTATCACATATTAAAGTCAACTACCAAAAGTATGGAAGCTCAGTGCAGTAATCAATAAGTTCATCCAGGGTAGGTCAGGCCCCTCCTCCAGCAGCATAAGCAATACCTGGCATTGCAAGCTAGGGAGTAGCTCCATTCTCAGCTGGCACACAGTTTCAGCTCCCAGCACAGTCAAACTCCACTCCCTCAGAATCCCCAGCCATAACACCTGCAGCTTTCCCTCAGTGTCAGTCCACCAATCACCTGAATGAACGAGTTTGGTTCCCTCTCATCCCCTACTGTGCCACAATGAAGCAGGCTGGCCCCTTTTCCTTTCTTCAGTACTTCTGCTAGCTGTGTGAGGAGGTCACAGCCACCAACTCCTGTGACTGCCACCGCCTTGTGGAAAGGTCCTTGCTGCCTACTGCTCTCACATCCATCTTCATTGCACTTACTGGGAAGCCAAAGATGTTGCTTCCAGGGCCAGTGTAACTACGAGGTGAACTAGACGGCTGCCTAGGGAGCCAAGATTTGGGGATGCCAGAAAGCAGTGTCCGACATCACAGGAGTCGGCTGAGCGGGGCAGGGCAGGGAGCGAGGCCTTCATAACAAACCCACCCCCGCAGTGAGGGGCACCATGCAGGACGGTCAGTGGAAGCCTGTGGCGGAGCAAGGAGGAGACAGCCAGCAGGGCCCAGTGACGAGCACGGCCGAGGGATGGAGCCACTGGGGGAGGCAGGACGTGGTCCTGAGCTCAGGTGAGCTTCGCCCTCCAGCATGCCACACCTGGGGCTGGGCACAGCTGCCTCCTGGGGCGAGAGAAAGTGAAACTAAACCCTGCAGCACAATGGAGGGGAAAGGGCTGGTGCTGGTGCCGCTTCCAAACACCAACACCCCCTCGCTCCCCCAGTGGCACTGTGTCAATCCTCACCTGCTCCCTGGGAGAACCCAGCTCTGCCCTCCTTGCCCCTGGGTCTCTCCCCGGAGGGCAAAGTACTCAGAGCCTGGGAACGTTTAGAGACCTTGCAAGCTGGGGACATTCTCAGCCTCCTCCTTGCTCATAGGTTTCCCTGGGCCAAAAGAGACCGTTGTGATCATCTCCTCTGACCCCCTTGTATTAATTCTAATGAACAATGCCACATTATGCAGTATTCGTTTTTGAAAGTTTATAATAAGTGATGCTCCGGGGGGAGGAGGAAGGGACAGGGGGTTCAAGGTGGAAGTTTAGTTTAGGGCACAAAATATTCTTGCACCGGCCCTGGGCAGGTCTTCTCTCTCCACACTGCTACCTAATGGGAAGGCTTTGATTTCCTGTTCCTTTTTTCTGCAGTCAGTGCAGGTTCTGGAGAAGGCCACCCATCTCCTGCTCCGTGCCAGCAGACTGCTCCCCTTTCTGTCAGTGGGGATCATTTTCGCTTACATTTATGATCTTTTTAACCCCTAATGGTACCAGGAGCGCAGGTAGCAGTGAGCAGCTGTAGTTTATTGCTGATGATCCATAGCAGCCTTGTTGGCTGGGTGTTGAGGCCATGCCACTTTCCCTACCAGATCCCACCCATTTTCTGAAATGTGTTTTCCAGATCATGCCCTGTCACAGAGTTGATGCTGCAGGTAGCTTGTACCATTGCCCACTTCATCGCTAGGTGGATTTGCTATTACAGCAGGCCCTCTGGACAGTGACTCAAGCCCTGCAAAATGTACTGCAGGTGCATGAGGGGGAAAACTCTGCATTTGAGCCCCAGTGTTCCAGTCATAATTATTTTAATACATCATCCTATTATGCAAAAAAAAGCTTACAAATTTAAATAATTGGGAAAGGAGAGAAGGCACAGGAAACCAAAATGAAGGCCACAGAGTAGGCCTGAGGTCACAAGGTTCAATTAAAATGAATAAGCTGAGATACACAATAGGAACTAAGTATAAGGCACTTGCTCTCACAGACCAGGATTCTCAGTCCATTCATTTTATCTGGAGTCAGTCTGATACGAAGGATCACCTGCACTTTCTTGTTCTCTTGCTGGTTTCCTTGTATTGACTGAGAGAGGACACAAAAGTTCTTTCCTTCCATCTCTCTCTCTTTCCTTCCTCCCCTCTTTCCTCCCACAAAATGCTGAGGCTCTGAATTAAAGCAGATACCTTGTGAGTGTCTGATGCTGGATTTGAATAAAGTGGTAGAAAGAAACTGTCATAATAAAGAACTTTATTTTCTAATGGCATTTCCATTACAAACCTATTCTCAGGGTCATTAATTAAACAGAGCTGCTGGCTGGCCCCCATGCAACGTTATGCCAACAGTAGGCAGCTGACCACCAGAATTCCTGTGCCAGGGCTCAGACTGGCTATACTCATCATAACTACGAGCACCACGTAAAAAGCTGTACTGAATGACAGGTATATAATACATAACACTGTAGTTAAGCAGCTCATAATAGTGTAACTTTCATTGGGTCTTACGCATGATTTTTTAAAATCACAGCTAACAGGAAAACCAGCCACATCAGTAGTACCCTGATGCACATTCGTGGGTGGCAAGTTTGTAGAAATTTTGGTGGTGCCCAGAACCCGCCCCCACAACTCTGCCCCCACCTGCCTAAGGCTCTGGGGTTGGGGGAGGAGGTCTGGGGTGCAGGTCCTGGGCTGGGGATTAGGGTGCAGGAGGGGTGCAAGGTGCAGGCTTTGGGATGGAGTTTGAGCTGGGTGCAGGCTCCGGGCTGGGGCAGGGGGTGGGTGTGCAGGAGGGGGTAAGGGGTGCAGGCTCTGGGCTGGGGGGTGGGGGTGTAGTTGGGGGCGAGGGGTGCAGGCTCTGGGAGGGAGTTTGGGGGTGGGAAAGGATGCAGAGGGAGAGGTGCAGGCTCTGGGAGGGAGTTTGGGGATAGGAGGGAATGCAGGGCTGGGGCAGAGGATTAGGGTGCAAGGGGCAGAGGGTTGGGGCTGAGGATGAGGGATTCATAATGCAGGAGGCGGCTCAGGGCTGAGGCAGAGGATTAGGGTGCAGGGGGATGAGGATGAGGGGTTCATGATGCAGGAGGGGGCTCAGGGCTAGGGCCGAGATTGGGGTGTGGGGTGAGGGCTGTGGGGCTGAGTATGAGAGGTTCATGATGCAGGAGGGGCTCAGGGCTGGAGCAGAGGATTAGGGTGCAGCAGGATGAGAGTTGGGGCTGAGGATGAGGGGTTCATGATGCAGGAGGGAGCTCAGGGCTGGGGCAGAGAATTAGGGTGCAAGGGGATGAGGGTTCTGGCTGAGGCTGGGGGATGAGGGGTTCATGATGCGAGGGGGGCTCAGGGCTGGGGCAGAGGATTAGGGTGTGGGGGGATGAGGGCTCTGGCTCAGGCTGAGGGATTTGGGGCATTGGAGAGGCTCAGGGCTAGGGCGGAAGGGAAGGGTAAGGGCAGCCTGCCCTGCCATTATGTAATGGGGGGGCGCTAGGACCCAGGGACAGCAGACAGCAGTTCTGCCAGGAGCCTGTCTGCATAGGAATGTGCTAGACTGGCAGCACAAGCAGGCACGCATGGGAGAAGCATGCGCTGCTTTCTTTCAGGCAGGGATGGGGTGTGGGGGGCCCAAGCACCACAAAAGTATATAACCTGCGACCTATGTGCACATTATGCCACTACTGTACAACAATCAAAGTGGGGAGGCATTGGTAGGCCACATGTCCTGCCCACAATTCTCACCAGTGCCAGTGAAAAAATATAGGTGAGAAAATATAGAAAAGGGGTAGGAAAGATGATAAATAGTTAGAGCATACTATGATTTCCCACCCTCTCCTCTTCAGCTTCAGCAATATCAATAGAGCATGTATGTAGCCATACTTCAGGGAAGGATGTAGTGAGAAAGATACCACCCTAATAGAACAGTGGAAGAAATTCAGAGAAGTGCTACAAAAAAATGGGTAAGGCATAAATCCGCACCTTACTACCCAGCTATTTGCATAGCACTGGAGACCTCTGCAGAAGAAAGAAAAGCTTCACTTCACCTCACCATGTCAGGGATTTCCCACCACTTTTCTCTTAGCTCAGCTCAGTTTAGTCCCACCCTCAAACCCTTTCTACATTCCCACACACAGGGAGCCCCCTCAGACTGGGCTCCATGAAGGGCTGTGCACACACCCCTCCTCAAATCTCTTCTACTGTTGCACAGCTGAATGGGTGCATTGCTGCTGTCAGAAAGTCTTCTTCCCATCCTTGCTAAATAGGGGCTAGGACTAGTTCCTAAAGGGCTGCAGAGATAGATTGAGGAAAGATTAAATTTAAGATTAAAATAGTTAAATACATAACAGTTGGCTAAGCAATGACTAGGGAACACCAAGGAGGGTGAGCAATCTAGCATGACAGAAAAGAGTCTGACTAGGAGTAACAGAATGATTTTTTGTTGTTGTTGTTCAAATTAGAAAAATATGGGTATGTACCACATGCTTGACCTGAATAGGCTAATGTGGCCTGGAAGGCCAATTAACATATCAGGCTGCACCTGGAGGGGGAGCCAGGCTTAACTGATCCTGAAGCTAGTTAATATAAAGAAAGTTTGTACTAGAAAGGTGCTGTGCCACAGAAAAGAAAGGAAGGAAGAGATGGAGGGAGGGAGGAGGTGGTGGCGGTGGCGGAGGAGGCAGAGGCAGTGCCTAACTGCAGGGAGACAGTCTGCAGTTACTCTCTGGAGATGGAGATATAATGAGGAGAAAAGCCCTGGGATCCTGAGCAGACTAGGAGAAGGTTAGGAATTAAAACTGGGCTCCTGAGGAAAGGAGAACCCATGGGCAGGGGTCCCTAAGAGAAGGGCAAGACTAGGGTAGGGCTTTGAAAAGGGAATTAAGTTCAGAAAGAGGGGCAAGGCTAGGAAAGCTGGGCTATGGAAGAAGGCCTGGACTAAAGCAGGATAGAATAAAAGAGTGGCTTGTAGGAAGGAGCTTGTACCCTGAGACTGTCCCTGAAGGGAAAGGGCAGCTGGGAAGAAATAGGCTCCTAATGGAGCCTCCAGGAAGAAGCCCTGAATGTCAGCGGCTCAGGAGCCAGTCCCAAGAAGCAGCCCTGGGAAGCAGTCCTCTGTGACAGAATGAGGAAGTACTCTGCAGAGCCCAGGAGCGGGGCAAAGAGCACCAAGGATTGAGTCTGGGAAGGATGGGAGAGTTTTTGTTCCTTTCAGTTGGGACATTATCGTCCCAGAAAGAGTGGACAAAATTGTGACCTGGCCAGAGAACTAAGTTATGGGAAGACAGACCATGGGAGCAATTATCAGCAAGGAGCACCAGATGGGGATAAAGTCACCATTGCTGGCTGTAAGGAGGTGATCCTGTGGTGAGTGAACTTTTTCACAGTAGGATAACTATTTAGAAGAATGTTTTGTAACTGGAGCAATGGGGGGGGATTGAGAAGGAAGGGGAGAAGTTCCTTCCCTAGAGATAGTGAAAGTAAGTCTGGACAAAGTACTATACATTGTTTAAAAAAAACAACAGTCCTGTATGTTGTGGATAGAGGATATATCTATATTTATATTGTGAGCTCTCTGCTGGCATTAGCTCTATGTGTCTGTATAGCACCTACCATATGCTGGTCTTGATCTCAGCTGTGGCCTCTAAGTACTCCGGTATTACAAAGAATAATGATTTCTATGATCCACTGAAGTGATCCCATGAAGCTGAATCTACATTGTGTTTTAGATACTCCACCTCATTGTCTCAGAAATTGTTAAACACCAAAGCCACATCCTGATACCCTTACTCCTATTGAGCAGCACCTTACTCCACAAAGTGTCCCATTGACTTAAGTGGGAATACTTGTTCCTCCACTTTGAGCATAATCATTCCCTTCCTTTAATCTTGTCCAGTCGTTAAATTCCAGGCATTCTAGAATTACTCATTTGCTAAAAATCCATTTCCCCATTGGAAACCTGGCCTAATAAACTAATTCCTGCAGATGCCAGACTTCTGTCCAGCTATCTGATACTTGTATCTTGCCATGTGGTTAGCCCATATGTAACCACGTTAATAGCAATAAAAATAAAGATGAATACAAAAAATAGAACAGATAGCTGAGCTGTTTGACACTAAGGTCGCTCTATTTTCTCTACAAAGGCGAGTGAAATAGAGTTATATAATTCCCATGCAAATCACAGATAAAAACATTAAACAAATGTTTAGTTAAAAAATTGAACGTCATTGAGTCTTTAATGATTCTTTCTATGAAACAGTCTGGTAAAGTTTTGTCCACTCAAATGGACGTTTACAAGAAATAAAGCCAAAGGGTGAAATTCTCTCCTGAGGTATCTCCACTGAAGTCTTCAGGAATCTGCCCCAAAGTGTTAAAGTGACTGACACTTACATAGTTCTCCAATCAATCCTCTCTCCCTCCTAGCCACTCCAACAAATGGACTGTGGATTGTTTATAAGCACTCTGCCTCTCACTTCCTGTAAGGGACAGGGCTGCAATGAGACTTCAGTCGGCCTTGGAAGTGGCACAGGGCTGCACAGCACCTGACAGCATTCACTGCCCTTCTAGCAGCAGACAGCAGAGTGCAACATGAGCTATAACATGCAGCCTCTGCTGTCCAGTCAGAGAAGGGTGTAATAAGGGTCTGACTGATAAGAAAATGGACTTGATTTCCTAGCCCCAGCCAGGTTGACACAAGTCAATACCCTTGCCACTTCAGTGGCTACTGTTACAGGAAGGCTGATGTTATCTGCCACAGGGGCACCAGCAGGAAGTATCCAATACACTAAAGAGACACAATGCAGGAGAGGGGGGCTTTTTCTACTCTCCTTGCACAAAGACCAGGCACTAGCTTTCCCCTAATTTGCTGACACAGAGACTCTGTTTTAGTAAAGTTCCATTCATTTCTATGAATTGCAATGTACAAATTGCAATTCCAGTTATAATAAATATCTTATAGGGCCACAGTTTGCAGCTTGCATTTGTAGTTCATCCCCTTCTCTCTCTCTCTCTATCTAAACACTATAGACAAGGCAATCTTTTACCTGTTCTCTCAGCATGGAGTTTATTAGGTTTTGAATTCAGATATAAGAATGTAAAGGTTCATTGGATTTCTTGAGCTTTCCATTTATAATGTGCAAAATAGTTTGGAAAGGAAAAACAATATAATATAATGCTGATCACACTGGAATTAGCTATATGCTTCCATTTACACACAAAATGCTCTATGTAAATCTGTATATTACGAACAGTAAATTGCCTCAAATAAATAATTTTGCTAATACTAAATGACTAACAGTGAATTAATTTTGTTTTCCCCACATAGCTGCATTTTCATATTGACTAGAGAGAGATTATGAGCTACATGCCAACTATTTATAGTTAGGGCTGCTTCTGTATTTAAGTGATACACACTGTAAAATTCATGGGATTTAAAATGCTATCTGTGTTCTGTCTCATGTAGGAGTGACAGACACCCTTAATTTGTAAGCATTAGCAAAATGAAATGCAGTTGCAGAAAATGTAATTGGATCATCTTTGTATTATATGTCAGCATGTCTAAGTACTGTTAAAGTATGCACAGTGCACACAACACAACCTGACAGCAATATAGTAGCTGGTTGTAGGCATGACAAATAATAGCAGACTTCGCTTCCCATTGTATTTTTTTTCTTTCCTAGGCACTATTTATTAAATAAGAAAGCTCTAAGGATGCCTAGAAGTTTAATGGCTTAACAATCTTTGTTACATCAATATGTTCCATAATCGCAATTCCATTAGAAAAACACAGAAGACTGCCTTTGCTGTAAACCAGGGGAACTGTACATCAGTGGTCCCATCTTTTCTTATTGTCTTGTATCTTTTGTAACTTATGATATGACAAAATGGAAAAGACTGAGCTAGGCAGTTCATATTATTGAGACAATAAATAAGCTACCAATGGCAAAAACATGTTATGTATTATTATTATTATGCATTTCTAAGGAACCCATCAGCATAGGGTCTAGGCACCATTACATACTTTAAAAATGAAATCATCCATTCTTCAGGGGACAGAACATTTTCCTCCCCTGCCACATACACGTAAGCTGGTTATTTATATGAAGTTGCATCTAAACAACCTATTTCAGGAGCATCTTGAAGGGCCATTCTGCCAGCTTCAGTGTTAGGGAACTGTGCATGAAGAGATGAGTCTTGAATTATGATTGGTATCGGCTCAAACTGTAGTAGTCAAGTCCACAGACAAAAGTGCTCCACAGAAGAACACTCTGCTGTTTAGAAGTTTGAACCTGGGTTCCATCAGCCACGTTGTATACATGGAACGTGGCTGCCTTGAAAAAGGGTGGAGGAAAACTTTGAGATTGTTTGATCCTAGCCTATTCAGGATTTGTTATGTAGAGGTGGTAGCTCTCCATAACTCCAGTTGCCATCAGGGTCCATGGTACTTCCATCTTTTTAGCACCCCCACAAAAAAAATCAAGCTATTTCTCTTACTTTCTGGTCCAGAAGAAAGAGACTGATTGTTATTGTTGTCCCCCACATGCAGGGCTGGCTCCAGGCCTGCTTGGGGCGGCATGCCGTGGGAGCACTCTGCCGGTTGCCAGGAGGGCGGCAGGCGGCTCCGGTGGATCTCCCGCTGGCATTCCTGTGGAGGGTGCACTGGTCCCACGGCTCCGGTGGAGCGTCCGCAGGCATGCCTGCGGGAGGTCCACTGGAGCTGCGAGACCAGCGGGCCCTCTGCAGGAATGCCTGCAGGAGGTCCACTGGAGCCACAGGACCAGCGAGCGCAGAGCGCCCTTTGCGGTGTGCCGCCGTGTTTGGGGCAGCGAAATGGCTAGAGCCAGACCTGCCCACATGTAACAAGAAACATACATAGTATCCTGATGGGGATCCTAGCAGTGGCTGCATGCTAGATATTCCTAGCAGCAATAATAGGTGTTTTAGAGGCAGTGTTAAGGAGAGCGTATCTCATGTTAAGGTTACCAGTCTGAGGGAGCCATTCCAACCCACCATTTGGAGTAGAGCTGTATAAAAATGGTATTTTCCGTGATCTATAATTTTAAATTAACTATTTTTGTTTTGTTGAAAATCATCCATAGGATTTTAACTGAGTTTTACTTTTTGGGCTCCCCCCCACTTCCTGCCATTCTTTCCACTGGAGAAAGGGGGGTAGGAGAAGTGGAAAAGGAAGAAAATGGGGTACTGGAAAGCCAGAAACTGACAATTTCGGCCCACTAAAGAACTCTTTAGTGTAAAGCTGACAAATGCAGCTCCTGCGCCAGCCATTTCCCATCCCCAGAGATAGAGGCATGGCAGAACTCTGCTCTGACTTGCCTGTTTTCCACTAGCAGAGGATTCATTTAGGACCCTATGCCAGTGGCATAAATTAAGAGTACCTCAGATGTTTATACTCTTGCTGGCCCCTCACCTATTGCACCAAATGGAGCTAATGCACAGAATCTGGCCCTCCAAGTGTTTCCATTTTTGTCTTTTTTTTAAATCTTGGCTTCTCTTGTGTTTTCTCCCTTTCTCTACCTTCAGACTCCTCTTTTCTTGTCTCCTCCCAGCTTTTCCCCTATTGCTCTTAAGCACAGGTATTAGAGATGGAAATGACCCATTCAGTCATCCAGATCACTGTCCTGCCAGTGCAGGATTGTTCCCCTTCAGTATGTTCTCTGTTCAAGTTTTAAAATCCACTGTGTGAATTATTTAAGGGAAGTAGTAGACTTTCAAGAGAAGGACAAGATAATAGAGTGGGTCCTAGGGGAAGTATTAAAGGAGGGTAATTAATAGCAGTTAGGATGGGGTCATGCAAAATAGATCCTGTCAAAGTAACTTGATATTCTATTTTGAGGAGATTATAAATTTGGTTGATAAAGATAATAGTGTTGATGTAGTATATTTACTCTTCCGTAAAGAGTTTGATGTGATACCTCATGATGCTTTAATTAAAAATAACTAGACACGTATACAATGAATACGGCACAAATTAACTGGATTAAAAGATGGCTAACTGATAGGTTTCAAAATGCAATATTAAATGGGGAATTATTGTCAAGCAGGTGTGTTTCTAGTGGAGTCATTCAGGGATTGGTTCTTAGCCCTACATTATTTAAGATGTTTATCAATGATCTAGAAGAAAACAGAAGATCATCACTGATAAAGTCTGCAGATGAGACAAAAATTGGGAGAGTGGTAAATAATGAGGATGGGTCACTGATACAGGATGGTCTGGATGGCTTGCTGTTGATACGGCTAAATGTGTACATCTAGGAACAGAGAATATAGGCTATGCTTACAGCAGTGGTTCTCAACCCACAGCCCAGTCAGCACGTAGCTGTGGCCCATATGACAGCCTCAGGGCCATACAGGTCCATATTATGTAGATGCAGCTCACATAACACATAGAGAGCTACATACGTGGCCCACAATGGTAAATAGGTTGAGAACAGCTGGCTGATAGGATAGGGGACTTAATCTTGGGAAGCAGTGACTGAAAAAGATTTAGGGTTTATAACTGATAATCGGCTGAACATGAGCTCCCAGTATGACACCATGACTGAAAGGGCAATTGTAATCTTTGCATGCATAAACAGGGAAATCTTGAGCTGGAATAGAGAAGTTTTTACCTCTGTATTTGGCACTGGTGAAATACTGTGTGTCCATTTGTGATGCTTGTAATTCAAGAAGGATGTTGATAAATTGGAGAGGTTCAGAGAAAAGCCACAAGAATGATTAAAGAATTAGAAGACATGGGGAACAAATATTTAATAATGGGATCTTCAGTCTAGCAGAGAAAAGTATAACAGGATCTAGTGGCTGGAAGTTGAAGCTAGGCAAATTCAGACTGGGTATAAGATGTCAATTTTTAACATTGAGGGTAATTAACCATTGGAACAATTTGCCAAGGTCACAGTAGATTCTCCATCACAGGTAAGTTTTTAAATCGAGATTGTATCTTTAAAATAAGATCTGCTCTAGGAATTATTTTGGGGAAGTTCAATGGCCTTTGTTATAGAGGAGGTCTGACTAGATGATCACAATGGTCCCTTCTGGAAATGTGGTCTGGAGGATAGTGGACTGGCACTCAGACCATTGTTCTATTCCTGGGTCTGTCACTAACCTGCTTTTTGTCCTTAGGCAAGTCACTTTGCCTATGCCCTCCCAACTTGCATCTGTTTAGTTACTTTAGATTGTAAACATTCTGGACCAGGGATTGTCTCTCACTATGAAGTGCGTGTGCAAAATCTGTCACAATGAATCCCTGATCGAGGCAGAGGCCCTTTGGTGCCTCAGTAATACAAATCATAATTACAGGAGACATTTGTCTTAGAGATGCTTCATGCGAAATACCAGAAGAACCACTCTTTCTCCTAGCTTATTAATATGTAACATACAAATGCTGTTCACCCCTACCATTCAATAAAATAAATGTATGTATGAAAGCAGTGTGCTGCATTTTAGATGTCCAAAGGACAGGATATATTTCCAGAGAACACAGTTGTGGTGCAATGGACAAGATATAGAAAATAATCCAAGAAACTTTATGCTCAGATCGGATTTTATTTATGAGCATAACAGTTCAAGAGAGCCCAAAGTCGTTTGTCAACAGAATCTCTTTTAAGAAGATGCAGAAAATTACACTAACTGAAATATGCATTTTGTTATAACTCAAAACAGATTTTCTAAGGGAAAACGGGAGAGGTATAGTAGAACATAGCCAATATTTTATGTCATACTTTAAGAGCACACAATGCCTACAGCTGACACATTTAATATTTTGGGTGCTTGTCAGATAATTCCAAGCCTTCCACAGGTCAGTCAGTGGTTATAAGCCTTGTCATAGAAGGAAGTTCCAGAAACACTGGGCATCTTGGCTTTTATTTAGTTATTTTTATTTCAGATGCCCCCAAAAGACTTTTACATTCTGATATATAATTAAATATTTATATGTAAAGCACTCACAGCAGAAAGTTGTCAACCAGACTATTATATTCTATACAGCTTTAGTGTACAACTCCCAAACCAGGCTACTTAACACTATTAGAGAATTCCTTAGAATCCAGTACATTAATCTCTTTCTGCCTGTTGAGTCTCCTATGGTGGCTGTTTTTGTATCCATCACCACAGAATCTAAGAGTTATTTTCTCCCAGCTACAATACATACACATTGCAAGAAATACTTTTACTCCACATAAAAAGATAAAAACTCAGCAGAGACACCTTTTTAAAAAAAAAATTATATAATAACAACTACATTGATGAAACATCCCAGAGGCTGAGAAGCTCTCCCCATAGAGCAGTGGTTCTCAACCTGCTTCCTGTGGGCTGCTTGCAGCCCAGTCAGCACAGAACTGTGGCCCATGTGACATTCTCAGGTAGTACTGGATGCAGCCCACATAACACACTGTGGGCTGCATATGTGCCCCGCATTGGTAAATAGTTTGAAAACCACTGCCACAGAGTAATTGATATTGTCCTCACAGTAAATAGTAGTCTTGGGTTAAAATAAACTTAAAACACTTTAACAAAATGGCTTTGTGACCAGTAAGCCAGGATTTTTGCTAATTTGCCTCCTAAAAGCAACAAAGGCCCTATAAGATAGCAATCTATACAATGTTTACATCAATGGTAGGCAAACATTAAAAACTAGAGCTAGCTGGAAATTGGAATTACCATCCTATGGGAACTCTGAAATTTCCAAAAGTCTAAATGAGATTTTTGTCTTGACCTTTTCAAAATGTTTCCAAGGTTCCCTGAACTGCCTGCAACCTGATGGGGAGCTGCACAGCATGGGGAACCAGCAAGCTGGGGGGCTGGGAGTCTCAGGGCTTCTGGAGCCAGGAGAATGGGAGCCATAGGAGTTCCAACTCTGGGACAGTGTCAGGGATCCTGTGATCCCCAGCTGTGGGGCAGTCCATCTAGCAAGCAGTCCTGGAGCAGAGGAGTCTGGGGGCCCCAACTCAAAGGCAACCCCCCTAGTGAGCTGCCAAGAAGCCTGGGGGTATAGGATGAACTGCAATCCTGGCAGGTGGGCCTGCCAAGGAACGGCACGACTGGAAGCTTGAGAGCCAGAGCTTCCAGGCTTCTGGCTCACCATCAGCCAGATGGGCAAACTGGCAGGGAACCCTGTCTGGTTTCCATCAGGATTTTGATGAAATCAACATGGGCCTGTGAAACATTCTAACTTTTAACAGATCAGCATTTTCTGAAGGGAAAACATTCAGTCAGAAAGTTTCTAGCCAAAAGTATTAAAAACACTTTTAAAGAAATACCTAGAGAACATGGAGAGTGGCCAATTTATAAACAGTCACAATTCAGCTTTATTATTTGCATTGCGGCAATGCCTAATGGCCACAATCAGTGTCAGGGCCCCGATGTGCTAGGCACTGAAAACACACATAATAAAAAAAGGCAATCACTGCCCAAAAGGAATTAGTTTGTAGACCTGAGAGACAACCAGTGGAGCTGTATACGTACAAACAAACAGGAAGGGAATAAGACAAGGGAACAGTGAAACCACTATACGTGGCATAGCAAACAGCAGTATAACGTTTTGTAAGCATCACAGCAGAGCTGAGGTTTAAGAATGGATTTGAGGGAGGACAATGTCATGTCTCTGCGGACTTTTATGGGGAGCTTTTCTCAGGCATAGAGAGGAAAATGCAGAGACATTAGTAACTTAGTTCAATGTCCAAATTGCAGTTATGGATGCACTTACTGGCATTTAGGCATGTGGGAGCCCATTTTACACTCCTAAATCCTGATATGAATGTCCAAATATGGGATTTGCAGACTTTAATATATAATCTGCAGTTGGGTCCCCAGATCTGTATCTGGAAGGCAGAGAGGGAAGGCTGAGGAGAAGGTGGGGACAGGGACAGGTATAGGGCATCATGGATCATTTCCTTCAGCAGCTAACAGGAAATCCATCCATATGTTAATACAGTCTGAAATTTAATACAATTTAAGTCTGGATTAACCCTTCATGGAATCTCCTCCCCTCTGCCAGCCTGAAGGCATTCAAGAGATGCAGTGAATTGGGAAAATCTAGGAGCATAATTCCATAGAAATCACAGAGCTGGGAGTGAGCTGGAGCAGCATAGGACTTTGAAACAGACAACCGTATTCCTCCAGGAATTTGGGGTCAAACTTCCTGTTGGCTCCATATAGGGGCATACCTCACCCCTCCTCTGATGGAACAATCTGGAAAAAAGTCTGCAAGGTTTTACAAAGACTTCCTCCACTGGCATTTTTTTTTTTCTGCAGTAAAGGTGACTCTGTGAAGGAGGGAAAAAAGATCCCTTTTCCCCCATCTTTTGGTGTGGATTTTAATACTACTGTCCATCAACAACAAAATTAAGCCATTTAATGTCTCATTCTAAGCTCTCAGCTATAATCCTCTCTCTCTCTCTCTCCGGGGTACAGCACTGGTAGAGTGGGGTTACTTTCTTTAGTTCACCTGGGTACTGAGATGACAAAGAAATGAAGAGAGGTGCCCTAGGCATGTGTTACCATATGAGAAATGAAAGGTACATGTTTGGAGCATGTGAGGAGGTTGAGGGGAGGAAAAGGAGAGTTTGGGTATTTTTTCTGTTTACAGCTGCTAACAGTTTACAGCACTAAGGGTACATCTGCATGAGCAACTGTACATGTCTCTGTGTGGTTGTGCCATAATCCTCCCGTTGTCCACACCTAAACCCAAAAGCATGTGTCTGAAGACAAGTAGAGGGTGAGCAAGCTAGCTCACCTGAGGGGTGCGGGAAAGTACATGCTTTGGGCTGTGGCCTGGCCCCATATCCATGCCAATGTGCACTGTGGATGGGGGCAAGAGGCGTGCACCAGGTCTTGAGTTACAATAGTCCTCCAACCCCATTCCCACAATGCTACTTCTGCCTGACCCTTATCCAAGCTATAAAGGTCCCTGTCCCTGCTAGGCAGCAGTTCTGCAGAAAAGGACCTAGGGGTTACAGTGGACAACAAGCTGGATATAAGTCAACAGTGTGCCCTTGTTGCCAAGAAGACTAGTGGCATTTTGAGCTGTATAAGTAGTGGCATTGCCAGCAAATCGAGGGACGTGATCCCCTCTATTCAACATTGGTGAGGCCTCATCTGGAGTACTGTGTCCAGTTTTGGGCCCCACACTACAAGAAGGATGTGGAAAAATTGGAACAAGTCCAGCGGAGGGCAACAAAAATGATTAGGGGGCTGGAGCACATGACTTATGAGGAGAGGCTGAGGGAACTGGGATTGTTTAGTCTGCTGAAGAGAAGAATGAGGGAGGATTTGATAGCTGCTTTCAACTACCTGAAAGGGGGTTCCAAAGAGGATGGATCTAGACTGTTCTCAGTGGTAGCAGATGACAGAACAAGGAGTAATGGTCTCAAGTCAAAGTGGGGAAGGTTTAGGTTGGATATTAGGAAACACTTTTTCACTAGGAGGGTGGTGAAGCACTGGAATGGGTTACCTAGGGAGGTGGTGAAATCTCCCTCCTTAGATGTTTTTAAAGTCAGGCTTGACAAAGCCCTTACTGGGATGATTTAGTTGGGGATTGGTCCTGCTTTGAGCAGGGGGTTGGACTAGACCTCCTGATATCCCTTCCAACCCTGATATTCTGTGATTCTATGATTTTATGATGGTCACTGGCTGTAGCGAGCTGTGCTGACCACATCAGAACAGCTGTCTGCTGCACTCTTCAGGTCAGATGAAGATGGATCCTGCTTCGAGAGCAGCTGCCTGGCCTACTGACCACACCCAGGTGCTGATCAATGTGTGATTAAGATACTGTCCTCCAGGACTTTGCCCAGAGTGGCAGGAACATTGACCTGCCTCAGAAAATTTCACAAAGGCTGGAGTAAGTGAGCACTGAGCAGACTCCAGACCAGTGCTGGAAATGCATCAAGCATGCACAGGAGGGCAAAGGACTCCAGCCATTGCTCAGGGAGGGCTTGTTGCACATGCCCCTTCTACAATGAGCTGGACTGGGTGAGGTCAAGGGCTCCCAGTACAGAACCAGAAGTGGCTCATGATCCCTTTGTCAACATTGCTGGACTTACAGTCTGAAGGAATGCCAATGACGGCCAGGGCAGGGACTGTGAGGATGCATCAGATGATCTAGAGGACAAAGAACATCTGATTTTCCACCTCTACCCAGAGGAGCTGGTTGAGAAAGTCCCCATACCCCTTGTCACAGCAAAAACCTGAGGCTGGTAAGTTACAGTGGACTCCCCCTGCCAGTGTCTCTTCTTGCTCCGGTGCTACATTCCTAATATAGGATCCAGGGCATTTGAAGTACTGTGCGCTGGCTTTTCCTCCTGAGATAATATGCCATGCATTGCTGTGTCCCTGAGTTTGAACTGCTGTGCTGAAGTCGTGGCATTGACATGCCCTATACCCTCACCAGACTCCTCCAGCTTTCCCCATCTGTCAACTCCCACTACGTTCCATTCCGAAATTGTCCCCAAGCATGACACAGCTATAAAGCAATAATTTTACTGATGTCTGATGAACCACTATTATGCATTTGGCTAAACCTGTGTCTTAAAAACAGATTAACAAAAAAATCACTGCACCCTGTATCCGTGAATTTCTTGGCCAGCAGTCAAGTAGTAATGGTTCTGGCAACACATGGACTGGGGATGGGACAGTTGTGTGTGGTTTATACACAGACAGAGAGAGAGAGAGTGTTTCTTTTTTTGTCCCTTGGAAGACTACACAGTTTCAGTGATTTTTCTGACTCCCTGATCTTACCATCTGCTTACAAACAAAAAGTGTGCAGGACTGGAGGAAAGGAAAGTGGTTTGAGAGGGAGGGGAGGAGGTCGGATTAGTTCCAGGAAGGGAAAGAGAACACTTTAGTTGTCTGTGGAGAAGCTCGTCCCAGCAAATTTCTCTCGCTTAGAAAGTTACAAAATTTGTACCATCTCTGTCCCCAATGTCCAGCCTTTCCCTGCACTGAGCCATGTGGCAACAAACTAGGGAAAATGAGAGTGGGAGAAGGATCTGGTCTTATGGTTCGGAGGAGCGCCGGCAGCCTTTTTGGCACCCTAGGCAGGGGAAGGTCCCGCCCCCAAAATGATGCCTCCGACAGAGGCAGCCGAAGGTCCCACTCCCAAAATACTGCTGACGACCACAGCGGCTGGATGTTTGGCCGCCGCAGTCGCTGCCCCCCAGATGTCAGCACTCTAGGTGACTGCTTAGGTTGCCTAATGGGTTGTGCCGGCCCTGATGGTTGGATAGACAGTCACGGTGCAATGTTCCTTTGCAGCAGAAAGAATTGAAAACTTCAGGGAACCTAATAAAGTTATGGTATGTCATTCTTTCACTTTCTATTTCACTGTTGTTAGGCAGGCATGGGCAGGATTTTCTGGTGATCTGGGGGGAGAGGGGAAGTGGAGGCAGTATTTACTTGTGGTTTGCCTCTCCCTGTGCACAGAAACTCCACATACTAGCTGTGAATACATTAAATTTCCAGTCAAATTGTCCCCGCCCCCCCCCCCCCTCCCCACACACACACACCAGTCCTGGGAGCATATTTAAGCAAACTTCTGGGGTAAGAGAAACTTCAATTGGATCTTGAGCTTTAATGGAAAAGCAAATCTGCTTGGTCCACCTTCAAAACTGACCAAACCCCTCCATTCATCAATATGTAGAGGGGTGACCATTAACAGACACACATCTCTGGCACAGATTGCCACATCTCCTCCACAGGATTGGAAAGCCATCTCTCTTTACTATTCTGGTACTTTGGCCAGCCTTTAAAAAAGAAATCGCAAATCGGTAACAGCTTCTGGAAGGCATTGCCAGGACCCTGTCCCTTGAAATACTATGAAATATCCATGCTCAGAAATATCTGAAGTCCCAAAGACATGTGGGAGGGATGGAGAAAGTGCAACTAGTGTTACATGCTTATGGAAAGTACTACAAGTTTTCAGTACAGCAGAACTCCACAGCACAGAGAAGGGGTAGATGAATATTTTTTTGCCTTTGTTCACATGCAGAAAATCAAAACACAATTCCAGTAACAATAAAGTCAATGACAGTGTCTGCCACTACCTTGTGATTAAATGCTCCCTTCCCTTCCCCTCTCCTCCGGACCTTGACCAGTTTCATCCTAGTAGGGATTAGTGTTCCATAATCACCACTCATTGCAGTTAGCACTGCTACCAATGAGTCATTTAAGAAAAAGAATGGCTGCATATCCTTCTCCACCGTGCCTGCCAAAAAAGCAAATGTTGATAAGGTCGTTAAGAGCGATTGAATGCTCCCGATAACAGAGGTTAGTAAACAAGTAGGAAGAGCGAAGACAAAAGCTTTGCACAATGACCACATTACAGCTTGGCCAGCAACCTCTGCAGCACAAACCCAACCCTTCAGGTGATAACCCAGTGCTGGTGCCCTATTATAAATATCTTTGTTTGCAATGTCACAGGAACAAATGCCTAATGACCTTTGGCTATGGGAGAACAAAACACTCACAAAGCTATGAAACCCTATATGTCTGTGTCAGTGTTTTGTCATGTGCTTTTCCAGCAGGTGCACAGGGTATGAAGGTGTCCCTTGGCCCAGGCAGATGTCATCCTCTACCTCCCTGCTGTTCCAAGATGTGCATACATTTGGCATCTCTGACGTTTACTGATCTCTGGGAACTAGGATCAGTGTGCACATGGGTGCAATCCAGTTGCCAGTATAGAAATTGTAAACCACACTTGTCCTGCTCCCATCCCAAAACAGAAGCACTCCCCTTTTCCCTCACAACCATTATGGAATGTGCACCAGATGTGATTATACCACATTTGCCACACTGGTATCCAGTTATGTGCATAGGCAGTGTCAATGATATTTCAATCTATCAAAATTTCAGTCCAGGACTATTTTGCAGCTACTGAGCTTCTAATTGAATTCCCTTTTTGGGGGTAATTGATATTGGGGTACACTTTAATGAGCCAAGTTCAAAGTGGGGTGTGCAGAGTCCTCAAAAACAACAGTTGGCCCAGACACAGAACGATTTTGTTTCTGGGGAATAAAGTCATTTCCTCCAGGTTCAAGTCAAATCCTGCTCTCCTCAGCCTTTGGTTGACATGAACGTATCCAGGGTTTCCCACCTTCATATTCATGAATCTGACTCTGTTCCATAAAGCCTTTCAGTACAAAGAGAAAGTAACCTCTTCAGTTCACATGCTCACTTTCTCCTTATGGTGGGCAAAGTACTGTGATATGGATGTCATTGAATCCTACACACACATGCACTCTCTCTCTCTCTGTTCAGAAAATCATCCTCTGAAAACCAGTTATTATTTCCAGGACTTTTCTTATGGCAACCACCTATGGCTAGACCACTGTTAATGGCCTCACAAACCTGCACAACTATGATCCTGATAGTGGACTTTCTAACCCCAAAGTGGTTGCAATGGACCTATAGCTGTCTGGTGTTGCCAGCTTCCACAGGACAACAATCACTCGCTACTGCACCAGTGTGGCTTTCCTGAATCAAGAGGTTGGGCGCTGGATGTTTGGTGCAAGCACCTCACATAGCTCCATGAAGGTCTGTTTCCTCATTGAGACATTTGGAAGCCGCTGCTGATCAGCCTGCTGATCATCCTGATCATGTGATCCCACCAAACCATGCTTGTTCTCTTGCATCAGAAGCAAAGCTCCACCCAAGGGCATAGAATGGCATAGCAGCATTCACCATACCTGTATCATGTGAACTGAATGAATTGTCATTAACCCTCAAGGTCAGCCGTCTTCAACAGGTCACAAAGTTATGTCCAAATTCAATCCAGCGTCTTGCTGATCACCTACTCCACTGCATACCCATTGGTCCTGCAAAAGGGAACAGAAGCAGAACAAGATAATCTTCCCATTGCTCCATGTGTTCCACCCAGTTTGACAGGGAATAACAGTGAGGGGCAACAAGATCAGGAATTGCCATCATCAGATGTTGTGAAGGCAGGAAACAGTACCAACAATGCACAGCAAAGTGGTTCTTAAAATGTCTTCATGAAGCACACAATCTAGGGATCCTGCTTCTGAAATGATAGCAGTAACATCATGCACCAGCAGTGTCAGTGTGGATGCAGGTACACATGTGTACACAGTGTTATATCTGGGTTCTGCACAGCATAACGTGGACACTCCGTATGGGGAGAATGCACAAGCATGGACATGGTGCAGTACCCAAGCATGTAAGCCTGTATATACATACCCTTAGAAGTGCGTATGAAATCATTTTTAATTTAATTTGGAAATAATGAGAAGTAAGACTTCCAATCCTATTACAAGTAATGATTTCTTTGGCTGTTTCCTAGGAGCAGTTTGAGCCTTAAAAGGCCAATAAACCTTGAGATTTGGAGCCTTTTGCTTCTGGATCACCCTAGACTGACACAAGGGTTAGTGTACTGCAGCTCATACATCTTGAGCTATTCTACTGAGGGAGTCTTAGTGCCAGCTAAGGAATTTTGGTTTCAGTGATCAGAATTGGATTGGATCCCAAATGAAAAAGATACTGTAGAAACAGAAAGAGCCATGAAACTGCCTAGACATATATTCTGGATTATATGAAAAGCTAACATCTCTTTTGGCTATTAATTTGACAGTTTTAACTGTGATGCTTAAACCTGATATTTTTATGGGTTCTATATAAAAAATACTCACTGAAGTGGTTGGCTATGGGGGTTTTCTGTTCTGGGAATTTACTTCCATTGCAGTGTTTTTGGCTGTATCTCAAAGACATCATAAAAATGCCTGATGCAGTGAGATGCTAAATAACTCCTGATTTCTGTGGGAGTGAAGGGAACTCAGCACTGCACAGGACTGAGCCCTCCAAATCCTCAACACTGACTTTTCCCAAATGTGGAGGAGTTCAAAATATGGATCTGGCTCCAAATGTAAGTGGTTTGAACCCATTTTTGATTAAGCATGGGCATGCTAATAATACAGAAATAAGGAAAATCAAAGGTATGGCATCCACAGCATTTGCAGACCTATGTCCTTCTGCATACACAGTAAAGAATTTCCTAGCTTTCTGTAGTCTATGGAGTGAGGTTTAATGGCTCAGTGCATGCGATGTGGCCAATTTACAGTTGCAGTTAGTCAGAACTGGTGTAGCATTTGAGGTGGTTAAAATGTCATGTTTAATGGGAGCTAGGAAACAGGGGAGTTTTGTGAGGGAATTCTCCAGGTGAAGGTGGAGTGAGTATGTAACCCTTGGAGTGAGTTTGTTTGTTGTTGTGTGCCTGCTTGATTGAAGTTTATAGTGTGGTCTCTTTGGGGGTTGTGTGCACGGGGTCTAGCAGCCTGGTAGGCAAGGCTGAAACTTCCTGAAAAGCCTCTAGCCATGGGCGGCAGGTGAATCTTCCCCTTGGGGAGGCTAGTCCCTGTCCCACTTCTTCCAGCCAAGGCCCTGCCTCCACCCGAGCTATCAGACCCGCCCCCCCAATCCCCATGGTGCCAGCTGTTTATTAGAAATTTTGATAGTTGGGTTTGTGATGCCCAGGAGAACTGCATGGTGAGTTGCCTGCTGGATGAGACAGTTGCAAACCTCTTGAGACATTTAGATAGACTTATGCACTGTGCTGGGGAGGAGTCAGTGGTCATAGTACATGGAGGTACCAGTGACATAGGGAAAGGTAGAAGGGAGGGCCAGGAGGCCAAATTTAGGGGTAGGAAAGAAATTAAATTCCGGGACCACCATGTTAGCATTCCCTGAAATGCTTCCAGTTCTACATGCTGGGCCAGTTAGAAAGGCAGAACTCAGGGATGAGATGATGGTGTTAGGAGGATGCATTTAAATTTATTAGGAACTGGGCAACCTTTTGGGAAAGGAGAAGCCTACACGGAAAGGATGGGCTCTACCTAACCAAAATGGAACCAGATTGCTGGCATGTAAAATTAAAAAGCTCATAGAGAAGTTTTTAAACTAGAGATTGTGGGAAAGCTGACAGATGCAAAGCAGCATATGGTTTGGAGAGAGAGACTCCTGTGTGAACGATTTATTAAAGGGGATACTCTATAGCCTAATAAGGAGAAGAGGCTAGAAGTTGATAAAGTACAGGTTGGAACTGAAGAGAAACAAATGAAAAAGAAGCCAGTTCAATTACATCACATGAAGACAGACAACTAAATATTTACACATTTTATAAGTGCTTGTATACAAATGCAACAAGTCTAAATACTTAGATGGGTTAACTTGAGTGCCTGGTAGAAAAAGAGGATACTGATATAATAGGCATCACAGAAACTTGGTGGAACAATGATAAATAATGGGATACAATAATACCAGGGTACAAAATATATAGAAATGACAGAATAGGTCATGCCGGGAGGGGAGTGGCACTATATGTGAAAGGAAATAGGGTCCAATATAGTAAAAATTTTAAAGGAATCAAGTTGTATCATAGAATCTCTATGGATAAAAATTCCATGCTTGAATAATAAAAGTAAAGCACTAGGAATAAACTACCAGCAACCTGACCGGGATGGTGATGGAGACTGTGAAGTGCCCAGGGAGAATAGAGAGGCTACAAAAACAGAAAATCCAATGTTAATGGAGGATTTCAACTACCCCCATATTGATTGGGAACATGTCACCTCAGGATGGGATGCAGAGATAAAAGTTTTTAGACTCCACTAATGACTGCTTCTTGGAGCAGCTAGTCCTGGAACCCAGCTGGGAGAGGCAATTCTTGAGTTAGTCCTAAGTTGAGCACAGGGTCTGGGTCCCAGAGGTGAATGTAGCTGAACCACTTGGTAACAGCAACCATAATATATAAAAATTAACATTTTTTTAGGAGGGGAGGGGGGAAAATACCAAAGTAGCCCAACACATTAACATTTAACCTGTGAAGGGAGAACTACACAAAAAGGAGGAAGCTAGTTAAATAGAAATTAAAAGGAAGAGTCACAAGTGTGAAATACCTGCAAGGAAACTATTTAAAAACACCATTTTAGAGACTCAAACTAAATGTATACTCCAAATACAAAGGAAAAAAAACAGTAAGAGGACCAAAAAGTATGAATTTTAAAAGGGGTGGGGTTAGTAGCCCAAGATGGATGACACACTGCAAGCTTGGTCTAGTTTCTCCAAACTCTACTGACACTGTCAATTGGATTTGCAGAACAATGAAAGTGTATGAAGCATACTGTGGTTCTATTGGAAAAAGACCTTTGTGCCCTTGTCTTCCTAATAAAAATGGGGAGATTTTTCAAAGTATCTAAGGGATTTAGGAATGCAAGTCCCATTGGTTTCCCCTAGATCGGTGGGTGTTTGCTTAGGCCCTTGTTGATCTTTGGAACACTAGGACATATTACAAGACATGCCTGTTTTCCCTGGTTTTTCCTGGATGAGAGGGCCAGTGATAGATGGAGGGGATGAATGGTGGTGTTTGAGAGTGAAGGTGGAGACTGGGTTGAGCATTGTTAGGAAAAGGTAACAGGATGTCTTTTCTTCTTTTTAAAGCTATGAGTTACCATGTTTTGGTGCCTTGTTTTATTTTTATTAATGTAAGCAGAGTCAGGATGAGCATCATCTGGTGGTGAACTGTAGAGAGTGTGGAAAGAATTTTAAGAATTTGCATTGGCATGCACCACCCCCCACTTAGCATAACCCCACAGCAGCTTGGGATGGGACTGCTTTGTGACAGAAATGACTCAACCTCAGTTGGGTGGTACTTGCTAAACATGGGACATGGGTTCCAAAACCCCATGAATGGAGAGAGGTTGGGGACTGGTATGGGTACCTGATAGTATGGGTTCCTTTAGAGGGTCTGGAACACCAATTACACATCCTCCTCTCTCCAATGTTAAAGAGTAGAGCTAATTTTTAATTCTATTAGGAGTCTATCTAGAGACTGCTGAGCTGAATTCATGTTGGGCCAATGGTGCACCAGCACCAGGGCTCCCCTACTAAGAGCTGAAATCACTGAAAGAGCTGAATTGAGATCACGGAGTGCTGTGCTAACTAGTGGGGGAGCCTGAAGACCTATTGTTAAGCGGCTGGCAGAGCAGAGCAGTTTGCAGTGTGTTGGAGCAGCCCATGGAACAGTGAGCGGAGTGAAGTGGTTTGCAGGGACAGCTGGAGGAGCGGCACAGCTGGTGTGGTGGAGCTGGTCGTGGTGAAGGCTGCAGCAGAACTCCACGGAGAGGCAGAGCAGTTGGCCCTGGACCACGGAAGGTGCCCCTTAACACCCTGTGTGGACTTCCCCCCCTTTCCACCCAGGTTGCGGGGGGTAAAACTCTGCAGATAAACTCTCAAATTCTGGGGTGGCACTGACCAGAGACTTTTGGGTTGTTGGACTTTGGGGTGATTGGACTTAAGACCCTAAGGTGAAAAGGACATTGCCAAACGTACCTGGGGGTGGGGTTTTTTTTGTTTGTTTATGGTTTGTGTTATAATCCTGTTTGTGGTGTTTCTCCAGTGGGATGCCGCATTGTGTCCTTCCTTTATTAAAAAGATTTTGCTACACTCAGACTCTGTGCTTGCGAGAGGGGAAGTATTGCCTCCTAGAGGCACCCAGGGGAGTGTGGTATGTAAGTGTCCCAGGTCACTGGGTGGGGGCTCGAGCCGGTTATGCATTGTGTTACTGAAACAGAACCCCTTGTTGCTGCCAATTCAGAGGGGCAGAATGCTAACATTAAAAAGTATATTTTATTTTAAAAATTGACTGACATGCCTTTGAGTTCTGAGTAAACATTTAAATTAAAAGTAATAATTTTCCTAGCTCACCTTCTGTTTATAATCATTCTTCTAGAACAACTGAGAAAGGACTGTAAACTAAATGTCGTTATTTGGATATTATACTACATTCGGTAATGTAAATTGTTAAAAGTTCCACATAATGTCAATTAAATAAACTCCAATTTGTAGAGATGTGAGTACTCAAAGTTTCCATTGACTTCACTAGGAAATGCAGGTTCTTAGTGCCTCTAAAAAAAGGCCAAACTACTTCATTACCATAGTGTGGACTAAAATCCTGGCTAGATAGGCAGACTTGTTTAGGCAGCTAAATCTGCCTAACTTGAAGCAGGCACACTTGCAAAGTTTGGCCCTATTATTTTACACATAACAAACAGTGAACAGTTAGCCATGGGCCATATGCTTAGATGAAAGTCATATTAAATAAAGTCATAATAATCATATTAAATAAAGCCAGAATAAAGCAATATAAAGAAGTAAAGAAACAATTGAAAAAAGAGATGAAGGTGCGTCAGTTTCTATCATTTTATTGTTCAACAACCTCACACCAATAATACATTTTCCTCATCTGTTTCCAGATTCTCTTTGTGCAAAAAAAATCATATTTAAAGAAGATATAAATAACTAAAAATTAAGTTTTAAAAGTGAAATGGCACCTTAACACAACAATAGTAAAAATAATGAGACTTTCTGATATTTGCATATATCTCAGAATCTCACGGAGAGTAAAGCTGATAGCTTGCTAGTTTATAACATAAGATTAGAGAATTAATATAAGAGAGAGCTGTATACCTACTTGTTAACTCTGTTACATACTGATTCCTTCTCAGAGCCTGCTGGGGCTTTCCTAAGATATAACTTTACTAGTCAAGTATGCTATAACGTGATTTGGCCTTCTTCCAGCCTGAAACAAAGATGCCATAGTTTTACTTTGACCCATAGGTTAATCTGACTTCACTTTGCTCCATGAAATTAATTCTAAAAACATAAGAAATGAATTTTCCTGATCAGTTGTGCAAATATGATTAATAAAAGACATCTTTTTCTGTTTAAACATCACAGGGCCTTAAATATCTTCTAGTAGCTTGGAGACAAACTTTTGGCAATGGAGTGGATTGTACATCTGAGTGGTTCTGAATCATTGCAGAGATCAACCCATACGTGCATAATTCTGAGTTCACAGGGAAGCTGTTTAACATTATCTGTTGGTCTCCTACTCTTCACAATCAGTGCATCAGGAAGGGAAACCGTCATCACAGCCCTGACACTGTAAGAAAGGGGTCTGAGGAAGACACAGCTATTCAGTGGCAAAAGGGTGCTATATGGGTATCGAATTTCATTGAATGCCTGGATCTTATTAGAACGGCCTATAGCATGTTTTTTTTTCCTTCCTTATAATGTCTGTATACACACACAAAAAATGTGTTGCACTGTAGGAGGTCACTGCAACAAGTTATATTCTGTGATGCCAGCCAGTGAAATGTCTAGTTCTGGAGAATATACTTCAAATACTTAGACATATACCATGTATTACATGTCATGCCATGAGAGTTCTCATAAAAGCTTTTTGTCCAGGCCCATGAATTAATGGGCCAGCTCAACTTGTGTCGGTCTGTGTGTGCATAAGGAAAAATGAATTTGGTCACATTTTGTGCAATCGCTGGGGTAAGATTTTCAGTGTTGGTCTAACTCTGCTCCCTTTGCAGTAAAAGGCAAAACTCCTTACAGTGGAAATAGAGGGAAACCAATGCTGAGTGCTCTTAACAAACCCACCCCTCATATGCATTGTAAAATAAAGGCATACACTAGTAGCATGGCTGCACAGAAGGAAAATAATAGAGACCAGAAACAGGGCATCTTCTACCATGGACACTCAATAACCATTAAGAGGGTGGAGGGGAATCAACTCCCAGCCTGCTCAGGTTTCAAGGTTAAATAAATGTTATGTCATCTTTGTGAAGAGAGCGAGAGAGAGTCATCTTCACAGCAAAGATGAATGAGTGGGGGAAGCTGTGTGTAACAGAGAGGGCCAGAAATGTCCTGGAGGGGGAATCATTTCAAGATTTCGGCAGAGAGCAGCTCTGAAGGCATATCTTGTATGTAAGAAATTATTGTCACTTTCCTTTGGTGTAAAATCTCAGTGTTGGCAGTTTTTCATCCTGTATGGTCTAATCTCTTTCCAGGCCAGGTTTTTCTGCCCTGAGCTCATTTGTCATACACTGTAAACATGACACATACTAATATAGTTGAAGCACAGAGAGCCCCCAAAAGGCCTCACGTCATTTCTCATAAAGGGTTCATCATACTTCTCAGCAGGAAATTGTTTAAGATCTTGTTAACTTAGGTACCACAGTATGTGTGTAGCTAGTATTTTGGTTTGCATGTCCTTGTTACCTGGGAGGAGTCACTAAAGCACTTCACAAAGTATCCAGGAATTGCCTCTTCCTGCACTGAAATACAGCCTCCCCCACCCCCCAGCTGAAATATGCCAACTGGTTAAGGCCCAACTTGCAATGAGAACTGCGTGAGCAGCTCTCTGCTCCCTCCCCCTTTCCCTTCCTCCAGCCTTGAGCTGAATATGTGCAGGGTTCTGCCTGTGAAGTTTGGTTTACACATTTCATGCCACAGCAACATTACACAATAATTTATGTAGCTACTGGGCTCTTAGGTAGTTATAAGGACTCTTACTCCTTGTGATCTAAGCAAGGAACTGAATACTGAGAAGCATGTGGATTTATATGTACACAGATTTAGTTATTTATTTATGGGTGTTGTAGCTGGGGGTAAGCTTTACAGGAAAGGCATGTTTTACAGCTTTAGCCGAACCCCTGTAGACTCGGTTTCAGTCTGATCTCATCTGTCAAGGAATCCTAAAGCTGGAGTCCTACCACTGACAATGTTGTGTCCCCAAAGCTTGATAGTCTAAACAGGAGTCTACAGAATGAAATCTACTCAAATGTTAATGGTGGCTGCCAGGAAATGTACCGTGTCTCTGCAAAGAGAGTCTTACAATTATGATGTGTCTAGACACAAGATAAGAAAAGGGAGAGGAAGTAAGGTGGTCTCTGAGCTAGCTAGCTCCATATCCACTAAGGATGGGATTTACTTAATGCAGTCAGCATTGCCCTAGCTCTGCTCCTTTTAAAGACATTGGGAGTTTTCCTACTGACTGCAGTGGAAGCAGGACCGGCTCCAGGCACCAGCGCAGCAAGCAGGTGCTTGGGGTGGCCAACGGAGAGGGGTGGCATGTCCAGCTCTTCAGGGACAATTCAGAGGCGGGTCCCTCAGTCTCTCGGAGGGAAGGACTTGTCATAAACAGATAGCTAAGGGTTAATGTTCTTTTACCTGCAAAGGGTTAACAAAGGGAACCAAACACCTGACCAGAGGACCAATCAGGAAACAAGACTTTTTCAAATCTGAGTGGAGGGAAGTTTTGAGTGTGAGTTCTTTGTTCTTTGTCTTGGTTCGGTGACCCTCTCAGCTCTGAGAGTGATCTTTCTATCTCCAGGCTTTCTAATCTTCTGTTTCCAAGTTGTAAGTACAAGGATAGTAAGACAATAGGTTTATATTTTTTTTTGTATTTACATGTGTGTAGTTGCTTGAATGTGTTAAATTGTATTCTTTTTGGATAAGGCTGTTTATTCATTTTTTCTGTTAAGCAATTGACCCTGTATATTGTCACCTGATACAGAGACCATTTTATGTCTTTTCCTTTCTTTTTATATAAAGCTTTCTTTTTAAGACCTGTGGATTTTTTTTTTAGTGGGGGCTCAAGGGGATTGAGTCTGCAGCTCACCAAGGAATTGGTGGGAGGAAGAAGACAGCGGGGAAGAGAGAATCTCTTTGTGTTAGATTTACTAAGCCTGACTTTGCATACCCTCTGGGTGAGGGGAGAGAGAGATTGATCTCTCGGTACTTGTGTTTCAAGGACTTGAAGCAGGGAATCTCCTAGAGTACCCAGGGCGGGGAAATCTGGGAGGAGGTAAAGAGGGGGAAGGGAAGTGGGTTATTTCCCTTTGTGGTGAGACTCATGGCATCTGAGTCTTGGGGGTTCCCCAGGGAAGGTTTTGGGGAGACCAGAGTGAGACAGACACTGGAATTCTGGCTGGTGGCAGCGATATCAGATCCAAGCTGGTAATTAAGTTTGGAGGTTTCATGCTAGCTTCTCATGTTCTGAACTCTAAGGTTCAGATCTGAGTAGGAGAGTTATGATAGGACTGGCTGCCGAATTGCCGCTGAAGAATGAAGCACGGCAATAGAGCTGCCTCTGATAGCGTCTTTTTTTTCTTTTCTTTCTTTTTTTTTTTTTTGCCACATGAGGTGGCAAAAACGGTGGAGCTGGCCCTGAATGGGAGTGGAGTGAGGCCAATACTGAGCCCTTTAGTGTAGAATTTCAGTAGCGTGGCAGATTAAGACCAAGACTTTGAATTCTGCCCTGAAATGAACTGGAAGCCAGGGTATTTTAAATAGTACTAGAGGCATGAATTGGCTCCTGCTTGTGATATCTGTAGTTCACCAACTTCAGTCTTCAATTTAACAATTGCATGTAGGTCTCTGTGTAGACTGAGTTGCAGTAGTCTCACGAGAGAAGATGAAAATGTGGCTAGGATCTTATCTAAGAGCAAAAGGTCTGGTTTCCTGGACAGTCAAATATTGAAGGAGATATTCCGCACTATGCTGGCAATCTACATGTCCTGTCCTGTATAAGTCCAACATGAGCCAGAACTTTGCACCACTTTGACAGTCTATGCCCCTGAGGTCAGATGTCCCCAGTTCTTCTGCTGGCATAGCCACACCACCTCCCTGAAGGACGCTAGCTATGCCAACAGAATCACTCCTCTGCCAACATATTTGTGTATATACTGAGGGTTTGGTCCACATAGTTATGTTAGCTAGGAGGTGTGTTTTTTATGTGCCAGCATAATTTAGTGTAGATCAGGCCTCAGAGTCAGAGGAAGAGGGCTGCAAGTGGTATAACCTGGCTCTTCTAAATCAGAGATGGGGAATAAACCAGACCTGCCTGAGCTGTGGATGGAGAGGTTAAGCATAGGTAAGGGATGCGTGTGCAGGTCTCTTTGTTGTTTTGGCAAAACAAATCATGCTTTGTTTGAAGCTGTTTCTGTGTCACTGCAAATGTACACCGTTACAGGCTCCTAACAAAAAATATTGCAGGGTCCAACCCCAGTTCAACTGCTGAATTAGTCTCAGTTTGTCCCCAGGGGGTTGTAACCCAGGTCCTGATCTGAGAGTGGGCCATCCAACGAGAGTTAAAGGCCTGAGGCCTGACACCTGTGGGCAGGGGGGCGGGGAGTGCACTTGGAAAGACCCAGAGAAGGGACAGCGGTGCAACTTGTCTGGTAACCATGATGGCTGCTTAAAGACTTTAATACAGTGTAACAACTTAAATCGCTTTAAAAAACAACAGCTGCTTTATACCCTTAAAGCTGCTTAACATTGCATCTTAAAGCGGTTAAAACTCTTCAGGCACTAGGGCTGTTCCAGCACCACTGGTTCAGACCCACAGAACGTTTGCTGACCTGTGCAGTTGTACAGGGTTACAAAAGCACCCCAGGCTCATCCTGATTTGGGGTGGGTTTAAGGTTCCATTCAGGCATGTTATTGAAGACTGAAGGCAACCATCATCTCCTTGAGGCAATACCAGCCTGCCTTCTCTGCTAGGCCCCTCGCCATCTAGCCCACCCTGTTACTGAGAATCCCTGCTCTCGGTGACACTCAGTGGGCTATATTCTGAACCATCCCTATGGTTTTCCTCCTTCAGGCAGGAGTTCCCCCCAGTTTACTTCCAGGAGCTGGGGTTGCGGACTTGGTTCAGGCAGTTAGTAACTCCCTCTTTCCAACAAGAGTTCTCCTAGCCCTCCACCCAGAGCTGGGGGTTGTGGTTTATGCAAGTTGCAGGGGGTTAGCCAGGTGCATCTTCAGCTTGGCCCTTTTTCCCAATTAACTCCTCCAGCTTAGAGCATTCAGTAGGCAGTGTCTCACTGGGGTCTCGCTTCTATGAGGGAGGAGGCTGCGTATACACTGGTCCCTTTCCCAAAGCTCATCCCAGTTGGTTATGAGAGAGGGGAACCTTGCCCTACCCACTCCTAGTCCCAGACCCCTTAAAAACAGTAAATGGGTTTTCCTCTCAAATGCTACTTTATTCCTGGGACTGTTTCCTCTCTCCTAGTTTTGCCTAAGTCCTTGTTTGTCACACTTGCCAAAATCTTAAAGGATCATACTATATAAGAGTGGCGGGCTGACCCCTACTCACTGCTAGCCTTAAGGGGCAAATCTCCCCATCACAAGGCCTTTGTCAAATTCCCAGTTTGTTTCATCCAGCAAACACATTCAGTAGTGAATGTCTTCTAAAGCTTTAGCATTTGTAATCTTTTACTCCTGCATTTTGAACTTGAATTTGATATAAGAATTGTACACATTTTTTTGTAAATTAGAGCTGTGAATGCATCTTGTGTTGGGGTATTTCTATTGCTGGTCAAACTTTTCATCTAAATGATTTTTCCCTGCAATGTGGCTTTTTGGCTAAATGGAAGTATTGATCAACATTTTTTCCTTTTGTCGCGTTTTCAGGTTTTGTTGAAAACAGCAAAACTGAAACTTTTCATTCTTTGATAATCAGTAACCAAACTTTTAGGTTTTGGGGTAGTTTTTTTTTTCAGTGAAAACTTGAAATGTTTTGAAGAAATTTTTAATTGAATTGTAATTGAAAATTTGCCAATTACACCAGTTAATACTTCATGTTTGGTGACTAAAATGGCATAAAAGTAAACCCATATTCAAGGTTTAGATCTTCTCATTTTCATTCATTTGGGCCAGATCCAACTCCTCGTGAAATCAGTGTGAGTCTTTTCATTGACTTGAATGGGAATTGGACAAAACTCTTTATGCACACATTGGAAGAGTTTTCTAATTTTTTAGAAAGTTTTTACTCATATTGATCTCTTTGTATGTAGGTTTTTTTAAAAGAGGGGTAGCTAATGAATTGGGCAGGCCTCTTTTTTTGAGCTCCTTTGGAGATGAGGGTCAGAGGGCTACAAAAGCAAAGAAGCTAGAAGGTGAATTTGAAGGGTGGGGAAACACAAATTTCCTCTCATAGTTCTGCCAGTACATCTAACCGGTGACTCATAACACCTGCAAATCCCAGTCCTACATCACATCTGAGCAGATAATTTGGAATTATGTCAAATGTTATAATAAACTGTGTTTGGTTTTTTTGCAGTTGATTGGTAGCCTCTGTGAAATTAAGATACTGACACAGTTCACGTCACCCTTAACAATAAGTGGATGAGAATCTCGCACCCATAAACTGACAGGTTTATCATAGAAGCTGAGATTTCACCAGAGTTTAAGAGAGTAAGGTACCTAGATATTATGAAAATTCAATGGGAGCTGGGTGCTTCATTCCCTTAGTCTCTTTTTAAAATCCTAGACTAAACCACTATGACTCTCAGTCCTCAATAGCATTATTAAATATATATGAACCAAAAAGAGAAAATAACTCATCTGCATCCAATGAACCAGACCCCTCCTCTTTCCTATTGTTGCCTACCTTTCCTTGCTTAGCAGAAGCCTTCTCTCCCACCAAGATATCCAGTTCCTTTTCCCTTCTTATAGAATTGTCTCCAGTTCTAGTTTACTGCAAGTTTTTGTCTCCTGTTTGTGACCTCCTGAGCCTATTTATTTTCCTGGCCTGCCTGCAATGGCTCCGATACAGCCCTGAAATCTTTTGAGTGCTTCCCCTGCTACAGTTGACAGGAGCTAAGCCTTCTGGAGTGCAATAGCTATGCTGCAGGCAGGCAGTAGATAAAAAAAAAAATGAGTTCCGGAGCTCTGTGAACATTAGTGGTGCTGCATATAAGGAGACAATGGAAAATAAATACAGCTAAATGAAGGAAAAGATATTTACTTCAGCTCTTCTAAGCTTTACATTCAGGCAGACTCTCAAGTGGAGCTAGGGCAAGGGTGGAACCCCGGTCAGCAAATGGTGCCCCTAGAGCCGCCTATGCTACAGAGTTGAGTCTGAGTATGATTTGACTCCTACATTTAAGTACGTTAGTCCAATAAAACATTTTTATTGCAATACGCAAAGCAGAGTTGCCAACCATCTGTAAATTTACAGAAGGCTATTAATTTCTTTCTTAAATACAATGCATCCCTTCCCCCAAAAACTTCACTCAACATAAATTTTAAGTTTATAGAGAGATGTATTACAGAAAAAACATTTAAAAATAATGTCCACTATTATTCACTTTTTTGGCACCATTTCATACAGCATTTCAACATAAATACAATATTTTAAAAATGTTTAAATAAAGCTACAGTATTGGTTTAGAAATCCTTTTGTTTTAACCAGATAACTTTTCCTAAAGATTATAAAAAGTCAGTGTTAGGAAAAAATTAGACCACATCAGTAAAATGTTTGCCTTGTTTTAGTAAATTAACAGTTGGTTTGTTTCTTCTGATATAAAGTGCCAGGTTATGAAAGTCAATGAATTTCTTAGGTTCAAGGATGTCAAAATACTACTCCAAAGGGGACTGGATTAAATGATCCAGGAGTTCCCTTCCAGTTCCATGTCTTATGGTCCTAATGGTGATCATAGAAGGATACTTTAGAAAAGTTCAATCAAAATCCCAAGTCCCAAGAAGTTACAGCCAAACAGCCATATTTAAAAAGAAACAAACAAACTAGCTTTTGCAAGGCTTTCTTGAAATTCAGTTACCATCAATATAATTGAAACCAGAGATTCTACATAATAAGTTATCGATTGCCTTGCAAATAACTCCTAATAGAGCTGTCGATATTCCGCAAAGTAAATTGTGTTAGACCGCAGGGCCTACTTTCATTGTTAAATTTCTAAAATTTAAGATGAAAAGAATACATTTTACATCCATTCCAGATGGAAAACTTTTTACCTCACATATATTTTGCTACATATTTGATTTTGCATATTGCACACATGCAAAATATGGGAGACTACATGACATGCTGTATGCAACAGGGTATGCAAACCCCACTCTGGGCTGAGAAGGCTTAAAGAACAGTGCAAGGCCCAGATAGCCCCACCCATCCAGCTCTAGAGAGCATGCTTCCCCTGGAGACAGGTTTTAAAAGGGAGCAACCCAGCTCAGAAGGGGAAGAGTACAGACCTGCCCTGAAATCTCCTGCTGAAAGGGACTGGAGAAGCCTCCTTGAGGGGAATAGGACTACATGTTGAACCCAGCTGGGGCTAATGGTTTGGTTTCTTTTTCATTTTCCTTTTTTTCCTTATCTGGGACCAGAAACTGAGGGAGTGAAGCAGTGGTGGGAAGTGATGTAGGGAGGGTAGGCCAGAAGGCCTTTCCAGAGGCCAAACACACCTGGCTTGGATCCCAGTGGGCCTGGGCTCCCCTACCACTGCCTTCATGACCGGGTGGGTGCTAACCACTAGGCATCCAAGGACCCTATTAAGGACTGTAACTGAAATAGTTCAAAAGTGACAAGGTTTCTGACTGCAAACGATATATAGCTCTTGAACAGTTTGTGTAGAGAGAAAGTCACTTTGTCCTTTCAATTTCTGCATGATTTAAACAGTTCTTATGTCACAATGGCCATTCACCTAAAGGCTGTACTCAGTCTGCTTTCACTTAATAATAATAATTATTATTATTATATTAATATAATATTTTATTTTATTATTATATAAGCTAGGGAATTCTATAGTAGTTGAGTTCTGGAAGATTTCTAGACCTCCCAGTCTGTCCATTAAGAAGGCTCACACCTCATAAAGAAATGCAGTGAATAATACAAAATTTCTCTTTCAACTGAGAAAAACATCAGTAATGGCAGATTCAAGCTCTCCCTGCCTTACTCAGCATATCATGATGAACCATTCAACACCTCTGATGACACTGTAGAACAGACAGACCTTTGCAAAATGTAGGTGATGATATCAACCATGTCTTTTCTGCCATGTTGACTGGAAAGTCTCCACACTGTGCTGTTTGCTCTGACTGCTTCCCACTCCTTCCCTCACACCCTTGTCATCTCAGTCTCATGCATCTGGCCCACAGGGGGTTTTCAGCTCAGAGCCTAGGTTCTAGCTCAAGTCTGAACATCAGTATTGAAGTCCAAGCCCCATGAGCCCAAGTCAGCTGACCCCAGGCTCTGAGACTCAGTGTCTTGGGTTTTTATCACAGTGTAGACATACTATTACTCTCCTTCATCCTCCACTGTGCCATGGGGGGAGGCATAGCTCAGTGGTTTGAGCATTGGCCTGCTAAACCTAGGGTTGTGAGCTTAATCCTTGAGGGGGCCATTTGGGGATTGGTCCTGCTTTGAGCAGGGGGTTGGACTAGATGTCCTTTGCAACCCTAATATTCTATGATTTCCCTTCCCTTGTCTTTTTGTTTAGCTGATCTCAACAACAACAACAACAAAATATCACATGACATTTTCTGTAATCACGTTGATGGCTTTGCTAGTGTGTTATACTCCTCCCACCACCCCACGTTCTGGCTACCTGGACACTGCAAAAACAGTGTTCTTAACATGGGTCAACAATTCAGGTTAAAATAGCAGTGACAAAATGGTGACTCAGGTTAACAGCTTGAGTTCAACCCAGGCTGCTCTATAAACTGTAACTCGAGCTGTTAACTCAAGCTAAAAGCTGAGTTGCCATGTCTTCACTGCTGTTTTAACCTGAGTTAGCTAATGCAGGTTAGCTAGCCCTAATTAAGAACATACTTCTTTTTGCAGTGTACATATAGCCTCTGTCCTATCCATTAAGATTGTCTCTTTGGGGCAGGGATTGTCTACCATTGTTTGTACAGGGCCTAGCACATAGAGGTCCTTTCTTGGTTGGTCCATAGGTACTACCATAATAAACAGTCACAGAGTTCAAGGCCAGAAGGGACTACCAGATCATCTAGTCTTCCCTCCTGTATATCATGGGTCACCAACACTGCACAGTGCCTGCATACTAAACCCAACAACCAAAATTAGAACAAAGTATTATAGGCCACAAGAGACTAGAGTATTATGTGCCACAGACAGAGAATAGGAGGACCCAGGGTGCACCAGTGCTTGAGGCCTCTTACATGGCAGGGAAATGATTAAGTGAGATATACAGGGATAATCCTAGCAAGTGACTTCCACCCATGTGTTGCAAAGAAAGGTGAAAAAAATCCAATCTGACCTCTGGGGAAGTCCCTTCCCAACCGCACATACGGTGAGCAATTGAACCCTGAACATGTGAGCAACAACCAGCCAGCCATGCACCTCAGAGAGAGAATTCTTGATGCTACCTCAGAGTCCTTGCCCTCGTCCTGTGTCTGATCTCCAGCCTGGCCATCCCTAATGCTTCAGAGGAAGAAGATAAATAACATATTAATAACAAAGGGAACTCTGCATTGCTATTGAGCTAAATCAGAATTTCAAATCTGACTATTATCTGAGACCATTCTATATGTTTCTGCTTCTCCCTATGTTTATTTCCATTATGTGGCTGCTAATTGCTCCAGAACATAAGAATGGCCATACTGGGTCCGAGCAAAGGTCCATCTAGCCCAGTATCCTGTCTACTCACAGTGGCAATACCAGCTGCTTTAGAGGGAATGAACAGAAAAGTCAATCATCAAGTGATCCAGCCCTTGTTGTCCAGTGCCAGCTTTTGGCAATCCAGGAAAATGCAGGATCCAGGAAAGAAAAGTATCTTCCCTCCATCTGTCACTTATACCAACCACTGCAAGAATTGCTTGGTATATTAATGGTGTTTTCCACAGAGCCAGTTAAAAATTGTTTGACTGAAAAAAATCAGGCAAAAATGTGTTTTCAATGACAACAGAATTTGTGTGTAAAAATGTCACTTCTGTGGAATTTTTTGTTTTTTGCTGAAGTTTCAAAACAAAAGCAATTCAGATGTTTTAAAGTCTTTCATTCTGAAATTGTGGGAAAAAATCCCCCTCTCTTGCATCTTTTAAAACCATTTGCCAGGTGGAAAACTAGGGGAAGGTTGAAAAAGAGAGAGAGAGAGAGCTCAAGGAAGTGGAAATTGTGGGGGAACTAAAATTTTAAAAATTGTAGGATTTTTCTAATCAAAACAAAATGAAATTGAACAAAACAAATCTTTAGTTTAAAATAAATAAAAATTTGCAAAGCCTGTTTCTTTTAAATCTCCGCTCTGGTTTTCAGCTTCCTTGAAAACATCAAGCATGAGCCGTCACCCGATGTAATGGTATTATGGTCCTATTTGATGTGGCAAATCCTATGTCCCCAGATATGCAGGCACAGACTGTCTCTTACCCACCACACAGAACCACAGCCATTGACTCAGAGGACCACTGAGCTAGTTTTACTGGCTTTGCAAAGCTTTAAACTACATGTGTGGATTGCCGCATTCCATTTTTACAATCCTAATCCAATACATGGTAACAGCTGCATGTGTAGCTAGAGCTGGTTCTTTCATGGAGGCAAAACAAGTGATTGCTTATGACAATACAATATTAGGAGCAATTAAGGTGTTTTGTAACTGTTTCTGGTGCGGATGTGAAAACATGGTAGAGTTTGACATTTTGCAAATGGCTTGAACTAATGACTCGAACTGGGGGGAGGGCTCATAAAACTATGTGGACCTTTTTTTCTTTCTGTAGTTTAGATCCATGTTTCTCCCCCACCTTTATCCCCCTCTCCCTGTGCCCCCCAAGCATAATTCGATTAAAAATGAAGGCATGTTTTCCTACTCGCTAAAGGGAAGCAGGTGTTATGTATTAGAAGCTTGGCTGGCACAAATGGGTGCCCTGTATACAGCATATTAGTTCATCCTGCATGTAGATTTTTCATTTGAATCTGTCTGTCTCCCACTCTGATCTCTTTTCCTCACAATTTATGGGACTTTTTTTCCTAGTCTTCTTTCCACAGTTACCTCTGTGTATAACATGAACTCAATAACAATAAACTCAAATTCTCAGCATTCAGGTGAGTTCAACATTAAACAAAATGAGGCCACTCACTTCAAGTTTATTCACAGAAAAGTGAATGTGGGTGGCCAGAGCTATCCATGCATTTCCCATTTGGCCCAAGGCACCTCCAGAATAACTGCAGAAACAAACACCACTGCTTCTATCTGATAACAGCCAGCCTGTCTACTGCTTAGGATGACCAGACAGCAAATGTGAAAAATTGGGACAGAGGTGGGGAGTAATAGTAGCCTATATAAGAAAAAGACCCAAAAATCAGGACTGTCCCTATAAAATCGGGACATCTGGTCACCCTACAAGTGCTTTCCTCAGCAGCTGCCAGTGGGGCTGCTTAGACCAGGTCTACACTCAAAAGGAAAGTCTACCCAGCTATATCACTCAGAGGTGTGAAAAATCCACCCCCCTGAATGTAGTTAAGTCAACCTAATCCCCATGTTAGGTTAACAGAAGAATTTTTCTGTAGTTACCTAGCTACTGCCTTTCAGGGAGGTGGCTTAACTACCCTGATAGGAGAATGTCTCTTTTTGCTGCAGTGAGTATCTATACTGAAGCTCTCCAGTGGCACAGTTATAGCACTTCAAGTGTAGATAAGCCTTTGGTTCAGTGGTCCCTAAACTTTACCTTGCACCCACCCACCCCATCTGCGCCCCCACCCCCCAAGCCAGAGTGCAGACAGGAGTAAGGGGGCTGAGGTGGGGGCCACATCTGGGGGTGTGGGGTGGGGCCAGGAGCAGAGCCAGCACCCAGGGCCCCAGGTGTGGGCCAGCAGCCAGGACTCCGGCAGGGGGCCAGGAGCCCAGGGTGCAGGGCCAGCAGTCGGGGCCAAGGCCAGGAGCGGGGCTGGGTGGCATTCCCCCCTCACCCTTTGTGGGGCTGGCCTTGGCCCCAGCTGCATCCCCCTGAACATTCCTCCACACAGCTGAGAGATCTCTGCTTTAGTTAGTATAGTGTTGAGATTCAGGCTGCATGCTTTGCACTGCATTTGGTGATTCTCAGATCTGGTGTTCTCCCCTCTGCAGTTGAAAGTGCATAGCCATTGGAAATAAAAACCCACATCTTTTAATTAAATTTATTTAAAGCATGCCTTTATAAAAGACTGCCCTATACAAATCCCTCCTACCGCATCTCACAGGTAGAGCTGGCAGGAAAGAGGGTTTCATTGGAAAATGCCAATTTGTTGAACCCAAAATGTTTTGCTGATACATATCAGGTCTGATTAACTTTTGATGATCCACAGGCAGGGTTCTGCCTAGTTTCCTGAAGTTGCGGAAGACCTCTGGAAGCCCTGAGTTCCTGTTGTAGAGCCAGGAGCATGGAAGGCTGAGAGCCTCAGCAGGGAGCCTGAAAGCCCTGAGAACCTCAGATTGAGTCAGGGCTTCCAAGGTCCCTGCCATGGAGCTGGGTGCCTGGGAGCCTTGGCTCTGTTGGGAGCCTGGAAGCCCTAGAGCAGAGGTTCCCAAACTTTTCTTATTGCATACCCCCTTCCAGATCTACCAGCTGCCCACATACCCCTCCCCTTCGTATCACTGATACTTTGTGTGTTCTTTCTTAACACTACTTGTCTTTAACTGTCTGTCCATATTTCACTGTTATGTACAGATATAGTTATAGTGTGACATAGACAACCAAAAAAAACCCCCTAAGTTCTAAACCCAGTTAGACTGGAGAGTTGCTGGGCAACTGATCCTATCCTGTACAGTGATTGGAGTGAGGACTCTGCACATCAGCATCTCTATGTATATGTGTTCTCACTGGTACATCTTGAAGTAAATTAAATACCATATTTCATATAACAAACTCTCACAGAGTTTTTAAGCTTCGTCTGAGTAGCCTATCATGAAAATGCAATAAATGAAATAATTGAGAAATAAAATCCACCATTACACAATTTCTCTTGTCTTGCATACCCTCAGAGGTACACACACTAGAGTTTGGGAACCCCTGCCCTCCAGAGTGAGAGCCCTTGTTTGACATGGGCTTCCAATGCTGCCAGGCTCCCAGCTCTGTGGCAGAAAACCTAGAAACTCTGAGACCCCCAGCTCAAGCTGGGGTTTCCAAGTTTCGTGCCGCAGAACTGGGGGCCTGAAATCTGGAATGGTCTTCCAGGGTCTGTAGCTCTGGGGTAGCCCTGTCTTGAGGACTGCCCTGGGCTGGATGCCCCAAGGCTTCCAGACTCTTGAGCCAGCTAACTCTCTGGGCTGCCTGACTTCTGCAGCCTGCTTTGCCAGTTGCTCCAAGTAGTCTGCTGGTCCAGAAGTCTGGAAGCTCTGGAGTTACAGCTGACATTCAGTGGTGATCAACAGTGAACCTGACAATCATGTCAATTTCACTCTGCCACTGATGGTTCCAGGGAGCATTCCTCATTTCTGAGTCATCATGTATCAATTTTGCCAAAACAATTCTTTTTTAATTTGTAGTTTCAAAGAAACTTTGAAAAATTGAAATTTGCCACAAACCAGAAATTCCAAGTTTTAGCCAGCTCGACTCACAGGTAGTCTCTGCACACATACACACAACTGTCCAGACTCTAAATTCGCAGGTTGAGATGAACATAAGAAAGGCAAGAACTGCCATTATCCTGATCAGATCACATCCTCCAACTGATGGAAATATAAAGTTTCCCCATTATTGTTCAGGCAGAAGTCATCACCAAAGCTTTGCCTCAGAAAAATATTAGACCCCCGACAAATTCTGAAACTTGCTAAGACTTGATCAATACTGAAAAGTCACATCAACATAGCGACAATGGCCACGGTGAAAAAAACACATCCCTGTCCAACATAACTATGCTGCCATAACCCACAGCATAAATGCAACTATGCTGATGGAAGCATGTTTCCATTGACCTAGCTACCATAGTTCAGGGAGGTGATGTTCCTTTGCTGACAGAAAAAGCCCTGCTGTCTGTGTAGGCTGCATCTATACTACAGGTTGCACTGGGATAACTATGTCTGTATAGTCTCTGTAGTGTAGAAATACCCTAATAAAAAACTCTACCTATCCTAGATGTAAAGGAATCAATGAAACACTAACCACTCCCTGAAGACAATTTATGGGAAGTCAAGCACCAGCGGGCTACCTCCCACCTTACTGCCCACACAGATCGTCAAGATTTTCAGATAACCTATGGGAGAAGAAATTTGTGCTTGGTGGTGGAAAACTAAGACAGATGCACTCACAAATAGAGCTGGTTGAAACTTTCTGAACTTCAAATAATTGAACATTCAATTTTTGACTAAACCTCCTAAAAATATTCAACAAAAACTGTTGGTATTTTTTACCTGCCCTAGAGATAGGGGGATTTGAAAAAATGTGACTATGATATTGACCCTATTTCCTTGAGAAATCTCTTCTCCCTCCATGACTATGACCTCCCGTGGTGACTATGTTCCACTAGAGCAATGAAATTGTCAACCAACGGGTGGAATCTTGAGAGTGTAGGAGAAAGAAATTTCACAGCAGGTGAACCTAAACTGTGCAGGTCACTCTCGGAAGAGAAAAGAATGGTAACGGACATCAGTGTTCAAACTAAGAAGTCATTTCTGCCTTCTAGCTTTCTCACAATATGTTAGACACACACACAAAATAAACTAATGGAGCTACTTTTCTTTCAAATCAGGAAAGAATAAAGTCAGGGGGTGTGTTGTTTTGATTTCTATTTTTAAGATATTGAGAGGCACTCAAATGCTACTGTGCAAAGGATCAGATAAGTAGGCAGGTCAATATCAAACTGAGAATGTCAAAGATCCCAAAGTTGTGGATCTGAGGTGCTCATCTCTATAAGAAACTGTTGACTAGAATAGGAGACTAGAAAATGTTTTAAATGTGTTCTTCCTGTGTTATGTTTATATCAAAATAACAGTAATTTGTTTCTCATCTCATAAAGATAGTAGAATGGTCTTCTGGTTAGGGCATTTGACTGAGAATCAAGAGACATGGAGTCAACTCCCAGCTCTGTTACAACATGCCTGTGTGACCTTGGGGAAGTCACTTAATTTCTCTGAGTCTCAGGTCCTCATCTATGAAACAGGGATAACAGTACTTCCCTCCTGCACAGAGGGGTTTTGCAGATAGATCCGTACATACGTAGAAGGCATTCAGATGCTGAAGTGATGGAGACCATAGAACTAGAAAGAAATTTGTATTTAGCTCTTAATCTTAAACAGTGTTATTTCCACTGTTCCTTGAACAAACACATGCAGTTGAAGAGTACTATTTTCTACACTATTTCTCTAAAATAAAAATGTAATTCTTACACACTTTCCTTTCTTGAAGACATAGTATTTTAGTATTTTATTAGAAACAATACAAAATAAATTAAAGGCTGGGATGATTTAGCTTTGAGCAGGGAGTTGGACTAGATGACCTTCTGAGGTCTCTTCCAACCCTAAGGTTCTGTGATTCTGATTCTATGAAAGCTCAACTGAATTACAATAATATAATTTTAGTCTGAACCAAATTGGTTTTTCTGGTCAATGCACAAAGATGTTTCAGGCATACAGTAGGTGTCCTTTCCAGAGATGACTTTGAGTCTCAGAACAGGAGGTGACTGGTGATAAACTGAGAATTTTACAAAGAATAGATAAACAAAGGTATTTCAGGAAGCTTAGGAAAAATAGAGGGGAAATCGACACACAATTAAGATATCAACTGATCTAAATAGTTGAAAGTATCAGGTACAGTATTGGAAGTTAACAATGAAACAGCACAGAAACTGATGTAGGAGAAGTACTGATATTCCCCAGTCAGGTAAATTTTTTCGTGAAATGAGTGAAGACATTGACTCTGTGCTAGTCACTTCATATTCAGATGTTTGAACTGAAAAGGGAATAGCAAATATAATTCAACTGCATAGATATTATGAATCCTAACCCAGCAGGTTATTGGAATTTCAATAAGTCATGATTTACTGATTAAGCTTTTTGCTGCATTTCAGAGGCAACAATGCAGTTCTCATCCACTGCCTGGCGTGTCTGTTCCACTTGGAGATTTCACATGCATCCATTGTTGTGCATCGGCCTCTGACTTTTCACTTTCACAAAATTTCTAACCATGACAATAAAGCAAAAGAGCTGAAATGTATCTGTCTAATAGCATTTTTTAAATGGACATCCTAGTTCAATGAGTTCTACTTCATTTTAAAACTGTGAGATTTAATTAATGATAGGAGCTGGAGAGATTGTTGCAGGTAATTAAGATCTCATGAGGTAGAACTGATGCTCTCAACAATCCTTTAACAGTGATTATAAGAACTTGTTTAGAGCAGTAGCATTATATCACATGTATATAGATCAGAAGAACAAAGTAAGGAATTATCTGAGAAGGATCTAAACAGGTTTGCAATATCCTGTGAATTGATTCTTGGTGCCTTGAATTCTTTCTATAATATTTTCGTATAGCACACTAAAGGGAGATTGAAAATGGAATGTGATACAATACACTGTTTTCTAAAGCTTTTGCTGCTGCAAATCTCTACCAAGAGTTATTATTTGATCAGCACAGAGTAGACACATATTTATTGTAACTTAAGCTGCTCTGATACAAGAAAATCTGTTTTGTTTTTTCATTTCAACCAAATCCTAAAATGGTAAAAACAAGGTAGCTGAAATTAATTGAAAATAATGTGTGTAATTTAAAAAACCTATGTAAAGCTGTCTCTTGCAACTTCCCCTCCTCTCTGAAAACCCTCCCCCTTTAACTTAATATATTTACACTATTTTGTAATTTATAAAGAAATGCAATTCATATGTTGTCCCCATGGCCTGAGTGGTTAGCCAAAATTCAGGGCCTCTGTTACAATGAGAAATTGGTGATACGATAGGGATATATTCTTGGTATAAACTTGTTCAGTTACACAAAATATACACAAAGCCCTGTTTCCCTGAACACAGAAGAAACAAATAACAGGCAGTTTCCCTGCTCAGAAATCCCCAGCATATCATTATAGCAAGCACCATGTCCAAAGGAACCCTTACTCTCTGCTTTCATTCAAAGTCACACTCACATGCCATCTCCTGGCTTTCTGCCTCCAACACACATATAGTGTGTACTAATACCCTAGCCTTGCATTTGCGACCAGGGCAACCTCTATTAATATACCTGGGTTAGCTCTTGCATGCCTGTTGCCTTGGGCAGTTGCCACCATTGTCTACAGCTGTTTTTGCTACATAAGGCGCTTTATTTCACCTTCTGTAGAGCCCTAAAGAGTGCTTGGCACACCCATTGGCATCAGCGAGGTTTGTAATTGTCTTCGGATCTAAGATCCACCTGCTGGCCGCCACTAGCACCTTTCAGACTAACAATATTTTCACCTCCTATTTTTATAGCTATCATGATGCTTATATTTATAATGAGTGCTTTAGTAGCATGGAGACCTGAGACTGAAAGATGCAAAACATAAGAGAAAATCCCAAAAGTGTATTTGAGTTGTGCAGCAAAATCAGATCACAATTATATTAATTCATCTACATGCAGAGATCCCAGAGCTGAACCAAACCATCACATTCATGCCTTCCTTTATAGTGGACCAATTACTTTATCCCCAATATATTCAATGAGGTTCTGGGCCAGATTCTCAGCTGGTGTAAATCAGCATAGCTCAATTGATTTGAATTGAACTATGCTGATTTACACCAGCGAAGGAGCTGCTCTGGAGTCTCTGGCTATGGCTATGTTAGACAGCTTACAACAGCAGAGCTGTACCACTGTATTCTCTGTGTAGCCACTCTAAATTGACAGGCAAGAGCTCTCCCATTGGCTTAATTACTCCAGCCCCCACGAGCGGCAGCAGCCATGGCTCCTGCCGACTTAGTGCTTAGTCCACACTAGTGCTTATGTCAGCAAAAATTATGTCATAGAGTGTGGGGGAGGCTTATTCACACCCCTGAGTGACGTAACTTATGTTGATTTAAGCTGTAGTTTAGCCATTCCCTTTCTCCAGCAAGTATGTTCACTGATGGCTGCCATCATCCTCCCACTTTCTCCATTCCTACTTTCCTTATGCACTGAAACAGAGGCTTTGGCTACACTACAGAGCTCACAACAGCCCACTGTATCACCTGGCGGCAGATAAAGGAGAGGCTGAAGGCAACAATGTTCTTCATGATGAAGACAATTACAGAGTTTTAAAATTCAACTAATAAGTTTACAATTGGTGATGCAACTTGCTGCACTAGTCCAAGCCAACAGTAAAGAAGCAGTATAGTCCAGAAGAGGTGCACTGAAGATTCTTACTCAATAAGCTCCAAAGACTGATTTACGTGGAGCATGTATTCACTGTCCTGGTTGGAGAGTACTAGCTGCCAGATACACAATGCACTCCTCTGCTGGGAGCAATTAGTGACAGAGGCATAAATTGTAGCAATGACAAATTACCTGTGCTGTGGTTGGAGGTAAGTTCCCACTGAAGCACTAGCCATCTACATGTGGATATCACAGAGCTGACGGGAAATAAGGTGTAAAGAAGGAGGAAAAAAAGACTGTGATATAAGCAAGTCTCCTTTATTCCATGGTGATCTAGCTCAGGCAGTGCTTCATTTGTGCCAGGCCTTGCCGAGCTGAGCCCTGGCACCTCTCAGCTTGGCAGTTCATAGCCCCAGCACCTCATGGCTTGCCGCGTCAGTTATGAAAGTAAACAAAATTGCTTGAGCCCAGCATCAAATTGCTTGAGCTCCAGCTCTTCCTTCATTACAAATTAAGCACCGATCTCAAGGGACTAATGGGTGAAGACATGCTACTTGCTGAATAATTCAGTAGACATTCGTTGGCAATATTGCACTGTATAAATTACTATTATTTTCACTCTTGCTGTTTGAACTAACTCACAAAAGTTTCAGATCAATTTGTTTGGTGTGAAAGTGTTTCTGGCCAGTGGAAGCATCAAATCTTTTTTTAACGTGTTGGCATAATATGTTAAGTAGAGCTGACTGGAAATTGGAATTTCCATCCAATGAGAATTTGATATCTCAAAATTTGTTTTCATCTGAAATTGGGACAAAGTTGAAATATCAAAATTTTTCATGGAATGAAAAAAAAAAGATTCCACAATTTTCAAAGGTTTTGTTTCAGGTTGATTTGAAATTAAACTTTATCCACCTGAGCCAGCGTGGCATCTCCATTGGTTTCCTTCTATGTTTTCTCAAAGGTATGCTGCATTGTGATGTCTAACTTTGGACAGTCATTTCATAACTTAAACTTATGCAACTTAATTAATATTTGGGATGGTTAGGAATTGTTCATTGACATTTCTTTTTGGATGAAAATTGTGGTTTCTGTACAATGGATGTTTTCGGCAGGCACATCTCCCAAGAAACCCCTCATTCTCAAAGCCCAGGAACGGCTTCAGGAAACATTCACATCTCCAGACTTCATCTGTCCAGAGTAGAGTTTAAGAAGGTTGTGGTAGATCAAAGATTGGTTTGGAGGGCTGCAATTGTGTCTGTCTCCTTCCATCTTCTCCCTGCCCACCATGCACCATCAGAGTAGTCGTATACAATCTTACCTTATGTGAGGAGAGAAATCATAGCCCCACTTCTATGTGGAGAAGGAGCAGTTGCAAAGTACATTGGAATGGCTGGATCATTTGACCTAACCTTTTCAGGGGCATCATTTGCAGTTTGGCTAATCGAATAGCAATTTAACCCTTTCTGGAACAACATTGCTGTTTTGTTTTTCAATAGTAGTCTGTTGGAGGGCTGGCAACTATAAACACAGATTTGTTATAAATTTACCATTATATTTTAACAGAGCAAAAAATGATTTCAACCGTGACATATTTATGGGCACAGGGTTCTATATTATTGCATCTAACTTGTCTACAGGGGAATGATTACCGTCTGCATCTACACAGTGATACAAAGACATTACCTGACTGCAAAAAAAGTGACGTTTAGAGTGCCATAACCTCAGGCCATTCTTTGGCAGGCATTCTAATAATGCAGGTGCTCTTGGTCAGTTTTCCCACTGATTAAAATGTCATCTAAGGTGACAAATGAAATTTCTAGACCTCACATGATTTGATCCATTAATCTCCAATTTAATTCAATGGCAGAAACCTTAGCTTAAAGGGACCAGATGCAATGCGGCTTATTGTGTAATAATTAATGGTCACATAGGATTTTGAATGGTTAACTAACATAATCTGTTGATGAATTTGTGTTTTTAAATAAAAATTGCAAAGAGAGCTAAAATAAATCTGAGAATTTAGTATTAAGCCACATCTAAACATGGATTATTGGTTGTGTTATAATAGCTACACAAAATAAGATTGATCCACGTGGTGTAATTTTTTGCAGAAATAGTGTGGAATTGTGGTTTGTAAATCTATACCTGGAAAATTATGTTGGTGGTAATGGGTCGACAGCCACCTCTGAAGCTGTGTCATTCCCTATATCATATTCCATGGCAGGTGTCCAGAATCTGAGTTCAAGGTAGTGCTTGTTGTATGTACTTTACCAACCCCCTGTGTAGTCTGCTCATGTGTATCCTGCTGATGGTGAGCCAGCCAGGGATCTGGGAGAGTAAGGAGGAAGGCAGCATAGCAGCACAAAATCTAAATGTTGGATGAATCTGGCTCTCCAGGAAAGCCCTGTGGACCTTTGGAGATCCATGGGGCTTGTGAGCTGAACATATTGCCCATTCACAGGACTAGCAAATGCTCCCCCTGACCCAGACAGAATGATCTGGGAGAAAACTCAGTGAAGGAAATTTGAAGTGTGCTGCTCCTCCTTAGCCTGCCCAGTAGAACTTTCTATAGGTTGAGTTGGCCTAGTTCATAATTCCCCACAGTCTCTAGGCTGGTATTCTCAAAGGTGCCTGTGGGAGTTAGGCTCCTTTGAAAATCTCAATCCAAGTTTCTATACTTGCTAGTCTGCACTGTATTTTTATCATTTAGTACATGAAATACCATCTTGGTTTTAAGGAACTTTGTTACCATTTCAGCAGCTTTTCATTTAAATTATGTCTTTAATTAACCTGAGTTCATTCATTTCTGAACATTCCCTTCAGGATCAAGCACATTGCAAATGAGAGACCAGTTCAGCCTCATTTTCTCAACTCATTTTCTGCTTACATAGCAGAGACTGTCCATTGTCCTTTGTAACCAACTGTTCTAGGTTTGAGGGTTTACTTTTAAAAGCCACTTTCACAACAGCTGTATCTAACAATTCCAAAGTGATTATGAACTGGCTTTATGCACCTATCCTTAACCCATGTTAATGGATTTTTAACAGTGGGAACATTTCCCTAAACAGCCAGTCACTTACATATTTCTTTGTTCTGCTATAAGACACTGGATGAGCTTCCTACTCCTTTCAATAACAAGGTCAAGTACAATTTTACAGCATTTGCCAAGTGTGCAATTATCTCCGGCGCTGTGCAATGTCAGCACCACCCAAACCTTATAGCTCACTGTGACCTACCCCACTTGGAGAACCCTCTCCTTGAAATCCTCCAGGTCCCTTTTCTGAACTCACCAGTAATGACTTGTGACCCACCCTTCTCTCTACTGCTAATTATTCTCTGAAACTATCTAGCTGGTCTTCATATCTGAATGCAGGGTACCTAGCAGACTGCTGGTGCTATGCATGTAACAAAACTCCTTTAGATCCCTTAATGATGAACATCCTTGACCTCCCTGGTTTCCAGACGTTACCATCCCAGAAATATTTTGCAGATTATGAAAACCTGCTGGATTTTGCACAAAACCCCACAAAAGCTAAGATAAACTCTCATTTCGGGGGAATGTTTGTGTATTTAAAAATTTTAACTGTTTCTACTGCAGTTAAATTTAAACAAGAAATTCCTGGAAACATTTCTGTTGTTCTTAAGTTTAATACAAGTGGATCTTTACTAGGCTTAAATTTGGAACCAGATTTGACCTGATTATAAAGTTCTTACTCATTTCTCAGTAACACAGCTCTCTTCAATCTGAAATACGTTGCACAGCATTGTATTGATTCACTATGGGCTATTACTAAAATGAAACTATCTTATAGTCCCTTTATCTTGCAACTTATCATAATACATTATAGGGACCCTTCTGCTCCAATGTCTGTCTTTCCTCAAGAAACCAGTTCTCTATTGAAACAGGAGGATTATTAGCTTTCAAGTACTTATCATGGGGTTTCAAGAGGGACCTAAAAATAGTCTATTCTGATAACAGCTTCATTTGACAAATGTCAGGCTCTTCTAATGCGTCCCTTTGTAAGGCACAGGGCAAGCCAACATTTTCCCAGTTGTCAAGGAACACTCTAAACTGAAACACAATAGAATAAAACCTGACAGTGAACCACTGCTGCATCTATGTGCTGGTTATATAAGGTAACATCAGAAAATGAGTGTTTTTCAGATTAACTTTAATGTCAAGCCTGGTAGTATGAATATAATTATGGCTGATATTTTTATGCTGCAGATTGACAGACAGTTAGCAATAAATGCCTCATCTCCTGCAGAAAACGAGCAGACTTTCAGTAACCGAAAGAAGAAGAGTTTTTCCAATGTGAAGTATTTGTACAACTTTCATTCTTTCCATTTTTATTATTACTGCCTTGGAAACCCTCCATATCACTTTGTAGACTCTCGCTCTCTTCACCTCGCCTTTTTGGAGAGACTCTTGACTGTAGGTCTGCTTTCCATTATCTGACAATGCTTATGGCATTCATCCTCCAGCTGAGAAAGCAAGGCTTATGGTCTCCAGGGCAAATGGAGTCAATGAATCATTAAGCAGGAAGGGTGATTAGAGTGTTGCAGTGACTCCCCATTCAGCTGAACAGTGTAGTCAGGAGGGGTACACTGAAGATTTGGCCCCATGTAATTAACTCCACAATACACTTAATGTAGAGTGTGGTTCTTCAGCCACTTTCTGTGCAGGTCAGTGGATGGTACAGGAGTGCACCATGCCAGTAGGTGTTCAAGGAAGCAGACACAGTGGTCCAGATCCTTTGAAATTAGCCACCCAAATACCTTTGAGGATCTGAGCCAGTGTCTCTGGGAGTGCAGGGAAAGCATTGCCACTGGTGCTGTCTTTGAAAGAGCACAGCATGTTCTCTCTGCCCATCAAGATAAGTGGACAGAGGCCTTAGGGCCTGCATGCAGATGGGACTTTGATGACCTTGCTCCTTCCCTGCCTACCCTAGGGACTGTAGCACCATCTTCCCTGGTCTTTGCACTTTTTCAGAGTGCAGGAGAAATCTCCTTCCTCACACTCTAGTCTTCTCTCCTTTGCCTATTGTGACAAAGTTCCTCCTCTGCCTTGGTGAGTCCTGCGCTTATTGGTGGATTTGCTCACCTCAGAGATTCATGGCAGCATTCAGTTTGGCCACTTTTGCTAGTGGCTCAAACCTGCCATTCACTCAGCTAACCTCATCACTGGCCAGCATGGGAAAAGGGAGGAGAACAATCCTCGCAGTCTCTGCTGATCCACCCAGTGGGTTGGGGGACAGGCCAGGGACCTTCCCCTCTGGTGGGACCCACAGTCCAGGTCAATTCCTCCTGTATCAAATAGGGAGTTGGGGTGATAAGGGTAACCCAGACCCACCCTCTATTCCGGGTTCCAGCCCAGGGCCCTGTGGATCACAACTGTCTACAGTATTTCCTGTAACAGCTGCTGGACAGCCAGAACTCCCTGGGTTGCTTCCCCATGGCCTCCTGTCATAGCATTTCCTCTCAGATCTGAACCTTAGAGTTCAGAAAATGAGATTCTAGCACCTGAATCCTCTAAGCTTAATTACCAGCTTAGATCTGATAGCACTGACACCACCCAAAAATATAGTGTTTTGGGGCACTCTGTCCTCCCCAACCTTCCCTGGGGACCCCAAGAACTCAGATCCCTTGGGTTCTTAAAACAAGGAGAAATAAACCATTTCCCCCTCCCAGAATTTCCCTCCCTGGGCTATCCTGAGAGATACTGATCCAACCTCTTAAATCACCATATAGAGAAGCATCTCCCTTCTCTTCCACAAAGAGGCAAACAGATTCAAGGAAAACAGGGAGAGATTCTATCTCTCTCCCCTCCCGTCTCCCCCACCCGTCCTGGTGAGTTATCCCAATCCCCTGGAATAAAACAAGGGAAACGGGGGGAAAAAATCAATCAGGTTCTCTAAAAAGAAATCTTTTAATAAAAGAAAGGAAAAAGTAAAGAATTATCTCTGTAACTTCAAGATGTAAATATTACAGGGTCCTATAGCTTACAGACACCAGAAAGAGACTTTCCCCTCAGTAACAATACAAATCAACATATTACCAGCAACAACACATATAAAAGTTAACCAACCAGATCCACAATTGCAAATAGAGTAAAACAATCAAAAAGCCTAAACTGCCTGTTTTTACTTACTATTTGAAAAGAAACTTAGAGAGCCTGTAGTAATGTTGGGTCTCTGTCAGACCCTCCGAGAGAAGAACGCACAACGGACAAAGAACACACACGAAAGCTTCCCTCCACCCAAATTTAAAAGTATCTTGTCTTCTGATTGGTCTTCTGGTCAGGTGACCAGTTCCCTGCTTTGTAACCCTTTACAGGTAGAAGAGACATTAACCCTTAACAATCTGTTTTTGACACCTCCTCCCAACACCTTCTTTATCCTCACCTCAAGACCTTCCTTCTGGTGCCTGATGATGCTTGTACTCCTCAGTCCTCCAGCAGTACACCTTGTTACTCTCATTTCCTTGCACATGCCTCACTAACTGAAGTGAGGTCCTTTTTAAACCAGGTGCCCTGATTAGCCTGCCTGTCCTAATTGATTCTAGTAGCTTCTTGATCGTTCTGGAACAGCCCATTATCTTGCTCAGGGAAAAGGGACCTGCTTAATCTGGAGCAAATGTAGCTTCCTTCGATCACTCTCCTGTAGCCATCTGGCCTGGAGGTCGTCGTCTTTCTGGCATTGGAGACCGCTGCCCAGGACGCGGTGGAGAAGGGCCTGGCAGTGGGGGGCGTGTTCATCCCCCTGGAGCTGCTGGAGGACCTGAGTAGTCTTAACCTCCGTCCCTCCCTTCCTTCCCAATGCCGCCCTGCTACCCGTCATCTCTGCCCTGGGGAAACTTCTCTCTGTTGTCAGCCCTCTCCCACTGGGCTACAAAGACCCCGCCCTCTGTCACATCCTCTTGTTCCGTCAGCAGGTGCAGCCAGGACCGGCGCTAGTATTTTTAGCGCCCTAGGCGCACGGCCATTTCGCCGCCCCGCGCGCTGGTCCCACGGCTCCGGTGGACCTGCTGCAGTCGTGCTTGCACAGAGGGTCAGCTGGTCTGCGGCTCCGGTAGAGCTGCCACAGCCGTGCCTGTGGCAGCTCCACTGGAGCCGCGGGACCAGGGAACCCTCCGCAAGCACTACTGCAGCAGGTCCACCAGAGTCGTCTGCCGTGCCCCCTGGCAAAATGCCTCCCCCCCATAATCCTGGAGCCCTAGGCGATTGCCTAGGCTGCCTAAATGGAAGCGCCAGACGTGTGTGACAGAGAGGCACTGAAGGGGTCCTTCCTGATCCCCTACCAGGAGGCCCGCTACCGAGTGCATTACTGTATGGGGGAGGCCCGGTGCTATCTCTGCCAGGCAATGGGGCACATCTGGAGGGACTGCCCCTTGGCCCGTCATGGATGAGTGTCCAGGATCCCCAAGCCCCAGCAGGGCACTGGCCCCATCATCGCCAGGCCCCCAGGCTCCCCGGTGTCTGGAGCCACCCCTCCTCCTCTCCAGCCCACCACTGATCCTGCTTGGGTGCTGGGGGCACCTCCCCCAGCGCACCCAGATGAGCAGGAGGGCTCTGCCTCCACTGCGTGCACTCTGGCAGGGCCTGTGGAAGAGGGTGGGGTGGGGGTATTGCTGGGCATGGGAGAGGGCCCATCCCAGTGGGAATCTTTTCTCCCTTGGACCACCCCACTGCTACCTCCTCATGTCCCCGTGCCATTGCCCTTGCCCCCCACCCAACTCCTGCTGGCCAGCCCACAGATGATGCCGTGGAGGGCTGGGTCCGAGTACAGGGGAAGCAGGGCAAGTGGAAGGCTCAAGCTCCACTCCTTCAATCTGATGCAGAGGCCCCCCAAAAGACCAGGAAGGGGGCTACTGACACTGAGCCTTCTGCCTTGCCCCCAGGTGAATCTCCCCTGCTGGAACCAGCTGGGGACAATGTGGCAGCAATGGAGGGTAGCCCTGTCCCTCCTCCAGAGACCCTCTTCGAGGATACCTCCAATGGAGCCCCTCCTTCCCCCTTGTTACTTAAGGCCCCCACAAGCCCCAAGGCAAGCGTCGTTTTGGGTGCTGGTGAAGAGGTCCCTGGGGTGATGAGTGGTGATTTCCTCATCATCTTTGAGGAGATCGAGGCCCTGGGTCTGACCCCAGTCACCCAAGGGGAGGCGACCTTCTGCCAGTGGGCCTCGATCTGGGTGCTACCACCTCCAAGGAACTCCTGGTCTCTTCCACCAGCCCAGTCGCAGATAGCACCCTGCTAACGGCCTATTGAGGCAATGGCCAGTGCCACGCAGCTGGGACCTGAGTCACCAGGGGCATCCCTCGCTGCTGCCACGGGATGTTAGATGGGATGGGATTTGAGTTACTACAGTGACCCCGCCCCTTCATATGCTGCAAGAAGAGCTGCAGGAATTTCTTGAAGAAGTGAGTGGATCCCTCCAGCGTTGAGGGGATTTTCATCAAATCCTCTGTGCCGTAAGGGCCCTCTTGGGGAAGGGTACAGGGACTGTGAGGCAGGCTGCTTCGGCCTACCAGCGGGTCCACAGCTTCCATGACTCTTTGCTCCTACGGGGTAGCTCACTGTTTGCTGCACAGCCCAGCGGGGGCCATGAGCATTCCTGCCAGTGAGGATCCCCCCGAGCCTTCCTCATGGCACCCATCATCTTTGCAATATTAAATACCTGGGGCTGTAGGATGGATCTCTGCAGGATCCAGGTGCTCTCTTTCCTTCACGGGGGTGGGAAGGGAACTCTGTGGTTTTCCTGCAGGAGACTATAAGGATCCAGCCGTCGAAGCTACCTGGTGGCTGGAGTGAGGGGACAGGGTTTATTTTAGCCACCTCACCACCACTTCGTCTGGGGTGGCCACCCTGTTCTCCCCCGACCTATGGCCTGACGTGCTGGGGGTCGCCGAGGCTGTGTCAGGCCACCTGCTGCACCTCTGAGTCTGCATGGAGGGGATAATAGTCAACCCTGTCAATGTTTACACCCTCACATCGGGCTTGGAGCAGCTTCACTTTTATCAGCAGGCTTCCACCTTCCGCGGCTCCTTGGATCCTCGCGAGTGCCTGGTCTTGGGCGGGGATTTTAACACCACTCTCGATGAGTGGGACCACTTGGGGACTGAGCAGTGCCTGGGCATCCTCAGGGAGATTGACCACCATCCGGACGATGTCTCAATGTTCACCTTTGTCCAGGTGGAGGCACATCAGTCACGCCACTCCGAATTGGACCGCATTTACTTCTCACGCCGTCACCTTTCACAGGCCCACTCCTGCAGCATCTGGCTGGCCCCGTTCTCAGATCACCACCTAGCCACCATGATGGCCTCTCTCTGCACAGAAAGGCCAGGGCCAGCCTACTGGCACTTTAATAACAGCTTGTTGTAGGATGTGGGCTTCGTGGCGGCCTTCTGGGAGTTCTGGATGACCTGGCAAGGGCAGAGGCACTCCTTTCCCTTGGTATGGCAGTGATGGGACCTGGGGAAGGTGCGCACCTGGCTCTTTTGCCACAGCTACACATGGGGCGCCAGCCAACAGAGGGATGCAGCGGTAGAGTGGTTAGAATAGGAGGTTTTAGAAATGGAGAGGCATCTGTCTGACAGCCCCGAGGATCCATCCCTCTGCAGAGCATGCAGGGAGAAGCAGGAAGAGCTCCAGGCCCTCAAGGACCGTAGGGCCCAGGGTTCGTTTGTCCAGTCCTGCATCTGTCTCCTTCGAGAGATTGATCGTGGCTCCCACTTCTTCTACATCCTGGAGAAAAGGCGGGGGGCCAAGAAGCACATCACCTGCCTCCACATCACCTGTGTGGAAGGACCAGGGCCTTCTATGTAGGCATTTTCTCCTTGGATCCGACCAATCCTTATGCTTGCAGAGTGCTCTGGGATGGACTCCCGACAGTCAGCGTGGGCAACTGAGACCGGCTAGAGCTGCCTCTCACTCTGGCCAAGTTCTCAGAAGCCCTCCACAGCATGCTCATAATAAATCCCCGAGCATGGATGGGCTGATCGTGGAGTTCTACCACGTGTTCTGGGATGTCCTCAGCCCAGACCTTGTCACCATCTGGGCCGAGTCCTTGCAAAGCGGGGTTCTCCCCCTGTCATGCAAGTGAGCTGTGCTCGCCTTGCTTCTGAAGAAGGGAGTCTCCATGACCTTTGGAATTGGCGTCCCATCTCACTCGTCAGCACAGACCAATAAAGTCATAGCAAAGGCCACATCTCTGTGGCTGGCGTCTGTGCTGGTGGACGTGGTTCACCCTGACCAGACCTACACCATCTCAGGCCATACCATCTCTGATAATCTGTATTTGGTCCAGGATCTCTTGGAGCTCAGGTATAGGGATAGTCTGTCATTCGCCCTTCTGTCACTGGATCAGGAGAAGGCATTGGACAGGATGGACTACAGGTATCTCCTGGGCATTCTACGAGCATTTAGCTTTGTACCCCAGTTTGTGGGCTTTCTCCAGGTGCTGTACGCCTCCGCGAAGTGTCTGGTCAGGCTCAACTGGACCCTGACTGAGCCGGTCAGCTTTGGGTGTGGAGTACAGCAGGGGTGCCCCCTCTTGGACCAGTTGTATGCTCTGGCAATCGAGCCCTTCCTCTGTCTCCTCAGCCGGAGGCTGACGGGGTTGATGCTGTGAGAGCCAGAGCTGCAGCTGGTCATGTTAGCGTACACCGATGACATGGTCCTCATGGTCCAGGACCTGGGCAACTTGGTGAGGGTGAAGGCCTGCCAGGCCATCTACTCAGCAGCCTTCTCTGCTCGGATCAACTGGGTCAAGAGCTTTGGCCTGGTGGTCTGGGTCAAGTGGCAGGCGAGCTCCCTCTCACCCGCGCTTCAGGCCATCTGGTGGAGCGCAAGTCCGCTGCTCTATCTCGGCGTTTATCTTCCTGCCACGCATCAGTCTCTGCTGGAGAACTGGCAAGGTTTAGAGGGCAAGGTGGTAGAGCAGCTCCGGAAATGGACAGGATTACTTCAGTGCCTCTTCCTCTGAGGGAGGGCACTGGTGCTCAGTCAGCTAGCCCTGTCCATGCTCTGGCACCAGCTCAGCACCCCGGTCCCGGCCCTGGGCTTCCTGGCCAACCTCCGGAGGTCGATTCTGGAGTTCTTCTGGATAGGACTGCACTGGATCTCTGCAGGGGTCCTCCACCTGCCCCTAGTGTGCCTGTGCACTCAGGTCCATGTCTTCTGCCTCCAGGCTCTGCAGAGGCTCCTGTATGGTGCAGGTAGTCCGGCATGGAGAGTACTGATGCATGCCTTCCTGCACTGCTTCCGAGGGCTCTGATACGACCAGCAGCTCCTTTATCTCCATCGCAGAGGTCTTCCGTGAGACCTCTCCGGGTTGCCAGTAGTCTATCAAGACCTCCTCCGGACCTGGAAACTGCTCTCGGTGACCAGGTCCGTGGCGGCCACCGAGGGGGCAGATCTCCTTGCAGAGCCCCTGATATACACAACCACCAGCTCTGTGTGCAGGTGGTGAAGTCCCCCTTGGTGCACCAGAGGTTGGTCCTGGCAGAAGTCACCAGAGTTGGAGTCCTCCTGGACTATGACCGGGGAGACTGGCTGACTGGCTTGGCGCATGGGGCTCTCCAGGCCTCGTACTCCCCAGTGTGTACTTCAGGAGGGGAGGGCCACTTTATGGCCTACTGCTTGGGTTTTCCTCGACGGGTCCTGAGAGAGGGCACATCCCATCCACCCTCCATCCCAGGCCCTCCGGATCTTTTCATCAGGCCCTGCCCTGTGGACCCAACTGGCCGTTCCACCCATTTACCATGAGCCAGCTGCACAAGTTGCAGCCCATTCGGTTCTGGTCCACACCATGAAAACATCTGTACATGGTCGTGCTACACACCTTTCACATCCTTACCCTCGCGTCCTGCCCCATCACAAAGTGGCGGGACCTCCTGTCACCTCTGGAAAGTGAGGAGCCCCGGTGGGGCAGCCTATATTCCACCCTGGTCCCAAGGCCTACCGGGGATGTCAGCTGGCGGCTCCTTCATGGAGCCATGAGCACGGGTGTGTACTTGGCACAGTTCACTCTCCTCCCAGACACCTGCCCCTTTTGCGGTATGAGGGAGCTCCTGGTGCACGTATACCTGGAGTGCACCAGGTTGCAGCCTCTATTCTGGCTCCTCTTGGATATACTATTGCATTTTTGGTTGCACTTTTCCCCTCACCTGTTCATCTATGCACTCTCCATCTGTGGCCCCACAAAGTCTCAGGACCTCCTTGTCAACCTCCTCCTATCCCTGGCCAAAATGGTCTTCTACAAAACCAGGGAGAGGAGGTTGGCCGACGGGGTTTTCTGGGACTGTGGGGCCTATTTCCACTCCTCAGTCCTTTCAGGGATCCGGGCAGAGTTCCTCTGGGCGGCGTCAACTGGCTCCCTTGATATCTTCGAGGAGCAGTGGGCACTATCTGGAGTTCTCTGCTTTGTGTTCCTGTGCAGTTCTCTTTGTTTAGCCCTGTGACCTCACTCCCGTTCCTGTTATCTCATTAGTTGTCCCTCGCAATTATTTGGAATCCCAACATGTGGATCCTCCCCTTAGGCTGTGGGGAGGTCCTATACAGTGGGCGGGCTCTGCCCGCCCACTTCCTGGATCTCAGTAGGACCACTCTCCTGTAGCCATCTGGCCTGACCTTATCACACTACCAATCCAGCAAAGGACATAATGAAGGCCCTAGTCTTCACCATTGTAATTTGGAAGTTTGAGTGGTATTCAAACTGGCATCTGTCTTTAACAGTGAAAATTATTAACCATTGGAACAACTCATCAAAGGTCATGGTGGAGTCTCCATAACTGACTATTTTTAAATCAAAATTGGATGTTTTTCTAAAAGCTATGGAATTATTTTGGTAATGTTCTATGGTCTATGTTATACAGGAGGTCATATTAGGTGATTGCATTGATCCCTTCTGGCCTTGGAACCTACAAATCTAAGAGAGAAACCACTAAGAGGCAATAAAACAGATGAGTCCTTCCCTGCTTCTCCTTCTCCTGTCCCTCTCCTCACCCTTCCCTCTCTTTTAATTTAGTTTATTACAGATTTGTTACGTTGACTGACTCATTCATTCCTTGAAGAAACTGAATCTACGTTTCTGGAGGCACCACCTCCTGATGGTCAGACCTGAGACATTAGATTCAGGGAGCTGTTTTAGGTCTGAAACCTGCTACAGGGAGAGGATAGAAGTCTCCCATCCCAAATTTCCTGATCTTCACCTGATCTTTTTAATAAGTCCTTCTCACAGGAAAGCAGCACCTGCATCAGCAGAGATATTGCCTCCATAAGTTTTTTCTTGGTGATCATGGAACCCTTTATTCCCCCAGGGCTTTTCTGGGGAAGAGACCTTTGATTCCAAAATACTAGTGGCACTAAAAAGAATCCTCTGGCTGCTCCTTCCTTCAGGTTCTCTAGTAACGTTGTATTTTAATATTTAACAATGAGGTGCTGGTACCATGTATATAGTGGGGGTGCTGAGAGCCATTGAACCAAACTGTAAACCCTGTATATAATGGAAACCACTTCAAGCCAGGGGGTGCAGCAGCACCCTTAGCACCCTTAGTTCCAATAGCTCTATGTGTGCTAGTACACTGTAACTCCCAAAGAATTCATTGGCCATACTTTCACAGAGACGTTCATCTAGCTCTAGCTAACATAAATTGCAATGCTTCTCAGGTCAACCTGGACAACCAATTAAAAAATAATTAGTGTAGTTCATAAGCACATTTGTATGTAATTAATCTAAGTAAATGCATGCTAGCTCCTAAGAATTATTAAATATTTTTGTTAAAACCTGCAATACAACAGTCATGCCATGTGCTCATTAAAGCTTCAAAATTGCTGACACTACCTTCCAGGCACCTGATATTTAAAATGCAGAGAGCAGTGATAGTCACTTCTATATGAATAGAGGCTTAGAAATGAAGAATAAGAGGATATCCCTGTGGGTTTGTAGCGCCAGTAATTACTGCAAGTCAGGAGAACTACTGAAGCCTGTTAAGAGGCTAGTTTATACTGCCCTCTTCTGTGCTTTATTGCAGCACAGATATGGATTTCTTTTTCTGCCTTTATACATACTGTTTACGGGGGAGTTTGGATTCCATGAATAATGAAACTGGATTTGGTTCTTCACAGACTACACATTTAAATCCCTATGCTGTAAGTAGGAATGAGTACTTTACACCTGTCAAATTTAATTGACTAATTTCTGCTAGGAAAGTCATGGTGAATAGTTTTCCTTCTCTTCTAATGTACATAAGAAAGGCCCTAGTAGGTCAGACCAAAGGTCCCTCTAGGCCAGTATCCTGTCTTCTGATGGTGGCCAATGCCAGGTGCCCCTGAGGGAATGAACAGAACAGGTAATCATCAAGTGATCTATCCCTTGTCACCCATTCCCAGCTTGGGAAGATGCTGACCTTTGGCTCAATATACTCTCATTAAAGTCCATAGTAATTTTGCCCCTGGCTTCAGTGGTAGCAGACACACTAGTTAAGAAGGTGCCTATGTCCCACCTCTTACTTGTGCTCAACCCACTAATTGGCCCCATCATGCACAATGCTGAGTGTCCTCAACTTAGACTGTTGCCAGTGGGAGTTGTGGACACTCAATATTCTGGTAGAAGGTATTTGGCACCTAGCAAGATCAGGCACTAGATATATATGACTTGCCTGTTAAATGCTGTTGGCTAACATGGTAATACCGCATCTCAAATCTCCTTCCAAAAGTATGACCAAGGCACTTTTCACAAATTTCTATCAATACAAATATGAATGTATGTAAGTCCTGTGGCCTGAAGCCTCTGAAAGAAGGAAGATTATTGAATGAGTTCTCTGATGGCATGTGCTGGAGAGCAAGGGGAGTCGAGTGAGCAAGGCAGCATCTCATTTGCACATTAACTGTAGGTAGTTTGGGGATGTTATGGCATAATTTGACTAAGTTTTATACTTGGGGCTGATATTTTTTTGAGATTACCCTGTTGGAAACCCACCTGGGCAAAGCCTGGATAATGACTGAATATGAGGTCACCCTGATGAAAATTGAGGTTTGCTGAGGTGGGGTAAGAGGCCCTTGAGGGTGCTAAAAGGTATGGGGAAAGCAACTGCACTATTTTGTCTTCTGGTTGGGAATAGCTTTCTTGGTGGGGGGACTTGGGTTTCTAAAGCCACTGATCTCCTTATATCTGAAGGAGCTGAGCTAAGAGCTGTAATTGCCTTAGGTTGACAGAGCTGATAAGAAATTCCAGTCCTCTGCTCAGTAGCAAGTAAGAAGTCAGAATCTAGCGGCTATTCTATTCACCAGAGCAAGGCACAGTTGGGGACCTGCTCCCAGCAAGCAGAGCAAAGTGGCAATTGAATTCACCAGCAGGACACAGTTTCTAGAAGGATTGCTTCAAAACGAGCAGCAGAGCCTTACGAGCAGCTGCATGCCCTACCGTGGAAGCAGAGGAATTCACAGCTATGTCAGCCTAGCAACTCTGGTGAGGCCTCCCTGTCCTAACTACTGAAATCACTATAGCAGGACAGTTGGCAGAGCCCCAGAGCTTCCTACGAAACAGGGACCCTGATTTTCCTGAACTCCTGGAACGACAAACTGTAAGTGAGGAAGTTGGGGATCCATGAACTGAGATGGGAGTCTGAGAGGCAGAAAAAACTGCACCAGCCATTCAGTGTCCAATTGTTTGAAACTGTAATTATGCACACTGAGGTAAAATGGTGGTGGAAAGTGTTAAATAGTAAATATTTGTCCCATTTCAATCTGGTCTTTCCCTTTTCTCCCCCTCACCCCCTGACCCCAGTAAAGTTCATTTGTTTAAACCTCTATGCTTGCAAGTGGGTACAGATTTGGCTGGCAAAGTCACTCAGAATGATTATAGGTTCCCAGATTACCAGGTGGGGGCTCAAGACAAAATGAAAGATAATCCCCTAAAATAATGACCCATCCCTTGTTTCTGCTGGTGTGTTGGCAGAAGGGTTCTGTGACGGATTGGATCACAGAAACCCCCTTGGGAACTGCCACCTGATGTGCTGGGACTACCTCTGAGCCCATTTTCCCTGCCAGTTTGGGATTTCAGTGCCCTGCCTGGTTGTGCTAGACATACTAGCCTGCTACACATCCGAACCACATCCTCCAAAAGCTAGAGGCTTAACTGAAAACAGCTTAAGAAATGCTCCTGTCTCCAACACCCAGATACCCAGTTCTCAATGGGATCCAAACCCCAAATAAATCTGTTTTACTCTGTATAAAGCTTATACAAGGTAAATTAATAAATTGTTCACCCTCTATAACACTGATAGAGAGAGATGCGCAGCATTTTCCTCCTCCAGGAATTAATTACTTGCTCTGGGTTAATAAGTAAAAAGTGACTTTATAAAATATAAAAAGTAGGATTTAAATGGTTCCAAGTAATAACAGACAGAACAAAGTGAGTTACCAAGCAAAATAAAATAAACAATGAAAGTCTAAGCCTAATACAGTAAGAAACTAAATGCAGGTAAATCTCATCCTCAGAGATTTCCAATAAGCTTCTATTACAGACTAGACTTCTTCCTAGTTTGGGTCCAGCAGTCATGCACACCCCTGTAGTTAATGTCCTTTGTTCCAGTTTCTTTCAGGCATCTCTTTGGGGTGGAGAGGCTATTTCTTGAGCCAGCTGAAGACAAAATGGAGGGATTTCCAGGGGCTTATATAGCTTCTCTCTTGTGGGGGGAAACCCCTCTCTCCCCCTGTGTAGAATCACAGCTACAAGATGGAGTTTTAGAGTCACATGGGCAAGTCACTTGTCCATGCATGACTCACTTCTCTGCCGTTGCCCACATGTTAGCCCGAACGTTCCCAGGAAACCTCAGATGTGGATTGGCATCTATTAAGATCCACTGTTAGCCAAGTATTTCCATTTACTTGAATAACCCTTTCACACTATGTTGATCAAATCTGCCTTAGGTGCTTTCTACAGCAAACACTTTAAATACAAGTATAGAGCCGACACTCATAACTTCAGATATAAAAATTATACATGCATATGAATAGGATGAATATGTTCAGTAGAACATAACCTTTGCAAAGATATGTTATATGACATATCTAGCATAAAACATATTCCAGTGATGTCATAGTTACACTCATAAGCATATTTCTATAAAGCATTATGGGGTGCAACTTCACAGGTTCCATGTATTTTTACCTGAAATATGCTGTATAAAGTACTGAGGTGTTACAAAGGCCACCGTCTAGTACATGGCAGACTCCTTACACCAATAAGAACAGCTTTGTATTGGAACAGAGCTAAGTGTTCAGAAAGCAAACAGTAGATTTCAGGATGGCATAGCTGGAAGTCAACCTGTGGAACTCTTTGCTAGAGGATGTTGTGAAGGCCAAGATTATAACAGGGTTCAGGAAAGAACTAGATAGGTTCATGGAGGACAGGCAGGAATGGTGTCTCTAGCCTGTGTTTGCCAGAAGCTGGGAATGGGTGACAGGGGTTGGGTCACTTGATGACTAACTGTTCTGGTCATTCCCTCTTGGGTACCAGGCATTGTCCACTGTTGGAAGACGGGAAACTGGGCTATATGGACCTTTGGTCTGACCCAGTATGGCCATTTTTATGTACTTAAGTCCTGTGTTTTGAGGCAGAGGGACTTGGTGAGTGGTGTGTCTGGGCCATCTGTTGTTTGTTCTCTGTAAGGAATGAGTGGCTAGACTGTGGGCCCCTGAACAGACCAGATGAGAGAGGTTTCTGGGCTGTATGGCTGGGACCTTCGCATCTTTAAACAGACTCAGTGTTCGACATCTGTGTAGCTAATTCCTCCCTGAGAGCAAGGAGGTAGAGCTGAGCAGCAAGTTTTAATACCTGTCAGTTACCAGGCAAACGTCTGAGCAAGTGAACCATGGCTGCCCAGAGGATTCAGGGAGTCTGGGGTCTTTAGGGGCAGAGGGCCCCCTCCACCGAATCACTGCCGAAGACCTGGCACTTCGGCGGCAGGTCCTGGGGCGGAAGGACCCCCTCCCACCGCCAAATTGCCGCCGAAGACCTGGATCATAAGAAGCTCCATGGACCCAGGCCCCACGAGAGTTTTCCAGGGCCCCTGGAGTGGGTGAAGAACCCCGTTCCAGGGGCCCCAAAAAACTCTTGTGGGGAGCCCTGTGGGGTCCGGATCCTGCCCCTCCCCCCTGGGCGGCCCTAAAGTGAACAGGAGTGATAAACGGCAGGTTCGGAGGGAGTTTAGAATGGGAGTGTAGTTCCTTTTGTTTTAGGTATGGCTTTACATCAGGTTGCAGTTAAGGATGAATACCTGCTGTAACCTGCCTTGAATGTACTATGTTTTCCTTTCTGCTGGAAGACAAAAGAGATTTCTGATGCATTAAATGCAATCTGGTTGCCATTCTGGAGGTCATCTGGAAGCACAAGTTTCAACACTGCACAGCATCCAAGAAAATGGAAACTTCTTGGATAACCACATCACCACAGACACCAGAAGGGAAAGGACCAGCAACTAGGGAACTGAAGAATCAGACTGGAAATTTGTGACCAGGAGAAGAAAGAGACCTAGGAAGCAGTCAGTCAACTCCATTAGAAATAATGAATCATTATCAGGTACTCAGTGAGTCAGTTACAAAGGAACCTGTCTCTGGAGGAACACAACAGAAGGCTACAGGTGCATACCTGATGGGTATGCTTGAGGTATGAAGCAACAGTGACCAAGAGAGGTTCTTCAACCATCTTAGGAAGACAAGCAACTGTCATTGATAACTCTATATTAAGAAGAGCGAACAGAGAATTCTGCAAGGAACACAAGGCTGTCTTCCCAGAGTGAAAATATGAGCTGTAACCATAAAATTGGATGGGATTACAAAGTCTTCTGTCAAATCGCCACCAGTGATGATACACATTGGAACCAACAACTCGGTAACACTTTGAACTATACCAGTTATAGAAGACTTCTGGGATCTTGGAAGGGAGCTGAATAAGACGAAATTCTAAGTGATGTTCTCAGGGATACTTCTGCCCCACAAGCCAGAGAAGGGAGAGAATACTGGAGATGAACCACTGGCTGTATCATTAGTGTGAAGCTGAGAGTTTTGGTTTTGTGGACCATTGGGCCACATTACAGAGAGAGAGAGGAAGTATGGCTAGCATATCAGGAAGGCTTATCTTCTTGGTTGCAAATGAGCTAGAGCAGCAAGGAGGGGATTAAACTAAAAACAGTGGGAGAGTGCTAAGAAGGCAAATGCAGTACAAACTAAAATTCAGCATATTGTGAACAACTTGAAGAGATGAAACATTTCCTCTCTTCACATTCTTTGTCACATTTACTTTATGTACCAACGTTTAGAGTGTGGGTAACAAGCAAGAAGAATTTGAAATTATCATTGAGAAGAAAATGGCATTGCTAAAACCTGGTGAGACACTTTGAATGACTGGAATGTTAAAATCACTGGCTACAATTTCTTTAGGAAGAATAGAGTAGGTAAAAGAGGTGTGTGTGGTGGGGGGGGTGGCACTCTACATTAAAGAGACCATTATTGGTGAAGATAACATTGATAATTCAGATCCACACTATCTTGAATGCATTTGGGCCAATGTATTAATTAACAAAGCTCAGGAGGGGTTACTGCTGTGGTTCTGTTTCAGACCACTCAATCAAATCAGAGAACGGGATGAGTTTTTCCTTAAGTACCTGTCTATACTGTGTGGAAAGAAACATTGTGTTGTCTGGGGGACTACAGTTTGGGAGACATGCTGAAGGTCTCATGCAGCCAGTAGCAAATGTTTAGTGTTTCTAAAATGTATAGATGGTAATTTTCTAACACAAAAGGTACTGAATCCAACACAAGGTAACTGTATTTTGGACCTTACTGTGACAGATAAATATGAATCAATCACTGACCTGGAAGTTGGTAGTTGCCTAAGATCCTTATCTTCAAGGTGCTTCATGGCCTGGGCCTAGGATATCTAAAACACTGATGAAGATCGTGGTTGAAAACTTTGCTCTTCTAGCACGGTGGAGCTCTCTACAGTAAGAGTAAAGCTCCTCTGCGCTTGAGACAAAACTTTCTTGGGGGCCAGTTCAAGACTATGGCATAAACTCACACAGAGGACCGTTACACTCGTCACCACCTTCAACTCCAAGTGCAAGATGCATTTCTTTGACCTTGTCTTCTCTAATATGAATGAGTAGCATATATATTTTAATAACAAACATAAAACAAAAAACATGCCACAACAACAACAACAAAAAAACAACACACACACACACAGCCAGGGGAAAAAAATACGTGCCTACACAAAACGCACTTTTTCTCCCTCTTGGGAGAGGATGAGAATGCAACCAACATGTGACTGATGTTGGTCATGTTGTTTAAGGCCCTGCTGAAAGCTGCTCAGATATTACGGTGATGAGCACAGTATAAGAACCTAGCAAGAATTCTATTCTATATATCTACCATTTCTATTCAGCAGCTGAACGAGCTACTGTAACTCTATCCCAGAAGGATAAACTCTGCCTCTGGGCTTCCCGACAGGTAGAAAGAGTTCCTTGAACTTCTGCTTCAATTCCTCTATGTAGCTGTCTCATTTCAGCCATCACTACAGTTGCAATTAATGATTTTGGTTTCAAGGAGTGTGATCCCAATTACAATACAAATCTCACCAACAAAGAGCTAGATTTTTGTACTGTCTGTTTTACACCATCCCTAAATAAAGATTGACTACTAATAACCCCTAATGCAGCACTGATGCATTTATTTTCATTTCCAAATCAAGACAAAACATAATGTTGTGGTCCAGATAGTGACAGGTTGGCCTAAGCTTGATGTGGAACCAGTGTCATAGAGCAATGTTTCCCAAACATGGGTTGCTGCTTGTGTAGGGAAAGCCCCTGGTAGGCTGGACTGGTTTGTTTACCTTCCACATCCACAGGTTCGGCTGATCGCGTCTCCCACTGGCCACGGTTTGCTGCTCCAGGACAATGGGAGCTGTTGGAAGCGGTGGCCAATACTTCCCTCAGCCTGCGCCGCTTCCAACAGCTCCCATTGGCCTGGAGCAGCAAACCACGGCCAGTGAGATCCGCGATCGGCCAGACTTGCAGACGTAGCAGGTAAACAAACCGGCCTGGTCCGCCAGGGGCTTTCCCTACACAAGCAGCATCCCAGGTTTGGGGAAACACTCATATAGTATTTGATTTTAAGGTCGGATGGCACCATTAAAATCATCTTGTCTGACCTCCTGCATAACAAAAGTCGTAGAACCTCATCCAGTAATTTCTACATCAGGGTCAGTAATACAGCTAGGGAATAACATTTTTATTTATTTATTTACAGGCAATTTCAAAAAGTGGGGGGAAATCATTTTGAGTCAGACTGAAAATAAAAGTGTTTGGAGAACCAAAAAGGCAAAAAAAAAATAATTTCAGGTCTAATGAAACATGTCTGACTCAAAAAAAAAGTGCTTCTTTATTATTTCAAGTATTTTTTTTTAAATTAATTTAAAAAATAAAATTAAAGGATATTTCAAAACAAAAAGTTGTTCCAAATCAAAAGATCAAAACATTTCATTTTGAAAATGTCAAAACAAACCATTCTGATTTTGTTCAGATTTATTTTCTAAATGAACATTTCAGTGAAAGCAACACTAATTCTTGCCATGTTTCAATATCCCTGAATCTGTATTTTTTTGGACAAAAAAATTTGTCATTTGAAAGATATCAAATCTTTATTTAAAAACCTGAAATGATGGAAAATCTGCACATCCCTTGGGAATCATTTCTAATGGTTAATTACAATCCCTCTTAAAAATATAGACCTTATTTTCAGTCTAAATAAGTTTTAACCTTCAGCCATTGGAACTTAGTTTTAATATTGTTGTTGCATTGTTTAAGGAGCTCTCTAGTAATAGATGTCCTCTCTCATATAAGAACTTGTTGTTTGTGATGAAATTGCCACTTAACCTTCTCTTCAGTAAGCTAAATAGATTGAGATTTTTAAATCTCTCACTGTGAGGCATGTGTTCCAGTACTCAAATAACTGTTGTATTTCTTTTTCTGAAACTTCTCCAATTTTTCTACCCCTTTTTAAAAATATGAACCCCAAAACAGGATATATTATGGCAGTACTTGTCTTTCCAATGCCTATACAGAGTCAATATCACCGCCCAACTCCTTTTCAGTCCTCCTCAGTTTATACATCCAAGGATCATATTAGCTCTTGGATATAAAACCAAACACTATCAAGTCTCAGTGTTCTTGGCAAGATCCAGAGCTCTCCCAGCACATGGAAGAATGAGTATGCTTCCTCATCCGTTTGAATGGTGCAGCATACTTTCCCTTGTGTGCTCCCACAGCTCTTCTGGTGAGTGTGGGAGTGGACCATGGCCTGATGTCCTCCTTATATGGTTTTTTTCACTCCTTGGGGCAATAGGAAAAGGAAATCTGTGTATTCTCAAGAACTCAGGAACTGACTGTGATTGTCTCTAGCTCTTGGGCAGGGGTTATGTAAGTGGTGGATAGGAGAGGAAAGATATTTTTGTGTTCCTCACCACTGCACACCTAGACAAGAGCCAAGGACAATCTAGCCCTATAGATGTTGCAACAGTGCATATCAGTCATCATCTGTTAAGGCAGTCATGGAGTTAAATAGTTACTGAATCATATATAAAAGGAATTACTGATATATGAGTCTAACCCAATGCCTATTGACATCAGTGGAAGTCTTTCCATTGACTTCAGTGAGCATAAGACTGTGCCCTAAAACAATAGATTTTTGTTATATTTTAACAAATTGAATTTTAGTTCATTCAGAAGGAGATCAATAATGAACAGTTCCATTAATAATTACCAGGACTCTATACAAAATTTCATAAATTGTGTTGTGAGCTATATACAGCATGTGCTAGTTTTCTATAAACAAAGAAATTCACTCACTGTTTTCTAATAATAAGCATGTTTGGTAATTATCACTAGAACTATAAATTATTCATTACAATTTGAAAATCTCCCCATTTATGCCTCTGCTAAATTTGTCCCTGTCTTGTGATATCATAGCTACTTATTCAATGGAGATACCCTCTCCAGTAAAGAGACCTCTCTAACCTTATGAGTTCCCTTGCTATTCCAAGGTGAAAATGTTGCCGTTCCCTGTTGCCAATAAAGAGCAAGACTAAAAGCCAGCTATAATTTTCACTATCTACCACCAGTAAATTCAGACTGCTCCAAGACAGCACTGTTGCCAGTTCCTGCAATGTAGGTTTTCGGAAAGCCCCAAGACCTGGAGTCAAGTGATTACCTAAGATTCTCAGCTTTCATTACAAAAGTAAGTTTCTAGTCCCCATGCTTGTGAAGAAGAGCTTGAAAATGTGACCTGAGCATACACTGAAGCTTCAGAAACCAGAAGGTAAATTGAAAGAATCCAAATTGTATTTTTGTTTTTTAAAAAAAGCCCTTATTATTCGTAAGCTCATCTCATGATTTTATGAGGCCTGATGTATGATTTTTGAATGTTTGGGGCTGGCAGTACTGACACTGGACTACTGAAAGTGAAACCATAAGATAAAGAGCTATGTGAGATCTGACAGAGTTGTAATGCTGTTCTGAATGTGATTTACATTCCCCAATGTGAATGTGCACCAGAGCTTGGGTATATTAGAGATACTGTTGACAGATCACAGGACAGAGGTGAAGGAAATGAATTTTCAGAAAGCTAAGCTAAGTTTCTAAGCTGCTCATGTAAACCATCAATTGTGTGCCTACTGGGGCATGCAATTCCACTTGGACACAGTGTAAAATTTTCAGCAGGTAATGTGAAGGAGCAAAGGCACTTTTCCTAAAGAAAAGCACTTCAGCTACATGTCGGGGGGTGGGGGGAGCGGGAGGAGAGAGGTATACAGCTGCATTTTTAAAAATGGATACATTGAAATTTTGTTTTCAGTGCGTTCTAATATAAAACATATATTTGACATTTCTGAGTCTAGAGCTGGTGGCATCTGTCTTGATTCATTGCATGAAAAATAAGGCTTATATAATGTATATTATGACCAGCATGTGTGTCCCTTAAAATCAACCCACTTTTATTTTGGTGTCTAAATTTGACTTCCACCATCTTGGCCAACACACTGAGGATTCAACTGCGGAACCACCGGAGCTGAAAAGCATAAGTCTTTACAGCTTGAGCTAGAGAGCCAGTGTTTTAAGCTGAGAGCTGTAACTGAGCCTTATCACTTGGAGATCAGGCATGGAGGTGAAACTGTAACACACGCTGACCAGAGTGGGTCATATAAACATGGATTTAAATGCTTAACTTTGGGCACCAAAGTTTGGAAAATTTAGCCTGGGTATATCAACTCATGATTTACTCTACTCAGCTATTAGTAATATGGTTGAAGAACAAGATTTCAAAGATGGATGCCTAAGATTAGGCTCCTAAATCCATTTTTGGTACCTTATTTGAAGTGGCTTGATTTTCAGGGGTATTAAGTGACTCCACTTTCAACTGAATCTGCCTACACCCCTAAGGGGGAAACACTGTAAATATACACTGTGCTCTCTTCATCCTCCACCTCCCCCCACAACCTGTTTTGGGTAGCTAGTAAAGGATAGCCATCCCCTGTGTCAGACATGCCTTACCTCGTCTTCTCCTTTGTGCACCAGTGCAGGGGCTGATCACACGCTGTCCCTTTTTGAGTAACTCTAAGATTGCCTCTTTTAATTCCTCACTTGCAACTGTTTTAACCAGAACCCGGGGAGATAACAAAGTTTGCATGCATTTGGTGAACTAGTTTTAAAATCTTGGTTAATGCGCTAATCCAGCTTTTGTTCCCAGACCACATGTGAATGAATCCAAAGCATGAGTTTATGCTGTATCTGCAAATGACATTATAAAAAGCTCCATATCACTACTTCTTCATATCCTTCTCCTGGAGATTTGAACCTGTTACCTTCTATTCCCATGTCAGCTCTGGTCCTCCATCTACTTGAAGCTTTGATAAAAATACCAGAGTTTGGCCAAATTCCAGTGGGGGTACAAGTGGAGAGAAGGCTGATTTAGACCCCATATTACTTACCTACCAGTAGAGTGACCAGATAGCAAGCGTGAAAAATTGGAACGGGGGTGGGGGGCAATAGGCATCTATATAAGAAAAAGACCCAAATATTGGGACTGTACCTATAAAATCAGGACATCTGGTCACCCTACCTACCAGAGGAAGCTTGCTGAGGGCTGTGAATAAGAAATAAACCCATTGATATGGGAGATAAAGCTAATGAAAGATTTCAGATGAGGCTTTTCATACCTTACGTGTTCAAACACACTGCCTTTCTTAGATCAATCAAAATCTTACCCATATGCAGATTTCATGGAAATGAGATTTATTACACTCCATTTGGTTAGTTAAAAAATAGGAGGCATATATACAGTCATTTCTCCCCACAAGCTATAACACCTCCAGTGAAAGATGCGATAGCTACTATTTGTGATCCTTCCTTAATGCTTTTCCAGCTTGTCTCCAAAGAAATGCTATTAAAGGGATATTACCACATTTTAGGATACCTATGTAGTTTCCCACTCCTCAAAAGAAAAAAACCCTACTTGTTTTTGTCCTTTTGTTTTGAATATTGCTTCACATAGTTTTCTTCCCTTCCTGGCATTTTTAACATTCATCATTGTTGTTTGATTTTAAATGGGGAGTGTCTCTGTGTGTTCAGGAACTGTGTGAGTATAAAAGTATATAAATACCATTGCACTGCATGGACTCTTTCGGCAATAAGCCGCAGGTAATGAATCCCCCTGTGAGGAAAGGACAGGGGAAGAAATGTGTTTTCCTCCCTTATGTGTAAGTGATGGAAAATGGTGATTTATAACAATCAAATCAAATGTGCGTAGCTGTGGTGTTTAGATGTTGCTTATTATTAAAACTGGGAGCACCGGCTGTTGGGAGTCTGAAAGGACAGGAAACAGGAAGGATGGGGAAGAGTTGAGAAGGCAGAGTGAGAGTTACAGAGGGTGCAGCAGCAGCTTGGTAAAGAGGTTTCCACTTTAAAAATAAATTCCTGTTGAAGTTTATACGTTCCCTGCCTGGCTGATAAAACAGTAGCCTACTGAAGGCTGTTGTACTCACCAGAGTGATCATGCTTGATGACATCACATCAGGCATCATAGTGTGAAGTTCCCAGATCTGGCTCAATCCAGTGAATCCACAAATCTGAGCCTTGAATTATTTTGCATATTTCTATCATCTCCCCTCTTGTTCATTTCCTAACTAGTGTAAATAATCTCCTTTTTTTCAGTCTCTCTTCATATGAGATGTTTTCCATTTTGTCCACCTTTGAACCCCCTCTATTTCTGCCACTAACTTTCTGAGACGTGGTGACCAGTACATCACACATTATTCCAGATGAGCCTGTACTACTGACTTTTATAATGGCATTATACTATTTCCTATATTATTCTCCACTCCAACTCCTTAAGCATCCTAACATTTTGTTTACTGTTTGACTGAAGTCATACTCTCTTCATTGAACTGTACACAGTGATACCCAGTTGTTTTTTTTCCTGAGCTAATGAAATTAATTTAGAACCCTGTCGGGTGCATGTGTAGTTCAAATTATTCCCTCTAATTAACATTACTGTGCATCTGGCAACATTAAATTTAATCTACCATCACGTTGCCCATTCACTTCCATTGACTTCATTGGGGATTGAATCAGGAGGATTTAAGTGAGACTATATTAGGCACCAGCGCACTGGAGTGGGGATTCATCCCCAGTAAAGAGGAGTCAGTGTTTTAATCTCAGGTCTCCTTCATGTTTTCCAGTGAGTAAGGACATCTTTAAAACCCACCATGGGCTCTGTAAGCATCCACCGGTGGAGGCTGCAAGGGCATGCTTAGAAATTTTAGACAGCAAATGCAAAGTGGTGTGTATGACCGTTTGCGCACACAATGACAGAATGAATGGGGGATGGGACTTTGCTCACTACATCAGGAGCAAAGCGTTCCCCAAAACCTTGACCAGTATCTGGGCATACTGACAGGTAAATGAGTCATATGAGGATCTGACCATATTCTTTGCAGCTAGGACCAACCATGCACATGAAATTACTTTGTGTCAGTAACTATAGTGGTGACAGAAAATCACATAAGAATAAATACAACAGACATACATTTTATATGAGATGCAACACTGTTAAATACAGCATAGAGCAGGGTCCCAGAACCTCTTGTCAGAGCCCTCTCCTCTTGTTGAAAATCTTGTTTAGCCTTTATGGTTCACAGAAGAGCCCAAAGCTTTAAAATCTGATGAATATAAGTTTGGATAGCTTTGGAGATTGACGGATTTCCATGTTCCTCTTGAAATACACAAGCAACAACATGTAACACTATATCTGTCGGTGGGCTGTCAGCAGCAGGGATGGACCCTGGAACCTCTGGTTCAAGAAGCCTGAGCCACTACTACCACAGCTTGAGGCCACACCTCTTGGCTAGTCATAGCTTTGGTAGGCTCATCAGCATCTCTCTGTGGCCCAGCCAGGATGATCATACAGTGAATGGGGACATTTCAAACACGATGATTACTGTATATTTGTGATGTTATATATGTTATGTCCTCAGGTTGCTACCATGAAGAGTATTGTAAAAATGTTAGTGGTTCTTACTGCTAAAAACTAATGCCAGAGTTTTCAGCTACACAAATGGTACCGCATGAAATGGTAACCATGAAAAGCAAATTCACAATGAACCACACAGTGCCAGATTGGAATAAGAGCATTGCAAAGCTGATTTGTGGGCTGATGTTTTGTTTAATGTGGTTTCCATCAAACTGTTCATAAAATTCATGCCTGTAGCTATCCTCCATTCCTGTGTCCTTTGTACCTTCTTCTTGAAAATAACTTGTTCATTGAATTGCAGGAATGCAGAAAAATACTATCCAATCTACAGGAAACTGAGGGGTAATGTGTATAGATCACAGCAAATTCTCAACCAGTGGCAAAATGGTGCATTACACATCTGGATTACAACTCTTATTTGCATAGGTACCCATTGCAATTAACGGTGACACCTTCATATGTCTCTGAGACCTGGCTGGATGATGCTGAGGTCTAGTGTACATATGGCTCTTTTCAGCTGGAACAGGACAGCTGTGAAAATTCCATGTGGTGTTCAATGCACAAAGCGATTGGTGGCTGGGGTGAGGTTTATCTAAGCATCTGGATATTTCCAATACCTGTAACAAAGGGCCAAATTTATGTCCTTGCTGTTTTATAGGCCATCAGGTTCCATAGAAGAGGGTAGCATTCATGGCTAAATTCTCTGAACAAATGTCAATGCTGCTGCTGCTGAAATCCTCATAGAATATTCTTCTCAGGAATGTCAGCTTCACACCGACATTGGCGTGTGTCGACCTGTTAGTAATGAACTCATTGAGGTCTTGCCCTAAAAGTGAAGAACTTTCCTCTGCAGGGCTGGCCTTATGCTTGACCTTCTCTTTATTGTTTTGATTTGGATATTCTGTCACCCAGTTGAATAGTCTAACCATCACCATTAGACTGAGATTTTCAGTGGGGCCTAAGGGTGTTATGTTCTCAGTTTCCTTTGCAAGTTGGGCATCTCATATCCTTTGGCCCCTTTGCAAATCCCAGCCATAAAATTAGGGAACAGTCTGTAGCACCGCCAGAACTAATCTGTTATATGTGAGCAGATGAGTTATGTTTTGTCAGCTTTCTTGGTCAGCTTGGTGATGAATTGTCTCCAGCATCTTTATGCACCTTACATTTAAAAGATGAGAAAACATTAATGTCTTGTCTGTATAAAGTATGACGCTATAATATCATAAAGACTGGGATAGGAAGAGACCTCAGGAGGTCATCTAGTCCAACCCCCTGCTCAAAGCAGGACCAACACCAACTAAATCATCCTAGCCAGGGCTTTGTCCAGCCAGGCCTTAAAGGCATCTAAGGAAGGAGATTTCACCACCTCGCTAGGTAACCCGTTCCAGTGCTTCACTACCCTCCGAGTGAAATAGTTTTTCTTAATATCCAACCTAGACCTCCCATACTGCAACTTGAGACCATTACTCCTTGTTCTGTCATCTGCCACCACTGAGAACAGCCTATCTCCATCCTCTTTGGAACCCCCCCTTCAGGTAAAGGCTGCTATCAAATCCCCCCTCACTTTTCTCTTCTGCAGATTAAATAAACCCAGTTTCCTCAGCCTCTTGTCATAAATCATGTGCTCCAGACCCCTAATCATTTTTGTTGCCCTCCACTGGACTCTCTCCAATTTGTCCACATCCTTTCTGTATTGTGGGGCCCAAAACTGGACACAATAGTCCAGAGGTGGCCTCACCAGTGCCGAATAGAAGGGAATAATCACTTCCCTCAGTCTACTACCAACACTTCTACTAATGCAGCCCAATATGCCGTTAGCCTTCTTGGTAACATGGACACACTATTGACTCATATCCAGCTTCTCGTCCACTGTAATCCCCAGGTCCTTTTCTGCAGAACTTACTCTTAGCCAGTCAGTCTGTAGCCTGTAGCGGTGCCTGGGATTCTTCTGTCCTAAGTGCAGGACCATGCACTTGTCCTTGTTGAATCTCATCAGATTTCTTTTAGCCCAATCCTCCAATTTGTCTAGGTCACTCTGGACCCTATCCCTACCCTCCAGCATATCTACCTCCCACTCCAGTTTAGTGTCATCCTCAAACTTGCTGAGGGTGCAATCCATCCCATCATCTAGATCATTAATGAAGATGTTGAACAAAAACAGCTCCAGGACAGACCCCTGGGGCACTCCGCTTGATACTGGCTGCCAACTAGACATCGAGCTGGTGATCACTACCCATTGAGCCCAACAGTTTAGCCAGCTTTCTATCCATCTTATAGTCCATTCATCCAATCTCTACTTTTTTAACTTACTGGCAAGAATAATGTGGGAGACCGTATCAAAAGCTTTGCTAAAGTCAAGTTATATCACATCCACTGTTTTCCCCATATCCACAAAGCCAGTTATCTCATCATAGAAGGCAATCAGGTTGGTCAGGCATGACTTGCCCTGTTGAATTCATGTTGACTGTTCCTGATCACCTTCTTCTTCTACAAGTGCTTCAGAATGGATTCCTTGAGGACTTGTTCCATGATTTTTCCAGGGACTAAGGTGAGGCTGAGCGGTCTGTAGTTCCCCGAATTCTCTCTTTTTCCTTTTTTAAAGATGGGCACTATATTTGTTGTACCAATTATATTAGACCAGTAAAAACCAGCAGGATCTTATTAAAGGGGACAAGGCAAAGATGCCACATTTATTATGATAACAATTTGATTTATGACTAATAACTAATATCTTAATTCTTATACACACACATTATACCTAATACCTATACACACACACACACACATTCACATTATACCTAATACCTATACACACACACATACACACATTCACACACACACACCCACATTCATCAGGTGTTCTGCAGCTGCTGCATAGTTACCAGTCCTGAAGATAGCTTAAGTTCATGGCTTGATTTTGCAGCTTGGGTTCGTAGCTTGTGGCAGCTAACTGGCCAGGAAAGCTGGGCACAAGGCTGAGCTGGATCTCTGTTGGGCAGGCACCGATGTTCTTCCATGTTGGCAGCAGAATGTTACCCAGTCTCTCATCTCACCCTTCTTTTTTATAGGCTTTTAGTTTGGATTCAAAGTCTATAGGTCTTGCTGTGTCACACTGCCTCTGGGTTTAGATTGATCACTCATCAATTGCAGGCGTGACTTTCAGCCTTGAACCTGGCTTTGATCTTCCTTCTGTTGTTCTGTTGTCCTTTTCTTTTTAGGGTGGATGCTTCTTACTTTGTTTAGGGCTGTTGTCTAGGTCTTCAGCCGTTGGTATTTGAACTTTATCTCATCAGGACAGGCTGGGGCTGGAGGTTGATTCCATCTTCATACATACCTCATTCACACATCTAAACTAAACTAATAAGATTACAGCAGGGTTTGCAAAAATGAAGGTTGGAGGAAGCTTTTACAAAATGGAGTGAGTGTTTTAAAATGGGGTTTGAATTACAATATAGAACAGAAGTTACAGTATAGGCAAGTGTAGTGAATGGTGAACAGAAGTTACATTAATAAAGTGAACAATTGAAAACAATTTCATTTATCAGTTCTACATATTTGCCTTTTTCCAATTATCCAGGACCTCCCCCGATCACCACAAGTTTTCAGATATAACGGCCAATTGCTCTGCAATCACATCAGCCAACTCCCTCAGCACCTTCAAATGCATTAGATCTGGTCCCATGGACTTGTTCATGTCCAGCTTTTCTAAATAGTCCTTAACTTGTTCTTTCACCACTAAGGGCTACTCACCTCTCCCGCATACTGTGCTGCCCAGTGCAGCAGTCTGGGAATTGACCTTGTCTGTGAAGACTGAGGCAAAAAAAGCATTGAGCATTTCAGCTTTTTCCACATCATCTGTCACTAGGTTGCCTCCCCCTTTCAGTAAGCGTCCCACACTTTCCCTGACCACTTTCTTGTTGCTAACATACCTGTAGAAACCCTTCTTGTTACTCTTCACATCCCTTGCTAGCTGCAACTCCAATTGTGTTTTGGCCTTCCTGATTACACCCCTGCATGCTCAAGCAATATTTTTTACTCCTCTCTAGTCATCTGTCTAAGTTTCTACTTCTTGTAAGCTTCCTTTTGTGTTTAAGCTCACCAAAGATTTCTCTGTTAAGCCAAGCTGGTCGCCTGCTATATTTGCTTTCTTTTCTGCACATCGGGATGCTTTGTTCCTGTGCCCTTAATAAGGCTTCATTAAAATACAGCCAGCTCTCCTGATGCTGCCCATCAGTTCCCTGAGGGAGTCAAAGTCTGCTTTTCTGAAGTCCAGGATCCGTATACTGGAGTCCTCAGAGAAAACCTTGGTATTGCTGTTTACAGTAATTCCTTTCTTTGTGCTAAAGTTATTTACTTTGGAGCATGTATAATTTATATATAAAAAGTGCTTTTTATATGAGGGGAAAAATAAATATAAAATGTATTTTTAAAACTCACTGGTAACAAAGCTAGAGCACAATTATTTTCAAGTGCCGGAATCAGAGGCATGTTCAGCAAATGTATTGGCCTTTTTAATGTTCTGTGCTGTTCCTTACCCATGTTTTCAAGAACAGAACTGACCTCATAAACTTACTCTATGAAGAACAACATTTAACAGCCCAGGGGCCATTTAACTCTTTGTGATTTTTCAGAGAAGGATCTTAAATACCCATTCCCACAGTCTGATCAGGTACCAAGAATCATATAAAGGAGAATCAGACCTTAAAGGTGAATACAATTTCAGTGGAGCAGAGAAACTCTGGAAAGAAAGATTCAGTGTCTTCTTTGACATCTTCACCTATAGACTTTAAGGGTAATGGAGTTTTACCAGAGACTCGACAACCTCTGCAGCTCTAAAGTATGAAAAAGTCTTCTGTGGGAGCACCCAATGGGCAATCATGCTGCTGAAAATTGATCTCCATGCCATTGATCCACATCTGGTAAAAAATGAAGGATTGAACTAGATTCTTTGGAAACTGATATAGAAATGGTAAGTGCTGATAGTGGCACTGAAATTACCCATGATGGGTGTACATACCCCACACAAAGTCAGGCAGGGAAGTGGTTAATGCTCTGCAAAGAAAACCAAGCAGAGGGCTTGCTCTGCCCCAGCTAAGCTGCTCAGCCTGTCAGCTGGAAACAGAGGATGCAAAAGTCAGGATTTTCCCAGTAGAGCAGGGAATTTGGATGTCCCAATTTTTGGTGCCCAATTTCAGATACCGTAAAGGGGCTGGAATTTCTAAAAGTACTGAGGAGCCAACTTCTGAGAATCAGACCTCTTGAAGGTCACTCAAGCTGAATACCCAAAATCACTAGTCATTTTTTAAATCTAATCATAGTAGTATATTTTATTCCAATTGCACTAAAAACAATAAGAGGGACTGTGATGGGGTTTCCACTCCACACAAGACTTGAAGGGGTTAAGGTGGTCAGATGGGCCAATTAACTCACCAGGTTGCACCTGAGGGAGGAGTCAGGAAGCAGAGATTGATTAAATGAGGCTCAGCTGGGCAGGAACAGGAGTGGCCTGTATAAAGCCCAGAAGCTGAAAGTAGAAGGGGGCTGCAGGGACTCCCTGAGAAAAGGGAGTTTGGGTTGGCAAGCCCAGATAAGAGGGAGAGCCAGAAAGGCTCAGGGGAAAACCAGGACGGGATAAGATAGGACAGACTTTGACTGCTAATGAAAGGGTCTCTGAGTTGGAACCTGGAATAGAGAGGAAGTCTGGGTTCTCCTATCAGCCACTGCTGGGGAAGTTGCACAGACCACAGTGGAGAGTGGACTGGCTTGGACAGTTTCACCCTGAAAGACTTTGATACTCCGGGAAGGGCGGGGCATAGTGACCAGTCTGGAGGGCCAAGTCAAGAGGAGGAAGCCCCAGGACAAGAGAACCCCCTGCCCCAGCCCCAAGTCTCCTCCTGCACACTGAACCCCTCAGCCCCAGCCAAGAGCCCCCTCTTGCACCCCAAACTCCTCATACCTGGTCCAACCCAAGAGCCCGCACCCCCAGCTGGAGCCGTCACCTCCCTTCCCACCCCCTCCCACTGCCTGCATCCCAAAGCCCAGATGTTTTTTCTCCATTCATCCCTCTGTGAATAAATATTTCCCTTTCCTATATTCATTGTACTGTTCCAGGGTGTGTGTGTGTGTGTAAATATTTCCCTTTCCTATATTCATTGTACTATTCCAGGGTGGGTGAGTGGCTGGGTGGGTGTGTGTGTGTGTTCACTCTAGGGGTTTGGAACAGATGCCTCTGGGGTGGAAGAGACTTTCCCTGCTGCATTCCTGCATGCACCTTTTCTTGGCTGGAGCTGCCAGCAGAATAGACTCCATCTTGGCATTGAGGGCACTAAAGTTACACCTATTTTAGATGAGACTGTAAATAATAGTCACTATTACACAAAATCCTCACCCAGAGCCAAAATACAATAGCTAATTGAATTAAGAAATGGATTATGACTCCTAAAATAATTTGAATTGATTAATTGGATTAAAATAGATTGAATTGGCCATTTGGATTAAGGCATAATCAAACTTCTCCTTTGCCAAAGGATTTGAGTTCACAAGTTAAAGGGAAAAAAGATAAGGGACAAGAAATGTTTGTCAAAAAGGGCCTGGACTAGAACCCTTTTCCCCAGTCCAATTTAATGAAGCACACGTAATCTCTTTCCTAGTAGCTGAAATAACATTGTGTAATGGAAATGAGCTCAGCAACACCTCTGTAGTCATTATACAAGATAAAAATCCCTAGAAATCTGTTTAAATGTTAATAAATTGGAGGGGCACACTAAAAGGAGTAGCTAAACATTAAACACCTTACCAGCTATGCAAAGCTACCTTGTCTGTACTCCCTCCCATACTGGTTATTGATTTTTAAATTACATTGTCTTTTTATTACTTTTCTCTAAATCTGTCTCTGTAAGAACTGACACAAAATCTAATCAAACTGTAAGGAAACCATCCATTTTATCTAGTTATTCAGATGGTTGGTGAAGAACATCACAGCCCCTGGTTCTATTATAAGTAAGGAAATCAAGCAGCAGCTTGTTCTTTCTGATTGTAAAGGTTTTGCTATGGAAGCATCACATATCTAAAGATAACACCTGTTTAGGGATCTATTAAACAACTGTGTGGGAGAGAAACAAAACAATACATCAAAAGCAGAGTAATTTTTTATTGAAACACTTCTGCAAATCCAAGGCAAAGAACAACATTAAGGGTCTGATTTTAAAAACCAGCTTCCCATTGTTGCAATTGCAATTTTGCATCCACAATCTGTTGCCAGAGCTGCTACTTTTAAGGTGTCTTTAAAGCAATGGACACGGTTCCTGTCAGATGTTCTTCAACTGAGGCTCATATAGTCATGCAGCGATCACCAAGGCTACAGAAACTGCATTAGACTTTCACTTCTTCCATCAGTAACTCACATCAGGCTAAATGTTACCTCCCACCCCTACTTCAATGAGTGCAGAAGGTCTTCAGTGCAGCAGAATCTTCATAGTTCCTCTCCTCAGTAGGGCAGAGGCTATGTAGGGGTTAGCACATGCCATGGAGATTTGCTTCATCATAAGGCTTTCAATAGCAGTGTGGAAGGAAGATTAAGCATGCAGTGGGTGAAGGCCTGTGGAAGAAGCTGGAGAGGAGAAGGAGAGTAACCATTAGATTTGCCACTATTCATAGCCACAAGACCAAACCCTCCCTGAAGGAGAGCACACAGCCTATCGTCCATATAAGCTACAGTGGGGTAGCTTTGAAGACACCCCATGCTGAGCTGCCACATTTGAAAGGACAATTCTTTCCTTTTAGACCCTCTGATGTTTCCTTCACAGAGCCAGTTGGGCTGTAGTCAGGATAGGGCATCATTTGACCTTTCAATAGACAAAAGTACAAGTGTCACCAAAAGTGGTGATAGGATCACCTGGAGGAACCTCTCTCCATACCCACATAGATGATACTTGTACCTTCATCGTTGTGGAAGACTTGAAAGCCCAAAGCTGGATTAACTGGCACACAAGCTCAAGACTACTTGTGTATTTTTCTATATAATTTTCCCAACAAAATGCTGCATTCAGCAGAAATGTGACGTGAGTTAATTTTGTGTGAAAACCAAAAAAAAAAAAATTGTAGACTTTTATGGAACACATCAACAAAATTAACAGATAAAGGGGAAGAAAAGGCTACCATAAATCACATGCACTAGTCATAAATCAATGAATATTGTGTTAATCAACTATTGTCTTTAAATTAGGTTGTTACTCTTTACTGGGAGTTCCCCCCACCCTCCTTTTTTCTTTACAGAAAATGAAATTTATAGGACCATTAAAATTAGAATTGGAAAATAATCGGATATTTATTAATATAAGAGAAAAATGGCATCAGAATGACCAAATTCTTGTATATTGTATATATTCTTGTATTTTACACATTTCAGACTAATAGTAATATTTTATGATAGATCGTGTTTGTTAACACTTGAGATTACTACAAGAAAGAGATATTTCAGTTTCAGTTTAAAAAATAACATTAATTTGTAGTAAAGTTTTCTGAATCAAGACTGAAAGTTTTGGTTCTCTTTACCAGATGGTATGGGTAGAGCATATATATCTGGAGCAATATTGCATTTTTGAAAGTTAGAAGAAGAATTCAAAACATTTCTTTGAGTCACATTTTCCACATATTTTCCCTTTCTTGACATTACTCTTAGCAGCCAGCCTCTCTCTGCCCAGGGGCGGCTCTACACAGTTCGCTGGCCCAAGCACGGCGGCATGCCGTTGGGGGGGGGGCGCTCTGCCAGTCGCCGGGAGGGACAAGTGCATGCCGTGGGACAAGCAGACTCTCAACAGGCATGCCGCCGAAGGCTGCCTGCCTGCCGCCCTCCTGGCAACCGGCAGAGCTCCCCCCGCGGCATGCCACCCCAAGCACGTGCTTGGCATACTGGGGGCTGGAGCTGCCCCTGTCTCTGCCATAATAATGCTATACATTGCATTTGAAATCATATAAGAGAATGCTTTCTTTTTTTAGAGAATTTTGCAAGGTTCTGAACTCCCAGCATCAAGAGGAGTTGAAGGGTCCTCTGTATCTCGCAGGATCAGGTCCTTAGTCCCCAATCTAGAAAAACACTTTAGCATATGCTTAATTTAAGCATGGGAGTAGTCTTATTGATGTTAATGGTGGTACTCATATACAGGCATGTATATAAGTGCTTTCCTGTTTCAGATGCTACATAAATTGGCCAGAGAGAAATGTACTCCAACACTCTGGGCCTATTTTTCCCTGCTGCATAAGTATCTCTGGGTGCATCGTCAAATATAGCTCACCTTTGCCTTAGCCAGACAAGGAAAGGGAAAGAATCATCCAGCATCAGCATAATTATCAGGCCAGAACCATAAGAAATAATTCATAAAGTGATATTGACTTTGACCCAACCCCTTCCCTACCCCCTCTTCCCACATACAGTGAATCTGCCCATCAATCTGCTGCCTCCAGGTGTCAGAAATAAGCTTCTTCATACTGAAGTAACCAATTAAGTTTTATTGCTTTATTGATGCTGAAGATATAAAGTGTCTATGTACAGCATCTGTCATAAAATACTTGTTTAAAGCTCCCCTTGTTGGAGACATCAGTATTCCAACAGAAAGATAAGAGAGATTTAAAACTTGTGATGTGGATATGTTTTAGAATCTAATTACATGCGGTAGGAACAGATACAAACATGGTTTGCCATCAGATGTGCATTGGATCTAAGATGTAGTTATTTTCAGTGCTAAAATGTTTTCATAAAACAATCTTATGTGCTGTAGAATTAGTCATTTTTCCATCACAAATTGTTCCTTTTCTTTTATTTCTTTTCAAATGCAGTTCCATATTAGGTTGAATTCTTATATCCCATGCAGTAGAATTATTTTATAGATAATTCATCAGAGCCCGCAAAATATTAAATGCTGCTCCTGAATGGGAAAGTCCACTGTCAGAAGCCATCTCTGATGATAATGGTATTAATTTATAGAAATATAAAGAATAAACTAGACATGAGGAATCTGACTGTTATAAATCTGCCACAGATCAGTACAAGTAAACACCATTAAATAGAACTGGACTGTAAATATATTCACATAACAGCTTGTGACAGAAAAAGTTTACAAAGCAAAAGAGATTGCAATAAAAATAGAAAGGTATCTTTCGCGGATATCTTGATATATGGCCCACTTCTGCATTTTTCACATAAGAGCTTGAAATGTATTGGATTCTTCAAAGAAAAGAAAAGAAATACATGTTGCATATCTGATACAGTCAGGCAGCCTGTGTAGATACCAGGTATCTAGGTTATGAAACCTTTTATATTTAGGCAGCATTGCTCCTTGTACACTGTATGGGTATATCTTTTTCATTTGTGGATTTATAAATAACCTTTAGCGTTGAAACAAAACAGTACATCTATTGTCACCCCAAAATAATACACTCAGATTCGTGGAAGGTTCCATTCAAATGGGAGATGTGCATGGATCATGTTAACAGGGACGTTATCAGTTCTGAATGATTTTCAAGATGCAGGCTTGCTTTGCTGCTAACATTGTACAGTGCTGCAAATCAAGTGTGCCCTTAAGAAAGGTCAGAGTCAAGATATTTTAAATATCATGGGATTTTTTTCTCTTAATACAAAAGGCCAAGCTTTATTGAAAAGATTAGGAAAACTGCAATTGTAAATTCCACAAAACATAACTGGTTTTAATTGTACTGAAATAGATGGTACGTTATTTCCTTCATCTGTAAATATGAAAGTACTGAAAATGTGTTATATAACTGAACATTAAAACACATTCTTTTTCAGAGAGCCAAGCATATGCATCATAAACTCATCCTCCTACTTTTGAAAAGCAGGGAGCTGGAACTAAATATTAAACCAACCAAACCTATCCAGCCAAATATTCATTGATATAGCCCAGTGTTTCCCAGACTTGGGACGCCACTTGTGTAGGGAAAGCCCCTGGCAGACCAGGCCGGTTTGTTTACCTGCTATGTCTGCAGGTCTGGCCGATCGCGGCTCCCACTGGCCGTGGTTCGCTGCTCCAGGCCAATGGGAGCTGCTGGAAGCGGAGGCCAGTACGTCCCTCGACCCACATCACTTCCAGCAGCTCCCATTGGCGTAGACCAGCGAACCACTGCCAGTGGAAGCCGCAATCGGCTGGACTTGCAGACAGGGCAGGTAAACAAACCGGCCCCGCCTGCCAGGGGCTTTCCCTACACAAGCGGCGTCCCAAGTTTGGGAAACACTGAAATAGTCTATTCCCCAATCCTCTTTCCTTCTCTCTTCCTTTTTGCCTCTCCTCTCCCCATTTTCTGAATCTACCTGTCTTTCCAATGTCAGAAAGTATCATTTGGGCCAGAGTGGGGGAAAGCCTTCAGTATTCTTTTCTGCTGTTTGCTTCACTTATATAGAGACGGTGAGAGATGGGTGAGTAAAGCTTCAGAACTACTTTATTCAATAAGAATGGCAAAATTCTTATATATTTGCTATCTTTTATGTCCTGATCCAAATCCCACTGCAGTCCTTACAAGGCACTCGGCACTTCAAGGGATTGACCCCTCAGCTGGGCAAATGATGGAGGGGGGTGTCCTAAACAGATAGTTAAGGGTTAATGTCTCTTTTACCTGTAAAGGGTTAACAAACAGAGGACCAGTCAGGAGACAAGATACTTTCAAATCTCGGTGGAGGGAAGCCTTTGTTTGTGTTTCTTGGGTTTGGCTTTGTTCTCTCTGGATCCTAAAAGGGACTAGACATGCAACCACGTTTCTTGCCAATCTCCCTGCTACAGTCTCTTATATATTCAGAATAGTGAGTAGTAAGTAGAAAGACAGTTATAGTCTTTTGATTGTTTTCTGTATTGCAAATGTGTAGTTTGCTGGAAGTATTTTAAATTGTATTTTGCTGGGGGGAGGCTTCTCTCTAGTGTCTATAAGCTGAAAGACCCTGTAACTTTTACCATCTAAATTACAGGCACAACTTTTACTTTTTTTTTCTTTTTTATTAAAACTTTTGCTTTTTAAGACCTGTTTGATTTTTTCTCCATGTTGAGGCTCAAGGGAATTGAGTCTGTACTTACCAGGGAATTGGTGAGAGAAGGGAGAGGGGAAAGGTAGAATCCCTTTGTTAGATTCACAGGGCTTGAATCTGTCTATCTCTCCAGGATAGCCCAGGGAGGGAATGCCTGGAGGGGGAGAGAAGGGGGGGAAACAAACCTCATTTCTCTGTGTTGTGATTCAAGGAGTTTGAATCACAGTAATCTTCCAGGGTAACCTAGGGAGGGGAAGCCTGGGAGAGGCAACGGTGAGAGAAAGGGTTTAGTTTCCCTGTGTTAAGATCCAGAGGGTCTGGGTCTTGGAGGTCCCCGGGCAAGGTTTTGGGGGGACCAGAGTGTACCAGGCACTGGAATTCCTGGTTGGTGGCAGCTTATCAGATCTAAGCTGGTAATTAAGCTTAGAGGAATTCATGCTCTGGTACCCCATTTTTTGGACTCTAAGGTTCAGATTGAGGAAATATACCATGACAGGGAGAGAGGATTGTTTTATTTTTTTTTAAATCCTGAAAATCATTGAATATATTATTTTACTATTTTATTTGACCATCTCTCATTATGACCCCCGAATTTCAGATGTGTGCACAATTTGAATTTAATGTACATGTGGCATTTCAATAATTGCTTATACACATCATTTTTTTAATTATTATTTTTCTCCCCTATTTTAGGCCCCAATGTTGGAATTTGGTCCATGCAGACTCATGCACCCATGTAGAGTACCTGTGATTCCATACTAGCGTTAAGGTCCACCCACATGAAACATATTGCTCTGAAGTTGCATAACTTGTCACTTGTGTGTGCAAATACCTAACTGCATATGCTGTCACTTTAGCAGTATACCACAAATTAAGCATGCAATTTGAAAAGCGGGCCTTCTGTTCATTTTATACTGGAAGTTAATGACTGAAGTATCTAAAGGTAGGACACTATTATGAGGAGCAGGACGCACATATCTTGATGCATGGATGAAGTTAAACCATGTCCTCTACCCTTTTATAGGGCCTGATCCAAAGGCTATTGAAATCAATTGAAAGACTTCTATTGACACAGTGGGCTTTAAATCAGGTCCATAGTGTGTATGAATACACAGAATTGAAACTCTGAATTCAGAGAGAATTTTTCTTCAGACTGCAAGAGAAGCAAATGTGCATATTAAATATTTGCAGCTGGTGTAATACCTTCTTTTGGTCAAATCAGACCTCGTCTGGCCTTAGATTTAAGGGGCTAGCCAGTAGAAGCCATGCAGCACAGAGCATTTGTAAGTGTAAATGTCTGGATCTGCCCATGCTATTGGAGATGGATAGTGTGAAATAACAATTCTCATGTTTAAATGAATTGTGCACTTCATAGTGTCCAGTAGAAAAATCTAAGATGAAAGCATCTCTCTCACAATTTCTATTCCTCTCTCTTTCCCTCCAGGCATAAATTAACATATCAGATACCTGTCTGTTTAAACTGTCTCAGTGATTACTTACACTTGGAGTATAATACCTATCATTTAAACACGTGCTTGAAAACCCTTTTGTGTTGAATAACTTCCAGGACAATCAGGTGCTTAAGCAAATGGCAGTTAGTTTTATATTTGTAGTTGCAATATTATTTTAAAATTATTATAAATGGAAGATATATCCATCTTATTTCACTGTGCTTTGCACTCTGGAGATCACTAGTACCTTGCATACTAGAGATTCTAACATTAAAGTCACTGGATAGCTTCCAAATCCAGTGCACTGTTGCTATTTAGTTATTGTTTTTTAAAAGTTCCCAACATAAAGGAATCATTGGGTCAGTAATTCAAATGTATAGAAATGACAGAAACTGTTCCACAATTGTAATTAATGAGACTATTAGACTGAAGTAAGTTTTAAGTGATCTGCCTTTCCATCAGGCTATCAACAGATAGGAAAGGTAGGGCTAGTTAGACAGCATAGTCTTGTGCTTGGAGCATTGAAGTGTGATTCAGATATCACGTTTAAATCCCACTCCAGCCACAGATTTCCTGGGTGACTTTGAGACAGTCACTTAATCTACCCTATGCCTTAGTTCTTTATCTGTAAAACAGTAATAATTCTGTACCAGAAAAGTGTTACGAGAATAAATCTGTAAGTAACTATGAGGTGCTCAGGTAATGATGATGGCCTCAGAAGCACTATACTGCTATATTATTTATATATACCACTATAATGATGAGGACCTCAGAAGTATTGCAGTGTGTTTTAATATTTTCCTTATTCCACCCCAGCTTCCTTTTCTTAGCTCCAGCTTCCTCTTGGAACTCTTGCAGCTGCTAACTAGGGTTGCCAGGCATCCAGTTTTTGACCGGAAAGCCCAGTCAAAAAGGGACCCTGGCAGCTTCGGTCAGCACCGCTGACCAGGTTGTTAAAAATCTGGTTGGGGCTAGGGCACGGGATGGGGTTTGGGGTGTGGCCTCTGGGCAGCACTTTCCTCAGGTGGCTCCTGGAAGCAGCAACATGTCCCTGTCATAAACAGATAGCTAAGGGTTAATGTCTCTTTCACCTGGAAAGAAGTAATCTGAACCACGTGACCAGAGGACCAATCAGGAAACAAGACTTTTTCAAATCTGGGTGGAGGGAACTTTGTGTGGGAGTCCTTTGTTCTTGGGTCTTCTGCCTGTATGCTTTCTCAGCTATGAGAGGATTTCTATTTCCTGCTTTCTAATCTTCTGTTTCCAAGTTGTGAGTACAGAGTTCATAAAAACAATAAGGGTTATTGTTTTTTTTCTTTTGTATTTACATGTCTATAGTTGCTGGAGTGCTTTGAATTGTATTCTTTTTGAATAAGGCTGTTTATTCAATATTCTTTTAAGCAATTGACCCTGTATTTGTCACCTTAATACAGAGAGACCATTTTTATGTATTTTTTCTTTCTTTTTATATAAAGCTTTCTTTTTAAGACCTGTTGGAGTTTTTCTTTAGTGGGAAGTTCCAGGGAATTGAGTCTGTACTCACCAGGGAATTGGTGGGAGGAAGAAGTCAGGGGGAAATCTGTGTGTGTTAGATTTACTAGCCTGACTTTGCATTCCCTCTGGGTGAAGAGGGAAGTAATTCTGTTTTCCAGGACTGGGAACGGGGAGGGTGGAGTCCCTCTGTTTAGATTCACGGAGCTTGTTTCTGTGTCTCTCTCCAGGAACACCTGGAGGGGGGAAGGGAAAAGGTTTATTTCCCTTTGTTGTGAGACTCAAGGGATTTGGGTCTTGGGGTCCCCAGGGAAGGTTTTTGGGGGGACCAGAGTGCCCCAAAACACTCTAATTTTCTGGGTGTTGGCAGCTTTACCAGGTCCAAGCTGGTAACTAAGCTTGGAGGTTTTCATGCTAACCCCCATATTTTGGACGCTAAGGTCCAAATCTGGGACTAGGTTTATGACAGTCCCTCTAGCACCTAGGCACACGGGCGGCCTCCAAGCATTGGCTCCACAGCTCCCTTCGGCAGGGAATGCCAATGAAGAAGAAGGGACACAAAAGAAGGCCTTTTTGAGGCCCACCATATATGACCCAGCAGTGTCCCTTGAGGAATAAGCAGTCTGAAAAGAACTGTGGAGTCACCTCAAGACCACTAGGTCAACTAGCTATTGGACTGTCCCACTATAGTCTAATATTGTTTAGTTAGAGTCAAGCTGTGTAGATTATTTCCTGTAAAATTAAAGAATAGCAAATATTTCTGCTGATGAAAGGGTTTTTAGCATAAAGAAAGGGTTGGATTTTTAACTTTCTAGTATCCAGTTCTGCTGTGTCTGAGGTTTCAAGCACTAAGAATTGTGTAATCTATTGATAGCTACTAGTTTGATATTACAAAAACACCATTATGTTCCTTGCATGACTGGGAGTGTCTGCACAGGAAATGCTCATGGATGAGTTGAACTAAATTTCTCCTTAACCTTTGTGAGGGCTTTCAAAGATCAGAATTGAGGTCATTAAGAGGACAGTGTGGGGAAACTCACATGGCAGATATCTACACTGTTTGTAGCTTGTGGATATACAGTAAACTTCACTCTAAACTGTCTCAGTCCATTAATCATCACAAATGCAAATAGTTATAACCCACTAAGAGGCTATTAACCCTCTAGATCATCTGTTCAGTTTATTAGCTATCTTAATAAAGGCCCTGATTCTGAGATATGTGAAGTCTGTTTTGCACCCTTCCTGGCCCCCACAAAAAACGAATCACACATGATGCCTCTTGCTCATTGAGGATTCCCATTGTGTTAAAGAGTGTTTGGGTGGCATAGAGGGGTCATAGACTTCAATGCTATTCTTGCTCATAAATGCCAACATAGGGGCATAGACGGGGAAAAAGGAATAGCTAAAGTGTGTTTACAACCCGTGAACTCCAGTTTCTGGAATGACTTCTGGGGAGATGTGGCATTTAAAGCTAACTTGTCACCCCTCTCCTGAGCTACATCAAGCCTTGTCAGGCCTGGTCTACACTAGGGGGGAGAGCAATCTAAGTTATGCAACTTCAGCTACATGAATAACATAGCTGAAGTCGATGTACTTAGATCAACTTATAGTGGTGTCTTCACTATGGTGAATCGACTGCTGCCGCTCCCTCGTTGACTCTGCTAGCACCTCTCACCAAGCTGGAGTACAGGAGTCGACAGGAGAGGGCTCAGGGATTGATTTATCGCGTCTAGACTAGATGCGATAAATCGATCCCCGCTGGCTCGATCGCTGCCCGCCGATCCAGTAGCGAAGGCATACCCTTAGACCCAGCATAGGAGCTTGAGAAGAATATTTACAGTATAGACTTGCACCTTTTGGTATTTTGAAATAGTTTCATTTGGCTAAGATATGCTTGATTCTATTCTCTTCCTGTGGATGTGCATCAGTAAAGCTCTGCATTTATACCAGTGTAACTGAGATCAGAATTCAGTCCACTATATTTATATTTCAAAAAATGGCTGCTGCACATACACAGGGCCTACTTTCCATAAATTGGAGCAGTAATAATGCTGATAAGCTGTAGCGGTTGCAGAGTTGATGCATTATGATGTATTGAATGGAGCCACTGTCAATAATGACCTGTACAAAAAAAGAATACACATGGCGCTTTCACTTTCTAGGCAATTCGTTTCACCATTGAAAATTACCACATCTCCAGTAACATTATGGCAGTGACACAAGCACATCAAAAAAGACTATACTCTGACAACTACACATGATGCTAATTGCTTCCATGGCAACAGCAGAAGCAACAGAAGGCAGGAGGGAAATGAAAAACCTGTCTAGTGATGGGTCCTTAATGGAAATGACTTAGCCATATTCTATATATGGTATATATAGCTTTTATCGATGTTTGGTTGTTATTTTGCATACTAGTTTCCACATTATGAACTAATATCTAGCTCTTATATAGCACTTTTCATAAGTAGATTTCAAAGCACTTTACAAAGGAGGTACTATATCATTATCCCCATTTTACAAATGGGGAAACTAATAATAATACATCAAAATGAACCATATATTTTTCTTCTTACACTAAAACCCAAACACAAGAACAGTAAAGGATGAAAGTGAGAAATACCTTCTACTTACTTGCTAAAGAAAACAGTATATCAGCAAGACCTACCTCAACTTTTGTTACATACTGTCATTAGCACAGCGCAACAGCACTATACAGCTTAAGTCTGCGTTATTGCAGGACCTGCTGATCAACAAGAATTGTCCTCCAAACTGTCACATTAACTAAAGAGAATATGTACTCTAGCACCATCTAGAAAAATCACAAGATAACTCAGAGATCAGATTCTGTCACTGATATGAAATACCTGAGCTGGAAGAGAATTGTGGGTATTCATAAATAACTGAGCACACCAAGTATCCTATTTTTCTTGGAGGGCAAAGGTGTGCTAAGGTTCTGTTTGTAATATCCACATGATCCTTACACTTGTACTCTGACTGTAGGAGCAGGAGCTAGCTCATCTTTTATTGTATCCCGTGGCTTTGTTCCACGTTTGGCTCAAACGAGATGGAAAATATCTCATAAAAAGGATGTGTGTACAAGGGTTTCAAACGTAAACTATAATTTGTTAAATGTACATTTGTCTTACTTTTATCTGAAATGATTGATATAAGGAAGGAAACTACTCTTACTACTTTGAATACAGAGCTGGGAGCCAGAAACAACTGAGTCCTAATTCTGTCTCTGACCTTTTCTGTGGCTTTGGTCAAGTCACTTAACTTCTCACTTTTGATTTTCCCCACATGTAAAATGGGAAAATAATACCTACCTTACAGTGACGTTGTGAGAATTAATTCTCTCATGCTGAAGACCTGGCTTCTATTCCCAGCTCTGCCACTGGCCTGCTGGATGACCTCTGGCAAGTCACTTTGCCTCTCTGTGCTTAGTTTCCCCATGTATAAAAAGGGATAATGATACTGACCTCTTTTTGTAGAGTTCTTTGAGATCTCCTGATGTAAAATACTATATGAGAGCTAGGTATGCTTGTTGTTATTTATTATTATTTTATTTTTTTATTGAACTAAGAACATGTAACTTGGTTTAGGATATGAATCTAGTCTTTTATTTGCAATTAAGGTCTAATCTACAAACTTGATGACTAGCTCTTTTTGTGTGTTTCTCTTTGCACTTTATATTTAATTAAATATGTCAGAGTGTTAAGGTTTCATAATTAAGCACTCAAATATACTCCATTGCAGAGTGACTGAACATGTTTATTATATTTTTACATATTGTCACAGAAAGAGCTGAGCCTTTGAAGGGAGTTCAAGGCCTCTTCCTTCCCCCCCCGCCCAACCTATGCTAGGTTTTCTCCCACATCATAGGAATATTAGTCATGTGAATGTCACATGACTGCAAGCTGGAAGCAGGGCATGCTAGGGGACAGGATGTAGATTATAGAAGAGCTGCCTGAGAATACTATTGGGCAAAGACCAAGCCTGGATAATTTCAATGAGAAAAGTAAAACTTTTAGAATTTATGAGCAATCAAAATCAGGGGATCAGAACAGAAATCATTGTACAATACTAAACACAGAGGTCACTGTGCTTTATTTTAAAACCATAGTGGGTCAGATCCTCAGCTGGCGTGGATCAGCATAGCTCCAGTAACTTCATCGGAGACTATGCTGATGTACACAAGTTGAGGACCTGGGCCTTATTTCCTGGAGAACACAGGCTTTGAAAATCCCTTAGTTTGAAGAAATCTTACTTTCTACAGTCTTTCATTTTGAGATATACAATTATATTGACAGGTTTAGTTCACTAAATAGCAGGTGCCCATCAACATCATGAATATATCACAAAGCATCGCAAGCCAACACTTTAGAAAAAGTTAAGCACACTTAGCCTGAGGACAGGTCTACACTTAAAAAGCTGAAGGTCTTCTCCTATTGGCATAGTTAATCCACTTTCCTGATAGGCTATGTTGATGGGAGAATTCTCCTATCAACTTAGCACTGCGTACACCGAGAGTTGTGTCAATTTAACTGTGTTGCTCAAGGATGTGGACTTTTCACACCTCTGAGTGATGTAGTTATACCAACCTAATTTCTCAGTGTAGACTTGGTCTGAGCTTATCACTTCTACTGCCCTGGGCCCATGTTTTAAATCTGTCCAGTCCCAAATAACTTGCTCCATGAATATTTCCTTTACTTTAATTTTTCTAGTACCATATTTAGTTGTAAAAGCCAATATTTGTTTCAGACGATCTTCAAAGTGCTAGGATTTCATAGCTACTCATTTTGTACCATATTTCAAAATGCTGCTAAAACTGGTCATATTTGAGGAACAACTTTGTAAGAGAACTTATTTTTCACAAAACATATTGTCACAACTCTTACAGTGCAGATAACTTAAGGCTGGAAATTTTAAAGCACTTTAATTTTTGTGTGCAGGAAGGAGAGGGCCTCAGAAACTGAGAAAACCTGAATAAGTCACTAACCAAAATGTCTAATTATTTGTGACTGTGAAGCTTATTTTGTAAGCCTCTTATTGTTCGAGCCATACACCTTTTCGTGTCTCTACAGCCTTAGTCTCAAAGACATTTCATGCAGGGACAGGAGAAATTCTGTTTGAGGCTCAATCTGTCATCTCATATCTCTTCTATTTCTGTTTCATTGCATCAGTTCTTTGAAAATCCATAACATATAAAAGTCCTGTTCTGGGACTTCAGTGCATTTACACTGATAAATTAAACAGTAGTAAGTCACTAAGACTAGATGGTGTTCACTCAGGAGTTCTGAAGGAACTCAAATCTGAAACTTCAGAATGACTAACTGTGGTATATAAACTATTGTTTAAATCAGCCTCCATACCAGGAGACTGGAGAATAGGTTAATGTAAAACTTTTTTTTAAAAGTCTCCAAAGGCAAGCCTGGCAATTACAGGCCAGTACCAAGCAAATTGGTTGAAACTATAGTAAGGAACAGAATTATCAGACACATAGCTGAACATGATTTGTTGGGGGAAAGAGTCAACATGGCTTTTGTAAAAAGAAATCATGCCTCGCCAGTCTATTAGAATTCTTTGAGGGTGTCCACAAATATGTGGATCCAGTTGATATGGTGTACTTAGACTTTCAAAAAGTCTCACTAAAAGCTCTTAAGCAATGTAAGGAGTCCTGGAATAAAAGGAAAGATCCTCTTATGGATCAGTAACTGATTAAAAGGTGGAAACAAAAAGGTAGGAATAAACAATTTCCATGGTTCAGAGAGGTAAATAGCAGGGTCCCCCAAAGATCCGTATTGGGATAGCACCGTTCAATATATTCATAAATGATCTGGAAAAGGGGATGAACATGAGTTGGCAAAGTCTGCTGAGAATACAAAATTACTCAAGATAGTTAAGGCCAAAGCTAACTGGGAAGAGATACAAAGGACTCTCACAAAACTGGGCGACAGGACAAGAAAATTGTCAGATGAAATTAACTGTTGATAAATGTAAAGAAATTCACATTGGAAAACATAATCCCAACTATACATACAAAATGATGGGCTCTAAATTAGCTGTTAGCACTCCAGAAAGAGACCTTGGAGTCATTATAGATAGTTCTCTGAAAACATCTGTTCAATGGGCAGCAGCAGTCAAAAAAAGCTAACAATGTTAGGAACCATTAGGAAAGGGAGCAGATAAGAAGTCAGAAAATATCATAATTCTACTATACAAATCCATGGTACACCCACACCATGAATACTGTATGCAGTTCTGGTCACCCTATCTCAAAAAGTCATATTAGAATTGGAAAAAGTACAGAGAGAGGCAACAAAAAAGAGTAGGGTATGGAACGACTTCCTTATACGAAGAGATTAAAAAGACTGGAATTGTTCAGCCTGGAAAAGAGATGACTGAGGGGGGATATAATAGAAGTCAATTAAATTATGAATGGTGTGGAGAAAGTGAATAAGCCCCATCACATAACACAATGAAATTATAGGCAGCAAAAAGGAAATACTTTTTCACCCAATGCACAGTTAACCTGTAAAACTTATTGCCAGGAGCTGTTGTGAGGGCCAAAAGTATAACTGGGTTGAAAAAAGACTTGGGTAACTTCATGGATGAGAGGTCCATCAATGGCTATTAGCCAGGATAGTGAGAGATGTAACCCCATGCTCTGGGTGTCCCTAAGCCTCTGACTGCCAGAAGCTGTACTGGACATCAGGGGATGGATCACTTTATAATTGCCCTGTTCTGTTCCTTCCCTCTGAAGCATCTGGCACCAGCCACTGTCAGAAGTCAGGATGCTGGGCAGATGGACCATTGGTCTGATCCAATATGGCCATTCATATGTTCTATACTAATTCTTCCCTGGTAATGAAATTGATGCAGCTCTCCTACACAAGTTGAGAAGAAAGGAAAAACTGGATGCTGGGCCATACAGGGGGTGCTGCAGAGGACTGATTGTGAGATGCATCCCCTAATCTTCACCTTGCCCCCCTGGGGTACATTGGAGCTGCAGGGGGCTTCGTCTTCCATTTAATGGAAGTAACCTTCATGGTGTGATTCTACAACCACTCTGTAGATTAATGGGAGGATTACTTTCCCAGCCTGGGAATCACACTCAGATTGGGTGTGGATCTATGGTTTTGGCCCAAAATACATTTTAAAAATTGCTTTCAGAATGCAAGTATTATGTTCTAAGTGGCATTTGAGGACCTCCATTGATGCTTACAATAAGTTGAATTTGTGCTGGTTGTGTGGGCACAAGTTGTAAAAACATTTGTAAATTGATGAATGAGGGGAGTTACTTGAAATTGGCTATTCTCTTATATCACATTGTACATAACTGAAGCAAAGGTTGTAGATCCAGGGCAAACCAATGGAAACACATCTCAGCTTTCCACTTTATTGGCACATCATATCAGGGTTGGAAGGGACCTCAGGAGGTCATCTAGTCCAATCCCCTGCTGAGAGCAAGACCAACACCAACTAAATCATCCCAGCCAGGGCTTTGTCCTGCCGGGCCTTAAAAACCTCCAAGGATGGAGATTCCACCACCTCCCTAGGTAATCCATTCCAGTGCTTCACCACTCTCTGAGAGAAATAGTGTTTCCTAATATCCAACCTAGACCTCCCCCACTGCAACTTGAGACCATTGCTCCTTGTTCTGTCATCTGCCACCACTGAGAACAGCTGAGCTTCATCCTCTTTGGAATCGCCCTTCAGGTAGTTGAAGGCTGCTGTCAAATCCACCCTCACTCTCCCTCAGCCCCTCCTCCTAAGTCATGTGCCCTGGCCCCCTAATCATTTTTGTTGCCCTCTGCTGGACTCTCTCCAATTTGTCCATATTCTTTCTGTACTGGGGGGCCCAAAACTGGATACAATACACATCCAATATGGCACATCCAATATCCATATAGCACATGTTTCATAGCAGTAATAATAAGGTAGATTTTTTTTTGTACAACTGGCCAAATTCAGCTGTAAAAGAGAACCCTAGAAAAACATCTCTGAAAATCAGGCAACTTCTGGTTAAGTGTATAAATAGGGATTTCGGTGTTTAACTCAAAAGCATCAAATTAGCAAATATTGGCTTTTATGCTTTTAGGAGTTGTTGGGGGAGAGAGAGTTGTCTCCTGTCCTAAGATCACTAACGCTCATTGCAGCTGTGTCTTCTCCAAGCCGTCAGGCTCACATTAACTGATACTTCATCAATTTGGCCTGAGCTGCATTTGCAACTGAGCCCCAGGGAGAAAAGCAAATGCATTAAATATAGTACATTAGTCTACTAGAAGTCATATTTCCTTTAGTACTAAAGGAGCCTTCTCCAATCCAGCTGCATAAACCACAGGCACCAAGATGGCATAGAGTAACTTTTACTATTCCTCTTGAATTTTTCATGAGTGTGTCTGCCTATGCATCTCAAAGTCCAGCCTTTACTGCCCTTTACTTATCCTTATTCCTATGACAAGAGATGAAAAACAAGACTGATCTGGTCCCACTCCCCATTTGACTACAGGTGTCTGACATTAGGAGGTAAGTGTGTCTGATTTTAGTTGAAAAGGAAGGGGTCATTAGGGAATAGTCTTTCAGGGTGGAGGTGAGAATCAGTCAAAATGGACAGATGTTAGTTTGCGACTCCATAGCCCAATGTCTACAGAATCATGCAGTGCCAGAGGTAGACAGTTTGTAGTTGCACAGATGATCATGGATGATAAGATTTGCCTCAGGCAGGAGAACTATTGTTGCTTACTCTACTGAAATGCAGCCTTAGATATCTGTAGCTAAATTGCTTTGATTTTCTTTATTGTAAACTCTTCAAGTTAAAAGGGCAAAGCTCAATTTACCAACAATATGTCAAAAGTCAAAATATAAAAAGCAAGCTTTCCCCAGCTGACTTAAATGCTAATTTCAGAAACAATTTAATCTGAAATACATTTAACTCGAAGCTTACCAATCTCATCTTTTCCCATACAGTTCAAATCAAGGCTCAGCAGAACTTTCTCATTAATGCATCAAATAATGCAGATGTCCTTTTTTGCCCCCTTTGATGTGACATATGCTTCAATTTATTTTTAATCTTCTAAGTGGTGCTGTAAGTAAAGCCGCCCTGCGTGACATTTGAAGTTACTATTTCTTCATTGCTCTGGATCTGGAGAACCCTGCCAGCAGTGGCTAAACCCAGATTGAATCAGGCTGCTTAACCTAAACATCATAGAAAGAAAAACAGCATTTAATTGTGAAGACATTTACAAAGGTAAACACAATGTATTTGTCCCTTGTATTAAGACAGAGTATACTAAACCCTTGAAAATCCCACGTTTGCACTTTTCTCTACAAGTCACATTTCCACTGCAAGATAGTCTTTCAACTGTAGCTGTGTGGAGCAATAGTGTCATCCAGTGGTTAGCTGGTAACCACATACTTTTATTATCTCTAGCTTTCCCTGGGCAAACGTCCCATGCTTGCTGTGCTTCCTGAGAGATGACAGCCTGAAAATGAGTTGGCATGAATGACTTGCCCTGTTTGTCACATCGTTAAGTAATATTTCACATCAGAGCACTTTCTTCTACAGATGCAAAGCAACCCAAACATTTTGTCTGGCTGGGGACTGGAAAAGAAAGGAAAGAATTCCACTGAAACCTTGCTTTCTGGGGGTGGGAGGGTGAGCGTTAATTATTGGTTTTGCATTGTACAAATATAGCGAACTTTCAGCACTTGTAAACTTGTTTCCTCGGCTATTTGGAAGTTCTGTGCTTTGTGAACAGATTTGTTTTAGGATTTGAGCCCAGAAACTCTGTAGGCCAGTTTGTAAGAGGCCCTTGTGTGAGCAGACAGAGACAGAAGCTTGCTAGAAGCCTCCTTCGCATAATATGGCTGCGCAAGAGCCTCTCACAATAGCAGTCTCTGCACTCTTGGAAGCACAGAGAACTCTACTTCCTCCTGCTTCCCACGGGGATGGAGATGAGCTGGTAGGGTTGGGGGCATTGAGAGTATATCTGCACTGCAGCAGGGATCAAACCTCCCCACTCAGGTCAACAAAATCATGCTAGCAGGGCTCAGGTTAGAGCTCTAAAAATACCAGGAGGCGTGTGCCGGTTCAGACTGGAGCTCAGGCGATTGGTGGGATTCATTCTGAGCTGCAACATAATGCTCTCTGTACATTGTATTAAATGTGTGTCTATGACCTCTTTGGAGAAAGGATATTCGTTCCAATACTTTTAGTGAGTCTGCAAGAAGATGCTGTCAAGGGAAGAGAAGTCCTAAAGAACAAGACTTTGGGAAAGCCCAGTCTATAAAGCTAAAGCTCATCTTCCTAAGAATTCCCAGGTTCATGCTATATCCTCTGTCCCATCCCATTGCTTCAAATCCCTTTCCCTGGAGTGAAACTTTCAAAGGAAACTCAAGAATGTGATTCTCTGGTAGTCTTCTTTCACCTTATCCTTGATACAGGTGAATTTTATGGCTAGAGAGGGAGATTTTTCAAAAGCACCTAAGGGTGTTAGGAGCACAAGGCCTAAATATCTTAGGCCACAACTACACTGCATGCTTCTTTGGGCAGCCAGCAGAGTATGCACACGGGTAGCCCCCCTAGCATGGGTTTAAGCATAGGTATAGATGGTGAGGCATGGCTTAGGCGAGTACAGTAGACTCATAGACTCATAGACTCTAGGACTGGAAGGGACCTCGAGAGGTCATCGAGTCCAGTCCCCTGCCCTCATGGCAGGACCAAATACTGTCTAGACCATCCCTGATAGACATTTATCTAACCTACTCTTAAATATCTCCAGCAATGGAGATTCCACAACTTCCCTAGGCAATCTATTCCAGTGTTTAACTACCCTGACAGTTAGGAACTTTTTCCTAATGTCCAACCTAAATCTCCCTTGCTGCAGTTTAAGCCCATTGTTTCTTGTTCTATCATTAGAGGCTAAGGTGAACAAGTTTTCTCCCTCCTCCTGATGACACCCTTTTAGATACCTGAAAACTGCTATCAGGTCCCCTCTCAGTCTTCTCTTTTCCAAACTAAACAAACCCAATTCCTTCAGCCTTCCTTCATAGGTCATGTTCTCAAGACCTTTAATCATTCTTGTTTCTCTTCTCTGGACCCTCTCCAATTTCTCCACATCTTTCTTGAAATGCGGTGCCCAGAACTGGACACAATACTCCAGTTGAGGCCTAACCAGCGCAGAGTAAAGCGGAAGAATGACTTCTCGTGTCTTGTTTACAACACACCTGTTTATGCATCCCAGAATCACGTTTGCTTTTTTTGCAACAGTATCACACTGTTGACTCATATTAAGCTTGTGGTCCACTATGACCCCTAGATCTCTTTCTGCCATACTTCTTCCTAGACAGTCTCTTCCCATTCTGTATGTGTGAAACTGATTGTTCCTTCCTAAGTGGAGCACTTTGCATTTATCTTTATTGAACTTCATCCTGTTTACCTCAGACCATTTCTCCAACTTGTCCAGATCATTTTGAATTTTGACCCTGTCCTCCAAAGCAGTTGCAATCCCTCCCAGTTTGGTATCATCTGCAAACTTAATAAGCGTACTTTCTATGCCAACATCTAAATCGTTGATGAAGATATTGAACAGAACCGGCCCCAAAACAGACCCCTGCGGAACCCCACTTGTTATACCTTTCCAGCAGGATTGGGAGCCATTAACAACTACTCTCTGAGTACTGTTATCCAGCCAGTTATGCACCCACCTTATAGTAGCCCCATCTAAGTTGTACTTTCCTAGCTTATCTATAAGAATATCATGCGAGACCGTATCAAATGCCTTACTAAAGTCTAGGTATATCACATCCACCGCTTCTCCCTTATCCACAAGGCTCGTTATCCTATCAAAGAACGCTATCAGATTGGTTTGACACGATTTGTTCTTTACAAATCCATGCTGGCTATTCCCTATTACCTTACCACCTTCCAAGTGTTTGCAGATGATGCCTTTGATTACCTGCTCCATTATCTTCCCTGGCACAGAAGTTAAACTAACAGGTCTGTAATTTCCTGGGTTGTTTTTATTTCCCTTTTTATAGATGGGCACTATATTTGCCTCCTTCCAGTCTTCTGGAATCTCCCCCGTCTCCCATGATTTCCCAAAGATAATAGCTAGAGGCTCAGATACCTCCTCTATTAACTCCTTGAGTATTCTAGGATGCATTTCATCAGGCCTTGGTGACTTGCAGGCATCTAACTTTTCTAAGTGATTTTTTACTTGCTCTTTCGTTATTTTCTCTTCTAAACCTACCCTCTTCTCGTAAGCATTCACTATACTAGACATTCCTTCAGACTTCTCAGTGAAGACCGAAACAAAGAAGTCATTAAGCATCTCTGCCATTTCCAAGTCTCCCGTTACTGTTCCCCCCTCCTCATTGAGCAGTGGGCCTACCCTGTCCTTCGTCTTCCTCTTGCTTCTAATGTATTGATAAAAAGTCTTCTTGTTTCCCTTTATTCCCATAGCTAGTTTGAGCTCATTTTGTGCCTTTGCTTGTCTAATCTTGCCTCTGCATTCCTGTGTTATTTGCCTATATTCATCCTTCGTGATCTGACCTAGTTTCCATTTTTTATATGACGCCTTTTTATTTTGTAGGTCACGCAAGATCTCAAGGGTAAGCCAAGGTGGTCTTTTGCCACATTTTCTATCTTTCCTAACCATCGGAATAACTTGCTTTTGGGCCCTTAATAGCGTCCCTTTGAAAAACTGCCAACTTTCCTCAGTTGTTTTTCCCCTCAGTCTTAATTCCCATGGGACCTTGCCTATCAGCTCTCTAAGCTTACCAAAATCCGCCTTCCTGAAATCCATGGTCTCTATTCTGCTGTACTCCCTTCTACCTTTCCTTAGAATTGCAAATTCTATGAGTTCATGATCACTTTCACCCAAGCTTCCTTCTACTTTCAAATTCTCAACAAGTTCCTCCCTATTAGTTAAGATCAAGTCTAGAACAGCTTCCCCCCTAGTAGCTTTTTCAACTTTCTGAAATAAAAAGTTGTCTGCAATGCAGTCCAGGAACTTATTGGATAGTCTGTGCCCCGCGGTGTTATTTTCCCAACATATATCTGGGTAGTTGAAGTCCCCCATCACCACCAAATCTTGGGCTTTGGATGATTTTGTTAATTGTTTGAAAAAAGCCTCATCCACCTCTTCCGCCTGATTAGGTGGCCTGTAGTAGACTCCCAGCACGACATCACCTGTGTTTTTTACCCCTTTTAGCCTAACCCAGAGACTCTCCACCCTTCTGTCTCCTATGTCCATCTCCACCTCAGACCAAGTGTGTACATTTTTAATATATAAGGCAACACCTCCTCCCTTTTTCCCCTGTCTATCCTTCCTGAGCAAACTATACCCATCCACACCAACATTCCAGTCGTGTGTATTATCCCACCAAGTTTCAGTAATGCCAATAATGTCATAGTTGTATTTATTTATTAGCACTTCCAGTTCTTCCTGCTTATTACCCATACTTCTTGCATTTGTATAAAGGCATCTAAGATACTGGTTTGATCTCACCTCCCAGCTTTGCCCTGACCCTCCTTCCTCTCTGCCATTATAGCCCGTGCTCCCTCCTGTTTCCAACCCATCTCCCAGGTCTTGTTCCCCACTTACCTGTGGGCTTTGCTCACCTGTCCCCGTCGAACCTAGTTTAAAGCCCTCCTTACTAGGTTAGCCAGTCTGTGCGCAAATAAGGCCTTTCCCCGCTTCGAAAGGTGAACGCCATCTGTTCCTAGCAGTCCTTCCTCAAATAGCAACCCGTGGTCGAGGAAGCCAAAGCCCTCCTGGCGACACCATCTTCGCAGCCAGGCATTCACCTCCACGATGCATCTGTTTCTGCCCGGACCCCTACCTTCAACAGGAAGAATCGAAGAGAATACCACCTGCGCTCCAAACTCCTTAACCCGTACTCCCAGAGCCCTGTAGTCACTCTTGATCTGCTCAGCATCACACCTCGCAGTATCATTTGTGCCTACATGGATGAGTAGCATGGGATAGTAGTCAGAAGGCCGGATAATCCTCGACAAAGCCTCTGTAACATCTCGGATACGGGCCCCTGGCAGACAGCATACCTCCCGGGATGAACGGTCAGGGCGACAGATGGGTGTCTCCGTCCCCCTCAGCAGAGAGTCTCCAACCACCACTACCCTACGTTTCTTAGCAGTGGTGGCAGCAGTCCTCCCAGCCTTAGGGGTACGAGGCTTCACCCCCTTAACTACTGGGGGTGATTTCTTCTCTCCTGTATCAAGAAGAGCATAATGGTTATCTTTTACCACAACAGGAGGGTTCGCAGCAGCGGTGGAGCACTGCCTGCTGCTAGAAGTAACCAGCTGGCTGTGTCCGCCCTGAGCCTCCTCCTCCACTGGAGTGTGAAGCATCTCCTCCACTGGAGTGTCAGTAGTCCTGTCAACTGGGACAGCACCATCAGCTGTCTCCACATGGATACTGTCCAGGAATTGCTCATGGACATGGATGTTCCTCAGCCTGGCCACCTCCTCCTGTAGCTCTCCCACCTGCTGCCTGAGAGATTCCACCAGCAGGCACCTTTCACATTGGATGCCACCCCCAGCCTGGATATCAGTAAGTGGAAATTGCAAATTACAGTCTTTGCAAGCCCACACCAGAATCTGGGTAAAAGCATCCATGCTTTGGTGCTCTGTCTGGCTACAGGCGCAGGTGGAGGAGACAGAAGTAGTGCTAGCACAGGTGTTGCGGGTCCTCCTCACCATTGTAAGCCTCCCTCTGTCAAACTCTCTCAAAGTCCTCTCTGCTGTAAACAGAAAGGTTTTCAATGTGGTCAGGTTATGGGTTCAGGGGACCAATGGGTCACAGATGAGACCGACAAGGGACACCCCCTCCCTTCCTACTCCCCTTCCAAACTCCCTTGCAAAACTCCCAGACATACCTGGGTACAGGTACAGACATACCTGAAGAGAGCGAATGCACTACACTGCTCTCTATTTTCCTAAGATGTGTCTTCCATCCACACTTCTATTTTTAGCCTCCTAGGGTTGCCAGGCATCCAGATCGACCAGTCAAAAAGGGACACTGGCGACTCCAGTCAGCTATGCTGACCGGGCCACTAAAAATCTGGTTGACCACAGTGGCCGGCTCCATGTGGGTCCCAGAGAAGGGGCATGGCAGGGGCAGTGCCTTGGAGAAAATGTTGGGAGGGGAAAGGGTGTTTGGTTTTCTTCAATGAAAAAGTTGGCAACCCTACTCCCAGGGCTGGCTCCAGGCACCAGCGAAAGAAGCAGGTGCTTGGGGCGGCATGTCCGAGTCTTCAGCAGGAATTTGGCGGGTGGGTCCCTCAGTCCCTCTCTTCCTCTTTGAGCTGCCCCCGAAGATGCCACCGAAGTGTCGCTGAAAAGGAAGAGAGAGAGTGAAGGACACGCCGCCGAACTGCCTCCGAAGAATGGAGCAGCACGATTGAGCTACCTCCAAAGTGCTGCCGATAGGCTTTTTAAAAAATTTTTCGCCTCTTTGGGCGGCAGAAAACCTGGAGCCAGCCCTGCCTACTCCTCACTACTGTTGCCCTTCCCCAACGGAGAGCAAGGCTTCACCAGCCGCTGCCACAGGGAGAGGCTGTCAGTTCCCCATTGCTGGGGCTCTCCTCTACAGCAGGGAAAGACTCTGGCAGGTGGGAAGGCAGTGCGAACAAGGCTCACTCTGAGCCCACTGCCTCCCCTCTGCCACAGCCTTGCACTGACACACCTGTAGCTCCACGCCACAGTGTGGACACAGAGTGCTTTTCACTGCAGCCTGTAGCCACCCATACCCTACATGCTGCTGAAAGTGGTGTGTAGTGTAGAATTAGGCTTAAATGCTTTTAAAATCTCCCCCCAGAAGTTCTGACCATGTATGTGCACAGAAAACAGTGGCTTGCTGAATTCAGCAGGACAGCTAATTTGAATTAGCCTGAAGCATGTGTTTGATAAACCTAGAAGAAATCGAGATGTTTTATTTTAGTATATAGGCAGCTTTTGCTGCTGCTTGCAAGGCTGGAAAGAAACAAGACAAAGGTTGAGATAAGGAGGACAAAGACCAAACTTTATTTTTCTTGAGAGCTCTCCATAAGTGCAGCAAAATGTCAAGATGGGCAGGATGGTGTAACTCAGTAGGAACAATACATCTTTGAGAAAGCCTGAAAATGTTCCTTGACTAGATTACCTCTTTTACAACAAAGCTCATGAAATCATCATACTAAGTAATCACAGATAAAATGATGGGGGTAATTATGAAGGTTTTAGCCACAATACTTGAGATTGGCAAAAAAGCAAGATAAAAGCCATCTGTTCATTACCGATATTAGGTTTCCGTTTGTGCTGAAAATCTATGATATTTTAAGGCGCCTTGAAGCATAACTCAGCTTGAAGGATAATTTCTGCAAGAGCATACAGTGAAACAGAAGAGGGCATGTGTGATAGAATCTCTGCCAGTCCAGCTGGAACTGAGGGCTGGGGGTTGGGGAGAGGGACCAGGAGGTAATGTAATGCTCCTCAAAAGGTAACCTTAGCAGGAAAGTGTATTGTGGTAAGTATACTGAGACTCTAGCTGAAGAAAAGATGAAGGTTTTCTATTAAGCAATAGGTAACCAGAGCTTTATCACTGACCTATATACCCAGGAGCAATCGTTGGCTATCCTGCTCAAGGGCTATTGTCCACATCTTTGTATTGCAGTTCAGCTGAACCTAGGCTGGCCCTATCGTTGCTTTTCAAACACATTTGAAAACAAAGGGCCCAACAGGTGCTGCACTGCTGCAGCCAGCACAGAGCAAAGGATTTCTTTTTTGTAAAGATATAGTCTGATTTTAACCTGAAAGCCCTCTCCACCTTGCATGGAACATGACACGTTGGGAGGAGTTATGGTGGCACAATGCAGCCGTGTTAATAGTCAGCAGCTTGCTGGTGAGAGAGTCTGAGACAGGCAGAATGTAGCAGCTGAAGCTGCAACACATTGTCAGGGGGTGGGGGAGGCTGCTTGTTTCGAGAAGTGGTGTGTGGATGCATGTAAATGCATCCCTAATAGTAATGTGCCTGCCTAGAAAGTGCTAAACATCCATGGCAACCCAACAGCAAGGCAATAAATCTCCCACACCTAAATAAAGGGCCTCAGTGTGTTATTCCTTTTGCAGCTCTGGGATGCCTGTCCCATACAGACATTTCCCTAAAATACTGAGGCAGTAAAACTGCAGGCTGGTGGAGTGAATACTGGCTGGTTTGCCTACGCCTGTAAAACCCTTAAAGCCAGCTCTGTTGAAGCTTATGTGTAGCAAAAATATCCTCCCCCACTCACTGCCTGTAGCACCGTGGAGCAATTTAATCGAGTGACATGTAGCTCCAGTGAACAACAGAGAACATGCAGAATGGTAATTTTCTTATGATATATTCTAACAAATGAAATGCTCCAGACCACCACAGTGGAGGCTGTAATTCCATTGGAGGGTTTCTGGTGATGTTAGCCAGCCTCTTATGTTTTTCTCTTGGTGGAATTACAGCCCTGATATGTTCAACAGGATCGACATTACTGCTTACATTATCATCATCAGCTCCTGGTACTTCCTGAAAAGACTGAAGCTTTGAGGCAGCTTCTAAAGCTAAGAGATATTTAGAATAATATTTTAACTGGAAATGCAAAGAATAGAAGTAGCATGGTTAAGCCGTAGTTCTCACGATCACCTAGGTGATAAGTAGCTATCAAAAAACACCATGCTTTGGAATGTACCTTATTGTTTATTTCATCTGTAACTGTGAAGCTAAATTGTAGACTCTTAGCATCTGTGTGCCTGATTCACCAGAGTAAATCATAATAATGTCACTGAAGTCAGTGACATTATATTTGTATAAATCCATCTGAATCACCATCAGAATCAAGCCTTAAATGTACAATGTAATACTAATTCTAGGACAACTACTGACTGGTGATGAAAACCTCCACTGAATGAGGTTAGAACTTTTAAACCAGAACTATTTAGACACCACTGAGTGTGTGTGTGTGTAATCCACAGAAGGCTGCAGAACTGGTTTCTGCACTTTGTCAACTTTAGTAGCCTAAAAATATGCTGACAATAAAAGCTTGTTTTTAACAGTTGTGTAGGGACCTCCAGTGGGGAGATAAATAGAAGGTGGAGGTTCTTGATCCTCCTTCGCTCCCCTACTCAACATCTCCCTTCACCCAATTCAGCTGAGAAAAAAAAAAAAAAAGAAAGAAAGAAACGTTCAATGGCAGAAGTTCTCTTTTATTTTTGAAAGTTAATCTCCTCCAGAACCGGATCACCTTGGCTAATCCCTTTAACCACAGGCACATACATTTGAAATGGATAATTTACTTGGCATCCTGCCCTCAGCATACACAGTTGAGGTACATACGTGGTCTTTTGGCTGCTCACACTGATGACTATCTATTAGAAAAAAATAGTACCTGCTACATCATTTCTTGCCTCCCATTTTACAACAAGAGTTTTTCACTCCATCCTTTCTGGTGTATGGGGCCTTTTACTGCACCGTTATATACTGCAGTCAACATTATAATAGCACTTTTCTATTCCACTACTTCTATTCTTGGTTCCACGTTACACTGGCAACCTTTTGCTTCACTGTTTGTAACCCTACAGATTGCCAGAAGGATCTTTTACTTCACCATTTATACACAGGGTTCCACATTATAATAGGAGCATTCTACTCATCCCTTTAAATGCTAGGTTGCTGTTTGTTATACCAACCTGCTGCCCTATGCTATATACTGCATTTCATATTGTTTTGGAGGTTTTTCTAGAGCACAGTTGACTTTCTGTGTCCCACACCAACTATTTTATTTATTCACATTTACAAAGCACCTGTCCAGTTCTGTAGGTGTTGTGCAAAAATCACTCACAACTCAGCACCTGTCAGGTGCTGAATATTTTCTACTCCTGTTGATCACCTCCTGCGACACTTTCTCAGTTTGTCCAGCACTGAGAGTCACCATGTTAGACTCCCTCTTACTGGATAGCAGGGAGGTTTCTTATGGTAGCTAGATGTCAACTCCCTGACACTGCCAGCCCTTCAGCCACTCAAGCATTATCCTCGGGGCTCTGCCACCCCCTACTTTGCCTTCCAGGTTAATACTTGAGCTTTACCTACACTGGAACTTGGTTGGCAAAACTTCTGGTGTTCAGGAGTATTTAAAAAACACAAAACACCCTGAACGCCAAAAGTTTTACTGACAAAAAGTGCTGGTGTGAACAGCGCTTTTTGACAAAGCTGCTGCCGCTCGTTGAGGTGGAAATTTTTTGTCAGCAGGCAAGCTCTCTACACTGCGCTCCTTATAGCGGCATGGCTGTAGCAGCACAGCTATGTCACTAAAAGGTGTGTAGTGTAGACAAAACCATGGTGTACCCCAGTCCCTAAATTCCTCTGAAGCATCTCCCTATAGTACTGAGCCCCTGTCACTGGATATGAACAGAAATAACCAGGTAAGCTGTCTCTGAAGAGATAGAATTCACACTGACTTGTTTGATTCAGCTGAGATCAGCTCCAACATAACAACACAATCTTGGAATCTACTTGTAGCGAAAGCAAATATGTTTATTTGCAAAGATTAAGATTTAAGAGAGAGTGGCAAAGATAAAAATAGGTTACATGTAAAACAAAAGGTATAACACTTCTTGGAGTTTACACTTAACTCTAAGGGGCTAAAATCTTTGTCTAAAGCTATTTCTCACCTAAAGCACCCTCCCAGCACCACTAGCCCGCCCATGTGACCAGGACAGCTTTCACAACTGCAAAAAGTACTGTTCTTTTTGCTCTCCCAGTGAAGGATGAGAAAGGGGTCCTTTTTTCTTCCTCTTATTGACCAGTAAAACTTTGAAAGGCCCTCTTAAAATGCACCCCAGATAAGCAATGGTCACATAACCACCCCATACCGGAAACCTACTCACCATTATACTTACCTACATGCCTCCAGCTTCCATCCAGATCACATCACACAATCCATAGTCTATAGCGAAACTCTAAGATACAACCACATTTGCTCCAATCCCTCAGACAAACACCTACAGAATCTCTATCAAGCATTCTTAAAACTACAATACTCACCCGGTGAAGTGAAGAAACAGATTGACAGAGCCAAAAGGGTACCCAGAAGTCACCTCTACAAGACAGGCCCAGCAAAGAAAGTAACAGAACGCCACTAGCCGTCACTGACAGCTCCCAACTAAAACATCTCCAGCGCATCATCAAGGATCTACAACCTATCCTGAAGGATGATCCCTCAGTCTCACAGACCCTGGGAGACAGGCCAGTCCTCACTTACAGACAGCCACCCAACCTGAAGCAAATACTCACCAGCAACTACACACCACACAACAAAAACACCAATCCAGTAACCAAACCCTGCAACAAACCCCGGTGCCAACTCTGTCCACATATCTATTCAAGGGACACCATCATAGGACCTAACCACATCAGCCACACTATCAGGGGCTCGTTCACCTGCACATCTAACAATGTGATATATGACATCATGTGCCAGCAATGCCCCTCTGCCATGTACACAAATCTGACATCAGGAATCATAACATTCAAAAACCAGTTGGAGAGCTCTTCAGTCTCTTTGGTCACTCAATAACAGACCTAAAAGTGGCAATTCTTCAGTGAAAAAAGCTTCAGAAACAGACTCCAATGTGAAACTGCAGAACTGGAATTAATTTGCAAACTGGACATCATCCGATTAGTCCTGACTAAAGACTGGGAGTGGTTGAGTCATTACAAAACCTAAACCTAATTTACCCAATATTAATTTCCCCCGGCTGTTACTCATACCTTCTTGTCAACTGTCTGAAATGGGCCACTCTCATTACCACTTCAAAAGTTATTTTTCCTTCCTTGGCATCCTGCTGTTAAATGAATTGTCTTGTTAGACTGACCTCATACTTGGTAAGGCAGTTCCCATCCTTTCATGTATTTATACCTGCTCCTGTATTTCCCACTCCATGCATCTGATGAAGTGGGTTCTAGCCCATGAAAGCTTATGCCCAAATTTAGAGACTAACAAATATTAGTCTCTAAGGTGCCACAAGGACTCCTCATTGTTTTTGCTGATACAGACTAACACAGCTACCACTCTGAAACCTTAATTTACATGTAACAGAAAGAGATGTATCTTATCTTCTCTCGGTGAGGGGAGAGGGGGGATGACTGTTTCTCAACTCTGCCTGCTGCATCGTTTAAAACATATTTCCAGTATATACACACAATTCTTTACATGGTAGTAGTACATACACTGATTATGAGCACCAGTATGACATAGGTTTTTTTTAGGTACCTTATGTGATATTCTTTATAGATAAATACTGTGAAAGCAATGTGTGAAGTGTAGTGAGTTTGTCAGCCATGATAGGAATTGCTGACACAGAGTAGTGAACCCTTTGCCAACTGGCACCAATGAGCCTCTGTGTCACCTCCCCACTGGTCTCTCCAGATACTGTACTTGAATGTGTGTGAGAGTGCATGGATAGTGGTGGTGGTAGGGTTATCTCATTTAAATTGTAAGGGCTTTTTTTATTAATTTTGTAAAGTAACAAGGAGAATTATGGCACTAGATAAATAATACACTGAGCATACTGAATCAGGACAGAGCATGGAGGTGTTTACATTATCTTTGAACTGTGAACTGGCATTTGGATTCTAAGTAATTTAATAGAAAATGAGATCATTGCAATAGTTTTTTTGAACCAAACATGGTAGGTAGGAGGGATAGTCTAATGAACATGGAACTGCACTGGAGTGCAAGAGAACAAGGATTACCACTTCTACCACAGGTCTCTTGTATGTCTTTCAGCAAGTTATGTAGTCTTTCTTATGCTTCAATTTCCCACCTGTAAAATGGAGCTGACACTTCCCTACTTCACAGTTAAACATCCATTAATAACTCTGAAGTGCTGTGACAGGGTGAAACTCACCACACTAGAGCCTCCTGTTAGTCATCTTACTGATCAGCTCCACAGGTCAGTATGCTGATTCTTAGCGGTGTCTCACCCAGCGTCACTTCCGCTCCTGGACCTGTGTCACTCCGAGGACCACAGCATCCTCTTCAGGACACAGCCCTCCGGCTTTGCCACACTCTGCGCTCCCCCCTTCTGGGGAAACAGTACCACAGTCCAGCCACTTCTTCAGTGGTGAGTGGGGATGGGAGAGATCTGGGCCCGCCCACTACTCTGGGTCCCAGCCCAGGGACCCTGTAGATGGCATCCACATGTTGCATCCTCTCCAACCTCTCAGTCTATTTCCCTGGGCCACTTCCCCACAGCCCCAGCACCTTCATCACCCTTGTCTCAGGGCCTCAGGCTGCAACTTCCAGCTACCAGCTCTTTGCTACCCTGGTCCCTGCTAGCAGCACTGCTCTGTCCCAGGTGCTGGCTTTCTTCTAACTACAAGGCAGCCAGTCCTCCTTCCTTGAGCTCTAGGGAGCAACTGAACCTGCTCTGCCCTGCAGCTCTTCTTATGTGGGCCTGCCTGGCCCTGATTGGCTGCTCCTCACAGCCCCTCTCCTATTGGCTGCTTTCTGCACAGCCTCTCCAGGGCTCCATTAACCCCTTATAGGCCAGTGTGAGGCGGATGTCCCATCACAGGTTCTCAGATACTATGATGATGAGAGCTACATAAGTAGCTAGCTAGAATCTATAGAATTCTATAGCAGAGATAGAACTATCCATTCAATTCTGTATAATAACTTTTCTACAGGTTTTTGAGCTTTTTCATTTTCTGTTAAACTCTATAGGACCCTTCCATAAGGGAAGGTCCCTGAAAAAGAATTTAGGTTTACAAATTTGAGTCTTAAGATTAATTTGGAATATTAAACATCTTGGAATAAATGAAAGCACTTTATTTAGGGTGGCAATGGTTGGAGAATTAGTATTTTAAGCATGAGGAATTTCTGTGTTTATTAGAAGATTTTGACTGTTGAAGAGAAGATAAATTCAGCAGGACCACTCCTTACGTAACAAAACTTAGCTCAAAGCAATAGTACTAGAAAATTAGCCTTGTTCAGTTACACTCGTGTCCATATGTTGTGTTCATGATGGGAAATGGGAAAGAATGCAATTGGGAAGGGTTCATTCCTTTTTTAAATCTTGTATTCTGAGACTCCAAATATTCATTCTGGGAATACATTCAAAGGTGCAGGTTTGAGAGGTACAAACATGGCCAACTATGTTAGAATGAAACAGTTAAAAATTATGTTCTCTTAGCTAAAGTTGTACAGTAATAAAATTACTTTGTGATGTGCTTGTACATTTTTCTACTCCAAGACTGCCAACACGTATACACATTGGAAAGCAGAAGAACAATTCATGACAAATAATTTGGCAAATCTAACTCTGTTTTTGTTTGACTTTACAATTTTTTTAAATTTTCAAATGTATTCATCATTCAAAATGTGTGAATTTCTTAGGGCCAAATAGTGTTCTGGCTTACTCAGCCATATAGGGAAATAAGGGGGTTTAGGTACGTCAAAAAAAGATCATAAAGACAGAGCAAGTAACTTCTGTGAGGCTGTCAAATCTGCATCAGACTCCCTGGGCAGTGCAACAACATGTGGTCCTTTACTCGGGGCTAATAGTAAATCCATAATTTAGCTTTTAATGAATAATTCTTGATCTGTAGATCACATCTGAATTGTGAATAGTCACACAGTGACACATAAGGTACATAAGTCGCATCGTGTTGGTGACTTTTAGAACTGTCAAACACACACAAAGTGAGAATTCTGAATATCACAAACATACCACTTAAAATTCCCTTGGCCAAATCTCAGCTGGTGTAAACTGGTGTTGCTTCATTGATTTCACATTGCCCACATTATCTGTTAGTTATTTCATCCTATGAAGCAACAGAAACAAAACCATAAGATGTATGTAACTAACCAATACAGTGACTTTTGAATGGCCAATTTTTGAATTTTAAAAGCAAACACACATTTCAAAATTCACTTTTATATAACACTGATCACTTGAGCATAGCATTTGCTTTTCCTGAGCATTTGTGTCAGTAAGGCTTCAATACAAACGTGCATAAATGTGAATGCAAAAAGGTCATTAACACATTCCGACTGAAATTTGGTTTCAAATTAAAATAAATATTTGTAGACATATTCCACTATTTGTTCACTGCTTTTTCTCTAAGATAGTGTCTGGCACACACACATTCCTCTAAAGAGATTACAATAACCCTCAGTTATAATTTTACTTAACTCTTTATGATGTTTTTAATTAAAAAGGTTTTAGTGCTTTTCCAGTATGACATTTGATTGCACTCTAGATAATGCACCCTTGTGAACTCTGGCAAGCAATAAGCATATAGAAAATATATGAAAAAATTCTATAAGGAATTTCCTCTTCAGTGAAACAACAAATTCAGATCAAATGTATTCTTTTGAATAAATAACATATGCCAAAGCAAGATAGCTGAAGAATGATTTCCTGTCCAAAACATTGTACATACTCAACTGATTACATTTTCATTCCTTCTCTAGATTCAGTCTTAACTGCTCACTTTACCAAGCTTCTGAAATTTATCTGCACTAGTTTAAAACATTGATTGAAATGAAATCAGCTGCAGGTTGCTCATTGCCTGTGCGGAAAACCTTTCGCCTGATTCTTTCTTCATTTACACTGTTTTAATTCCTTTGACTCACCAGTCTGAGAAAAGAATCAAACTCATAGGTGTTTTCTCTTGAAGAAATTGCTGGATATGACTTAAAAATAATGTTCTATGTCTTATTCTCATGCACTCTTTCTTTATCCAGTTTGGTTGGCAATACTTGCAGTTTGCTCAAATGTGCTACCTTGTTAACTTTTTACACTGAGCTCTCATGTTGTGTTTCTTCCTGGAATGATGTAAATCAGAAAGCACCAATTCCTTTTATTAGAGATTACAAACCCTCTACCTTTATGGTTACATTTAGAAGTTCAGTTAGTGAAATTTTGGCCCTTTTGAAGACAATTGAAGGTTTATCATTTATTTCAATGAGGCCAGGTTTTCAGATAAAATCTTGTAACTTGAACTGTGCATTAATTAAATTTTCCATTTAAGAAATTCTGACATTTTGAAATTACCCAAAAAGCAAAATTTTGGAGAAAAAAATCATTTTGGGTCACTGGACATGTTCCATTTTCATAAAATCAAAATGCTTCATTTCTATTCCAACTTTTTTTATTTCACATTAGATTTCACATGTGCAGTTTAGTCAGAAAAAACAGCAGCAGTAAGTTACCCAGGTGAGAGATCGAAGGGGAGATTTTATTTATTTGAGAGGGGGTTGCATTTCAGACACTAATACCAATATGTCAAAAAGGCATCAGAGAACAAACCTCATAGAACACTTTTCTAACCCCACTCCGCCCCTTCATATCTTCCACACCCTCAATCAACCATTCTCCCAGAAAAAAAGCCTGGGGAAACAGGTGCATTTTACAGAACATACTGAAGGCTACCAGCTTTGGGATCTGGCAAAACCAAGGCAGGAAGTGAATTTCAAAGCCAAGAACCCCTCCCTGTGAATGCCTTTTGTATTTATTTAGATGGAATATGGGTCAAAGATGTTAACATAATTCAGTTACTGTCTAACATCAAACAGTGTTAAACAAAGTCTGGAGTTGGGTATACAGAGACCTCAGCCTGCTTAGGACTATGACAAACACATCATTAAAAATCCTTTTTCATCTTATATTAAAAATACAGAAAATACGGAAAACCAGTTAAAGCGTTTGAAATGTAAACCATTAAGTAAGGCTTCCATTTTAATAACATCTGTCTTTCCTTTCCCTTTAGCTGGAGAGAGTTTTAGAAAGATCTCCATCCCCTTTATTTGACAGTCTCTTCAATGGTAATAACTGTCCTTTTGAACAAGTTGGTATGAGCTGGAGCTGTTGCTGCTGCTGTTCGTCCAATCCCATTTCATTTCAGGTGGTTGTAGGGATTCAGCTGGAGTTGGTGAGGGTGGCAATGGCATCGGGGTACCTCTCTCTGGCCCCAGCTGGCCAGGACAGCCCTCAGGATTCCCAGGAGATGGTGGGGGTGGCAGCCATGATGGTGAAGCTTGCTCCAGTAACCTCCGTCTATTCTTCTCTGTTTTCCTCCTGAAGTATCTTTCTTTAAGGACCCACAAGGGGAATGGTGGATGGGATAGCCCAGTGCTTCATTTGTGCCAGGACAGTGCCCTGGCACATTTAGGCTTGATGGTTCATAGCCCTGGCACCTCTGGGCTTGCCGTGTCAGTTATGAAAGTAAAAAAATTGCTTGAGCCCCAGCACCTAGTTGCAGACGCGCTGGCCCTTCTTTCATTAAAAATTAAGCATTGGTATAGGCCATCCCCTGATTATTTTGTCTGGTTCTACAGGGTGGCATTTAACTCTCTTAACAATAAGACCAATCTTCCTTTTCCTGCAGTCCCCTGGCTCCAACCCCTGGGTGGCACTTTCCAACTTTACATCAAATGGGGCAGGGGTCCTTCACTACGCACCCCTGCTTCATTCCCTAAGTACCATATATCCTGTGCACTGCACAAGGCAGAGGTCCACCAGGAAAACACAGTATGTGCTCTTGTAAGTGGAGACTGCATCAATACATAAGCATAAAGGGGCTGAAGTAAGGTTGCTCAGGAAATTTTAAAACTGACATTTTCTAACTTTTGAGTGCTTGACTTCACACCTTTAATATTCTTTTGATATATTTCCTTTTGTTTGTTTTATTGCAACTTCCTAGGTTTTTATAAAAGCAAACTGAAAAATTAGAAATTCCATCATTTGGAGCTTTATTGACTCCCACATGGTTCATCATTAGATTTAAAACCTTTAATCTGCTGCACAGATCTCTGCCACTTGAGGGGGGCTATCAGGGGGCACGGATGTGGAGAGGGGTCAGGGCAGTCAGGGGACAGGTAGCAGGGGGGGTGGATGGGCCAGGGGTTCTGGAGAGCCTTGTCAGGGGACAGGGGTATGGATAGGAGTGGGGGCAGTCAGGGGACAGGTAGGGGGTGGGGTTTTAGGGGGACAGTTAGGGTAGGGGGGGTCTCAGGAGGGGGGAGTCAGGGACAAGGAGAAGGGAGGCTTAGATAGGGAGTGGGTTCCAGGGGGGCGGTTGTGGCCGGGGTCCCGGGGGGGTGATCAGGGGACAAGGAGCAGAGGGTGTTGGATGGCTTGCGGATTCTTGGGTGGCAGTCAGGGGGCGGGAAGTGGGAGGGAGTGGATAGGGGGTGGGGCTACCCCACCTCCATGGAGTGTCCTCTGTTTTGAAAGTTTAAATACGGTAACCCTAGACTATGGGTGTTGAGAGAGTGTATGTAAAACCCAACTCAATAGTAACAGTGGAGCCCTGACCAACACTGCCATAATGAGCTTTTACTACTGTTGTAAGGGCAAATCTCAATGCAGTCTGAACTATGGAGCCACAAGGTTGCTTCCATAATAAAATTTTGTAATATCTTTAACAGAATTAATTCACCTGACTCCTGCCATTATTTGCACCCTGAAAGAAATGGGGGAGGGATGAATTCCTACTGACTTGAAAGATTTTTAGGGATAACATATTATCAAATGTAGTTCCCTTCTTTTCCTTAATGATCCTATTTGGTTGAAAGACTGCTTTAAGGCATTCAGAAATGCTTTAAAAGCAGCAGGTTTTCAAGTACATATACCAAGTTGCAGCCAAGAGTGAAATTTTATAGCCCATTGCAAAAGTAAGACCTGATTATGGAAAATCTGACATGCCCTTAATTATAGCAGCCTGAACGAACCCATTAAAATAAATCACGCTGATAAAAGATTGGTGGCACAAAAGGCATTTCTGTAATATGATGTCAGAGCAATGACATTTGTACACTGTTTCAGAATTCCAGCAATCTTTTATTTTTAAGTCCCAGTAATGGGATTATAACATTGGCAGCATTGGTTCAAAATGATGACAGGACACTGCACATCAGCTCAGGCTGTATTTGAATAAAGAAAATATAAGTGCCATTAAAAATCAGAGATACTAGTGGGTGAGGTAATATGTTTTAGTGGGCCAACTTCTCTTGGTGAGAGAGACAAAATTTTGAGCTCCAAAGCTTGACTCTCACCAACAGAAGTTGGACCACTAAAACATATTACCTAACCTCCCTGCCTCGTGTCTCTAATATCCTGGGACCAGCACGTCTACAGCAATACTGCTTATTTAAAAAAAAAGACACTATGCTAATACAAATAATAATCATTAATAATAATTAATAAAAATAATAGCTCTACAGCTACTGAAGACTCCTCCAACAGGGATCTTGCAGGAGGTTTCCACTCCCTTTGTGCCACCCAGAAGCTGAGAGAATGGTTCAACATTTTTATCAAAAGAAATCAACTGCTTTTAAAAATGTCTGTCCCTTCAGTCGAAATGGCTTGTAACCTGTCCTTTTGATTTCCATGTTCTAACATAAGCATGTAACTTCTTATTTAAAAGCCACTGCTACTCCAACACTCTTTACTGTTATGGTGTATCATTCTAAAGCTGAACGGTTTTTAACAGAAAAACCACCCTTCTTAAATTTGAAATCGTCATAGTTAGTGCTCTTACTCCCCCTAGTGCTATAATTTATCTCCAGTGAATCTATAGAAATGTTAAAAAAAATCATAATCAAATATTGTTGAAACCTTTGGCCCTAATATAACCTGCTGCGGATTTGCTTTTACACAAGTGTGTTTATAATTTGATTAATAAAAAAAATTAAGACGTAAAAGGATTTGACATTGCAGCAAATCCATACACAGAATGAAACGTGACTCTCATTCCACTATCAAATAGGCAACATTTCTTTGTGTTTGATGGAATTTATGGCACCAAGCAGCTTGAAATCTGATTACTCATGTAAATTGTGTCTGACCATTTCCCTATGTGAAAAAAATTGTGTAAGAGACAGGAAATTCTATAATAGGGTGACTAGACAGCAAGTGTGAAAAATCGGGACACGGGTTGGGGGTAATAGGAGTCTATATAAGAAAAAGACCCAAAAATCAGGACTGTCCCTATAAAATCGGGACATCTGGTCACCCTATTCTATAAGCTTCCCCGAACAGTCTCCACCAGATTGTTTAGTCAGACAGAGATGGTGTTGGCCACCTTGCAGATAAGACCCCCATAGCTCACAGATCCACATCAAGCTCGGGGGATCTGCCAGAGACCCCTGTGCTGCATCCCCACCCCATGCAGTTCCCAGCATGGCTTCAGTGGGTTCAGTATCCTGACTTTCTCTTTTGGCCCCAGAACTGCCCTACAGGGGAGGCTCCACAGCACAGAGGGGCTGCCTCCGAATTAGCTTCACAGCAGAAAAATACTCTCAATACCAAGAGACTCTCCTCCTTTCCCAGTCTCCACACACATCACTGGGGATAATCAAGTTATATTTGCCTACAGATGCCACCACTAGGCCAAAGCAGTGCAAGTCGAGATCCTTGCTGCTGATGTGGAGAAGGCAAATAGTCTCCAAAAAGGGAAGTGTTTGATATAAAAATAGGAGGAATGTGTCAGAAGGAGGTGCTGCTGCTTCCCTATGCTACTATCCAATAATGTCATTTACACTGGCAGTGTTTTCTTTAAAAATTTTCAGATATTTCACACATATTTAAGTTGTTTTAGGAATGTTATTCCTCCTATTGAAATACATGAGAAAAATTATATTTCTAGTGTTTAATCCTTCTTTCCCCCACTTACAGCAAAATTCCCTTCTCAGATCTGAGTAGTGAATAGGTTGAGAAAGTCTGTTGACTTAACGTCTGCACAATTCCCATTAATGCTGATGAGAGTAGTGCCCATACACAGAAACGAGAATAACAGATTCCATATCCACTTTGGAGATTCCCTTAACTCTGCAGTGGAATTAAATATCAAAGCCCAAAGTGACCATCAGTAATTAGCACAAACCAAAATCTCAGATCCAAACACCCACAAACTTTGAAGACGTTCAGATCCAGCTTCAAACTTTGACTCATACCATCTCTAGAGATGATGCATGCAGCATTAATATCATTTGGATGCCAGGAGACAGCAGAAAACCACAAACATTGTTGATGTCCCAGCTCTTTGGGATCCATTCAAATTGGATTTTGATCTTTCCCTCTCACATTCAGCCATAACACAGACCTGACTAGGGAGCTTAAACTGGGAAGCAATTTGCATCGAACTCCCCCTTTCTGTAGGAAGGGGCAACAAGCCAAATCCAAGCAAATTTCTACCTTCCCCAAACAGCTGTTTCTTTCTAGAATAGGCCTAAAGGCAGGGACATATGATTTTACTGTTAAGTCCCTGTGGCTAATCTGCTACATTTATGCCTGGGGGAATTCTGCGCCAAATAACTTTAAAATTCTGCAAAATTCTCCATATTTATTTGTCAAAATAATGCAATATAATCACACCAGTTTCACTTATTTTTTTGTAATTCATTTAAACTACCATACAGAAAAAATCAAAATAACTGTTCAGCATTTCCTAAACATATGAAAGTTAACTTACAAATACCTGGTAACCAATACCCTGCATTCCAGTTATAATCCTGGATTATCATTTAAATTACATTACAGAACACCAAAATAAAAGTAAAGTAGAATATAATTTTAAATTGCTCAGACTTTCATATATGCAAGTCACACAGTTTTGCTAATCATTGTCCTACATTTTTTTTAAATGGGTAAGTAAAATAGATCTCAAGGTGAGATCCTTGTGCCACTCTGACACAGGAAAAAAACAAGAAAGCTAGCGCTTTCTTGTTTTCCTTTACATTACCAGCCAGAGAATAATTTTATAGCCTGGTTGTTAGGTCACCTTCCTGGGAGGTGGGCTACTCAGAGTCCAGTTCCCCTCCATCAATGACTCTTTAATTGTACCCGGCTCTCCTACATCCCAGGTGAATATTCTAATCACTAAGCTAAATGTTATAAGGTGGACAGCAGTGGAACCGCCTCTTCTAGCCATTTTGTGTGGAATGAAGCAGGTGCCTAACTCATTAGGTGCCCAAGCCTCCTGACCAGGAGAGGGTTCCCGGTGGTGTGTTGAAAGCAGAGAGAGGCACCTACTTGCAGCCCAGATTCAGGCTCCTCTCTATGAGGGAGGGATAGGGTTTAGGACATAACCCTCTTGTCAGTATCTCCTATTGGCTAGCTTAGATGGCTTCCTGCCTAACATGCTGACTTTTGTGGATCACAGTCTAAGATGCCTATCTCTCCCCATGAATTGTATAGGGAACCTAGGTGCCTAATTCACGCTTTGTCAATCACAGTTGCATTCCTGTGATTTTCTAGGTGTCTCAGGGTTAGGTGTTACAATGCTCAACATCACAGCACTTCAGTCCCTTTGTGGATCGGGGCCATAGTTCCTTGCTCCTGGTATGACATTCCTGTTGATGAGATTTCACTCTGTGTTTGTAGCATCTAATGTTCATCTTATTACAGAGAGCACAGTGATGAATGAGTGATGTGGTTTTAATTTTGTAATCCTTCGGCCAGAGTTGGCAGCAACAAGGGCCGGGTTCAGTATGTAGGGTTTCTTTTTAACAATACAATACAAAACCGACTCGAGCCTCCACCCAATGACCTGAGGCAATAGTTCCCTTCTCACAAGCACAGAGTCTGTGTTTATCAAAAAAACTTTTAATAAAAGAAGGGAAGTAACTCAGCATTAATTTGGGAAAACACCACAAACAGGGTTCATAAACATAGACCATAAGCAGAAGACCCACGCTCAAGTAAGTTGGGCAATATCCTTTTCCCCTCAGGTTCTTAAATTCGGCAATCCAAAAGTCCCTTTAATGTTCACCTCTCCACCAGCCACCCTGCATTTCTCTGCTGTCCACCCTGCCAGCCACTTGCCCACCACTTAACACAGCTCTCCATGATTTCAGCTGTTAGTAGGGGGAGCCTTACTGCTGCTGCACACTGGGTAGTCTCTTATATCAGAGACACTGTCCCAATACAGCTCTAATACTCAGACCTAAGGATCAGTGATTTCACCTCTACAGGGGGAAGAAGATTCTCAGCTGAGCCTAAAGTAGTTTTTTTTATTATACAGTGCAAAGAGAACAGCCCCTTAAGCAGGCCCCCCACACACCTAGGTACAAGCACCTATCCCCAACCTCTGTCCATTCACTGGGCTTTGGAACCCATGTCCCCTGCTTAGTGAGAGCCATTTAGTTGAGGGTGAGTCCCTCCATAGGGCTATGCCAAGTACTATTTTGCTGCCCTCAATTCACACAACAAGGATAACTACTCTTTATTATTCCTGCCCCAATAACAAGGAGACTGGGAATCCAATACCAGCCAAAAGTGACCATTTGGGCAAGCAGTCCCATCATGCTAAGCACCTAGCAGGGTGGGTGTGCCCATGCAAACAAGATCAGCTCCTAAAGTCCTCTTCCACAGCTCATCACTACATGTCAGCGGAGAGCACATTCAAACTCTATTACAATTACAATTGCCATGCAGACCTGGTTCAATTCAACTTTTCATTTCAAACAAAAGGATATTTGCCTGAAAACTGAAAATTTTGATTTTTTCATCAGAAAAGCAGACACTTTCTGCATTTTTATTTAATCAAAACCATCATTCTCTGTTGTCAGTAGCTATTGGTGTGGTGCTCTGCTCTTGTTCAATGATGATAACAGTCAGTTGTGTGCATGTTCCCTCTATGTGCTGTCCCAGCTCTGCACAGATAGCTGGCACAGCAGACCCTGAGAGAACCCCCACAGACCACAGACTCTAATAATATACAAAGGAACCCAAGCCAGGTTTATTGTCAAACAAAGCACAGTAATAGTTTCCCGTAGACTCTACAAGACATACTACAAATTTGTGCCCCTCGGCAATGGATCAGCTCAGTCAGTGGCAGGACTTTCCACTGCCCCCTAGGCTAGACAAAGATGTGCACTCCGGGACCTACTTTTATACAGGACAGATTACTCATCCCTACTGACGTACTGAAGTACAGCCCCTTGACTCACTGGGGGCTGTCTCCCTCTTTGATCATGTCAGTTCAAACAAATCGATCCATCATGTTGTCTTTTTGACCCGTCTTTAAGATGCACCTGCCTGTTCCTCTCTGTGGAGTGTTCTCATGCTATCTTGGCACAAGTTCCTCTTATTAGCACTTATGTGTGGATGCACCTGCTTCTAACAACCCTCTTCTCGCCGGCTTCTGTGAAAGGGGCCTGCCTTTGGCTCACAGCCCAGCTTTTGCTTAGCAATGCCTGGAAGTACTTTGGTTCAGGCTCCAGACTGGGCCTTTGATACAAGAGTTTATGTTTCAAGGCCTCATCTTACTACATTCTCCATCACAAAAAGGATTTGATGGAAATTTTTTTCAACCAGCCCTCTAGCTATATTTTGTATTTGTTTCTCTTACATGGAATTGAGCTTTTTTCCCGTTTCTAAGCTAAACCCTATGCCAATCCAAGTAGGGCTCTCTGCGGGAGCCAGGGAGATGGTCTCCGCCTCCCTAACAGCTGTAGAGGACCAGAAGCAGCAGAGCGAACAATGGCAGTGGTAAATATCAGTAAATGTGAGCCAGTTGCAGCACTGGCACTGCTCCATGGGGTGGGAGGTGAACGCATGTGAATGTACTTCTGAACTCAAGGTCTTTGCTGACCAAGAGCAGAACTGTGAGTCGGGTGCAGTGGAGGGAGACGGGAGTAGTATGTCAAAGGAACATTTGTTTGCTAGATTTTCACTCCACAAGGTGAGAAATTAGGCAAGGGACACTGCCCGATATACTCCAGGATGGGTATTTATTTTGCTCATGGTCACATGCTTTAGAATCATGGTTGTGGTGTTTTCCCAAATTAATTCAAGGTTCCTTTTCTCTTTTTATTAAAAGTGTTCTTTGCTATGCACAGACGCAGTTCTTGCGAGTGGGGAAATATTGCCTCTTAGAAGCACCCTGGGGTGCTGCTTAATTTTCCCAGATTCTGGGTGGGGGCTTCTGGATGAGTCTGTTTTGTATTAAGAGAAACCTTTAGATATTGAACCTGGACCTTGTAGCTGCCAACTCCACCAGGCAGAAGGGTTACACAGTTGCTAGCTAAAGGCAAAAATGTAAGTGACCTTCCTCCTCTTAAATAGCCTGTTTTCCACTTACTTACGGTTACATAGACAATAAAACAAACCTCTTAAAACATAGCATTATATACATGACACATGCATTACACAGGAATTATGCATACATTACATTATTGGGGAATACTCATATGTGGGACAGTTATATGCTTGAGTCCAGTAAAAAAATCAAAAACAATCAAGAGTGAGAAAGCTCAAATGATCACAGAGACATTTTTCTACCTTGATGCATAGTCAGAGCACTCACTTGTGCAATCATGGTCTCCCATGTTTACGAGAGATGAATTTAAACTGGAACAGGTGCACAGAATGAGTACTAAGATGAGCCGAGGAATGGAAAATCTACCTTATGAAGGAGACTTAAAGAGCCTGGCTTGTTTAGCCTAACCAAAAGATGGCTGAGGGGAGATATGATTGCTCTCTATAAATACCAAGAAGGGAGAGGAGTTATTTAAGTTAAGCACCAATGAGGACACAAGAACAATTGGCTATAAACTGGCCATCAATAAGTTTAGGCTCAAAATTAGGTGAAGGTTTCTAACCATCAGAGGAGTGAAGTTCTGGAACAGCCTTTCAAGAAGAGCAATGGAGACAAAAAACATCTGGCTTTACGACTGAGCATGATAAATTTATGGAGGGGATGATATGATGGGGTTGCCTACAGTGGCATGTGGCCCATCAGTGACTGCTGTAGCAAAAATCCCCAACGGTTGGAGACGGGACACTAGATGGGGAGCCCTCTGAGTTACTACAGAGAATTATTTTCCAGGTGTCAGGCTGTGGGGTCTTGCCCACATGCTCAGGGTCTAACTGATCATATTTGGGTCCGGAAAGAATTTTTCCCTGGTCAGATTGGCAGAAACTGTGGGGTACAGGTCACTTGCAGCTTTATACTAGTGTAAATGGTGGAGTCTCTGTAACTTGAAGCTTTAAACCATGATCTGAAGACTTAAGCAACTCAGCCAGAGGTTAGGGGTCTGTTTCAGGAATGGGTGAGATTTTGTGTCCTGCAAGCTGGGGTAAAGTGCCCCCCTACCCCAATTTCTGCTTCGCCTGCTGGGCATGGGGGGAGAGCTCTCTCCTTCTCCCGCTGTGCCTGCCTCCTGGCACACTTGACCCCTGTCCCTGGCAGCCAGACCATGCAGGGAGCAGGACCAGCCACTTCTCACACCTGCCACTCCTGGTCCCTGCGCAGCAGCTGCCTGAGAGTTTGACGGGGGAGGGGCCTGGGTCCAGCTGCCAGGTGAGATGAAGTCTCCTCTTCTCCTCCCTGTATGTTTCTGGCTTGCTTGGCTCCTATCCCTGCCATTTGGGCCAGGAGAGTGCATCAGCCACTTTGTTAGAGGCTCCTGAAATGTATTGTATTTCAAAATCAAAGTCTTGAAGAGCTAAACTCCACTGAAGACGTTTTTTGTTAGTCTCTGACTAAGGACAGTGTCTTCTCAGGATGGGTGGCTGTTAACCTCCCAATTTGGCAGTGATGAGACCAAAGAAACATATTTCCTGCTTTGTCTCATAGCAGCAGAAGGCAAAAATACCTTATGGTACACTGGGCTAAGGGAGAATCATTCCCAGGCTCAGGAAACCTGCCCAGGGGCCACCTAGGCTCAAAGGAAACCCTTCCATTCTGCTTGGCATGTCCAGAAGCTGTTTTTCTACAGAATGGGGAAAGCTTGGACAAATTTCCTGATTTCAAGCTCCCTACCAGTTGAGAGGGTTTGAGATTAAATATCTGCTCATACCTAGTCCAGGAAAAATGAGCCTCAGACAGGTGCAAATAAAACAGGAGGGGAAACATTTGCAGTGGTACTATAAAATAAACTTGCAACCCCTCTTTTACTTGCTGGAGCGCTGTGGTGGCATTCCTTCTTGTAAATAACAGGCACAGCAGGGTTCAGTATGGATCAGAAGTTGCATAGCTCCTACTACAAGACACACTTCCATGCTACAATAGTGATAATTGGTCAGTTGGAGCTGGATTAATTGACTTTAATGGGACTATTCACATACTTAAAGTTAAGCATGTACTTAAGCACTTCACTGGCTCAGCAACTGGCAGGATCAAGCCGTAAATGGTGCTCTTGTTGTATCTATATGGGACCAAGCCTAAGCTAGGGTTACATAAGTGATTAAATCAAAATCCTGGCCTCTTGCAGTATGTCTATAGTGCAGTAAAACACCCACAGCTGGTCCCTGTCAACTGACTTGGGCTGCAGGACTATACAATTGCTGCACAGCTGTCAGAGCTTGGGCTCTGAGGCCTCCTGAGGTCATTTACCTCCCCTAGCACTTTTTGTAAGATGGGGTGGCTGAGCCCTGCGACCTAGTTAAGTTCCAAATTAAACATGTACCACCTACCTAACCTGCAGCCACAACTGGGTATGATATTCTTCACTTCCTGTTCTAAATTGTTTAGTCCTACTGCTTCCATACCTGAGGAGAGCTGCATTTCAGTGGCTGCTAAAGAGACATCCTTATACTTCTTTCACCCACCTTCCAGGGAGGTTTGTAAATTATAATTAATATTTGTAAAGTGCTTTGGGATCTGTGTAAGAAAGAGGTTAGAGAAATCATCAATAGCCATCAATAATTATCAAGTATCTGTATCATTATCTTTAGCATTCTGGATGGGCCACGTGCAATACTCCATACAGAGCTTTAATTCTAACAAAGTAAAGAGAAAAGAAAGGAGCACATTAACTTGAGCAATCTTGTTTTATTGTACTGCCTGCTATATATCACGAGTAAATTAGCTCCAAGGAATGTGAATAGCCCATAAGTGTTATAGTTTGTGATCTTATTAGCTACATTTACCCTCCTTATCAATACATCCAGGAAAGGCAGAAGAACAGCCTGGCTTTACTGGAGCTCTGCCTGACCAAGGAGTACTTGCATTCCATGGGCAGAGCATTCAGTAAGGTTGGAAGAAGTAAGACTCTGAAAGCTACAGGACAAATAAACCAGTTATTGAACCTCTGATTATCCAAATTTGGTTATGCTCTCCACATCTGAAATTCCTTTATCCAAAACTGATTATCTGAATGCTTCAGATGTACAGTATAATCATAATTGTGAGTTCCTATTCTGTGTGTGTGTAGAGGGCCACCAGGCACTAATGCAATACAAGTAATTAAAAATAAGTAAACTAAATAAAATGTAAAAACACTTTTCTCCCTTGCACACACGCTTTGCTGTGGAGGGTAATACCATGTTCAGTCACACTCATGTACGCATTTTTTAGAACATTTATTGACAAGAGATATTTATAGAGCAATTGTGCTTATTTAATAAAGGAACAAATATAAACAAGATTAGAAATAAAATGCCATTTAATTTAGGTTTCCATCTTGAATTTCAGTTAGGCCCTGATCCTGCAAAGACTTACACACATGTTCAGCTTTATGCCTGGTGAGTAGCCCCAACATGAGTACTCATGTGTATAAAGTTGAGCTTATGCATGTCTTTGCAGGGTAGAGATGGTGTCCAGCTGCCTCTGCATAAAACATACCTCAGTACAGATAAAGTGCTGAAAAAACTGACTAAAATGAATGTTGCAAGTAGATTCTCCATGTCTTTCTGCTTTATATTAATTCCATCAAAAGGCCAGCAAATAACATTGAGAAATAACATTAATGCATTAATAATAGGTTTGGGGAAAAAAATCTATTTAGAAAAATATTCTGTTTATTATTTACAAAATGTTTTATATTTTGATTTCTCTCAGGTCCCTGTTTCTAACGTGCCAGTATACAGACTCTGTCCCCCTTCCACCTAAATCTCTTTTAAATGGTTTGACCTGCAATTCAGATCTTTCCTTTTTTTGTATTGACATATTTGTATTTATTTACTCAGGATCTGATTTTTCAAAGCCTGGTACTGAAGCATGAGCACTCATAGCTTCCACTGTCTTCCACAGGAGTTATTGGTACCAAGCACTTGGGAAAATCAGGCCCTCATTTATTTCACACCTCTGCAGGATGCCCGTCACTCTAATATCCAAATTCCAATTTTAGTAACCAACACTGGGACTGCGGTTTCCAGGTTTCTGAATGTTGGATCATTTAATGGCTTTACTGCTAGACTGAGTTTCAGATTCTCCTCCTGATTCTGCATTCCTTACACACCCAAAACTCACACTGAAGTCACTTGGAGTTTGGGTATGCAAAGAATGCAGGAGCAGGTTTTCTATGCAGTGATGGAATACAATAGCATTGTTAGAAATACCAGCACATTCCTATTACCGTCTCAGATACCTGGTTGGTCCCTAATGATTTGTTAGTGGCTGCACCAGAGATGGTGGACAGCACGTGAGTTGTGTTTTGCTCTATATACAAAAGTACATTAGGCAGCAATGAAAGAGTTAGTATAAAAACACTGTTTAGATTAGGTAGAGGAAAGGGGAGACTCTTCTGTCTGAGAATTCTGGAACAGCTTATTTGGATGGAAAAGAGCTGAGTGCAGTGCATTTCCAGGGAGGAAAAAAAGAGGACACAAAAGCAACTCACTGTAAATGTTGCCACACAAAAGCAGCTATAATGAACCACAGTGTTTTTTAATTAGGTACAAAACAGTCCTCAGAACCTCTTCTCTCGAGGGGCTGGCATCAACCTCTTGGCATCTAGGGTTCTCCATCCTTTTGTATGACTCTTCAACTCTATTTTTAAAAAATAAATACATAAAAATATAGCAAGTGATTAATTCTATAACTACAAACCGCCATGAAATGAAAAGGTATATCTGACTCTGAAAATGCACTGGCTGCAGAAAAATTCTAGAATGAAGCCAAGAATTAAATACATTGCAGCGTGTCACAAGGCACAACAAAACATGAACAGTTATTTATGAAGATGGGATTCACAATATGCACACTCACCGCCAAACCATGTTCCTGAGACATTGCAGAGGATATTTCTCTCCCCAGGTCTGTTTGTTTTGTAATGGAGGAATACAATAACCCCAGCACAGGCTCCTTTTTCTCTGATCTGATTTCAACTAGGAGCTTGTTGTTCCTGTGAGACAACTTTCTCACACCTTCCATTTATCTTCCTCCCTGCTGCATATGCAAACAATACTATGAAAACCTTGCTGCATGGTCCGCAAGCAATCAATTCTTATTAAACATGGCTCTTCCGCAACTAGCCTCTGAGGGGTGTGTGAGCAATGAAGGAGGTTGTTTTCTCTACTCCTGCAAAACGAATCATTTCAAACCACTCTGGCTTCTTCCTGACTCCCAAATCCAGGTTGACTGTATCTAATGAACAGTAATAACTAAGGGCAATATCTAAAGCAAGATATTGTACAGAGATTACAGCCAAGGGCATAATAGAAGGAAAGCCAAACAGCATCATACCGCCCTTCCCCCCTACACACATCACACACTCTCCTGCTCTTTCCCAGATCCTACTGCATGAAGTGTGTGGGGCTCGGGCTCTGTTTTTGCAGAGGAGTGTAGCTGAGTGTGGTTTAGGTCAAAACTGGGAGGATGGTTATTCTACCTGGCATTATACACCTCCAGATATGTGGAAGCTCCTGAGGACCTTCCCATGGAAGCTACTGTGGAGTACTGCAGTATTAAGCTCCTCATTTCCCAGCTCTGCAACTTCTATGCCACCAAACACCCAGGGAAAATGAGTACTACCAAAAAGCTACTGAAAAGGAAGCTGTGCTGCCAGTGTAAAGAGGGTCCTGGAGAGTGACACAGCTCCCTGTAGATACCCAGAGATTTGAACAGATTTCTGGATGTCTAATATCTAAGTAATATTTAAGGTGATGCCCCCTTTCCACTCCACTATAGTGAAATCCTCTGGAATAACACCTAGAGAACTCCATTCTGTGCGTAACTTATTTCTTCGCCAAGGAGGAAAGATGATTTCAACCCAAGCCAATAGGCTAGTCTTTGGCACAGATAATTAACGTATATAATATAGTTAACCAGAAAGAAAGTCCAATTAGCTCTCTCATGCTGGGATGGAAAAAATGCTTCTAACATTGTTACACTTTTCCCTGTAGCGTTTGGATTCTCCTTCCAGAGTTTTTTTTTAGTTCATGATCATATGTAACTAATGGAGCATAAAACATGATTTTTACAATTTGGTGAAAACAGTGAGATTTGTAGGGTCTCTTAATACATCATTGTCAAGGTCAATTTTAGGTTTATAAAATCTAGCTTAGGTCACAAAATCAGATAATTAAATTCTGAGAAGTTCTATAACTGTTTTATGAAAGTGGTCACCATTGCACACCCATAGAATTTTCCAAAAAAAAAACAGCTTAAGCTAAATTCTGTAAAGAATAATGAGTTTTCAGCCTTATGAAATACTTCTGCACATTGACAGTTATTCTGTTACTACAACAGGGCATGGTGATGGTGAAAATGCAGCCTTTCATGAGAGATCTAAAACCAAGCTTTTGGCTTCTTGCAGCCGTCAAAAATGTCAGTAATTACTAGAGATGGGCCAAAACTCCACCTTCACTATGAATTTCTTTGAACTTGGGGGAGTAAGGAAGTTATTCCTCACTTGAGGCCCATCAGCATATCCAGAGACTAAAACCGGCAAGATATACCCTTGTCAGTCAGTATTACTTGAGTAACAGGACAGTCTAGGCATGGAAATCCTGGCCCCAATGGAGTAAATGAGAATTTTGCTATTGATTTTAATTGGGTGAGGATTCCATCTCTTATTCGTTATTAAGACATACTTTTGGGGAAACAAACTGTTAGCTTCTAGCTCAGTTTCCTCCTCCGTTTTCTCCAGCCCCCGTCCCTGCAGTCTCCGGATCCGCTCCTCAGGACTAACTGTCAACAGCAGGACAAGATCAGGTTTGAGCAGGTCCTCAGGCCACTGGTACACCTCATGGTGAGCTGGAGGAAGATTCTGCACTTTTCCACTTATTTCAGTGGCAATTGCATAGGCAGCAGTGCTGTGCCAATACCTGTCAGAAAAAGATATAGGAGTGAGATGCATACATGACCATTTAAAAAAATTAACATGATAAAACCTCCTAATATAAGGAACTACTTATGTAAAAGAAATCAGTACCCTTTAATAATGCTAGCCTAATACACAGTCACAATGCGTGGGGGACCATGAGGATTTTGTACTCATAAATAATTGATCAAATTAATAAAACAAAATGTTTAATTATCATTTATCAGAGGAGTAGCCATGTTAGTCTGGATCTGTAAAAGCAGCAAAGAGTCCTGTGGCACCTTATAGACTAACAGATGTTTTGGAGCATGAGCTTTTGTGGTGAAAACCCACTTCGTCGGATGGGTATTCACCCACGAAAGCTCATGCTCCAAAACGTCTGTTAGTCTATAAGGTGCCACAGGACTCTTTGCTAATTATTATTTGTTACTGTTAAGTAGAACATTAGAAAGAGGTTATGTATTAGGCAAACACTTCTCTATCTCCAATAAAATCCAAGCTTGCACCAAAAACCAGCAAGTTTGTGTTTTCTGAGCCAGACCAAAATCAGAAACGTTCACTTTTATTTTTCAAAATCCAAACCCCAAAACGTATTTTGTGGATACTAATCATCCTGCTTAATGCTTAGGTGATGCAACAAATTTGGTAGGGAATGTGCAGTCCAGTCCTTAACCACATGTACAAACATGTGAACAGAAAAGGAGCTTTATTAAAGGTTATTAATTTATTTTATATAAGTGTTTCCCTCCATCAAAGAAACACTTATATAAGTGGATAGAAACGTGGATAGAAAGCTGGCTAACTTGTCGGGCTCAATGAGTAGTCATCAATGGCTTGATGTCTAGTTGGCAGTCAATATCAAGTGGAGTGTCCCAGGGATTGGCCTTGAGGCCATTTTGATCAACATCTTTATTAATGATCTGGATGATGGGATGGACTGCACCCACAGCAAGTTCGCAGATGACACTAAGCTGGCAGGAGACGTAAATATGCTGGAGGGTAGAGATAGGGTCCAGAGTTACCTAGACAAATTAGAGGATTGGGCTAAAAAAAAATGATGAGGTTCAACAAGGACAAGTGCAGAGTCCTGCACTTAGGATGGAAGAATCCCATGCACCACTACAGACTGGGGACCGACTGGCTAAGCAGCAGTTCTGCAGAAAAGAACCTAGGGATATGAGTCAGCAGTGTGCCCTTGTTACTAAGAAGATTAACAGCACCCTGGGCTTCATTTGTAGGAGCACTGCCAGGAGTGCTAGCGGATCAAGGGAAGTGATTATTCCCCTCTATTTGGCACTGGTGAGGCCACATCTGGAGTACTGCACCCAGTTTTGGGCCCCCCATTACAGAAAGGATGTGGACAAATTAGAGAGAATCCAGCAGAGGGCAACAAAAATCATCAGGGGGCTGGGGCACATGATTTATGAGGGAACTGGGCAGAAGAGTGAGGGGGGATTTGATAGCAGCCTTCAACTACCTGAAGGAGGGTTCGAAAGAGGATGGTGCTCGGCTGTTCTCAGTGGTGGCAGATTACAGAACAAGAAGCAATGGTCTCAAGTTGCAGTGAGGGAGGTCTAGGTTGGATATTAGGAAACACTATTTCACTAGGAGGGTGGTGAAGCACTGGAATGGATTACCTAGGGAGGTGGTGGTATCTCCATCCTTGGAGGTTTTTAAGGCCTGGCTTGACAAAGCCCTGGCTGGGATGATTTAGTTGATATTAGTCCGGCTTTGAGCAGGGGGCTGGACTAGATGACCTCCTGAGGTCTCGTCCAATCCTAATCTTCTATGATTCTATGATGAGGAAGTTTTGTTTGACAGCTGATTCCATTAGGACACCAAATAACTATTAATGCCTTTTTTCAGGTAACAGATCAGTTGTTTACCTGATTATGATTATTTTTCCAATATGAAGATAGGTTGGACATCTGAACTCACACCTATATCTCCTTCATTAATAAAAATACACACATTTGAATAAATACATGTCATGAAAATGGGAAGAAAAATATGAAGATGCATAAACAAAAACAAAGAAGTTAGACTGAGCCTTATTTTCAGAGTTACTGATTAACCACAGTTTACAGTTGTGTGTACTCAGTACATCTAAAATAGACCCCTTAGGACCTGATTTTTGAAAGAGCTCAGAACGAGATTTTCAAATGATCAGCACCCAGCAGTTCTCACTGTGACACTTATGGCCAGACTTTCTAAAGAGATCAATCACATTGGCTGCTCAGCTTCTTTGAAAATCTAGCCACTTATCTTGGTTCTTAGATGTGGGATGAGCTCCTTGAAAAATCTGGTTTCAGAGTAGCAGCTGTGTTAGTCTCTATCCGCAAAAAGAACAGGAGTACTTGTGGCACCTTAGAGACTAACAAATGTATTTGAACATAAGCTTTCGTGGGCTACAGCCCACCTCTTCGGATGCATAGAATGGAACATATAGGGAGGAGATATATATATACACATACAGAGAGCATGAAAAGGTGGGAGTTGTCTTACCAACTCTGAGAGGCCAATTAAGAGAAAAAACTTTTGAAGTGATAATCAAGATAGCCCAGTACAGACAGTTTGATAAGAAGTGTGAGAATATTTACATGGGGAAATAGATTCAATGTTTGTAATGGCTCAGCCATTCCCAGTCTCTATTCAAGCCTAAGCTGATTGTATCTAATTTGCATATCAATCGAGTTCAGCAGTTTCTTGTTGGAGTCTGTTTTTGAAGATTTTCTGTTGCAAAATTGCCACCCTCAGGTCTGTTATTGAGTGACCAGACAGATTAAAAAGTGTTCTCCTACTGGTTTTCAAATGTTATGATTCCTGATGTCAGCTTTGTGTCCATTTATTCTTTTGCATAGAGACTGTCCAGTCTGGCCAATCTACATGGCAGAGGGGTATTGCCATGTTCTCACCTTTAATTCAGTTGGGGCACACCAATCTGGCACCATCCCAACAATCCCACATTTGATATTAAATTACCAAACATAATTCTAATATCACATCAATCATACCTGCAATTTGTATGCTAACTATTAGATCATGTGTCTCCTTTTCTGGTTTTTATAAAACTTATAGCATTATCTTACGATTTTAGTAGCATCATACAACAACTCAATTCTATAAGTTTTTCGCAAAGTTTGGTATTTTTTTATATTGCTTACACATTTGGTATTTAAAACAGAAGCATATAAGGAGTAACACTGCAGTTTTACAAATTCAAAATAACATTGCCCATTTAACTCCATTTTATTCTGTTACTTGACATACAACATCATACCAAGCACACATCTGAGATCTTAGTTTTTCTACAGCTTTTTCAACAATTTTATACTTTTGAGCAAGCATACCTTTTGCAGATATTATCAGTCTAGTTTACTGTTCTACTTGGTCTAGTGTGCTTTAATTAGTTTGTATTTCCATATCCCAATCTGTTATCATTTCACTTTATTTTCCTTCAGTTTGGCGATGTTAATCTAGAGTGAGTCATAAAGATGGAAAGGACTCAAGGATCAGTATTGATCATACATGCCGCATGGAGCCAGTCAGTTTCACCTCTGGCATCTGCCTGATGGTATGAGAAGGATTCTGCTCCCAGAACCCTCTTTCGCAGTTCAGTCATGTCAAGCCATGTTCTCCTCATTCATTCAGGATGGCCATACCAATTTGTCACCATTACAACAAAAAGAGTACTCATATTTTTAACAGAAGAATTGAGGAAATAACATTTCTTGATTATGCTAATGAACTAGTAAATTGCACAGATTAGGGGATTTAGAGGACTGCTCTCCACCTGCACTGCTATCTTTTCATCTCTGTAGGGCTAAGTGTGTTTTAAATTCAGTCACTTCATAAGAACATAAGAATGTCCGTACTGCATCAGACCAATGGTCCATCTAGTCTAGTGTCATGTCTTCTGACAGTGGCTGTTGGCAGATGCTTCAGAGGGACTGAACAGAACAGAGCAAGTTTTCAAGTGATCCATCTCCTGTCATCCAGCTTCTAGCAGTCAGAGGTCTAGGGACACCCAGAGCATGAGAGTGCATCTCCGACCATCTTGGCTAATAGCCATAGATGGACCTATCCTTCATGAACTCATCTAATTCTTGTTTGAACCCAGTTATGCTTTTTGCCTTCACAACAATCCCTGCCAATGAGTTCCACAGGTTGACTGTGCATTGTGTGAAGAAGTGTTTCCTTATGTTTGTTTTAAACCTGCTGCCTATTAATTCCATTGGGTCACCACCTAACACAAGAATCAGGGAAGAGGTGAACAACACTTCCTTATTCACTTTCTATACCTCATTCTTGATTTTATAGACCTCTTTCATATCCCCCTCAGTCATTTCTTTTCCAAGATGAACATTCCTCGTCGTCTTAATCTCTCGTCATATGAAAGCTGTTCCATACCACTAATCATTTTTGCTGCCCTAGTCTGTACTTTTTCCCATTTTAATATATATTTTCAGATGGGGCAACTAGAACTGCAATATGTATTCAAGATGTGGGCATACCATGGATTTATATAGTGGCATTATCATATTTTCTGCCTTATTACCTATCCATTTCCTAATGGTTCCTAAAGTTATTTTTTTGGACTGCCGCTGCACACTGAGCAGATGTTTTCAGAGAACTACCCATAATGACTCCAAAATCTCTTTATTGAGTGGTAACAGCTAATTTATACCTCCATCATTTTGTATGTATAGTTGGGATTATGTTTTCCAGTGTGCATTACTTTGCATTTATCAACTCTGAATTTCATTTGCCATTTTTTCCCCCTGTTTCGTGAGATCCCTTTGTAACTCTTCGCAGTCAGCTTTGGATTTAACTCTCTTGAGTAATTTTGTAACATTGGCAAATTTTACTATCGGTTTACCCCTTTTCCCAGATCATTTATGAATATATTGAACAGCACTGATCCTACTACCAATCCTTGGAGGACCCCCACTATTTACCTCATCCACTATTAAAACTAACTTTATTCTTAACCTTTGTTTTCTATCTTTTAACTAATTACTGATCCAGGAGAGATCTTCCCTCATCCCTAACTCCTTTCTCTGCTTAAGAGCTTTTGGTGATGAACTTTGTCAAAGGCTTTTTGAAAGTCCACTCACACTGTATCAGCTGGATTTCCCTTGTCCATATTTGCTGATACTCTCAAAGAATTCTAGCAGATTGATGCAGCACGATTTCCCTTTATAAAAGATGTGTTGACTCTTCCACATCTTATCGTGTTCATCTATGTGTCTGATAGTTCTGTTCTTTACTGTAGTTTGAACCAATTTGCCTGGTACTGAAGTCAGGCTTACCGACCTGTAATTGCCAGGATTGCCTCTGGATCCTTTTTTAAAAATCCATGTTAAATCACCTATCCTCAAGTCATCTGGTTATAGAGACAGATTTAAGTGATAGGTTACATATCACATTTGGTAGTTCTACAATTGCATATTTGAGTTCCTTCAGAACTCCTGAGTGAATACCATCTGGTCCTGGTGACTTATTACTGTTTAATTTATCGTTTTGTTCCAAAACCTCTGCTGAGAACTCCATCTGGGACACTTCCTCAGATATGTCACCTAAAAAGAATGGCTCAGGTGTGGGAATCTCCCCACATTCCCTACAATGAAAACCAGTGCAAAGAATTAATTTAGCTTCTCTGCAATGGCCTTGTCATCCTTGAGTTCTCCTTTAGCAACTCAACTGTCCAGTCACCCCTCTGATGGTTTGGCCGGCTTCAGACTTCTGATGTACTTAAAAAAAATTGCTGCTAGTTTTTGTATCTTTTGCTAGTTGCTCTTCAAATTATTTTTTCACTTGCCTAATTATATTTTTACATTTGACTTGCCAGAGTTTGTTCCTTCTATTTTCCCAGTATGATTTGACTACAGATTTTGTCTGTACCTGCCTTTTTTACTCTGTTATATAGCCATGGTGTTGTTTCTGGCTCTCTTACTGTTTTGGTTTTTTGGGGCAGCGGTTGAGGGGGGACACAGAGGCTTAAACTATATTATAGTATTCTTAAAAAGTTTCCAGGCAGCTTGCAGGTATTTTACTCATGACTGTTCCTTTTAATTTCCATTAAATTAACTTCCTCATTTTTGTGTAGTTCTCTTTTTTGAAAGTGAAATGTTACTGTGATTGGCATTTTCCGTCTACAAGGATGTTAAATTCAATACATTATTGTCACTATTACCAAGTGGTTCAGCTATGTTCACCTCTTGAACCAGATTCTGTGCACCACAAAGGACTAAATTATGAATTCCCTCTCCCCTTGAGGGTTCCAGGATTAGCTGTCCCAAGCAGCATTCATCAATGGTGTCTAGAAATGTAATCTCTGCATCCTGTTCTGAGGTGAAATATTCCCAGTCAATGTGGGGCTAGTCAAAATCCCCCATTAGTATTGGGTTTTCTAGTTTTGTAGCCTCTCATTTCCCTTAGCATTTCTCAATCATCATCAGCATCCTGATCAGGTGATCGGTACTATATTCCTACTGTTTACTCTTACTATTCAAGCACAGAATTTATATTCATGGAGATTCAGTGGTACTGTTTGATTCACTTAAGATTCTTACTATATTTGACTCTATGCTTTCTTTCACATATAGTGCCTCTCCCCCACCAGCATAACCTACTCTGTCATTCCTCTCTATATAGTGAATCCTGATATTTCTGTGTCCAATTGATTATGATTGTTTCTATGATGCCTATTATATTAATATCCTCATTTAATAAGTACTTATAAAAATGTTCAATATTTAATTCTCTAACTTCATGTTATGTAACTGAATGGGACTCTTTTTTGTTTCACTGTTTCTCTTCAGTTCTTACCTATACTTATCCTCTTCTATCCTCTCCTTTTTACCTGTAACAAATTCTCCCCTAAGGTATGTGCCTGTCCAAACCATGTGCTCCTCTGCTCCAGTCGGCTTTCTCCCAGCCCTTAGTTTAAAAATTCACCTGCAATCTTTTTAATTTTACATGCCAGCAATCTGGTTCTGTTTTAGTTCAGGTGGAGCCCATTCTTTGATTATATGGTCCTCCTTTTCCCAAGGGATCACTGGATCCTACTAAACCTAAATACCTCCTCCAAACACCATCAAATCATCCATGAATTGGGACCCTGAAGTTCTGTCAGTCTAACTGGTGATGTGTGTGGAACTGAAAGCATTTCAGAGAATGCTACTATGATGGTCTTGGAATTTCATCTCTTACCGGGAAACCTAAATTTGGCCTACATAACCTCTCCTCTACCTTTTCCTATGTCATTGGTACCTACATATACCATAACCACTGGCTCCTCCCAAGACCCACACATAAATCTATCTAGGTGTTTCAAGAGATCTGCAACCTTTGTATCTTCAATTTACACTCATCTAAAACATCCTTACAGCCAGCTGCAATTGGCAGTCTGCACTCTCTTCAGGTTTGTTGCAAATAGGCAGTAGTGTATTAAGGAATCTTGCACAGTACTTACCTGCACTACGCCTGGCTGTTCGAGACCTGGACTTTTAGCCATTCGCAACACAGTAATGGAACTGCTTTGGTAGCTACAGCATCGTCTTTTGAGACATTCAGCTGCTATAATAATCTGGTTGTTGTGCTTCATGACTCAAGTTGATGCTGATGACAGTACTACTGTGGCTAAAAAGGCCGATGCGCGAGTGGCAGTCCTTTCCGTATGACGTGCATAGGTAGCTCGATGCTGAGGAAGAGATTACAATCTGTGCCGGCTGAGTCTACCACTGTTTACAACTCAACCGCTGTGCCTCAAGATCCATATGGCGGTAAATCTTGAACTGGGAACCTCTTGGTTTACTATTGCGCACCAGCATGATCCATCTGTTGCTGATGACTCACAGCTGTCAATGTCAATGCTGCACTGTTTCAAGTTATGCTTCCTCCACTGGCTTATACAAGCTGGTGAGAAATGCACTCATAGTGTGTCCTTGAAGTGTTTCTTCTGGCTGCCTTGTACTCGGTTGCTGACTTTCAGTTCAGCAAACTGCAACTGTTTTGACATTCTAGTGTCACCCATCCTCAATATGTGACCATAACTGTGATGAGATAAGCATGGCTTCAATCCCTGTGCAGTGACTACATTACAGAATTTCATTACTGGTAACTTTATCATGCCATTTGATGCAGAATATGTCATGCAGATGTCATAAATGGAACTCTTCTAGAAGCTTATATGATGTAGCAGGTCAAGGTTTCACAGTGATACAAGTTGGACAGCACAACTGCTTTTTAGACTTAACTTGGTTTGAAGCTTAATATGTTGCTGCCAGACTCTGCCTGAAAATCTGTCAAATGATTAACTATCTTTGTTGACATGACTTGTCAGCTCCTTATCTGGATGTAGTAACATCATTTCACAATGTATTGCCAAGATAGCAGAAGTCTGTAACGGCATTTCGCTGTGTTGCTGATGGTGACTGTTTGTTTCACATAGGGTTTCCCTGGCACAGGTTGATACATGACCTCCATCTTTTTCAGATTGTCAGCCTGTACCTTTCTGCAAACTCTGCAAATCTGTCCATAAGAAACTGTATCTCTTCTAAAGTATGTGCTTCTAGAACACAGTCACCAGCACACAGCGGCTCACGAACAATTGCCTCAAAGACCTTCACAGTGCAAGCCTGTTCAGATTAAATAATTTTCCAGAGGATCGAAAATGTATCCCAATACCAGTGCTCAGATCCCCTATAGCATCACTGAACATTACTACATACAAGAAATTATACAAAAGTGGACCATTTACACAGCACTGTTTTTAATATCTTTAGTGATAGGAAATGGGTCAGCCAGAACACTATCTAAGCAGACTTTTTCAAGCATGCTATCATGAACTAGCCTCAGAATGTTGGTGAATCTGATGGCCTACAAATATCATAATATGCGTGGTTGAAGACAATACTATCAAGCTGCCTTTTTCATATGTACTTAAACCACCAACCAGAATTAAGTAGAAATACATAAATATTTTCCAGGCTACCACCAAAGTAATGCTAAAGACAAGAAAGATAACTCAAGTAGCTTTGTTTGTCCCACTGAAAGACTGGATGGTCACATTCAAACAACAGGAAAATATTTTTTTACAAACCTGTCTACAACCACAGGTGACTTGGTGGATGCTTTTGCTATTTCTGAAGCAACAATGTAGTTGCCCAGAGCATAAAATGCCCTCCTGATGAGTGTTGGTTCATCATCAAAAGTCTTCCTCCACTGGCTGATACAAGCTGGTGGTGACCTTAAGAGAAGTGCATTCAGTGAGTCATTGACCGACTGGGTTACAGTTGTTTTGCCTGCAGTTAACATACAAATAAAAACAAACAAATCTTGAGACATAGCATGGCACATCTTAATTAGCTTTCATTTTTAAAAATGCAAAAAAAAAGTTCTTATCCTTTAAGCTGGAAAACACATTTTGATATATTTATCTAGCATCTTACTACGAATCTTGACTGTGTTGTTAGAGGATAGGGTTTTGACTATGTCACAGTACGCTTCTATCTGACTATTCAAGTTCTTATCACAGTTTCTATGTAGTACCCATAAGAGTATATCAGAGTTATATTTGCTGGAGGGGTTATCTTTACCTGCATCCTGTCTCTTTAAGGATTTGGAGCTCTGCTGAAGAGATCAAAGAGAATACAGCAGTGACACAAGAAGTGATCCCAGGAAGGTGGTTGTATGTTGTGCTCCAATGAGATTGAGCTGGTATGGGACTTGTCTAAGGTGTGTTTGTTTGTTTATATTATAAAAACCCCACTTAGAACACCCTTGCTTTGGAAATGTAATACCCAGTCAAAGAGTCATTTTCCCCTTTTGCCTAGCCTGACTCTATTGCCCTTTAGGCCATCTACACATATGGTAACTTCTCTACATTTCAGTTTCAATAACGTTATTAACATGGCAGGGTACACAGATGTTGCCGAATTAATTCCTGGTATCATTCTGTTCACTTCAGTGGAGCGACACCATGATGAATTTTGCTCCCCGTTTTGGTTGGTTCCCTACAACTGAAAATACAGAAGGCATAGCTCTTCAGAGGCATTAGGGTGACCAGATGTCCCGATTTTAAAGGGACAGTCCCGATTTTTGGGTCTATTACCCCCCCACCCCATCTTGATTTTTCACATTTGCCGTCTGGTCACCCTAAGAGGCATATACAGTACTGTTCTGGGAAAAGCAATTAATGATTGCTCAAAAGCACCTTGATTCTCCTCTTCTCCAAGAGACTAAGGACTGCACTGTGTACCACAGCTCTTGTTTCCAATATTCGACTTTGCCTACATGAGTACTCTTCCAATGACATTAGTAGGAAATTTGCATCTGAAGTGAAAAATTGCTTTGGAGTTGAGATGCAAATCTGGGCGGAGAATTTTAATCTTTGTGACTTGCTCCTCTGGACTCCAGCAAACACTTCTCAAGTTCTATTTTTGAACATCTCATGAGCCTTAAGCATGCACAGAAGTCACATCAGACATTATTTTAACAATTATTCAGTTGTAATTCTATATTCACATTATGCACCTACCTGTTGCATCTAATCCTTCAATAACTATGACAGGAAATTCTCCCTTTTTTGACTGCTTGGGGCATTTATCCACTAGATCAAGGACAGCTGTGGCTTCAGGGATGAACGATGTGCACTGTAATTAATGTAATACTGATTACTCGACAAGCAATCTGGTACACAGGTATTTTTCAAAAGACCATATTTAACTGGAAAGGGTGCAGTTTAATACAGAAGGACAATACAATTTTAAGACAGACACAAGAATCAAAGTCTTTGATTTGAACAATCCCAATCTTTGACCCAGATGTGGTGATTCTGCTCTATTTCTTCTTGAAAATAATGATAAAAAAAAAAAACAAGCAAGAAGAAAACAGTAAGGAAAGGTGGAGTAAACTCCTCAGGTGTAAGGGCTGCTAAAGTTATTCTGAAAAATTATCTGAAAGCAAGGAGGTAGCATTTTAGATGGGACTTCATTAATCATTTACTAAAAGTAACCTGTTTATGTACATGTAACTTATTACACTCAAGAACTTAAAAGAGGAAGTTTTGCTTATTGGATAGGGCACTGTGCTGGGACTCAGGAGACCTGGCTTTGCGATAAGCCTGCTGGGTGACCTTTGGCATGTCACTTTATTGTTCTGTGCCTTGATTTCCCCTTCTGTAAAATGAGGATAATCACGTATACCTCATTTGTAAAGCACTTTGAGATCTATTGATGAAAAGTGCTAGTTATTATGATCCAACAGCCTTCCGGCCTGTGCCTGATTTCATGTAAGCTGGTGTCATTCAGAAGTAATGTCCACTTAAGTCAGTAGAACGACTCTGGGCTGTGAGTTCAGATTCAAGCCCTGTCACTTCTACACCAAAAATAAGACCCTGGGGATAGTAGGATGCAGTGTCCCAGATGGAGACTCCAATTGCTAAGCAGGCCCAGGGGTTAAGCAGGGAAAATAGATCATGGACCTGATCCCCCTCACTTAGGCCAATGTCAATTCGACGTTGGCGGTGCCGGGGCTGCACTGCGAGAAGGCTGCAGGCGCAGAGCCCCTGGGGAGCCGAGCAGGTGCAATCAGGCTGAGTTTCATTTCCCTCTGAACGGCCCCTGGCCGGGATCTTACCTGCTCCACCACGCTGCGGGCGGCCTCCAGGGAGTGGAACACGGCGGCGTGGCTGAGGCCGGGCACTGCGGGGTGCAGCGGCGGCTCCTCAGCGGCCACCACGCGGGCTCTGCGGAGCAGGTCTCTGCCGCCCGCCCCTCGCAGGGCCCACAGGCACTGCCACAGCTCGCCCCGCTCGCCCGCCTCGTACACGCCCAGCAGCGGCGGCGGCGGCAGCTCGCCCAGGCCCCGCAGCAGTTCCTCCAGGGCGCGCTCGGTCTCCGGGCCCCCCTGCGGGTCCTGGATGAGGAAGCCCTTCTCCAGCGCAGCCTGCGCCCCGTAGCAGAGGAGCCCCAGGACCCGGCACCTCCCGAACGGCCCCTGCCTCAGCCTCTGCTGCAAGCGCCGGTGCAGCCTGGCCATCGGGACGCTAGGGGCGGCGGGGACGCAGAGGGAATAGCACCTCCCCGGAGCGGGCACAAAGCAGCGGGGCTCGGGGCGGCCGCTGGCGCCGGCGCTGAGGGTGAAGCAGACCAGGTCCGAGCCGGGCCCCTCCACGGCGAAGCACGGTCCGGCCTGTCCGGAGGCGCCCGCGGGAGGCGCCGACATGGCGGAGAGCGCGCGGGGCAGCAGCGTGAGCCGGCCCAGCCGGCTGGGATGTAGCATCCCGCCACAGCCACCCGGAGAAACGAAACCGAGCCCGCGCCAAGGCCCCGCCGCCCCGCTCCGCCCCCTCCCCGGCACGGGCGGGGAAAGGGAAACCCGATTCGGGGGTGGGGAGAACCGAAAGCGATCGGCGGTTTGTTAGCCGCCAGCCCCCCAGCTGTCGCTGGGGCTTTGAACTGGAGCTGGAAACCGCCCGCACAGCTGTCACGTTAGCGATGCGCGCAGCTTTTGTAGTCAGCAGCGGCAGCAGGTTCTTCTGCAGAGCAACCACTACAGAGAAACCGAGCCCTCTTGCTTCTGCTGGGAAACCGCCCACAATAAAAGGAGGACTGGGAGGCTATAACGAGCTGTTTGTACATTAGGTGATGACGGCATCTTTGTCAACAAGCAGTTGGGAGGAAAGAAACGGAACTCGTCCAGGTTGCAAGGGATTTGGAGTCCCGTGTTTGCAGATGGAGTGTTTATGTTCCCACTCAGCTCAAAGAGCTGACTGCATTGCTTGCCAAGGTGCCCCTCCACACGCCCTTCACCGCGCAGTCAACTTTTTAGTCCACTTGGAATACAGTGCAGCAGCCAGAAAGCAAGTATTTTAATAGGGCTACATGCTGTTTCCTTACTGAAGTAGCTCAGATCATAAGACGCACAGCTCTCATATCTTATCTGGGTGTGCAAGACAGGCTCTTCCTGTAAAAAGAAACTTACACACACCCGGGAAAGAGAGGAAATCAGCCACCCAAATAGCCCAGTAATAATGACTATGTGAAAAATCACCTTGAGGAAACCTTCCAAAAGCTTGTTGAGTTATCATCACAAATGGAAAAGGGGGGTGGGGAGGACTAGCATCCTATCAGGAGGATTATCATTACACCTCTACCCTGATATAACACTGTCCTCGGGAGCCAAAAAAATCTTACTGCATTATAGGTGAAACCGCATTATATCGAACTTGCTTTGATTGCCCCGGAGTGTGCAGCCCCGCCCCCCCGGAGCACTGCTTTACCACCGTTATATCCAAATTCATGTTATATCAGGTCCCATTATATTGGGGTAGAGGTGTATCTGGTTCTGCTTCGTCCATTTTTCAACAGGAACATGGAGATGGAAATGAAATCGGCAGGCAGCCCTCATCTTTTCAGCAGTTTATCCTCCATTTCTAGTCAGGAGCTCTGTGTATGATGGCAGATAGATTTCTATGCAAATATCTATGTAAATCCTGCAGATCATACGGGCTGACTTCACTGAGTGGGGATTTTAAATAGCAAGAGCATATCAACACTTAAAATATACTGTTTCCTTGAAAATGTCCCTAGCAATAAAACATTGGGGCAAAAAGTAGACAATACATAAGGGTCGTATTGACTGCGGTGAGAGCATAGGGGGATCCAAACAGTCTCTAAATAGAATAAACTGCTTTGAAGCCATAAACCCTGTTTAACTGGCCAGTTAAGGCAAGTTTACAGCACCTTTGCATTATCAGAGCAGCACAACACTGCCAGACCCTAATGTGACCCAGTACTTTTTGTCTTCAGTGTCTTGAACACTATAGTTATGGACTTAAATATACTGGAAGTAAAACTTTAAACTAAATAAATGAGACTAGGCAGGAGGCATTGCATAGGCACTCCCTGTTTCTTTAACAATTTTCCATTTAACATAGCTATGGATACAGCTAAACTTGCTTTAGTCAATTTTAACATTCACCTACTTTGAAATAGGAACCAGAAGCATCCAAAGTGGGTTCCAGAGTTATCTAGTTTTATGAGAGCTTCTGTAAGTAACTTTGTTTGAAATGTTTTCTAACAATTGGCGAATCACAAGAGAACTTGTGCCTTCTTCAGAAACAATAAAGTAATGGAGTTATTTGTAGATTTCTTTAGAGTAAACTTTTATGCTCTCAATGCCTATGTAACGGCATGTCTACATTACGAAATTAGGTTGATTTTATAGAAATCAATCTTTAGTAAACCATTTTACAGAATTGATCGTGCATGTCCCCACTAAGCACATTGGTCAGCAGAGTGCGTCCTCAATACCGTGGCTAGCATCAACTCACAGAGTGGTGCACTGTGGGTAGCTATCACACAGTCCCCGCTGCCCATTGGAATTCTGGGTTAAGCTCCCAATGCCTCGTAGGGCAAAAACATTGTTGCGGGTGATTTGGGGTACGTCATCGGTCTCCCCTCCTTCCCTCCCTCCTTGAAAGCAACAGCAAACAATCATTTTGCACCAATTTTGAACAGCTAGACACCAGGGCAATTAGAAGAGCACACTGAGGAACGCTGTGCATCAGAGAGGCTTTGAAAAACAGTTTCATGACTCACCTGGCTACAGTGTGATAGTTGTGTTGTTTGTCCTTGATGTAAAGCCACTCCCTTTGGTGAATGTACTTTCCTGGAAGCCAATTCCCCTCCCCTCCTTTGACTACAGCTGACACAGGAAATAAAGTATCAGAGGGGTAGCCGTGTTAGTCTGGATCTGTAAAAGCAGCAAAGAGTCCTGTGGCACCTTATAGACTAACAGACGTTTTGGAGCATGAGCTTTCATGGGTGAATACCCACTTCGTCAGATGCACGCAGTGGAAATTTCTAGGGGCAGGTATATATATGTAAGCAAGAAGCCGGCTAGAGATAACGAGGTTAGTTCAGTCAGGGAGGTTACACACCTCTTCTAGCAGTTGAGGTGTGAAAACCAAGGGAGGAGAAACTGCTTTTGTAGTTGGCAAGCCATTCACAGTCTACATATCTACACCAGCGACACCATCACCGGTTCATTCACCTCCACGTCCACCAATGTAATATACACCATCATATGCCAGCAATGCCCCTCTGCTATGTATATTGGCCAAACTGGACAGTCCCTACGGAAAAGGATAAATGGACACAAATCAGATATTAGGAATGGCAATATACAAAAACCTGTAGGAAAACACTTCAATCTCCCTGGACACACAATAGCAGATCTAAAGGTAGCCATCCTGCAGCAAAAAACTTCAGAACCAGACTTCAAAGAGAAACTGCTGAGCTTCAGTTCATCTGCAAATTTAACATCATCAGTTCAGGATTAAACAAAGACTGTGAATGGCCACATACGTTGGCCAAACCGGACAATCTCTATGCAAAAGAATAAATGGACACAAAGCTGACATAAGGAATTGTAACATTCAAAAACCAGTAGGAAAACACTTCAACCTCTCTGGCCACTCAGTAACAGACCTAAAGGTGGCAATTTTGCAACAGAAAAGCTTCAAAAACAGACTCCAACAAGAAACTGCTGAACTTGAATTAATATGCAAATTTGACACTATCAGCTTAGGTTTGAATAGAGACTGGGAATGGCTGAGTTAAGTATTCTCACACTTCTTATCAAACTGTCTGTAATGGGCTATCTTGGGTATCGCTATAAATATTTTTTCTTAATTAATTAGCCTCTGAGAGTTGGTAGGACAACTCCCACCTTTTCATGTTCTCCGTATGTGTATATATATCTCCTCACTATATGTTCCAGTCTATGCATCTGATGAAGTGGGCTGTAGCCCACGAAAGCTTATGCTCAAATAAATGTGTTAGTCTCTAAGGTGCCACAAGTACTCCTGTTCTTTTTGTGGATAGAGACTAACATGGCTGCTACTCTGACACCAACAGCAGTAAGAGACAGGTCTAGGTCTATGTGACTGATGACTCCTTGCTAAGAAAAACAGATGGGCCTATTATCAGAGCTGATTTGGAGAACAGAAGGGTGTGCTGTTTGCTGGGTGCTAAGATACAGGATGTGGACCTGAGGCTGAAGAGTATAATAATGGAGGCAGGAAAAAATCCACTGATTGTGCTTCATGTGGGAACAAATGATACTGCTAGATTCTTTCTGGAACACATCTAGGCTGACTATGCCAGACTGGAGAAGTTGCTTAAAGAAATGTAGACTCGGGTGATCTTCAGTGGCATTGTACTTGACCCAAGAGGAGGAGAATGAATGCAAGACAAGATTATGATGATCAACAAATGGTCGAGGCAATGCTGCTGTAAGAAAGGTTTTGGGATGTTTGACCACTGGGAGGCATGCATGGACAAAGGACTATCTCATGGGTTGCACTCCACCTGAGTAGGGTGGATGGAGGATGGCACAAGTGATTAAAAGAGCTTTAAACTAGGAACTCAGGGGAAATGGTTGGGAGATGCTCATGTAATCTCCACGCCTGAGTCTAATATTGCTAGAGAGGCAAATAAAAAAACAGAGAATACAGCAATGGAAAAAGAAACAGCAGTGAATAGGGGAATGGACATTAAGAGGAAACATAGTGACAATACCAATTACACTAATAGTCAGGTAGGCAATACTGGCAATACAATACTAAAAAGTTCTATAGCCATATGAATAAGAAGAAAACAAGGAAAGAAGAAGTGGGACTGCTAAGAACTGAAGATGGAGTGGACTCTTGGAGATTAAAGATAATCTAGGCATGGCCCAGCATCTAAATGAATACTTTACCTCAGTTTTTAATAAGGATAATGAGAAGCTTAGGGGTAGTCACAGGATGGCTAATGGAAATGAGGATATGGAAGTAGAAATTTTCACATCCAAGGTGGAAACCAAACTCAAAACAGCTCAATGGGACTAAATTGGAGGGCCCAGATAATCTCCACCCAAGAATGTTAAAGGAACTGCCACATGAATTTGCAAGCCCAATGGCAAGGATTTTTAATGAATCTGTAAACTCAGGGGTCATACCCTATGACTGGAGGATTGCTAATATAGTTCCTATATTTAAGAAATGGGGGGGAAAGTGATCAGGAAAATTACAGTTTGACCTCTATTATATGCAAGGTTTTGGAACAAATTTTAAAAGAGAAAGTAGTTAAGGACATAGAGATAAACGGTAATTGCGATAAAATCCAACACGGTTTTACAAAAGGTAGATCATGCCAGACTAACCTGATCTCTTCCTTTGAAATGAGAACTGATTTTTTTAGACAAAGGAAATGCAGTAGATCTAATCTACCTGGATTTCAGTAAGGCATTTGATACAGCTCCACATGGGAAATTTTTAGTTAAATTGGAGAAGATGGGGATTAATTTGAGAATTGAAAGATGGATAGGAAATTGGTTAAAGGGGAGACTACAATGGGTCATGCTGAAAGATGAGCTTACTAGTGGAGTTCCTCAGGGTTTGGTCTTTGGACCTGTAGTGATGCGGCCTGGCTCCCAGACGCCCCGGAGAATGAAGAGCCCAGCCGGAGGCCGGACTGGGCGGAGCTACAGAGCTCTGACCCCGCCTCGTAAAGGGTCAAGCGCCGACCCAGAAGTATAAAGGCAGGCCCTCCGAGCTCAGTGAGGACCCAGCCATCAGAGGGGCCGGACGTCTGTGACCGAGCTCCCGTGGGGAGGCCCGGCCGAGCCTGCCCCACGCTCGCTACCTGGAGGAGGACTGGCCAAGCCTGCCCCGCTCCAGCTGCCCAGAGGTGGAACCGAACCTGGCCCGTGCTCACTACCACCTACCCCGAGGACCCGCTGAGCCCGCCCGTGGACACTCACCCTGAGGAGCCAATGGTAGTTGACCCCTGCGCTGACACCACGACGACCCAGGTAGGTCCTGAGGAGGAGTACGGAAGCAGCCCGGGGGCAGCCGACCCCAGTCAGGCTGCGGAGTTGCCGGAGCCAATGTCAGTGTGTTGTGGCCAGGATCCCCATCGACACAGCAGCAGACTGCCTGCCGCTGCTAGGGCCCCGGGCTGGGATGCAGTGGAGTGGGAGGGCCTGCATCCCCCCTGCCACCCAGTGTGTGAGTGGCAGACTCCACCTCTCCCTGGGCCTGAAGAGGCCAAAGCTGAGAACTGTTATTGCTCAGCCCTGCTTAAGGACCTGAGCCTATTTGACTTTGCTGTGTTTGCTGCCCCACCCTGACTCAAGGGCCGGGCCTAGAACTGCTATTGCTCAGCCCTGCTTAAAGGTCTGAGCCTACTTGACTTTGCTGTGTTTGCTGCCCCGCCCTGACCCAAGGGCTGGGCCCAGAACTGCTATTGCTCAGCCCTGCTTAAAGGCCTGAGCCTATTTGACTTGGCTGTGTTTGCTGCCCCGCCCTGAACCCAGGGCCTGGGCTGGACAGACTGAACTGCTTGCTCGGGATAGTGAGGCGGCCTGGCTCCCAGGCGCCCGGAGAACGAAGAGCCCCTCTCTCGACAGTGGACCCCCTTACAGGACCAATCTCATTTAACACTTTTATTACTGACCTTGGCACAAAAACTGGGAGTATGCTAATAAAATCTGCAGATGGCATAAAATTGGGAGGTATTGCCAATACAGAGGAGGACCGGAATATCATACAAGAAGATGTGGATTACCTTGAAAACTGCAGTAATAGAAATAGGAAGAAATTTAATGGTGCAGAGTGCAAGGTTGTGAATTTTGAGACTAACAACAAGAATTTTTGCTATATACTGGGGATTTATCAGTTGGAAATGACAGAGGAGGAGAAAGACCTGTGAGTGTTGGTTATCACAGGATAACTATGAGCTGCCAATGTGATGCAGCTGTGAAAAAGGCAAAAAGAGGTAATTCCAGTAGAGATAGGGAAGTGTTAGTACCATTATACAAGGCACTGGTGAGATCTCATCTGGAATAATGTGTGCAGTTCTCATCTCCCATGCTTAAAAAAGGGGCAAATTCAAACTGGAACCAGCTCCCATGTACATCTCAAGTACACTGCGTACTTGACTGGCTTTTAATCGGCAGATCTCATGCTCCGCTGCATCCAGATGGGCATCCAGGATGTAAGTGCTCACACCATCCATTCTGAGTTGGAACAGATGCACAGGTGCTTGCTTCTGTCCTCCTCATACAGTACTGCTACTATTGTCACCACTTCCACAGTTTGTGCTGAATAGGGCTTGACAGTTCCTTGCAACACTTGCTGTGAAAAGGGCTGAACAGCAGTGTACCCAGTCTTTGGGAGGCTATCCTGGTAATAGCTACTTCCATTGGCAGCCCAGATGATTAAACCTTGCTCCTTTGCTTTACTGAAGCTGGGTTCGATCCAGAAACGTGACAGAATGACTAGGTCCATTGCTGGAAGTCGGCACTCAAGTTCCTGGCGTTAGGTCAGCAATGCATACGGTAGTATGCTCAACAAGGATGATCTCTGCACTGTGATGTCTCAATTCAGGAGGTTGCGGGTCCAGTTGGCCAAACAAGGGGATGACACCCTGCCCTCGTTCACACGACCAGAGAGGATGTACCTTACTGGGGTGTCGGAAGTCCTGAGGATGACAGGTGACATCCCTGCCAGGTACTCCGAGTGGCTGAGTGCCCAAACTACAGAGTACCTCCCTTTCGCAGGCACCGAACTACCTCTTGACTTCACTCACAACTCTGGAGCCATATGCCACCAGCTGCAGCCCAGTCCCCTGATCCTGCAGGAGGACTGCGCTGATGCCACTGTCAGATGTTCCCAGTTACAAATAGTATGGACAATTGGGTTTAGGGTAGGCTAAGGCCGATGTCTTTTTTGGGGGGGGAGGGGAGGAGGAGAGGACATATTTGCATGTATAAGACAAAGACCCTAAGATCTGGACATCCGGTCACCCTAACCCCAAGCATCAGCTCGAGACTGGCACACAGGTTGGGGGGTCGGGTGACTGGAAATTTTGCATCACTTCTTCAAGCCTGAGGCTGCTCTGCCTTGGGCTGGTCCTCTGAGGCCGTATTAACTTGTGCCAGCTGTGAGCACCCCCAGAGAGGGCCTTTATAACAGACAGAAAATCCCCAGGAAAGGGGGAGAGCAGGAGGTAGGAGCCCAGGCTGGAATGTTCCTCCTTATGGGCCAGCTGCACAGCGCCCTGCTGCTTTACAGCCCGAGGGTGTCCCTCCCCTTATGGCTAGTTGTGAAGATGCACACACCTCGATCACAACTGCTGGCTGGAATGCGGTTTGCAGACACGCCATGTGTCGTCTAGGGGATTCCCAGGGGGGCATACCCGATGCAATCAGAGCAGTAGGGTAGCGCTCCGTTCGTATGGATGGGAAGCAGGGCTCTGACCAGCTGAAACCAGAAGTCGGGCATATTTCCCAAGCGCCGGTTTCGGAGCCTGGCGCAAGCCTGTGCGGGGCAAGAGCCCAGAGTGGGGAGGGGGATGCACAGCCGGCAGCTGTAACTAGGTAGGGAGTCGGGGTGGCCCGGTGTAAACGGGCTCGCCGCAATCTCCACACACACCTTGCCCGCTGCAGCCACCCGGGGCCAAGTTTCGCTTCTCCGTAAAGGAAACCGAAACTGCCCCCTTCCCTTCCCCAGGCAGCAGCGCCCGTCACATGCTCGCCGCTATTAAATGGGGCCCGCGCCCCTGCCAGGCTCTCCAGAGGGCTGCAGCCCAGCGCCAAGATGCACCTGGCCGAGATGCGTGGCTTGCCCCAGGCGCTGGCGATGCTGCTCCGGGTCGTCCAGGCGCAGCTGAGCGCCCTGTGGCTCTGCCTAGCGCCCTTCTCCTGCCGGCTCCGGGGGGCGCTGCTGCCGGGGAGGAGCCCCCCGCTGTTGGAGGAGGGCGCTGGGGAGCCGGGTGGCGCCGAGGTGCCCACGGTCCCCATCAGCGTCAACTATCACTTCACTCGCCAGTGCAACTACCGCTGCGGCTTCTGCTTCCACACAGCCAAGACCTCCTTCGTGCTGCCCCTCGAGGAGGCCAAGAGGGGGCTGGCCATGCTCAAGGAGGCGGGTGAGTCTGCCGCACTGCTGGCCCTGGGACCTCCGGGGTGAACTCCGCTGCTGGGACCAGGGCTGTAGGCTGAGGGCAGCAAATACTCTGACGTGGTCCAGATTATGACTGATTGCTATTATTATTAATAATGATTATTTTAAATATATTATCCAAATGTTGAATTTAATGGGGAAGGGAATTGACAGAATTCCCCCTTTTGATTAAAAAATTCCCTAATTCTCCCTTCGCCTGCACCTTTTTCTACTAGCCCTGAATTAAAGCTGTGACCCAGACCTAAAAAAGCCCAGCAGAGTAGGTTCAGTCTCCAATTCTCTCCTTATTCAGTCATGTGCTGAAAAAGTATTGAAAGTACAGTATAGGGGACAAATTTGGAGCAGTGCTGCTGTGTGGCATCTTCATAAAATGTAACCAAAAGTTCTCCCGGGTAAAAAAACCAAAAACCTCCTTTGCCATTTCAGATGAAGAGGTTTAGTTTTGGTTCAAATAGGAGGGAGCTCAAACTGCACCTGAAAGTTAAAATCTAGTTGCTGCCTTAAAAGTGAGAAGATACAAAAATTGCAGTAGAGGCTGGTATCATCTAGAAGTGGGGAAGCAAATCAGACTTGTAAAGGTCTGGTTTACAAGTAAAGAGGATTGATTATTATATTATTAGCCCACATTTTCAAAGCTTGAGTTCCTGAAGATAGCCTGCTAAATCCATAAAGAAAGTATCTAAATGTGGATTTAGGAGTAGCTTTTCAGATACCCTGGTTTGAAAATATTGTCCTTATAATTTAATGATTTGTAAATAATCTTCAGTACAATAATGTGCATGGTACTTTACATCGTGAATAGTGACCAGGGGTGAAATCTTGGCTCCGTTGAAGTCAATGGGAATTTCATATGTTTATGAAAATCATAGCAAAACTTTAGCAGAAAAAGGGGTTTCCCCTCTTCATACATATTTGAAACAGTTTATTGAACTCAACGGGAGCTCTATGGACTGTGGTTCACCATTAGTATATCTGTGCAAATCATCTGCATTCTTCTGTGCATATGTTGTGAGAAAAAGGTCCCAAAACTTAAATTGATCCAATCCAAATAGCATTTCTCTTCTTTTGTCAAATACTAGGTATGGAAAAAATAAACTTTTCAGGAGGAGAGCCATTTCTGCAAGAGAGAGGAGAATTTGTGGGCAAATTGGTCCAGTTTTGCAAGCAGGAACTAAAACTGCCAAGTGTCAGCATTGTGAGCAATGGCAGCATGATTAGAGAACGATGGTTCAGGCGTTACGGTAAGGAAAAATGATGTATATGTTTATAAAGATGCACAGGTTTCAGGAATCTTTTCAATTCAACTTTATAATAAGGAGTCTGTGGATATTTTTTAATAATATATTTACAGTAAATGCAAACAAAACCAAATAGTTTTATATGTACTTTTAGATCAGAGGTATTTAGACTGACTTTAAATACATTAGCCCCAGGTGTCCCCATATCTGTGTAGAAGAGGGTGTGTCACCTTTGAGATGCTCTCCAGTCCTCCTAAGACCATGTGGAATCCTCTTTGATAGGGTTCCTCATGATGGGTTTTGAGGGTGTGCTTGAAGGTGGAGGGTGGCAAAGCTGGGGACTTAATGACTCTTTACTGCAGACATTGAATATAATTTAATGTTTTGTCTATTTCAGGTGAATATCTAGACATTCTTGCAGTTTCCTGTGATAGTTTTGATGAGGAAGTCAATGTTTTAATTGGCCGTGGACAAGGAAACAAGAACCACATTGAGAATCTCCAAAGATTGAGAAAGTGGTGCGAAGATTATGCTGTGGCTTTTAAATTAAATTCAGTAATTAATAGATTTAATGTTGACGAAGATATGAATGAACAGGTTAAGGCACTAAATCCTGTCCGATGGAAGGTAAGCAAGAAATACAAGGCCACATGTTCTCTTCCCAGGGAAAGGGGAGAACCAGGAAGGTAGGGTTGCCAGGCATCTGGTTTTTGACTGGAATGCCTGGTTGAAAAGGGACCCTGACGGCTCCGGTCAGCACCACTGACTGGGCCTATAAGAGTCCGGTCAGTGCGCAGCTGGGCTAAAGCAGGCACCCTGCCTGTTCTGGCTCCGCACGGCTCCTAGAAGTGGCTGCATGTCCAGCTCCTAGGTGCAGCGGTGTCCACGGGGGCTCCATGCACTGCCCCAGCCTGGAGTGCTGGCGTCGGCTCCACAGCTCTCATTGGCTGGAAACCCCGTGGACAATGGGACCTGCAGGGACAGCGCCTGTGGGCATGGGCAGGGCGCAGAGCCCCTTGGCCCCTCCACCTAGGAGCTGGACATGCCAACTGCTTACAGGAACCGCCTGAGGTAAGTGCCAGCCAGCTACAGCCTGCACCCTGAACCTCCTCCACATCCCAACACACTGCTCCAGGTTGGAACCCCCTAACCTCCTCCCACACTCCTAATCCCCTCTTGCACCCCAACCCCCTGCCCAAGCCCTGAGCCCCCTCCTGCACCCCAATCCCCACATCCCCAGCCCCACCCCCGAGCCCACACTCCCAGCCAGAGCCCACACCCCCTCAACACCCCAAACCCTTCCCCCGGCCCTGAGTCCCCTCCCATACTGTGAACCCCTTGGCCCCAGCCCCCTCCTGCACCCTAAACTCCTCATTCCAGGCCCCACCCCAGAGCCCACACCCCCACACCCAAAACCCCTCCCTCAGCCCTGAACTTCCTCCCATACTATGATCCCCTTGGCCCCAGCATGGAGTCCCATCCTGCACACCAAACCCCTCATTCCTCGCCCCACCCCAGAGCCTGCATCCTCAACCGGAGCCCTCACCCACTCGCATGCCCCAATCTCCTGCCCAAGCCCAGAGTCCCCTCTCACACCCTGAACCCCTCATTTCTGTCGCCATCCCAGAACCCGCACCCCCAGTTCAAGCCCTCACACACTCCTGCACCCCAAATCTCTGCCCCAGCCTAGTGAAAATGAGTGAGGGTGGGGAAGAGTGAGTGATAGGGGTGTGTGTGTGGAGGGAGTAGGGTCAGGGCCTCAGAGAAGGACGGGACAAGGGTGTTTGGTTTTGTGCAATTAGAAAGTTGGCAACCCTCCAGGAAGGGGGCATGGTGGAGCAGAGCTCTACTATGCCTGATCTTCCAATTGGGTGAGAGAGAGCTAATTTCTGATGGCACTTAGTATCAAGGATCCGTAACCGAATCCCAGACAGGCCATCTCCCTCACTACATTTGAGTGACACTCAGATACTGTCAAGAATTTGCCCTTTTGTGTTATTTGCAAGGAAATATTTTTTTACCATACAGAAGTCTGGTGATTTTGGGACATATAGGGAACATCATGGTTTTTTTATAGGAAAAAAAATGGAAAATGTCATATTACTTTGAAAAAAGGAAGAAGTCTGAATACACAATATTAATTATTATTAAGTATATTTTTCATTAGAAAAGTGTGAAATAGCTGTCCTCTTTAGTTTAAAATCTTGTAAGGCTCACATGCTTTTAAATGTGCAAAGACACATGGAAGAGTCTTTCTCAATAGTTAGAGCCTGATCCTCCACTCTATTACACTAGTTTGCAGCATTTTAATTCCATTGAAATAAATATAATTGAACCAGAATAAAACTGGTGTAACAGAGTGGGGCAGTTTGATCACTAGGAAAAATGTTATAAAAGAAATCTTGGCCCCACTGAAGTGGTGTCTCTCATTTATGCTAGTTTTACGCTTCGTGGTATGCTGGTGTCATTTCGTTGACTTCACTGAAGATTCAGCCAGTTGAAATCACTGTGAAAAGAGAGACCCAGGGCCTCTCAGTCATGGTGGAGTTTATGTTTTGTTTTTTCCTATGGTAATTATGACAGATAATACAACCTTCATCATATACTTTCTGTCTTTCAGGTATTCCAATGCCTGCTCATTGAAGGAGAGAATACAGGTGAAGATGCACTGAGAGAAGCAGAGAAATTTATTATCAGCAATGAAGATTTTGAACAATTCCTAGATCGCCATAGAGAGGTCTCATGTTTAGTACCAGAATCTAATCAGAAGGTAAAATGAAGCTATTCTTTGATAATTCTTTATTATCAGAAACTAGAAAATAGCATGATAGCTAATGCTTTGCTTACTAATACTTCGCTTAGAAGTTAGACAATATAATTCCTTTAGCAGCTGTTTTTTTTATATTTGGAGAATTTTTTACAAAAATCTATTACATATGGAGTGAAAAGCACATAACACTGGGATACTTACAGTTATGGAGCCCAATTCTGCCCCCATTGAAATCAGTGGGAATTTTGCAATTGATTTCTGTAGTAGCTGAACCAGGCAATGTTGGTGGTACTAAGGTAGATTGGAGCATTAAGAATACCAATAGCATAACAGTAATAGGCTAGGTTTTCTAAGTGAAAACCTGCATAGTGAATTTAAAACAAAATAAAACAAAAAAGAATCCAGAGGAATTTAGTGCCAGATCACAACATTTAAGGATGATTACATTTTAATAGATAAGTTTTTTAAAATTCAGAACCCAGTTTTCAAATGTGGATGCCTCAGTAGGCTACATCCTTCCTTTTGAATTTCATATAATCATTTAAACATGTAAAATGGGTATTCACTGTACTTATCTATGTGCTGATGTGAACATCCAAGTAAGTGATTGTATATATTTTAAAAGCACCTGTATCCGTTTGAGCACCCATATTTCATAGATTCATAGACCTAAGGTCAGAAGGGACCATTATGGTCATCTAGTCTGACCTCCTGCACAATGCAGGCCACAGAATCTCACCCAGCCACACCTGGAACAAAACCCTAACCTATGTCTGAGTTACTGAAGTCCTCAAATCGTGGTTTAAAGGCCTCAAGGTGCAGAGAATCCTCCAGAAAGTGACTCGTGCCCCATGCTGCAGAGGAAGGCGAAAAACCTTCAGGACCTCTACCAATCTTCCCTGGAGGAAGATTCCCAACCCCCAAATATAGCGATCAGTTAAACCCTGAGAATGTGGGCAAGACTCACCAGCCAGCACCCAAAGATGAATTTCAATCTGATCCTTAAACCAAACAAAAAATGGTAGTCAAGCAACAATTTGTTTTTTCGTAAAAAGCCACTTTCATGGTTCTCTATCTGCTACTCACTAAGAGCATGATCCAAAGTTCATCGAAATGAATGGAAAGACTCCAACTGATTCCAAAGGACTTTGGATCAGGCCCTAAGGGAATGGATACTTATTATGCCTATACCTTACTTATCCCCTAACTTTCACTAAAAGCATAGATTTTAGTTTGTCTAGTAATTTATAGTTTTTTTCTATGCTTTTACAGATGAGAGACTCATACCTCATTCTGGATGAATATGTAAGTTTTTGTTTGCTACTTAATGAGTTAATATTTCTCTATCAGTTAATATGGGCTAAGCTATTATTCATGGTTTAGCAGGCTAAATTACAAGTATTTCAGTTTAATTTTACCCCATACAGTACTTTCCACATGTTTCTGAAAGAATGGCCTGCTACATGTGGATGCAAGGAAATTGTATTCATCATCATAAACATTTAGACAACTCAAACACAGGACCTGATCCTGCAAATGGACTTGAGTGAGCAGCTTCACAAGTGCATAGGGGTCCACTTGCATGCAACCAATTGCAGGATCAAGATAATAGTTTACATGTCTGTTATATTTGATCCTCACTGTGAAGTTCAATTTGCAGACCTAATTTGTGTGGGAATGTGTATTCTTTACCTATATGTAAACTAAGCAGGATATTTTCTAACTCTCTTTGTACCATCTTTTAGGAGAAAAAAAGACTCTGGTCCTGCAAAGCTTTACTCATGTGCTTAACTTTACACTTGCGAGTAGTTTCATTGGCTTCAATGGAATTACTCTGCATAGAGCTAACCATGTGCATGAGCCTTCACAGGACTGGGGTTTAAGTTAATTCATTTTGTAGAAATACTCCACTTTTAGCCACTTCCTAATTTTCTTAATCTATGAATTTCCTAGATGCGTTTTCTGAACTGTAGAAATGGACGGAAAGAGCCTTCCAAATCTATCCTGGATGTAGGCGTAGAACATGCTATAAAATTCAGTGGATTTGATGAGAAGATGTTTCTGAATCGAGGAGGAAAATATGTGTGGAGTAAAGCAGATATGAAGCTAGAATGGTGACTCAAAGTATTTTTTTATTGCACATGAGCTTTGTAGTACGATAATAATAATTATTATTTTTGACATGAGTATTGTATATTTGTTTCTTATTTTTATGATTTATATATATGCCAATACCATTTTTAATTAAAAGTAGAGTAATGTTAATTGCAGAGAAAATAGTGTGTGTAACTTTAAATTTTAGCTTACTTAAAACTAATCTTTTCGAAATTTAGATTGTTTTCATCTGCTGTGTGCTCAGGGATTGCTAAATAATTATTGAATTTAGATATAAGATGATCTCCCAAATCTAGTACCTACCTAGTCTCTTAAAATTCTTAGACTACACCTTCCACTATGGTAAAATATATTGTAAAAATATATGTAGTTCTAGGCATAAAGAGTATTGCATTAAATTAGAAAAAGTTATATAGGAAATAGTTTAAAATAATAAATTAGTGACTCAGAAAAACAACAAATGCAACATCATAATATATTTCTTTAATGACCAGTTAGACAGGTAGATTTCTTATCATGAAGCTTGTTCTGCCTAGTTCTTAAGAAATAACAAGTTGCAATTCCAGGCTAGCTCACTAGGGGGCAAATCAGTAGCGCTTGGAAGACAATGCTGACATTTTCTTGAGTAAGAACTATTGAATCGGGCTAGTTACCATAATATATGACTGAGACATAGGCTAAATTAAGTTAAATGGAAACCAGTGCCAAGTGAAACATCCAATTTTCACTCTGCAAGCATTTATTTGTGAAAGTGCATATTTCCTCCAGTATTTGTAAATGTGATGCAGGATGCAATTTTCTCCTGTTTACTAGAGCACACTACTTTTGTTAGAGGAGAATATGAATTTTTTCCCAAAACATAATCATGTTTTTACCCTTGATGGCAAACATTATTTCACTGGAAACTAACCATGTTTCCCATGGGAAATAGCCTTTTGTTTTAATAAAAAGTATTCAAGGTAAAAACCAAATATTTTGCTTTTTACATGAATTCACTCAAATCTTACTTTTTAAATTATTTTTTCCTCACATCCAGCTCTCGTGGGGGAGCTCTTTTTAGAGAGAGTGGACAGAATTCTGTAAGGCTGCCTTGTGTTAAAGAAATGCTAGAGTTATTTGCTGTATATTTTGCTAAGCCAGTAAGTCAGAAACCACAAAGTTCACATACCATATGTCTTCATTTAGAAGTCAGCTTGGCTTAGTAATCACCCTTATTTAGTAGCTGCACCAATAACATACAAACTGTGAGTGAAACCAATTAAATTTAATAACAGCCACCTTTGATTTAAAGGGGTAGCATCAACTTGAAATATAGTAAACTCAAATACATGAGTTCGAAGTAATTTCAGTTATTACACTTGTGCCTGAGCCCCCCTGCCAATCGTGGTGGTTTTACAGTTATGTTTTTCTACTTTTAAAAATGTTTTTTTCTCTTCCTTATTTTTTGTGTGAAAAACCCTACAAATGGGCAACTCACTGATGATCTGATCCCGCAGACACTTATGTGTGAGTAACTTTACTCATTCAGATAGTCCCACTGAACTTAGGCCTGGATCCTCAAAGATATTTTGGCTCCTAACTTCCATTGAAATCAGTGAGAGTTACGTGCCTAAATATCTTTGAGGATATGGGCCTCAATGCTTACAATTACTTACATGCATAAGAGTTTGCAGCATCTGGGCCACAGCATATGTCCAATGCTAGTGTAAATAAATAATAGAGAAATATACGTTTTCTCGAATTTCTTTCAATTATAGTACTTTTACTTCTTGTTTTAACAATAATAGGTAAAGTATTTTCGGAGAGAAATTAAACTTTTAATTTCACTCTTTAAAGCTGCAGCATTAGATGATCACAATGGTCCCTCTGGCCTTGGAATCTATGAAAGGGAGAAGTAATTAAATGTAATAGAAGTCACAGCTTCTAGATAGTTTTATGGTATTATGCCCAGCTGAAAAAATGGGGAAATATTTTTAAATAGTAATTCCTTAGGTCCGTATTTTATTTTCCTAACCATAATGACGTAGAGTCCTTAAAGAACAAAAGAGTGTCGAGAGAATTCTGCAATCATTACGTTGCCTATACATAGATTTTTTTTTTGCCCTTCAAGGCATTTTAACTGCTCCAGATAGAATTAAAAGGCTTTATCCCACAATCTTTAGGTGAAATTCCCCAGGAGCTCAGTTGGAGTTTTCCCTGAGTAAAGACTGTGGGACGACACCCAAAGTATATACTTGTGTCCTTGGGTATGATATTTTCTTATGGCTAAAATCTTGGATCCAGCATATATCCTCTGCACCCAGTCAGCTGAGGAGTTTGAATTTTCTGTGATTGCTGGTCTAGCCCCAGCTTGAGGAATGGCTAGTGTATCCTTGTATCATTAAATCCATGAGCCTACTGCTAACGCAAAATGCCTGCTGTGTAGCAACATGCAGGGAGCCTCCTCAGGTATGAGCCACACACACAGAAGTATACAACCTCTATGCAAAAAGCAACGAGTCCTGTGGCACCTTAAAGACTAACAGATGTATCGGAGCATAAGCTTTCGTGAGTGAATACCCACTTCATCAGACCCCTATGCAGACTCTTTTAATCTTGCCACCCTTCTTGCCTCTCTGTCATTTATACAAGATAAATGCAACAGTTTTGCTACAGGAATAAAAGAGTTAGAGAGCAGAAGCTAAAAAGCAAATAGAAAAGCAACTAAAAAACAGTCAGACATTTAGAAATATTTGAAAAGAATGATAAAGAGCCAAAATTTTCAGAGTGCTATGAAGAGGGTTCTGATTTGTGTTCTTACTTTTCACATGGAATTCAGTCCTGTGGGATTTTCATCATCTTTACTACAATATGCAATAAAAAAAAACCCAAACCCACTGTATGTGGTATTGCTTCAAAGGAGATGGAAATTGTCTGCACCAAGATACATCACAATGAGAACTTGCTTTAGTTTTTAGCATACTTTGAAGGCTAAACCTTAGCAGTGAATAGACACTTTTTATACATTTTAAAATTGTAGGTGCTTCTGAATGAAAAAATCCTTGTTGTTTAAAGTTTTAGTTTTTTTACTGTAACAAAACGAAGAGTTTTTATCAATAGCTATAAGTTTCAGTATTAATCTAGAATGATGTGTGCTATTTTTACACAGATCCAGTATATAGATGTGTAAAATATATATGTAAAATAAATAAAATATATAAAATGTATATAATGTGTTCCTATTAGAACAAGTTGTATATTTTAGGTCCTGATCAGTTATATACGTGCTTGACTTTAAATATGTGACTTTAGGTCTCAATCCTGGAAACACATATGTGCTTAACATTACTAGCATGAGTAATCTCATGGTAGTTAAGAACATGCATATGTGTTTGCAGGATCAGGCATTAGCTTGCACAGTAATTTGTTAGCACTTTTATTGCTTTTCGTATTAGGAAAAGTGACAGGTAGAAAGAACTCAATGCACTTGAAGTCAGTAAGAATTTTTTCTGAGTAAATAGTGTAGGATATGCCCTATTTGATGTGCTTAGCTTTCATTATAAAGTGTAACTGTAATATTTTAGTGTGTTGCAGAAATATGATGTTGAATTTATTTATTATTACTACTGAAATTTTTTAAATGTTTTGTAAAAAGCTTATATTAATATATTCTGCATTGTAATAAAGTCTTTTAACTTTCTTAAATGTACCTATAGTTTATTTTTGTAACATATAACACAGAACCATATAATCTATCATATTCCCAAGGAGTGTTCAATTTTGAATCTAAGGTCCTAGTTTAGCAACAAACTCTGTAAGAATGCCTTGACCATGCAGAGCTGATTGCAGGATCTGGGGCTAAATGTAGATTATTTTCTTACTGCAGTGCATTTGTTATGTGGGACTGGGACACAAAAAATTTGGGTTCTATTCCCAGTTTTACTACCTTGGGCAAGTCACATCCTGTCTCTTTGTCTCAGTTTCCCCATCTATGCAATGGGGATCATACAAATCACCTTTGTAAGTCCTTTCAGATTAACTGACCAAAAGTGCCGTGTAAGAGCTAGATATCAGTATTATATGGCTGAGTTGATCCTCCGTGTTATAGGAACAAAATTATGTTACATTGTATTGTCAACCTGACAGGCTATCTTGCTATATGTATTTGAAAGGCACAAAAGGGCTAGATCATCTCTTTGCCTGTGCAGATAGAAGTGACAAAACCTGGCGGCTCCAAGGTGCGAGTAGTTGAAAGTGATACCTATATAGCATCATCCACCTATCTTTGGGGTACAGTGTAAGCTCCTGCATTGAGGTCCAAAAGATTGAGGTTTCATAATTCTTTAGGTAGGCTTGCATGGCTGGCCTTACTATATTTTGCAATACTAACATTTTCTCTCCCAATGGCAGGGATGTAGTCTAGTTGATTTAAAGGAATATTTCCCATTTCTAATGTCTATGATTATCTTCTCCTGCCACTGTTCCTCTCTTGGCTTGTGCAGAGAGAGAGAGAGAGACCAACCGGCCATTGTTTAACGTCCCTTCTAAAATCATTAATGTTCCTCAATAAACTTTTCCTCCTGCTTCTTTAGCAGGCAAATCTATCCTGCATCTGTCTTTTCTAATTTCAATAGTCTCTGTTCAACTGCTGAATGATTTGATGAACCAGGAAGAGAGAAAATGGTGCAGGAACCAAGCATTCAGATATGGGGTGCTGGAAGCATTTTATAGTGAGGCTGCTGATGACGGAACGTGTTTGTTATAACTACTCCAAGCCAGCAGCACCGCTAGTTCCAGCATCACTGTTCAGATACTCAGGGAACGGTAACGTAGACCACTTAGAAATAGGGAAGTTTTAAACGTGGGAGACAGGGTATGCCTCGCCAGCCTTGCTGGCAAAAGGGAAGCACGTTCCAAACTGTCCCCAAACGAGCCCCGCAATAGGGAGGCTGCGTCCACATGGCGGAGACTTGTGGGGGAGGAAGTGGGAGGATGTAGTTGTAGTGGGAACGTGGGGTCGGCAGAGGGCGCCCACGTGGGCGTGCTGGAAACCTAGCGGCCGCTTCTAGGCAGCCAGTGAACGGCTGCAAAACCACTGGAGCTTAATGGCGTCTTTGTGCTTAGATTAGCTGCTGCCTCCCCCCCGCCACCTGGAAAGCCCCGAGCGGCGCAACTTGGCTGCGCGGCTCACGGAGCAGGGGGCTGGGTTCGGAGCAATGCCCGTCGCGCGGCCGCCGCCCTGCCCAGGCTGCTAAGTGTGCGGTGCATGGTCCATGCAAGCGGCTGCAGGGCGCAGGCGGCGCCCGTTTTGGGGAGGCAGCCGGCGCAGGCACGGAGGCGACAGCAGCATCTCTTCTTTCCCGCCGAGGCTGCAGCGGCAGACGGGTAAGGGGGGCGGAGGGCAGCATCCTGGGCATCCCTGTATCGCCCCAGAGGCGGGGAGGTGGCGTGAACTTGGCGGTGGTACTTAGGCCAGTGGCACCTCGGAGCCAGCCGCGCGGGGTGTGTTGCGGAGGTGGTGGGTGTCAGAGCTGTAGAGCCGCCCCAGGTGGGGTTGTAGGTTAGGCCAATGTGTGGTGTCGGGCCCAGCACCCAGAGAATACTTGGGGGATCTGGGTCTGTCCTGCCCTCTTTTGCTCCATACCCGCGGTGAATGAATGGCATGGCAGTGAGCCACGGCGTCTTCGGGCTGTTTCGTGCCCCAGCAGTAATCGCGCAGGAGAGAGGCAAGAGTGCATTGATATTGTGTGTGTGTGTGTGACTTCACCATTGTAGCCTCCTGTCCCAGCAGCACTGGCGCCCACCCTTCTTGTGACTGAGCTCAATTGCTGCTACTGCCTGTGGTCCTATTTGTGCAGCCCCCCACCCCCTGCACCTCTTGCCCCAGAAGCAGGCAGGTGTGGGGCGGAGGCTGGGGTTTGCACAAGCCCAGCAGCAGGAGGAAGATGCAGCCAGACGGGCGCAGCCGCCTCTGCCACTTATCTATCCCGATTCCACTCGGCTTGTTAGCCAGGAAGAAGCAGCGAGACAATCTCTCAGGCTAATCCTTTCGAGCGACAGATTTTCTGCAGGAAAAAAAGGCAAGAGTTGCTAGCCCTTGGCTCTGCCTGGTGTTGTGAAGTGTGGTGGAGGAGGAGGGTTGGCTGTCTGGAGGGGGGGGGGGGGGGGGAGGTTTTTTTTTTTTTTTTTTTTTTGGTGTGGGTAGTTGGCAGGGTGGTGGCCCCTCTGATCCCTTTGTGCTGTGTCCAGCTTTCTGTTATAAAGGGAGGAGGTTTCATTTTGTTTCCCCCAGACTTCTCCACCTGTGTCTACTGCAGGTGGGTTGTGATCATATGAACAATTTGCCTTTGTGCTGCAAGGTGGGGGTGCAGGTTTCTTGTAGGGAGCTGGTGGCCTAACAACCCCAGAATAGGCAGAGAGTCTCAAATTATGGTGGAAAGAAGAAACAGAGTTAGTGTGTGTGTCTGTGTGGCCGCTACCTCAGGGGAACAAAAAACTGACAGAAGGCTCCATGCACACTCCAGTCCTGGCCATGATAGCCCCACTCACTGTGAATTCAGCTGCTGCTATTATTCTTGGTGTCCATGTTTTAAACAAAGCCTTATGAAAGGGCTTGCAGGAAACCCATCCTGTGTCACCAAGGGCAGTTAGTGATTGCATTAGGGAGAGCTGGCTGTAGGTTGGGTGGGAAGAAATGAGGCTGCCCTAGTGTATTGTGCCGTGCTCCTCTGTGCCCCTTTTGTCCCTGGCTGTTCAACTGTACTTGCTTTCTGTGCTGAACAGGAACCTAGGGCACAGTTAGTTAATGTTGTAGGTCACCATAGGGTTTTTCAAGTCCACTTACATAAAGGGCTCTATTTTAGTCTACACACCCCCTGTACAAGGGGGTGTGAGCTCCTGTCACTGGTTTGAGGTCTTTTTTTTTTTTTTTTTACAACAAGTCTTAAAGAACTGTGAAGATTTTTTGACTTTTCTTTGCCAGAAATGGTATTATTTCAGTTTAAAGAACCTCTGGCAAAGGCTGTTCAATTCTAGAGACATTATCAAACTATACCAGCTATTATGAAAGATATACCGTAATAAATGAGGAAAAATTGCTAAAGATGTTATAGCTCACAGAGGCTGTTTACAGGAACTGTAACTTAAAAAACCCTGATCATACTCCATACTTATTAACACTCATATATCTTCTGTGATATGATAGTGAGAGAGGAACTAAACCATTTCAAAACAATTTTGTATCTTGAAGGAAGGAGAGCTACCTATTACTGAATAGTGATGGGAACACGTCTCATAGGGAGAATGAATAAGCGTGAATCCTCCTGAGCTATGGACAGCAACCATATCTTTTTAGTCAGCGTTTTAGGGGTGAAAAGGTTTGGCTGGTTTTGGGTTATAAAAGTGGAAAAAAAGTGGTTTCTGATTTTTTTCCCCCACTGATACAAAAGTGATATTGTCCTTGATCTTATCAACACAGGAATAAGTAGTAACCAGATCGTAACTAGCCTGACTTTTCTGAAAGGTTTACCACCCTCAAATTCATTTGAAAAAGGCAAGCACTATATCACTGTGGCTACGTCTACACTACAGCATAAAATCGAAATTACTAAAACTGGTTTTATAAAACCGATATTATAAAATCGATTTTATGCGTCCACACTAAGGCACATTAATTCGGTGGTGTGCGTCCATGGTCCTAGGCTACCATCGATTTCCAGAGCGGTGCACTCTGGGTAGCTATATTAAAGGAATGAGACCAATAACTTCGATTTCCATCCACACTAACCCTAAATCGATATAGTAATATCGATTTTGGGGTTACTCCTCTCGTTAGGGAGGAGTACAGAAATCGATTTTAAGAGCCCTTAAAATCAATTTAAAGTGCCTTGTAGTGTGGGCGGGTACAGAGTTAAATCGATTTAACTGTGTAGTGTGGACCAGGCCTGTATGTAGTACTTGCCCTTGGACCATTGAATTGAGGATAGAAGTTGATGAGGAATGAAAACCGACATTATACATTTTAATTTCGATCACATCCCTAGATGATCAGTCACTTCCTTTTGTGAAACAAATTGAGCTTTACAATGATAATTTATGAGTGATGGACTTATTTTTGGTTTGTTTACATGGTGAAATGATTTGTTTGTAAGAGTTATGTCTTAATTTGATGGCAGGAGAGAGATCACTTGATCATTACCTGTTAAGTTTACTCCCTCTGGGGTACCTGGCACTGGCCACTATAGGCAGACAGGATACTGAGTTGGATGGACCTTTGGTCTGACCCAATATGGTGGTTCTTATGTTCCCAGACTGGCTAGCAATAGTGCTTTGGAGATGAGATGAAGAAAGGGACAAATCTTTCTTTCTTTGAGGACAATGAGTTTTGCTACTGATTTCAATAGGGAAAAAATTAGGCCAGAAGTGTAGGTCTGGTTCATGCTTTATTTCACCCTTAGTGTCGCCAGTGTCCTGCAAGTAATCTTTCTTACATATGTATCTTTGTATTCTATTATGCCAATGTTAATGTGTAATTTGACATTCACTGATCTAAACTACAGGTCATGATGAATATATTTACAGTAACAAAACATACCAGGTGTGTATGTGTGTGTGTCTCTTTATACATGCACACACACTGATTGCCAGATTGTACATTAGTTGTAGACACTGCCACAATAAGTGTGAGGCTGATAAACTTTGATTTTAAGCTAATAAAAGATGTTTTCATTGTAATCGGACAGTTTGATAGTAGATTATCTTTTTCTCACACCAATGTTGGTAGTTATTGGGCTAGAATGTCTCGATGTTTTGTATTATGTTAGGTACCCATAGACTTTTGGGTAGGAGATACCCTATTAATACTGTTAACTTTGTCCACTTTCAAGCTTAAAATATACAAAACATATATTGTAAGGAGCCATTTGGAGAATTACAAATACATAGTTGGCTTTTATTACTACTTTTTCTAAAATCTTTTCATGTATCAGATTCTGTGGTTGTGAGAAGTGTTCATAATGTAATACGAGATTTGACATCTATCCCCCCAGCTAAACTCTTAGCCTTGTACTGTTGACTTAAGCATCAGTTTTGGCTGCACAAAACATATGTTGGTAAGAATGGTGCTAGTGTACCTGGCGTTATCTGGAAAAGGCCCACAGACCTTTCTTGACCTGGGAGAGGCCTTCTCCTGTTGGACTTCTCAATGCTCATCCATTGCAAAAACTAACCCTGATCCTATGAATGGATCCCCACAGGCAGACCCTTCTGCCGTTGTGGATCTGATTGCAAATTTAGGGCCTAAGTGTGTTCCATAAGCTTTAAAATTTCTTACCATCATGAAAATTAGGCTGTAGTATTAATAGTATGTGGGTGGTTTCTTGACCACATTGTTTTCAGTTTCCTTTTATAACTCTCAAACTGCACAAACCAGTTATAACCTAGCACAGCACTTAGTTTCAGTGGTTTAATAATTCTATATACTACTTGGTCTATTGTCAGTGTTTTTATAAACAGCTGTCTCTAACTAGCTGTGCAGAAGTGAGTCACTGATGTGCTGTTCATCTCCCTGGGAGCTGGTGAGTTCCTTTCTGAAGGAGGACAAACTAGATGATCATAACGGTCCCTTAAACATCCTTAAAAGCTATGACCTTGGTACAGCTTTTGGATACATGGTAGCCACGCTGCATTCACATTACACTAGTAATGGGAGTGGTTCCCTGCTTCTGGAAGCCATTTATATAAATTCATGTTAGCTATGCCACAACCTTTCAATGTACACTGTGTGTGAATCCTGGCGCAGTCAGAGAATTCTTGCAGAACGCAGACTTTCAGCTAGCCCCTTTAAGTGTTTGCAGATAGTGAACTTTCTAATCACACTAGAGTTGCCTGAGAGGCCAAGTTTTAAAGATCTGCTGAGAAAAAAGGAAGGAAAAAAGAGAGGTAGTGAGAAAAATAAAATGATGTGTAGCCATAAAGAGAGGAAGGCATCCGAGGAGTAGGTTGGTCCTAGGCTCTAGAGAGGCAGCAGCAGTTGCTGCATTCGTTCTATGACATCCCTTATATCTTGTTACTAGAAAATGAGAACCATGGTACGTGAGGGATAGTCACTTGCTGGGAGTCTTATTCATTGAGCTCTTTAGTTATGCTCCCTGTGGGCACTACTGCAGCAGTTAAATGTGACCATCTCCTGTGGTATCCAATAGAAACATGTACTAAATACTCCATCATAAGTTACTAAATAGCTATTTCCTCCTCTCCAGTTTTCTATGTAGCACATACAGGAACTTCCCTCCAGTAGTCCTGTCATAAACAGATGATTAAGGGTTAATGCCTCTTTTACCTGTAAAGGGTTAAAAAGTTCACCTAGCCTAGCTAACACTTGACCAGAGGAACCAATGGGGGAACAAGATGTTTCAAAAGGAAGGAAGGAAGTTTTTTCCTTTGTTTTAGAGTTTCAGTTTCGGCTGGAGTGAAAAAGATCAAGAAACCAGCCTCTTATCAGAGAAGTAAGTTTTAGAAAGGGATAAATAGGTTTATGTTTATTTTCTTTGTAACTTGTCTTGGGTACCATTAGGGAATTATCAAAATTGGGTATTTGGGTATATTTTTGTGTAACTAAATTTGTGCCTAGGGGAACATCCTCTGTGTTTTGAATCTTTTGTCTGTGAGAGTAGCTGGTATACTAATCTCTCCCAGAGGGTTTTCTTTTACCTTTCTTTTCTTTAATTAAAAGCCTTTTTCTTAATGCCTGATTGATTTTTCCTTGTTTTTAGATCCAAGGGAATTGGATCTGGACTCACCAGGGAATTGGTGAAGGAGTCTCTCAAGGCTACCCAGGGAGGGGAAAGTTTTGGGGGGACAGGGAGTGATCCAGACACTGAAAATTCTGGATGGTGGCAGTGATACCAGATCTAAGCTAGTAATTAAGCTTAGAAGTGTCCATGCGGGTCCCCACATCTGTACCCTAAAGTTCAGAGTGGGGAAGGAACCTTGACAAGTCCCCTCCCCACGTGCCTGGGAGAAAAGATGAGGCCTTGCAGGGTGTCTGGAAGATAATCAGATCTGGACTCTGGTAGACCAAGGGGGAAGCAAGTGCAGGTTTCTCTCTTCTGTACTGAGGGGAGCTCCAGTTTGAGTGCCTCCCCTGACTGCAGGGCTCTGGCTGTACTGCACATGAAGGGAAATAGGCTACTAGGTCCCAAACCACTGCAGTCATTAAAGGTTAAATCAACATGTTGAGTTCCTGTGGAAACTTGCTGGCAGCCAATTCACACCTGAAGCACTGGGGTTATGTGCTGGCAGCACAAACCTCCATTCAGAAAATAGCCAATGCGTTCAGTAACAGCTTCAGTTCCTGTGGTCTCAAAAAGCAGCCCCAATAGAGTACATCACAGTCCTCTGATCTTGAAGTGACAAGGGCATGGGTATCATATAACAAAGTCCGTGTCCTGTACCCTGTGAAGACTGTCACCATCTGATCTAGGTGGAGCTCCGCTCTCAGACTTCATCCACGCCTCTGTCTCTAACAGACACTAAGTAATTTGCATGAGCAGGATCGGTTGAGTTAGAGACAAAAAACAGAGTGTTTTGTGTATGCTGAAGATTGCCTACTCTGTCTCTTCCCTAAATCCCTGATGGCCTTAAATACTCATTTAGCAGGAGAAGTACGTGAGGATGAATTAAGCAGGGGAGCATGTAGCCTGTCACAAGACCACTATAGGTCCACCAGTAGCTGTCACAACATTAGGATGCTCCCACACATAATTTCTGCCTTTGCTGTTCACCAGACACTGTCATCCATACTGCAGCTGCCAGTTGGCAGTGAGGAGCAGTAGAGAGAATACCATGGGAATCTCCGTCATCCCCGGTTACTAGTCTTGTAGCCCACTTTTACTGGCCCTCTGTCGGCTCCCTTCCCACTAGTTGCGCTCCGGACTTTGGTGGAGTTAGCAGCACACCCCTGTAAGCAATTCCATCCTGCCCAGTAGCGCCTTCCCTAATGGTACTCCACGTAATCCTGAGTAAAGAGTTCTGTGGCATTATTCTTCTCAACAGATTACCGTGGAAATGTATCGTCTCCAGACACAAGCGATGCAGATGAAATCAGTATTATTGGACAACCTGCACCACATCCTCTGCGTGCCCCCTGATTCCAGACTGTCAGTACAACCCAATCAAACAGTACAAACAGATGTTATTTCTTTATGGCAGTCTGCTGTCCTTTGAGACTAGCAGAAGTGCCACGATGTGCTGATGAAGCTGTCTATGCTAGTGCTGATGTTAGGGATATCATCTTGAGACTTGCTTGGTATCTAAATGTAGCTTTTTGGCAGACCAAATTCTCTGTCCTCCCTGAGTGTAACTACTTCCCCAACACCACATACGTATGACTGGTGAAGACAGTTAATGCCTTTTTTATGTGCGGCTGCTGCTTAATGCAGCAGAGAGGCCTGTTGCCAGAGCTTTGCCACAGAGACAGTTACAGGAGCTGAACAAGAATCAGCTCACATGCTCTGCAGCAGCAATCAAGTGTGTAAATTATTTTGCATATGCTGAGAGAATTAATCTCTGCACCTAGCAAATAAATCTTAGGTCTTGTCTACAAATTTTATAACACTGCAACTAAGACAGTTTAGAAACTGATGCTTTTAACATAGTGCAGTCCTTTAGTGTAAACTCAGTTTTGCAGGAATGTAGATGCTTATGTCAGTATAACTTATTCCCATGAAGTACTATAGTCTAGTTTTTCAAGACATGATGCCTTCAGATAAGGCTTGTATGGCCCCCAAAGGAAAAGGGTTGTTTTCTAAAATTCTTTTAATCCTATGTTCCCTGTTACTTTTTCAGGAGAGTGTCAATGTCCTGTTTTGTTTTTGTTTTGTTTTTTTTCTCCAAGTCTTCCACCTGATATTAAGTGTTACAGTCATCTAGTCGGAAGTCTGAATCAATGCCATATGATTTGAGGCAGTCGAACTATCCAACGCATATTGAACTTTTATTTGTCATTCCCAACGTCAAAGCGTTTACATTCAGTCCATACAGTTTAAGAAGCAATGCTCAAAACTTTTCTCAAATAAAGTATAATATGGTAATTTCCTTTTATTTTTCACCTTTTTGTGACTATTCTGAGTGTTGAAAAAGAAGCTAATTATTTAACTGTTAACTAAGCTTTAATCTGAACATTGCATCATTCCGAGTCAGAGTGATGATCCAAAAACAGAGGAGAAGAAAGTGGCTGTTTTCCACCTAGGTATATTATAATAGAGGGTACAGAATTTAACCCCCCCGCCCCCCGTCTTTGCTGATGTGGGCGTTTGTAATAGTGTTTTTCTGAGACCCAGACAGAATTCTCCTTGTCACTATCTCACTTGAAGGTTAGTCCCTGAATCTAGAACATGGCTCTGCTTAGTCTTCTTTCTCTACTCCTGAATTCAGTTTGTCGTATTTCCCTCTTTTAAACTCCATGTGCTCATTTGCACAAGCAAGATGATCAGTCTATGGCCCTGTCATTTCCACAGCCCAATCTCTCACACTGGCACCTGTTGAATACTAATTTTTTTTTTTTTTTGCTTTCATTATGTTTTAACATTAATTTGGTAACAAACGAAGGAAGAAGCTGCTGAAGTATTCGTGCAGTTCCAGTCACGTATCCAGAGCATTCTGGGTAAACTTCCCTGCCCCATTTCATCTGGACTTGTTCAGATTGCTAATGTAGGGCCAAATCTTGTCTGGACTTAATCTGCATAACCCCACTGATTTAATGGGTATAGATGAGGAAAGATGTAGCACAAACTTGAGTAATGTCATACTGGCTACCTTGTTTAATTAGAGGGCGGGCAAGTGATCCATATTTAACTGTTCTTAATCTTTCCTTGTAAATCAGTCCCCAACTTGCTTACCAGTTTTGTTCCTCTTCTCTGTTCGCCTTAACATTTTGTTAATATCTCCTCCTAGGATGCCCAGGAATTCCAGGAGCAATCATATTCTAACTCGAAGTATTAGGTTGTGGTTAAGGATACGATTCTGTCATGGAAGTCACAGATTACATGACTTTTTGGGACCTTTGTGACTTCTTCTGGGGCAGGGCTGGAGCAGCTGTTAGCCCCAGTGCTGCCGGAGCAGTGGCCCCAGGACTGAAGCAGCAGCTGGGGTTCAGTCAGGCCCCCTGGGGTGGGGGTAGCAGTGGTCAGCCTCTGCTGCAGGAGCAGTGGCAGGGCTGAAACAGCTGCAAGCCCTTGACTGTGCTCTATTTGTCCCCCCCCCCTCCACCCTGGTATTTTTAGTAAAAGTCAGGGACAGGTCACAGACTTCCATGAATTTTTGTTTATTGCCCATGACCTGTCCCTGACTTTTACTAAAAATACCTGTGACAGAATCTCAACCTTATTTATGGTTGTACTAGCCATGGTTAGGCAGTGACTGGGAAAGCACTCTGCCTTTGGGGGTGCTTAGAGAGTGAGAATGCCTCTGTGGGTACTGAGGCATGGTGGACAAACACAGGAGAGGAAAGGTGGTCAAGTGGGTAGGGCATTAGCCTGGCTCTTGAGGCACCTGGGTTTGATTCCATACTTTGCCACAGGCTGCCTGTGTGACCTTGAGAATATCACTTAATCTCTCTCTGACTCATTTTCCCCATCTGTAAATTGGGATAATAATACTTCCCTAGATCATCGGGCTGTTGTGAGGATAAATGCATTAAAAGCTGTAAGGCACTGAGAGAGTACACTAATGAAGGCATGTGACAACTTCTTCTCCCTTAAGAGAGTGGCATGTGTTGCCCTAGACAATCAGTGTGGTGGAAGGGTCATGACTAGTGTTCCACCCATCCGTGCTCGTTTTGCTGTCTAGTACTAGTGGAAGTGCTGTGGATCCATCTTTTTCCGCTTGGGGAGAGCAAGTTTCTGGGTGATCATACTCTGGTGCTCAAGGGAGGTGGGCATTCCTTTTGACCTGGACAAGAGCTGCCAAAATCTGGCCCAAATAATTTTGCTATCCCACTCCTCGTTATCTTGTTATCATTAAAAGTGTTAGGTATAGCAACCGATATCCACCTCTTCTTCTCTTTTTATGGACTTGATTCTCCACTACCATGCATCTCGTGAAATCATTTAAACCTGTGCAAAGTGAGAGTGAGGCCATGGCTACACTTACAGTTCTGCAGCGCTGGTAGTTACAGCTGTGTTCGTACAGCTGTGTAGGGCCAGCGCTGCAGTGTGGCCACACTGACAGCTACCAGCGCTGCAGTGTGGCCACATTTGCAGCATTTGCAGCGCTGTTGGGAGTGGTGCATCGTGGGCAGCTATCCCAGCATTCAAGTGGCTGCAACGTGCTTTTCAAAAGAGGGGGGTGGGGTGGAATGTGACAGGGAGCACGGGGGAGACAGAGAGAATGGATTTTTGGAGTTGACACTGTTCTCAGCTCCCTGCCTTGCAAGTTCTAAGGACTGGAAGACACACAGTTCCTACCTTCAATCATTTTAAAAGTTCTGACCCCCTTCCCCCACCCCTCTCTCATTCACTAAATGCAAATTATGTACTCCTAAATAGCTGTCAGACCAGATAAGCATCTGCTCAACATGGACTTCCCCCTCCCCCTCTGCCGTGTGAGAGTGCTGTTTCTCTCTTCAAGCAAACAGCTGTGAACATTCCAAAGTAATTCCCCTGCCTGCCTCCGCTCGCTCAGCAAACAGGAGCTGTGTTTGTTTTTTAAATAAGCAGTTTGGCTGAACTCCGAGCTCCCCCTTTCTTCCGGTTTGTTGTGGACAGGAATTCTGGGATACCTCCTTATACCCCGGAGGTCAATAAAAGCGCTGGTGGGGTCCACACTTGCTGACCAGCGCTGGATCACCAGCGCTGGAATCCCTACACCCGAGGCTCGACCGGGTGTACAGCCAGCGCTGCAACCAGGGAGTTGCAGCGCTGGCCGTGCTTTGCAAGTGTGGCCACATCCTAAGTTGCAGCGCTGTAACCCCCTCACCAGCGCTGCAACTCTCTAGTGTAGCCATGGCCTGAGTCTACCAAGCCAGAGCACACATGTGACACCCACTTGCACGGGTTTAAATGGCTGAGGGTATGGCTACACTTGCACTTCAAAGCACTGCCGCGGCAGCGCTTTGAAGTTTTGAGTGTGGTCGCAGCACCAGCGCTGGGAGAGAGTTCTCCCAGCGCTGCACATACTCCACATCGCGCTCCCAGCGCTGCGGCACTGTTTACACTGAGGTTTGACAGCGCTGTATCTTGCAGCGCTCGGGGTGTGTTTTTTTCACACCCCTGAGCGCGAAAGTTGCAGCGCTGTAAAATGCCAGTGTAGCCATGGCTTAAGAATCCTTCCTCCAGGTTTCAGTAAAATTCTCTAAGCTCTTAATCGTCAGTTAGGAGAAAAAATCTAGTTGCTCTTGCTTGTTACGCACTCTCCTTGCATCTCTGAAAAGACATTTTTAGCACAATAATAGCCCACTTCTGAGTCGTTCTCTTCTGTTTCAGGATGGCATTCTATTTAAAACAAACTTGTTGGAAGACTAGTTTCATAGGGAGCAATGCAGTGTAACTGGAGTGTATGTTAAATGTTTTAGGTTAAAATCAAGCTATGACAAATCCTTAGGAGACATGCAAGTCTAAAGAGTGCCATCTTCTCAGCAAATTGTCTGTTAGTCCTAAATATTTTTTCCAGTCATTTAACATTTCCATTAACTCCTCAGACAGTTGAAGCTCAAAGATTTGAATGAAGCTTTGCACATCTGGTTGATGTTCCTTTCTTTTGATTTAGGCTAGCTACTATTAAACACTATTTTATTTCCTGACATTTCTTATTGTTGTTGTTAATAGTAATTGGATTCTCCGGGGTGGCTCTTGTTACCCAGAAAGTATTGTTTTTGCTTAATCTCTTTGCAGGCTGCCACTGTGCTGGCGTCCAAGCCAACACAGAGCTGCTTTCTTTGCCTTTGTCCTGCCTGGTCAGCATTGAGTTGAATTGTCCCAGCCAAAGACAACAGTTCTTGTCAGCAAGTAAGAGGAAGAGGCAAATCGTTGTATCAGGGACAGTGCAACCAGCAGACGTTAATAATAGCCGTGCCCCTTTTCCCTGACAGGCAAAGCTGGCACTGGTAGCCGTTTGGGAGGATGAAGGAGTAGGAGGGTCATTCAGGATCTCTGCTTTTCTCTCTTCCTCTGAATTTCATTTTATTTCCTCCTTTGAATTCCCATGTTGGGCTGACCCATTCTTTCGGCTGAGGAGGGCTGGGTGTCTGTCACAATTCAGTTGATTCCATGCTTGACCTGTTAAAGAGGAGTGAGAGAGTTTTGTATTGTGCTGCCGCTGACAGAAGGGCAATAACATTTAAAAATTCATTAATGAGATGCCAGAGTGGACTTGTGGAAGAAAAGGGATAGTTAGAGAATATGCATCTGTACTTATCGCAGATGGAGCTAGCTATAGTTAACATTTAAGTCCAGATGCTTTCTTGAATGTTTGGGTATTGCTTCATTTGTTCATGTATGATACACCTGTCAGGCAGCAGTAACATGGGAAGCATCCAGTCACCATAGCCTTACTAATATTTATGACACGTTAGTGTGTTTTTTAGCTGAGTTCGATATGAACAGGTCTCTTGGTGACTGAGTAAATTCTTGTTCTTTTCCAACAAACATTCATTTATCTTTATGGTCAAAACTGGTTTAGGGAGGTATATTTAGAGGAAGCACCTGTTCAATAGACCTCTGCCAAGTCACTTACAGTCCCAAGCTTTAAAGGAAGGATCATCCAGTGGTTAAAACACTATCCTAGGGCTTGGGGGAGACAGATTCAGTTCACTGCTCTGCCACACAGTTGCTGTGGGACCTTGGGCTTCTTATTTAGTCTCTTTGCCTCAATTTCCATCTGTAAAAATGGGGATAATAGCACTTCCATATCTTATAGGGGGTGAGAGTATAAATCCATTAAAGATTATGAGGTGCTCAGATACTAGGGTGGTGGAGGCCATATATGTACGTACCTTAGATACATCTCATTTAAAGATTTCTGATAGAAAGTATCCTTTGGGCTCTACTTTTTGTGGTCCCCTCACTGGCTTTGTAGCATAACTAGCAAACCCTAATCCCGGTTCTTTACTGACACATACAAATCAAGGACATATCTGTAAAAACTGTATAGTCCCAAACTGCTCCAGGAACAATGGACCTGTATTTTCCACTGCCTTATATCTTGTGTATTGTGTAGTCATCTGCACCAATGCAAGGCGTGTGTGTAGACCACTTGCAAATGGGAATAGTCTACTCACTCACACCAGCAGTAGCTTTACACCTGCTTTGCACAAATGTGGATGACACACATGGTGTAAGGAAGTGGAAAATTGGGGCCCAAAGTTTATCCAGTGCAGAAGAGCCACAAGAAAGAAAGGTATCTTGTACCCTATTGAAAGCTAGAAAACAATAACAAAAGGGGAGGAGGGGAGAGGAAGGTGCCAGAGGTGATGTCTGCCTCCAAGCTCTGCTGTAGCAGTGTTTTTGGGGTAGTGATTGAAGGGGGAGAGAGCTACTTCTCCCCTCACATGATTGGAGACAACAGAATTGTGGTGGGAGAGAGGTGTGTGTGGAAGTCACTGTCCTCCATGGAGGACAGTTTTCTCCTTAGTGTTTTCAATTAGGAGAGGATCCTCCTCCAGGTTGCTTCATTGATTTCAGTGGAGCTACTTTGATTCACACCAATGAAGACCTGGCCCTATGGGCCCATTTGAATAATCCACGCTTTTCTTTCCCACTTCCACCTTCCTTCTCAAACTATCCCAGTGTTTATATGGTAGAAAATTGCAGATTGCCTTTCAGTTTCCCCTACTAAAATATATCCCAACTCTTATTTTCCATTAGTGGGTGAGCCCCCCCTTTTGAACATAATGTTTTATTTACAGAAGTTTCTCGTTCATTAGCCCGTTCGTTTATAAGCCAACCCCCCAAGATGGTTAGGTAAAAATAGGAAAAACTGTATGATCCTTTCATAAGCTGACCCTGTATTTCAGGGGTTGGCAAACTTTGGCTCCTGGCCATCAGGATAAGCTTCTGGTAGGTCAAGACATTTTGTTTACTTGGAGCATCTGCAGGCATGGAGCTCCTCAGCTCCAAATGGCTGCAGTTTGCCATTCCCAGCCAATGGGAGTTGTAGGAAGTGGCGTGGGATTGGCTGGGAATGGCGAACCGCGGCCACAGGGTGACAATGTATTAGATATTCAATGATTCCATAGAGTATAAAATCATCAAATTTTGTTGTAGACCCATTTGTAAGCCAACCTCCGCTCTTTGATGCATCACTTTTTTACCAAAAATATTCAGCTTATGAACGAGTATGTACAGTATATTTGTGATGTTAAGAACTAGGCTTTGCTTGTTTCCTGCTAAAAACAGTAAAGGGTATAAATGAGTTAAGAAAATATGTGGCTTCTATTTGATTTATTTATGTTTAAGATGGAACTCTCCTTGAATACCAAGATCAGGATGCTCAATGTACATATGTATAAGTAGTTGTGGAAGAGACGATCACAATAACTATCTGCTGCTGTAGCACCAATGAATACTTAAGGATTCTAAGCAAAAATGGAGAAGTCACTATCCCTGTAATCGCAGAGTGTTCCAGTCATTTAATTTTAATATGGTTGCAGTGTTGGGAACTCTGTGTAGGGATCAGAAAATGTTTCCTGAGTTGCCTGAGAACTCTTCCAAATATTGTGTTCCCATATATTCTTTAAAGTAGCTGCATCTCCAACAAAAACAAACAAAAAAGCCCTCTCCCTTCCTCCTCTTCCTTTATTGTATTTTCATTCATCAGTCCTAGACATTGAAACAAGGAGAATGGGACAGTTTGAAAATGAAGGGTTATTTAATTAGATTATTTCAATAAGGTACTTTATTTGCTTTTCTTGAGGCTTGGGAATGTTAACTAAGCTATGCTATTTTCTTAGCTTCATTACAAATTCCTCAGCAATCAAAGAATGATGTGCATGTAGTGGTCCCCCCCCCAACACAATGTGTTTTGGCAGATGTCTTCTATTCTGGGTAATACTATGTAAGCAAAGCACATGCTGTAAATACAAAAGGAATGGCTTCAAAGCAATCTGTCTGAATAGGAACAAGAACACTGGACATCTGATGCATGCTAAAAATTCAGACACTGTATTATCTAAGATACAAGGACTTTATGCACGTGTAAACGGCATACCATCCCAGGGGCATATGATGGAATGATAGAGAGGGAGGGACCTTTTCTTCATCTGGGGCTGTCCAGTGCTCCTCACATTGGTTGATCCAAGTTAATTGGGGCCTTTGGTTGCTATCATGGTATAGATATATAACAGCAGACTATGCAGTGCAGGGTCAAAAATGATTTTAAATGACCCCATTTGTAACTGTTTGATATGATGATTATGGGCTGGCAGGGCAGGATGCCTCAGAACTCTGATTGCTTCCCTCCACTTTTCTGCCTCCTACTTTTGCCCTTCCCTGTCCCAGTCCTTTCTTTGGCTATAGAGGACTGGACGGCACTGTTTTCAGAACTCACTAGTATCGCTTCTTAATTGCCTAATAAACAAGTTCATTGTTTTGGTAATTGGAAATATTCCCCTTTTCTGCTTCCCACAGTCTGCTGCAGGCTAGGCACTCTGCCATCCAATTGTTCTTTGTCCAAGTAGCCTCGGGAGCGAGGTACTAGGATCAGCACCTAGTACCTGTAGTATGTCTCAGGGTATGTCTACATCTACAGTTTTGCAGCGCTGGTTGTTACAGCTGTATTAGTACAGCTGTATAGGGCCAGTGCTGCAGAGTGGTCACACTTACAGCAACCAGCGCTGCAAGTGGTGTTAGATGTGGCCACACTGCAGCGCTGTTGGGCGGCTTCAAGGGGGGTTAGGGGAACGCGAGAGCAAACTGCGGGGAAGCAGGTCTCCTTCCCCGCGGTTTGCTCTAGTGTTCCGAACACCCCCCCGCCCCAAGCAGGTCTCCTTCCCCGCGGTTTGTTCTCGCGTTCCCCGAACCCCCGTGCAAGCAGGTCTCCTTCCCAGCGGTTTGCTCCGGTGTTTTTTGAACCCCCGTGCAAGCAGATCTCCTTCCCCGCGGCGTGCTGTCGCGTTCCCCGAACCCCGCTGCAAACCGCGGGGAAGGAGATCTGCTTGCACGGGGGTTAGGGGAACGCGAGAGCAAACCGCGGGGAAGGAGACCTGCTTGATTACCAGAGAGGCTTCCTCTGGTATGCTGGGATACCTGTTTATTCCACGGAGGTCAAGAAAAACGCTGGTGAGTGTTTACACCTGATGACCAGCGCTGGATCCTCTACACCCGAGTTTCAACGGGTGTACGGCCAGCGCTGCAAACAGGGAGTTGCAGCGCTGGTGATGCCCTGCAGATGTGTACACCTCCTAAGTTGCAGCGCTATAACTCCCTCACCAGCGCTGAAACTTTGTGGTGTAGACAAGGCCTCAATCTTAACTGGCCACCATGCTAATTTTAAGTTTTGAATATATCCCCTACCTTCCAAAAATATCCAAATTAAACTGCATATTTTGCCAAATCCAACCACACAACGAAGGAAATGAGCAATTAAGCTTTCCAATATTCCATCACTACTTACCCATACCTTCTATTACTCAACCTCAACTACCTCTTGCCACCATCCACAGCTCTCACATCCCCATCCTTAACTTGAGGAACCCATCACTGGGCCACGTTGAAGTGTTTTGATGGTTAACTTAGGGCATGTCTAAACTTACTAGTAGTTCGGCACTGCTGCAATCGATTTAGGGTCCGGTAAAGGCACACTAAATCAATGGGAAAGCACTCTCCCATTGATTTGTATACACCACCTCCCTGAGAAGCGTAAGGGAAGTAAACGGGAGATGGTCTCCCTTCGACACAGCGCAGTGTAGCCACCGTGGTCAGTGGGTCTAACTATGTTGACTTAAGTTACGTTATTCATGTATCTGAAGTTGCGTAATTTAGATCGATTTACCATGGTAGTGTAGACCAGCCCTTACTGTTGAAGTGGCTCATATAAATGAGTATGCATGTAGTTAGCGGAGGTGTGTGTACATTATGGGAGAAATTGTTTCAGATTGCAAAGGGTGGCTGAGAGAATTTTTTTTTTTTTGATAACGTTCATAGAATCTTAGAATATCAGAGTTGGAAGGGACCTCAGGAGGTCATCCAGTCCAACCCCCTGCTCAGGACCTAATACCCAACTAAATAATCCCAGTGAGGGCTTTGTCAAGCCTGACCTTAAAAACCTCTAAGGAAGGAGATTCTACCAGCTCCCTAGGTAACCCATTCCAGTGCTTCACCACCCTCCTAGTGAAATAGTGTTTCCTAATATCCAACCTAAATCTCCCCCACTGCTACTTGAGACCCTTACTCCTTGTTCTGAAAAGGTATGTGAGGCAGAGGTCTCTCCGAATCTGAAATCAGCCCACCAAGCAACAATGATATTTTGCTCTTGTACAGAACCTTCCACTTGAGAATTTCAGAGCATTTTGTAAATGTTATTGATAGAATCTTTGATGCCCATTGGAGATGGGTAGTTATTCTCTCTTACAGATGAGGAAACCAAGGGGTAGAGGTTAAGGCTAGAATGTAAATGTTGGTGTTTCACTTGTGACATCTAGGGCCTGATTATCAGAAATGCTGAGCACCCACAACTCCAAGTAAAATAAGCAGTCACTTCATGTGCTCAACACCTTTTGAAAATCAGGCCTTAGGCATGTCTGTGTGGTCACCCAAAATTTATTGAAACTTAAAACCATAGACCTAAGTGTACTGCTGAATGGCATACAGGAAGTCTGTAGCAGAATAGGGAATAAAACCTACATTATTCAACTCCCACCTCTGTCATAAATCCACTGTCCTCTGCTGATGAATGCAACATCTTTGCTGAAGACAGTTATTTAGTATAAAAACTAGGGGGAAAGGGAGGGAGCACCAAGTGTGCAGAATGCATTAGTTCTGCAGTTGCATTGAGGGGCCAACCAATCTAAATACTGAAACTGCAAGGTGTGAGTATCTTTCAAAGAGAGACCATGTTCCACCATGTGCTGCCTCTTGCTTGACCACATGATCCACTCTGCAAGTAACTGAGCCAAGTTTCTTGTCTTAAGTTCCCTGTAAGCTGCGTGGCCATGCAGCAGGCTGTCAAGGGTCACACAGGTGGGGAGAGGCACCTCTGCTCCGGCCCAGCTCTGCTGGAACTGTCATGGCCGGAGAGAGGCACCTTTCACTGGCCCCGACTGCTCCTTCGAGAGAGGGCTGGAGGGAGTCCTCTCTCCCTGCCGCAGCCCTGGGGCACCCTGCACCCCTAACCCTCTGTCTCACCATGAGCCTCCTCCTGCACCCTGAAACTCTCATCCCCGGCCCCACTGCAGAGCCTTCACCCCAGCCAGAGCCCTCATCCCCCCAACCCTCTGCCCTAGTCCTGAACCCCCTCCCTCACCCCAATCCCCTCATCTCCCACACCCCAACCCTCTGCCCCAGCCATGAGCCCCCTCCCACAGTCCGAACTCCTCGGCTCCACCCACACCACACATCACCTCCGTATTGGTGCACATAACAAAATTCATTTTGCATATGGATGTAAAAAATTAGAGGGAACACTGTTCTTGTGTGTGTTTTGTTTTTGACGTCAACAAAATTATGAGTGTTCCTCTTCCATACCAGCACTGCCTTACCATTCCCACCGACTAGTTTATGCACTAGCCGTGTCTGGTTTGGATATAGTCACGGATCTGCTCCTCTTACGATGCCACTGCTAATAACTCTTCCGCATGGATGGTCTCTGGTTGGACAGGAATTGCCCTTGTACCTCCCAGCAACCCAGCTAACATTTTATGAGAGTTAAGCCCCCAATGTGTTGAAGCCCTTAGAGTTCTTTCTGTTTAAGGACTGCAGGAGTGTGGGCCCCGAATATTTAAAATCAGACCATGAAGATTCTTCTTTTCATTTTTTCCCCTTCATATGTTTAACAATAACTGTGCTGTATGTACATTTCCCAGTCTTCAACCTCTTCTTTTCCCTTATTAATAACTATTAGAAAGAGGCTGTATTAATAACAATGTAGAATTATAGATTAGTCTGATAGCCTCTTAAACACATGTTTAGTGTTTTAAATGGAGAGCTACTTTTAGCTGTTTTTCTAAATGTGAAAGAAAGACTTGGTGCAAAACAGCTCATACAATTTCTATTGTGTTGCCCATGCTGTAGCACTTGACATTTTCCTTCAAATATTAGTTAAATTCTTTTAACGTTTTGCCTTGAAGCACTTAGTTAGCAAACCATCTGAGAAAATCAGTTTTCTATTTAGTGTTGCCCTCTTAACAAACCTGAGATGGGCATCCTGCATGTTCCACGATAGGAATCCTTGCAAAGCAGCTGATATTTGCTCAACTCTGCGGCAATCGGGGAGAGGAATGACAAAATCAGAAGCATATTCAAAACCTTCTTACAGAGGAAAATGTCAAGGCCCGATTTCATTATTTTAAGGATGGTGCTCAAACATTTATTTTTTGCAAGTGAAAAACAAAGACAGGAAAGCCACTGTTCATTCCAGCTTCTGAGCGCTAGGTGTGTCACAGATTCAGGGGAAAAATCATTTGCCACTAAGTGCTTAATTGTCTGTGCTTTGCTGTTGTGCATAGTAGAGTAAAACCAGTTCTAAATGCAACCAGCCATTTTCAGGAGTCTAAAAGAAAAGCATTTTTTTCTGTCTGCACCCATGAGAATGTAGGGAGTTCTAAGAGTTGTTAGATTCAAGGAAAAGCTATTAATTATGCCTCCCGACATATTGTGTTGTGGCAGTAATGTATTTCTCTACTCCCAATATGTACAAGCTCAGGTTCACCTATGAGATATTAATGTGAATGGATCCATTAAACTATCTTTGAGCTTTTCTGTCCTTGTGGTTTTTATAAACATAAAGCACGCCCCCATCAGACAAAAAGCATCTTATTGTCATGAATCAGCCGAGATGAGTAACCATGCCATACTTGTACTTGCTGTTGTACTTGCTGTCAGAGTAAACATTATTCAGTTAATGCTGGGAGATATTGAGCAAGGATCTAGAGAGGCAGAGGGTGGGTGGAATTTTCAGAAATGCTCCTTGTCAGCTTAAATCAGCTACTATTCAAGTCAACTGGAGTCTTACCTTTGATTTGAATAGGAGCAGAGGTTTAAATGTCCCACCCTAATGTATGCGATACCTCATCATACACTTTCTCTTGTGTCCGTGCATATATGTGAGCTTGTAAAACATGCTTCTGCAGCTTAGGTATCAGGAGGACAGTCAAGCCATATACAATCCCTACACGTAGTGGGGGGGCAGGGGTGTTTTTTTGTTTTGTTTTTGAGTCTCGATGGAAAAGTGCCGTATATACTCATTCATAAGCTGAATATTTTTGGTAAAAAACTGACTCATCAAAGAGTTGGGGGTCAGCTTCTAAACAGGTCTACGCCAAAATTTGATGATTTTAAACTCTATGGAATCATTGAATTGAATATCTAATACATTGTCGTTTTATATTCTTGGAGTGTCTGCAGGCATGGAGTCCCTCAGTTCCCTGTGGCCGCGGTTCGCTGTTCTCAGGCCACTTGGAGCTGAGGGGCTCCATGCCTGCACATGCTCCAAGTAAACAAAACGTCCCAACCCGCCAGTGGCTTATCCTGAGGGCCAGGAGCCAAAGTTTACCAACTCCTGAAATATAGGGTCGGCTTATGAAAGGATCATTGCTTTTTTGCTATTTTTGCCTACCCGTCTTGGGGGGGGGTTAGCTTATAAACAAATAGGCTATTGAAAGAGTATATATGGTAGTTAACTATTCTGTATCTCCTTACTGAGGACTGGGGAGGAGGAAGCTTCCAGCTATATGAGCATGTTGTGGATGCAAAGCAGTCATCTTTAGAACAAGTTCCAAAATTTTAATCCAAGGCTTTATAATTTACATACTTTTAAATGGTCATCTTGTTTTATAAGCCATGTCATTTAAATTAAGGAAACCCAACATTTTCTTGTGCTTGGATATAAATTTACTTCAAGGACAGATTTTTCAAGTGTCACCACCAAGAGATGACTTTTATGGTTGCAGTTTACATATGAAACCTGTCTTCTCAAACTGAATGCAAGTAATCACCGCAAAGCAATCCAATGATGTTTTTTAAAAATAATGCTGCTGGATGACTCTGTAAGTAGTAAGTAGCTTGTATTTGAAGTGGAACTAGAGCTGCTGGCAACTGATCTGCCCTGAATTCACTCTCTTTCCTCCACTCTGCCATCCTGTTTTATTCAGTAAAATGCTCAAGAAATAGATTAATTTTGCTCAGTACTGAGCAAATTTATTCAGTTGCCATGTAATGGCTACTGCAATCACATTGATAAATGAGTGGAAAGTTTGTTTCAGTTCATTGTAGCTTTTGTACACAGTATCTCAGTATTCTGTATGGAGATGCTATTTTGGATCCTATAGAATATCCTATAAATCACAGTATCAGGGTAGCCGTGTTAGTCTGGGTCTGTAAAAGCAGCAAAGAATCCTGTGGCACCTTGTAGACTAACAGACGTTTTGGAGCATGAGCTTTCGTGGGTGAATACTCACTTCGTCGGATGTATTCACCCACGAAAGCTCATGCTCCAAAACGTCTGTTAGTCTATAAGGTGCCACAGGATTCTTTGCTGCTATACATCACAGTCACCACTACTAGAGCTGCAGTATACCAGTAAGAGATATTCCCCCACCCTCCCTCTGGAAGGCTGCACAATGCAACCTCAAAAGTATATTCTGTGTGAGGACACTTGCCCTTTCCACACAGATACTAATACAGCCTGCACTAAAAAGTGAAGACATGGAAAAAGAGTTAATGGTGTGAATTTTAGATTATTTTGCTGCAAGCAGAAGTGCCACAACGTCATAATTTAAAGGCTCTTTGATCACAGGGAACAGTTAGTTCTAGTTTTGTACTAGCAATCTCAATAAAGTTTGACCCTTATTTTCCAGCCTTTCATGCTCTGCTGATCCAAATTCCCAGACTGGTTGGCTTTCTCACAGGATCCCCGTGACTGACAAAGGCGAGAGTGTTGTACTAGGAAATTGCATTATCTGTCTTGAAAACATTTGGCCCATACACAGACAGACTCAGTTTCTAATGCAACCATTCTTTTATAAGAATGTTATGCCAATAGGAGCTAGAAGAAGATTTTTAGTGGTGGGTTTTACTGACTGTTTGGAAATGCTGGTTTGTTTGACTTCTTTATAAAAATAAAAAGCATAGGCCAAGTTACATTAGAGAAGGAAATCTGACGGAGTCTGTTTTTAATGTAGGTGCTTTAAAATGAAAGGCTTTGTCTCTACCAAAATGAGCAGAAGATGACAACAAAATGTACATTCCAGTTAACCTCATGTGCTCTGGACTCCACTATGAAGAGAGATTTGATTTGGTGTTATCATTTGGCTAGCTGCAAAGTACAGTTGCATGTTGGTGTCTAAAGTGAGTCGTTTTAGCTTACGTTTTTCACATCTTCAAAACAACCTGTCAGATTTTATATGTGCTGCTCAGTTTAAAAATAATGTTACATAATAAATGCATTCTCATTTTTAAGTAGCTCTAAAGCTATACTCCAAATAAGAAATTATGAAAGTTACAAAAGTTGATTTCCTTTTAATGGTAGACACACATCTGTACATGTTATGAAGCTGCTGCTGTTGATACACACAACAGTTGTGTACACAGTTGACTATAAAGCTACAGTTTTGCACTTGGTCAGCTCAGTGTACCCTAATACTTTTACTGCCTTCTAGTATAAGTAATGAAATGTACCGTTTAGCAACAATTGTAGTTTGTAAAATATCACCTTATAATTGAGATTAAAATTAAAAAATGCTACATTATATAGTTAGTCTGATACAAACCTATATGCAGAAAGTAGATGAAATTTCTGAGTTCTTTACCTCCCAGCCCTGCAATTAATGTTTTTGGCTCCTTCCTACTCTGCAGTCTGTGCCATCTCTATGTTCATGCATCTTCTAGCAATAATATTGGAAAAGGCTTTATGTTTATATGTGGTTTTTTGCTATAGTAGTTGTAGAGTGGCAGCTTTTTGTTAATTCTAGTGGCTCAAAATATACACTTCCCCTTCCAACTCCTCTTATCGATTTAGCCCTGGAGAATGAAATCATGTTCTATTTCGCTTCATCTAAGCAAGTTAGATAACCTTGTGCAACCAAAATGTTGTAACAGTTGCTTCATTTTGAGGAGTTTGTGGGTTTTACATAACAAGTTGGGGGTTTAGTGAGGAAATACTTCTTTTGGGTGAATTTTAAAAATATTGTTTGGTTGCAGAGCTCTTTGAAATGTTTTCATCAGCAGTTTTTTCTTTTTGATCACAACATTATTTTTCAGCAATGAAAATTTTCATTTTGAAACGTTTCTTGGTTTTTTTTCATTTTTTTTTCACTTTTCTAATGGAGGGAAAAGGGGAGGAGAATAAAAAGGAGGGGAGGAGAGGGAAAAGGGGAGGAGAAAAAAATAAAACAATGAAATAAAAGTTTTGAATTGAAAAAATGAAAGTTTTCATTTTTGTTTTAATGTTTTTGTTAATTAAAGAGAAATTTAATGCAAAACAAACAAAAAAATTAGTTTGTGAAATTTCCCATGAAAGTTCAAATATCAGCCAGCTAATTTAAACTTAATTCTCCTCACTGGTCGTCTAGCTCATCTTTTACATCCTAGTTATTGATCTGATTTGCAGCAAATATATTCATTAACTAAAGCTGCACTACAGCTGTAGCGCTGCAGTGAAGACATTTGCTATAGCAATAGAGGGATTTTTCTGTCACTGTTCTAAATCCACCTCTTGGATAGGTGGTAGCTAGGTTGACAGAAGAATTCTTCCATCACATGTGTTTTTTCTTAGGGTAACTAAAGTGCATGGGGTATCCTGAGGTAAAAGCTTAGTGAAGATAAAACACTTTTAGTTTAACCATAAGGTAAAGTCACTGAGGTAAACCCCAGCTGAAAGTATAGGGCTGATGCTGGAAGTTTATATCCTGGTATAATTGAAGTGCCTCATCTTCACTGTGTTCTTACCTTGGAATAGCCCTGAATTGGTTGGTGGGTTCTTTTTTTTTAAAGAACATTTTTAGTGGTGAAGAAAAGACATCAGATATTGGTCTGTGTGGATATGTGTACCCTGCAATTAAAACCTCATGACTGGCCCATGCCAGCTGATTCAGGCTTGTGGGGCTTGACCTAAGGGGCCATTTAATTGTGGTGTAGATAGATGCTTGGGCTGAAGCACAGGCTCTAGGATTCTGCAAGGTAGGAGGGTCCCAGAGCTTCGGCTGCAGCCCTAGCCTGAATGTCTGCGCTGCAATTAAACAGCCCCTTAGGCTGAGTCAGCTGGCACAGACCAGCTGTGGGTGTCTAATTGCAGTGTAGACTCTGTGTACAGCTTTCAGGATGAGTTTGCAAATCTTGGCTTGATACTAAATCTTTTCCTAATACCTGCCTACTTTATTCATTGTCACTATAATTGTTTGTTCCACTGTGATTCTCCTGAAGGGCTACTGAGATCTAGGGTATGTTGCTAAGGGTCTGTATTGAAAATATTCATGGTATGTGGATGATGAAAGGGTTATCTTGACGCTCCTAACATCTCATCTCATCCTGAACAGTTCTTTGGAGCGACTGCTTCAGAGAAACCATCAGAAGGGTAGCTTCATCCTTCCTCCAAGTAAGGAAAACCCACATATCAGTTAACTAAAAGGAAGGAATCCTTCCTGTGATGCTCTGATCATGGCTTCATACAGCAAATTGTGACTTTTTGCTGCACTCCATTTTATTTGCAATTTATGTTCACTTATTCTAATGACTGTACTGTGATGGTACCCTATTCTTCATGAAGATTGTATTGCTCTGCTTTACACAGTAGAAAAAAGCCTTTGGAGAAAAACTGACATACATATACTGCCAGATGATATTCTTGAATTTGACAAGATGCTTCCATGCTATTTCAGCAGCTTGGGCATACAAGTGGGCTGACTGCAGAGCCAGTAGGATGTTGAAAGACTGGTTCACTCTGTTTAAGGGCTGATCCTGTCCTGTAGAAACTGAGCTTGGTAAATTTATGGAAAGAGAGAGATGATGGGGCTGTCTACAATGGCATGTGGCCCATTGGTGACTGCCAGTAGCCAAAATCCCCAACTGCTGGAGACGGGACACTAGATGGGAAGGGCTCTGAGTTACGACAGAGAATTATTTCACATGTATCTGCCTGGTGGGTCTTGCCCACCTGCTCAGTGTCTAACTGATCACCATATTTGGGGTCGGGAAGGAATTTTCCCCAGGTCAGATTCGGGTTGTTGGAGGTTTTTTACCTTCCTCTATAGCATGGGGCATGGGTCACTTGCAGATCTAAACTAGTGTAAATGGTGAATTTTCTGTAACTTGAAGTCTTTAAACCGTGATTTGAGGACTTCAGTGACTTAGCCAGAGATTAGGGGTCTGAGATGGTTGAGGTTTTGTTGGCTGTTGTTACCTAAGTTCCCCTGAAAACCAACCCAGGGTCACACTTGTATTAGTTTTATTACAATGCCGCTGTTAGGTCAGATAAAAAATAGATGGAGCTTATTCATACACGCACACATTTACTGCATTCATACCCTCATGCACCCACATATTTACACAGGCAGAGAGTTACCGGAGACAGCATGGAGGCCGAGAAGTCGAAGCATGGTAGATCTGGTGTGTCTGTCTGCGGTCAAGAATCCAGGCTGCTGAGAGAGTCAAGAAGCAGGAGCTTGTGTGCGTGCCTTCTTCCTCTTATTTTGGAACTGGGCAGCTCCTGTCACGTACACTGAGGCCATGTCTACATCTAAAATTTTGCAGCGCTGGTTGTTACAGCTGTATTAGTACAGCTGTATAGGGCCAGCGCTGCAGAGTGGCCACACTTACAGCAACCAGCGCTGCAAGTGGTGTTAGATGTGGCCACACTGCAGCGCTGTTGGGCGGCTTCAAGGGGGGTTCCGGGAACGCGAGAGCAAACCGGGAAAGGAGACCAGCTTCGCCGCGGTTTGCTCTCGCGTTCCCGGAGCCACCCAGCAAACCGCAGGGAAGGAGACCTGCTTGCTCGGGGTTCCGGGAACGAGAGAGCAAACCGGGAAAGGAGACCCGCTTCGCCGCGGTTTGCTCTCGCGTTCCCGGAGCCACCCAGCAAACCGCAGGGAGGGAGACCTGCTTGCTCGGCATTCCGGGAACGAGAGAGCAAACCGGGAAAGGAGACCCGCTTCGCCGCGGTTTGCTCTCGCGTTCCCGGAGCCACCCAGCAAACCGCAGGGAAGGAGACCTGCTTGCTCGGCGTTACGGGAACGAGAGAGCAAACCGGGAAAGGAGACCCGCTTCGCCGCGGTTTGCTCTCGCGTTCCCGGAGCCACCCAGCAAACCGCAGGGAAGGAGACCTGCTTGCTCGGGGTTCCGGGAATGAGAGAGCAAACCGGGAAAGGAGACCCGCTTGATTACCAGATGCTTCCTCCTTCCACGGAGGTCAAGAAAAGCGCTGGTAAGTGTCTACATTGGATTACCAGCGCTGGATCACCAGCGCTGGATCCTCTACACCCGAGACAAAACGGGAGTACGGCCAGCGCTGCAAACAGGGAGTTGCAGCGCTAGTGATGCCCTGCAGATGTGTACACCTTCAAAGTTGCAGCGCTGTAACTCCCTCACCAGCGCTGCAACTTTCTGATGTAGACAAGCCCTGAGTTTCCTTTCTGTGTCTGTCACCTAGAAACATTCCCAGACTAGTTCCCTTCATGCATACCAGGTTCTTCTTTTCTTTTCAGCACTTCATGACTGCCTTCTCAGGGCAGATTGTATCAGACACACCTATCTCCTTGCAGTTCCTCTCCACCCAGTCCCACATACACTCCCTTGTTCACACTCCCTCATTCTCACTCTCTCTGAGGGATGGGATGTTACAAAGCTTGGAAGTTCATACAAGTGGCAACCTAAAAAGGCCACAGAGCTTGCAAAGGTTACAAAACTTAAAAGGCTATGCTAACAATAACTGAAGTTACAAAGTCTGCAAAAAGGTTGCAGAACTTAATGATGAAGGTACAGATCTTACAATTGCATTTGAGCGGAGGCTTACATAACAGCTGTAATGTGCAGGAGGTGAGATTAGATCATCACTATGGTCCCTTCTGACCTTATGAGTCCATAAACACTGGTCAAAGCTGCTCATGTGAAATGTCAGAACATGGTATCTCTGAAATTTTGCTCATTCAGATGGTATTGATTTTTGAACAAGCACACAGATTAATAGGTGACAGGTAGGGTTGGTGGGAGAAGGTTAAGAATGCACAAACTGTTTTTGGAGGCGTATGCCTAAACAGTGTGGTTATTCCAAACATACTTTCTATGTAACCTCCTACATTAGGGGACAAATGGAGTCATACAGCTCAGAGCTAGTTAATAGCTCTCTTCTTGTCCACAAAAAATGTGTATAATGGAGGATAAAGCCATTGACTATGAATGAAAGCTTGGAAGTCAGTTGAATTACTATATATACAGCAAAACCTCAAGGATACGGACTGACCAGTGAACTGGACACCATGTGGAACCAGAAGTAATCAATCAGGCAGAAGTGGAAACAAACAAAATCCACCAAATACAGTACTGCAGGGGTTCTCAACCTTTTTCTTTCTGAGGCCCTCCTCCAACATACTGTAAAAACTCCAGGACCAGCAGGAGATGGGCCTGGGGTGTCAGCCACAAGGGGGAGGCTCCGGGCTTCAGCCAGGAGGTGTTGGGGCTGCAGCCACAGAGTGGGAAGGGCCCAGGCGGAGGGGCTTGGGGCTTCTGACCCTCAGGAGCACTGGGGCTTAGGGCTTTACACCTGGGGGAAGTGCTGGAGCTTGGAGCTGAAGCCCTATAGCTCCGTTCCTGACATCAGCCCCATGGGGGGAGGAAGAGGGGCAGGGCTCAGGGCTTTAGCTACGAGGGGGAGCACCAAGGCTCCTTGTGGTTCTGCTCCTGGTTTCAGCCCTGAGCCCTGGTGCACCCCCACCCCTGGCTGAAACCAAGAGCGGAGCTGTGGGGAGCCCCAGAGCCCCCTGCGGTGCTGAAACCAGGAATGGAGCTGCAGAGCTTAATCCCTGAGTCACAGCACTCCCCCCAGGTCTAAAAGCCCTGGGTCCCAGTGCTCCCGAGGGTCAGAAGCCCCAACCACCCCCCACTTGGGCCCTGAGAGTCAGAACCCTGACCAGCCTCCCACCCCCTCAGTGTTGCAGCCCCAACCTACCCACCCCTGTGGCTGAAGTCCCTAACATCTTATTCAGAGTTATGAACATTTCAGAGTTACAAACAACCTCCATTTGCAACGTGTCCGTAACTCTAAGGTTCTACTGAACTGCAGTTGTGACCATTAAAAGCTTTTTAAATAGCTGCAGTGATGTACTTTGCTGTAGCAGAGGGAATCAAAACCTCCACTACTGTGCTTTGGCTTTGCTTCAGATGCTGCTGCAAATGTCACTTCTTTTAAGAAAGCCTTAATGATAGCAGGGGCAGTGGAGCATAATGATGATTTTTGATAAATTGTACAATATTAATAGTTTAGTTCCAGTAACAAACACCTACACACGTGTTGTTTGATTTCCTCTTTTTTATTAAAAATTTACTTAAACCTTGGGTAATGTAGTCAAGCTGTTATGAAGAGTACAGAAAGGTTCCTTTGTTGTAGTTTCCTGTATTCTGATTTGGAAACTTTGATAATTGATGGGTAAATTGGGATTCTGAAGACGTGTAAGTATAACCTGCCTACACAGGTCAAATGGCTTATTTATGGCCTTGAAAAGGAAGGAAGAGCCATCTTGCAGGGGTGTTAGAACTTGTTCTGTGGTGAGGGCCAAAGTACCTTTTTTAAATTTATAGTCTGTGGGCCAGAACTACAAAATTAGAGCTATGTGCTACCCATAGTCCACAGCAGCTCTCCCTCAGATAATGAAGGAAAGCGTGTACAAAGATTGAGGATAGGATATGACCTTTATGTAGTAGCTAAACTTTTCATTAATAAAGTTATACTAGGCCCCTTTAGAATCATTACTCCATCTCATTTTTTGTTACTTGACTGTTTGCACATTTGTGCAAATGTGGCATTCCACTATTAAGGACGTTTCTACACTACAGTCTTAAGTCGACATATATTAGGTTGACTTACAGCCACACAGTAATTACTGCGGTGGCTGACGTCCACACTGTCGTCCTCCTGTCAATAGTGTGTGTCCTCACCAGTAATGCGTCCACCAACTGAAGAGGGGCAGCGTGGGGGGCTGAGCGCCAAGGCTTTCAGCTCTCTGCAGCTCCCTGCCAGGAGCCTAGCTACCCCCTGGGCTTCTGGCCTCCCTGCTCCCAGCCGGGAGTGGGGACAGGGCAGGCACCTGGGGCGTTTCACTTCCAGCAGGGAGATGCGAACGCAGAGTCCAGTCAGCTTCTGTGCTCCTGGCAGAGAACTGATAGCCGGGACCACAGAGGGTAGTGAGGAGCCTGGGCGGCAGCCCAAGTCAGGAGCTGGATGGCAGCCCCACTTGGAGCGGAGACCAGCAGCAGCCCAGCTGGAGACAAGACAGCTAACAGCCAATGTAAGGGATGAAGTGTCTACACAGACACTGTCACCCTAACTACACCGCCTAAGCTCTATGCCTCTCGGTGTAGTAGGGCACTTGCATCGGCAGGAGCAAGGCTGTAGTGTAGACATTGATATAGTTAGGTTGACATAAGCTGTCTTATGTTGACCTAACTCTGTAGTGTAGACAAAGCATCAGATGCACAGTAGCGCACCTAAATTACTTAAAATTGTAGCTCTGAAAGAATCAGAGCGGTAGCCATGTTAGTCTGTATCCACAAAAACAAGGAGTCCATTGCCACCTTAAAGACTGTATTTATTTGGGCACAAGCTTTCATGGATAAAGAAGCCTACTTCTTCAGATGCATGGAGTGAAAATTACAGAAACAGGCTCAAATATTGAGATGAATAGGGGCAGATTGCATCTCGAGTTTTGTTTCAGCCTGTTTGTCTCCAGACAAATGAAGGAAAAACAGCATTGGTTTACTGTTAGTTCAGATTAAGTTTTCCTCAGAATGATAGGGCTATCCATTTACTTGTTTGTTTTTTCTTTTAATGAAAGTTTATATTCTCCAGAATCAAAACCTTTCATTCAGGCCAGATGAATGTCTGATTTGTGAGAGGGTGTCATGTATGAAGCTAGGTGTCTGAATAGTGTGGTTCAATGTGTGTGTGAGAGGGCAGTTTTATTCTACTATGAGGGGACTATGAAGAGTTGTATAATCCAGTTTCATCACCTACTTCTCTAAGTGTGAGGTGGGAAGAGGGAGCATAGGGAAGTGACCAGTGCTGGCACATGCCTCTCCATCGAGGGAGCAGAAACAGCAGCAGCCTGGTGCTGGAATGGGGGCAATGTAAGAAATGGGAAGAGATGCTGGGAAAGCTATTGTGCATAGAGAAGGGTTAGATGCTCCCACATGCTTACCAATCCCTCCATTGGTTGGTCTCCTTATATGCTGCATAATCAGGATGCATTCATATAACCAGTCTGGTTCTTAACCTCGTGTGTGTGGAGAATCATAGAATATAAGGGTTGGAAGGGACCTCAGGAGGTCATCTAGTCCAACCCCCTGCTCATCTGTACACATAGATAGAGAACCATATTCATGGTAACACAAACTAGCTTATTTCCGTAGATTTTATGAAACTTCCTTTCCACCTTCTAGCCTGAGGATTAAGTTTACAGACCATGCTCATTTAATTTACTTTATCACATCTGAACTGCGCCATCAGTAAATCAACTCCCCCCCTCCTCCAAGGAAAATCAGTTCTGATGCCCTGCTCACGTGTGCACATCCTACTTACTACATCCTGGATTCACCTCCCGTCCCCTGGTGATGCATATATATTGGGCTTCTCCCAACTCCCCTACTCATGAATTCTGGCTTTTCATCTTGCATGTCTCATTCTAACCTCACTGGAAGCAGTGGGAAGTGTGGCTTTCCTTCCAGCACAGGAATCACCCCTAGGGAACTGGCTGCCCAAGTGCTCTGCATCTTGTTCAGGAAAGGAGTCCTAAGCCTCAGCCCTGCTCCTCCAGCCTTACCCACCATCTTCTGGTCAGGAGGCTACTTTATAGCTGTTACTCACACATAGTAAATGGTCAAGTTCAAGGTCTGAGTCCTTATCGTCAAGGCACTCCTTGGCCTGGGCCCATGATATCTTAAATGTTATTTAAAGTTCTAAGAGGAAGACAGTGGTCTATAAACTCTGAACCTTTGGGCACAGTGGAACTTCCTACCACAAGAGTAAAGTTCATCTCTGCGGGGGACAGAGCTTACGAGGGTGCTGGTCACAGTGTGGAATAAACTGCCCAGGAACTGTGAAACATCACAAACCTAATCACCTTCTGCAGCAAATGCAAAGCACGTGTCTTGACCTTGTCTTCTTTAACGTAAACACAGAGTGGCATGCATATTAAGAAAAACAAAACACTCCAAACATAATCCTACCAAAACAAAACATTCCACTGTGCATACAGTTCTCCTGAGGAGAGGAAGAGATAACAAACCACATGTGCTAGATGTGTAGTCATGTTGTTTAATGTACTGCTGGAAGGTGCTCAGATACTGTTGGAATTATTATTTACACAGGGTATTACCATGGTGCTAACTTGACCATAAATTCCTTTATTAAATCCAGAGGTCAAATGGTATTTATACAGTTGCTCTAAACATGCCTAAAAAGCCTAAATAATAAGAAATTTAGCACATCTAAACAATAACAAAATATTTTATAAGAGTTTGATCAAGATACTGACAAACCCAGGGTTGCTTAGGCCCATATTGGTTGGCTCCAACTTTGTCAGGCAGGTATTAGCAATGAAGCCTTTAAGTGTTTACTTTTTTTATACTCTTTAACAAACAAGTGATGTCATTGCCAATTATCGGCTAAGCTAAGGTCAGATGAAGAAGTTTCTTATATAGCCAATTATTTACTGCACCTGGTACCCAATTAACCATGTTTTATTTCTATCACTTCAGCCCGAACCTCAAATAAGAGAACACTGATATTTCAAAGGGTCACTACAAATTTAACACCACAACTCTTCTTTCTCATTATCTCATTCTTTTCGGTCACATTCTTTGGGCCTATTGCACATGCAAATACTTCAGCTCAATTTAAAACCCCCGTTTATCAAAATGTAATATGGACCTATATGCCTACAGGTACTATGGTGATGAGTTTGGTATAACAGTCTATATAGACTAGAATAGACCCTCTTCCCTCTTTAACGAATGAACCCTCAGTTCTCCCCACCCTTCCCAGAAACACATGAATTCTGGACTCCACCCTCATCCAATAAGTCAATCCCCAGAGCTCATCAGTTCAGAGCTTTAATGCTCTTACCACTTCTGTTTCCACTGCCACTGTCCCAGGCACTAAGAGGTCTTCCTTCTCCTGGCGCCTCCTCTGCCTTTTCCCTTATGGGAGCTCTACTGTTTGCTCCACTTCTGGAAAATCAGCAACCACTCTGCCCCTCCCTCCCTTCCTGTTAAAGTAGCAAACGCATTTGCACCTCTCTGCCTTGTGAATTTCCCCATCCCCTCCAGGGAAGAAGCCAGTGACTACTTAATCTGTTCACTCAGGCACAGTTTTTTTCTCACTGTGTGAGCAGATGACTGGGTTATATCAATTATTTCTGGCTTCCCTTTGTGAGGAGAACAAAGAAGAAATTGGGGAACCTTTAGCAGTGAGATGTTTCCTCTCTCTCTAGCACTTTTGTTTCCCTAATAAAATAGCAGTCTAGGAAAATCTCAGGGGTTCTTTGAGAATTTTGCATATACGTAAACACTAAAATCAGACTTAACTTTTACCAAAGTACTTGGAAGGCTCCTATCTTTCTTCTGTCTGAACACCTTCTTCCTCCACCTCTGATTGGGACAGACAAGTTGAGTTCTAGGATCAATTCAGAAGTATGGTATTCATGGTATAGATCCTCTTTATAGATTATAATAGCAGTATTTGAAATGCAGTTTCTATTAATAGTCTCTTAGATTGCTAGGTGGAATAAAATCAACCAAGAGGCAGCAGTCAGATTGAGTTTGTTGTTAGAAATGACTAAAAACAACCCCCAAATGCTAATTTAAGTAACAGAGTGTAATTCAGGTTGTTCAATGTACAAACTCTAGCCTGAGTGCTCTTGAAAAGCAGGTCCTAAGTTTAACTTTCAGATGGTAAGTCAGACCAGCATGACTATTGTTTCACTGCCATGTTTATATTAAGAAAACGGTGGTCATTAAAGTAAATAGTAGAGAGCAATAATTAGAGTTTACTGAGAAATGAAACTTTTTTGGTACAGTGGATATTCTTTAAATAGGAGTCACTGTCCCAAGAGCTGATTTTGTTTTGCCACATGACTCAGATCAGGCTCCAGAGGACTGCCTCATCTGTGATCTCTCTGAAAGTTGAAGAGAGGGCAGAGCTCAGTGGTTTAGGTTTTGGTTTGATTTGGAAAATCATGAGTTGAACTTTGAAAGATTCCTGTTATCTAAAATATTCAGCAAATAGTCTCTTGAACATGTACAATATCTTAAACAGCAAATTTTGAATAGAAATTTGAATAAGTTTTTGCTGAACCACTTTTTATTATTGTTGTTTATTATTTAATTATTGAAATAATGCTGAGTGGGCATGATCACTCCTATTTATGTCCTACAAAATCCAGGACTCAAAATTGTTCATACACGTACTATTTCAGATAACTTCCTTTCCAACTAACCATAGAATAAAAGACTGTCTGTTAGTTTAAACAAATAAAAATCAAGATTGGTGCATTCTCTATGGTAGAGAATTCAGTTTGCAGTAATGCTGTTAAATTAATTTTACTGTTTTGTAATTTTATTTGTATTGCAGTCGTGCCAAGAGGCTGGGGACCCATTGTGTTAGGTGCTGTAGAAATATATAACAGAAAGACAGTCCCTGTCCATAAGGGCTTCCAGTCTAAGTCTAAAACCAGAGGCAATAGGTGGATATGAGAAAAAGATTAGGGGATGGGGGTGAAGGTGCATGGGATAGAACAAGGGAATAGTGACAGTCATGAACAGTGGAATAAGAATCAGCCACAGTAAATTAGCTTCTTAATTGTCAAGTGTTCATTGGACATTGTAGCAGAGTGACTTTAAGAAGAGGTTTAAAGGAGGATAATGTAGTGGCCTTATGGACCTTTATGGGGAGCGTCTTCCATGCATGTGGGGTTGTATGGGAGGATGCACAATGGTACATCTCAGTGCTTTACATTTGAGTATTAAATTTTTTTTGTAACAAATCAAATGGCTAAATCTGGCAATGACAGTTTCCTGATCTCAAATCAAAACTCCCTTTAAAATCAGATGCTGATGACCCAAACAAGCATGGTGGGTCCTTACCATTGTGAACTTTGTAAAAGTACTTTATTTAACTAAATCCTTTCTAAGATGATGGGCTTGAACTTAAACTCGCCTAAAAATATTTTTCCTTCTAATGCTGGAATAAGTGTCATTAGACCTGCAATTAACTGCAGCACGGCTGAACTTTTAGCCTCCTTGCTGAAGAACTAACAATGAGTCATGAGTAAGCACATGCGCACCCTTTCTCTGCTCTGCATACTTCATATGAAAAGTAGGTAGAGCATTGAAATCTGCTGAGGATTCAGTTTCTAAACCCTGTCTACATAAAATTACAGAGCAGCAGGTAGAGTGTATGGACTTAGCAAAGTGCACTTGTTGTGTGTAGGACCACAAACCAACACAAGCCTAGTCTAGCTACCTGCCTTCGTACAGCATGATTATCATGCCAGGACTTTGAAAGCCTGCTTTTTAAACTGCATGTTCTCAGTGCTTAGTTTCAGCAATTATCAGCTGCAGTTGATTCCCATCTTTTAAACAGCCTGCCCTTTAGGATGAATTGTGTGTGTATTGAGGCGGTGTGAGGGGGACGAGGCTATGTCTACATTGCACACACTGGTGGTGGTGGTATGGAGACTACATGTATCTACACGCCTCAATGAAAAGCAGGCTGCATCCACATGCTATATGTAGCTGCATGCCACAGTGAAAGGCTCTGACAGGGCAAGGGGGATGCAGTGGGGAAAGGCTCCGTCAGCGGGAGGCAGCAGGAGCTACCAGAGCCTTTCTGCATTTCATCTCCTCTGTCAGAGTCTTTCCCTGCAGCAGAGAAATACCATGGCAATGGGACACTGCACTGCCAAAAATAGCAGTGTAGATGGGAGAGGCACAGCTCGGGCATGTAGGGTTCAGGGTGGTGTTACTTGTCTAAGTAGTGTCTCACTGTCTACACTGCTGTTTATACCCATGCTAGGGTTGCATATAATATATGTACTCTCCGTGTTTCTGTAACGGATGTGCAGGGTAGATGTACTGCACTGTAGATGACTGTGCACTGTATGAAGAAGAACTTCCTTTTATTTATTTTAAACCTGCTGCCCATTAATTTCATTTGGTGGCCCCTAGTTCTTATATTATGGGAACAAGTAAATAACTTTTCCTTATTCACTTTTTCCACATCACTCATGATTTTATATACCTCTATCATGTCCCCCCTTAGTCTCCTCTTTTCCAAGCTGAAAAGTCCTAGCCTCTTAATCTCTCCTGATATGGGACCCGTTCCAAACCCCTAATCATTTTAGTTGCCCCTCTCTGAACCTTTTCTAATGCCAGTATATCTTTTTTGAGATGAGGAGACCACATCTGTACGCAGTATTCAAGATGTGGGTGTACCATGGTGTAACCTGGCGGCCTCACCCCCGCGGCGCCTCTTACTGGTCGTCGTCGGGAATTAGCTCAGTCCAGTGTCCAGAGCGCCCTCTGCAGGCCGGTGATCCGCTCTTCCAGCTACTGGTCCCGTGTCCCTCCCTAGGCCCTTTTACATAGGGTGATGCCCCTTGGCAGTGACCCCTTGTTCTCAGGGTCTCCCCTCCCTAGGGAACCCCCGCCCTCTATTCCCACCTTGCCTCAGTGTATGGCTACTGCTAGTCATTGTCTAGCTCCACACCCTGGGGCAGACTGCAGTATCAGCCAACTCATCATTGACGAGGGTTTGGCCCTGCTGCCCTGGCCTACCCCTGGGTTGCCTCCTGCAACCACCACGACCTCTTGGCCTAAAGCTAGGTTGCAGCCTGGGCTCCAGACAGGAGCTCCCCAGCTCCTCTGCCTTCCCCAGCCCTGCTCCACTTAAGCACCCAGTCTCCAGCTCCCTGCAGCCAGGTCCATCTCCCTCTACAGCTAGAGAGAGAGAGACTGTTTGTGCTCCTGGCTTCTCTGCCTTATATAAGGGCCTGTTGCTCAGTTTGGGACGTGGCCCTGGCTGCCGCCACTTCCCCCAATCAGCACACTCCGGACCGAAAAAAGTTTTACTAACAAACATTCTTTAATTAAAAGCTTTTCTTGTTTAAGAATGTGATTTTTTTTTTTTTTTTTTATTCTGGTGAGACCCCAGGGGACTGGGTCTGGATTCACCAGGGACTTGGTGGGGAGAAAGGAGGGAAGGGGGAGAGAGAGGTTAATTTTCTCTCTCTGTTAGGATTATTTTCTCTCTCAGGGAGAGCCTGGGAGGGAGAGAGAGGAGGAGAAGGGGAGGTAAATTTTCCTCTCTGTTTAAGATTCAAGGAGTTTGAATCACAGTGATCTTCCAGGGTAACCCAGGGAGGGGAAGCCTGGGAGAGGCAACGGTGAGGGGAAGGGTTTACTTTCCTTGTGTTAAGATCCAGAGGGTCTGGGTCTTGCGGTTCCCCGGGCAAGGTTTTGGGGGGACCAGAGTGTACCAGGCACTGGAATTCCTGGTTGGTGGCAGCGCTATAGGTTCTAAGCTGGTAATTTGAGTTTAGAGGAATTCATGCTGGTACCCCATCTTTTGGACACTAAGGTTCAGAGTGAGGAATTATAACATGACAGCTTGTAACCTTTAAGCTGACCTCCCAAGAAAGCTATTTGGGTGCTTAATTTTTGGAATTCCTCTTTTAAAATCTAGCGCAGGCCTAAGTTCCAGATGTATTTTCTTTCTTTTTTGTTTTTAATAAAATGTATCTTTTTTAAGACCAGGACTGGATTTTTGGTATCCTAAGAGGTTTGTGCATATGTTGTTTAATTAGCTGGTGGCAACAGCTAATTTCCTTTAATTTCTTTCTCAGCTCTTCCCCGGGAGGGGGTGAAAGGGCTTGAGGATACCCCACAGGAAAGAATTCCCAAGTGCGCCTTCCTGGGCTCCAAGAGGGGTTTTGCATTTGGGTGGTGGCAGCATTTATCAAGCCAAGCTGTAACCTTGGGAGTTTGACAAACCTGAAGTGGCAAGTATTAATTTTTAAAATCATTGTGGGCCCCATCTTTTTCACTCGAAGTGCCAGAGTGGGGAATCAGCCTTGACATGCCCGGTTAAGGTTTTTCCCAGACACAACTGTGTCCTGGAGCTGGCAATGGCTACTGCAAATTATCTACCTGCACTGTGACTGCATTCAGTGTAGGAGTTGTAGCTGTATTGAATTCTTTAATTGGTGGACACAGTAGATGTGGCAGCTTGGTTAGAGGTGTGTTTGTGAGTTGAAGAGATGGGGATTACTTGGAGGAGCCTTACAACTGGGATTATGTTATGAGATCAGGGTTTGTGCCCACGCCATGTGTGTAAGGAAAGGAAAGGAGACCATGTGTTCCCTGAGGAACTAGTTTACATAATTTTATTGCAAAGTTGTGTAGGTTGTCCAAACGCACTAGGGTAGGGGGTGGGGGTTGTCTCAGGAATTGTTGGTAGTGAGCTGGCATATGAGAGGAGTCTGTGGGTTTGTTGATAAATAAGAGAATGTATAGTTTAGATGGTATCCTGGGGGTAGAGAGTGAAGTGGCTGTTAGATTTTACAAGTGTGGCCTCAGAGTGCGCCGCCAACTCTTGCTGGTGACCGCACTGGTCCTTTTTCCTAAAATACTCAGTTAACTTTAGGAAAAACAAATAAATATGCATGTATACACACCCAGTTCATTGTAGTTTATTTATGTAGGTTGTTGGAGGGGTTTTTTTTGCATACTCAATAATTACAAAAAAATGCTGTGAAAAGTAATATTTGTATGTTTAATGTCACTTTTCACAGCAAATTCTGGCAAGTTAAGAGCTGGATGGAGAGGTGGGGAGTGAGGCAGAGAGGATGAATGGAGAGGTTGGAGGGTGAAGCAGCAGAGGCCAGGGATGATGGATGGGGGAGCCCTGCCATCGTGTGGTGGGGTCAGTGCCTTGTCAGGCCCCACTGGAACCCAGGGTTGTCATAAACAGATAGCTAAGGGTTAATGTCTCTTTCACCTATAAAAGGGTTAACAAACAGTGACCTGAAACACCTGACCAGAGGACCAATCAGAAAACAAGACTTTTTCAAATCTGGGTGGAGGGAAGTTTGGGCGTGAGTCTTTTGTTCTTGGGCTGTTCTCTTTCTGGGCTCTGAGAGTGACCACAGGAATCTCCAGGCTTTCTAATCTTCTGTTTCCAAGTTGTAAGTACAAGGATAGTAAGACAATAGGTTTATATTGGGTTTTTTGTATTTACATGTGTGTAGTTGCTGGAATGTGTTAAATTGTATTCTGTTTGGATAAGGCTGTTTATTCATTTTTTCTTTTAAGCAATTGACCCTGTATATTGTCACCTTGATACAGAGACCAATTTTATGTCTTTTTCTTTCTTTATATAAAAAAAGCTTTCTTTTTAAGACCTGTTGGATTTTTTTTTTGTGGGGGCTCAAGGGGATTTAGTCTGCAGCTCACCAGGGAATTGGTGGGAAGAAGAAGACAGGGGGAAAGAGGGAATCTCTTTGTGTTAGATTTACTAAGCCTGAATTTGCATAACCTCTGGGTGAGGGGAGAGAAATATTTGATTTCTCGGTGTGGTGTTTCAAGGACTTGAAGCAGGGAATCTCCTAGAGTACCCAGGGCGGGGAAATCTGGGAGGAGGTAAAGAGGGTGGAATCCCTTTGTTTAGATTCACGGAGCTTGAATGTGTATATCTCTCCAGGAACCCAGGGAGGGAACACCTGGAGGAGAGGAGGGGGAAGGGAAATGGTTTATTCCCCTTTGTTGTGAGACTCAAGAAATCTGAGTCTTGGGGTCCCCCAGGGAAGGTTTTGGGGAGACCAGAGTGAGCCAGACACTGGAATTCTGGCTGGTGGCAGCGATATCAGATCCAAGCTGGAAATTAAGTTTGAAGGTTTCATGCTAGCTTCTCATGTTCTGAACTCTAAGGTTCAAATCTGAGTAGGAAAGTTATGACAAGGGTCAGTGCCTGCAGCTGCATGGCCAGGGCTTGGAATTGGCACCCAGGTCCAGGGATCAGCACCAGCTGCCATGCAGCCAGGGGTTGGCACTCGGAGTCAGTACCCGCTGCTGTGTGATCGGGGCCAGGGATCGGCACCCAGGTCTGCGCTTTGGGTTCTCGCACACTGCTGCACAGCCAGGGCGAGGAGTCTGCTTCCTGGGGCAGCACCCACCGGAGCGTAATGCTGTGCCACCGAGACTGGAGGTCGGCATCCAGGGCCAGCTCTGTCTACACTGACGCTTTACAGCGCTGAAACTTGCTGCACTTTGGGGGTGGGGGGTCATACCACTGAGCGAGAAAGTTGCAGCGCTGTAAAGTGCCAGTATAGACAAGCCCTGGGGCTCAGACCTCCTCAGAAAGAGAAGCTGAGAATGGGCTCTCATGAAGGGAACATGGGGAGCCAGGGCCCCCAGATCATCGCGCACACATGGCAGCAGAGAGTGGAGGTCAGATGTCCAGAGAGGCAAGGCATGCCCTCTCCAGAACCTGGCTCACATAAGGGGGCACATAGAGCAGGGGGCAGATCTCCATTGATGGGCAGGGGTCCCCCAGATCCTGAAACACAGATGAGGGGGTAGGGAATGGGGCTCAGACATCCCCAGAGAGGCAAATCCCCTCCTTAAGCTCACATGAAGTGGGACAGGGAACAAGGCTCATCGCCCCCCCCCTTCCTCGGAGCATCAGGACCCAGATCCTGACACGGGCAGGGAGTGGGGCTCAGAAACTCCTGGAGGCAGCACCCCCAGATCCCAGCTCACAAGTGGGATAGGGACAGAGGCTCATAATCCTGAGATCTTGGCGTGCGCACACACTGAAGGGGAGAATGTGGATTTGACAGGTGCCCCTGCCCCTATTCTCCCCCAGTTCCACTGCTACTCAACTCTGTGTCCCTTACCTGAGACCCTGAATCATTCTTACCACCCTATCACCCAGTCCCATTTATCTTCCTACCTTCCATGCAGCCTCAAACTCCTCACCCTTATTTCCCCACTTCTCCACCCCTAAAATGCCCCTCCCCTGCCAGCATGCATTCAGTTATCTTTTACACATACGTTCCCCCAAAATAAATCCCCCTTACAGAGACAGGTTTTGGCATTATGCAATCCACCTTTTCCCAAATTTCTGGGACACTCTCTTTAACTGAGGCTATGGCTACACTATGAGGCTTTTAGCGACACGGCGTCTACTGCTACAGCTGTGGCGCTAAACGGCGTGCATTGTAGCTGCTGTTTGTTGGCAGGAGAGAGCTCTCCTGCCAACAAAAAGCTTCCACCCCCTATGAGCGGCAGTGGCTTTGTCGGCAGGAGGAAACTCCTGTTGACAAAGCACTGTCCACACTGGTGCTTTTCATCAGTAAAACTTCTGTCATTCAAGGGGGAGTGTTTTTAATGCCCCTGAATAACAAAAGTTTTGCTGCCAAAGTGCCAGTGTAGACAACACCTGACACTGTCAAGTTCAAGGGACTACTGCTTATCTCCTTGAACTATCCATCTGTGGACATGCTAAATAAAATCAGTTGGGTGCCCAGTAGGCTCATGAGCCTTCGTGTGCCTAACTGGAGAAACAAAATCTTTTTCAAAGGAAGCTTTAATTTGATTTTTCCCAAAGGTCTGGTGGGTGCCATGCGCTCTTTGAGTAACCCTGAGCCCTGGCTTGATCTCCATCTGTGAGGAAAAATAGGTTGCCAGAATCTATTTTAAAAAAGCTGTTTTGGTTTTTTTGGGGAGAGACTGTGTCTGGAGAACTCCTGTGCCCCGTGAGACCCACCAAATTTCGAAGCAGTCCAGATAACCATGTGGATTTCAGAGCACTTAGAAGAGCCAAGCTTTAAACAGAGAGCTGGTTTTAACCTCAACTGTAGAAGCGCCACAGATAGTAGTGATTTGACTACAATATATGTGGAATCTGTCTGACTGTTCTGTCATACGGTGACAGCATTTTAGCAAGACAACTATTTAAGGCCTCTCTGCCAGTAATAATGTGTAATTTCAGTTGTCAAAGTATAGACTGGTTGAATGCCTCATGGTTTAGAGAGAGAGTTTCTTGATACTCTACCAAAAGCAATTTCTCCTCGGAACATGTAATTCTGAAACATGCAAAAGGAGATTTAGGACCAAATGCCAGTCTGTTCTGGAGGCCAGTGTGGCTGAGCCATTAACAGTGCCATAATAGAATTCAAATCCACATTAGTGGACTAACAGAGGGAAAACAAAATTCTCAGGACTATTCCCTGAAGGGAAGATTCCTTCCGGATCAGTCTTCTGGTGGGACAGTCTGACTTTCCCCGTATGGCGAAGGCAGGACGACATGACCTGCGACACATAATTGACTGATATACCCAGCCATTTTGAGTGCCATTGTTGTGCACGTCTTTGAATATGAGGCTGAACAGCTGGAACTGGGCTCAGAAAAGGAGAAAGATGACTAAAGAAGTAAGAGGAATTGGAGGATGACATGATCAGCGTGGGAAGGAATTTTTGCAGCAGCACTTTATGCAGGGAAGATGATGAGAAGGAAGAGGAATGGATCAACTTTGGAGAGAGTATATAGAAAAATAAGTCACAGGATGGGGTGAGGGGAGAACGCGAGTTCTCAGTGTGCAAGCTTGGGTGGCTGGAAGGACAATGAAGTTACCATAGGTGATGGAGATGAGAGGCAGAAGCAATGGTTTGGCCATGTTATACATGGAATAATCCCTAGTATCATCTAGCAAGTGATGTGAGAGAGACATTTGGAGAGGGGGAAACGAGAAATAGCTGAGGGGATGAGGTGGTAAATTTGTGAATCTTCAGCCTAAAGAGAGTAACTGAAACGGAAGGAGCAGCTGATGTCACTGACAGTGCTAGCTGCCCCACAGGGAGAATGTCTGGGCAGGACCTGGGTGAGGTTTCCTCAGTGCCTCAGATCAGAGGCTATGATCTTGTTGATCTCTGATGTGATAACTTGTACAGTACATTCAAGCCTAAACTTGATTGGCTTTATTTGCCACCATATTGCATGAAAAAATAGCTGGAGTCCCCAAGTAGCATTAGTCCATGCTAAAGCCAAATGATTGTGGCGCAAAGGTTTTAGAAACTCTTACACTGTGGCTATGGAGGAGGAATGGAAGAGGTTATTTGCTTCAACCCTTGCAAGTTGGTCTGAGCAGTATCATTTGCTGAGCTTCTGGATGTGATATGAGAATTTGTGCCCCGCAACTTGTGGTTTGGATCCACGCCATCTCTGTCTGCTGAAGTCTAACAGGGCATTACTGGGCTCTTGCTGCTATGCAGAATGCAGATTGGTCTGATGGAGCCATGTGCATAGCCTTCACTTCTGAAGTCAGTTATTAATGCTGACAGTCTGTCTAGCATTTGACATGGATCTAGTCTTCCATTTTTGGTCAAGATTTTAGAAGAGGTTGGGGAGAGACAAGATAGTTCTTACAGTGCTGTAATGGCCAGAAGAAGTGTAATGGCTCCGTGATTGTTACTGCAGAGAGACTGCACTGGTGGGGTTGATCAATGTTACCTAATCCTTGGATTAGTTATGATTTTGTAATGCTTACTAAAGCTGGCTGGAGGAAAACACACACAATATTTTTCATGAATGTCCCTCTCTCTTCCCCTGTGTATTGATGATTTTTTCTGACAAGCCTTATGGCATACAGTCATTTTGCTTTTTTACTTGCCTTCTTCTAATAAACATTGCTTTCCTTAACATACCCTCAGCCTGTTAATGGGGTGAACCTTGTGGGACCGTTCTCTAAAACAAGGAAAATTTAAATGTAGCATTGGGGCAAAAGACTTGAAGCGCTTAGTCAAAGATAGTGATTCGGAAAGATTCTCCTTCTGGTAAAGTGCTGCAAGGATTTTGGCTGCAGTTAGGCTGGGTAACCACAGGAGTGCCAGGAATAGGAGACCACAGGTTACAGCTAAATTAACAGGGTTCTTCTTCGAGTGATTGCTCATATCCATTCCAGTTAGGTGTGCGTGTTCGTCGGAAGAGTTTTACCCTAGCAACTCTGGTGGGTCGGCAGGTCGCCCCCTGGAGTGGCGCCACCATGGCGCTGGATATATACCTCTGCCGACCCGTCCATTCCTCAGTTCCTTCTTACCACCCGTGTCGGTCATTGGAACAGTGGAGCGCGGCTCAGCTGTCCTCCACTTCCCTAGCTTCTCTCCATTCGTCGCATCTCTTGTTGTGAATAGTTGACTTAGTTCTTAGTATCCTAGTTTTATAGTTTTACAGTTGTTAGTTAGTGTTGTACATAGTTTAGCGGGGTTTGGGCTCAAGCCCATCCCCGCACCCGGTGCCGGGGCCCATGCCCGGTTCACCAGGGTTTAAACCGTGCTCAGCCTGTAAAAAGCCGATGCCCACAAGTGATTCCCACGACTCTTGCTTAAAGTGCCTCGGGGAATCGCATATCTCCGACAAGTGCCGCATTTGCAAGACCTTTAAGCCGCGGACTGAAAAGGAGAGGGACTTTCGGTTAAAGACTCTCCTTATGGAGGCAGCCCGTAATCCTCCATCCTCGGCACCAAGCGCTGACAGCGCTTCTCCGGCACCGGACCACGCCGGCCCCGCCAAGACACATCGGCACTGGCCTTCTCCGGTGCAGGGACCTGATCGAAGGCCTTCATCCTCTTCCACACCCTCGGTGCAGACTTGCCCGGATCGCCTGGCACCTACCCATGCCGTGGCACCGAAGCCTGTGGTACCATTGACTCCGGTCCTGAGAGGGCCATCGAGTCTGGTCCAGGAAAGCTCCCCCGTGAGACCCATGGTCGAGCTGACGGTCCCCTCCACGCTGGAGACGTTCTCGGCCAGGGACCTTATAGCCATGACTGAATTGGCCCTGCCTCAACCCCCGGCACCGCCGGTGCGAATTCTCCAGTCCAGAGGCAAGCCTGCCGCTATGAGGCCTTCTTCGCTGGAGTCGATGAGCTGGCACCGATCCCGATCCAGGTCTCGGCACCGCTCCATATCTCATGGCTGGTCCCGATCTCGACGCCGCTTGCAGTCCTGGCACCACTCACTCAGGCCGCATCGGTCGTACTCGCGGCGCAGATCCACCTCTCGTCCCGGTTGGTACTCTCGGTACCGTTCCGGCTCCAGGCACCGCTCCCGGCACCGAGACTCTCGCAGCTGGTCCTGTCATAGACGATCGAGATCCAGGTCGGCCTCCCAGCACCGCTCTGGTTGCAGGTCTTGGTCTCGGCACCAATACGATTCCCGGTACCGATCCCCGGCACCGAGAAGATCTCCAACGACGGGAGCGAGGGACTCATACCAGCCTCGCTCGGCTCCTCCATGGCCGTCCCGTCAGCCGTCCCTGTCCTCTCAGGCGGACAGTGTATACGCCCCGGACACTGAGGTGCCTGCCGGCTTGTTCAGTGAGCCTCAGCCTCAAGAGCATGGTCTGCAGCAGTGGGGGTTCTGGAAGCCCTGGGCATACCATCAAGCCCAAGGCCCTCCCCCAGGTCCACCGCGTTCGACAGCCTCGGAACACAGGGCACCGGAGGCCACGATAACCTGCCCTCCCCCTCCTGCTATGGAGGAAGGGGTGACCCAGCCACAGGACTCCGAGCTCCCCAGGGAGACGGACACTATGCTTCAGGCGGAGCCCTCTTCAGACCCGCTCGTTCCAGGTCTCTCATCTTCGTCCTCTCCTGACGAGGCGGTGGCTGGAACCTCATCAACCGACCCTCCTCCAATTGACCTCAGGGCCCACCAGGACCTCCTCAGACGTGTTGCACAGAACATGAATTTACAAGCCAAGGCGGTCCCAGAGGTCCAAGATCTAGTGGTGGACATACTGTCATCCGATGCCCCCACTAGAGTGGCTCTCCCATTTATAAAAACCATACAGGCCAATGCCACTACAATATGGCAGTCTCCGGCCTCTGTTCCACCCGCTGTGCGAGGAGTAGAGCGCAAGTACATGGTGCCCTCAAAGGGCTATGAATATCTATATGTACATCCTCCTTCTTGCTCCCTCGTCGTCCAGTCGGTTAATGAGAAGGCGTGCCATGGCCAGCAGGTACCAGCCCCTAAATCGAAGGATGCGAGACCTATGGACTTCCTTGGACGTAAAGTTTACTCTGCGGGAGCTCTCCAGTCTTGAGTGTCCAACCAGCAAGCTCTCCTTAGCCGCTATAGCTACAATACCTGGCCGGCAGCAGACAAATTTAAGGAGCTGCTTCCACAGGATGCACAGCAGGAGTTCTCTGCGATCCTCGACAAGGGGAAAAAGGTCGCGAGAACCTCCTTCCAAGCTTCCCTGGATGCTGCAGACTCAGCTGCCAGGACTCTGGCCTTTGGCATGACTATGCGCCGTATCTCGTGGCTGCAGGTCTCTGGCCTCCCCCCGGAGCTCCAGCACACGATTCAGGACCTTCCGTTCGAGGGTCAAGGGCTATTTTCGGACAAAACTGACCCTAGGCTGCAGAGTCTAAAAGACGACAGGGTCATTATGCGTTCGTTAGGGATGCACACGCCCATAACTCAGCGCAGGCCCTTCCGACCCCAACAGCACCGCCTTTACCCTCAACCTCAGCAGAGACAAGACTTTGCCAGACTTCGAGGCAGAAACGGCTGCCGGAGACAATCAGGCAACCAAGGGGGCCAGAACCAAAGCTGCTCCGAGCCTCCCCTCGGGCCAAAACCTTCCTTTTGAAGGTGCGCCCAAGGTCGTTATACCAGTTTATTTGAAGGATCCGTCCCCACCCTTTTCCAACCGGCTTTCCTTCTTCCTCCCTGCATGATCCCAGCTAACGTCAGATCGTTGGGTCCTACGCACGTTGGAACTTGGATACCATCTGCAATTTATTTCAACCCCCCCCTTCCATCCTCCTCCCTCGTCCCTTTTAAGGGACCCCTCTCACGAGCAGCTCCTCCTACAGGAGGTGCAAGCGCTCCTCGCCAAAGGAGCCATAGAAGAGGTACCAGAGCACAAACGGGGCAAGGGGTTTTATTCCCGCTACTTCCTGATCCCCAAGGTGAAGGGAGGTCTCAGACCAATCCTCAGTCTGCAGGAACTCAACAGATACACGGTAAAGTAAGTTACGTATGGTATCCCTGGGGACTATTATTCCATCCCTGGATCCTGGAGACTGGTATGCTGTCCTCGTCATGCAAGATAGCCATCTTTCCACCTCACAGGAGGTTCCTCCGGTTCGTGGTCAGCCGGCAGCATTTTCAGTTCGCAGTCCTCCCGTTCGGCCTCTCTACAGCTCCAAGGGTATTCACCAAATGTATGGCTGTAGTCGCCGCCCATCTTCACCGCAGTCAGATACACGTCTTTCCGTATCTAGACGACTGGCTTATCCACGGGACCTCCGCGACGCGAGTCATCAGTCACATCCGCATTGTCAAGAATCTTTTCCTACATCTAGGTCTAATGATCAATGTGGAAAAGTCAACTCTAATCCCCACTCAGAGGATAGAGTTTATTGGTGCCACCTTGGACTCGACTCTTGCCAAAGCCTGCCTACCACTGCCACGGTCCCAGGCTCTCACGGCCATCATCCGGAGGCTGCAAGCGGCGCCGCTAACTTCGATACGCACTTGCCTCGCTCTCTTGGGCCACATGGCGGCCTGCACGTTCGTAACGAACTACGCAAGACTGCGCCTATGGTCCCTCCAATCCTGGCTCAACTCGCAATATCGTCCAGCCAGAGATCTTATGGACATGGTCGTCACCATTCCCTCGAACGTGCTAGACTCCTTCCAGTGGTGGCTAGATCCCACCATGGTGTGTGCGGGGCTCCCGTTCCACCCGCCCGAACCCTCGGCGTCCCTGACAACGGACACATCGTCCCTCGGTTGGGGGGCTCACCTCAGGCATCTACGCACCCAACGCCGTTGGTCACCTCACGAGCTGGACCTCCACATCAATGTCTAAGAGCTGAGAGCGGTCCGCCTCGCTTGTCAGACGTTCCGGCAACACTTGCAGGGCCGTTGTGTATCGGTATTCACCGACAACACAACAGCCATGCACTATATAAACAAACAAGATGGCATGAGATCTTCACCCCTATGCCAGGAAACCTTACAACTATGGGACTTCTGCATAGCCCATTCCATACACCTCGTCGTGTCCTTTCTCCCAGCAGTTCGGAACACGCTGGCGGATCGCCTAAGCAGATCCTTCCTGTCCCACAAATGGTCGCTTCGCCCAGACGTTGCTCTTTCACTCTTCCGGAAGTGGGGGTTTCCCTGGATAGACCTCTTTGCATCCCGCGGGAACAGGAAATGCCAGGCTTTCTGCTCCTTTCAAGGCCTCTCACCGGGGTCGATGGCGGATGCCTTCCTCGTGCCGTGGACAACGCACCTGCTCTACACCTTTCCACTGTTTCCACTCGTGCACAGGGTCCTACTGAAAGCGCGCAGGGAAAAAGCCCGCTTGATCATGATAGTTCCAGCGTGGCCTCGGCAGCACTGGTACACCATGCTGCTAGACCTATCCGTAGCCGACCCTGTTCCCCTGCCTCTTCACCTGGACCTGATTACCCAGGACCACGGCAAGCTCCATCACCCGTACCTTCAGTCGCTCCACCTCACGGCGTGGCTCCTGCGTGGCTGACTCGCTCTGAGCTGTGTTGCTCCACCCCGGTGCAGCAGGTACTCCTGGGTAGCAGGAAGCCTTCCACTAGAGCTACATATTTGGCCAAGTGGAAGCGCTTCACGTGCTGGTGTGTGGAGCGGAACTTCCTTCCCACTGAGCTATCCGTATCTAAAATCTTGGATTACCTCTGGTTCCTCAAAGAACAGGGCTTGGCGGTATCATCTCTGAGGGTCCACTTGGTGGCCATCTTTACATTCCACCCAGGAGAGGATGGCCGCTTGGTGTTTTCCCATCCGATGGTGTCTAGGTTCCTTAAGGACCTAGAGCGCCTCTACCCTCAAGTACGCTGCCCTGCCCCAACATGAGATCTTAACCTGGTTCTTGCCAGACTTATGTCCCCTCCATTTGAACCGTTAGCAACGTGCTCCCTTCTCTACCTCTCCTGGAAAACCGCTTTCCTGGTGGCCATCACGTCTGCAAGACCGGTTTCTAAACTTCGGGCCCTCACGGTGGACCCCCCTTATACGGTGTTCCACAGAGACAAGGTGCTGTTGCTACCACATCCGGCCTTTCTTCCCAAGGTGGTATCAGCCTTCCACGTTAACCAGGAGATCTTTCTCCCTGTTTTCTTCCCACAACCGCATTCGTCTCGCAGGGAGCAGCAGCTACACTCCCTTGACGTTCGTAGAGCGCTTGCTATTTATATAGAACGAAATAAGCCATTCCGCAGAACCCCCCAACTCTTTGTCGCGGTGGCTGAGCGGATCAAAGGGCTTCCTGTCTCCTCGCAGCGCATTTCCTCCTGGGTAACGTCGTGCATCCGCGCCTGTTATGACTTGCCTTATGTCCCATCAGGCCACGTGACTGCGCACTCCACCAGGGCTCAAGCTTCATCAGCTGCTTTCCTCGCGCACGTGCCCATTCATGAAATCTGCCGTGCAGCGACCTGGTCCTCGGTCCACACTTTCGCCTCCCACTATGCCCTGGTTCAGCAGTCTAGGGATGACGCAGCCTTCGGCTCCGCCGTATTGCACTCTGTGACATCTCACTCTGACCCCACTGCCTAGGTAAGGCTTGGGAATCACCTAACTGGAATGGATATGAGCAATCACTCGAAGAAGAAAAGACGGTTACTCACCTTTGTAACTGTTGTTCTTCGAGATGTGTTGCTCATATCCATTCCACACCCGCCCTCCTTCCCCACTGTCGGAGTAGCCAGCAAGAAGGAACTGAGGAGCGGACGGGTCAGCAGGGATATATATCCAGCGCCATGGCGGCGCCACTCCAGGGGGCAACCTGCCGCCCCACCAGAGTTGCTAGGATAAAAATCTTCCAATGAGCGTGCACGCGCGGCGCGCACACCTAACTGGAATGGATATGAGCAACAAATCTCGAAGAACAACAGTTACAAAGGTGAGTAACCGTCTTTTTCTGCTTGCTGTGATTAAGGTTTTTTCTGCTGCAGAAGTATCCACTTTAAGAGAATATGAAACATCTGAAGCCATTTAGGTTGTCACCCACATTATTGATATCTCCATGCAACTGTGATGTGGGCTCTGTTGCTAGCACTTAAATAGCAGAAAATGAGGATTTTTTTAAAATGTACTTTGAATCTTTCATCTGAGGGTTTTAAAGTCCTTTACACACATTGAGTAAGTTTCACCATACCTCTGGTAGTTAAGTATTTTGATTCTGTTTTAGACGTCTGGAAACTGAGCAAAAAGGGTTAAACAACTTTTCCAAGGTGACAGAGGAAATGTGAGCCAAGACTACATCTCAGGACTCCAAACCCTTTCTTTTGCATACTTTTGTGTTTCTTGAATAAGGGTCTGTCATGTCTTTAAATATATTGCCTAGCTTCAAGCTTCCCAGGTTTTCCTCTTCTTGCCAACTGAGAAAAAACACAACTTGGATTTAGAGCTAATTGGGCATTGCATATGCATGGCAGTTACTTTCCTAAGAGCCTGAAATTAACAAGAAGAAAGTCCTTGTCATATGTTAGGGTTTGAAACTTGTTTGGTAGGTTATTGGTATAATACAGGAACACTGCTCCTTGTAAATCCAGGGGCCAGGAGGAAATAAGAGATGGGAGAAAAGAGAGGAGGAAACTGCATGCTAGGAAAGACGGGAGAGGGAATAGAGAGGCAGATTTTCAATGGGTAATGCTTAGGAGAGAATTCCTGAACCCAAAATGACAACTAAAACTGGAGTCCTTGTATCTCAGAGAGCATGGGGGACTTTCCATGTCCCCATTCCTGTGGCTGCCACCACCACAAACACACACACAAATCAGGATATGTAATGTCCTCTCTGTCAGTACGTTGTCTCAGAGTTTTGATTTTGGTGCAATTTTAAGTCCTTTACTATGTCTCTTTTTTATTAAACTTAGACTGTAAATGCCTCAGGCCAGAAACTGGCTTTTTATTATGTATTGGAGCAGTGTCTAGTTCCATGGGGTTCTGGTCTACGATTTGATAGAGGTAAGGTGCTACCTCAGTACACATAATAAATTAATATCTGCTGGCTATTTCTACTCAATTGGAACTTAATTTTTTAAGTACAACTTGAGCTTTCTTTGTAAACCAGTGAGCTATAGCTGTGTACCTTTTTTTGTCACGACTTTGAATGTGAATCATATTTTCAAGGCTGGTGGCTATAAACAGTAGAAAACAACATGAAAGCTTAGTGTAATTGTCTCCTTTCTTGTGATAGAAACATAATCCTACTACACTCAGCTGGGAAAATAGTTCAGAAACAACAATCAGAACTTGTTTTTTGAATATATATTAAAAAATGAAGGCAGCAAGATGTGTCTTTTACTTGGAAGAATGTCTCCAGATTGTTGCCGATGCTTTCTTGAGCATCTGTTGAGATGTTTATTCACATCTTAACTCCCTTCAGGAAAGATTGCATCATTCTGCTTTGATTTATATTTGACTCTCAGCAGAGTTCAGTCTCATTCTGCTAATAGTTGGGCCAAGCCTCCTTGTTTCTGTGATCATTACACTAGCTCCATTAATTTTAAATGTCTGCTTCTGATCTGAAAGGCTTATTACTGCAGGTTGCTGTCTCTATGGTGGGCCATTTGTTTATAGATTATTGGTTAGCTAATTATAGCATTATTAAACGTAAAATCTAATAGGCCCTGGCTGCTGTTTGATATGCATCACAGAGCTTGGAAAGCTTCTGAGGCACTGTGACAGTTCTTGTGGTACTCAGGACTGTGAGTCAACTTGTTACCCCCTTCCGCTAGCCAGGGGAGTCTTGCTGGTGGTAGCTGGGTGTCAGTTTCCTGATGTTGCCAGCCCTTCGGCCAGTCAAGCACTCTTGCTTATTTATGCCAGCTCTTCTTTCCCCTTGTAGGTTAACAATAGGTACACCTCAGTCCCCTTGAATTGCTCCCTTGTGAGATCCAGCCCGTGACACTGGCTACTCACAGAGATTCCAGATCCTCTGCCCCCAAGAGGCAGTGTACCTGAGTTTGCTTCTTTTGCCTTAAACCACTGCTCCTGTAAACCACACAGCACTTGTGAGCACTTATTGTAAGGCAAAAGTGGGTTTATTTAAGAAAGAATAAAGATTTACCTAGAAATGAGAGAGAGTGCTGGAAACAACTGGTGATTACAGCCCAAAACAAAATAATAAAACGTGAACTTGGGTCAACGCTTATCACTGGTTATCTTTCCTATCTAATAAAGCAGCAAAGAATCCTGTGGCACCTTATAGACTAACAGACGTTTTGGAGCATGAGCTTTCGTGGGTGAATACCCACTTCCTCAGATGCATGTGCATCTGAGGAAGTGGGTATTCACCCACGAAAGCTCATGCTCCAAAACGTCTGTTAGTCTATAAGGTGCCACAGGATTCTTTGCTGCTTTTACAGATCCAGACTAACACGGCTACCCTCTGATACCTATCTAATAAAGTAGGCCACACCCATCCCCACCAATTTTCAGTCCATTACAGAGCTGTCTGGTTTCACAACAACTGTTCATGAAAGCATCCCTTCTTCCGCCCAGGGTATTCCTCCTTGAATGCATACATAGCATTTCCCTAATCTGTGTTTATACTGAAAACTCTCTTTTGTTTCTATTCACAGGCAAGGAGAACCTCTGCCTTGTTCCAGAGTTTCTTTTCTACCTTTAAGTGGGTTGGATTTGTTTTGTTTTTTGTCTGTCATCTCTGACAGTTTTCTATTTACTGTTCTAGGATGTGGCCAGGGTAAACAATAGAACCTTGTGATACCTTGCCCTCTAACTAGGGATGGATGACCACTCCCTCTTGGTTGAATGGGTCGTCTCCAAGACATATTCCCCCAATGACTAATTTGTACTCCAAGTTATAAAGCATACTTTCAGTATAAATACATTACTCCATAAATATTATCCGCATGTACATCTTACAATGATTTTCACTCTTGACAAGTTATGAGCTTGCTGTGGATGTTACTATACCTGGATAAATATCCCATAAGGTGTGTTTGTCAGGTCTGAGGTAAGAGCTCTTCGCAAATAAATTTAGCCCCTCTTGCTAGTATTTTATACTGTGACCCAATAGTCATAATAGTTAAGAACCTATTGAACTTCAAGGAGTCTCTGGCACTTCTCCCTTTTTGAGGTGAAGAGCTGTGTTTCAGGGTAGGGTTTTTCAGGTATGGGTTGCTTGGGGGAGAGAGGGGAGGACATTTGGGTAGAGGGAGTGTCCGTGTTGTATCATTCTTTCTATGGTGAAAAGGCCTTTTTGTAAAAGGTTTTGTGGTGTTTCCTGAAGTCTGTCAGACTCTTCTAAATCTCTTCTGGAAGACTGTTCCATAGCTAGATCCCCTCAACAGAGACGGCAGTGTCTGCAGCTCTCCTGCCTTTTGTCCTGGGCTTTTTTGAACTGCACGTTGTCCCAGAGCAATGCAGCTGCAACAGTGGTTTGTAGATTGAAATTCAGTTTTTAGTGTAGCTAGGGTTTGAGCTATTCATTGTTGTGATGAGTAGGGCCAAGACCTTAAATGGCTATCAATAGCTGGCTGGGATCTGGGGACTTGAGCACAGGTCTGATGAGCTTACAGCTGCCTGAGCCAGGGAGAAGGGGCCAAAAACTACATTCTGTACCAGCTGGAGCCTATGCATTGTCTTTGCGTAGCTTCAAATACAGTGAGTTACAGTAATCCAGCCTGGAGGTGACCCATGCGTGGCTCACTGGCCAGGTCCTCGTCCAGGAGAAAGAGACAAAGTTTCTTAGTGAACTGGAGGAGAAGGAAGGCATTTTTAAACAGTAGTACCTGGTCATCCAAGCTTAATGAAAATGAAGCAGGGCTCTGAGGCTCCACACCACACCTCTTTGATAAAGGGGGTACTGCATGTCTTCAGTTGGAGGTGGAGGACAGTGTCTAAGTTCTTCAAAGCAGTTTGTCCCTCCTGACCAGTAACACTTCAGTCTTGCTTGTGTTCAGCTTGAGCCAGCTGTTCTTCATCCCAAGGCTGATCTCTTGTAGGCACATGAATTTTGTAGTGGTGGCCGTGCTTACATTAGTAGAGAATGCATCATGCAGTAGCTCCAGCTGAACGATGAGCTTGATAGAGAAATTACCGGATGGGGTTCTGTTGCCTGTGTTATTCAGGGTCCCTTCTGGTCTCAATCCGTGACTAAGATAGCTAGTTGGAGGCCTCTTGCATGTTGTTGGCAGCTGAACCCGTGGAGTCTCACTATCTCTCCCAGTGAGAAGGGTGATAGGGTTAGGGTTTTCACAGAGAAGGAGCAGTTCCCCATTACCACTCTCTCTGCTAAACTTTCTAGCTGTAGGCTTATTTGAAAAATGGAGGAGCGGGAGGAACACCAGTGTACTTCTTGGACAGTGCCCTGGCATTAAGCCCAGAACCCACAGTTAACTGGTGGGATTGTGGAGGAGGTCAGACTAGATGATCATAATGGTCCCTTCTGACCTTAAAGTCTATGAGCTGGGGATGGTGCAGGGATTTTTATCAGGGAGCTATCCCAGGCCTCTGCATTCTTCTCCCTCCCTTTCTGCCCATCTCACATTATTCCCTTCCCCATCCCGCCTCCCAGCCTCTTGGTTGCTGCAGGTTCAAGGGAAGGTCTCTGCTATTCTACCTCTTCTCAACTTTTACACACACACACTCCCTCCCTCCCTCCCTCCACTGAATGCTCCTGTGCCCAACTGCTGCCATCAGATTTTTTTCTTTTATATTCACTGCTGCCTACAGCGTTCTTAATAACTGTTGTGCAACAAGCTGGAATTTTGTTTCTTTCATATTGCTTTTGCTTGGCAAAGCTATAAGAAGCAGCAGAGGCCCTGCAGCTGCATGTAGACTCAGGAAGATGCATAAAGGCCAGAAAAAGTGTGTTTTTTCCATAATGACTTTATTTAGTTGCATAAGTGGGTGGTATAGAATAAATCGTAGAATAAATCACAGAGCCTTTCACTCACCAGGGCTTGCTTCCTACACACTGGGGTAGTAGGCCACATGCATCAAGCTTTTGGGATAGTCTTTCTAAAGACTACTTTGGCACATTTATTTGTACACGTTAATCAAAATTGGGGGGGCAGTATTGCAGAAATCTTAAGTCTGTATTTTATTTTTTATATTGGTTTATATAATGTCTTCTCTTTTTTTTTTCTGATGTGTTTTGAGGGAGGGGACTTTTATAGTTTCATAGTTAGTAGGTGCTTTCCATTATAATCCCAGTTTTTAAATCTTTTCCCCAGCTGTGCCGTAACTAAACCAGTGTGCCTGATATTTTGCATCTCAGTTTGTGCTAGGATAATATTAACCTCAAATGTCACCAGAGAAAAAGTTAGACAAATGACATGTGAGAATCAAGCATTCAGAAAAGTAGATTTTCATGTCTTGAATGTTTTCCTGACTCTCTCTTTGGCTTGTCGTATCTCCAGTATAGTTTATACTAGAAGCTGCACATTTTTTTGTTTCGTTCGGCTCAGAGGGTTAGTCCAGCTGCACTGTAGGTGAGAGCGAGTCTCTCATCCAGGTAGACAGACTTGTGCTAGCAAGGCTTCCACTGGTACACTAAAAATAGCTACGTAGTCGTTCTGGCACTGGCAGAGATGGGTTAGTCACCAAACCTTCGACCCCCTCTGTCCCTTGGCTCCAAGCTCAGATAGCAATCCCAAGCCTCTGCTGAGTTGATTATAGAATTGGCAGAACTAACGAGAAATTGGAATTGCTCATTTATGAGCATGCATTTGATATAGGTGGTATTACTGAAACATGGTGATATGAGTCGCACAGTTGTTAGAACGTTAAAATCAGTGGTTAAAACCTATTTACAAAGGATCGAATGGGCAAAACGGGAGGGGGAGTGACGCTTTGTCAGAAATGGCATTACCTCTTTCTGAGTCGCTCGTAAGTCTATTTAGTTTAACAAAGAAGAGTAAGGGGTCACTTGATTATAGTCTATAAATATCTACATGGGAAACAAATATTTAATAATGGACTCTTCAGTCTAGCAAAGGTGTGACATGATCCAATGGTTGGAAGTTGAAGCTAGACAAATTTGGACTGGAATTCAAGTGTAAGTTATTAATGGTGAGAGTAATTAACCATTGGAACAATTTACCAAGGATTATGGTGGATTCTCCATCACTGACAATTTTTAAATCAAGGTGGGATGTTTTTCTAAAACATGGGCTCTAGGAACTATTTTCGGGAAGTTCTATGGCCTGGGTTATACAGGAGGTCAGAATAGATTATAACAGTGGTCCCTTCAGACCTGGAATCTATATAGGTAATGGTGAGAGAATCAGACTTTCACTTTTTGGAAGCAGTTTATGTGCACATTAGGTGCTCAAAATAAGAAGAATGCCTGGCCACCTTGGGCAAGTTTGACACAGGCTACATCTATGCAGGGATAAACAAACCTATGCTGGCATGGAGCAGCTAACTCTGGCTTGCGGGGCTCAGTCTCCAGGGTTGAAAAAAATCAGTGTAGATGCTCGTGCTGGAGCCCGAGCTCTAGGACCCTGCAAGGGTGGAGCATCCCAGAATTCGGGCTCCAGCTGGAGCCCAAACGTCTACGTTGTGATTTTTTTCAGGCTCATGGCCTGAACCCAGGTCAGCTGACCTGGGCCAGCGATGACTGTGCTGAGGGTTCTTCATTCCTGTGTAGATATACCCACAGAAACTCCTTGACCAAAGGTTCCCTGTTCGTTGTAAACAACTCTCATCTCACACCTGACAAACTTACGATTCCAAACATGTCTTGCAGGGTCTTTATTCATCCAAGTAATGTAAAATGTCTTCAGAAAGCTTGTAATTTGTCAAGACTCATAATTCTTGCGCAATATATGGGAAATACATAAGGCATAATGTAACTATTGAAAGTATGCTTTATAGTCTTGATGTAAAAGTTAGTCACCAGGGGACAATATGTTTTGGTGGTGGCCCATTCATGCAGGAGGCAATTGTCACCCCCTCCTTCTTTAGGTGGTGATGTAATTCAAGGCTCAGTTGTCTACCCTTGCTCCATCTCAAAACTATGAATGGAAAACCATCAGAGAGAAGTGTAAAACATTCAGACCACTTGGAGGTGAAAAGGAAACATTGCATTAGACAGAGTTTCACCCTGTCAATCAATAAAGACAAAGGGCTTTTTCAGTATAACAAGGAAGGGGAAAGACTGTCTAAATCCTTTCACATCTTAGGGGGCAGGAGGGATGTTCTCATGGAAAAATTGGATTCTGGTTCCTGTGGAGCCAGTCAACTGTGCAACAGACTGAATTTGGGGGGGGTGGGGGCGGAGAGAGAACCTATGTTATTAGCCATGAAAAGTAACTGTTAATAAGTGTAGAACCAAGTTAACGTTTTATGGTTTGTTTTGTATTTTAATCATTTGTTTTCATCACGCTGTTTTGTTTCTATTTAGCTCTCTATTCTTTCTTAAATAAACCTATGTTTGTTTTATTATAACAGTTCACAAGTCCTGTGTGTGATATGGGAGCGGGAGACGGGGGGGCGGGCGTTAAGATAAAACTAGTAAACTGGGGTTTATTGCTCCTTCACGAGCAGAGGATCTAGTGTGTCTGTGATTAGCCAGTGTTAGGCACTGGATATCATAGGAGAATGATTCAAAAGGAGTCAAGGACTAGGGTGCACCTGTTGTTAATCTGCAAGGCAAAGATAGAGCTGGGATAGCCCAGAGGAGAGTGCTTGAGTGGTTGAAGTCTGGTGGGGTTAGAGAGCTGACACCCAGTTACCACAGGTAAGATACTCCATCACCAGCGTGAGGGACTAACAACGTGACTCCCGGTCCTGGGTGCCCCGAGAACCTTCCCAGCAAGTCTTTTACAAAGGTACTTCGATGCTGCTGATGCAGATAGGTGTCAGGTTTGGAAACCCCACTAACCTGAACAGGGTAAGTACCTAAGTCCCATTGAAATCAAATCTGGCCATTCTCCTCATACCCCAGTGATAGAATGAGGATAATAGTACTTCCTGCTGTGCAGGGGTTTTGGGGGGATAAAGATTCTGAGGAGGCCAGATACTACTGTGATGGGGGTGAGGAAGGCATGTAAGTTTCTAGGATAGCTACCATTCCTGAGTCACATGTCTGCTTTTATAGGCCTACAGTCCACAGCAGATGGATACAAAGATGGTATAATTCTTTATTTTATTTAGTGTTTTTAAATAACCCAATCAGAAATCTCCTGGCACATGTATAGGCTGGCAGGTTACTTGGTCCTTAGACAAAAGGCCATCAAGCTGCTCAGCTGTGAGAGAGCTCCTGTAGTGTAGAAGACCCTGGGTCAAGGTAAAGGAGCTGGAAAAAGGCCAGGCAGCAAAACCCAATTTATCTGTTTGATTTATGTTGGACTGTTTTGAGAAATAAACCCATCCCTATAAAAAGAGCCTGAAATTTTGCTGTGGGAGCTTTATTTGTAGCACTGGGTGGTGAGTTGGCCCACCAATATAAATACACCTGTAGTTCAGTATAATCCATTATACTACCTTGCAATCATATTTTTTTCCAGTTAGGCATCTGGAACGTTAGTACAGCATTGACAGCAATTGTATGTAGATACTACAGTGATGATGTACCTTAGAAATTCTTATTGCATTAATTATTTGAGATTTATGCAGGTGGGCATCCGCTTCATTCCTCCCTCATTCCATGCACCATCCCCTCTGCCTTTTAAAGATCTTGAAACATTGTGGCTTATTTTATCAGTAAATTAATATTGCCATTTACCTTCACATAACAAGTAGAAAAGATTGCCCAAAGGCAAGGCGTGCTACAGAAAGCCATTTTATCTTCATTATGTTGCTTTGGATCATTGGGTGTTGCACAGAAATAATGAAAGTAAATATTAGGTTCGATGAGAAGGTGTTTTTCTCCCTTCTGAATGTAAATACGTAGGTGTTTAAATAGTCATGCTACATTAACAGAACTCTAAAGAGTCAGTGAGTCACTCTTGGGACTGATTTCATTTCCAGGTAGCGATGTGCAGAGCATGGTTGGTAATTTACAGAATCAGATAGCTGTGAGGCAGCTTATTGATTATATGTGAGAGAATAGCTTCTGGATCACTCAGTAACGTGAATACATCGCTGCTCATGATGATCTCTTTTCCCAGCATTCAATACAAAGCTATTCCAGAAGAGGAAATGTCATGCTGGCATGTCTTACAAATTCTCTGCCCAATGGTGTGGACCAAATTTTGCTCAGATGTGTGCATGAAACTGCCATCAACTGCAGTAGAAATCTGGAGGTGAATTTTAAGATCAAGTTGTACTCTTGTGTTCAACCCTCCTTATGAAGGTTCAGTTATGCAAACTACTACTAATACCTGAGGAGTTCTCATGCACCACATACTGAATTGACAATTCTCAGAACATGTATAATGGTCTAAATTCACAATGGGATAAAATCTGTTAAGTGAGTGGAGCATACTACACTGGGTAAAAGGCTCTACTACTCTGTATTTGAAATATGTTTACAGGGTCATTTTCTAGGTGTCCCAGCTCAACCAGCAGGTATTTAGGCACCCAGCAACAGGTGACCAACTGCTTAGACTTTTCTTGTTCTTACTGTAAGCAACATTCTGTGTCACTAAAAGACATAGGAACACACTCTGAAATCTTAGCATCTGTAGCTAGAATCCCCTGGAAGAATTACTCTGATGAATGGATTTTGACAGAACATGCTTTTGTCTCTGCTTCTGTTGTTTTTGGTAGCTGAATTGTGTCTTATTATGTGTAGGGATATTTTGATGTGTTGATTTGTTATTTATATTGTGGTATTTTCCCATATGTGCCAAGCAAGCCTGAAGAAGGCCCCAGCTTGTACCCTGAAGAGCTTAATACGCTGTAGTTCCCAACAGAGAAAAAAGACAATGCTGGATTTGGAAAACATTTTTCCACTAACCAGTAGACAGGTTTCTTTGCTCTTGGTTTTACACCACAGATAAATGTGGGTATTTTCTTACCAGTGGGTGCCAGACTTCCTTACTAAGAATACGATAGTAAGAACTTGGCAGAGATTCAAGTTGCAGTGGGTAAACATTTTGGAAGCCTTGGATTAAGATTGCAGAAAACCAGGAGAAAGATGTAAAGACACATACTCTCATATGTCTGTTTGTAAAATGATGAGAAGTCAAGCATGAAATGCTGTAATATATTGAGAAACTGAAATTAATACTTGATTAAAAATGCCATTAAGTAGTAGTGATTCTTGAAATGACTATGGGAACAACTAACTGGTTTTACATCATTGCATTATAAATGCACTTGATGTTTATCATCAATTGTTGTGTGTCCTGTTGTCTCAGTTTGACGGCTGGTATGTCAAAGGTGCTCTAAGCAAGCCTATAGTGGCACCCTCTGCCTGCCATCTGAACCTTGTCAAATTCTGCTTACTTGTATCTTTAGAGTCCCACTGAGTTCAAGAGGCCATCAGTTAAATAACAGTTGTATTAGGTAACCGATTTCTGCTGCACCCCTAGGGTGCTTGCTTGAGACAGGTGTCAGTGTCACAGAGGAATAGCTGAGGGAGAAGAGATGATGGCAATACAAAGGAAGGCTATTCAACCCAGTTATAGCTCAGGAGAGAAGCTGTCACAGTAAGACTGTGGAAGGACACCGTGGACAGACAAGTGTGGGGAGTGGAATTGTCCCCAGGCATGTGCACCCTAGTGACTAAACTCAGATTTGCATAGACTGGTGTATTTAGTTGCGGTTTTAGATTGAGTTGCATAAGCACCCACCCCTTCAGCGTGGGTTGGAAATGTCACAACAACCTGTGGCATTTTGGTCTTCCTGAGCCATGCAAGTCCATCCCTAACTCCCGTACATGTCTTTCCCCACTGCCTGCTGTCTGTTACCGTAAGCAACACATGCCAATGAACAAGAGCCTAAATTTGCCTAGTGAAGTGCATTCTTATGTGGTGCCAGTACAAACACTGTGTGCAGTCATTCAAGCTCAAGTGCTTCATGGAATGGTGTGTAAATGTAAACAATGCCAGGTAAAATTAGGGGTTGGTGTGGAGAAATTACTTTTGCTGATGTTTATTTCTCTAATGCATACAGTGGGGATAAACAATAAGGAAACTGGCTAAAGTTCTTCAAAACTTTGGTTTGAGGCACCTGGAGATGTCCGAACTCAGAGTGTGTCAAGTCAGATTGCATAGCACACCACAAGCCATTATGCCATGCAGTCCTCCAGTACTTTTATATTTTCTTTGAAACAGCATGTCAGTGCTCACAGGTAACAATCCAGAATGTTTTTTCTCCCCCATGGCTACATCAGTTTTCACTAAAAATAAATACGATGGGATACTGCTTTTTGTGCCCTCCTCTCCACGTTAAAAGGGCATTTTCTAGCGGGTTGGAGACTGTAAGGTTATGTCTGTGTGGCTGCTGGGAGCAAGCCTTCCAGCCCGAGTAGACAGATTCGTTCTAGGTCCACTTGAGCTAGCACACTAAAAATAGTGGCGTGGATGTTGCCACTCAGGTGACAGCTCAGGCTGACCAGGGTCTCGCTCAGGTGACTAGCCGCAACATCCACACTGCTATTTTTAGTGTGGTAGCTACTAGCTGGGCTGGGAGACTCTCTCCCAACTGCAGTGTAAACAGCCTAAGCTTCCCTAACAGATGGATGGCTAACTTCAAAAATTCTGCTCTCTTCAGTGAGTTTGTAAACTTTCGGGGAATCGTATCTGCAATGTAGCAAATATCAACAGACTTGGGCTTTAACGGTTAACATTTCTTTGAACGCTGTATGTAGGTTGTTTTGGAGCAAAATGACACCTCTTGCTTGAGTTTCTATCTAAGCCTTTACACCAAGTTTTGCAGAGTGCTAACATCCGAGTCTCAGCTTCTGATACTTATTGCAGCTCTGGAGGTGTTGGGAAATCCACAGATACAGAGTAAGATAGATCCATGTGCTTCCTGCCTGTTTAAAGCCGATGTAGAAGCGTTATGGCCATTTTTGGAGCAGTCAATGCTTCCCTGAGGGAAGACAAAGTACTGTCGTATCTTGCAAAATGTAATGTAGATGCTTATTCAAGAAACCATTTTCTAATGTAGATAATCTCTCCAGTTCTGTCAGCCTTTTATGGAGCTCTCATTTTTTTGGAAGGTTAATTAACTTCCCTGGTATGGTGAAGCACTCCCAGCAGTATCCGGAGTCCTCATGTCTTTGAGCTGAGGTACTTTTGTTGAGTGCATACTCTGAGCAGGTATGTTTTCTTTCTAGGTAAGAATAGGCAACTGTTTGTCTGACCTAATCTCTGTGTCATGTGGGGTTCCACAGGGTCCTATTTTGTCCAACCTGCATGCAGGGGGAATTAGTGAGGCAGTGTGGGTCTCAGTGTGGTCAGTATCCTGATGACACCTAGCTTTACATTCCAGTCTCATCTAAAGTGAGTGCGAAGTGACTGTACCCAGTATCTAATGGAGACTGGAGCATGGATGAGGACTAGCCCATTCTGATTCTCTCTCTAAAATCACTCTAAAATTAAACCAGTGAAGTAGTCAGCCTGCCACTGATACTAGAAACAAAAATATCAGCAAATATTGGTTCTTGCAATGCAGTGCCTCTTTAGGAATGGGCGTAGTGAATACTGAGCAATTCGTGAAGGTGATTCCTATCAGAGTAGAGATTCTCTGCCAGTCTGTTCTTCAGGCATCCCTGTGCCTCAGCCTCTGCTACAGAGCCTCTACTGTAACGATGACCAGATGCTTTTAATGGAAACAACACCCAACTTCAAATGGTTTCTCTGCCTGTCTCTTTGGCTACATCATGATTTGCATCATATTCAGCTCTAATAATGCAGCGCAGAGGCAGTGCACATATCCCAAGAGGGGAGAACTTGGCTTTTCTTTTTAAATAAGCAAGCCTTTCAGAGAGGGGTTTACCTCAGCCAGGAGAACAGGTGAACGCAACTTGGTGCCTTTTTGAAGCATGAATTAAAGAGGAAAAATGAGGGTGTCCAGGGCTTTACTGTTGTGAAAAATAATGCTCATGTGCATTTGATAGCCCTCACTTTGTTAATTTTTCAACCATTTAAGTGTCGCTTTAAGGATCAGAGCCTGCAACTGAACAGCATAAGCAGCACGTCACAGCTATACACAAAAGCCTTGTGGAATTTGCAGTTAATTACTATTTTGGTGTGACTTAACAATGGCTGAACTGAAATATTGTTTGTTTGCCTCTGATCATTTCTGCCATGAGCAAAGCCTTTTCCAAAGTAAGTATATTAACACTTCATGGAATTTTTGGTGCTGGAGAGTGACAATTCTTTAGCCAGAAAATAGATAAAGCCATAAAAGCCTATCCTGTGCTATCTCACCACTGTGCCTGAACACTGGCCTGGAAGATCTCCTCCAAGGACGAAGAGGGTTATTTAGTCCTTGGTCTTTCGAGGTAGTTGATAGAGGTGCTAGTGAGAAGCAATTATTTGTGGGTTTTTTGAGTTAACTGCCCACTGAGAATTGGATAGAGCCCACACATTCGTTTCATACATGCCACCAGAGCTAACTGTTTCAGATTTTTGGTCACTGCCCAAATGAATCAGAATTAAATGAATGACCTACAAGTGAACTTTTATGACCAAGTTATAAACTCATGCATTTAATTGAAATTCTGGCACTGTTGCACTGTGGTGCTATGCTTGTTCATTCATGGAAGGCCAGAGCTGAATCCCCTTGAAGCTCGTGGAAAGATTCCCAGGGCCAGATTTAAAATTTAAGTATGTAGGCGCCTAAAGATAGTTAGCCACCTAATGAGATTGTGTAAAACAAGCTAGCACCTAACTCCCACTGACTTTGGTGGGGCTTAGGCACCTGCCTTTCTTAGGTTCTTTTGTAAATCCCATTAGGCACTTAAATGCCTTTGTAAATCTGGCCCCCAGTGACTTCAGTGAGCTTTATATCAGGCCCTTATGTGGGATGGAGGATAAAATGAGGGTGAAAGGAAGCTGATATACTGTTTGGAAGAAAGATGAGGGCAGAATTGTGGGCCAGAAGGGGGCGATGTTGGAGTTTAGTGTGTAACTTCCAGCAAAGAGAAATCTGCAACTAATGGGATGTTTCCTTGCCTACTATCCCCGTGATCACTTTGCTTGTATGCTACATCCCTTTTCCGCACTTCTCACGTATCCTTTATCTATCTAGATCATATGTTCTCTCAGGTGTGGGGCTGTATCTTTGAGATGCACGTAATACAGTACATTGTACACTACCACAGTACACATTATAATAATAATTTACTGTGTTTAACTTCCTAACAGTTAGTAGACAGCAGTGGATATGGAAAATAAGGCCTTGCACTGCCCAGGAATGTAGTAAGGTTGTGATGGAAGTGTTTTATTTTTTCATGTTTGTTGTTTTTTTTCAGACTGCTCTGCAATGACTACAGCAAGATACAGGCCTACCTGGGACTTGGTACTTGACCCTTTGGTGTCCTGTAAACTCTGTCTTGGGGAATATCCCGTGGAACAGATGACAACAATAGCACAATGCCAATGCATCTTCTGTACTCTGGTTGGTTTGCTTTTTTATTGTGTGTATAAAAAATGTAGCCTAATAATATCTCAGGGTCAGGATGAGGCATTGTTTTTTATGTTGACTTTAGTAGAGTACAATTCACTCAAAAGTGTTGTAGCTGCAGACGGTCCCCAAAGCATTGGAAGTACAACAATGCGATGGTACCCCTGCGCTCTGGGTGGGCATGCAGGGGTCCTGTGCAACTTCCAGTCTGAAAATCTCCCACAGCTAGGCTCATGTTTCCCAATGTGGAGGGTGAATGTGGCTTACAGGGTGGCCAGTGACAGGAGAGGAATTATCTGTTACATCTGCAGTCACACACAGGTCCAGTGGTCACAAATCCTTGTGTAATAGGTGTGTCAGGATTATACATCCTATTAAAGTCAAGGAGCTGGAATTCTGTCTGTGCAAAGGCTACAGAGCTGCCTCATGCCCTGTTTCTGATTTTTCTCATCCTGTTTTTTCAGGCTGTGTGTGACTTACACTTTTTACATATAAAAAGATGAAAAATCAAGGAGTTACAGGTTATCTGTCAAACATGTTTGTTTTGTTTTTCTTAATTTGTGTGAGCAGCAGTTAGAGCCTTTGAACTGAGAATTAAGATCTGTGCTGCACTTTTTAACCTAGAGCTAGCAATTAATTTTATGCCCCACCTAAAAAGGGTGGGGAAGCAATTGGGATAATCAAGCAGTATTTCGCTGTGGATGTTTACCTCCTTGACCACTTTACTCAGAAATTATAAACTATCCTCTTTCCTTTTGTCTGTTGTTTGGATCAGAGGCTAGGCCCTCTTTTGTGTTTGGAAAGTACATGGCACAGTATGGGTGCTTATGTCAACAAATAATGAACAACCCAAGTTTTGTAACAACTCTATATCAGCACTGCCTTATTGCATGAGTACATGCCTTGGGTGAGAGAGGGGAAAGAGCATAGTGACAGTTAAATACAGGATATTGTATGTTTGTAGTTGTCATGAGCATTTAAATGTGATACTTAGCAAGCGCCATCATCCAAACTCTATACAGAAATCAAATGATTAATGTTCTCAGAGCTGCTCCAGCTTGGTGCGGAGTGCCCCGGAGTCGTCAAAAGACTCAGTGCTGGGCAAGCACTGCAAGCTGTTGGCCCCAGAGAAAAGTAGGCCCCAGCACTGCTCATCCTCCGCAGTGCGGCCCAAGGCCAAGCCAAAAGAAGGGCATGGACATTCCCCACAAAGGAGACTGGCGCCATCTAAGGGCCCAGGCACCGGAAAGAGCGGGATGGACATTTGTACCAGTGCACGCCACAAGTCCCTCTGAGTCCAGTCATAAGTGAACTCAGTGAGGATGACGGGCTTGAGGGAGTAATGGATCAGCCCTCCACCCCTGACACCTTTGAGGCGGCAAAGGGCCACCTCAGGTTGTCAGTGGTGAGCCCGCTCCCGATCAGGGAGAATCCTACAGCACTAGGGCCCATGGTGCTGTCAAGGAGAAAGCCGGCAATGGTGTTCGAGGTCACCGTCCCGGCATCGCTTCTGGCGTTAGTCCCGGTCGAGCGTCAAGTCTGTGGACTCTGTTACCCCTGACACAGAGGGAAGCCTCAGTACTGGAGATGAGTCAGCACACGGGGTTAGTGCAAGGGACCCGATGCTCTCCAGCACCCTCCAGAGACCAGCACCAGGAGAAGGCAAGCCGGTCATCACCGAAGGCTTCTGGAAGTCACCAGGCCCAGTCCAGGTCTCGGAAGCACTGATACCAGTCCCATTCCCGTGAACAGCGGTACTGGTCCCGTTCCCGATCGGCAAGAAGCTGCTCATCGACCTCCCACCAGCACAGACCGACGGCACTGCTGTGGCCTTTGTGCTCGGCATCTCCAGAATCGGGCGCCAACCTGGGCCGGTGCAGTTATCCGCACCGGACAGCAGAGAATACCTAGCTGGATGGGAACCCCAGTGGGGACCACTGGGACACTGGCCCTTCTGGATCCCCTGGGCCCACCACCAGCAGCAAGGGGCTCCCTCCAGGGCCAGCCACTCAGTGCACCAGTCCCGGTCCCCACACCGACGCTTCTCTGTGCAGAAAGCCATGGCATCCAGACCGCCTGCACCATCGCCAAGTGAGACCCCAGAGAAACCGGCACCGAGTCCGGTGCCGCCCCAGGGTCAGCTGTCTGGGCCTGAGCTGGAAGCTCCTCCTTCAGAGGAGGGGGACTAAGGGGACCAGCAGGAGGAAGTGGAGCAGCTGCTGACCTCCTTGTGATCCCTGGATGAAGCAGTGGCCCGTACAGCGGTATCAGGACCTCTGCCAATAGACAACAGAGCCCACCAAGAGCTGCTGCGTAAGGTTGCTCTTAACTAGGGGTTACAGGCTGAGGAGACGGTGGAACAGGAGGACCCCATGAGCCCAGAGGGTCCATTCAGAATAGCACTTCTACTTGTTAAGACTGTGACGGAGCAGGGAGCGGGGCGGATTTGACCTGGGAACGTTGCCGGGGAGTTACATTGGGGATTAGAAGGAAGCTTCCTGAGCTGTAACCTGAGCCAGGAGGGGTGGGGAAGAAGTGACACCTTCTGTCCAGGAGACAGAACAAAGAAGAGGAGCAGAGGGGAGGGGGGAGAAAGCTGCTGGAGGAATTTTGGGGGTCAGTTTGGGCTGGGTGATGCAACGCAGAGAACCTCAAGCTGGGGTCTAAGCTCCCTGAACCCCCCAGAAGGACTTGATTGAGGAGTTCTGGTTGTACCTACATACTCTGCTTGGGACTGTGTACCTGTCGTCTAATAATCCTTCTGTTTTTACTGGTTGGCTGAGAGTCACAGTGAATCTCAGGAAGAGGGGTGCAGGGCCCTGTCTCCCCTATACTCCATGACAAAGACCATACAGTCGAACTATAAGACTGTATAGCAGACCCTGACCTCCAGCATCCCAACAGCCAAAGGTGTGGAACGCAAGTACTTCGCCCCGTCAAAGGGGTACGACTTCTTGTTTTGCCGCCCAAGCCCACGTTCCCTGGTACTCAGCAGTAAACGAGAGAGTGCCATGGGCAGTAGGCCCCAGCCCCTAAGGCCAAAGAAGCAAAGCGCCTGGACCTGTTTGGCAGGAAGGTGTATTCCTCAGGGAGCCTCCCGTTGAGGATTGCTAACCAACAGGCCATCCTCAACAGGCATAACTTCAGCTCCTGGGCGGCAGTGGGGAAGTTTAAGGACAGCTTCCCGCAGAGTTCCCAACAGGAGTTTACGGCGCTGGTGGACGAAGGCAAGGCCATAGTGAAGACCTCTCTCTCCAGGTGTCCTTGGATTCGGTGGACACGGCGACCAGGACAATCGCATCTAGCGTGGTCATGTGACATTCGGCGTGGCTGCAGGAGTTCTGCTGCCTAAGGTCCAGAACTCGCTCCAGGACCTCCCATTCGAAGGGTCCGGACTTTTTTTGTACCAGAACGCAAAGCTGCATAGCCTCAAAGACTCAAGGGCCACACTCAGGTTGCTGGGTATGCACACCCTGGTGACCCAAAGAAAGCCCTTCAATCCGCAGCCGCTTCCTCAGCGTCGCTAACAACCTCGTCCTAGGCAGGAGTCCTACCACAAGTGAAATGGGGATAACAGGAGGCAGCGCAATAACTATAGCTCCAATAGGCCAGGCCGGAGCCAAGGCCAACATAAGTCTGAGCCCGACCCTAAACCAGGCTTTTGAAGGTGCGCTCGAGAACAGCGTACCGAACCAATCACCAGATCCCTCTCCTTTTTTCCTGGATCACCTGTCCTGCTTCTCTTGTGTGTGGTCCAGTATTACGTCAGACCACTGGATGTTACGCATGGTACAAAGTGGTTACAGGCTTCAGTTCTCCTCCCTGCCTACCCTTCACCCCTTTTCCCTGTCCCTCTTCAGAGACCTTTCTCACGAGCACATCCTGGAAAAGGACGTTCACACACTCCTACAGGCGGGGGCGGTACAGTTGATGCCAAAGGACCTAAGAGGGAAAAGTTCTACTCACGCTAATTCCTTATTCCCAAGGCCAAAGGAGGCCTTCGTCCCATTCTGGACCTGCGCGGGCTCAACAAGTTCCTGGTCAAGGCCCGGTTCCGCATGGTCTCTCTGGGCACTATCATCCCTTCCCTGGATCCTGGGAATGGTACGCTGCCCTCGACATGAAGGACACGTACTTTCATATCGCCATCCACTCAGCGCATCGCTGATTCCTGCACCTCAGTGTGAACCAAGAATATTACCAGTTCACAGTTCTCCCGTTTGGCCTAGCTGCGGCACCACAGGTGTTCACAAAATGCATAGCGGTGGCGGCGGCTTTCTTACGGAGGCAGAGGGTTCGAGTTTACCCGTACCTTGACGACTGGAGGTTCGGTCCCATGTACAAGTGGCCTTGAGACTATTCTGCGCACTGGGGCTCCTGGTCAACACTCCCAAGTTCACCCTCATTCCAACGCAGAGAGTGGAATTCATAGGGGCAGTCCTAGATGCGGTACAGGAAAAGGCGAGCCTCCCAGTATCACGATTCCTGGCCGTCCAGCAAGCAGTGAACTCCCTGTGCCAGTTTCTCACTACAATAGCCAGATGCTGCCTGAGGCTGCTGGGCCACATGGCAGCATGCACACATGTGGTCAAGCATGCCAGACTGAAACTCAGGATGCTGCAGTCTTGGCTCACCCATGTATACCGCCTAGGCAGGGATCCCCTGGACTTGATAGTGACAGCCTTGGGAGGACGTGTTAGACTCCATGCAGTGGTAGCTGTCCGAGACCGTGGTTTGCAAAAGCATCCCCTTTGCTGCACAACAGCCAGACCTGAAGCTTGTGACGGACGCGTCAGACCTCAGATGGGGTGCTCACCTAGGAAACCTCGGGTCTTGTGGTCGGGAGCAGAGCAGTCACTCCATATCAATATGAAGGAGCTCAGGGCAGTTGGTTTAGCCTGCCAGACTTTTCACTCCACTTCGAGTGGTAACAGCTTGACAGTTCTGACAGACAGGGCGACCGCCATGTTTTACATAAACAAGCAAGGCGGAGCCCATTCCTTGCTGTTCTGCCACAAGGCTCTCCTCCTCCTGGAACTTCTGCATAGCCCATGCCATTCACCTCGAGGCGTCACATCTCCCAGGGGTGTGGAATGAACTGGCGGACCACCTCAGCAGGTCGTACCGCATACAGGAGTGGACGCTCAGAGCGGACATCATGTATTCGCTCTTCTTCAAGTGGGGATTTCCCCAGGTAGACCTGTTTGCTGCCAGGGCAACGCCCAGTGCTCACAGTTCTGCTTGTTCCAGGGCAGCAACCCGGGCTCAATAGCAGACGCGTTCGCAATTAAAATACGCCTTCCCCCCCGCTTTCTCTGGTGCACAAGGTCCTGCTCAAGGTGTGCAGGGACGGAGTGGTGGTCATCCTTATCACCCTGGCTTAGCCCCACCAGCACTGGTTCGCCATGCTCCTGGCGCTATCTATGGAAGCCCCGGTAACCCTGCCCCTACACCGGGATCTCATCACGCAGGACGGAGGGCGGCTCCTCCACCCCGACCTGCAATCACTGCATCTGACGGCATGGAAGCTCTGTGGCTGAACGCTTTGGAGAGCCCGTGCTCCCTCCCTGTGCAGCAGGTTCTACTAGGTAGTAGAAGCCCTCTACCAGGGCGACTTACCTGGCCAAGGGGAAAAGGTTCTCATGCTGGTGGGGCCCTAACAGGTCCAGCCACGCCAGTCTCTGGTGCTTACCATTCCAGAGTACCTACTGCACCTCAAGAAGCAGGGACTGGCCCCGTCCTCTATCAGGGTGCATCTGGCGGCCATCTCCGCCTTCCACCTGGGGTTTTCAGGGGCTCGGTGTTCTCCCACCCAATGGTGGGGCAGTTCCTTAAAGGACTGGAGAGGGCGTTGCCTTACTCATGCCCCCCAGTTCCCCCATGGAATCTCAACTTAGTCCTTTCTAAGCTCATGGGGCCCCATTCAAGCCCCTTGCTGCCTGCTCTCTGCTCCACCTTTCCTGGAAGGTGGCATTCCTGGTGGCCATTACCTCGGCCAGTAGGGTATCTGAGCTGAGGGCACTCACCTCAGATCTGCCATATACAGTATTTCATAAAGACAAGGTACAGCTCTGCCCACACCCCAAGTTCCTCCCAAAGGTGGTCTCGCAATTCCAAGATATTTGTCTGCCGGTGTGTTTTCCCAAACCCCACGCGGACCCGAGTCACCACAGTCTGCACTCCCTGGATGTCTGTCGAGCGTTGGTGTTCTACTTGGAGCGCACCAAGGCCTTTCATAAATCCACACAGCTGTTTGTGGCCGTGGCAGAAAGGATGAGAGGCCTCTCGGTGTCGGCGCCGTGGATTCCCTCCTAGATTACAGACTGCATTCGGGCATGTTATGACCTCTGAGGGTCATGGCCCTGGTGGTCACAGCCCACTCAACCAGGGCTCAAGCAGCTTCAGCGGCTTTCCTGGCACAGGTCCCAGTCCAGGAGATCTGCAGAGCAGCCACCTGGTCCTTGGGGCATACCTTGACGACACACAATGCGGTCGACCAGCAGGCCCGAGAGGACGTGGCGGTTGGCAGGGCAGTCCTCCGATCAATTGCTCCATGACTCCTACCCTCCTCCGAAAGTAAGCTTGTAATTCACCTAAGGTGACATGGATGTGAACAAGCACTCGAAGAAAAAGGTTACCTACCTTTTCGTAACGGTTGTTCTTCGAGATGTGCCATTCACGTTCATTCCATCACCCGCCCTCCTACCCCTCTGTCAGAGTTGCTGGCAAAAAGGAACTGGAGGGGGTTGGGCCAGCGGGGGTAGATATGCATGGCGCAGTGGCGCTTGCTCAAGCGGGGGCCCCCTGCCGGCCCAACGGGAGCTGCTAAGGGAAAAATTTCTGACACTCATGCATGCCTGCAGCACACGCACACCTAATGTGGAATGGACATAAACAGCACATCTCAAAGAACAACAGTTATGAAAAGGTAGGTAATTTTTTTTTCCCCCCGTCTACCATTTTGGTAGCTCTTGTAGTTGTATACTAGCACTGAGATTGTTTGAGTTGAAAAATTTCAGTTTTGTTCTGTGCTGTGAATCTTTTATTTCCATATGATGAGTTTAGTGAATGCTGTGGATGCATTTTCTATCCTCGATGTCACTGCTTTCTTCAAGTTATTCTTAATATCATAATTCCATGATTTCGAATTGGGGAAAAAAATGCTAGTGTGAGACCTGGGACAAATACTGTGCCCATTCAGTTAAAATAAGAGTTGCTTCATTGTGCCCTTGTTTAGGGAGTGATTGGTCAAGTATGCAAAAGGGTATGAAATAATTCCATGCAAAACCAGTCTGTTGCCCATATTTTATATTAACAGCTAGGTTTTGCACATCTTTATTCCCTAAATCAGCTGCTGAATATTTTAGTTTCATTTCACCTTAACTTCCAAATGGTAGCCCAGAGAAGAACTGCCACACCAGGTATGTTTCCCTGACATGTTCCCTACTGTTGCTCACTTCTTCCATTCTTCCTGGTAGAATATCATTATTGCTTTCTATTTCTAGATAAATCATTAGGAAGTGCTGATAAACTGTGCCCTAGGAACAGTTTAAGTAAACTTAACACGGAGACATTAACTTAGTGTCTCCAATTCAATCAGGTACATTAATCAGTTTTTAGAATTAGCATTTGTTTATCCTCGATAGTCTGCTCAGGATGGTGCATTACACAAAAACCTAAACAGTCTATCTCTCTCGGTACTTACATGGCCCTTAGCGCAGTAGTGTTTGAGGACTTCAGAAACATGAATGCATTTATTCTTGCAAGCTCCCTGTGATATAGGGATATATTATCCCCCTTGTAGTGATGGGGAATTGAGACAGCCTGACAAGCGGTAGACAGGAAGTCGGGGGCAGAGCTGGGAATTCAACTGAGAATTCATGAATGCCTTAAACACAAGGCCTCAGTCTCTGCCCTGAAGCATTTACTGTTTAACAAATTGCATTGAAGACTGCAATTGATTTTACCAAGAGCCAAATCCTAAACCTATTGAAATCAGTGGAAAGGCTTCCATTGACTTCATCAGTCTTTGGATTACGCCCTAAATACAGTAGACTAGTGAATCCATTGTACAACTCCTCCAGTGTCAGTGAAAATACACCAGCAAAATGTTTAACTCAGTATGTGTTTAAGCTCTTGACAAACCAGTGCATGCAAAGTTTTTGTCCAAGTGCTATGACGGAAATACAGAATAAGAAAGAAAAAAATATCATAGCACATTGGTTAAAAAATGTGAATGGTATTTTTGTGGTGATTTTCTCGGTGTTAGTTCTAGAGTCACTTTCTAATGTATTCTATATATAGAGAGAGAGCAAGAATATTTTACTCTCAAAGCGGTCTTTCGGTGCGGTACCAGCAGAATGAATGCAGAACTTAGATCAATGTGCTGATTTGCACAGACAGAAATATTATAGCGTTGAGGAATCTTTGATCCCTATATGATCCCAGAAGTGCTAGTGTCAGAATCTCATGAAGGATTATCTCCTCCCAACATTAACACAATACCACAACATTGCTATTTGGAAAGATAGAATGTGGGTATTGTTTCCTTTTGCATACTGGCTGACTTGCCAGTGAATTGAATGGAGCTGATTATGCCTTATCAGCAGAGGAGTGGCAAAGACACTACAGTTTCCCATCATATTATATTTAGTCAATTGTGATTGTTTTTACAGTATTCCATTATGGGCTTTTTCAGTGTGATTGTTAATGCACATACAATGACTGTGAGCTCTCTCTAAATTTTGTGTACACAGTGAAATCCACTGGGAATATTTCAGCTGCTGTGTAGTGTGGTACAGTTGCAAAAATCTAGGAAATGTGAGGAAAATAAATTACCTGCTGTTAATATCCTTTTGACTGCTGGTCACAAGAAAAGCTGTTATCTTTGTCCTCCTGGAAACCAAACTGTGTCTAAGCTATTATCATTTTTAAAGCTAAATTGCATTTATGTTGGCATCTGTATTCAAACTGCAGATTTTTAAAGTCATTGCACTGTCTTTTTTTATTAGTCTCCTTCACCAGTGAAAGTTAGCGAACAGCAGACCGCTCATACAGTGCTAAGTCTTCACTGCAATGTACAATCCTAATTTTGGGGATGTGGTGGTTCAATTAATAGTCACCTAGAGCTGGAAAAATAAATCCATACATTTTTCCTTTTAAAACCAGCACCTAAACACTGTACTTATGAGCACCATAATCCTACTTTGTTTGGGATCAAAGTGCATCAAGGGCCTCAAATTTTTGCTCTAAGAATATTCGCATTCAAATCTTTTGTTTGGTTTGATTGTTGGGCCAAAGCCTCACAGTCATTACTTAGTCCTTTGTCAGGCTTCGGCTTGACTGGATAACAGAATGGGTTGACTAGCACGTTCTAAACCTCAGGACTGAAATATTGATCCTGTTGAAGTAAAAGGCAAAACTCACATAGACTTCAGTGGGGCCAGGAGTCACTCATAATGTAGCCAAGGCCAGTTGTAATTTTAGAACCTACCAACTGGTAAAGCTAACATCTCTGGGCGGGGTGCCTCGGCTTCAACTCAACAGCTTAGCGCATGCTAAAATACAATTGCCTCCTCTATGCTCGAGGTTTAGAATGTGCTAGCTAGCATGTTCTGAATAACACCTATCATACTCAAGACAAACCCTTGGGCAAAGCTCCATTTGGTTTTCCCATTGTTTATAACGTTTCTGTTCTTGGACTGTGCCTATCACCATGAAATCTGAGTGCCTTTCAGAGGAGCTTTTTGTGACATAGAACCACAAGACACAGATGTTAATTTTCTTCCTTCGTCTCCCCAGGGGGCAAATGTGTGAGGAACTTTTTTTTAAATGAAATCCATCTTTTGTACACTGTGCTATCTTTTTATAGTATCACGGACGAGGTCAAAGAAGCATGTGTGGCATTTGCAACAGAAAATGGTGAGGTTTGAGGTGGTGCTTAGACCTGCAAGAGTTTGTTCCACAGCCTTGGACAACATCCCAGAAAGTTCTGCCTTCTGCACTGAGCTTCACCCTTGTGGACAGCTCCTTCGGGCCTGAAGAATGCAGATGTCGCCACAGCCCTCATCCTGCAGATCTCACTAATCTTTTAGGAATCTTAGACTCTCTCTTTCTTTGTTGATTTCTCAGTCAATAAGATAGAACCATATGAAACAGTCTTTCACTTTGCTCTACATGTGGATAGTCTCCACCAGCTGTTACTGGGTCCCTTTCACCAAGAGTACAATCTGCCTTTCTTTTGGCTTTCCTGGTTCTACCAGCTGCCTGAGTAACTCAGGTCATTGCTTTATTTAGGCCTCTTTTTGTTGTTGTTGCAGTTTAAAGATACTTACCTTGTGACGGTAGGGTCTCCCTTTCCTTCCTATACCTAGCTTTCTTGATCTTCTGAAGCTGTCAGTGATCACTTTCCTCTGCCATCATGTTTGGAACAGAGCATTCAGAACTGCTTAGGTCTTGAATTGGGAGACAAGCAAGAGAGAGAGACTTAATTATCTTGTTCTCCTTCATTCCAAAGCTACAGCTCTCTTCTCCCCTTCCTCCTGCCCCCCCCACCCCCCCATGCAGACTGAACAAAGAACAGTGTGGAAGTAACCAGGTAAGGTTCTCTTCCTTCCCAGTTAGGCACTGCTTTATCTCTGGTTGCTGGGGGAAACGTATCTTCGGAAGACAGCTCCCTGCTGTTCTAAAGCAGGGCTCTTCGTCCCCTCCACTGAAAGGAGCTATCCTGATTATTTTAAAGTGTGAGGGTTTAAAAGAAAAATTTCCTTTTTGAATATTCACAAGAATTAGTAACTTTTCAACAGGCATGTTATTCTTCACCATTCCATTGTGATGCATCGAGCCCTTTCACTAAACAAATACAAACACTTTGTAGGCAAGATGAATAAAGCAGACTTGTAGCAGTGTTTGTACAGCATCTAGCACAATCAGTTCCTGATCCATGACAGGGGCTCTGAAGTGCTACCACAATAATAACAACAACAATAATAATAATTAATAATAATGAAGTAGTCTAATCCCAGAGGAATGAACTTGCAGCTGGGAATCGTGGGCTCCTGACTTGCTGTCAGGCCTTGGTCCAGTCAGTTCACCTCACTCTTTGCTATCATGTTGCAAAATGAGATTAATACTTATCTTCATCATTTGGATGTCATGAAAACTAGTGGGTTGTTATCTGTGGGTTGGAATATGTAAAGTGAAGGCCAGACATTTCCTGCAGCTATACATTTCTCCAATTCCTACAGCATTCATCCTATTCTGTCACAAGAAATCTTCCTCAAACTGCATCATAAGGGAATATGTATTCTGTTTGCATAACAAGGGTTTTAGAATTCCTTCCCACATATGGGGTTGTGGAAAACAGACTAAAATATTTAGTTTAAAGTTTTTAAATGTAGTTGATATGAATCAAAATAAAATTGTTAGCTGTTATCTTGACCTATTATATGTATTTTCTTCAACAAAAGCCTCAAACCCTTTTATTTACTATTGCTTTGGAAAAGTTGGAGTTTTCTGCCCTTTTTTATAATAGAAGTGCTGAAAAAGTATATATAGGAGCAGCTGATATTGCTACAGTGGCCTTGGATTCTGGCTTGGAAATACTATTGGTGGTGATTCACAGTACTGAGCAGTGTTAATGAGTTTGTGGCAGTCTCATGTCATAATTCTGACTGACAACAATTTTCAGAAGAGGGCTAGAGCATGATTCACGGGGACCTGAGACCAAACCTAGATATGAAGTGTGGGGATGCAGTGGTGTGTGAGAGCCTAGGCAGCATGAGGTGAGTGAACTGGGGCTGGTCAGTAAGTCAGGGATGGGGTGATTCTCCCCAAGGCCTTCGCTGTAGCAGGGAGGGGAAGGGAGGTTCAGGGAGGGGGAACAGGCTGACTCACGCTGGGACTCAGTGCAGTGGAGGGTGGGGGGGTTGAGTATCAGTTGTGAGGTGTGGGGGGGGGGGAGTCCATGCCTTGTTCTCCCCAGGCTTTTGGATGCAGGAGGAGAGGGGCTGGGCCCAGGCTTTTCTATTCTACCTCAAACACCCTGCTAAGAGCGAACATCTTTTCCTTCTTCCCTGGGTTTAATTGCGGCCCTACCTCCCCAAATGCCACCTATGGATGAGCTGCTTATAGCCTGAGGGAAGTGAGTTGCAGCTCTGCTCACCTCGCTGTGTGTTCTTCGGAGTACAAAGCCCTGGGTGGGGGGAGACTGAATGGGATATCTGGGGGGCAACAGGCTGTCAGTGGTGGTGTCATAAACAGATAGTTAAAGGTTAATGTCTCTCTTACCTGTAAAGGGTTAAGAAGCTCAGTAAACCTGGCTGACACCTGACCAGAGGACCAATAAGGGGACAAGATACTTTCAAATCTTGTAAAAGCAGCAAAGAATCCTGTGGCACCTTATAGACTAACAGACGTTTTGGAGCATGAGCTTTCGTGGGTGAATACCCACTTCATCAGATGCATGTAGTGGAAATTTCCAGGGGCAGGTGTATATATGCAGGAAAGCTAGAGATAATGAGGTTAGTTCAATCAGGGAGGATGAGGCCCTGTTCTAGCAGTTGAGGTGTGAAAACCAAGGGAGGAGAAACTGGTTTTGTAGTTGGCAAGCCATTCACAGTCTTTGTTTAATCCTTAGCTGATGGTGTCAAATTTGCAGATGATCTGAAGCTCAGCAGTTTCTCTTGAAGTCTGGTCCTGAAGTTTTTTTGCTGCAGGATGGCCACCTTAAGGTCTGCTATAGTGTGGCCAAGGAGGTTGAAGTGTTCTCCTACAGGTTTTTGTATATTGCCATTCCTAATATCTGATTTGTGTCCGTTTATCCTTTTCCGTAGTGACTGTCCAGTTTGGCCGATGTACATAGCAGAGGGGCATTGCTGGCATATGATGGCATATATTACATTGGTGGACATGCAGGTGAATGGTGTGGCTGATCTGGTTAGGTCCTGTGATGGTGTCGCTGGTGTAGATATGTGAGCAGAGTTGGCATCGAGGTTTGTTGCATGGATTGGTTCCTGAGCTAGAGTTACTATGGTGCGGTGTGCAGTTACTGGTGAGAATATGTTTCAGGTTGGCAGGTTGCCTGTGGGCGAGGACTGACCTGCCACCCAAGGCCTGTGAAAGTGTGGGATCATTGTCCAGGATGGACTGTAGATCCCTGATGATGCGTTGGAGAGGTTTAAGCTGGGGACTGTATGTGATGGCCAGTGGAGTCCTGTTGGTTTCTTTCTTGGGTTTGTCTTGCAGTAGGAGGCTTCTGGGTACACATCTGGCTCTGTTGATTTGTTTCCTTATTTCCTCGTGCGGGTATTGTAGTTTTGAGAATGCTTGGTGGAGATTTTGTAGGTGTTGGTCTCTGTCTGAGGGGTTAGAGCAGATGCGATTGTACCTCAGTGCTTGGCTGTAGACAATGGATCGTGTGATGTGCCCGGGATGGAAGCTGGAGGCATGAAGGTAGGCATAGCGGTCAGTAGGTTTTTGGTATAGGGTGGTGTTAATATGACCATCACTTACTTGCACCGTGGTGTCTAGGAAGTGGAGCTCCCGTGTAGATTGGTCCAGGCTGAGGTTGATGGTGGGGTGGAAGCTGTTGAAATCGTGGTGGAATTTTTCCAGAGTCTCCTTCCCATGAGTCCAGATGATGAAGATGTCATCAATGTAGCGTAGGTAGAGAAGGGGCGTGAGTGGACAAGAGCTGAAGAAGCGTTGTTCCAGGTCAGCCATAAAAATATTGGCATATTGTGGGGCCATGCGGGTGCCCATAGCAGTGCCACTGATCTGGAGATATATATTGTCATCAAATTTGAAATAGTTGTGTGTGAGGATAAAGGCACAGAGCTCAGCAGCCAGTTGTGCTGTGGCATCATCAGGGATACTGTTTCTGACAGCTTGTATTCCATCTGTGTGTGGGATATTCATGTAGAGAGCCTTTATGTCCATGGTGGCTAGGATGGTGTTTTCTGGAAGGTCACCAATGCATTGTGGTTTCCTCAGGAAACTACAAATCTTGGTGGAGGGAAGTCTTTTGTTTGTGCTCTTTGTTTTGGGGGTTGTTTTGGAACTAAGAGGGACCAGACGTCAATCCAGGCTCTCCAAATCTTTCTGAATCAGTCTCTCATGTTTCAAACTTGTAAGTAACAGCCAGGCAAGGCGTGTTAGTCTTATTTTTGTTTTCTCAACTTGTAAATGTTCCTTTTTGCTGAGCGGATTTTACCTCTGTTTTCTGTAACTTTGAACCTAAGGCTAGAGGGGGTTCCTCTGGGCTATATGAATCTGATTACCCTGTAAAGTATTTTCCATCTCGATTTTACAGAGATGATTTTTACCTTTCTTTCTTTAATTAAAAGCTTTCTTTTTAAGAACCTGATTTGATTTTTCCTTGTTTTAAGATCCAAGGGGATTGGATCGATGTTCACCAGGAACTTGGTGAAAAAGCCTCTCAAGGCTGCCCAGGGAGGGGAAGGTTTTGGGGGGACAAGAAGTGTTCCAGACACTGAAATTTCTGGATGGTGGCAGTGTTACCAGATCTAAGCTAGTAATTAAGCTTAGAAGTGTCCATGCAGGTCCCCACATCTGTATCCTAAAGTTCAGAGTGGGGGAGGAACCTTGACAGGTGGTATTAGTGGGACTTTCAGTGGAGTTGTTGGTGGGGTGGAGGGAGCAGTAGGGTTAGCAATGAGGGTGAGGGAAGGGCTAGGGGGGCAGTTGGGGTTGGGAGCGGGGAGGCTTCCTGAAATTAATTTGAAAATGTAGGTGAATATGTCTGGAACTCTTATTTGGAAATGGGACACAGCAGTGAGAGAGTGACGGCAGAGGGCCCAGTTCAGTTATTTGTTGCCAGAGCATGAGCACAGGGGATAGGCACCCTGGTTCATAGACTTTCTCTCCCATCACACCACAGTGTGACCAGAAAAAAAAACATCACACAGCTCCCAGCTGTTGTATGTTGTCTTTGTACAGATGGACAAGGTGCCTGGATAGCAAGGCCTAAAATGTTGGTGGAACCTGGCCAGGTAGGTTGTAATGCACCAACTATCTGTGTGAACAGACTATCCATGGTGACCCAATAACACCTTATGGGGAACGCTGTATAGCACTCTGTTTAGAACTGATTTGGTGTATGTACCGGAGTATTATTTATTTTCCATTATTATGGTCAGGCCCTTGGCCCCACGGTACTGTGCACAGTGCAGACACCCAAAGAAATATGGTCTCTGTGCTCATCTTCTGAGAAAAGAAGTGATTTACGAGGGTAGGGGTGATGGGTGACAATCAAATATGTAGAATTTTTGTATACGTAGATTCACTTGCAACTTCTATCCTATAATTCTAAGTACATAAAATGCCAAATATCCCCATCTGCTCCTCCAGCTATTATAAACTGGCTGATTTCTTACAAGCATTGCAGCAAAGATGAATCCTGAGGGTGTTATTCTTACATATACATCAGCGAGACCTTCCAAGCTCAGTGTTTCCGTTCCTCTTCTTACTTGAGATATTTGACTGGAAACAGGCTTTTGTTTTTGAGCTCATTTGTTTCCTGCTTGTTGGTCCTAACCTGGCATGCTAATGATTTCCACAGCGATCAGTTATAATGTCTCAAAGGATTTTTAGCTTCAGCTCTACTACATGTCTAATGCTTTAGAAGCCAACAGGGCTTCTCTTTAGAGAAATCTTTTTCTACACAACCCCATCCTTGATGATGGAGCAAGAAGGATTGTACATGACTTTGACAGCCGTGGTTTTAGGAACACCTTCCTCTGCCCAAACTAGTGCAGAAATCCCTTAATGCAGTAGAATGGCAGTTGTTCTGCCCAGGGTAATAGGTTGCAGCAAGGCACAGCACAGAGGAACACTGTTATTTTCTGGATAGCGCACACAGATGTTCCTTGGGGGTGTTTGCTGCATCAGTGGGAAAAGGAGCAGGGACATGACCACCAAATTCACGGTGCATTTTGGTCAATTTCACAGTCATAGGATTTTTTTAAAAATTGTACATTTCATGATTTCAGCTATTTAAATCTGAAATGTCACAGTGTTGTAATTGTAAGAGTCCTGACCCAAAAGGGAGTTGAGGATTGGGTCGCAAAGTTATTGTAAGCTGGGGGGGGCGGGGGCGGTACTGCTACCCTTACTTCTGTGCTGCTGCTGGCGGCGGCGCTGTCTTCAGAGTTGGGCAGCTGGAGATTGGTGGCTACTGGCCAAAAGTCTAGCTGTGAAGGCAGAGCAGCTGCCAGCAGCAGTGCAGAAGTAAGGATGGCGTGGTATGGTATTGCTACCCTTACTTCTGTGATGCTGCCTGCAGAGCTGGGCCCTCAATCAGCAGCCACCACTCTCCGGCCACCCAGCTCTAAAGGCAGCGCAGAAGGGTGGCAATACCGCGACCGCCCTGCAGCTCCCTTTTGGGTGAGGACCCCCAGTTTGAGAAATGCTTGTCTCCTCTGTGAAATCTGTATAGTGTAGGGTAAAAGCACACAAAAGATCAGATTCCACGGCGGGGGAGACCAGATTTCGTGGTCCATGATGCGCTTTTCATGGCTGTGAATTTGGTAGTGCTCCACACATGCTTAGTGGGGTTTATGACTATGTGATCTGTTGGCTAAAAACCCCTGGGTAGTGGAAGAGCTTGGGCAGGACTTACTAGTACAGTCCATGGACTATATTGGTAGCTCTGCCCCCGCACCGAGTGTTTTTTTTAATTAGTGAATTTGCACAACTGGAGGTCTGTTGGCCACTTCACTTCCCTTGGTTCCACTAGTTGAGGGGTAGTGTTAAGTTACGTCCAAGATTTCATACAAGTCCTGCTGGCTAAAGCTGCTTAGTGGATCAATGTGCTCCCTGGTTGGTGCCACCTACTTTTTGTACCATATTGGGTCTTTGACACTGGAATTGTGGGCACCTTCCTTCACTGGAGCCCCTATTCTAAGCAGACCACTCAGTACTGAGGGACCTGTAGTGCTGGTTTATGCCAACCAGCATAATTTGTCCACTCATTGAGTATCATGGCTCTGTTGTCACCCAGGAGAGGGGTTGCTTTGCTGACATGAAACATGGAATCAGGAAGACTCTGGGTGTTACGGATGCTCTTTGATGGTGTCTTCTGTCTCAGGGCCACATGTCAACTCAGACTAAGATGTGTATCTATCAAACAGCAGTGGCTTCTGTCCTTTTGTATTGCTCTGAAACAGAGGCCTCCACAAAGACATAGTGCTGGATGCTTTCATTGTGAAACAGCAATGATATATTGAAGGCAAATGGTGATGTCATCAGGTTACAAATGAGGATGTCAGGCGCTGGAACAACTAGCCTCCAATGTCTTCCCAAGTGACAATGTCAGCTCAGGTGGCTTTGCCATCTGCACCATATGCTGGAGTCCATAATATTCCACCAGTTTGTGTTGGATCCAACAAAAGATGGATGGAGAAGACCTTGCAGAAAGCCACATGCACACTAGAGGGGTGTCATGGCTTCTGGCCTTCTCCCCTTTAGCCTTAATATAGAGCTTTGTTTCAAAGAACAGGTCTATAAAAATGATCATTTTCAAAAAGGAATAACTAGGATAAAGATCTGTCTAGCACACATCTGTCACCATGGTATCTAGGTGAACTGTGGGAATGGATGCCATAATATATTACTTGACTTTTTAGTAGACATATGGTCAATCACTGCTGTTTTAAGGAGGAATCCCTCCCACAGTCACTTCAGTTGCCTTTTACAAATCTCTCCATGATTAAATGTGCATAGATGTTGTGTAGTAAATTGCTTGTCAGCCAAGTAGGATTAGTGTGGTGCTAAGAAGAAATGTAACTAGATTTGTAGATGCCACAGAGCATCTTGCGCACTGAAGAAGCAGTGATGGGGGAAGGGTGTATACTGGAGCTTCTCAAGGTTAAGCACCTTCTCTTTCAGTGATTACAGAGCAGTGGTCGTGCTGGTAGCTTTGCTGCCAGCCTTTTACACAGTAGAGCCACACAAGCTATTAGATGAGAAAGAAGCTTAAAAACAGCGAACAAAACTACCTTTTTGTATTTTCCTTGTATTTTGCTTTAGGAATACATTGCATACCATGTCCCAGCTCTGCTGTTAAGTCAAAGGCCAGACACTGGGAGGTGGGTAAAACTGTCTACCAGTTTAAGCACTTCATCTACTAAACTGGCTGCGAAATTGAAATTGTCAGTCTGATATGATGATTAATGTTACATAGGATATCTTGCTATGTGCTGCAGCAAGGGCATAAATACAGCATTGCTGAGTCTTCCTTAGAAAGGAATTTCTTCTCCCCAAATAAGAGAAAAATAATTTTACATGTGAGGATATGCAACAAAAATACACAGAATGATCGTTTTGTAAAGCAGAAGATCATCTTTCATAGCAAACACACACAACTTTGTAAAATTTAACTATTGCAAAAAAAGAGAGAGATAACATTGTGTATCTGTTACTTCCATTTCTCATCTGTCTCTCTCAACTCATCACTGTAGCATTTGAGCAGCTGTCTAGTATCGTTTCACCAGAAGAGTTACACATGGCTCAGAATGTAGATTGGGAGCTGTAACAAACCAAATGTAAACTGCTCTGAGACATAGGACATCACAGATTTCATTCTTTTACAGAGTTTAAGGCCAAAAGGGACTATTATGGTTATCTAGTTCAACCTCCTTCCTAACATAGAACTTAAAATGTCAACTAGTAATTCCTGCATCTAGCCCAGCAGACACCAGGCAGTGATGAGAGCATCACCCCCAGCAGCAGTGAAAACAGGAGGCAGCTCCCCCTGCATTCTGCAACCATATGTATGATTGAACTGAGGGAGCTTCTTCAAGAAACAATGCTCCTGACAGCAGACAGGCTCCTCTTAAAGCAAGCAGTCAAAGGACAGCAACATTCCTACAAAATCCATTATATTCAAAATCCTGGACCACTGCATGAAACAAGAATTCTTCCAGACAGCAGCCTGGAGGAAGGGTTAAGGGTGGTGTGTAAGGAGATTTGTTGGACCAGGGAAGGTGTGTGGGGAGGAGGATGATGATGATGGTCATCTCAATTTTTGAGGATTTGTCAATCATCATAGTTTGTATTAATGGGTCTTTACATAACACCACAGCCCAGTTTGGGAAGAACATCCCTTCACTGAACTGGCCACAGAGCCATTTGCCTAGTTGTATTGATTGCTTAGTTGTTTCCATGCAGGGCCGGCTCCAGGCACCAGCAGAGCAAGCTGGTGCTTTGGGCGGCATATTCTATGGGGCGGCATTCTGCCCTAACCTAGGGCAGCACGACTGGTTTTTTGTTTGTTTTTGTTTTTTTTGGTTTGCTGCTCCGGCCACCCTGTAGGGGGCGGCATTGCGGAGGAGGGGAGTGCCCTGCAGCAAACTGGGCAGGGCAGCCCCTGTTTTTCCCTCTCCGCCGACTGGAGCGGAGCAGAGCCCTCCCAGCAGGCGGCACAGTGGTCAGGACCGCGGGACAAATGCCCCGCTGAAACCCTGGCCGCCTCCTGCTCTCTCTCTCTCCCCACTCCCTCCCCTTCCTCCCCACTAGACTGGGTGCACATTCCGCTGCACATCTGCAGCACAGGGTGTCCCCCTGCACCCTGGCTCCGGCTGCCCGGCAGGGTTTTTTTTGTTGTTGTTTTTTCTCCTGCTTTGCTGCTCCAGCTGCGCTGGTTGTTTTTTTTTTCCCCCCTCCTGATTTGCCACTCCGGCCATGCCCCAGGTTTTTTGTTTTGTTTTGTTTTCTTTCCCTGCTTTGGCACTCCAGCCGTGCTGCAGGTTCCCCTCTACACCTGCTTTGCTGCTCCGGCCGCGCCACAGGTTTTTCTTTTTGTTTTGTTTCCCTGCTTTGGCACTCTGGCTGCGCTGTAGGTCCCTCCCCCCTTGCTTCTCTGGCCACGCTGCTGGTTTTTTTGTTTTGTTGATTTTTTTCCCCTCCTGGTTTGCCACTGCGGCCGCGCCACAAGTTTTTTTGTTTTGTTTTCTTTGCCACTCCCCGCGCTGCAGGTGTCCCTCCTGCTTTGCCACTCCACCCCCCCTTCTTCTTTTTTTTTTTTTTTGCTTGAGGCGGCAAAAAAAGCCAGAGCCGGCCCTGTTTCCATGCCTGGCACTGTGCTTCCAGCTGCTCCAAGTGATTCTTCTCCAAGTCATGGACACTCAGCCTTACGGTGCCATGCAGTACCATCAGTCGCCAGTTGCTCAAAGAAATGTATGTTTGCCCAGATTTTGTTTGAGTGCCTTTGAAACATTACATGTGCCCTCCTCGCTTATGATTGCGGGGTTTTAATTCAGAATGTAAGACTTGTGTTAGAACCATAGCATTGTAGGGCTGAAAGGGACCGTAAAGGTCGACAGGTCTCAGGCATTCAAATTACATGGCCAGTCCATCTCAACTGGCGCAGATCATATTAGTCTCGATGCTGACCAAATCAGCTTTCACCAGGATTTCAGTATTGGAAACCTGGTCCTGCCATTTGATGCCCAGCAATCGCTGTAGGTATCACAGATGGAAACGATCTAGCTTTTTAATGTGTTGTTAATAGGTCCATGTTTCATACCTATAGAGCAATGTCATGAGGACAACAGCATTATAGACTTTGGTGTTTTGTCTACACAGATTCCATGTTGCTTCCAGATTCAATGAGAGAGGTGACCATATATGCACTGGCTTTCTTAATTCACGCATCCACTTTGCGGTCAATTGTCACTTAATTGTTCAACGTGCTGCTAAGATAAGTAAATTATTTGACAGCTTGGAGCATGATACATTCCAGGCTTATTGAGGGATCTTGGTAAGGTTGTTGAAGAACTGGCTGATACAGAACTTTAGTTTTCATTTGACAGATGGTGAGGCCAAAGTTAGTAAGTTGATAAGCACAGCTGTTTGTGAGATCTTTTAGTGCCGGTTCAGAGTGCACCATCAGGGCACAATTATCCAGCATGTTCCTGGATCAGCATTTCTATCCCCTTGGTGTTTGTGTATAGATGAGCAAGATCGAAGAGCTTACAAGCGCAGAGGTGTGTAAAGACGCCATTTGAAGCACCACAAAGGGCTTCTTTCAGCATCACAGCAAAGAATAGACCAAAAAGGCTAGGAGCAAGGACACATCCCTGCTTTACCGCTTTTATGATTGGAAATGGATCTATTATAATTGCCAAATTATGTTAATACATTTGTCTGGACATCCAAATTTAGCCAGCAGTTTCCAAAGGACAGTGCAGTGGGCTGCATACAATGCCTTGTTTAGACTGAGAACCACAATGTACAAAGGTTGGTGATGTTTCCTACATTTTTCCTGTAATTATTGAATTATGAAAATCATGTCAGGAGTGCTCCACCGAGCACAACAGCAGCATTGTGACTCAGAACTTTTTTGATGATTTGGGTCAGGAGTTGGTTCAAGAGGATCCGTACAAGAATCTTGCAGACCACAGAAAGTGAAGAGATACTGAGATAGTTATCACAGTTGCTCTTCGAGTTTTTTATAAATGGTGACAATGCTGGAATTTTTCAGTTGTTGCGTTATCATTTCCTGAAGCCAGATATGTGAGGAAAAATTCAAAGAACTTGTGAATGAGATTTCCTCCATGTTGGAAAACATAGGTTGGGAAGGGATTGGGACCAGTGGATTTATTATTTTTCATTTACTTAAACAGCCTTTAATGCCTCGGCTCATATGGTGGATTGGCAAATTGTGTTGGGAGGCGGAAAGTGAGGACAGAAGGAAGTGGAAAAGGCAGGGAAAATGGTAGCATGTGCACATATGCAGGGGAATGTGGAGGTCAGGAGCTGAGGGAAACTGGCCACACTCTGGCTGCTTTACTCTCCCTTGCTGAGAAACAAAGGTATCATGAGTTATGAAAGCAGCGAAGAGTCCTGTGGCACCTTATAGACTAACAGACGTGTTGGAGCATGAGCTTCTGTGGGTGAATACCCACTTCGTCGGATGCATGTAGTTATGAAGAACTTCTCTGAGCTGGACTTCCATCACCTCAGGTACTGATCTACTGAGACTAAAGAATTAATGTTTGTATAATTAGTTCACAGTTGCCAAGTTTACACAACTGCAATGGTATGTTTAAATTTTGTTTGTTTATTTACAAGTTTTAAGTATTGTTAGTAAGAACACATGACCAAGTTAATGGATATTTGTTTTTTTAGATACAGATTATTCTTCTTAGTCCAGTTACAAGGAAAATAAATATGCTGCTTAACATGTTGGTATTCACAAGAGCCTGCATATAGCAAGTGGATGCCTTTGTCACTTTCTCTCACCCATTCCAGCCAGTAGGCAGCTAATCTCAATTCCCCTTCCCTCCTAGGAGATTTGTTACGTAGCACTGATCATTTTACAGGTAATTTTCAGTGATTGCATTCAAACAGCAATTCATGGATAGTTGGTTTTTTAAAATCACTTTATTCCTAGAAGAACAAAGGGGCAATCTTACAAAAAGTATAACAGGAAGAAAATCCTACAGTAATTTTACTGGGATGGTTTAAAAGTGATAGCATCAAGGTTAGTTACTGAGCCCTGGATTGTGAACTGGGCACCATAATCCGTTTTGTATTTCAGTCCCTGTGTGGACATAGTGATGTGCTGATGCAGTGGAGAATTTCTAACTGTGCTACCAGTTTTGGTTTTCTAACGCTGGTGGCACCTCATGCATTCACTTCCAGGCAGTGGGTGGAGGAGAGATCCACCCAAAAGGAGGGAGCTCACACTGCTGCTTCTTCAGCCCCAGGAGCCTCTGTTTTATGGGAAAGGGAATTTAGAACAGAACCTTGCCTGAAATAAAACCCCTATGGGACAGATTCTGCCTGACACTTACTGGCTTCAAGGCAGTTTCTAAGCAGATGTAGCAGGAGAAGCACATTTTGGCTTGGCTAGTATTAAGAGTATGGGAAGCTCAGTGTTAAATTAGTGGATAGAGAAGGCACTGACTATTGGACAGGCAGGGATGAGCTACTCCCTTCCCTAGAGGATGTTAGAAAAGGGAATCAGATGTTTGACTGGCTTTGGCAAAGGTCCCAAACAGGGTGGTGAAGAGAATTGCCAAATTAATCATTAATGATGGTAAAGTGCACTGAGCTCGAAGAGCGTTCTTTTAAGTGCTAAGCATTGTCATTAAATATATATGCTGTTTCATCTGAATCCACACTCACCTTTTACAGATGCGGGGGATGGGAAGAGCCGACGATGGCACCATGGTAGGACTGATACCCCTGCCACTGGTGGTGCTGAGATCCACAGCCCAGGGCCCTAGTCTCACAGATTTCAGCTGTCTGTGGTACACCTCTACCTCGATAGAACTCGACCCGATATAATGCGGTAAAGCAGCAGGGAGTCTCAGGCCCTTTTAAGTGCCGCCCGAGCCCCGCTGCTTTGCCGTGTTATAACCGAATTTCTGTGAAGCCCTGCGCCCTTTAAATCCCCACCTGAGCCCCGCAGCCAGAGCTCCAGTGGTATCCCCACAGCAGCTGGAGCACCAGGCCCTTTAAATCCCCACCGGGAAAGCTGGTCCAGTCTGGGACGGCGTACTGGACCAAACCCAACATAACGCGGCCTCACCTATAAGGCAGTGAGATTTTTTGGCGCCTGAGGATCGTGTTATATCTGGATAGAGGTGTAGTTGCCAGCCATACTTCCAGCAGCCCTAACCCCAGCAGAGCAGGAGACTGTAGCTCAGAAACATTCCAGGAGCCAAGCATCTCCTGAAGTGAATCCCTGTCTTTGTTGCTTTTGTTCTGACAAAGGCAAGGAGCTGGGCCTTAATATATTGTCTGCAAAGACGCGGAGTTACCGTTGCTGTGGAAACAGTAATTTTTAAAAGTATCAGCTATTCAGTTTCTTTCTGTTTTTCTCCAAGAAGCTGAGTTATTGTTTCTTCTGGAAAAAAAACACAACACTCCTCATAATGTGGAATCTGACAAAAGAATTTGTTGGGCTATAAAGGGCTATATTGCCACCAGTGGAGTAACACACTGCAGTAGTTGAAATGATGATGTTGGGAGAATGCGAGGATTTTGCCACAGTCGCAAGAGGAGGAAGTCAAAATATCTGTGTGGGATTAAGAACAAATCCTCACAAAGGAGCCATGCAGGCAGGCTTAAAGAATGCACAGTGTGCATAGGGAAGACTGAAGGAGCAGAATATAAATGTGGATCTCTGCAGTTACTGGGTGCATTATATGTGTTGGTATGATTAAGACTGGAGAAATTGTTCACCACTCATTTCAGTTGAAAGCCAAATGAGAGTTCTTTTAAAGTTTTATTTAATTATTTACTTGTGATTCTCCCCTGTAGAGCAGAGAGGGAAGTTTGAGTTGCTCTTGTATTTCTAAGCATAACATGAATCTACATGACTCATGTTATTTCTGGCACTAGGTTGGTTGGGTTAGTTTGATCCAGCTTCTCAGATACTTACCGTTGCACTGAAAATACTCAGTTATTTGAGGTGAAGTAAAAAAGTAAAAGTGAGATGTTGATGCTTAGGATGCTTCTATCAGTTGGGAGATGGCAGGACTAAAGTGCTATTTATAATTTTGGTATTTTGTTTCCATTGCCTAGAACTGGAGTAGGATGGTTTAGTAGTTTGATCTTCACCTAGGCTCTCTGGAATCGGTGGTTTATATTCCAGCAGGGTTGACTCAGCCCTTCTCTGTTCCAAGGCAGATTGTGGGAGGGGAAGATTGATTCCAAAGAAGAGTTTTGTGAAGGAAAGAGGAGGTCCAACTTCTCTAGCAGCAGCTTGGCGCATATTGATGTGGTGGTAGCCCTCTCTTCCACATGGGAGAGGGTGAGGTTGGGGAGGGGACTGGATCTGGATCAAGCCTTTAACTCAAAAGTTAGACACAGCCAAGTTTTAAAAATTTCTGCCATTGACCTATGGTACTGACATCATAAATCAAGAAGGTGGAAGCTGGTAAGAGCGAAGCTGAGGAGAGAGCCAGGGCAAGATGGTAGCTGAGGGGAAATAAGACTGGCTAAGGGTTAAAAAGAAAAGCTAGTACATCACATAGTATTGGCTTAATCTGATCCCTCTGTGGCTCTTTTCATAAGTAAAGAGGTTTGCCCTTAGCCCAAACCACCCCTGTCCTTATACGACCCTTTTAGAGACCATAATTTCAATTCTGCTATCTCTAAAGCTCAGTGGGATCCTTTGGGATGAAGAATACTATATCTATCTATCTATCTATATGCAGCATTATTATTATTTATTAATTTTATAATTGTTTTATTATGCAGGACATTGATATAGAAATAGCTATTCTTTTTTGAGTCCTCATTTGTGCATTCTTCCTTCACACTGAGAATGAAATATATCCTCACCAAGAAGTTCAGATAGTTATTTTCTGTGTAATGGGAAACAAGCCAAATAACCTTTCCCATTCTGTTATATTTGACAGATGACTGTTAATGGGTAGCTACTGCTTACTAAGCTGTTATGGTTTCCGGTGATATAAATCTGAGGGATTTATGAAGACTGGTTAATCTAATTTTATCTTTTATTTTCCTAACATTCCATTTTACTTGCCTCTTATTTACTGTGTATTTTGTAATTGAGGCAGAGCTGTCTAATGACTAGAGCATGGAAATGTATTTCAGGAGATATAGTTCCTGCTACTTACTTAGTTTAGTGTATATCTTTGGAAAGTCTCTGAATGTGTTAGTCTGTTTCTCCATTTGTAAAAGGGAGATAATATTTACCCACGTGTGCAAAGTGATTTTTAAACCTTCAGATGAGCAAGTCAAAGAAAGCATGAAAAATTGATATTTGGAAGAATAGTTACACCCTCCTCTTTTACAGTGCCTGAAACAGTATGTGGAACTTTTAATCAAAGAAGGTCTAGAAACAGCAATTAGTTGCCCTGATGCTTCCTGCCCAAAACGAGGTCATCTACAAGAAAATGAGGTATGTTTTTACTGCACGTTGGTTCTTTCAGAATATTCAGACGTGTCTTGCTCAGGGCATATTACAGCTGTTGTTTATTGCCAGCATATGATTTAATCATTTATAAAGGTTGAATGCTGGGTCTCCATTCATTTGAAAGGCCTTAGATTATTGCTGTTCTAATTTGTAATTTCTCTTTTTTTATTTTAACAGATTGAGTGTATGGTTGCATCGGAAATCATGCAAAGGTACAAGAAGCTACAGTTTGAAAGAGGTACAGTATGAAACATCAGTCTTTACTCCAGACCAATGGCTGGCTTCCAAATCTATGGGAATAGTGTTACCCCCACATTGATCCATGTCACAGAGATCATACTGTGGTCCTGTGTATGTTGGAGCCTTATATGATTTGTGAGCAGAAGAAAGCTCAAATTGTTTCTTCCTTTATCTGCTAGTGCATGCATGTTACCATGTACCATGTGATGGAAACTGAGCTGCAGACAGAAAACTGCTGCATATTGTATTAGTATGTTACTGAAAGGGGAATTCTCTGGGCATCATGTGCTTGTATGCTTTATATAGCACTGATGGTAGGATGGCAGTACCTGGGACTGTATAGAAATGTAGGGGTCCTCTATGGAGCCAATCTAAGTTTGGGTGCTGGAATCCTGCAAGAAAATTAGTGTTTGCAGTATTATAGCTGTGTTGAGTCCAGGGGAGCAGAGAAACAGGGTGGGAGAGGTAATCTCTCTTTTTGGACCAAATTCTGTTGGTGGAAGAGAGAAGCTTTCAAGCTACACAGAGCTTTCTTCAGGTCTTGGGTAACTATTGGTGAGGCATAGTGACAGGTGTATCTTGTTGATTCTGCTCTGACTATGAGGGGTTTGTGTGGCACTCTAGGAGGCAAAGGGAACTTGAGTCTGGGTGGAATAGCTTGAGAACTGCTAACACTAGGGGAGAGAACTTAGACTGGGGTTTATGTTTGGTTATGGTTCTTTTAGCGACAGATCCAAAATCCACTGAATTCAATGAGATTCTTTCCATTGACTTCACTGGGCTTTGGATCAGGCCCTGAGTTACCAGTAAACCAGCCTCCAGGAAAACGAGATACTGTTCTTTTGCATTATTTTTATTTATTTTATTAATTTGTCATCTTTATTATGGTAGTGCCTACCAATCAACTTTAAATGAGGCCCCTTTGGGCTGGGCGTTGTACAAACACTTCTATTGTGAGAATTTCACATGTCGACCAATCTGAAATAAGATCTGTTAATTGCATAATTTTGTTCAATAAAATTGAAAATATCCCCTCCCCTTCTCAGAGACGGTTTTAATCCATAAATTAAAAATGAACACTAACTTTGACTAACAAAGTTATTACAGACAATAAAAGGGAAGGGATGCAGATCGGGTAAGTAAAGAAAACGTCAGAGATCATCTGACCAATCTGAATTAATTCAAATGAGCAGAGCCTGATGCTATTCACCTCAAGAGTGCTGACAGAATTAGCTGAAGAAATCTCAGAGCCCCGGCAATAGTAATTGCAAACTCATGGATGACAGGAAAGGTCCCAGAAGCCTGGAGAAGGGCTGACGTAGTGCCCATCTTTAAAAAGGAGGCACCGGGGACCTATAGACCAGTCAGCCTGACCTTGATACCTGGGAAGCTATTAGAACAATGTATAGAACATTCAGTCTGCAAATACCTTATGGATGGAGGGGTAATCACTAGCAGCCAGCATGGATTTATAACAACAAATCATGCCAAACCAACTTGATATCCTTCTTTTACAAGATCTCTCGTTTGGTGGATGGGGGCATGCGATGGACATAATGTACCTGGACTTTAGCAAGGGTTTTGACATGGTCCTACGTGACTTTCTGATAAGTAAGCTGGAGAAATGCGGGCTCTGTAGAACTGCCATTAAGTGGTTACATAATTGGTTAAACAACTGCAAACAAATAGTAACTGTTAATGGAATTATGTCAGATTGAAAGAGATCTCAATTGGTTTCACAAGGATCTGTTGCAGGGCTACTTTTATTTCACATCTTTATTAATTACCTGTAGATGGGTATAGAGAGCATACTGATCAAATCTACAGATGACACAAAGGGGTTGCAAACACTTTGAAGGGTAGAGCTAAAATTCAAAGGGATCTTGAGAAACTGGAGGACTAGGCTATAAATGAAAATCAACAAAGACAAAGGTAAGGTGCTACACTTAGAGAATAAAAACCAAATGCACAAATATAGAATGGGAAATAACTAGCTTGGCAGCAGTACTGCTGACAAGGATCTGGGAGTTATGGTGGATCACCGCCTCAACATGAGTCGTCAGTGTGATGCTATGGCAAAAAAAGCAAATGCAATTTTTGGTTGCGTTAACAGAGGCATAGCATGTAAGTCGTGGGAGGTGATAGCACCATTCCACCCAGCACGGGTTAGGCCTCAACTGGAGTACTGTGTCCAGTTTGGGTCACCACTATATAGAAAGGATGTGGAGAAACTGGAAAGGATCCAGAGGCAAACAACAGAGGAGATCAAAGGGATGGAATGCAAGTCATATAAGCAAAGTCTGAATGAACTTGGGGGTATGTTTAGTTTGGAAAAGAAGAGATGAAGTGGAGATGTGATAGTGGTCTTCAAATACTTGAAAGGCTGCTATAAAAAAGATTGGAGAAAAAATTGATTTATTTTGAGGCAATGGATTTAAACTACAGCATAGCAGATTTAGATTAAATCTCGGGAAAAACTCCTTAACTGTAAGAACAGTAGGACAATGGAACAGACTGTCTTGGGAGGTTGTGGAAGCTCCTTCTCTGGAGGTTTTCACAACACTGGATAGCCATCTGTCTTGGATGATTTAGGCACAACAAATCCTGCATCTTGGCCGGGGTTAGACTACATGACTTTTGTGTTCCCTGTGGTTCTGTGATTCTGTGAGCAATGTAAAAGCAATTAGTTCAGGCAATCTCCAGAAGTGCAGTGTTAGGGAGGTAGGCCCGCATTTGCAAAAGTGGTCTCTAATTTTAAATATCTCTGATACTGGACACATCTGCAAATCAGGCCATAAGTGACTGGCCAGACAAAACTGGAGGCCTCTTTGGAAAACAGCTGGTCTGATGAGCAATCTGAGCATGTGAGCATTCTTAAGCCGTATATAATTAAAGGACATTCCTGTAGCTGTCATTGACTCTGGTTATTTTATACTTTTTTTTTTTTTTTTTTTGCAGAAGTGCTTTTGGATCCATGTCGGACTTGGTGTCCATCTTCTGCCTGCCAGGCAGTTTGCCAAGTACAAGAATCAGGGCCTCAAAATCCCCAGCTGGTCCAGTGCAAAGCTTGTGACATAGAGTTCTGCTCATCTTGTAAATCCAATTGGCATCCAGGACAAGGCTGTCAAGAGAATATGCCAATCACCTTACTCCCAGGAGAAACAAGGTACAGTACTGCAACTTGCCCAGTGACAGCAGCACAGGTCTACTTGATGTGTAACAGAGGAATATAACCTCGTCTCCAATCAAGAGTCCATTTTCTGCTGTTTGTTTTTTAAGCGATTGTCCTCAGCAGCCATTCCAATTCTTTTCTTTTAAGACACTGTGCTTGACACAGAGATGGATGGTGATGGCTCCCTTGGTGGCTTGGCTGCCCCACCGCCACCATCAGGGAGCAGGTGGAGCCAGTTAAAGCAGCACAGAGGGACGACCCAGGCTTCTGGCACCATCTGCAGCTCTGCTTGCCCTTCCATCTGTTCTGTTGATGCCAAAGACACATTCAGCCACCTCAGGTCCCCCTGCCCCCCACTGCTGCTGCTGTTCCAGGGGCTTGAGGGTTGGTTGATTCTGGTTTGCTATTTTAGGAGGCCTCTGTCAGTTGCACCATGACTGCTGCTCTTCCGGGAGCGAGGGAGTGATTCTTGAGCCCTGTTGAAGGCAGCATTAGAAGACCAGTTAGCAATTTCCACCGGTAGAGAATGCAGCTGCCCACTTGAATATGTATGTACATAACACCTGTGCTCAGGCTTCATCCCTGGCTCCCTGTTCACTTCCTGTAGCTGTTCAAGATGTTGGTCATGATCGTTAAAGCCATGAATGGTCTGGAGCTTGGCTATTCTCAAGACTGCCTCTCCCCCTCTATCTTGTAGTGACAGCTGACTGGCTAGGTTGCTCTTGTTCTCAGTTCCTGGGTAAAGCCCTACAGAGCCTGCCGTGGGACTCTCAGCACCCCTAGATTTGGTACGTGCTCTCACTCAAGCTCAGCCAAAGCGCAAGTGTGGTGAGCTTCATGGCACGATACAGGACTTGTATGTTGTGCTCAACATTTTTCTTGATTTGTGTTTCTTTTCTGTAGGTTTAGAACATTTGGCAGTTGTCCTTACAACTTGCTGGCGACCATTGTCCCAGCAGCAATTTGTGCCAGCACGGGCTGGGAATGACAAATGTAATTTGTGTGTTCAGAACATTTTCCCATGGCATGGTTGTCACGGGGGTGTGTCTCCTCTGATCTATCAGTCAGGAAGTAATAACCAATCTGGAGTCAGGACTTTGTCCATTCCCCTCCCCACCTCTCATCATCCTACAGGCTGAGAAACTACCTGTTGTTCTCCTGCCTCCCATTGGAGTAGCTGCTGTCAACCCTTTGTCTGAGGCTCCGTCCTTTTTTCCAGACCTTACAGAGTCCTAAAGCCTTCACTGAGCAGGAGGAGCTTGAAGATTCTTCCAGGAAATCAGGGAAGAAAAAATGCTCCTTTGATGCCCTCTCACTCCTGCTCTTTGACATGGACCCATTCCATGTGGCGTGAACCCCCACTTTTGTGTGATAGTACTGCAGGCAGGAGTGAGATCGAGAAGCAGCACTGTGAACCAGGTGTTTGCACTGTGATTCAGCAACTCCTTGCCAGCACTGGAGAGAGGGAATATCACAGATAAGGCAATTTCCTGCAGTATCTCTGGGGAGATCTTACTGTATGAAGTTTATGTATCGTCATGGGCCAGGAATTGCATGTAATTCCCTGCGGGAGAGTGACCACATCTCCTCTAGGAACCAAGAACAGTAGGGGGTATGAGGCAAGTTCACTCAGGTTGTAACACCTCCAGAGGGGGGCCAGCCCTTGCAGAGGCTCATATCTGATGGTTCAGACTGGATTATCCAGAGATCAGGAGACAAAGAAAGGGATAAATACCCTGAGTTTAAACTGACTCAGGACCTTCTTTCTGATCCAGCAAATGGACAGGATCTGCTGTTGAAAGGGGGTGGGGTCAATCCTTCCTGGGAGGGTTTGGAAGGACTTTGGCCCACTGAGGCCCCACAAAACTGAGGGGTGACCCCGGTAACCTTTTAGCATACAGGAACTCGTATTGTTTTTATATATTTTCTCTCTGATGCTTTCACTTTAAGATTAAATGTGCTTGTTTATAAAGAGCTGTGTGGTAACTTACAACTGGGGGCAGTTCCTCTCTTGTCCTTCGGAGAGAAAGCAGATGCTGGCCTGCTTAGGCAGTCTGACTTGCTGGGGCAATCACAGAGTAGGCAGGGAACTGTGCAGCCCGGAGAAACCCTGGTTATGATGGAGTCTACCCAAGAGAGTTACAGCTGAGGAACTGAGAGCTTTCAAGTAGGTGCTCTCAGTGGATCACAGAGGGAAACTGCAGATGTGGTTGCCCTGAACTGTGACAGAGAACTCAAGGCTTGGAGGAACAGGGTATCCAGGAAAACCCAGTGGACTTTGGCTTGGAGAGGAGAGTCCTAGGAGAGGATCCTCATGGAAGCAAGACACACCCAGTCTCTCCCTTTGCCTTCTCATCCAGGGAATCCCTAGGCCCGTGGGCCATGGCCTGAGTCAGCTGGGCATTGTCAGCTTCCCTGTTCTCCACACTGAGATCCTTTCTCCTTCTCCCATAAGAAACAAAAGAGGAGGAGAAAGGCAGACGGACTAGGCATGTAAAAACCTGACTCCAGATTGGTTCCCACATGCTCAGCTGAGAGCATTGTACGTACACACTTATGTCACAGATCATAGAAAACAGTTGGTAGATGAGAGATGTGTTTTGTCTGGTAAGTGCATAGCTGTTTGATAGGCACTATAAAAATTAATTGTTGTACTAGAGCTGCTTTCTGGGTACTTAACAACAAAACAAAAAAAGCGGATAACAAAACTAAAATGCAAACCCAGATTTTATTCAGTTAGGACTTTATTTTTGCTTCAGACACACACGGGTGCACACCTTATAAACTTTTGCGAATGTCTTCCCACAGTTCTATGTATAAAATGGAAGATGATGATGCTCCCATCAAACGCTGTCCAAAGTGCAAAGTTTATATTGAGCGAGATGAGGGTTGTGCCCAAATGATGTGTAAAAACTGCAAACATGCCTTTTGCTGGTACTGTCTGGAATCTCTTGATGTGAGTATACACTGCGTGCTCCGGTGCACATTGTAAGCTTACAAGTTTGTTATGCTGACTTGAGACTGTCCTATGGATATCCTCACTAGCTGCTCTTTCACATTCTGAGTTTCTTCTGAACCTTCTGTAACACTACTGTTAGCAGCTATTTCTTTGCTAAAGTGCATAGGCAAGGGCAGAGCTGGACCTTAGCTGGTTACTTGATGGTACTTGCCCCACCTGAAGAGCTGTTGTGCTGTTCACCCTCTCCATAAATGAGATGGAAAGAAGTTAGTGTAATTTGAAATTTGATGAAAATTATTCTTCCTTTGCTACCTCCATGTTGCAGCTACATAGTTTGTTTCTCACTTTGTGCTGAATACTGTACCATGTACACACACATCAGACAGCTCCTTCCTGAAGAATTTATATTCTAAAGAGTGTTTTCAGAATGAATATATTTGTATTTCATTTAGCTCCGCATGATAGTGTAAGGTAGCCCTAAATACAGGATCCCATGTAGAGCGTCAGTATTCATTTTAGTGCTGAACTTCGGTAGTGAGAGTTGTTTCTTGATGTTGATTTGTTTTGGTTATTAGATCTCTTCTTCAGGACAACGTAGGAGAAAAAGCCAATGAACTGATGTATGAAGAACAAACAAGCCAATATCTTATTGTGCCCAAGCACTGGAGTATATACAATATGCTACATCTATTTCCACATATTAGCCAAGGAAATGTTTTATTGCAAAGTCTAGTTAACAATGGCAGAGGAAATGTTTCATGTCCCAAAAATGTTCCTGAACTACTCCAAATCCTGCAATTGTTATGTTTGAGTGCCTTACGGTTAAGTTTTAAATCCTGGGTACTCCCATGCTTAGTTAAAATTAGAGGTCCCCTGTGCCTGCGTTGGTTGCTGTACTGAAGTGTGACCAATCCAGATCTGGAAGCAGATGCATCGTTCTCTGTAGAACTGGGTAGATATCTGCCTTGGTTTGCTTTCCCAGCTGCAAAAGAAGTGCCACATTTGAGAGGCTCGGGATCCAAGAAGTAGCTTTCCTCTTCCCATGTTCTAGACCTAGCATGGCCAGTATTTTCAAATTCTGTTGCCTGAACTCCTATTTAGGCATTTAAATAAGCAGGTTTATTTTCAGAAGTGCCGAGCACCAACTACTCTATTGACTCCAAGTGTGGGTGCACAGCACTATGGAAACTAGTCTGCTTATTACGGTGCTAGACTGTATGCAATCAGGTTTGAAAATGTTTTTATCCATATAATATCGCTTTTCCTTTCAATTCATTCCCTGGTTAGAAGATAGGACCTTTTATTTCCTGAGAAAAAGGATTCTTAGTTGCACTTGAGACCCAGTGGCTTTGCTAGACAGGGAAATCCATATGACCTGACATCAAATAGGGGAAGGAAGGGGGAGTACAATATTAACTTGATGTGTATGGAAATCTAAAAGACACAAAAATAGAGAGATTAGTTCTTCATTTGTTTATTGCTGTTGTCGTCTTGCTGAAGGGTTCCCACAGTGCTTTACTCTGATCTGCATTGGACTTCTCCAGGCACAGCACACTCATTCTCTTTATTACCAACACGTGCTTTGTTTGTATTATGTTCCATCTTATGAAATCACTTCCATAGTAACCCAGTGGGGAGCAACTCTGGTAAGGGCTGTTCAGCGCTGACGCCTGCAAGAATACAAATCCAATTTCAGTTGGTTTTCCACTCTGAAACTTTTCTCTTCATATTCAGTGCTTTGCAGGGATCTTCAAACTTGCTCCCCTCCGTTATATTTTGTTGTTGTTTTGCTGCCGCTATCTGCTCCATCTTGAAGGAAAAGAGACTCTCTATTAATTGCTAATGTTTCTGTTTAATGTTTCATAGGATGATTTCCTCCTTATACATTATGACAAAGGACCTTGTCGAAACAAGTTAGGTCACTCCAGGGCATCTGTTATCTGGCACAGAACACAAGTAGGTGCAGAGCTTTTTAAAACTTCATAAATGTTCACAGTAAAATGGGTTCTTTTTCTCTCTCTCTCTCTCTTTCTGTTGTATCTACAAGAGATCAAATGAAGCATGTGAGTCAAAGTGTCTTAACCATTCAGCAGTTGAGGGAAGGGCATTGTGGTATAAGGATAGACATTAACCAGGGAATAACACAGTCAGACTCCATCCTGGATTTTGACTCCTAACTGTCGTGACTGGTCGAATTTATTATTATAAAGTTGTTCCTGGTTTGCTGAGTCTGCATGGACACTAGGTTGATTCCCTCCTCTGGTGTCAGTCAAGCAGTAAAGAGCAAAGGATTTTTGTACCCTGCCCCACTTCTTCACCTGCTTCAGATTTCAGTCTCTCCCTGTTTCACAGTGAAGCAGGCAACAGGCATATCTCGCTGAGGTGCCCTCTGTTTTTTTGTGTCAGTTTCAAGAAATGTGGAGGATGCAGTATGTGACTTGGGGGCCTGGCAAGCCCTGCAGGGGAAAAGTGGAGACAGTTCCTTGACTTAAGAAGCCATTTCACGGTTGTCATGCTGGTACTAGGTGTGAGCAGTGGGGCTAGAACTTGGAACCTCTGTGTTTCTAGCCCTGTGGTAATCTACTAGGCAGCTCATCTGTTGTCAGCGCACTATCCTCTCTCTTCTCAGGGGAATGCTTCAGTGAAAGGTAGCTTTTTTATTTTTATAAATAGAGTAGAAAACATTTGAGACAGAATTGCATTAAAAGGATTTGTAAAATTGCCCCACATTTGCTGAAGTTTAGTGAACTCTAAAACAGGCGGATTTTGAATGAAAAGAACTCTTGTTACAAATATTTGCCCATGTCTATTTCTTCCATCATTGTAATGATTGCTACACTGCACTAGGGTGTAATTGGTTACATGACTGATGTTGCTGGCATTGCTAATTAGAAAAACCGAGGTTTCAAGAAATGTGGCACGAGCACCTGTTAATTGGATGACATACAAGAGCTGTTATGCTCAATCCTAAATTTGAGACTTTTGAGATTTTTGATATTTTGATATTCTGAGAATTCCCATTGAAGCCAGGTTAGTGAGCACTATGGTTGCTAGTGTTTGCAGGATGGGGACCCTTACGTTAAGCATTGTTTGAGTATTACCCAAGAGGAGCATAACATAACATCAGAGTGAAAGGCATGATGCTGTAATGCAAAGTGGTGTACTTCCAGTGCAAAAATCACTTCTAGACATTACATGTGCTAGGAAATAGCCTGTTGTTCAATAGCAGCTTAGTCCACCCAGTGGAACATGTATCACTGATTCTCACCAGACAACCTATTGACCTGATCTTAAAAATCCTGGGTAAATTCACTGACTGGCATATCTGAGCTGAAAGGAAAATGTAAACTGGCCTCCTGTTCAATTGTAAAGAGCGCTGTTTGCCAGTCTACTATATTGTTAAATTTCTGCTTGGCTCTGCTCAGCTAATGGTGCCCCATAGTGCACACAGAAAAGATTGCACATGGTGACTAATTGGGTATGTGCTATTGCCAAAGATCAGTATGGGCCACAGCTGCAGCTCAGTAGCATTTAAAGGAAGCTCAGGGAAGAATCTAGGCTTTGCTTTCACCCTTCAGTGTCAGCAGGTGCCCCAAAGATATTAAGTGCAGACACATCAGATTAGCTGCCTGTCTGACACAGGGATGTGTGGTGATAGGTACTTATCACATCACATTTTAAAGTAATTGTCTTTTGGCAAAAAATAAAAATATTAGGACAAAGAAATTTGAGATTGGTGTCTCTGGAGAGCCGCAGCTAAGCTTTTTATTTTAAAATAAGAATCCTTGTTACTATTACATAATACAGCAGTGTGCACCTCACTTCTCAAACTTAATTTTGTTCAACAGCGCCACCTGCTGAACTCAGTATTGATTTTCAGCCCTGGAATAAAAAATAGCTGGATAAAGGAAATTGCAAAAAGAAATCCAGTGTTCAGGATGAAAAATAGTCCCTGGTAGAGGAGGTATTAGTAAGCCTGTTAATTTAGGTTTAGAGTATAGTTTCTACACTATGGCAAATGAAATATCTGCCAATTAATCAGAATGTTTAGTATCTGACAAGAGCTGGGAGAAGAATTCCTAATGAATAACGTGATGGTAGTGTTATAGTTTGTATTACCGTAGTGCCTAGGGAGCCCTAGCATTCAAATCGCAATTGTTCATGAGCAGATGATGATTTTTCACAGGTATTCATTGTTCACAATTATTCTGTGAATAATTTTTGGTGGGTTTGTTGAATGACTTGCAGGCAGGTTGTTGCAAGCAGACCTTCCAAAATCTACTCTCTCATTTGCTTAGGGCATGTAGGAAGCTTTCTCAGGCAATTAGCATCAATTTAAGAAAAACCTATAACTTTACAAATGTGAAATGAGTGGAAACCAGTGCAGAGTTGCCTCACGTAATTGTGCGGTGTTTCTGCTGCTCAGAGAAGAGCCCAGCAACCCAACTACAAGTGTTGGATTGGGGTTTGGTGGGTCAGAAAACAACCCAGCCCAACCCTCTCAGGCTCACGTTGGGTCGGGTAACCTCTGATTATCTTCTCCTGCCCGTGGGGTTGGTGCAGCAGCAGCAGCATGCCTGACTCCTGCTGGCAACCGCCAACTTGTTGCAGTGTGTGTGCTGTGGGTTGAGTGCGCCAGTGAGATGCAGTGCCTCTTGCTCCACAGAGCTCCCAGTGCATCAGGGAGCAGCGGCTGGCAGAAATGGTGCTCACAGCGGCCACACTGACCCCACTGCCCGGAGGCAGTAGCATCAGTGACAAATTTGAGGGGGTGAGGGGAGTGTTGGGGTTGGATTGTAAAACAACTGAACTTTCTCAGGCTCAGGTTGGATAGATTGCCCGAGCAGCCCTCTAGCTCCTAAACTGTCGATTTCCACTACTGTTGTTGGGATGGTTGTGGGCAGCAGTGAAACTGATGAGAAATAGGTCAGTTTCATTCTGTGCTGCAGCAGGCACTAGAGCTGTTCATTGAGAAGCGCTCAAAAAAAAGGAGGCTGTGGGAGGAATAGAACCACTCACAACCTTGTAGCAGCCAGGAAGCTGAAGGAGAAATAGACTATGGTGAGATCACCCTACCATTCTATTAGCCGTCAGGAAGCTCGGGTTGGAGGAGAGAGTAGAAAGGAGGAGAGAAAATACTCCTCCCTTTCAGCAATCAGAGGGGAGAGATGGGGGATCAAGTGTATTATGTACCTGCTAGCCAGAAGCTGATGCAAAGTTTGGTGCCTCAGAGCAAAGTCCCAGAGACTGCTCCTTGGTAGGAAAACCAACACCTTCTTCCCCTTTTTCTATCAGCTGTGTGGGTGATTGTATTGGGTTTTTTCAGTGACAGAGGAAAGATAAAGGAACTCAAACTCTAGATTTGTTGGCACAGGTAGTGCTTAGCAACCTCAGCTGTATAAAGATTTAAATCTTTCAAGGGAACTTTAAATGTGTGGTTACTGCTTGCAAACAGCATGTGACTACATTAAAATGTCAGTCAACATTTCATATAAATACTTGTTTACTGATAGGTACTATAGAAATATCTAAGATGGCTTCACACTGAATTTTAAATTGTTTAAGACCAAATAGTTGCTCTCTGAAAGGAAAACATTGTCCCTTCTTGAATATCTGTAAGAATCTGTCAGTGGAACTTCCCCAGTATAAACATGTTTGCCCTTAGTAGCAGAATTCCTCAAACACCTCAGATGCTAAAGGCTTAAAATTCCCATTTTATTGAGCAAGAAAGAAAGGTAGAACTATCCACTTGAACTGAATAAGAGTGGGTAGGTGCAGGAGACATAGAAAAGCCATCCTTGTCTTTTTGTTCAGTGCAAATTAACATCTGTTTAATCTAGGGTGTGTAAACGTATGCATGCGGGCACTATTGAACTTTGTAGGCAACATGATGTGAATTCAGACTGATACAGGGGAAAAGGACCATTGCAGTCTAGTAACTATTTTCCCAAAATTAGAGCCTGCTACCATTCTCCCATTCTGAAAATTAGTAATCACCTGTTAACTGTAGTTATGTACGTTTTATTAAACACAAAAATCTTCTGTGATGTACAACTATAGTGAAATCCTGGCTCTATTGAAATCAGTGGGAGTCTTGCCATTGACTTCAGTGGGGCCAAGATTTCTCCCCTAGTGCACTGACTTTGTGTTGGAGCAGAATTTGAACTCTGTGCCAATTGCAGTACTGACGCATGTCATTTTTCCATTGTTTTTTCAGGTGGTGGGAATCTTTGCGGGATTTGGTCTACTGCTGTTAGTGGCTTCACCTTTCCTTTTACTTGCTACCCCATTTGTCCTTTGCTGCAAGTGCAAATGTAATAAAGGAGATGATGATCCTCTACCTACCTAGATCGTGAGAAGATGGGACTCATCACACACATATTTTTTCCCCCTCTTGCACTTACATTGTTGTAGCCTTACTTCCCCCATCTTGCTTTTCTGTGACAGTGCCATAATTCCAGGAACTGTTGTTAGTACAGTTACATAGACCAAGTACTAATAGGTAAAATAGTGGAAGGCAAGTCAGGTGTTTAGAGGATGTTGTGGAACAAGATAAGTGTCTGAAATTAAGAGATGAAGATACTCTAGATAAAACTAATGGTTTCATGTTGCCCACAGAGGCTATAACGGTGGACTAGGAACTGTGCTATGGTGCATCAGCAAAACAACCTAAAAACAAATCAAATCTAATTTTTTCACATATACATTTGCATCAAAATGAGGTGTCTTATTGATATTCCTATGAGTCACCTATCATTTAAATGTGGCTTTAATATATCTGTTTATTACAACTGTGTTTTTATTAATATTGCAATGGCAAAAACCTCTTTAGTACTTGTTTTTGCAAGTATAATGGAAATAAATAAGGTGCATATTGGCCATCATATGCCTTTCTTGAATTTTGGAGAGGTACAGCTGGAATTGCTGCCTTCCAGGAATTTTAAGAAGTTTTACATGCTATTCAATCAAAAACTACATTTTAAAAAATAAATATATGAAAGCTGCAAGATTGAGTGGTGTCACAAACCTGCTACTTAATCAAGATTCTTTTAAAAACGTATAGTTGGTGTTGATTACCACTGGATCACAAGTCTTTTTCTGTGTGGTTAATTTTTGCTGTTAAGGAGTCTGGTACACTTACAGAGCTACATAACTTCTAATCCAGGTATCTCAATCTTTTATTTATATATTAAAAAATCCTGATTAAACCAAATGTATAAATATCTGTGCTATTGAATATTTGAAAGTTCAAGATAGCTCGCTTCTGTCTTAAACGCAGATATTGGGGGAAAAAATTACAGGACTTATTCTGCTTATCACCAGATTCTCAGCTCAACAATGATTTCTGTCTTTACAATATATGAAAAGTACTAGACATCCTTATAATTAGTAATTAAACCACCTGGGGTGTTCGTGAAAGGTCTGTCTACCATTTACAATATATACTCCATTTCCCAGAGTTCATATCATATGTGCTGTTAATAATCATACTGTGAGAAAACAAAACAAATTTCTCTTCAAGGATTAGTTTGTTTTGTTCCAACATTACCTTATGTGGCATCATTTTTCTTCTCTTTTTTTTAATTTACAATGTTGTAAGTTTTCCAGGGTAGTAAAATGTCCAAATTAACATATTGTTAATATACAGAAATTACTCTTCTGCAGTATTTTGTAGAAAACTGTAAGAGACCCCTTTGTAAATGCAGGCTTCAAAAACAGCAAAAGAATTTGACAAAAATTTAATATAATGGCCCTGATCATGGAATGTGGTACACATGGGCAGATCTGTGTCCACACAGAGCCCACTATTCTGCAGAGCATGCTAGTGGAAGTTAAACTGTGTTTGAGAACCTAAAGATATAATGGAGTAGGAAATGATGCAGTGATTGTATATGTGGAAGTCAGTGGGGCTCACCACCTAAGACATGGCAGGATCAAGGCCGCAAAACATAACAGCAGTCTGACAGCGCAAAAAAATTGTTTGTTCTGTTTGTTTTATGTTTAGTTTTAGTTCGCATATCTATTATTTGAACAGAAATGTTGCAGGGAAAAATTTTTGAAAGCCCATTCACTTTCAGTGAGATGTAGACTCCTAAGGGCATATGTCACTTTTGAAAATGGGAAATAGATTCCCCTAAATCACCTAGGTACTTTTGAAGATTTTCTCCTCTGTCCAACCTCCATATTCTTGATTTTAAAAAATATTAGTATTTCAAACTGGCTAAATGAGAAATGCTTGCAGGAGATCGAGAAATTGTTTTGTCTTAAGATGTTTGCCATCTTAAAAAGGTTGATCTGATTACAAGCAATGTTAGTTGTAAATTACGTCATTAGCTTTGTATTACAGTGTGTAATTCAGAATTTAATGGCGAAATCCTGATATTGAGGGTTTTGTTTGTTTTTTTTTGCTTAGTTATTCAGAAATAACATGGGAGGGCTGGATGGCTCACAAGAGTTTATCAATGGGACAGGCATACTTTAACTAGTCACCACTGGTCAGCCCTGGTTTCACTGGCTAATGAGGTTTCAGTTTCAGTCCAGCTCCTCCTACAGGATGTGTGTCCTTATTGCAAAAGACTGACCGAATTAGAAAAGCACCCTGATTCAGGATAGTACTAAACTCACATTGTCTTGAATCATCGTTTTGAGGTATATGATTAATAGGTATGTACCGCTGGATGAATAACTAGTTTCTCCAAATCTGAGGCATGGTATCAAGGTAGTGTGGGAAGGCTTGAATTCTGGCCCTTATTCTTCAATCCTGATGTGCACCGAACAGATCCAGTTGCAGCATCAGAGAACTTTTTCAGTGGGCAAAACAGACCCAAGGTTTCCTGGACTAGCAGTTCTGCACTCCACTTGTGTGAGCACTTAGCAACACACCATTTTCCTTTAAATCACAAATGGTTCTAATTGGCAGTTCCAGCCAAGAAACTGGTTTTAGGGGGCCTATCAATATAGTATCTGAGGTATTGTGGCATAAAGATTAACCTGTACTTTCTTTTTTAGAAGTAGTCTTTTCAGATCAGAGGTGAAGCAGGGCAGTGTTGAGATTCTGTGATGCCCTTGGTAGAGAACTTCACTCCTCACAGTTGTCACTGACAGCTTTGCAGAGTACTAAATTTACTTCAAAATTAAAGAAGAAAATCCCACAGTGCATTATAGGTGCAAACATTTTTAAAAGGTTAGATTTCAGTTGATGATCACCATTAACACAGACACAAATGCCTGGGTTTATCTGATCATATCCAACATATAGGACTGTGTCTGATCTCAGCATGCTTGGGTTCACGATAGTAGATTTCCAAGCTGTCAGCTGATACAGCTTCTTGACATTTGGATAATAATGTGTGTATGTTCACAAAAAAAATGCTGTAATCACTTTCAGGCATGCTGAATATCATAATCTTACATCTTATTTTTAAATTTTACCACTACAGTTTTGTTTCCTTAGAGTGGATGTCTTCAGTAATCACTGATTTACAAGCTCTGTTGATGCTGTGGCATTTACTACCCTGAATGTATTGTTTTAAACTCTGACATTACTGCCCCATAATAGTGGGTTTAAATATGCTCATGCCTTTGTTGCATTTCTAAGGAAAATATTTATAACAGATTTCAGACAATCTGTTATAAACCTTCATCAGAAAATAGAAACCATGCAGTTAATCCCAATTGTTTCATATCTATTCTACTGTTTACTTCATTTGCATTGCCTTAAATGCTGTTTTTAATGACATTTAACAGAGCACATGGTTTGCATGTGCTATTGGGAAGGATGAGTTTCTAGTGGTTAGAGGAAAAGACAGAGTGGAGCCAGGGTAGTTGTTTTTTTCCCTCCAGCTCTATTGCTGACTTGGGGCTCAGACCTGTTCTGACTGAAAAGAGTAGCAAAGTGCTCCTTTTGACTTCAGTAGGTGCAGGATTGGGCCCTCACAGTGTTCTTGGACAAGTCACTTATCCTTCCTTAGTCTCGGATTGTTCCACCTACTTTACAGATGGATAACGCTCACCTACCTCACAGGGTTGTTGTGGGGCTTTATTATTTTTAAAGCTTTTTGAGATTCTCTGACAGAGGACATTATATAAGTACTTAGCAGTGTTATTTTATGTTAATATTTCAGTTGTTTCTAACTACCTTCAGCATGGATCCTCATATTGTATCATGCAAAATTATATTTTTTTTCTTTCAGTCATCATCTATCCTAGAATATTTATCTTAAAATCATGGTGGATCACAAAGAAGAACTGAATGGCCCAGTTCTTAGCATAGAATTTATGACCTGACCTGCAGAAAATATTTAAAATTAAGATTCCTAAAATATTCTGTCTGATGAAGAAGGACGAGGGGAACGATATTCCTAGATCAGATGAGGCTATTACACTTTGTGATTTTAAAATTTTGTGTGTAGGAAATCAAAAATGGGGTTGTGTGTATTTTCTAGGTTCTCCCTTTCCTATTAAGGATATACATATATTTAATAAAAAGTATTCTTCATCCTGATAATGTACAGTATGCATAAAGCTTCACGCCAGTTTGCTTTTTGAAACCAAACTCCGTATGTTTCCTGTATATCTATATATTCTAAAGTCTTACAAAAATGGACAGAACATGGAAGTTGTCACACAGTGACAGAAAAGATATCAAGAAAAGCCTGCATCAGTGCTTCTTTGCTAAGTAAAGCATGCTGTTTTGTTTAAAGCCCTGTGATCTTCATAATTGCTTTGATTTATGTCTCTCTTTTACAGAATTCCAGGAACATTAGGTACAGGAATGTGCTACATAACTGAACTTTTCTTGCTTATTTTACCGTGGATGTATTTTAATTTTGTATAGAGATACGCATGAAGGAGTCATGCATATGTATAAATGATGATGCATTTGACCAGTGTAAAAATAAGTTCTGTTTATGGTATTTGAAATGTAAGTACTTTTTGTGCCACTAACACTGTGATGTATAAAAGAGCTGTTGAATGCCTTTTAATGTTGTGTTTTGTACTTTGAATCATACTGAAAGTTTAATTTGTAATTTCAATAGATATTTTAAAAGAATGCGTCTCCTGTGATTCTTCAGAGTTGTGGCTTGTAATTATTAATACACAATTAATACAATTAAAGAAAAATTAAATATTGTTACAATAGTTATTTATATCATCTGCTCCTTCCATCAGAACAAAGAAAAGAGAAAGCACTCACTATGGGTCCGGTCCAATCCAGTGATCGTTTCAGTCAGTTGGAGTAGGTTTTAAATGGGTTAATTTGGTGCTCCAAGCATTAGTTTGGAATACCTATTATCCAGAGCACCACAGGTTCAGGTCACAGCAAGGTCAGCTCTGCCCGTCACCTTCCCACGGTGGGTAGTTTGAGTTCCTGTCTATCCAGTCCCTGTGGTGTTTCACACAGTAACAAAAAATTGCCATACTGGGTCAGACTAATGGTACATGTAACCCAATATCCTGACAGTGGCTGGTGCTAGATGCTTCAGAGGGAGTGAACAGAACAGGGCAATTTATCAAGTGCTGCATCTCCTGTCATCCAGTCCCAGCCTCTAGCAGTCAGAGGTTTAGGTACACCCAAAGCATGGGGTTGTGTCCCTGACCATCTTGGCTAATAGCCATTGATGTCCTCCATGAACTTATCTAATTCTTTTATGAGCCCAGTTACACTTTTGGCCTTCAAAACATCCTCAGGCATTGAGTTCCATAAGTTGACTGTGTATTATGTGAAGTACTTTCTTACATTTGTTTTAAATCTGCCTATTCATATCATTCCGTGACCCCTGCATCATGTGTTATGTGAAGGGATACATAACACATCCTTATTCACTTTGTTCACACCATGCATGATTTCATAGACCACTATCATATCCCCCTTTAGTCATCTTTCCTCCAAGCTAAACAGTCAGTCTTTTAAATTTCTCCTAATATGGGAACTGTTCCAGACCCCTCATCATTTTTGTTGCGCTTTTTCCGTCCTTTTTACAATTCTGATAAATCTTTGTTGAGATGGGATGACCAGAACTGCTGGCAGTATCCAACGTGTGGGCATACAATGGATTTACATAGTAGAAAATATCATAATGCTGTCTTTTTATCTCTCTCTCCTAATAGTTCCTAACATTTTGTTAGCTTTTTTGACTGCTGCTGCACATTGGGCAGATGTTTTCAGAGAACAATTCACAATGACTCAAATATCTTTGAGTGGTAACTGCTAATTTAGACCTCATCATTTGTATGTATAGTTAGGATTATGGTTTCCAATGTGCATTATTTGCATTTATTAATATTTTCATTTGCCGTTTTCTTGCCTAGTCACAGTTTTGTGAGATTCCTTTGTAACTTTGCAGTCAGTTTTGGACTTAACAGAATCTTGAGTATTTTTGTATCATCTGCAAACTTTACCACCTCACCGTTTACCCATTTTTCAGATCATATTATGAATATGTTGAACAATGTTGATCTCAGTACAGATCCTTGGGGAGCTCTGCTGTTTTATCTCTCTCCACTGGGAAAACTCTTTATTCCTACCCTTTCCTACCTTTTAATCTGTTACTGATCCATGAGAGGACCTTCCATCTTATCCCATGACTCCTTTCCTTGAGGGACCTTGTGAAAGGTTTTCTGAAAGTCCAAGTACACTACAGCCACTGGATCACCCTTACTGGCACCCTCAAATAATTCTAATCTCTTAGATTGGTGAGGCATGATTTCCCTTTACAAAAGCTGAGTTGACTCTTTCTCAACATATCATGTTCATCTATGTGTCTGATGGTTCTGTTCTTTACTGTAGTTTCAACCAATTTGCCTGGTACTGAAGTTAGGCTTATTGGCCTGTAATTGCCAAAATTGCCTATGGAGCCTTTAAAAAAAAAAAATCAGCATCACATTTATCAGATGACTTGAGGATAGCTATAAAGACTTATTTAAGCAACAGGTTATATACCACAGTAAATAGTTTCAATTAACTGTTTAATTTATTAATTTGTTCCAAAACCACCTCTGCTGAGACCTCAACCTGGGACAATTCCTCAATACATCACCTAAAAGGAATGGCTCAGGGAATCCCCTTCACATCCTCTGCAGTGAAGACCAATGCAAAGAATTCATGTCACTTCTCCACAATGGCCTTGTCTTCCTTGAAAGGTCCTTTGGCACCTCAATCATCCAGTGGCCCCACTGACTGTCTGGCAGGATTCCCGCTTCTCATGTTTTTTTAAAAAATGCTGTTAGTTTTTCTGCTTTTGTTAGTCGCTTTCCAAATTCTTTTTTGGTCTGATTAATTATACTTTTACACTTGACTTGCCTCAGTAGGATTTGACTAATTTTTAAAGGATGTCCTTTTGTCTCTAACCACCTCTTTTACTCTGTTGTTTAGCTATGGTGGTGCTTTTTTGGCTCCCTGGTGTGTGTGTGTTTTTGGCTTGGTTTGGTTGTGGGTTTTTTTTTTTGTATTTTATATTTTGTGGTATACGTATAGTTTGAACCTCTATTGTGGCGTTTTTTGAAAGTTTCCATGCAGCTCTTGTGACTGTTCCTTTTAATTTCCATTTAACTAGCTTCCTCATTTTTGTGTAGTTCCCCTTTTTGAAGTTAAATGCTACTATGGTGGGTTTCTTTAGTATTTTCACCCCTACAAAGATGTTGCATTTAATTATGGTCACTATTACTGAGCTATATTCACCTATTAGACAGATCCAGTGTGCCACTTAGAACTAAATCAAGAATGGGCTCTCCCCTGGTGGGTTCCAGGACTAGCTGCTCCAAGAAGCATTTATTAATGGTGTCTAAAAACTTTATCTCAGTATCTCATCCTGAGATGATATGTTACCAGTCTATATGGGGATAGTTGAAATCCCCATTATTATTGGGTTTTCTGTTTTTGTAGCCTCTCATCTTTCTGTGCATTTCTCAGTCACCATCACACCATCCTGGTCAGATGGTCAGTAGTATATGCCTACTGCTTTACTCTTATTAGTCAAAAGCATGGAATTTCTATCCACAGAGACACTGTGGTATTGTTTGATTCATTTAAGATTTGTACTATATTTGACTCTATGCTTTCTTTCACTTATAGTGCCACTCCCCTACCAGCACAGTGTACTCTGACACTGTCATTCATATATAAAAAAACAATGTCCTAGTATTACCGGGTCCCAGTGATTATGATTGTTCCACTAAGTTTCTGTGATACCTATTATATCAATATCCTCATTTAATACCAGGCATTTCTAGTTCACCCATCTTAATATTTAGACTTCTAGCATTTGTATACAAACACACACAAAATTTGTCAGGCCCCAAAAGAGACCTATAAACTTCAAAAAAGAAGGCACATGGCAAGCAAGCACACAACAACAAACAGACCACAAACTCACCCCAAGGATCACATAGTTGCTTCTCCTTCATCTGAAGAATTCCCTTGCTCAACTCCCCTGTTTGCTGATCCTATTTGCTAGCTCAACAGCCAGTTAGATGAGACCTTTTAAAACCCAAGTCCTGTCTTCTGCTTTGTCTGAATACCAGCGGTTATATATACCTCTTTATAAGAGCAGATATTTACTCCAGTGTCCCTGACCAAAATTTCCCTGCATTAAATACGTTAAATTTTGCCTATGTTGCTAGTCAGAAGTTGGGGGAAATACAATTCTCCTCTCTTGCACCTCATAGGGTCTTTCTCACTGGACAAACGTTGTCTCCCATGTCCGTGAAAGCTACAATGCCTGAACTTGTTAAAGAATTATATGTGCAATTACAGCAGTGTGCAGGGGAACAGGATGATTGTGTGTGCCAGTGGCCACTTATGCATCTAATGGGCCACTTGCACAGGAAATGGCCACTTGCACAGGAAGGTACCTGATTTTATTGCATACAAAACAGGGACACAACTTATGTACATTTTAAAAGTCAACTCCACAGGATGACTGCCCACTTATTATTCCTTTCATCCTTCCTTTGTAGCTGAATGTGGCAACTGTTCACACACAATCGGTTTAGATGTTTCAGTCAAGCATTTGGGTAAATGGTTCTGTAAATACCACAGGGCTTCCTGAAATTATTATTCAGATTGTATTTCTAACACTTGCCCAGTGCGGGAACAATCCTTATTCTCTGGTAATTCCACCTTCTGTTCCAGCAGAATATGGTTCATAATCAGGATTTGTTTTGGTAAGTAATTCCCTTTAGGGAAGAGGTTAAGTTTTCAGAGAAGTATGCAGCTTGCAATCAGATGTGCAGTCCAATTGTTCAGTCTCATGGGCATTTCCACAGCCACTATGCAGATTTCAACATATTCTGTTTTTAGAAGGATTTCCTGAGCTGTGCCTCTAACTGTGTGATCATCCTCCTGTATGGCATCTCAGCAGTCAAGGAATTCACTGCATCCCAGAGAGAGCATGTGAGGTATTTTAGCACAAACCTCAGGCAATATGTCCAGTCTGTCACATTTGAGATTCATCTTAAAATGGCAGCCAGAGACTTATTTATACACAACAGATACAGAGGTAGTGCAGGCTTTCCCAACACTAATCCAGAACCACAAGAGAGTGGTTCCATCCTCCAAGCCCATTCTGTCCTTGACCTTTCTTCTGAGACTGAAGGATGCCAATCACACTAGCATAGTTTTTACAGCAATTTGGATGAGACCAACTCATTTTACTTAGGCCATGAAACAGCTGATTGAAACTTTTGGTCACTCCTGACCTAGGCTTGATTTAAAATAGTAACTTTGAGAAGTGAGGTTGTATTTTGAAACCAGTTCCTTTAGCCGTACAGAGGCCACTTTGGGGAGGACCTTAAAACCAGGATTCTTATTTGGCTCTAGAACAAAGAGTACATCCTGAAAGATGCCACTTTTGTAGCACTCAAATGTTTTTGAAGAATTTACTTAAAACAAATCACAGCCAGGTTATTCTGCTACTGTATGTTGTTTCCTGAGTAGTTCCATCACTGTGTCTGTGTGATATTTATATAATGAGTACATATGCCACATAGTCTTTAGATAAAGCAAATCAAACAAACTCGCTTCATTGTTAGCTGCTATTTGTTTCCTATTTGAATAGAAACTCTTTTTAATCGTCTCTTCTAGAAAATAGCTCAGAGGGAGTATTTCAGGCATTTATTTGCTGCTCACACAAGAGGAACAATGTAAAACTTCTTCTGCTAATTAGTTTCTTTTCTGGTGTCCCCAAATGTGATCTGTTTTTCAAAACCAAAATAAAATTCATACTTAAATCAATGCAGAAGTACGAAAATGGGAAAATATTTCAGGGGAGAGGAGATCCCCAGCATACACTGTCTGGCTACACAGGCTTTGTGCTGGTTTCCAGGATCTGAGTGAATATATCTAGGTATAACCAATATTTTTAGGGTATGTCTACACTACAATGGCACAGCTACAGTGCTGCAGCTGTGCCACTGTAGTGTCGACACTTCCTACACTGATGGAAGGGATTTTCTGTTGGTGTAGGTAATCCACCTCTCCAAGAGGCAGTTGCTAGGTCAATGGAATAATTCTTCTCTCAGTCTAACTGGGTCTATTTTGGGGGTTAGGTTGACCTTTTACAACGCCCAGTGTGAGAAATTTCTCACAGCCATGAGAGATGTAGTTGGATCAACCTAAGTATAGGTGTAGAACAGACCCCAGTTTTTCATTTTCATGCACAACAAATTTTCTCACACTTGCATACACACACACCCCATCTCTCATATACACACAATATCTCTCACTCACATAAATGATGAGTGTGTGTGTGTGTGTATCTTCTAGCCTGCATAGCACACTTAGGTTAGCTGGAAAAGAGAGCCCTCTTTCCCAACTATAATTCTTTAGCACAACTAATTCAGTTTTTTCTAGTGCAATGTTAATTGTATGCAACAAATGTACTGAGACAGGTGTTATGACATTTTTTGAAATATTCTATATTATTTGAAAGAGGTACTGATTTCATTCCTTTTGTAACAGATGTTTTGTTACCCTTTTAGTGTTGGTAATTTCATTTTTGTTTACACTCCTTCCAACCGGAAGTTTGGGGAAGTGCAACATGGTCTGAGAAAGAATCTTGTAGAATTGGGTGCTCCGGGATGTCCAAAGCCCACTGAAATCAATTAGTCTTTCTATTGACTTCAGTTAGCTTTGAACTGGGCCTTAGGTGAGCAATAAATGACTACATGTTCCTCTTTGTACTCCTACAGATCTCCTGTAGGAGAGAAATATCTGACATGATTTTATCAAAAATCATTTGCTTCAACTATCAGGACCTATTTTAATGTGGTAGAATAGAACAGACTGACTTCAAAAATGACACATACCTCTACATCGATATAACACTGTCCTCGGGAGCCAAAAAATCTTACTGCGCTATATCGAACTTGCTTTGATCTGTCGGAGCGCGCAGCCCTGCCCCCCGGAGTGCTGCTTTACCGTGTTATATTTGAACTCGTGTTATATCAGGTGGCGTTATAACGGGGTAGAGGTGTATATGAAGGAGAAAGCATAGTCCATTTTGCCTAGAAGATTGCAGGCCTAAATTTCTCTAAGTAGTTGAAATTAAACTGTGTGGAGATCCAGAAATCAAACCTTGCTGCATTTTATTCTTGAAACTGGTTAAAAACAAACAGATTATGTTTTTCTTCCGTCCCTTGAGCTGATGTTTGTGGGTTTTCGTGTATGGGAGAAATGCTTGTGCTGCCTAAAAATCCCAAGGTCCCATTATACTTCACGAATGACTCTGTCATTTTGTGGGATCACCCACAAGAGAAACACACAGCATTTTTGCAGAATTCCAGCTTAAAATTGTCGGGGCAGAAGGCTATAGTTTAGCAATTTTTTTTTAATACTTCACTAATTGTTAGTGTGTTCATTTTTAAGTGCAGTAGAACTGCCTAGCTGTAGGGCCAAGTGAATGATACCTGAATAAGAAAAGAATAGGGTTAGGATTTTCTAATACACATTTAAAAGCCCAAATCTATAACTTGACTTTTGGTTGAAGTTTTCATTTTCATTGGTTCTGTTATGAGCCAGCAGGGTGCACTCTGTGAACACAATATTAAACCAAGTAAAAATAAAAAGTAAAAACCAAGTATGCCTTTGTCAATATTTGATATAAATACAGATGAATAAATCTCACTGAAAGCTCATACTCTTCAAGCAGAGGTTCTAGCCTTAATTTGAATAAGGAGTGGCACAGAATTAATTGCAATGATGTAATAGCTAAAAATAAAGTTAATGATGGACATTGCCAGCTTGTACTGCAGTCACTCTCTCTCTCTTTGTATGTTACAGTGTTCTTTGGTTGTGAAGAATAGATGATCCTTTTCAGAAAGGCACCAACTGTAACAAGAAATCACTACATTCTTTCGGGAAACTGAAGTAGGTATAGAGAGAAGTTTGGTGTCCACGGACAGCAGAAGAAAGATGTAGATAAAAAAGAGGTCTTTTCTACCTGATGGCCTGGTCAAAGGGCACTGAACAAGTGCCAGATCTGAAAAAGCAGTTGGTCCAAAACAGTTTATGCATTGGCAAGTATATTGCAGAACTGACAGATCTCATAACTCACAACAGAGAAATTATTCTCTTGCCTTCTCACCCACCCACCCACCATCCCCAGCTTTGGTAGCTATGGTTCTAAATACAGATGTTCAGCAAAGACAATGCAACTGTTAAAATGATAATTTTCTCTCCATTTAACAGTCACAACGTGAAATTTGGCTGAGAAGTCAAGCTACTGTTGGTACCTGCTGTGAGTCCTTCTGCTTCAATTTTACTAGATCTATTTATACATCTTCCAGTGCTGGTGTCTCTTCTCCCAAAAATAGTCTATCTGAACAAGACAGACAGAGTAATAAACAAAATAAAATGTTAGTTTCTTTCTTTTTCTCATGTCTTGAAGTTGTATATCCAAATCTTGTCAATACCAACATCAAGTTGTAACTTTTCTTAAATGTGCATTAATAATCTTTGGTGCTGCAACGTCCATGTACATGTCACGTGAGGACTGGCAAATGTTCACCATCCCAATAGTGGTGAGAGAGTTTCTGGATCTTATTAAGTGAAACCTGTTTGGGACCCCTGTGAAGAACAAGTTGTGCTTCTCTTTGGCTAAGGACTCCCTTCTTCCTTTGCATGATCTTCTTTGACAGATCTCTCAAGTATTCTTCTTTTCATGGGACACTGCTTTTAGGAATTTTTAGTGGTGCAGTGTGTCTCACCATCTTACCATTGTACTGCTTTCATATATACCATCACCTGCTGCCCAGCTGATGACTTCTCTTCTCATTGCCTGCACAGCCGGCTATACCCAAGTGGTAGAGGATGGCATACAGAGAGAATGTGCCTACTCAAACTCATCTGCAGCTTGTTTGGTGCCAGATGTGACTCTTCCTCTTTCTTCCCCGCTCTCCCCCATCTAAGAGATGTGCTGCAGGACAGATGGACAGCTGCTGTCTCTGGACCAGTAACTTGTAGAAGATGCAGGACTTCTGGGGCTTGCTGAAGTTTTCTACTGCTTGAAGCAATTAAAAGCAGACAGGTAAGTGGAGACTGGACAGAATGGAGAGATAGGGAAAGAGCAATGGAGAGAGAAAATTGGGGGAAAGAAATTATATCCCCTACTGTATCATTGATTTCAAATTTCAGTGATCAGAACTGTCACACTTTTTGGCGGGGTCTTTGCTATATCAGTTTCCAATGTCTCCCTGAGACCGGGAATCTGCAAGGCAGAGAAGGGAGGCCTTGTCAGGAAGTAAGCTGTGCGTGGGTTACAACAGACCGATACCCAAATGGGCAGGGCCACTGGCTATGAAAAGCTGGCCTAGATCAGTGGCTCTCAAACACATTTTTTGCTGTTGCTGCAGAAATTCCCAATAGCTGCAGTTGTGACAGTTAAAATATTATACTAGAGATAGTCTAGTTACTTGGAAGTGCCAAGTAAATAAAATAATAAACCTTTTCAATGTAAAGAGTAATATGTACTATTAATAATACCACAAAAGTTACACAGTTATTACTAAGTACATCAATTTAAAAAAAAAAGTTTGTAACAAAATTTCTCATGTCAAGCTCTGGAGTTCGTCATTGCACTGTATCATTACTAAGGGCTATATCATGAAACGATTGTCTGGTTGAACAGAAAGCACTGAAGGTTTGATGAATTCACCATCTGAAAATGGGTTGCAGTGCTGCCAATGGAATAACTTGCCTTAAGTGTTGCTAGACGTAATTCATCCTTTCAGGAAGCAAAGTCCTTCAGTTTCTTTAGCTGTTGAATTATTTCACTTCTGAGTATATGCAAGAGCTTTCTTATGGAGAAAATTGTCACCATAATATTTCTCTACTTCTGATTCATGAGTTTTATAAGACCCTGCATGTGCCATACAATTTCATCTCACAACGTTCTGTTTTACATATAGTACAAATTGCAAGGGTTTTGGATGAACTGATTCCAACAAAACTCAATACTTTTCTGCCCCCTCGCTATTATATACCCTCTTTTCATTGCATTAGTCATGGCTCCCTAGCAAAAAGTGGTGCCAACAAGCCAGAGTTACTGTTGTTACTCACAGTGGGTTCAATATAAGCTGGTTGCTTTTGTGCTTCCTTTTTAGCAAACAAGTTTTGTATATCCATAGCAGCCAATGAAAAATTTGAAGTTGCTGTTGTGGTGGGGGCTGCCCTCGCTAGTGGTTCCTACCAACTGGAACCTTTGGGCTCGCTTGTGCTTCCCACATAGACAGGTTGCTCCTTGGGCCTGTCCCTGCCCTCATGTTCCAGCTCTGTCTGGCTGTATCCCTGCCGTAGCAGCAGCTGCAGCTCCCTGCTGAGCCCCTACAGTCACTGTAGCACCTGCATTCCCTGGCCAATGCTGCCAGCCTGAGAGATGTTTGGGATTCAGCCCCCCAGCAGCAGCACCATGCAACCTCTCCAGGTTCTGCCTGGCTCCTCCCCCTGCAAGCTGATTAGCCCAGAGCCAGCCAGGTGGCCCGTGATTAGTAACACTCCCCTCCTCTAAAGGAAGGCAAGCTGGGAACTCTGGCCAATCAAAGCCCTGCCACTGCCCCCTTGTCAATCAAGGCAAAAGGGGTGGGGAGAGAGGACTGGTTCCCTCTCACAGCCAGAGGCAGAAGTGATGCTATACTACACAGCCAGGCCCAGCTTGGGCTTGAGCTGATGCTATTGCTGCAGGGAGCAGAGCCAGTGGCCTTGGGCAAGGACATCTGGGACTCCAAAAGTCACGGTAGCTGCACCTGAAGTCCTTGAGGGCTGCGCTTGAGAATCCCTGGCCTAGAGACAGAGACTTCCAGCCTATTAATGACCAAAGTGCATCCTAGGAAAGACAACGGAGAAAGTGGGTGTGTACCAATGCCAATGACACCATCACCTGTGCAAACATCCTGAACCCTTCTCAGTCTGGCTCCAGGCTAGAGAATGGAACTAAAACAGCTCTGGTTGCACTGTGGGTAACCGTTTCATGGGAACAGATAGAGATGGAACAACGATTCTGATACGATGCTATCTACTGGTCACATTGATTGCTCACTCACAGGTGGCTGCTAACCAGCCTACTTGTCCTGGCAGGAGTCAATGGAGTTTGGGAAGATTCCTTCATTCAGTTCTTTCTAATTGCTCCCAAAATGCCTGGAAGATGGTGCTGTGCCTCCTGGCCAATGGCTAGACCTGAAGAGTCTATTAGGGGTCATTCACTACATTAGTCTCTCTGTACATCTATGTACAACCACTGGGGGAGATACTTAGTTGACAGTGGCAGTTATGCAACGATGTGATGAAGACATGCAGGTGCAGGGCCAGCTTTAGGCCAATTCCACCAATTCCCCTTAATTGGGCCCTGCGCCTAAGAGGGCCCCGCGCCCAGTGAGAATCTCTTTCCTGGCTAGTGGTGCCTTTTTAATTTTTACTCACCTGGCGGTGCTCCAGGTCTTCGGTGACACTTCGGTGGGTCCTTCACTTGCTCTGGGTCTTCGGCAGCACTTCAGCGGCAGGTCCTTCAGTGCCACCGAAGACCTGGAGCAAGTGAAGGACCCGCTGCCGAAGTGCCACTGAAGACTCGGAGCACCACCCGGTGAATACAAGCCCCATGTGTGTTTTATGTTATTTTTTTATGTATAGTCATCCCTGCCGGGGCCCCGTCGAAACTGTTCGAATTGGGCCACGCACTTCCTAAAGCCGGCCCTGTGCAGGTGTATTCTTTTTATCCATTGCAGACACTTCCGTCTCAGGAATAAAACTGGGGGGAGGGGAGTGCATGGACCAGAAAGCACTGGTTTCAATTAAAGCCAGGAAAGACTGAAGAACTGGTGGTAATAAAAATACCCAGTTTTTTTCCTCAGTAGATCTCAAAGTGCTTTACAAACAGAGGTAAGTCTCATTCTGCCACCTGTGGCTAGGAAGAAGCTTGTTTCACCCTTTTGGGTGAAGATCTGGCTGTACTAATTTATGCATTTTTCCCCTTTGATTGGACGTACTGCAACATTCTCTACCCCACCTCACACAAGAAACTCACAAAGACGCTATAGCTAGTCCACAAGGATTGGCCTATCTTATAAGTGTAGTGAGCTGAGAACTCTCTGCACCTCTCCCAGCATTCAGTGTAGTTTTAAAACTTGTAAATCACTTTATATCCTGCAGTAAGAATCACCTGGCATCCCTAGTCAATGGAATTGATGTCCCTATAGTCCCAGTTTGACCAGCAGTCATCTCCCGTAATCATTAGGCTGAATCAGATGAGTTGCCACTGATGCCCCAGTTTAACTCTACATTGTTATAGAGCCTTTCATTCCAAAGCACTTTACAAATTGGGTGCAGAGAATCCTATGGAACTGCAGAAGGCTTGGGGATAGAAGGTACAGTCAGCTGATGTGCTGCACATTGCACAGCAGTGTTCAGGGAGGGGAAACAGCACCTTGGGAGCAAACCCCTCTTCTATACAGAAGGTATCACCGTCAGGGCCATCCCTAGAGGGGGTGCAGGGCCTGGGACATAGATGCTGAGTTTCTAATCTGCTGGGGGGGTGTGTGCTCCCCCTGGGCTCTGTCCAGGCCCTGTCCCCACTCCACCCCTGTCCCCAAGGCCTTAACCCCGCCCTGCTTCTGCCCCACCCCACCTCTTCCCACCATGCCTCTTCCCCGCCCAGTTCCCTCCCCTGAGCGCGCTGCATCCTCGCTCCTCCTCCCTGCCCCCAGCACCTCCTGAGCCCATGAAATATCTGATCCGTGGCAGGTGGTAGGCGCTGAAAGGGAGGGGGGGTGCTGATTGGTGGGGCCTGCCGGCAGGCAGGAAGCACTGGGGAGAGTGGGAGGTTCTGGTAGGGGCTGCCAGTGGCCATTGCTTACCTCCTCACTCCCCGGCTGCTTGCCTCTCTGCCCACCTCCTGACCCCATTCATGCTCCCTCCTCACCTGCTTCCTCATGATTTTATCGAAGTGCTGGGCCCCCCAAAGCACAGGGCCTAGTCACCCTGATTTGCCGTACTCATGGAACAGCTCTGATCACTGTCTCTTTAAAGTCCATAAACAGCAGCCAGCACTTGAGGGCCTGAATCTCAATTGCCCCTTTGGCCCCATCATGCTGCTTATAAAAGGGCTGTAAAGCAGGCTGGTCTCCACTGAGTAACACTCCCTTCTTGGTACTCTCCCAGTGATGCAGAGCCATTGCAGCCCCCAGCATAGGGAGTGTACAAGGGCATGTCTGGAGAGCACTGTGTTCTGGCTAGTCTCAGTGACTGCAATAGCCCATGGGGCAGATTTCAGCAGCTTAGTTATCAGAGCAGTTTCTAAACGTGGGAGTGTTTACCAAACCTCACTTCAGGGCAACAGAAACAGCCACAGAAAGATTAAATAAGCAACATTTCCCAATTAATTTGTTTAACCCAGCAAGATTTTTGAACATATTCCCTCACACAGGCTAGCTGCTAAATTGATCATCTTTTGGGAAAATGTAAAAGGTGGGTGTTCTTGTGGTTTATTTTACTAAAATTGAGTTTTCTTGTAATTTTAAACACAACAAAACAAGCTCTTGAGTGAGACACAATGCCTTTCTGATTTCCTTTCATACATGGTGTCATGGCAACAGGAAAAATTCAAAACTAATCATAATCTAGACAAGATGGCCTCTACTTATATTAGATGTTGGTTTTATCCTTGCCTTGTGATTTTATTTGTGCCAAAACAAGATCAATGGAATTCTTTGCTGCTAAGGATTTTGTTTTCCAGTGGGTAAGTCTTGTGGTCACGAATTTGAGCATGCAGCAAGCTGTCAATGGAAATTATGATTTAGAATAAGTAAGATTTTAAAAAAAGACACAAGACAAAACAAGATTAAAAAGGAAAAGGAAGAAAAAGCAGGAAATGATGAAGATAAACTAATCTTGTTAAACTTTACTAAAGGTGAAACCAAAATATATGCTCTTAAGCAGGAAAAGCACAAATGACAGAGATTATTTTTGTATGCATACATAACATTAGAACATGTTTCAGGTTAGAAATATTTGGTACTTCCTTTTGATTAGGTGATACTTCAGCCTCAACAACAAATTGATATTGTGCAATGAAACCTTAAATCAAAACTCAATTTTTTGTACCATAACAAGTGTTTCACTCACTCATTCAATGCTATGCTGCTCTTCTTTGATACTGCTCCACAAAATAACAATTTGCTTTCAGAATTTATTTGTGTTCTCTTCGTCAGTGGCCTTGCTTAGGATTCACATATTACATAGATTGGTAGATGTGGGTTCCTTGCAAAATCCAAGTGTTTGGTTCCCTTTACCAGAGATCCTGTGAGCTTGCCATGACTACCAGATCTCGCAGCTCACTACCAATTTCTTAAGGCCATTTCTGAATGACAAAGCATTATTGCTAATCACAACCCTTCAGAACTCATAACCTGCAAAAATCAAGAATATGTTATAAAAATCATAGCATTTTAAAAAATAAGAATTTTTGGATTCTTTGTTTGCCTAGTTTTCTGTCACTAGGATTCATATTTTTAGGCTTTTCTCCACAACGAGAGCTAGAAACATAATATTTTATGAAATTAAAGTTGAGACTCTCATATAATCACATGACTCCCAGAGCTGGGGGTTTTAAGAAAATCACCAAATGTTACAAGGCTTATATTGCACATGTGCAATCCACAGAACAAGAGTTATTTACTGAAATGTTATGGTGAAAAATTTCTAAATCAAAATAAATCTGAGAATATCATTAGCTGCTCAAAGACAATTCATGAGCTGAAAAGCCACAAATTATTAAACAGATTATTTGCTATAATTTATTTGCGCAGCTCAATATTGGGCCAATGCTATCCCTAAAGTTACTCCATTAAAAGCAATAGTTTGGAATTTATGCGAACCAGAATCAAGCAACAGCATTACTGAGAACAGCCCTAGGAACTATATAGAGAAAGAGATAATTTTAAAAAACCTTCCAAAATAAAGAAAAAAATGCTAGGCTATCATTAGCTGTTCTTCTGTCTTGAGAAGGCTGAAACAGGGAAATAACTATTTTAATGAGATCTCACAGGTGACATATATTTTGTGCATGTCATACAAGATATTGCTAAAGAAAATGAAATAATTTAGAACTAGATTTTGACTTAAGAACCAGCCCTAAGCAGGAGGTGGTAAGTCAGCTGCACTAACCCAGGAGTAGCTCCGGGACGCTCTATGACTCAGACACATTGACTTCCCACTCATTCCATAGAGAGAAAAAGCAAGCAAGTAGCCCCATTTACTCCTATCATAGGTGCCGACTCCGTGGGTGCCCCAGGGCTGGAGCACCCATGGAAAAAAAGTAGTGGATACTCAGCACTCATAGGCTGCCCCCCAATGAGCTCCTCCTCCTCCCCCCTAGCACTTCCAGCTCTCCACAATCAGCTGTTCAGCAATATACAGGAGGCGCTGGGTGGGAAGGGGCCCGGGCAGGGTGTGCTTGGGGGAGGGAGCAGAACAGGGCAGAAAGTGGCAGGATGGGGGGCAGGAAGAGGTGGGGCAGGGGTAACAGGTTGGGGGCAGGGGTGGAGTGGGGGCAGGGCCTGGGTTAGAGCGAGGGTTGGGCACCCCCCAGCAACTCAGAACACCTGAACATGAAGTCTGGGTGCCCCTCTGAGGGTCCTAAGGTGGGTTATTACTTCCTCTTCACTAGCATGGGTATGTAGGCTGAGTCCGAAACCAGCCTTAATGAAGTAAAAATAAAGAGAAGTTTAATATAATTTAATTACTGTTTTTCCCTGTGAGCCCTTCTTAGACCTTCACTGATGTAAGGGATCTCTTTTTCCCCTATGCTTTCCTACCTCCTTATTGCCCCTATATCTATCAGAGGTTTTGCAGTTGGGTGATGTGATATACCCCCTCCTCATAAAAGCTGAGCAAAGACTTTGTAGCTGCATTCCCAATCTCTCTCTCTCTTTCTCTCATCCTTTGAAAAACACAGTCATGACTTTCATTCTTTGCAGGATGGTGCTAAATTTAGTTGCTCTTTTGTTTACTATAATGAGAGAGAGAGGGTTTTTTATTATTCCCACATCACACTTCAGATGTTCAGTGGTTGTGGACTTGAGATTATAGACAACAAAGGATTATTGTGGGCACTGAAAACCATTAAAATATGTGGAATTTCTTTTTCCTGAATGCACACTACTTAAAAAAAAAAAAAAAAGCAATATACATGTTTTAATTACAGTAGAACCTCAGAGTTATGTACACCAGAGTTAGAAACTGACCAGTCAACCACATACCTCATTTGGAAAGGGAAGTACGCAATCAGGCAGCAGCAGAGGCCAAAAATAAAAGGCAAATACAGGACAGTATTGTGTCAAACATAAACTACTACAAAATAAAGGGGAAGTTTAAAAAACAAAATGTGATAAGGTATGGAAACTGGTTCTGTGCTTGTTTCTTTTAAATTAAGATGGTTAAAAGCAGCATTTTTCTTCTGCATAGTAAAGTTTCAAAGCTGTATTTAGTAAATGTTCAGTCATAAACTTTTGAAAGAACAGCCATAATGTTTTGTTCTGAGTTATGAATAACCTCCATTCCTGTGGTGTTTGTCACTCTGAGGTTCTACTGTATAGCTCTTTTAGATCATTTTAATGTGGTGCTTCAGGTTGCCTGGTAGTTTTCTCCTTGCTCATCTGTTTAAAACCAGGATGGTATAAATCTACTTTGGGTTGTGGAGGAGGATTTTTGTTTTTGTTCTGTCCATTTCTTAAAATTATGGAGACCCGTTTCAGGGATTGCATTTGCCAGTACTGTAACAGTCTGTCAGAAGTAGTGTAGATATGTTTCTGGTACGGACAAGCAATGAACACTTTGTGGCCATGTCAATTCTACTTATAATTAAGGCTACAATTTACTCACAGATATTTTTGGTAAAAGTCATGGACAGGTCACGGGCAGTAAACAAAAATTCACAGCTGTGACCTGTCCATGACTTACAGTAAAAACATCTGTGATTATATCTTGGGGGTATGGAGGGACTGCTGGGGTGGAAGACGTCCAGGTGGGGCGCTGTAGTGGGGGGAGAGAGGAGGATGCCCAAAGCCAGCATCATCAGCTGCCGGGGGCTGTGGACTGCGGCTGCTCCAGCCCACTGCCCAGGGATCACTCCAAGGGGCTGTGGACCACAGCTGCTTCAGCCGGCCTCCTGGGGACTGCTGCTGGGGCCATGGCTATTCCAGCTAGCCGCCCAGGGACCGCTGCCAGGGCCAGCCACCTGGTGACTGCTGCCTGGGGCCGGGGAGAATTGCTGCTGCACTGGCTAGCTGCCCATGGACCGCTGCCTGGGGCCAGACCATGGCTGCTCTGGCTGCACTGGGACCGTTGCCGAGGGGCCACCCAAGCAGCGGCTGGTGTGGCTGTCCCCAGGGCCACCTGAGCAGTTGGCCCAGAGCCAGGTGGTTGGGCAGTCCTGGGGTCAGCCACACTGGCCACTCCAGAAGTCATGTAGGTCGTGGAAAGTGACGGAATCCATGATTTCCATGACAGACATGGAGCCCTACTTATAATGACCTCTCATGGAAATTTCATGAAATCCCTGAGACAGCCAATGCAACCTCAGCTTGACTCAAAGGCAGTGTAGAGCGCATGATAGGGTAACAGACTGGGAGTTGGAGATCTTGGTTCTGTTCCAGTTTTGCAGCTGACTCTGTAGGCAAGTCACATAAGCTCTCAATGTCTCCATCTGTAAAATGGAATATGGATACTTATCTTTGTTATAAGCTTTGAGATACATGGATAAAAATGCTATATGAATGCTATGTCTTATAGTTCTTATTGTTCATTTCACCTATGGGAGTTTTCAATGGGGGCAGAGTTTCAGCCATTTGGTACAATAAGCAATCTAAAGGAGCTTTCCATGTGTCTCAGATACATTACAGAAAGGACAGGGTTAAAAAACTAATTTAAAAATTATGTCAGCTAACACTATTTTGCTGCCAATCAACTTATTATCTAATCTATAAAATGATTTTTAATATCATTTAAATACTAGGAACTGATCCATGTGAACTGGAAATATTTGTTTCAGATGTATATTTTAAATGGTCTCCTGATATAGTTAGTCCTGTAGAGAAGACAGAATCTCTGAACTCTTGATGTATTGCCCTATTGGTGTTTTAGAGATGACTCAAAAGTGGAACATGAGCTCGATCTCTTTAACTTACAGGCATGTTCAGATCCAATTGCTTCAGAAGGATCCTCCTTTTTTGAAAATCCTCATGTGGCACTCCCCAAAATGTTGAGATGTATATACTGCAATTCAGAACTAAGCCTTTGGAGAGACTCCTCTATCCATGGAACAGCTTGGTAACTTACAAACTAAGATTCACAAGGTGACTAAAACTAACAGCCGAGCCTTACTTCGGTGGGGCCAAGAAACAATAAAGACTGAATCTAACAATTTTGCAGCCAACTCTGAAGCTGGGGGTAAAAAAAAAAGTGCGTTTGAAAAGATTAGTCAAGACAATAGACTTGAGAGAAAATTCCAGAACTGGATGCTGTGTGTGGGCTAAGCAGCTGTCCAGCACATATTTGGCCATGAATGCTGGAGCACATACCAAAAAAAGATGCAAATACATAACAATCAACACAATATAAGAGGCATGGGGCTCCAGATTAGCTTAGAAGTTAATACATTTTAGCAAAGCAATTTTAGTAGTATCTAGGAGCCACAATTCCCCCTAACATCCTAATGTCACATGCTGACCACCAACTTGATCCTATCTCCTTGACTGCTACTATGTCTAGCACTCGTGTTTGGTTAAGGTGAGCATAAGGATTTTTCACTTCTGGTTTTTTTAAAAAGGTGAAAACATATATATTTAAAAACAATATGCTGTGAGTTGCTCTGTTGCAGAATATTATGGGACCAATACTCTCACTCTCTAACACATTCAAAACTCAAATCTCTGCCCTATCTAGCTTCAAGTTCCATGAGACACTGTATTTTACCTCGACAGGACTAAGTACTTCAGGACTTCTCCTAGTCTTTTCATCTTGATCACAGAACTAATGAATGGACATCTGATCTCTACCCAAAGGCTAATTGGTCTCAAAATGCATCTTAACCTGTTATGACAGTTCAGAGACTTGTCTCCCTCCTCAAGTGAATGTAAAACCTTCCTATCTCAGATGTCTGCAGAACAACCACCTGGTCTTTGGTGCACACATTTTCCAGCACTAAACTATCATACCTGCTTCCAGAGCTGATGCAGCTTTCACTGATGTGGTTCTACGGTCTGTACTGAATCCACCGCTTCGGCTGTAATTGAGGGACAGCTTGTGTTTTCCTGCAGTGCAGTACCCATAAGGACACTACTTGAAGAAAGAGGAGAGGTTACCTTGTACAGTAACTGCAGTTCTTTCAGAAGTGTGCCCCTATGAGTGCTTCACTACCCGCAGTCCTTCCCCTCTGCCTTGGAGTCTTCTTACTGGACTCCCATGGCTGAGAAGGAACAGGACGTCTGCCTTCCTTCCTCTCCCCCACCCCAGTATACCTTTGTATTACAGCACAAGGATATCTAGTGTGCAGAAGTGGACTCACAGATGCTGCTGAAAAAAATCTCCATTCAAGAGTGCATAGGTGTACTAATATCCTGGGGTGGAGCACCCAGAGGAAGAACTCCAGTTACTGTATAAGGTAAGTAACCTCTCCATCTTTTCTTTCTAGAGTGATTGAGTTAAATATTAACGTGTTATTTATGGTCAGTCCAGAATACATCCTGGAGAGCAGCAAGGTGTCATTACAGAGCGCCAGTTTGAGGTGACTCATTTTGTTTTATTCTGGGTACAGAATGTCAAACCAGCAAATGGTTAAATAAATAAGAGAAGCTGCTGGAAATGACAAAAACAAAGGAATTTGCAGCACAACAGCAATAGTCTTCTTGATAATCCAGTGGCATGACACAAACCCCAGAATATCGTGGACCTAAATCTGAGCAGGTTCTGGAAGAGGCATCTCAGCTAAGATTGGAGAGTGGGATGGGGACGAGGCAGAATATAAAATATCCTGAACAAAAAATGTGTGAGGGATCACTATCTCTTCACCCACCTCCTACCTTTTCTTTGTTCTCTTTTCTACGTCCTGCTCTATTGACAAAGGGCTAGACTTGTTGGGGGGAGGGATAGCTCAGCGGTTTGAGTAGTGGCTTGCTAAACCTAGAGTTGTGAGTTCAATCTTTGAGGGGGCCATTTGGGGAACTGGGGTAAAAATCTGGGGATTGGCCCTGCTTTGAGCAGGGGGTTGGACTAGATGACCTCCTGAGGTCCCTTCCAATTCTATGACTTGTTTCTTTTGCACTGCGTGAGGGTTGCTGAGTAGCTGAACTGCCCCAGGAGGAACCTTGGCTCAGGGAGGCACATTTCCACCTGTGCACCTCTCTGCTGTGTAGGGGACGAGCAATCATTTGGCTGCAGCCCTTGCAAGAGTAGTTTACTTCCTCCCAAGCTCTGCCAGGAGGCAAGGCTTCCCCATCCATTCCTGTCCATCTGCTCTCTGAGTTGAGTATCTGGAGTGCATAGTGCCTGGACCTAAGGTGCATGTTGCCCTAAAGTGGTAGCACCAGGGGTCTTTCTCCTCTGCATAGCTAGGTTTAGGCTAGTCACTAAGAATTGGGACTTGAATTTTTGGAAGGTGAAGACTGAGAGCTGAGTTGCAGTATTGCCAACCCCAACCCTGCTCCCACCCTGCACCCCTTCACAGCACTGAAACCCAATGTGAGGTTCATTTCAAATGAGAGAAATGGAAAGCAGCGGTTTAATAGCTCTAGAATTTGTGTTATTGTTTTTCATTGGAGCCAGCGAGCTTTGCTCTTTGTACAGCAAATAGAGATAATCCCACCGAAAACATGCAGAGCCAACCCTGCTGCTCATCTGTTCAGTATGGTTCATTTTCATCAGGTATTCATTTACTATTTTTTTCCATTTAAGGGCTCAGATTTCAATATTTCCAGCTCAAACCCAAATGTCCAAATACATATTTTAGGACCTTAGCAGTCTAAATCAATACCATTTTATGTAAATATTCCCTCTCCCTTTCTCCCAAGCTTCCATGTCTCCACGTTAGGGTCTGACTTCCAAAGCAAGCACAAAGCATTGATATAAAAAGCCATATGTCTTCACTTGGAATATTTGTAAGTGGTTTATAGTATCCTTTGTTCTATTGTATCTGGCTGATCTTTGTTATTTTTATAGCAAGTAATCATTTTAAATGTAAAATGATGTATTAAGTTCAAGTATCATGATGACTGATGTGTGCTTTGATGGCTTTTTATTCTAAGATGTGGAGAATAATAATTCTTTATAATATGTCGCTCCATAAGAATTGCTTATTGTATTTATCTGGTCCTGAACATTTCTATAGGCCAAGATGTTATTTTATGACTGTATAGGGAGCTAAAAACCTGGTTCAAACTAAATACTCATACCATCAGCATTAACATATTTTTGGCAAGCTCAAGCTCTCAAGTATTTTTGGCTAAATCCAAGGTTCATACTTACATGTAAGTTTCAGGTTTTGTCTAAAAGCATAACCTTCTCCCCTGTTTGTACTGTTCACTTACTGCTATTCATAGATTCTTAGGCCAGAAGGGACCATTGTGGTCATCATCTAGTCTGACCTCCTGTATAGCACAGACCATAGAACCTCCCCAAAAATGCTTTAGGAAAAAACACCCAGTCTTTATATGAAAATTGTCAATGATGAATCCACCACAACCTGTGAAAAATTGTTCCAGTGGTTAATTACCCTCATTGTTAAAAATGACACCTTATTTCCAGTCTGATTTTTTTCTAGCGTCAGCTTGCAACCATTGGATCATGTTATACTTTTCTCTGCTAGACTGAAAAGCCAAATATTATTAAATATTTGTTCCCCACGTAGGTACTTGTAGACTGTAATTAAATCACCCCTTAAGCTTCTTTTTGTGATGCTAAATAGATTGAGCTCCATGAGTCTATCACTGTAAGGCAGGTTACACTGCTCTACAGCCAAAATGCTTCTGAAATAAATGTAGTCCAACTTTACTAATTCTGGGTCACTGAGAATGAAAATGATGCTTAAAATTGTTGATTGGCTCTAGTTTTCAAGATATGCTATTGGGTCAGTATATACGACTCTTGACTTGGGAATGGCGGAGGAGAAGTGAGTTATAAAGGGAAGGGATCTCAATTTAAACCAGAAATGACTAAAATACATCTTTGACTGGATCTATGAATAAATCTATGACTGGGTTTGGACAGTACTTGCTTTTTAGGCAAAACAATGAATGATGCAATCTGAAGCTGGTATTGCATCATACATGATATGAATTGCATCATGTTCCTAGAAGTCATGGATGATGCAATCATAACGAAGCTTACATCATTCTGCTGAACAAATTGCCCTATATCAGCTCTAGAAATCATACAGTGTCGTGTTCTCTTATTTGTCAGTGTTTGATTTTGCAAAGGGACACATTTCTGTTTAGCCAAAGTGAGCAGAGATGCCTCGTACTTGTGTGAACAGTGCAGATAACTTCTGCTATGTTTGTGGTGAAGTGACTTTTGCATCACAAAAGCGCAGTCTAACCACTATGGTTAAGAAAGCCTATCACGTTTATTTTGGCTGCAAAATTGGAGATCAGGACAAGAGGGGGGCCCCACCCATATGTTGCAACACTTGTGCAACAAATCTTCGCCAGTGGTTGAACAGGAAAAGGAAATCTATGCCTTTTGCAGTGCCAATGATTTGGAGAGAGCCAACAGATCATAGCAGCAATTGTTACTTCTGCCTGGTGCCTCCAGCTGGGAAAGGTGTGTCAAACAAGAAAAAGTGGACTGTGCATTATCCAAACATTCCATCAGCTATACGCCCAGTACCCCACGGAGAATGACTGCCGGTTCCTGATGCACCAGAATCATTCTCACTTGAGTCAGATGAGGAAGAGGAAGAGGATGAAACTTCTGGTCCTGAACCATCAATGTCACAGGACCCACATTTTCTCCCATCCTCCTCCTCTGAACCACACCTCCTAACACAAGGTGAACTGAATGACCTTGTCAGGGATTTGGAACTACCCAAGAGTAAGGCAGAGCTGTTGGGCTCCAGACTACAGCAGTGGAATCTCCTGGCAGGCTATCAGGGCAAATGGAGCCCATCAATGCTTGCAGACTATTGCTGGACAGTGACAAGAGATGCTCCATTTAATGAATACAAGAGACAAGCCAAGAAGCGCCGAGTAGACACTGAGTAGGAATAAACTATGTCCATAATAGTTTTTTGCCTTTTGTTTCATAATAAATTTTATTTATAGAACCCTTTTGCTGATTTTTAAAGTGTTACATAAACAGGACAGGTGAAATATTATCATGTAAAGCAACCATAAACCCATGAAAAGACCTAGGTTTACAATTTATGATTAAAACTCTACTATCTACACAATATACATAGACATAAAATATAAAAACTTAAATATCTTAGAAACAGTAGCCAATCAGTTGTTTTAATTGTCATATTTGAATTCAGCACATCAAAATACATAATAAATATCACATTTTATCTCTGAAGCAGACGACTTCTCAAAAATTGTAGACCAGTGTTATCTAATCCTCATGGCTCTTCTCTGAACCCTCTTTGATTTATCAACATTATTCTTAAATTGTGGGCACCAGGACTATACACAGCATTCCAGCGGTGGTCATTGCACCAGTGCCTACTACAGAGGTAAAATAACCTCTCTATTCCTACTCAATGTTCCCCTGTTTATGCATCCAAGGATGGCATTAGCCCTTTTTGGCCATAGCTGCTCACTGAGAATTCATGTTCAGCTGATTATCCACCATGACCCCCAAATCTTTTTCAGAATCATTGCTTCTCAGGATAGAGTCCCCCATTCTGTGAGTACGGCCTACGTTCTTTGTTCCTAGATGTATACATTTACATTTAGCCATATTAAAACACATTGTTTGCTTGCACCCAGTTTATCAATCAATCCAGATTGCTGCCTATCAGTGATCTGTCCTCTTCATTATTTTCCATTCCCACAGTTATGTCATTTTCAAACTTTATTGGTGATCATTTTATATTTTCTTCCATGTCATTAATAAAAAAGGTTAAATAGCATAGGACAAAGAATGGATTCTTGCAAGATCCCACAAGAAACAGACACACACACTGATGATGCCCCATTTACAATTACTTTTAATTCATTTAATGTCATGTTAATTTTGCATCATTACATTTTTTTAATCAAAATGTTGCGCAGTATCAAGTCCAAGTATATTACATTAACACTATTACCCTTATCAACCAAACTCATAAACAAATATCCAGTTAGTTTGACAGTATCTGTTTTCCATAACCCCAAGTTGATTGGCATTAATTATAATATCCTCAATCATTTTTTTTATTAATTGAGTCTTGTATCAGCTGCTCCATTTTCTTGTCTGGGATCAGTGTTAGGCTCACAGGCCTATAACTACCTGGATCATCCTGTTTACTCTTTTAAAACATTGGCACAATGTTAGCTTTCTTCCAGTCCTCTGGAAGTTCCCCAGCATGACCCAGGAACTGCGTAGTGCCAAGTGGAAAAGGGCAACGATGGGATATGCAGGGGTTACAAGAGTTTCCCGAGTCTGGTATTTATATTCTGGCTCACCAAAAGAGTGTCATGTCAGGTCTCAAATTAAAGCCACTGTCACACTGGTGATCTGTCTCATTGCAAAACACATATATTGATATGTGTAAGGAGTTATGTATATACACTGAAAACTATAAGTTCCATGTCCAGGGACTGGTCACCAGAAAAGATGAAAAACAGGTTTCCTGTCAGATAAGAAACATTTATGTAGGTGGCTGATTACGCAGAAATTAAATATTATAAAGTACACAATGTGTCTCCTACTACCAGTCTGAACTGAATGTTAATGTAGGATTGTTAAAATTTCAAAGGAAAAAAACTGACAGGAAGAGGAAAACAGTGGCAGGGAGGGGAAGATCCTTATTTTGAGGTGTATGTCAAAGGTTTGCTCTACTTTTGGGGGGACAAAGAAGACAGCCAAGCATCCTTCACCTAGAAAGTAAGTGGACAGTGTGTTTGCTTCATGAAAGCGGGGTCTCAACCTAGCTTGGTTGAAAATGCTGGAGAACTTTGGGTAGGATAAGGTTCTTTAGATGGGGGTTAACCTGTTACTTAAGTTAAGTCTCTAGAAAGCAGGCTACAGTTTTGTTATGTATGTAACCCTTTGTTTCCAATATTCTTACTTATCACTTGAATTTCTGTTTTTGATAATAAACCTATTTTTGTTTCCATTGTAAATATATCTCAGCTCTGTGGTGTTAAACAAAGTGATGATCCTGAGTTGAATCGTACAAGCTGGTGTGTGCTGTTTCTTCAGAAATGGCAGGCCTGGTAATTCTGTGAGTGTCCTGTTGACAAGGGGCTAGATTCTGCAGGGAAAACTCTGACAACTTGAAGGCTGGTGTATGTCTCCTGCTACTTGTAAAAGGGATCAAGGGCTGTGGAGACCTGGAAGTCAGTGCTTGTGCTGCCAGAGGCTGGGGATTTCAGGAAACTGATCCACAGCAGGCACAGACAGGACTTCCTCACATTGAGGACAGGTGTCTGTGAGGTGCCTGACAACCCTGAGTATTCCTGGAGAATGTCACATCCAGTGTCCCAAGACTTATTGAAAATCAACATTAACAGTCCAGCAAGATTCTCAGTCAGCTTTTTTAAAACTCTCAGATGCAAATGATCTGCTCTGCTGATTTAAAAATATCTGATATTCCCCAGACCTTTGATGAATCTTGTGGTTGTGGAGTGAGCAAACAGAAAAAAACGCTCAATAGTAGTATGAAAGGCTGTTAGGGCTGACAGATGAGCCTTGATTGAATTAAGAGACAGCCCTGATTTCTTAAGCTGTAGCAGATACTCTAGGACGAGTGGAAGTGGGGCATATTCAGGCACAGCATTGTGGAATTCGCACCACTGGGCAAATCTTATCTACATTTGAAGGTAAGTAGTTTTGGTGGAAGCTTTTCTACTATTTAATAGTATGTGTTGCACCTTTGCAGAGCAGTATGATTCTATCCCCGCGAACCATCGAGGACTCACACCTTGAGGCAAAGAATGCCCTGGGAAAGGAATTGAGGAATGGTTGGGAGATCTATTAGAGGATAGAGAACTAGATGAAACAGGAAAGAGAACCACACATGCCTTGACTATGTCAAAGCTATTAGAATGACTCTGGCCCTGTCCTGCTTGATCTTTTTATCACCTTGAGGATGAGAGGCATCAGAGAGAAGTCATAAACAGTCTGCCCATCAAAGGCAGGAGAAAGGAGTCCCCCAGGGAACTGCAACCTAACACCCTCCCTTCCCCCACCCCCTGAGCAAAATAAGTGGCATTTTTAAATTTGCAGTTATGGTAAAAACTGTACTTCTGGAAACTCCCCAGGCTGAAAGATTCCAACCAGAACCTGGGGATCAAACACCCACTTGTAATCTTTGGAGAAGCACCTGCTAAGCATGTTGGTTGTGCTATTCTGTAGATGGGTAGATACATTACTGAAATCCTTATATAATGCTTTATGCACCAATTCCACAACTTTATAGCCTCAGTGGAGCGGGAGCAGGATCTCACCCCTCCTTGCCAATTGAAATAAAACATGCAGGCCACATTGTCAGTCATGGCTTTGGTGTCTGATGAGAGGAAGGAAATGACAGGCATTTCTGATCACTCTGAGCACCGGAAGGTTGATATGGAGGGTGGTTTCTTGGGGTGACCATCTGCCCTGTGATGTCAGAGAGCCGAGATTCACCTCCCATCCCAAGAGAGAGGCATCCATGTTCACAGTTACTGTTGGCGCTGATTGGACAAAGGGCACCTCCTACCCCTACATAATGATAGACCTTCCACCAGTCTAGAGAATGTTTCACTGCTGGGAAATCAACATTTGGTTGTCTAGAATATGTCTGTTGTGTAAGTAAACTGTTTTGAGCCCTGGAAACAGCCGAGGCATAACCTCATATAGGTCTGTCACAAAAGTGCAAGCTGCATGTGACACAGAAATTGAAGGCAATTCTTAAGAGGTCTGTGATTAGAGACTATGCCTCTTCCTGGGAGATTCCATGGGTCTCTGAAATCCAGAGAATTGTATAGGGTGGAATCTTTGGATTGTTTGCAATCTGTTCAACTTCCATTTGTTTGCAGGAGTGCAGATGCCTAATGAGCATAAAATGGCCCTGAAATCATTAAGGGTATATAATGATTCATCAGTTTTCTCCATAAACAACTTCAGTCCACCAAATGTGAGATCCTCTACTGTACTCTGGAATTCTCTGGGAAAGAAAGACAATTGTAGCCAGGAAGCCTTATGCCCCACAACTGCCATAGAATGGAACAGGCCACCGTGTCTGCAGCATCAAGAGCTGCCTGCACTGATGTCCTTGCCAGTAACTGTCTTTCAGCAATAGTGGCCTGGAATTGTTCCCTTTGATCTGGAGGAAGGTGTTCAATAAACAAGGCGAACTTCATGTCGTTGGTGAAGTTGTATTTGACCATAAGCACTTGGCAATTTGAATTGTGGGATCACAGTTTAGTCAATGAATAGGCCTTCCTACCCAGGAGATCCAGGTGCTTTTGGTCTCTGTTATAAGGGGTGTGGTTTGCCCCCACTTGTTCATTGTGTCAACAAAAGAATTGGGAAGAGAGTGAGATATAAGTAATTCAGAGTCTTGGATGGGGACATCATCCTTCTTACAAGTGAGTGTCACTATAGAGGGTTTGCCATATGGTCTTTGTGAGTTCCAGCAGAGCCTTGTTAATAGCAAGGACAACTCTAGACAGTGTCACAGAGGACAGAATGTCCAACAGATTGGATCGGATTCTCTGACCTTCTCAAGAGGTCAGATTGCCACCTACTTAACAAGGTCCTGGAACTGCCAAAAAAACAGCAGTAGTGAGGTTCTTCATTACCTAGTGAAATCACTAGAGCTGAAATCATGAAGAACTAGGCTTAGTGGTGGAACCTCAGAACATGGCATCTCAGCAAAGGCAGTGGCAAGCACAGGCAGCAGTGACAGTTTGGAGTTATGACAGTGGTGGAGACATCACTTGACAGCCATCCCCTGGTGTGAGAGGAGAACCCACCTGAATGCACTCCTGGACTCTGGGATTTTGCTGACCTTGGATAATAAACCGTGAGTGGGGTGCAGCAGAGAGAAAGTGGGTGTGGCATGTTAGAGATATTCATTCCTTGCACTTTCACACGGCAAGGTGGGAAATTGAAGCAAGGGACTACTGCCCAAGATACCATGGGGGGAGTGTTTACTTATTGAATCTTTGTGTTTTTTTCAAATGAATGTTGCATTCCCTTTCTTTATAAAAGTTTTCTTTTGTTATACATAGATTCAGTGTTTGTGAGTGAGGAAGTATTTCCTCTTAGAGGTGCCTGGGGTAGTGTCAGTGGTGCAAGTATGGTGGTACGGTATGGTACGCCATACCTGTAAGATAGTTATAGCTGGTATGGAATACCGGAAAGACACCAGAGGAGCCCATCCCCAGCCCTTCCATGCAGCTGCATCTCCTGAGTCCTCCTGCCTGAGGTCTGAATAGCAGAGGAAGGGCTCAGGACGATGGGGCTGAGGGCGGTACAGACGCATTGGCGGAGCTGCCGGCGTGGGGCTGCTCAGCGTCCCCACTTTCTGCTCCTTTCACCACTGCAGTTCCGGAGAACCTTGATCTCCCAGGAACCACAGCAGTGAAAGTAGATGAACATGGGGCCGCCAGACGGCCCCACACCAGCAGCTTCTCCAGCATGACTGTACCACCCCCAGCCCCACCCCCAGCACTTCCATGCAGCTGCATCTCCTGAGTCCTACTGTCTGGAGTCTATACAGCAGAAGTCTCCAGCGCAGCAGGATGATGCGAGCCCCCTCCCAGGTAATGTGGGATGTATGTGGATCATGGGGAGAGGGAGGGGAGAGTGCGGGGGCCCAGGGCTGGGGGCTGAGAAAAGTGACTGGGAGGGTCATATGAGGAGGTCATGTACCTCCTTTTCTATCCCTCCCATGAATGCAGTTTACCAGCAAGAAATGATTTCTACTTGCACCACTGAGTAGTGTTTAATTTTCCCAAATTTCTGGGTGGAGGCATGAGCTGGTTCTCTTTTGAAGTGTTCAGAGAAACATCTATATATTGAACCCAGCCCTTGTTGCTGCAGATACCACCTGGCAGAAGGATTACAGATGTTCTTGGCAGCTGCAAGTGTTGAACACGTTAGAAAATCAAGCCCTAAGCTCTCAAGTTATGGGCCTAAAACCTGAGTCACTCAAAATCGGTGGACTTTGAAAATATAGAGAGGCAAGGAGGGTGAAGTAATATCTTTTACTGGACTAACTTCTGTTGGTGAAAGAGACACGCTTTTGAGTTTACAGAGCTCTTCTTCGAACCTGAAGCTCGAAAGCTTGTCTCTCTCACCAACAGAAGTTGGCCCAATAAAAGATATTACCTCATCCACCTTCCCTCTCTCATATCCTGGGACCAACACACCACAACAACACTGCAAGCAACTTGAAAACATATGTCTGTCTAACTCAACTAAGGCTACAGAGGGAGGTTACATCAGCAGTGGGACTAGAATGCTCAACAGCTCCATGCTATCATACCCTTACCTAGTCCACTAGCTTGTGTCATCTCTCTCACTACTGAACTGTTTCCCACCCTTGTGTCCAGAAGTTGCATTAGCTGTCCCACAGAGAAGCTGGCTGGGCGGGAGCTTGCATTGGCCTTAGTGCCATCAATGGCTATCTTCACAGCACCTGGTCCAAATGTTTTTAGGAAAAAATCCCAGTGACAGACTTTTAAACATAGCCATCGCTTTAGATTATCACATTCATCTTCACAAGCGAAAGGGCTAGAAACTTCCTGATTTAAAAATGTGGAAGATGAGATTGTCCACTGTATTTCTCACAATCCAGGGATGTGGGAGGGAAAGTGTAGCCCCATGTTTTGCAAGCCCCACCAGGCCAACTCTGTTTGAAGTGCTGTGGGACAGTATTTTCACCTTAAAGGGGCAGATCCTGTTTGTCAGACACTGGCAGCAGCTGTCTAGCCCTCCACCACCAGTGAGATGGCATCTGTGGCACAGGGTCTTTGAGGTGGAGGAGGAAAAAGAGCCTAATAGAAGGAGTATCTGGGATCCAAGAGGGCTCAACAAAGTGTTCTGAAGGAAGAAGTGAAGTGAATCCAAGAACAGTTAGTAAAAGACTGAGATAAGGAAATGTAAGGGGAAATATAATGCCCCATGTTAGTGCCAAACCTGTGAAAAAAGACAGTTGAATTGTCTAAAAGGTAAGATATGGAGCAGGGATGCACTAAAATGATAGCCTTGTAATGCCATACTGCTTCTCGCAATGTGGTGTACCAGGTGTGACATGCTGACCGGGCTTATAGTGCAGTGGAATACTTTTCTGGTCAGCTACAGGACTTGCTATCACTGCAGAGATCAGACACTGTTTTAGGAAAAGTTTTTATGATGGGAAGGAAATAGCAGACAACACAATTTGCTACATCGGGTTTATTTGGGGGATAATAGTCTTTTTTCTGTTTGTCTCCTTATTATTGTAACAGAATGAAATCATCTCTAAAAAGCCTGTTGCACTGAGGCATTTCCTGATGCTAGAGAGCTTTGCTGAACCTATACATTCTGTTCTGAATAAAAATAAATAGCAGCCCTTGCTCCCAGTATGTAGATCAAAGGGAAGATGGCATCCATATGGATATATTGGCAAGCCACTGTTTACCAGGTGTCACTGTATTCTTTCTCAGTTCCTTTGGGTGGCTGTGAGCTAGATAATTATATTACAGAACAATAACTGCGCTGAGGACCAATAGCCAGGGTCAGCAATACTTATGCAAATCTTGCACAGATTGATCTCACACAATGCTTCACTGGCTTTATGTACCAGCTGGACCTAAACTTTTCCCCACAAAGAAATGGAACAAAATCCCATTAATGTATTTGTCCTTTGAGGTTAAAAAAAGAGTGCCAGCTGCACTTTCATTTTTAGAGCACATTTCTTTTCATCATCAAAATGTAAGACAGCAGCAAAAATTATATAAGGGTAGTGGCAGCAAAAAGATGTCTCATGAATTTATCACAAATGGGGGGGTGGAATTATGGGGAAAAAGAGAATTGTTCCATATAAATGCTGTCATAAATAGAGCATTAGTTTTTGGGGTTTGATTTTTTTTCAGTTGTATGCAGTGAAAAGAGAAATAAAAGAAACAAAAGAAACAAGAATCCCCCCCCAGTTAAGTAAAGTATGAAATCCTTTTGTTCATATCCTAAAATAATATTTTACTTCTGACTGTATATTTTACTGCTTTATGTTGTGAGAGAAAAAAAACAAAGGGAAGAGAAACAAGGCATAGGAAGCAAGGGAAAGATGACATGCAAAGAGTGACATGGCATACAAGAGGATCACTACATGAAGCCAGGAAATTGTCACCACATAGCAATGACATCAGTCAGTTGTTTCCACCACTGTTTCACCATGTCTATCAGAGTACACATACCTCCCCATGATGGCTTTGCAGACTGATTCAGAGCCCACTGAAGTCAATGGGAGTTCACATCAGTGGGCTTTGGGATCTAGTCCATAATGATGCAATGACATAACAGAAGTATCATGAGGTCATAACTTAACTTTGTTTTGAAGGACAAAATCTAACAGGTTCCAGGTTCCTCACACAGAACTCTTTTCTCTGTTAACAGTAGGAAGGTTGAATGGACAGTTTGCAATAAAAACTGAATTCATTGACCACTTATTAAGAAGGTGCTAGTGAGGACTCAAGTAGAAAAGCATGTGATTGCAGTGGTTAAGGCTGTGTTTAGAAGAGTGAGGGATCTCAGGGAGCTGTGAAGCTGCTCTTTTATAAATAACAGAGCATCTGAACTCCCTTTTTCAGCTGCCACCACAGAGCTCCTTGGTGGATTCATGTTGCTGTGTCTGCATTTGGAAGAACTGAACAAATTCATCCTGATGTTACATCCCATTGACAGTCTTGTAGCACTTGACAGTGTGAATGAATGTCCATTTCAAGTTGTTGCTTTATCAGTGGATATGCTCTGGTGACATCAGAAGATTTTATGGTTCTTATAAACATATACACACACATTACATCATTTATATGCATACAGCACAATGACATTTGTTTATAGTAAAGATTGCAAGTTAAGCCTGAATTATAAAACTAGTTTTGCTCCTCCTCTCTGCCCTGGATTTACTATAATTAACCTGTTGGAAAACTATTTCTTCCCTTCCTCTCAAATGTAGAACTTCTCCACTTTCCCCTCCAAAATTATGCTGGACCGATGTCCTGGATTACAAGAGCAACAGTGCTTAGACACTTAAAAATATCATGCTTTTAATCTCTATTGTCTCATGCCCCTGAAGGGTCAGAGATGGGATGTTTACCCTTTCCCAAGAAGTTCAAGACTGGGAGTATGGACATCTGACTTCTCTTCCCAGCTTTGCCACAGATATCCTGCATGTCCTTGTTCAAGGAAGTTAACCTTTCTGTACTTATTAACTTAGAAGCTCAGCTGTGACTTTGGCAGCAGTTTGTGGCCCAGCAGGCAATTTCAAATTTATTTTATTAAAAAAAAATACAGGTTCTGGAATGTAGATTAATGGAAAATGGGTTAAAAGTGGCTGAAAGGTCTTCAAACCATCACTAAGGTATCTGCATGAAGGGAAGGTTATAGATATAGAATCATGGAAATGTAGGGCTCGAAAGGATCTTGAGAGGTCATCTAATCTATTCCTCCATGCTGAGGCAAGACCCAAGTACACCTAGACAATCCCTGACAGGTATTTGTCAAACCCCTGTTCTCAAAAACCTCCAATGACGAGGATTCTACAACCACTCTTAGTAATATTCCAGTATTTAACAATCCTTACAGTTAGAAAGTTTTTCCTAATATCTAACCTAAATCTCCCTTGCTGCAGATTAAGCCCATTACTTCTTCCCTACCTTCAATTGAAAACAATTGATCACTGTCCTCTTTATAACAGTCCTTAATGTATCTGAAGACTTACCAGATCCCTTCTCAGTCTTCTTTTCTGAAGACTAAACATACCCAATTTTTTAACTTTGCCTTGTAAGTCAGGTTCACTAAATCTTTTATCTTTTGTGTTGCTCTCCTCTGGAATCTCTTCAGTTTTTTCCATATCATCCCGAAAGTGTCACACTCGAAACTGGACACAATACTCGAGTTGAGGCCTCCCTAGTGCCCAATAGATCAGGCCCTTTCCATTTACACCTCTACTCTGATATAACGCGACCCGATATAACATGAATTCGGATACAACGTGGTAAAGCAGTTCTCGGGGGGGGGGGGGGGGGGGGCGCGGGGCTGCGCACTCCAGCAGATCAAAGCAAGTTCGATATAACATAGTTTCACCGATAACGCAGTAAGATTTTTTGGCTCCCGAGGACAGCGTTATATCGGGGTAGAGGTTTACTTCAAATGATTTGGCTCTATGAGGGTTCCATATGAACAGCTCTGGGCAATTTAAATGTTATATCCGTTAATAAGCAATAGCTACAAAAATAGTTTTCTTGTTAACCATTTTTACAGACCACCTTTTATTTTATGAAGGAGAGATGCAAATTAGAGTAGGCTTATTACCAGGAAAGGCTATCATGAGCTCTTTGGCTTGGATGAGAAAAATTATGAACTATTTTTGAGATGTGTATTTCAAACATGAACAAAATATGTTTTATTAGGCTTAAGCTTTTCTAAAGTTAAGTATTAGATTTATGTCAGACTCCCTGGCTACAACACTGCCTCTGGCTCCAGTAGAATGGGGTCTGGCTCCTCTGTGGAGTTCTATAGCAGGGGGCTTCTGCGGGTCCTTAGCCCTGATCTAGGCTTATATCAGCAAATATTTTAAGCCAGCTTTAGCAAACAGGTAGTACTCAGCCAGAATATTCATATTTGTCAGATGAGTCATGTGATTTTTATTTTCTGTACATGAAGTCATTCTTTTTCATGGACAGTAGAGTTATTGTCCATTCTCACTGAATAAACAGTATTTTTAGTCTATTATCTCCTATCATTATTGTAATGTTATTCGATAAAACTAAATGCTTTATTTGTTCGGTAGAGTGACAGAGTATTTCCTTAACAACACAACATCATTGTGTGCCTTAGGAAACAGCTGCACAAGCGAGTAAAGTGATGACACATACTTGGAATTTTCTCCATCTCTCAACCACATTTTGATGAATATCCCATGAAATGAATAAAAGCTATCTGCTGTAAATGTCAGGCAGGTGCTATCCAGCTGCACACCAAACATGGAAAGTCTATTTCATGAGAATCTATCTACTGTATCTCTCTCTCCAGCTCTGTACTGTATCTACTCATCTAAATCTTTTCTATCCCATCTATCTAAATGACATCTATCTAATCTATTTCAGTTTAATTAATCTGTCAGATTTCTTTTTACTTTCTGCTTCACGACTGTACGATGCAAATCCTTCTATCAAGAGTAGAGAGAATAGTTTATTTTGTGGATTCAGAGTGACTGGAAATACCCACTAAGGGATATACAAAAGAGCTCATCTCCCATTTAGGCACTCCATTAAGTGGCCAGATTTTCCAAAATGCTCAGCATGGTGGACGTTGAGCTGTCTTGAAGAATGGACCTAAGGGCCCAAATACTACTTATGCATGCCAAAATCTCATGGACTTTATGGAAGTTTTGCCTGTATAAGGAATATAGGACAGGGCCCGAAAGGGAGTTTTTAATCCCTTCTTCCTCCAGTTACTGTCAAAATTATTGTGTTGGTCTCAGTCAGCTCCCAAGCAAATTTTTGTTTACTTCATGAAATCTTGCTAATAAATGCGATGGTCACCATGTGGGCAGGACAGGGACAGAATAGCTATGGTGTGCCATCCCCTATATGCCCGCATTGTCTACAGGCTGGTGAGAAGTGGTTAACATAGATGGAAACAGAACTAGAAGTACTTGTGGCAAGTGGGGTTTAGCCCACGAAAGCTTATGCCCAAATAAATGCGTTAGTTTCTAAGGTGTCACAAGTACTCCTGTTCTTTTTGCTGATACAGACTAACACGGCTACCACTCAAACCTGTCACCATAGATGGAAACAGTTTGCCTGAAGAGCCAAGGGGAGTGTCTTAGCCCTTAGTGAAAATGGGTAGGCAAAACTGACACACACAGGTGTGCTCAGAGTCAGCTTCAAGGAATGAGAAAGACCATGCTGTGCCCAAGAAGGGTAGGCACCATAGGCGCCAACTCCATGGGTGCTCTGGGGCTGGAGCACCTACAGAAAAAAATTGGTTGGTGCTCAGCACTGACTGGCAGCTTCCCATGGCCCCGCCCCCCTGCTCCAGCTCACCTCCGCCTCCTCCATGAGCGTGCTCCCTCATCCTGTTTCTCCCCGCTCCCTCCCAGTGCTTGCGCCATGAAACAGCTAATTTGCAGGGCAGGGAGGGAGGGGGGATGAGGGGGAACACAGCAGGCTGGGGGAAGAGGTGGGGCCGGGGTGGGAATTTGGGGAAGCGATCCAATAGGGACAGGGAGGGTGCGGAGTTAGGGCGGAGACTTTGGGGATGGGGTTGGAATGGGGGCAGGGCCGGGGGGTGGCACGGGCACCCATCAGCGCTGGAGAAAGTTGGCGCCTATGGTAGGCACCATTCCCCAAACTCTCTGTTGTTCTCACTGCTGTTTGGGGGACGTTTACCCAACACCAGCCTGCACTCTACTTGACTGTAGCATATCCTTTGTAGCACATAGTGACCTAGAGGCCATAAAACCAGCTGATAAGTAGGAGAGTTATTTTATTTGCCTTAGGTGTCGGGAAGAAAAAAAAATCCCATTTACTGTAGTCTGGCAATGAGGGAGGAGGCAAGTTCTTCACTTTCCTGGAGCTGTTGTGGTGCAGAAAACATAGCCATGTCCCTGCCATTCATGCAGAGTGTCTACACAAGGTTGGATGTTTGTGGGAAAACCAGTGCGTAATTTGTGCCAGGGCTGAGTCCCAGTACCTCTAGACTTGGCAGTTCATAGCCCTGGCACCTCTGGGCTTGCTGTGTCAGTTATGAAAGTAAAAGAATTGTTTGAGCCCCAGCACGATTTTCATTAAAATTATGCACTGGGGAAAGCAGCATTCACTCTCATGCACTACGATCCAGCTCTTTTCTTTCTAATACCAGTGTAAATTGGAAAAAACCCTCCATTTTGACCAATGTAATTATGTGTAAAGTCAGCATAAGTGACAGCAGAATCAGACCTTGAATATTTACTGTTCAGTCTATCTGTGACCTGATTTGAACCCAGATACCCAGATGTGAAAAGCTTGTGAATAAGCATATTGTGCTAATTCTTTTCCTTTCCCCTGACTAGAAAAAGTACACAGAAATTGGGAGTTTCTAACTCTGACAGTACCTTAAATGCAGTATTTATCTATCTGGCAATCCCAACTCTTATCTAATCTGTCTGTCCCCATCACTATAGTTTTACAATCTCCAGGAATTCTGTGGATTAAAAAAAAGTGGGCTCCTACCTATAAGATTATCCAGGATCCTTACAAATGTTCTGTTGCCATTGACTATTTATACTGAGAAAGTTTTGTCTGGCTGCAGTAGTTTAGGGCAGTTTTTTGAAACCTTCCACAGGAAAAATATTACAATTATTTCAATCCCAGTACAGCTCTAGTGTATACCTAAAGCACCTGTTAGCTCAAATAGCAAGGCTTTCCTGAAATAATGCAATGAAAGAACAATGGGTTGTCTTGCCCCGGGGGAGTGTCAACAGGACGGGCCTTCTTGCATAGCAGTAAGGGTCCACCTTGGCAGTTATGGGGTAGGAGAGTCCGGGGCCTCCCACTCCTCTGGGTTTCAACCTAGGGGCCCTCTTGAGGACCATTGGGCAGGAGTCCACTACCACTGTTCCAGTTAATGTTCTCCCCTGGGCCTCTTCTTATTGCTCTGCCCCACCTTTGGGGTGTGTCGTGGCTGGCAGTTGTCCCTGGCTATCTCGTCCCTGGGTCTCGGAAGAGTAGGGAGTCTAGACTCTGTGCAGCAGATCTGCCTCTGGGACTGCCTTCCTGGTATAGTCCCTCTGCAGGAGCAAGTGCAGGTCTATCTCCAGGCACCACTCTGCTGTGTTTTTAAGTCCCGCCTCCAACTGGAGCATGCCCAGCAGGCCTGTGGTTGCAAAACTGTTCCCGTATCTTTTGATCTCCAATGTGGGATTTATCCACAGTATCACAGGGGGGTAAATGTCAGATGAAAAAAATTGATTTATCACTGTGACAAGTTTCAGAGTGATAGCTGTATTAGTACGTGTCAGCAAAAAGAACGAGGAATACTTGTGGCACCTTGGAGGCTAACGAATTTATTTGGGCATATGCTTTTGTAGGCTAAAGCCCAGTTCATCAGATGCATGGAGTGGAAAATACAGTAGGAATATATATATAGAGAGAGAGAGAGAGAGAGAGAGAGAGAGAGAGAGAGAGAGAGAGAGAGAGAGAGAAATATACACACATCTATACAGAGAACATGAAAAATGGGTGTTGCCATACCAACTCTAACAAGACTAATTAATTAAGGTGGGCTATTATCACCAGGAGAAAAAAAAACTTTTGAAGTGATAATCAGGATGGCCCATTTCAAACAGATAAGAAGGTGTGCGCAACAGTAGGGGGAAAATTAGCATGGGGAAATAGTGTAATGACCCATCCACTGCCAGTTCTTATTCCAGCCTAATTTAATGGTGTCTAGTTTGCAAATTAATTCCAGTTCTGCAGTTTCTTGTTGGAGTCTGTTGAAGTTTTTTTTGTTGAAGAATTGCGACTTTTAGATCTGTAATTGAGTGATCAGGGATGTTGAAGTGTTTTCTGACTGGTTTTTGAATGTTATAATTCTTGACATCTGACTTGTGTCCATTTATTTGTCTGGTTTGGCCAATGTACATGGCAGAGGGGCATTGCTGGCACATGATGTCATATCACATTGGTAGATGTGCAGGTGAATGAGCCTCTGATGGTGTGGCTGATGTGATTAGGTCTTATCTATTCAAGGAACACCATCATATGTGGAAAGAGTTGCCAACGGGCTTTGTTGCAAGGATAGGTTCCTGGGTTAGTGTTTTTGTTGTGTGGTATGTGGTTGCTGGTGAATATTTGCTTAGTCTCGTTAGAGTTCGTAAGGCAACACCCATTTTTTCATGTTCTCTGTGTGTATATCTATCTATATATCTTCCTACTGTATTTTCCACTGCATGCATTTGAAGAAGTGGGCTTTACCCTATGAAAGTTCATGCTCAGATAAATTTGTTAGTCTCTAAGGTGCCACAAACTTCTTTTTGCTGATTTATCATTGTGAATTATCACAGGCACTGTATATCATATAAAATATCGTGTAAGTGAGACAGAGAGAACCTTTCTTGACTGAAAAGCCTCATAAACTAGGGTGACTAGATATCTCGATTTTATGGGTACAGTCCCAATACTTGGGGCTTTGTCTTATGTAAGTGCCTGTTCCTTTCCACCCCCTCTCCTGATTTTTCACTTTTGCTATCTGGCCACCCAATCATAAACCGAATTTGTTATGTTCTCTAATGTGTATCACTTACATGCAGGACCGGCACTAGAGTTTTTCGCGCCTTAGGCGCACGGCCATTTCGCCGCCTCTCGCGCCGCTCCTGCGGCTCTGGTGGAGCTGCCGCAGCCATTTCTGTGGAGGGTCCCTTGGTCCGCGGCTCCAGTGGAGCTGCCGCAGCTGTGCCTGCGGGAGGTCCACTGAAGCCGCGCGGGACCAGCAGACCGTCCACAGGCATGCCTGCGGCAGGTCCACTGGAGCCGCCTGCCGCCCCCCCCCCCCGGCAAAATGCCGTCCCCTGAAAATCCTGGCGCCCTAGGCGATTGCCTAGTTCGCCTCAATGGAAGCGCTGGCCCTGCTTACGTGAAAAACTCCTCTTGTGTGTGTTTAATTCATTACTTCCACCCTCTCCATGCTCTCTCTAACACGAGTGCACACACACACACACAATGTGTAAATTATGGGAACTGATAGTAAATAAAATAATGGGGCTGGGGAAAAAAAAAAGAGGGATCCTGTTCAATAAATTGTTTTCAACAAGATATTCAAAAAATGTCCAACCACCTGGACAGAACATTTTATAGTGAACATTTTTGAGAATATATTTTTTCCACTGAAATTTTAGTGTACAGTGGCAGTTGTAAGAAGTCACCTTACAGGATCTTCTGTTTCCCAGCTAAAAGCATGTCCCCTAGTTGTTTTGAGAGGGGGGTTAGATTTTTTTTTTCACTCAAAGTATAGAAATAAAATCAATAAGGCCCTGTCCTGCAAACTCTTACACAGGGTGTGCTATATAACTTAAAGGGCTACTCAAAAGATTAAAGTTTGCCGGAGTGGGACCTATGTTAGAAATAGGCTGGTGGTAGAATATTAAGGTTCTAAGAATCATTTGAATTGACTTTCAGTGTTTATCTACTTCCATTGTAGAAGCAGCACCATAGTGTCTTTGTACTGATTTCTGTTTTGCACTGGAAGCAGAAAAATCCCCAAATTTACATCACATAATTTGTGGGTGAAGATTGAATTGTCTGAGGATTTTCATATACATATGTTACTTAGTTTGCGTTAAAATTAATGAAAAGGAAGACCTTTAAGAAAATATTTACCCTTGTGTCTCAGCTTTTTATAGATCCTTTATGCTAATGAATGACCGGTTTGTTCTTATTCACATTTTCTGTATAGTTAAAACTCTTCTAGTTAGTAATAAATATACATAAAGAATTAGAGTTCAGTTAATCAGAATTATTCATGATTGATTTTTGTGTTCCCTGCCATTCTATTCAAAAGTTTCCCTTACTCAAAATGGCCATGATCTCCCATATTTTACAATGAGGCTGATGTTACCAAATGAGTTTGAAGTAAGTCAGTAAGAATAGTGATTATTCAATGAGGGGTTTGGAGTGGGGGCTAGTAAAGATGGTTACCAGTTCCCACTGGAACTGAAACAACAGGCTGTCCACAGGGAAAATGGCTGCTAGAGCATTAAGAGAACATGTCAAAGTTGGAATTAAGCTTGAAACTGAAATGATGCCTTTTTGAAAGAATTGAGAGCTATTAGCTACATTGCTCTCATTATGGTGATTTATGCTCCCACAATGCTCTCTCCCTACATACAATCCTGGTAGTTAAGATCAGATGACGGGCTTGAGTTAACAGTGCCTGTTTAGACATTTGAGGGCTAGTAGCAGAGCATTCTCAACTTTGGAATTTGCTTCCCATTGGTCCAACAGAGGCCAAGCCTGTTTAACTGAAGGGCACAGTCTACAATCCACAACTTTTATCTGCAGATGGTGTAGAAAACCTGTAGTTAGATAAATGGACTCGTTTCTCTTATGATTTAAGGTTGAGGTATAGTTGGGTCTGATCTAAAGCCCTTTGAATTTAATGGGTAATGAAGTTTCCGTTGACTTCAGTGGCCTTGGATTGGGTCCATTGTATGCAAGTACTACTAGGATCAGATATTTTTTAAAATGTCCAGTCAAAAGAGCTTTGCCAGATGCTCAGATGGTTTTTATTTAGTTTTGCAGCCTCAAAAAGTAGTTTGAGAGGTTCCCCAAAACCTCAAACTCCAGAAGGTTTTCCCAGTTGTTATTCACCTTTTAAAATATGAAAACGTTGTGGCAGATGAAGATGAGAGAGATTACCAAGAACACAGCACTGGGAATGTTTGATTTTCAACTTGCTGCACTATTATTGCTTCTAAATGAAACCAGAATTTCATATGCAGTGTGGTGGATTTTCCAGGTCTCTAGTGGAGATGACACTCTTCAGTGCTTTTATAGTAACATTTCTTTTCTTGACAGGCACTAATGCTCTTTCATCTTTCTCAAAATTCCTTGAGCTTTGGTGGAATTTTTAAAATGTCTTGATGGCTGCACGACTGCCATCAGTGATCTCAACACATATTTGGGCATAGTGCCGTTCCAGCACTAACTCAGTGTTACTGCATAGGCAGCAGGGGAAGCACAAGAACAATACATTATTTTGGTTCCAGAAAAATGTTAGATAATCTTTTGTTTTTAACTTTTTTATTATAGGGGCAGCGCTACTTCCTCATTCAGATGTTTCCAAAATACTCACTCTTTCTCCAGTGCCCACAAGAATGACTTTAGATTATAAATAAAGAAAACAATCAAAACAAACCCAAACTAACCCATCACCTATCGTCTCTGAGCCCATCCAGCTGCCAGCATAGTCTTCCCTGACCTCACAGTCAACAGAGAGAAGGTGTTAGGATCAGTGATGATCCAGGTTTAAGTACTCAGTCTCTGCAATCTCCTTTTTTTAGATGCTCAGGACATAATCCCCAATTCTGACCCTCCCTGCATCCAGTCCTTAGCACCAAGTGCACTTATCCTGGTCATCAGCCTTGTCTCTATGACCCAACTTGTCAAATGTGCTGCCTTTCTTCCAACTCCTGGATCCTTCCAGCCTCTATTCCATCCATTGCATTCCACCAAAACTGCTCTCACCAGGGTTTTTAATGACCTCTAAGGGTCTTTACTTCATCCTCATCCTTCTTGTTTTCTCTGCTGCTTTTGCCAGTGTCACTCCTTACTTCTAAATGTCCTTATCCTCCTTACAATTTTGTAACTAAGTCCTCTCCTGGTTTTGATTCTGCCTCCCTGGCCATTTCTTCATTGTCTCCTCCAGGAGGTCCTCCTCCTTTCTCCCACTTTCCACGGTATCTCCTTAGGTTCTATCCTCCCCACACCTTTTATTGTTTTAAACCCTTTCTTTGAGTGATCTGTTCACATTGCTTAAGCTACTATCTCTCTGCTGATGATTCACAGATTTACCTGGCCACTCATGGCCTATCTCTATCCACTTAGTCCGGCATTTCAACATGTTTCCCTGAAATCTCCTCCTGAATATCTCATGGTCAACTTTAATAGGCAAAACTGAATTCCTAGTCTTCTTCCTGAAACCACCCATATTTTTCCTCCTCTCTGTTATTGTTAACAAATCCACTCTCCACCCAGTATCGCAACCATGGAAGCTAGAAGAAATCTTTGACGTGTCTGTGTAGAGCTACATATCCAGACAGTGTCCAAACCCTCACTTCTTCCCCCACAACTTTTCTAAGGACTTTTCTTTCTGTCCTTACACCTAAAACTTTCATCAAGGTTTCATGATTTTCTCTCCTGATTATGGGAACCTCCTTTTCTCGGACCCACCCAAAACAACCATGGGAATCGGTCTGGCATATACAAAATGCAGCTGTTAAGACTGCCCTCCTTAACCATCCTTCTGACCACAGCATCCCTCATCCTGAATCTCTTCGCTGGTTCCCCCTTCTTCATTGCATCATTCTTCTTCTCCTGGCCTTCTAGCTTCTGCAGAACTCCTCTCCTCCCTAATTCTCTGCCCTTATTAGGTTTTTTTGTCTTTTTTACACACACACAACACTTCATCCTCCTCTGCTCTGCCAATGATAACAGCCTGACCACACCATTTGTCTGTTTCTCCCACCACCATCTCTCAATGTACATGGAACACCCTTCCTGAGCTAGTCTGCAAGACCACCAATACCTCAGCATTCAAGTCTCCCATGAGGTCACACTTCTGTGGTAACATCTTCAGGAAATCTACTGGCTAATAATGCTGACACAAAGGAGCAATAGGAGATATAAGATATAGCCTGCCTATAATGTGGCCTCGTGAGCAGAAAAGTGGACTGGGGACCTGGGTTCTAGTCTTGGTTCTGCCACTGTTCACTTCTGGGTGATTTTCCACAAGTTGCTTCTCTTCTCTGTTTCCTACAGGAGAAATGAGGATAATGATACTGATCTCCTTTTGTAAAGTGCTTTGAGATCTACTGATGATTGGGCTGGCTCTAGCCATTTTGCCGCCCCAAGCACAGCGGCATACTGTGGAGAGCGCTCTGCCGCTCGCCGGTCCCGCAGCTCCGGTGGACCTCCCACAGGCGTGCCTGCGGATGCTCCACTGGAGCTGCGGTTGACCTCCCTCAGGCATGCCTGTGGATGCTCCACCGGGCCATGGGACCAGCGGACCCTCCACAGGCACGCCTGCGGGAGGTCCACCGGAGCCGCCTGCCGCCCTTGGCAGAGCACCCCCCGCGGCATGCTGCCCCAAGCACACGCTTGGCACGCTGGGGCCTGGAGCCGGCCCTGACTGATGAAAAGCTCTTTATAAGAGCTAAGTAGTATTATTTATTTTAAAATACTCTTTGCTATCTGCTTTAGATCCTAAATTCTTCAGAGCAGGGACATTACTTTCTTTCTGTTTTTTTTCCCATGCCTAGCATGTTGTGGGCTCTAAAGGAAAATAAGGATAATAGTTAATAACTGTGTCTCTTAGGAATAGGGTTCATCATGTGACTTGTTCAGGGAATGTCTTTATTTTGTTTAAGGCCAAGCCCATTGTTTGTGCTAAAGGAAAAAGTACACAAAAATATCAATATTGTGAGGTGAGGGGAGGCAAAGATAAATTACATATTTATAATCAGGAAGGGATTTTGGGGTAAGTCTCTACTTTAAAACTACTCAGAGAAGCACATTAGGCAAGCAGCACATCAGGCAAAATAATTTAAAAATCAAATATTAAAATAGGCAGACACCACCAAACTGCAGATCAAAGCAGAATGCAGCCTTGTACTGCTATGCACTCTCTCTTGACTTTACTGTTAGTTGTGGTTCCATGCTATTCTAAATCCAAAGGGACAGCTTTACCTTCTGTATGCTTCACTTCAGCATTATGTGCATTTAAAAATAATTCATGACCTTTCTGAAGGATATTAGAGAGATTTACGGAATGCTATTTGAGTTGTCATGATGTAATGGCAACAGTTGAAGTAACATCTGTCCAGGTGTTTTTGATATGTAAAATGTTCAGGCTTTCAAAATTCTTTTCTCTGGAATTTTACAAAAAACACATAAAATATAGTCTAAGCTGATATAGACATGTTTATTGCAATTAGTCATGGCTATGTTGCATCTTCAGCTTTGAAATGCTTTGATCTAGACACCAGGTATGAAAGCCTGGCCCCACTGAGTTTTGCCACTCACCCTGCATGCTTTCTAGTCTCTTATGAAACTAGCATTCAGCACTAAGTACCTCTTTCGTGTATTTGAAATGTTCTAAGAAAGCCACTGTTCCATATATGGCTAGAATGGGCTGAATTCATCTGAGGAATAAGTTTTTGAAACCAGCCGATTATTTTTATCTATTTTAGAATTTTAAATAATAGTAGTAAAGATTATTGTACCTCATGCCTTTGAGGAGACAAAATCAGCACAATAGGTAGATGATAATTTATTATTTATGATGTGTCCCTTCAGTAAGTGGGGACAGTTCAGTAAAAAACATTGTTAAATGCATGTGCTAAAATTCAGATGTAGCATTAAATGACAGTAATATCAATGTCACATATCTGGACTCCCCCTCCCCGCCCCATGATTCATCTAGAAAGAAACTCTTGTTCAGCGCTGAGCTTCCAAATTTCATTTTTGATAACTGTGTGAGACCCTGTTTCCTGCACCCACCATTTGTCATGTGAGTAATCCAAATGAATACTTCAGTGGAACCACTTGTTTAGGGAGTTATGTTCACAGGATTGGGTCCCAATGTTCTCCACTGTACTTCAGCAGAAGGATATTCCAAGTGGTACAGTGTAGTGAGCCTTACATGTACAGCAAGCATTACAAGAGTGGTCTACAAAAGATGTCTGCATATATAGAGACAGTTCATGTTTAATTAATGTGCTGATGATGCTCAAGAATGTGCAGCATTGTTCATAGGTTCTCCAGGATCAGTACAAATTGTTCCCATGCACTGCAAATGAGTGTTCTTTGCATGGAGCTCTACACAAAAAATTCAAAGCAACCACAGGGAAATAGGTGGAAGTGGAAGTTTTGCCACATGACAGGATAATTGGCCTGGAATTGCAAAGAGTGGCAGACTTGTTTCACACTCCGATTTTGGAAACAAAGCTTGAATGCAGCAGAAAACTTGAGGGATTAGGAAGTGCATCTCAAGCAAACTTGTCTTCTTGAAGAAGCTGGTGAGAAAAAAAGAGTGGAGAATCTAAGAAAAATAAACAAGAGACAACAGATCAGTAGAACAGAGCAGCAGAACAGACTAGAAATCTAAATAATAAGATGAGTGAACTAGAGTGCCTTGAGTTAAAGGAGATGTGGCAAGCAGTGGGATCCCCCACAGTCCCACGGAGGGATGAGCCTCCCCTAGCATCAACATGGGTGGAGCCAGTGGGTCCTGCTTCCGCCCCCCAGAGGGCAGGGCGCAGGACAGGAAGTATAAAAGCCCAACTGCAGAGCTCACTTGAAGGACAGCTGCCAGAAAGGCCAGATACCTGTAGCCTAGCTCTGGGTTGGGACATGCTGGCAGGCTGCGGCTGACACGAGGACTGGCCGGGCCAGCCCAGCCTATCCCTGGCCAGCGACCCCGAGGAACCAATAGTGCTGGAAACCTCCGAGGACACTGCCTTAACCCAGGTACCCTACGAGGGAGAGTCCGGAAGTAGCCTAGGGCAGTCAACCCTGGTCTGGTCACAGCTCATCCAGAACCCATGTCAGTGTGTTGCAGTCAGGATCCCCACTGACACAGCAGTGAGTCTCCTGCTGCTGCTAGAGCCCTGGGCTGGGATGCAGTGGAGTGGGTGGGCCTGCGTCCACACTGCCACCCCACTCACGGGTGGCAGTCTCCCCCTAGCACCAGTCACTCAGAAGACTGAACTCCAGACTGTCTGTTTACTGCCCTGCCCTGACCCAGGGCCGGGGCCCATAGCTAATTATTGTGAGGCAGTGGGATCCCCCACAGCCCATGGAGGGACGAGCCTCGGCCAAGCCCTTCTACAGGAGGATATCGATATAATAGGCATCACAGAAACCTGGTGGAGTGGGAACAATAAATGGGGTACAAAATATATCCGAAGGACAGAACAGGTCATACGGGGGTGGGAGTGGCACTATATGTGAAAGAAAATGTAGAATCAAATGAAGTAAAAATCTTAAACGAATCCACATGTTCCATAGAACAGTAGGGATCTATTACTGACCACCTGACCAGGATAGTGAAAGTGATGATGAAATGCTAAGGGAGATTACAGAGGCTATCAAAATAAAGAACTCAATAATAGTGGGGGATTTCAATTATCCCCATATTGACTGGGTACATGTCACCTCAAGACGAAATGCAGAGACAAAATTTCTCAATACCTTAAATGACTGCTTCTTGGAGCAGCTGGTACAGGAACCCACAAGGTGGGAGGGAATTCTCAATTTAGTCCTGAGTGGAGTGCAGGATCTGGTCCAAGAGGTAACTATAACAAGACCACTTGGAAATAGTGACCATAATATAACAACATTTAACATTCCTGTGGTGGGAAGAACAGCTCAACAGCCCAACACTGTGGCATTTAATTTCAGAAAAGGGAACTATGCAAAAATGAGGAGGTTAGTTAAACAGAAATTAAAAGGTACAGTGACTAGAGTGAAATTCCTGCAAGCTGCAGGGACAGTTTTTTCAAAGACACCATAACGAGGCCCAACTTAAATGTATACCCCAAATTAAAAAAACACAATAAAAGAACTAAAAAAGAGCCACTGTGGCTTAACAACTATGTAAAAGAAGCAGTGAGAGATAAAAAGGCATCTTTTGAAAAGTGGAAGTCTAATCCTAGTTAGGTAAATAACAAAAGAGCATAAACACTGCCAAATTAAATGTAAAAATGTTACAAGAAAAGCCAATAAAGAGTTTGAAGAACAGCCAGCCAAAAATTCCAAAGGTAATAAAATGTTTTTTAAGTACATCAGAAGAAGGAAGCCTGCTAAACAACCAGTGGGGCCCCTGGACAATCAAGACACAAAAGGAGCGCTTAAAGATGATAAAGTCATTGCGGAGAAACTAAATGAATTATTTGCTTCAGTTTTCACGGCTGAGGATGTTAGGGAGATTCCCAAACCTGAGGCGCCCTTAGTAGGTGACAAATCTGAGAAACTGTCACAGATTGAAGTGTCACTAGAGGAGGTTTTGGAATTAATTGATAAACTTAACAGTATCAAGTTACCAGGACCAGATGGCATTCACCCAAGAGTTCTGAAAGAACTCAAATGTGAAGTTGCGGAACTATTAACTATGGTTTGTAACCTGACCTTTAAATCAGCTTTGGTACCCAATGACTGGAAGGTAGCTAATGTAACGCCAATATTTAAAAAGGGCTCTAGAGGTGATCCCAGCAATTACAGACCGGTAAGTCTAACATCAGTACCGGGCAAATTAGTCGAAACAATCGTAAAGAATAAAATTGTCAGACACATAGAAGAACATAAATTGTTAGGCAAAAGTCAACATGGTTTCTGTAAAGGGAAATTGTGTCTTAATCTATTAGAGTTCTTTGAAGGGGTCAACAAACATGTGGACAAGGGGGATCCAGTGGACATAGTGTTCTAGATTTCCAGAAAGCCTTGGACAAGGTCTCTCACCAAAGGCTCTTACGTAAATTAAGCTGTCATGGGATAAAAGGGAAGGTCCTTTCATGGATTGAGAACTGGTTTAATAGACAGGGAACAAAGGGTAGGAATAAATGGTAAATTCTCAGAATGGAGAGGGGTAACTAGTGGTGTTCCCCAAGGGTCTGTCCTAGGACCAATCCTATTCAACTTATTCATAAATGATCTGAAGAAAGGGGTAAACAGTGAGGTGGCCAGGTTTGCTCAAGATAGTTAAGACCAAAGCAGACTGTGAAGAACTTCAAAAAGATCTCACAAAACTAACTTATTGGGCAACAAAATGGCAAATAAAATTTAATGTGGATAAATCTAAAGTAATGCACACTGGAAAAAATAACCCCAACTATACATACAATATGATGAGGGCTAATTTAGCTACAGCTAATCAGGAAAGTGATCTTGGAGTCATCGTGGATAGTTCTCTGAAGTCATCCACACAGTGTGCAGCAGTACTCAAAAAAGCAAACAGGATGTTAGGAATCATTTGAAAAGGGATAGAGAATAAGATGGAGAATATCTTATTGCTCTTATACAACTCCATGGTACGCCCACATCTTGAATACTGCAGTCTCCTCATCTCTAAAAAGATATACTAGCATTAGAAAAGGTTCAGAGAAGGGCAACTAAAATGAATAGGAATTTGGAATGGGTCCCATATGAGGAGAGATTAAACAGGCTAGGACTTTTCAGCTTGGAAAAAAGGAGACTAAGGGGGGATATGATAGAGGTATATAAAATCATGAGTGGTGTGGAGAAAGTGAATAAGGAAGTTATTTGTTTCCATAATATAAGAACTAGAGGCCACCAAATGAAATTAGTAGGCAGCAGATTTAAAACAAATAAAAGGAAGTTCTTCTTCACACAGCGCACAGTCAAAAGAGAACTAGATAAATTCATGGAGGTTAAGTCCATTAATGGCTATTAGCCAGGATGGGTAAGGAATGGTGTCCTTATCCTCTACTTGTCAGCAGGTAGAGATGGATGGCAGGAAAGAGATCACTTGATCATTACCTGTTAGATTCAATCCCTCTGGGACACCTGGCATTGGTCACTGTTGGGCTGGCCCAATATGGTCATTCTTACATTCTGACACTGGGTCAAAATTGTCATAAGAACTTTGGAGTTATGCTAAATGTGCATTTAACAATTTTGGTTACCATTGCTGTGCACTAGCACAAAAGACACTGTATTATACTCTCAAGAGTTATTTTGTACACGGTCTCATCTAAATACTGCTTTCCGAACGGGAGATTTTCCACCATTTCTTAAAAAGTACAGTAGTTAATATAAAAGACAGCAAAGAAGAAAACAGAAAGACTGGAGCAATATTTCCTTTTATTGTTCAAACATAGAAGATACAGTTGAACAACTAAAACCCTGTTTATGAATCACAGAAGATATTATACTTTAGCTTACTTCAGCTCATTTTAAAATGAAGTTCAAGGTTTAATGTCCCATCATTTCTACTGGAAGAATCAAAACCAATCCAGGAATGCCTCACCTCTAGGAATTCGGCGGAGGGGAGGGGTGATTATGATGGAGACTGTCTCAGTGGGATTGGGAGATAAGCAGGGAATGTTTTCTGGGGAGTGGAGAGCTCAGTAGGCGCAGGAGAGCTCAATAACGGTAATAAGTATGGATTCTATTAAAAGCAGGAAAAACATACATGTAAAGGGTACTGTGGAAGGATAAAGGAATCTCAGTGGAAAGATGGTCTCAGCAGGAATAATGGGAAAAGTCAGAGGCTCCCTAATGGATGAACGTACTAAATTGGGTGTTTTAAAGGGACATTGTCACATGAAAAACACCTATATTTGAAAAAGACTAATGTCATCTGTGTTACAAAGATGATTTTGAATCAATAGGTTTCAGTGACTTTATAAAAGAGTAATTTACTTTTCATTGTTTGCTTACTTTTTGCATTATCTCGCTGAGGACAATGAACACAGACTAATCAGTTTCATTTTGCTGCCAGTCACTTTCTAATCAGCTTCACTTTCAAGTTCTTCCATTTCCCACTTTCCCGTATTTTAGCATAATGCTGCAAATTGTAGATTTAAAACTATATGGCAATGCTAATTTACTTGCTCCAATTTGAAAAACCAAAATGTTTATAAAGTCATGGAACCTTGCCTTTGGCTTTAGGATTTGTAAAAGCATTTTTGGTAAAAAACACAAAACAAATTTTTGTCCCAGTTTTGATCCCCTGAATTGTATCTATGTGACTATACATTAGACTCTTTGGTAGCAGCAACAATACAAGTGTGCACGTTTTCCAGCAGATGGCGATATAGTACTTTAAACTGCACTGGTTTCCTTGTAAGTGGGACAAATATGTTTGTTAAAAGTGATTTCCATCTTGCTTGCTTTTTCTTTGTTTTTTCAGAAATGCAGGGTCCTTTTCCTTTCTCCTGGATCAAAGCTGATTTTCTTTTTGAAACCAGAAGAAAACAAGCCTTCCAGGGTTGCACACATAGTAATTTCATAATAGAGTAGGAGTCAAGAAAGATTAACAGGAGATGAGACCAAGTCACAACCTCTGGATCTGGCTCAAATTCCGAAACTTGACAGATTCAGAACTGGGATGTTGGTTCTGCCCAGTCTAAAGATAGGAGGCAGGATTTGTATCTGAGCTTTTTCAAAGCTTGAGTGTGTTTGGATTTGGGGTTGGGTCCTGGCTCATCTCTGCTATTAGTTCCCTTCCCCAGACATTATATGAAATTCTCAACTTTAATAGTAAATTATTTTTTTACTAAATCACTGTTCAAATGGAGTGTGCTGTGTTTTACATTTTCCATCTGTTTTGACATCAAATCATATTATTTATGTACCTGGCATCATCCAGCCAGCCATCTGTCCCTCCATCTTTATTTAAAATTAAAACCAAGATCAAAAATTAGCCGAAAATAATATTGAAATGGTTCATAACCAAAACATGTTTTGCTCTTGCCTCATGCTCCCTTCTTTTTATGCCCATCAATGATTTTAGCAAACTGAAGTGTGTCAAATGTGCTAATCAGGTGCAAAGAAGGCAGAACTAGACTCCTAAATCAGCTGTCAAAGCTCTAATGTGGTAGGTAAGTGTTCCACCCTGAATTGTTCTGCGAGTCATAGCATTTCCCTTCCCCCACCCTCCAGGGGCTATCACTGCAGTTTTGGCTTGTAAATCTGGTCAGTTCAGCCCTAGGTGCAGAAAATTTGTAGCTGACAGTTAATTCTGTGGTTGTGGAATTGCCCACATAGAAACTATCACTGCTGGAAATGTCAGTCTCTTCCAAATACTGTCTTGGAAGTACCACAGCAATGCTGGAAGCCCTAGATACACTCTTGTGATTACATTTCTGTTTGCTTTAAGTTGATAATTCAGGGCTGGGTTTTTGGTTTTACTTCCCCATAATGTTGCTCGAACAGCATGCTATAAAATGAAGTGGATAGAGCCAGGCTCTGGAAATCAGTACTTCAGGGGTCTATTATTGGCATTGATGAGAGAGGGAAGGAAAATAGTATTTTCCACAAAAAATTGGGAAGAAATGGAAAATGTGGGGCTTAAAAAAAAAGTGGAATTTTGTTTTGTCAATGAAAAACAAGTTGGAAATTGTTAAAATTTGAAATTTTTGAATGAAAATTTCCATTTAGAAAAGACCATTTTTTATAGAAAAAGATTTCAATGAAAAATTTTCAACCAGCCCTAGCGGTGACATTGACTAACTCACTGTCTGATGTTGGGTGAATCTTTTAACTGCTCTCTGCCTTAGTTACTCCATCTGTAAAGTGGGTGGAATACTAATTATCTACCCTAGCGGAGGCACTGAGGCTCATCTACTTTTTCACAGGTATCGCAGGTGGAAAGAGACTACAGGGAGCATCTCCACTCCCCCTGCTGGCACCCACGTATTCATGCAGCAGCAGGGCAAGGTACCTCTCGTGCACTGCTTGGGGCATGTGATTGCACATTCAAACCTTCCTTTTTACAGGCTACAGCCCATGCTAGCAGAGAGAAAAATAGAGTTCTTCCTCAAATGTGCTTTTCAAGCCACATTCTCACAGACTGTCCAGAATCATTATGAGACCCTCACTGGCTGCCTGTGGGACATGACTTTTGCCTTCTATTTCCTGTGTGACGCCTATAAGTAAGGGCAGGGTTTTGCTCTAAAAGCACTTTGGAGAAAAGGTGCTGTATGAGAAAGAAGAAAGTATGGTAAAGTGTTCAATGCCTTCCAGACCTTTTGTATGATCTGTCGAACAATGTAAATAGGGATATATTTATATGCATACATTTATTTAAGCTGCTTCACAGGGTACCCTGAATGTCTGAACTTCAGAACTGATGGCATTTGTTACAAAAAGAGATCTCTGCCAAAAGAATAGATTTTGTAAATGGGCTGATTTTTTTCCCAATATACATCTGCAAGGATATGGAACACATGTACTCTTATGCACATGACTCACATCTGTATTTGCCCCCAGACGTGGAGGCAACTCCCATTTATAATATGTGGAGCACACACTGACACTTAGGGCCTGACATCAGAGGTAATGAGCACCAGCAGCTGCCCTTGACTTTAGCTGTTATTATGGCTGCTCAGTATCACTCAGAATAAGGTCCATAATGTTTCTGCACACTCGCTGGGCCAAATTCACCTTAAGTTTACATAGCTTCTGCCTCCAAGAACCCTAGTGCAAGCCCCAGCTGAGAGGAGGTTGCAGTGACTTAGAGTGGCTGCACTCTCCCTTGTGCTGAAAGAGAAACTTTTGAACATTGGCATGGGCGGGCACTGATCCCGCACTGACATTCAGGAGTTCAGATAAGTAGAGCTCTTATGCAGTGTCATCCACACCCATATGCATGTGACGCAGGGTGCTTACCACTTGAAATAGCGAGGAGGAGCAGCGCTGGCTGCCCCCTGAGGTTTGACTCTTGGCAACTGTTTTGATAGCAGGATTGCAAAACCAGAACCCAGCAAACGGTCTTGCAGCCTGGTGCATAGGCTTGCAGTGCTGCTCAGGTGTGGCCCTACAACAGTGGAGCCATGGGGCCAAACCTATGAATGGCAGAAGGGCAGCCAATGCTGCACCTCCTTGCTGCTGCTGTGGGGCCAGCCCCTGCAGCAGAGCTCCCTCTGCTCCCCAGGGTCTTGCCAGGCCTTGCCCTGCTTTTGGTAGCCCATGTCCCTCTCAGGAATGGGGGTGACATTGCATCTGGGGCAGGCTGGGCTGGAAGATGGGAGCTGAGTGTGGAGCAGCCTCGGTGGGCAGGGTGTTGGGGCCAGCAGCCGCAGTGAGGATGGCTTCCCAGGGATTGATGGAATGTACTATGGAAAAATTTTCTGGGGGCACCCCTACTCTCCTGGATTTCCAGGTGGGAGCTGAAGCTTTAACACAGCAAAAATCTCAGAGGAAAGAGATGATAGAAATGAGAATCAGGCCCACTATGTGCCTTTGAAAAAAAACCAATAATAAATGTGATCTTTGTATATGTTAAATTGAGACTAGTTGTAGTGGAATATATGCCTTCCTTCCTGAACAGTAGGTTTTCATGGAATGACATGACACCAGACTGTCTCTTGGTGAATTTGGAATCAACATTCACCAGTGTGGATTGGGGGAGAGTTGATTCAAGAAAGAAAGGGTTGGGTTTGTAAAAGCACAGGCCTGGATGAGACATTACAGGGGGTATTGCTGCTCATGCCCCACCCAGTGGCCACTCCCAGCTACAGTCTTCTATCTCCCTCTCTGAGTTTTCTGTGGCCGAGCCCTCTGGCCAAGTCAGATAACAGTTCACTACTCTTCCAGGATAACAAAATAGCCAACATAAAATCCAAGTCAAATACCCAGAATAATAGTTCTTCTGCATTTCTCAGGCTCCACTGAAGTTCTCTGCTCTTGGCCTGTTCTCTTAACTCCACCAAGCTTCTTTTATCTTGCTTCTTCCCCAGCAGAATTCCCCTACTGCTTCTCTTCACCAGGAACTCAAGCAGTTTACCCCTGCTCCTTTTACGCCCTATCTCAGAGCTCCCCTTAGAAGCTTACCTGGCTCCTAGTGAGTGATAGCTTGATTTTCTCAGGCTCTTCCCAGAGAACTCCTCTTCAGAGTCTTCCTTCCTCTATGGCCTTCCTAGCTCTATTTAAGTAGCACTTTCCCTGGTTTACCCCCACAGCTGGAGTTGGTCTTTCTAATTTAGTCCCATCACATCAGGTGAGGCCCCATATTAGCCCTTCTGTTGCCAGCTCATCAGTACAGCTGAGGGATAGCTGCTAAATCATGGGCAAGGCGGAGCCCGGCTTTCCTCAAAGGGCCACCCAGGCCACCCATGACAAAGTTGTCCAAGGTTCATTTCTGGTGGAAGGTAACTTTCAGGCTATGCGTTTGTCATGGTACAATTCCCCACTCTGAACCTTAGCGTCCAAAAAGATGGGGTACCAGCATGAATTCCTCTAAGCTCAATTACCAGCTTAGAACCTGTAGCGCTGCCACCAACCAGGAATTCCAGTGCCTGGTACACTCTGGTCCCCACAAAACCTTGCCTGGGGACCCCCAAGACCCAGACCCTCTGGATCTTAACACAAAGAAAGTAAACCCTTTCCCTCACCGTTGCCTCTCCCAGGCTTCCCCTCCCTGGGTTACCCTGGAAGATCACTGTGTGATTCAAACTCCTTGAATCACAAAACAGAGAGGACAATTCACCTTCCTCCCTCCTTCTCTTTCCCCCTCCCAGACTCTTCCTGAGAGAAAGTAATCCTCTCTCCCCCTTCCCTCCTTTCTCCCCACCAATTCCCTGGTGAATCCAGACCCCGTCCCCTGGGGTCTCACACCAGAATAAAAAAAACAATCAGGTTCTTAAACAAGAAACTTTTAATTAAAGAGAGAAAAACAGTAAAAATTATCTTTGTAAATTTAAGATGAATTAGGTACAGGGTCTTTCAGCTATAGACACTGGGAATACCCTCCCAGCCTAAGTATTCAAGTACAAATTAAAATCCTTGCAGCAAAAATACAAATTTGAACTCCTTCCAGCCAAATGCACATTTGCAAATAAAGAAAACAAACATAAGCCTAACTCGCTTTATCTACCTACTACTCACTATTTAGAATCTATAAGAACCTGTATCAAGGAGATTGGAGAGAAACCTGGTTGCACATCTGGTCCCTCTGAGCCCCAGAGTGAACAACAACCAAACACTAACAGCACAGCACAAAAACTTCCCTCCCTCAAGATTTGAAAGTATCCTGTCCTCTGATTGGTCCTCTGGTCAGGTGATAGCCAGGCTTACTGAACTTGTTAACCCTTTACAGTCAAAGAGATATAAAGTACTTCTGTGCTATTAACTTTTCTTATCTGTTTATGACAGCATTGATCTCAGATCATTAACATGTTGCTGCATGTTTTGTAAGATAAGCTATAGCTCAAACTAGCCAGGATCAAGCTTTCCACTTCGAATATTTCAGCTGGCTGAATCACTGAAATGTAGTAGATTAGTTACTTGTACCTGGCATGCAATCATTCTTTTTTACATAAGAATCAGCATCAAGAGGTTTTAGCTGATCTTTTGGTAAACATATGTTGTTCTTATTATTTTAGCAGAGATTGATAGCCCCTATCGTCCCAGGTACTCAGTATCTTCAATCCCAATTGAAGTCACTGAGAGTTGAAGGCATAAGCATCTTTCACAAAGTGCTCAGCACCCTGCCAGCCATGTCCCAAAATGTAGCAAATCAGATGTTAAACTCCTTATGGCCCAGCTACTTTCAAGTGCAAAATGTTCTCTTAAAATATTGGAATCTATCTGTCACCTTGATTTCTTCAGCTGTAAAATGGGGATAGTGATATTTACCCACATCACAGGGTGTGGGAAGCATTAATGTCTGAGTGCTTTGAAGATGAAAACAGCTCTATCAATGTTGTTTATTGCTTATTGACGGTGTAATCTGCAATGAAGTCCGCAGGGTGGAGTTTGGTCATAGATATCACTCATGACTCATAGATTCTAAGGCCAGAGGGGAACACTGTGATCATCTAGTCTGACCTCCTGCATATCAGTCCAGAGCAGGTAGCAAGACAAGGCTCTGTCCAGTCACAGTCAGTAAGTAGGCAGTTAATCAATGTATCTGTCTATCCATACGAAGAATGTCTACTAAGTCCCTCACCAAATGCTGTAATTACAGAATATTAGCCTGATAAATTAGACTACCTGTCCTCTTTCTTCTATATGATTCCCTTGTATATAAGCATAACAAATGCCACCTCCCACCCCCTGCCACTAGGAATATCTAACATCTCATAGACTGTGTTTACCCTGGAAAATTCACTTGTTGCTGATGGTTGTCGTCAGCTCTGGGTACAGCTGAATCGGTGGTGGAAATGGTTTAACACTAAGTGGGGAAGGACCTAGCCATGTTCATCAGCGTTTCAGACACCGCGTTTGAACCGTGCTTGAAGGAAGTTTTCAGCACCAGTCCTGCTGATGCCAGTTTTCAGTAACAGGTAAATTTGGTGGTGCAGACACAGCTATAGAAGAAAGGAGCTAATTTGTCACCTTATCTCCCCACCACTCACAATCTACCCATCTGGGAAAAGGGTTCATAATCACCGAAAACTTGACAATTTGTCTCCTATGAATTGCATTATGGATGGTGACTCAACAAAAGGACAATAGCACCAATGGAATATTATGCTGTGCTAAGTAGTGTAAATATAACAATTTAGTTTAGTCAGTGTCAGTTTCTCCTTTGTTCTTAGATTTCATAATCAGAGGTTACTCTGATAAAGTATTTAACAGCTACAGCACACGTTTGTATTGTTTTTCCATTATCTATCATATCAAAGACTGAGCCAAAACATTCCCCACCCATTCTAATTTTTCAGCAGGGTGTGGCTACAGTATGTAATGAGAACAAGCTTTTCCTTGTACAGAATGAAGGTTATGATGTATGGCTTTGATTAGGGCTGCGTATTGGGCAGCCAATGACAAAAACATTCATTTCTCAGTGACAGCTGCAGCAAAATATCTCTCGTTCTTTATGGTTCTGTAGGATAAAGCTGGGAATACATTTTATGCCCTTCTCTTTATCTGTACCATATGTTGGTATCTGTAGTTCTTCACCTTACAATATGTCTTTAAGAAACACAAGGTCAGGGTGGGACTGTACTGGTAGAGATCTGTGAAATGATGGATGTAACCTTCAGTTCTGATCTTACACTGTAGAATGAACTTTTTTTTTTTTAAAAATGCATGAACAGTAGAGGAAAGTCAAATGGCTAAAAGTATTTTTAAAAATTGTGTTAAGTGATTTTTTTTTTAAATAATGGAAAAGAACAATTCAGCCACACTGGTGGTGGCTTGATATTTATTCCTCTTTTCCTTTCTGTGAAACTGTCGAACAGGCAAAATGTTCTGGCTTCTTGCTCAGTGTAAAACTTTTCACATGCCTCTAAGAGACCACAGAGCACGTGAACAGTTGCATTCTGAGAGCTGTATCTCCCAACTGTCCTGCTTTCAATGCTCAGTTGTTATCCTCGCCAGCATGTTTGCTCAGGGCTGTTTTGTTTTTCCAAATGGACTCTGGGTAATTCCACAGGCAAATATGTGGATTATGTGGTAAATAACTTTGCCTGCTGTACAAGGCCCAAGACTGAGAGAGGTCAGGTAATGTAGTATGATGATGCATAAACCCTATTCATTAAACACCAAAAACAACATCTGTTTTCCTTTAATGCTGTGAAGGTTTCACTTTAGATGTGGGTTGGTTAATGATTATAAAGTAATTGGCCATTATTAAGCAGGTGCTTCTCTATCATACAAAAAAAAAATTCTCTGGAGCCAGTAGGAAAACAGCATTGTACAGCAAAGAGCACTGCATACAAACTATTCAAGAACTGCTGGAGGGGTAGTTCCTATGCTCCTCAACACTAACAGTCTTTGCCCCAAAGGCTTTCTCTATTCAGATTCTACTAAAATCAATTCACGCTCAGGACAGTTTCACTGGAATGGTGACAGGGTACTGACCATCAACATTTTAGCACTAGGGAGAGTCCCATCTGGCAGCAGGGGAAAACCAAGTTAAAAAGTTCGTGTGTTTGAACCAGCGTGCTGAAAAATACTGCTGTTGGAGGGCAGCTGTGTGTCACTGCACTTAAGACTACAGCGTCTGAGTATTTGGAAGCAAATACTGAAGGATGGATTGCATCCTTTTTTAGCTGTCATACATGTCTTGGGGCTGTTAGATATGGTTGTTAGAAGTAAGTTTTTTGCCCATGAGCCGCTGTTTTGGGGAATAAAATGCATCTTCCCAAATAGAAGGGAGGGCAGTTATATTTATCCGGATGTGTTCCACAGCGCTATGTGATCATTGTAGACAATGAATGTACTTTTCTCCTTGGCTGACATCAAATAGCCTATTTTACATGAGTGCTTTGCCAGCACCCATGGAAATTATATAACAGGGGGCAGATACAAGTCTCAATTAAACTGGTGTAAATGCAAAGTAACTCCACTGGGAGTTTGGGCCTGGCTGTCTGACATGACTACTAAAAGATTCATGAAATGGGCTCTTCCAACTGTTATTTGTACGAAAAGCAGCTTTCTTAGCTCTCTGTTCTCTAACCCAGCTCACCCACTCCCACCATTGTGTGGTAGAGGATAGCAGTTGGAAATATGGTGGCCTTGAGGAGATTACGCTCCCTCCTGCACGGCTGCCAATTGCATGAGTAGCCCATAAAGGGAGAGTAAGGCAGTGCCTTAGCCACGGACTGGCGTACGGTTAATGTAATGTGTATTGCTTTACTGAGTATTTAATATGGAATACTGTGGCTGTACTTAATTTCTGTAGGCTTTGCATTTATGTTAGAGCTCACGGGGAGAAGAAGTCTAAGAAGGAAGCTGTTGAGAGCAGGAAATGCTAGTGCCTATCTGTGTGAAATCTGCAGCTAATCTTAGTAAAGTCTGAAAACAGACCTCTCCATCTGAGACCTCATTATTTCCATTAACTCAGCTTGCTGCTAATGTATTCTCCCCTTGATGCACAAACTCAACTCCCATTGGCATTAATGGGATCATAGAAGTTAGAGATGGAAAAGGCCTATTAGATCATCCACTCCATCTTACTGCCAATGCAGGACAAATTATTGCATTACTCATGTTCATTCAGGGAAATAGTGGACCCAGGGGGTTCAAACTTGTGTTTTTCAAAGGTAGTACACATCTCATCATTATCTGGAAAACCAGCCATTGTTCATGTAATGTTTCTGAGATTTAAGATCAGCGGCTGATTTTCCAAGAGAGTTGAGTATAGAGTATATAAATAGCCCAGTGCCTAAATAAGAGCAGAGCAAATATTATAGACAGAAGGTGGGTCCTTTTGAAGGATAAGCATAGCTGTTAGAATGCTAAGAAGGATTACATTGGGATCCATGAAAGGATATTAGACACCTGAAAAAACATGCTGTTGCTAGATTAATACCATTTGAGAGCTGTATATGTCTGGCCTGGAACACACATTTTAAGTGTTGTCATGTTGTAACGGAGTGTCAGAGACTGGGATGGGGGCGGTTGTGCCTAGTGCTTGGAGCACGAGTCAGGTCTCATGGTTAGAGTAGGAGTTGGTCACCAGGAGTAGGAGCCCAGAGTCAAAGCTAGAGTCAGGGGCCAGATGCCAGAGCCGAGGATCAGAGCTGGAGTTAGAAGTCAAGAATCAGAGCTGGGTTAGCTGGAGTAAAGCAATGCAGGGCAAAGGCAGTGTTGAGAACAGACGCAGGAGCCATTTGAGCATCCAGCAGCCTGCTGCTGACCTTAAGAACAGATCGAGGCTGATCCCTTCAGCAATTTCAGTGGCTGGGCCAATCAGGTGGCTCAATTGGGGCCCAGCTGTGCTAGCTAGACTGCTTGGGGATTAAGCTAGCAGATAAGCAGGCTAGCTCCAGATGCTTACTCGTGACACAGAGCTAGCTGTTTCCTTGCCCCTCTCTGGTCTTTCTGAGTGCACACCCTCATAGGGTGGCCACTCACTGATTCCCTGAATACTGGACTGAACTTCTGAGAATGGTATCGACCTGCCCCCGCCAGCGTGCCCTGGCACACAGGCACCAGCTTCTAATTTTCCTCGGAGGTGTTCAGTCCCTGCTTAGCCCCCACCCTGTCCACACTCCACCCCTTCCCCCAAGGCTCTGCCCCACCTCATCCTCCCTCCACTCCTACCCCACCTTTTCCTTGCCTCTTTCCACCTCCTCCCCCTAGCATGCTCCATTCCGGCTCCTCCCCTTCCCTCCCAGTGCCTCCTGCATGCTATGGAACAGCTGATTTGTGGCATGCAGGAGGCACTGGGAGGGAGGGAGAGTAGTTGATCTGTGGTCCGCTAGCAGGTGGGAGCGGGGTGGGGAAGGAGGTGAGCTTGTCTGCCGGTGGGTGTTAAGCACCTGCCAAGTTTTCTCTGTCGGTGCTCCATCCCTGGAGCACCCACGGAGTCTGCACCTATGCCCTTGCATGCATGGTGTGTATGTGGCCATGCCACACAGGAGTCACCACCATGCTGCCTTGCCACTGTCGGCGTGATCTCACACATATGGTGTGTGTGAGGTTATGCCAGCAGAAGTGGAGCAATGCTTTCTTCAAAATGGCATCCCCTGTCTGATACTGGACAGAAGCACCTCGGGTTTCGTGTCAGTACTGGTAGGCGGACAAACCACCCAAAAAGAGGCCTGTCATGTTCAAAACTGAGAAATGGCCTCCCTGTGCTCTCCAGCGTCAGGCTTCCTACCTTTATCCCTCCTGGGGTGGAATTCTACTATTCTTCCTTTCTTAGACCTGGCCCTATGTTACAGTACCCTGTGTATCAACTGTTCTTACCCAACAGTTCATGCCTGCGGTTCTGTGACAAGTGGTATATACAGTGATCAGACTGCCCTCTTAAATCAAATTATTCTTCAATTTCAGTAGTAGAAACAAACTATACCATAATAAAAAAAGAGGATTTAAAAAAATAAACAGTTTACACGCATGTATATTTTACATCTAAAGCCTTACCACCCTGAGATGGTCTGGCAGACAGACCTAGCTTCTTCAGACATACCGGCAAGTGCCAGTCTTAGGCCTGGTCTACACTGGGGGGGTGGGCGGGGAGTTGATCTAAGCTACACAACTTCAGCTATGTGAATAACATAGCTGAAGTCGACGTACTTAAATCTACTTACCGCGGTGTCTTCACCGTGGTAAGTCAACAGCTGATGCTCTCTCATTGAGTCTGCCTGCGCCTCTCGCCCTGCTGGATTACCAGAGTCGATAGGAGAGCACTTGGAGGTCGATTTATTGCATCTAGACTAGACACGATAAATCGACCCCTGCTGGATAGATTGCTGCCCATTGATCCAGCGGGTAATGTAGATAAGCCCTCTGTCTGAACAACTGACCAACAATACTACTCCACCTCTGGAAAGAGAGCCTCTTTTTATCTTTCAGGGACCTTTTGCTTTTCTCGGTTTCTGGGCTTTTAGCCTGCTTGTTAAAAACTGGTTTATAGATTCATAGACTTAAGGTCAGAAGGGACCATTATGGTCATCTAGTCTGACCTCCTGCACAATGCAGGCCACAGAATCTCATCCACCCACTCCTGTAACAAACCCCTAACCTATGTCTGGTTTGAACTTGGCTGAATCAGGAGGTAGAATCTAATAGCTTGGGTTTTGTCTCTGAATGGCCCTTGAGTGTTTACTATGGTGGCTTATCTCAAATCTCAATTTGATCTTCCTGCTTGTTTTCCTTACAGCCCACTATTCACCTAACCAACAAATTCATACAGTAAGCATCCCAATAAGCAGGCTGCATACAATATTCATGAATTATTACAGCCCCCCTTCCATCACATCTTGATAAAAAATGGTCCTAAAAAATAAAGTTGCCAACCTCTGCCATATGATTCTAGCTCCCCACTCAGAGATGTTTGTCCTTCTCATTGATCCACCATATTCTCTTCCTGTTTAACAAGATTTGTAACAAGAGGGGTTAGCAGTACTTCTGCTTCCTGAGCTACAGTTATTTATAGTTTTGGAGTGTTTGGGATGTTTGTTTAAAGTGTGCTGGAGAGCTGTTGTTTTTTTTCTGGTAGGTGGCTCATTACTTCATAAATCTGTGACTGAACAGGAATAGAGGCTTGGGAGCAACTGTGCTGCTTCATGCATCATGACGGAATGTGTATGGGAGTACCTCTCTGGACCAGCTGCTCCATCCATCTGCAGCTGGGTCTAGGTACAGTGATCTACGGTCAAGATCTGTACTGGGAGTATTTTTATAGATGTTTTATAGCAGCTGGTGTGAATGGCAGTAGAAAAATGAACTATCAATTTCCCAACCATCAGGAACAAGCTAAGAAAGAAAAATAAACACAGAAATAAACACTTTTTTGTTAGTATGATAGAGAAATCATTTGCAACATTCTAGTTGAGCGTCTCTCAGTATTTCCACTACAAACCTATGTTGTTAACTCCACTGAAAAATAGCATCATGCCAAAACTTGGCTTAATATATGGTTAGAAACAGCTGAGTATAAATAAGTTAATAGTTCGGGAATGCTTTTAGACCCTCTTACAACTGAATAACTATTTGTACATGAAATTTACAATTGATTTGTCTGCTGTGTAACTATTTGGGGAAAAATGTAAATAACCTAATTAATTTGCTTTTAAAGCCAATTACAGTGGAACTGATATGGGGATACAGAGATTGTATCTCTAGGTCAGGTGAAATCCAGCCTACATTAGTAGTGATCTAAAATTGTTCAAGTAGCATAAGGGTCACAGCCTGCCAGGTGCCTAGCACTTTAACAGAGCTAGTTGAAAGTTTTCTGTTATCAACAAAAACAAAGCAAAAGGGAAAAAGGGGAATTAAAATGTATTCACCCCATGCTGTTTTTCAAGCAGTTCTATTACTTACTTCTTGATTTCAGTAGGAATACTTCTTAGAAGGCACTCACAAGCTAGAAGAATGATGCTCTAGATGAGCTTGAGGCCCAGTTCCTAGTGGATGAATGGTAAGCTACAATCACAACACTGTAATCGCACCCACCATCACATTGTCTCAGACCCTCTTTAGAGTTTCACCATAGAGAACAGAATGAGTGGCAAAGAAGTTAAAGGTTATGGGGCTATCCAGGTTTTCCCAGGAATGATCTACAATAAGCCATGTCTCAGCTCCTTGGTACATTCCATAGCTAAACACAGGAAGGGATGAGATGCGTTGCCAGCCTTTGACTACAGGGTCATTATCCTAGATCATTCTCCTTCAGATTGCATACACTGAAGATCATACACTATCAGTGTCCCCAGTCTGTTTCCCAGGAAGAAAACACAAGCTTTCCCAGCTAGTGCACTTAGTAGATGTTTGTTTGCCTAGCGGTGTTGCTGCCTTCCTTTGTTATGGATGAAAATGTTGTGTATGTAAACAGGGAATCAGTAGAGTTCTCACTGCCACCCACACCTGCTCTTTGTGAACACGGGCACCCTAACACACGGTGCTTATCTTGGACAATATTTGTGGAAAACCTTTGTTAAAAATACTGGGAAGACATCAGTGCTCTTCAGCCTCCCTCAAAAATTTTCCCTGGATCTTCCTTGGAAGAGGTGCCATACTAGTAATGGCCTTGCTGAAGTCAGTGGGATTCTGCATAGGTGTTAGTCTGGCCTTCCAGAATTGTTTGCAAAATTGAAGTTTGTGCCGGTCTGAGCTGTCGACTAAACTCATTTTAAACAATATCTTTTAAAAGAATGTTACACTCCAATAAAGCAAAATATATACCTACCTCTATATGTCATCCAGAAAAATGCATTTGTTACTGTCTTTGTTTTCAAGTCTATAGATTTATTTTAATAAATTTAAGTTTTCTGGCTTTTATGGGTTGAATTTCTGGCATGACTTAGACATGATTTTAGTAGTCAGACATTTAAAACTGAGCTGTTGGCATGAATCAAAGGATGACACGCTGAAAACAAAATGGAACAATACAAACTCATTAGTGGTATATTGCAGCGATACCTAAGAAAAGACAGCCAAAGTGATGCTTTTCAAACTGGATAGATGATGAATTTAGAAACATTCTTGGGTTGCAAATCTGGTTGTTCTTGAGAATTCAGGCCGAGGCCTGAGTGGATCTAAATGAATGTAAGTCCCGTGAAGTCAATGGAGCTGAGTCCATTTACACCAGCTGATGATCTGGCCTTTCATGGTTAGAATGTTTAAATTGCTAGACCACTTTATTATTATAAATAAAAATATCAAGGAAGGGGAGGACATATTTGCAACCTACTCAGCATCCCCACAGGCATTGCTAAGAAAAGGGTGAGATAGAAATTATATCCAAGAATTCAGAATGATTATTACCCATTTCAACATGAAAGCAAGTGAAGAGCATTCCTGGGGTGTAAAATAGTGTGAGCTGATAAAATCAGCTGTTCTTTCAACACCATGCACAGCTTAGAGCTAAAGAACTAGAAAATGCTACTGTATATTCTATGGGAAAACAGGTCTCTTTAGTGTTTCCCAGTCATAGTGACAGTCTGTCTTCCCCTAGCTTGGTGCAGAGGGTCAATTTAAATCCTCTAAAGTGCCAAGAGCTCCATCTGCTCTTCCATCTGAAATGGGAATATTTTTGCTCTTTTTTTATTTTTTAAAGCAACTTGATTTGGGCTTTTGGTGTTTATGTTTCAGCAAACAGCCCAGATGCCAATAATGAAGAAAATGTATTAAGTGATAAGGGAAAACACAGAGAATTTAAAATGAACGAGGTAGGAAAATGTTAAATAGAAAATGGGAGCTGATTGCAATATCCAACCCAGGTGTGGTTGAGAATTAAAGTGCTTGCCCGAGAGATTCTAACAGATATATCCCATAATCCTACACATCTGGGAAAGTGTTGGTCAAGACAGTCCTGGAAGCTATGCCAAAAACACCTTAAAGATATTCCACGCAAAGATCCAGCCTGCTATATACTACAGCTGCTGTTTATTAGTGATGCTCATATTTTATGTATGCTAACACATAGGAATTCTCTTACAACATTCTGTGCATGTGTGTGTGTTTCCACTTCCATTGCTTGTGTACTCTACTGACATGAATTTTGCTGCATTATTCCACGATTTTCAATCACATAACTATATCTTCTTTAGCTGGGATATAGATAAACGTATCTTTAAAACAGAATGCTTTAGCTTCCTTTAAAAAAGTAGAAAAATAGACCTGACACCAGTTTTCCTTGGGAAAAGAGAAACAAAAATAAACGCTGCACAAATCTCTTTCACTTCTCTATTCAAACTTTGTCTTTATTAGGAATTTTGACCTCATACCAGAACTGACTCGAAAAGTCAGTGTTTTGAGTTTGTGGAAAAAACATACTAGCTGTGCCAACACATGAACCAGAGTCCCTTGTGTAAAAAGATCTCCTCACTATTTATGTTTCTCTGTATGAGAAGATTGTGGCCAAAGAACAGTGGGTCAAATGTTCAAAATCACCTAAACGCTGTTTTCATAAGTGACTTAGGACAAGATTTTTAAAAGGCTTGTAGGTACTTAGTTCAGTCGGAGTTAGGTACATAAAAACCTTCAAAAATTGGCTTCTTAGACTCTCAGGGGTAGTACCATGTGACTGGAGAATTGCTAACATAGTTCCTATTTTTAAGAAAGGGAAAAAAAGTAATCCGAGTAACTATAGGCCTGTTAATTTGACATCTGTAGTGTGTAAGGTATTGGAAAAATTTTTGAAGGAGAAAGTAGTTAAGGACATTGATGTCAATGGTAATTGAGACAAAATACAACATGGTTTTACAAAAGGTAGATCGTGCCAAACCAACCTGATCTCCTTCTTTAAGAAGGTAACAGATTTTCTAGATAAAGGAAAAGCAGTAGATCTAATTTACCTCGATTTCAGTAAGGCATTTGACACGGTTCCACATGGGGAATTATTAGTTAAATTGGAAAAGATGGGGATCAATATGAAAATTGAAAGGTGAATAAGGAACTGGTTAAAGGGGAGACTCCATCGGGTCGTACTGAAGGGTGAACTATCAGGCTGGAAGGAGGTTACTAGTGGAGTTCCTAAGGGATCAATTTTGGGGCCAATCTTATTTAATCTTTTTATTAGTGACCTTGGCACAAAAAGTGGGAATGTGCTAATAAAGTCTGCAGATGACACAAAGCTGGGAGGTATTGCTAACACAGAGAAGAACCGTGATATCATACAGGAAGATCTGGATGACCTTGTAAACTGGAGTAATAGTAATAGGATGACATTTAACAGTGAAAAGAGCAAGGTCATGCATTCAGGGATTAATAACAAGAATTTTAGTTATAAATTGGGACACGTCAGTTGGAAGTAACAGAGGAGGAGAAGGACCTCGGAGTATTGGTTGATCACAGGATGACTATGAGCCGCCTATGTGATATGGCCGTTAAAAAGGCTAATGCAGTTTTAGGATGCATCAGGCGAGGTATTTCCAGCAAAGATAAGGAGGTGTTAGTACTGTTATACAAGGCACTGGTGAGACCTCATCTGGAATACTGTGTGCAGTTCTGGTCTTCCATGTTTAAGAAGGATGAATTCAAACTGGAACAGGTTCAGAGACGGGCTACTAGGATGATCCGAGGAATGGAAAACCTGTCTTATGAAAGGAGACTAAAAGAGCTTGGCTTGTTTAGCCTAACCAAAAGAAGGTTCAGGGGTGATATGATGGCTCTTTATAAATATATCAAAGGGATTAATATTAGGGAGAGAGAGGAATTATTTAAGCTTAGTACCAATATGGAAACAAGAACAAATGGATATAAATTGGACACTAGGAAGTTTAGACTTGAAATTAGATGAAGGTTTCTAACCATTAGAGGAGTGAAGTTCTGGAACAGCCTTCCAAGGGGAGTAGTGGGGGCAAAAGACATATCTGACTTTAAGACTAAGCTTAATAAGTTTATAGAGGGGATGGTATGGTGAGATAGCCTAATTTTGGCAATTAATCAAAGATCAATTGCCAAATTATCAGCAGGTAAGTATGCCCAGTGGTCTGGGATGGGATGTTAGATGGGTTGGGATCTGAGTTACTGCAAAGAATTCTTTCCTGGGTGCTGGCTGGTGAGTCTTGCCCACATGCTCAGGGTTTAACTGATCGCCATATTTGGGGTCAGGAAGGAATTTTCCTCCAGGGCAGATTGGCAGAGTCCCTGGAGGTTTTTCACCTTCCTCTGCATCATGGGGCACGGGTCACTTGCTGAAGGATTCTCTGCAGCTTGAGGTCTTCAGACCACAATTTGAGGACTTCAATAACTCAGACATAGGTTAGGGGTTTGTTACAGAAGTGGAAGGGTGAGATTGTATGGCCTGCATTGTGCAGGAGGTCAGACTAGATGATCATAATGATCCCTTCTGACCTTAAAGTCTATGAGTCTACTTGGGAGCCAGAAGGTATGTCTACCCTGCAATCAAAAGTGTGGTTGCTTCTAATTTAGCTTTAAAAACAGAAGTGAAAACATGGGGTACAGGCTAGCAATGAAAAGACATATGCAGAGGGACCAGGTGGACTTGTACAGCCCATGCTGAAGCCTGTATTGCCCTGACTTCACTGCTACTTTTAGCCACAAGTGGTATGCCTCCCATAGTCTGCAGTGTAGACAACATATCCTAAATCTCTTTCAGAGTCATCAGGACTTAGATTCTATTTGAAAATTTTATCCTTTATCTAATTTAAGTTTTGAATCTTTTTTTCTTTCTTTTCTTTCCAGCCCACATCCCCAAAGGAAAAGATGCAACTCCCAGATGTCAGACGCTTGTAAGCAATCTTTGCTTTGGAAATGCTTGTCTACTTTTCTTTGAGTTTTTAACTTTGCTCTCAATAGCAGGTGTCACTGTAGTGATAGAGAACCTTATACATTCAGGAGAATTGGTCAGCAAAGCAAAATTTGGAAAAAGAAAAGAACTCCAGACACAGGGTGGCAATGGCATTAGTTACACATATGATACTCCATAAAACATTGTGTATTGTGTAAGCAAAAGACTTTGGATGCAAAAGTACCATTCTTCTGCTGGAGATAATAAAGCTTAATCTAGACTATATTATTATTATTTATTATTATTTAATTATATACAGCGGTTTAACTGATAAATTTCTATATTTAGTAATTGGCTATAATATACACAACTTATTAATATACTATGGCAAACTGTAAGTCATGTAAGCTTAAATACCTCAATTGATAAAGAGCAAAATGTCAGTCTAAATAAAAAATGAATTTGCCATGAGACACAAATGTCACTTGTCCCTGCACTCTGCATGTCATTAACCAAACTCTCTGCTCCAGGTTGTAGAGATGAAGACTGTGTTATAGTACTGTGGTCAGACCTTGAAATTTAAAGGATCAGAAGCTTATTTATATGTAAAATAAACCCAGCAAGAGGTTTCCCGTACATTCTGAATGGCTGTACCAGGGCTAAGTGCAAAGTTGAGTTTTATCAAAACTTCACATTTTTTCTGACAAGCTCTGGAAGTTTAAACAAAAAATGTGGAGAAAAGTCAATTTTTCACTAAATTTATTTTCTGTTTTTGACCACTTTTATAGCTGTTTGAAAAAATGTTTAAAATTTCAAAAAAGAAAAAAAATTCACAGAAAATTATTTTGAGCAGATCTAGAAATAGCAATAAAGAGGAGTCACAGAAAAGCCGTTTGTGTTCTCAGCTCTGGCAGTTCTGTTAACTGAAGGGAAATAAAAGTACTATAAAACATTTTCATGCAAAGCTCAGGGTTAAATTGATTAGGTTAGGTATAGTTAATATCTGCTTTAAAAATATTATTTGATGTTTTGATGGAACTGGGGAAACTTGAAACAAACACAAATGAGATACATTTAAAGTAAAATATAGAAGAATGATGGAAAGAGAACATGAGAGTTATTTTAAATTTTGTTTAGACGTTTCTTATAGTGCTTTTATTTTTTTCCTGATAATGATGGGTACTCATTTTGTTTCAAGGCTCAGACCTACGTTGTACTAAAGCTCCTATCCTACAGAGCTATACTGGTGTGAATAATTTGTTGATTTCAATAGGACCACTTGTATGAGAAAGGGCGGTAGAACTTAAGGACTGTAAGATTTTAAAGTTGCCTATATATTCTGATATGGTTTTGTTCTTTCCTCCTTGAATAGAGTTGTTATCATATTTAAGCCACCAGGAGCTGGGTTAAATGAGCCACCTTAATCAACTTGGTCTTGGCATGAAATGGCCATGTCATTGAAGCTGTCTGGCAATGTGTTGATATGATTTGATTAACTTTCTTTGGTTTTTCACTAGAGAAACACTCTAGGGTAAATGCTTCATAATAAATACAATACACTGAAAGTTAGCATTAACTGAATGGCACATCCATTAAAGCAATCTGAAAAGTTTTTCAGTCACTAAATCAATTGTGCTGAAATTCAACTGATAAAGCAAAGTTCAGAAGATGAAGTGTGACAATTCATAGCGGGGTCTTGAGTGAGTCTGTTCCCTCTGAGGGGGAAAAAAAGAAGAGAAATGAAATAAACCAGTCCTTGATCCACAGTTCTTTGCATAGAGCCTGATCCAAAGCCTACCGAAGTCAAAGGAAATCTTTCTACCTACTTAAGTGGGCTCTGTATCAGGCCCATAGTACATATGCACCATGATGAGCAAGTGCAAATGGAAACTAAATGGGGACAGAAGTGAACAATCAACCTGTTAGTTTACTAGTTTACCAGTTCTGTTAATCAATACAGTTTTTCACCTGGACTAATTTGTTCAGTGTCTTCATTTTAAAGGAACATGCAAGAAAAGACTTGTGCAGCAATAAAAATCTCAGTGATTTGATTGACTATTTCTGTGGACTTATTTTAGGCTTCATGTAATCCCGTCCCAAAAGCAGCTTATGTGTAGCATAGAAAAGTGTGTTTCTTTCTCTTTAATTTTGAAAAAAAACCCCAACCTTTTAGTATATTAAGGAGTCTGTTCTATCTTTTCAATGTGCATGTAGTGAGGCAGTGTGACTTTCCTCTAACCCGGAAGAGTAGGAACCACCCTCTGTGCCCAGATGGGCAGAGCCAGACCTGCCTTACCAGAGGAAAGGCAGGACAGGAAGTATAAAAGGCTAAGCACAGTTGTGGTCAAGACAGCGAGGGAAACAGACGCATCCCGCTCATTCCAGACTGCTGACTTCGCTGCCAAACCAAGAGACATCCTGCTCCCAAAGGAACTTGTGTTTGCAGGGGAGCTGCCGAGACTGTTGCTGGCCACCTCCCCTGAGGAGACGGCGGACACCCATTGATTCAGGTACACCTCAAGGGAAGGGAAGGAAGTGGCCCACGGATAGCCAACTCCAGTCTGGTTGTATTGCAGCCTGAAACATGGTCAGTGTGTTGTGGCTGGATTCCCTGCTGATCAAGTGGCAGAACACTCCACCACTGTAAGGGCCCTGGCCTGGGACCTGGTGGAGTTGGGTGGGCCTGAGTCCCTCTACCCCATCCCATCCCACCCCTGGGGTTGCAGCCTCCCCACTGTGGGCCAGGTGTCCGGTGTTAGCCTATTCACCTCTAAAGCTCGGATGCTAAACTACTCACTGCTCTGCCCCTGCCCGAGGGCCAGAATCTGTGGACTCCTTGGTGGCTCTGTTCCTGCCTGAGGGCCAGAGCCTATAGACAGTTTGGGTTTTGCCCATTAGGGCGGTTGGGACACTATGCCTGGGCTCCTAATTCTCCCAAGACTAGGCAGTGATCCCAGCAATGTAGTGAGGCCTTATTGGAAATCCTGGGAGATGGGCGGGCCCAATCCAGGGCCGGATTAACTTTTTGTGGGCCTGGCACCAAACATATTTGTGGGCCCCCCATGGGGCAAGGTGCAGAGGGATGGGATGGTCAGTCTCCAAAGGTGGCTGGGAGCAATGAGGCACAGTGTGGCAGGAGCAGCCCCACTTTGCACATCCCAGCAGGCGAGTACTGTTTACAAACCTGCAGCTGCCAGACGCACACTGGCTGCCCAACCCTGTGCTGCCAGCATGCCCCTTCCTCTTAAGGGCAGGCCCACACCACACCTCCCCCCTGCCCTGTGTCCTACCCTTATGCCCAGTGCCCCTTTGCTCAGAGACCTCCACCACAAATTTCTATGCCCAGCCCCCACCCCTTCCAGACACCTCCCTTGCTGACCTCCCACCACAACTGCACAGCACCCTGCACACCACACTGCTTGCCCAGTGTCCCCCTCCCATAGACCTCCCCACTGCAGACAGGAGCCTATTGGAAATTTCAGAAGCACCTAAACAGGTAAAGCACCTAACTCCAGTTGAAATCAACAGGAGTTAAGTGCTTATGAAGATCCCACTTGGTGCCTGTTTTCATGTTTGGGTGCTAAATACCTTTGAAAATCTGCCTGTTGGTTATTTATCTAAGGTCACACAGAAAGTCTGTGGCAGAGGAGGGAACTGAATTGTCTCCTGAGGCCCAGACTAGTGCCCTAACCAATGGACCATCCATCATCTCTTTCATGGGTGGTCCTTTTCTTTTCATGATTGTTGGCAAAATTCTTGGAAACTTCTCTCCTTCGATGCATGTGGGTGGTTTCCATGGAATTGAGTGGGAAAGGAAAGGTCTGTCTATTTGTACAAAGAATCTGGCCTAATGAATTTTACAAAGTTTGGCAAAAACTCAAAGTCTGAGAGCATATTCAACTTCAGGTGAAAATGTTAAAACCTGCTTTATACTAGCAATACTGGTTTACTGTACTGGCAAAGAGCTCCTATTTTGGACACAATTTATACTGGCAAAATTCTGTTTTTGCTGGCACAACTTATTCCAGCTCCTCTGTCCGCATATACCCCACCCCAAGCAAAATAATCTGTATTGGTAAAACTGCAGTTTTGCCTGTATAATATGTCTACACTAAAGGCTTTTGCCAGCATAGCTATGATAGTCACAGATCACACATCATCACAAATGTGGCTGACATGGCTATGCTGGCATAAATTTGTAGTGTAGACCTGACCTGAACCCATTATCCATCTGTCATGTTCGCCAACTTCTAGATCTGATATGCCATATTTTGGTGAGAAATGTAAGACTCAATTCTTTCTACATGTCTCTTAATGTAACTGTGGTGGAATGGGATATGACTTTCTCAAATTGTGAAGTCTGTTTCTTACCTGTGTTGAAGTATTGTTTCTGGCTGCATTCATTTGGATTTGCTTAGTGTCAGCTTGTTTCGTTTCACCCCAGATAACTCCCTGCCCTGGAAAGTCATTTGACATTTTATTGAAGGATCACCACTGAGAGCCATCAAGGCTGCAGCCTGAAACTATCAATTTTGACTCTCCACTTCTGGCAAACTCACATGGAACAATGGTCTTTCTACACAGGGGCCCACAAGGGGCAGGCAGGCATGTTGGTGGGTATGAAACTTCCGTCTGAACACATGGCCCAGAGATAGAGGCCCTCTTTAAGAGCAAGGTTCTGCTCTACAGCTGGAGGTTGGCCACTGCCGCATGTAAGAAGAGTTTGCAGGAGAGCGAGGGCAGGAGAGTCTCTGCTGACAAACCATGGTCTCACAGAAGGAGTGAACCAGAGTAGGTGAGGGCGCATCTCAGGATCTTTGTTTTCAAAGATCTGTCTCCTGAGTGCTTTAAGATTAAAGCCAATGTGGTTAAGAAATTCCCCCGTTCTGTTTGCGTTCCTTGCTTTCCTGCTCTGTTGTCTCCAGAGGAATTAAATGAGTAAACCCAGAGTGACTACAGCCCAGATGGAACTCTGAGTGAGCATATGTAAGCAACTGGAGAAGCTTGGGAGGCGGGTGTCTCAGAAACTGATTTCAAGGACTATGGTGACTGGACAGTGGCATCTCACCACTCCAGGAGAAAAGAGGTTTGAGCTTGGGACTATACCCCAGGGTCCCAGAGCTAGAGAGCACATGGGACCCAGAAATTGAGTCCACTCACAACAGTCTGGTTACCATATAGACGGGTATTGGGCCAGGTTGTAACAGTAATCTTTTCCCAGTTTATAAGATGTATTTCTGCCTCTCGCTTCCTGAGTAATTTTACCACTACTTAGTGTTCATTAATGAAGAGTCTTTAACAAAGCATAGCTTGTCATTACACAATGCCAAATTTTTGAAGAGCAATATAGATTATTCTTAGTGTTTCCCCTTATCCACACTTGTAAAAGCTCCTTGTTCTGACACTTTCCTGCCAACATATGAAGATTCAAGCAAAGTACTCAGTTACTTTCAAGTATCTGTGACAAAACTCATTTGTACCTTAAATGTGTGTACCGTGTATTGTTTGAAAAATATTGCCTTAACTCTTTGTCTTTGAAAGGTGAAAAGCATACATCATAAACTACAGTGCTACAATTGTGTTACTGGGAAATAAAATTCTCTCATGGTCTTCAGTGGAGCCAGGGTTTCACTCTTCGGTTTTGAATCATAGTATTTTTTGGAAGAAACTTTGGTATGAATGACTGTGATAAACACATCAGGTAAGTTTTCAAACACAGATGTCCCAAAAGAGCATCTGAATCTGAATTTCATACAAATTGGTCCATAGGTGCAAAACATGGGCATTTCACACAGATGTGTGCCAAACTAAGTGTGAAAATACTGGATTTGGGTCACCTATTTAGCTGTCCCCATTTGAACTGTGAGCTCTCATCTCCTGGGCTGATAGTATACTCTGTCCTTGCTTGCATTACTGCCAAAGTTAGCCTTGCTCAGCTGGCACATCTCATAGGAAGAATCCCAGAAAATGGCCTTTAATGCCACCGTTGTGCCTGGTGTTTTCCTCAGTAACAATAGTCACAACAGCATTACCTGTTCCTTCATCTAACGAGGGCATTTTAGTAGCAGACTCATTAGTTCCTGCTGTAGAAGAACTATTGTATTCAGAGCTTAAGGAAGGATTCTGATTAGAAAAAAGAACAGCTGTTATGATTCATTATCTTTTTTTTCCCTAAGGCTCATTGGCCTCAGAATCCAAAACAGACAAGGGCTGGAAAATACAGTATACAGTACAAAGCTATTTGGGGGATGATGTGTGTTCAGCACTTAGTTCCTTAGTGAATATTTATAATATATGCAAATAGAATGCAGTATTAAAAGTGTATGTGGGCCTAGGTCTAGTAAGAAAAACCAAAATATTTAGGAGTCATTAGTGTGTTTGTGTTTGTTTCCTATAAACAGGCACAAAAGAGATAAATTGGCAGGAGTCAGCAGGTCTGTACTGATGTTTTTGATTAACTTTTCATTGATTGAAGTGCTCTGTGGATGCAGATTAACTTTCTTTGCTCTATATGAATTCTTGTTTCCTTTGCTTTGAAATGAGTATTGCAGACACTTTGCTACAGAGATCGAAAGGGTGGCATGTTTTTGTAAGTACTCTAATTCCACAATTTACATGAGAAGGATCTCTGGAAAGGGTTAGTGTTTGGTCTGCATTATTGCACTCTGCTCACTCCTCTAGACTGTATTTCTTCATGTTTTCTAAGTAACTATAAAGTATATGGATTAGTAAGAGAGAAGTCAAATCTGGCTAATGTACATTGTTTAGCCTTTAGACATATCCTGTAAATTCCAAGTGATATTGTATTGCTCATAAAAAATAAATCCACTACTTATTTAAAAATATATATTTAGCTAGGTAGCAATGAAGACCTTAGTGCAGGCAGAACATACTCCTTTGATCAATATACTTTTTTATCCTTGACCGTTTCCCCAGTTGAGCAGGAGTTCCAAACACCGAGTAGACACAGAGCCCTTCTGCCATTCAGCATCATGCCTGACCATCCTCAAGATTAAGGTGGTGGAGCGGAGCTGGAATATACGAATAAGGGGCTAATTCCTTGCTCCCATGGAAGGCAGGATGAAGACTGATGCACAGTGAATAAACAGTCATTCCCATATTGCTGCAGCACTTGCCTTTCTGTTATTGATGCTCATAATGTTGTTTACATGCATTTTGTTGCTTTCAGAAATCAAGAGCATTTGGGGGCCTAGGGCATGGTTGTACTCTGTTTCACATAACCCATGGAAAACACTGCTCTGCTAGCAACATCTGGCTCCATTGCATACTTTATAGACAATGTACCTATGAGCTTTCAAACTGCCTTAGGGGCAGCATGCGAAGACATTTGTTGAGGAAGATGTTATTATCCTGTTTGCTACTCTAAGTTCCTTTTGATTCACCTTTGATCTTTAAGCAATTCCACACTAGGTTTCGCAGGGCCGCCCAGAGGAGGGGGAGCAAGTGGGGCAATTTGCCCCAGGCTCCGCAGGGGCCCCCACGAGACTGGCTGAGGCTCCCTCCCCGGCCCCGTCTCGTCTCCGCCCCTCCCCTCTCCCAGAGCCTCAGCCCAACCAGCAGCATCCGAAACAACTGCAGCGTGGCTCCGGCCAGGCCCCTAAGCCCGCCCTGCTCTGAGCTGCGTGGTCAAGGGGAGGGGCTGCGAGCTCCAGGCTGCGCGGAGGGAGCCGAGCTCAGCGTGGAGCTCCCAGCCCCGCCCCCTGACCACGCGACTCTGAGCGGGGTAGAACTCAGGCTCCGCTGGAGACACGCTGCGTCTGTCTAGCGAAGCTCCTGGGTGCGCTGAGGCTCTGGGTTAGAGGGGAGCCAGGGGCAAGGGGCCAGGGCTGTGGGGGTTGGCTAAGGGGCAGGGAGTCCCTGGGGGAAAAGGTAGGGGGGCGGTCAGGGGACAGGGAACGGGGGGGGGGTTGGATCGTGGGCGTTCTGGGGGTCTGTCAGGACTCAGCGAGGGGGTGATAGGGGTTGGGGCAGTCAGGGGACAGGGAGCAGGGGTGGGGTCCTGGGGTGGGAGTGGAGGGTCTCTGGGGGACGGTGAGGGGGCAAGGAGCAGGATGGGTCGGGGATTCTGAAGGGGGCGGGCAGTCGGGGGGCAGGAAGTGGATGAGGGTCGGATAGGGGGCAGAGCAAGGCTGTTTGAGAGGCACAGCCTTCCTTACCCTAAAGCTCATTCAGCAGTTTATGGTTTGCAGAAGAGCCAAGCTGTTAGCTTTTCCATTAGGGCTACCATCCCTTTCAATTCTCAAATGCCAAATTATAGACTATATTTAATTTCAGTGCCATAGGGAGATTCATGTCAGGAGAGGGTAGCTTCATTTAAAATTAGCCACTAGGGGAGGGATCACATGAGAAGAGCAATATCCTACACCACCTACCTCCTTCCCAACCCTACCAAGGGAGACGACCCCCCTACATTTCCTGAGGCTCCAGAGGGGTTAATTCAGTGGTTCTCAAACTTTTGTACTGGTGACCCCTATAACATGGCAAACCTGTGAGTGTGACCTCCCCCTTATAAATTAAAAACACTTTCTTATATATTTAACACTATTATAAATGTTGGAGACAAAGCAGGGTTTGAGGTGGAGGCTGACAGCTCGTGGCCCCCAGTAATAACCTCGTGACCCCTGAGGGGTCGTGACCCCCAGTTTGAGAACCCCCAGGGTAATTTAATTTTAACACCCTATGTCCACTCACATGCATGTGCTATTTTGAGCATTCCAGTTTTCACAACATAGGCTCATCCCAGATTTGGAACAAGCTCAAATGCTCAGTTCATGGAGTATGTACATAAGATATACTAAAGACAAACCCAGAGTAACCATCTCCAGTTTGTGAGGGACCCCATGGAGCCAGTCTCTAGGAAACAGATAAATGCATGGAGGTTAAGTCCATTAATGGTTATTAGCCAGGATGGGTAAGGAATGGTGTCCCTAGTCTCTGTTTGTCAGAGGGTGGAGATGGATGGCAGGAGAGAGATCACTTGATCATTACCTGTTAGGTTTACTCCCTCTGGGGCACTTGGCATTGGCCATGGTCGGTAGACAGGATACTGGGCTGGATGGACCTTTGCTTTGACCCAGTATGGCTGTTCTTATATTCTAACCTAGATGAACCCAAAGTTATGGAGATAGATATGAGTCAAGGAAGCCAGCAGAGAGTATCAGAAACCTGGAAAAATCTCTGACTGGATGGACTCAGGCATTTGGTCACGAGCTGAGGTGGTTCAAAAAGTTTTGGATTTTTTTATAAGCAGAATTTTTTTATTGTTTCTTTCAACAATGAAACACAGAAAGCAGCAGATATTTGGCCACAAACTTCTGAAACCTCAAACCATGTTCAGGTTTTGGCAGAGTAATTTCAGCTTTTCAATTAAAAAAAAGCACAACAAATTTTGAAGGAAAGCAGACGTCCGTGATTTTTTTTTGCTTTTTAAAAACCCCTAGTTTTTGATCCAGAAACAGTTTTGATGACACATATTTGTCCAACCCTTTTAATGAGCTTTAGTGCCTTTTAGCACTAGCTAATGCTGAGAACCAGTGATACCTTGTAAAGAAGTTTTCTCAAAACTGGATTTGTGCTGAGATGCAGAAGATTTATTTTTCTCAGGGCCGCCCATGGGTGGGGAGCAAGTGGGGCAGTTTGCGCCGGGCCCCGCAGGGGCCCCCACGAGAATATAATATTGTAATTTTTTTATGGAAGGGGCAGCCAAAATTGCTTTGCCCCAGGCCCCCTGAATCCTCTGGGCAGCCCTGAGGTTTTGTGTAAATTTCTCTAAACATCTATGTAGACCCTTTTGAAGCTGGGAAGTAGAGGATCCCATAGGCAATACCTGTCTTCTGTACAAAGTCAGCTACTGTCCACCAGGATGATAGCATCAGAGAATTCATAAGTCATTTGGGCAACCCTTTTGAATGTGAACAGTAATTTAATTTGTGTAGCCTTTGTGCTCACAGCAAGCAGAACTGATCGGTAAATAAGAACATATACTTCAGTGACCCAAATATACATTGTTTTTTAATGCTGGATGCGTCACAGGAATCAGCATGGCCACAATTCAGAATAACTATTTAGCATTCAGTAAGGGCCTGATCCTAGTCTCCAGTGCTCAGATCCTATATTGATGAGTGTGTTATAAATAATTAGAGAAGGAGATTGAAATCACTGGCAAAATTACTGTTAACCCTCAGTACATGGAGGACTGGACTCTAAACTTTGAAACTCAGTGCCCTAGGTTCACATTAGGCTCATGCAAACCTCTTTTTCAGTTGTGAGTGACATGGTTTGGCACCCCTCTGACATTTGTGTCCAAAGGCTGAAAGCAAAGCTCAGTTGAAACCAGTTGCTTTCACCTTAATCCAAATTGAAATTTCAAGTGTCAAATTGTTTGCATGTGATGTCATAAATTACTGAAAGTCAGCTCAGAAATGTTCCCAGGTTTACTCAAACTTGTTCAAGAATCTTTCTGATGAAACCTGAGCTGAGTTTCATATTTGTAACAAAATTTCATACAGCTTAAGATTTTTTTATTTGCCTACAGGCACGCAGATACAACACTGATGTTTGCATTAATAAAAGTCATCACTAATGTATACAATTAAATAACGAGGTAGTAATATAAAGTGTAGTTGTAGCTGTGTCAGTCCCAGGATATCCTTTTATTGGACCAATGTCTGTTGATGAGAGAGACAAACTTTCGAACCACACAGAGTTCTTCAGATCTGGGAACATGTTGTAAGGGATCATTCAAGATAGAGTTTCTGTGAGCTCATTCAAAAGCTTAGTGGTTGGCTGGTTTCACCTGCATAATTGGTACTGGGGCATTAAGCGCACTGGATGCGGAATACCACATGCGATAGGCATGTGTAGGATCCATAGATCTTGAAAGGTGTGTTGAGACGGGGAGTTGATCAGCAGAGATAGGTCTGTTGGTTTTGGATCTATTGTTCTGGCAGGATCTGGGTCTGCTTTGAGTTGGTGTGTCCCAGGCTATTGGGAGCTTGCTTCTGATGATAAGCTTGGTGAGGCTGGGGGGTTGTTTGAAGGCCAGATATATCTCCACTGCTACAATGATCAACACTCCCTACAACACATTTTCAAGATCCATCTGCTGCTGTTGGACACCCCGGCACCCCGCCCAGGGCAGGTGGAGGATCTGTGGCTCTCCACAGCGGCTCAAGCTTTCTGGGCAGCTCTTACCACTGCCTAGCTCCAGCTTCCAGCCTGGCCAGGGTCGGGGCCTCGGAGGAAAGAGAAGGAGCAGGGACAGGGCCATGGAGAGGGGCGCGGCCTCATGGTGAGTGGGGGCTACGGTCCACCTCAGACCCCCACCAGGAAGAGGCTGGTGATGTCAGCAGGGGCTGTGCTTTGTGGCCAGGGAGCTGATAAGGTGATCAGATCCCCTGTGGTGCCGCTCAGCGCTTACCTAAGGCTTGCAAGATGGCCTCCTACTCCCAAACTATGCCCATGTAAACAATTGGGCAGGCCTGGACCCCCTGGATTCCACAGTTCAGGCAGGCCTGCCTGGGGGTGAACACTTTTCACAAAGTGATCACTCTATAGCTGACCTATCAGTCCTTGTCCTCAAAGGAAACCTGCACACCACTTTCAAAGGACAAGCCTGGGAGTTTAAATTCATAACTAGACAGAGTCTCTGGAGTGAATAGAGACATTGAATTTATGGCTTATTGCAACAATCTGAAACCCAATGCCCCTCCCCCCCCTTTTTTTGTCCTGTGACTGCAGAGGTTTTAATGGGCTATTCTACCTTGAATGGGCCCATAGAATATGTGATATTCCACCTTGCATTTTGCTGTGTTGCTTGGAGTACCTTTCTCAAACTTGAAGAAGAACTCTGTGTGGTTTGAAAGCTTGAGTCTCCACCAACAAAATTTATCCAAAAAAAGGTATTACCTCACCCACCTTGTCGCTATATACCTATCTTTTAAATCAAAATAAATTTCTGTACCAAATGACTGGAGGATAGCTAATGTGACACCAATTTTTAAAAAGGGCTCCAGAGGTGATCGCAGCAATTACAGACTGGTAAGCCTCACTTCAGTACTGTGCAAACTGGTTGAAACTATAGTATAGAATAAAACTGTCAGACATATAGATGAACATAATTTGTTGGGGAAGAGTCAACATGGTTTTTTGCAGAGGGAAATCATACCTCACCAACCTACGAGAATTCTTTGAAGGGGTCAACAAGCATGTGGACAAGGGGATCTGATGGATATAGTGTATTTAGAATTTGACAAGGTACCTCACCAAAGGGTCTTAAGCAATGTAAGCTGTCATGGGATAAGAGGGAAGGTCCTCTCATGGATTGGTAACTGGTTAAAAGATAGGAAACAAAGTGTAGGAATAAATGGTCCGTTTCCAGAATGGAGAGATGTAAATAGTGGTGTCCCCCCGAGGTCTGTACTGGGACCAGTCCTCTTCAATATATTTATAAATGATCTGGAAAAAGAGGTAAACAGTGAAGTGGAAAAATTTGCAGATGATACAAAATTGCTCAAGATACTTAAGCCCCAGGCAGACTGCAAAGAGCTACAAAAAGATCTTTCAAAACTGGGTGACTGGGCAACAAAATGGCAGATGAAATTCAATGTTGATGAATGCACAGTAATGCACATTGGAAAGCATAATCCTAACTATACATATAAAATGATGGTGTCTAAATTGGCTGTTACCACTCAAGAAAGAGAGTGGATAGTTCTCTGAAAACATCCACTCAATGTGCAGCGGCAGTCAAAAAAGAAAACAGAATGTTGGGAATCAAAAAAGGAATAGATAATAAGACAGAAAATATCATATTGCCTCTATTAAATCCATGGTATACCCTGACTGCAGAGTAGGGATAGGTCTGTTGGCTCTGGCATGATGCTTAGTAGCTTCTCACCCCACCCAGGAAGGCAGGACAGGTGTATGGGGAAGGAGAGATACCTAGTCAATGGGGAATTGGGCTCGAAGGGAAACATTGAGGTGGGCACACATAGATTCATAGATAGATTCATAGATTCTAGAGTCAGAGTCATGGAGGAGTGGAATCCTAGCAGGAGCTCACACAAGGGGAAGGGAGAATGGGGGTGGCTGGGGGCAAGGAGGAGGTGGGAGAGAGGGAGGAGGTTTGGAAGGGGTTGGGGGAAGGGGAGGGAGAATTGGGGCATGGGGAGAGGGAGGAGTAGAGGTGGGGCAGAAGTGGAGGAGGTAGGGAGTGGGGAGAAGGGTGTTAAGCTGGCCGTGTTAAAGGTGTTTTGAGCCTTGGGATTGGAAGGGTGCAAGAGGGAACGTATGCACCTGGGTCTTCTGCAGGGTTATTGAAAGGCTGTGACCCCCCTCAACTTTGCTGGCAGAGTTATCCCATGGATCATTGTAGAGTTAATAGTGGTTAATGCTTTTTCCCCAAGATTGAGCGCTGTTGAGAGATTGCTGTGTGTTACCTCTTTTCCTGGAGTGACTTTTATTTTTAGAGCAAAATAGTGGCTTTTAAGGGCAGAGCAGAGTTTCCCAGCCTCAGGAGGACATTAGCAGGATTTTGCCAGTATGACTGTGTGCAAGGAGTGTTTCTGTGGGAAAATCTCTTGCTGGTTTCTCCACCACACGGGTCATATTAGCTTTTCTTTTGTGATTCCTCACCTCCCCCCCCTTCTTTTTTTTTCTGTTCTCTGGGTTTTGGTCAGCAACATTAATTTTTAGAATTGGAAAAAGCCAAGCTTATATCACGTTTTAAGGGTTCTTTTGCTGAGAAGTCTCTCGAAGCAGCTTCTGGCCATACATCAGTATTCCATCAGGAACAGTGTAAAGTTTTTGCTTACTGTCTCCGAGAAATGCAGGAGGAATAGCAGATTTCCATTTTTGTAAAATGACTCTGGCCACTATAAGTAATCCATTTCCTGGCATTACTAGAACAGGGTAGATGTTCTAGAATGCCCCAAACACAGAGGTTGCTGGACGTAGGACTTGGCCATAGACAGAGCACCACACACTTCCTTCCAGAATGTGGATATACTTTGACATTCAAAGACTGTATGTGACAGGTCTGCATTGCTGCTGTCACACCTCCAACATTTACTATGTCAACGTAAGTATGGCCATACTGAGTCAGACCAAAGATCCATCCAGCCCAGTATCCTGTCTTCTGGCAGTGGCCAATGCCAGGTACTTCAAAAGGAATGAACAGAACAGGTAATCATCAAGTGATCCATCCCCTGTCGGAGTGACTCCAACATCATGCAGTCGCTCAGGGTCCAATAATATCTATTTAGAATTTTGTACTGAAAGAAATGCAAAAACAGAACTGAATGTTCTGCGTATATTGTGCAAGATATTATCCCACCTGTCAAAGGAAATGGAGATGTTTAATTCCTTCTCTTATTTTTCTTTTATGGGATAGTCAGTTAGATAAATTAAGGAGTTCGGCCATTTGTATGTGTTACTCACAAAATGTTTTTGATTAGCATACTTTTTAAGGTGCACTTCAAATGGAGTGTTATTTGCAGCCTGCCAACAGTTCCCAAGCTCTTCATAACTTCAAATCAAAGCTTATTGTAGAAAGGACCTTTCTCTATTGGTAAGTGATATTTTTCACAAAGATATGTGAAGGCCGTTAAAGTTGTCCAGTCAGTAATATTTTTTATGGTTAGTATGCCCTAAGTTTTGAGCTATTAGTGTATTTAAAATGGGGATTGGCATGGAAGGAGAGATGGTGAGATAAGAAGTGGTACTGGACTTGATTTTTTTGAAGAACACTCCGAGAGGAGATGTATATTGTATTTTTCCTTAGAGGTGCTTCAACCATTTAAAAAATGGAAGTGCAGAGAGAGCCAAAGGGGTTAACTACAGTTTCTTCAGTCTCAAGGGAATTGAGAACAGTTGGTACATACATCTGGCATATTTAATATATTAGTGTTATAGGATATAATTAGTACCGTTAGGATATTTAATATAGCTTGATAATCGATACTTTCAATATGTTGATTAGAAAACATAAGTATATCTATACATTCATAATAACTATATTCTTCTCTTTATTTCTACTTAAATTTATATGTTTTAATATATACATGATGCTAATATATTCATAACTATTTACTTGTGTGTTATTTGTGACTACATGTATCATTTTATATGAACACTTTTTTATATTTACTTTTACCTTTTCTACCCATACTTAAAGTTTATATATTTATAACGTGTATGGTAATAATATATTTATTTGCACACATCATTTGTCACTTCATGTTTATTTTTTTCATTTGTGTATTGGTATAAATATTTATATACCAAGAGAATATGAACATTTATATACTATTATTTATGCATTTGTTGCTATCCAGCAGTAGGTTCCATTCATTTATATACCTTGGCATATATAGGTATTGGTAAATATAGGTATATTTCTGGCAGACTCCTAATTAATTCATATTATGCATGGGGTGGGTGGGTGCAGGCATACACCATCTGGAATTTGAACATGCTCATATTGGAAGTCTGGTATGTTAAGAATAAGGTGGGTGGTGTATGTTTCCTTTGTTTTTGGTTTGTTTGTTTTTTGCATGGGAGAGGCACTGAGAGCCTGCCAAGCTATTGGGTGTCAATTGGCAGCTGAACTACCACTAATTTTTCATGAACATTAAGGTTTGTTCATGGAATGTATGGGGGCTTACTGAAAACTCCAAGAGAATCAAAACTTTGAGGCTCTTAAAATCAAATGGATGTCATATGGCTTTTCTTCAGGAGACCCCTTTCAGGAAAGAAAATGCCAGCAGAATTAAAAACTATGAGTGGGACATGAATATCTCTCCTCTTTCAGTTGCATAAGCAGGGGACTAATGATATCAGTCCACAAGAGCCTAACTTTTCAATTAATTCAGTAATAGTCAGATACAGAGGGTAGATCCACAATAATCCAATACTAAGAGATTAATTTTAGGGAGTGTATATAATCCTAGTGGTGGGAATGCACCTTTTATTGCAGAAATAACTGACATTTTATCCAGCAGAGCTGATGTCCCAGTTGTATTAGGAGGAAATTGGAATGCTGTCATGGATGATATGTCATAGAAAAATCTCAGTGTTGTAGGTGAAAACCTCAGGCCTTTGCAAACCATCCATTATCCTTGGAGGATATTGGACTTGCGGATATTTGGAGACTAAGAAACAGATTTTTAACTGTGAGGGTGATTAACAATTGGAACAAAGTACCAAGGGAAGTGGTGGATACTCCATCTCTTGATGTCTTCAGACCAAGACTAGATACCTTTTTAGAAGATATGTTTTAGCTCAACACAACTTTAGCTTCTGTCTGTGACCAGTCATAGTGCTCAATATGGGGATAACTGCATGACATTTAATGACTTGTGAAATACTAGATAATCTGATGGTTCTTTTTGGCCTTAAACTCCATGAATCTATGAATGTTGGTAATTAAGCATAATAGAACCCAATCCTAGAGGATGCTGGTTGTCTTCTCTTCAGTGCATTGCAGATTTGAGCCCTTAATTGTCAAATTCTTTAGTGGGAAAGATAAATTCCTTAGTGATACATGCCTTTTGCTTGGTTGCAAGGTACTTGTTTAATGGAAATACAGTAAACTTTTTCTCCAGCAGAACTTTTTTATAAAAAAGATAGCATTTTAACTAAATAGTAATTATTTTACAATTTTAGAAACAAAAATTTAGATTTACAATATACAAATAATAATTGATATCACAGTAATTGAAACTGATACATTAATAAAAGGAAATATCTTGAGTAGGTCACACCTAATCATGAGTGGAAAATATGATTAATGTTACATTATTTATACAGAAATGGTTTTGATGGCAAATTAAAAAAGTTACTAGTCAAAAGCAGTCTGTCACAAATCACTTCAAAATACACAAGATCTTTGATGTACATATTTGGCCTTGTGTTTTATTTGACCAAGAACATCTGGGGCATACACAAGGATTGGCTATAATTAATTGTTAATGTTTGTTTCCACAGGGTAATTTACCAGTATAATTATAATGGTTTGGTAAATTTCCCTGTGTAGTTATTTCTAAAGGCCTGGTCTACCCTTAAAATTTTGATTAACATAGCAATAAAATGTAAAAAAAATCACACCCTTGATTGTTGTAGCTATGCCAACCTAACCCCCAGTGTAGATGCAGTGAGATTGGAGGAGGAATGCTTCTGTTGACCTAGCTACTGCCACTTGGGGAGGTGGATTACCTACAGTGATGGAAATACCTCTTCTGTCACTGTAGGAAGCATCTACACTACGGGAACTGCAGTAGCATAGCTGCAGTGGCATAGCTAAAGTACCATAGCTCTGCTGCTGTAGTGTCTATAGTGTAAACATGGCCTATCTAAGGCTATGTCTACACTACACAGCTTTTAGCAATATGGATGTGTCGCTACAGCCATGGCGCTAAAACTTGTGCAGTTGCTGTTTGTCGGGTCTCTTGCCAACAAAAAACTTCGACCCCCAACGAGCGGCGTTTGGGTTGTCGGCAGGAGACAAAAAAAAAAAAAGAATATCGGTGTGTGACTCGTGCTTTTTGATATTTTGAGGTTGGCAGTACCGAAATTAGAAAATGGCAATTGATGCATTTCTAATTTACTAGATTTATTTTTTTAATTCTGATTTGTGTCAAGCTGTATTTGGATGGAAATTCAAAATCAGTTAAAAACAAACAGCATTTTAATTTTTTTAAAATATTAGTTAAATAAAACTACTTTAAATGTGCTAGATACATAAGAAAAGAAATTTATCAGAAAGTTTAAACATAGTATTATTTGTAGTTAGTGAATTGATGATTTCTGGTTACCATTGTCCTTCAAGATTTTAGAACTAGTAGATCTCATCCTCTCAAATATAGTTTTTATGGAAACCAAGCATTTTCAACTAACAGCTTGTTTCTTAATTTTGAATTAACTGGCTGCTGAACTGAACTAGTTGAATAAACTGAAATTAAAATATTCTCTTTACACCTGAAGCAGAGGCTACAGCTGGTTGGTTTAGCACTTCACCAAACTCCGGTTTCAGGTGCTTAGCTAGCAAATTAAACCAGTTCAGTGGTTTGACTTTCTTTAAAACTTTGCAAGCAAATATACTGCTTAATATTTTTAATGTAATTTAAATTATATTAATAGGTTTTCATAATTTCAAATTTTATTTTAAATAGGCTTATTTAGAAAAATTAACTTGTATTTAAATTTGAACAATCCAATTTAAATAAAAATGATTTTTTAATTTAAAAAATCATTGTTTTTTATCCACCTTGCCTTAAATATAGCATGTTGTGGGTGTCGCCTTAATGCCAATCAAAATGGATTTGTGTAAAAAAGATCTTGTCAAACAAACTGATTTTTTTACTGAAATTATAAGTTTGGTTGACAAAGGAATAGTGTTGTGTCATGTATTTATGCTTCTATAAGATATTTGAATTGGCACTGCACAGCATTATGGTTAAAGATACTAAAACAAAATCAACACCACACACATTAAATGGGTTAAAAATGGCCGTTGGATAGATCTCAAAATGTAATTGCAAACAGAGAATCATCATTGAGTGGGTGTGTTTCTAGTGGTGTCCTGCAGGGTTATTGGATCTGTACATCTAGAGGAACAATGAATCCATATTGACAGGCTGGCGGACTCTATTATGGGAAGCAGTGACGCTGAAAAGGACTTCAGGAGTAGAGCTGATTGGAAATTTTCCACCAAAACATAGTTTAATTAGAAAATACCTGTTCTCCATAACACATTTTGTTTAATCTAATACAGACTTGACATACCTGTTATTGAATGCTACCTCCCCCACAGCTTCAGAGGGCAGAGAGGCGGACCTCTGGGGAATCGATGGGGAGGGAGAGTGGATGGGCAACCAGCCTGGAAAGCATTTGTCATTTTCACTGAAATTGACAAGAGCCTTCACTTAGGGCAGCCTCAAAGCTGAAAAATTTAATTTCAGATCTCCAAAAGAGAAGTTTTTCTTTTAAATTCCTTTCTGTGTTTTGGGGTGTTGATGTTTTGTCACGCTTTGGGACAAAAGTTTTCTTAAAAACTTAAATAGAAAGGGATCTCTCTCCTTTTTGGCCAGCCCTAATTGGAACTCCTAGTGAATAATCAGCTGAACATAAGGTCCTAGTACAACTCTTGGCCAAAAAGACCAATGCAATCCTTGGTATAGGAACACGGGAATACTGAATAGAAGTAAGGAGGATGTATTAAATCTATATTTGGCAAAGGTGCAACTGCTGCTGGAGTGCTATGCCCAGTTCTTGTGTCAACAATTCAGGAGAAATGTTGATGAATTGAAAGGGCTTAGAGAAGAGCCATGAAAACGATTGAAGGATTGGAAAATATACCTTATAGTGAAAGACTCAAGATGAATCTGTTTTAGCTTAACAAAGAAAAGGTTAAGGGCTAACTTGATCTCAATCTGTAAGTAGCTGCATGGGGAACAAAAATTTGATAATATAGTATCCTTCTGTCTATCTCACAAAGGCTGAAAGTTGAAGCTATATAAATTCGCATTGGAAATAAGGCCATTTTTTTTCACTGTGAGGGTAATGAACCATTGAAAAAAACATACCAAAGATTGTGGTAGATTTACTGGAACTTTTAAAATTGAGATTGGATTTTTTTAAAAAAGATGTTCTCTAGTTCAGATAAAAATTAATTCAGGGAAGTGTTATACAGGAGGTCAGATTAGATTATCAGAATGGTCCCCTCTGTCTTTATAATCCGTAAATATCTGAACAGAATATTGTGAGAGCTAAATAGTGGGATATTGTCACAAGTAGCTGTGTCAACTATCATTAAACATGAAAGTAATACATTAACCTCTGGTGTTCATTTAGAAAGCCCTATGATAATAACTAAATGACGTCAAGAATTAAAGTTGCTAATTTTTAGCAAAGAAACATACCTTTTGATTGAGGAAGGATGCTTACTATTTTCTATATATGTATAAATATAAAGTGCAGTTTAATAGTCCCTGTATACCATGAGTTCCTTTTTCCTTTTCCAACTTATTCATAAACTTTAATCACGCAAACAGAAGGGTCTAAAACATGCATTTTAATCACTAAGGGTAAATTGTAACATACAGCCACAGATCTATGTTGGGGGCACTATAGAGCCGAATTTTGTGTAATACAAAACATTTTGCACAAGTGCAACATTATTACTCTTTAACATAATAATACAAAGCACAAGATAGTAAACAATAGACTTCAAAACTAAATGCCCCTTATTAACTTATACTTGCCCCAGAAGTCCTTGTGAATGATAGGGAGACTCAAGCTTCTACTCCCCAGCAACAGGAGAAAATGTTCAAGGACCAAGAGACAAAGAGGCTGAGTACCTTCTCGTCGTCTTCACTAGATGAGGTGGTAATACTTCCGCCTTCATCTATGGACAATGATTTTTTGCAGTTTCAAGGTCACGTTAAATGTATGGCAGGCTCCCTAAGATACCTCTCGAGGAAGTCAAAGAATTCCAACACAAACTGTTGGAGGTTCTTCATTTAGCATCACCATGCAGAGTTGCTGTTCCTATCAGCGAGGCTCTTCTGGAACCTGCAAAAACCACTTAGCAAACCCTGAGTACAGTAACACCCTCATGCATCTGACGAAGTGGGTATTCACCCACGAAAGCTCATGCTCCAAAACGTCTGTTAGTCTATAAGGTGCCACGGAATTCTTTGCTACCCACGTGTAAGTGAGCCTATAAAAAGTGTTTTGTTCCTCCAAAGAATGCCAAGATCCTATTTTCTCATCCTCCACCTAACTCTCGGGGGGTTGACACGTTAAATGAATGGAGTAAAAACACAGATATAAGCCCATCCCTACAACAGAAACCAGAAACACCTGGATCTTACTCATTGGCAATGCTATAATTCCACATTATGAATTACCAAGCACTGATGGCCAAATACAACTTTATAAATTATGCAGAAATTGATTCCTTTATTCAGCATCTTCTTTCAAACCAAAGTGAACAATTTCATGCTACCATTGCTACTGGCCAGGACTGTTACATTGTTACTGGCCAGGATATCGCTTTAGAGAGCTCTTGATGCTGCACATACTGCAGTCTGTTCCATCTACACAAAAGTGGTGATGCACAGGGCATCTTGGCTACAGTTGTTGGATTTCCCCAGAGAATATGGTAGAGCAGTGTCTCTCAACCTTTCCAGACTACTGTATCACTTTCAGGAGTCTGATTTGTCTTGCATATCCCCATGTTTCACGTCACTTTAAAACTACTTGCTTACAAAATCAGACATAAAAATATAAAAGTCACGGCACACTACTACTTAAAAATTGCATACTTTCTAATTTTTACCATAGAATTATAAAATAAATAATTTAGAATATAAATATTGTACTTACATTTCAGTGTATAGTATATAAAGCAGTAAACTCTAGATGTCAGGAGGGCATTAATCTTCAATCTAGATAGGACTAAATCATTTAATAAATCTCCTGGACCATTCATTTCATTTGCAGACAGATCTAAAGTTTCTGCTGTTTCTACCCAAAGACTGTCAAAATAGATTTTGGATGTATTGTAGCTTGGAGGTTCTTCATTTAGCATCACCATGCAGAGTTGCTGTTCCTATCAGCGAGGCTCTTCTGGAACCTGCAAAAACCACTTAGCAAACCCTGAGTACAGTAACCCCCTCATGCATCTGACGAAGTGGGTATTCACCCTGCTGGTGTTTCAGCTCACTCGATAAGGTCACAATCAACAACTCTGGCTCTACTTAAAAAGTCCCAGTATCTGAGATCTGCAGAGGTGCTACATACCTTCTCCAGGCAGTACAGCTTAGTCAATGCTTCCAGACCTGATGCAGCAGTTGGCAGTGTAATTCTTACCTCTGTTCTGGACTTGATTCTGAAGCTCCCTCCTCCTTATGGGGATACTGCTCAGGAGTCTCCTGGAATCCTCATAGGGATGCTACTTGAAGAAGAAAGAGAGAGAGGTTACTCACTCAGTGCAGTAACTGTGGTTCTTCGAGATGTGTATCCCTATCGGTGCTTCACTACTTGCCCTTTTTCCTTTCTGCTTTAGAACCTTCCTCTGAGACTTGGTGGTGGAAAAGGAACTGAGGGTGGTTCATCCGAGCAGCCTGCATAGCTTCAATTAAGGTAATTTTGGGTTCCTAGTCTGAGACATCGAGATCCTTATTTTTTAGAGTTCTTAGCATTATAGAGCACTTAATATGTTCGAAGCACAGCTCCCGTTGACTTCAGTTGCAGCTGAGTGCTCAGCATTTCTGCGAATAAGATCCCAGGGTCTGAGGTTATGCACCCAGAAACTGAGGAACATGCATTTAATGACCATCTATGAAAAGTTTGGTTAAAATGATTTACCGGGCACAGACAGAAATTCTGTGGCAGAGGCAGAGGTAGAATCAGGCTTCTCCAGGGCCGCATTCAGCATGAGACAATGCTTTCTCTTTCTGCAATTTCCTGCCTCATTCACAATACAGTTCCAACTTTTGCAACAAATTTGGCAGGGATCCTACAGGCAACAGTCTCTTTCACTACACAACCCTAATTCCTCCCCAGGTTCATCCTTTGTACTGAATGAGGCAGGAGTCTTGTGGAAAAAATAGTATGTGGTCATGTCTTTACAGACTGGTTCATAATGCAGACACACCAGGGGAACAAATTAAGGTTGCACATGGAACTAAATTTTGTTATTTCATAATTTTAAGTGCTTGACTTTGTGACCTTAGTAACATTCTTTAAACACATAGGGTATTTTCTGTGTGTGTAATTTCCTAGCAAGGAAAATTTCTGCCCATATGCCTGAAGTCTGGCAAAAATGTAAGTAATTGAAAATAAGGTCTTCATATGGGGAATTCTCAGGCAACCTTAATAGGTGGTGCTATCAGCTCTGTCTATACTATCACAATTCATGGGGATAAGAGTGGAGATAGGGAAATCTGGGCATTACTGAAATATAAATATCAGGTTTCTTTGTGGTAGCATTCTCTGGATCATGCTTGAACAAACTCATAGGAACATCAGATTCAAATTACATTGTGGTAATTTATATCTGTTTTCACAGTTGTGCACAGGTACTGTAAGTACAAATTGGTCACTCTCTTTCATATTCCTATTAGAATAGGAACTACTTATGCTAAACAATCTATTCTAACTTTTATTTAGCCGTGACACTCTTCAGTGTCTTTTCCAGATCTGAGGAAGACCTCTGTATAGCTTGTAGCATGAAAGCTTCTCTCTCTCACCAACAGAAGATGGTCCAATGAAAGAGATTACCTCACCCACTCTAGTCTATTTTTTTGTTATTTCCAGACTAACTGGAGAACATGCATTACTTTGTGCTCCATAATAGGGCATAGGAAGGACACAGTTTCAGTCTTGAATTTGAATGTTCTTTGTGGTTTCAGCTTAAACATATTTTTAAATGTTATTTGTTGTGTGGTAATGGCCTGTTTTTTAAATTAGGGGTGGTTTTCTCAGCCTGATGATATGTGAAATGACATGCCATCCTGCACCATCAACACATAAATAATTCAGATCTCTGCTGTACTACAGGAGTACAATGTACTTAAAATAATTGGGACTTTCAAGGCTTATTGACCTCCTGGATCATTTTTCAATGGGCAATGAAATGCTTCATTTTAGTAATACAGCTTATTAGCTGTTCAGATATTACTATAATGAGTGACGTATAAATAAATACATATTATGAAGTTCAGTAGTGGAACATTGGAATTGTATTACCAAAATTTTGAAGAATTATCTTTCATAAAAGCAAGTCTTTACTGTTCACCTGAACAACATGGTATCTAAAATCTAAACCCTAGTGGTAATTTTCAGGTCTATCTTTTTGCATCAGCCTTATGTCTGCCAGGCAAATTTCTTACACAATAGGGGCCACGAACCAAGGAAACTTAAAACAAATAACGGTTTCTTCCCCCTCAATATTTGTTACTTGCCATTCTCCATACTACTTTGATGCATGGAACATATTTAAACTTCTTGGGTGCTGGTCAATAGCCCCCTGATCAACCCTCCTTAAAACACACATTTTTGGTGATGTACAGATAAGATCCAGTGCAGACAGTTGTTTACTTACAGAAGCACGTATTGAAAATCTTAACAATCACATATCCATAAATCTCAGCCCCATTAAAGTATAGGAAATTTGCCATTGAGTTCAGTGGAGTCAGGATTGCATCCCATATTATTTGTCATTTATTATTTGTATAAAATAAAAAAACCGTTTGAGGGTAATTAACAAGAACTTTGTTAAATAATTAACACACTATATGTTGTTCATCTTTTATGGGCAAACTCGGAGATTTGCCTTGATTTGCTTGATTGTAAGTCCTGCAGTGACCGGAAGTGAGTAGGGCTAGGTACTATTGTGCTTCATCACACTTTTTCTGTCTTTGCACACACCATGAGGTATTGACAGTTCAGCTTGCCATTCTTTTAAACAGTGCACTCAGTTTTGTTAGATCTCATTCATTATTCATCGATAATGAAGTGTTTGTTCAAGCTGTGTCCCTCTCATCATCTATCATGAGCACAAATCCTCACCTTGGGACTCTTGGATTTATCTCTAAATGCAGCAAACCTTGTTCTGAACAGCTCTGCTATAGTATGAGTGGAGTTATATTACTGACAGAATCACTGCCACGTCCCTTGTCCAGTTTGTTAAATAGAGGGGGACACATTGATGAAAATAAAAATCCAGTTCCAGGGAAAGACAGAGAAAGTAACAGAGTAATTTGATATTTATTTTAATAGGAACCAGATGGAGGCATTTTTAATCAGATTGATTTTACAGATATGGCAAAGATTGAATTATGGAAAATCAAATAGTGCAGCTTGATAATTTGGCATACACTGAATCAAAATTTCCCCTGGACCTGACTATGCCTGAGAAACTGCCCATTAAGGCCCTGAACCTACATGGGATAGTGGTGCTCTGTGTGGATCCAAGAATCCACACTAGCAGATTCTGTTTTGGGTTTGAGAGCCAAAACAATGCTGATCAAAAAGAAAAGTACCAGCATCAAATTAGGTCACATTTTGGTATGGTTTATGATTTTATTCCATTGTGAGCATCTATGTGATGTCCATTTCAAAGGCTTAAATTGAGATTTCAGAGATCTCAATTAGAGAGACTAAACAGCAAGGTTTAGCCCATGGTTTCCAACATCATTCAGAAGTCTTTGATCCTTAAAAAGACTTAGCTGTGGACCATGTGACTGGGTGCCTGGAATGCACCACACTGAGAATGCCATACTCAGGGCAGACTTCAAGAAACAAAGCAAACAAACCCCCAAAGCAGTGGTTTATTCTATAATTCAATTCACCAAACCAGTAACAAAAGAGCTTGTGTATCTGGTTAACAAGAAGCCAATACAGTCCCCTTTAGGAATTCCAGCTCTTTGCTCCTATCCAGACAAACAAGTCTAATATAGTGAGAGGTTACTGAAAACCCAATTCACCATATATAAGCTTCTACCAATCCCAAAGGATCAGACACTTACCTTCAGATCAATATATATTTCAAATCTTACCCAAATATACTGTCAGCCAATCCTTAGTAAACTAAGGATGTTATTAAAAAAAGAAAAGTAGAGGGTTTTTGAATGGCTAAGAAATCATATGCATATAAGTGATATTCAGTGTTCATAGATCAGGATAATAGCAGTGATGGACTAGATTGCTGGCTTCCAAAAATCTTTTTGGTAACTTCCAAAAGTTTGAAAGGTCTTCAGTCCATAATTCAAAATACCCCTTTTAGTTGTCAATCCACAGTCAAGAGAATTGGAGCAGGAATGAGGAAATGAAGATGTCTCAGGTGTCTTTTATATCCCCTGCCATGTGCATGGAAATTTACCATAAAAAAAAAGTTACTGACAAAAATGGAGTCTGAGGGAACATGCCCTTATATGTTTTGCTGAATCACAGGAGTGGCCATTGGCTCCTTGCTTCCTGAGGCACTTTCAGGAAGCGCTGTCTGGAGAGTTGATTCTTCTTAATGGCCCATCAAGCTCGAATAGTCCATTCACAATGGGTTGGCAAGACTGGATGTAAACTACCTTGTGGTGTCACCTCAAGAACAAACACATTTGAGATACAAATACATTGCCATTATTCATAACTTCAGAGACAGTGATGATACATGATTTAATCAGGATAATACTTGACAGATTCTAACTTTTCCATCGACACCTTACATGATACGCTTTGTTTCAAATTTAATGCAATGGTGCAACAGTGGTAGCAACAATGATATAAATGGTCATCTTCCTTTTCATACAGCATCACAGACCACATCTGTGCAATTGAAGGGGAAATAATAGAGATGAATACAAATCAGACCTTAACTCCCACAAACTGGGAGTGTTTGAAATCTGGATTTGAATCTAATAGTACAGTTTAGACCCATATCTAGAAAATAATAGAATTGTAGGACTGGAAGGGTCCTGTAGATAGGACCAAGTATTATCTAGACCATCCCTGACAGGTGTTTGTCTCCAGTGATGGAGATTCCACAACCTCCCAAAATAATTTATTCCAGTGCTTAACCAGCCTGACAGAAAGTTTTTCCTAATGTTCAACCTAAACTGCTCTTGCTGCAATTTAATCCCATTGACACTTATCCTATCTTTAGAGGTCAAGGAGAACACTTTTTCTCGCTCCTCCTTGTGACAATCTTTTATGTACTTGAAAACTGTTATCTTGTTAATTGGCAGCAGGTTTAATTAATCAGCAGCTGGTTTAAAACAAACAAAAGGAAGTATTTATTCACACAACACCCAGTCAACCAGAGGATATTGTGAAGGCCAAGACAATAGCAGAGTTCAAAAAAGAGCTAGATAAGTTCATGGAGAATTGGTCCATCAATGACTATTAGCTAGGATGGGCAGGGATGGTGTCCCCAGCCTCAGTTTGCCAAAAGCTGGGAATGGGCAACAGGATCTGGATCACTTGATGACCGCCTGTTCTGTTCATTCCCTCTGAAGCACCTAGCATTGGTCACTGTCAGAAGACAGGATACTCGGTTAGATAGACCTTTGGTCTGACAGTATGACAGTTTTTATGTTCTTATGTCCCCCTCACTTATAGGTCATGTTTTCTAGACCTTTAATCATTTTTGTTGCTCTTCTCTGGACTGTCTCCAGTTTGTCCATGTCTTTTCTGAAATGTGGCATCCAGAACTGGACACGGTACTCCATTTGAGGCTTAATCAGTGCGAAATGGAGCAGAAGAATTACTTCTTGTGTCTGGCTTATAGGGGCGGCTCCAGGCCCCAGCATGCCAAGTGTGTTCTTGGGGCGGCATGCCGTGGGGGGCGCTCTGCTGGTCGCTGGGAGGGCGGCAGGCAGGGTGCCTTCGGCAGCATGCCTGCGGAGGGTCCGCTGGTCCCGTGGCTTCGGTGGAACCGCGGGACCAGCAGACCCTCCGCAGGCATGCCTGCTGGACGTCCACTGGAGCCACTGGACCAGAGGACCCTCTGCAGACACACCTGCGGGAGGTCAACTGGAGCCGGCGATCGGCGGAGCGCCCCCCCCGTGTTTGGGGCAGCGAAACGTCTAGAGCCGCCCCTGCTGGCTTACAATACCATCTCAGAATGATGTTTGCTTTTTTTTGCAACAGTATTATGCTGTTGACTCATAATTAGCTTGTGATCCATTATGATCCCCAGATGCCTTTCTGCAGTACTCCTTAGGCAGTCATTTCCCATTTTGTATGAATGCAACTGATTGTTCCTTCCTAAGTGGAGTACTTTGCATTTGTCCTTATTGAATTTCATCCTCTTTACTTCAGACCATTTCTCCAGTTTGTCCAGATCATTTTAAATTTTAATCCTATCCTCCAAAGCACTTGCAACCCCTTCTAGCTTGGTATCCCCCACAAACTTTATAAGTGTACTTTCTATGCCATTATCTAAATCATTGATGAAGATATTGAACAGAACCGGACTCAATTCATTCTTGTGGGACCCCACTTGATATGCCCTTCTAGCTTGTCTGTGAACCACTGGTAACTACTCTTTGGGAACAATTTTACAACCAGTTACACACCCACCTTATAGTAGTTCCATGTAGGTTGTATTTCCCTAGTTTGTTTATGAGAAGGTCATGCGAGACAGTATCAAAAGTCTTACTAAAGTCAAGGTATACCATATCTATTACTTCCTCCCTAGCCACAAGACTTGTTACCCAGTGAAAGAGAGCTGTTTGGGGTTTGACATGATTTGTTCTTGACAAATCCATGCTGACTGTTACTTATCACCATGTTATCTTCTAGTTGTTTGCAAATTAATTGCTTAATTATTTACTTCATTATCTTTCCTGGTACTGAATTTAAGCTGACTGGTCTGGAATTCCCCAGGTTGTCCTTATTCCCCTATTTATAGATAGGCACTATATTTGCCCTTTTCCAGTTCTTTGGAATCTCTCCTGTCTTCCATAACTTTTTGAAGATAATCATTAATGGCTCTGCAATTTCCTCAGTCATCTCTTTGAGTATTCCAGGATGCATTTCATCAGGCTCTGGTGACTTGAAGACATCTAACTTGTCTAAGTAATTTTTAACTTGCTCTTTCTCTATTTTAGCCTCTGATCCTACCTCATTTTCACTGACATTCACTATGATGGATATCCAGTCACTTATAAACTTTTTGGTTAAAACTGAAACAAAAAAGTCATTTAACGCTTCTGCTATTTCCACATTTTTTGTTATTGTTTTCCCCCCTCATTGAGTAACAGGCCTACCATTCTTTTTGTAGAATGTTTTCTGGTTACTCTTTGTCTCTAGCTAGTTAAATCTATTTTTTTTTGCCTTTTGGCTTTTCTAATTTTGTCCCTATATACTTGTGTTATTTGTTTATAGGCATCCTTTGTAAATTGACCTAGTTTTCACTTTTTGTGGGATTCTTTTTTGATTTTCAGGTAATTGAAGATTTCATGGTTAAATCCAGAGTGGCCTCTTGTCATACTTCTTATCTTACCTATGCAGTGGGTTAGTTTGCACTTGTGCCCTTAATAATGTCTCTGAAAAACTATCAACTCTTTTGAACTGTTTTTCCTCTTAGACTTGGTCCCAAGGGATCTTACCTACCAACTCTCTGATTTTGTTATAGTCTGACTTCTTGAAGTCCATTATCTTTATTGTGCTGTTTTTCCTCCTACTATTCCTTAGAATCATGAACTCTACCATTTCATGATCATTATCACCTTAGCTGCCTTCCATTTTCAGATTCTCACCTACTTCCACCTGATTTGTCAAAATCAAATCTAGAACAGTTGCTCCTTTTAGTAGCTTTTTCCACCTTATCAAATAAAAAAATTGTCCAATATATTCCAAGAATATGTTGGATAATCTGTGTCCTGTTGCACAGGCACTGACTTTTCTTTTTGCTGGTAGATGCTTTCCACCTTCTGGTTTCATGGTGTGCTATGTACATGCCCCTCCCACCTACTGCTAGCTCATGTGTTCTGAGCACCCCCTATTTTCTTCGGTGGGTGCTTGAGCCCTGGAGCACTCTCAGAGTCAGCACCTATGCCCTACTGTATTATTTTCCCAACAGATGTCTGGATAGTTGAAGTTCCCCATCACTACCAAGTTCTGTGCTTTCTATGATTTTCTTAGTTGTTTAAAAAAGTGCTTCTTCAGATCAGGTGGTCTGTAGCAGACCCTCTACCATGACATCACCCTTGTTTTTTACCCTGTTTATCCTTACCCAGAGACTTTCAGGAAGTCTGTTTTCTGTTTCCATCTCAACCTCAGTCCAAGTGTATACATTTTTAATATAGAAGGCAACACCTCCTCCCTTTTTTCCCTGCCTATCCTTTCTGAGCAAGGTGTATCCTTCTATACCAATATTCCAGTCATGCATATTATCCCACCTCGCAGCCAGGCATTCATCTCCAGGATGTACCTGTCTCTGCCTGGGCCCCTGCCATTGACTGGAAGGATTGAAGAGAACATCCGCTGTGCCACCAACTCCTTCACTCTTACTCGCAGAGCCCTGTAGTCACTTTTGATCTGCTGAGGGTCATACCTTCAGGTAACCTTTACCTATGAATATATAGAAATCATGGTAAAAAAACCCACAGTTGACTTGAAACTATAAACATTCTTAACTGGGAGAATACATTAACTTATGGACGTGTCTTTAATGAAACAAAATGCAGAACATTCACAAATAGTTGTTTGTGAAATATAAAATAGAAATTACTGTTCTTGCTGTAGTGTTGATGCTGCATTTGAAGCTTCTGAACTCTAACAATTTAATTTTGCACTTAATTTCTTGAGTTAAAGAGAGAGTTGTACAGATGAACTGTTTGTATTACATTTGAAGAAGTATTATTGCACTACATTGATGCTGTTTGTGCATTTTGTAGAGCAATTTTAGGTTGTTAAAAGTAAAATATTTTCCTGTGTAAATTAGATTAATCTTGCAAAACTTCAGTCCAGTACCAACTACACCGATTACACATTTTCAGATGTTTTAAAAGATATATTGCCATAGTGTTAAAATCTTTATAAGTTATGATTCTTCTGTTGCTACATAAGCTCCACTGAATTTATTCTTTGTAAAGTCCTCTTAATTTCACATGAAAAATACTTCAAAAGATCTAATATTAGCTGCTCCTCCTGTTGGAAGATTTGAGTTTTGTCTATGAAACTGGGATCCTGCCTTCAATTCTTACTCATGTGAGTAAGTATTTGAGTCCATTGATTTCAAGTGGAGTTACTTCAAGTAACAACAAAATTATGTCAACAGTACTTGATGGCTGACAGAATCAAAGGCGGCTAATAATATTAGCATTGACATTTGTCCATTGCTCAGAAAAGATCATACATACCATAACTTAATATTTTAAATAAAGTCCACTACTAGGCTTCTGTTTGTGAAAGTGAGTGAAGCCAAACAAGATTAATGGTGTCTTGCTCTGATATCTCAATCCCAGGAACAGTGAAAGGTACTCTACAGCACCCATTTAAGTTTTGTTAAAAATGAATAATGTTTTATAAAACTTTACACAGGGTACAAATAGTTGGCTAAAATAAAATGAATACATTTTTAAAACTCAGAGTGCCAAAAATGTTAAGTCCATTTCTAAACTGCCAACTGCCCCAGGCTTGTCTTTAACCCAATTCGAGTCTTTTAAAAATAGCTTAAGAAAAAGGCAAAACACTCCCTTATCTCTTGAGAGAAAAGTTTTGAGAACTACACAAGTGTGCAAAAAAACCAAAAATCAACAACCCCAACTTTCTCTCCTCAACAACCTACATTTATCATGCCCTTGTCATGTAAAAGTATCTGCACAGGTTCAGCTGACTTCACTGGGACTTCAGTACTATACAAGTTAAAAGATGCAAACTTTTTGTAAGATCTAAACCTAAATACTCAAATCTGCAAACTGTCATATGCTTAATTTTAAGCATATAGTTAATCTCATTAGCTCCAAGTTAAGCACATGCCTAAGCATTTGCAGCAACTGTGCAGAGCAGTCATTTGCATGCACAAATGTATAATTGCATGTATAAGGGGGTAATTAGGTGTGGAATTACCAAATTTTGGTGTGTAGCTCATTTACAGACATAAATAGGTTTTTTGGCATACATTATGGATGCATATAAAATGTATGGGCTTATCTGTCAAGCCAGACTTATGAAAATATGGTCATACGGGTTGTATATGAGTTTTGGGTGGGGAGCAGGTAAGGGAAAGGATTAAAGGTGATGGAAGGAATAAAGGAAGCTATGGAGGAATTCTGTGATGGAGAGATACGGTGGTTGATACTTGGTTTCAGGAATCAGAGGGGTAGCCGTGTTAGTCTGGATCTGTAAAAGCAGCAAAGAATCCTGTGGCACCTTATAGACTAACAGACGTTTGGGAGCATGAGCTTTCGTGGGTGAATACCCACTTCGTCGGATACATGCATCCGACGAAGTGGGTATTCACCCACGAAAGCTCATGCTCCTAAACGTCCGTTAGTCTATAAGGTGCCACAGGATTCTTTGCTGCTTTTGGTTTCAAGAGAGAGCCTTTTCCTCCCCTCCCTCAACCAAAAAAACTAACTAAAAGACTGCAGACTGTGATGGTAGAATGCAGTACATTCTAGGAACATCATCATTTCAAGGTGTTACCACCTGGACCAGGGACTACTGGGAATGAGGTTTAGTTTGCCTCACATACATTATACAGCACTGAAGAGGTTAAACAAAAGTTGCCCTTCCTTAAAATGTACTGATTAAAAATGTAAACCCAGAGAAATACAGCTGGATAAATAAAAGCAGCCCAGATGGTACAACAACCAACTTCTGGCAGGTCTTGCGGCAGGCAGTATTCCTGCATATTTTATATCTTAGCCCAGTATGTCACCAGACCAGGCTACATCAATGAGTGCTCACGAAGAGTTACAAAATGAAGGGCAGTTGAGTGCTGTGAATATTCCCAGGGCATCTCAGTTCCGAAAACACTTTTACTAAATAGCAGAGTGTTTATCCACTCTGTAAATTCAGAGTATTTAATAGCCCAGGATATTTCATACTTAACTCTGGTGGAGTGGTTCTAACTGAGCTGTACTGTAATCTTTGCAGCAACATGAGTTCAAGTGCTACAATATTTAGGTCAAAATTCACCCCTCGGCTTTGCACAACAGAGGTTGACCCTATTGATGTCCCCTTATGTATTCACAAGCCTGAACCAGAGCCCACTGAAATCAATGGATTATGAGGATATGTCTACCCTGCAATTGGACACCCGTGGCTGGCCCATGCCAGCTGACTTGGCCTCAGTGAGTTTGGATTAAGAGACTGTTTATCTGTGGTGTATGTGTTCCAGCTTGGGATGCATCTCAAAACCCTCCCACCTTACAGGGTCCTGGACCCCAGGCTCCAGTGCACACCCGATTGTGTACACAAACAGCTTCAACCCCATGAGCTTGAGTCAGCTGCCCCAGGCCAATGTAGACATACCCTGAGTGACTTTAATAGACTTTGGATCAGGTGCTGCATGTGCAGAAATTCTGGATCCAGTAAGCTCTCAAGGTTAAAGTATGGGATTGGGAGTGATGAATCCTGGGTGATAGTCACCACTCTACCGCTGATTCACTGTGACACCTTGGTTAAGTAACTTGTCATGTTTAAGCCTCAGTTTCTCCAGCCATAAGAGTGAATAATAATTACAGTTGTGAAAATAATTGAGTTTTCATTTTGAATCGACCTAAAATGAAAATGTTTTGGTTTTCTTGGTGAAACAAAAATTTAAAAAATATTTCTTTCAGATTGAAGGAAATGTTTCGTTTGACTTGAAACCAAACACTTTATTTCAATTCTGGGCATATTAAACTGCTTTTTTTTTAATTAAAAGCAAAGGAAATTTGGACAAGCTATTCATAAAACTGGATGTGTTGGCATTTACCCAATAGCTTAGTGGTTAGAGCACTCATCCAGCATGTGGGGCACCTGGCTTCAAATCCTCGCTCTACGTGCTATATATTTGAATGTGGGTCTATTTCTCTGATGGTGATTGTGCTAACCCCTGGGCTAGAGAGGAGTTCTACTGAGGTGGGTCTCAATGTCTTCTGTGAAACTGTTCCACTTAGTATCAGTCTTCATTGGTGTAGGCCCTGGAACCCAGGTGTCCCCTGCCTGTGTGCGAGTGCCCTAACTGCCAGGCTGTAGAATCAGTCTTATACTCTCTTGTCCAATGAATATTTAAGTAGTTATACAAATCAGAAGGAGCTTCAACAGCAGAGACTAAGAGAGACCCAGTGGAGAATACCATCTGGGTGGCTAGAGCAGTACTTATAGGATGGGAGATTCAAGTTCAAATTCCCGCTTAATATCAGGCAGAGCAGGGATTTGAATCTGGGTATCCCACATCCTGGGTGATTGCGCTAACCACTGGGCAAAAGGGGGAACCACCACACCTACTTTATCCAGCTCTAATAGTAATACCTTTTTAGCATAGTGATGTGAGGTTTAATAATGTGTTTAAAATACATCACCATTCTCAGAAGAAAGGTTCTTTAGAAGTGTAAAATACTGTTATTTCCCTGCCATTTGTTCATTGATTGACATAGAACTTACAGTTTCCCAGGGGCAGCATTTCTTATGGTCACCTGCTTTGTTTCTGGCTCTTTATCCTTCATAAAAGGCCAGATAAATTTATTGCTGGATATATCTGTTTAATTGCACCCACATTGTGAGTGTTTATATTGGATCAAGTTCTCTTCTCCCATTGGTATAAATCTACAGTAAATCCGCTGGTTTAAAAGAAGTACCTTCAATGCTTCCTGGAGCCTCATGGAGCAGGAGCTACACCTAGATAGGTTCCCTGAGGAACACATCTTCATGCCCTTCCCCTCTGCCCCTGCACAGTGATGTAGCTAAACACACTGGACCAGATTTTTGACTCTAACTTTACCTGCTTTTTACTGCATCATCTGAAGATTTCCCTGACAGAAGAATAGGTGTGTTGGGGATGTGCAGGGACAGAATAGAGCACACAGTGCTGCACCTTATGTCCTGGCACACTGGTCCCTGCAGCAAGCAGACTTAAATGCAGCCCTTAGACTTCCTTAACTGATGCCAGGAATTGTCTTGGCACCCTGGGCAGCTCAGGATCAGGGGAGTGGAATGATGGCTTAGAGCAGTGACTTTCAGCCTTTCCAGACTACTGTACCCCTTCCAGGAATCTGATTTGTCTTTGTACCCGCAAAGTTTCACCTCACTTAGAAAGTATTTGCTTACAAAACCAGACATAAAAATAAAATCGTGTCACAGCCCACTAGTACTGAAAAATGGTTTACGGTCTCATTTTTACTACATAATTATAAAATAAATCAACAGGAATATAAATATTGTACTTACATTTCAGTGTATAGTATATAGAGCAGTATAAACAAGTCATTTTATGAAATTTTAGTTTGTACTGACTTCCCTAGTGCTTTTTATGTAGCCTGTGGCAAAACTAGGCATAATATCTAGATGAGTTGATGTTGTACCCCATGGAAGATCTCTGTGTAATCCCAGGGGTATGCGTACCCCTGGTTGAGAACTGTTGGTTTAGAGCACCTTAAAACTAGCATCACTGAAAATCTGACCCACTGCTTTGTAGCCATAAAACCTCATCTTAATTGGATGACCTGGTCTTTGGTAGTTGTGTAGGAGGAGGAGAGGTAACACTTGTTGGGAGGAAATGGAGTGTAAATATAATGGAGTATCATTATCTGATGAATAGGCAACATCTTAGAACTGGGAATGTGGTCTAAATGAAGGTGTTATGCTGTGGAGACAAATATCAATGATAGGCAAAGCTTAAAACCTTTAGAATACAGGTGATAGAAAATAGACCAGGAGCCAACATTTTAAAAAATGAAATCACTAAAAAGATGTGAATAGCTTGTGGATTCCTTATTTGTAAAAGACATAGATTAAAATATGTAGGTGTGTCATCACTGCAGAGTTAACGGTGGTGGTGTCCTTGATCTCCCTTCTGTCTACACTAAAAAACCTCTAGCCTGAACCTCAGGTGCTTTGAACCCGGGCGTGGTTCAGTGTATAAGCTTGAGCCTGGGTTTTATGTTATCCTGGGCTGGCGATCCACCTACGTTGTTGTGAGAATGCAGTCTAATCAAGCCTGGGTACTGTTAGTTCTCCAGTTCTATCACACAATTCCACCTGGGATGTACTTTCTTGTCTAACTCCTTCTTTCTGCATTGGAAATCATCTATCTCAGCCATTTAATCCCACATTTGCCTGCTCCATTTCTAACACATTCCACAGTATTTGAACAGAGATACTGGCCAAGAAACCCTCCTCCCATCATGCTCGTAGCTGGGCAGAAACTGACACCAGCCTTCTGGTAAAGCTATGGTGTGATTTCAGTAAGCCCCCTAATTTGTGTAAATGTATCCAAAACAACACTTTTATGTTTAGTGGACAGGAAAGAAATGGAAAGGCAGAGAAGTCAGACAGGTGTGCTGTGAATCACTTTGTGATTTGGAGACTTAATTCCTTAAAAACATTCTTATTACAAGTTCTTGCAGCCAAATGCTGTTTGCTTTCACCTTCAGAATGTCTGCATTAGTAATGAATAAGTCCACAGACAGCAGCTCCATACTAGGTGAGAGAGAAAGAACCCTGAGAATGAATTCACAGAGCAGCCCAGTTTAATGAATGACTAAGAACCATGGGATGTCTTGACAGAAATCCATCCCAGCCATTATGGATGCAGTGACATGGATCTGGAATGGCTAAGGCATGGCAATGGGGATGCTCCACCTGTGGTAGGTTAGCCCAAGCTAACTCTGCACTGTAGACATATACATTGGGACTGTTCACATGCATACAGTTAAGAATGTGTGTGTTTCTAAACTCTTCGAACCAGGGACTGTAAATTTACATGTCTGTACAGCACCTCACACATTTTGGGCACTACTGTTGTATAAGTCATATGCCACCCAATCATGTTTGTGGCATATGCCACAGATGCTAGAAACCAATTTTAGAAATATTTACAGACTTCAAAAAAGTGGTCTTAATTCTTCTCTCGCATCAGTTTTATACTGGTGTAACTCCACTGATCACAGTGAAGTTACTTCTGTCTTAGAGCCTGATCCCTTTACAGGGATCCCCACAGCTGGATTCCTGTTCTGATGTGGATCCCTTTGCAGGATTGGATCCTTACATCTGTGTAAGTGAAAATATTATGACTGTATTATGTAATATGATTGGAATTTCTTTTGTATTCTTTGTTTGCTCCTTTCCTGCTCATGCATGGGTCTCCAGTCTATCATGGAAATCAGTGAGTCTCCTATTAACTGTTAGACTAGGGCCATATCCATTCCTGTGCCCTCTTTAGCTTGTATTGAAGACAGAAGGCCCTTAATTATGGGACATAATGGATACTTATGCATTGTAAGTATAGAGAAGCTTTGGTGAAATCCTATAAGGAAAATGGTTCTATGAGTTTATTGTAGCCATGAACATCATTACTGTTATAGCAGGAACTAACAGCATACATTTTGCCATAGTAACTCTGAGAAAGTCTTATTCCAAAAATGGTCTCCTGAGTGATTTGGAATAGACTTTGACTTTATGGCCAAATTTTCATGCAACACTAGGCTGCTTTTTGCTGTAATAAATGTACTGCTCTGGCAGATGTTTTATTTTCAGAATTTTTTTTCAAAATCAACACTGCTGAGTGATACTGTGAAGCTTTGGTGTAATCCTGACTGAAAAAGTCTTCTGGCATATTTGATAAAGACCTGTGATATACATGCTCCTGTGTTATAATGGATATACCAATGCAGAACCTGCTATTTGAGTTGAGTGCCCCTTCTTCCCCCAGTTTTGGACTTCCTCCTCTAAGCTTCCCATATGGTTTGGGGAAACTTTGAGTTTTATGGATTGACTCTCACCTTCTGAGGAGCAAAAGCAGCAGACCCCATACACCTCTCAACTCAAGCGGGAACAGAGAGAAACCTTCTGTGTTGCAATAAAAAGAAAAAGCAGCTGGTAAGAACATGAGACATTTCTTTCTTCAGCAGTTTTCTTCCCATTTCCTTTCCACCCACCCTTGTCTTTTTCAGTTGTCTGTTCCTGGATCTTTTCCTACGCCAGGTGATGTTTCCTTCTAAGTGAAGAATTTAAAGATTGAAATGCCAAGATGCACAGCACACACACAAGTAATAATTTGCCTAGTGTACAAACATCTGTTACTGGCTGCATAGTTAATGGCTTGAGTGAAATAATCTATTCTTTACTGGATACTTTGGATAGAAGTGTATATTTTCCACCAGAATGTAATATTTGCTCTTCATTGAGCAGCTGTGGATGACAGTTTCAGATAGTGGCTGAGTAGATGATATATACTGTATTATCTGTTTTAACATGTAATGTTGTATATTGGTTCCTAATGACACTGATGAAAGAGTTTTCTGATTGGCTTGGTAAATGAGGGAGCTCAACGGACTCAAGGCCACCACTTGGTTGGCCAGGAGTAGAGTTTGATGATTTGTTCATTATGAATATTATTCACTGAAAATTTACCTCTTGTGTTTTTTCCAGTTAACAAATTGTTCACAGATTCAGATTTCTACAGATGTATTTATTATTCATAGGTATTTTCCAAGTGGTTTGTGTGGACCTTTCTTTAACTTCTCACTTCGACTGTTTGCTATTTTTTTATTCATGGTATGTGCGTGGTCGGCTCAGTCATTTTGTCTGTGCTCCTTCACTGGCTAACTCCAACTTTTTGAAGAGGAGAGTAACCAATAGTGAGTGATCAGTAACAAATAGTAGGTGGTGCACTTCTTGTATGAGGTATAAGTTTCAAATAGTCATTCATTATAGAACTGGTGAAAGGCTTTGCAAACATTTTCACAAATAGTGGCCATTTGAATATTGAACAACAAATATTATGACTTCTATGAATTACTGTGTACCAAACTAGCTGCTTTTATTGTGAAAATAGTCCTGAATCTCCTGAGCTGGAGACACTCAGGCAGAGCTAGACTAGAATCATGACATTGGTGCAGCTGCACTACTGTATGCCGATGGGAGAGTGTCTCCTACAGACACAGTGCTGGTGTGGACAGTGCTTAAGTTGCTGTAACTTATGTCGCTCAGGAGGGTGTGTTTTTCACACCCCTGAGTGATGTAAGTTAGATCAACTTAAGCAGTAGGATAGGCCTGCCCTCAGTGAAAGCATAACTCAAGCCAACAAGTTATATGAGCAGAGAACAGGGAATTGGATTCTAGTCATGTCACCTTCTCATTAAGTGACCTCAGCTAAGTCACTTACCCTCTCTGTCTCAGTTACCCCATCTGTAATAAGGAGCTAAAAATACTTAATTTTTACGACACACTTGTGAGGTAAATAAAGTTGTTAATATGTGTAAGAGCTTTGAAAATGAAGGGCTTGAATTTTTAGGAAATTTTCTCTTTTGTTTGCAACTTATTGCAGCTGTAAATACTTGAGTGCCCAAACTACACTTGCAAAATTAGAAGCCACATTTAAAAGCTTAGGCTTAAAATTGTTACATGTAAGTGTTAGCTTTGACTACAAAAGCTCTGAAGAAATAATTACAAACTGTAATATTAATGCTTAGCATTTATGTAGAGCTTTACATGTTCAAAACACTGTATAGACTTTAGCTATTTTTCACAATACTCCCATGAAGTAGGTGAGTAGACATTATTGCTATAGCTGGGTGGGAAATGATGACATATGTTGTGGTTTGAAGATATGTGTGTTGTTTCTTTAATACTGTAGCAGAAAGGATCTGGGGAAGTTATATGCAGAAACTCTATAGTGAAGCAGAGAAAGTATGTAGTCTTTGCAATAATAGTTCCCTCCTGTGGGACACTGCCTTCTGATTTCTTCAGTTCTTCTACTTCTTATCCATGTTAAAGATATCTAAGGCTATGTCTACACTAAGTTAATTGACTTAAATTACATCGATGATCATCTACCTCTGTAGTTAAATAGCTTTTGCACGTCCACACAATGCTCCTTATGACAGCGGAGCGTGTTCATAGTTCATGCTCTTGCATTGACAGAGAGAGCAGTGCACCATGGGTAGCTATCCCACTGTGCAGCTTGCCACTATTTGCCCCTGGGTGTTCTGGGAATGGATTGCAGGGCCTCACAGGGGCAATCTCAGCATCCCATGATACAGTTTTCTTCGTCTCATCATTGCATGGGCTTCTTGTTACATTTTATGCCACTTTTCAATAGCCCCTGTAAATTGCACCCGCCATTTCTGTTTGAAAGCATGGATCCTGCACAGCTATCCAGTCTCATCATGAGCATTATAAACACAACGCGGCTGATTCTGCGGTATTTCATGAACTGCAACTCTGATAATGACTCCATGGTGTCTGCCCTGCTGTGTGTGCCATAGAAAGAAACAATTCAAGATTGCTGTTGGCATTCATGAAGCAGCTGCACACAGTGGACTCTCGCTACTGGGCTCAGGAAACAAGCACTGAGTGATGGGATTCCATCATGATGCAGGTTTGGGATGATAAGCAGTGGATGTTGAACTTTTGGATGCACAAAGTCATCTTCTGGGAACAGTGTGTGGATATCGCCCCTGTCCCATTGTGCAAGGACAACAAAGTGAGAGCTGCCTTCATGGTGCAGGAGTGTGTGGCGATTGCTGTGTGGAAGCTGGCAACTCTAGACTGCTATTGATAAGTCACTAATCAGTCTGGAGTTGGGAAGTCCACAATGGGGGTTGCAGTGATGCAAGTGTGCAGGGCCATTAATTGCTTCCTGCTCTGAAGGACTGTGACTCTGGGCAATGTGTGGGAAATAGTGGATGGCTTTGCGGAAATGGGATTCCCTAACTGCGGTGGGGTGATAGATGGCTTGCATATCCCCATTTGGTCCCCAGACCATCTTGTGATGATACATCAACACAAAAGGCTATTTCTCCATGGCATTGCAAGTGCTGGTGGATCACTGGGGTCGTTTCACCAACATTAACACGGGGTGGTCGGGGAAAGTGCGTGACGCATGCATCTTCAGGAAGACCTGCCTTTATAAAAAGCCACAAGCAAGGACTTTCTTTCCACACCAGAAGGTTTCAATTGGGGATGTAGAAATGCTAATAGTGACCCTAGGAGCCCGAGCCTACCCCTTACTCCCATGGCTCATGAAGCTTTACACCAGAAACCTTGAGCGCCTTCAGCAACAGGTTCAACAGGTGCAGAATGACTGTTGAATGTGACTTTGGCAGATTAAAGGGTCACTGGTGCTGCCTTTTTGGAAGGTTAAACCTCAGTGAGGAAACTGTTCCCATGGTCATAGTAGGTTGCTGTGCTTTGCCTAACATTTGTGAAGCTAAGGGGGGAAAGTTTCCGAAGGGATGGAGCATTGAGGTGGATTGACTGGTGGAAACCAGGGCTGTTAGAGGGGCACAATGGGGGCCTTTTTGAATCAGGGAGACTATGAAGGAGCTTTTTGACAATGAGGCCCAGTAATGTGTCTTTCTGTAATGCACTGGCCCAGGCATTGTTTTCCACCTTTGTTGAATGACCTTGTAATGATGGCTGTGTGAACATTAACTGTAGTCTGAAAATGTACAGATTTCCTGTGTGTCCCATCTTTGAAGAACCTGAGAATATGTAGAATTAAAAGGCCTTTCCTCTGCATCCATCTCCCAAGTCCTTTTATACTAGATGGTGTGATTTGCAGAAAGCTTCACAAAGGAAATGTTAGAAATGAGTGCCACTGTTTCCTCACTCTAATCCTCCCACTCCAGGTGATGGGCTGATCCAGGCTTTACCTCATTGTGTCTATAGGAATGACTGTCTCAAATGTACAGTCAGTTCACTCTCGTAGCTGTATTCCCTGGAAAATCTTCATATAGGCAAAGTAGGGCAGAATTTTAATTGTCTGAATTTCCTTCCTTTCATAGGCTTGTCAGCCTTGTAATGTTTTGTTTTTCTTTTTTGTCCTTGAAAATAGCTTTAAATCTGTTTATTATAATATTGTAATAACTGTGAATTAAGTTGGGTAGTTTGAGAAGTCACGACAAGTTTACTCCACTGTACAATTATACAGCCCTCAGTTCAGGAATTTTTTTTTTAGTATTTCAAATCTTCCAGAATGTTCTGCAGAAAATATATTCACCATGTCTAATAAAGCTCTTTTTCTGTACTATCATTACATTTCTTCAAAGCATTTCCAATAAGAACACTCAGAATTATGTCCCCTTAGTTAGTTCATCTGTTCAGTCAATAAGCAACATTTTATTGCTTTTATGAATTAAGCCCACTTTACATCCAATCATTTTGCAAACATCTGTAGCTGAATCAGTCTAGGGAGCATTTGAAAAATCAATCAGTGGGGAACAGCTTTTACTTCATGTGTTTTTTATTTTAATAAAGTATTTACACACGTTTGCTCCAAATGAAATGGAAAAAAGCACTAACCCTGGGTGCCGGATTCTAGTGGTGCAGTGAAACACTGCTTGCAGCTGGTAAAAAGGATGATAGGGTGTTTGAAAAGGACAGCTATCACCATTGGAATAATAGACTATCAATAGTCTGCTTACTAGCCACAAGCAACTAAACCAGAGTTTTTATAGTGACCAACGATGGACCCAGCAGACAAGGGCCAAGGTCTCCGTTGGTGATGAAGATGGATGAGCTATGAACGTCAAAGCATGGACTATACAAGGTGGAAAAGGAGTTTGATCTTTGAAACACCCTCAGGAGCCAATGGAACATGGTGGAAGAGTCCTTGGGAATGGAGATTTCCCCCCTCCAACCCAAAAAGTCCTCTACATCTCCCAGTCCCAAGACAGAGAGAAATGACGGGACAGACCACAATAAAGCATCAGGGCTAAAGCTCCTGTTATTACAGACTCCAGGAGGAGGGGCGTTTCTCTCATGCATGTGACGCGCATGACCGAAGCCCTGCTCAGGGAAGGCCACAACTCTTTTGAAGTCCAGCTCAGATCTCAGAGGTGTGTTCTGTGTCACCATGTGGAACATGTTAACACTGAACATTTACGGGGTACAAGACAGATCTTGTCAGAGAACTCACTGGCTACAAGACTGTAATTGCCAGCATTACAGAGGCCTGCCTGCCACAGAGTGATGAAATCACTATTAAAGGAGAAACCCTCCTCCATTCCAGTGGTCTAGACTATACTCAGATGTGGCACTTGTCATAACATTTTTTCCCAGATCTGGACCTTAGCGTCCAAAATATGGGTGTTAGCATGAAAACCTCCAAGCTTAGTTACCAGCTTGGACTTGATAACGCTGCCACTAGCCAGGGATTTATACTGTGCCTAGCTCACTGTGGTCTCCCCAAAACCTTCCCTAGGGGACCCCAAGACTCAGATTCCTTGAGTCTCAGAACAAAGGGGAATAAACCATTTCCCTTCTCCCTCCTCCCCTCCAGGTGTTCCCTCCCTGGGTTCCTGGAGAGATATACAGAAGCAAGCTCCGTGAATCTAAACAGAGGGACTCCACCCTCCCTGTTTCCAGTCCTGGAAAACACAAGTACCGAGAGGGCTAATCTCTCTTCCCCCCTCTTCACCCAGAGGGTATGCAAAGTCAGGCTAGTAAATCTAACACAAAGAGATTTTCCCCCGACTTCTTCCTCCCACCAATTCCCTGGTGAGCTGCAGACTCAGTTCCCTGGAGTTCCCACTAAAGAAAAACTCCAACAGGTCTTAAAAAGAAAGCTTTATATAAAAAGAAAGAAAAAGACATAAAAATGGTCTCTCTGTATTAAGGTGACAAATACAGGGTCATTTGCTTAAAAGAAAAAAATGAATAAACAGCCTTATCCAAAAAGAATACAATTTAACACATTCCAGCAACTACACACATGTAAATAGAAAAGAAAACAATATAAACCTATGGTCTTCCTATCTTTGTACTTACAACTTGGAAACAGAAGATTAGAAAGCCAGGAGATAGAAAAATCACTCTCATAGCCGAGAAGGCACAGACACAAGACAAAGAACAAAGAACTCACACACAAACTTCCCTCCATCCAGATTTGAAAAAGTCTTGTTTCCTGATTGGTCCTCTGGTCAGGTGTTTCAGGTTACTGGTGTTACCCCTTTACAGCTAAAAGAACATTAACCCTTAGCTATCTGTTTATGACAGCACTTATTGGACAACCTGTAGCACAGACCTTAACTACATGGAACTCCATGTCATCACACTTACTTTATGTTCAGCTTCAACACCACCATGCCCACTTATCTGTCTTTCTGGTCTACATGCCAAGAGAAGACATGTTATCTGTAGAAAAGGACATATTCTTCCACCAACTAGCAGGAAAAAATCTGGTCATCTCAGCTGCATGACACATTGGGGATTTCAGTGCTGTGACTGACTGTGATTGAACTGAGTGTGAAACCATGATAGATCTCTTGTGCTTCAGGTTCCCCAAATGACAACACTACTTGGCTTCTTATTTGTTGCCTACGGTTTGTCTGTCCTGGGCCCCTGATTCAGCACCTCAATAACCAATGCTGGACTTGGATTTCAAACAATGGACATCCTCCAATGAATAGTCTTGCCTATTGACACAAAAAAGTCTCTGAGCTGAGACAAAGTTCAGAATCTAACAAACCTTCTTACTACAAGATTGAACCAGATTTGGTAACATCACTCTACGATTCCTGGTATGATGCCATCTATTGAGGTCACTCTAACTTGTGCAATGGTCCTCAATAGACTATGCGTGTCTGATGATCATGAATCCTGTATTGGCATATTTTCTTAGTTATATCCCATTTATTATTTTTTAAGATACACAGGCCATGTGGGAGGTTGGAGAGGAAGGATAATTTTGTGGTTAAGGCAGCAGACTTGGAATCAAGAGGCCTGGTTTCAATTCACTGTTCTGCCATAGATTTCCTATATGACCTTGAGCCAAGTCACTTGATCTCCGTGTCTTTGTTCTCTTTTGGTAAAATGGGGATGATACTTCCTTACTTCCACCTCTGTTTATTTTGTTTATTTAGATTTTAAACTCTTTGGAACAGGAACTCTCTCTTGCTATGTGTTTTTATAATGCAGTACAAATGAATAACCATAAGTTGCCCTCATCTGGTGTTTACTCTGGTTGAGGTAGGAGTAGCAAGGGAAGCATTCACTTCTGAGTAATCTTAGAAAAGAAAGGCACATTAATTATCGAGAATCAGGGTAAATTATGAAAAATTCAGTTGTTACTGCTTCCACCCTGTCTCATATACAGAGATGGCCTTTAAAATCTTGCTAGGTTTGCCAGTGGTAATTATGAATGATCATCTCAATACCCACAATACTCCCTTGTTTTTCCGTCACATAAACTCTAGGAAATATTCTGAATGCTGAAAATACTGTTCCACATTGTAACACTGGATTTTTATCAGAACTTTCCACTGAAGTCAGCAGGTTTTTCTTAAAAATTGATGGCTATGTATGGCTCAATGAAAATCCTCATTTAGGGCTAAATTATCACATCTTTGTTTACATTGAGTAGTACCTTACTTTTGGAATACCCTCATTGATTTTGATGGGACTATTTATAATATAAGGTCCTATTCAGTGTGCGTAAGCATATTTGAACCTGGCTCTTAGGCCTGGTCTACACTGGGGGTGTGGGGGGGATTGATCTATGTTATGCAACTTTGGCTATGTGAATAATGTAGCTGAAGTCGACGTACTTAGACTTACTCACTGCGGTGTCTTCACTGCAGTGAGTCAACTGCTGCTGCTCCCCTGTTAACTCTGCCTGCGCCTCTCATGGTGGTGGAGTACAGGAGTAGACAGGAGAGTGCTCAGGGGTCGATTTATCACATCTAGACTAGAAGAGATTAATCGACCTCTGCTGCATCGATCACTGCCCACCAATCCGGCGGATAGTGTAGGGTATCCTGAGTTATCTAAGGCAATTGTCAAATTTTATGGGCTATCACCATCCCTCTTGCTTGCTGATATTACATTTCTGAACATGTAAGGTCACTGCATATCTGATGCACTGTATACTCAAATTATTTGATTTGATTATAGATCAAATTATTGATACTATTATTCAATAGTAAATACTAGGTTAATTTGCATCTAATTTAAGATCAGCAGTGTCAGATAAAATTATGTATTTTATTTTGCTTATTATTCCTAGTATCCCATCTCAATTAGCACATGTACTAGTAGAAGTCTCTCAGAGTATAGGGCCTGATTCTCCACTACCTCACACATTGTGTAGTTATTTATGCAAATGGTAAAAGTGGGCCAGATCCTCAATCCCTGCTTGGGTATTTTTGCACTGCTCTGGTAGCAAGAGAGGCTGCAAAGTTCAACAATGGGAGCTGAGGATTCATAAGAACGGCCGTACTGGGTCAGACCAATGGTCCATCTGGGCCAGTATCCTGTCTACCAACAGTGGCCAATGCCAGATGCCAAAGATGGAGTGAACCTAACAGGTAATGATCAAGTGATCTCTTTCCTGCCATCCATCCCCACCCTCTGACAAACAGGCGAGATACACCATTCTTTACCCATCCTGGCTAATAGCCCTTAATGGACTTAATCTCCATGAATTTATTCAGTTCTCTTTTAAACACTACTATAGTCCTAGCCTTCACAACCTCCTTAGGCAAGGCGTTCCACAAGTTGACTGTGCGCTGTGTGAAGAAGAACTTCCTTTTATTTGTTTTAAATCTTCCCATTAATTTCATTTGGTGGCCCCTAGTTCTTGTATTATGGAAATAAGTAAATAACTTTTCCTTATCTACTTTCTCCACATCACTCATGATTTTATACACCTCTATCATATCCCCCCTTAGTCTCCTCTTTTCCATGCTGAAAAGTCCTAGCCTCTTCAATCGCTCCTCATACGGAACCCATTCCAAACCCCTAATCATTTTAGTTGCCCTTCTCTGAACCTTTTCTAATGCCAGTATATCTTTTTTGCGATGAGGAGACCACATCTGTATGCAGTATTCAAGATGTGGCTGTACCATCAATTTATATACAGACAATAATATATTCTCCGTCTTATTCTCTATCCCTTTTTTAATTATTCCTAACATCCTGTTTGCTTTTTTGACTGCCACTGCATACTTCGTGTACATCTTTAGAGAACTATCCACAATGACTCCAAGATTTTTTTCCTGATAAATTAGCCCCCATCACATTGTATGTATAGTTGGGGTTATTTTTTCCAATGTGCATTACTTTACATTTATCCACATTAAATTTAATTTGCCATTTTGTTGCCCAATCACTTAGTTTTGTGAAATCTTTTTGAAGTTCTTCACAGTCTACTTTGGTCCTAACTATCTTGAGCAGTTCATCTGCAAACTTTGCCACCTCACTGTTTACCCCTTTCTCCAGATCATTTATGAATAAGTTGAATAGGATTGGTCCTAGGACAGACCCTGGGGGAACACCACTAGTTACCCCTCTCCATTCTGAGAATTTACCATTTATTCCTACCCTTTGTTCCCCTGTCTATTAACGAGTTCTCAATCCATGAAAGGACCTTCCCTTTTATCCCATGACAACTTGATTTAGGTAAGATCCTTTGGTGAGGGACCTTGTCAAAGGCTTTCTGGAAATCTAAGTACACTATGTCCACTGGATCCCCCGTGTCCATGTTTGTTGACCCCTTCAAAGAACTCTGATAGATTAGTAAGACACAATTTCCCCTTACAGAAACCATGTTGACTTTTGCCCAACAATTTATGTTCTATGTGTCTGTCATATAACCTGGTCCCAGATTTGGACCTTAGCGTCCAAAATATGGGGGTTAGCATGAAAACCTCCAAGCTTAGTTACCAGCTTGAACCTGGTACTGCTGCCACCACCCAAAAAATAGTGTTTTGGGGCACTCTGGTCCCCCCGAAACCCTTCCCTAGGGACCCCAAGACCCAAACCCTTGAGTCTCACAACCAAGGGAAATAAATCTTTTCCCTTCCCCCCTCCAGGTGCTCCTGGAGAGATACACAGAAGCAACCTCCGTGAATCTAAGCAGAGGGAGTCTACCCTCTGTAATTCCAGTTCTGGAAACAAAAGCACTTTCCTCTTCACCCAGAGGGAATGCAAAGTCAGACTAGTAAATTTAACACACACAGACCTCCCCCTGATTTCTTCCTCCCACCAATTCCCTGGTGAGCTGCAGACCCAATTCCCTGAAGTTCCCCACTAAAGAAAAACTCCAACAGGTCTTAAAAAGAAAGAAAAATACATACAAATGGTCTCTCTGTATTAAGGTGACAAATACAGGGTCAATTGCTTAAAAGAAATATGAATAAACAGCCTTATTCAAAAAGAATACAAATCAAAGCACTCCAGCAACTATAGACATGTAAATACAAAACAAAAAACCAACTTTGTACTTACAACTTGGAAACAGAAGATTAGAAAGGAAAAAGAAAAATCCTCCTCATAGCTGAGAGGGACTCAGGCAGACAACCCAGAACAAAAGACTCACACACAAACTTTCCTCCACCCAGAGTTGAAAAAATCCGGTTTCCTGATTGGTCCTCTGGTCAGGTGCTTCAGGTTACTTTTTTTTTCAGGTGAAAGAGACATTAACCCTTAGCTATCTGTTTATGACAGTGTCTGACAATTTTATTCTTTACAATTGTTTCAACTAATTTGCCCGGTACTGACGTTAGACTTACTGGTCTGTAATTGCCGGGATCACCTCTAGAGCCCTTTTTAAACATTGGTGTTATGTTAGCTGCCTTCCAGTCATTGGGTACAGAAGCTGATTTAAAGGACAGGTTACAAACCATAGTTAATAGTTCCGCAACTTCACATTGGAACTCTTGGATGAATGCCACCTGGTCCTGGTGACTTGTTACTGTTAAGTTTGTCAATTAATTTCAATACCTCGTCTAGTGACACTTCAATCTGTGACTGTTCCTCAGATTTGTCACCTACTAAGGGCGCCTCAGGTTTGGGAATCTCCCTAACATTGTCAGCTGTGAAGACTGAAACAAAGAATTTGTTTAGTTTCTCGGCAATTTTATTGTCTTTAAGTGCTCCTTTTGTATCTTGATCATCCACGGGCCCCACTGGTTGTTTAGCAGGCTTCCTGCTTCTGATGTACTTAAAAAATATTTTATTACCTTTGAGTTTTTGGCTAGCTGTTCTTCAAACTCCTGTTCGGCTTTTCTTATTCCTTTTTTACACTTAATTTGGCAGTGTTTATGCTCCTTTTTATTTACCTCACTGGGATTTGACTTCCACTTTTTAAAAGATGCCTTTTTATCTCTCACTGCTTCTTTTTTATGGTTGTTAAGCCACGGTGACTCTATTTTTTAGTTTTTACCATGTTTCTTAATTTGGGGTATACATTAAGTTGGGCCTCTATTATGGTGTCTTTAAAAAGCATCCATGCAGCTTGCAGGGATTTCACTTTAGTCACTGTACGTTTTAATTTCTGTTTAACTAACCCCCTCATTTTTGCATAGTCCCCCTTTTTGAAATTAAATGCACAGTGTTGGGCTGTTGAGCTGTTCTTCCCACCACAGAAATGTTAAATGTTGTTATATTATGGTCACTATTTCCAAGCAGTCTTGTTATAATTACCTCTTGGACCAGATCCTGTGCTCCACTCAGGACTAAATTGAACCTTGCCTCTCCCCTTGTGGGTTCCCGTACCAGCTGCTTCAGAAGCAGTTATTTAAAGTATTAAGAAATTTTGTCTCTGCATGTCGTCCTGAGGTGACACGTTCCTAGTCAATATGGGGATAATTGAAATAGTGGCGCTACTGTCTGGCGTAGAACCAGTAAAGCATGCTCTAGGCCATCGTTTCCTATCCCCCCATTGTAAGGGTGGACTATTGGGGGGAACTCATATTCTATTGTCCTGGGGGATTTATAAATACCTCGATAGACATTGGCACAAGTCATCACTGAGAGTTGTTTGCATCCACACTGCTCCAGGGGTACCTCTAGGAGGCATTTGTTCAGCAACAATGCCACCTTAAGCTACTTACTTCACAAGAGAACAGCCTACTTGTGGCATCACCTCTGACGAGAGTACAACGTGCACTCCTTTCTGTGACTGGCTAGGGATGGAATGGCAGCACCTCCTATTTTTTCTCTTTGCCCATTTTTTAGCAGGATGCTGTCAATTAGGCAGATGCATAATTGACTGGGCTTGAAGAGGGCTCCTTGCACCTTCTCCTCCTTGTGCACTTGCACAAGGCCCTGGCACAATCTGGCCCATAGCAGGAGAGTGCAGTGTTTGGTGAAATGTAGCTAACTCTTGGCTCTATTTGATCTTTTGGTCTTTTTTTAAATTTATTACTATCCTTTTTATAGTATATATGTGTCTTTTTGGTGCTTTTATTCTCTTAACCATTCAGTTTCTCTGTGATCTTTAGAAGTAACCTTACAATGCAGTTAACACAGCTAAATGAACATTACCTAACCTGCTTGAATTCACTTGGCATGTTACCTATCTTAAAAAGATTTTTACAGGTACTTTAATATATGCTGCTGGCGCTTTATTCTGGAAGGTCATTTGAATGTTGCCTCAGAACTGTTAAATTGCTTATTGATCTCATAACTAATCGTGTTTGTGGTTACCTCTGATGTTTGCCTCTCTGGGTTACTTTTTCATGTTATTTAAAAAGTTAAATTGAAAAATGATAAAAAGAATGAGTTTTGTTTCATGCTTTTTAAATATATTGTGCACTTCCAAAAAACAATGGTGGGGGGGGGGGGAAGAAGGAAGCAGAAAGAAATAACATAATTATTTTTTTCTTAAGGGAAGTTTCAGATTATTGCTTTGTGTTTGTATAGAGCTGGAAAGTGTGTATGTAACTATTGTTTTGATTGTCTCCATGGGCTGAGCCTGGGAGATCCAGCAGTAGGAGAATGAGCCTCTACAGTTTCAGCTAAAGCGGTAAGTCATCTAGTGGTTATCAGTAGCATACTTATTTCTTTTGTGGATCAGGCACAGAGGGGGGCACAACACAGATTGAACAGCTGGTTTCCTGAATATGAAGGGCTGGGGCATTGTTTCTGGAAGATGGGATATTTTTTAATAACATGGAAAAATAACATAGCTCTGTGAATATGATCTGAAAGATGAACCAAATCCATCAGTTTAAAAACATCAAGGCCCTATGATATTGTCTTTCCATAAACTAGCAAGCTCTCTAACAATCTGACGTTTAGATCTCCTGAGTAATCAGATCTAACAAACCATTGTCACTGTCACATGATATCCACTTAAAGTGGAGCTTTCCCATGGCTGTATTACTTTAAAGGGAGCCTCTGGCTTCATTGCCTTTTCTTTAGAACCCCTTTAGGGCCAGTAGTGGGAACAAATGCCCCTCACTCCTTTGGTCTGCCCACTCTCTGCACTGTAATCACATATGACATTTCTGGACACATGGAGAATTCTTCTTGGTGTGCAAGAAACTATCACATGTGGCTCCCAAGAACACATATGTTTGCAGAATAAAATCAAGCTGTAATAGCATATTATACTGAGGAAAATTACATCTACTAAACCTGCTTTCAGAAAACCACCAATATGAGTGAGATACAAGTTGTAAGTGACTGTGTCAGCTAACATCCATTCTCAGCAACTTGGTGACGGCTGGGAAAGAAAGCAGCAGCTAGAAGAATCAGCACTAGTGTAGCCTTGTATATTCAGCGATGTGTGTGATATGTTGGGTTTGAGAAATAGTTTTAGTCAAAAATATCTGATTTGAATTACTTAGAGTATGGGGGCCAGATCCTCAGCTAGGACAGGCTTGACATAGCTTCACTGACTTCTGTGGAGCTATGCCAGTTTCCATCACCTGAGGATCTGACTCTCCATTGTAAGTAAAATACACTGCAATTGAAGTCTTCCTGCACTTAATGTTTTGCTAATGATAATAATGCTGTTACCTCAGAAGCTGCTAGATTAACAGTGCTGGAGGCTGAAGTCTTCTCTTATATAGAGAGAACAAAGAACAGCATGAGCAGCAGACTGAGTTTCTTCACCTTGCTTGTCTTCTTATGCGGATCAATATTTCTTTAAGGGTCACTATAGCCTTTACTTTAGATGCATCTCATTTCATTTTCATATTCATGTTCATAAGTTCCCTGAACAGCCATCGAATGAGTAGTTTTTTGTCATTGCTGATCCAGACTGGATTTGAAATACTTAATGGACAAGATTCAGCCTTTGTGTAATTCCCCTTCTTTCTCTGGCTGGGGTTGCTTTTTGCCCATTGAATCATGTTTGAAAAGCCCCCTGACCCTGTGCATCTTGCCATTGTAAAAGCTGTAAACGAGTCTGTGCTGAAATTCAGAGTTGTGCAAAGAAATATATATATAGCAAATGACAGCAATTGTTTGTTTATGATTTTTTAAACACCTAAGGAAGAAATCTTGAGGTGCATAAAATTACTTTCTATTAAACCATTTTCAAAGTGATTATGATAGCTAATGTCTAGCCATTTATAGTAACTTTGTCCAGTAAGGCAATAAAATGCATTTTTAACACAATTTATATGAGACACTATTTGCCAGATCTGCAAAGACTTCCGACCTACATAATTTCATTGTTTACAATATTAACTACTAAAGCAAAGAGAATTGTTTGTGACACCCCCTGGACAGAGACCAAAAATCTAGATTTGCATTAATGCTCTGGTGAACAAACGCTCATCAAAGAAAGATTAAAACACAGAGATGGGTCTCCCTCTGCTCCCTCCCATTTTGCTGCTTCTATCATTATAACAATCTCTGCTGCATTTTCAAATGTTTGATTATCTAGTAAGCATTCTCTTTAAAATTGTAATAAAGGACTCATAACCCATATGTTCCCTACTACAGCAAATGAAAGCATTGCTTGTGTTTAGTTGCAGTAACTAAATAGGCACCGTTCATTCAAATCTTCAACTTCTCAGAAATGAAACACAAAAAATAGGTGAGAGCTACAGTGTTCCATCCAATCCAATGCAAATGTATGCAAATTTCTTCATATTAGAGTCATTGTCTAGTTGTCATCCTCACATGGGGCACATCAAAGCCATATGACCTGATTTTGCACCTGCTGTTTAATTAAATTTACAAGGCAGACACTCTCTCTACTCCCGGTGATATACAAATCCATTTTTACTACCGCAGCGTCTAATTTACAAGGTAGTTGACTGCTGTGTTTCATAGTCAATAGCTGCCCAACTGCTCTTTGTTAAAGTGAAGATTAAAATCTGAAAACTGGCCACCATTTGGGTATATGAATTAAAAGAATTATTAAAAGTGATTTCCCTCTTCACCTTTTAAAAAAATGGGGCAAAAGGGAATCTATAGTAGGAACATTTCATACCAATTATAACAGCCTAGATATTTTTCCCCCTCCTGATGTGCAGAGACCAAGACACAGCACTTTTGTCAAATTATCAATAGCTTTTGCTGTTTTGCTAGAGCCTTGTTTTGGAACATAGAAATACAGCAGTGCTCGCAGATATGATACTGAAAAAACTGTCTCTTCCCATGCATGGCCATGCAAAGTTTATGGCAGGTATTCATTCTATTGGACTGAAACCTTGGTTAGAGATGATCTTATTGTTTCTGCTGCCATTTTCCCTCTAAAGCACAAAAAAATGTTACCTTTCAGTCTCCTAAACCTGCAGTCAGTAAGAGGCTCTAAATATCAGTGCTATAAAATTCTCTCCTGATCTTTGGAATAGATCCTCATCTTATTGTAATTAACTTAATTTTTCTTGAGTGTAATCATTGTACTTTGAGATCCTGCGGTTTATATATACTTTTTAAAAATTAAATTAATACAAATTTAGATATAAAGCTTGATCCTAAGATCATCTGAGATGATATTCAACAGTTGCTAGGTGCACATTAACAGGAATAAAATAAACCATAGTATTTTCTTTTCCACTTCTCAAGAGAGAATGAAGAGAAGTGGTTGCCATGTAGTAATATTGTATTCAGAAACGAGATGTTATCAATAGACTATCTTTAACATAAATAGCAAATTGTTTTTATTTATCTTTGCATATATTTAATTTGAAGCAACATCGCTTTTTTTAAGCTCCAGTAACATAAAGAAAGTGAGGAGATATAATAGAACTGAGATGTTTTGCTATGTATTTTAGTTGAAAGAGCAGAGAGTCATTTCATAGAGTTGCCTATAGGTGGCAGCACATGTTCAGGTAACAGAAACAAGACTCCTAAGAAAAGTTAGAACAAATCCATATAAATGAATCAAGGCTTTTTCCTGAAAATTTCTTGTGGGCTACATGGGCGAGTCCATTAAAATAAGTTGTGCTTTCTGGTGATACAGATGCTTCGCATCATAGAGTTTAAGAGAGAATAAGTATGAAAAGGATACATACACTTCTGAATGTTATGGACCTGATTCTGTCACCTTCATTCACATTGAGTTGTGTACTTCACTTACTTCCTATTGATTTCAGTAGGGCTTTGTACTGAATAAGATATTAATTAATGTGAGAAGGGTGGCAGAATCTGGCCCATCATTAACAAAGATACTGCATGTTATCATAGTGATAAGAATTGCAATTTGGATAGTGTCCTGTATCTCGGTTTCAAACATTTGTCATAAAATAATACAAAAAATAACATGATGAGCGAGACTGATTCTTGTGGCTTAGCCCTAAGAGGTGGTCTACAGCTGTGCTGCTGCCCCAGAAGGGTCTCTGGGGACAAATTGTTCTTGGAGAGTAAGTGTTCCATCTCCAAGACCTGTGGTTCCTACGAGATCTATAGGATGCCAGGATCCTCTGTGTGAATGCCCTGTGTCTCTGCACCAGCTGAAATTGGTTTCTGACAAGTGCAGCTTTACTGAAGCCTCATCGCCAGGGCTTTCCTTAGACCCAGGGCTCTCCGGACCTATGCCTGGGTTTTCTCCGAGTGTGGAAGGAACCTTGAAAAATTTTAATTTAGCCCAGTCTCATTAACTCTTCTAGATTTTCCCAGGACATGGGTGGACAATACTTGTCCCCACAGTAGAGTCTTCAGCCCCCCCCCACCCCCCCTTGCACCCTCCTCAGTTATAGATCTCTGATCCTGTAAGAGGGTGGGAATGTTTAATGAAGTTCCCTCTGCATGCGAATAGAGGGTGATGAGGATTCCACGTAGAAAGGAACTTCCACAAGCATAATTATTAGGGAGATATTCAAAGGCAGAAACCTGGCAGTTAAACCCCAACTCCTCAGACTTTCAATGGGAGTTGAGCACCTAATTATCCTTAGTGTCTTTAAAAAAGACTGATCTCCTGTATAACTCAGGCCATAGAATGTCCCTGAATAAATTCCTGTTTTAAACAAGACCATATCTTTTAGAAACACATTCAATCTTGATTTTAAAATTGCCAGCAGTGAAGAATCCACAACAACCCTTGGCAAGTTGTTCAAATGGTTAATTACCCTGACTGTCCTTATTTCCAGTCTAATTCATCTAGTTTCAACTAGATATTTTAATTGAAAAGCCCATTATACAATATTAGTTCCCAACTCCTTACTGTTTTCTTTGTTAAACTGAATAGATTGAGCTCTTTGAAGCTATCACTATAAGGCATGTTCTCTTAATATTTTAATCATTCTCATGGCTCTTCTCTGACCCCTCTCCAGTTTATCAATATCCTTCTTGAACTGTGAACACCAGAACTGGATATAATATTCCTATAGCAGTTACACCAATGCCAAATATAGAAGTAATAAAACCTCACAACTCCTACTTGATAGTCTCCTGTTTGTGCATCCAAGGATTGCCTTTGTTCTTTTGGCCACAGTGCCGCAATGGGAGCTCATGTTCAGCTGATTACCCATCATGACCCCCAACTCTTCTTCAGCATTACTGCTTCCCATGATGGGATCCCCCATCCTGTGAGTATGGCCTACATTCTTTGTTCCTAGATGTCTGACTTTGCATTTATCCATGGTGAAACACATATTATTTGCTAGCACCAAATGAACTAGATCATTCTGTATCAGTGACCTGCCCTTTTAATTATTTAGTATTCCCCCAATCTTTATTAGTGATGATTTTGTTTTCTTCCATGTCATTGATGATAAAAATGATAAACAGTGCAAGGCCAATCCTGCAGAACCCCACTTAACACACCCACTCAGTGTTGATTCTCCATTTCCAAATACGTTTTAAGACTTCTCAGTCAGTTTTTAATTTTGTATCATTCTAGTTTTTTAATCAGAATGTCACGTGGTATCAAATCCAGTGCCTTACAGAAGTCTAGGTATAATATATCAACACTATTACCTTTTCAAGCAAACTTGTGATTTTATAAAAAAAGAAGAAAAAATTAGTTTGAAAGGATCTTTTTCCCATAAACCCATTATTTTCTTTTAATTCTTTATCATTCGAGGCCATACGAACCATTTCATTATTTGGCCTGGGCTCAATGTCAGACCGACAGGCCTATAATTATCTGTGTCATCCTGTTTCAACTTACAAAATATTGGCATGACCTTAGCTTTCTTCCAGTCTTCTGGAACTTCTCCAGTGTTCCAACAATTATTTAAAATCAATATTAACGGTCTAATGAGCTACTCAGCCAGCTCTTTTAAAATGTGTGGATGCAAGTTATCTTAATTTTTAAATGTCTAAAGCTGCGGTTTAACATCCTCCTGAGTTACTATTGGAATGAAAAGTGTTTCTTCTTCATCATATGGTATAATTACATCATCTGGCTTTTTCACAAATACAGGACAAGAATATTTATTGAACACTTCTGCCATTTCTTCATTATTATTGACAATTCTATCAGTTTTCCAATACCAGTTATAGGATTATTTTTGTTCTTAACTTACTTTGAAACGTTCCTTCTTTTGTCCTTAACTCTGCTGGTTGTATATTTCTCCTTGTGTCCCTTTGCTTCCCTTATACGTTTTCTGAAGTTCTGTTTCTGATTTATATTAGTTACTATCATCCGCCTTTCTTTTCCATTTATATAATATTTTATAGCACTCTTCACTTTCCCACTAAACCAAGTTGTTTTTTTAACCAATGTGGTTTTCTTTCTCGATTGGGGAATTGTGGCTTTTTGCGCATTTAATAAAAAATTTGTAAACAAGTCCTAATCATCAGTCACATTCTTCTGTTTCAATTCTTTCTCATTCTGTGATCAGTTCCTTTTTACTCATCAAGAAGAGACCTAATATGGAATCCTCCCCATGTGGGATGCAACACTTCTTGGGTTAGGAAATAGTTACCTTTTAATATTTAGAAATTTCAAAGATATTTTAGTACTGAAACATGAGACCTCCAGCCTATGTCCCTCAGATTGAAGTGCCTCATTTTCATAAAGTTTTTTTTTTTTTTTTTTTTTTGCTGCACATTATAGATAGATGCTTCAGGAGCCAGTCATTCTGTTCCCCAGTGTGATTTGGTGGTCCATAGCAGACACCAACAGTAGCCCAGCTTGTGATTTTTTTTCTTTTAGGACACTGATCCGTAAGCATTCAAAATTATTTACTTCTCTCTCAGAAATGAGCAATGCCATTTTCAACAGAGAGTGCCTGCAACGGTCCTCACTTGGGGTACGTGGCCTAGTGGTCATGGCTGCAGCTCCTGACTGCCAAGAGGGTTGTGGGGAGGAAAGCCCGAACCCTCCCACTCCACTGGGCTCTGACCCAGGGCCCTTTGGGTTACCAGTAGTCTGGCAACCAAGACTGCTTAAGGCTGTCCTCTCTGGGCCTTTTCCTTTCATTCACCCACTCTTCTCTCCGGGGTCAGCTTAGTCCAAGGCTTTCCCCTGATGGGGAAACCCAAATGACAATGCCTAAGAGGGGTTTGCCAATGTTCTAGATCTGCTGATGCTTCCCTCTTTGGTTGTCTCCAGGGTGAATCCTCTCTTCTTCAGGGAGGGCCCCTTTGGACAGCTGTTTCAGCTGGCTGGGGGCTGGAGCTGTAGGTTACAGGTCTGCTCACCTCCAGCTCTGCCACTCAAAGGATCTAATTCCCTGCCTTTTAATTCTTCCAGCAGTTGGAGCATTTGCTGCAGGTGGGTGGGATGAGTCTGGCTGAGCCCAAAATAATCCCTTAACCCCTTGTTGCCCAGTGTGGGGTTTTTACATCCTATCACAGTGCCACTCCCCTTCTCTTTTTGCCCACTCAGTCCTTCCTAAATAGATTATAACTGTTAATTTAATATTCCAATCATGTGAATCATCCCACCAGGTTTCAGTAATACCCAACTAGATGATGTTTGTTAACCCAGATCCTAGTCTGGTATCATTCATATCGCCATTTTAAACATGAGAATAGGTGCTTAAAGTTATGCACATTCTTAACTGTGTTGCCGAACTGGGGCCAAGATCAATACATTGCAGCCTATGAATTGTCTTCAAACTATGATTGTTGTCTGTTGGAGATGATCAGAAATTTTCTGATGAAACAAGTTTTTATGGAAAATGCCAATTAGTCAAGCCCAAAATGTTGCTTCAAAAACATCTGTGTTTGATAAACTTTTAGTGAATCTGAGGCAAGGTTTCCATGAAATCCTTGCAGGATCTTCAGATTCGAAACCGATTTCTCCCGGTTAGTCCAAATGAAGTCTGAAATGTCTGTATCCTGCACTAACTTCCTTAACCTTCTGAAACAAAAAGTTGTTGCCAGGACATTCAAAGAACTTATTGGATGTTTTGTGTTGTGCCATATTACTTTTCCAGCAGATGTCGGGTAGTTAAAGTCCCCGTTACTACCAGGTATTGTGATTTGGATATTTTTGCTATTTATTCTAGAAATGCCTCATCCACCTGCTCCTTCTGATTTGGTGGTCTAGAGTAGATCCTCCTACCATGACATCGCCCTGATTTTTCTTCCCTTTTTATCTTTACACACAGAGTTGCAGCTGGTCTGCCTCTCACCTCCTTCTGGACCTCAAGACAAGTATATTCTTCATGTATAATGTAACACCTCCTCCCTTTTCCCCCTGCTTGTCCATCCTGAAGAAGTTATAACACTCTGTACCAATATTCCAGTCATCAGATTTGCCCCACCAAGTCTCAATGATGCAAGTTAAGTCATAATTTATGACTTATGGATTAATACTTTCAGTTCTTTGTTTTTATTCCCTATACTCCTTACATTTGTGGCAGATTCTCCCACTGTTTTCCCTCTTGCTGCTCCTATTACCCTATTGCAATTTTGGATTCCTTTCCCCCTCCTTCACAACACTTAGCCCTATCATTTGAGCATCTATTATGGTGTTTTTAAAAGTTTCCCTGTAGTTTGCAGGCATTTCACTCTTGTGACAGTTCCTTTTATTTTCCATTTAGCTAACTTCAATTTTGTGTAGTTTCCCTTTTTGAAGCCAACTGGTACCGTGGTGGGTTTCTTTGTATTTTCTCCTCTATAAAGATGTTAAATTTAATCACATTAAAGTTGCTATTACTGAGCAGTTCGGCAGTATTCACCTCTTGGATCATATCCTGTGCACCAGGTTCGTATCTGGCAGTATCTTTAGTGCCTACATGGATGAGGAATATTGGCTAGTGGTCAGAGGATGCATGAGCCTTGGTAAACTTTCTTTAATATCTGGGATGTGGGCCCCAGACAGGCAGCACATCTCCTGGGACATGATGCCTGAACCCCCCTCAGAAAGGAGTCCCCAATAACTACCCTCCTACATCCTCTCTTCTTGGTGTGCTGGCCATACAAGCAGATGGTTCTGTTCCTGAGCATTTAGCGTCTGCTACTCTCCTTCTGTTGCCAGAACAGCATACTGTTTCATGACCTTGATGAACAGGGAACATACATGGGGAGTTTAGCACCATCTCTGCCTGAAGTGGCCAGCAGCCTGTCTTCTTCTTGCAGAGCAACTAATTTGCCTTCCTCCACTGGTGCTGCTGTTGTCTCTAGTTAGCTAGCATGCTCCATCCTGGAGGTCTCCACGTGCATCCTGTCAATGAAGTCCTCATGCTTCTGGATGTTATGCAGATGAGCCACCTCCTCCTGCAGCTTTCTTACCTTATTCCTGAGGGCCTCTACCAGTATACACTTTTAACATTGTGTGGTTCCCCTTGCCTGGCTTTCTTCAGCTAGGACATGCAGGCTGCCTCCAGGATTAGGATGCCTGTCTGGCCAGGGGCCCCCACAGGTGCAGGCAGGGGAAGAGCCAGCAGTGGTGCTGAAGATCTGCCATTATCCTCTTATTGTGGGTTCTTCCTTGTAGAATAAGTGCAAGTTAATGGGGGTGAACCCTTCCTTCCTGCCTTCCTCTGCTGGGGAACTCAACTGGATAACTCCTTTAGTCTTCCAGCTGCTTTAATCTTCCCAGCCACACACACAACTGGAATGGGTGACTTACCTCCCCACACTACTCCTCTTAGGTTGTTGGAAGTGCTCCTGGTGACAATGTGCACCACTGACCCAAGGAGGGTAGTGTAGACATGCACCACTGCCATAATTACTTAGGTTTGTAGTGTAGACATAACCTGAGTGAGAAGGGGTAAGAGACAGGGCTCTCAGCTACGCTGGCTGCCTCAGCTGGCCCCCCTCCACTCTCCATTCCTCATAGGAAGCAGAGGAAGCTGCCAGTGGCTTCTCACCCCCTGTTCCCCACAGAGCAGAGGAAGCTGCTTGGGGCTTCTCAGCTGCCCCCTCCCCCTCCTGAAATTGACAGGACAGCAGGAGGAAGATGTAGAGTAGATACTGACATAGTTAGGTCAACATAAGCTGCCTTGTGTAGTGTAGTGTAGACCAGCCCTCAGCCATCTCTAATCACTGGTCTATTTATAAAAACTGCACTGCTCTCTCTTCAAAGAGCCCTGCTAGTATCAGTTGCTAACTCACCCAACTGCAAGGCTCCTTAGCCCAGACAATCAGCTGCCAAGCCTAGATTTCAAACACAGCACACCAGTAAACTAGCCCCGTCCTACCAAACTCAGTGGCAAGTTTTCAGCACAGAAAAGTGCTCCACAGTTAATCAAGACAGAAGTGCCCCAGAGAGGCTCCGAAGCTGGCAACTCCTTTAGCCTTCCAGCTCCCTTTGTTTCACCTGCACCTCTAGAAGAGAGAGCAGTAAATGTTGATACCCTGTTTTATAGACCAATGCATTGAGATAAAGAAAATATAAGTCACTTGTCCAGTGCCACACCACAAGTCAGTGGCAGAACTGTGTTAAGATTTCAGGAGTTCCTGGTTTCTTGCCCATATTCAGTTCATTAGACAACAGTGCTGCATTTCTTTGGATTCATAATTCGAGCCATGTGAAAGTGTTGAAAGCATTTTTGTGAATTTTCATTCAGAAAGTTCCTCTTTTCATTTTCAGGTAATTTCATACCATTGTCATTTGCTTTTCTGCTAAAAATGGGAACAGTGGTTATTATCTACTTCAAAGCATGCAAAAATTTGAAAGGGCAAATTGTTAAGCAGAAGTGAGGTAGTGGGCATCTTGATGTTTTTATTGTGTGTGATATTTAAGGTTAGAGTGTCTGAAACAGAAGGACAGACTGTGTTTAATATGCTTCCTGAAACTTAACTCAGTATGGGCTCTTGCACATACTCGATGCGTCAACCATTAGTGGACACATTCAGTATGAGGTGTATTGTATTAGCCACACAGCTCAGCAAACATAAGTGTCCAGTAAATTGAGCCCCAGCATTTTTGCCAGTTTGCCATTAAGGAAGAGGGATGTGGGATGTATATGAATTTAAACTGGAAGAGAGAACAAGAAATAAGCCTCACACAGCAACAAACACTACGGCAAGAATGAAAGAATGAGATTTTAGATGAGAAGGTATATGACCCATCCTACACAAAGACATCATAAACAGCATCAGAAAAGCTGGCATGTACTCTACCAGGATCCCATAGTGTTCCCAGAACATTACTGATTAGTCAGCATACAGACACTCCCAGGGGTGATAATGTTGATTTATAAAAAGTCAAGCAGAAGCAGAGCAGCAGGGTTAGACAGAACATCTGGCCTTGTCTCTAACCAGAATCCCTTGTATTTGGTGTAACCACAATTATTGTATTTGACCTGACACTCATCAAAAGCCTTACACTGAATATCTGCAATGTTTGGAGGCAAGGTGTGCTCTCTATCAATTTTATAAGAATTTATGGCTTCCATTACCATACTATCTGTGCACCTCATGATATGTAATGTATTTATCCTAACAGCACTCCTGTGAAGCAGGAAAGTACTATTATCCCCATTTTACAGATGAGGAACTGAGGCATAGAGAGACTAAGTGACTTACCCAACGTCCCACAGGAAATTTGTGGCAGAAAAGGGACTTGAATTCAGTCTCCTAAATCCCAGGCTAGCATCCACTGGGTCACCCTTCCTCACTATTTCTTCCTTTCCTGTTTCTCTCTCTTTTCCTCTTTCCCTAACAGGATATTTTTTCCTTCTGGGTGGCCTGAAAATACAGAGAGGACAATGATGTTTGCCTCATATTTTTGCTGAATGAGGAATGTAGAACCCCAAATTGCTCTGTTGTCCAAGCTTGTTTCCAACCGACTTCCCTGACACCATGGGTGGGGGAGAACAGCATTGTTTGACAACAGATTATTCACCAATAGTCTTTAATTTCGAGTGAATCTTAACCTGAACAGTGCTTTTAATGTTCCTCTTGGCTCAGAATGACAAGTCATCCCAATCTGGTACATTTCTTAATGGACCTTCCTTTGTTAAATGCACCTGCATTGAAAAATGGCCATCCTGCTTGTAAAATATATTAATTACCTTACTGGAGTAATTGTGAGTGCTTCCTGTGGTGAGAGTTGGCAGCAGTTGAAAAAAAATTGTACTGTGACTGGCGGGAACTGGAGCCGAAATAAAGATAGGGAGCATGTGTGGCAACAGCTGGAGATAAGATGCATTACTTGGAAACAAGGTAAATAGAAGCAATATGAGCAGAAGCAGTCATACCACTTAACTGAGTCAGTAGTGGCAGAAAGAAAACTTTTAAAAAAACATGGATATAACTTTTAAATAGAAAAACAACCTTCAGTGTATCAAATGGACAAAGGGATAGAAACCATTCAGAGCTGAGGTTTTCACCTAAGCAAATACTTTTCAATATGCTGTGTGGTAGCTTTGTGATTAAGGCAACAGAACTAGGAAAGTGCTTGAGAACATCAGGTTGGATTATTCCAGATCTTCCCTAGTTAAGTGGAGTGATCCTTTAATTTTACAGGTAAATAAAGGCATGGGCTTTATAATTATTCACTGCATCTTTAATGGGAATTATAAAATCTACTTGTGTATAATGTAGTATTGAGAGAACTTCAAAAGTTATAGGCAGGTTACTCAGTTTCAATAACCTTCCAAAAGTTCTCTGTTTTTATTCAGATATCAGAGTTTCTTTGGACAAGCAATGGACTAAGAAATCTTATGAAACAGATTTTCTTGTGTGGCTTTTGTCCCTGCCTGCAGGTATATGGGATCTTGGGGAGCAATTACCACACAGCTGGAGTGCCAATTAATTTCTTTATTAAAGGGAAGAGGAAGTGGTGGGAATTTAACGATGAAATGCAATGGGATGGGGTGTATAAGGTGTTTACAATAGACAATGATGAGGGGGGTTCTTATTGAACAGTGTAGGAAGTTTTAACAGTGGGGTACAGTAAGTGGGGTTCAGCACAATGGGATACAGTACAGTCAATAAGCAACTTAACTTTATATAGGAACAACTCTAGATACAGTGTGGAATGCAAAACGTACCCAAAAGAAAATGCAAAATAAAATGGTAGCTTCTATATAAAAATGGTATACAAAGTATATTAGAAAAATGGAGGCAACTAATGGGGTGTTATAACCACAAGTAAAAATGTGAGTCACAGTGCAATAATACAATATGAGTGATAAGTGAAATTATGCAATGTAGAAAATTACTGACTTAATTTGTGAGGCTGTGATAGCAAGAGTGAACCTAAAAGCTGGGTCAAGAAACAGGAAGGGGAAGGGGAGTGAGTGATTAGTGGTATCTGATGAGAGGAGAGTGCAGCTGCAAGCAGCGAGAGACTCTGAAGCCCAGACAGCAGTCTTCAGGAGCCTGCGGGTGGAGGTACGGGAGACAAGAGCAGCTGGAGCGCACTTAAGGGGAGTCTGGGAGCAGCAAGAGGGAAGGGCGCTGAACCTGTAAGCGATGGGAAGGCACGTGGAGAATGGGGGAGATGGCTGAGGGAAGAAACAGGCTGCAGCAGTGGAGAGCACTTCAGGGAAGTTGCGGAGCAGCGGGGTGAAGACAAACAGAGCAGTGTGATGGTGATCTTCGGTAGGGGAGGGGCAGCAGAGGAGCTGGGGCACGAACACAGGGGATACAGGGAGAGGCAGCAGAGAGGTGTAAGGAAGGGCTAGAGGGACACCCCCCCCCAAAAAAGGAAAGAAGCAGCAAAGGGTTTGGGAAGTTACACGGGGGGGGGGGGGGAAGCAGCAAGGGATTACACAGGGAGACATAGAGAAGTACACAGAGGGGGAGATTGGAGCGGGGGAAAAACAGACACGGGAAAGTTCAGGGAGAGATTGGGACAGCGGGAAGACGAATTCAAGCAGTAAAAACCTTATCTATCCTCTAACTTAATCAAACTTATATAAATTACAAGCAGCTTATACAAAGTAATAAAACAGGTACAGAATACAACCAGGCAATGGCTTTTTAAAATCTATCTTAATCAACGACTAAGCAAAACAACAAATATCACAATTCTAAGTAAACTATAACAAGCAACTATAGAGAGCAACAAAACAGCAAACTATAACAAGCAGGTGAAACTTACAAGCTCTACAGTCTTAGCAAACTATGACTTCTTAAACTAAAAAGCAAAACCTACAGTGCACCTCATGCTATGGGGAGGTCACAGAGGGCAGAGTGGTATGTGCCCAGGATACAGCTCCCAAGGCAGCCCCCAAGGAAGCCAAGGGATGGTGGCTGCAGCAGTGGATACAGCTGAAAGCAGGGAGCAGAGTTTAGCAGCGGCACAAGCTTATTTTTAGCAGCAAAGCGCTGCGGAGTTTGAGATGTTTTAAGACACAGACCAAGGTTTAGCTTGAGTCTGTGTGCTAGGGAAACAGAGCTAGCAGCTAAAGTAATAAAATAAAAGTATGGAAAGTTTCACAGAGGGATTCTTACCAGTCCCCAAGGCAGCAGCAAAGGCAGAAGCAGCAGCAATATCAGAAGAAGCAAGGAGGGCTCGGTACGGTCTCGATAATCAGGAGATCTCTCAGGCAGCAATTCGTTCTTCATGGGGGGGAGTTTAAAAACCGGGGGTGCGCTCAAAAATAAAACGAGAGCGGAGAAAGGACCCCCAAAAACCCATGGCTGATCAGACCAGGCAACAATGCAGGAACCTTTCTGATGTTTGTTTCAAAAATGTCTGTTTTTAAAGGCAAACTTAGGCAGTTTCCCGCCAGTAATCCTGATAGGCTCCCTCTGCCACAGGGGAGGAGGCCCAGGGAAAAAACTGCAGGTGAGCACAGAGACATGCCTGGGCAGAGTCCTGTGCAATAGGTGACTCAAAAGCACGTGAGGCCTATGACTCATGCCCAGAATCTTAAAAACACAATAGGTCTTGCAGCTCTGGACATTGCTTGCCCTACACCAAGCCCAGGTTCAACAAGGTGATAACAGGACTAGCCCTTTGAACAGGGCAGTGGTCCCACTTAGCACGCAGCACAAGTGACCATCCCTTTGTGAGATGGCTCTTGGTAAACATCTTAAGGGGCCCTCCCTTTGAGAAGGGCAGTGGCCCTGGTAAACAACTTAACAGCCAGGGAGGGGCGGCCACAGGAGGAGAACAAAAACAAAATGGAGTATGGGGACAGCTGTAAGAAACAAAATGGAATAGGGGGGATAGCTGTAACAGACAGCTTTCAGTACTTCCTGGTTCCAGTTAGGTTGGACGTATTATGATAAATATTTTTCTAGTGGTATTCTGTTTTTTTTCCACTTATCGGTCTAAGTGGAGATGCCTGTGGAATAAGGAAGACCTCAGAAAACTCTCATGCTCAGAGTTTTCACAACAATTTGTAAGTCAGCTGGCCCAAACATGAGACCAAATTTCCAGCCTCCATCAACTCTTCTCTTATTTTTTCTCACTCAGGTGCATGCACTCTTTTTATGCAAAAGTACATTTGTCTAGACCATTTTGTTCATTTATCCAAATGGGCATTTTTTGTTCCAATATGGTAGTCCAGAGATGAAGGAAACTACCATGCAGGCAGAGAGGGGGACTGGATAATCTAACAAAATCTTTTCCATATTCTAATTTCTATAATTCAATATATATGCAAAATTAGAGGCCAGCTTTTTTAAAAAATAGGCCGTTTTTATGCACCATTGCAATTAGTTTGGCAGTTTTGAACTGGAGTCATGAGCCATACCTTGAAAGAATAAATGCTATCTCCTGCAGCATAAGATGTTTGCAATAGGCCTATCAAGTGATTGAAAAATTAAACACAATTAATCTCACAATTGAAAAAAATTAATCATGATTAATCACACTGTTAATAATAGAATGCCATTTATTTAAATATTTTGGATATTTTCTACATTTTCAAATATATTGCTTTTAATTACAACACAACACAAAGAGTACAGTGTTCACTTTATATTTTATTTTTATTACAAATATTTGTGTTGTAAAATACCAAAAAAAATAGTATTTTCAATTCACCTCATACAAGTACTGTAGTGCAATCTCTTTATCATGAAAGTTGAACTTACAAATGTAGAATTACGTACAAAAAATAGCTGCATTAAAAAATAAAACAATGCAAAACTTTAGAGCCTACAAGTCCACTCAGTTTTACTTATTGTTCAGATAGTCACTCAGACAAACAAGTTTGTTTACATTTGTGGGAGATAATGCTGCCTGCTTCTAGTTTACAATGTCACCTGAAAGTGAGAACAGGCATTCTCATGGCATTATTGTAGCTGGCATCACAAGATATTTACGTGCCACATGCACTAAAGATTCATGTCCCTTCATGCTTCAACCATCATTCCAGAGGACATACGTCCATGCTAATGAAGGTTTCTGCTCGATAATGATCCAAAGCAGTGCAGACCGACGTATATTCATTTTCATCATGTGAGTCAGATGCCACCAGCAGAAGGTTGATTTTCTTTTTTTGGTGGTTCAGTTTTGTAGTTCCTGCATTGGAGTGTTGCTTTTTAAAGACTTCTGAAAGCATGCTCCACACTTTATCCCTCTCAGATTTTGGATGTCACTTCAAATTCTTAAACCTTGCGTCAAATGCTGCAGCTATCTTTAGAAATCTCACATTGGTACCTTCTTTGCATTTGGGTCAGACCAAAGTCCATCAAGCCCAGTATCCTGTCCTCTGACATTGGTCAATGGCAGGTGCCCCAAAGGAAATGAACAGACAGGTTATCATCAAGTGATCCATGCCCTGTCACCCAATCCCAGCTTCTGGCAAACAGAGGCTAGGGACAGCATTTCTGCCCATCCTGGATAATAGCCATTGATGGACCTATCTTCCATGAATCTATCTAGCTCCCTTTTGAACCCTGTTATAGTATTGGCCTTCACAACAACCTCTGGCAAGCGGTTACAGAGGTTGACAGTGCATTATGTGAAAAAATACTTTCTTGTGTTTGGTTTAAACCTGCTACCTATTAATTTCATTTGGTGGCCCCTTGTTCTTGTATTATGAGAAGGAGTAAATAACACTTCCTTATTTATTTTCTCTATACAACTCATGATTTTATAGACCTCTGTCACATCCCCCTCTTAGTCGCCTCTTTTCCAAGCTGAAAAGTCCCAGTTTTATTAATCTCTCCTTATATGGAAGTCATTATATACCCCTAATATTTTTTCTTGCCCTTTTCTGAACCTTTTCCAATTCTAATATTGAGATGGGACAATCACATCTGCATGCAGTATTCAAGGTGTGGGCATACCATGGATTAATATAGAGGCAAAATGATATTTTCTGTCTTATTATCTATCCCTTGATGATTCCTAACTTTCTGTTCACTTTTTTGACAGTCGTTGCACATTGAGTGGATGATTTCAGAGAACTGTCCACAATGACTCCAAGATCTCTTTCTTGAGTGGTAACAGCTAATTTAGACCCATCATTGTATATGTATAGTTAGGATTATGTTTTCCAATGTGCATTACTTTGCATTTATCAACATTAAATTTCATCTGCCATTTTGTTGTCCAGTCACTCAGTTTTGTGAGATCCTTTTGTAGCTCTTCGCAGTCTGCCTGAGACTTAACTATCTTGAGTAGTTTTGTATCATCGGCAAATTTTTCCACCTCACTGTTTACCCCTTTTTCCAGATAGTTTATGAATATGTTAAATAGGACTGGGCCCAGTACAGATCCCTGGGGGACACCACTATTTACCTCTCTCTGTTCTGAAAACTGACCATTTATTACTACCCTTTGTTTCCTATCTCTTAACCAGTTACCAATCCATGAGAGAACCTTCCCTCTTATCCCATGGCTGCTTATTTTGCTGAAGAGCTTATGGTGAGGGACCTTGTGAAAGACTTTCTGAAAATCTAAATACACTAGATCCACTGGATTTCCTTTGTCTGCATGATTGTTGACCCCCTCAAAGAATTCTAAAAGATTGGTGAGGCATGATTTCCCTTTACAAAAACCATGTTGACTATTTCGCAACAAATTATGTTCATCTATGTATCTGACAATTTTGTTCTTTATGATAGTTTCAACCAATTTGCCCAGTACTGAAGTGAGGCTTACTGACCTGTAGTTGCCAGGGTCACCTCTGGAGCCCTTTTTTGGATGTGTACGTGTACAAAAGATTGTTTAAATGATAGGTTACAGATCTTAAAACAGACATGCTGGGTCATCATCCGAGACTGCTATAACATGAAATATATGGCAGAATGCCAGTAAAACAGACCAGGAGACATACTCTTCTCCCCACAAGGAGCTCAGTCTAAATTTAATTGACACATTATTATTTTAATGAGTGTCATCAACATGGAAGCATGGCCTCTGGAATGGTGGCTGAAGCATGAAGGGGTGTACAGATGTTTAGCATATCTGGCAGATTAATACCTTGCAATGCTGGCTAAAAAAGTGCCATGTGAACACCTGTTCTCACTTTCAGGTGACATTGTAAATAAGAAGCCAGCAGTATTATCTCCCTTAAATGTAAACAATCTTGTTTGTCTTAGCAATTGGCTGAACAAGAAGTAGGACTGAGTGGACTTGTAGGTTCTAAAGTTTTTCATTGTTTTTTTTGAGTGCAGTTATGTAACAAAAAATCTACATTTGTAAGTTGTGCTTTAACAATAAAGAGATTGCATTATGGTACTTGTATGAGGTCAATTGAAAATACTGTTTCTTTCATCATTTTTACAGTGCAAATATTTGTAATAAAAATAATATAAAATGAATAGTGTATACTTTGTATTCTGTTTTGTAAATGAAATCCATATATTTGAAAATGTAGAAAAAAATCCAAAATATTTAATAAATTTCAATTGATATTTATTGTTTAAGTGTGATTAAAACTGCAATTAATCACAATTAATGTTTTTAATTGAGATTAATTTTTTGAGTTAATCACTGAGTTAACTGCAATTAATCAACAGTCCTAGTTTGCAATGATTACTTTCCCCATCTGAACCATGAATAAAGAATAATAATGCATATTTTTAGGCCTGATAAAGTGTTTGGCATCATGCGGTACACAAAAATACAGTTGCAATCATCACTGTTAGTGCTACACAAACACACACATGCACTTGCTGGTTCCCCACTACTTACTCACTCTACCTACACTGCTCCGCCAATGCTCACAAATACAGCTTTTTTCTGCTTCCTTCACAACCATTTCTATTCATTTTTGCACATGAATTATCCTTTGCACATGAAATTATCCTTCCAGACCTGGTCTGCAAAGCCACTGCCCTCTTATTTAAATTTCCCACCTCTATCAGGTAGCCAATAAAAAGAGAATCCACAAAGTGATTTATTAGGTCATTCTATTTTTATTCTTTTTTTATATATTAAAAAACAAAAGCACTCCTACATGATGCTCACTTATTTTTGCCAGGTATTGTTTTTGTTGTAACATCTTTCTATCTCACAGTCCTATTTGTGTCACTCTATTGCATCATCAGCAATGTCTATGGTCTTCTTCCTCTTCCTGCTCTTCCTCCTCCACCCCCCATTTTTGCCTGAAATCTGAGTTTGAGTTTGGTAAAACTGGGAGCTACAGCAGTGCTGCTCATCCACAAACAGCTGTCAAGCAAAAACCTATTTTGTTTTGGCCACTCTGTATTACTAGACTGTTTTAATGGGAAGATAAAGAGCAGCTGGTGCTCTGATGCTAACAGTTACAGACACAATTTATGGTGATCTTACTTAAGGTGGGATTTGCAAAATGTACTTATGTCAAGGTTCCTTCCTCACTCTGAACTTTAGGGTACAGATTTGGGGACCTACATGGATGCTTCTAAGCTTAATTACCAGCTTAGATCTGGTATCGCTACCACCACCCCCAAGCACTACTTTTTCCTTGGGTAGTCTTGAGGTACTTCACCAATTCCCTGGTGAACACAGATCCAAACCCCTTGGATCTTAAAACAAGGAGAAATTAACCATCTCCCCTCCTTTCTCCCACCAACTCCTGGTGGATCCAGATCCAACCCCTGTGGATCTAAAAACAAGGAAAAAATCAATTAGGTATTAAGAAAAAGACTTTTAATTAAAAGAAAAGAAAGGTAAAAGAAAACCCTCTGGGAGAGATTAGCATACCAGCTACTCTCACAGACAACAGATTCAAAACACAGAGGATGTTCCCCGGGCAAAAACTTTAATACACACCAGAATACCCAAATTTGATAATTCCCTTAATGGTACCAAGACAAGTTACAAAGAAAATAAACATACACCTATTTATCCCTTTCTAAAACTTACTACTCTGATAAGAGACTGGTTCCTTCATCTTTTTCACTCCGGCTGAAACTGAGACTCTCAACAAAGGAAAACTTCCCTCCTTTCGTTTGAAACATCTTGTTCCCCCATTGGTTCCTCTGGTCAGGTATCAGGTAGGCTAGGTGAACTTCTTAACCCTTTACAGGTAAAAGAGGCATTAACCCTTAACTATCTGTTTGTGACAACTTAGAATTGGCATCAAAGCAAGTTTTACCATCGACTTCTATGGGATCAGAATTAGGCCTATGTATGAATGCTTTTGAAGATCTCATCTTGAGGGCTGCGGTCACCACTTGATCCCAAGTGCTGCTACATGGGAGGCACTTTTCTTACCCCTCCCAGCACCCCCAACAAAACCTTCCCATTAGGCATAAGATTTGCTGCTTGCATTCCACTTGCAATCTTTTTGCACATTGGTTTGAAGATGGGCTGAGGCTGTTACCAGCACTTTCCCTCGACTGTCACAAATACAAAGGGCCAGTTGCATCACAAAAACCCTTTGAGATTTTATCTCAAAATGTGTTCTGTGATGGCAAAAAATCAGAACAAGAGGAAACAGAAATAGCCCAAATGTGCAGACAATTTTACATCTTAACTTCTTACAGGACAATTTAATTTTCAGGGTGAAATCCTGACTTCGTTGAAGTCAATGACAAAGTTCCCATTGATTTCAAAAGGGCCAGGATTCCACCCTCACTTCATACCCAGATTGTCTCCTCTGACTGTGGTGTGCTATAATTAATACAAAGATGTCTTTTCAATCTATGATAGCCAGTATAGTAAGATCTTGATCTCTGCTCATGCTTTGAGCTCTGGAGGTTCAGTCCTCAGTGTGTCAGCCGTGATCACACTACACAATGCAAATAATAAGACGGACACTAACATTTTGTTTCTTTGGCCATTTATGTGCACATACTGTCTTAATTCAAGTGAGGTTTATGATTAAATGTACATTGTGTTCATTTGAAATAGTTCTCTAAAGTTGAGACTGTAACAGAGGAGATGAACTGAAAAATGCAACCATTAAAGCCAACCACAGCACTCTTAATATGAAACATAAATGCACAGAAATTCAGATGTGAAAGTTATTACTTGAATTTTTACCAAATAATATCACACACACTAGCAAAAAAACATGAAACCCTGGGGTTCTTTCACTTGGAACAGAGAGGGACAGAATGTTCAGCTTCCTAGGGCACACTGGCAGAGGAGACAAAAAATAATGATCTGAACACAGTTTTGTACAAGTCTTCCCCAATCACAGTATACAACTCCCAGAACATATTGAATCAGAATCCTTATAGCTAATTCCCATTCCCTATTTCCTCAGGTGGTCCTGTCATAAGGACAAAATATCCTTTGGCTTGGATACTCTAAATAGCCCCAGCTACTTCATATTCCATCAAGCAGCAATCCTGTATGTAGCCATATGTGCCTCCTTTCTGTAAACACTGTCCAGTTTCCCAAGCAAAACAGCAATCTTTTAGCAATGAAGCCTTCTGTGCTTTGTCTCCAGACAAAGATACACACATTTCCTCAACTTCCAATCAAGTAACAGCATGTTCCAGTACCATAGTAACCCAGGTGCACTCTGCTCTGCACTTCAACCAAGTTAAATCAGACAGAGGCTTTACAAAACAATATGCTGTAAACAAGGCAGTGGGTAAACCCTGCAGGTGATTTCTATTGAGAAATTGCTTAAAATCAAGATTTAGATTGAAAGTAAGGCGAGGGGAAAAAACAAAACAAAAAGCTAACCTTCTTCCAGAACCAATTAACTAACAAACCATTAATTGAATTACAGGTAACAACTAAAGTGAACTGAATGTTACAAGATTACTTATGACTGCAACAGAAGTTCTTTCATGTAATGCATTCACAGCTTCTGTGATCACAGCCACCTACAGTAGTTCTTTTTTATTGTAATAAATACATGTGGTAGAGACAACAACATGTTTACTGAGAAGTTCTGGGACTAACACCTTCTTTTAGAAGATTTACCTTACTGGGGAAATTAGGTGCCTTACCTTATCTGTGGGCCAGTCACTAGTAGGCAACATAAATGAACAGACACACACACACACACACAAGAAAACCTCTTACGTTAAAAGAACTTCATTAAGGTTGCAAAATCAAGCACTCAAAAGTTAGGAGATGCCAGAATTAAGGTTGCCTGTGTGTATGCCTTTACATAATTGCATACATAGTCTGACTAGAGCAGAATTTTGTTTCTTAACAACCGAAATCCAGTTCTCATCCCTGATTGAAGGGATACTGTCACTTTGAATATTCAAAACTGACCTATATTTAAAACAAATCAGTTTATGATAGAGCACCCTTTAAATAGCATATGCTAAATATTTCTTTTAAAAATCCTTTACATGCTTTATCACAAGTATTGGGTAATGTGTAAATTAAACCAAATGAAAATAATGGAGTTTTTTTTTCATTTATTCTCTTTCCATTTCTATTAATAATAGAAGGAATAATATTTTCAGATGGAAGTGTAATTTTGGAGGTGTTGGTGTCTTTTTAACATATACAACCCATTGAAGAAAACAACTATATTCTCATATCATTCTTTTCTTATTTCTAAATGCACCTTTACTCTACATATTTAAGATATGTAACAACCCACAAGGGGGATGAAATCAAATTACATACTGTATGCATAAACCACAAAAGTACTGATTAGAGAGAGAAAAGAATGTTTGATCAGATTGAAAAATGTACTATGAAACTGCAGAGATCTGAATTTTTAAAGGCTTATTACCATACTGCTGTGCTTAGGGATATGAATACACATCAGTATACATTTTAATTAAGGCATAAAGTTTTAAAACTAAATTCTACTGAGTTCTTACTCAGCATACCCAGAGGCTTCCCCTACTTTTTTTTTAAATTTTTTTTATTGGCCTGGATTTTTTTTTTGCTAGATATTGCAAATGTCAATCTTTTAAAGCTTCTCCATATAAGAAACATCTTCTCAGATTTATATAATGTATATGAATATTTGAAAAAATTGTTTTAGAGTCATTGTAAGCCTACTTGATTGTTGCTGGTAAAATTAAAACCTAAAATTTAATTTAGAACCTAATAGCTAAAAAAAAGTCAAAGTCTAAATAGGCTTCAATTTAAGGACACAATTTTATTGCAAAATATATGGCCATGTGGAAATTCTGTTTGCATGTGCCAATGAGTATTTTTGGCACACTTTATTCTGCTGGTGCATTTTGAGAACCTGTATGTGAAGACATAATCCTAATAATGATAATTCAACATCCTTCTACCAATTCTTGCTCAGAACTTGTGTGGGAGTAGCTTTCAGCTGCAAGTGATTGAAATCATTATTAAGACTCTGTCTTTTAACTCCAAAGTTGCTGACTCAAGAAACTTCTGGATATCTGATTCTGGGGCATTTATTTGGTTATCACTGTTCCCAGATTTCCAAGCTCCTTTACTACATTTCCTTTCTTATTTATTAAGGTAAGCAGTGCTGTCAAGTGGCTAGAGCAAGTGACAGGATATCCCGAGAGTGCTGTTTCCAAGTCTACTATTCACTCTCTGTTTGACTTCAGGAAAATAATCATACCCACCATCTGGAGGGTTTGAGATTCTTGGTTAAAAGGAGCTACACAATTTCAAAGTGTTACAATTACTACTTGTTGATTTTTATCCAAATTTTGTTTTCAGCAGGATCAAGTTTATTTTCTTGACTTTTTAAAAAAAATTCTGCTTTAAAGAATCATTTTATTATTGTCCTAATTACATATAGTCTCAAGCAGTGATCAGGGTAACAGTCTTGAACTTCCGAAGACTTAGGCAGGTGAGTAGTTCCAAAAGTTAAGCATGTGCCTAAATCATTGCAGAATTGAGGCCTATCATTTCAAATCACAAATACATTACCAGTTAGGCTGTAATAAGCCACTTCCACCAGGGATGTGCATTTTCACTGGGAAGGAGAAAGTGATTGAGTAATCCATTCATTCATTTCCCCATTTAAACAGTTTCTCATAACAAAATCGAGTCAGGTGACAGCACCATTTGAAATTTGTGCTAAGATTCCTGGTGGAAGTGTTCACACAGCCCTCTTGAAAACGCTTTGATTTCCTTTTTTCTTGCTACAGAAGTTTCAAAAATCTAAACAAGGATCACGAATAATAAAATGTGACAGAGCCAACCAATCACACTCCACGAATAACAAACTGAGAATAGTTGGAGACATAACCAAACTGAAGTTTGTGAACAACCCAGAGGTTGAAAAAATGTTTACAGAAATTGTACTTTGAACTGTTTGAAGGATGAACAAATTAGTCTGTTCAAGGATTCTTCCAAAGAAGGCAAAAAGGGCAATATTGCTCAGATAAAATGCTTTGCCCAGCTGTAGTGAAAAGCTTTTTGCAGGATTTGGAAGTATCTTTTCCCTCTCTCTCTCTGTGTGTTCCCCTAAGTCTGCTCCATTTCAAAAGCAAATAAATAAATAAGTATTGCTCTTCAGAATCATGTGTATAAATCGAAAGGAGAAGCCATTCCTTTCCAGTAGCAATCAGTGCATGGGTGCACTCCTTCAAAAGCAAAGAAATCATTCTATCCTTCACCTTCAGTGTTAAAAACAAAAAAAAAAAAGGCCTGATCCAAAACCCACTGAAGGTAGTACCAGGAGTCCCCTTCACTTCCAACTGGCTTTGAGGTCTTGGGAACCTTAAAAATAATCCAGCACATCATGGCAGTGCTCTCAAAACCTGAAAATATGCCATCAATCTCAGTGTGTTGAATGTCCTGTTGCTTAAATTTTGTTCTCACTGAAGAAAGTGCATCCTGCCAGGACTCATTTTTTGTTCACAGCTTCGTAATTGGCACCAATTAGTTGTGAGAACATTCTAAAGTTGTGTTCTTGATTGCATCGAGTGAGACTGGACAATTGCTACAACTGAGTTCTTGAAGCTCATTTTTCAGCATTTTGTCTCAGTCTTCTATGGGGGAAAATAAAATCCAAATCTGAGTCAAGTTCATTCATAACAACAAACATAATGCTAAAAACACCCTGGGAATCCGAAGGGAAAGTCAGAAAGACAAATAGATAAAGCAAGAGCGAGAACAATTATTTTTAAAGTTTAAAAATGATTATTTTGCTAACAGTGATTTTTGATCAAATAGAAGACTAACTCCTTAGCTGGTGTAAATTGGCCTAGCTCCATTGAAAGAAGGGGTATGCCAATTTACTATAGCTTAGCATCTGGCCCATTAAATGATTGCTTCTAATAGTGTTGGAGGAGTGATCTGCAGCTAAACTGGAAAGAGTCAAAGGGTAAAATTGATTTATTAATCTTTTTTTATAACAACATAGCTTTTACACAGTACTTTACATATTCAGCGTGCTGTACAAACAGGAACTCATTCATTAATTCAAACTCCCCCTCCCGTGAAGTAGTTAAGTAAGTTTAATGGGAGTTCAGAAGTCCTCCAGTTTTGATTAGAAGAGGCAATGAAATTTTTTTGCCTAGGCTGATAATGTGTCTTGGTGCATACTCATTAGTGAAGTTAAGGATGTGCTTTTGACATTTTAGAGAGTTCACAACAAAACCTTGTAGAAAATGAAACATAAACATACATGCTCAAATTAAAGTTTGTTTTTCAGAGGACTGTTGTATTTATATTTTCTGATTACTGGTAGAAGAGTAGTATTCATTTTGGGTCAGTGTTAAAATCATTTTGGTACGATGACATATTTGTTACCTTCCTCTTGGTAAGAATTATTTGTTTATTACATGGATTGCTTGCAGTGTATGATGTCATTAACTATTCTTTTCCTGGCTTTCAAGTGGGTGAGTTTTGTAAACAAGACGGTAGATTAATACGTTGTTATCACTCCGCAATATTAACTGACTTTGGAAATGAAGTTGCGTCTTTTTGGAGCAGGGAGATGAAGTTTAGATCCTGATCTGGAATTTGGATCCAGGCTTTTAGTTGGATTCCACCTTTACAAAAGAAGAAGCAGAAAAATGGAAAATTACTAGGCAGAGTTTAAAAAAAAAAAGGACAAAAGATGATTATATAAAATGAGGGAAAACTAGTGAGAGAGAAACAAACAGTGAACTAAAAAGTAAAGGCCCAGTTCTCTTCTCTCACCAGTTTTAACTCAGTATAACTGTATCATCTTCAATGTGAGACAAGAGACAATAAACTGAGGATGAGGTTTATAGAATGATCAAAAAGTGAAAGTTAGGTTAAGTCCAAATTTGACCCATTTTTTGCTGCAGTCACTTCACACCCAGAAGCCAAGTTTTATGTGACACTGGCTCCTTCTCTCCAAATGGATTAAGTGTCACAGTCAGACCTATTTTTAAAAGAGCTGAATCTTATTCATGGAGAGAAAAACAGAAAGGAGAGATGCTTTTAAGAAAATGCTTGCTGTGAAGTATTCTATTAGAATATCTTGGAGAGCTCTTCAGTGTTTGAAACCTGAAAAGGAGATGGGGAAGGGTGAGAGCTAAAGATCAAGTTATTAAGGAATGATCTTAGAACCAATGTCTTCTTGTCCCTAAACCTGACTTCATAGAGTAGTTTGCTGATAAAGAATTGCAATATTTATACCCTGTAACCTTACATTTGGTTTCTTTTCAAAGAGAAATGTAGTGGTAAAATGTCTCTTTAGTGACTCAAAGAATCTCTACTAGTAATGCAACAAGAGAAGATCAATTTTAGTTTATTGTGAATACATTGTCAGAATTTAGCCTTTTTTTTGTTTCAAAATCATTCATAAACTAGCCCTGATTTCTTTGAATACATTGGATTCAATTATCACCAGATAGTTCGCCATGCTCATTTCACATTTTGCTTCTAATCTGCATAGTATTTCTGCTTCTTTTGAGCTGAATAATTCAGTTTAAACTTGTTCATTAGCAGGTAATTATTTTATATTCTTTAGTCTTGGGCACCTTGACAAAATCTCTCTCTGGATATTTTCAGTTCCTGCCCTAATACTTGAAATAACTTAATTAACTTTGTATGGATATTTACATAAGATAGGGGAAAGATCGCATCAAATCAAGGATACACTGAACCACCTTGTACAAGTGCATAACTAAAATAAGGCTAGGTATGTGCTATCCACGCTTTGCATTGGCAAAAGCTGGGTCAAGTGTGTAATGAAGGATTTACTGGGCTTGGTTCTCTGCTATATTGCACCTTGTGATATTGTTGACATACATGCAATGTAGAGTGTTAAATGCTACTACATCACAATGGTAAAGACACTCACATTTCCTATGACTATAAAAGGTGCAGGATAACAGAGAATCTAACATTCTGTTGTCAGCCCCTAGGAGAGACGACCCATACCTGCCGCCAGTGACGTGGCAGGCAAAGTGAGGGCTGAAGCTTCAGCACATGTTACTGAGCATGCTCAGTACAAGCCAAGCACCAACTGTGTAGGGGCATGTGACTCCTGCACTAAGGGCTCTGGCTTGAGAGAAAGCTGAACTATTTACAATTACTAAATTATATAATGTCCACTTCGTCCCTCATTCCCCACATCTGTGAACAATAACCAAAGACAGACTGAAAATATAGGTGGCCTTCTGGCAAAAGAGATGAAGGTTGGTTTATTCGGTGTAGCTGATAGGTCGACAATAATGATTGACAGGGTATATAGGATATGTTTGGATACTATCTTGTACTGTATTTTAAAGACGTCCCTTGTTTGGTGCCTACTGTTGTGTGACCCAGATGCTGTCTTGCTGAGCATCATACACAATACCAACTAGATCTAGTCAAACCTCAGAATTTCTGTTCAGCAGAAAATCATATTTTGAAATTTTCTTTTGTCCCGGATTGCAATGAAAAGTTGAATTTTGAAATTTACCACAAAACAAAATTCCTAAATATTTTGTCTTGGAAACATCAAAGTAATCTAATTTAAATGTTTCTTTTTGACTTTATCATTTTAACTTTTGGTACAAGTGTAGGTGGTTGCTGTAGGCTAGACACAACACAGCATGGATAGAGTCATTGGTCTAAACAATTGTATGTTACATTCCCCAGACCAGCTGCAACATGTAACCCCATTATGTAAGTGATTATGTTTAATGCAGACCTCTGAACAGCTCAGCTTAGCAGGACAAAATAGAAAAGAAGACTTTGTTTAATGTACTGGTAGTTATTGGGTAACATCGATGAATGCAGTCCAGTTGAAGAGTCCCTTAGGAAAAAATGGGTTCAGTGCTGTGCAGTGCAAATGTTCACTGAGTTATACACTTAAAATGTTCTAGACCAAACTTCCATCATCATGAAATACACCCTAAGCGGCTCAAAGGAACAAAAGATATAAAATGCTAGTACTTAAGGGAATACACAAGCTTGTGACTGCCACTGTTTCTAGTCCCTGGTTTGGTGACTGAAGTCGAACACTTTCAACTCAAATAATGAACTCCCAGATTAGTACATGAACATCATTGTCTGTGTGTTAATATGCGTGTGCATTTGGAGATTGTCTATTCTTCAAAGAGTGTGAAAAATTCTTCCAATTTTTTTTTTGGGGGGGATAAGTGAACAAAAAGATTTGTGAATAAAGCCATATCAAAGATCAATTCTGAACTATTGAAATAGCTTCACGAATAATTTTTCAGCTCTTCATCTAATTCTAATTTGTACACAGATTATTACTGGGGTGTCAAATTAAGTCACAGAAATGTGGTGTTTTGTGTACCTGGTCATTTTTGTTTTTTCCATAGATTAAGAAGTCCAGAAGGTAACACAAGCCGTACAACCTTTTGGAAAGGTTTGATTTGACTGGAAAAGTTTTAATTGAAAGACTACAAATGATGGAGAATATACCACGTGCATCAGTAAATTGTTCCAGTGGCTAATTGCCCCCCGTACTGCTGAAAAATCATGCCTTATATCTCATCTGAATTTGACTAGCTTCAGCTTCCATCCATTGGATCTTGTTCTGCCTTTTGCTGATAAAGTGTGCATGAAGTGTAAAATATGTGTGCGCGCGCGTGCTTTGGATGGGGGAAGGGAGTGTAACCCACTGTTATTGGAATAGGAACCTAAACTACAGTATTGCTCTTACTGTACACTGCATTATGCCATTTTCACTAGTGGCTAGAAAGCTGTCTAATTCTTCTTTAGGCAGCAGCAGCTGCACAATAGAGGGGGCACCAATGCCACTATTTACCTATATCGCACCTGAAAAGGTTGCTGTTTGAATTAGAAAAATGCTTAGCATCAATTTATAAATACAAGGTCCAACTTGCTAATAACTGTAACAGAAAATCAATAATGGGGAAACCCAGAAGGACTTGAAAAGATTACATTTTACCAAAGTTTCACACGTTCTATAGAAATATATAGATGGTGCCTTTGGCAAAACCAGTAGACTGTCAAAATTAGTTTTTCTGAAAATAAGCAGTTACAAACCCTACCTATCTCATTCCCCACCCTCACTCCCCCCCCAAAGGCACACATCATTGGTATCAAATCCAAGTGCAGTAAAGATATTTCAATTTTCCCCCTTAAAATACTGAAGCAAACAGTTGCACTTAAAAAAAAATCTTCCCTAGTCTTAGCATTGCAGCATGGAGAATCTGAAAGTGAAATTGACTGTAAACAAAATGAACCAAGCATAATGGATGTTTAAGGCTGGACTGCAGTCAGACCTGGGACCTCTGACTTTTAAAGCATGAGCCTCTACTGCTAGAGCTAAAAGTCCCTCTGATGTTAGCCAAGTAGGCTCATCAACCTCACTGTATGGCCCAGTCACCACTAGAGGGGGACAAATTGCCACTCTGAGTGGGTTACACATAAACCGTGACAAGCACATTGGATTTTTAAAATGCTTTCATTTTTAGTACTCTCAGATGTAGCTAAAAACATAGGTAAATAAATTTATTTGTTTGTAACATATATTCTGAAGTTGACAGTGTCCTTTTAAAAAATATGCTGATTGAAAGATACAGAGAAGGCAATGAGATATTCAATCTTCCCTTAAAGTCTTTCCCAGTAAGTCCTATATGATATATTCCTTCCAAATATTTTGTGATAAGATTAATTTTATATTTACCACACCATTTTCATTGAAAAAAGAGATTAGTATCAGTTAACTTCTTCTGTGATAAATAAGAGTAAAAATATACTGGCTAGGGAGTAAAATGTTGATTTAGGCATGGTCCTAAATTACTGGGTTCAGTATTGGTATAACTGGGTGAGATTTAGAGGTCTGTGATATACAGGTGGTCAGACTAGATGATCTAATAGTCCCTTCTGTCCTTAATCTCTCTGAATGTATGGACATGAGCCTACTATGCAAAGCAGAACTTATGAATTATAATGAATCTGAAACTGAGACCTTTGGGCAAGTCTCCAAGGGTTGAAGGTGCTGAGCACCCTCAATTCCCATTGTGGTCAATGGTAGATGAGGGTTCTCAGACATGGCATGATCATGCAAATTCAATGAACTGTCTTCTCAAGTCATTTCACCTCAGCTTCCCATATTGTAAAATGGGGTTGAAAATACTTACGTCATAAGTGATGGGAAGATTAGTTCATTGCTGAAAACCTGTTTCCATTGAAGGCAATAGTAAAACTATCCTTGATCTGAATGGGGCCAGGGTTCCACTTAATGGAAATCCTTCGACGTTTAAAAGCACTAACTACCAGTTTCTGGTACCTTCATTTGCACTGAGTGGCACCTTACTCTGCAAGCAGGCCCACTGATTGCAGTTGTCCAACTTGTGCAGCAAGGTACTACTCAATGTGAATGAAGGTATCAGAATCTGGCTCTCATATATGGCTATATTATTTATTATTCCCATTATATTTATTAGTTTGTGGTATTTTATTAGTTAACATACAAGAAACCGAGAGGCCTGAAGTCTTCATAAGAAGTATCTGGACATCCCTTTATTATGAACAGGGACTTCAAAAGGGTAACAATTTTTCCTTTGAAACGAAGGGCTTGTCTATACAGCCCCACAGTTCAGACTACAGGGGTGTGCACTGCAGCATGCACTAGCATGCTGATCTGTAACTCCCCTGTGTGGATGCTGCTGGTTCTGCTCCTCTTTCAGACAGAGCTAAGTTGCCTTTTAGTTTGTGCCAGTAGGGCAGTCCACATGGGGCAGTTATAGCATAGCATACTAATGCCTAATATTCTCAAGGAAATAGATGGAAGGGAAAAAACCTTGTTGTTTACATCCCAGGAGGTAACTAATAGTATTAACTTCAGCCAGTCAGAGAGGGAGAGTTTGTTGGTGCTTAGGGGAGAAGTACAGGAAGTTTTGTTTGAGTCAGGACTGTAGAATCAAGTCTTATAAATGTTAAAGGCAGTTAATATGGTACATTTCTTGTTGGTATTACCAAAACCAAGAGATATGTAATAACGGGAGAATGATTCCTGGACCTTATTCATAATAAATTATTAATTATTGATTGTCTTTGGATAAAAAAGCAAGAAGAGGAAACTTTTTCCTCTCACTTGCAGTAAATCATGTTCCTCATGGCAAGAAATTGCATCCATTAATACATCAACATAAATGTGAGCTGTCAGTATTGGCATTTGGCCAGCATGATGGCATCACTCCTGTATCAGACTGTCTCCTCTTCTTAAACTGAGCTTTTAAGAGCTGTTACCTAACAGTTCTGTGTTCTTGAGGAACCAGGGCGCAGTACCCAGCCTGTCTGACCCACAAAAGACCTTCCTCGCCCCAGCCTCTGCTTGAACCAAACCCAATCAGAAGAAAGACTTACAAAAAGCAATGAAGAGGCAGTGGGAGACACACCTAAACCCCTCCGTACAAGGGTGACAAGATTAAGGAAACTCCCCTTGCCTTATTTGCATCAAGGATGGGACAGGGAGGCATCCCTATTAGCATACAGAATGGAGAACAGAGATTCCAAGGCAAGAACCGCATTGAACTCTGGAACCAGAAAAGCAGGGAAGCAGTGCATGATGGGGGAATCTCTGCTCCAGATGTTGATGAACCCATGCCTGCACACACCCTGCTCAATAGTTATCAGACCAATTCTGTAATAAATCCTTTATTGGCATCCAGAATACTGAAGCTGCCTAATTGCATTGTGAGCTTCCTCAAAGGAATGCCACTCACAGCCAGGAATAATCAGTTCCTTTTTTCTAGCCTGAACAAAACAACTTTGGTATACTGCCTTGAGCCATCAGTTTGCTCCCTAACAAATCTAGAGTTCTCCCTTGAACCATTGTTCTTTCCCTACAAAAACCCCTATTCGTGCTCAAGTAAGTGCTCTGGTGCCCAGAACCCAGACCAGGGAAGCTAGGTCCCACAGGATAGCTCCATTGGGAGGGAACTTGCAGAAGGGAGAAGTAGAGCTCCATATGAGAACACAAGTGACACAAGCAGTACACAAAAGAATTTCAGAACCCCCCTTGGCCCCCCAGAGGAGTTATCCTAATAAATGAGCATACTCCAACGTAATGGGCAAATCTGGTAACAGAGCACTACCACTTCTGAGATGATACAAATTGAAATTAGAAAAAGGTGGCATTGCTGGCCATGTGACTTTATGTGATGTGCTTTATGGTGCTTTTGAATTGAGCTAGTATAAAAATATTAAGCAAGAGAGCAATCAGGGCTTGGCTACACTCGAAACTTCAAAGTGCTGCCGTGGGAGCGCTGCCATGACAGTGCTTTGAAGTGTGTGTGTGGTCACAGCACCAGCGCTGGGAGAGAGCTCTCCCAGTGCTGCACGTACTCCACATCCTCATGGGGATTAGCTTGCAGCGCTGGGAGCTGTGCTCCCAGCCCTGCAGCACTGTTTACACTGGCGCTTTACAGCACTGTATCTTGCAGCGCTCGGGGGTGTTTTTTTCACACCCCTGAGCGAGAAAGTTGCAGCTCTGTAAAGCGCCAGTGTAGCCAAGGCCTCAGTACAAAAATATAGATAAAGTAATAGAGAAAGGTAAGAAACTGTCCACTCTTAGGTGCTAAAAATTCAGCTATCATTCTTGGGCACTGTTTTGTTTCTCAGTTTTTCATTGCATATTTACTCATTCGCTCTGAACCCTTATTCTCTGGACATCCTCTGACTTCTCTTACTGGCCAAAAGTGTCACCTGCTGTTGTCTTAAGGGCACACAACTGTTTCATTTCACTTGGCACTTTCACATGATAAGAATACACAAAGTAGCACTCTTGTTTCCTGAGGTAAGTTGAGCACAGAATGGTAACTTTAACGATAAATCACCTCTTTTGCTATGGGTCCAGGTCAAACTGTGTTGTTTTATATAGCAGCCTGTTATGTATGTTTCCCTTCTTAGATTTTTTAAAAAACAAACACAAAAAACAGGGGAAAATCAATTAACAAATCCTTTTCCTCTTAAAAGAAATTTGGCACAAAGAGTTTTCAATTATAGTATATGCACGATCTATGTACTTCTCTGTCTATACACTCATATTGCATCCATCATTATGGTGTCAGAAGCACCTTAATCATAATCATATGAAATGTTAGGTTATTAAAAATGACAACATTTCAAAGAAATGCATTTCAAACCACTGTTCATTATCCAATATCATTACAAGTGTGGGTAGAAATACTTTTACAAGTAAATACACTTTAAAACAATGTATTTTGATCGTAGCGTTTTTCTTTTGCTTGTAAAGTTCAAGGTCCTGTGTTTCCTCTCCTACAGCTGATGATAGATAAAGTCATGTAAGGAATGCAGCAACTTGCAAATTTAGGTGTTATTGATGCCATCATTTGCTGTCAGAGAAACTTAAGACTCCTGAACCCAAGATTAAAATATAACACACTTTACTGTGAAGTAAAGTCACTATTGAATGGGCCAGATTCTGCTCTTGGTTACATACTAGAAACCCAGAGGAAATTCAGTGAAGTCAATGGGATTACTCTAGATTTATGCAAGGGAATGGATAGCTGTATCTGATCTTTGGCTTCCTTGACCTTGGTAATCATAGAGGCTTATTCATGCAGTTATGCAGTGACTGATGTTCGTCTCTGTCCATGTCAGTGATGACAAATGGATTTTTCGGTGGTTTGTCAGTGTTTGCATTATCTGTTCATATCTTGCCTTAGTCTAGTATTACAGTATAGCAGGGAGTCACTGTGGCAGAGCTTGGTCAAGGTGAGTTAGTGTGGGGCTTGCACATTGTGCAGCTGGGCAAACAAATTCTGTTCATATTTAGGGAACATATTTGACACAGGCTAAGCTGATAGTCAATGTTTTGCACCCCTCTAGTACTGATGTTTTATACTGCAGTGGTTCTCAAACTTTTGTACTGGTGACCCCTTTCACATAGCAAGCCTCTGAGTGCGACCCCCCCATAAATTAAAAACACTTTTTAATATATTTAACACCATTATAAATGCTGATGGCAAAGAGGAGTTTAGGGTAGAGGCTGACAACTCATGACTCCTCATGTAATAACCTCACAACCCCCTGAGGGGTCCCTACTCCCAGTATGAGAACCCCTGTTTTATAGTGTGGTGTCCAAGCAGCAGATTGGGTTTAGAAATCAGGGGCTTATATGCCGCTGTTTTCTCTTTAGCCAACACTCCCTTTGAATCATTTTTCTCATTAGGTGAGTCCTGTGTTCTGTGCTTGTGAAAGCCAATTGTGTGCGTGTCTCATCAATGATCTTGCATGTTATAGCAAGCAGTGTCTTCCACTCACTTTCAATGTCATCTGTGGGTGTCAGATCCAGTGGAAGCAAGCTCTGCACTAATGATGTTACACAGACTGTTTTCTGTTGAGATCTTTCAAGCACTTTGTGCCTGTGTCTAGAAAGCTTTGGAGAATTTTCCTGATAATGAGGTTGAATACCAATAATAATTAGTCTTGTATCTCTAGAGTGGTTTGTCCAGCAATCTGCCCTCCATATGGACCTTGTGAGTTATACCCCGCAGGTTTCTTTGTTGCACAGTGTTGTAATCAATCAAGGATGCATCCAGGATATTTTCTGCTTATTTGACTGCTGGGAATCTGTGTGGCTGATAACCAGCTCACACACAGCGCATTTTGTCGTAAGAAGGAAAAATGTGCTGCGTCCCTCTGCAGATCTGGATTTCACAGCAGCCAACATGCTATCACAGCCCAAAGAAGGAAATCAAGGTGCAGATCACACCCAAAGAAATCCTTGTTTCAAATAAATATGAAAAATGTCTGCCTGGATTTGTGTTTCAGTTAAAACTCAAAACTCAGTACAGGTTATTTCTCAAGAGTCATATGTCTCTTTGAGTAAACCTTGAACCAATTTGGGGGAAATCTGGAATCAGTTCAAACAAACTGTGGCCAATTTATACCTTAGTTTTGTGTTAACACTGTGCAAATTTAAGTCAGTTTCACCTGTCAAAGGAGTTATAGATTCAATGTTAAAGCATAATTTATCACTGGATCTGGCAAATATAGGCACCTCTTAGGTGAACATAGTTATGTGCTGATTGTTTTCCTTTGAGTGGTTGTACACATATACATTCTTCTATATGTGTATCTGCGCCCAATGCACTTGAGTTGGAAACTTTTGCCAACAGTAGATGCTCCCCAGGGCATGTGTCTCTGCTACTCTCGTGTGCTAAACCAAGGATATTAAGGGTCATGGCCATTGCCACCCTCTCAGTTCCTTTTTACTGCCTGTAGTAAGAATTAGTGCTCCCCCAACACTCTTCAGCTTTGGTTAGCCAGCCTTTGGAAAGAGAATTTCTCTAATTTTTTTATAGTTAAAGATAATTTAATGTTGGTATAGTTCAGTTAACCTAGATAATTAGTTCTCTTATTCAGGGGTTTAACATGCAAAAATCCCCAGGATTCAAGCAATGTGCCACATGCAGGACTGTGATCTCTGCTACAGATCGGACCAAAAGCTGCCTAATTTGTTTGGGTGAGAGACACGTGAGGCACAAATGTCCTATTTGTACCTCCTTTCCAGTGAGGCTGAAGAAGCAGAGGGATTTCTGCCATTCCGTGCATCTCATAGAGAAGACAATGAGCCCCTCTTCAGAACCTAACCCTGACCTTAAGAGGATGGACAGTTCCTGCACATGAAGCAACCCTCCAGTCACCATGGCCTCTAAGCCCAAATTGAATGAGAAACATGGCTCATAATATTCACCTGAAGCTTCCTAGAAATGTCCTAAACCATCTGTTTCCTTTGAGATGAACAGTCTATCAAAGTCTCATTGCTCCACAGGAAAGCTTCTAAAAAGTTCTCTGGTGCTGAACTGAAGTCTGGTTGGAAACACCAACACTCACCATCACCATTTGAGGTGGCACAGTTGATACTGGTGCCTTCACCATTACCAGGCACATCTTTGTCTCTGGCACTGTAAACTGCAGTGCCATCAGCAATGGTAATGGAACACTTATCTCTGATTTCAGTGTCATCAACACTGCAGGGCTTCCTTGCAGTGAAGGACCTTCTGTGTCTGCCTCTGCTGGACTCTGGTTTACTACATTGTCTGGCACCTACTCCATTATCCTTGACTGTGTGGGCGCCACTGATGCCATTTCATACTGTGGCATTCTCATATTGTGGCAATCTTACGTGCAGCTCTCAACAGCCTATTTGCTGGCAGTCGGCACTGACCCTTACTTATGCCTGCCTCACCTGCTGCCACTGGCTCAGTCAGATACATCTCACAAAACTTTTTGCTTCAGAAATTACTGTCTCTTTTCGGATTTGGGAGCAATAGAGGAAGTTCCTCACCAACACAGAGGAAAGGGTTTCTATTCCCTGTACTTTGTGATTACCAAAAGGAGAGGTGGTTGACCCATTCTGAACCTACAGGAGCTGAACCAATTCATCAGGAAAAGCAAGTTCAGAATGGTCACTATTGCTTTTATTTTCCCTACCTTGGAGATTGCCATGTTGCCCTCAATTTGCAGAATGTTTACTTTCATGTGGTGATACACCGTGGCCACTGAAAGTATCTTCAGTTCAACAAGGCCTACCAGTATACAGTGCTTCCCTTTGTTTTATTTCCAAAGATGTTCCCCAAGTCCATGACGGTGGTAGTGACCCATTTGCACTGTGTAGGTGTCCAAATATTTCTTTACCTGGATGATTGGCTAGTTTGGGGAAGATGAGGCACCACATTCAGAACAGCATTCTCATCACCAGACATCTGTTCTCTCATTAAAGCCTGAAAACAAACGTAGAAATTGACATTATAACTGTCACAGTGAATAAGTTTAATAGAAATAGATCTGAATGCCACAGCCACCATGGCTTACCTCCTGATGGACAGGTTTAACTCCATAGCCTCCCTCTTCAAAAGCCTTAAGTCCAGCTCTAGGAAAACAGTGTGTTCATGTTTACAACTACTGCGACCCAGGTCCTCATGCACGTACATGACTCAGCATACGAGACTTCCCTTCAGATATCTGCAAGCCTGGCTACACTTGGTATATCACGCAAGAAGATATTCAATGGATGTTTGAAGAGATGGCTGAGGAGCTCGCTGGACCATTAAGAATGGTTTTCTATAAGACTTGGAGCACTAGGGAAGTTCCAGAAGATTGGAAAAAAAGCTAATGTTGTGCCAGTTTTTAAAAAGGGTAAACAAGATGACCCAGATAATTATAGGCCTGTGACCCTGACATTGGTCCCAGGCATGATAATAAAGTGCCTGATATGGAACCTGATTAATAAAGAAGTAAGTGAGAGTAATGTAATTAATGCATATCAACATGGGCTTATGGAAAATAGATCCTTTCAAACTAACTTGATATCATTTTTTTTGAAATTACAAATTTGGTTGATAAAGGTAATAGTGTTGATGTAATATGCTTAGACTTTTGTGAGGCATTAGACTGGGTACCACGTGACATTTTGATTAAAAAATTTAGAATGACATAAAATTAACACAGCATACATTAAATGGATTAAAAACTGGCTAATTGATGGGTCTCGAAATGTAACTGTTAACGGGGAATCATCATCAACCAGGCCTGTTTTCAGTGGGGCCCACAGGATTAGTACTTGGCCCTAAGCTATTTAGCAACTTTATCAATGACTTGAAAGAAAATGCAAAATAATCGCTGATAATGTTTGCAGATGACACAAAAATTGGGGGAATGGTAAACAATGTAGAGAACAGGTACTGATTCACAGTGATTTAGATTGCTTGGTAAATTGACACAAGCAGATTATGTGTTTTAATATGGCTAAATGTAAAGGTATACAGCTGGGAAGAAATAATGTAGACAATACTTACAGAAGAGATACTCTATCCTGGGAAGCAGTGATTCTGGAAAAGATTTAGGGGTCATCGTGGATGATCAAATGAACATGAGCTCCCAGTCCAACACTGTAGCCAAAAGGGCTAATGTGATATATAAATAGGGGTATCTCAAGTTGGAGTAGAGAGGTTACTTTACCTCTGCTTTTGGCACCAATGCGACAGCGGCTGGGACACTGGGTCCAGTTATGGTGCCCACAGTTCAAAAAGGTTATTGATAAATTCGAGAGGGTTCAGAGAAGAGCCACAAGAATGTTTAAAGGGGATTAGAAAACATGCCTTATATTGATAGACTCAAGGAGCTCAATCTATTTTGTTTAATAAAGAGAAGATCAAGGGGTTACTTGATTTACAGTCTGTAAGTATCTAGAGGGGAACAAATATTTAATAATGTTGGCTCTTTTATCTAGCAGAGAACGGCATAACACAATTCAATGGCTGTAAATTGAAGTTAGAGAAATTCAGATTGGAAATGAGGTGTAAATTTTTAACAGTGAGAGGTTGTGTCACTGCCTGTCCTGTGGCACTAGGTGCTTCCATGCTCTGCAGATTTGGCTTATAGCCCTGATCCCAGCAACCCGCTCACAGCACAATGGCCTCTTCCTGGCTTCCACCCAGGGCCAGCTTTTAGGCTGATTCCCCCGAATCAGGCCTTGCACCTAAGAGGGCCCCACACCTAAGATGGCCCCACACCTTAAAGAAGAGCACCTAACTTAGGCACCTTTTAATTTTTACTCACCCGGCAGTGCTCCGGGTCTTCGGCAGCATTTCGGTGGCGGGTCCTTCAGAAGGTTCTTCCTTCAGAAGACCCGCAGCAAAGACCCGGAGTGCTGCTGGGTGAATCATCCCTGCCGAGGCCCCATCGAAACTATTTGAATCGGGCCCTGCACTTCCTAAAGCTGGTCCTGCTTCTACCAGCCTGATTACTCCTTGCAGAGTGACACCAGCAGCCCTTCCAGTCCCAAGTCCCCAAAAACGGTTTCCCCTGCAGTGCTCAGCCGCCCTCATTGTAGCACTCACAAACCTTATCATGTTTGCTGTCCTTTTAAAGAGAGAGTACACAGCACCAGCCCAGTTTTTTGGCTGTGGATTTTACTCTTCAGTTTGAACCACTGCACTGAGATAGTTGTGTAATAAAAACAAGATTAAGTTTAATAAAAAAGAACAGACGTTTAAGAGATACCATTGCCTTGCATTTTAGCCAGGCAATGTGAATCTAAGAAACTGTCTGTGTGTGTGAACCAGTGCTTATATGTGTACAGATTTTAAATTTGAAGTGCTAAAAGTTTCTAAGGAAGGGCTCCTACAATGCTGCTGATGGTGAGAGTAGGAATGAGAACTTTCTCTCAGCCAGTAAGGTTTTCTTATTTATCATTTAAAAGCAAACAAGTATGTAGGTACGTGAAGTTTAGTAATTTACTTTATTGAATACCATAATGGATATAGCATTTTATTTGGGCATATAGAAGACAGACTTCCACTAGAGAAATGTCTGGACCCCTGTACTTACATAGGTCAGATTCTTGGGGAGTTGACACCCCCTATTGACCCCTATGCTAAAGTCATCTAGATTCATTCTGTGGCTTCTCTCCAACAGTCCTGCTTATCTTGCATTCCAATGTTGGGGTCCAGCAGTGCAGGTTCTTATATCTTTAGATTTAAAGGTTTATGATAGACCCCTCTCAGTCTTTCTTCCTTCGAAGTGTGTATTATTTCTGCCTGTTCCAATAGGGCAGTGCATTAGTCCTTAAGTAGAAGTACTAGGTTCCCCATTAGTAGGCCTATCCTTTGGAAGGCCCTCATCATCAATGCTTTATTCCACCAGTGGTAGAATTTAGACAGTCCTTCTCACCCAAAATGACCTGTAGAGATTGCTATGACAGTGGCACAAAACATCCAGCTTCCTTAGAGCTGACAGTGAATGTCATCTGATCACTACCATATCACCATGATGTGCATCCCATTGGGCCTGTCCCACAACTAATTTTTAAATAATATATTAAATACATATCAGCAGATATAATGGGGTAATTATTCAAAACTAATGCCCTGAATAAGCAAAATCCTTAAGCCCATGTGTAAGTTCATTCTTTAAAGAAGTATGGGCTTAGGTGTTTTGTTGAACCAAAGCCTAGGTGATTAAACTACAACCACAAGACTACATGCTTGAACACAACAGAACATTGAACCCACCAAATATATATGTGTATGCACAGAACTGGGGATTGGGCATATAAATGTGCAAATGTGTGCATTTTGTGTGCTCATTTGCCCACTTGTGAACATGTCTGAATATTTTGTAGGTGCAACTGAGTTGTCTTTATTTGAAAATTTGGCTCCTAGAACAGAGCACAAGTATGGTTAAATAACCAAAACATCAAAATTAAGGGGGAACTGAAACATAACTTGTCCTTATTATACACAACTTTTCTGTGCCTATATGTGAACCTATGTGTTCTTCATATTTCAGGTAAGAGTTTTTAATCACAATTTTTAAAAAGTCATATAAATATGTGGAGCAATATGAATATATACCTATCTCATAGAACTAGAAGGGATCTTGAAAGGTCATCAGGTCCAGTCCCCTGCCTTCACTAGCAGGACCAAGTACTGATTTTGCCCCAGATCCCTAAGTGGCCCCCTCAATGACTGAGCTTTCAACCCTGGGTTTAGCAGGCCAGTGCTCAAACCACTGAGCTATCCCTCCCCACCCCTAGCCTTTGCACTAACTGGAGGTTTGCTGATTTACACCAGCTAAGAAGCTGGGCCACAGTATGTAAGTGACTATTGTAGTTTTGTCTACTATGGTAAATGTGTGGTGTCCTGTTTCTCAAAGGTCTTCTTCCATTTTACAGTATTTTGTGGCCAGTCACACATTTTTAAGAACTATACCATATGGAGTACACATGTATTTTTATGGTCTAATAAATTAGTTCATTTTATTATTTATGGACCCGTGGTCTGATTAAACAGTGCCAGCTCAAGGTTATCAGAATTTTTTAAGTGGGAAGTCAGCTACAAAAAGGCAAGCTACCTTCCCCAGGAAGTCCTGAAAAAACAGCCTGTATCTAATAATCTCTATGGATAAAACCCTAAATCTTGTTCAGCTTTCTCAGTTTGCCGGAATAAGGAGAACTGAGTAAAACATAAATGAGGACCTCAGGATTTAGATTATTTGAAGGAATATGGAACTCCTTTTAGTCTGAAAACAGGGCTTACAAGTTTCCAATACTAATGAAAATCCACTACATACTTAGTAGCATCTAGACCAAAGGCCAGACTGAAAGTTGTAATGTATCATCTGCCTTTAAGAAGAACTTCCCCACTGCTTTCAGTGAAGGAGTTCTGCTTGAAAATTGGACCCATGACCAGACCTAAGAGGGTGCGGTTCTAGTCTCAGCTACACCAGTATAAATTCCAAGTGACTCCACTCTTTTGCAAATGTATATCAGTGTAAATGAGAACAATATCTTGCCTGTTGACTTCAGTGTCATTGCACCTGTTTGACCCACGTCTGATTTTTGGCCCAATATATCTAAATTCACCTCTCTTGCTTGTAAAAGAAGGCACACTATTTTAATGTGTCAGGCTACCCACTAGTTTACAAGATAGGTCAGATTCTCAGCCAGTGTAAATCGACATAACTCTTGCTGATTTGTACCAACTGAGAATCTGGCTCCTCTTATTTTAATATTTTTTCTTCTTTTCTTAAAATGAGTATGGAATTACTCAAAGAGCAGCAAAATGTGATGGCATTCCTTTACTTTGCCTTGTCAGGTCACAAGCATCCATGCAAATGACTTGGGTGTAAACACGCCTGACTGTGTATCGGTGCAGAACACTTAAATCTATTTGGAGCAGAGAAAGAGAGAGAGGAGGAAGATAGTAAAATTCTGGCTGATCTTGTTTAGTGATTGATGGCTCTGGTTTTGGTGCAATGGGAACAGTCAGAGTGGCCTGAGCAGAAAGCAGCTGTTCATTCTACACTCCTTGAGCAGAATCTTATGTTGCCCTTCAGGCAAGCCAGGTGGTTGCAGATCTTCAGTGGCATCTTTGCTGGAACTCACTAACTCCTGCTTCAGCATGGGCCAGTCTTGCAGTCCCTCTCCAGGGGCATATGCGATTAACTCCAACAAATTCTCCAAAACAATGTTTGAAAAATTATGCCTGCCTTAAGTGCTCAGTGTTCAGAGGAAGGAGGGGCAGAATTACAAAGCAACAGTAACCCCAAAACAAACCAAGCTGTGAGGGAAGAAGTATTCAGGAAAGCTTGGCTGTAATTGTGCAGGTGCAGAGGTTGGGTGGATGCCAGGTCATGCTGGTGCCATAGGTTTTGCATTAACATTTATCAGACTTGAGAAAGTTTCTCAGGAAAAAAACCAACAACCCACAATGATTTTAATATCTGTCAGCTGGCAATGAATTTCATAGTGGAGAGTAAAAATCTTCAGGCATGGTACATACTGTCACTGGAGCCCTAACGGTATAAAGGAAACGTGCTTGCGATAGTGGTTCCTTTGGTTATTTTCGTCTGCATCTGACAGATTTAGCAACATGATGTATGCTCACAGAAAAGCAGATACAGTTTGTTGCTAGAACTGAGAAAAATCTTGAAACACTGTCAAGGTGTCCAAGGGTCTTGATCCATCTGTCATTGTGAGTCTTTCCATTGACTTCATTGACTTGAAAGGGAATACAATTAGGTCCTAAATGACAATGGAATTAAGATTGAATATTGAAAAAAATTATTAAAAGGAAAAAAAATAATTTAGAGAATAGGCAAAAAGGGATAAAAACAATATAAAAAAATCATAATATACTTGTACTATATGCCTAAAGCCATTCACCAAACTGATACATTGACAAGATGTGGTGCTCATTTCCATTGGTACATCCAGAGTAATTTTGTTGATTTCACTGGAGTTATTTGGGATTTACATCCTTGTAAATGACAGCAGATTAGGCCCTTATGTGTATGGCCTTATGGGCCCTTATAGATCAATTTCTTAAATGTGCTGTTGTGTTTCAAGGTGAATTAAATTTTTTTTGTGAATATGTGCAATTAAGGGGAATACAAGCAAGAATTAGGTTATTATCTAACCAGATTCTTGGCTATCCTGGTTTTAGGCTCTCTGATAGGTTATAACAAGATCCCTGTCCAACAGCAGTTGGGACCAAGTGAAAGGAGGGGATGGAAGGAGCCCTCTCTCTACTGAAAATCCTAATCCTGGGCTCCTGAAAAGGATCAGATATTGTGCCCATGTTGTGGCTGAATGAACTTTCTTTACCTAGAAAGGTTTCCAAACAAATCCCCCTAAAATTCCCCAAATAGCCAGTCTCTCCTACCTGGGGTTTCTTCTTCCTCTGGTGCTTCTGTTCTCTTTCCAGGTCACCTTTAGTAGCTGCCATTGCTCAGAATCCTTGTAGCTGTTTATTTTGTGCACCCTTTCAGTGGCAGAATTTGTGACCTCAGGAGAAAGCACGCAGGAAGGACAAACCCGACAAGGAGGCAACTTGTTTTCTTCGTGGAATTCTTGTTGCCAAACAGATCATGTCTTTTTCATTTTGCACCTTCCTTTTCCCAGAAGGGATGGGAATATCAGACTGACTGGATGGTTAAACCACTTTACCTGAAAAGACAACTGTAGTAAAAGCCACATCATTCTGAGCCCAGGTTAAAGATGTTACTAGAGTTGGTTAGAAATTTTCAGGCAAAACAAAGTTTTGGACACAAACCAAAAACGCCAGCTTTCAGACATCCCTATCTGTGATCGTACTGTATCTCTGTAAGGGGAAGGGTAACAAGTCCTCTCTTGTTTATGTAATTTGATTTTAAGGCTGTACTCCCAAATGAAATTGGATAGTGTTTGTTCTCCAAATTGTATACATTTCAGAAACATTGTTTCTTCAGTCTTTGGATGAAAAATGCACAATTTATTCCTGCTGGGTCAGAATGATTAGTTTTTTTCATTAGATATCAAAAAGGGACCCCATTCACATATGTTTAGTTGTAATTTACAATTGTTTATTTACAAAGTGAGCAATTTAAAATAAAAGACCATTCAGAAAGCAGGGCATCTGTAACTTGCACATTTATAACTGAAGATCACAAATTATGAATGATTTAAAAGTCATACTGCCAGACGGTGTAATTTATTTTAATTATTAATTATTTATTTGTACTAGCATAGCACCCAGGAACCCTAGTCATCCACCAGGACCCCATTGTGCTAGGGGCTGTACAAACACACAACAAAAAGATGCTCCTTACCCAAGATGCTTATAATCTAAGAATAAGACATGAGACAACGGATGGATATAGAGATGGGGAAGTATAAATAAACAATGAGACAGTATTGGTGAGCATAGCGAGTGGTGGTCTTTGCTGAATTCCCACAAGCCCCTCCTCTCATGTGTGGGTGTTACAAATCAAGGTTTATTTAACTGTGTAGAACAGTACTGTTCAGTCTTTAAAGGTAGGTAGTCACTTCATCAAATGGATTTGCAGAGGGAAACAAAATGTAATTCTGAAAATGAGTTACAATATTTGCTGTAGTATTTGTGCATTGTTGCATCGTTGCAATTTAGCATAATTATTTATTGATGCAACTTCATCTTCTGGCTCCTAGAATGGAACAGTCTCTTCTGTTCTCTCAGTCCTGGTTAATGTTGAACAATTTTTTTTCAGACTCTTCATTCACCCTATGTGTTGTCTGTGGACACAGATGGATGGAAAAAGGTCTTCTGCCTACACTCTCATCATTGCTTGGAGTGGAGAGAGGGGAACCACTTTTATTGGTGGGAGAAACTTCAGATCACCTCTTCATTCTGCCAGCAGTAGCGAGAACTGCAGTGGTACCCACATCATAATTCTATTTGCCCACATTGCCTGAGTGAGCACATGAAGTGTTGATTAGATGCCTACTCTCTGTGAGAAGGATGATGAGTCACAAAGAGTTTCATGAAATTATAGAGCAGTAGATTATATCTCACTGGTGTAAACACATAAAGAAAGGTAGATGTCATTAGTCCCATTTTACAGATGAGGAAATTGAATCATGGGGAGGTGAAGTAACTTCCCCAAGTCACACAAGTAAATGGTAGAGTCTCATGATTCCTGGCCCCCAGTTTTATCCGTGAACCACATTGTCACTTTAAGATTGAAGATCACTTCTGGTTGTGACTATAGTTCCCACCAAAGTGAGCAGAGCGCTGCAGAGTGGTTGTAGTTCACCCAATGTGAAGATAGACTGAAGCAGTATACCTTATTGTTCTGCAGCTGGGCAATTGGCCTTGTCTGGGCACTTGCCAAGGAAATGAGGTGTAAATCCCAAGATGTATTCAGAGGACAAAAAGAGAAGGGATAATACACAGACCAAAGGTATTGTACTAATTTACTGGTAGAGTGAACGGAAATGTATAACCAAACATAATATGCAAAGTGAGGACTCAGAATGAACTCTGCAATTGACTTGATCAGTCATGTATTTCCTTTGGTGGAAATAGAAAGTATTTTCAGTGACTAATCCTGAAATTCACTACAGCTTTACATCAGGCCTCCAGGCAGTAAGTACCCTGTAACTCCCTTGAACCAAAATAGATTCAAATGACATTGCATATTACCACCCCAGACCCACTCCTGCTCTGTTTTCATCTGTTTTAAGTGCACTGAACTGCACTTTCAGTCTTTCAGTGCAGATTTTATGTGTGTGACATCTTAGCCCACACAATCCACCTGCTTCAATCTCTGTTTCATTTTAAACAATTATTGTGGGTTTCTTTAAATAGTAGCACAGACGCTGGATTATTTACTGAAGCATTAAGCAACTGAATAGTTATGAACTGGCTTCTCTATTCAGGTAAATGTCTTGCCAGCTGTCCAAGTGATGTCAGATAGGCCTGTTGTCTCTCAGATGAAGTACTGGAATTTTTAAAACCAGGAAGACGAGAAGAGTAGAATGACTACTTCTTTCTTTCTTTCTTTTCCTTTCAGAAAGGAAAAAAAATCAAAACGGAGTAAAAGAAATTAGACCATGGAACTCATTGCCAGGCAATGTTCATGAGGCCAAAAATTTGAGAAGATTCAAAGAAGGATTGGATGGTTAGCCAGATAACAGAAATATCCAGCATTGTTATAGTTAATGCTAACAAAGTATTAGAAGGAGCTTAAGCGCAATCCCTAACTATTAGAGATCAGGATGAGACCTTCAATGGGGGAAGATTACCACATAACTGCTCTCTGTGGTGTTTCTTGCCCTTCCTCTGAGTCATTTGATGCTGGCCATTGTCACAGGCCGGATATATCTAGATGTATAAAGTGCATAAGCTGCATAATCATAGGAGACTTCAATTTGAGTGATATGTGCTGGAGGTCTCATTTTGCCAGAACTAAAACAAGTTTGGAATTTCTTAATATTATAGATGACAGTTTCCTAATTCAAAAAGGTTTGCATCCAGCAAGGGGGAATTCTATACTACACCTTGTCTTGACAGATAAAGACAAACTGATCACAGAACTAAAAATGAATGGTAACTTAGATATGAGTGATAATGACTGGATCACATTTACAAAGTGCAAACAGAATAAAGTCTGAATCGAATATAATTCATGCTAATCAACATGGGTTATGGAAAATAGATCCAGGAAAACTGAGTTGATAGCACTTTTTTAATGAGATTAGAAGTTTGGTTAATAAAGGTTATAGTATTGATGTAATACATTTAGACTTCTGTAAGGCATTTACTTGGTACCTCATGACATTTTGATTAAAAAACTAGAAAAATATGAAATTAGCATGACATGAATTAAATGCATTAAAAGCTGACTAACTGATAGGTCTCAAAATGTAACTAAACAGGGAATCATCTAACAGTTGCATTTGTAGTGCAGTCCCACAGGAATCGGTTCTGGAACTTATGATTTTGAACATTTTTATTAATGATTTGAAAGAAAATATAAAGTCATCACTGATCAAGTTTGCAGATAACACAAAATTTGTGGGAGTGGTAAATAATGAAAAGGACAAGTCACTGGTTTAGAGCAATATGGACCACTTGACAAGCTGGGTGCAAACAAACAACATGTTTGAATATGGCTAACTGTAAATATATGCATCTAGGAACAAAGAATGTAGCCCATACTTAAACAATGAGGGACTCTGTCCTTGGAAATAGTGACTCTGAAAAAGATTTGGGGGGGTCATGGTGGATAATCAGATGAACATGAACTCCTAGTGCAATGATGTGACCAAAATGGTAAATGAAATTCTTGGATACATAAACGGGAATCTCAAATAGGAGAAGAGAGGTTATTTTAACTCTGGTTTTGAAACCAGTGCAACCAATGTTGGAATACTGTGTTCAGTTCTAGTGTCCACAGTTCAAGAAAGCTATTGATAAATTGACAAGGCCTCAGAGAAGAGCCATGAGAATGATTAAAGGACTGGAAAACATTCCTCATAGTGATAGACTCAGGGAGCTCAACCTATTCATCTTAACAAAGAGAAGGTTAAGAAGGGGATTATCACAGTTTATAAGTACCTACATGAGAAACAAAAAATTGATAATAGTCTATTCAGTCAAAGATCTGATGTCTGGGAATCAAAACTAAACAAATGCAGATGAGAAACTAGACAAATGCAAATAGGGTGTAAACTCTTAACAGTGAGGTTAATTTACCATTAGAACAATTTACCAATGATTATGGTGGATTCTTCATCATGGATAATTTTGAAATCAAGATTGGAGGTTTTTATAAAAGATCTCCTCTAGGAATTATTTTAGGGAAGTTTTATGGCCTTTATTATACAGGAGGTCAGACTAGATCGGGGTCAGCAACCTTCGGCACATGGCCCATCAGAATAATTCATGGGTGGACTGTGTGCCGAAGGTTGCTGACCCCGGGACTAAGTGATCACAATAATACCTTCTGGCCTTGAAGTCTATAAATCTGTGACACTGGGGTAGTTGAAGCTTGAGTCTTGATATGCCAATTCCTTTGTTCCTGTGGAGGAGTGAGGTCATTATCCGTTGGTCAAACTGTAAAGTTTTGAGTCCAGTTTTACTTGGATTTCACTCAAGCCAAACTCCTACTGATGTCAACCAGGAGCTTACCCTGAGTGATGATCTCAGGCTTTGGCCAAGTGTGTATTTGATTTTACTAATATTTATGCATAGTTTAAATTTACATTTTTATTCTCTTCCCACTCCCATTTCTTTTTAGGAAGAAAGAGCTGCCTCTGGAATATAAATGTGCTAGGCTAAATTCTTCCTTCATTTACACCCATGCAGCTCCAGCAAAGAAAATGGGTCAGGTGGATTTACTAAGGACAGCGTGTAGTCTTATGTTTATGGTACTAGTAGATGCTCATTTTCCTAGCTTGATCTTTAATTTGTCCTGCCCATTTTGAAACATGAAAGCTATAGTGACTCTCCAAGTTAGTTTATTCTTAGTCATGAGGGACCACAAACATATAGTAAAAGTTTTCCTCACTTCAAACCTGATAACCTGTCTTAGGGAGATATCACAATAGCAGGATGTAAAAATGTAATTGGGAGGAATGTGCTAATGGTTTTGAATCCTTTGTACAATGTCAGAGTGCACTTGTGTATCTGGTACATAATTACCTATTAAGTTACACTTCTGCTGGTGATCCTGGAGCTATTTAAACCAATGGGCCTCTATCCTTTTCAGGCCATTACATTTAAAAAAAAGATGACAAGATAAACCTGATCAGACATGTGCTGAGCATCGTAGGAGATATATATGTCATATCAATCTTTCTAGTTTAGAAACCCAGCAACAGATGACCTTGGAAAAGTGGCCTATATCTTAATTTAATTTCCTGTACACTCAGAAGAATGGGATACACGCGTCAAAGTGCTCAAGCACTGGGGAAAAGAATGGCTCTGGGCATAAGTAACAGTTACTAAACCATTCCTTTCAAAAACTGGCTGAAGAACAGCCAGGATCAGTAGTGACTGAAGGCTGTCTTACATCAAGTGACCATCTCATGACTGTCTGGAGAACTATGTGAAATGAAGTACTTGTGGTCAGGAGGACACATCTCTAAAACCACCATCAAAATCAGCAGACAGGCAAAGGTTTGAATGAACATGAAAACAACTAGAAATAGGAACGTAGGAATTGCCACGTTGGATCAGGCCAGTAGTCCATCAGGTCTAGTATCTGGTCCTGACAGTAGCCCATACCAGTTATAGATTTTCTTGCACCTTCCTCTGATGAAATAGGCACCTGTGAGATAACCTGCTCTTCCAGTCATTAAAAACAGTTTTACAATCTGAAAAGTGACATGGTTCAGATTTAGGCTGAACCACACTGGTAAGGATTCAGCTGTGGCTGCCTATTCTATACCAGGTCTGCATATCCAAAAGAAACTTCCTTTTTCCAGGACTATCAATTTGACAATTTTCATGGATACTAATATCACTGTATATTGAAAAGAATATGGAAAAGGTTTATTTGATGCTTTTTACATAAAGTGAAACTCTTCAGAATATTTTAAAAACAGCATTGTTTTCTCTCTCTTTTTTTGGGTGGATTACGTAGTTCTCACTGTCTATTAATATCAGCCCTGGGAAAACTTTATTTCCATATCCAACACCTCACATTCTGTGGTGTAGAAGAAATTGCAATAAACACAAGCTGCCCTTATGACTTCAAAATCACACACCTCCCCCTGCTCTGTCACAAGCTGACAGACTACAACTGGCCACAGTAACAAGTACTTAAAAATCACAATGCCATTTAACATTTAAATTGCCATCAACACATCCCTGGCAAATGTTCACTATGGCTGGTGACTTTTCAGAAGCCTTCACACAGCTTATGCCATGTAAAACAAAAGAGTTGATGTTTATATGAATATATATAGATACATATATATGCATATATTTAGATAAAATGTTCTAAAATTCTTTAATCCCACAAAAAATGGCTGCAGTTAGTTTTCTAAGGCTTATTTTAAAATGTTTTCATTGTAGTTAGTGCCATTTTAGAAGTCTACTTGTTCTTGTGTTTAGGTGGACAGTTTTCAAAACCCCTCTGTTATGACCCCTGCTCTTTGGCAATTCTTTTGCTTAATGCACAAGAGGAAGCACAGTGTCTAAAAGTGATATAAAACAGATTAGTTTGCCCAGCAAGGAAAGCTGTTAAGAGTCATACTAACGACCTGAAGCAAATTTGCAAAAGAGCTGTACAATAATAACTGTCTATCCAGAATCAAATGAATTGGGAATCTATGGTATTGTCCTCACAAGTTTATTCTTTCTCTGCCCATTTTTAAAAGATCCCAAGATGGCATCCATCTGTATGGGCTCAAATCACTTGTACATGCAGTTCTTTGATCTGTAAATTAAATGTGAAAATGATAGACTTTTCAAATTCAAAGCACCTCAATTTGCAGTCACAATTTATTTTTAATATGTAGGCTTGGAAGGATTCTTTTTATTGGTAAATGTCGGTAATGTCGATTTCAACATACACACACATACTGACAAAAATTATTTCCATTGATGATGATTGAAATTTATGGACAAATTAAGAAAAATGCTGCTTGAGAACAAAGTAGAATTTGATTTAAGGATATTTATTTTGTATATTTTGACATGTGATGTTGACAATTTGTGTTTTAACAGTTGTAAAGTTTTAACTTTTTGAATCTCTACATTTACTGTTATTAAATAATTATTGACTGAACATCTCCATTGTCTGAACCCTCCCCCAATTTCCTGCAACTGTGAACATTTGAATAGAGAAAAATAGAAAATATGTTTAAAGTAAACATCACTATTATCCATCAACATTTAAAAAAAATTAAATTCTGTCAAACCTATCTAGAATATGTGTGTACAGCACCCTAGCACAATGGAACCCTGATCTCACAATGGGGTCTCTAGACACTACCATAATACAAATCATTAATGCTCCTTTTATCATCTGAGCACACAAGTGATCATGCACAAAACTGTGCAAATGAGTAATCACTCATGCAAAGCAGTGTGTTCCTAGAGGCCACACTGTAAAATAATTGGTCCTTCATATCTTGCTATCTACCTAACCACTCTAAGATTTTTTTAATAAATGTCTCATTTATGGGAGAATGACACAATTTTGCTTTCAGCTGCACTCATGCACTGACTTGGAATTTGTCCCAGTGGCAAGATAGGTGGGGGACTGCCTAGTTTGTGCCTTATGACACATCCATTGAACCACTAGCTACATGTTCATTATTAGATTTATCTACGAGGACAGACTTTCTGGTCACAATCACTTCTGCCTCCATGGCAGGAGAATTGTGGTCTTTAATGGCAGACCTCCCATTTAGGGTATTCACCAAAGAGAAGTGTCACTATCGGACCACCCAAAGTGTCTTTGGAATTTCATATTAATCAAACCATTCATCTCCCAATTTTCTTCTCAGGACTTCATCAGATGAGTCAAGAAGTCGTGTTCCATACTTTTGACATCAGGAGGGCATTAGCCTTCTACCTAGACCGGACCAAACTATTTAGAAAATCTAGACTATTTATAGCCATTGTGGACAGAAACGAGGGTTTGATAATTTCAAAACAGAGATTGTCAAGGTGGATATCTAGTTGTAATAAGATTTCTTGTGATATTGAGCACATTCTACAGAGCACTATCTACAGCTATAACCTTACATAAGGATGTACCAATTGTACATATCTTTAAAGGGGCAACTTGGTCCTCTGTTCATACTTTTCTAGTCGTTATGTCCTGCAGCAAGATCACGTGATTATAGGCAATGCAATTCTCTCTTCCATATAGGACTCTTTTCCAGACCTCTCTTCTCCTTGTGTGGGGGGAGATACTTCTTGGGAATCACCTGAAGTGGAACACCCACAGGGATGATATTTGAAGAAGGAGAAGTAACTCATCTTTTGCAGTACCTGGAGTTCTTCAAGTTGTGCGTCCCTATGGGTGCTCCACTACATCTCCTTCCCCTCTGCTTTGGAGTGGCCCTTGCTGGACTCTGCAGTGGAGAATGAATTTAAGGCAGTTCACCACACAGCCCCATATAGCCTCAGTGTGGGGCATGAGGATGTGTGGGGCACCTGCGGGAGCTAAACAGGCGCCACTACCAAAAACCTCTAATCAAAGGCATAGGCCACAGGTGCACCTGAAGTGGAGCACCCACAGGTGCACACATCTTGAAGAACTCCAGCTAATGCACAAGGTGAGTAACCAATCCTTCCACACACAAAAAAAGGGATGCTGATTATACTGACTACATTAACTTTAAAAGATGGTCTGTGCCAACCAGAATAATCTTTCTTCCTTAAGTTTAGACTCTAAATCAGAGGTGGGAAAATTACAGCCCATGGGCCATATCCGGCCTGCCAGCTGTTTTAATCTGGATCTCAAACTCCCGCTGGGGAGCAGGAGAGAAGAATTCATGGGAGACAGTATTTCAAGTGCCGCCCCTGCAGCTCCCATTGGCCAGGAACCGCAGCCAATGGGAGCTGCAGGAGTGGTGCCTGTGGATGGAGCAGCGTGAAGAGCCGCCTGGCCATGCCTCATGTAGGAGCCAGAGGGGGACATGCTTCTGATTCTGGGAGCTGCTTGAGGTAAGTGCCACCTGGAGCCTGCATCCCTGAGCCTCCCACCATGCCCCAATCCCCTGCCCCAGCCCTGATCTCCCTCCCACCCTCCAAACCCCTCAGTCCCAGCCTAGAGCACCCTCCTTCACCCCAAACCCTCATCCTCAGCCCCACCCCAGAGCCTGAACCCCCAACAGAGCCGTCACCCTTTCCCACATCCCAGCTCCAATTTTGTGAGCTTTCATGGCCAGCCATATAGTTTCTATTCCCATATGTGACCTTCTGACCAAAAAGTTTGCCTACCCCTGCTCTAAATAGAACTGGTCAGAAAATAGTAAGTATTTTTCATGAAAGTTTGAAAAAGAGATGAAAAATCTTGTTTAAAAAAAAAGTTTGGAAAGTTGACTGGCAGATAGCTAATGTGATGCTGATTTTTTAAAAGGCTATAGCAGTGATCCTGGCAATTACAGGCCAATAAGCTTAACTTCAGTACCGGGTAATTTGCTTGAAACAATAGTAAAGAACAGAATTATCAGAAACATAGATGGACATGATCTGTTGTGGAAAAATCAACACAGCTTTTTGTAAAGGAAAATAATTCCTCACCAATCAATTTGAATTCTTTTAGGATGTCAACAAATATGTGGATGTGGGTGATCCAGTGGATATAGTATGCTTGGACTTTCAGAAAGCTTTGACAAGATCCCTCACCAAAGTCTCTTAAGCAAAATAAGGAGTCATGGAATAGGAGGGAAAATCCTCTCATGGATCAGTAACTGGTTAAAAGATGGGAAACAAAGGGTAGGAATAAAGGGTCAGTCTCCACAGTGGAGAGAGGTAAGTAACAGGGTCTCCAAGGATCTGTAGTGGGACCAGGACTGTTCAACGTATTCATAAACATCTGGAAAAAGGGAGAGACAGTGAGGTGGCAACATTTTCAGATGATGCAAAATTACTCAAGATAGTCAAGGCCAAAACTGACTTCAAAGAGTTACCAAGGGATCTCAGAAAATTTGTTGACTGGGAAAGAAAATGGCAGATGAAATTCAATGTTAATAATTTAAAGCAATGCACATTGGAAAACATAATTCCAACTATATATACACATGATGATGGGGCCTAAATTAGCTACTTGCTCTCAAGAACGAGATCTTGGAGTCATTGTGGATAGTTCTCTGAAAACATCCACTCAATGTCCAGCAGCAGTCAAAAATGCTAACAGAATGTTAGGAACCATTAGGAAAGGGATAGATAAAGCAGAAACTATTGTAATGTCACTATGTAAATCCATGGTATGCGCACACCTTTAATATTGCTTGCAGTACTGTTTGCCCCATCTCAAAAAAATATTAGAAAAGGTATAGAGAAGGGCAACAAAAGTGATAGTGGTATAGAACAGCTTCCATGTGAGGAAAATTTAAAAAGACTGGGACTATTCAGCTTGGAAAAGAGATGATTGAAGGGGAATATGTTCGAGGTCCATAAAATCATGGGTGGTATGGAGTTAATAAGCAACTGGTTTAAAACAAACAAAAGGAAGTAATACTTTCACACAACACGTAGGCAGCCTGTGGAATTTGTTGCCAGTGGATGCTGTGAAGGCCAAAGGTATAACTGTGTTAAAAAAAGACTTAAGTTTATGGAGGATAGTTCCATCAATGGCTATTAGCCAAGAGGGTCAGGGATACAACCCTATTCTCTCGGTGTCTCTAAATGTCTGATGGCTGAAAGTTGGGACTGAGTGATAGGGGATGGATCACTCAGTAAATTGCCCTGTTCTGTTCACTCCATTTGAAGCACTGGGCAATGGCCACTGTTGGAAGACAGGATATTGCCTGGAGGGACCACTGGTCTCTGACCCACTATGGCCATTCTTTTGTTCTTAAAATTGCAGTTTCTCAATAAGAAAATTATAGGTTAACTCCATATTAATTTATTTTAGTTTTAAACAAAAATTTTCATATTTTCGGGGGGGGGGGGTGGATGAAATACTAGAAAATTTGATTAAACAAAAAATTTCCATGAAAAAGTATGTTTTGAAGATAACACTATTTTTCATTGAAAAAAGAGCTTTGATAGAAAATTTTAAACCAACTATAGTTCTGAACGGCAGTCATGTGTTCAGCTTTCTATTAATAATTAGGGCTGCTTGATTTTTACACCATTTTCACGCTAACTTGGAAATAAGACAGTGAGCCCAAGTTACTATATTGATTTCAGTGGCATTACCCCCAATCATGAGTGTAATTTATAGGGGAACCAGTTGAACACATTTTTATAACCTGTATTTGTGATTTAATATTTAGAAGATTGCATGTATTAAGCATATGAAAGGAGACAGGTGATTTCTAATGTTTCCCTGTCATTATCTGGGTGTCCTCAGTGTATTTTTAAAGAGCTTTTATATGCCTTGAAATAGAATAATACAAAACAAAAGCACTAATTCATTGTTTTTAACTAGTTGACAAATGTGTCTCCATATAAATATGTATGATCTGTGTTTTCAGCTGTATATAATGAGCATTAGCTTTAAAAAAAGCCCAAACATTAGGCTACATAAATGCCGTCTTTGAATGGAGATATATGAGTTTTAGATGAGATCTACAGAATCAATGTACTGTTGCAGGCTGTGTTTTAATTAACTGGAGATATAATCACCTTAGTGCATACAACTGTCCATATATTTGTTTATGTAGAAAATGTAACAGGTGTGAGGAAGATCAAATTTACTGTCTTCCACAAATGAGGATAGATCTGATAACTTCTGACTGGTGAAGTAAATTCCTGCTACCAGATACTGTAAATACAATCTGGTATCTTAACAGTCCTCATTTAAAATGTTATTTTTATATGTGATGACCTGATTTTTAGCTTTGCATTTGAAATTCAGGACCGACCTACTATATTTTGGAAAATAACATTCTTACATAATATATTGAGCCCTTCGGACTAGTTCTTTTGTGCAGTAGGGGGTTTGCAGAGCCACAGTCTTAGCAGGAGTTGCCAGCAGCCAGAGGCATTGTTCCTGACTGCAGCACAATTCCTATGGGGGCCTGTGTAAAATGGGGAGATTTTCTTACCAATTTAAAATTATGAAAATAATGTTAAAGTTAGTTCATGGTGGGGTTTACACCTGGTTTACCATTTTTTTTTTAAACCTGTTTGTGGCTACAGTTGTGGTTCTTGAAGTTGCTTCAGTAAAACAGACCAGACTGCTTCAAACCAGTTCTGCACCAATGCTCTGAAATAATTTTAGCTGAACTTGTTTGGAGATAGTTAGAAATCTTCCCCAGTGTGGACTGGGGCTGGGAATGCTGGGGGTGCATGGGCAAGCACAGCCTTTTTGAAATGGTGCAGTGGATGTTCCCTACAGCATAGCTGTAACACGCCCATGGCTTTACCATCCTTTTGTTCTGCCCCATCCCATTACGGGTGATTGGTGGTGTTCATGCTAGCCCGGAGCAGTCTAACCACGTATTGTTTTATTTGTTTTTTTTACAGTGAGTTTTTGTTTTAATCTTTCGCTAATGCACTAACGCAGCTCCACTAGTGGTAGAAACACTGGAACCAGTGACTGGCTAGTGTGGACCAATGACTGGAATTTTAACCATTGTGTCATAGAATATCAGGGTTGGAAGGGACCTCAGGAGGTCACCTAGTCCAACCCTCAGTTCACAGCAGGACCAATCCCCAACTAAATCATCCCAGCCAGGGCTTTGTCAAGCTGATCTTAAAAACCATGAAAGAAAGAGATTCCACCACCTCCCTAGGTAACCCATTCCAGGGCTTCACCACCCTCCTGGTGAAAATATTTTTTTTGTAATATACAACCTCCCCTCCCGCCCCACTGCAACTTGAGACCATTATTCCTTGTTCTGTCATCTGCTACCACTGAGAAAAGTCTAGATCCATCCTCTTCGGAACCCCCTTTCAGGTAGTTGAAAGCAGCTATCAAATCTCCCCCTCATTCTTCTTTTCTGCAGACTAAACAGTCCCAGTTCCCTCAGCCTCTCCTCATAAGTCATGTGCTCCAGCACCCTAATTATTTTTGTTGCCCTGCAGTAGACTCTTTCCAATTTTTCCACAACCTTCTTGTAGTATGGGGCCCAAAATTGGACACAGTACTCCAGATGAGGCCTCACCAATGTCAAATTGAGGGAATGATCACATCCTTTGATCTGCTGTCAATGCTCCTACTTATACAGCCCAAAATGCTGTTAGCCTTCTTGGCAACAAGGGCACACTGTTGACTCATATCCAGCTTCTCATCCACTGTAACCCCTAGATCCTTTTCTGCAGAACTGCTTCCTAGCCACTCGGTCCCTAGTCTGTAGCAGTGCATAGGATTCTTCCATCCTAAGTGCAGGACTCTGCACTTGTCCTTGTTGAACCTCAGATTTCTTTTGGCCCAATCCTCTAATTTGTCTAGGTCCCTCTGTATCCCTACGCTCCAGCATATCTACCATTCCTCCCAGTTTGGTGTCATCTGCAAACTTGCTGTGAGTGCAGTCCACACCTTCCTCTAGATCATTAATTAAGATATTGAACAAAACTGGCCCCAGGACCGACCCTTGTGGCACTCCGCTTGATATTGGCTGCCAACTAGACATGGAGCCATTGATCACTACCCGTTGAGCCCGATGATCTAGCCAGCATTCTATCCAGTTTATAGTCCATTTATCCAGCCAATACTACTTTAATTTGTTGGTAAGACTACTGTGAGAGACCATATCAAAAGCTTTGCCAAAGTCAGGGAATAACACGTCCACTGCTTTCCCCTCATCCACAGAGCCAGTTATCTTGTCATAGGAGGCAATTAGGTTAGTCAGGCATGACTTGCCCTTGGTGAATCCATGCTGATTGTTTCTGATCACTTTCCTCTCCTTTAAGTGCTTCAGAATTGATTCCTTGAGGACCTGCTCCATGATTTTTCCAGGAACTGAGGTGAGGCTGGCTGGCTTGTAGTTCCCCAGATCCTCCTCCTTCCCTTTTTTTAAAGATGGGCACTGCATTAGTCTTGTATACCCAGTTGTGGAACTGCATTGGTGGTGGTAGTGCAGTGTAGACAAGGCCTGTGAATGGAGGGACTGTGATTGTGATAGTCCCTTTGCACAGGAGAACGAAAGGCAGTGGGATGAATTTTCAATTCTTTGGAAGGAAAGGGATGTTTTTTCTTCTATTCCTTCCCCATGTGGATCCCACTTTTGGTGTACATGAGCCTCAACCATTGAGATTGGAATTTGTTCACCAGCAGTGTCTGTTGGAGCCACACCTGTACCTTGCATGTCCTTCTGCCACCCACTACCCCAGGGCATATAGGGAAGAGCATCCCTGACGACCTCAGTTCTTTTACCCAATTCAGAATCCCAGTTGAGATGTATGCCAAAAAGAGAATATGGAGAGCAAGTTGCAGGATCTACACAGACAAAACATCTTGAAAAACCACAGTTACTGTAACATAAGTGACTGTTCTTTCTTTTTCAAGTCTCTGTCTGTCCAGATCCCACTCCTGATGACTAGTTGGCAGTTCCCAGATTGATAGGAGGAAGGTGCAAGGAGTCGTAGCTACAGCCACATAAACAAGGATTGCAAAACTGCTCTCCTGAATTTGGCATCTGATCTAGTTCCTAAATATATGGTGTAGTGTTTGGCAACAGTACTGGCTGAACTGCAAGGGGCTGCCCTGTGGATCTCTGATACAGGAATCAAAATCATAGGACTACAAGGGACCTTGAGAGGTTTTCTTGTCCAATTCTCTGCACTCAAGGCAGGATTAAGATTATGTAGACCAGGGGTCAGCAACCTCTGGCACACAGCTCACCAGAGTAAGCACCCTGGTGGGCTGGGCTGGTTTGTTTACCTGCTGCATTCATGGGTTTGGCTGACCGCGGCTCTCACTGGCCACAGTTCACCGCTCCAGGCCAATGGGGGTGACGGGAAGCCGCAGCCAGCACATTCCTCGGCCCACGCCATTTCCTGCCACGCCTATTGGCCTAGAGCGGCAAACTGCAGCCAGTGGGAGCCCAATCTGCCGAACCTGGGGACATGGCAGGTAAACAAACTGGCCTAGCCCTCCAGGGTAAGAATCCTGGTGAGCCACATGCCAGAGGTTGCCGACCCCTGATGTAGACCATCCCTGACAGGTGTTTGTCTAACCTGCTCTTAAAAATCTCCAGGGATGGAAATTTCACAACGTCTCTAGGCAATTTATGCCAATGCTTAACCACCCTGACAGTTGGGAAGTTTTTCCCAATGTCCAGCCTAAACCACCCTTACGGCATTCCCTCTTGTCCTATCCTCTGAAGTTAAGGAGAACAATTTTCTCCCTCCTCCTTGTAACAACTTTTTATGTACTTGAAAAGTGTTATGTCTCCCCCTCTCAGTCTTCTCTTCTCCAAACTAAACAAATCCTTTTTTTTTTTTTTTCAAAATTTCCCTCATAGATCATATTTTCTAAAACTTTAGTCATTTTTGTTACTCTTCTCTGGACTTTCTCCTATTTGTCCACATCTTTCCTGAAATGTGGTGCCCAGTTGAGGCCTAATCAGTGTGGAGTAGAATTAAAGAATTACTTCTTGTATCCTGCTTACAGCACTCCTACTAATAGATACCAGAATGATGTTTGCTTTTTTTGCCATGATGTTATACTCATATTTAACTTGTGGTATACTATGACCCCAGATCCCTTTTTGCAGTACTTTTTCCTAGGCAGTCATTTCCCATTTGGTATGTATGCACTAATTGTTCCTTTCTTAGTATAGTTTTTTGAATTTGTCCTATTGAATTTCATCCTATTTACTTCAGACCATTTCTCCAGTTTGTCCAGATCATTTTGAATTGTAATCATAATCTCCAAAGCACTGGCAACCTCTCTCAGCTTGATATCACCCACAAACTTTTGAAGTGTACTCTCTATGCCATTATCTAAATCATTGATGAAGATATTGAACAGACCCTGACTGGAACTGATCTCTGCAGGACCCTGCTTGATATGCCCTCCTAGCTTGACTGTGAACCACTGGTAACTACTCTTTGGGAACAATTTTACAACCAGTTACACACCTATCTTATAGTAGTTCCATCTAGGTTGTATTTCCCTAGTTTGTTTATGAGAAGGTTACGCAAGACAGTATCAAAAACCTTACTAAAGTCAAGATATGCCACATCTACCAGTCCCTCCATCCACAAGGCTTGTTATCCGGTCAAAGAAAGCTATTTGGTTTGTTTGACAAGATTTTTTCTTGACAAATCCATGCTGATTGGTACTTCTCAGCTTATTATCTTCTAGGTGTCTGCAAATTTATTGCTTAATTATTTGGTCCATTATCTTTCTGGGTACTGAATTTAATCTGACTGGTCTGTAATTCCCCAGGTTGTCCTTATTCCCCTTTTTATAGATATTTGTACTTTTGCAGTCCTTTGGAATCTCACCCATCTTCCATGACTTTTTGAAGATAATTGCTAATGGCTCAAACATCTCCTTACTCAGCTCCTTGAGAATTCTGGGATGTATTTCATCAGGCCTTGGTGACTTGAAAACATCTAATGTGTCTACCTAATTTTTAACTTGTTCTTTCCCTATTTTAGCCTCTGAACATTTCCACAGGCATTCATTAAGTTAGATGTCAAATTGCTACTAAACTTTTTGGTGAAAACTGAAACAAAAAAGTCATTTAGCACTTCTGCCATTTCCATATTTTCTGTTATTGTTCCCCCCCACCCTCATTGAGTAATGGGCCTACTCTGTCCTTGGTCTTCCTCTTGTTTCTTATGTATTTGTAGAATGTTTTCTTGTTATCCTTTAGTTCCACTACATACATGTGTTATTTGTTTATAGTCATCCTTTGTAATTTGGCATAGTTTCCACTTTTTGTAGGATTCTTTTCTGAGTTTCAGATCATTAAAAATCTCCTGGTTAAGCCAGCGTGGTCTCTTGCCATACTTCCTATCTTTCCTAGGCAGTGGGATTGTTTGCTCTTGTGCCCTTAAGTATGTCTCTTTTAAAAAACAGCCAACTCTCATGAATTGTTCTTCCCCTTAGACTTGCTTCCCAAGGGATCTTACCTACCAATCCCCTGAGTTTTCTAAAATCTGCCTTCTTGAAATCATTTTCTTTATCATGAACTCTATATTTCTTAGGCTTGCCAAAGAGGTTGCCTAAGTCTATAGCTGAGTGAGCTCTGATGCTTGAGAGGAAGAGTCATATCTGCTAGTTGGTAATAGATTGCAATACACCAAGCATCCATGTAGATAATCTCTGGGAAGAGATGGTCTGACCTTCCACAATACCACAATAAATGGGGTGATTTCCTGAATGGCTTTGTCCTGTCAAAGTAATGAAGAAGGGTTCTGAAGATATTTAAAGTGCAGACCTTGGTTTCACCCAGGTTTGTGCATTCGAACTGGTACAGTGTTCCTTCATCCTTCTGTTTCAAAATTTCTAAAAGGACTGAGTTATGTCTATCGCCTCTACACACACTCTGCCCCCACTGTCTAAAATCAAATCATGATCCTCCCCATTTCCTTTCCCAAACCTGCAGCCCCGCAATGATTGTTTACGTAAAGTAACTGGTTCTTGGAGATGTTTTACTCATGTTGATCCAATGACACCTCCCTCCTTCAATCCTTATTCTTTTGGAGTCAGTCTCTGCTGGGATTCTGAATTTGCGAGAGGGCTGAGAAGTAGCCAAGGCCATTCTGTCCTAGATACCCTGGAGTGAAGGAGGACATTCAGGGTACAGTCGTGAACACAGGCCTGAACAAAGCAGACACTGCTGGTGAAAATATTCCAGTCTCAATTGCATGAGGCACATGCTCACCAGAATAGGATCCACAGGGACAAAACATCTCTTAAGTTCTTTTCCCTTTCTTTAAAATGCAGGGATGACTGGCAATTTAGTAGCAGTGAACATTTTGGAATGGAGTTATTTCAATTGTGCCACAGAGGCATCACAGTGATTTTCTAAACAAATACATCTATGAAACCATTTGCAATTTTTCCTTGTACAGTCTGATGATACTCTGGAGATCTTATATTCCTCTAAGTTATTTTCTATACCTCATTATCTTCCAGTTTAGCTCAGTGTTCTGGCCAACTGTCAGATGGCTGTGAATGCTGCTGCTAATGAACTGTAAATTGTCCAGGGAATAAATGTTGTCCTAGCATTTAGTATTACCAATTTGGAGATCTTGCATACAGAGACAACAGAGTTACACTTCTCTTTCTTTAACTTTACTGGGGTGTTAAATAATAATTCAGTCTTACATATTACTGCAGACAAGCAGTTGTGTGGTGCTGTATATAGCTTTTATCCATGTGATTCAATCACAAGAAGGAGAGATCATAATTCACAACAGGCGAATGTTCAATCTGAATTCAATTAACAGCATAAAGATTTTTTGTGTTTGGACAATGACTTCATCTTTAAGTTACCCCATTGTGCCTGGGGAATGAAGGTCTCCCTATAATATGGGTGATCTGTGGTGGCCTGTAAACTACAAAGCACAGGCAAACAGAATGAACACAGTTCTGCTCTGTTATAAGTGAAATCCTATTAGAATCAGTTAACTTATACTGGCCTTACTGAGAGTAGAATTGGGTCTGATCATTATAAACCAGTGAGGCTCACGGAAGGCCATGGTATCCTAGTAATTTAATGTAGTGTAAGAATAAATTAAGGCCAAATATATTATAAAGGTACAACAGAAGCTTGTTTTTATAGCACTTCCAAAGTAAAAAGCTCTTTGGAAGTCACTGCCACAAAAATAACATTGCTTCTGGAAATACCAGTTTAAAGTCCTGGCCCTGCAACAAGATTCATCTACGAGGACCCTTACATCCATGCACAGTTCCACTGAAGCAAAGTGGATTCCATGTGGAGAGATTCCTATTGCAGGAATAGCATCTAAAGGATTGATAATCCAGGGGGACACAATATGCGAACTACCTACAGAACTCCCAAATCCCTGAACTATGGTGAACTACCTTGGCCTCATTACAATACACTGAGATAAATTTATAGAATACTTTAATTATTTTCATAATAGATGTACATGCACAATGCTGGCTTTCTGTTATATTTATCTTAGTTGTACAATCAGTTCTATTTATTCTTTTTCTAATTATCCTAATTATGGATGTAATAACATAGTTCACAATTCAGTGCTATATTGAGGTAGTCTATAAGAGTCAGAGGCATCATAGTCAAAGTCTTCTCCTCTGTGAGTAGTTCTATTATGCACATTGTATTATGTAGTCATAGTATATCATATAATTCTTTGAAAGAGGCTACAGGAACTTGCATCTGCTGAGGACTGGTGGCGAGGCTATAAAAGCCATTATGTGATTTATCAGCTTCCACAATTCAGGGTTCTGCAGGGACTGGTCCACCAAACCGCTAAAGTCACCCAATCTTATCAGGCTGTTTCTTCAATAGTCTTAAGATAAAGTTATAAATAGAAAGAGTGTTCTAATCTGCATTTAAAAAGTGGATATGGTAGATTGGGTTCAAATCCACTAAAGCATAATAGGTAAGAGCTGGAGTGGAAAAGGAATGCGCATGTGACTGGGAAACAAAAAAGGTTGGTTTGTATTACCAACTTGGTCAACAACTTGCTTAATGGCCTTAAGGAGAAAACGAGGAGATTTGCAAAAGTGCTCTTATGTTGGCCTATGGAGACAATGGTAAAACTTCTATTGACTTCAGTGAGGGCAGAATTAGACCAGCAATGAGTATACTCAAAACTCCCACCCTGGATGTTTCAATTGGCATTCCCATAGTTAGAGGTTCTCAGTTTCCTAATCTGTAAAATGTGGGTAAGGTTTAAGCTCTTCTTTTGTGAAGAGCTTTGAGATCTCTGGATGAAAAGTACTCTAGCGGCCTGATTCCCATTTAAAGGAGCGTTAGTATAAATGATAACTGGGATCTAGCAGTCTATTCTATACTGCATTTATCACTGATATCAGAACTCCTTCCATTAGTGCATTATATGATATGACTAACATGTCACATATGGTTGGTCTGTTTCTCTCATCCTCTCCCTTTGGGCAAATTGTGTGCTCAGTGTGCTGTTTTGGTTTGTTTTTTAACTACATGCTGTAACAGGGCTTACTCATCACTGTGGTGCCTCCTGCTATCTGTCCTGGGGATTAGCTCAGTTCACCAGTGCACTCTCCTCTGGTGATGCCTCACCACTGTTACTCCTTTTCTAGGACCCACATCTCTCAAGGATCATGGCATCTTCTTCAGCAACGCAGCAGTCTGGGCACGACACACACTGTGCTCCCCCATTCTGGGGGACCTGCAGTCCACAGTTCAGCCACTTCCCTTAATTGCTACTGCAGCCAATTGTCTGGCCATTTCCTCATGGCCTCAGTACCCTCTTTGCCCTTGCGTCAGGGCCTCAGCCTACAAACCCCATGAGCCAGACAGGATCTGTCTCTCGCTCTCCCAGTCCTTGCTAGCAGCACTGTTCTGTCCAGGGTGCTGGCAATTCACTTAGCCCTTCAGGGACACAGTCTTTCCTCCCTGAGCTCCTAGCAGAGAACTGCACTCCTCTGCTCTGCAGCTCCCTTTTTATATGGGGCTGCCTGGTCCTGACTGGCTGCTCCTTTAAGTCCTTCTCTGACTGGCTGCCTCCTGTGCAGCCTCCCTAGGGCTCTATTAACCCTTTAGAGCCCAGTGTGGGGCAGGCACCCTATCACGCGTGTGTACTGAGATATATGTTTATATTAGTGAGGGCAACATCAAAAAAGTGTGCCTTGTGTCACAGTTTCAGGTTAATTGCACATTCATTCTCCCTCCATGGCCTTTCAAGATTATCCACTTAAGGATTCCGGCTCCCACTTGACAGTTGTCACCGCTCTTGGGCAAGACCCGTATCTCTCTGTCTCATGACTGAGATTTGAAGGATTCACTGCTCCCTGCCTTACACTGCAATATCCCCAGCCTAAAGACCAGTTCCGGTGCTTCACCTTCTCTCAGAAGGCTGTGAACAGTGTATTGCCAGCAGTTACAAGTTAACACGTGGCTCTTTCTAAACAAGCACATTTATTCTATAGGTAAGAGCATTACAGAGAAAACATATAAAAACAATAAAGTTCCTGTATGCATGGTAAAGTCTTACCGAAGTCACCCATCAGCATTGTAAACTTGAGGGAAGCTCCAATGGTTATGACAGGTTACACCAGCTGAGAATCTGTCCCTTGTAAATCAGTTGCCTGTCACTTATTCTATGTTAGCAAGTCAAAAGTCCCCATACCTCAGGTAGGTTGGGGATAAAAAAACATATTTTGTGGATAGGACATTACTAAAAGGCTTGTCTATGACTGTTATATCACTCCAGTTAATATGACTTTTCTTAAACAAAATAAGCCCAGAACAGGAAATTTGCATGGCTAGGCGCATGCTTTTTTCTTTTTAAACTCTTTTATGGATTTTAAAATTTTATTTTGTATCTTGGTGTTTCTAAAATATGTATACTGTAAGGGAAATTAAACCTAAGCATATGAAAATACATCAGAATTCTAATTTGTCGAAGCATTATGTGATATACCTTTTGGACTCACAGACTGAACCTCAGCATAACACAAAGTCTGAGTCAAAGTTTTTCTTGCTCAAAGTTTCCTGCTTTTTAGTTTTTGTTGTTGTTTCAGGCGGACATCAGAATATTATTGCCATGTTGTTGTTTTAAGTTTTATGTATTTGTGTCTGTGTGTTTGCCTGTTTACTAGACGATAACAAGGAATAGAAGAGAGGGACCAATAATGGAATATAAAGATGGGAGGGGTGGGGATTATTAAATACACTTGAACCTCTAGAGGCAACATATTTCTATCACTTCCTCTGGCACCAAAAGTTGTTGGCATGAGAACAACTGTCTCATTTACTCTCTTTAGAGTAAGGAGACAAAGTTACTGGTAAGTTTTGTACTACCCAAACAAAACAAAAAAGGAATGTTTCACTAACTGTCATATCTGTACTGCACAGACTTCTTCCTCATGTGCTTTTCAAATTAGCAACATGAAGCATATTAAAATAATTAAGGGCTATGTGAATTCAGGATCAAGCTGGTTGAAAGCAGTGGATTTCATTTGCAAGTCTAAAACCACGGGACACTGAGTAGAACTGGTAAAACAGTAACATCTCTGGGATCAGTTATGAGTTAGCTAGGACATTATCTATACAAAATTATACATTGTTTAGACTGGAGTTATGGGATACAAGTTAAATGAAATTTATGATTAGCATCAGGGATAACATGTTTATTGTTCATTTTAACCTCTTATCTAAGCCAATGGTCCCGATTCAGCCCCTGGGGACTCTGTTGAAGGAAAGACTACTTAATGATAGATATTACCAGTACAGAGGAGACCAGCATGAAGGCAAGATGGCTTCCAAGCATTCAACATAACCCCAAAAGTGCATGATGCTGGCCAGTGAAGGGACAAGTGGGTGTTCTTTGGTTTAGCTGGAATCAGTGCAAACCTACTGCAGCCTCAACTGGGATTGTCTGGTGGAAGATGGTAAAGATTCTGCTTTCCCAGGCAGAACTGGCAATGAAAACATCACTTATCCTCTCCAACTGTTGAACCAGGTCCCTTTGCCTAAACAAGAAGGAGCAATTTGTGAAACACCTCACACACTGCTTGGTGTTAAGAACTGGAAGCCAGGGTTTGACTGAGCTCTCCCCTCCCACCTATTGATGAACTTGCGGAAAGACTCAGGAGTGACCCTGTTTCCATAGACACACCTATTTTGCCTAGATGACCAGCAGACAGCCCTGCTTTGCCTCCCTAAGAGATCAGTTTTGGCTGTTTTGGACTAAAATTCACTTTAGATTTGGACCCAGGGATAAGGAAATGTTATTGTGCTTATACAGCAGTGGAACTATACTTAATATGGTATAATTGAAGGGCTCTTCCTAAACTGAACCTCACTCACTAAGTAAGGGATAATGATGCAGCATCAATGAGGTTCCCCACTACCCCGTGAAATCATGACAGAGTTGAAATCATGAAGAACTGGGCTAAGCAGTGGAACCTTAGAACATGGCTTCACAGCAGGAGGCAGAGGCCATGAACAGCCTGAGTAGCAAGCAGCAGCAGAGACAGTGATGAGCAGTGGCAAGCGGTGGCAGTGATCACTGCAAGCAGTGGCAGAGACAACGGCACTGGTGCTGAGCAGTGGCAACAATGAGCAGCGGAGGTGGTGGAGGCATTGCTCAACCCTGTCCCCTCTTCAGGGTGGAAGGTGAACCCATTTGAATGAACCCTTAGATTCTGGGACTTTACTGACCTCGGGCACCTGGCCATGAGTGGGGTGCAGTAGAGGGAAAAAGGGGAGTGGAGTGTTAAAGGACATTCATCCATCGAACTCTCATATAAGAAAGTGGGAAACTGAGGCAAAGAACACTGCCCGAGATACGATTGGGGCAAGAGTTTACTTATTGTTTGCATACTTTTGAATCATTGTTGGGGCATTTTCCCAAATTCGTGTGCGTTAATAAAAGTTTTCTTGTGCTATTCACAGTCTCTGTGCTTGCAAGTGGGGAAGTTTTGTCTTTTAGAGACACCTGAAGGTGGTCTTTAGATTTCCCAGGTTCCTGGGTGGGGCTCAGTCTGGTTCTGTTTTGTAATGTTATGAGGAACCCCTGGATATTGAAACCAGTCCTCATTGCTGCCGACACCACCTGACAGAGGGGTTACATAATAATCTTAATATATGGTCCGCATTGCTCATGGCTTTGCATGAAGAAGAAATGAGGAGAAAAGATATTCTCATGGCTAAGGCACTGGACTGGGTTCTGCCGCAGACGTCATGTTTCACTTTGACCCCAGTCCTGCAAATATTTACATTTGAGCTTAACTTTTTTGCACTCTATGCATCTTATATTTTTAGTGAGACTACTCACAGTGCATAAGATTAAGAATGTGTGTAAATTTTTGCAGCATCAGGGCCTTAATCTCTTTCTGTGCCTCATTTTGCTGTCTGTGTAATGGGAACAGCAATTTTTCACTATTGGGGTGTTTGGATAAATTCATTAATGTTTGTGAGGTACTCAGTTGCTACAGTGTTGGGGGCAATCGTCAAGCTAGCTAGATATGTAGAAGAATGACAAAAGTGTACAACTATGTCTCTGACCTATGATGCAAGAGTAAAGGTTACATGGGTGAAGGATGCTTATCAGGCTTTCTTCCACATCGAACACTCACTATGTGGAGAACCTAGCTGGCTGCCTAGTTCATGAGAGAGCTGATAAATCTAAGGTACCTTAAATCAGAGCATAGGCACAGGGAAAAGCTGTCTGTAATTCTGCTGCAGCTTCTTTATTCACTGAGGTCTTTGTTTATGACCCTGATAATTAATTTTACGGTGGTACCTCTCCTCAGCAGAGCTACGTGATAATGATTCTCATGTTAATAGTTAATAGGGGATTAAGGCTACCAAGTATTTGGCTGTTTAATCCTTAGAATACTGTCATTTACCAGACTGCCACCCAAATTAATGCTTCTACCGAGGATAATATTTGCAATCTGCAAAGGGTTAACACAGGGACAAAGAATAATGAGAACAAAATATCTTCCAACTGTCAGTTCAGGGAGTGCAGAATTACTGAAGTTTATAAACCAAACGCATGTGTACACAGAGGTGAATTTACCATGAAAGAAACAGTGCGGTGGCAAGGGGCCCCCAATGCTGGGGGGGGAGCCAAAATGCAGGACAAATATCTTCTGACAACCTGCCGCTGAGTCCCGGCCGGCAGTGCAGCAGGGCTTAGGCTGCCTGCATTTTGTGGCCGGTGGGCCCACACCGCTCCTGGAAGCAGCCAGCAGCTGGCACGTCTCTGCGTGCCCCTGGTGGGGGGAGGCGGCTCTGTGTGCTGCCCCCACCCCAGGCAGTGCACGGAGACCTGCTGCCCCCCTCCCCTCAAGGGGCGTGCAGAGACGTGCCAGCAGCAGGGCTAAGTTGGCTCCCTGCCCACATTGCCTCCCTCCCTTTGTGCCGCGCCTCTCCCAGAAGCAGCTGGCGTGTCCCTGTGGCCCTTGCGGGGGGTGTCTCCATGCGTTGCCCCTGCCCCAAGTGCCAATGAAAGCTGTGGGGGCAATGCTTTGGGAGCCAGGCTTTGGAGCCACACCACCCAAGGTAAGTGCTGACCCCATGACCGCTCCTGCACCCCACCCCCCCTGCCCAGACCTCGCCCCACACCCCAACCCGCTGCTCCAGCCCAGAGCCCGCACACAGCACCCAAACTCCCACCCAGAGCCTGAGCTCCGCATCCCCTCCTGCACCCCAACCCCCTGCCCCAATCATGGTACCTCACTTTATTTTCCTTTACTTCCTACTACTTGTAATATAGGAGGATCATGAAGAAAAAAAGAATGAAAAACTGGGGGCAGGGGAAGATAAGAGAGGATGTTCTTTTTCTTGTCTGAATTCCGAGGAGGCCCTCCCAAAAATGAAGCTGTACACAGGGCCCCACTAACTCTAATTCTGCCACTGTGTGTACATGAGAGATACACAAGATGGCAGGTTGCATGATGGCCTTAATAAGAAATAATGAAAAAGACTGAAAGAGAGACGACGCAACAACACACTTGAATACCAGGGATCTGAAGTCTGACAGTGACACTGCAATGAGCTGGAGCAGCAGTTTTCCTGCAGGTCCTGACATTTGCAAGACATAAAGAAGACACATGTTCAGCCTAGGTTTGGGAGCATGGGTTTATATAATGCATGCAAACAGCCTGCTGCATGTACAGAACCCTAGCTTTGGATTACAAGGACTACAGAGTGGAGAAATGAAAGAAGTGGTCTGTTGTTCCCATGTGGCTCAAGATTTTTATTATTTTGCCAAATGATACCAGGGAATGCTAGAGCAACCCACAAACACGTCACAAAATCCAACTTTGCCCATGGAATCTGTTTAAATAAAATATTACACCAGGGACTGGTCAATGAGGACAAAAGACAAGATAAAATTGTGCCTCTGTCAGAGTGCCAAAAGATGCATGAATGCCAAAGAAGGACCACCTATTCTTATTTGAGTGATTGCTCATGGGTATTCCACAGTAGGTGTGTGTACTCGCCACGTCCACCAGTGCCAGAAGTTTTTCCCCTAGCAGTACCCGTAGGGGAGCGCCCCAGCGACCCCTGGAGTAGTGCCTCCATGGAACAGTATAATGGGCACTGCGCACTCCCTCCACCCTCAGTTCCTTCTTGCCGCCAATGAAGGTGCTTCGGAACTGCTCAGCTCCAGCTTTGCTGCAGCTCATCCCCAAAACTGCTTGTTCATTCAGTATATGATACCTGTAGGTAGTTAGTTGTTTAATTAGTTTAGTTTAGCCAGAGCGCCCATGCTGGGGCAAGCCCTGTGCCCTGGGTTTTAAGTCATGCGACACTTGTAGGCGATCTATGCCACTGAGTGATCTGCACATAGACTGTCTACGCTGTTTGGGGGAAACTCATCTCAGCGATCACTGCAAGATTTGCAAGCCATTTAAGCCTCAGACCAAGAGAGAAAGGGACATTAGGCTCTGGGCTATCCTGATGGAGTTGGCCCTGACCCCGGCTCCGGTGCTCCACTCCGAGTCAGCACCGGGCCCCTCGGTATCAGTGCATGATGACCCTCCAGCGCCATTGACTATTCGGCACTGCTTCCCATCTACGGGGCATGCCAAGAAGGCTGGGAAGAGGCCTTCTTCACTGCGGCACTGGAGTAAACCCGGGATGGAGGCTAGACCCACATCGGGCAGTCCTGTATCCCTCTAGGCCTCTGACTCAAGTCAAGCAGAGTAGTCTGGCCCATTTGGAGCAGGCCTCCCCAGATGTCCAGATGCCCTCCACACTGGAGGCCCTGCAGGAGGCCTGGGATGATATGTCTATACTGGTACGAGGAGCACCACCGATGTTGGCCCCATGATCCAGAGGCAAGCTGCCGCTGGGATCTCCGCAGTTGCCCCCGGCTCGGTATCGGTCTCGGTTGAGGGAATGTTTCTAATGTGGTTCACCGCCCAACAGCCGTTCAGGGCAAAGTCCACATGGATCACTCTCAATGCCATCAGGTTGTCTGGTTGGATTCTGTCTGACCAAGACTCTTGGCACCGCTCCGCCTCAAGGAGCGAACACTGAAGGACCCAAGGGAGATGTCACCAAAGGTCCTCGTCTCAGAAGGGCTATCACAGCTGGTCATGGCACGAATGTCCACGTCATTCCTGTTCAACGTCCAGCTCCAGGACTCTGCCATGGCACCGCCTCTGCAGCCCTGGGCGTCAATCGCTGGGATCTTGCCATCATGGATCCACCCGCTGAAGCCAATTGTGGAGCAACTGTTACCAATGGTACCGATCTGCCACGTTGGGATTGCGGTCTCGTGGTCAGCATCGCTTCTGACACTGCCGCTCCTCCCAGTCCAGGGACAGCAGCAGGTCATATGTCAGCCCGGTCTCCCTTCATAGTCATCTATTGATTGGTCAGGCCACCCAGGCTGAAGAGCCAGCTCCGCCAGTGCCACAGCAGCTGCAGTGGGCCTAATGGTACCAGTGGGCACCGTGGCTCCTGATGCAGCCCCCAGTGGGGGTTCACTCGTTGGCTGGAGCCTCAAAAGGACCATTGGCCTCCCTTTCCAGACCTCCGAGGAAGGAGTCGGTGGGACGTACATCCTTGGCACTGTGCCCGGAGACCGAACAGGTGGTGGACCCTCTGGTGCCAGTGGACAACCAAAGTACCATGCCGGTTTCCTCACCCTCTCCGGAGGAGGTGAGTACGGCCCCTCCTCCCTCCATCCTACAGGAGGACTTTAGAGCCCACCAAGAACTCTTAAAAAGGGTGGCATCAAGCCTCCACCTCCAAGCAGAGGAGATGGAGGAGCCCTCGAACTCCCTGTTTAACGTGCTGTTCTCCTTGGCACCAGGCAGGGTGGCCTTGCCTCTCTATGAAGGGGTGACAAAATTTCAAATGTCCTGTGGCAAACCCTGGCCTTATTGCTCCCCATCTCTAAGAGAGCAGAATGCAAGTATTTTGTACCTGCCAAGGGGCATGAATACTTATACACCCACCCTGCTCCTAACCTCCGAGCCCCCGTACATGGTGTTTCATAAAGATTAGGTCCAGCTCCGCCCACACTCTTCGTTCCTCCCAAAGGTGGTCGTTCCTCCTTATCACATGGGTCAGGACATTTTTCTGATAGTCCTCTGCCCTAAGCCCCATGCATCCAGTGAGGAACGACGCCTCCAAACACTAGATGTGAGATGGGCTCTGGCCTTTTACCTGGAGCAGACTAAGCCATTTAGAAAGTCCTCACAACTGTTCATCACCTTGGCCAAGTGCATGAAAGGTTGTCCAATCTCCACTCAGCAGCTCTACACCTGGATCACCTCATGCATCCGTACCTGTTATGACCTGGCGGGAATCCCTCCGCCACCAATTATGAAGGTACACTCGATTTGGGTGCACACCTTGTCAGCCGCCTTTTTGGCCCATGCCCCATTCAGGACGTTTGTAGGGCTACCATGTGGTCTTCAGTTTACACATTCACCTTGCACTACGCGATCGTCTCCCAGACCAGGGATGACACCGGGTTCGGCAGGACTGTGTTCCATCCTGAGAATTTTTGAACTCCTACCCACCTCCAGCAGATGTAGCTTGGAATCACCTATTGTGGAATACACATGAGCAATCACTCAAAGAAGAAAAGACAGTTACCTTTTCCATAACTGGTGTTCTTCGAGATGTGTTGCTCATGTCTATTCCACATCCTGTCTTCCTTCCCTTCTGTCAGAGTTGTCTGGCAAGAAGGAACTGAGGGTGAGGGGGAGCACGCAGCGCCTCTTATATAGTGTCATGGAGGCTCCACTCTAGGGGTCGCTAGAGGCACTCCCCTACTGGTGCTGCTAGGGGAAAAACTTCTGGCACCAGTGCACATGGTAAGTACGCACACATATTGTGGAATAGACATGAGCAGCACATCTCGAAGAACACCAGTTATGAAAAAGGTAACTCTCTTTTTGTCAGAGCAAGGTGCAAAACCCAGATGGTTAATAAACAGTTTGTATTGCCCACCATCATTTGGTAGGAGCAAAGCAGATCAATCTACTGTTAGTCTGTGCCTATAACATGGCACAGCAGGTTTTATGAAGAGCCTAGAAGATGTAAATATCTCCTAACGTAGCCCTGATCAGCATTAGTAAGAGAGTTGGGTCTGAACCAAACTTCCAAACCTGAAAATCTTCATACTTTGTGGAAACAGAACTACTGATTGCACTTTGTGCTGGTCCCTTTCTGTATAATGGCCCATAACAAAAACTCAAAGCCAAATGCCCTCAGGCATAGGACAATTTGTATTTATATCTGAACATTATGACTTGGGCCCAGCTTTAGCTAACAGACAAACATTCTGTACTCACCCTCAAGGATGATGTGCTGTGAAAGTTTCATCATTCAGCTACTTCTCCATTTTCTTAAGGTATTTTTGACGTGTAATCACAGCTGGACTCTTTTCTGTATGGGTTTGACGGCAAATGTACCTTTATATTGGTTGGCAGTCAAAGGTGTGCAGCCAGAGCCAGGAGACCAAGGTTAGAAGGTGAGATAAACCTGTTTTTATCCCCCAAATCAGAATTAGCTTCTGTAACACCTTAATTGAAAAAATTCTGGGGCATCCACAGGGTCTCAGAACTATGAATTTGTAATAAATTTGTAATAATTGTGCAGTAATACTCTATAAATTGAGTCCTTTTGTGTTAAGCTAAAATATCAGTCACCATACACCATGAGAAGGTTGATGGATTTGGCACTATATAAAAACAATTCAGCATCTTAATATACATTTGAAATTCCAGTGTTTCTATCAGTCCCTACTCTAAAATGCTCAGGTGCCTATATTAGAAATAAGAATTTTGATAAATGTCCCAGGACCACTAACAGGCAGAGAGGATAGTCATTTTGTTGATACACAGGAGTGGGACCCATGAGGTTATATTACTGGATCTTCCACATACTTCCTTGATTTTGAACAAGTCACTTTAAGATGAAATTATGGCTCCATTGAAGTCAAGGAGAGTTTTGCCAATTACTTCAATGGAGTCACAATTTTACCCTTAATGTCTCAAAACTCAGTTTCTTTATCTATAAAATGGAAGTACCAGTGCTTACAGGGATGTTGTGATGGCTAATTCACTGATGTATGTAAAATATTTTGAGACACTTGGATGGCCATCATCATATTCATGCAACTTATTTATTATCTATAGGATTCCTTATGCATTTTGTAACATATTTCTGAAGCATATACAATCCTATAGATAAGTAGGTTGCATGTATATGGTAATGGCCATTCATGGATCTCAAAATATTTTATATACATCAATGAATTAGCCTTCACAACATCCCTCTGAGGTACATATAAACACTGGTACCCCCATATGTCTGTGGGCATAAAGATATAGATATATAAGTTACAAAACACATAAATAATCCTATAGATAATAAACAAGTTGCATGTAATTATATAGTATATAATATGTCTGTCTTGAAACAATTCACCTTTTTCTGGACATGACAGTATTCCCACAACAACTGAAAAAAGCTATATTTAGACCACACATAGTTTGCACTGCGTGTGTAGATATAATGAAAGCATTTTGACCCATTTATATGTCCAAATAAAAGCAGCAGGCTACGGTTGTTCTTTCTTTCCCACCTTTTTTCTTTTGCAAAAAGTGCTGCTTTTTTTTTATTTATTCAGTACTAGACAAGCCTTCAGTTAATCCCTGCTGACATCTTTGAACAGAAGTTTAAAAGCTTTTTATGCTTAAGAATGGCCCAATATTTTTAAATGGCTGTAACTATGTTGTTAGCCATTGAAGTGAGAGGTACCACGCTATAAAAATCAAAGCATGAACAAAGAAATACCAATGTAGGTACAGAATGCCTCAAAAATTCAATCTGCAAGAAAACCCAAGCAATAGAAAATTATAATAATTTTAGATCCCAATCCAGCAAAGCACTTTAAGCACATACTTGACTTTAAGCACATGAGTAATTTGATTCCACTGAACTTCATAAATACTTTGCTGAATTGGATTCTTAATGACTGCGTATGTAACTCATGGAAACTTTATAAAGTACAGGAATTGAGAAATGCTCTAGTCTTCCTATACAAGAGACAAATAAGAAGGTTAATAAAAAAGACAATGACAAAGTAAGAGGATAAATGTCACTATTTCAGGAAACTGCCATAATGAAAAACTTCAGATAATTCCAAAACTGTGTTCCAGTCTTGTATGCAAAGTATTACAGGATGCTGAAAAAGATGCATTCTGTCTCTCTAGCTTGATTCTTATACGACTCCCATCACTGGGTGCCTGTCATTATGTATTTGGGACATTAAAGATGAGGCACACCCACAGCAGCTGACAAAATAGTTAATTATTTAATGCACACAGTAAATTGTGTATGTTTAAATAGTCATAAGAAATAAACATGATCTTGTAAATATGTAAAAGTTAATGGCAACTATAAGCCTCATCCCTGTGGCCACGTTTAAACATTTATAATGGTTGCTGTTAAAAAAAAATCTTTATTTACCAACAGTTACTCTGTCACAGTTTTGTGACACCAGTGCCCCAGGTGGGTTGTCAGCAGTGGGAATCAAACCTGGGACATCTTGATGTTAATGCATGAGTCTCTGTTTCCTGAGCTGAAAGACATCTTTTTATCAGCTGAAGAGGAAGCAGGCTCATCAATCTCTAGCTGGCATAGCCACCACTAGATGGAAACAGAGTGTGACAACGAGCAGACACGGCTTACATGCTCTCCCTGGGTGAGGAAGTGGGTCCTAAGCTTTAGAGACTTCCCAGTTGAATTCCCAGCAGGGGCAACACGTGGACCTCGACTCTGGGTGGGTCGACAACCTGGGATCCCTTGATCTTAATTCATGAGCTGCTATGGCCTGAACTAAAAGACATCTTTCTATCAGCTAAAGCTGTACCAGGCTTTTCAATCTCTACCTGGCATAGCCACTGCTAGAGTGGGACAGAGTAGGCATCACTTACACTTAGAAAGGAAAATAACTATTGTAAACTGTGCATTGCTTTTAAAAGTCAATGTTTGACAAGACAACTGCAATAAGCTACCTATGTACGTTTGTATGTGCTCAAATAGGGATTTTCAAAGAATGACAAAGTGATGGTGATGGTTTGTTGCTGGTAGATGAGCTAGATGTGAAGAGGTGACAAGCTATTAGGTTTTACATCTTGATCCAGAACACAAAGAAGAGTTATAAAATCTAAGGAGAGCCAATGAGAGGCCCATTGTTGGGTAATTAAAAAGTATCAGATTGTAAAAGAAATCAGCTTTTACTTTGCACCAGGCTAAGCAATGTTTACCCCAGGTGTCCGCTGTGTTTATGACAAATCAGTTGAAGTCCCAGGATTTAGGAGTACATATAACCTACATGCAACATCACTCTACAGTTTGGTACTTGCAACAGCAGCGTGTGCCTTAAGGTTCTGAAGAATGAAGGATTTAAAATTTAAGGATCACCCTCAGGCATCAGAGTCTGTGATGGAACAACATGGAGGGAAAGCACTGCAGGGGACATGATCATAGCAAGCCCAGCTGCAACAGAAGAGAGAAGTAAGAGCCAGCCCTCACAGCAGAAAGAATCATAAGCCAGCAGCAGAACAGCAGCAAGAAAAGCAGAGGCCAGCCAAGAATTCAGTCATTACAGAATTGTACTTTCAGCAACTGAAATTTTGGAGCTGTAGGCAGCCATTGTTTGACTTGTGAAGGAAAGGTTATAAAAAGTCAGTAGGTACAGTCATGTAACAATAGTAAGGAAGTGCAAGAAGAATCACTTTCTCCTTACTGTTAAACAAGAGATTAGAATTTAATTAGGAGCAGGAAATGCCTTTTGAGGTCACTTTACAGATGGTGTGCTGAAGCACAGAGAGATGAAGGTCAAAACTATCTACCTAACTTTGGGTGCACATTTTCAGACATCTAGGATCTGATTTTTCAGAGTACTTAGCATTGTATGGCCCTTTCTGTGTTCAGGCGCGGCTCCCATTGGCTTCAGTTGCAGTTGTGAGTTTTCAGCCCTTCTGCAAATTAGGCCCCCGGGTCACAAGTTGAGCACCCAGAAAATGAAGAACACACAATCTGTAGCCTCTCATGAAAGGTTTAGTTTAAGTTACTTGCCCAATATCACTTAGGAACTCTGTGTGGCAGAGGCATGGATTGAATCCAATTCTACAGGGCAGCATACAATTACCGTAACAATAAGACCATCCTTGTTCTTTGTGCAATCCCCTACCGCATTTACTATACACCTTCTAATTTTTTTCACAGAGGAGGCTGGCACCGTACAGGCAACATCCTCCTTTATTACACAACCCTCTTTCATTCCCAGAAAAAGACCATCTGTGCACTGAATGAGGCAGAGATCCTGTGGGAAAACATAGTATGCGATTGTGATGGCGTATACTTGGCCTTTCGAGGAACCCTGCTGGAGGCCCTGAGGTGCTACTACATCCCACCCCAGGAAGGAGTAGCAAAGGTTGGTCCTCCAGGCCTACCTAGAGTGGCCTCAGGGAAGCAGCCAATCAGAGCCCAACAGGCTCAAATAAAAAAAGCTGCAGGGCCTTAGCAGGTCAGTTCCTGGCTGGGACTAGGGAAAAGTTAAGTTGCTCTGCTCTGGCTGAAGGGAGTTCAATGAGCTGTGTTTGTAGAGATGCCAATTTTGGTTGGATGGATTCCTGGAGGTTTCATCACAAGACATAATCTTTAATTAAAGATTCATATTTAATTCCTGGAGACTCCAGGACAATCCGGGAGGGTTGGCAACTCTGTGTTTAGGATAACCTTAGGCTAACCGTAAGGTAATGACTGGAGGTAAAGGGACTAGGGGGAAGAGGCCCAGGGAAGGTAGCAGTAGCTGATGGAAGGAATTAAAGGAAGCAGTACATGCCTGCTGTCTATATGGTGCCTGCGTTGGAACCTGAAGTAGTGGCCAGGCCTCGGTTCAACTGATAAAGTGGCATAATTCTCGAGCAGGGGGAAAGGTTCCTTTGAGAGGCCTGAGAAAAAGGCTGAATTTAAAGACCCCAGAGATGGGGCTGAAGACCCTGGTGAGGGCAAGTAGTTTGTTGAACTCTTGCTACCCTGGAAGAAATTCATTCATTTTGACTGTGACTTGGCCAGAGGGCTGTGCCAATGAAGATACCCTCCCCCGCCCCCCCGTGGTAGCAGCAGGACAAGGCCTGCAGTATCAGACATAGGAGTACAAGAGGTGAGTGTTCCCTGTTACAGCAATCTTTTGTTACATTGCAACCTTAATAATGTTCTTTTCACTTAGATTTTTATGTGTAATCCCCTAGGTTTTTACTAAGGCAAACTGAAAAACAGAAGTTCCATTGAGTGGCACTATACTGACACCCAAGTAGTTCATTAACAGGATTAGACCCTTTAGATCTGCTGAGCAGACCTGTGTGACTTGAGTTAACAGAATAACTGATAGCAATAGTAGGTTGTCATCATCTGTGTGGACCAGCATCAGTAGGTTTCACAGATAGCATAGGAATATTGAGACAAAAGGAAACTTGGCTTCCATTCCAGGCTCTGGAGGGAAGTGTTCTCTAGAGGGTGCAGACTTTTCTGCCTACTTACCCCAATCATAACCCCTTTTCCTGCATACCCTCTAACCTCTCCTGGGTCCTGTCTCTTTCCCACTCCTGGATCCTTGTCCCAGTGCCCTTCTCCTTGCTGGCTCAATGCCAGTCTTCATTCCTCAGTCTGAGTCCCAATCTCCCCCTCCCCAAATCCAGTCCCAGTCTCCTTGCTGAGCCAGTCTCGATCCCTACTCCTGGCTTCTAATCCAATGACTCTCTTCCACTGGCTCCGAGCCTCCTTCTCTGATCTCCCTCCTTAAACTCCTCATCCAATCTCAGTCTATCTTCTCCCCTCCTCCTCCCACCCCCATGTCTCCTCCCTGTCCCCTTGCCCCACTCTTTGTCCAGTCAGTTCCAATTCTACCTCTGCACCCCAGCTCCTTGTCAGATTTGTTTCTCTCCCCAATGGTCCCATTCCTTTGCTACTGGTTCCTAATCCCAGTGCCTTGTCCACTTCCTTATTTAATCTCAGTATTCTCACCCCCAAGCCAGTTGGCTTCCAAAGCCTACCCCACTCTAACCTACAGTTTCCATTGTCAGCTACTAGTCCCAGTCTGCCCTATGCCATGGCTCCTAGTGTGTCTCCTTGACCAACTAGTCTGTTTTTTTTCCCCACTCCACCTTCCAGCCACAGTATCTCTTCCTTCCTCTCAGTCCCAGTTTCACCAGTCTCCTTGTCTCAGTCTGCAAGCCACTACCTCACTAGGAAGATTAGCAAGATGAGTGCTTTGCTGGCCACTCCACATAGGCAGCAGTACTGAGGCCTCACCCCAGCCTCATGCCAAAAGTGGCCTCAGATTTCCACGTGTTACAGTGTATTTCCCTCCCTGTTGTCTTCCCCAGATCTTATGCTCACGCAGGAATCCTGCTTGCTTTCACTGGCTGTTAAAAGAACCTGGTGCTATTGCTTAGAGGCCTACGCTCTTTAGAAAACAAAAAATTATTTGTTGCCTTTGTATGGTAGGTGTATATTTGTTTTTATATATTTACCTTCCATATATATACCTTCCTATAGATAGGCCCACATTAATTATAAAACCAATAGAGGTATTTAAAAATACAATCTGCAGCCAAAATAAAATAGTTAACATAAACAAAATAAACAAATCTAGATTTAAAATTACTCAAGGCTTCATAAGGACTGACTATCTTCTTAGCCAAACTCTCAAATGTAATATTTTATTATTTATTGAAATGTATTGCAAGAGTTCCTCTAGGCTCCAAATCTGTTTCCAAAAAATACATTGCTGATCTTCTGGGAACCTTACAGAGGAGTGAGACTCCTTTTGCATCTTGCCCCTTAACACTCCCTGTGCAGATTGCATCTGAGGGTTCTTGGGCACACATTCTAAGTTTAAACAATGCATTGATAGGCAGAGAACCAGGTGGCAGAGATGCAATATATTCTTCATTTTTAAATGTTCATGCTTTTACTAATCATACACTTTGCAATTCTAGATGTGTGTGTGTGTGTGTGTGTGTGTGTGTGTGTGTGCACACGTGCATGTGTGTGAGAGAGACAAACTGATGTTGCCTCCTGTTTCTTTCAAAATACTGATATATTACCTTCTTGCTTTTATTTTAATCTTACATTTGTAAATACTGGAGTGATTGGTAGAAAAGAATAAGATAGGCTGGGGCAAAGCACAGTGTGATCTGTAATGAGCAAGACATCTAAGGAGGGAATGCAGTAGCTGCATCTCACCAAAGCAAACATATTTTATAAGGATGTGTTCCCTCTCTTGAACTTTACATTTATTACACAATTTTTTTATTTACTGACAGGGAAGAAAAAGTGGTAGATGGGAATCCAGAAGTCATTTCTCACTAATAACATGCATGTTTTTTCCTGGGAAAAAAACAAAGATCCAATTTTTCAATAGGGGCCAATCTTGCAGACCCTCACTAGTGGGTATAGTACTTACTATCATGAACAGTCCTACTGAAATTAATGGGACTCCTCACAGTAGTAAACATTACACCTGAAAGTATTTCCAGGTTTGGACCACTAATTTAGGAGTCTTATGGTCTGTCTCTAATACACCTGTACCCTGCTCCTTTTTTCTATGAATAAGTACACATTTCAGTTCCACACAACCAAAGATGTTGGAAGAAAGTTCTGCACATCTGGAATTCATTAACTTGTGCTATCCTGTTTTTAAAGACCAACCCGTGCTGGAAAGGTCAGAAGGGGATTTCCAGACCATTGAAATCCCCATCCCCACTCTCCTGGCTAGGCTACCAGAGTGGAAAACCAAAAGAACCTCAACCAAAGGAATGCATAAGTGATAATACCAGTCTGTGTACTGATGGAAGCAAGGCGAAGTTTGAATATCTGGCAGTACAGCATATGGATGCTTCCACTTTTGTGGAAAAAAATTGATTAACCCATTATAAATGAATGGAATTATTTATCCGCACTCTCTTCTTCAGCTTAAATCTAAATGGCTAAATGCATGTTGTGAGGCTAATTCCTCAGAAATGAAGAAAAGCCGGTTAAACTATTTCATTCCAAGGTATGGTATATGCTCTGATAGTGGATGTTAGGAGAGGACTCTTTAAATGTTTATTAGGACACAGGGCATGCTAACCTGCCAATGGTGACTGAACACCACTGCCACCATGCAGCATTGGCTCTGTGTGAGGCCATGGGTGCTTTTTCCTACCCACACAATACATTTTTGTTATGTGTGAATGCACTAGATGTGTTCCCAATAACGCTTCTGCACTAGAACTGATCTGTGTTGGTGGGGGGGGGAGGGCAATCCCATAGTCAATTGTGACAAAGGAAGGGAGAGGACTTATCAGAATGTCTACTTGTTATCAAAAGCTGGAAAATGTCTGTCTATTTTTTAGTTGCAAAAAATGTTGAAGGAATGGGTATACTTTCCACAAAAATGCTCATTTTGTTAAAAACCCAATTTTACATTGGAAAACAAATGCAAAACTTTCTCCACACTCTGCATGGTAGATCCCAGAGTGCCATAGTGGCTTATCTGGGATGTGCAAAGGGGTGTAAGTGCCTCTACATGGGCTTCCTATGCCTAGCCATCTCTTACCTTGTGCAGCTGAAAAGAAAAGCACACTTTCTGCAGCACCGGCACAGAGACCTTGTGAGTGCAGGGCTTTTCAGGATCCAACAGACTTTAGACATGCCGAATAAGTCCATGTAACAATATAGACATGGACCCTGCAGCTTTGTAAAGACTGTTCTAGTAATTACTTTTCTGCATACCTCTTATGTTCTTTTAACCATAAAAGTGATTTACATCCGCATGATGCATTTAACTTCCCCTTTTTCCTCTGTTTTATTTTGACCTCTCAAGTTTCTAATTCAGTCTAATGGTAGAAATGAAAACATCTTGGCTTGCTGCATTACCAGTTCGAAGACTGATGAAATTTTCAAAGGATCCATAAAAAACTCCTTGCCCCCTGCATTGACATTGCCTTTGCATGTCATAGCTCAGCAAAAGAGAAGGCCCAGGTGATCTTTTAGAAAAGAACCTCACTCTTGGCAGCTCTGCCATACCACATCAGGGGTCTGCATGTTGGCCCTCTATGTACAAGCAGTTTTCTTTATTAACTTGTCTGGGCATGAAAAAGTATTATCAAATACCACAGAGGGAGCTTGGTAGAACATAGGATATTGTCCGTTACTGTTTCATTTAATTCCAAATATTTTTTAATCAATGCTTCTACTGGAATAATTTTGTTGTCTGGAAATTAATGGCAACCTTTTAAAATGAAAACCCCATTCTAGTATTTGAAGAGTTTTTTCTTTCCTTCCCCACAAGGGAGGAATCTTTTTTAAAAAGCTGTTTTGTTTCCAGCCCCTCTTCCAGCTCCCACCTGAGGAAGGTCTATTTTTGTATCAAATTGCTTTGAAAACTAGGGAAAATATATCACGCTACCAACTTGATGTAGTGAGATGACACAAAATCAAATTAACTATTCGATTGGAATAGCCTGACTTCTAAAATGTAATATTGATTACAACAACTAAATGATCCTGGCCCGTTAAAACATATCCTTCATTTTTAAATGTAAAAGTGGATATGTGATCCTACCTTCTAACTGATAGAAATGGCAGTTGATTGAACACAACTTTGAGGAAAAGGGTCTTTTGCTGCATATTTGACCCCTCCAGATTCCTGATCAAGACTTTGGAACAATCAAAGAAAAGACTGTTCCCCCATGACATCCATCCAAGGTCTCACAATGACTCCAGTACATGCTGGCACAAGTGTTTGAGAGTTTAGGTTTGTCTACATCGGCTGATCTCTCTAATCAATTGAACTGCACCAATATTTGTCAGGTATTGCCTCAGTTGGCTGAGACTTACTTAGTTTGGGACAGTATGTTCCTTCTACCCAACACTGCAGCCTGAATCAACATAAGTCAGGCTCACTGTGGACACTAGAGCAAATTTACAGCAGCGGAAGGTGAGCAGGGTGAATGCATTCAGTTGTTGGCATTGCCACCACTTATTGAGTGCCATAGTATAGGCAAGCCCAGTAGGCCAAAATCCTCAAAGGTATTTAGGCATCTCATTTCCACTTAACTCTTTTGAGGATCTGGACCTTAATGCCCAATCCTGCAAACATTACTGCTTTGGGTACTTTCATTCAATTACATCCAGTAAGTGCTTTCATATAGGTATCTCATAACCAGAAACATTACTGACTCATTCACAAAAAGAATAAAGAAGTAACTGAAAATTTCCAGTTTGCAAAGTTTACCATTTTATTTTCTTGAAAGGGAGTATTCCCAAGATCAATACACACAATATTATCTCTTGCACATAGGTTGCATTTTGGATAATTCACATAGGTGAAATACTGGTAATAGTATATGGTAACTGTCATAAACAGATAGTTAAGGGTTAATAGAACAGGAGTTTGAATCACAGTAATCATCAATGGCAGTAATCATCAATGGCAAAACTCCTATAGATTTTGGTGAAGCCAGGATTTCACCTTAAGTGTTTAACAAAGTCATTCATCCAGTCCAGCTTTCAGAGAACTCAGTAGGAGCTGTTCCAGGCCCCATGACTTTATCCCAACCATTTAATGTAAGGATGAAATGTAAGGTTTTATAACCAATGATTCGGGAAACAACAGTTTTGCATGATATATTGCAGACGAACTACTTGCTGAATTTTCTGTACTTTCTTTTAGAGAAGTTTTATCCTATAAGAATTCCTTTAAAACAATTATCACTTTTTTTTCAAGATTTGTGAATATTTATTTCATGTATTTTCCAGTCAATGTTTAGTTTCAACCTTTAATATCTATTATTCCTTGTTGCAAGCATTAAACAACCTTGCTCCTATTCAGTACAGCTGTCAATGTCCAGTAGATTTATTCAAGGCCATTGCTAAATGAAACAGTACATATCTTTTGTGGCAAGTAATCACCTTTCACCAACAATGATGCACAAAATGAAAGTGGAGTACTATTTACAGGATTAATATTATCCAATGTTTACAGCTAATGGATTTTTGTTACTGCTTCATTTTACAAGGACTCTTCTCTTATTTTTAATTCATCTGCAGGTCTGCTGCTTTATTTTTCCATCAGCCTCATAAAAGCCATTATCTTTCCATTAGTGGACCTGTTAGATAACTCTTCATACGCTCTTTGATCTGTCCAGCACTCATTTGAAAAACCCACTGAAAAGAATGCAATTACTCTCAAGAATTTTAAAGTATTAGTTTTCTGAAAGCTGCTTCACACACTGGGGTACATTAATTAATGAAAGATGTAAGAAGGGTTAGCAACCATGTCACTGCTCTTTGCTGCCTAAATATCTCCTGGTTTCATTCTGTTTCATGCAAATTGGGTCACAGATGTTTAATAGCTGTGCAAATGCTTTAAAAACTTCTTTGTATAAGAAGCAGCAAAAGATAGCTCTCAAAAATTATATAGAAATAATCATGCTTATTTTATTTGTCAGTTTATTTGAAAAGTTTGCAAAAGTCTGTCCAGTATTATGTCTAAAATACTTCCTTGGTATTCTCTCTTCCTTCATTCTGTCAAGCAGATTTTAGACTCTTCTATATTCTTAGGCTATTTTACAATGCTGCATTCAAGACCAAAAAAAAAAATCAAGAACCAATTTAATTTTAAAATATATATTGCCTTGTGTTGCAGTAGCACCTAGGTGCTTCATCATTGGCCAGCACCCTATTCTGCAAACACAGGGTGAGATCATGCTCTTTCCACCCTGTATCCCAGGTCTCAACCATCATCCTCCCCACTCTAGATTCTGCAGAGGTCATTCGGTGGTTCTGATGTGTATACTGGGGAGGCTGCAGAGACTGGTAATCTGGTGACAGGAGAGAGTGGCCTGGGGTAATACATATTGAAACTCCTCCAGCTCCGTGGGTATTCCCAGAAAAAGAAAGTGCGGAGCTGGGCCTTTATAATCAGTCCCAAGGGCATCTGCTGCTGAGGTAGACCCTGGTAGTACAGCTTCACTGGACCCATGCTGCAAAGGAGCTGTGGGATGGTGACTAGTGGCTCAAGCAACTGAGGAACTGTCCTTGGATTCCCAGGATTCTCACTGTTTCTAGGAGCGCTCCATGGCCTGTTCCTTGGGGGCACAAACACGACTTTTCTGACAGAGTGATATAGGAGAATTGCTGAGGATTGCCTTGTTAGATTTTCTGCCTCCGGGTACCCTCCTGCAGTTGGCCCATGGGTGAGGGGATGATATGACCCAAAGATTACAGGGCTGTAGGGGAAAACAGGACCATCCTTCTTGAATGTCGTGGGCTGTATTGTGCCACAGGTTTCTAAGCAGCACTACACACCATATTTGTCTCTTTACATCTAACACAACGAGGTCTGTCCTGAAACAACAAAGGGCAAATGTAACTGCTTGCATAGAGGTTCCCCCTGAAAAGACACACATTTAATTACAAGTTTTACAGCAGTCTTTTCTCAGAGAATTCTCCGGTTGTTGTCATGGGAATTTTTGGCTGCTGAAAAGGCAGCAGGATTATGACCTTTCCCAGCCCAAGGCCTCCGTGCTTCTCTCCAAGTTAGGTGAATGCTCCTCTCTGAGGAAGGTCAAACAGATCAAATGACCCCATGGAAGGGAGTAGAGAGGCTGCTAGGGTTCTCAGAGAGCAGAGAAAGAAAAAGGTAGCTGAGCAATCAAGACTCGTTTCACAGAGTTCCCACGCAGTGCCCTCCCTGCCACGCCTATGTCTTTCCTTCACCTGCTCCCCACTATCTTTGGGACGGCAGTGGGAAAGGGAATTCTTCCCAGCTCCTCTCACCACAAGCTGCCATCAGCTCTTTGGGGTATACAGGTGCTTCCCTATCCCTGTTCTCTTTGGGCTGATGCTCTTTAAAACAGTAGTAGCAAGCAACTTCTCTTATGGCCCAGCTGCTAATGCAGTAGCTAACTCCCTGGGGAGGATTATGTGAGACCATTAGCACAAGAGGCAAGATTTATTTTAAAGAAAAGGGAGAAAGGGCAAGTTACTGTTCCAAAACATCCAGAATTATCATAAAAGTAAAATGTATGGGTTTTTTTTTAAGGTTGACATTGGCCACTTAATCTCCCTGCATGTCTGCCTCTTATAAAAAGTGAATGTAAGTAAAAATAAATGTTTGGCCATTTGTACTGTGGACCACTGGTCATGCCCCAACAAACTCACATTCCTCCTGTCTCATGCTGCAGTGTGGAGCATACGGATACATGCATATGGTGGCAGGTATCCCTCTCTGGGCTCTCCTCTGTCTGGCCACTGGTTTCACTGGAAATTCTGCATTTCCTTTTCTTTGAGCCCTAAGATGCTCACATAAGCAGGCTCCAAAATTTCAGCAGTGGCAGCCAGACATCTCAAAGAACACTCTATGGCTAAACCCCAGGAAAGGAACTTGTTTACCACACTGTCTCCTCTCCCGTTGCCTCCATTATGTCCTTGATAATGTGCCCTTGATTATAATAGCTTTCTGGGTCCATGCACTTCATTGCTTCTAAAAGAAACTTCACTCTGCTGCTGCCAAACCAGCAGAAATCATGTCAGTCACATTCAGCAAACCACTGAACTGTTAAGAAATGTTGACAGTAACATACATGACTTCAGCCACCCTGGATACAACTAGACAGAGATCTCTGTAATGGATATTAGAAGTGAGCCCACTAAGATAGACCAATGTGACACTTGAATAATATGCATTTTGAACTTTCCAGCGACCTTGTCTGCCTTAAGCATGATTGCTTTCCCGAGATAAAGACCAAAAAAAAAAAAAGTTTATGAATGGTAACTGCTCTGTCATCTCATTTCACCATTAGCTCAATTTTTCTCAAGAAGTTACAGTACCAGTATCTGTTCCATGCAGGGGCAATTGACACAAACTTAAATTTTTTCGAGGGAGTGTTTCCTGCCAAATAAATAAATCACAGCCTCTGCTCAAGAACATGGTGTCTTTGGAGTTGCTCCATTATCCTGCAGCCTTTCACTGCGGTTTCCAGGCTTTTGAAAAGCAGTATAAAACAAATCACTCTCTGCCTTGCCTTGTCATTGCCTATAAACCTGGTCTTCTTCACAGCTATAAGCATCATGATCCTCCTCTCTCCTGCCAAACCCCCAAAATACTTGCATTCAAACCAAGGTCTGCCCCAATGCCCGTTGAAAGCAATGGGAGTTGGATCAGACCCATGGTGCATATGTCTGGGTGAGATCCTGTGCTACATCGAAAAGAGGCATACCACAGAGCTCGCAGCCTGGGGCAGAGGAGAGCTTTAAGCTGCTCTCGGCACACCACTCCTTCCTTATGACTGTTCTCCTCTATTCCAGCTCTATGGAAATCTTACTCCTATTGGATCTGGGGTTTGGAATGGAGCCAGAGTGGGAGTAAGGATCTCACCATCTCTATTTTGTTAATCTCTCCACTGATTTTAATGGTATAGTTGGATTGGGCCCCAGTGCAGTCCATAACATTACTGACATATTTTTGCCCACCCTTCTCTCATCTGCATATTTGCTGTCTTCATAACATGGATTCTGAGTTGTCCGTAGCAGTGACATTAGCTTTTGTCTGTAAAGCACCCCGTGCTTTTATAGCAATCTATGAATCAATCAATAAAATGAATAATAGGAATTACTCTAACAAAGGGATTTGAGGGTTGCACACTTTGTAGCTTCTATAGACAGAGTTTATTGTACACCTCAACAGCTCCTTGCATACCTCCATTTGTCCTACAAGCTCAGTGTACCTCCCTCTCTATTTCAGGGACTCTGAAACGTCTCCTCACCCTCTCCTTCAAGCCTCAGGGGTCTGTGTGTCTTCTATTTACCCCTTCCCCCATGGCAGGGGCTCAGTATGTCCCCTATTTCTCCCTCCCTCCATACCTGTTCCTTTAATCTGCCCCCACAGCAGTGTTTTTCTTTTGAGTGATTATGCACATATACATTCCACTATAGGTGTGCATGCTTCCAGTGCATTCAAGTCACAGACTTTTCTCAGCAGTAACCCTCACATTCTCAGGCCAGAGCATAAAATGAGCATATCCCCGCCTCCCTCTCAGTTCCTTATAGCACTCATGGTGTATTAGCCATCATTAAAAAACATTCACGTTATATAGTGTTAGCTAGTATTTAGAATAATTGAGTAAATTTTTATTAGTACCTGCAAGTTTTATTATGAAAACATCTGTAGAAGTTAAACAAACCATGTGCCACATGCAGGGATGTTATCCCTGTCTCGGATAGGCACAAGAGCTGTTTGATTTGTTGGGATGAGGGCTGTGTGAGGGACAAGTGACCTATTTGTATCCCTTTTTCCATTGTACTAAGATGTGGAGAAACTGTCATCTTAAAGTTCACATCATGAAGAAGGCAATGCAGCCTGCATTTGAGCTGAGTCCTGATCATGACCCAGGGGACTCTGGATCAACTCAGAGTACTCCTCTGGCTACTTCTGACTCCAAACATAAGTCTAGGGGTAAATGTCATGCTTTTCCTTCTCTATCCAAGCTGAAACGTTCTAAGCATTCAGACTCTGACAAAACCTCTATGTCTCAGCCTTCTCCCAGAAAGTCATCTGGTAAGTCCTCCAGTACTGGTTTGAGATCTCTCAAATAGAAGAACTCACCAGTTCCATCAGAGGCAGCACCATGGACTCTGGCTCCATCAGGACCTTTGAGATTGGTGTCTTCATCCAAGCTTGGTCCTTCCCAGTGTACTTTAGCTCAACCAGGTCCATCATCACCAATACATTTAACTGATGTGCCTTCTACTCCTCAGGTCTTCCTGCCAAGAAGGGATCTTCTTTGCTATTCCCTGCCTGTCTCTCCTCTACTGGAACCAGCTCTGATATTTGTGCACCCAGCTGCGATGCCACAGTCTGTGTGAATGCTGGCACTGTCAGTACTGACCTCTTCATTGGTTTTTGGTGACTTCAACCCTTGCCTTCTACTGCGTCAGGTGTATCTCCATTACCTAGGCCACCTGGAACCCCTACAGGAACTGCTCATTACTCTTCTGAAAAGCCTTTATGTCTCCTCTTCTTTAGGCTCAGAAGAAAAAGAACCTGTCACGCCTCCCTATAGGTCTTCCACTTTCAGACCTGAAGAACAAGACTGATTTCCATATAGGGAAGTTCCAGCTTGGGGTCCCCTAACATCGATGACTCATTCTATGCAATACCCCAGCCCCCATGGCCCTATTGGTCTTGGGCTGCTGTCCATCTCATTCGCCTTCTAGGGGGAAGTCTCCTCTCTCTGTACAAGAGGCATCTTCTCAACAGCCTCCTACTATCCCTCAACCTGATGTGATGCAATCTATGGAGGAAGGAGAATTACCACCCAAAGGACTTTCCAGGATCTCCTGAGGAGGGCAGCTACTCCTCTGGGGATGTAGGTGGAGACTGCAAGAAAATCCTCATGCCCTCCTAGATATCTCACTGGTTCCTACTCCAGGAAGGGTTTCCCTTTGTATCAATGAGACCTTATTAGAGCTAGCAAAGACTCTTTGGCAGACCCTGGCCTATATACCCATCACTGCCAAGTGACTGGGCAGATGGTACCAGTTCCTCAATAAAGTTTTGAGTGTTTCTTTACTTATCCACTTCCTGATTCTCTGGGGATCGCAGCTGCCACGGAACAGTCTCATCAATATCACCCTAACTCCACTCCAAAGAATAAGGAGTTTAAGAAACAGGATTTATGCAATCATAAACTTTATTCTACTGCCACACAACAAATGAGAATTAACAATTATCAGGTGTTTTTGTTAAAATGTAATTTTATTAATTTGTCTGCTAAAGGTTTGCTGATAAACTGCCAGAGGAATTTAGGGACTAGTTTCACATTTGGTTTCTGAGGGCCATGCTACAGTGCAAACATCCCTTGAGGTGGTCATAGATGTCGCTGATAACACCTCACACTCCATGGCCATAGCAGTCTCCATGTGGCGTTCTTCCTGACTTCATGCTTGTGGCATCTCAAAGGTGTTAGAGTCTACAATAGAAGACCTACCATTTGAAGGGTCTAAACAGTTTTTTGCAAAAATGGATGATGCTATGTGCAAGTTAAAACTCTCATGCAACACTCTCTTCTTCCGAAATTTAAACTCCAGCTATAAGAAGGAAACAGTTTAGGCTAAAGTATTATTCTAGATCCTTTTTCCAGAAAAGACCTCCATATGCCCCTAAAAAGAGGTGAAAATCTTGAAGCCACTGGCCGTCTTTTATGGTTGTGGGTCCTTCTCACCCAACATCTGCTACCTCACATCAGTCATTTTTTCATTCAAGACAGCACAACAATGATATTCCCTCCCCCTTTGCATTGTGCCTTTCCCCTTTTTACTGTGGTTGGGAGACCATCATATCAGACAAGTAGGTATTCAGCACAGTAAAGGAGAGATATATTATCCCTTTCACTTCCCCTTCTTTTCCCAACCATCTGCTCCATCCCTTTTCAGGGATCCCTCTCACAAGACCATGTTTGTTCAAGTGCTACAGTCTCTTCTAGAATTGGGAGCAATAGAGGAGCAAAGAGGAAAAGGCTTCTATTCCTGGTACTTCCTGCTCCAGAAGAAATTTGGGGTCCTACACCCCATTCTAGATGTAAGAAAGCTGAAATATATCATCAAAAAGATCAAGTTCAGGATGGTTAGTCACTCTTGCTTTTATTATCCATTTCTTGGAGATTGGTATGCTGCCCTCAGTTTACAAGACACATGCTTCCACTTGGTGATACATCCATCCCACAGGCAGTATCTTTGATTTGTGGTAGACACCAGCCACTACCAGTACATGGTACTTCCTTTAGGTCTGTCCTCTGTCCCGAGGGTTTTCTCCAAGTGCTTGATGGTCTTAGCAGTGCACCTCCATCATTTGGGAATTCAAATATTTCCTTACCCAGACAAATGGTTCATGCAGTATTAAGCGACCAGATTCAGAACAGTGTCCTATTCATCAAACAAGTGTTGTTCCATCTAGTCCTGAAAGTAACTTTGGAGAAGTCCCAGTTACAAACTACTCAATGCACAACTTTCATAGGAGCAGACCTTGATGCCAGAACAGCCAAGGATTATCTCCCAAGAGAAAGGTATAAATTTATAGCTGACCTTTCCAACAGCCTCAAATCCAACCCAATGACAACAGTCCTTGTCTGCCTGCAGCTCCTGGGCCACATGGCCTCATGCATGTACATAACACTGCATGCCAGACTTCATAAATGCTGTTATGATCTTGCTAAAGTCTCTCCTCCATCAAAAATAATGACTTGTTCAACCAGAGCTTAGTCCAGCACATCAGCTCTCTTGAGTAATGTTTCAATAACTGATATATGCAAGGCAGCAGCACGGTCATTTGTGCATACCTTTTCCACTCTTTACACCATAACTTAAGCCTCTCATGCCGATGCCAACTTTGACAAGTCAGTGCTGCAATCTCTATTCAGTTAAACCTAAATCCCTCCACCTGCAGAGGAATGGCTTCTGAGTCACCTACAATGGAATGTATATGTGCACAAACACTCAAAGGAGAAAAAATGGTTACTTACCTTACAGGAACTGTTGTTCATAGGATGTGTTGTGCACATATGCATTCCATGACCCTCTCGATTTCCCTGCTACTTCAGACACTGCTTAGAATTGTGCAAAGGAATGAAGAGGTAAGCGGTGGACATGCCCTTTTATGTCCTTGCCTGAGAATGTGAAGAGAGCTGGGCCACATGCACCACCTGGTGGTACTGCTGTCAAAAGTTGAGTGCACTGGGTGCACATATGCATACAATGGAACGGATATATGCACAACACATCTCGAGGCGCAACAGCTACTATAAGGTAAGTAAGTGTTTGTTCTGTATGCCCCCAAGTCCCAATTCCCCCTGTAGCAGGGCCCATTCTTCTTCTCATATCAGGGGCTTTGTGTGTACCCCATCACCCTCTCCCAATTTCCTCCTTCCCCATATTCCAGGGGGCTGTCTGGCACTCACTCCCCAATCTTCTTGTACTCCCTGCCAGGTTTTCTGTGTGCTTCTTCTTCCCCCACATAATAGGGTTTCCCCCATTCTCTCCCCCATCCCATGGCAGGGCTATGTGCACTTTCCCATCCCTACTTGCCATCACACAATTAACCAGTCATTCAGCATATCAACCGTTAAACCATATTGGGAGGATAAGCGTAGATGAGATGGGGTATTGTTATGGTGGAAGGTGTTAATGGGTGCCATCAACTGATGGTTTGATCTACAGAAATTGCAGAAGTGTTTGAAAGTGTGGCTGTGCTAAAGAGCTATCAGGGGCTGCCTGTGTCCCACATTTCCCCTAAAATTATCAAGGTTCTGGACACTGATGCCTAGAGCAGTCTCTGGAATTTGTAATTGATCAAATGCAGTATTTTAAAGTTACCATGTTACAGACAGACAGAGAAGTGCCATTGAGTTGAGTGTCAGTCCTTCACAAGCTTGGCCAATGACTATTAAGAATTAGCAGGCTATACCAGACTGACAAGATTGGAGTAAAAGTCTGTTTTAATCAATGTAAAAATGTCATAAGGCATATCCAAACATAGCTTTTTATTGTTGCCCAGAATTAAACTGCTATTGGCACTGACTGCTTAGAACTGCTCACAAAGGAGCAGAAAATATCGATTTTTCTCTCCAATACCTTTCTGATTGGTTTGAAGAAAGAGATTATTGTCCCTTACACACCAACCCCCACTGAAGTCAGTCTGTGTTTTGGTTAGCAACAAATGCTAGAGAAAGTTGTGAATCAAGAAGTTGAGTGATCATAGAGTCTAAGGCCAGACAAGATCAGCAGATCAGGCCACTAGATCATCTAGTCTGACTTCCTCTATTTCACAGGTCACCAACACCTTCCTGCACCTACGCACTAAACCCAAAACCCAAAATTAGATCAAAGTATTACAGCCCACAGGAAATTAAACTGTTATGTGGCACAGGCAGAGAGAGAAAGAAGGATTGAGATGCATCAATGTCTGAGGCCCCTGCATTGGCAGGCAATTCATTAAGTGAGACACACCAGATAATCCCAATGAGTGACTCATGCAATGCTGCAGAGGAAGTGGGGAAACCCCCAAGGTCGCTGCCAATTCAACTTGGGGAAAAATTCCTTACTGACCCTGCATATGGTGATGAGTTAGACCCTGAGCATGACCAGCCAGCTAAGCATCTGAGAGGTAGAATGTTCAGTGCCACCTCAGAGCTCTGGCCTACACCTTCCAGTATCCCATCTCATGCAATGGCCATCTTTGGTGCTTCTGAGGAAGGAGAACAACATCCCCACACTGGAATACATTGGAGGGGGAATCCCTTCCTGACTCTTGCAGGTGATTGGCTGTAGCCCTGAAGCATGAGCTTTTAGGAACATAAAACATATATTGGAAGGGCCACCAGAATGGCCATACTAGGTTAGAAACAATGGTTCATTTAGCTCATTATCCTGTCCCAGATGCTTCAGAGGGAACAAGGCAATTTTAAGTGATCCAAGGATTTTCGAATTTCATTGTACCATGACTCCCATCTACATGACCCCAGGGGCAAAGCCTGAGCCCAACCATGCCCCACCACCCCTGGTGGGGGGACAAAAGTCCAAGCCCCACTGCTCCTGGTGGGGGAGAGGGAGGCAAAGTCAAGGGCTTCAGCTCCAGCTAGGGGCCTGTAACCTGAGCCCCACTGCCCAGGGCTGAAGCTCAAGGGTTTTGGCTTTGGCCCTGGGTGATGGGGCTCAAGCTTGGGCTTTGACCCTGGGTGATGGAGCTCAGGCTTGGGCTTCAGCCCTGGGCTCTAGCAAGTCTAAGACAGCCCCATTAAAATGGGATCTCAACCCACAGTTTGAAAACCCAATATCTAGTCCCAGCTTCTGGCAGTTAGAGATTTAGGCTGCTGAACCTGGCCCCACATTATAACAAACAACCCTGTCATACGACCCCACCCATACATTTGTCCAGCTCTTTCTTAAAACTAATTAAGTTGTTTGCCCCCTCCACTGTTGCAGAACCTCAACTCTCTAATGGTTAGAAATCTTCCTCTAATTTCCAGCCTGAATATGTTCATGGCCATGTTAGACCTTTTTGGTCTTATGCCACCATTTTCCTTTAGATTAAATAGCTTATCCCTCTCCCTGGTGTATTTATAGAGAGCAATCGTGTCCCCTTTCAACCTTTGTTTTAATAGACTAACCAAGCCATGCTCTTCCCGTCTCTTCTCATCAGCTAGGCCTTCTGTTCCCCCGATCATCCTAGTAGCTCTTCTCTGCACTTGTTTCAGTTTGAATTCATATTTCTTACACATGTTTTCTCAAAGAAAGAAATCAGATTATCCTGGCATAATGTAGCTTGTGTATACCCATGTTGCACTATATCCTTTTTTCTGTTTACCTCCATGACTGTTTTTTTGAAAATTTGGTCTAAAGCCTTGCAAACTATTGATGTCAGACTATCAGATCTATAATTGCCTAGATCACTTGTTTTCCCTCTCTTAAATATAGGTACAACAGTAGCAATTCTCCAGTCATACGGCACTATTCCTGAATAGATTTAGTAAAAATCCTTGCTAATGGACTAGCAATCTAATGCACCATTACTTTCAGTATTCTCTGCACACTGTTTGAGGGTAGTAAGCTCTCTACATTTTTTTTCCTTCCGCCTTTGATTAGGTAATTTCTGTATGCATACAGCCATTTTCATAACTCATTATGCCCATGCGCCATACTCATCCTTATTAAAACTAAGGCAAAATATTTATTTAGTTTTTGCACCATACCTAGATTATCTTTAATTTACTCCTCAGCCACACTGCAAAGTAGTTGAACTTCATCCTTCTTTATTCTTTTTATTTTTTATTAAAAGCCTTCTCATTTATTTTAATTTCCTTGGCAAGAGGTAATTCATTTAGACTTTAAGCAATTCTCACTTTATTCCTACATTGTCTAACCTCCAATGTGTAGCTTTCTTTCCTGATTAGTCCCTTTGTCCATTTCCTATAGGATCTCTGCTTAATCCTAATAATGTTTTGAGGTGCTTATTCAGCCAGCTAGGTTTTGAGTCTTTCTGATCCTATCCTAGGAAGTTTGTAGAAATTTCATGATGAGTCAGGTTAACCTATTGCAATGGTAGCTATTCACCTCTGTCTCTCAGACTATTATCTTTGAATGGTTGTGTTTACTATAACATATCTGTTAAAATGTTTGTTATCTTTTCCTTGGAACCTCTATCAAGAAGGTTATTACTACATATACATGCTAGCAAAAGCTACGTTTAAGTTTGCAAAATTATTCATATCAACCTAATTTTACAGTCATATCTTAGAAAAAATCTAGTTGAAATGTTCCATGTTTGTTCTTAGCAAAAAAAAAAATCCAATTTTTTAAAGTTTGATGAAAATTCATTCAGGTGTTCTTGAGTTCTATGAGGCTGAAAAAATACATTCTTCCTACTATAAAAATAATAATTTTCTAATGAGATTGCTCCAAAATGGCTGAACTTTACAAGTAAATATGCCCATTTTGGAGATTATCTGATAAAATTAGAAAAACCTTGGATGGATAATAATAAAGACCCAGATTATGCTCCTATATTAATTGCTGCTAATTCAGGGCATGTCTACACTTACCTCCAGAGTGATCGAACCGGCGGAGGTCAATTTATCACATCTAGTAAAGATGCGATAAATCGACTCCTGAGCGCTCTCCCGTCGACTACGGTATTCCACTGGAGTGAGAGGCGCAGGTAGAGTTGATGGGGGAGTGTCAGCCATTGATCTACCACAGTGAAGACACTGCGGTAAGTACCTCTAAGTACGTTGACTTCAGCGATGCTATTTTCGTAGCTGAAGTGGTGTAACTTAGACCAACTTAGCTCTCCCTCCTCTTCCCCCACCCCTCCAGTGTAGACCAGGCTTCATTCTCTGCTGGGTAATAGAGGGCTCACTTCACCTCTGTATTCTGAAGAGAACAGTTATCAATGTTTTAAAAAGGTTGAAATAAGAAGAGGAGCTCTCATTGTTTCAGCCAAGTGGAAGCAAGAGATATTGGCAGTGCTACTCATCCAAACCAGAGAGGGAGAGCTCTCTCTCTTCTCTGGATTACTTTAACCCCTTTGTATTATTGTGTTATATGTGTAAGTGCGTTATTATGAGTGTTTTGGGTGTGCAGTGAAATAAAAATTGGGGATATATTCCACATTTCCTGCGTAGGAGAGATTAAAATAGATTCCTATTGCTGATGCAAAAGACCAACTCCTTATACTTAGGATGCACAGAAAAACAGTTACAAGTACTTGATAGGCTGCTGGCATTTAGCTAAACTTCCCTATGGGCATGATGCAACCTGTAGTAATGGTGCATAGCGTGGTTACAGATCCAGTGTCAGAGCAAGCTGCATACCCATTCTTTAGCCTATCTGCACACCCTCCCTCCTGCCTGCAAACAGCAGTCCTCAAAATAACTGCACTGCTGGACAATTGGTGGCAAGTACTCTGGTTGTAAGGGGCATTATTTTCCTGACTTACTGATAAGTGATTTATTCAGCATGTGATTGATCGCCAGGTGACTCCTTTACTGGCCAGTCCCAAAACAGAAGTTGTGCAAGAGATAGGACTGTGCATTACCATGACTCCACCTTTGAATCCCAAGGGGATGTGCAAATTCTGGGCATCTCAGTACTGAATTAAGCTGCCAGTCAAAGCTTGTTAAAATTGAGTCATGGAGCAAAGACAAATGTATCTGTTTTACCCAATACAAGATTAAGGTGGCTTTGTTATTTTTTCCTGTTCTGGAGACATTAGAAAAAGGAAACTGCAGAGAGATTGGCTGGGGAACAATCTGGAAATGGAGAGAAGCTGCAGAGAGTGGTGGCAGGGGTGGGAGGATCATAATAGAAGCTTTTAAGAAACAGATTGCAAATGCAGTAGGAGCAGACAGAACATTGGGAGTTATCCAGAAAGAAGTCAGTCAGAAATGGATCTACAAAGCAATTGGACAGATTGACTTTAGGTAGTCTTTGAGTAATTGCTAGGCTATACTACAGACCATTGAACTGAAATTACAAATGGAGTTACAAAAAGGCACCACTAATTTATATCCTTGTCATCCTTAGATCACTTTTTCTAACTGCATGGTTCTACTCTAAGGTCTGTACTTAAAAGTATTCAGCCTTGCCATATTGCTCTGAATACCACAACCATTCCATTAATGCCACTCATGTCACCTTAGGGAGGAGGAGAGAAATAGAGGAAAGGTTCTAAATATAGAAATGGTTTCCATGAATTTGATGTCATCTAGCATTTCTATATACTCCCGTACACTGTTCTCATATGATAAAGAGTGTACGGGAGTATATAGATTGGGAAGGCAGAAATTTGGAAGGAATTTTGGCAGCGGCACAACATTTTCACCGTCAGTTAGAAAGAAAAAAGGATGAAACAGAAACTAAGCTTATGGCCTTGCAAATCCAAAATATGCAAGAATCCGCTGGGAAAGGGCCCAGGCGGAGACCAAAACAGGCAGTAACTAACTTCTACTTCTGAGAAAAGGGAAAAGACGACTCCTCGTTCTCCCTTGTGCAGGGTAAAGACTTTGCTGCGGGACAAAAGGGAAAGGCAAGAAGGTCTCGAGAAGCTTCTGAAATTAAGCCAAAGACTCTTACTATTGAAGACGTAAAAAATTGGCCGTGGTATAAGAAATGGTCCGTGGTGTGGTGGCAGGGAGGGAATTGTGGTAGGCAGGCTTGGCAATGTGGGATAAACTGGATATTGGGATCTATTCCCAGTAACGGTGATTGTCACCCAGGTCAGGTCCCCTGGCCATGCTACGCCATTCCAGAATTACTAGACGCTTCCCATCCTTCCTCTGCTCCCCCCACGGTCTCCCCTTTAGCTAATCCTCCCGTAGTAACCCCATCCCTCAATATCTCAGAAAATCATGCCCGTTCCGAGCCCCAATCAGACCCATATTTACCCAAGACCTCGACCATTATACAATGGCCCAAACCCTCTTCCTCTGGTGATTTGTTCTCCTATTGCGTATCCAAGTTAATCTTCTCATTGCAAGGCCATGTGTACGAACGGTATGTTAAATGGAATGTGTTTGGTATGGTGTATCTTAGTTACCGTAATATAACCTCTTATGTTACTTATACAGGAAAACCTGACCAAGCTGAGATTTACATAGACACGTGGGACACTGACCATGATATAGACCTCGTGTTAGTCCCAGGCACTTGTTGGCCACTTACTGAAAAGGGTCCAGAATGTTTTATAGCCACTCGTGCCACCAGAACTAATGTTACAGTTGAGAGGATATGTTTAGCCACTGTAGGATTTCTTTGTGTTCAGGATCTTCCCCTCACTGCAAATATCACCTGTACTCTACTTCAATATACCCCTTCCCATTCAATTGACACTTCATTGGCTAAGGAGGGCATTCAGGTTCAGAGCCAACAGTTATGGTATGAGCCTACAGAAAAACCTCACTTATCAGGATTTAGATGGACAATCCTAAATGCCACTTTAGGAACTGTCTATTTCTCCCTTCCCCTCACTCACTTTCAGATCACTGCCACTTACTCTAACTGCTCTAAGGGCGCGGCCATACGCCTGATGGAACAACAAGCTCGACTTAAAGATAGCAGAAAAAGGAGAGATATTGTTGATACTCTGCTGCATGGTGCTAACACTGCAGCCTCATCTTGGACTGTTTACAAAACACAGGAACATGAGGGTCATCTGGGACAATTAGACCAGGCCGCAAGGTTTATCTCTGGGGCTCAGATTACTGAGGAGAAGGCCAGTGTAGGCACACTCCATACTATCTCAGACCCAGGACCTGCTTAAGCAAATGGTCCATCAGGTTGCTGCATCAGGAAAGGCATTGCAGTGGGATCAGGCGTGTTCAGAAGTACAGGATTATCTCAATACTATCCTTTTCTCCTTACGTAAGGACCTCGAACAGCAGCACTGGCTCACTGCCCTTACTAATACATCTGGTATACCCCCCTATTTGTGGCCATGGAGACATACTTGGAAGTTTTCTGAATGGAAGTTTTGGCACTCACAGTGTTCCTTCCGGGCTTATGGACCCGTGAAAGGATTTTGGGTCCCCACTTATCGTATTCTCCCAGGCCCTTGGGGTGGTTGCTTATGGGACTGGATAATCCATCGAGATGTTTGGGAAATTAAACCTCCTGGCGGTCCTAACCGCTTCTTAATCGGTGCCCCAGCTATAACCCCTGATCTCTGGATAGGTCTGGGTGATCTCTGGACCTATTGGCCCTTACAGCCCCCACAACTACAATGCTTTAGAAAACTACACCCCGGAGAGGTGGTAACTGTCCATCACCGGGTATGTTGGGAGGGTCCTGGCAGTCTGCAAGACTTAGCCTCCCATACCCTTTTGTCTGCCAATAGCAGTTGTGTTCATGTCAACTCATCAATCATACATGATGTGGCCTTTAATCTCCACACCAACTCAGGTACTCATAATATTTACTGGCCCGCAGAAAAGGATTATCAGGTTTATTTGGAGTTTCAGGTCCCTTTCAACTGGACATCTGTTGTCCCTGACCAATTCCACTCATTGTTATCTCTCCTACCAGACATTCAATCTATTTCACACCTACAAACTCAAATTCACTATTTAGAAACTGTTTATCAGGAAGCTCTGAACGCCCTCCAAACTGTTCTTTTGGTATCTTCCCTCTGTGTTAAAGGTGACATTCTCTGCCAATTCACAAAAAGCTTTCGGTCACCCCAACAACACCCCTGGTATGTATGGCTCCTCTTTGTCATTGGCACATTTACTTTTGTGTGTATCTGCTGCTGGTGTTGCTGTTGTTGCTGGTCACATTGCACATGCCCTTGTGCAACTTCCCGTTCCTATACCCCACCACAGTTAGTATCCCTTAACCCTGTCAGGCCAGCACCTTACTCCAACCCTACCGACACTGATAACGACATCTGTGTCACTTTCAAGGCTGACTTTTCTGTTCCTAATGTTCCTAATCCTTCCCCTAACGCTCCCCGGGAAGGTGATCCCAGCCAGGAAGCCGTGGACCAGAAAGTTATTGAACAAATAGCACAGGAACTAATGAATATTCCCCTTTCAGACCTTGATGAAGTGTTTGCTGCCGTATAAAATAATAGACAGCAAACAAAGGAGGGAATGATAAAGAAAATAAACCCCAGGCCCTGGAGCCAGGTCTTGATTAAGCTAATAATTACATCAAGGCCATAGGCCTCAATCATACTAACATATAGTATACTAACATATAGAAAATAAGAAAATAATCATTACTAACACGCCTGAGGCTAACTCTCTGATTTTATTATACACAAACTATGAATAATGCTGCTAAAACAATATAATGCTAAAAGGGGAAGTAACCAGTCCATCACTGCCAGAATGTACTAACAGCTTTTAGTTCATTATAGTTCATTAAGTTGCTCAGATATAACTCATGATAACTTGACCAAAGGTACAAACAACATGTATTTTTGGACACAAGTTCTTCAAAAAGCTTAAGCAACGTGCAACAGCTTAACCGCAAGTAGGGGGAAAACCAGGTGTCAAGGTCCTGACAATTACGAAACCTCCGTATGGGAAAGTAGGAAAGAACAGGCTTACAATTTTAGCTCATTAGCTCACAAATGATATATTAATAGCAATTGTTTTTAGCAGATGTTTAGAAAATGTCATGTATTAGCCAAATAAGGTAATATCAGATGTATAAGCTCATATGATAATTTGTGGTTTTAAGCTTTATAAGCACAGGTATCACTGCTGTAAGGCAGAGCGACTTACCCCTTGCTAGGGGACTTGTCGTCTCTCCGTGCGTACGCATGTATTCTCTGATTAATCAATAAAGGAGCCTCAGGCTGTCTGATCAACTCAACACGGTGGTGGTCATTTTCCACGACACATAGCATCTTTATGGAGCTTTATTCCACTCAGCTGAAAGAAAACTTGCTCTCATCTTGTGCCCGTTTTTCATAGTAGGGCTACATAGTCCCTCCCGCTGACTGTAAAGAGTTACCAAATTGGACACATTACATTGTTCCTTTACGCAGAATGACATGCCATCAGTAAAAACTCCTTTTGTTTATACTGTTAATAACAGATGTTGCTCTGCGACATCACACATGCTGTTTAATATTATCAAAACAATTATTCATTTATTCATCTTTGTGCAGTGTGTGCAAGCTGGCATTACAGATCTTGCAGACAGGGCCTACATGAATGCACAAACAGAAATGCAGGTCATTTATAATAAATCACCCTCTACAGTCCCATCACCATTCTTAATTTTACGTCTGGAATTTTGATAATGTTATTGCTGACAAACAGATATGGAAACGGCAGGCAAGACTTGTGGCATATATGAGAGCTACTGAAATAATAGAGGTTCACGTTGTATAAAGTAAATTCAAAGGACAATCATGTCACATAAACATACAGGAAAAAAAAAACACCTTTGTTTTCTTATTACATCAGTAATAGGAAATTTCATTCCAAAATCAGTTTATGCCAAGATAAAGAAACCAGCCCAAGAATTGGTTTGATGCCTTTTGATTGAATTAAAAAGAGCTCCTTTTAATAGGATTTTACTAAGCACTGGGTTACAGGGATGTGTTCTACACTGTAGAATTTTGTAATAGTCCCCATTTCTTCAGCAAAACCTCAAATTTTTACATTATGAATGAGTACAACAAAATTTTGCACTCATGATTTATTCAAGACTATTCCCCACTGGAAAAAATATGACAAACCGGTATAGTCCTTATAATCCTATGTAGTTGTTCTAAAACCTTCAAGGACCCAATTTATCTATGGAGTAACTGTTCTGAAGTCAGTGGAATTACATCAGGGATATATTTGTTCCCATAGGCTTAAAAATAATAGCTCCTCCTAGGGAAGTTAATTAATCAACTGACATTATTTTATAGGTCTTCAATCCTGAGATGTTTTAGCAGATGTTTTGCTGTGTAGTGCATTGCAACACAACTATTAGTTTTCCCTTCATCATTAGTAGCTGGGTGACCCATAAAAGAGGCAAAGAAGAACTGGAATGAATGGATAATTGCAGGTTGCCGTAATTTTTTTGCTTGTTCGTTATTATTTTCCTTGGGATTGAGCTTACTGAGACAGGGCATTGTGTATTAATTAAAGACAAATGTTTTAATATGGTTGCGCTCTGCTCTTACTCTCTCTCGTTATTTTCTGCATTTATATAGGTTTTCTTGGTTGAGTTTTTGGTTATTCCTTTTGAAAATGTTTAACAAAAGCCTAGGAATTGCCACATTGGATCAGTTAGGGACTGGGATGTTGGCCTAGTGGTTGGAGCAGGAGTCAGTAGCAAGGAATTGGAGCTGAAGGTCTGAGCCAAAGTTGGAGGTTAGGAATCAGAGCTGTGGGTCAGAGCCAAGTTAGCTGGAGTGAGTCAAGGTAGGGGCAAAACTGAGTCCAAAACAGGAACAAGGCTGGAGCAAAGAGGTGCAGGAGTTATCACAGCTGTAGGCAAATATTTTTTGCAGTCTGCACCCTGCTGGTGGTCTTAAGAGCAGGCCTGCTGGTCCCCTGAGCCAACTGGCCAATCAAGTTGCTCAGCTAGGGCCCAGCTGTGCTTGCTAGATTGCCTGGGAGTTAAGCTAGCAGGTCAGCAGGCTAGCTGCAGGTCCCTACTCTAGACAGGATCAGACCCATCTGGCCAGCACTGGATGCTTTAGAGGAAGGTGCAATAAATCTCCCAATCTCTAGTAGAATTAGATAGAACAGTAAACTAAACTTGAGAACTTGGTTCTATTTTCAGCTCTGAATTTACTTTATGTGCGATCCTGAACAAATCATTTAATCTTAGTTTCCCAGTTTCAATTTCCCAGACTACAGCATGAGTACAATAATGCTTAGTCAACTTGAAAAATGCTACAGATGAAAAGATCTGTGAAAAATGCTCAATATTTTTACAAGTTTAGTGTAGACAAAATTAATACTTCCTTTGTGCTAAACAAGCCACAAAAACAAGCCACAAAAAAGTCCAGTTCCATTGTGGAGTGGGTGGTCTGTTTAAAATACCCAAGAAAACAAAGAGTTCCTATCAGAAATGGTCTTGAGATGCAAATTTTGGATCCAGCCTTGTGCATGGATCTAAGGTTTGGGGGAGTGCCTAGTTCTGAGGTTTTAATTTGGACCCATTTCTAGTTACAACGTTATGGGGAGAACTTGTTGAATGATGTCTTCTAACCTTGTTTAGATGAAAAAGAACTCCTTGAATAGCACTAGTTGTTCACTTAGTTTTATGACATTATTTAAGTTCTTTGATCTGGGGCAATGTAAATCAGAGTACAAGGTCAGACCAAGTCTAAAACTCCAGCTGTTCTATTTAATTCTGTGTTGACTTGTTGACAGCAGTTACTGATAAGGATCTTTCACAAAGCTGACCCTGGTTTGCTCCCACAGTTGGGACATTTCTGTTGCATGGGGACTTTCTGAGCTTAGACCAAAGATCACAGTTATTCAGTGTGCTGCATCTAGTTCCCATAATTAAAGCATTCATTAAACTCTTTGGTTAATGTGCCTGTGTTTTTATTTGAAAAACATTTACTATTATTAACTATTAGACACATCAAAAGATTATTTTAGATCTGCAGGTGAACTGCCTCACTATGTACATGTGTGGGAATCAACTATAAAAGGAAATAAAATAATGAATGATTGTTCTTCAGCTATGAGATATGAGTATAGCAAGGATCCTAGCAATGACAGCAGTACCCATCAAACCAGAAATTTTAACAATTGTTTAGTAGGGCCTATGTTGCATGCATCTTTAGATTAGTTTTTTTGTTTTTTTCCACAGAATGTTTTTATATATCGAAAGCAGAGAGTAGTAATCTGCTTATTTTCCCTAGTGCACCCCTTCAAATCATGAACAAATTGTCTTACAGGTTAGAAATAATGTCAAAAATGTAAAATAGCAGCATGTGTTTAAGGCCATAATGTTTAACTTCTGCCAAAACATGACTGAATTGAAAGCGCTGTATGTGACCGCGCACTAATCTCAGTGTTCTGTCCTTGAGGGTCTGTAAGGAGGCACCCTGGCTCCCCGCCGCGCCTGAGAGGGACGAGCCAGAGCAGGTGCCTCAGTGGGCGGAGCCAGCACTGCCTGTCCCCGCCCCCCGGAAGTCAAGGGGCGGGACAGGAAGTATAAAAGCCCGGCCCCAGTGCTCAGTTGGGCGCAGGCTGCCGGAGAGGACAGACGCTGGTGCCCGGGCTCCCGCTGGGCCCAGCCTGCCCCGTGCCCACTACCCAGAGGAGCGCTGGCCTGACCTGCCCCGCGCCCATTACCCGGAGGAGCTCTGGCCGGACCTGCCCCATGCCCACTACCCAGAGGAGCGCCGGCCGGACCTGCCCCCCGCCCACTACCAAGAGGAGCGCTGGCTGGACTTGCCTCAGATCTGGTACCCGGAAGAACGTCGGCCTGACCTGCCGGGTACCCGATGCCCCGAAGAGTGGCCTGAGCTTCCCCACGACCGGTACCCGGAGGAGCCCATGGTCTGGGACCCCCCAGACGACGCCGGCGAGGACCAGGTACCCAGAGAGGGGGAGGTTGGAAGTGGCCCGGGGGTAGCCGACCCTGGTTTGGCTCCTGAAGAGCCCGAACCCATGTCAGTGTGTTGCGGCCAGGATCCCCACTGACCGCAGCGGGTCTTGACTGCTGCTAGGGCCCCGGGCTGGAACGCAGTGGAGTGGGCGGGCCTGCGTTCCCCCTGCCACCTGTAACCGGGTGGCAGACTCCCCCTCTTCTCTCCTATTGCCACTGCTCTGCCCTGATCCAGAGGGCCAGAGCTAACTAGACTTGTGTTTGGTGCCCTGCCTGAACCAAGGGCTGGGCCCCTTTGACTTTGCCACTGTTCTGCCCTGATCCAGAGGGCCAGAGCTAACTAGACTTGTGTTGGGTGCCCCGCCCTGCCAAGGGCCTGGGCTGATACTGTGTTTGCTCAGCCCCTGCTAGAGGCCTGAGCTTGAACTACTACTGCCTGCCCTGCCAAGGGCCTGGGCTGATATTGTGTTTGCTCAGCCCCTGCTAGAGGCCTGAGCTTGAACTACTACTGCCCGCCCTGCCTAGGGCCTGGGCTGATACTGTGTTTGCTCAGCCCCTGCTAGAGGCCTGAGCCTGAACTGTTACTGCCCCGCCCTGTCCAAGGGCTAGGGCTTATTTACTTTGAGAGCCCCGACCCCGGCTAGAGGGCCGGGGCTCTACCTTGTTTGCAGACCCTGTACCCCCTCAACACCTGCGGAGGGGCTAAGCCTACCTGGACTGCAGCGTGCTAGGAGGCGCCCTGGCTCCCCGCCGCGCCTGAGAGGGACGAGCCCCGACACAACCGGCTTACAGGGTCCTTAGGAGAGGAAGGATGCTCCAGTGGTAGGACCTAGGTCCCAGTCCCTGCTCCACCACAGACTTTCTGTGTCAATTTGGCAAGTCACTTTCCATGTCAATTGACACTGCAATTAGATACCTGCAGGTGGCCTGTGCCAGTGGGTTCAGACTAAGGTCTCTAATTGCTGTGTAGACGTTAGGCTCGGGCTGCAGCCTGAACTCTGGGACCCTTCCAATTCAGAGCTCCTAGAGCCGAAGCCCAAATGTCTACATCACAATTAAGCAGACCCTTACCCTGAGCCCCACGAGCTGGAATCAGCTGGCATGGGCCAGACATGGGTGTCTAATTGCAGTGTAGGCATACCCTTAGCCTCTCTGTGCTTCAGTTGCCCGTCTGTAAAATGGGAATAATAGCATTTCCTTTCCTCACAGGGGTATTGTGAGGATAAATTATATTAAAGATGGTGAGGTGCTCAGATATTACCATAATAAGGGCCATATACATATCTTAGATAGATAGATATTCCTAAAGTTGAAATATCAATAATCAGTCACAGGTTGCCAGTATCATCAAGCAATGGAGCACTGCTGAGGAAAGAGTCTCTTAACAAAGAGATTGTTTTGAGAATGGAAATTTTTTCAGTCTGAAGGTGGTGTCAGGAAATGGGATTTACCTGTTCAATATGAGATAGGTGTCAAATTGGCAATCTCAAAACGACCAATTATTTACAGACAGATCTTTATTTCCCCTCATTTATTTTTTAAACGGGCAAATAGTTAAACATATGACACTGAGTAACCAGTTTTTCAGTGTGAAATGTCCCCAGCAGAGGCTTGGGGATGTTCTCACATTGTTGCTGGGTTCTTCCTTGAGTGCTGGTCCCTCTGGGCATTCAGTATGGGGGGTGCATATGGGCTCTGTGCACCTTGGGCCAGAAATTCTTCAATAAGCAGCATTTGTTGATCTACTCCTATAGGCGATACCTCCTCGTGCTGCAAATGGAGGGCTTAAGTGGTGACGCAAACTGACAACCTCTCAGTTCCTTGTCTGTCACTTGCGGTCTGGGGTGGGGTCTTTCTGTGTTCCTATTCTCTTCTTTCACTCGACATTTACCTGTAAATAGTTGTACACAGTTATTCATTTTTAATTTAACATAGCTGGTTAAATCTACTTTAGTTAGTTAGCATTGGTGGAGGGAGGGTTCCTTTCCCCACCCTGTCTCTCCCCAACACCAGGGCCTTCTACCCATGGTTCTGGGCTTCAAACTCTGCCTCACCTACCCCCTGATCTTCCTGGTAAGTGACCCTCCTGACGCTTGCTTAAGGGCATCACACATCCCATCCAGGTGTGGGATTTGAAGCTTATTTCTCCCTCACATCAGGCAGGCTCAAGAGTTCGGACTCTGCTGTCATCTTATGGAGCTAACCATGAAACCTAGATCAGATCTGGGGTCCTCCCTTTCTCCAGTTCATTGACTGGAACTGCCAAGTAGTGTTGAACGGACACTAGCCAAATGCCCTGCCAGGCCGAAAGACTACCTAAGCAGAAACATCATACCTGAGGTTTGAATGATGTTCCATGCCCTAGACAGGATTCACCCAGAGCTCCTGGAGAGGTCAGACAGAAACCAATGGTACCAGGAGCTTCTGTTGCTGTGAGCAGCGCACATATGGGAAGGAGCGCACACCCTTTTCAACGGCAGTGCTACACCACACACTTCAGCCTGCTCCGATAGTTCCAACATCGAAGACTCCAGACAGCTCTTCCCTGGCAAAACTGAGATACACCCTTCTAGAGGATCTGGCAATCTACTCAGATCTGGAGTCCCTACTCCTCACAGAACTTGGGTTACTGCAGGACACTGAAACACCATCCACTCACCACTCCCTGATCCCCAGATCCAGCAAAGTTATGACATCAGGATTCTCTCCCCAACCCACCTCAAGCAGTGCCACTGTCATGTAGGTGACACCAACCTCTTGAGTCAGAGGAATCATATTCAGAGAACAAGAGACAGCACCACCAGTTTCAAAAAGGGCCTCCCCATGATTTCTTAGCCCAGATAATACTTCCAGGGTTTCATGGAGACCCTTCCATACCCAGGACCCACATTTACATTGAAGGAACACTGTCATCACCATACAGTACACCTCCCTAGCCTTAAGACGCCACATGGCCACATTGGGGTGCATCAGATCCTTACCACTGAGCCCTAGAATTGGCTTACTTCAGGAACCAATCTTGCCCTCCAACAGTTAGAGAGGAAGCTCCTGCAGAATATCAAGGGATGCAGCCAAAGCAGTACTACTGGAACCACCTTCAGCTTTGTCCTCATCTCCAGATGAGGTGGTACTGCCAGTTTCTCCTACTCTGTCTGATGATTACTGGCAATACTTAGAACTGCTCAGGAGGATAGTCAACACACACCAAACTCCATCATAGGAAGTGTAGAGCCCAACATACAAATTGATATATATTCTTCAGTCTGTGGCTCCTGCCAAGGTGGCCATGATGAGGCCATTTTGGATCCGGCTAAGGACATTTGGCAGACCCTGCCACCTGTGATTCTACCCCAAAGAGAGCCAAAAAGAAAGATTTTGTCCCCCCCCTGAAGAGAGAGGTTGCTTATTTGCCTGCACCAATCCCAACTTGTTGATAATCTAGGTGGTCAGTGAACATATCTATCTCATTAGATGAAGAGGCCAAGCAGCTGGATCTATTGGGATGAAAAAAACTTCTCTTTGGCAAGCTTCCTTGTCAGTATTGCAAACTACCAAGCCCCCACTTAAAAATATGATTTCCTCAATTATAACTGGCTGATAGAGTTTGCTGACAATCTACCCCTAGAGAGTAAGCCTCAATTTCAGGCCACACTTAGTGAGGGGGAACTAGTGGCCAGGTCATTATTAAAGGATCACTTGATGCAGTGGACATGACATTCTGCTCACTAGCAACCTTGGGGTCATGAGACTAGATGGTTGATTCCAGACATCTGGGTTCCCTAAGGAGATGTAAGCAACCAGGGAGGACCTCCTCTTCAAAGAGAACACCCTCTTCAGCTAGAAGATAAATGAGGTACTTCTCTCACCAGAAGATTCTCACGTTGCTCTCTGCTCATTTATACTCCATTATCAGGGCGGAAATGCCACAACAGCAGAAATACTGGCCACAAGGCAGCAGCATGGCTCCATCACCATCTTCCCTCCAGATTCATCACTCCCAAAAGAGGCATTTTGATTGATCACTCAAGAGCACTCAACCAGTTTTTCTATCACCACCTTCCTCTCCATTTGACAATTGCCTTGCCTGTTTCGTTCCATGATGGCAGACCTTTACCTCAGACAGATGGCTTCTTGATTTTATTTCCACAGGCTATACCATTAAGTCTCAGTCCACCCCACCTCCCAAACCCCCTTCCCTACCATTCTTCGGGGACACCTCTCGAATAGGAAATGGAATCCTTGATCCAGCTAGGAGATGTAGAGCCTGAACCTCTCAAGAAGGTGGGGTTGGAGGTAAATACTGGACCTCAGACAGCTGAACATCTTCATCTGTCATATGAGATTCAGGATGGTTACACAGGCCACCATAATCCCATCATTGAATGAACATGACTGATTTGTTGTTCTTGCTCTGAAGGACACATATTTTCACACTGACATATATCCATCCCCCACAGGATATTTCTGGGCTTTCCAGTGGGCATGCACCACTTCCTGTTCAAAGTACTCCTCTTTGGGCTATCACCTGCCCCTGTGGTGTTCACAAAAGTCATGGCAGTGTAGCAACCCACTTCAGCAGATGCCACTATCATAGAATCATAGAATATCAGGGTTGGAAGGGACCTCAGGAGGTCACCTAGTCCAACTCCCTGCTCAAAGCAGGACCAATCCCCAGCTAAATCATACCAGCCAGGGCTTTGTCAACCTGATCTTAAAAACATCTAAGGAAGGAGATTCCACCACCTCCCTAGGTAACCCATTCCAGGGCTTCACCACCCTCCTAGTGAAAAAGTTTTTCCTAATATCCAACCTAAACCTCCTCCACTGCCGCTTGAGACCATTACTCCTTGTTCTGTCATCTGCTACCACTGAGAACAGTCTAGGTCCATCCTCTTTGAAACCCCTTTTCAGGTAGCTGAAAACAGCTATCAAATCCCCCCTCATTCTTCTTGTCTGCAGACTAAACAATCCCAGTTCCCTCAGCCTCTCCTCATAAGTCATGTGCTCCAGTCCCCTAATAATTTTTGTTGCTCTGCACTGGACTCTTTCCAATTTTTCAACATCCTTCTTGTAATGTGGGGCCCAAACCTGGATACAGTACTCCAGATGAGGCCTCACCAATGTTGAATAGAGGGGAATGATCATGTCCCTTGATCTGCTGGCAATGCCCCTACTTATACAGCCCAAAATGCCGTTAGCCTTCTTGGCAGCAGGGGCATACTGTTGACTCATATCCAGCATCTCGTTCACTGTATCCCCTAGGTTCTTTTCTGCAAAACTGCTGCCTACCCATTTGGTCCCTAGTCTGTAGCAGTGCATGAGATTCTTCTGTCCTAAGTACAGGACTCTGCACTTGTCCTTGTTCAAACTCATCAGATTTCTTTTGGCCCAATCCTCTAATTTGTCTGAGTCCCTCTGTATCCTATCCTTAGCCTCCAGCATATCTACCACTCCTCCCAGTTTAGTGTCATCTGCAGACTTGCTGAGGGTGCAGTCTACGCCATCCTCCAGATCATTAATGAAGATATTGAACAAAACTGGCTTCAGGACTGACCCTTGGGGCACTCTGCTTCATACTGGTTATCAACTAGACATGGAGCCACTGATTACTATCCATTGAGTCCGATGATCTAGCCAGCTTTCTATCTACCTTATAGTCCATTCATCCAGCCCATACTTCTTTAACTTGCTAGTAAGAATACTGTGGGAGACCGTATCAAAAGCTTTGCTAAAGTCAAGGAATAACACACATCCACTGCTTTCCCCTCATCCACAGAGTTATCTTGTCATAGAAGGCAATTAGGTTAGTCAAGCATGACTTGCCCTTGGTGAATCTATGCTGACAGTTCCTGACCACTTTCTTCTCCTCTAAGTGCTTCAGAATTGATTCCTTGAGGACCTGCGCCATGATTTTTCCAGGGACTGAGGTGAGCAGGGCCGATTCCAGGCATCAGCCGACCAAGCACATGCTTGGGGCAGAGCGGCGATCGAGTTTTGTTTTGGGGTTTTTTTTTGTTTTGGTTCGTCGGGGCAGTGCTGGTGGGGGGGGGTTGGGCAGTGGGGCTCTCGGGAGGGGCTTTGGGCAGCACGGTGCTTGGGTGGTGTGGCATTCGGGAAGTGCGGCACTCAGGATGGCGGGGGCTTGGCACATTGCTGCGGGGCAGAGGCTGGTGCGGTGCTCAGAGGAGGGGAGGGGGCTTGGGGCAGCACAGCATTCAGAGGGGGCGGGGGCGCAGCGTGGTGCTTGGAGGGGGCATGGCTTTGGGCGCTGTGGGGCTTTGGATGGCGTGGCACTCGAGGGCAGGGCTTCAGGTGGCATGGTGCTTGGGGGGCGGGGGCTGGCGTGGTGCTCGGAGGGGGGCAGGGGCTTGGGGCAGTGTGGTGTTTGGAGAGGGGACAGGGGCGCGGAGCTTGGAGGCCGCAGGGCTTCATGCAGCAGGGCACTCAGGGGCGGGGCTTCAGGGGGCATGGTGCTCAGGGGGCAGGGATTTCGGCAGCGTGGCGCTCACGGGGGGGGGTACAGCAGTGTGACGCTCTTCTTTTTTGCTTGGGGCAGCAAAAAAGTTAGATGCGGCCCTGGAGATGAGGGTGTAGTTTCCTGGATCCTCCTTCCCTTTTTAATAGATAGGCACTACATTAACCTTTTTCCAGTCTTCTGGGACATCCCCCGATCACCATGAGTTTTCAAAGATAATGGCCATTGGCTCTGTACTCACATCCGCCAACTCCTTTAGCACCCTTGGATGCAGCGCATCAGGCCCCATGGACTTATGCTCGTCCAGCTTTTCTAAATAGTCCTGAACCAGTTCTTTCTCCACAGAAGGCTGGTCATCTTCTCCCCATACTGTGCTGCCCAGTGCAGCAGTCTGGGAGCTGACCTTGTTTGTGAATACAGAGGCAAAAAAAGCATTGAGTACATTAGCTTTTTCCACATCCTCTGTCCCTAAGTTGCCTCCCTCATTCACTAAGGGGCCCACACTTTTCCTGATGTTCTTCCTGTTGCTACCATACCTGAAGAAACCCTTCTTTTTACTCTTAACATCCAAGTGTGATTTGGCCTTCCTGATTTCACTCCTGCATGCCTGAGCAATATTTTTATACTTCTCCCTGGTCATTTGTCCAGTCTTCCACTTCTTGTAAGCTTCTTTTTTGTGTTTAAGATCAGCAAGGATTTCACTGTTAAGCCAAGCTGGTTGCCTGCCATATTTACTATTCTTTCCACACATTGGGATGGTTTGTTCCTGCAACCTCAATAAGGATTCTTTAAAATACAGTCAGCTTTCCTGGACTCCTTTCCCCCTCATGTTATTCTCCCAGGGGATCCTGCCCATCAGTTCCTGGAGGGAGTCAAAGTCAGCTTTTCTGAAGTCCAGGGTCCGAATTCTGTTTCTCTCATTTCTTCCTTGTGTCAGGATCCTAAACTCGACCAAATTTTAATTCTCCATATAAATATCTTGTTTGTATTTGCGTTCCATGAACATTTATGTAAGCAAAGTTTTGCTGATAGGAAAGTTTTTGGAAAATGAATTTGTGGCCAGTAGCTGAAATTTGTTTTGTGATTTAATGAAAATCCTTTTAGATACAAACAATATTGCTTCCTGCTTTTCCAAGTCAATTTGTTCATAAAAGACTGACCTTTCTGAGCAGCAGATGTCACTGGTCTGCAAGTAGCAAAAGTTTCAAATTAAGATGATGAAACTGGGTTGGTAGGGACCATGTCAGGGCTACATCATGGCATCTGTACTTTGCTTAGGCGTTTCTTTTTGGCAGACCCCTTTCTCATTCCTGTGCTATCTCTTTTGTTTATTATGTATACTGCTTACCAGTAAAGGCAGAAATGCTGTTGCTGTTCTCCTGAACCCTAGCCAAAGCCTTAACACTGACACTATTACTAAGACCCAGACCTTTCACAATTAAGAAATCACATGTATGCAAACCGTAATGACTATGCAACAATGACTGTATGGCAAACTATGATGAATGATATAAAAATTGGAAACCAGTAAAATAATATAACAAGGTTGGGTATTTTTTTATGTAATACTGTAAATTACACAGTAATATAGAGTGCATTGCTCTCCAGAAACTTGTCCAATCTCTGATACAGGGCATATTGCACGGTTCTAACTGAAACTTCCCCAAATAGAATTTCACCTTATATCCCCACTACAATTGCTGATTTGTTTGTGGCAACAACTGTGGTGAATGGAGATAGGTGACATAAAACTGTACACAAGTAACTTCAACAAATGCACATGGTAGGTACATGAAATGTTGCTGTACAGTGCTTGACACTAAAGTAACAAGGGGAAGGACTCGAAGCCAGCATCCATTTATGAAATTATGTGTGTCCCCCTTTCAACTTCTTAGGACAAATGTAAGTCTACAAAAGCTTCTCTGCAATAGAAGAGAGGTATGGAAGTTAGTATACATTCTGCCATCTAGTCATGAGGAAAATATTTTTGTAGTAAATGTCAGTGGAAACATTCATGAATGGTGAAGAATATTTGACTGGGTTCAATCAATGGGTAGGGTGGGGAGGTAGGTGGGCAGGAATGGTTCATTCATTACGTGAGTTGTTTGTACACTAGGGTATTTCCAGAGTTGATGGAACTTTTGTTATGAAGCCCCAAACCACCTGATTTTCTTCTGGTTCCAGGTTTTGTTATAAACTTGTTCACCTGCAGTTTTTTTAACTGGGCACAACCTTTGTATTGAACCTGGCCCAGTTTTGAACCAATACAGGTTGATTTATGATTTTGTATTGAAGCCACGTGAAGCTAAAACTCAGGGAGAAACTCCTGTAGTACAAATGCACACAAATCATAACCAAAGAAAAGACCTGTATGAACCTTTACCCACACCCATGCTACCAAGTCTCAAGCGAGTTCCTCTTTTTCCCTGAGTTGGCAGCCTGTCAATTGGCCTACACTTCCACCAGCTGTTGTGTGTTTACTTTCAACAGTATCCTATTCCCTATCTTAGCAGTGTATGTTTCTCTTGCCATGTTACAAGTTTATCTGCTATCATGTAGGATCCTTTGACTGAAAAACAAAGTGTCTCACTGCAATCAGTCAGACAGTATGTTGCCAGAACTGTAACTTTTTTATTCATTGAGAACAATCAGAGATCTATAGAAAATTTAATTTGGTGCAATGTAGATGTGTAACAGTAAGCAATCTTTACAGCAGCTGAGGGTTAGAGAACATGAGTTGGAAGAAGGAGGTAGTCAGGAAGATAAATGAGTATGAATGGTTTATTAATGAAAGAAAGCTCCTGCCAAAACTGAAAGTTGAGACAGCAGAAGAGAAGGTTCAGAGGAGAGAGTTTAGGGAATAATTCTTGGAGGAAGCAGCAGATAAAGGAAAATGGATGTAGAGAATGAGTGGGTAGGGCAAGTATAAGAGCAAGTGGCAATACTGACTATTTTTGGTTGTAGAGAGATTCCTTTGTGCACTTTGGCTTATCTGCATGGAGATGATAATACTGTAATGACTTATTACTGGAAGCTATGTTTAAAGAAGATGCCAAAAAGGGCAGCTATTGTGAGTTAGTGGACAAATTATAGACTGGATCCTTCTTTCAATTACGCCAGTTTGTACTAGGAGCAACTTCATTGAAATAAACTGAGTTATGATAGTGTAACAGTCATGTAAATAGAGGATAGCCACATCCTTTGTGTTTTACATGTGTCATCTGCAAGGTGACATAAAAACATGTAAAAGCAAGGGTTAACTGTAGGTAGAGGGACACATTTCATTTTTCATTCAGGTATGTGGGCCATGGCTTTGATGTCAGGGCCATAAACCACTCTCAGTGCACAATAGAAATCTTATTTATGTCAGTGGGAATTTTTCATGGAGGATAGGATGTGATTCTTATGAAGCAATGAACACTGTTAGTAAAGCTAATTGTTGCATTCAATAACATTCTGAGGACAATATGATCAAGTTCATCTTTAGAAGCAACCTATTTCTTCCCTTTGTTTTTCTTCCTCACCTATTTCTCAATCTCTTTCTTTCCTTTATTCTCACCTTTTTTTGTCTCTCTCTGCCTTTCACTGTTCTCTCTTGGTCCTTCTCTTCTGTCTTTTATCATGATTCCCCCCACACCCGTTCTTTTGAGTGGCAGTCTGCTCCCTAGCAATTCTTGGTTTCCTCTCTGTGGGTTTCATTCTGTAGGGCGGGAATCCCTTGAGTTTCGTGATGGATTGTAGGGATCTGCTGGGTTCTGGGGCAAGACTCTTGCCTTTTCTATTGGGTATGGAAGCAAAGCCCACTCTGCAATGGAAACATTTCGAAAGGCATCTAAGGGTACGTCTACACTACGGGATTATTCCGATTTTATATAAACCGGTTTTATAAAACAGATTGTATAAAGTCGAGTGCACGCGGCCACACTAAGCACATTAATTCGGCGATGTGCGTCCATGGTCCGAGGCTAGTGTCGATTTCTGGAGCGTTGCACTGTGGGTAGCTATTCCGTAGCTATCCCATAATTCCCGCAGTCTCCCCCGCCCCTTGGAATTCTGGGTTGAGAGCCCAGTGGCTGATGGGGCAAAAATAATTGTCGTGGGTGGTTCTGGGTAAATGTTGTCACTCATTCCTTCCTCTGGGAAAGCAACGGCAGACAATCATTTTGCGCCCTTTTTCCCTGGATTGCCCTGGCAGACGCCATAGCACGGCAACCATGGAGCCCGTTCAGCGGTTTTTTTTTTACAGTCACCATATGTGTACTGGATGCCGCTGACAGAGGCAATACTCCAGTGCTACACAGCAGCATTCATTTGCTTTTGCATGATAGCAGAACAGTTATCAGTTGTTCTGTACCGTCTGCTGCTAGTGTAAATTGGCAATGAGATGACGGTTATCTGTCGTTCTGTACTGTCTGCTGCTATCATGGGTGTCCCTGGCTGAGGTCGGCTGGGGGCGCAAAGGCAAAAATGGGAATGACTCCCCAAGTCAATTCCTCCTTTATGGTTTCTAAAAATAGTCAGTCCTGCCTAGAATATGGGGCAAGTGTGCTAGAGAACCAGTGTATCAGAGAGCACAGCTGCTCCATGCCAGATCCCGCAGAAAGGATGAGCTGCATGCTATTCACGAGGGGTGCCCCTGCAACAACCTCACCTGTTGCTTCCCTCCTCCCCCAACCTTCCTGGGCTACCATGGCAGCGTCCCCCCATTTGTGTCATGAAGTTATAAAGAATGCAGGAATAAGAAACTGACTTGTTAGTGAGATAAAATGAGGGGGAGGCAGCCTCCCACTGCTGACAGTCCAGGCAGGACATTAAGCGGTGGGGGGGGAGAGGAGCCCAGCATCCCGCTGCTATGACAGTCCAGGCAGGACAGAATCTTTTCTTTACACAGGAAAGGGAGGGGGCTGATGGAGCTCAGCCGCCAGTTGCTATGATGAGGACGGTTACCAGCCGTTCTGTACCATCTACTGGGAATGACCAAGAATCATTCCTATTTTCACCCAGGCGCACCCGGCCAGCCTCACCTGAAGCCAGCCAGGAGCTCCCACAGGTTGATAACAAGGACAGCTACCAGTCCTACTGCACCATCTGCCACCGGGCAGGGGAAAGGAGTGGATACTGCTCTTCACTGCTGCAGCATCGTATCTACCAGCAGCATTCAGTAGACATAGGGTGATGTTGAAAGAAGTCAAGAAACGATTTCTTTCCCTTTTCTTTCACGGGGGGGGGGTAAATTCATAGAATATCAGGGTTGGAAGGGACCTCAAGAGGTCATCTAGTCCAACCCTCTGCTTAAAGCAGAACCAATCCCCAGATTTTTACCCCAGTTCCCTAAATGGCCCCTTCAAGAATTGAACTCTCAACCCTGGGTTTAGTAGGTTAATGCTCAAACCACTGAGCTATTCCCTGAACGATGCCAGACACTGTGTTTGACCCTACAGGCATTGGGAACTCAGCCAAGAATGCAAATACTTTTCGGAGACTGCTGGGGACTGTGGGATAACTGGAGTGCTCAGAACCCCCTCCCTCCCTCCATGAGAGTCCATTTGAGTCTCTGGCTTCCCGTTACGCTTGTCACGCAGCACTGTGTAGCCTGGAGATTTTTTTTTCAGACGCTTTGGCATTTCGTCTTCTGAAACGGAGCTCTGATAGAACAGATTTGTTTCCCCATACAGCGATCAGATCCAGTATCTCCCGTACGGTCCATGCTGGAGCTTTTTTTGGATTTGGGACTGCATTGCCACCCGTGCTGATCAGAGCTCCACGCTGGGCAAACAGGAAATGAAAATCAAAATTTTGCGGGGCTTTTCCTGTTTACCTGGCCAGTGCATCCAAGTTCAGATTGCTGTCTAGAGCGGTCACAGTGGTGCACTGTGGGATACCACCCGGAGGCCAATACCGTTGATTTGCGGCCACACTAACCCTAATCCGATATGGTAATACTGATTTTAGCACTACCCCTCTCATTGAGGAGGAGTACAGAAACCGATTTAAAGAGCCCTTTATATCGATATAAAGGGCCTCGTAGTGTGGACAGGTACAGCGTTAAATCGGTTCAATGCTGCTAAAATCGATTTAAACCCATAGTGTAGACCAAGCCTAACACAGACCAAAAACCTGTGTTTTGCACCATCAAACCCTGTCCCCTGACTAATGGGAAAACCATTTATAGCAATATTGAGCAAATGTACTAGGTAAGTCAGCCTTTATAAAATCATAGATTCTGCCTCTGTTTCATGGTTCCTGTGAACATATCCATCTGACATAAGCATTAAGCTCCATGTTACGAACAGTTCATAAAAAACACTAACTGCAAGTTGGGCAGTTAGAGTCAACAAGGTTGGAAGAAAAATTATTGTTTTCAGTCATGTAAACCAGCCCTATTGAACAAGTGCTAGCTACGTAACAGTATCTAGCTAAACTGAGACAAACACAGATTACAGCCTAACTAGTTTTGTTTTCTGTTATTGATACAAAAAGAAACAGATCTGTCTTCCATTTTTGTAACAGACAGGCTAGTTAGTAATACCTTCTTTTCCCTGCTTTCCTGCTGTGAAGTATGACTGAGTAAGCTGTAAGCGGAAGTAGCATTTAGTAAGCAGGTGGTGTGTGTCTGTGTGCACGTGCATAAAATTGTGGTCATAGATTACAGCTTTGATTGCTGCTGCCACATAGTTTGATCTGAACTATTTCTGAAATGCTCAAAATGAATTCTGGATTCCATTAAAAATTATGAAACCAAAAGTGGAACAGATTTTCAAAATGCTGAAGGAATGAAATTAAACAGTACTGTTGTTATCAAAAAGGGTCCTAAATGTAGCTAGAAATGGGCACGGCTGCTGTAAAGACAAGAATGGTTATTACAGGAAATGCAGCATAAAGAGGGGCCTATGACCAATGCCAATATACATTCTTCCTTCTACACACATAGATCATCCATGATGGGTGTTGCTCAGTTCCTGGCTCATTGCCATGGCTAGGATTCAATTCCAAGATCCATTAGCACTCCTTACCTCTTGAAGCTCCTTTAGATCAGCCAGTGTTCATGATAAGGAAATTACACATTAATTTGCTAAATAGAATTTAAAATGAGATACACCAAGATTGCCCTTGGCAACAGACCTGAACTGATCGATGCTAACTGTTCCCTAATTTAATTTATTGTTCAGTGTCTTTCCACTTTATCTTACTATCTATGGAATTCAGAACTGAAAAATAAAAAACAACCTTGCAGTCAACCTAATATATACAAACTTCCATGTTGTAATGATCTACTGAGTAATTTAGAAGTTAACTTGTACCCAGGCAGGTTATGGTAAGGGATTCCTGGTGCACATTTAATTAACAGAATGTGATGTGGGTGAACCATCTATTACCACTTCACATCAGCATATCAAAGATGGCTGAGTGAATCATACACAGAAAGCAGCACTGTAGGTGACCACATATTTACCAACGTTGTTCATAAGTTGACATCTTCCTGATTTCTTTCTCATTTGCACTGAAAACTGTCCCTGGTGCTCTTTCAAGAAATATGTATGTATTCAGTTATACCCCCTAGTGACTATTCTAGGAGAGACTGATAAAAAGTCAGAGAAACCCTTTATGAATGACCTCAAAGAAAGCTAAGCTCCCACAGGCTATACATCCTTATTCCCTCAACCCCTCTGCCATCAGTGTTCTTCCACAGCATGTAGTGACAATCTCTTCAAAGGGAGGCTCCAAGCTCTTCTACAGGCAGGAAATATCTTTGTGGGAGTCTTTGGCTAGGTCTACACTAGGTGAGGGAGTCGACCTAAGATACGCAAGCGTAACTGAAGTTGGTGTATCTTAGATTGATTTACCTGGTCATGAGGACAGCGGCGAGTCAACTGCTGCTGCTCTCCCATCGACTCCACTTCTGCTTCTTGCCGCGGTGGAGTTCCAAAATCGATGACAGAGCAATCAGGGATCGATTTTATCACGTCTACATTAGACGCGATAAATTGATCCCCAATAGATCGATCACTACCCGCTGATCTGGTGGGTAGTGTAGACATACCCTTTGTGTGCTCACTCCACCATTCCTGACTTTTGGGGCTGGAGGTTTAAAGGTCCACCTGCTTCTCCTTCCCCCATTACAGCAAAATTATGAAAGAGCCTGGAAAGAAAATTCTGAAGCACTCCCCAGGCAGTAGTCAACAGCAGCAGCAGCAGATTTGTTGGGGCACCTGGCAGTCTTTGTGCTTAGCCTTCTTTGCCTCAATATTTTTAAAACAACTGAGCTCTGTGTCTTACCTGTTAGTAACACCCAATGTGGAATGCATGGAAGCTTCAGAATTCAGAGCATTTAAACATACTGACAACAAAGCCCAAGGGAGAAACTGTCAGACCTGCTCCAGAAGTGAAGAGGTTATGGGATGTATATTCAGAGCTATCATTATGTAATCTAAGCCAGTGGTTTTCAAACTTTTTTTCTGGCAACCCAGTTGAAGAAAACTGTTGATGCCCACAACCCAAAGGAGCTGGGGACGAGGGGTTGGGGTGCGGGAGGGGCTCAGGGCTGGGGCAGAGAGTTGGGATGCAGGGGTGAGGGCTGTGGGAAGGGGCCAGAAATGAGGGGTTCAGCGTGTGGGCTGGGGCAGGACATTGGGGTGCGGGAGGAGGTCAGGACTCTGGGCTGAGGGTTCAGGGTCTGGAGTGGAGCCAGGAATAAAGGGCTTGGGGGTGGGGCTCAGGGATGGGGCAGGAGATTGGGACATGGGCTTACCTCGGATGGTTCCGAGTCAGCAGCACAGTGGTGGTGCTAAGGCAGATTTCCTGCCTGTCCTGGCACCGCGGACTGTGCTGCACCCCAGAAGCGGTCAGCATCAGGTCTCGCTTCTAGGCAGAAGCATGCAAGTGACTCTGTGCAGTTCTTGCCCGCTGGCACCAACTCCCCAGCTCACATTGGCCGGTTCCTGGGCAATGGGAATGCGGACCCAGTACTCGGGGCGGGAGCAGCGTGCGGAAGCCCGTAGCCCCCCCACCTAGGAGTCGGACCTGCTGCTGGCCACTTCCAGGGCACAGCACGGCTTCAGAACAGGTAGGGACTAGGCTGCCTTTGCTGGGCAGCACTGCTGAAGGGACATTTAATGGCTGACCAGAGCTGCCGCAACCCAATGCCTTACATTCCATGACCTAGGACTGGGTCGCAACCCACATTTTGAAAACCACTGATGTAAGCTATTTTACATGATTTACAGAGCATTATTAAGAGCTGCAATATAAAATTAGCATTGAGCAAAGCTTGTTTCAGGAGTGGGGGTTAGAAATGGAGGCACCATGTAGGAGTAGTGCATTGGGTAGCCCTCACAAGCAGAGCCATTTTGAGAGTATGGAAGGAGAAATTACAGGTGGAGATCATCACAGGACGAGGTCCAACTGGGCTCTAATCAGTAACTCTCTGTCCTAGACAAACCCAGTAAGGCAATGATGCTAGGTCTGAGAACTGGTAACACCGTCCTAATGTACCAGGGGAAGAGAGGCAAGATATTATTAAATATGATTTTAAAAATATAGGCTTTATTATTTTGCATGTTAAATTCTTTAAAAGTGCAATTTCCATGTTTGTAATGGAAGCATTTTTTGTTACACGCTGCCTACTCGTCTGCAGGCTGCCTACTCGGCTCATGTACAAAGTTCATATCTTTCACGGTGGCAGTTTGAAATTCTGACAGGCTGGCCTCCAAGCTGGCACTCTGCATGCTGGTGACTGACATGGGAATAGAACTTTCCCATCCGTCTGTGCATCCTCAGTTAAACAGGCCCCCCTGGGATGCTCCAGCCTTGTTTTCAGACATCCTGTTGGACTGCCCCCTGAAAGGGTGCCTAGGGACCATGCTACGGCTTGAAACCAGAAAAAACTAAACTCAAAATAAAAACTAAAGCAATGCACACATTCGCACCTGCAGCTGCACGGAATGGCATCCGCTCCATTTCTTGCACAGGCAGGCCCTGTACGGACATTTTAATAAAATTAAACTTTTTAAATGTTCAGACTGGATGCAATTTTTTTTTTTGGCCATCTGGAACCACAACCTGTCCAGTTTGGATGCACATATCAAGAGCATATTTACTCTTTTCATTGGCTCCCTGCCTGTCTTACTGATCCAATTGAGGTTTCCCATGCTGAGGCGGCTGTTAGGTTTTTTTATTCCTCTCTCGGTAAGATTGAACCTTTATAGGCTGTGCCATTTGGTCTGATTCTTGATACATTCTATAATTGTTCCCCGATCTCCTACACATGCTTTTAAAATGATGCTGCTTCAGCTGCGTTGACGCACATATGTATGTGCCTGCTTTCAGTTGTCCTGTTGTCACTATTTATAGAAAGCCATTCTGGCTTGCACACTGGAGTTACTGTCACACTTTTTGGGGGTAGGCACTACTTGGTAATTTTGTGTTCTGTTGATTCATTTTTGTGATGACCCCTGTGCTTTTAAAATAAAAATGTAAAAAACAAACAAATGAGGAAATCAAATATTAAAACTCTAATTACTTTTAAAGAGCTGAATACAGCACAAGCAAGAAATTTAGAATTAAAATTCACACTGCCATTCTCATGTTAAGTCCTGCCCTTGTGCCTAGGTATCACAGCACACACTACACTGTGATCAGTGAGTACCAAAATCTATTTAAAATTCTGTGTTTATCAATGAACTCAACATTTTGGCTCTTAGTTTCAGACAGGTTGGCAAACTGTTCTTCTCCTGAAGTTTTAGGGAAACTAAGACACAGCCATGCACCTAAGCTCTTGCCTCTTGCTGTAGAAAAGGGGGAGAGAGGCCTATCACAGTGGTCAGTCTTCTTTTAATGGTAAATGTGGATGCTCAGTTCCTCTCCACCAGGTGCTACAGCCCTATGAAATGTTAATCTGTTATGTAACATTCCTTCAGAAATTTCCATTAATCCCTCTTGACAGAAAAAGATGAATCCCAGAAAAGCCACAGTCAGCAGGGTTACAACCACGACTACTTTTCCTGGCTCACGCAAAATCCAATAGCCCTGTGCAGGTCTCTCCACATAGAGCCATAGAGATGATTTCCAGTATGGAGCTTAGTAGTTAGTGGGCATTTTAGCACACATCCCTCACGCTAACACTTTGTACTCTGCCTGCATTATCCATCTGAGCATAAGTAACCTCTACGGGGAGATTTTGTTGTCACCATCAATAGCATTAATTTGCTGCCAACAAATTTCTGCATCTTGGTGTTACAAAATATAAAGGTTTCAGTGTCTAAGAAGTAGCCATGTGCACAAGGTAGGGGAATATACCCTTCACCTCAGACTGCAATGGATGCTGTGGCCCTTTACTACAGATATTGCAATATGCAGAATGGGTGTTCCCCCAACACCTCCCATAAAAAGTCTGATGGGATTTGACATTTTGACTAGGTTTCTAACCATAACCATTGCCACTTGGTACCTTTTTATTTTTATTTATTTATTTTATTTGATGGTTGACTGGCCTGATCCCGTACGTAGCACAATAACTTAGCTCATTTCTATACTAAATTTGGATTTTGGTGGCACTTCTTTTTAACCTTTTGTAACACAAAGACAAGAAAATGGTCCGTTTGATTCTGATCTCAGTGCAGAATGGAATATGCTGAATGGAGATCAAATGCTGATCAAAAATATAATTTGGCTCTAGAGCTCTATTGTTTAATTTTAGTCAGAGCAAGTAACCATCATACACCCTAGGGTTAATAAATAAATTGGGAGAGTGGACAAGGAGGAAATGTTTCACACTCCTTTCTAATTTGTCTAGTGCTTATGAGTTAGTTTCCATGGCGATCACACCCAGTGATATTTAGTTTTGACTCACAGCTGCTGGAGTCTCTGGCATTGTGTTGGTTTTCTTTTTGTTGGATTTTTTTTTCTATAATAAAAATGTTCAGACTATAAGCATCTTGCTTGAGGCATAAGCAGCAGCTCAATCAAGAAAAAGTGCTTGCTGCTTAAGGATTATATTTTAGTTTTAGGGTTGTTTTGTTGTTGTTGAGGGAAATGAACTAAATGGCAGTCACCTTTTCTTACAATTTTAAACTTAGCTTGCACAAAATGCATTTACACACACACAAAGTGAGAAATTTATTCTTGATTCTTATATTGCAGCTTTTTGTGGTTCTTCAAGAAAGCATGTTTTCCTAGAGAATAAATCAAAGACGCCCAAGTTTGAGTATATAGCACCATTCTGTTCTATGCATGGAATCCCAAAGGAAATGGATGGGAATTCTGTACAGAAATTGACTTTGGTCCTAGGATCCGTAATCTGATGAGTTGACAAAGACTTGCTTTTTGTTCACGCAAATATTCTCATTCTTCTCTTTCAAGTTTTTTCTCAAGAACCCATTTCTTTTACCTTGTTTTCTATTGTTGATGTTCATTTTTGTCTTCCCTCCTCCTCACTTCTTACCCTACCTCAATCTCTACCTGAAGATATCAGAATGTATAAAATTTCCTTGCGCTGTAAGGACACACAATTTTAGATTGTTTAACCGTCATCTCTCCATTCTCTACCCGAATCCTTTAGCTAGATTCTGCCTCTCTTACTCATGCTGAGTACCACCCTGATCCACAAATAGCCCCATTACAATCAGTAAGAGTATTTAAGAGGGGCTGGCAGAATCAGAACCCCTTGGCCAGATTGTGATACTATTGCATGGTTAGGTCACACAAACAACCTTAACTCTGTGTCAAAGTGACACCATGAAGGGTGAAAATCTAATGTGTCTTTAAAAATCAGTTGAATCTGGGATCATTACAATTCCTTAATCATAATTATATGCTTATTGCCTGGCGTTGCTACAGGACAAAGTTAAGGTTGTCCTGGGTTTCTATCACTGGATTTGGGGACAGTTATAACATCCCTATAATGCAATTTTTGTCTGGTAAAATATTGTTAGATATTTTAAAAGGTTCTAGTACCTCAGCGGTAGGTGGTAGAGACTTGAAATTTGGCCATGAGAATTCCTACATCACAGATGTTCCATTCCATTTGATGGTCTGGTGAAGACTGGTTGTAATTTGTCAAAGTTATAGGGGTTTAAAATGTACTCTATGCGTGCACACTAGAATGTATAATGTACTCCATCAAGATACTGCCAGGATTCTAGTAGGTCAGTGTATGAATAGCTTAGTACACTTTGTAGGGGAATGATGTATTTCTCATGCTGAATGAATGAAAGAAATCAGAGTGGGAAAGAGACCTGCCTCGAATCTCCTTCTCCTTCCCTTCTCACTAAAATTGCCATTTAGCCTATGGGAAGGCTGGGAACCAACACTTCATGATTTACAAGCCAATCTCTTTCTTAATATGTCAAAATCCATATTTAATAAGACCTTACATTCTGTCCCAGGAGGCAATGTATGTATCCTACACCAGCCAGCCCCTCCCCCCCATTGCAGATGGCATAATCAAGGATCAGAGAGAAGGTTTGTGACACAGCTTGGGATGGAAATCAATTCAGTGAGCCTATTGGCATGACAATCTATACAAACGTTCCCAAAGTATAAAAACAAAACAGACTCTTTGGGTACCTGTCAAGGGTGGGTGCTATCTGCACACTGTGGTTTGGATTTTACCCTCTCTGTCCATTTGTTATAATTGTCAACACCTGAACCAGCGGTGGGTTATTGCATAACACAGTATCATTTCTCTCTCCTCCCTGCCAGGGTCAGGCACAATATTGTGTCAGTGTTTTTCAGTTAGATATCTTTTATGATTCCTGATCATTGGAAGGAATCTCTCTTTTGCATGCCCTGGTATTTCAGACATTTGAGTAGAAAATGGCTCTGACTCATAGACTCATAGACTCTAGAACTGGAAGGGACCTCGAGAGGTCATCGAGTCCAGTCCCCTGCCCTCATGGCAGGACCAAATACTGTCTAGACCATCCCTAATAGACATTTATCTAACCTACTCTTAAATATCTCCAGAGATGGAGATTCCACAACTTCCCTAGGCAATCTGTTCCAGTGTTTAACTACCCTGACAGTTAGGAACTTTTTCCTAATGTCGAATCTAAATCTCCCTTGCTGCAGTTTAAGCCCATTGCTTCTTGTTCTATCATTGGAGGCTAAGGTGAACAAGTTTTCTCCCTCCTCCTGATGACACCCTTTTAGATACCTGAAAACTGCTATCATGTCCCCTCTCAGTCTTCTCTTTTCCAAACTAAACAAACCCAGTTGTTTCAGCCTTCCTTCATAGGTCATGTTCTCAAGACCTTTAATCATTCTTGTTGCTCTTCTCTGGACCCTCTCCAATTTCTCCACATCTTTCTTGAAATGCGGTGCCCAGAACTGGACACAATACTCCAGTTGAGGCCTAACCAGCGCAGAGTAAAGCGGAAGAATGACTTCTCGTGTCTTGTTTACAACACACCTGTTGATGCATCCCAGAATCACGTTTGCTTTTTTTGCAACAGTATCCCACTGTTGACTCATATTAAGTTTGTGGTCCACTATGACCCCTAGATCTCTTTCTGCCATACTCCTTCCTAGACAGTCTCTTCCCATTCTGTATGTGTGAAACTGATTGTTCCTTCCTAAGTGGAGCACTTTGCATTTATCTTTATTGAACTTCATCCTGTTTACCTCAGACCATTTCTCCAATTTGTCCAGATCATTTTGAATTTTGACCCTGTCCTCCAAAGCAGTTGCAATCCCTTCCAGTTTGGTATCGTCCGCAAACTTAATAAGCGTACTTTCTATGCCAACATCTAAATCGTTGATGAAGATATTGAAGAGAGCCAGTCCCAAAACAGACCCCTGCGGAACCCCACTTGTTATACCTTTCCAGCAGGATTGGGAGCCATTAATAACTACTCTCTGAGTACGGTTATCCAGCCAGTTATGCACCCACCTTATAGTAGCCCCATCTAAATTGTACTTTCCTAGTTTATCTATAAGAATATCATGCGAGACCGTATCAAATGCCTTACTAAAGTCTAGGTATCTCACATCCACCGCTTCTCCCTTATCCACAAGGCTCATTATCCTATCAAAGAATGCTATCAGATTAGTTTGACACGATTTGTTCTTTACAAATCCATGCTGGCTATTCCCTATCACCTTACCACCTTCCAAGTGTTTGCAGATGATTTCTTTAATTACTTGCTCCATTATCTTCCCTGGCACGGAAGTTAAACTAACTGGTCTGTAGTTTCCTGGGTTGTTTTTATTTCCCTTTTTATAGATGGGCACTATATTTGCCCTTTTCCAGTCTTCTGGAATCTCCCCCGTCTCCCATGATTTCCCAGAGATAATATCTAGAGGCTCAGATACCTCCTCTATTAACTCCTTGAGTATTCTAGGATGCATTTCATCAGGTCCTGGTGACGTGCAGGCATCTAACTTTTCTAAGTGATTTTTTACTTGCTCTTTTTTTATTTTATCTTCTAAACCTACCCTCTTCCCATAAGCATTCACTATATTAGACATTCCTTCAGACTTCTCAGTGAAGACCGAAACAAAGAAGTCATTAAGCATCTCTGTCATTTCCAAGTTTCCTGTCACTGTTTCTCCCTCCTCACCGAGCAGTGGGCCTACCCTGTCCTTGGTCTTCCTCTTGCTTCTAATGTATTGATAAAAAGTCTTCTTGTTTCCCATTATTCCCATAGCTAGTTTGAGCTCATTTTGTGCCTTTGCCTTTCTAATCTTGCCTCTGCATTCCTGTGTTATTTGCCTATATTCGTCCTTTGTAATCTGACCTAGTTTCCATTTTTTATATGACGCCTTTTTATTTTGTAGGTCACGCAAGATCTCGTGGTTAAGCCAAGGTGGTCTTTTGCCACATTTTCTATCTTTTCTAACCATCGGAATAGCTTGCTTTTCAGCCCTTAATAATGTCCCTTTGAAAAACTGCCAACTCTCCTCAGTTGTTTTTCCCCTCAGTCTTGATTCCCATGGGACCTTACCTATCAGCTCTCTGAGCTTACCAAAATCCGCCTTCCTGAAATCCATTGTCTCTATTTTGCTGTACTTCCTTCTACCCTTCCTTAGAATTGCAAACTCTATGATTTCATGATCACTTTCACCCAAGCTTCCTTCTACTTTCAAATTCTCAATGAGTTCCTCCCTATTTGTTAAAATCAAGTCTAGAACAGCTTCCCCCCTAGTAGCTTTTTCAACTTTCTGAAATAAAAAGTTGTCTGCAATGCAGTCCAGGAACTTATTGGATAGTCTATGCCCCGTGGTGTTATTTTCCCAACATATATCTGGATAGTTGAAGTCCCCCATCACCACCAAATCTTGGGCTTTGGATGATTTTGTTAGTTGTTTGAAAAAAACCTCATCCACCTCTTCCACCGGATTAGGTGGCCTGTAGTAGACTCCCAGCACGAAATCACCCATGTTTTTACCCCTTTTAGCCTAACCCAGAGACTCTCAACACTTCCATCTCCTATGTCCATCTCAACCTCAGTCCAAGTGTGTACATTTTTAATATATAAGGCAACACCTCCTCCCTTTTTCCCCTGTCTATCCTTCCTGAGCAAACTATACCCATCCACACCAACATTCCAGTCATGTGTATTATCCCACCAAGTTTCAGTAATGCCAACAATGTCATAGTTGTATTTGTTTATTAGCACTTCCAGTTCTTCCTGCTTATTACCCATACTTCTTGCATTTGTATATAGGCATCTAAGATACTGGTTTGATCTTGCCTCCCAGCTTTGCCCTGACCCTCCTTTCTCTCTGCCGTTATAGCCCATGCTCCCTCCTGTTTCCAACCCATCTCCCAGGTTTTGTTCCCCACTTACCTGTGGGGTTTGCTCACCTGTCCCCATCGAACCTAGTTTAAAGCCCTCCTTACTAGGTTAGCCAGTCTGTCTCAGTCTTTCCTCTGACATATTGGCTGCACAGTGGCAGCCTAGGTTTGGACTGTGCTTTGTGTTTCTACCTCTGGTTTACGGTCATGAATTTGCTGAGGATTGCGGTAGCTGGGCACATTTCACTGCAGTCAAGATGTCTGCTACATCTTAGTTCTGTGCAGAGATCTGTAGTGGTTTGTTGCTGGTTTTCATTTGTTCTTCCCATTGCCTCATATACTGGCATCTTTTTTCTAGCATTGAATGGAGCTCAGCTGCAGAAAGACTGCACTGACTTTTGTTTGTCTTCCTTCCCTTTCTCTATCCTTTCATTCCTATATTCCTTACCCTTGACTGCATATGTTGGTATATCTTTCCCTCCCTTTTCCCCATTTTCTCTTCAGGCTCGTTTTTCTGGCCCAAGATATTCACAATTGACTAGTGATTTTGGATGCCTCAATTTATGGGTCTTAGAGGCCTGATTTTCAGTGTGAATCATCAGTACTTTCTGGAAATCAGGCCCCTTTAAATTGCCTCAGGTGGACAGCCATAAATGGAGACATCAAAAATAACTGATCACTTCTGAAAATTTTGGCCCTATATCGCTTCTAATTGTTAATATTTCCTTTTTCTCAGTCCATCTTACTACTTCCCCTCATTTTCTCTCGTGTTTTTTTTTCAATAGTCTAGTCCTCATCATCAGTTCTTCCTTCAGTCTCATCTTTCTCTTAAATCCCTCCCTTTTGTTTGTATCATTTCAGTAGGCATCTGCATCTCTTACACTCACTGCCTTCACAACCTCATGCCACAGTACATCCCTGGTGCTTCCCAGTACTGAACTGGGTTCATAATCTGTTCCATTCACTTTGCAGAAATAGTTGGTGTCTGTTAAGCATGGAGTAAGTATAAGCATGTACAGCATTCAATTACAATTTCAGGGGAAAGTCTGCATTGTAAACAGAGCAGAAAAATAGCAGTTTAAAACTGTAATGGAATATTATGCAGTACATTTTTTTCTTTTGGAAAACAATTGTCTCAAGTCATTGACTTCTGGTACAATACAACAGTGCTCTGAAGGGTATTGTTCTCACTAATTATGTGCAACATTAGGCATGCATTTGTTTATCACAGCTAAATTCCCACATTCCTTTGTTTTTGATTCCCTGGTCATGTTTTTGACGTCTTGCCTTCCATGAAAGTAACAGTCGGAGACACTCACAATTATGGTCCACGAACTTCCTGTCTGACCCTGGGCAAGTCACTTAGGGCCAGATTTTTAAAGGTGTTTAGGCACCTAAAGATGCAGCTAAGTGCCGACTGGAATTTTCAGAAATGCCAAAACAGGTTAATCACCTAACTCCCGAACACCTAATCACTTTTGAAAATCCTATGTCACCTATCTGCCTAAACACCTTTAAAAATCTGGCCCTTTAGTCTCCCTCTGTTTTAGCTTCCTATCCGTAAAATTAGGATAATAGTACTTCTCCACTTAACATTAAAAAGATTGTGAGATGCTCAGATTCTACAATAGTTGGGGCCATATAAATGCCTAAGATAAATAGATATAGGTAAGAGAGGCTTTCTGTTTAGATCAGATCCCAGTGACACATGAGAAACAGCAATGTAATTAAAATTAAAAAGAGTATTAGGGCTCAGCATTCCTTGTTATAGGTTCTGTAAGACCATTTGCTAAACCAAGTTACAAGGGCATCTCTCTCTTTCTTTATGGTTGTTGATGCTGTTAGAACAAAAAGTGCACCATTAGCCTCCCAAAGCAGAATATACCCAAGGTTCAGAAGTTTGCCAAAGCACTTTGTCAATGGAAAATTCCATCCCATTACTTTGCTCAAGACCCCAGCCACTTTAAGGAATTCACAGCATGAGTGACTGCAACACCACCTCAGCACTGTTTCTTACCTGTATCCAACCTGCCATCAATTCCACAGTCTCCATGGGTTCTTTTCTTCAACATCCACTTAAGTGTAGCTACTCTTCAGACAGCTGAAGACACAAAGATAGATGCAAGAGCTTTGTTGGCACATTGCTTATGCTTTGAAAGCCAGACAATATTTCCCACACTGAATATGGCAGAAACACAGTGCAGCTGTACAACATAGCAGGAGCATTTCTTATCTCACTGTAGTATCTGCTTGTTCTGGTTTGAATTCCAGCAGCAAAATAAATTCCCCATTGAGTTTGTAGTTTATTATATACCAACCCTGGGAGAACTAGTTAGACTGCAAGCTCAGCACATTTGGCAAGGAAATGATGTCTCCTTGACAGAAGCTAAATGAGGGCAGACATGCTGGTTGAATATTTTGCTTGTTCTTCTAGTTTACTTAGGCTACGTCTACACTACAAAGCCTATGTCGGCATAGCTATGCCGGCATAGCCCCCTAGTGTAGACGCAGTTTGCACCAACAGAAGGAGTTTTTTCATCAGCATATGAACACCACCTCCAAAATAACGTTAGCTATGTCAACAGAAGCACTCTTCTGTCTACACAGATGCGTCTACACTGAGGTTTCTGCCAGCATAGCTTTGTTCCAGGTATGTGGTTTTTCACACCCCTCACCGACATCACTCTGGTGATATCTTTTAAGTGCAGACCAAGTCTTACGTTTGAAAAATCCAAATCTCTAAGTAATGTAGCTGTGCTAACCTAACTCCCAGTGCAGAACACTTCTGTCCACTTACCTACTGTTGCTCAGGGAAATGGTGTTCCTACTCTGATCGAAAGACCTCTTCTTTCAGTGTAGGCTGTGCCTATGATGATAAAGTCCTTGTAGTGTAGACGTGCCCTCAGTCTTTACAAATTACTGGATAAATGTGAGTAATTTTATGGAAAATGTGCTTTTATTTGATGATTTCTTGTCCCTTTTCTAACCTCTTTTAAGAGTATTTTGGGTTTTGCATTTGGGATAGATGTTATTTACAATGCTACCTGAATACTAATTTTAGTACTGACTTTTAGAACTTTTTAGGAGTCCTTCATCTATTTTTAAACCATGCTATATTTAATTGTTGGTGTGTTTTTCCATTTAATTGTGCAATTAACTTGAAAAATGTTATGCTAACAATGAAATTATCTCAGATCAGTTAATAGAGAAAACAGCTCTCCCTGATCATGGAGTATCTTTTCTGTAAAGTCTACCTCGGCAAACAAGTTTTGCTCTTTCCTCAAGTGGGCACAGTTCAATTGATTTCACTTTCCTTTATTCCATGCCTATGTTCCAAAGACACCATTTGCTTTGAGACTGGACATTAATCATAACAGAGTTTTTCTTGCCTCGCCTTCAAGATTATACCTTTTTTTAAAAAATCTTGCTCTTTTCCTATGAGTTGTGGCTCCCCTGGGAATTCATGTATTAACTGTCAATAAATCAGGAGTGTCAAGGTTTCTTCCCCACTTTGAACTTTAGGGTACAAAAAGTGGGGACCTGCCTGAACACTTTTAAGCTTAATTACTAGCTTAAATCTGGTACGCTGCCACCAACCAGAAGTCTGTGTCTGGCACACTTCTGTTCCCCCAAAACCTTCCCTGGAGAACCCAAGACCCAAACCCTTTGGGTCTTAAAGCAAGGAGAAATTAACCATCCCCCATCTTTTCCCCCCGACCAATCCCTGGTGAGTTTAGACTCAATCCCTTGGATTCTAAGACAAGGAAAAATCAATCAGGTTCTTAAAAAGAAAGCTTTTAATTAAAGAAAGAAAAGGTAAAAATTATCTCTGTAAAATCAGGATGGAAAATGCTTTACAGGGTACTCAGATTCATATAGACTACAGGTACTTCTCCCCCCACCCCCCCACCCCCAGCCTGAGATTCAAAATTACAGCAAACAGAGGTAAAAATCTTTCCAGCAAAAAGACACATTTACCAGTTAAGAAAACAAACATAAGACTAATCCGCCTTACCTGGCTATTACTTACTATTTTGAAACATGAAAGACTGATTCAGAAAGATTGGAGAACCTGGAATGATGTCCCGTTCCTCTCAGTCCCGAGAGTGAACAACGAACCAAACAAAAAGCACAAACAAAGACTTCCCTCCACCAAGATTTGAAAGTATCTTGTCCCCCTATTGGTCTTCTGGTCAGGTGTCAGCCAGGTTCACTGAGCTTCTTAACCCTTTACAGGTAAAAGAAACATTAACCCTTAACCATCTGTTTATGACAAGGAGTGAAACTGTTGTTTCAGCATTTGAGCCATATTCCTTTTACTTATGGGATTATGCAACATAGGAAATTATATTACTTACTGGAATCATAGGGCATGATTCTCCACTTCCTTACACTTTGTATAGTCACCTACACCTGTGAGATGTGGGTACAAAAATACCATTCTAATCAGGTAGTACTTTACATTTACTTTGCACAGGTGCAAGTGACTTCACAGAGTGTAACACAGCGGAGAGTTAAGTGGGTAGGAAGTAGTTTTTTTGCCCCATGGACATTTTTGAGATTATAAAACAATTCCTGTCCTGAATTGGGCTGAACAATCAAAATCACAAATATTTTTGAGAACTGGAAATCCCCCCAAAAAATTCAGCTTGGGCAATCTGAATGCTTTTCTATTTTGACCATTTTTAATCTGTTTTTTTCTTTTTAATTAATATTAGCTTAAATTTCAAAACAAAAATTCATTTCAAATGGGAAAGCCGGAATTTATTATTCTGCAAATGTCAGAACAACTCATTATGACCAATTGGAAACTTCTGTTTTTCAACAAAAAAAAAGAATTGAAAAAGTCATCAAAACTGACCCCTCCTGCAAAAAGTTTCAGTGTAGGCAAATTGGCATTTTTCAACCAAAGACATTTGGTCACCACCACCACCACCACCAACCCAGTCAGCTTCCCTGGAGAATCAGGCCCATGGAACGCAGTGATCTATCTTTTTGCACGTAGATACAATTGCAGTAGCCCCAATAAACAAAGGACATTTCATTTGTAGCCCTCTTCAATGGTCTTGTTGTTTATTATTATCAATGCATCACCTAGATCAGGAGTAGGCAACCTATGGAACGCATGCCAAAGGCAGCACGCAAGCTGATTTTCACTGACACACTGCCTGGGTCCTGGCCACCGGTCCAGGGGGCTCTGCATTTTAATTTAATTTTAAATGAAGCTTCTTAACATTTAAAAACCTTATTTACTTTACATACAACAATAGTTTAGTTATATATTATAGATTTATAGAAAGAGACCTTCTAAAAACATTCTGGCATGCAAAGCCTTACATTAGAGTGAATAAATGAAGACTTGGCACACCACTTCTGAAAGGTTGCTGACCCCTGACCTAGATGCTCTGATCAGGGCTCTATTCTTGTAGACAAGGTGTGGACATAAAGTACAATGACAATCCCTGCCCCAAAGAGTGTGTACAACAGTTGGACAAAGCAAACAGAGGTGGGAGAAAAGAGAAAGAGGAGGTTGCATGTTTAGTGTGGTAAGCAGTAGTCACATCTTGCCACCGGCCTGTACATGATATTAGTCAAATTGAGTGGAAACATTTAATTAGACACTTGTGATAGTTTATCATCCATACTTCTCTCAGGGCCTTACTAGAGCCTGAAAATGCTGTGATGCAACAAATTAGTCCTCCTTTCATTTTTTATTTTAAATTGACAGCTGCATTTTCCAATGCAAACATCCAGTTCATTCCACTGGCTCCGGGGTCAGTGCTCTTTGATTTTGTAGAGAAAACTTTTAAACAACATTTTTTTGCAACATTGCATGGGTGAACTGGCTTAACAGGATCATCAGCTGTGGAATTGATTTGCTCCCATTGGTTTTCCAAAACTCAACTGTATTGAGCTTTAAGTCACACAGCAAGCCTGACACATTCTCCAAGGCTCCTTCAATGTAGGGACAGAATGAACAGATAGGTAGAGAGAAGCTAGACTTTGGTGGGGGCAGATATGGGACAGTCTTATTTTTGGACAGTGAGTGCCACATATTAATTGATATTTCTATAACAAATGAACATTCACCTAGAGAACTAAATGAGCACATTTTTATATATTTATAAATAACTAACCCATTGGTTCCCTTTTCCTTACATGTAAAAGTCAAATATTAATTCAGAACAAGGGAGGAGATTTGGTTTTAGGAATAATCCTCTATTTCAGTTGCTAGAGAACAACAGATATCCCAGTGGCCCTTCAATTCTGTTTTAGCCTTGACTTAGTGAGAATATTTCCCTGTCAGGTCTGCTCCCAATCTGTCTCAGTCTGCCGCAGTCAACAATCATATATAAAAACACTGTGTAGAAACACTTTGCTTTAATTATCTTCTGTTCATAAGGCAAAACTCATGGGAGAAAACTTACCCAGCTTTTATGGACTAAGTAGCACAGTCTTTTGTAAACCAGAGGTTATTCATCTGAAACCCTTTCCCACCAGGTCTGAAGAATATTACTCTCACTTTTTACCAACCATAGAGTTTTTTTTTTATTTATCAGTTTAAAAACTGTTTCAGGCCTCCTTATTAAAAATTGCCAGATTTGTACATTTATACTTTAAGACTGAAAATACATAGGAATAGCATTAGAAAACTAACGTGTACTCCAGCACAAAGAACTCCCATCTCTGCAGTTTCTCAAGGTTGATGGATTTTTGTACAATAATCTTTTTTTTTTTAAGTCATGTAAATTTTACGAATCTGAGACACATTGATTCCAATAAATCTCTGGACATAGAAAAGATACAGGATATAATGTAGCAAATCAGAATATATGAAGCAATCATTCAAATGTAGCTTGCAGTAAGTCAATAAACCTCTACTGTATTGAAGCAGCTGAAGAGTAGGAGATATTCATGCAGAAGATGTTTATTCAGTACATATGAAACCTATTTTTGTCTAAGCTTGCCAAATGTGCCTGAAAATGTATTGCTAATTTATCACAAAAAATCCAGCAACAATGCAGTAGATGCATTAATGAAAGTGAGGAAAACATGGCAAGGATAGTTTTTTTTCAGGTTGTGTCAGAGGCCTTAATATTTATAGTGCAGTTATAAGAACAGCAAACAAATGACTCTGAACACAAAGTTTTGCATTTCTTTTCCATTCTCTTATAGCAGGGGAAGCTAAGCCAGCTGCTTATGTGAGGTCTTGTGCATTATTACCTGTTCTGAAAAAAGGTTTTTCAAAGAAGCAGAGTGTCCATGTCACTGAGGCCGACAGATACCGAACTCCAGTTGAAACCAGTTGGAGTTAGGTGCCTAAATATCTTTGAGGATCTGAGCCTGAGTCACTAGGGAGAACTTGGCACTTTACATGCTTTAAAAGATTAATCGTGACAATGTCCCTTATGAGACAGCAGGTAAATATTAGGATCCTCACTTTACAGATGGGAAAACTAAGATAGAAAGATCCACATGACATGACCAAGGGCACAGAGGAAGTCAGTGTCAGAGCTGGGAGTAGGATGCTGGCTTGTGAGATGCTGGCAATTTTAGTGACCTCATTGCAAAACTGAGTGCAACCAGCATCCTAATCCCAGCTCTGATACTGACCTCCTCTCACATTATTGATTTGACCTCATATGGGCAAAGGCCGCACTGGATGCTCAAAAGAGAGGCTGGCTGAAGGGAGCTTGCCATTGTCTTAGCATGTTCAGTGATGCTCTTTTGCCTATGGACAATCTGTATTACTTCCTCTGAGTGTAGTGGGCATCTTCTTGTCCCAGTCAAAATCTGCAAACTATTATATTTCCCTGTGGCAGCTGGTTTTGGTTTAAGACTTTCAGAAGTGCCTGGCTGTAAGGAGGAAGCTATGCTGGTGTTGATGTTAGGGCTGGTCCCTTGCATCACCTGGGGCTCAGAAGTCTATAACCACTTCTCTTCAGTGTGTGGCGATGGTCCATAAAGCCTGTTAGTACATTTTATAGAACACAGTACTTACCATAGCAAGAGAACCAGGCTCTCAAAGCCCTTCTTCAGAGCCCTGCTACAGAGGCAAGGAAGCAAGGGCCAATTACAACTAGGACCATGCACACAAACACAGTTACCATGTGTAAGGCCTGGTCTACACTATGCGTTTAAACCGATTTTAGCAGCGTTAAACCGATTTAACACTGTACCTGTCCACACTACGAAGCCCTTTATATCGATATAAAGGGCTCTTTATATCAGTTTCTGTACTCCTCCCCAATGAGAGGAGTAGCACTAAAATCGGTATTACCATATCGGATTAGGGTTAGTGTGGCCGCAAATCGACAGTATTGGCCTCCGGGCGGTATCCCACAGTGCACCACTGTGACCGCTCTAGACAGCAATCTGAACTTGGATGCACTGGCCAGGTAAACAGGAAAAGCCCTGCGAACTTTTGAATTTCATTTCCTGTTTGCCCAGCATGGAGCTCTGATCAGCACGGGTGGCGATGCAGTCCCAAATCCAAAAAGAGCTCCAGCATGGACAGTACGGGAGATACTGGATCTGATCGCTGTATGGGGAGACAAATCTGTTCTATTAGAGCTCCGTTACAGAAGATGAAATGCCAAAGCATTTGAAAAAAATTTCCAGGCTACACAGTGCTGCATGACCAGCATTACGGAAAGCCAAAGAATCAAATGGATGCTCTTGGAGGGAGGGAGGGGGTACTGAGGACTCCAGCTATCCCACAGTCCACAGCAGTCTCCGAAAACTATTTGCATTCTTGACTGAGCTCCCAGTGCCTGTAGGTTCAAACACATTGTCCGGCGTGGTTCAGGGTATAGCTCATCAATTTACTCCCTCCCCCCACCAAGTGAAAGAAAAGGGAAAGAAATCGTTTCTAGACTTTTTTCAATGTCACCCTTTGTCTACTGAATGCTGGTGGTAGACGCGATGCTGCAGCAGTGAAAAGCAGTATCCGCTCCTCTCCCCTCTCCGGTGGCAGACGGTATAATATGACTGCTATCCGTCGTCACCATCAGCCCATGAGTGCTCCTGGCTGGCCTCAGGTGAGACTGGCTGGGAGCGCCTGGGTAAAAATAGGAATGATTCCTGGTCATTCCCAGTAGATGGTACAGAATGGCTGGTAACCGTCCTCGTCATAGCAACTGGGGGCTGAACTCCATCAGCCCCCTCCCTTTCCTGTGTAAAGAAAAGATTCTGTCCTGCCTGGACTGTCATAGCAGTGGGATGCTGGGCTCCTCTCCCCGGCACTGCTTAATGTTCTGCCTGGACTGTCATAGCAGTGTAAGGCTGCCTCCCCCTCATTTTATCTCACTGACAAGTCACTGTTTCTTATTCCTGCATTCTTTATAATTTCATGACACAAATGTGGAGGACACTGCCACGGTAGCCCAGGAAGGTTGGGGAGGGAGGGAAGCAACGGATGGGGTTGTTGCAGGGGCAACCCCCATGAATGGCATGCAGCTTGTCATTTCTGCGGGATCTAACATGGAGCAGCTATGCTCTCTGATACACTGCTTCTCTAGTACACTTGCCCCATATTCTAGGCAGGACTGACTCTATTTTTAGATACCATAAAGGTGAGATTGACTTGGGGAGTCATTCCCATTTTTGCCTTTGCGCCCCCGGCCGACCTCAGCCAGAGGCACCCATGATAGCAGCAGATAGTACAGAATGATAGATAACCATCATCTTATTGCCAATTTACAATAGCAGCAGACTGTACAGAACGACTGATAACCATCTCTGCTATCATGCAAAAGCAAACAAATGCTGCTGTGTAGCACTGCAGTAACGCCTCTGTCAGCGGCATCCAGTACACATACGGTGACAGTAAAAAAAAGGCTGAACGGGCTCCATGGTTGCCGTGCTATGATGTCTGCCAGGGCAATCCAGGGAAAAAGGGCGCGAAATGATTGTCTGCCGTTGTTTTCCCGGAGGAAGGAATGAGTGATGACATTTACCCAGAACCACCCGCAACAATGATTTTTGCCCCATCAGCCACTGGGCTCTCAACCCAGAATTCCAAGGGGCGGGGGAGACTGCAGGAACTATGGGATAGCTACGGAATAGCTACCCACAGTGCAACTCTCCAGAAATCGATGCTAGTCTCGGACCATGGGCACACACCGCCGAATTAATGTGCTTAGTGTGGCCGCGTGCACTCGACTTTATACAATCTGTTTTACAAAACCGGTTTATGTAAAATCGGACTAATCCCGTAGTGTAGACGTACCCCAAATGTCAGAAAAGAAAACTCTGCACCCAGCCGGTAAATGATACAGTTGTCCAGTTTTACTGGGAAAGGTACAGCAGGAAAAAATGTTGTGGTCCTGAAAGGAAAATGTGTCAAATTTGTCTAAAATTCCTAAACCTGCTTTTTCATGCTAGCTGTCTGGGAGAGACTTAAAGTGTCTCCATCAAGCTATCCTCTAGAATAGATTATAAGAATTACACTGGTCCAGTTAGAGAACAGAAAGAATACCCTGTGATGATATTTATTGTGAATTATTTACTCAGATGTCACAGCTGAGATGACACAATGATTGTGGCATGGAGATAGGTAAGCTTATATCAGGAGAAGTGATGGAAAATCTTTAGGTCTTCATCAAGGCTTAGGCTCATCTTGAACTCTTCGTTGCCTTTGATTTCTCAGCTCCGCAAAGAGCCTGTTATCCACGTCTGTGCTACTTCATGGGAAAGTGTTTCTGTGGCGTTAAGGAAACTTGGCGGGAGGTCCAAATGGAGAATGGAAAAATAAAGTGCTAATTTTATATCATGAAGTAATTTAATACTTATGAATTAATTACTTACAGGTGTAACATTCTTCACTTGAATGTAAAACCTTATTACACTGTCTTTCATTGTGTTAATTTTTAGTGAAGGAGTGGAAAACAAACAGACCAACCGTTTTATAAAATCCAATTTTATATCCCACTCAATGGCTGTTTCAGAGAACATTCTGACAAACAGAATGCATGGGACCAGGGGCAATTTAATTATAATTTCATGCGTATGGAGGTTCACCAGATGGCAAATATCTTTGCTGCAAGAAGAAATCCTTGAAGACAGGAAATGTACAAGGTTCATATGATTTGGTATTTTATATGTCTGATGTTAAAAAAAACTGGAGCTAATGATGAATGACCTAGTAAGAAAGGTTCAAGAGTGAAAAACAAATGTAGCCACTGGGGTGAGGCCCCCTTAATTGTCCTCACATTTTCCCCTCTGAGGAAACACATTATTAACTCCAGCATGGTTGTTCATACTTGAAGGGTGGCACGTGACTAGATTTAGATAATGCCAATAATAACCTGTTTGTACAAGATAGAATCCTCTTAACATCTGTCAATAATTTAGTCACTGTTTTCCCAGTGGAGAAAAATATTTTCCCGTAAATTACATAATGTCCTGAATTATATCATACTATGTTCCATCGCATCATCATAACAATCTACTGCTAAAGCCTGTGTTGCTTTACAGCTATAGAGCATCCTGCTATCACAGCTCCAACTTTCACACATTAAATAAGCACCCCAACTTTCACAATACACCAAAAATCAAGCTAATCCCTTTTCAAAATAAGGCCAAAACAAGCCAATCCCCAAGAACCCCAACACTCTATGTGACTAGATCCCCCTGATGTGCAGTCTTGGACTGTGGTGGGCCCGCTGTGCACCCGACTCTCTCCCCCGCCCCTTGAACATGCTTGCCAGTCAAAAAAAAAAACAACCAGCAACAAGCTACAAGCAGACATGCCAAAAACTAGCCAACAAGCAACTCACAGGCCAATTAAGCCAAAAACAAGCCCAATGTCTGTGTTTTTTTTCGCAGGTTTGGCATGTCTTCCCTGCTGTATGTTAAAGAACATTCTTCCCCTCCCCTATTCACTAAGAGTTTGAGACTTGAAACACATGTGAATCAGGGTCTGATTTGAATTTATCATGGAAGGTCATGAATCAAGGCCCCAGTCAGATCAGAAGTAAGTAGCTATAATTCTGATTTACTTGTGGCGGAGTCACATACGCACCTGCCTGATCCTTGGTTCTGATCTGGATTTATCATAGAGAATCAAAATTATTATTGGACAGTGAGGTCCTGTATCTAAACGAAATCTGGGTAAAACTGCAAGAATATTGCTATGACTAGTCATTAAACACTTTAAGTAAATTCACTTAGACTGTCCCCTGCTCCCCACCTTTTTTTCAGTTCACTTTCCAAATCAGGTTTCTGGAAGGAATTTTCACTGAAACAAAATAAGTGTAGAGGAAATATCAAAATCAAAATATCTTACACTCATCCAGCTAGAGAACACAAACATACCCTGAAACCTTATGGGCCTGATCTTTGCATCCAAATATGCTGGACTTGGCACAGGATGCAAAAGAGAGGTATGAAAGTAGCTGCATGTTACCTTTGCTCACCCATAACTCGCAGAGGCTGCTCTGATTTACACTGGCTGGTAAATGATAACAGCTCCACAGGAACTATTCTCTCATTCAGAGTTTACTAGGATGCATCAACACTCCAGCCATGCCCTCTCCATCCCAGGCATGCCCCCAACATTCCACTTATGTCTCAGGTGGGGTGGTGGGGAGGGAGGGATTGACACAGAGCAAGACTAATCTCCTTCTCATTCATTCTTCAGTGCAGAGGGTTGCCAAGTTGGGTCAGCACCACCCCTATCCAATAGGTTTTTTGGGTGTGGATAGCTGGCTCAACTCTTCCCTCTCCCTCTACATACAAATCCCAGAAACTCTGATGCAGTTGCTTGGTAGCAAGGGGATAAAGGGCTCATGTATCAACCCTGAGAGGGAGGTATGAATTATTATAGTGCCTATTTTATGATGCCCAATACTATTTTTTTTATCTCCCGCCACTCCTATTTGGATTCTTCACCCTGGTGTCTCTGCCTTTTTCCATTCTGCTCCATATACGAGGAACACCCTGCCTATTTCAGTTTATCAACCATCCAGCTTGCTGAAGAACCAGTCCCTTGTCTTTACATAACACCCAAAATGCACTGCAACAGTTACAGGGGAGGAATAGTTAGCCAGTTTGTGTTAGGATGGATACACTGCATAAAGAGGCTATGTCTATATTACTGTCTATATAGTGAATTAATTACAGGTTCAGTGGTGTGGATGCAATAATACTTACCATTCCATTTCAGCAAAATAGCTGATAGAATAAGTGGCTAGCGTACCTTCCAAAACAAGCACACTCACCAGCATGTGATCTAAATTTTGACAAGCTATACAACAGTGCTTGAAAGGAAAGCAATCTTCAGATAAAGGGTGACTTTCTTTCTCACTTTGAAAAGCTCCCAGGTCCTATTTAACAATTCACTTTGCCACATACCTAGTTGGGTTTTTTTTTAAAAAAAAACCTAGCACTTCTTTGTTGAAAAAGAGCAAAGTGTTTTATTTATTTTTAGAAGAATAGCAGAGCACTGGATGCTGGGGACAGCTGGAGTGTGTGGGATGTGGCATGCTATTTATTCCCCTCCACTCTGGGAATGCAGCAGATGGGTGGCTACTCCATTATATCAGAGTCCATGTATGGTATCTTCCAGCTGTTGCTCACATGATCGATTCTACTATGGGCAAAAATAGCCAATGCCTATATGCTTCCAAAAATGCTATTGCTAAGCTGCAGATTTACATCTGTCTGGCTTTACTGTTGGCATAAGCAATGTGTGCCTTAAAAAAAGCAATACAAAAGCTTTTCTTGGAATTTCTGAGTGCTTACTCTTGCATTTACTCTTGCAGCAGCTTACAGACACTTCTATTCAAGTAACGCAGTGTACAATGTAAAGGCATAACCAGGCACAGCACACTTGTAATAAAGCAAAACTTTAAAGCAGTGCCAACCAGGGTAAGCAGAGATAAACAGGAGAGAGCATTATTCAGCCTTTGCTAAATAGAACCAGGGTAAACAACATTGTGTAGGGAACTGAGCTAGAAGGATGGGAATTGAATCCCTATCTGCCCTCCGCATAAGAGTACTGCCCACTGGATCTCCCTACACAAAAATCAAGTGCCCTTACCTTGGCTTGCCTGTGACCTGCCACCAATGTCCACTTCTGCACCTTATTATTTGAAACCAGCACCCAACAGACCCACTCCACCTGCTTATGGATATAATGTGCAGAGGATATACACTGAGGCTCAAGTATGTGGAGGACCTTGTGTGGCCCCGTTGCAGTGGACTGAATGACATCGTGGGCAAATAAAGACTAGTCATTACTGGCAGGATGTAGATACTCCTAAGATCCCTGCTTCTGCCTAGACAATCAGTGTATTAGGGCCTGCTCCAAATCTCTCCATAGACATCAGTAGGCATTGGATTAGGCCCCTAGTGCTAAAAGGGAGTTATAAAATAAAACTTGCCTTGCACGTACCGGTATTAGCTTGGTATTTCTCTCTGCCCCATGCCCTACCCCACACATATTCTATACATTTCCTCAGATTTAAAAGTGTTTGTGGTTTAAAAAGTGTGATGTCCACCATCTTGGCCAACACACCAGGGACCTGCAGAGCTGAAACTAATAATCTTTTTATCCTGAGTCAAAAAAACAGGGTCTGTAGCAGACTCACACCTTCTGTGGATCTGGCACAGACAGGGGCACGTAAGACAGTCTTCTGCTGGGATCTCCGCCCAAACATCTGAGATCCACACCAGTTGGAATCCTAGACGAGACCCCACTTACATCTTATATCTTACATCTGCCATCTTAGCCAACACACTGAGGATTGAAAGGGGGGCTTCCAGAGCTGAAAACATAGATCTTCACAGCTTCAGCTAGAGCATCAGACTCTGAGCTGGGGCTTATAACCGATCCATATACTTTGCGCATCAAAGGGTAAAGCCTAACACATATTGAACCAGATATGCACTATCTCCTGGTTCAGACACATTATGGGACAAAGCCAGTGTAAAAATCTGGTAGAAGTTTCTACATTGAGAAGCAGGTAGTCAGGGTGGGTGCAGACTTGATTTTACAAGTGCATCTGTTTTGTTTATTTTTGCTTCTCTGCAGTATTATCAACTTCTGCTCCATATGGATAATCCATATTGTGCATTGGTGAAATGATACCACATTATGCTTTTATGCTTTTATCATCAAACACTACTCATGAAAAAATCACCAGGTTTGCTTAGGTTCATCTGTTCAATTTATTTTCCCAAAACTTTATTTTGAATAAAACACCTACAGTAAATGTGATTTATGTAAATGAATAAAACAAAACAGTTATATAAGTTTTTTGAATCATTCAGGTTCTTTCTGTTGCTGTTAAACCATATGAAATACTTTAGTGATGTATTTTCTTTGGATTATTTCATTTCTGAAATCTAATAGCTAGAAACATAAAATTATATGGTATATACAAGGGATTTAATATTTTTTCTTCTGGTCCTCCTTGCCAATCTTCCCATGTAGAGGGATTTGAATATTTCAAGGAGGGAGTTTTACTTTTGATTTTCTTTCAGACCCTTTCCAAATGCCTATAGCAATCCGTCGCTCTCTCACTTTCTCATCTTGGGAGAGCAAGCTCTCTCTGTTTTTCCCTCTATTGCCTATGTCTTTCCCATCAGATGTTGCTCTCTTTTTTCCTGTCTGCTTTTGTCACCCCATCTTTTTGCCTCAGGCTCAGTCTTATGTGGTGCTGAATGTTCTCAGTTCTCACTGACTGCAGTGAGATTCCAGGGCATTCAGCACTTTGCAGGTTCAGGCAACGTTTTTCCCTTCTCTTGTGTTTGGAATAATAATATTTAAGTATCCAAATGTGATTTAGAAAAATAACAACTGAAAATAGATACAAAAAATTACAATAACCAGTGTTTAATTCAACTGTACACCGAGAGAATTCTCTACAGATATGCCATAACTTCACAATCTTTCCTGAGTATGGTTCGGCATTAGCCAGAGTAACCAGAGAGTAAATTGTGACTCTGAGTTACAGTTATGCCCCTATTTCCCAACTTGCTCTGAGGGCAAGGGAAGTTGCTTCACCCTTTTCATGGAGTAACTTACCCTCTCTTGGGCACTCAGCCAGCTACTCTGGCTCAAGGGAGGAAGAGGACAGAGCCAGGGCTGCTTCCATTCCTCATCCCTCTTTGCTCCCTCCCGGCTTTGCAGGGAGAAATATGATGCGAGCAGGTCCTGCTCATCTTCATACCTTGGCCAGAGTCACAATGTTAGAACTGATAGAAACAGTCAAAGAAAATTATTAGGGGTATGGAACAGCTTCCATGTGAGGAGAGATTAAAAAGATTGGGACTGTTCAGCTTAGATGACTAAGAGATGATATGATAGAGGTCTATAAAATCATGACTAGTATGGAGAAAGTGAATAAGGAAGTGTTATTTACCTCTTCACATAACTGGGGCCCTACCAAATTCATGGTCCATTTTGGTCAATTTCATGGTCATAGGATTTAAAAAATCATAAATTTCATGTTTTCATCTATTTGAATCTGAAATTTCATGGTGTTGTAATTGTAGGGGTCCTGACCCCAAAAGAAGTTGTAAGGTTATTGTAGAGGTGTTTGTGGTATTGCTACCCTTAATAGTGTGCTGCTGCTGGCAGTGGCATGGCCTTCAGAGCCAAGCAACTGTAAAGTGGGAGCGGCTGGCTGGGATCCCAGCTCTGAAGGTAAAGCCACGGCCAGCAGCAGCACAAAAGTAAAGGTGGCAATACCATACCATGTCACCCTTACTTCTGCACTGCTGACTGCAGAGCTGGGCCCTCAATCAGCAGCCACCAGTTTCGGGCCAGCCAGCTCTGAAGGCAGCAGCACAGAGATAAGGGTGGCATGGTATGGTATTGCCACCCTTACTTCTGCACTGCTGCTGGTGGGGCGCTGCCTTCAGAGCTGGGCACTCGGCCAACAGCTGCCAGTCTCCGGCCTCCAAGCTCTGAAGGCAGCGCAGAAGTAAGGGTGGCAATACTGCAACGCCCCTAAAAATAACCTTGTGACCCCCTTGCAACTCCCTTTTGGGTCAGGACCCCCAATTTGAGAAACACTGGTCTCGCTCATGAAATCTGTATAGTATACGGTAAAAGCAAACAAAAGACCAGATTTCACGGGGTGAGGGGGAGACCAGATTTCATGGTCCATAACGTGTTTTTCATGGCTGTGAATATGGTGGAGCCCTACACATAACATAACAGCCAGGGGTCATCCAATGAAATAACGGGCAGTAGGTTTAAAACAAACATAAGGAAGTACTTATTCACGCAACACACAGTCAACCTACATAGCTCATTGCCAGGGGATGTTGTGAAGGCCAAAAGTATAACTGGGTTGAAAAAAGAATTAGATAAGTTCATATAGGATAGGTCCATCAATCACTATTAGCCAAGATGGTCAGGGACACAACCCCATGCTCCAGGAGTCCGTAAATCTCTGACTGCCAGAAGCTAGGACTGGATGACAGGAGATAGATCACTCAGTAATTTGTCCTGTTCTGTTCATTCCCTCTGAAGCACCTGACACTGACCACTGTTGGAATACAGAATACTGAGCTAGATGGACCATTGGTCTGACCCAGTGTGGCCATTCTTATGTTCTTAAGACGAACCACTGGTGTGATGCAGTATGGCTATTTTTATTTTCCTACTATCTATGCAATAATGTGGGCAAGTAGAAAACATGGCAGGGACTCTCTCCTGCTGCAGAATGTACTATAGCAACAAGAGATGGATACTTGGGATGAAGCAGTGATTTGATAGGGTTTTTCTGCCATAGTACAATATCAAAATTGTGATTGTAAGCTAAAAAGCAGTCATAGGGACATGAATATACTAGTTCTGATCTGTATCATGTTCTTCTAATGTCACCTAGAACAGTTCTAGATACATCTTCTGCTGAGCACTTGTCACTAATGTTACTGTTTAATGTTTATTCCATTAGTTTATAATTCATGCTCAGCATCATCATTTCAGGATCAATGTTTCATAATATGTGTGGGGGTGTCAAGAATTCTTTTCATTCTTTGTATTTTTGTACATACCTCCTAACAACCAGGGTGCTCTAAGAACTTTCTTGTAAACTTTTTTCAGTGGGACACTTCTGTCCTTTTATCATACCTCAAGCATGATGATTAGTTTTTTGTTTTTTTGGGGGGGTGGGGGTGGGGCGGTTACAGTGTGGAGAATGTGCTGCTATTGCTAGTCACTGTGAATGCTGTGGTAACAGAATCTGGAGGAGTTTGTTGGTCCTAGACACTACATTGAAAATCATGATAAATCAGGCCTGGCCTGCATACATGAAAAGACTGAGAGTCCTTTGTGGGGACCAATGGGGAATCAAGAGATCCTTACTGCTCCCAGCTTGCCAGCCAGCACAGTTCAATCATTACAAGGAGTGAAGTAATATGCAGCTGATTAAGAGACTATAGTATTATATCCCCCAGCAGTAAGGGGGAAATGAGCTGGGTGATATAGCTGCATGCCTCCCCTTACACAGAATGAGATGAAAAGCCTTGATGTTATCTGAAATTTGATGAATTTGGGTCTGGTTTGACGTTGTGATGTATTTGTGATCCTGTCCGAGTTTTTCCAAACATGTTTTTGGTATTCAAAATGATGCCTATTATTCACCTATGATATCCATCTATGGAGCATTCCCAGTATAGCCAATGTTGTTATTAGGTATTTAAATTCCTGATGGTTTAGTTTCTGTTCCCTAACTGGATGACTAAAGATTTATAAAGAGCGTCGATGAGTCAAATACACATGCCCAATGGTGAATGCATGTATTGGCCAAATCTCCAAAGTTTTGTGTCTTGGAAAATCCTAAAGGACACAGATGCAGTGGAATTGAATGGCAGCCTTAGTATTCAGAATTTTTTTTTGTGACTATGTCCTTTTGTAATTCAACCAGCTCTAATATGGTATGTATGCAAAGTAAAAAACAAAAACACTCAGCTGTCTTTTCACTACGCCTCTATTCCTCCATCTCCCCCACTCAATCTACCACTCCTCTTTGGCAGACATTCAGTTTTTCCCCCATGCTTTCAAATATTTCTTCTTTTCCCTCCTCCTTTTTAAAATTTGGTCTCACCCAGAGGTGCTGACTTCCTGAGTTCCTGGGGGGTGCTTGACCCCCACTCTGCCCAGGCCTGCCCCCACTCCACTGTTTCCCTCAAATCCCCACTTATGCCCCACCTCTTCCCACCCCCACCCTGCCCCTTCCCACCCCATTCCACCCCCCTCCCCACGTCTTCCTGCCCCTGCTCCATCCCCTCCTCTCCAGCATCTCCTCACATCATTGAATAGCTGGTCACAGTGGGTGGGAGACTGGGAGGGATGTGGAGGAGCTGATCGGGGGAAGGGGTACGCCAGTGGGCTGGAGGAGGAAGGAGAGGAGCTGACTTGTGGGGCTGCCCATGGATGCTGAACACCCACTATTTTTTCCAGCCCTGGAGCACCCACGGAGTCAGTGCCTATAGTCTCACATTCATTCTTTTCTTCTTTTGATTACCTGTCCCATATGAAGCCTCCTGTTCATGACATCTCCAACTTTTAGTTTTGTTCACCTTCTGTCCATCATCTTCTCTCTTCTTTTCAGTGACTACAATGGCTATTTCTACCTCTCCTGCCGTTTGTAAAAGCTCTTTAGAAGTTTCCTTTCCCTTTGAAGTATAGAGTGTCAGAAAACAGGAAATCCATTATTCCATTTTGTGCTGGCCTTTTCTCACAGACCTGATTTATACAGTAGAAAATGATAGAATTGTATACTTGTGCCTTTGAATAACATTTAGTTATGAACTTTGCCTCGAAAGACAGTCACTGCAAATCTGAAAAAGAAGTTTCAGTGTGATTTCTATAAAGGTATATTTCTGACTGTGGCAAAGTGTTCATGAGTTCTTAGATTAAAAGATCAGAAGAGAACACCGCAATCATCTGGTCTGATGTGCACAACACAGGCCATAAGATTTGCCTGACTTAATTTCTGTTTGAACTAGATAATATCTTTTAGAAAAATACCCAGTCTTGATTTAAAGGTTTCCAGTGATTCCCAGGAATGAAGAATCCATCATAATCCTTGGTATATTGTTCCAGTGGTTAATTACCCTCACTTTAAAATCTGTGCCTCATTTCCAGTCTGAATATGTCTAGCTTCAGTTTCCAGCCATTGGATCTTGTTATATCTTTGTCTACTAGATTAAATACCTATAAATACCTAATATTATCAAATGTTTGTTTCCCATATAAGTACTGGTAGAATGTGATCAAATTACCCCTTAACCTCTTTAATAAACTAATTAGATTGAGTGCCTGGTGTCTTTCTCTTTCAGGTGCTTTCCAATCCTTTAGTCATTCACGAGGTTCTTCTCTGAACCCACTCCGATTTATTAACATCCTTCTTGAATATTGGACCCCAGAACTGGACACAGCATTCCAGTAGCAGTTTTATGAATGCTAAATACACAGGTAATATAACCTCTCAACTCCTACTCAAAATTCCACTGTTTATATATTTGAGGCTCACATTGGGCCTTTTAGGCGAAGTCTCACATGGTCACTCATGTTCAGCTGATCATCCACCACGTTCCCGTTGTTTAAAATGGAATGGCCTGAATTTGATCCATGCATTAAAACTTTCCTAAATACTGTCATTTCATTTTCTTATATATCTACAATACTAAGAGCTATGGTTTGAAGGCTGTACTTATGTCCAAGTTATGGAGGGCTGTGGTGTATGTGTGTGAGGGAAAGGGTGTAAGGAAACATGTTGACACCCTTGGGAAATAGCCACAATTAGGACTGATACTGCCTCTAGTCTCTACAAAGCAGGGGAGGAGGAGTCAGATTGTTCCCCTCCCCTGGCAACAGAGCAGTAGCCCTTTCCAGAAAAGTTTCAACTACTTTTAAGAGAGGGTGGGGTTTTTTTTTCAGGACTCTTTTAGGCACAACTGGCTTAAACCCTTGTTAGATGTCTAAAGACCTGTGCTGACAGAATAGGAAAGAGCCAAAATTGATTTTGACTGCTACCTTTGAAATCTAGAATAGTTGCTCAATTATTTAAGATTACCAGAGGGACAATACCATTCGTATTGGTGAAACTGGCCACTAGATGTCACCATTGTTCCATGAAAACACACTTGTGAGTGCATTTTGTATGGCTGTCAATAAGGTAGTCTTCAAAGAAAGAAGTTCAGAGAGGTCAGTTTGGGGAGTGATCTCTAATGATTTCCTGTCTGTTTGGTCCCTGAAACATGTTCAGATGGAATCCCTGCAGGCACCATAGCTATGCAAGTAATGTGGCTCCACATCTTTCTACTTGAATTGTATTATCATGTCAGTCTACAGACACTTTCAAAGAGTCTTCCTTTATTGTACAGCAAATATACGGTATCTGCATCTAATGGCTTTACATTGATTTACCTTAGGAAACATTCAATGACCACATTTTACCTTTGTAAAATGGAAACAAAGAGATTTGGGACAGATTGTTCTGAGGCTTAGATTTTCCTCTCTCTGCCACATTAACCTTTCAGATCAATACTTCTGGGCAACAACCTCAACAGAGGTCAAGTGCTTTTTTAGATACTGTGACAGACCCAGACCAATGGGGTACAGGAGTCTGGTAGAGAGCAAATACACTGGTCACTGGATGAGTAGTTTTCTGTTCCCTAAGTGACCAGAGCAGGGGCTGCACTAGAGTAATCAGGAACCTGCTAGAACCAATTAAGGCAGACAGGCTGATTAGAACACCTGCAGCCAATCAAGGCAGGCTAATCAGGGCACCTGGGTTTAAAAAGGAGCTCACTCCAGTCAGGGAGGGGGGAGCCAGAGGAGAGGAAGTGTGTGAGAGGAGCTGGGAGTAAGAGGTGCAAAGAGCTGAGAGGGTGTGGGTGTGGGTGTGGGTGTGGGTGTGGGTGTGGGTGTGCTGCTGGAGGACTAAGGAGTACAAGCATCATCAGACACCAGGAGGAAAGTCCTGTGGTGAGGATAAAGAAGGTGTTTGGAGGAGGCCATGAGGAAGTAGCCCAGGGGGTTGTAGCTGTCATGCAGCTGTTACAAGAGGCACTATAGACAGCTGCAATCCATAGGGCCCTGGGCTGGAACCCGGAGTAGAGGGTGGGCCCGGGTTCCCCCCAAACCTCCCAACTCCTGATCAGACACAGGAGGAGTTGATCCAGACTGTGGGGAAGATCACTGAGGTGAGCAAATCTGCCAATAAGCACAGGACCCACCAAGGTAGAGGAGGAACTTTGTCACAATACACAACTCTTTCAGGTGGCTCAGGGAAGAGTGCTTAAATCAGAAAAGACCTACAGTCCAGTCTTTCTTGGACTGTAGAAAGCTTCTGGATATCCCCATTTACCAAAAGATTTCCTGATTTCTATAAGGGAACTTATCAGCCCATGCTTTTCTCAGTCCTCAGAGGAACTCTAATTTCCTCTGAGGTGGCCTCTGTATTCTACCCATTGCAAGTGAGAGGTTTTGTGCTTTATTTATTAATTTTTTTAAACATTTCAAATGCTTGACAGCTGGGTGAAGTTTTTCTTCCGCCCAGAGAAGGACTTTTTAGAGTTCATAATGGAGTGCCAGTGCTGCCAGGGCTATTTTCTCTCCAGCTGTGAGAGTGGCTTTTTAAAATGACTCACAAAAGCTGCTAGTCAGCTGCTTCACCTCAGCCTTCACAAGGGCTCTGCATTCTAAACAGTGGTAGTGCTGACTTACTTTAGAAGGGCTCATTTATTTGGACGTTGCAGATGTATTCTGCACACAACCGTTGATCCTAAAGAGACCTCCATTCAGGCAGGTGAGTCATGGGCTTACATCACTGCAGGTGTTGACTTAGTGTTAATTCTGTGAAAAGGAAACATCCCATGTGTTAGTCAGTCATCATTGGACCCCCTCCAGGAAGCACACAAAGCAATGTATGCATGCTATGCTAATTTGAAGCTACTGTATGTACTATATGTCTTAAAATATCTTTAAAAATCAGTATCATAAACACCATTTTTCAGTACATTCCAAACTCTGCAAATACTAAATCTAAGTAAGTAAATATGATGCAAATGGCCACAAATCAAATGATACAATGATAGCAATTAGAGACTGGGGAGGCATAGATTATCTGCTCTAGGCCTGCTCAGTATTCCCTGCAGCATATTTTCTAGTTCATAGGAGCTGAGGAAGATAAAAGATTCTGATCATTTGTCCAGGATCATTTAAGACTCTCAAATTTGGTATCTGACAAAAAAAATGTGGTTTTAAAGTTTTGGTGGTGGCTTCATTCTCTCAAGTAAATTAAAATGAAATATCATTGCCTCTGATTAGACATATTTCTCTGCACCTTGTGCGTTCTGTTTTCTCTTATTGTGTCAGAATTCCTTTTTGTTTATTCTTTTTTTTAAGCATGTCCGATTCTCATTTGATTTTACATGTGTTGGTTTTGTCCTCACTTTAAAGTAAATTAAAACACTGCTGCCACAGCTAGTAAGATTTTGAGTTAGAAGTTGAGTCAAATTCAAATAACAACTTCATTACTCAGTCAAATAGCGACAGCCACTGAGTTTGAAATCTTGATCGGATCACTCAGAAGGTCACCAGACTACTCCTCCATTAGTGCTGCCTGCCACTGAGTGCTCATTGGACTGTTTTCTTCTGTTCTTCCTCCAGGCCAGTAGAGAGTAGTCTGAGACTGAAAAGCCTCTGCACTTGGGCCATTCAGTCAAAGCTACATCAAGTACCTGCGTGCGTTTTGCTGCATGTCTGTACATGGGCCTGTTTTCATTATGATTGTTGTCTAAGCAGCTTTCTTCTAGAGCTGCTCAAAATCTTTTAACCAACACATTTGACAAAAAACATTTCCACAGTTTCTGATTTTCAATAACATTGTTTTCAAAAACAAAATACTTTTACTGAAAACCAGGTTTTTTTTAAGTGAAAACTGTTTAGTTTTGGGGTTTTCATTTAAAAGCTGAAAAATATCTCCAGGAAATGTTGGAAAAAATTAAAAAGAAATAAATTTCCCTGTAAAACGTCATTGGTATTTTTCAAACTGTTTTACTGTTTGCCACTGATGTAGCCACTGGGCAGTGAAAGCTTTATGTCATTATTAGTAAAAATTTGTACTACAGTAGCCCTGGAGAACCCAACCAAGATTGGCGCCCCATAGTGCTAGGTGCTGTACAAATAGATAATAAGAAAGAATCGCTGCCTTGAAGAGCACATGATTTAAACAGAAAGACAAAGAAAAATTGGGAGAAATGAAATATTATTATCCTATCTGTAACAGTGGGGACCAAGGCTCAGAGAATTATAGTAACATATCTAAGGTCATACAGCAGCTCATGGGTAAAACAGAGAATAGAACCCACATGTCCTGAGTCTCAGGCTAGTGCCTGGCACACATTGCCTTTCACTTGCTGGCTAGTTAGAAGCTTTGTTACAAATACACTGGCATTGTCACTGGTAAAGGATTTGCTGGTATACAAGTGTAAATGCACTATCCTTTTCCTCCTCTGTTAATAAGTGTATAAACTGTTCAGTCCCTTTTCTTCTACCTATTCCTGAAGTAGCTCATTTCTATTTGGTAAATATGGAGTTAAGAAATCTCAAACTACCATGGCTCAGATCCATCTTGACCTTAATCCGCAGTCAGATCAGTGCAGAAGAATCCCTGCATTTGTGCAGAATGCCCCTGAAGTCAACAAGTCCCAGCAGACGTGCCAGGGTCTGTCCACATGTATCTGACTGGGGCTTGTTTGGCATTTTAAATAATGCTCAAAATGTGCTTAAGATTCACCAAAACATTTGCCTTACTAATACAAAGTATGGGCTCAATGAACAATACTAGGAATGATGATTAAGGCTGTGATTTTTGTCATGGAGGTCACGGAAGTCATGGATTCCATGACTTTCCATGACTTCTGCAGCGGCTGGTGTGCCTGGCTCAGGCCACCGCACCCTGCTCCCAGCAGCAGAGTTTGTGTGTGGGAGGGAGCAGGGGGTTGGGGCACGGAACAGATTGAGGCAGGCTCTGGGTGGCGCTTACCTGAGGGGCTCCCTGGAAGGTGCAAATCCCCCTCGCTCAGCTGCTTGGTGGAGGTGTGGCCAGGCAGCTCTGCCTGCAGGCACTGCCCCCACAGCTCCCATTGGCTGCAGTTCCCAACCAATGGGACCTGAAAAGCCAGAAATCGGGTGGAGGCAGCGTGCAGAGCTGCCTGTCCATGCCTCTGCCTAACAGCTGAGTGAGGGGGATGTTGCCTCTTCCAGGGAGCCCCTCAGGTAAGCACCACCCAGAGCCTGCCTCACCCCATCCTGTGCCCCAACCCCGTCCCCTCCCACACCCAAACTCTACTGCTGCTGGGTGGGGAGGTGTGGAGCCAGGTAGGGAGCCTGCCACTCCTGCCAACTCCCTGACACCAGTACCAGCAGAGATCCCAGGCTGCCGCCTACCCCTCCCCCCTCTAGTACCCTGGCCGCCCTCTGCCAGCACCTGTGGTGCCCCCAGGCAGCCCTCTCACCCCCCAGGTTTAGTCAGGGATATATAGTAAAAGTCATGGAGAAGTCAAGGGCCATGAATTTTTGTTTACTGCCTGTGATCTGTCCATGACTTTTACTAAAAATACCCATGACTAAAATGTAGCCTTAGTAATGATCAATTTATTTGCCCTCTGTTTAGACCAATAAAATTGCCCACATGCAGGCTAAATGCCCCGCTAATTATTTTTACAGTTACAAACCAAATATACACTTCAGTAATCTCACACCTTCTTCCAAGCAGCAGCTCTAAATGCAAATACTAACACCCTGACACATTGGCTCATACTTTAATTTCTCCTAACTCTGCCCACAGACTTGGTGAAACAAGTACATCCTGCAGAGTGTCCTGAGAATTGACAAATTCAGGCTATTTTGAACCGGAAGTGCTTTTCAGTCCCAGGGTTCTAATGGAGAATGCCCTGCCAGTACCCCCTCTCAGTCATATAAAGGAGGATCTCACATCACTGTCTGCACTGCGGCAGCATATCATGGGGAAAGATGTGTTTGCTCAGGCAGAAGGGCCCCAGAGCAGTTAGGGCGTTCTAGGTCAAAATCAGCAGTTTAAAATCTAGCTGGAGGTTCTCAGGTAACCAGTGCGGGTGCCAGGACACAGGTATCGTGTGCTCACTGTAGGACACACAACTTATCAAGTGAGCAACCACCTTTTGCACAAGTGTCAGCCTCTGAATCAGGGTAGGATGCCACTCCTACATTTAGGCACCTTTCATACAATGTTACATTGAAAGCAATAGCAGCATTAGCTGCTAACAGCGATAGCAGCATTCTGAAGCAATGTCTGTCCATGTTTTGCCATTATATACAATAGTTTAAATAATGTGTTCTTCTTTCCTAAAACAACTTATGAAAAGGCATTTTACCAACTTAAAAAAAAAAAGACAGACATAACTTAAATAACTGCATAGTATGAAGCTTTGTACAGATTCCCTGAAACTCTCTCTTTTTAGTGCTTCAAATTATGTTTATTTGTCAAGGATAAACAGATGTTGTTGTCCTATACAGTATATCACGCTCTCTGACCTCGCTTAAGTCCCCAAAGAAACCAGTTAGGTGCCTATTGATCTTAGGTATCAAAGATATTGCTACACTGGGAACATACTATTGGCACATTTTTTTTTAATTTGTTGATTTTATACAGGCTTCTCTGTTTTCATTCTTGAGTATATTGTTTCTTTTTTTCCAAAAGGAAACAAACAGCAGCCTACACTAATGTCTAGAAGATCATTTTTAAGACATGAAACTCCCACTGACATATAATTGAGTGATTTTCATTTGTCTGGTGCAACATATACAAAATGATTGATCAAAATAATGTGATTCCTAAATGTCTTCTACAGCCTCAGTTGTTCAGCACTCCAAACATACGTATAATATCAAGGACAAACACTAGCAAGCATGTATATATTTTCACCAATACAATGATTAGATACGATACCACAAGAGACTTCCTACTGGCATGTTGGTTAGAATTCATCTAAAGCCAATAAAATGGAATGGATGAATGGATATTTCATTATAGAAAGCAAGATGACAAAATGGATTGCATTTAGCCCTGTGTCTCACAAATGTCTGATGCTGAAAGTGGAAAGCTGTGCCTTTTTGGTAATGTTGTTTATTTATTTTGTAGGCACCTAATTGCCTTTTAGAATGTAGTAAATATTTGAGCTTTAATCATTTATTTTTGGCTTAGTTTTTTTTCCCCCCTGAAGAAACTTGGCACATAGTGTTTAATGTGACCTACTAAGGCAAAAAAAGCTCTCTGTGTGGTTTTGCTGAACACCCACACACAAACACCTTCTGTAGAATTTACAATAATAAGTCATTCTGCTTACAGGAGCAATGATTATTCCAAAACAAACTTTAAAAACCTGTAATACTTGTACATTAAGCTCTTTCTTGAAAACATGGTTTCAGTTTTGTTTTGTTTTATAAATAGAGTTATTTACACTTGAATAGCAAACTTCATCAAATAGCTGAGGAATCATTGCTGAAGAGAGATGGTTCTAGTAGGACTCCACAGGGATCAGTACTAGGCCCAACACTGTTCAACATTTTTGTCAATGGAAGTAAAATATAGCATTGCTGTTAACACAAGGATTGACAGAGTCAGGGCCAGCTCCAGGCACCAGTATTCCAAGCTGGTGCTTGGGGTAGCAATCTGCAAGGGGCGGCAATCACTGTTGTTTTGCCCTCAAGCAGCACACCAAATTGCCACCACGGAGGACGGAGCAGTCCATGCGCCGTTAGGGCGGCAGGCACGTTTCTGTGGTCACGGCAATTCTGCAGCAGTTTCTATGTTTAGCTGTCCATGGCAGCTTCAGCTAAACATAGAAGCTGCCGCCGAATTGCTGCCGCCGCGGAAACGTGCCTGCCGCCCTAAGGGCACATGGACTGCCCCTGCTGCCCACGGCGGCAATTTGGCGCGCTGCTTGGGGCAGTGAAAACTGTAGAGCCGGCCCCAGACAGAGTGGTAAATAGTGAGGACAGGGCAGCCACACAGAGCAATCTGGATTGCTTGGTAGCCTGGGCTCATTCAAACAAAATGCATTTTTAAGACTGCCAAATGCAAAGTTATGCAGACTATACCTGCAGAAAAGGGGCCTCTCCTGGAAAGCAGTGACTCTGGAAAGGACTGAAGGGTCATACGGGACAAGAAACTGAACATGAGTTCACAGTGCATTGCTGTGGCCAAGAGGGCTAATGTGACCCTTGGATATATAAACAGGGAAGTGGTGAGTAAGAGTAGGAAGGCGATTTTATCTCTGCATATGGCATTGGTGAGACCAATGTTGGAATCCTGAATACAGTTCTGGTGTCCACATTTTGATACTGAGCATTTGGAGAGGGTGCAGAAAATAGCCACCAAGGGATGGAGAAAATTTCTTACAATGAGAGAGACTTACACAGCTCAATCTTCTTATCTGATCCAAAAGAAAATTGAGAGGTGACTTGATTACACTGTCTGAATACCTTCACAAGGAGAAAATACTGGGAGTTAATGCAGAAAGAGCTGCCATTGGAAATCAGACAAAATCAGATTAGAAATAAGGCAAACGTATTTAGCAGTGAGGTTAATTAACCACTGGAACAAACGATCAAGGGAAGTGGTATATTTTCCACCTCTTGGTGTCTTCAGACCATATCTAGATGCCTTTCTGGAGGATATGCTTTAGCAAGACACAAGCTTTTGGGCTCAATAGAGGTGTAAGTGGGTTAAGTTCTATGGCCTGTGTTATACAGGGAGTAAGCTTCAGTGATCTAATGGTCACTTCTGCATTTAAAATATATGAAGGTCTGAATCTTCAAGGTATGTTTAAAATATTAATTAGTATAACCATAGCACCCCCATGGAGTAGGTATTATTTTTTTTTCCATTTTACAGATATGGCAACTGACACACAGAGAGATTAGCATTTCCTAACGTGTCCATCTGAAGTTAGAAACCTACATCCATATTTAAGCACTTAAATAAATGTCAATAGAAGCTGCAGGTGCTCAGCACCCATGCCAAATCAGGGCATATAGTTAGGTGTCTAGATAGGGATTTAGGTGCCTAACTAACTTTAGACATTCAAGTTTGGAAAAATTGCCCTAAATAGCTAGCACAAGTCTGCACATCAAATCGCTGGCAGATTCTGGAGTCTTGATTCCCAGCAGCTTTCTTTAAATACTTCATTATGTTGCCTTCCACATTTTCTTCCTTTTTAAAATGTATATCCCTAGATTTTGTTGGTCTTATATTTACTAGCTACGGTTACATTTTAGATGGAAGGAATAATACACTGTAAAAACTAGAGATAAAATTTCAGACATTAAATACACCTGGCACACAACAATTCTAAAACTCTTATATGGGTGAATCCTGCAACTTACAATGGTTATTATAATGGAAGTGTATAATTATATAGTTCATTTATGCAGGCGTGACACATTTACTTAATAAAGTAGATTAACTCCTTATCTTCATAAAGTAACATTTCACTTGCAGCTTAGAGTAATTGATGTTCTTGCACATTAAAGTGCTACCTAATTATTTTTATTTTTCTATCCTAGAGGGAGAGAAATAGAAGTTGTTTAATTTATGAAGACATTTTTGTATTAGGTTAATGCCAAACTGTATTATGTTCAGCTAGTTTGTTGCTGGGTAGACTCCCTCCTACTTTTCTAATACTTGTAACTTGGCTTAACTCTTTGTCAATGTATAGTGGAGTGTTTTGTTCTGTCAACATGTTGTTAAAACATACCCTAAAGGGAGCCTTTTGTAGTTCACAGGATCCTCTTGTAAAGGCATTACCATACTGAAATACTGTATATCTGAAATTAAATGTGAATAAATCTTGATGATTTGCATACTCTTCAGAGGTGAAGTTTCTTTCTTTCTTTCTTTTTTTCTTACATGGCTACTGAAGATAAAAATATACAGGGGATCCCTCATGCAATGATCAAAGATGAGGATTTAATTTTCTGCTTACCTTTTCATAGAATCATAGAATATCAGGGTTGGAAGGGACCTCAGGTCAATGCAGGACCAATCCCCAACTAAATCATCCCAGCCAGGGCTTTGTCAAGCCTGATCTTAAAAACCTTTAAGGAAGGTGATTCCACCACCTCCACAGGTAACCCATTCCATAGGTAATTCCATACACCACCCTCTTAGTGAAAAAGTTTTTCCTAATATCCAACCTAAACCTCCCCCACTGCAACTTGAGACCATTACTCCTTGGTCTGCCATCTGTTACCACTGAGAACAGTCTAGAGCCATCTTCTTTGGAACCCCCTTTCAGGTAGTTGAAAGCAGCTATCAAATCCCTCTTCATTCTTCTCTTATTCAGACTAAACAATCCCAGTCCCCTCAGCCTCTCCTCATAAGTCATGTGCTCCAGCCCCCTAATAATTTTTGCTGCCCTCTGCTGGACTCGTTCCAATTTTTCCACATCCTTCTTGTACTGGACACAGTACTCCAGATGAGGCCTCACCAATGTTGAATAGAGGGTTACGTCCAGGGCTGGCTCTAGCCATTTCACCACCCCAAGCACTGCAGCACACCGTGGGGAATGGTCTGCCGCTCGCTGGTCCCGCAGCTCCGGTGGACCTCCCGCAGGCTTGCCTGCGGATGCTCCACCGGAGCTGCGGGACCAGCGGACCCTCCGCAGGCACGCCTGCGGGAGGTCCAGCGGAGCCGCCTGCCGCCCTCCCAGCAACCAGCAGAGCGCCCCCCGCGGCATGCCTCCCCAAGCACGCGCTTGGCGCGCTGGGGCCTGGAGCCGGCCCTGGTCACATCCCTCGATCTGCTGGCAATGCTCCTACCTATACAGCCCAAAATGCCATTAGCGTTCTTTGCAACAAGGACACACTGTCGACTCATATCCAACTTCTTCTCCACTGTAACACCTAGGTCCTTTTCTGCAGAACTGCTGCCTAGCCCCTTGGTCCCTAGTCTGTAGAAATGCATGGGATGCTTCTTTCCTAAGTGCAGGACTCTGCACTTGTCCTTGTTGAACCTCATCAGATTTCTTTTGGCCAAATCCTCTAATTTGTCTAAATCCCTCTGTATGCTATCCCTATGCTCCAGCGTATCTACCACTCCTCCCAGTTTAATGTCATCGGCAAACTTGCTGAGGGTGCAGTCCACGCCATCCTCCAGATCATTAATGAAGATATTGAACAAACCGGCCCCGGGACTGGCCCTTGGGGTACTCCGCTTGACATGGAGCCATTGATCACTGCCCATTGAGCTCGACGATCTAGTCAGCTTTCTATCCACGTTATAGTCCATTCATCCAGCCCATACTTCTTTAACTTGCTGACAAGAATACTGTGGGAGACCATATCAAAAGCTTTGCTAAAGTCAAGGAATAACACACATCCACTGCTTTCCCCTCATCCACAGAGCCAGTTATCTTGTCGTAAGAGTCAATTAGGTTAGTCAGGCAAGACTTGCCCTTAGTGAATCCATGCTGACAGTTCCTGATCACTTTCCTCTCCTCTAAGTGCTTCAGAATTGATTCCTTGAGGACCTGCTCCATGATTTTTCCAGGGACTGAGGTGAGGCTGACTGGCTTGTAGTTTCCTGGATCCTCCTTCTTCCCTTTATAAAAGATAGGCACTATATTAGCCTTTTCCAGTCATCCGGGACCTCTGCCTATCGCCATGAGTTTTCAAAGATAGTGGCCAATGGCTCTGCCATCACATCCGCCAACTCCTTTAGCACCCTCAGATGCAGTGCATCCAGCCTCATGGACTTGTGCTCGTCCAATTTTCTTGTGTGCGCCCACAATGTGTCGCCTCTGCTGTCAGTGTTCAGCATTCCTAATAATGGGAAGACTACCAGCAACTGGGAAGGGCAATGAGCACAGAAAGAGGCCTGTCAGCTTCCTGATAGTTTTCAATGGAGAAACAAAGTTTCATCTTGTTGGTTGACATTAGCCTTGGAAGTAAATGAGACTCAGGCCTGGCTGTGACAGTAGAATTATTCAATGGAATTTAAATTGGCATATAAATAAGGGCTTATTCCAAACCATTTAGAGTCCCTTTAGCTTCAGATTCAGTGCTCAGTGGTGCTAAATTCCAAGATCATTTTCCTTCTGGTAATGCTTTGCTATTGATGCTGTGTGACACAGCGTTCTCTGAATTCCAGTGCCACATCTTTAAAAGGTGTGCTTATTATTGTTCAATAAAGACAAATGCAGGGAGATCCTTTGTACTAGCACATGGTCCAACTACGGAGCTCATATGTAGGACAAAACTAGTATGGAGGGTCCCCTTCACATGAGGTCACTTTTATCCCTTAACCTTAAAGGAAGTGGAGAGATGAGAGGGTCATTTGCACTGGCGGTTAACTTACATTAGCACTGGGGAAGAGGATAGTGTACCCTTTCACAGTTGACATGCATGCCCTCCTTCTGAGCGCTAGAGAGAATTCTCATTTTACCAAAGTTCCTGCCAGGTCCTTGAGCCGCTTTTCATCTGTCTTAGATAGGTGCATATTTTGAGAATTTTTTAAAAACATGTTTTATTTACCCAGTGGCATTTCCTTCAGCAAACTGTCAAGGCATCAAAGGCATTATTTTGGTATATGACACACATCCATGTCTTGGGACTTTTTGAAAATCATGTTTTTGACCCAGTGTGACAAAATCATTTAGATGTATAGGTTTCTAAGGCAAGAAGGGACTGTTAGATCAGATAGTCTGACCTCTTGTGTAACACAGGCTGTAGAATTTCATCGCGTCTCACCTCAGTTGAGCACAATAACTTCTTGTGACAAGGCAGAAAAGCATCTAGTTGCAATCTGAAGATATTAAAAGATGGAGAACCTAACACTTCTATTGGTAGTGTTATAAACGTATGCTTTACTTCTAATTTGAATTTACCTGACTTTAACATGCAGCCATTGGTTCTTGTTAGGCCTTTCTCTGCTAGATTAAAATACTCTTTAATACCTAGTATGTTCTACCCATAATGATACTTATATACCATAACAAAGTCACCTCTCAATCTTCTTTATGACAAAATGAACAGGTTGATCTTCTTAAGTCTTTCACTGAAAGGCATTTTTTCTGGCCCTCAGATATGTTTTGTGGCTCTTCTCTGTACCATTTTGTTTTTCAACATCCTTTTCAATATCTGTTTTTCATTTTTCATAAGTACACAAAGATAACATATTAGGTGGATAGAGGAGAAATCTTTTAGGGGTAACTTTGTAGAAGTTGAAGCTATTTTGTCTGAAGCATTCTACAGTATACTTAAAATATGAATACCCACTACAATTTTGTCAGGTCATAGGAGTTCAATCAGTTGCCACATGCTTGTACTAAGTTCTTAGGTGGGGGATTACACCGTTTCATATCTTCACACACAGTGGACCCAATCCACATAGATATTCTTTCTGTGATGTAAAAGGGGTGAGTCAGCTACCTCTATGGCACTTACTCTCTTTCCACCCCCATTCACTAGGGAAGCCTCTCCTCTCAATTGGGGACCAACATGGAAGCAGAGGAGAGGTAGCAGATCAGTTGAGGATGCCATGGGTTGCTGGAAATGGAGACTAGGGTGTATATATATAGTATATATATATAACTCCCCTGATAGAACCCATTCTTCTCACCTTAATCTCGTATGTATGGGGAGGCCATTAAAAGCATAGATACATAGATTTTAAAGCTAGTTTGGCCTCCTGGGACCGTGTTTCTGCTTCTGTGTTTGTAAAATCAGGACGATAATACTGACCTGTCTCACAGAAGAGTTTTGAGCCTTGACTAATTAATGTTTATAATAAGTTCTGAGATCCTCTGATAGGATTATGCCTTATGCACTGCACCTTCTAAGTATTATTATTACTTCCAGCCTCATTGGGTTGTTTATTGGCATTGTAAAAGGGTCATCCCCTGCTCCTGCCTGAAGGGTTAAAAACAGCCCTGGGAGGGGGTAGTGGCTGGAGAAAGCAGCCTTTAGGCTGGGCTGATTGGGGGAAGTGGCTGCAGCTGGGGCCATGCCCCAAACTGAGCAACAAGACCTTATAAGAAGGCCAGGGAAGCCAAAGGCAAGCAGTCTTCTCTAGCTGTTGAGGGAGATGGGCTGGGCTGTGGGGGAGTGAGAGAAGGTACCTGGAGTGGAGCAGGCCTGGGGGAAGGCTATGGGAGCTGGGAAGCTCCAGCCTGGAAAGCCCCAGGCTGTGGCCTAGCAGAAGGCCAAGGGGTACTGAGGGTTGCAGAGGGTAGCCCAGGGGTAGGCAAAGGTAGCAGGTCCAAACCCAACCTTGCCTGTGATGAGTGGCTTATACTGCAGTTTGCCCCAGGGAGTGGGTGCTAGACAATGATTGGCAGTAGCCATATACTGAGGTGATGTGGGAATAGTGGGTGGGGATTCCCCAGGGAGGGGAGACCCTAAGACTGAGGGGGTTACTGCAAGGGGGCAGCAACCCATGTAAAAGGGCACTGGGTCCAGGGAGGGACACATTGGCCAGAGGACAGGCGGATCACCAGCCTGCAGAGTGCGCTCCAGAGCCAGAATCAAGCTAATTCCCAGGAGTCACCAGCAGGGGATGCCGCAGGGGGTGAGTCCGCTCACCTACAGCATCATTAGCTGGAAAAAGAAAGTATTCCATTCAGACAGGATGTGCTTAATCAGAAGTACTGATTTATTGACATGTCTCCAAGGGAGTCAGTGTGGCCAAAGAAAGGGGAATGGCAATGAATGCTGATTTAGTCAGGTGGTGGAGAGAAGGGACAAGATCGTATCTGGCCATCTAGCAGGGTAATTCTTTTAATATGGGTTTCTTGCAAGGTGATGATGTTGATCATGTTGCATAATGTGAACTAGGTAGCCACTTTGATGTACCTTTGATGTTCAACTGGAAAATTCATAGAGCTGTGACTATGGTTCTCTTAAAACTTCTCTGAGAGGAGTACTTTTTGCAGTTGAGCTACTCCATTCCTGTTCAACCCAGGATTTTGCTGATCAACATTTGGATGCCAATTTGATGACATTGGTTGTGCCACAAGTAACCATGAGAAGTTTATCATCTGCCCCACTGTTTAAATTAAACACTATTAGAAAACTTTCCTCTCAGTGGGGAATCGTTCTGCTGGTGCCAAGAGATTAAGTCATGAGTTAGCCATTGGCTTGATTTTTAAAAGGGATAAAAATCCATAGCTGCCATTGACTTAAAATTAACGTTTAAAATGCTCATTACCTTCAAAATATGAGTATAAATTGACCATGAGAAAATGTTGTCAGGAAATTAGAAGATGGTTTCTAACCATCAGAAAAATGAAGTTCTGGAGCAGCCTTTCAGTAGCAGTAGTGGGGGGAAAACAACCCAAATGATTTCAAGATTAAGCTTGAAAAGTTTATCAAAAGGATTATATCATGTGGTTCCCTTTGCTAGCAGGAGACGGGACTCAGTGACCCAGGAGGCCCCTTCTAGTACTATGTTCTCAGGAAAATTTGGCCAATTGTATATTTCACAGGTGTGAAATTCTAGTTCTGATAGGGCCCTCTCCTGTTCTGATTGACAAGAATCAGAGCTTGGTCATCACTTCAAAGAGAGCAGGATCCATACCTTAATGCAGAAGTTATTGAATAAAAAAATCAGAACACAATTATAATAATGAAACACAGTGAATATTGTTTTGTTGTTGTATTTTTAGTCAGTACATTATTTTAACGGAGTCATTTCAAGCTTTTATTTTTATTAGTCTCTTCTTTTAGTCAGGAGAGACTCCTATTGAGAAACAAGCCACGCACTAAGGTCTTCCAGTTTAAGACAGTCAGAGGTGTGTGGTTGGACTCTGAGGTCAGTAGGTCTTTGCATGGTGGCAGATGTCAATCCATATGGATCCAATTGCGGTTTCAGGGCCTACAAAGATATTACCATGCCACAGGACCTACAGTCTCCTGCAAGGTTAACTTTTCCCTACCTTTTTTTCAGTTTGCTAATGCACTAAAACCATTTTTGAACTTTGTTTCCCTTCCCCCCAGCCCTGACTTCTAAATCAGTGTAGGAAGGTGGGAGAGAACAATGCAAAAAAGCGCCAACCTGATAAAGCACCATGGGGGGAAATAAAAAGTGGAGCAGAGGCAATAATAGTCATTCTGCCCTTCAACAATGGGCTGCAATAGAAGTTGAGAATTCCAAGTGAGAAATAACTACTTGAGCCTAGTCACCTTGACAAGGAATGAATCAGGAGGATAAAATAAAGTTCAGTTATTTAAATGTCCCCTTTTAACAATATATTTATTGCACCGAGGCTGAGTTAAGAAGTCTGGGACTTACCGTCGCTGCCTAAGAGCAGGGACAACAATTCGCGCTGGTGTTTTCATTCACATTTGTAAGAAGGTCTGCATAAAAATATGAAAAATGGAAAACAATCCGCTTCAAATTAAATTTCCTTAAAAGAAATAAAACAAGTGAAAAATAAATGAAACAGCACCATTATTTGGATTACATTTATCTTTAATCCACTTTGTCCTCTATAGGAAATGCAGTATAAAGACATCTGCCAATATTTTAAAGGCTTCTGCTTGTGTCTGAATTATGTTTTTAAATTAGACCCTAAAGCTGCATTCTAATGCATTACTTTCATTTACTGGAGTATGCATATACTATCATACTACTCCCATGACATCCTTTATTTAATCAGCCTGAGAGCTACACAGACCCATATCCATTCCCATATAAATCTCTGCCAAATACTGCTGACTTTTAAATTTAACCTCCCTGGCAGTGCATGACCTCCTTGGGAACAAAAAATAAAATGAACAGATATTTTAAGGGAAGAAGCAATCTAATCTTTTGGATAATCGGTGAAATGTATGCAAATCTAACAGGTTTAGAATGGAGGTGGTGTCCTTGTGGTGCACAGGAATTGCTGCAATAAACAACTTTAGCCTTTCCTATTAAAGGTTAAGGGAGAGTGATTGATATGTTAGACAAAGAAATGTAAGGTCAGGAGAAATAAAGGCAATCTGTTCTTTACCCAAAAAGTACATGAAAAGCAGTAAGTATGCTGGGTATTCTCTAGCTGTTTTTTGTTGCACCTGCTATTTCGAAATAATAGATGGGTTTGAGTCTTGCTGCAGCTTGTCGAAGTAGCAAGTGTCACTGTCAACTCACTATATGCTCTGACACTCTATCTCTGAAAGCAGGATAGCTATCTTGTATGTGGTTCCTAATGCGCCAGTTCCCTAATTAATGCAGAATACGTCCTTCCTCCAAGAGAAGCCCCAGTTTATATCCAATTGAGCAGCACTTTGTTCCATGAGTTGTGCCCCTGATTTAGCTGGAGCAAGGTACTGCTGAGCATCAAGTCATAATTTGACCCACAACTATAATTTGTCAAAGTCTGTGAGTCCAAGAAATATAAAAGAAGGGTGTGCCATTACACCTGTTAAAAATGGCTGCTGCTAATGTTTATGGGTTATGCACGTACCCACCCTAACTGTGCATTGGATTAGTGACAGATTCTGTGAACTTCTATAAATGTCTATAAATATTAGGCTTCCCAGTAGCTATGTTGCAAAGAAAAATCTTCATTTTTTAAATACAAAATGACTTGGTCTAAAATTTAATCTGCTAAAGTGGAAATCTCCTTTTACATAGGGCAGTTGAGAAACTGCAGACAATGTAGAGATTTGGCTGTTGATTGCTAGAAAATGTTCTGGACATGTTGGTCATTCTTCTGGTTTTAGCGGGCCCTTTCAAAATTAGATATATCACATAAACGAGGTTAAAATGCATTTGCCCCATTGTCTCCACAGATGACTCTGTTCAATTTCAAATACTGTTCCTGTCACCTGTTGCAGCCTAGAGTGAAGAGGAAATATCCAGTTGCTTAGCTAGACCCCTTCATTTAATTACACAAATTTCTAGCATAATGGAAACGTATAGATTCTGTCACCTCACTGTGAACACTGCCACCTCAATGTGAACATTGCCAAGGGACTTAATCTGCTACTATTACTCATTCCTCTTTTATACTTCTTTTTTTCAATTTCCTCCTGCTCCCTTCTGCCTGGTTCATTTCCCCTTCCTCTGTCCTTATTTCATCTTTTTTCTTCAAAACACCAACTTAGAAGATAAAGGAAAGGAATGATCCTAAATCCCCAAGCTTTGGGCTATCCTGGCCTCCTCAGATCCACTGCACCTGGGAAATTAGAATCAGTCCTTTGGTAGCTTTATATTCTGAAATTTGGCTTTTTCCATTTAGATTCAGTTCTCAAGAGAAAGGGCTGTGGCATCAGCCATAATACATATCCAGGCGATGAATTGCCAGGTGCCAGAAAATTGTAGGCCAGTGGGAAAGTGTTGTAATCTGTGATTCCATCTGGCCCATGCATATCCAGTGGCCCTGCTTAGAGATTGTCAGAACTGTTCACTAAGTTTGTTGTGAAACCAAGTGCTTAATATCAGTAATTTAGAAGATTCAGTAGGAAGCTAAATTGAGTGAAACTATTTTTGAATGACTGGGATCATTTTGGAGAAATGGCATATCTGGAAAGGGCTGCATTTTGATGTTGAACCGTGAATCTGAAACTATTTCTAGTGTTTTTCTATTAAGAGTGTCACTGTGTTATGTTGAGAAACTGATGTAAAAAGCTGCAGTGCTGACAAGAAGAAGCATTTCTTTTCCCGATAGGTTATCAGCCACAACCACATTACTTAAAATGGCTTGTATAGCAGGAAGGTTGATTGTTTGCTTTTTTGCTTCTTGCTTGCAATGTGGTTTTATTATAATGTATGCGCTGTGCCATGTTGAGAACATGTCTGCATGTAATAATAGACTTTTAAGTATTGTCATCTGTTTTCTCCATCTATTTTGTCACAATCTGACACCTAGCTGTAGGATATCTGAGGTAGCGACTGCATCATCTTTATCTGTATGTACAGCTCCTAGCACAGTGGTGTTCCAATGTGCTACTATATTCCTAGTTCTGATCTACTAATTAATATGATTATTGTTGAATATACAATAATAGAAATGTAACTGTTATCGTGAAACTTCATGATTATAAGCAATTTCATTGGATCATGTCAAGTGTCCATATCACTAGGAAGATGTAAAATTATGTGCAGTAGCTTCTAGCAAACTTTTTAAAGAGATTCATAATTTTCAAGGTCAGAAAGGACCCTTGGATAATCTAATCTGAGCTTGTCTGCATAACACAGGCCATAAAGCCCCCTATTTCATTAGCCCAGTACATTAATTCCTGAGCTATGGAACTAGAGATTAGATTTTTTAAACAAACAACCAAAAAAAACCAAACAAACCCAAAAACTAGTGAGCAGAGTACGGGATCTGGGAAATATTTTCTTGGCAACAAGAAGAAAGAAAAACCAAGAGGTATCCAAAGGAGCAAAGGCATTGGGCTGGTTACTGATAGGTGAGATAAATTTCACTACTAAACTAGCCTACTTTGTCATTACAACTGTTCAAAGACTACAGTTTTCAAAATGTAATTAATATTCACTTTAAGGAAGCTGGTAATGAGCTAAGGAAGCTAAGTTACTCATTACAGCATTCCAGTTATAAGTAATAATTCATTCTGAGAGCAACAGAATTTAACCTTGGAGTGTCCCATCTTAGTGCCCAGTGCTGCAATAAGCATGCCAACAAAACATATCTGGAATGGGAGATCAAGTCATGTGGTACTTCTGCTGTGGAGTCTTTTGACACTACCCTGGCACTGAGCCTCAGTCTTTCATCATTCCTCCTTAGGTAGTCCTTTATGTCACATCAATATTTAAATAGACTGTGGTTGCTATTATAAAGCACCTTTGGATATTCGACTAGTTGGGTCATCTGCACAGTTGACTTGTCTAGTTTGTATGTTTTATACAGAAAATTGACTCTGTAAAATAGATATTGTGGTGTCAGTTCTGTTTGTATTCTCTGTACCTTTGTTCAGTTTACGGGTCAAAAGAGAACATTTCTAACTTCAAGCAAGGCATGTGCAACCTGAAATGTGAAATTCTGATTGTTTCTTGTCTCTTACACTGTGACTAATAACAAAAATTTTACAGTCACATAGCTGCCATTTTTATGGATGACTCATAAGGCAGGATAGAATCCAGTTGTGTTCCCCATAACTGTGTTAGCTCTGATATGAGTAGATTGAAAACACTGATTGTCAGAAAAGTGACTCAAGACAGATTTGCCATCAAGGACAGACAAGGGCACATGTCTGAGTAAAAAATATTTTTACTATTTTAGTATCCCAATAGTTCCTTAAGGTCTCAGCCAATACTATGGCCCCATTATATTAGGCACCGTACTGCCAGATACTGGGAAATAGTCCTTTCCTTCAAGCATCTGGAAGTTGATGCTAGACAAATTCAAGCTAGAAAAAAATGTGCACACTTTTTTAACAATGAAGGTAATTAACCACTGGAACAACTTCCAAGGGTGGTGATGGAGTGTCCATCACTGGAATTCTTGAAATCAAGATTGAAGGCTTTTCTAAAAGCGAGGCTCTAATTCAACCACAGCTAGTGGATGTGGTGCAGGAATTGATTCCATGAAGTCCTAATGGCCTGTATTATAGGAAGTCAGACTAGGTGGTCAAAATGGTCCCTTCTGGCCTGAACAGCTGTGAAACAGATAAAAGGTACAAGGAGAAACAGAAAGTGATATGTCTAAATTTACACAGGCTGTGACAAAGCTGGGAATTTAATCCTTGTCTCCTGAGTCCCACAGCAACAACTTAACCAAAAGATCCATCTCCCGTTGAACCAGCAGCTGTCACTTTTGCATAGTTACTTTTCTGACTACAACTTCATGCTGCATATCCACACAGAACAATCTGGATTTCTCTGTGCTTATTGGCGGAGCTTGCGCAATGATTTCTAGTTAAAAAAAACAGGAAAAAAAGAAAGCAAACCATTTATGGCTGTTTAATATTTAATAATGCTTTCACCTAGATGGAAATGGGTGTCATAGGTGCTTTATAAAAAGTAATAAATTAATCTTCACACTGCATATTTTAAAAGATTTTTAAAATGGGACATGTTTAGTTTTAAAAAAAGAAGACTGAGGGGGACCTGATAAAAATCTTCCAATGTTAAGGGCTGTTTATAAATAGGGTGACCAGATGTCCCATTTTTAAAAGGACAGTCCCATTTTTGGGGAATTCTTCTTGTATAGGCGCCTATTACCCTCCACCCCCTGTCCTGTTGTTTCACAGTTGCTATCTGGTAACCCTAGTTATAAAGAGGACAGTGATCAATTGTTCTCCATGGCCACTGAAGGTAGGACAAGAAGTAATCAGATCATTAATAATGATAATTTAAGCCATTTGTAGATCTATAGCAACAATTTGGTTTGCACCGCTGTGGCACATAGAAATGTCTCCATTTAAAACATTTAGTTATGAATGTCTTTGAACCGGATGCACTGGGATCTCCAGAACTTCCAGAACTATTATTTTGGAGGACATTTCCTGGATTTACTCAACCTGCAGTATCCTTTTATGATTTTCTGGTCCAAAAAATTCTGCCAAAGATTGATAACTTGAAAGTTGCTTGGAACAGAGATTTGGATACACAGCTCTCTCTGACCCAATGGAATACAAATCTATCTAATGTTAAAAAAGGAACTATAGACCTGAGACTACAGCATAGTTTTCATAAGACACTTTTTCAGATATATTGGTCCTCCACAGAGGCTAATGGTAATGAGCCTCATAAATGCTGACCACACTTGGAAATATAGTTCCATTGGGGGAAAAATATTGATGAATATAACAAATTATAAATAAATTTAAAAATGAATCAACTTAATCTGTAGCAAAGGAGATTTAAGTTAGATTATAAAGAAGTTTCTAACTATATGGATATTTAAGCACTGGAATAGGTTTCTAAGGGAGTTTGTGGAATCTCCATCACTGAAGGTTTTTAAAAACAAGCGAGAAACACCTGTGACATACGGTTTAGATATACTTGGTCCTGCCTCAGTGCAGGAGCCTGGACTAGATCAGTGGTTCACAACCAGGGGTACGTGTACCCCTGGGGGCACACAGAGGCACTTCCACAGGGTACATCAACTCAGCTAGATCTATGTTTCAGGTGTTATGGGATGGGTTTAGGCGTGTCATAAGTGCATGGCCAGCATAGGAGGTGGCAAGCAGGGCAGTTGCCCAGTACCCCATACCACAAGGCCCCCTGCAAATCTAAGTTACATGCTTCACCCCCAGACAGTGAGGCTTGGGCTTGAGCCCCAGGTGGTGTTGGTGCTTGGGCTTATGTCCTGGGCGGCAGGGCTTGGGCTTCAGACTCCTGAAGAGGATACAGTAGTCTGGAAAAGCTGAGAACCATTGGATTAGATGACCTCTGGAGGTCCCTTCCAGCCCCACATTTCTATGATTCTTTTGCTCACATTAGTATTACAATAGCAAGTAGAAGCCCCAACTGTGATTTCAGTCCCGGTATGCTAGGGAGCTGTACAAACATGTCATGAGTAGGGCTCTGTGTCTGTCATGCAGGTCACGAAAGTCATGGATTCCGTGTGACTTCTGCAGTGGCCAGTGTGGCTGACCCCAGGGCTGCCCAATCAGCTGGCTCTGGGGCCAGTGCTAACATGGCCCCAGGGAAAGCCACACCTGCCGCTGCTGGAGTGGCCCCAGGTAACTGGCCCCAGGACTGACTGAGCAGCTGTCTCCGGGGGCTCAGAGCAGCCACTGCTGGTGGCTCTCAGGTGGCTGGAGCAGCTGCTGCTGGCAGCCCCCAGGCAGCTGTGCCCCTGGCCCCAGACCCCCGCAGCAGCAGCAGCAACCTCAACTGCCCAACAGCAGTGCCCCACCCCCTGCACTATCCCCTCAAGATTTAGTCAGGGGTATTTATAGTTATGGACAGGTCACGGGGCTGTGAATTTTTGTTTATTGCCTGTGATCTGTCCAAGACCTTTACTAAAATTGCGTGTGTCATAGATAGTAGGAGTTAATAGAACAGAAGTACTTTATATCTCTTTTGCCTGTAAAGGGTTAACAAAATCAGTGAGCCTAGCTGTCACCTGACCAGAGGACCGATCAGGGGACAGGATACTTTCAAATCTTGAAGGAGGGAAGTTTGTGTGTGTGCTGTTAGTTTTTGGTTGTTGTTCACTCTGGGGGCTCAGAGGGACCAGACCTGCAACCAGGTTTCTCTCCAATACAGGCTCTTATAAGTTCAGAATAGTGAGTACTAGGTAAATAAAGTGAGTTGGGCTTATGGTTGTTTTCTTTATTTGCAAATGTGTATTTGGTTGGAAGGAGTTCAAATGTGTATTTAGCTGGAAGGAGTTCAAATTGGTATTTTGCTGAAAAGATTTTACTTTGTACTTGTATACTTAGGCTGGGAAGGTATTCCCAGTGTCTATAGCTGAAAGACCCTGTAACATATTCCATCTTAAATTTACAAAGATAATTTTTACTGTTTTTTTGTCTTTAATTAAAAGTTTCTTGTTTAAGAACCTGATTGTTTTTTTATTCTGGTGTGAGACCCTAGGGGACGGGGTCTGGATTCACCAGGGAATTGGTGGGGAGAAAGAAGGGAAGGGGGAGAGAGAGGCTAATTTCTCTCTGTGTTAGGATTACTGTCTCTCTCAGGGAAAATCTGGGAGGGGAAGAGAGAAGAAGGGGGAAAGGTACATTTTCCTCTCTGTTTTAAGATTCAAGGAGTTTGAATGACAGTGATCTTCCAGGGTAACCCAGGGAGGGGAAGCCTGGGAGAGGCAATGGTGAGGGAAAGGGTTTACTTTCCTTGTGTTAAGATCCAGAAGGTCTGGGTCTTGGGGGTCCCCGGGAAAGGTTTTGGGGGGACCAGAGTGTACCAGGCACTGGAATTCCTGGTTGGTGGCAGTGCTACAGGTTCTAAGCTGGTAATTGAGCTTAGAGGAATTCATGCTGGTACCCCATCTTTTGGACGCTAAGGTTCAGAGTGGGGAATTATACCATGACAGCCTGTCACTAAATTGTAGCCTTAGTCATGAGGCAGTCCCTACCCTGAAAAACTTTCAACCCAAATTAACAAGACACAGGGGGAAAGAGAGGTGAAGCAACTAGTTTAAGATCACCCAACAAGTGAATAGCAGAGCTGAGAACAAAGCTTAGAGCTACCTAACTCATTAGTGCCTTATTCACTAGGCTTTTGCTAGTGCTATGGGTATTATTACCCCATTTTTAGGAACATGGATGTGCACAGGTCAAAACTTTCAAAAACAGAGCTTATGTTAATATGTAGACACCTTAATCAGTGGTCTGGTTCTCAAAAGTGCTGAGCAACTAGCAGGTGTCACTGAGGTCAATGCTATTTACTGGATATTCAGCATTCTTGAATATGAGGCCACACAAGCATTTGGGAGCTTAACTTTTTTCTTCTATTTTTATGAAAAACATAGCCAGACATTTTAGAAGTGGGCTCCAAGAGCAGGAGTTTTGACTATTTGGCCTTCAATTCCAGTAGAAGGCCATCCTTTCCCCTAATTGAGCTGCATAAGCAATTTGCAAGGAAAGGTTAATAATTCTGTTAATTTAGCTTTTTTGTCTGTTTCCTAATTATCCATGAACAGGTAGCAATTTTTACCAGTTTGTTCACCGTTTAGCATTGTTTAATGAATGTTGTATGCAAATAAATTTAAGCCTGTAGATTGTTTCTGAACTGTTTGTTGAAAATATTTACGGTTCATGATTAGAGATTTTTCATCTAAGTCAGTGATTCTGTTCCATGATTGGATGAGTCTTTGTAAACAAAGGGGATCCTGATTAGATGATTGATTCTCTTGAGAAGAAGGTGGGAATACTTTAGGGAGTGAGGTGAAGCAGGAGCTGGGAGGTCTAGGGAGTTTTAGGGCATTCTAAATCTTTTCCTTCCTGTTTTTCCACAAGAGAGAGCAATATTTGACTACATAGATGGATCCTAGATTTAAAGATACCTGCATTCCTTAATGACAGAGGAGGAAAAGGCCTAAAGAATTGGAAGCAACATTTACTGATTGTTTACATTAAAATTCCAGAGCAGGAACATTTTACTGAAATGCCTGTAGGAATTCAGCAACATAACTCAGGCGGCCCCATTGCTGCAGTGTGCATAAGTAGCCCATTAAGCCTACACTTGTGCAGTATTTTAGACCTGAGGTGTCCAAAATATTCTTTTGGACAGCTCAGCTTATCTGATTCTCAAACAGATTGCATGGGTAAGAGATCTTTTCCTTGCAACCCGTTAAGTGAGTCCATGCTGGCGAGGAGTGGGTGCTCCTCACTATTTGTCTATAAAGCTGCCCATCACCATGGAATGTGACCACTCTTCCACACACATTTTATGACCTGTCATCTTCCCTGTCTTTTCTGCATTTCCTCCTTCTTTATCCCAAATCAGCTGTCATGAATATCTCTAGAAATGATCACAAGAACAGCCAGATGGGGTCAGACCAATGGTCCATCTAGTCCAGTAGCTTGTTTTCCAGCAGTGCCCAATGCCAGATGCTTCAGAGGGAGTGAAAAGACCAGACAATCATTGAGTGATCCATTCCCGGTCGTCCACTCCCAGCTTCTGGCAAACAGAGACTAGAGACACTCAGATCATTTAGTTGCATCCCTGACCATCTTGTCTAATAGCCATTGATGGACCAATCGATGAAATATGAACCATTAAAACATGGATTGTCATCATCACAGATCCAAATATACAAAGTAAATGAACTCTAATAAGTTCTTGAGCAGCATTGCTTGAGAACATACCAGTGTTCACATGCAATGAACATAAAGATTGCAATGACTAGTGGAGTGTCCATAGCTAACTTTCCCGAGTTGTTGCTGTATTCCTAGTAAATAACACTTTTTGTGCTGGGCTTATCTGACAAGTTCATAGGTTCATCTATACACCAAAATGTTTAGATGCTTCTCTGACCCACGTGTAACCTCTTAGGGCTCCAAAATGGACCTGAAAACCTTGTTGGAAAAAGCTGTCTTGTGTGCCTTGCAGTGCTGCTGTTATTTGTATTCAAGTAGTACCTAGAAATCCCAGACAGGGCTGGTTGCACTAAGTGCTATACAAACACAAAAGAGCCAGTTAAAACTTGGCTTCCTCTAAACAGTAATTTAACTGCACCATTGAGCTCCAAGGCCCAAAATTTTATGTTCAGTCTTCTCCCTCTTTTCTTTCATACCAGGGGAAATGTTCAGGCTAGTATGTAGGGTAAATTAGTTGTATGGTGAAGGGAGGTTTCATGTTAACAAGAGGAGGAATCTGTGATGGTCCCCCTGCTAAGGATAGGCTAACAGCAGAGCCCTCCTGATTTCCCTGGGGCCTCAAATTATGATAACAAAGCTTTTCTTTGGTGTGAAAGTAACTGATGCTCCAGCCAACATGGTATGAGCAGTAAACACATTGTTTCCACCATTCCTTGTCTGAACTGGCCCTGCCAGAAATACTGGAAGATCAGTGCTTCTCCTCGGATTTCAGCACTTACATGGTCATTCCTATCAGGCACTTGGAAATGCAGAGGCATGTGAAATAATATACATTAAATCCAAACATGCCAGAGGTGGGAGGGGCAGGAGAGGAAGAGACATACAAGAATCCAAACGTGGATGTGATTTGCCACAGCAGTGTACCAAACAGACCTGAACAACTCAGATTCAAAACCCAGGGCTGAAACTTGTGGCTACTCATTTCTACTCATTTCATGTGAGAAGGCTACACATGATGAAAATCAGAATCACTTGCCATCCTTTCCATGAATAATCCTGGGGCTTCATCTCATTCACAAGCAGTTTATTCATAGATTCATATTTTTAAGGCCAGAAGGAACCAGAGTTATCAAGTTGGACCTCCAAAATATATTAGGCCACAGAATTTTATCAAGCAATTCCTGCATCCAGTATATCTTTTTAAAAGATTATCTTGATTGAGACTGCAAGAATTGGAGAATTTACCACCTTTTTTGCATGTATTTGATATTTTAAATATGTCACATCATGGTTCCCATTTTCTAATTGTATGCATACAACCAAGGACTAAATTCACCCAGTTTGCCACAGGAAGGTGTAGATTACATGGTCCTCATGTTTCCAGCAAGAATTTCTTACCCCAAGTTGGGGAAATAGAGAGACATTCTACCACTCTCTTCCTTGGTGGAAAGAAGGCAGCTTTATGATGTGGCTGGAGCCCCATCAGTTGGGATAACCTAGGGGAGACACTGAATCAGCACTTCACCTGCCTGACTTGGTGGTAACCTCTCCCCAGCAGGTGCCGCACAAGTTTCGGGCTCTGCTGATCACCTGCCTATCCACCCCATAGAGTTGAAGATTTCTGTTTGCTCTTTGCCAACACAGCTTCTCCTTTTTGGCTGCCTTTTCACCCCTGGGCCTTCTGTCAAGTGGCGTAGTCCCTAGACAAAATGTGACCCCAAGTTTGCATCTTACCCAACAATTCCAGCTTCCACACAGGATATTGTGGCCATTGCTGTACAATTCATCACTTATATTTTGATTTCCCCTCTTACTTTCATGCACCTAAACACAGTGGCCTGAACTTTCTGAGACATGCTGCCTGGCATCCAAAGCTTCCAAATGTGAAATGGTCAGAAGTGAAACATTTCAGGCTCAGCAACTTCACAAAAATCTGTAAAACTATCACCAGGAATATTAATAACTAGACAAGAACAGTTGATCCTCATTGTCCCAGACTGTAGTATCTGTTGACACATCTCACAATACACTTCCTTTCCCAGGATTTTCTGTCATGATAAAAAAAAAATCAACTTCCATAAATTTCAGCTCACTATCTAAAACCCCAAAATATGCTACTGACATTTCATATTACATTTTATTGCACAATCTGTAGGGAAGACAGTTACCCAGATAACTTTTCAAAATAGTCGCTCTTAAATCTCGGTCTGTTTTATCCCTTGTTTTTTATGTTCAGGAAATGGCATCTGATGTGATACAACTGTTTCCATGCCCACTCAATGCATTTCGTATTGTTTGCTGGATTATGCTCAGGAGGCAGGCAAGGTAAGAGACTTGGTTGTGAGTATTCAACATACAGAAGAAGAATTTTATAGATGTACCCACATTGAAACATCACAGGACCATGTATCTGCTAGATAATAAATTTTGGGATTTATCAGATCAAAGGTCAAGATCACAACAAAATTAAATGGTTTCTTTGTCAGGGCTTAGTAGGCAGAAGGTGGGGGGTATGTATTGTGAGCATTCTCTAGTTAAACTGTTGTACTAGCACAAAACATTACTGCATTAGGCTGTAGCCTGTAATCAGTCCCAGCTGGAAGTTCATATCAACATTACTGTTCATCTTGCCAGTTCCCTGTTAATCCTTTAAAAGGGTAGGTAAAAACAGGACTGGTATCTTCTATTACATAGGTGGATTTATGGAACCCAGCTATTCAAACATTTTACTCTTACATAGTTTACAGGCCACATAATTTTATTTCTGAAATGTTTAATGGGTTAATTTAGAACATGCAAAATAAATGACAAAAGGCTCCAGAGGAAATTTTGTCGTCTTTTGGAGTGCTGTTCAGGGTTTTAACATCAGTTCTGTTCACTGTTGCAATGTCTTCTTTCGGACCCAAGTAAAATTCTACATATACAAATTTGGAAAAAATATTGTTAAGCCAATTATTTCAAAATGTATACATTTCCAGGAGCCCTAATCTCTTGGATACCAGAGGAATTCATCTTGTGTGTCTCCTTCTGATCAACATTTACATGAGACCACAAGGAGAGTTAAGTTGATATACTGTGAGCTCAGCAGCCATCAATATGCCAATGATACCCAAATGTATATCTCATTTTCCACAAATGCAACCAGAACCATCACACTTATGTCACTGGGCTTACAAGAGTCAGTCCTGGCTGAAAACAGCTCAGATTAAACCTAGGCAAGACCAGAATGATCCTGGTCAAAAGGGGACAAAGTAGCTGAGACCCTGTCCTTCTCTGACCCTGAAAGCATTTTTCCCCTCCTCTCCTGGGGAGTCTTGGTGTCCTGATCAACTCATAACTAAGTTTAGATGATCGGATAGAATAAATGATGAAGAAACCTTCTTCCCCCTGGGGCTTCCTAGGAAACTCCACACCTTTTTCCCAGAGGGAGATATGACACATATGTTACGCCTAGATTGGTTTACTGAAACTCACAGTATCTGAAACTGAGTACACATGTGATGTGCAGTGGCTCCAGTTTGAATGCATCTTCCCACTTTCTTGATTTCCTGTGGGGTACTGTGAGCACATCATTCTTATACTCCAATCCCACCGCTGATTTCAAGTCCATGTACATTGTTATTTCAAAGTTTCGATTCTGAATTTCAAAGCCATCAAGGGTTAGGACCCATTAGTGACCATGTCTCCATCCACAAACCTTCTGAAGAGCTGCATTGCTCAGCTGTAATGCAGCTTCCAAAGACCAGCACAAAGCAAAACTCTCCTCTGTGACAAAAGACTTGCATGATTATTTAAAGAAAAAATTCTTCAAGCAGAACTTCCTGAACTGGGGATAAGAGAAAAGCAGAAAACTCATTAACATTTAGTTTACTTTGGGAATCACATATATACTGAGAAATTTATTTGGGCATAATACATTTGTTAGTCTTTAAGGTGCCACGAGTACACCTCATTTTTTTTTTGCTGACAGACTAACACAGCTACTACTCTGAAACATATATACTGGGTAGTGTGATAGAAAACCCTAAGTGAAACAGACAGAAATATATTTTGTAGGAGTATAGTTCTGAATGTACTAGCTACATACATAAACAGAATTCAGTGTATCAATTTTATACTCAGTTTGGTGCAATATTCCTTTTATACCCACTACTTATTTCCAATCTGCAATGGCTGGTGCTTCAAATGGAGATTTTTCTGAAGATTGTTTCTAGTGGAGATTTAAGATGAAAGCAGATCAAGGTTTAACTTAAAAGCCTGTACTCCATATAGCATGGTTCCACCCCATAGTCGTGGGAAGAAATGATCCTTTGATAGTCACAACAGATAGCCAGAGCTCTTTGGAAGCTAGAATGTATGGAAAGAGACTTTGAGGTTTTTATGATTCAAGTTTCTAGCGGATTCTCTAGTGGAAAGGAACATAATTACATCAGCTGAATGGTATACACTATCTACGCTATTGATTTTTGAAAACACAATTATATTAGAATCTAATCAATTTTGTAAACAGCGTTTCTTGTTATAGACTAATGGAACAAAACATTTAATTTCCTACTTTTTTCTCCAGTGAATGCTATGCTCATTTTGTCTCCTGAATGCTTACAAATCACTTTGACATCAGAATCCCTATTTTACCTTTGACCTTGATTTTGCAACTCGGGACTTTCTCCTACATTAGTAGTAAAAGCTCTGAAAAAAAAGCCATTTTCTCCCATTTATAGTAGACCCTGCTGTGTGGATTTAACAGGATTTAGGTGATCTCCCTATCTGTAGTCACTTTTTCTTTCTCCTTTCCATATGTTTATCCTTAAGAGAGCCTTTAGCTCACATCACTAATCTATCAGATGGCTATCAGCCATCTCAAACACCTCAATATATAGATCCAACACACTTTTGTGAGTTAACTAAACACTTATCTCTCAATTTTTCCCCCTATTAAACCATGACTATAAGGCTACAAGGAACCAGGTAAGAAATAGCATACTAACTTTAGAAGCAAGGAAAAGAAATATAAAATATATCTATTGCAATAGAAATTAACAGTACACTTCTGCAGATGCCATTGGCGGTGGCACTTTGGAGGCAGCTCAATCGGTCTGCTTCAGTCTTCGGCGGCAATTCGGTGGCAGGTCCTTTACTCCCTGTCTTCATCTTCATTGGCACTTCAGTGGCAGCTCAATCGGGTTTCTTTTTTTTTTCTTTTTCGCCGCTTGGGGTGGCAAAAAAGCTGGAGCCGGCCCTGGACTTTGGATTGTCTTTTATCTAGTACTCACATGAGTAGGTGCTCACTAACATTAAAAAAAGGTTCTCCAATCTGCTCCTAACAAATCAGGCATGATTTAAATAACTGTATTTCTCTAAAAGCAGCAAAGAATCCTGTGGCACCTTACAGACTAACAGACGTATTGGAGCATGAGCTTTCGTGGGTGAATACCCACTTCGTCATCTGATGCTTGTATTTCTCTGTATCTCGGGGTGGGGGTGGAGTGGAGAGAGAGAACGCTGTCAGACCCCTAAAACAGAATCCTGACTTCTGTGCTTAAATGTTTAATATCTTCCATATTGTATGTTTTCTTTTTTTGTAACCGATTCGCTATTAAAAGCGTATTCTGTTTAAGAAACCCCTTTGTGATGGTTAAGGTTAATTGATTTAGGACAAAGTACTCTCTCAGATTTTCTAAAGTCCTCTAGCAAGGAAAAATTTCGTGAGGGTAAGTCTGGTCACTGGTAGCGTATGTGAGAAGAGGTTTACTTTCATTTACAAGAGATGCCCAAGAATATAGAGAAGGCACAGAAAGTGTGAAATTACCTTCAAGTATACCTTCCACTGACTTCAGTGGGAGTAGCATTTGGAGCATGAGTCTAAATAAGAGTCACAGTGTGAAAAAAGGTTTCTAATTCCTGAATCTGAGATATTGAGTAAAATAGAAAATAAAATATGTATAGAGTTGTTTTCTAGTCTGCTCTCTCTAAATAGGAGGACATGGTATACTGCTGCTATGTCATAAATGTAATCATTCTTTAAATAGTCAAGTAGCTAAGTCGTGTCAACTAGATCTAACAAAGAAGTATGAGAAAGTAATTATTTAATATAAGGAAACCACTTTCTGCCTCAGTGTCCATTATGCCCTGGGCATATAGGTACTCTAAGCTACCCAATCCCTGCTACTTCCTAATGGGGGTGTGTGAGGCTTGCTGGGGGTGCCCAGGTTGTGAGGCACCTCGTTGCCACCTGCCCTTAGCATGAGGAAGCCTTGTCTGCAACTGCTGTGGATTAACTCCCCAATTCCACCAGCTACGGGCAACATAAGCACTCCCTTTTGGGCCTAAAAGGCCCTGCTGCTGCTCCACAGGTTAGTGATTGACACACTCCAACCCTCAAGCCCTCCAACTGTATCCCTGGAATGTCCAGTCCAAGCTCCATGAGAGACTGGCAGAATTCACAGATTCACTGCTTCCAAATATATAGCTTATGCGTTTCCACCTCAAGTAGTAAAGAGAGTCAAGTAGTAGCAGGTAGAAGTATTGGAAACAAATTGTTACTTATAAAATAAAATCATAACACACATTCTAGAGACTAGACTTAATAAACTAGTTTCTAACCAAGTATTGCTCACCCCAAATCCTTTACAGCCATCTTGGATGTGACCCTTCTTTCATGAGACATACACACTGTCTGTTTGCCTTCTAGATGAAGGATTCAGTATGTCTCTGCATTATAAGATATACCAGAACAATCCTTTGTCTTTATTCATAAACAGGACACACACACACTATAGTTTTTTTTCTCTTGTAGATTTTGCAATCTCTCAACGCACACCTGTCTCAGTATGCAAAAGGCCAGGGGCGGCTCCAGGCCCCAGCACGCCAAGCGCATGCTTGGGGCGGCAAGCTGCGGGAGGCGTTTTGCCGGTGCCGCGAGGGCGGCAGGCAGGCTGCCCTCGGTGACTTGCCTGCGGAGGGTCCGCTGGTCCTGCGGCTTCAGCAGACCTCCCGCAGGAGAACCGAAGCTGTGGGACCAGTGGACCCTTCGCAGGCAAGCCGCGGAAGGCAGCCTGCCTGCATTGCTTGGGGTGGCAAAAAGCCTAGAGCCGCCCCCCTGCAAAAGGCATACAGTATGAGGCATACAATAAACAAATGCTAGACAGGGAGATGGGTGTCACTTACCTCCTGCTTGAAAGGAATAGCTGTGAAGTATGACATCTCCTGGTGACCTGTCTTCACTCCAAGAGTTTAAGAGATGATTTTCAGTATAGATATACAAATCCATAAATATTATCCTTAATATTTACTTAACATTTTGCAATCGATATGATGACCAGTAGGCAACTGGCTTTCAGTAAAGACCTCACATTCTATGCTTTGGTGAACTATTATGCAGATATCTGACCCAAGGGATCCCTGTTAAATCCTATGCATACTGAGTGCCCTCTGCCATTTGGTATCAAGGAGTCTCTGGAAGAACTGGCTACAGAAGAAGGCAGAGTAAGGCACATCAGAATGGGTGGAAGAGCCAGACTGATGCCAGTTGAGTCCCAAATTGGCCCATAGGACAAGCCAAGCCCCACTGGTAACTGAATAATGCTGAAATGTTTATCTGATCTTCACTTTGAGTATGAGGTTTTGCAGGTAACCCATGTAACTGCTTCAGCTGTTGTATAATTGATTGTGAAAGCTAGACAAATTTCTGTACCATAAATAACATTCATATGTGATAATGGTCCTGCACTTGAGAGGTCCTAGTATCAGCGCTTGGCAATAATATAAACATCTGAGGTGATCAATACACTGATTAGAATGAATTTTGTGGTGAGAAAATGGCTGAAGCCTTGCAACATATCTGAACTGAAAAAAATAGTTTTGATCAGCGAATTTAGATTGCTTAAAACAAGGCAGGAAAGGGTGGAATTCTATCTTTAATTATGGGCTACTGGCTGTGGTAAAAATGTAGGGTGACCTATTCCCCATGCCACACAGTGAGCCTCCCAATGACATCAGTGCAGAGAGACCAGATGTAGATTCTGGCCTTTATGTAGTAACTAAAATTTTAGTTGTTGTCTGTCTGGTGCCTTACTGCTGTGTTCAGTACCACTCAATAGGAAAATATGCTTCCCTTTAGGACCAGTATTTACTCTTTGTTTTTCTTTCTCCCGCCTCTTCCCTTTTTTTTTTTTTTTTTTTTGGTTTATTTTTTTCTCTCCCTCTTCCTTGTCTTTAGGTGAGATACGTCTTTGCAAAATGGCTGCTTATTGATTTTATTGCAAGGATGACACAGCATCTCTTGTAGTGGACATGTTTGCACCAGATTGCAGTTGCCTCCATTATGTACTGTAAACAAATTAAATCTCTGCTGTTTAACACAATATTCTATTTTCATGCCTTCTGGATTTTGTATTAGGTGCACCACAATTTTGTAATGCTTTCATTTGGGAAGCACATTTTTCATTAGCTTTGCAAACTTGTAATCTAGCCTCAGCTTTTAATGTAGGGCAGATTCCTTGTGAAGCCAATATTCTCATTGACTTTGGAAGTATTCATCATAACAAAATTCCCCACTCAGTTACATCTTTGACTTCTTCATAGGTTGTTTTATGGGCTTGGGTGATGGAAGAATTTGGTGTCTATCTATTTGAATGGCAAAATGGCTAAGAGTTCCATATATTAAAATGTCTCATCCAAAATGTTCTCCCATACTAAACACTTTCAAGATGTGACAAGCACTTACATGTTGAATCTTATTCATTTTCTGGGATCATTCTCAAGTTGGATATATTATGTGTTCGTTGTCCCAGAAATCTGGAAAGTTTTCTTCTCTTTAAATGCTAAACATCTTTATGTATACCATTATATTAATATGAAAACATAAAAGTGTCTATTGAACTTATCTAGAAAGGGTGGACTTGAGCCAGGCTGTTCTCAGTGTCCAGTCAAGGGGTCTCTTTAGTGAGGTTTCAACATTCTTTCTTGCAGTCAGTCACATTTTGCTATATGTGAAGTAATGTAATTTTCACCACCATTTATTTACCACATTATCACATGATCGTGAAGTTTCCTGAAAGTTAGTTTTCTTCCCATTGGAGTCACCATGTATTCAATTAGTTATGTAATCCCCAGAGAGGTTGAGCTCAACATGTTCAGAATTCAGGGCCTAAAGTTAGGTACCTAAATCCATGTTTTGAATTCATTGTGGATCCCTGTTGGCTTCAGTATCGTTTGTGGCTGCTTAGCATTTCTGAGAACCAGGTTACTTAAAAAGCAACAGAGTGTCCTGTGGCACCTTTAAGACTAAATGTATTGGAGCATAAACTTGCGTGGTGAATACCCACTTCGTCAGATGCATGTGTATTCACGTGTGTATTCACCCACAAAAGCTTATGCTCCAATACATCTGTTAGGCTTAAAGGTGCCACAGGACTTTCTGTTGCTTTTTACAGATCCAGACTAACATGGCTACCCCTCTGATACAGATAACTTAAGTGTCTGAACATGCCCAGTTTTTTTAACCTTTCCTCAGAGCTCAGGTTTTTTCAACTTTTTATCATTTTTGTTGCTCATCTCTAGACTCTCTTCAATATGTCCATATCTTCCTTAAAAAGAGTCCCAAAGTGGACATAATACTCCAGCTGAGGTCCCAGTCCCAAGTAGAGTGGAACAATTACATCCTATGTCTTACATACAACAGTACTGTTAATACACCCCATAATGATATTAGCCTTTTTCACAACTGCATCACATTAACTCATTCACTATTTCCCCATATCCTTTTTAGCAGTACTACTGCCCAGCCACTTTTCTCCATATTGTAGCTGTGCATCTAATTTTTCCTCCTTAGTACTTTGCACCTGTCTTTATTTAATTTCATCTTGTTCACTTCAGAACAATTCTACCATTCATCAAGGTCATTTTGAATTCTAATCCTGTCTTCCAAAGTACTTGCAACCCCTCTCAGGCCTGGTCTACACTACGCGTTTAAACCGATGTTAGCAGCGTTAAACCGATTTAACGCTGTACCCGTCCACACTACGAGGCCCTTTATATCGATATAAAAGGCTCTTTAAATCAGTTTCTGTACTCCTCCCCAACGAGAGGAGTAGCACTAAAATCGGTATTATCATATCGGATTAGGGTTAGTGTGGCCACAAATGGACGATATTGGCCTCTGGGCAGTATCCCACAGTTGCACCACTGAGACCGCTCTGGACAGCAATCTCAACTCGGATGCAGTGGCCAGGTAAACAGGAAAAGCCCCACGAAATTTTGATTTTCTTTTCCTGTTTGGCCAGCGTGAAACTCTGATCAGCGCGGGTGGCAATACAGTCCCAAATCCAAAAAGAGCTCCAGCATGGACTGTATGGGAGATATTGTATCTGATGGCTGTATGAGGAAACAAATCTGTTCTATCAGAGTTCCGTTACAGAAGACGAAATGCCAAAGCATTTGAAAAAAAAATCTACAGGCTACATAGTGCTGCGTGACAAGCGTAACGGGAAGCCAGAGACTCAAATGGACGCTCATGGAGGGAGGGAGGAGGTACTGAGGACTCCAGCTATCCCACAGTCCCCAGCAGTCTCCGAAAAGTATTTGCATTCTTGGCTGAGCTCCCAATGCCTGTAGGGTCAAACACATTGTACGGCGTGGTTCAGGGAATAGCTCGTCAGTGTACCCCCCGCCCCCCACCACATGAAAGAAAAGGGAAAAAAATCATTTCTTGACTTTTTTTAATGTCACCCTATGTCTACTGAATGCTGCTGGTAGATGCGATGCTGTGGCAGTAAAAGGCACTATCCGCTCCTCTTCCCTCTCTGGTGGCAGATGGTACAACATGCTTGATAACTGCTGAATACCCCTGGCTGGCCTCAGGGGCGCCTGGGTAAAAATAGGAATGATTCCTGGTTGTTCCCAGTAGATGGGACAGAACAGCTGGTAACCATCTTCATCACAGCCACTGGGGGCTGAGCTCCATCAGCCCCCTCCCTTTCCTGTGTAAAGAAAAGATTCTGTCCTGCCTGGATTATCATAGCAGCGGCATGCTGGGCTCCTCTTCCTCACACCGCTTAATGTCCTGCCTGGACTGTCATAGCACAGGGAGGCTGTCTCCCCCTCATTTTATCTCACTAACAAGTCACTGTTTCTTATTCCTGCATTCTTTATAACGTCATGACACAAATGGGGGGGACACTGCCACGGTAGCCCAGGAAGGGTGGGGGTGGAGGGAAACAACAGGTGGGGTTGTTGCAGGAGCACCCCCTGTGAATAGCATGTAGCTCATCATTTCTGCGGGATCTGACACAGAACAGCTGTGCTCTCTGATACACTGCTTCTCTAGTACATTTGCCCCATATTCTAGACAAGACTGACTCTATTTTTAAAAACCATAAAGGAGGAATTGACTTGGGGAGTCATTTCCAGTTTTGCTTTTGCGCCCCCGGCCGATCTCAGCCAGGGGCACCCATGATAGCAGCAGACAGCACAGAAGGATAGATAACCATCATCTCATTGCCAAATTACACTAGCAGCAGACGGTACAGAACAACTGGTAGTTGTGTCTACTATCATGCAAAAGCAAATGAATGCTGCTGTGTAGCGCTGGAGTATCGCCTCTGTCCGCGGCATCCAGTACACATACGGTGACTGTAAAAAAAAAAAAAAAAAAAGGCTGAACGGGCTCCATGGTTGCTGTGCTATGGCGTCTGCCAGGGCAATCCAGGGAAAAAGGGCACGAAATGATTGTGTGCCGTTGCTTTCCCGGAGGAAGGAATGACTGACAACATTTACCCAGAACCACCCGCGACAATTATTTTTGCCCCATCAGCCACTGGGCTCTCAACTCAGAATTCTAAGGGGCAGGGGAGACTGCAGGAACTATGGGATAGCTACGGAATAGCTACCCACAGTGCAACGCTCCAGAAATCAACGCTAGCCTCGGACCATGGACGCACACCACCGAATTAATGTGCTTGGTGTGGCCGCGTGCATTCGACTTTATGCAATCTGTTTTATAAAACCAGTTTATGTAAAATCAGAATTATCCCATAGTGTAGACGTACCCTCAGCTTGATGTCATATGCAAATTTTGTAAGCATACTCTCCATTCCATTGTCCACGTCATTAATGAAAAATATTGAATAGTACAGGATCCAGGACTTACCCTGGTGGGACTTCACTAGAGATGTCCTCTCAGTTTGACAGTGGACCATTTATAGCTATGCTTTGATTATGATCTTTTTGATCCGTTTTACACCTGTCTTACAGCAATTTCATCCACACAATTTTTTCCTAGTTTGCTTATGAAAATGTCATATGGGACTGTTTCAAAAGTCTTACTAAAATTAGGATTATTATGCCTACTGCTTCCCCATATCCACTAGGTCCAGCACCCTGTCAAAGAAGAAAATCAGTTTGGTTTCGCATGATTTGTTCTTGACAAATCCATGTTGGCTATTACTTATAATCATATTATCCTCTAGGTGCTTACAAATCAATTGTTAATAATTTGTTCCAGTATCATTCAAGTATCAAACTTAGGCTGACTAGTCTATAATTTCCTGGATTCTCTTTGTTACCCTTTTTAAAGATATGTACTATATTTGCCCTTCTCCAATCCTCTGGGACCTCATTCATCCTCCATGAGTGCTCAAAGATATTTGCTAAGAGTTCCAAGATTACTCCTAGCTCCTTATGTACCCGAGGGTGAATTTCATCAGGCCATCCTGACTTATCATAGAATCATAGACTATTAGGGTTGGAAGGGACCTCAGGAGGTCATCTAGTCCAACCCCCTGCTCCAAGCAGGACCAATCCCCAGATTTTTACCCCAGTTCCCTTAATGGCCCCCTCAGGGATTGAACTCACAACCCTGGGTTTAGTAGGCCAATGCTCAAACCCCTGAGCTATCCCTCCCCCCAATCCTTGAATCCACCCTGACTGAATTGGCCCTGTCAACACTGGTTCCCCACTTGGGGGTACTCCCTTCTCTTCATGTGTCATTATATAATCCCTGCATCTGTAAGTTTCGCTCCATGCATCTGAAGAAGTGAGGTTTTTTACCCACGAAAGCTTATGCCCAAATCTTTTAGTCTTTAAGGTGCCACCGGACTCCTTGTTATTTTTACTGATCTAAATATTCTTTAAACTCTTCTTCCATATTTTGGCTTGTGTTCCTTCCCCCTTGTTGGTAATATCAGTTGTGTTAAGTATTTGGTCACAATTTACCTTTTTAATGAAAACTGAGGCAAAATAGGTATTGAACTCCTTAGTCTTCATAATGTTGTTCCCCTTCCCTTCAAAGTAGAGGACCTACACTTTCCTTTGTCTTTCCCTTGCTCCTAATGTATTTATAGAACGTCTTCTCATTATTTATGTTCCTTGCTAGATGTAATTCATTTTGTGCCTTAGCCTTATTGATTTTGTCCCTGCATACTTGTATTATGCTTTTGTACTCGTCCTTAGACATTCGAAGGTCATACTTTTTTAAGAGATTGGGATAAACTGCATTTTAGCTGTAGCTGGTTCCTCATCTTACTTGCTTATATTTAATCATATCTAGAATATTTGCAGGTATGGAAGGGGTTCAAATTACTGCTTGTGGTGGAAAACTCTGTTTCAGGATTGATGGTCCCTGTGACAGAGTACACTAATATAATTAGCTGTGTCTAGTTTTGCTGTGTCTACATACACCACTGCTAATATTGTGCATATGCACCACTACTGCTATTGTATGTATGTACTACCACATTCAACTGAATAGAATAAGAACTCTTCAGCTGTGAATCATAGACCTTCTATATCTGACAGCTAATTGAAATTTGCCTTTTGGTAGGTGCCTGTGCTTTTGAGATAGAAGGATCTGAGTTCATAAATTCATAGCTCAAAGGCCAGAAAGAACCATTGTGATCATCTAGTCTGACCTCCTGTATAATAGAGACATAGAAATTTCTGAAAATAATTCACAGATGGTATCTTTTAGAGTTCTAGTCCTACTGCCACCATGAATTTCTGAGTAACAATCAAGTGCCACACAGTTACAACCAGAAAGTCCTAGGGGGCATGGAGTCATTACTATAATTTGAAATGATCTAATTCCATATTGGCTTCTCCCATTTGAATCCATTTTTCTACACCCACTAAAACAGGGGTTCTCAAACTTCACTGCTCTGTGACCCTCTTCTGACAACAAAAGTTACTACATGACCCCAAGAGGGGGGAACCGAAGCCTGAGCCCACCCATGCCCCACCACCCGGGCAGCAGGCCAAAGCTAAAGCCCAAGAGCATCAGTCCCAGGCAGGGAGCCTCTAATCTCTGCCCTGCCACCCAGGGCTGAAGCCCTTGGGCTTCGGTTTAGGTCCTGGATGGTGGGGATTGGTCTTGGTCTTGAGCTTCGACTCTGGGTCCCAGCAAGTCTAAGCCCTGGAAACTCCATTAAAACCTGGTTGTGACCCACTTTGGGGTCCCAACCCACAGTTTGAGAACTACTGCACTAAACCTGAAACAACAATACACTTTTTATAAACAAAAATGTTTCTATAAATATGGGAGCGACATGAGATTCAGGCTGCTATATGCACTATTAATTTTATTGCAAACCATATATAAATGCCATTGCTTATAGAATCCTCAATCATTCAGTCCAAGCTGGGTTGCCTGAGGTTCTTACTATTGTCAGAACATGAGAACAATAAAGCTTTGTGGAGGCACAAAGGAAGAAAGAATGCCACTTACAGGAAAGCAGGCTTGTCATTTACTGTAGAAAACTAATGATTAGATCACAATGGCAGCAGTAGCTTAGTGATTTGCTTTGTTTTTTTTAGCTAGCAGAACCCAGCACCTGGACAATGAATTTTCCACCTAATCATCATCACAGAAAGGATGTTCAGTTTGACAGGTCAAAGATACCTCTACAAGGAATTATGGGTTTTCATTTTAAGAATACATAATGGCTGCTAATTTGCTAGTTAGGACATTCAGTAGCTGAGTTTCAAAGCACAAAGCTTAAGTCTTACGTATTCATTTATTGCTTAATAAATTAATCAAACTGTTTTGCACTAAAAAAAGACAATACATGATCCATTTTAAGGGGTATGTGATGTAATGTTTATTGTAGCCTTCTGAAGACTCTAGTGTTTTGTTTCCTCCTTGTGTTAACTAAAATATTAGATATATTTATATAGTTTTGTATTTCTTAATTAAATGTTTTAACTGTGCAAAGACATTCTATTTTTCAGTGACTGAGAGAGCAGTCACTTCTGTAAAAATCTATAATATACTGTTTTTGTTTAAAGTGGAAAAAATAATCTCCACGTTTAACTTTATATGCTTGCAGCTTTGCACTAGCATGATTACCATTTAATGATGTAATCCCAAGATACCTCTTCTTAACCAGCTCTTTTGTTGCTATTAGACAAAAGGCTGCTTTTCTCTAGATCATATTAACCTGATGTGCCATTTTACGTGCAGAATATTTCCCACCATTTGTAAAACTTCACAAGTCTTTCTAGTAAACATGTGCAGATAGTCAAGTACCTGCTATTGCAAATTATAGAACCAGAGTTTAACTGGAAAAATCTGCTGGGTAACTGATAAAAGTGTGTATTGTGTTGAATGGAACACATTTTGTTTATGACTTTTCACTTTTTGATGGGCAAGTACTATTACATCATGCATAGCATGAGCAATGCCACATCTTCACTGCTTCAGAATTTACAGCATATGCTGAGACATGTAGGTCACATGTGCGAAGGTTCTTCAGTGCAATGCCTGTAATGTTAGAGTTTACTTTGTTTTTATTTGTAAGCATTTTATCATGACCAGCGCCTCAAAGACCTGAGTTAATTAGGCCTTGGATCACCTCTGTGAGGTAAGAAATACTAATCTCTCATTTTAGAGATGGGGACATGTCCAAGATCACACAGCTAGTCAGCTGGAGACATAGAAGGGGTACCCATTGTCCACCAAGCGCTGCTGAGGAATAAAAAGGAACTGGTTGTAGCTCCCTAAGTTTTGAGGCCTGTTCTATGCCAGCTCAGCCTTAATGTGTTTCCAAGGAGCCTAAGGATTTCTCTGACGTTTTGCTGGCTGACTATCAGTCTGTCAATTTGGGATTGCTGAAGCACAGCAGTACTGCTCTGGCAATGCTCCCTCCTGCCTCATATATGCCCCATAGGTGGGATGTTGCAGACAGGTAGTATAGGAGGTAGCTACAGTTACTGTTTGCCAGCTGTGAACTTCCCCCAACTGGAGCACTCTGGAAATCTACAGCTGAGGTGGTCCAGTAACTTCCCAGCCTTTCTATGAGAGCAGAGTCCTTAGAGGCCATTGGCAGTTGGTATAAAGTAGAGCAGCCCTGAGGACTGGATTAGCACAGAACACAGCCCCAGAACCAGGATATTATAAAAGTAACTTAATGTGGCATTCGCTCCAGACCCTCCCTGAGCAATAGCAGGTTGTGTGAGTGTGTATATTTTTAACATTACAAAAGCTTTGGTGTCCTTCTTTCAGATTTTCTATCTGAAAAAGAATGGAAAAAATCCTGCACCCACTAAATCAAGAATAGTCATAAATTAAACCTCTCAGTCAGTTAAATGGTTCACCTATGAATCTTATTGTACTTGAAATATCGCATTCTAGATGATAATACTGCAACATAGGAATTAGTAATGGTAAAGACAGGCTACTTGTTCATTCCCTGCATCTCTCTGTACATCAAAAGTAGAATTGTTCCCCATGGTACATTCTTCAGTGCTTTGCCTCCTACAAAAAGCTTATTCATTTTCTGGAATCATCATGAGGTCAGATATGTTATTTATACACCATTTCAGCTGTTTTTGAAAGGATCTTTCTTTCTAAATCACCTGGAGGTTACTCCAGTTCCCTCAGGAGACTACTGCACATTCCATCAGGATTCACTATTCAAAACTGTATGCAGATACTCAGACTATACTTTCCTTTGCTCATTTTACTCCAATTACTGTTGCTTAAGACACCATAAAGGCTCTTTCTGCCTCTGGTTTTCGCATATTTCACACAGATGAAGATGATTATCGTGTCCCCCCGTGACACTGTTTGGCCAAAGTACACATAATTAATTATTTTCATTTTTTCCTCATATATCTTTCCCTCTAGCCTTTAATTTTATTGCTATGTTCTGAATTCCCTCCACTTTGACAACATCTTTCTGTTCCTGAGTGTGGTAGAACACAGTATTCTACTCAATTTTCACTAGAGTCATAAAGAGACATTAATTCTTCCTTTGGCCTGTGAAGAGATGGCTCTTGGTATGCTGCCTAAAATCATATTGATTTATGGCTGGCATACTGCGTCACAGGAAAATTCATATATATGGGAATTCTGCTGTGCACCATCATGCATAAGTCTCTATTGGCCTTACTGCTTTCTCATTATCCCCTTTCCTAATGGGGAAGACTCTTCCCTTGCAATGCTAATGTATTGGATTATTTTATCACAAGCATATTATCTTACATTTTACCAGGATGAATCTCATTCTGTTTCCTGTCCACGTACCTAACTTCTTTATGCCCCTTTGTATTATTTCTCTGTACTCACTGAGCTTCAACATCAAAGTTTCAACTTCAGATTCAGTGCTAAATGGTTCATATCAGTAATTCACTACTACTTAGACTGCAGGCTCTTTGGGATAGGGAGAGTTCCTTCTGCATTTGTACAGCACCTAGCACAATGGGGTTCTTGTACATGACTGAGGACCTAAATTGCTATCACAATACAAATTAATAATAAAGCGTGGTTGCCTGCCTAAAAACATAGGCATTCCCACCAAACCAGATTTGGGCTGCTATTTTCTGGATTATTTTTGGTTCACTCTTACATAGGTGACTGTAAAATAAACTAAACTAAAATAAATTAAAAAGCTGTGTCTTCTTTAGGCGTTAGAAATGTTCCATTAAGCCTGATAATTTATGCTGGCTGGAAACTTTTTCAAAGAAAGTTTTCCAACAAAAAATGCAGAAAAATGTTTTCAATGATAATTTTTCAGGAAAAATATTTTCCATTCTTCATTCAGTTAGTCATTCCCCTTCCATATTATTTATGTAGCCAGAACATGTCTAAGGGATCTGAGTTATTTTTATTGCTTTTTTCTCTTAACATTAAATGAAATTTAAAATTTAATGAAAATCTGGTGACAACCAAGATATTTAACCCCTACCTCTAAACTTACAACCACTAAGAAGATGTTGCAGTTCAGGATACTTCTGAAACTCCTCCAAAATAAGACTCTTAGAATTACTAAGTCCCTCGTGGTAAATGTAACTTAGTAGACAATATGCTTCCTCCCTCTAGCTTCTCACATGAGGTTTTGTCCCAAATACATTGGAGTCAACTGATCTCTTTTTAAAAAAATACATAATACATGTTTCTTGCAAAACAGAAACAAAGGTAGAAAAGAAATGGCAATAGAAAGTTAAAAATATGGATGAATTTAGCTTAATTACAGTGAAATTCCTGCAGGGTTATATTATGCACTCACTAATACCAAAAGGTTCACTGTGATTAATGTTATTAAATTGAGTGCCAAAGGAAATGATTGTTCTTCTTTTATAAGAAAAAGTTCTCATTACCTGTGTAGCAAGAGGAAATAATGCACTGAAGGTACATTAATATTTGTAATTATATGGATATCATATCAGTGAAATGTGCACATAATTTAAGATTATTTTGCCACCTTTTAAATTAATCCTCAGCCCATCCCACCTCCCACCTCAATTTCTGTCTGTGCACAGGATCTTGCCAATTTCATCCAAAAGAAAATAGACAAAATAAGATGTCATCTTTCCTTTCCCTCTGCTCATTTTCCCTTCTCTCCTAAAATTCTCTTCTCCTTCTCCCATCATAGGTGCTGAAGTTTATCTTTCCTCCTGTAACGCCCTCCACTTGCCTCTTTGACCACATCCCATCTCCTAATCTCCCTCACATACACTCTCATCTCTGACTTTTCTCTTCCCCTTAACCTCGCACTCTCCTCTGACTCTTCCTCTCATAATACAAGCATGTTTCAGACTGTCCCATCTTTAAAAAAAAAAACAAAAAACACCTTGATCCACTCACCTTTCAAACTACTACCACATTTCCCTTCCATCTCTAAGCTCACTGATTGTGTTTTTTACAATCACCATCTGGGGTTCCTCTCCTCCTTCAATTCCCTCTTAAACTCTCTCCAGTCTAACTTCTACACCTTTCACTTCACCAAAACAGCTATAGACAAACTCTCTATGTTGTCTTCTTAGCAAAAAACTCAGAACCAGTATTCCATTCTTGTCATCGTTGACCTGCCATTTGCCTTCAACAATGGCAACTCTGCTCTTATTCTTGCAAGTTTATACTCGCATAGATTCCATGAATCTGTCCTCTCCTGGTTCTTCTACCTCTCTAATCACTCCTTCAGCCCTGTCCTTCAGAGAATACTCATACTCCACACTCCAACTTTCTGTGGAGATTCCACAGGGCTCTGTCCTGGGCCACCTTGGTTCTCTCTCTTCATCTCATCACTTGGAAATCTCATCCACAAGCACAAATTCAACTCCATCAACTCACAAGATCTACCTCACTACCCCAGACCTCTCTTTCCATCCAAACTAAAATCTTAGCCTATCTCTCTGACATGTCATGAATGTCCAGCCCTCAGCTCAAGCTCAATTTGGCTAAAATAGATCTCTTAATCATCCCCTCCTCCAGCCTGTTTCCTCTTTTCATGATCACTGTAGACACCACCACCAGCCTGACTGTCTCTCAGGCCCATAACCTGGGCATTATCTTCAACTTAGATCTCTCGCTAGATCCTCATATTCAATCTATGTCTAAATCTTGCACATTCTTTCTGCATAACATCTCTAAGATGTGGCCTTTCTTATATGTCCACACAGCTAAAATTCTCCTTCTGGCTCTTGTCCCCTTTTGTCTCAATTACTGCAACATCCTTTTCTCTGGCCTTAACAAATCCAGTTTTGCCCTGCTCACATTCATTCAGATTGCTGTTGCAAAAATCATTCACTCAGCCTGTTGTTTTGACCATATCACCCCTCCTCTTTGAATCCCTTCACTGGCTACCCCCTCTCTATTGCCTCAAACATAATCTACTTGTCTCTCTGTCATAAACAGATAGCTAAGGGTTAATGTCTCTTTCACCTGTAAAGGGTCACAAGCAGGAAACTGGACACCTGACCAGAAGACCAATCAGAAGACAAGATACTTTAAATTTGGGAGGATGGAAGTTTTGTGTGAGTTCTTTGTTCTTGGTTCTTCTCTCGGAGGGTCTGAGAGAGACCAGACATTACTACAGGCTCTCTAAGTTTCTTTTCATATAGTAAGTAAAACAGGCGGTTTAGGTTTTTTAATTGTTTTACTCTATTTGCATTTGTGGATCTGGCTGGTTAACTTTTATATGTGTAGTTGCTGGGAATATTTTGATTTGTATTGGTACTGGGGCGAAAGTCTCTTTCTGGTGTCTGTAAGCTATAGGACCCTGTAATAGTTACATCTTGAAGTTACAGAGATAATTCTTTACTTTTTCCTTTCTTTTATTAAAAGATTTTTTTTTAGAGAACCTAATTGATTGTTTTTTCTCTGTTTCCCTTGTTTTATCCCAGGGGATTGGGATAACTCACCAGGACGGGTGAGGGAGATGGGAGGGGGAGAGATAAAATCTCTCTCTGTTTTCCTTGAATCTGTTTGCCTCTTTGTGGAAGGGAAGGGAGATATTTCTCTGTATGGTGATTTAAGAGGTTAGATCAGTATCTCAGGATAGCCCAGGGAGGGAAGTTCTGGGAGGGGGAAAGGTGGGGAGAATGGTTTATTTCTCCTTGTTTTAAGAACCCAAGGGATCTGGGTTCTTGAGGTCCCCAGGGAAGGTTGGGGAGGTCAGAGTGCCCTATATTTTTGGGTGGTGGCAGCCTATCAGATCTAAGCTGGTAATTAAGCTTAGGGAAATTCATGCTAGTATCTCATTTTCTGGACTCTAAGGTTCAGATTTGAGAAGGAAAGCTAGGAGACTCTCTTTCTAGGCCCTTTGTGGCCTATCTCTACTCTGCCAATCATCTCTCATTCACTATTGTCCACTTGTTAAATTTCAAACAAGCACTTTTGTGCTTTCTTCGGTGCTGCCTCTTACACTTAGGAAGAACTTCCCATGAACATCTGCAAAACTACTTATGATCCTTCTTTGGATCTCTCCTTATAACTCTCCTTTGTTGTGATGCCTACAAAAAACTTAACAGTTAGGCTGCTGGTGTGCTGAGATTACCGATATGGTCTCATTTTTTCTTGTCTATCTGTCTCAATTTGTTGTCTTTTGTATTATACTTACACTGTACGATCTTTGAGGCAGGGACTGTTTTTTTGTTCTGTATTTGTACAACGGCTAGCACAATGGTGTCCATGAATAGAGCTGCTAGGTACTATGATCATACAAATAATAAATAATATTTCTGACAGACTTGTATTCTTACTCTCAGCTGTATTCATTTATTCATATTTCTGGTATCAACTTGGAAGAAAATGATACCTGCATTGTAGCTCGGTGATACTTTTGTATCTCGGCTGAGAAGTCATAGATACTATTCTGGCTCATGTGTTTGTACTGTAGGTTGACTAGCAGTGTTTCAGAACAGTTAGTCTCATGTTGAATGTATTGGTTCCCCACTGGTGATATTGTTTTGACTATAACTAGCTTGTTGGTCTAAAGATATGATTCTTGGTTTGGGTCTGAGAGGGCCTAGGTTCAAATCCTGGACAAGCCCTTGCTCTATGAGGGAGGAATAGCTTCAGTGGTGTGAGTATTGGCCTGCTGAACCCAGTGCATTCAGTCCTTGAGAGGGCCATATGGGGATTGGTCCTGCTTTGAGCAGGGTGTTGGACTAGACAATCTCCTGAGGTCCCTTCCAACCCTGATATTCTATGAATTGGCTATGCTGACCTTATTGTTTAAACGGAGACAATGAAAAAATAATTCATTATGGGGCAGATAGGTCTTCCAACTGTTATTGCTCCATTGAAGTCAATAGAGCTATGACAATTTAAATCAGCTAGAAATCTGCTGTTATATTCAAGTTTCTCCTGCAACATATTAGTTAAACAACATGCTACAGTATTAGACACATTATTCTCAACATAAATACAACACTAAAAATATAACAAGGTAAAATCCTATCCCACTGAAATCAATAGGAGTTTTTAAGTGCGTTAAGAGCTATTTCAGAGAAGAGGTGAGGGATCAGGTTTCTCAAACCCAGAAAATGTACACTAAAACCTTAGTGTAGCTTTTGCAGATCCAGCAGGAGATCCAAGAACAACATGACTTTTCCAGTATACTAACTTCTAAACATATAAATTTTCATTTAAACCATAACATGAAATAAGAGCAGCATACGGAACAAATTGCTGTGATACAGTTACATACTTTAATCAGAAACAGAATTTTGGATCATTTCTGTGGAAAGAGTGGATACAATCAATCATCAAGCCACCACCTCAAAATGGAAATTAGCGATAAAAACCAATCTTATAGTAATCAAGGAATCATTAGCAAGAATACATCCGAGAACAAGACCTGCTGATGCAGAGATGTGATCAAAAATAGATCCAGAAAGCACAACTTGGTCATAATGGTCTTGGTCACATCTTGAATCTATAGAGTTTAGATCCATGTGGCACTTTGGGGAAACAGGCTTACCAAAATAAAAATGACAAAGCACATATATCATGAACAGTATAAAACACCCAATACAAGTGACAATAATAATATTTTTTTTAAAAATGCCATCCTCAGAATTATGTGATAACTTATTCTGCCCAGCCCCAGAGACCTATCTCAAATCTGCTAGCGTCAGTGAAGAAATAGCTTTCTGTAGAAAAACCCAAAGCAGGAAGGGTCAACAAAATGACATTATTTTTTTTTAATTCACTCCGAATTCTCCTTCAGATACTAATAAAAGAGTAGAATGAAACACTAGAAAACTCTGTGGAATGGGGCATGTTTTTATTAAGCAACAGTCTCTGGCCTGCTTCATGTGAAACTCCATCAAAGGATAGAAAACACTTCCAAATACTATACTCAGGAGTGAAAAACCAAACCTGAGACTTGAACCTGGAGGTTTCAGATAGCAAATTGCCATTGAATAGCTAGTCCAGTCTCCTCTTTTCCCCACTCATTAGTGCTCATGCTTCTCAGGACAGGGATATGTCTTTTTTACTTTAAATTTAGGACAAAATATGAAAATTACATATAAGCACGAGACTTGTATAGTGAGTTGAATTGCCCTGAAAGGGCAAAAACACAACTCTTATTTTTCAGTTTTAGTTAGACGAATAGGACCTCTAAGGAGAACAGAAGAGTCCACCATCAAAGAGGTCTGTGGTGTATCAAAAACTTCTCCAACAAACTTATTTGTTTGAACAGGGCCAAAAGTCAGAGAAATGGCCTACCACTAAAGATGGTGAGAAATATGGAAAAACTATCTATCACAGCAGTTCCGTCCTTGAAGTACCGTCACCACTTCACAGTCGATGTGCAGAAGGTTAGGAAACCCTGCCTGCAAATGTATTACATGTGCAATGTTGAAATGTTGGTGAATAAAAAGACAATCATTAAAAAGCCATCAACCATCAAGTCCCACTGACAAAGGTGAGCAATATCCAGCAACTGGCAAAGGTATAGAAACAATTTAAAATGAGAACCAATAGTCCACAAAGATCTGGCGGCGGAGTGGGGGGAATGGTTACACAACTTAGCTGTATACCAAATTAGCTAATAGGCTATTAGTTGGCACTGTATGTTATATAAAATTCTAAATGTTGCCAGTACCCAAATCAATATCATATTTACACTCTAAAGGGGCCCTGCTGAACCATTCCACAGTTTATTTTTTAAATTATACATTGGCCAGCCCCAGAAGTGCTTTGGCCAAGCTCTTAAGAAACTGATTTAAGTCTTTTTATTTGAAATACAGACTTCTCTTCCTAAAGCACAAGCAGGAAAAATACGATCAATACATGAGAACAGTATATTGATGTTAGGCCACATTTTTCAGTATGTTCCAGCTGCTTTAAACCACTCTGGCTATGCAGCCATAAACCTGGTTTGACCTGCCAGGTGACAAGTTTGCAGCTGATTTGCTTTGCATAAAACTACCAGATTTGACCAGTGAGTCTGGCCCAATGGCTTAAGACACAAAGGAGTGGTTTGGTAAAAGAAGACCTCACTGAACTCTTTTCAAAGATCAGATCAGACTTAAATTCAACTTATCTGGAGTGGGGAGGTATGGTTATAAAAGTTCTGTTAATACCTTGGTGAGTGCAAATATCTTTTTATTGATGGATCAATGAATTATCCTTCTGAACAATAATCTGCCTGGAAGACAGAAAATGTCATCATTCAAAAGATTAATATTTTATCATTATCATCATGTTTCTTCTTAATTGCAGTCTGGATGAGACGTGGAAGTACCAAGATTCAATGAGAAGAGGTGCTTTTGTGGCATTTCTGATCCAGCTATACCTGAGAAATTAAATTTATCTTATAAGATTTGTAGATCTTTTTCTAGACTTGCAGCCCAATTTTCAAACTAGAATCCGCTAACGCTGTACTGTAAACTAGTCCAAACCAAATCCTCAGTTCTGGCTACCTCAATTTCGGGATCCATAGTCCACAATTCTGACCCATCTGTAGTTTAGATAATTTCTTTCTTTCTTTCTTCAGTCAACTCAGCAGTGATAAGGAACTGAATGAAGTCTTTCTACCACTTTCTATCTTGTACCAGCTTTGAAGCTTTGTTCATCTTTAAATCTTTTTGTTCTGTGTCATTCTTCACCGTATCTATCCAATTCATCCTCATTCCTCTTCTATTTCTAGTTCCTTGCACTCTGCAATGTATCTCCATGTATGGTATCCTTTCCAGGTCTATTCTTGACACTTGTCCAAATCATCACAGACATCTTTCTTGAATCTTTTGTAGCAGTGTTATTTCTTGCTCTGGCCATTTTCTTATCACTTCACTTTAAATTTTCAGCAGTTTTGAAACTTCCTGTCAGCCAGTTCATTTCTGCAGTCAATACCTTATGTTCATCAGTTTTCCTCATATTCCAACCCACACAGCAATCATCTTGCATACACTAATATACATTGTATCAAAATCTCTTTAGCCTGCCTGACCTTGAAAAGTTTTCTGACTCAGTAGTGGCTGGTGTGAATCTTTTTTTATTTCATTTTCACAATTCCCATTCTTTAATACTTGTTCTCCAAAGTTGATACATTTTTTCAAGATTTTCTAGTTCTTTGTCTCTTACCTCGATTTTTACCTCTTCCTCCTTGTCTTCTAATTGCTATCATTTTTGCTTTTCTGTGCAATTCAGTCTTAATTTTCTGCATTCTTGTTTCACCTTGTCAGTTATTCTCTGTAAATCTTCCTTGGCCAATGCATTGAGGTCAATACCCTCTGCAAATCTAAGATTATATTCACTGCCCTCCAACATAACATCACTCATCTCTCAATACTAAAGCCATTACTGCTTCCAGTACCAAGTTGAACAAATCTGGTGACAGCGTGCATCCTTTTCTCACTACAGAAATCATCTTGAACCATTCTGTCAACTTCTTGTCTGCTCTCACTGACTTGCTGTAGAGGTTTTCTATCAGCTTCAATTTTGGGGATGCCATACATTCTCAAGACTTGCCATAACTCTTTTCTGCCAAATGAGGTCAAAAGCCTGTTTCAAGTCTATGAAGTTGTTATAACAGGTTTGGTTGTGTTTTATTTATTTCTCTGATATCTTATCATTAGCTGGTCAGTTGCACTTCATCCTGATCTAAATCTGGCCTATTCCTCCTCATTCTCCTCTGCAAAGTCTTGGTGAATGCTTTTCCCAGAACACTCACTAAGCTCATTCCTCTGTAATTCTTGCACTCACTCATCTCTCCTTTTATAGGTTGGTACTATTATCACTTCCCCCCATTTGCTCGGCATTTGCTTTTGCTTGTAAATCTCTTGTTGAATAGCTTTTGCATTGCCTTTGCTATGTGTTCCTTGCCTGCTTGCAACAGCTCTGTGGTTATGTTGTCACTTCCTGCTGCCTTTTACTTTTTCAAACTTTCTCTCAAGGTCTTTATTTCTTCTTCTAAGAATTCTATTATGTTCTCTCCTTCATTTGTACTGGGAAGCATATACCATGTTCTGTATGGTGTACAGCTCTTCAAAATAGTCTTTCCATTGCGTATGCTTTGCTTGTTCATCCTCAATTATTTGCTCACGCTTTTCACCGCTGACATCTTCAGCTTATATGTCCCATTCAGTTCTCTTATACTGTGATACAACCACTGTTTGCATTTCTCTTTGCGTATTCTGCTTCTTTATACTGTTCATTTATCCAGTTGTTTCTGTCTGTCTTCACTTTGCATTACTCAGCTCTTAGACTTGCATCTTCCTTTTTATTCTTTTTCAGCTTCTTACACTTGTCATTCAACTAGACAGCAACAACAGGGAAAAAATTAATCAGAAACACATGGCATTTTAAAGCTCATGCTACAGCTGCTTCAGGATGAGTACAGGGACTGCTTCTTCCTTGAACCCTCTTAGGGGTTCTGATCACTCAAAACAAGCAGGGAGGAGGTGAGACAACAACTCCACCTCAGCATGCAAAGAAAGCTGGGAATAGTGGTGGAAGCAGTTTGCTCCATTCTCAGGCATGGGGCTTCCTATACACTCCTCGCCTCTGCACACCAGTGAATTTAGGGAGGAATTGTGTCTCCCTGAAGTGCAATCCTCCTTGTACTCCCAGAGGATGGTGCAGCATTGTCCCCTATTGAGAGCTGTGGCCAAATGCTACAATCTAGCCCTGTGTAAGAGACTGCAGGGGTTGGCCCAAAATAATTAAAATGCCTTAAGCCATTATTGAATCACTGTAGACTTTTTTGTGCTATATATATAATAGCAGCATATGTAGGGAAAGAACCATTTGGTTTCATTTCATCTTCCAAACCTGTACATTGTTCTTTACACAACAAGGCTTATCCATTCACATGCTTGATACAAGTACAATAATTTGTAGGCAAATGAAAGTAGTGCTGAGTACTCGTTAGAAATAACAAGACAGTTGGGGAATGGCAAAAATGTTTATAAGAAGGCAGATACTTTCTTTTCAATTGTCTCATCCTGAAAGCTCTCCAACTATTATAGAAGACAGAGAATCAGCATGCATAATCTTTAGATAATTGCCACAGACCTTCTAAAGAGGAATGGCTAACCATACAAAATGCTACATTTGTTAAAACAAAACTGTGTCAATATCAAAGTACATTGTTATGTCACATTATGCCTCAAATTTAGGCTTTTTTTAAAAAAGCTTATTTAGAAAGCTAAAATCACCTTAGGGATAGCCAGATGCCAATTTGAAAGAGAGGCTGTAAATCAGATATATGTATGAAAAAAAACTAGCTTTACAAATAAGATAGAGGATCAAAATTCATCTCTCATTGGTAAGTTATTTTCTTCAACTACCTCAAGTATACATTTGAATTCTCTCATTTGAAGTCCATGTAAGTACACCTGCAATTAATTTGGCCCAATATTTGTCAAATTCTTATGGCATATGCAAGTGTACACGTGGTATTTTATGTTTAGTTAGATAAAAGGCTGTACTGAAACCAATTTCAATACAAGTGAACAATTTAAAGAGGAAGGATGATCCAGTGGTTCAGGAACTAGACTGAGGCTTGAATTCCAGGTTTTACCATAGACTTCTTGTGATGACCTAGACAAGTCGCTTCAACTTTCTGTTCCTTATTAGTTTATGCACGCACACACACAAAACTGCCTTTCTCAGACCCTTGTTTGTCATGTCCTTAGGCAAAGGTCTGTTTCTTGCTATGTACTAGTGTGATGCCTAGTACAATGATCCTCCAAACTCAGGGGATAACTGAAACATAATTATGTGTCTGCTTATGTGGCTGAAAAATACATATATAATTCTGTAAGTGGCAAGAACGAATAGAGAAAACCTGTAGGAAAATGACTGTCATTCAGTCCTCCAGGATTTTCTCTCTGGGGGTTCCGAGGAAGGAGGGTGATCATTTGAGTTAACTCCTTCTATCCAAAAGATAATTCTAATAACCTTGTATTAGCTGTGTGTGGAAACGCTGAAATAAGTCTTATTTGACCATTTGGGGCATCATCTTTTCGCCACTGATACAATTTTTTTTTAAAGTGACACTGAAGATATGGATGAATATGCTGCATGGCATCAAGCACAAATACACCAGAACCTCCCTTTAGAATGTAAGCACAATTCAGATAGCGTAATACACTTGAAAACAGTTTGACAAACTTTAAAACCAGGCATTGTCAATATTTTACTTCCTAGTTTGTATTCAAAAGTTCAAATGAATGAAATCTTCTAGTAACTGTCAGTTCATATAACTAATAATTAGAGCTGGTTGGAAAATAGATTTTCCATACAGTGAAAACTGAGATTTTTGAAAAAAAAATCTTATAAAATTGGGATAAAAATCCCAAATTAAATTTTTTTAACAAAATGAAATTCTGATTTTTTTTCAATTTGGTTAATTGAAAAAGTAAAATTCAAAATGACTTTTCATTTTGAAATGAAAAATTGAAACTTTTCATTCTGAAAATGTCAGAACAATATTCTGACATTTTACAGGTGTTTTTACAAATTTTTAAAACAAACATTTCATCGGTAATATAATTTCACAAAATTTGATTTTATCCATTTTCAGATGGAAAACTGTTACAATTTTTGACCATCTCTAATAATAACGAATATAGGGTGATAGCAGTGTTAAGGCTTTTATCTTTTACAAGCCACAGTCACTAGAGAGTGATACAATTACACACAATTTAGTCACTACTTTAGTTTCTGTAGAAGTATTTAGCCACTGGAGGGTGACTTGATCACACACACTTGAAGAGTTTTGATATTCCACTAAGGAGAGGGCAGTGATTCATTTTAGATCTATACATATAGTGAGGCAATAGAGACCATGATGTAGTGTTGGTTCTGTAGGCACTTATGAAATCATTCACTGCAAAATGAAAATCAAGCCCTGTTCAAGGCTTCAAAACAAGCTCAGTCTGAACTACTTTTGGTAAACTTTTGTTACAATAAAAAAAAACCCAGACACATGTTTGGCCATCTATCATTCACAGTAACAGGGCTAAATGTATGCCAAAATCCACATTCAAAACATGCAGATGGACATATGTGCTTGATAATTGTGTGTTCGGTTTCTTATCGGTTAATGATCTTTTCTGCATATGTTTCTAAATGAGACAGTATTGAAACACTAGATCACAGCACAGTATCAGTCCTCCCCATTTTCCCCTTGATATACTCCAGCATAAGAAAAGGAATCCTTTTCACCCTGGAACAAGTTATATCAAGCTATGTCAAGAAGCAACAGGTGTCAGACATCAGGAACAGAAATCAGCTCTCAGGAACTGGAGTCAGATACTGAGCAGGAGGATTTAGACATTAAGACTTTGATTCTGATCTGACTTACCATAGCGATGTAAATCAAGAGTAGCTCCACTGAAGTAAATGGACTTACACCAATGTGAGTGAGAGGGCTTTATATACTCCTAAGAATGTATGTGGTATATGCACATTGTAAACTCCAGGTGTTGTGTTTATGCATATATTAACCAGATATACTTAGAAGATAAAGTGGAGATATTCAAATTGTGGAAGAAGACTCAGAAAAGTCCCATTTCAGTATAAAATTTCAATATTACATAAATATTGCAATCGAGAGTCAGACATCAAACATTTGGGATGAAAGATCCTGTGTATCCTTCCTCCCCCTAGGGAATAAAATTCAGACTCTATTTAGTTTGCTTTCTGCTTTCTCAGACCTACTGATTTCCAGATATCTGTCCTCCAGTGTGTATCTGCATTGCTCTGTTTCTTCCTGCTAGGAGAAGATATTATAGCCCTGCTGCAGATCTCTAGCAAAACTTATCTTGTTCTGTGTAACCCGCTTTTATCATGTCTCTTGGTTACTTGGACTTTTCAATCTTTTCTCCAGTACGTTTTGCTTACTCTCCCGTTTTGGTATCAAAGCTAAATTTAGACTACACTTTCATCTGGATCATTTAAAAAACAAATTGAGTTTAATCCTTTTATCCGGATGGAGTCTTTTCCCCAGTCTGCACATTCAATAGTACTATTAATAATTGCTCTCTTTTATCAATTGCAAATCCATACTTCAGCGTTTTTATCTAGTTGGCATTTATGTTACTTCTTTGTTTATTATGTGGCACTGTATCAACTGCTCTACTGAGAGCCAAATACACTGCATCTATCCCTTTGCCTACGTACAATTGGTAATTATATTAAAGAGGGCTGTTTAGATTTATCTGGCATACTTATTTTTTATAACCCGATATTATGGGCTGGATAATGGACCCACTTATTTTGAGCACTTAAGTGGGACTTCAATGGTGCATAGGGCTTGTACTGACCCTCTGCTTCTGGGTGGGTTTGACCCATGTTGTGTTGTTAATGAAATACATTTTCATGGTGATTTTTAAGAACTGTAAACCACCTATAGCTGTTGTGTATGCCTCCTAAAGTAGAAATTCTCAAACTTTTTTTCTGCGGACCACCTGAAAATTGCTGAAGGTCTCAGCAAACCATTTAATGATCTTTCCAAATGTTGTTTGTACCGTTAGCTAACTTTTGTAAAGTGCTTTGGATAAAAGCACTATATACAAAACACTTAATAATAATTAATTTTTTTTGTTCTACAAATAAAAGCACACCACTTACATTTTAATATCAGTAGTCTTATCTTTCTAATTCAATGGATGTGCCCTCTTTCCCCCGCCACAGCAGCCCCCAAGCTGGGGCTAGGAAGGAGGGGGTTATCTCCCTCTCTCCCTCACCACAGCAGCCACAGAGCTGGGGCAGGAAAGGAGGGCTGTCTCTCCCCAGCAGCCGCAGCCCTGGAGGAGGGGAAAATCACCTCTTTCTCTGACCACCACAGTCTTGCACGTCCCAAATTCCCCCCACCCCCCTCTTCTCACCCCACTGCCCCCTCCCACCTATGCTCTATTCCCAAGGCCACTACCTCACTTTACATGTACATCTTCTCCAGGGTCCAAGCACCTAATTAGTGGAGCCATGTCTGTGTGATTCCACTAATTAGGTGCATGGCCCTTCAGTCTCTTGTGTGCAGCTCTCCAAGGAAAACCTGTTGCCTGACACTTCATTCCTATTAAGTGATTTCTTCAGCCTGCACCTGATATTTGATGCCTGACACCTGACATCTGAGTCTTTGATGTATGTTGTCTGATGGTGAAGGGTGAAAATGGCTGCTGGATTCTTTTTCTTAAGATGGAGTATAGCTAGTGACAGGGATAACTGATGAACATGGATTTGATGATGTCATCTCATAGAATGTGTACACTCGCCAAGGCTTCAGGCTGTGAGGCATAAGACTTGCTCGTAGAACAGCATAAATTGTCATTAATCTCTAGTTTTTTCATCCATTTATCTGTTGAGTTCATCTAGCATCCAGCACCGTAGGATTTAAGTGCTTTCTAGTGTCCTCAGAAAAGACTCCAGATTGTCCAACACAGCACCCATTGCTCACTCAGCTATAAAATGATAAGCTTGCTTTGGAATTCATCTGTGATGCTCTTTGCCATCTATCTATTACTACAGTTCTTTCCAGCTGGAAGCGTGTACTATTACCATGAAAAACCAGGTGTCCATTCCCTCAATGCCAATTGTCAGTTGTCCAGCGAGGGGGAGGGGGTGTTCTGATGCCCCACAGGACAAACTGACTAATGCCAAATGGCATGGCCTCCCCAAAATTCCATCAACTCAAACCCTAAACAAAACCTCCTAAAGAAGCATTAGGACGAGAAACTTCAGACAGTCATGTGTACCTCCCTCTTTTGCAAAAACACACAAAGCTTTAATGGAACCCTATTGGAAAGAAATGTAAACAGGGAATATTATATAGATAGGGGAAAAAGGGAGGAGGTGTTGCCTTATATATTAAAATGTACACACTTGGACTGAGGTGGAGATGGACATAGGAGATGGAAGTGTTGAGAGTCTCTGGGTTAGGGTAAAAGGGGTAAAAAACACAGGTGATGTCATGCTGGGAGTCTACTACAGGCCACCTAAACAGGTGGAAGAGGTGGATGAGGCTTTTTTCAAACAACTAACAAAATCATTCAAAGCCCAAGATTTGGTGGTGATGGGGGACTTCAACTATCGGGATATATGTTGGGAAAATAACACCGCGGGGCACAGACTATCCAATAAGTTCCTGGACTGCATTGCAGACAACTTTTTATTTCAGAAAGTTGAAAAAGCTACTGGGGGGAAGCTGTTCTAGACTTGATTTTAACAAATAGGGAGGAACTCGTTGAGAATTTGAAAGTAGAAGGAAGCTTGGGTGAAAGTGATCATGAAATCATAGAGTTTGCAATTCTAAGGAAGGGTAGAAGGGAGTACAGCAAAATAGAGACAATGGATTTCAGGAAGGTGGATTTTGGTAAGCTCAGAGAGCTGATAAGGTCCCATGGGAATCAAGACTGAGGGGAAAAACAACTGAGGAGAGTTGGCAGTTTTTCAAAGGGACACTATTAAGGGCCCAAAAGCAAGCTATTCTGACGGCTTATAGAAAAGCTGGGAGGGATTGCAACTGCTTTGGAGGACAGGGTCAAAATTCAAAATGATCTGGACAAATTGGAGAAATGGTCTGAGGTAAACAGGATGAAGTTCAATAAAGATAAATGCAAGGATAAATAAAAAGGCGTCATATAAAAAATGGAAACTAGGTCAGATTACAAAGGACGAATATAGGCAAATAACACAGGAATGCAGAGGCAAGATTAGAAAGGCAAAGGCACAAAATGAGCTCAAACTAGCTATGGGAATAAAGGGAAACAAGAAGACTTTTTATCAATACATTAGAAGCAAGAGGAAGACCAAGGACAGGGTAGGCCCACTGCTCAGTGAGGAGGGGGAAACAGTAACGGGAGACTTGGAAATGGCAGAGATGCTTAATGACTTCTTTGTTTCGGTCTTCACTGAGAAGTCTGAAGGAATGTCTAATATAGTGAATGCTTATGGGAAGAGGGTAGGTTTAGAAGATAAAATAAAAAAAGAGCAAGTAAAAAATCACTTAGAAAAGTTAGATGCCTGCAAGTCACCAGGGCCTGATGAAATACATCCTAGAATACTCAAGGAGTTAACAGAAGAGGTATCTGAGCCTCTAGCTATTATCTTTGGGAAATCATGGGAGACGGGGGAGATTCCAGAAGACTGGAAAAGGTCAAATATAGTGCCCATCTATAAAAAGGGAAATAAAAACAACCCAGGAAACTACAGACCAGTTAGTTTAACTTCCGTGCCAGGGAAGATAATGGAGCAAGTAATTAAAGAAATCATCTGCAAACACTTGGAAGGTGGTAAGGTGATAGGGAATAGCCAGCATGGATTTGTAAAGAACAAATCGTGTCAAACTAATCTGATAGCATTCTTTGATAGGATAACGAGCCTTGTGGATAAGGGAGAAGCAATGGATGTGAGATACCTAGACTTTAGTAAGGCATTTGATACGGTCTCGCATGATATTCTTATAGATAAACTAGGAAAGTACAATTTAGATGGGGCTACTATAAGGTGGATGCATAATTGGCTGGATAACCGTACTCAGAGAGTAGTTATTAATGGCTCCCAATCCTGCTGGAAAGGTATAACAAGTGGGGTTCCGCAGGGGTCTGTTTTGGGACCGGCTCTCTTCAATATCTTCATCAACGATTTAGATTTTGGCATAGAAAGTACGCTTATTAAGTTTGCGGATGATACCAAACTGGGAGGGATTGCAACTGGTTTGGAGGACAGGGTCGAAATTCAAAATGATCTGGACAAATTGGAGAAATGGTCTGAGGTAAACAGGATGAAGTTCAATAAAGATAAATGCAAAGTGCTCCACTTAGGAAGGAACAATCAGTTTCACACATACAGAATGGGAAGAGACAGTCTAGGAAGGAGTATGGCAGAAAGAGATCTAGGGGTCATAGTGGACCACAAGCTTAATATGAGTCAACAATGTGATACTGTTGCAAAAAAAGCAAATGTGATTCTGGGATGCATTAACAGGTGTGTTGTAAACAAGACACGAGAAGTCATTCTTCTGCTTTACTCTGCGCCGGTTAGGCCTCAACTGGAGTATTGTGTCCAGTTCTGGGCACTGCATTTCAAGAAAGATGTGGAGAAATTGGGGAGGGTCCAGAGAAGAGCAACAAGAATGATTAAAGGTCTTGAGAACATGACCTATGAAGGAAGGTTGAAAGAATTGGGTTTGTTTAGTTTGGAAAAGAGAAGACTGAGAGGGGACATGATAGCAGTTTTCAGGTATCTAAAAGGGTGTCATCAGGAGGAGGGAGAAAACTTGTTCACCTTAGCCTCCAATGATAGAACAAGAAGCAATGGGCTTAAACTGCAGCAAGGGAGATTTAGGTTGGACATTAGGAAAAAGTTCCTAACTGTCAGGGTAGTTAAACACTGGAATAGATTGCCTAGGGAAGTTGTGGAATCTCCATCTCTGGAGATATTTAAGAGTAGGTTAGATAAATGTCTATTAGGGATGGTCTAGACAGTATTTGGTCCTGCCGTGAGGGGACTGGACTCGATGACCTCTCGAGGTCCCTTCCAGTCCTAGAGTCTATGAGTCTATATCTCCCAGTTGACAACAATGCGGCTATATTTTTAACTGACACATGGAAAGAAGGTGTTGAATATGAGAAAAAACAAGGTTGGAAATTGCATGTCTTACTTAAAATAGAACAACAGGTCAAGTGCAAGGGATGAAGCAATTCCTTGGAGAATTACTAAGAAACGCATGCGAAATGCTGAGCTTGCCAACTCTTGAATGTCCAGTACATGTAAGATTCATTTTACTAACCTGAATCTAATGGTTTTACTAAACTTTATTTACATTTTTATTTCTGTGCTGATACATTTTGTTTTAATTTATCTGTAAATTCCATGTAATCTGCATTTCAGTGCATGGATTGAATTAATGTGACTTTTGCACACATAGGTCATGTACCCACTTTTCAAATTCTTTCCCCATTGAGAGGCCTGCTGTGAAGGCACCTTGATTATGATTATATTTCATTTAAACTTGTTACCACAAGTCTCCGCTTTTGTTTCTGCCATAGTCACTCAAAAAACTCACAACATGAGACATATGACTATAAATCCTCAAGGCCATTGAATTCAGGGAGGTCAGTCTGATGATCAGAGAAATGAATACTATTTATATTGGTTTCCCCATTAAACCAATAATTGCATACATTGCAGGAGACAGTTGCCATGTTCACAAGCTGAAGCATGACCATGGACCTTATTAACAAAAGTCAGATGCTGAATATTTTAAGATGTTGGAATGCTTGATCTAACTTCCATTTTTTTTTCCTTTGACTTCAATGACTCCAGTTGGATGGGGCTGGTTGTCTGTTCAATATTCAAGAACATGCTGTAAGTCACTGATGCCACTTGGATCCTGAGCTTTTATTTATTCATGTAGACAATTTTCTAAGTAATACTGATTTATCTTCCTCCTCATTATACTGAAAATAAGTGATTCAGCTGGATACATCTAATGCCTTAGTTCTGTAACTCACTTTCTGAAGAATTAAATTGTTTTAATAGTCCTTCCACTAACAATAAATCATTGGAAGTTGGTCAGAATAATATGTAGGGTCTAGGTCTGAGTGCATACCTGTTTTACACTGGTGTAACTCTATGACTTCAGCAGATTTACTCCTGGCTTATTCTGTGTGAGTGAACTTAGAATCATCCATTTTCATGACTTTTCTATAAGGCCGTATTGGCTATTTCACCATTTACTAAAGAGCCCCAAGAGTTTACTGGTCTTGTCTAATCACCCTTTTCCTATTTTTACTGTGGCTGAAATATGACTAGGCAAAACAAAGAGAACATCTGAAAAGAAACACACCATTTTAGGTAAAGAACTTCAACTATTTATCACCATGGAGGCAGAATAGGCAGCTTTACATTTAGAAAGATAGCAGCAGCCTCAACAGAGGAGGGGAGGAAGGATGGCTCAGGGCAATGGAAACTGACTATGGAGAATTCAAATTTACCTCAGGTTATTATCTGACAGTGATTACCATCTGACAGCTTTTATGATGTGTGACAAACTGGAGGTCTCAGTCACCCAGTCTTGCAACCATTGAAATCTCGGAAAATTTTGCCATGGACTTCAACGGCAGTGGGAATAATCCATAGGTGCTCCTGTGATTTAAAACACTCAAAAACACCATCACAATTTGCATTTTTGGAGGTTCCAGAAGAAAGGCCCACAAATTATAATAGGCATTTAGACTGAGCTACCATCTCATGCCCAGAGTATCATACTGGTAAAGTTACTGAGTGAAGATTCAGAAACATAGCAGCTTCTGCTCACCCAGCCCTTTATTCAGTTACAATATGTTTACACAGTAGTGGGCAGGCTGCTTCCCAGCATGTGTAGACAGACACCTGAGTCTGTACCCTAGGCCATAGCCACACTGCACTTTTTATCATGCTAGCTTAAGCACAGCTAGCTCATGTCTGTCTACCCATGTTGGGAAGCAACCTCCCAGCTACTGTGCAGACGCACCGTAAAATGACTCATGCTGGTAATCTCCTTTTATGAGGAAGTTGCAGGAGTGGGGGCTCTTTCATATTAGAGAAAACCATAGCAGACTTTTTCAAAAACCTTAAAATTAGCCTCATGGCCTGGTAATGGTCCCACTGAAATGATTTGGAGGGTTGGCATTAATTTTAATGAGACCAAGACTGGCCCCTGTTCTAAAAAGCGGGGGTGAGGGTGGGAGGACACAAAATCACTACTTGAATGAGTAAATATTGAGATTTTTTTTCAAAATTGAAATCTTCTAACATAATCACATACTTATTGAATGCAATAACTTATTTGGATCCATTAGTTGGGGCCCAACTTGTTCCATTAGGAAACTGTACATGCAAATACCTACTTGCCCCTGCCACTAATCTGTTCAGACATATGCCAACAACAGCTTTCATGGCTCTTTTGGAATAAATCAAAAAATCTTCAGCAGGTGAAAAATTGGAGTAGGTCTGTTGTCTACATCAATTAACACCAACCGAGGATTAGTTCTATTATCTGTATTTATTACCAATCTGGTTGCGTATATGATCTATTGGATTAGAAACTAATTAACATAATACCATTTAACTGCCTTCCAATTTGTTGCAGAACAATGTAATCAATTAAATTGTGCATCATTGCAATCAACAAATTATCTCTTCAGTACATCTGAAAAGAAAGGCAGCATTGTCCAGTGGACAGGTTTATCCCTAGCTCTGCCACTCACCTTAGGCAAGGGTCATTGCCTGTCTGTGCTTTAGTTGCTCCATGTGTATAACAGGGATAATGATACTTGTCATGGTATAAGTCCCCACTCTGAACCTTAGCATCCAAAAGATGGGGTACCAGCATGAATTCCTCTAAGCTCAATTACCAGCTTAGTACTTGTAGCGCTGCCACCAACCAGGAATTCCAGTGCCTGGTACACTCTGGTCCCCCTAAAACCTTGCCCGGGGACCCCCAAGACCCAGACGCTCTGGATCTTAACACAAGGAAAGTAAACCCTTTCCCTCACCGTTGCCTCTCCCAGGCTTCCCCTCCCTGGGTTACCCTGGAAGATCACTGTGATTCAAACTCCTTGAATCTTAAAACAGAGAGGAAAATCCATCTTCCCCGCTCCTTCTCTCTCCCGCTCCCAGACTCTCCCTGAAAGAGAAAGTAATCCTAACACAGAGAGAAAATTAACCTTTCTCTCCCCCTTCCCTCCTTTTTCCCCACCAGTTCCCTGGTGAATCCAGACCCAGTCCCCTGGGGTCTCACACCAGAATAAAAAAACAATCAGATTCTTAAACAAGAAAAGCTTTGAATTAAAGAAAGAAAAAACAGTAAAAATTATCTTTGTAAATTTAAGATGGAATATGTTACAGGGTCTTTCAGCTATAGACACTGGGAATACCCTCCCAGCCTAAGTATACAAGTACAAATTAAAATCCTTTCAGCAAAATACAAATTTGAACTCCTTCCAGCCAAATAAACATTTGAACTCTTCCCAGCCAAATACACATTTGCAAATAAAGAAAACAAACATAAGCCTAACTCGCCTTATCTACCTAGTACTTACAATTCTGAGCACATAAGAGACTGTATCAGAGAGATTGGAGAGAAACCTGGTTGCACATCTGGTCACTCTCAGAACCCAGAGAGAACAACAACCAAAACCTAACAGCACACACAAAGACTTCCCTCCCTCAAGATTTGAAAGTATCCTGTCCCCTGATTGGTCCTCTGGTCAGGTGACAGCCAGGCTCACTGAACTTGTTAACCCTTTACAGTTAAAAGAGACATGAAGTACTCCTGTTCTATTAACCTTAACTATCTGTTTATGAACTACTCTTTTTTAAAAGTGCTGCGAGATCCATGGACCAAAAGTGCTAGATAAGAGCTGGGAGCAGGAGTGGGGAGAGGAGATGGGCTTCTTGCTGGGAGCAAGGAGCTGAGTTTACCGGGTTCTGGAAGAGTTTGGTTGGGGCAGGGTTAGTATGATGAATGCTTATGCCACACTCTTGTGCTTGTCTCTTGTTCAGAGAATGGAGAAAAGCTGAAGCATCTATCTCATCCACTGTTTTCCCCCAGTTCAAGCACTGCTCTAGACTCTCGGTGAAGAGACCACTCATCCTCTGAAGAGGTTAGTGCACATAGATCCTCAGAGATAAAAATATGGGCCACCATTAGCCATGAGCTCAGTGACAGACACTTAATTGAGAACAGTGGGGTTATGATGCTGTCCCTGATGGCTGAATTATTGTCCCTGACACTTTTTAGTTGCAACATGCTGGTCACTGGTACTCTGAGTTTCTAATGTACGATATCAATCTACAGCTAATACACACTCTCCCCATCCTTTGTTTTCTCCTAACATGCACTGGGTTACTGGGTGGCTGGGCTTTCTTTCACCATCTTGTTCTTAAACTTGTTCTTGTTCTTAATCGAGGGTAAGTGACTGGTCTCTTGGGCCTAGAAGCAACCTGAATATTTTGTGATTTTTGGTGTAAGTGACAATTTCTCAATAAGTCCAGCTTGCTTGGGTAAGAAATAGACTGAAGACCCTAAAGGGACTTTCTATGACTCCAGGCTAAGAATGTTAGAGTGATGTAGGAGTTCACATTTGTCACTGGCCTGGTGAAATCTAATTATAGAACATACCAGCAGTTTGGAGTATCTACCCTGTTTTTGGCCATCTGTCCTGAGGTAAGCACTCCCAGTTGTGAGCCACTCCAGGCAGTGTAACATCATGCTCTACATGGGAGTATGTTTTCACACTCGTAGAATTACTGAATGTGCTAAGTGAAACTGTTACTGCAGTCAGACTAGAGAACTGTGTGGGTTTTTTTCCACTGTGTATCAGCAAGTAGTTCTTAAGTTTCAGAAATGAACTGTGCTTTGCCACTCTGACCTCCATCTGTTTCAGTAACTTTCAATGGACACCACTAAGTAGCTTAGACTTTAGGTTGTACAAACATTTAAAGTTGAATATTTTGTTACAATATAATGTTTTTCTCCAGCTCCCGGTGGAAGCAATGGAAATACATCCATTCATTTTAGTGGGAAGCAGATTAGGCCTTTAGTAAATATCCTTCTGCTTTTTTTTCCCCATAAATTTCCACATAATTAAAAAACAAAACAAAACAATTGCTACTGTTATTGTAGGTTCCACATACCAAGAAAAGTGCATTGTTTATATATGTTGCTGTTGTGGTTGATTACATAGAATGGATAACTTGGGTTTTGTAACAGGCTAAAACTAACTGAGGTTCTATTGAAATAAACAAGAGCAAGGAAATTTAGAACCAAAGGTCTTGATTCTCCACCTTGTTACATGGATTTTATGTCAGCTGAACTTCATCGATTTAATTTTCTCTATCCTTCACTCACTCTGAATCTGATGTGGCAAATATATAAAATAATGGTACTTATTTCAGATCCCTTTAATACTAAGACTTAGTAAATGCGTGAAGGACAGAGTACAAGTTTTAATTCTCAATTTCCTTGATTCTTCTGGGTCATGCAAGAATTTCACTCCTTGAATACAGTAATTTTAACTTAGCATTGCTCTTTGAAGTTATTGTCTCCTGCTGTGCCTGTTGTGGAGTCATTCACACCTGTGAAAAGTGAGTGTTATGTTACTAAAACAGAATGGCAGCATTTACTTTGCAGCTAGAGACTCCTGCGGGTAGATAAAGAAGCAGCCAAAGCAGGGAGGGACAGCTACACTGAGGGCAGGGGTAAAATGGGGCCCAGCTGGACCCAGGAGTGTGCAGGGACACCCTCCACACACTCTGGGGAAGTAGGATCCAGGTGGTGCCTCCCCTCTCTCCTTGTCATATAGCCTTGGTGGAGAACTGTGGACAGGAACCAGACAAAGACTCCAGCCAGTCAAAGCAGAAACAGCCAAAGCAGGGACCTGTGAAATTCAGAGTACTTTTTTCAGGTTTGATTGGACTCTCTTTGCCCTATTTGGCTGTTAGCTCCAAACTTCTCCCTCCCTCTGCCTCTCTCTCAGTCTCTTCACCTCAGCTTCACTCCAGACCTGTGTTTCCTACCCTCTTCTCCCCTGGTCTGCCTCCCTCCCTCACTCCTCTTCCCTTTTATTTCCAGTTAGCTAATCCCCTCCTAATTAACCCTCTTCTCAATAAAACAGTGGAACTAATATGGCAGCTGCTGCCAACACATTGTTCACTTTGCTTGTTTGTTCTACTCTTTTCCCCTCTTTGTGTCGCTTTTGTCTACTTGGACTGTACGCTTGTCAGGGCAGAAACCATCTACTACTGTGTTTGTACAGTGTTCTCAACTCACCCTTAGGCATTGCCATAGTAAACATAATTAATAATAACAGGTGTAAATAATCACATGATGTGCAAGGCACTGCAAAATCACAGTGCAGTATGTTCTTCTTAGCTTGCCTCAGAAACATCCTTTCAATTTGCAAAGTACTGTTGGTTTGCAAAGGTCATGTTTACATCTCAGTTACAGAGAAGAATAGAGAGAATCTTATTTGACTCAGATATTTGGGGGGGTTCATTGTGTGCTCTGAGCTACTTTAATAAACCTTTCCTGATTCTGAGTGAGAGGATGTGGTTTCCATCAAAGACCTTTTCGATAAGATAATCAACAAGAGTAGAAAAACACACCTACGCAGTCGCAGGTGCTTTCAGATCCTCCAGTTTGCTATGAACGGGCAGCCCAAATGTATTAATATTATTTTTGTCTACTGCTCCATCAGCTAACTTTGGCCAGCATCTCTGTTTTTTTGCTCATAACGTAGAGTGGTAAAGTATATATGATGACAAAGAGCTAACTGCAGTAGAAGCCTATGCTTCAGCGTGACCAGCGAAAGTACACATTCTTCCATGCCCATCAGATACCCACAAACCCTAAATTCCTACCCTCTCCCAAGTCTCGTTCGTCAAGAACTTGAAAGTACAATGGCCATAGCTTGGTGATTTGCTGACATTTTGTGGTAGCTCCTACCATGGGAGGGGAAGGGGGAAGTGTCTTTTCCTTCCTCCAGAATCAAAGTGTTGGGGCGGGGGATATAGAGCAAAGCTATACTTTTACCGGTATTATGTATTCCACCACTCCCAAACTAAACAAGCTATATCAGTAAAAGTGCAGTTTTGCCAGTATAAGCTGCATTTACTCTCCGGGCTTCTCCCAGCTCCATTCTGTCAGTCTGGGATCACATCCTTCACTGACACAGCTGTGCCTGCAGCAGTCTGTAATGTAGACATAAACCGAGTATGGGCAAGGTGCTGTACATACCCAATGAGACACTCATCTCGTCTAAGAGACCTCTAGTTGCTACCACAATACAAATAATACAGAAAAAGATCAGAGTCATCTTGAAGTTAAGACAGATATGCTGATATCCACTTCCTTATGAAGCACACTTCCAGGTTCTTTAGTGTACACATCAAACCATCAATCATCTTTGCAATCCTGACAGTGTCAATATAGGTGACTTCTGCAGCAATTTCTGTTATTCTGTCTCTGACAGAGGAATTGGTTTGTTCAGTCTCCTTCACAGTACATGGAAGCACATTTTGATTTTCTTAAGCATCTCCAAGGCTAAAATAAACTACAAAACTTTCATATGCTAAAAAAAGCCATGCATGGGGCTACAAAAATCTGTCAGTGCATTTGCAGGAGGAACAAACAGAATGTAATGTAAGCATAATGGAATTTAGAGTGACATATAGCTGTGAACAGCCTTATGTTTTCATGCCTGGTGTGTACGGTACCAAAAATTCTTTTAAGTACTTTAGCTTGCTTATCACCAGGATGTTTCTCTTTGTGCTCTTCTGTGAACAATGCAGGAACCACAGATGTTAAAAAATACATTTGTCTTACAAGTGGAAAAAGTGACAGCGAGGCTGCTATTATAGACGTATACACTAAAAAATCGCATCTGAACACTGAGTTTAATGCTCTGTAATAAAAAAGCAGGACTCCATGTTTCAATAGTTCCTAGAGGCCCCAACTGAGGTTGGGGCTCCTTTATAAAAATTACTGTGCAGAAACAGTAAGAGGTGGTCTTTATTCTGAAGAGTGTGCAATCTAAATAGAAATGGACAGACAAAGACAGGATGGAAAACAGAGGTAAAATGATTAGCCACAGTAAGACAGCAGATTAGTGGCAGAACTGGGACTAGACCCCAGACCTTCTGAGTAGCAGTCCAGTACTCTAGCCACTAGACCATACTACCTCTCATTGTTTAAAAATGTTATGTAGTACATCACAGTTGGCAATTTCAACAGTTCAACACAATTCTCCACAGAACAATAAAGTCTCTTCTTCATAAGATTATAATAAACATGTCTTTTATATGAAAAAATTCAGTTACACATGTTGTTTAATCTATCTCAGTAAAAGTTGCATAGATTTGTGAATATTGTAAAGCTTGCTTGTCTTGGGATTTTGTTCCAAGTTCAAAACTCAGCTAAACAAAAGCTGGCCCAATTTCATGGGAACCTGAAAGAATGTATGGATTCAATATAAAACCATGTAAAACCTTGCTCCGCTCTCCAATGAACTCACACAGGAAAATGATAAAAGATAAAAGCACCCTATCAGCTGTGGGTGACACTTTTCATAAAGTGATCACACTATATCTGACCTATCAGTCCTCCTCCTCAAAGGAAACCTGAACAACACTTTCAAAAGACAAGCCTAGGAGCTTAAATTCATTACTGAGAGACTGGACTGAACAGAGATACTGGGTTTATGGTTTATTACAACAATCTATAACCCACTAAGCCCCTCTTTTTGTCCTATGCATGCAGCAGTGTTAACCTTGCATGGTCCCTTATGTGCTAACTACTTATGCTAAACAAGCTGTTCCCCTACTTTGCATTTAGTTGTGATGCTGGAAGTACCTTTCCCAGACCTGAAGAGGAGCCCTGTGTAGCTAAAAGCTTGTCTCTCTCACCAACAGAAACTGGTCCAGTAAAAGATATTATCTGACCTACTTTGTCTCTCTAATATCCTGGGACCAACACAGCTACAGCTACATTGCATACATGTAAAACATAACTGTTTTGCCTCAATTTCCTTTTGTCTTTTGAGGTTTGTTTTGAAATCAGTTCTAAAGTCATTGAAACTCTACCTGCTTATGAAAGCAATAAAATTTGTCACTATATTTTTAGCGATCACCCTTTCTGGATCTTCCCTCCCTTTATCTGGTTCTTATCCTCATGTCACTCAGGGATGGTCAAACTTCTCAAGGATCATCTTAGTTCTCCTTCAGGCCAGTCAGTAAATTTGAAGGTGGTGCCATTCCCCTGGGTTTTGAATAGGACCAATTTTTTAGTTTTTGAAATTTTCCATGGATTTTGCAAATTTTATTTTATTTTTGTAAACTGTAATTTTTGGCATAGTCAAAACAGGCCAGTTTTAAAAGCATTATATGGACTCGACGAACCAAGATTGGCTGGTCCAGAGATAGCTTAACGTTTTATTTAGCTATCAGGGTGAAATTAGCTCTCTTCACAGGGCTGAACACAAGGCCAATACAGGCCTGTACATTTTGTGGATGTAACTGGGATTTAAGCAAGTCTTTGGGCTAGACTTTGCAAGTAAATTTAACTTGAAAAGCAAAGAAGACAGAGGTTTAGAAGACCAATTAGATTATCCAGAGAGTCGCTCTGCCCAACCAGGATCTAGTTGCCAAAGATACTTACCATTTTCCTTTACTAAAGATAAATAAAATTGTTGACATGATTTTATGGAGTAGAAGGACTTAACATGGAAATGTGCTGTACTTCGAACTTTTGAAGCACAGGCTACAAAAAAAGTCAACAAAATTGTCTGAGAAGGAGCTTGATCTACTAACCTTGATATTTTTCACTGCTCTTCATCCTTTTACAGTTCTGTTTCTCAAAGACATATTAGCTGCTGCACCAATATATCACATACAGTAACTCCTCACTTAACGTTGTAGTTATGTTCCTGAAAAATGCGACTTTAAGTGAAACAATGTTAAGCAAATCCAATTTCCCCATAAGAATTAATGTAAATAGAGGGGGTTAGGTTCCAGGGCAGCTTCCCCTACTCTGCAAGCACCAGAGGCGGGGAGGTTCAACCTTCAGCCCGCTCACTCCCCTCCTTCTCCCAAGACCCCACCTTTGACCCGCCTCTTCTCCGCCCCACCTCCTCCCCCTTTACTTTGTTCTTTGTGTCCTGGCTCCTCCCCCTCTCCCTCCTCTCCCTTCTAAATGCCAAGCCAACTGATTGCTGCCTAGGGGAGGCAGGGAGGAAGCTCGGCGAGTCCTCGCTTCTCCCCCCTCCCTTCTGCTCAGGGCAATTAGTTGATTTGCCGTGTGGGGGAGCCTGCACACCAAGTCCTCGCTCCTGCCCCCTCCTTTCTGCCTCCAAAACACCACAAGCTAGCTGATTGTGGCAGGCAGGAGGCGGGGGGAGGAGGGGAAAGGCACTGATCTGCAGAGTCTGATAGTGGGCGGGAGGCGCTGGGGGGAGGTGGCCACAGGGAGATTGCCAGCTGTGGAGAAAGCAGGCAGCCAAACAATGTAAGAGTGGAGCATTGCACAACTTTAAATGAGTATGCTCCCTAATTGATCAGCAATGTAACAATAAAACAACGTTTAATCGGACAGCTTTAAATGAGGAGTTACTGTACACAAGGCAAAGTCAATCCTAAATCAGATGAGCCATGGAAAACCACAGACCCTGCCAGCAAAGGAAAGATTTAGCCAAATATTTCTGCGTCAAACCTGAATACACATAACCTGTCAAAAACAGCATTTGCAAAACCAGCAGGAAAGTAGACTGAACCCATTTTGCACTGGTCTAATCAACTGATCTTAAACCTTTGCTATCTGACAACTCCTGCTTGTAGTCCTTTGTAGGGAAGATCGGGCAGCAACGTGTTATGTTCAAAAGCCCAATTCTGTAATGATTAATGAAACAAAAAAACAAAGACAAGAAAGCCTTTGAGGCAGGTTTTGTATTTCTAGTCAAAGTAGATTAAGGTGCAGGCACCAGTATTATTAATAGGGCTAAGTAAAGATGTAAAAAAGAAATGAGAGAGGTGATTTTTTTCACTCTGTCCTGTGAACGTACACCACCATTTGCTACTAATTTTTACAACCAGCAGTAGGTAGATGGGATCTGACATGTAACTTTTTTTTCTGATCAACTACAAAGAAGTTTTCTAGTGTCTGTTAAGCTCAGCTAGTAAGCACAATTTATAAAACAATGAATGACTAACCCCTGTAACCATTTTAATGACCCTAAAATAAAGTGCTTAGAGCAACATCTGTCCCAGCAGCTGGGTTCTCTGCATGAGTGGGCAGAGAGACACATTGGGACAAATTCTGCTCTCCCTTTTGACAGAAACAATTGCTGCAGATCATTTTTATCGTAATCAATTTAGGTACAGTTTCTTGGAAACCATCTGTGTAGTGTTCATAGATTGTGCTTAAGAATTTAAATGTGTATATTTTTGGTTGCTTGGTGTAGCATCTGCTAATGACCACATAAGTTCCACTTTTTATGCAGAAAGCTGTTTCCTTGTAAAGGGATTAGTAGAATGACTACTTGATTTTATCCTTTTAACTACCCAATAAGTTGCTGCAGCTTGAATGACATCAACCACAGAGTGCAAGTTCCAGAATTAATTGCATTTTTGAGCTGCAGTTGAAGTCATAAGGATAATGGAGTATTAGCAAAACATTTTATTATATTTCTCTCTCATGTTAATAATTCAGAATTAACACAGGTTTTGTATGAGCAGTTTAAACTAAAGAAGGGGAAAAATGCCTTTTTAGATAGCAGCTACTTTTTCAATTCCTGCTGGGTTTTCATGTTCTTTTTAAGCTTTTATTTTAATAATATTCTTAAACAAATCAAAGAGTTAAAAGGAATAAATGTATTTCAGTTGCCAGGGTTATTTGAGAATTGTTTTAAAAGATAATGGTTTTGAAAAACACTAGAAAATGAAAAGGAGTGTTAATCTTGAAGGCAAAAATAGTATTACTTGAGGAAATATTGTTTACTCTGTTTTACGTAAAATACTCTTTTTTATTTTTTTAAATAAAAAATATTCCATGTTTAATTCTCCTTTGCTTAGTATAGAAGCACCTCCTTGCTTTATGAAAAAAATTAAGGTTAATTCATTGAGTGTTGTGCTATTATTAACGATATAATTGTAATAGTCCCCAGAGACCTCCAACCAAGCTCCTTCAGTGGGCTAAACTCCACACAGACATATAGTCAGAAGAAACAAACCAGTACACTTTAAATAGCATAAATTAACTTTTTGTTTTCATGAAAGATGTTTGTGAAAGGGGCTGGGGAGTCCTCATACCTACGCTTGCTAGGGGTTCATTCCTGAAAGCACAGACCTATAAGAGGCCAGCTTTTGAAATTATTGAAGGGAACTACTTTTTAAAGTACTGAATAGAAAAACCTTTTTATTCCTAAAATCTTAAGCAAAACTTGTCTAAGGGTAAGCACTAGGTTACAGGGGAGGGCGGTATGTGTGATGGATGTAACAGTAACATAGAGTCAGAATCCACAGATGGGAAGAGCCAACAACTCTCCACTGGTCTGCCCTGTTAGATCACAAGTGGGCTAGATCACTGGAGAGGATCTGGCCCACGATCTTTAGGAGAAGTGTTTTCCCTCTCTGTAAACTGGTTGGATGGGGTTTGGGAACCATAACAGAATTTATTTGGCAAATGGTGCCTCTCAGTGTACTTGGTAAAAAGCTTGACACAATAATTAAAAGCAAAATAATAAAACACCTGGAAGATCCTGACATGATAGTGTTTCACGAGCCTGGTGTCTGCAAAGGAAATCGTGTCTCACTAATCCTATATAATTATTTGAACATGTCAATAAAGTAGTGAATAAACAATAACTGGTGGACAGAATTTACTTAAATGTTCAAAAGGCCTTTGATAAGGTCCTTCTCAAGAGAATACTTAAAGAAACTAAGTAGACACAGGATGAGAGGCAAAGTATTGTCATGGATTAAAACTGGCTAAGAAAAGAAAACAGAGTACCAAGGGAAAAGGTGAAGAATGAGATGCATCAAGATTCCATATTAGGTCTGGTGATGTTGAATGTATTTATTAGCTGTCAGTAAGGCTGCGATTTAATCATGGAGGGCGCGGAAGTCACGGAATCCATGACTTCCAAAGACCTCCATGACTTCAGCCAGTGCTGGCTGGGAGCAGCAGGCTCCCTTGCCACCTGTGAAGGCAGGGAGCTGCAGAGGCGTCAGGAGCCCCCCACAACTCCCGGCCACCACACGCTGCCATGGGAACCCCCTCAGCTCTTCATCTCCATGGGCGGCAGAGGGGACCCTGCAGCTCAGAGCTGCCAGCAGAGGGGAACCCTAGAGCTTCGAGCCCCCATGGGTGGTGGTGGCCCCTGGAGCTCCCATCCCACCCGCAGCTGCCCAGGCTCCCCATTTTGTCATGGATATTTTTAATAAATGTCAGGGACAGGTCACAGGCAATAACGAAAAATTTATGGAAGCCTGTGACCTGTCCCTGACATTTACTAAAAATATCTGTGACAAAATCTTAGTTTTAACTATGAAGAAAGGTGAGGTTGAGCTGATAGCAAAATTCGCAGATAATACAAAATGAATTAGGTTTACTCAAATCCAGACATTACAGTGAGGAAATTCAGAGGGACTCAACCAAGCTAGCTGAATAGATAAAACAATGGCCGATGAAGTCCAGTGTTTATAAATGTAATGTAATGCACATTGGAAGGAAGCATTTGGACTACTCATACATCTTACTGGGTTCTAAATTAACCATACCAACTCAGGAAAGGAACTTGTGCATCACTATGAACAGTTCAAAGAAGACTTCAGTTAATGTGTGGCTGCAGTCAAAAAAGCAGATGTGATGTGAGGATTCTAAGGATTGGGATAGAGAATAATATGGGGAAAATATGTCATATAAATCAGTAGTGTGGCCTCTTCTAGGAAACTGCATGCACTAGTGGTCACTCTCTCATAAAAAAGATATTGCAGAGAGGTTCAGAGAAGAGTGACAAGAATCACATGCATGGAAAACTCATATGAAGATATTTTAAAAAACTGGGATTGCTCACATTAGAAAACAGATGAATAAGGGACTTACAACCCATCCTGGACAATGATCCCACACTTTCACAGGCCTTGGGTGGCAGGCCAGTCCTTGCCCACAGGCAACCTGCCAACCTGAAACATATTCTCACCAGTAACTGCACACTGCACCATAGTAACTCTAGCTCAGGAACCAATCCATGCAACAAACCTCGATGCCAACTCTGCCCACATATCTATACCAGTGACACCGTCACAGGACCTAACCAGATCAGCCACACCATCACCGGTTCATTCACCTGCACGGCCACCAATATAATATACGCCATCATATGCCAGCAATGCCCCTCTGCTATGTACATCAGCCAAACTGGACAGTCGCTACGGAAAAGGATAAACGGACACAAATCAGATATTAGGAATGGCAATATACAAAAACCTGTAGAAGAACACTTCAACCTCCCTGGCCACACTATAGCAGACCTTAAGGTGGCCATCCTGCAGCAAAAAAACTTCAGGACCAGACTTCAAAGAGAAACTGCTGAACTTCAGTTCATCTGCAAATTTGACACCATCAGCTCAGGATTAAACAAAGACTATGAATGGCTTGCCAATTACAGAACCAGTTTCTCCTCCCTTGGTTTTCACACCTCAACTGCTAGAACAGGGCCTCATCCTCCCTGATTGAACTAACCTCATTATCTCTAGCTTGCCTGCATTTATATACCTGCCCCTGGAAATTTCCACTACATGCATCTGACGAAGTGGGTATTCACCCACGAAAGCTCATGCTCCAAAACGTCTGTTAGTCTATAAGGTGCCACAGGACTCTTTGCTGCTTTTACAGATCCAGACTAACACGGCTACCCCTCTGATACTTGACAAGGAGGCTTATGATAAGAGTATATAATATAATGAATGGGATAAGAAAGGTAGACATGGAGCTTCTGTTCTCATCTCATAACTCAGAAATAAGGACAGTCCATGACATTGAAAGGTAGCAAATTGAAAACTGACAAAAGGAACCACTTTTTCACACAATGACTAATCAAACCATGGAACTCATTGAGACAAGATGTCATTAAGGCCAAGAACTTAGCAAGATTTAGTGGGGAACTGCACATTTATATGAATATCAAGAAAATCCAGAATATTAAAATAGTTAATGCTACCAAAAAAAAAAAGTACTGGACGTGATTAAAAAACAACTCATGTTTCACGGTTTAAACCAAATCTCTACAATTAGGAATTAGAATAAAATAATCTAATGGGGGAGGGGAGGGAGATTACCTGACATCTGCCTGTTGTAGGGTTTCTTGCATCTAGCTCTGAAGTACCTGGTTCTGGTCACTGACAGAGACAAGATACTGAATTAAATATACCACGCATCTGATGCTGTATTGCAGTTCATATCTTCCTAGGAGCATAATCACATGCAATATGATGCAAAATACACTGCCTCATCCAGATCGATGTGAATTGCTGAACAGGCCACTCCAGAATGAAATGTTTTGAGAACAAGTAGCTGTGGAATTGGAAAGCCACTGTTGTAGTTACTGACGGATGGCCAATATACCAACCTCTATCTTAGTAATTTCTGTTGGTGGGTGGATGTCATTAATTGACTGCATTACTTTGCAGATGCTATATTTTGGTTGATATGTTTTATCTGAATTTGATTTTTAAGTTGAAATTGACCTCGGCCATGTGAAAGAGGTATATCTTTTTTGTAACCCTGGTCCATATCATGGAAAGACATTCAGTTTCTTACCAGAATTCCTGTATTTGAGTAAGAGTTTGGTAAAGTCAAACCATTTATCCATGTCTGAATATCAGTGACATCGTAGCAGAATTTTCAAAGCCTTCACAATCCATCCCTACCCATTGAGAACTCAGCAGCTGAACCTTCAGTAATCTAACACACACTATCAGTCCATCTCATCACTGATCATCCACTACTACGATGACCCTCCACCATTCCTTCCATAATAACTTTCTTAATGTTATTTCCATGTCTACACTTAATGTAACCAAAGTACATTAGTTGTTCACCAATGGAGATCCCAGCTTCTTCCACTTTCCTTTCAAGGCTTGTCTTGCAATAAATTCTATGTATATGTTAAAGAGGCTAGAGGAAAAAATATACTCTTGCCTCACACCTTGCTCAGTGGAAAACCACTCGTTCCCTATTGCTGTTTGCAACATGGTCTATTGTTGGGGATAGAGACCTGTGATGAGTTTAATGAGATGCTTTGGAATCTCCATGTCTTCAGTATCTTCCAGAGATGATCATGTTGGATTGTATCAAAGCATATGATCTATGGATGACAGAACTAGATTTGAGCTGGCGATTGAGTTGAGTTTGGTACCTTTCTTAATTTATCTGAACTGGTTTGTCTATCTCTATTAGACAATTTGTGTCTCACACAAAGTATGCTGCTGTATCAAAATAAATCGCCTGTTTAAAATATAAAATGGTGGCCAACTGCAGAATTTTCTCAGCAGTTTCTTCAGGTGATGATAGCAAGGATGATAGGTCCAACTGCTGATATCCATCCTATAAATAGCTGATGGTGAACTCAAACAGTAAATGGTGGGGAAGAGTGTTTTAGCATATTCCAGTTATACATTTTCCCCTTTGTTTTGTGAGAGGAAATTGATACATTCAAGGCCCAACAGCTGAGTGGCATTTCATCACAGCACTGTCTGGTATCATTACACACCACTTTCATTGTGTTCAAAATACCATGTAGTAGACCACAATAGCATAGAGTATATATTTTTCTTCCATCCCAATCAAAGTATGTTAATCCACAGCTCAAAAAAAACAGTGGATGGTGCCAAGAGAGGCTGTTAAAACAGAGGTGCACAAATTTGACTGGTCATTTGGTACGTACAAAACATAATTTGAAGTTAGACAAAGCAGTATTGTACCTGAGAGGAAGAATGTTTTGCTTTAATAATAATAGCCTTATACCAGGATTAAAAACCTAATTTGGCAGGAATCAACAATAATGCTTAAACCACTCTCATATTTTTCATCTGAAAAGTGAATGAAAGATTGTCTGCAATAAATGAATAATGACCTGTGTTTTATACTTTATTACATGTTTTACTAGAGTATCTACCGAAACAATAGTAATTTTGGCTAGATCACCAACACACAGCTGAATCATGCTTTTGGTGAAACTTAACACTGGTCATAACACTTGCTGTTTACTCCATATTTTCAAGGGATGTGATTCCATAAAGCATGCATGATGTTTTATTCTATTTTCATGTGACATGTATCACACAATGCTATGCATAAGAAAGCTAAATATAGCCGGACAAAAGTGCTTTCTTGTACAGATTTCACTATTCCCAGAAACATAGTGGTGAAAACTTGTATTTCACAGTAACCAGCTGAAGCTCAGATTTCAAAAAAGAACTTGTAATTGTCTTCATGCTGGTGTTCTGCACCGCCATGCAGGGGACTCTAGTTTGCTTCTCAATGCTAGTTTCACTCCCTGGTCAACAAAGGCTGGGTGGATGCCACTTTCTCATCCCTCTGAAGAAAGCTTTATGTCAGTCAACAGTACTAAGTGATGTGCACATCACCATGGCTAACCATGTCTTTGTCTCATCCAGGCTGGATTACGACAATATGCTCAACTAGACTTGCAGCTCCCCTTGAAGAGCAGCTGAAATCTTTAAGTTGATCATCAATGCTGAGATTGTAAGGTTAGTATTGGCAAGTTCTTCAAAGTGATTTTCCTCTCCTTCCTGTTTCCTTTTGTGTGTTTACTGGTCAGCCACCTTTCATCCAACTGCTGATTCTTCTTAGTACTAGATCATCCTGGGGGAGAGATGTACTTTTGTGGCAGATCTCATCTCTCTTAGTAGTTCCATGTAGATATTTTAAAGAGGAGAAATAGGGCTGGGATGCTGTGACTTCTGAAGATAACAGATTTCGGTGACAAGGAATTAATGCCCATCACAATACGCTAAGTATATGAATAAAATGAACCATTCATTCCTACAAAATGTGTTCATCAGTGCTGTCCAAGGCTTCATCTGAGATGAAGAATTTAATCAGAAAACTGTGAAAGAGGTAGCTGATAGTAATGAATGTAAACCAGAAGTTAGGAACTGTGGAAACTGATAAGGGAAGGCAAGAGACACAAGGAGAAATCTATGGCCAGCAGATGTAAGGGAAATAAGGAGGTTTTTAAAATATATTAGAAACAAAAAGAATCCTGGCTATGATATTGGTCCATTAATAGATGGAAATGGTAGAACTATTAACAATAGTACAGAAAAGGCAAAAATGTTTTTTGGAAAAAAACAAATGGCATAGTCTTATCATATGGTAAAGATAAAGATAATACTCTTTCCATTTCAATTTATTGTAAAGGATAGCCAGGTTGACCTGGTATAATGGGGTGCACTCACCTCTCGCAAGCACCCATTGGTCAAGTGTGTGTATGCCTGTAGTTTTTCTCATTTTCCTTTGCTCATAGTGCCCCATGCCAGCTGCTGTGCTTGTCAGGCTGGTCTCCAGTTACTCAGCCCTCTAGCTAAGCCACACTCCGTACATGTGCTAACCAAACAATCCCCTTCCGAGTTACACAATGTAAAATGTCCTGCAGCCCTTCCTAGACTCATTCTTTAAACAGTCCAACAGGGCCCAGCACGGTACTTTCAGTTGGTCCAGCAAAATTGCAAGGCTCCTACTATGGAACTGAGCAGTGCCCTGAGGGCTTCTTCCCTGGGATCTCCTTGCCTCTATTTGAGTCCCCAGTGACCCTAGCCTTCCTGCTGACTCAGCCCTCTTGGACTCACTCACCACAGCTCCCTGCTGAGTCATTCCCAGCAATTACCTGATAAGTCCCTTGTAGCTCCTGCAGACAGGCAGGAGCACCTCTTGCTTCCCCAGTCCCTGCAAGCAGACCTGGCCCTGCAGCTCCTTTTATATGAGCCTACTGGGCCACAATTGGCTGCACCCTGCAGCCCCTCTCATTGACTGTGTTCTACACAGTTGCTCTAGACAGCTTGGAGGACCTCTCTATTGCTCTTTTCTGGGATGGGGTGAGGTAGGACCATGAGGCCTCCAACAGGACACCTCCACACCTGTGATACCTGTCACATCTAGGTAATTATAGGCCTGTCAGCCTGACATTGATTCTAGGCAAGATAATGGAGTGACTGATACAGGTCTTGATTAATAAAGAATTAAAGGAGGATAATGTAATTAATGAAAATCAATATAGGTTTAGGAGAATAAATCCTATCAAACTAACTAGATATCTCTTTTGATGAGATTACAAGTTTTGTTGATAAAGGTCATAGCATTGAAATAATATATGCAGACTTCTGTAAGGCATTTGATTTAGTACCACATGACATTTTGATTAAAAAAACCCATGCAGTAAAAAATTAGCATGGCACACATTACATAGATTCAAAATTGGCTATATGGCTATATTGGTATATGCTGGCAATATACCCTTGGAGAATTGTCATCAAGAGAGTATATTGCCAGTGAGGACCCACAGGGACAGGTTCTTGGCACTATTCTATTTAACTTTTTTATTAATGTTGTAGAGGAAAACATAAAATCATCATCAATAAAATTTGCAGATGATGCAAAAATTGAGGGAGGGTTAATAAAGAAGAGGACAGGTCACTGATTCTGAGTAATCTGGATTTCTTGGTAAACTGGGCTAAAGCAAACAATATGCATTTTAATTTGAATAAATGTGAATGTATACACCTTGGGGCAAAGAATGTAGTACTTACGAAATGCAGGATTCTATCCTGAGAAGGCATGACTCTGAAAAAGATTTGAGAGTCACGGTGGATAATCATGGATAATAACCTCCCAATGCGATGCTGTGGCCAAAAGAGTTAATGCAATTCTGGGAGGCATAAATGGGAATATTGAGTAGGATTAGAAAGTTTATTTTACCTCTGTATTTGGCATTGGTGGAATACCATGTCCAGTCCATCCTCAGTTCACAAAGGATGTTCATAAATTGGAGATGGTTCAGAGAAGAGTCATGAGAATGATTAAAGGATTAGAAAATACACCTTATACTCATCAAGACATAGAACTCAGTTTATTTACCGATAGTTTAACAAAAACAAGATTACAGGATTACTTGATTATAGTCTATAACTATCTCCCTGGGGAACAAATATCTAATGATAGGCTCTTCAATCTAGCAGAGAAAGGCATGACACATTCCACCAGCTGGAAGTAGAAGCTAGACAAATTCAGACCGCAAATGAGGCATACATTTTTGATAATGAGCAGTGGAACAAATCACCATGGATTCTATATCACTGACAATTTTAAAATCAAGATTGGATGTTTTCCTAAAAGATCTGCTCTAGAAATTATTTTGGGGAAGTTCTGTCACCTATGGTATACAGGAGGTCAGACTAGATGGTCACAATCATCCTTTGTAGTCTTGTAATCTATGAATCTAGGAACATGAACATAGACTCTTGCTGCCTGACCAAGGTCAGCAGAAGGTTTCCCATCAGAGCCATCTGGATTGTTTTTTGTGCCACACCCTGGATGGAAGTTTACAAGAAAGTCAATGGAAACATCTGATTATTTTAAAGTCTCCTTTGTCCCCTCTTCACCTAGCCCTCACTTCCCTAAACTTCCACAGAGTACTCCTCCATTGTTTTGGAGAACTGAGGCTACATTCTTTGGGTAACATATTTAAATATCATTGTATGAGCTTGGTGCATTATGAACTGTAGGTGAATTCTGTGTACCAAGACAATCAGCTATTGAAAAAACAAAAGAACAGTAAATGTGGAGCTTGAAAACATATCAGTTTTTATTTGCAGTATTCACTGGCTGATTATAATTGCTACATGAAAGACAAAAGATGGAAGATCTAATTGTTTGCAATTAGATGCAATGCTGAAATATACTAAATAACAATATACTTTCAAAACTATAATGGGCACCACCAGGTGGTGCTGTAACACATAGTCTTCCAAATTGTTTTTCTTAGCATGCCAGCATGTTTTGACTCTTGGGAAGAGATGTCCTGGTGTTAGGTAAAGTCTTGTGGAGAGGCAGCTTTCAGGAGAGATGGTGCTGTGAGAACAGCAATAGAGTTTGTTCTCTTACCTGGTCTCTGATTAGAGTAGATTCTTGAGAAAGTTTCTCCCTGGGAACCTGGCATTGGAATTGGGTTGAGATTCTTGGAAGAAAGGATTGTCTGCATGTTGTTTGACCATCTCATTCCAGGACTGGTGTCCATGTGTAAATAAAACATGTTACACTTACACTATCCCCAGACTTTGCACCACTGTCTTCTCCTCCAATGAGAAGGCAAACTGGAAGGGCCCAGAATTTGCTACCTCTCAGCAGATGGACAACACTGATGTCAAAAGAGGGGGCATCAGCCCTGTCCATATAGCCATGGAGAAATGGCTGCCATAGGACTGAAGCCAAACTCTGAGGGCTAAAAAACTGTACTCATGTACCTCCTTCTACAAAAGGAAAAATTCATATTTGTCATTTGGATGCCAACCCAGTCTGTCTGAGGCAATGAGGAAAATACATGACTGAGGCCTCTGGATGTTAAAAATAAATAATGATAAATGCAGGACTATGAAGACCTAACGAAAAATAGAAGAATGTTCAATGAAGTACACCAGAGCTCAACGAACAGCTACGATATCTCTTCAGGAACTATTCCTACTGAAACTCCTGCAAGTACAACCTAATAAGCCTTAGGTTGGGGATCAGGGTGATTAATAATCATACAGTACCAAATACACAATGACCTCATGTAGTTAATATGATGAGCATAGCACATGCAGATCAAGCAAGATCTGACCAGAACTGCCATCACGTTTTGCCTAATGGAAGAGTTGGAATCTGTATAGAAAACTTGATTTACTAATGATATGTTTTCAGGTCAAATTTGGCTCCAAATTTTGGTTTCGTAAAACAAAAAAACAAAACAAAAAGATTTTATGTCCTTCACAGGAAATTCCTGAGAAACATGGAATGAGAAGAATAGATGGAGGGCAACCAAAGTCCTATAACAGAAAATCAGGACATGGACTTTGATTATACCCTTAATAATCAGAAAGTAGTTAGTGGAGTGTCATAGCTTGAGCACAATAATTATCAGTAAAGGAGGTAACCACAATCCTTCATTATGTTATGCACACATTTTGTATTAGGAAACACACAGAAGATTGTTGGTCACAGAACCTTAGTAGAAATCTGGGCAATTGTCTGTGCCTGCATTCATTTGTAGACAATACAACCAAGGGTCATTAGTTTAATAGGGTATTGTTTTTTTCTGTCTCTAGAAAGTCTGCTGAAACATTCTCCCAGGAGCAAAATGAAGAGGTGAAGAAATAAACAGGAACTAACAGCTTTGATCATTCACAGCCAGTGATCCATTCAGTCCAGAATGTATCCACTCATGAGATCCTGAAAAGGAATTCCATACGCTGAGGGGCTAACAGTCCTGCACGTAATGATGTCCAAAAGTCTGAGGTGAGCATTGTCCCTTAAAAGAGAACTCATAGGCGAGAAAACCACTCAGAGGACCACATTGGAAAAGGGAGTAAAAGAGGCAATGTTTCATAACAAAACTCCAAACCCTAAAAGTAAATATAGAAGCAACCACATGCAATCAGGTGAGGATAATTTGGGAATGTCCTTTTTTCTCTTTGATTGTGTTTTATAATTGCTAATTTGTCATGGCTCTCCTTTGTTGGATTATATTTTGGGCTGTTTGTGGGCTTCTGTTTGTTTTTAAACCTATGTAGTCTGTCCATGTTTCTCACTTTACTTTGGTGATGAGAAAAGCTCATGTTTACGCTGTGCTGTAAACACTGATGAGAACTTGCCTGCACAATTCTGAGCCACTAATCATTGCCTTCCTTTTCATTGTCCATCTGATGGCTGCATAAATGAAATACGTGTCTCTTTTCCCTCAGTCATATTTAGGTTCAATAGATTCCCCCTTCCCCAACCCCCCACTTAATTAAAGCTGGTTCGTGGCTATATTTTGTAGGATACAACAGAACAAATGTTTTACACATTTTTGAGAGGGCTATAGAATAATCCTCCATCAGATCTGCCCACAAAATGTACTTTCTATGCCTCTGTCAGCAAGGAAACCATTTCAGACAGCTGGCAGAGGGCAGATTGTCTGAGTGTGTGTGCATCATGAATACTTCTGTAAATTTAGAGCTGACATTTGTCATTGCACACACCTGCATATTTAGGGAACAGAAAGAATTCCTGTCCTTGATTTGTGCCCATATCCTGTGCAGGTGCACAGAGGGGGATGTGTGTACAACTGATAAGTCCCAGGCCAGTTGGAAAATTAGCTATGTCACAGAAGTCAAATACTGTTCACTGTTGGCATTGCTCAATGATCCATTGACAGAACCAGACTTTGGACTCTGTAAAGCCCAATGTCAGCGCTTTTCCCACTTTTCATTCATGTTGCTGGCATTATTAATTGCAGAGCTGGCCATCAAAATGCAAAAAAGAGCACCAGGGCTGAATGTTGGTTACTGGAATAGCGTATAAAAGTCTTGGCTTGTTTGTGGTCCCCCTACAGCCCTTGCAATGCATACAGCCTAGGACTGTGGAGTCTCTTGAGTTTTGGAAGGAGCACTGACTGATCTAAGCCTGTGGGGGAGCTGCTCAGGCTTCTACTGACAGTCCTAATCTGTCACAAGTCCTGACCTTACCCACCTGCAGGTGAACCAGCTCCTCCTCTGTGCTGCCAATGGGACGTCTGACCACAAAAGAGACAGCTCATGGAAGATGAGAGCGCATTGCTGAGATTCTTTTGCATGGCCTGTACTTTGTGGTTCACCACTCGCCGCACTGTGACGGGCTGTACGCCTGTATTCACCCCATGCCCACCGTTATAATAATCTTTGTACAAAGTATGGCTTGTGAGGTATCATTTGAAAATGCATAATTCACAGGCCCATATTGTCCTGATAATATATGTGTGGCAACATTGTATGTAAAGTTATGAGTCCATTGTGGGGTGTTTCTAAGACATATTTCAAGCCTGGGGAGCAGCCAAAGCAGTTCCTCAGTGAGGAAGGGCAAGCTGACTCAAAGGTCAAGGTCAAATGGGCCATCACCTGCTAAGTGCCTATTTATTAACAGCAAAAGGAACATGGGTGAAAAATCTACATCTTAGAAAAGAAATAGCATCCACACATTCTGATTGTCACCATGTTCCCAGTGGGAGATGCTTCTCAAAGGAGGGAGAAGACTATAAAATGGAAGGCCAGACACCTCAAAAGGATTTTTCCCTTTCTCTCTGGCCACAGCATTCACAATAGCTGAAGAATAAAGGAAGCAGCATTGGACTGGGGGAGGGATCCTGACTGAAAAAAATTCAGCCAGTAAAACTACTAAAACATGTGGTGAGAGAGACTTTGCTTGAATTTGTCCTAATTTGTGAAGTTAGACATTACTTGTGTTTTACCTTTATTTTTCTGGTAACCAATTCTGACTTTTATGCCTCATTACTTAAAATCTCTCTCTTTGTAATTAATAAACTTGTTTAATTTTTTTTATCTATGCCAGTGTGTTTGAATTGAAGTGTTTAGGAAACTCGATTTGGGACCGCAATAGTGTGCCTATCATTTTTATAATTAAATGAAAAAATATACATAAGATTGCATTGTCCAGGAAAGGACTGGGCAGTATAATTAAATGAAAAAAATTATATAAGCTTGCATTGTCCAGGAAAGAACTGGGCAGTACAAAATATACATTTTGGGGGGGTGGGGGAAAGCTAGGTCTGGGAGTGTGTTGGGGTCACCCTGCAATAAAAAGTCAATGTGAGTCTGCTAGGCTGCAACTCACACGGACACAGCTGGGAGTAACTCACACACTGGAGGCTGTTTTTGAGCAGACCAGGACTGGTGGTTACAGCAGCGAAACAATGAAAAAAAGCACACCAGGTTAGAAGGCAGGAGGACTCGTTATTCTTATACCCTGGGTATAGCATCGTATTTCCATACGAAGCTATCAAAAAGCAAGTGGCAATCTGTCACTGCTTTAGTCAGGCTATGGAGTAGCGCTAACCTTTGTGTGTCTTCTGCCCAGTGGAAATCTCCACAATGAATGTGTTTATGTTGCCTCTGTATTAACAGACAAAAAAGCATGACGCAGTTAAGCTACGGAGGAATTATCAGCTCCACAGATACATACAGACACATAAAGAGGTTGCCACAGTTAAACTGTGGTAACTGCTTTGTACCCATTGGAAAATGTTGATGTTTTAATGATGATAATGTTTTACCCTTGGAAATGGTTACAGACCTGATTCTCCTCTGTGTTGCAGCTTATTCAGTCCTTTACACCTGTGTAAAGTGTGTATAAAATGCTACCATTGTGATATCAGGCCCTTCTTGTTTCCTATGCTAAGATTGCTCTGATGGTAGGAGCTCTGTGTCTGGATCCATAGGTTTCACGTACTGGTCTCTGAGCAGGACTGGGCTCTCATCAAATACAAACAGTAGGATGCAATATTGTGAAGACGGTGCGCTGTTGGAGGAGCACCTCCTTCAGGAGAGACAATAAACCATGCTTCTTTCTATTTGTCTCTGGTAGATTTCCAGGCAGTAATAAAACAAGTCCCCTGCCCTTTGGACTGGGTCTTCGGGGTGGTGCCAGGTAGATGCTTCAAACCCTGGAGATCTTCAAAGAGGTGTCAGGTAGGGTCTTTCCCTCTCTAAGCCTGCATTTTTCTCAACAAATCCAATTTCTGCTAGAGGCTGGGAGCCCTGTGCACTACATGCAGCAGAAGAATCAACCTAGCCCCTGCTGTCAGCAGCTCTCAGACTTAGTAGGCATAGGTTATACCATATAACTGAGACAAGTATTGTCCAGGGGAGAGGTCACAGGACTGGACTCAGGAGACTGACCTGATGTGTGATTGTCAAGGCTGATTCCCCACTCTGGCACTTCAAGTGCAGAAGGTGGGGCCCCACAAAGATTCTAAAAATTAATACTGGTCCCTTCCCCTCCCTGCTCTGACCCTTCCCGGAGGCTCCCATGGCCAGCTGCTGCTGCCTGTTGAGTCTTCCTCCTCACCTCTATCCCCCTTCGGAGACCCTCACAGCTGCCGGCCGTGTCCCTCCTCCTCAACCCCCATTCACACAGGGTGCGGGCTGTGTGTGCATGCGAGGATGCCAGTGCTAGGTCAGGGAATGAGGAGGCGAGGGGAGGGGATCTCAACTTTACACAAGTGAAAAAGCCTTCCAGAGACCTAGTAGCAGATCACTGAAACTGTTAAAGGGCCATTAATGGGGTAATGGAGCCATTTAACAGGCATTTGCCAATGCTCAGGAAGCCTTTGGCCACATTTAGTTGGGTTTTATATTGTAGGAAAATGTGTTATTGGGGTAAAAAACAGTTTCCAAACAACCGATCAGTTATTGTCTGTACCCAGCAGAAGTATTTTTGACTAACCTCGCTCAAGGAGGGGCTGACATAGCCAGTGAGTTTATTTCTTGATCTAGTCATTTTATTCAAACCCAGTTTAAGTAAACGAGTCTGGCAGGGGATTCTGTGTAAGAAGGTTATTAAACTACTGCCTTAACGCAGGGTGCCAATGGCAAACACTTTTCCAAAAGGAGAAATTAGGCTTCAGTTTGGCACAGGTAGCCTGGCTTTTCATCTCTCTCTATGGAGTATACACAGAACTCCCTGTCACACAGAGGAGAATCAATCTGGAAATTGATCTATAGTTGGTGCCTCTTCGGTTCCCTTGGGAAATGTTATTAGTGCTTTAAGATGAAAAGGGGAGAGAGCCTCACAGGGGGGCAGCAGTAGGGTGAAGAGGTGAGCTGTGAATGAGCTGCAGGGCAGATGGGAAGCAGTCTCATGGCAGGTGGAGAGGGAGGTCTGGTGGGAGGTGAGGAGGTGAGCAACAGATGGGCGAGTGGGAGGCAGGCAGGGGAGGAGATGAGAGGAGGGGAGAACCTCACATGAGGGGGGGTGAAGATGTGAGTGGTGAGTCAGCGGCAGGCCAGGGCGGGGCCTGGGGCAGAGCACAGGTGGAGTGTGGACAGGACAAGGAGCTGGCCTCCCCCAGGCGAAGTTTACTCATCATCTATGCCCTTGTGATTGCAACCTGCTGAACTTAATTCATGTCAGCCACATGATCCCAATCCAGCAGGTCTTGTACAGCTCTACGACAGTTGCTGAAGTATGGTGCTACTCTTACTTCTGTAACTCTGTAAGGCACTTAGCAATAACTTGAATGTGAAAAGCCCTTCACGAAAACGAATTTGATGCTGTTCTCATAGGATTCAGTTGTGGGGAGCTTGTGACTGTGGATGAAATGCTCTATTCCAATCCATTGCAGGAATCATTACATGAAGGAAACACCCTCAGGCACGTTTCTTGAGATGGAATTTCACTTCATGTACAATTCAGACTAATATAGCATGATTTAACATATATTGTAACACTTCTTTTTTTCAAAAAATGTTAAGGGGATGGCGTGGGGATTAGATCAAAGCTCATCTATAAATGGGAGAGCAAATGCCCCATCTGAAACCCAGGTAGGTTTGGCAGATTGATATAAGGCAGTAAATGGAATGTATCAACCAAGTATGCAAGCTAACTAGCTGAGTTATTTTGGGGCAGATAAGCCCCTTTCTACTTAATCATAAGTGAAGTTGGTCTTCTGGATTTAAATGTGCATTTATCTGAATTTTCCCTTAATTTCCTGAACAAAAAGTCATTTAAAAATGAACAAATACTAACCACATCACAAAAAGATATGGAGGAGAAGGGGAGAGGGGGAGAACAGAAATTATTAAAATATTATTTCTATTGTGTATACATAAACAAATATTTAAAGTCATTATATACTGTATTACTATGTGCATTATGTACTGTATATACAAGGTATGCTATATATTGGTATATAAAACAGTATTATCTGTTTTACAGCAATATGGAGGATGCAGAATGCCAGGGTCCCACTAATAAGGCTTTAGTGAAACTTAATTGTTTCATAGGCTGCATGTTGGTCCTCTTCACTGGGATGAAACTCACCCAACCAGAATAGGGACAATAAAGTTGCTTCTAGCTTATTCACAGAAAATGAACCTGAACACACTTGAAGCAAATTCTTTTTCAAATTGGAAGAAGCATCTGTGAATGTTTTTGTAAGCTATTTCTCCAGCTCTTGTCCCAACCCAGCCATCTCCCTGCACTTTAACAATCTCGGGAGGGTGGGGGTGGAGTATTGTTTGCATAACTTAGGTTTGGCCCTTCCCTGGTGCACAAGTTATATCAAAGAAGAACAGAGGAATTGATCACGAGATAGTTATGGCAGAGTTATGCCATTTCAGAGATGAAGATCTCATACCTGTGTGAATTCTTTTCAGACTGGGTGCAGAGATGGCATATAATTAAATCCCAGATCTACACACCTCTTAAACAGCATGGCTGATGAGATTTGGCTTGGAACTTTAAAGCTCAGGGCCACCCCAGAATAACATCTGCTCCAAGGTGCTATCAGAGATACTGCATGGGCATGAGCTCCTGAGATGGGTTGTCATAAACAGATAGTTAAGGGTTAATGTCTTTTTTACCTGTAAAGGGTTAAGAAGCTCAGTGAACCTGACTGACACCTGACCAGAGGACGAATAGGGGGATAAGATACTTTCAAATCTTGGTGGAGGGAAGTCTTTGTTTGTGTTGGGTTTTTTTTTGTTTATTGTTTGCTCTTGGGGCTAAGAGGGACCAGACGTACACCCAGACTTTCCCAATCTTTCTGAATCAGTCTTTCATGTTTCAAAATTGTAATTATAGCCAGGCAAGGCGGATTAGTCTTATGTTTGTTTTCTTAACTTGTAAATGTGCCTTTTTGCTGGAAGGATTTTTACCTCTGTTTGCTGTAACTTTGAATCTCAGGCTAGGGTGGGGGGAGTCCCTCTAGTCTATATGAATCTGAGTACCCTGTAAAGCATTTTCCATCTGATTTTACAGAGATAAATTTTACCTTTTCTTTCTTTAATTAAAAGCTTTCTTTTTAAGAACCTGATTGATTTTTCCTTGTTTTAGAATCCAAGGGATTGAGTCTAAACTCACCAGGGATTGGTGGGGGGAAAAAAGAGGGGCATGATTAATTCCTCCTTGTTTTAAGATCCAAGGAGTTTGGATCGGTGTGAAGCTTCCCAAGGCAACCCAGGGAGGGGAAAGTCTGAGGGGAAAAGGAGGGGATGGTTAATTTCTCCTTGTTTTAAGACCCAAGGGGTTTGGGTTTTGGGTTCCCCAGGGAAGGTTTTGGGGGAACAGAAGTGTGCCAGACACAGACTTCTGGCTGGTGGCAGCGTTACCAGATCTAAGCTAGGAATTAAGCTTAGAAGGGTCCATGCAGGTCCCCCACATTTTTACTCTAAAGTTCAAAGTGGGGGAAAAAACCTTGACATGGGTTCTTTGTGGAGGCTTCAGATGGTTAACAGAGGAGACTGTACAGAAGCCTGAGCAGACTCAGATTGAGCTGCCTGCTTATGCAGTTAAAAAGAGGTTCAGCCAGTCTGCTCCTGAGTGCTTATTAAATAACATACTGCTAGGGGGAACTCTATCCTTTAATTAAACCCTGTGGAAATATTTTTTTTCCCCATTTTTCAAGGCTTCTAGCACAGACTCTTTTTATTTTTTTATTGGTGAAGATTTCACTCTTTTTGAACTTTGCAGTCAGCCAGAGAACGATGCCATCTGCCAGTCTTTCAGCAGTGGTGTTCTGCTCATCTCTGTGCCACAACACAGTGCATGGCTTTTAGGCATTTAACACAGATTCCCAGAGCTACCTTTGAAAAAGTGGGAGAAGAGAGCAATCTGCTCTTAAATTCCAAAAATCTCCGACGTTCGGCAAGTGCCTTCCCCAGCTTGTATTCCCTGGGAACGCATGCACAGCTTTTGCTTGCTCCAGAACTCACTGAAGCATATACTTAGCAGAGTTCCAATCAGCTCATCTTGTGGCAAGTTATCGCCTGCAGCCTTAACCAGGAGATTTCTAGCCTTGCTTGAGTGACTAAATTGGCCATAGAAGTTCCATACCACCCCAGTATAATTTCTGAAATCCATTATCAGATAGGTAATCACCAATGTGCAAGTTTCAGCAGTTTAAACAGAATGATGAGACTATGTATATCTATAATATTTTATGTTTTAATCTAGCTTTTTGTTTTGTTTTGTTTTGGGTTTTATTTGCCTTTTTACATACTGGCACTATTCTCATACAGCAACATGGCTACACTGCTGAATGATGAATTATGTATCATCGTACTGTTGCCACATCTCCTGCAATATGTTGTCTACAGCAGCGATCTTTCACAACTCATTCAATACTGAATTGTGCATGTTGGTTGATGTTGCTACTTTCTGGTGGGCACGTAACTCTGATTGCCATTACAACTGCTTCAGCTGATGGGGGACTCTTGAAGGTTTCTGGGGACAGTACCTGTAGGAATGTCAATGAAAAACAGAGGAGTCCCTATAGAAGCTATAGTTCTGCAGGAATCAAAAGCCTACCTTGCCTTCAGGACAGTCAGAACCAGAGCTGGCAAATCTAAAGAAAGCCAGGTTTTGAGTGAGGTTCCATAGAAATGAGACACTTAAGGAAATCCAAATTTACCTAATCCAAACCAGAACTCAGAATTCATATGCTCCTACATCTCTGCCGCTTCTTACTCAGAGACTGAGCATATATACTCGTATAATACTATGTCCATTATCATATATAATCAGAGACACTCTACTGCAGATGCTTCCTGTGTATGGCCAGGACCTCACACAGGACCTACCCTTCTAGCTTCAGTGTCTTCTTCTCCAAGATGAAGTGTCCCAGACCCATTCCATTATTCCCAGCCTGCCAACCCCTACTACACAACAGTGTGTTTCAGACCTGATATTCACATTTATGATATACCTACCCTCCAATGAACTGTCCTCAGCCCAGTTCTTTCCTCACATTGGCTGATCTTAAGGGAAGTGCCCTCGCTCTGATATTCTAATCCACCTGAAGTGTGAATGCTCCTAGGCATACTTTTAAAGTGCATGGCTCTGACTGAGTAGTTTCTCATAATGCACTTTCAAAAGTTCATCATGATCACTGAAATATGCACAGAGATGTAGAGACCCATGGTTCTGTGGTTTGGTTCTGCACCCATACATTAAGATAGCTATTGTAACTCCCTAACTGTGCAAAATCTGACTGGAAATTCATGTGAACAAGCTTCCTCAGTGGATTTCCAGGAGCACTTGATTCAAGGTGGGCTGGAGATAATAAGAGGAAGGTTGGCCAGACATTAGGCTGCTCGCCTGGGATTTCGAAGGCAATTCCTTGCTGTGCCACAGGCTTCCTGTGAGACCTTGGGCAGATCACTATGGGCACAATTTTCAGAGTCATCTAAATGATTTAGGAGCCCGAGTTCCATTTTCAAAAATGACTTAGCTGCTTGGGAGCCTAAATCTCCTGGGAAAATGAGACTTAGCCATCTTAGTCATTATGGCCAGATTTTCAAAGGTTTTTAGGCACCTAAAGATGCAGATAGGTGTCTAGCAGGGTTTTCAAAAGCACCTAGGCACCTCACACCCACTGATTTCAATAGCGGATAAACACTTTGTGGGATTTTCAAAGGCACCTATCTGCAGCTAAATACATAAATACTTTTGAAAATCTGGACTTGCAAGGCTATGTGGAGCAATATGTAAATACCTTTTAAAAATTTAAAAATGTAGACCTCAGTTTCCCATCTGTAAAATGGGTATAATAATTCCCTACATTAAAGCTGGTGAGGCATTCTGATACTGTGGTAGTAGGGCATATAAGTAAGTATCTATGATAGATAATGTACTGACTGGTGTGTATATAGCACTTCCTTGAGTGGAGTCAAGACTAGACAACTGGATATCCTTTGTGAGGACATAATAGGTCAGAACTGAAGTATATTGGCAGAACAGAAGTGTCTGAAGAAACTAGTACAGATGTTGCCCATTAACCCCAATTTGGTTCTTACTGCTACCATTAGTCTCTGACTTTCATGAGCAGAAGATTCAAAATGTATACACTTAAACAAATGAAAGACATACTCAGTTGTTTGCCGCTCACCTAATTCAAGTCTGATACTTGTACAGAAGCATCTGAGAGATATAGAGTTAATTTATCCAGGGTATAACTCCTTTTGGTTCAGTGGAATTACATGAGAGATTAATTTAGTGCCTATACCACTATACTTGCTTACTAGAGTCAAGTGTTATGTAGAATATCTTTGCACCGTAAGAAGGAATCAACAATAATATATAATGTACTTTGTAAATCATAGGCTTGGAAGAGACTTCAGGAGGTCATCTAGTCCAACCTCTTCTCAAAGCAGGACCAATCCCCAAACAGAATTTTACCCCAGTTCCCTAAACGGTCCCCTCAAGGATTGAATTTATAACCCTGGATTTAGCAGGCCAGTGCTCAAACCACTGAGCTATCCCTCCCCCCATGTAAATTTCCTTGATGATAAACAGAAAAGTGCAATACAGCAGATACCATTGACTAGTCAACATTTACCAACTGTTATCATACAGTTATTGCAGACACAATAGTACCTCTTATTCAAAGGACAGGGGAAATTTGTGATATTCTCAGATATGCAGTAACTGTTAATAGATGCTGACTTCTTAAAGGTGATTGCTGTTGTGTGTTTCTTTTATCTAGATGGAGATCTATTTGATTGCATGATCATAATTCAGCCAATTGGACTGTGATTAAGAACATAAAGTCTCCAGGTGACTGACAGCACAATGTATTGGTCTCCTTTGAACATACTGCAGCAATTCTAAGAACAAAATACTGCTGTTTGTTTATAGAGTCCGTTATTATAAGTATAAAGATGCAGTACACATAAAAAAGTTTCAGAACTACATAAACCACAGAAGGGTATAATGAAGCGTTATACAGCTAGATTATTTTTTCCTGATTCTGCTCCTTGATGTTTCTGGTAGTGAACTTCAGACTCTAATGGGTTCCCACTTACTGCACAACTTACAGTCAACTACTGTGGAAAACAGTGTCAACATGGAAATGACACATGAAGGATTTTCCTTTAGTTCAGCTTCAGTTTTATCAAATGAGAGCTGTAAGTATCGAAATAAATTCCATAGATAGAAACATTATAGGGTTGACACAACCTACTCCCATCTGAAATTTAGTGGGCAGTACAGTTCTTCCAGGTTCATTTCAGGTGTTTCAACAAAGCTCTAGTCTTCTAGTTAATATATAGTTAAAAATGAATTCTAAATATAGTGTTGTGTAAATATAGTGTAAGTGTGTAATGATATGTTTACATTCAGCTGGGAGAAAGAAGTAAGTGAAAAAAGTAACAGTTAACAGTGTCACCTCCTTTTGTGCACAAACTGTGAGATGCAGAAATAGACAGCCTGCATAAAATTATCAAATAGCCGATCCATGGTACCTTAGATTCAAACCTGTCTACAAGAGATTGCACCCGCTCCCACCTCAACTTAGTTATGCTAAACTATGACTGATTTTAATATTACAAAAACATGAAACACAATAAATACCTGGAACTATTAAAAAGGGTACTTTGTAAGGAATTACTAGTTATAAATCATGTTCATTTAAACTACAAAACTGCCATTAAAGAGCAGCAACATGAGGAGGGATGAAGCAGCTTTGGTGCAGCTGTGTTGGAACAATCAGTTACTTCCCAGGGGTTTATAACTGCATTTTCCTCCAATCAGACCGAAGGCTAGTTTTTCCATACGTTTATCATCATACATGGCAGGTTTAATAAAATGTTACTTGCTCGTTAGGCATTTCCCACAACTGTGAGTGGAGCCCATTGAAAATCTGAAATAGGCTCAAGATACAAACTTTTGATCTGGATTTCAAACACTTAAAGTTCAGAGCTGGGGTTTCGATTTAGCCCAGACAAGGAGCCATTTCATTTCTAAAAGTGGCATTTGGAAATTATGGTTTGGATTTTGAACAACCCCACAATTCAGGAGTGTTGAGATCCAGGGTGTTAGTTCAGTGCCCATTTCTGTACTGTGTATGTGCTTTTCTGATGTAGATTTTGAGAAGGCTGGAACCCAGGGGATAATAATCTAGATTCTGTCAGCTCTGTAATAATCATGACTGTACTGGGGCCAAGTTACAACATGCATGTACCCCAACTGTGTTATAAAATGGTTTGGCTTTGTCTGTACTATAAACATGTTAATGGAATCATTTTACTGCATTGTTTGGTAAGTGTTTGGCCCTAAGGTAGAGGACCAGATCCTCTGGTATCTAAACGGCCTAGGGAAGATCACCCTAGCATATAGGTGATCCCATAGTGGCATAAGGCTGACACATGGACTTGTACACAACTATCTCTCCTGTCAGCATAGTGGAGAAAGAGGACCATGGTCAGCATAGGATGAGGTAATTGGGAATCCCCTATATTTATCCTAGATTATGTAAAAGAGATGTTTTGCAATGCTTAGTCTGATCTGTCTGGCCACTACTTGGATGGGAGACCTTCCTGTCATTGTGCTGGGAATAGTGATTCAGCAAATGCACTCTTGCCTCTGAGTCAGAACTGAACCAATGTCCCACCACGTAATGAGGTGCTTGGTGTCGCTAAAGGTGCTGTCAGACAAGAGCAGAACCAATTTCCTATTTAGCTTGGAAATATTATTCTTTGGCTCACATTTTGCCTACCTGAAATCCTCAGTGGCTTTCAATAGACATTGCTGTGAAATTTGCTACTGTTGTCATGTGGTTGCCATATTTCACCTCAGAGAGAGCTGCTGGCCACAATTTGGAGAAAAGGGACATTAAGTGATCCTCATTAGCATGTATTGCTGTGAAGGATTCTGAGGCTTGGTAATGGCACTGCTGTATCTTAATCAAGTATTTACTAATTTTATTTAAAAGAAGACCTCTCTACAGGTCTGAATGCCTGCAGAAGAATTATTTAATAAAGATACAAATTTTGACTAAAATAGAAATAAAAACAAAACAAACAGAAAAAACCCACAGAAGAGAAACAGTGATGGGTTTGGTATAAAAACCACAGAAATCTTCCCAACTCCACCAACTCTGGGACTCTTCTGCTATTCAACAAAACAAATTAATCTCAAATTCACAGAAAAAGAGCTTAGGAAAAAATAGCCTTTGCAGCAAGACCTGCAGGTTAATGCACACGGGTTCTGGTAGAACAGGGGTAGGCAACCTATGGCACGTGTGCCGAAGGTGGCACACCAGCTGATTTTCAGTGGCACTCACTGCCCGGGTCCTGGCCACTGGTCTGGGGGGCTCTGCATTTTAATTTAATTTTAAATGAAGCTTCTTAAACATTTTATAAATCTTATTTGCTTTACATACAACAATAGTTTAGTTATATATTATAAACTTATAGAAAGAGACCTTTTAAAAACATTACAATGTATTACTGGCACACAAAACCTTAAATTAGAGTGAATAAATGAAGACCACTTCTGAAGGTTGCTGACCTTGGTAGAACAATGGCAGATGCAAGTATAAAGCTGAGAAAGAACCCTTCAGTGAAAACTTCACACACACAAACACACACACACACAATTGAACCAGGGTGCTTTAAGACTAGAAGGGTCTCAACTGGCAGTCTCAATCGGGCAGTCTCTGAGTTAACCAATGAGAGATTTATATATAAAGTTTAATCTTGAACTACTGGAAATGGGACATCAAAGGGGGAGGTCTCTGAGTTCCTTCAGAGAATTCTTTCCCAGGTGTCTGCCTGGTGGGTCTTGCCCACATGTTCAGGGTCTAACTGGTTGCCATATTTGGTTTCAGGAAAGAATTTTCCCCGAGGTCAGTTTGGCAGAGATCCGGGGGGGTGGAGGGGGGGAGTTGCCTTCCTTTACAGTATAGAGCACAGATACATTGCTGGTTCGAACTTGAGTAACTGGTGGAATGTCTGTACCTTTAAGTCTTTATCTAGATTTGAGGACTTTAGTAAATCAGCCAGAGGTTATGGGCCTACTGCATGAATGGATGGGTGAGGTCCTTTGGCCTGGAAGGTGCAGAAGGTTAGGCTAGATAATCACAATGGTCCCATCTGTCCTTAAAGTCTATGGGGTTCTTAGATGTCTAAATGCTAGCATTTACACCCACAATTAATTGTCCCTTTCTTCTGGTCAGCACAGTAGCTCAAAGAGCCTCCTGTTGGTGCATCACTCATGGGTAGGAACCACATTTTCAGCAGTTAAATAGCTAAGTGAACAAGATCAGAAGAAACCCAATTCTAGAAGTAAGTTCAAGCCAAATCTTCTTTAGGGATTGTTAATGTTCATTTTTTTAAATATTATTTTTACTTCCCATTTCTGCCCAGAATCCATGCCAAAGTATCTGCAATAGGCTATTCTTCTGGTACAGTGTTTTCTGCTGTGACTGTAAGTAGAGATGAAAAATCCTTTTCTCATGAGATTTCTATCCCCAGTTTTCAGAACTTCATATGTTGTAGCTGAGCTCTTTGTAGCATAGAAACTCTTGCCTGCCTATCTGGACTGAATCTAAGCACCACATTTTGTTGACTGTCTAACTCTGAACAAGATGTCATGGTACTCTGAACCTTAGCGTCCAAAAGATGAGGTACCAGCATGAATCCCCCTAAGCTTAATGACCAGCTTAGATCTTGTAGTGCTGACACCAACCAGGATTTGCAGTGCCTGGTACACTCTGGTCCCCCCAAAACCTTCTCAGAGGACCCCAAGACCCAGACCCCCTGGATCTTACACAAGGAAAGTAAACCCTTTCCCCCACCATTGCCTCGCCCAAGCTTTCCCTCCCTGGGTTACCCTGAAAGATCACTGTGATTCAAACTCCTTGAATCTAAAACCAGAGAGGAGTGCACCTTGCCCCCTCCTCTTTCCTCCTCCCCAAGAGGTAATACAGATTCAAGCTCCGTGAATCTAAAACAGACGGATTCCACCTTCCCCCCGTCCTTTCTCTCTCCCTGTCTTAAAAAGAAAAACTTTTAATCAGGTCTTTAAAAGAAAAACTTTTTAATAAAAGAAAGAAAAAAAGTAAAAGTTGTCTCTGTAATTTAGATGGTAAATGTTACAGGGTTTTTCAGCTTATAGACACTAGAGAGGAGCTTTCCCCCAGCACAAATACACATTAAAATCATTCCAGCAAAATAAACATTTGCAAATAAAGAAAACAATCAAAAAGACTAAACCGCCTTTGTACTTGTACTCACTATTTGAACAGAAAATTAGAGAGCCTGTAGGTACATCTGGTTACTCTCAGAACCCAGAAAGAACAACAGACAAACAAACAACACAAAACAAAGACTTCCCTCCACCAAGATTTGAAAGTATCTTGTCTTCTGATTGGTCCTCTGGTCAGGTGGTCCAGGTTCACTGCTTGTAACCCTTTACAGGTAAAAGAGACATTAACCCTTAACTATCTGTTTATGACACAGGACCACAAGGTTCAAATACCCCTGATTTTGGAAAAGTTAAGGTACAGCTTTTGCAGATCGGGAGCACTGATACTAACAATCCTAATGCTTTCCCTACACAACACACTGACATATCTGGTTGTGTAAACAAAACATCAACTCTGGATAGAGATCAAATTCAGAGTGGCTACATTTCTGAACATAAGAATGGCCATTATGGGTTAGACCAATGGTTCATCTAGCCCAGGATCCTGTCTTCCAACAGTAGCCAATGCCAGGCACTTCAGAGGGAATAAACAAAACAGGCGATCATCAAGTGATCCATCCCCTGTTGCCCATTCCCAGCTTCTGGCAAACAGAGGCTAGGGATACCATCCCTGTCCATCCTGGCCAACAGCCATTGATGGACCTATCCTCTATGAACTTATCTAGCTCTTTTAAAAACGCTGTTACAGTACTGGCCTTCACAACATCCTCTGACAAAGAGTTCCACATGTTGACTGTGTGACAAAATGCTTCTTTTTGTTTGTTTTAAATCTACTGCCTATTAATTTAATTTGGTGACCCCTCATTCTTGTGTTATGAGGAGTAAATAACACTTACTTTCTCCACACAAGTCACGATTTTATAGATCTCTATCATATCCTCATTAGTTGTCTCTTTTCCAAGATTAAAAGTCCCAGTCTTATTAATCTTTCCTCATATGGTAACTGCTCTATACCCCTAATCATTTTTGTTGCCCTTTTTAGCTTTTGAAGATAGGGGTTACAGAATGGAAAATCTATGCAGGTGGTCTTCACACCCCTTTTATGTCATGGAATGGAGCTCCCTGGTGGCCCATCAGAATATGTCACTATGTTGGGGTTAGTGTCAGAATGGCTATTCGGCCAACACATAATGTGGCTACACAAAGGAGAGTTTAAATTGGGGCGAGCTGTTAGCTATTTCTGCAATTCCTCTCATCTTCTGCAGTAGCAGCTGCAACCTGACTGCACGTCAGCTACTGAATGTTAGAGCTCAGGATTCCAGCAATCAGCCCCTGTGCCTTTTGTGTGAATTTCCCAGAGAATACATCCCATTTACTCAGGCTGTGCACTGGTTTCTGGGATTCAGCCATACATTTTGTAAGGGCAATAATAATCCAGTAAAAGGTCTAATAAATATCAGCCAGTTACCACAGGATCAGATAAATAGCCTGGAAGAATGGGGGCAAAAGTACTGCTTGCGGTAGTATAGCTTAGTCACCTTTCTCTCTATGTTTTGTATAATAAATTTTAGCTAATAGAGTTCTTGACCTTGCAGCTACAATGTCTAATTAAGTAAAGTTAGTCAATGAGCTCTTATTTTTCTAATGTTGAATTTCCTGTATGGTGGCTACTCAATTTGGTGCTCAGCCAACTTTGATATTTTAACCAAGAACTTGCTTTCAATACACTGCAGTACCTATACCAAGAAGCACACACACTGTGTATTTATCATTTCCATCTAGAGGAGGAGAAAACAAAGGGATAATTATAAACCTCATATTGTTACACTTACACTCGACATGTGCATCTATTTTTTTTCCACAGTAAAGTGATTCTGCTGTGGAGATAGCACCAGGTGCATGAGGGTGACCTCACACATACACCAAATCGGGAGCTGACATCCATCACACTTCGAAATTTTGGATTTCATCATTTCCTGATCTTTCTAAAGGGATCACAGCACCTGGCCCTCACAGCTGTAGTTCATTTAGAAAGCAATTTAAAAACCGAGAAAAAAGCAAATGACATCTTGCTGCCTCAGCCTTGTCATTAAGTATAGCAGAATGGCCTTCATTTATGAGACACATGGCTAAGAATTAATATCTTTCAGTGCTTTCTCGAGTAGAGATTACAAAAGGCTTGAAAGACCACTAAATAATTAGTAGTATAACTGAAGCAAGCAAAAGAAAAAAAAAACCCTCTTCTTCATTATAAAGACTATTGAGACGCACACTGACTTCAACATGTTCCAAATGCTGTGAGCTTTCAGCATTGCACCTCCACTACAGAGCAAACCTACAGCTTTTATTTTTCCCTTTTTTAGCCTCTATAGCATTTGAGGCTCTGTACGTATATATTGCATGATATTTCTCTGATTAGTGAAATGCTGCTATGCACGTGAATTCTCTGCTCTGCATGGAGTGGACTCAAAGTATGGAGTTTAAGCATTTTTAAGTTTTGCATATATTATCTTTTTCCCCTTGCTGGTCAGATATAAATTGCTGATATTTGGAGCTATTACACTGTTTAGGGGTTTTTTATTCATAATGTTATGGGTGACTTTAGTGCTCATGAAAATGAGTGGCTAATGGCACTCGCTAGACCCAGATATAGTGGGGGCAGGTGCTATGCAAGCTTCCCCCCACATAGTTCTGCCAGTGTACCTTGGATTTGCAGCACCACTGACACTTCAGTCCCATGCCCTCCTCAAGCACAGATTGCCAGTCAGATAAATTTGATCCAAATTGTGTTGCTGTTTTTTTAAAAGAAGGTTCAAAACATTTCGTTTATCCCAAGAAGGAGCTGGAAATTCAGGTGCAGACCTTTAAAGTTTGTCCATCACTATTGTTTGTGCCATTCTAACCCACTAGACACAATTCTAAGTCCATTTGCTGTGAATCCTATTATTTGTTTCAGATGAGTCCTAACTGAGGGTTTTCCCCACTCCTTTCTTTGTGATAAACCCATTATTGTCCGTAATGGATTATAAACATGGAATCACAGATGGTCTGTCATTGGTGTCTGTTAGCTGACCCCTTTAAGGCAGAGAATCTGGAACCATTAACTTTTACATTTAATTGAACACACAGGTCGAGCCCTGTTCACATATCCATTGTAAGTGAGGACAGGAAGATACATACTCCTCTTGCCCCACAGTGTAAGCTCCTCATTTCAGCCATTGTTGTCTTCTAGGATACTGTGGGTGTATCTGCAATCCAAACAATGAAGAATAGTAATGGTGGCTCTCCTTCTAGCACATCTGCTCAGTGCACAAATAGGTCTATGAATCGGGAGTCCCTCGTTTGGCTTAGTGAAGTGCAGATGGTATCTTTAGTTCCCAAAGCCATCTAGAGTTCTTTGCACTGAGGACTGAAGGCTAAAATAGATCTACTGGGGACTGGCTTTTTGTTTGCCGTCACAGTAGCTACGGGCTAAGTAGCAGCAGCTCTTAGCTATGACACCTTAAGTTAACTCTTAGTTACTTGATTGTTTTTATCACCAAATTCAATCGTTTAGCTTATTCTAAACTAATGGCAGACAAAACAGTCCAAGCTATATATTTAAAATCACTTCCACTATGGGGTACTCATTTGGGGCCAGACATAAAGCCCACTGAAAGTTTTTCAGTGGGATTTGGATCATGCTCTTGCCCCCTTCTTTTCCTACAGTCTCTAGGAAAATCCTATGCAAAGAGAGATTGTGGTGTTTTGTATTTAAATTACCCATTATTTAGGGTTCATCAGAAATTCCATTTTCCCAAGGCCTTCTTGGGCTACCTTACCTCCACACCTAAACTTGCGACAGTGTCAGCACACAAAGACTTGTCCATTCAGTGGCCATGAGTCTTATTTCTTAGCTGTCTCCTCTCCTTCCTCACTTCCAAAAAAGCCCCATTCATCCAAACAAATGAATCTTGCAGATCTTTCCTCTGATAGCCCTATCTGACCATCTCTGATCACGTCAAGTTTTCATGAGTGAATGAGCTCAGGGAGTCTACTGATGTGTTCAGTAGGAGGTAGAGCTCTCTGATGCTATTGGCAGCAGTTCAGTTGCCAAGCAGCTGCAGAAAGCTTTAAAGGACAGTGTTGCACAAAAAAATGAAAATTATTGATTGAGGACATATTGCCCTTGATTGAATGGTGAACCTGCTGGCAGGAAAATATATATTTGAGAAACTAAAAAGGCTTGCCCATTTCATCAGCTGTAGCTAGGCCACCCAGTTGTCAGTCCTCAGTAAATGGTATATTTGCTCGATTAGTCAGAGGCTCGCAAAAATTGCTTCTGTGGCTGCCTAGGGCCAGTTTTTACCACTAAGAGAGTCTGCCTTTGCTTCCATGAGTACAAAGGTCCTCAGAAGAAGAATAACCCATAAGCTATTTAGCTGCGTTCAGCTCCCCATGAGGAGGCACTTACAAAAATAGTTGCAAAAAGTCCTGTGGCCTGCCCAAGTTTACTGTGACCTTCCTCAGTCTTTCATCTCATGCAGTCTGACACAGGTAAGTGTTTAGTCAGACACCCTGTGGTTGCAGCATTTCATTGGTCTATCTATGTGCAAAGAAGAGAGCAAGCTCTATGGGGCCACTACTTCCTCTGTGGGCAGGTAATGAGCTGAAAGCTGTAGCGATTGGAGGGGATCCTTGGCTTGATCTCCAATGCACTAGTCAGTATAGCTGAGGCAGTTTGGGGCAAGTAATTGCTTGCTGGTATGAGCCAGTAGCAGATTATTTCCCATCTTCTAGAACAATGGAGAACCGAGGAAGGAACTTAACTATTCAGGGCAAGACAGAATACCTCAATTGTACTCATACTGCTTATAAACACTGAGAAATGATAGCGCTTGATTCAGTGAGGCACAGTCATGAAGGGAGGAACCTTGCCTTTTCCCCTGACTTAAAAATTGGAGTGTAGCAATTTTGAAATCCTAGTCCTCCTCCAGCCAGTTGTTCCAAACTATTGGACAATTCTGTGAGAAGAGTGAAAGTCCAGTCTAGTTAATTTTGGCTCCTGCATCCCCTTTTGATTGTCCAATGGTCATTTCAATTATATATTTAGTGGTACAAAATTATTTAAAAACAGAGAGAAATAGAAGTTATAAATAAAAATAGTTAAGCTGGGGAAAAACAATTTTATCTCTTTGTACAAGTTATGTAAAATGGATGGTTTCCAATTTTGCTAATGGGATATGGATTTTCATTTCTTGGTTCTAAATGCTCAACCATCCCATCTGGGTAGTGACAGAAAGTTGTTGCTCATGCTATTCAGATAGTTGCCAGTTTAAAATCAGTTGGTGGTCTCAGATCAGTTTTGTAATAATACTTCCTTTCTCCCTCTTTGTCATCTGTTTAAAAGGTCAACTCTTTGGGCCGGGACTGTCACTTACGATGTGTATGTGCTGCACCTAGCCCAGTGAGTCCCTGATTTTGACCTCCCAACACTACTGTAGTATAAATAATCATAATACCACCACAGACCACTGCCACACTTTGCATTCTTGCTGGAAGTCTTTTGGGCAAAGGATGAAAAAGACTTGAAGACTGACTGCATCCATCCCAAAGATATTTAAGGTTTATTGGCAGGAGTATGTCACAGCCTTTGTCTACTCCATACTTCAGTACAGGCTCCAGGGCTGTTATATGTCAAACTCAGAGTGCTGCATTTTATTGTTTTTTAATAACTATTAATAATATATTTACATGTGGAATGTTTTTAATTATACAACTAAGCATGTGCATTGTCTTTCTTCCAAATGCTAAACTATTTTGAAGCCAGAAGTACAACCTTTTCCCCTGAAAATCTTGCTCTCAAAACTCTCAGTGAGTTAAGTTCATCTCACCAAAAAGGGTTTTCTGTAGAGTAGCAATATTATACAAAAACATACCCATGGATTTTTAAATCTGGCATGCATTGTATGTGCTTACATTTTATATGTTTTGATCAGTGCATTGCAAACGACTGTGTTCTTAGTTAAAGTGTACAAAAGTTAAATGTTAATTTTGTTTCCTCTCACCCTCACCCCCCAAAAAAACAACAGAAGAAGGAATTTAACCTCATATCCTCACTCTGAAATTAGCTCTATTGTCAAAAGATGACAGCTGTATCCTGATTTCAAGAATTTCATGTTGGAATAAAAGAGCATTTTTTAAACCATTGTGTTACTTCAAACAGATCCATAATGGTCCCTCAGCAAACCATTTTCAGAAGACTTGTGTAAGTAAGATAAAAAGACACCATTTCTGAAGAGACGCTTTTATGGGCTAGGTCAGAGTGCTCTTTCCATGTTGTTCATTCCCAGTCGAATTTCCTAATAGCCTATCTCCTCAGCTAACAGATGCCCAGCCTCATGTCGGAACCAGATCGAGCCACCACTGAGATGATATCCAGCTCCTTTCTTATTGAGCCGTTTCCCTAGCAGATGGTGCAATGCTGCAGGCACACTCCTTCCTGTTAATTACCAGCCTTAGCTACAGATGGAAATGTCAGTCAGCCTCACAGGTCCTGGTTCCTGCCATTGCCTCAGTCCATAGCCCTCTACCTAGGCAAGATGCTGCCAACACACACCATGTGTTTTGTGACTGCTGACTAGGCAGGCAACAAAAAACAACTTACTTCATGAATATTCATGGAGGAATGTTTAGAGTTCTGTTCCTCTGCAATGCTTATAGATCTGCTTAAAGGAGATTGCACCTTATTAAGAGCCCCGTGCCCCTTGTTTTGCTATAGTGTAGCTATGTGAGTTATTTAAGTGTGTTGCTATAGTAACATATAAAATGCCCATTAAATGTCTGCCATTTCTATAGACATATCAATCTCTAACCATTCTTCCCATGCCTTAACTGCCATTTAATTATTCTTGTCCTGCAATAGCAGACCAATAGTCACCAAGCTGAACTGATTAGCTAATAACTGTTGATTTTTATTAAACCCTGGATATCTCATTAGCTTTTAAGTGACCAATATGAATTCCTTGATCTTTCTGGTATTTAAATATACTAAATCCAGATACATGAATTTCAGTCTACCCATTTTATATTCATTAAGCCACTTATTTCACTGGCTATGGAAAACCCATTAGTAATAAAAATAATTTCTTTTTTAGATTTATGGATGAAAGTTTGAGTTAGAAGATTAGGAAAAATCTGCCATGCATATTTACTGAAGGTACTGTAATTCAGTCCCTTGTGGGACTCTGTGATAATAGGCGTAGTGTGTAGATATTAAAAATAGCTGTATGATGCAATACATGCCAGTGATATTCTTCATATCTTTTGACTCAGGACTGTTCATGGAGTGACTGGATTTATGTGCTCCAAAACAAAAGAGCAGAAATCTAACCGATGCTAAGACCATGCTTCTTATTAAAGAGTTAAGAATTTTCTTATATTTCCAGAAGACAAAACAAGCATGAGTACAATGTGAAAAAATAGACTATGTTTAAATTAAAGTAAATTTAATCCACATTCAACTGATTGTTGACCGTGTTGCTGTCAGCTCTCTGACGGTATTGTGAAAAGTACCCTAAAATACTTAAGGAAGTTAAATTTTAATTGTTATTTTAAAAAACTTCAGTTTTTCCCTTGTAAATCAACAACATATTTGCAATGGGATTGATTCCTGTCTGAAAATCACATTGTTTGATCTCTGCATCTAGGGTAGATTATATCTCTGTTGTCTGCTCATGTCACTTATATTATTGTAACAGTTTCTACAGTGCTTGTTGTTAAAGTGTCAGCAGCTACTGCACAGTAACATAGGAGGCACCGAAGTTTTTTTCTATATACTTTGAGCAGAAGGTAAGGTAACTGTTGTGTTTGCTGGCAAATGTTGATTTTGCAATGGTGACCACTGCATTCCATTGGTTCACAGACATAAATACTCTATTTTTAATGTCAGTGTCACAGAATCATGGAAATGTAGGTCTGGAAGGGACCTCGAGAAGTCATCAAGTCCACGGTTGTTCCATGAAATGATATTGAGGCCAACAAAATATCATGTTCTAATAGAACATCGTGACATGATGGTGTTTAGACTCCAATCTACATAATGTTTCATCATAACGAGATTATTTTCTTTTAATTAACTGTGTGTGTGTGTGTGTGTGTGTGTGTGTGTGTGTGTGTGTGTGTGTGTGTGTGTAGATTATTCCTGGTGCATAGCAGAAATGCCACTTTGATGAAACACAATAAGTTGGCACACATAACATTTTGACTTAAATATGATATCATACTGGTGGGGTCTGCACTAAGGTTAGGCAATATTTGTAATATTTATGTCACAGTATCAAACTAGCATGTGCACTGCAACATGATGACATTTTAGCTCAAGTCGACAAAAGTAACAATGTTAAACCATGCCGCAAATAAAAATGCTGATTATTCAATATAGTAAGTACCTAGGTGGACCATAAGCTTCCTTTTCTTCCCTTTCTCACTAGCAGCCTCACCTTTCCAGGTGCTCTGTAAATTTTACTCACATGAATAGTTCCTTATAAATTAATGGCCTAGTCTCATGAGTAACTGATCACCAACCTGAGCAAGAGTTGCACTGTCATGTGTTATCCCTTCTACTTCCCTGTTGCAACAATGCCCAGCTTGCCTTTCTCAAGCTGTTTGTGGCTCTGTACTGCTCGACTTTCTTCTTGTCACCTTGATGAAGATGAGACAGTTGCTCTGGGATAAAACAGCAAGTTTGAGCAAAAAGAAGGACAGACAGAGACACATATATACTTAGATATGCGTGGGCAGCAGTGTTATCTGTAGGACCAGATTTCGTGAAACCGCTGGTGATGGACTTTAAATGCCAGATCACGCATTGACCCCTTAATAATACCGCTCAGGCATGTAGCCTTTATTTAGTCATTTGGATGAATATGTTAACTATTACTTTTTACGAATACATGTTGCAAGCATTTTTGCAGTCCTAATCTTTTCAAAGCTTTTGTGGGTTTCTGTGACTCCACTTCATGATGAAGTGACTCTTTGGCTATTAAATGTTGAGTTACACAAATACAGTATTTTGACTTTAGACTTCTGCCTCAGGCTTAGAAGCTTTGGAAACAGTAAGAAGAATAAAAAATCTATGGCTCACCGAAGAGGCTCTCAGAGCTCTAGTAAACAGCCTCAAACCCATTCATACGTTAGTTTATGTAAAAAAAGATCAGAGTACCATTTACAATGGAAACTTTGAATAGTTTTTCTCCCTCTGAGTTTTGCCAACAATGATTTGACTGTCTCCTTTTCGCAAGAGCAGAGCAGGAACACCCTCTTTCAACATGATCCTCTCATGGAGGTCAAACAGAAACTTATTTGAACCTGTGAACTGCTGTTTACCAGGTCCAGGGGGGTGCTCACGTGCTGCCCAAGGAATCTCTTTATGTAAGACTGAGATCTATTACTTAAGGAACTCCAGAGTCACAGTTAGTATCTTATGGTGTCAATCTTACCAAAGTGGTAGAGAGTTGAGAAGTATATTAAAACACGAGGATCTTCAGTAGATCAGATTATTGAGGTCATGTTAAATTCCACATGAATGATCCCTTGGTTCAAATCCTATTACCACTGATCCTGTACTGACACATCTGACTTTAAATTTTTTCTTAACCAGGGTCCATGGGTGTCAGTATAGGGGCTTAACCTTACCCATCCAACTGTAGTTAAAACAAATCCTAGTTATCCTCAACTTGTTATTTTTGGCTGTCTTTTAACACCTTTGCTATTTATCCCCTTCTCATTCTAACTGCTGCCATGGCAACATACAATCTTCCTCCCAAGTGGAATGGGTAAAGCTCAGGGTTTTCAAAAGTCATTGCAGAATCACTTCACAGGTCAACTGGCAAGTGGGCTATGCCATAAAAAAAGCAGCAGTCGCATTTGACAATTGGTCCAAGAATTTTGGTTTGGGGATAGTTTCCCCTCTGACTTGTGCACTATGGATAAGATCCCCAAACAGAGCATTGGAATTACAGTTGTAATATTCAGGTCTGAAATGTCTTTGGCCTTTCACCTTACGTACCTATGGCAAGAATACATTAGAGAAAAGCAGGAGACCAACCCACAGTTTACTGTGGAAGGACACGCTGGATTGCACAGAGACCACAAGTAGCTGTCCTTATGTCTCCCCTTATATTTAAATCACATACTAAAAATGGTGCTCAAAGAACTTATTTAGATTTCAAAATCAAGCACCTGAAAGTTAGGAAATGCCAAATCTATGGTTGTCTGTGCAACTTCTGTTCTGTCCTTTTGTGCATGCATCCTGTACATTGAATAAGGCAGTGGACTTGTTGAAAAAATAGTATGTGTTTATGAAATTAAAGATGGTATACACACAGTGAAGTCTACTTAAGGGCGCACAGGCAACTGTAAATTGGTTATTTACAAACTTTTCAGTGCTGGACTTTTCAACCTAAATTGTAGTTGCAACCATGTCAGTCTCAGGAGATTAGAGAGACAACTTGGATGATGTAATATCTTTTGTTGGACCAACTTCTGTTGGTGAGAGAGACAAGCTTTAGAGCCACACAGAGCTTGTCTTCAGATCTGGGAAAAGTAGTTGAGCCTCACTGCTAAATGCAAGGTGGAACAGGTTGTTTAGCATAAGTAGTTAGCACATTATCTTAGGGCCCATTTAAGGTAGAGCAGCCTGTTAACACCTCTGCAGTCATACACCAACCCACACTGGAACCCATATGGGGTATCATTAATAAGGCCCTATCTGCACCGTGGGATGACTGTCCAAAAATTGCATCTGAGTTGCGGACAACCATGGAAAATTGCAGAAAAGTAATAATGGGCCTTGTTATTTGCAGAAATAAGGTCCATTATTACTTTTCCACATTTTTCCACTGTCAGCAGCCCAGGGCTGAGAGCAAGGGTTCCTGCACTCAGCCCTGGGGCAGCCAGGACTCGCACTGTCAGCCCAGCATACAGCAGGGCTCCCGTTGTCAAAATTCCAGTGGAAGCCTAATATTGCGGAACCTGCAATATCGCAAGTTAAGTGGGGTCTTAGTCATCAAACATCTGCAAACCACACTTAGTGGGAACCCCATCCTGAAAGAAATCTTTCCTGAACCTCCACTACTGGCCTTCAAACAACCCCCACAACCTGTCCAAGCTCATCATCAGAAGCAAGCTCCCCACAGACCAGGACACACCAACTCAAAGCAAGTCTAGACCCTGCCAGAACAACAGATGCAAAACCTTGAGCTATATCTCCACTGCTACAATGATCAATATTCCCCACATCTTTCAAGATCCATGGGTCTTGCACATGCCTATCACAATACTTGGTGTATCACATCCACTGCACTAAATACCCCTATATCAACTACATGGGTGAAACCACACAATCACTACACTCTCAAATGAACTCATACAGGAAAATGATAAAAGACAAAAACAGCACACCATGTGTGGGCAAACACTTTTCACAAAGAGATCATTCGATATGTGACCTATCAGTTCTCATCCTCAAAGGAAACCTGTACAACACTTTCAAAAGATGAGCCTGGGAGTTTGAATTCATAACTCTGCTAGACTCTAAATATCATGGACTAAACAGACACTGGATTTATGACTTATTGCAACAATCTGAAACCCACTAACCCCCTATTTTTGTCCTATGACAGCAGAGGAGTTAACGGGCCACTCTACCTTGAATGGGCCCTTAGACTATATGCTCTCTACTTATGCTAAATAATCCTTTCTACCTTGCAGTCAGCTGTGACACTGAGTACCTTTCCCAGACCTGAGGACGAGCTCTGTGTGACTGGAAAGCTTGTCTTTCTCACCAACAGAGACAGTCAAATAAAACACATGATGTCACCCACTTTGTCTGTCTTTTCAATCTAAATAGTCTTTTAAGAGTTTTTGTATACAATTTCCTTGGGAGCTTTCAAGGGCAAAGGTGGAAAGCAATTCTATTTTGTACAATTGAACCCTGAGTCTTCAGTCCTCTAATATATACTCTTAACATTATAATTTACATGTGCCCATAAACCATGTGCCAAGTACAGATGGTAGTCAGGGGAGGGTGAGCCTGACCCAGCCTTTTCTCCCCTGCACAATGGGAGATGAGGGCCCTTGCCCCATATGGTCCCCCCAGAGTGGTGATATGGACCATGTGCTGGGCCCACAAGTGTTTATAGGTGACATTCAGCTTGACTTTCTTCTGCCCTACATGTCCCTCCCCCTCCTCCACACACACACCAATTTGGTGGAGCTCCTGCCTGTGCAATGCCACAAGGATGGGAAGGGATACTGGAACCATACGCCAGGCACTGGTTTCAGGTGGGAGGAGTAGGGAAGCCTGGCTCTTTCTCCCCATCACCCCTCTGCACATTGGCAGTGGCTGCTGCTGTTGCTCTGGAGGCAGAGTAGGACAGCATCTTTGGAATGTGCCAACAATATGGCAATTTTTAACACTTTACAACTCAAATAAATCTTAATGGAATTTCACAGGATAAAGAGGAGGGGATTTCCCATGCCAAATTCCAGAGACTTGCTGCAAACAATGGATGTGTTAGAGTTTCTTAAAGACCGGGGTTACAACAATCCTTCCTAATGGAAAGTGTTAGGCAAACTCAATAGAGGGGTCTGTCCTAGCTTCTCCTATAATATCTACTGTTAACATTATAATTACTTTCTAGCCATATATTTTGTTGTTGTTGAGAAAAGTGTAACTGTTTAACAAAGCCCTCTCTGGTTGTTGCTCGAAGTCTGTTACAAGGATACATAGACTGATAGACTTCAAAGTCAGGAAGGACCATCATGATTATCTAGTCTGACATCCCGCACATTGCAAGCCACAGAACTTTACCCACTCACTTCTGAAATAGATCCCCGACCCCTGACAGAGTTCCTGAAGTCCTCAAATTATGGTTTAATGACTTAAAGTTACAGAGAATCCACCATTTACACTAGTTTAAATCTGCAAATGACCCATGACCCATGCTGCAGAGGAAGGAAAAAAAAAACGGGGTCTCTGCCAATCTGATCTGGGGGGAAATTCCTTCCTGACCCCAAATATGGCGATCAGTTAGACCCTGAGCATATGGGCAAGACCCACCAGCCAGACTACTGGGAAAGAATTCTCTGTAGTAACTCAGAGCCCTCCCAGTCTAGTGTCCTATCATCAGTCGCTGATGTTGCAGATGCTTGGTCAGGTAAGATGAGCATCAGTACTCATCCATGTAATGGTAATGGATTATATCCCAGTAAGTAGATATTGTTGCTGATCCTGATTCATGTATGTGATTGGGATGGCTGCAGCTCTTTTCCTTCACTCACTGAGTCCTCTCCAGAAGTGTTCCAAGTTTTCAAACAATAAACATTCCCTTAATTTATTTTCCTGTGATTTAATCACCTTTTCTCAAAGGCCCTGTTTGCTTCTCCCTATTACCGGAGAACCAATGCTCAGCTCTAACCACTTTGTGATTCTTCACTCAGCTTGCCTCAGTTCCCCATCTGTAAAATGTGGATAACACCACATTCTTTCTCCAGCTCTTTGTCTGTTTCGTCTATCTAGAATGTACACACCTAGCATGTTGGGGCTCTGATCTCAGTTGCTGCCTGTAGGCTCTTTATACCCCATTCCTGACCTGCACAGGCAGGTAGGCCTCAGGCAAACCAGTTGTCTTTTTTTGACAGATCTGGTTGATAGAGACTACTGTGCTGATATAATATACTTGGAATTCTCCAAGGCATTTGACTAAATATCACATCACATTAATATGGAATTAATAATGCAAACATTAGATGGGTTAAAAACAGGCTCAGGTCTCAAAATATTGGTGACATCTCAAAATATTGGTGTTAAGGGGAGCTATCAGTAAGCAGAGCTTTTTCTAGCAAGGTGTCCTAGGGATCTGTTCTTGGGCCAATGTTATTCAATATTTTTAATCAATGATCTAAATGATGATATAAAATCTTTGCTGGTAAAGTCTGCAGATGACAAAGGCTGGTGGGATAGTAAACAATGAGGAAGACATGTTTCTGTTAGCATGTTCTAAATTGTCTGATTAAACAATCATAATCCAAGAAAATGTATTTTAATATAGTCAAATACAAGGTAATATGTCTGGGAACCAAGAACACAGGTTATAACAATAAGACGGGAGACTATCCTGGAAAGCAGTGATTCAGAGAAGGGTTTAAGGGTCATCGTAGATCAGCACTTAAACATGAACTATCAGTGCAGTGGTGTGGCACAGAAGTGCTGAAAAGGGAATATTAAGTAGAACTAGGGAGTGATCTAATCTCTGTACACAGCATTAGTAAGACCACTGTTAGAATACTGTGCACAGTTCTGGTGTCCACCCATTAAGAATGATGTGGTAATAATGGAGAGAATTCAAAGGAAGGCCACAAAAATGGTCAAGGAGCTGGAAAATAAACCGTATAATAAAAACGAGGATTCCTTGTGGCACTTAGAGACCTTCTTGTCAACTGTTGGGAATGGGCCACATCCACCCTGACTGAATTGGCCTCGTTAGCACTGATCCTCCACTTGGTAAGGCAACTCCCATCTTTTCATGTGCATTATATTTATACCTGCCTACTGTATTTTTCACTCCATGCATTTGATGACGTGGGTTATAACCCATGAAAGCTTATGCCCAAATAAATCTGTTAGTCTCTAAGGTGCCATAAGGACTCCTCATTGTTTTTGCTGATACAGACTAACAGGGCTACCCCTTTGAAGCCTTATAATGTGAGGCTTAAGGAACTCAACTTATTCAGCATATCAAAGAGAAGGTTGAGAGGTGATTTGATCACTATGTCTAGTACTTACACATGGAAAAGATATCTGATCGTGGGGGCTTTTCACTCTAGCTGACAGAGCCATACCAAGATTGAATGACTGAAAGTTGAAGTCAGACAAATTCAAGAAGCAATATCCTTGCTACGAAGGTAATTAAACAAAGGAACCATTTACCAGGGGAGGTGGTGGACTCACCATCACTTGGAATCTTTAAATGAAATTAGTTACTTTTTTTAAAATATATGCTTAAATACAGTTTTTGGGAGAAATTCTACAGTATGTGTGTGTGTGTAGGGGGTGGTGATCGTGTTGGTCCCTTCTGGCCTTGGAATTTATGGATCTATGAATTCCTAGGTTCATCCCCTTACTTCATGGGCCCTGGAGAGAACAGGAATGCCTGAATTGCCCGCAACATGCTCACAACACTTGACAATGATTATAATCAAATCGCATGCTTCAAGGCTTCAGCCAGTTGCCTACTGGGGTCAGGAAGGAAAGTTTTTCCTTGCTTCACAATTAGCCAAATGTTTTGGGGCTTTTTTCCCACCTTCCTCTGATGTATCAGAGATTGGCCAGAGCTGCAGATGATGATAGGGTGGATCATTGATCTGAGACTCTAGATCTAGAATCTTCTTTCTAGATGCCTGGCTGGTGTGTCTTGCTCACATGCTCAGGATTGTACTGATCGACCAGTTGAGGTGGGTGAGGAATTTTCCTCCAGTTCAGATTGGCAAGGACCTTGAGGGCTTTTTATCTTCCTCTGCAGGGTGTGGGATTATCTGGGCATATCTCACCACATCAATTCTAGGGATCTCAGGCATTAGTGGCACAATCATTTCTCCTTTTCTGTGCCTGTGGCACACAGTTTAGTCTCCTGATTACTGAAGAGCTTTAGTCTAACTAAAGCCTCTAGCCTATAGGAATATCGGAGTGAAATTTAATGGCCTACATGAGGTCAGATTATATGAACTAGTAGTCCCTTTTAGCATTAAAATCTGTGAAACACAAGAGTGCTTATGGCTGAGACCATCCTGAGCGATAATTTTCTCAACAGGATGATTCATGGAAACATCTTGATACAAGAGTAAATGTATTTTTTAAAAATTGGAGGAGAAAAATGACTTACAATAGCTGATAAAGCAATTCTTCTGCTTGTGGTTAATTAACAGGTGTCATTTCCCTGAAGTAGTGTGAATTATTCTGGTATACGGGCAAAGCCTGAAAATAATGAAGTTATTCACCTTGTTTACATGCAGCGACAGACAGCCTCATTTTGAAATCACTCTACCATGGTGGGATTGAAAGTTCAAATTTAATGTTTGCTAGGTTCGTGTTCTGTTTAGGGAAACTGTGAAAAGAGAACAGATTAGGGAAAAGAATCTAAAGGGAAAAAAAGGGAGAAAATGGAGCAGAGGAAACATAAATACAGAGAGACTGTAGGGGAAAAATAAAAAAAAACAAAACATAACACATTATGTTACCCACGTGCTCCAGCCTACTTTCTGGATGCTCTTCTAAATCACTATAATTTTAAAATTAGTATTAAGTTCATTTACTCTAATATGTGCCACAGGATAGTCTTTAGGTACAGAATAGCTTTGTGTTTCAAAAAGATGTCACCTTTGTAAAATAATTAATAATTTAAATGACGAGAATGGTTGACGAACTTCAAACATCTTCTCCAAATTCAAGTGGCAAAGGGATCCAACTTGAGGTCCATGGGGCCTGCTTATCTCTCCCACTGGCTTTTCCTTGCCTGCCACCCCATGTTTAAATATCTTGTCCTGGCCTTTGGCCACGCATTCCGGAGTAGCTCAAGTACGAGAGTGCCAACTTCAGGGCAGACTATCAAAAGGAGAGCAGACACCCCAAACTGGTGATGTGTTTTACAATAATGTTTCACCAACCCAGTAACAAATGTGAGCTCCTAGATCATTCTAACAGTCTTACCATGGAGTCCCAGACAGTCCCCTGGGGCTTTCCGGTCTACCTTGTCACCCAGATAAGATGGACTTAGTGATAAATGGTCACTTATATTAAAAAATCATAAAATGTTTGTGGTTTTTCAGGTTACTCCTGGCCCCAAGAGACCATTCACTTAGGCCTGGTCTATAATACAAGTTTATACCAAATTTAGCAGTGTTAAACCAAATTAACCCTGCACCCGTCCACACAACGAAGCCCTTTATATCGATATAAAGGGCTCTTAATACCGATATCTGTACTCCTTCCTGATGAGGGGAGTAGCACTGAAATTGGTATTGCCATGTCGGATTAGGGTTAGTGTGGCCGCAATTCGACAGTATTGGCCTCTGGGAGCTATCCCATAGTGCACCATTGTGACTGCTCTGGATAGCAATCAGGAGTCGGATGCACTGGCCAGGTAGACAGGAAAAGCCCCGCGAACTTTTGAATTTCATTTCCTGTTTGCCCAGCGTGGAGAGCTGATCAGCACAGGTGACCATGCAGAGCTCATCAGCACAGGTAACTATGCAGTCTGAGAATCGAAAAAGAGCTCCAGCATAGACTGCATGGGAGATATTGGATCTGATAGCTATAAGGGGAGATGATTCCGTGCTAACAGAACTCTGTTCCAAAAGACGAAGTGAAAAAATATTTGAAAAAATTTCCAAAGCCATGATGGAGAGAGGCCACACTAGGAACTCAGTAGAGTGCTGTGTGAAATTTAAGGAGCTCAGACAAGCCTATCAGAAAACCAAAGAAGCAAACGGAAGGTCTGGGGCAGGGCCGCAAACATGCCGCTTCTACGCTGAGCTGCATGTAATTCTAGGAGGGTCCGCCACCAGTACTCCACCTCTGTCCGTGGATTCCGAGGTGGGGGTAATCTTAGCCTTGCCTGAGGATTCTGCGGACGTGGAAGATGAGGAGGAAGAAGAGGACGAGCTTGCAGAGAGCACACAGCACTCTGTTCTCCCCAACAGCCAGGAGCTTTTTCTCAGCCTAACAGAAGTACCCTCCGAGCCTTCCCAAGCCACTATCCCAGACAATGAAGTCATGGAAGGTACCTCTGGTGAGTGTACCTTTGTAAAAATAAAACATGGTTTAAAAGCAAGCTTTTTTTAATGATCAATTTGCCCTGAGGACTTGGGATGCATTCGCGGCCAGTACAGTTGCTGGAAAAGTCTGTTAACATGTCTGGGGATGGAGCAGAAATCCTCCAGGGACACCATGCATGTAGCAAGTAATCTGGTATCACGCATGACAAAGCCTAGCTGTGTATGGTCCCGGTGTTTGCTGGCATTCAAGCAACATCCATTCTTTATCTCGTTGTGTTATCCTTAGGAGAGTGATATCGTTCATAGTAACCTGGTTGAAATACGGGAATTTAATTAAGGGGACCGAGATGGCCATTCCTACTGGGCTGTTTGCCTGTGGCTGAAAAGAAATTCTTCCCTGCAGTTAGCCAAGCAGGGGTGGGGGGATTGGCACTGAGCTTTTTCGCATTTAGCTAGCAGGGATCTTCCCTGCTACCAGCCACAACGGTGGGGTTGGGTGGGGGTGGCTAGCAGGGATCTTCCATGTTACCAGCCACACGGTGGGGGGAGGGGTAAAGAGATCATCCTAGAGAATTGGATAGGGGGTGTTTCTGGTACTGCACGTTAACAGGAAAGAAGCAGCACTCAATGGGCTTTGCTTGCTATTTGGAAAAGGAGGGCGCTGGATATATGAAGGCTGCAGAAGCCGAAAGACAATGGCTTACCATGGACTCATGCAAGCTGAATTCTGCTGCCCGGACCTGCGTCTGTGATCTCTAACACCAAAGCTGCAGGCACTCAATATTAAGATGCAAAATGCGATCTTGTACTGAAATCACATGTTCTATGTAAGGTGAATAGTGTTGTTCACTGTGAAAGAGTATAACCATTGTTCTGTAAAATGTATCTTTTTAAATACTTCTCTCCCTTTTTTCCCTCCTTCCTGCAGCTGCAAATTTTTCAAGTCTCTCTCCTCTGTTCCAAAGGCTATCTCAGATAAGGCGGTGGAAAAAAAAAGACGAGAGATGAAATGTTCTCGGAAATCATGGAAGTGACCTGCAATGAAAGAGCTCATCTGAATAAGTGGAAGGACATGGTATCAAAGTACAGGAAAGATGCCAGTGACTGTGAGGACAGGAGGGATGAAGGTGAGGAGAGGAGGGACAAATGTGAGAGAGGAGAGACACTCGAGATGAGAGGTGGTGGCAGGAAGATCAGAGGTGTAGGCAGGAAGATCAGCGGTGGCAGGAAGCAACACTGGGGCTGCTGCGTGATCACACTGACATGCTCCGGCGTCTGGTGGAGCTTCAGGAATGGCAGCAGGATCACAGAGTGCCGCTGCAGCCCCTGTATAACCACCCTCCCCCCTCACCATGTTCCATAGCCTCCTCACCCTGACGTGTAAGAACGTGTAGGGGGAAACTCTGTGCACCCACCCACTCCATTCCAGTGGACAGCCCAAGCAAAAGGCTGTCATTATTTTGAAATTTTTTTAGTGGCCTTTTCCTTCCTCCTATCCTCCTCCCAAACTGCACCTGAGCTACCTTGTAAGTTCTCTCCCTCTTTTTATAATGAATTAATAAAGAATACATGGTTGTTAAATGAGAGTGACTTTATTTCCTTAAGCAAGCTGTAATTGAAGGGGAAGGGTGGGTTGCTTACAGGGAATGAGTCAATCAAGGGGTTGGGATTCATCAAGGAGAAACAAACACAACAGTCACACAGTACCCTGGCCCGTGATGAAACTGGTTTTCAAAGCTTCTCTGATGCGCACCGCTTCCTGGTGTGCTCTTCTAATCGCCCTGGTGTCTGGCTGTGCGTAATTGGTGGCCAGCTGATTTGCCTCAGCCTCCCACCCCGCCATAAAGGTCTCCCCCTTACTCTCAAGAGATTGTGGAGCACACAGCAACCAGCAATAACAAAGGGGACATTGGTTTGGCTGAGGTCTGAGTGAGTCAGTAATGTGTGCCAGCGTGCCTTTAAACGGCCAAATGCACATTCTACCACCATTCTGCACTTGTTCAGCCCGTACTTGAACAACTCCTGACTACTGCCCAGGCTGCCTGTGTATGGCTTCATGAGCCATGGCATGAAGGGGTAGGCTGGGTCCCCCAGGATAACTACAGGCATTTCAACATCCCCAACTGTTATTTTCTGGTCTGGGAAGTAATTCCCTTGCTGCAGCCGTTTAAACAGAGTAGTGTTCCTGAAGACGCGAGCATCATGAACCCTTCCTGGCCATCCCACGTGGATGTTGGTGAAACATCCCTTGTGATCCACCAGTGCTTGCAGCGCCATGGAAAAGTACCACTTGCGGTTTATGTACTGGGTGCCCTGGTGCTCCGGTGCCAAGATAGGGATATGGGTTTCATCTATCGCCCCCCCACAGTTAGGAAATCCCATTGCAGCAAAGCCATCCACTATGACCTGCACATTTCCCAGAGTCACTACCTTTCATAGCAGCAGCTTAGTGATTGCTTTGGCTACTTGCATCACAGCAGCCCCCACAGTAGATTTGCCTACTCCAAATTGATTCCTGACTGACCGGTAGCTGTTTGGCGTTGCAAGCTTCCAGACGGCTATCACCACTCGCTTCTCAACTGCGAGGGCTACTCTTATCTTGGTATTCTGGCTTTTCAGGGCAGGGGAAAGCAAGTCACAAAGTTCCATGAAAGTGCCCTTACGCATGTGAAAGTTTCGCAGCCACTGGGAATCATCCGAAACCTGCAACACTATGCGGTCCCACCTGTCTGTGCTTGTTTCCCGGGCCCCAAATCGGCATTCAATGGCTAGAACCTGCCCCATTACCAGGATGATCTCCAAAGCGCAGGGACCCGCGGTTTGAGAAAATTCTGTGTCCATGTCCTCATCACTCTCATCGCCACGCTGCTGTAGCCGCCTCCTCCTCACCTGGTTTTGCAGATCCTGGTTCAGCATAGACTGCACGAGAATGCGCAAGATGTTTACAATGCCCATGACTGCTGTCTTGAGCTGAGCAGGCTCCATGCTTGCCGTGCTATAGCGTCTGCACAGTTCACCCAGGAAAAAAGGCGTGAAACAGTTGTCTGCTGCTTTCACGGAGGGAAGGGTGAGGCTGTACCCAGAACCATCCGCAACAATGGTTTTTGCCCCATCAGGCACTCGGATCTCAACCCAGAATTCCAATGGGCGGGGGAGACTGCAGGATCTATGGGATAGCTATGGGATAGCTACCCACAGTGCAATGCTCCGGAAATTGACGCTAGCCTTGGTACATGGACGCACACCGCTGAATTAATGTGCTTAGTGTGGCTTCATGGACTCGACTTTATACAATCTGTTTTAAAAAAACAGTTTCTGAAAATCAGAATAATCCCGTAGTGTAGACATACCCTTACTCCAGATCACTTTGTACCTTAGATGTCAAACCAGTGACAACATTTGTAGCCAATCCTGTAATAAACTAAAGATTTATTAAGTAGGACAAAAATAACAAGAGTTATTTACAAGTTAAAGCAAGCAAGCATATATGAACAAATGAGTTGCAGTCTGTGATTCATAAAGTGACAGAGGTAATAATCTGATAGTATTGAATGTCTTTTTAGGGCTTATCCCAGATTGACCCTAGGGCTCTCTGCTTTTTGTTTCTTATCTCCAGTCCTTGTGAGAGTCTAAGAGCATAGAGATGAAAAGTCTTCACGTTAGCTAATTTTATTTTCTTCTGTCAGCATTGCAACCGATGGGACGAGGATTTCTGCACATACTTCTCCATGGATGGATGGGGCAATGAACAAAGCTCTTGGTCTACCATGGCACACTTAATTTTAGATTATCCTCCGGGAGGGGAGTGGGGAGGCACTGTTCCCATAGGAGTTCATGAGTTCAGAGCAGGCATTTCTACAGTTATAAAACAAACATATTTTATCTTGTAGCATGGAATATAGACATTACAAGTGACACTGGTAAACCAAATGCCAAGGCCATAGGCGTTAGCTAAGAACTGACAAACTCATAGCTGGAAACCAAACCAGTTCTCACCTTCAATGTCCTGAACTCTACTATTGCCCATATTCAGATCTCATTTCTTATCTCTCACCCTCCTCATTCCCTAACTCAATTCCCATTATTGCTCTTTCTTCTATCCTGTTCCCGTTGCACAGAAACACCTCCCTCAGTAATCCCTTAGGGGAGAAGATACTCCATTTTCTGAGTCTCCTGTGTGGCTTATCTATTACCATGAGGCCTAATTTATTAATATTTGTAAGTCTGTGTGATCATTGGAAGTCCATGGTGTTATCTGCAGCAATTAAATGATTTTGGAGTCAATTCTGGGGTAGCTTCCATGTTTCTCATAAGGTTTTTATTTAACTATGACATTATGGTGCCACCATTCTGTGATGGGCTGCTGACATTGTTCTGTCGAGAATGGAGAAAGGAACACCATCTGTAAGGAGCTCCATGAAAAGAACTTCATGAAGATTTCATCCCTCACTGCCCAGGGCCACCCAGAGGATTCAGGGGGCCTGGGGCAAAGCAATTTCAGGGGGCCCTTCCATAAAAAAAAAGTTGCAATATTATAGAATACTATATTCTCGTGGGGGCCCCTGCCAGGGGCCGGGGCCTGGGGCAAATTGCCCCACTTGCCCCCCCTCTGGGTGGCCCTGCCATTGCCTCTTTGTCCAGAGCAGAGAGTGATCCAGTCCCAGATTTGCAACTGTGAAAAGAAGCAGAACATGGCCTTTGTTTTCTCACGTCAACACTGAGCCTGATTTATAAAAGCTTTTGTTTATATTATAGCAGGGCCCTGAGATTGGGATTGCACTTTGCTAGAGATAGTCCTTACCCTAAAGAGATTAGTCTAAACAGAAAAGAGGCATGAAGAGCAAGAGGGCAAATGACTTGTCTGAAGTCACACGGCAGGAGGCAGGAATAAGAACCCAGGTATTCTGACTCTTGCTGCACTACTGTATCCACAAGGCAATATTATTCAGACTGATCCTGCAATGTAATTTTTTCTTTTAAGTTTTATAAATGCCTACTTTGTGAAAATGGTAACTTTTAAAAGTATGCATCCTTCTTTCGTACCCCTAAATTACACCAGAACATGGGCCATTCCTTGAAACCAAACACTCCAATTCTGTAATCCTCTCACAGGCAAAACTCCCACTGAAAGTCTATGAGTCTATGAGTCTGTGAATTCAGTGAATCCAAACAGATCAAGCCAAACTCCCTCTGCATCAACCTAGCTCATTTCTGCCTACTCTTTTTTAATGGGCAGAGACAGAAGGTGTGGTGGCTGCATAACGAAATGCCTCTCACTAGAATTTTGTGAACATTTAACTGCTTGTCTTTGGACATTAAAAAAAAATCAGAAGAAAATTAGGAAGAGAGTCCTCTTTACAGAGGAAAAAAAGCATGTGGAAACTGCTCCTTAATAAACCAAACACCAAATTAATTTCAGAAGAGGCCCTTTCTGTGTAAAGCTGCCTCTTTCGCTGTGGTGCTGGTGATAAGTATTCTTTTAACATGGAAATTACCACTGCGGAACTGCCAGTATGCGATCTCAGATCACTCTTTTGGCTTTGAAATTCAAACCTAATAGATATCCTGCCAAGTAATTCAGTGCTAGAATCCAAGAAAACTTAGCCCCATGTTAAGCTATTGCTAATCAGAGGCTGTCCTTCAATACCTGAATGGGTGAATTCTGCAAAAGAAAGGAAAGAGAGGTGCCTTAGCAACTTTGCTCATTTTGCTGCCCAGCTGCAGCAATTTTGTACTATAAGCAGTCAAAAAGAATAAAGTGAAGAAGGCAGCTGTATGGGAATATAGGCACATTTGCAAGATGTGCCATGTGTGTTTTTTCCCCCTAAATACAATTTGAGTGCAGTGTGACTAATTATACCAGAGAGAAAAGCAGAAGCTCTCTAGTTAAAGTATTTGGGTAATCATGTTTACTGCGGGAAAAGTACGTCTGCATTAAATAAGTCAAAACACAGTGCATAAAATTTGGAACGACTTCGTAAGCACCGCAAGAGAAGTAAGATGTAGAAATGATATGTCTCATTTGTCCGACTAGAAGCACTACCAGAAAAGATAAACCATCTGCTTCAACTAACTCAGCTCCACTTGAAAATGCTAATCACATGGGAGGAGGAGGATTTAACCTCCCTCCCATTTTCTCCCCCATCCCCTACTTTGTTAGCTATTGTATTAACTGGTTTTGCAAAGATGATGCTATCCACCAACCTGGAGGAAAGTTGTGAGGAATGGATTAAACCTCCCTGCTTTTTCCTATTCCTCCGTATTTGGTCAATGACTGACTCAAAAGTGTTTCATGAAGGAGTCATGCAGTCAGATACACTGGCCCAAATTTCTCAAACAGATTGGACAGATTATCCAGCTACCACATTGTCTTACTTCAGATCCCTCCTTAAAACTCTCCTTTACCATGATGTCTACAAAAAACATGGCAGTGCCTAGGCTGCTGGTGTGCCCATCATGCAGACCAGTACTGTCTCCTTGGGCTCCCTCTGTCTGTTTCCATCTGTTGTGTTTTCTCTTATACTTAGATTGTGAATTATTTGGGGCAGGGATTTTCCTTTGGTTTTTCTGCATTTGTACAATACCTAGAACAATGGGGTTCTGGTTCAAGACTGGGGCTGATAGGCACTAACACCGTACTACTAATCCTACTAATAATAATGGGCCTTAGTTTTCTGTCCCAGTCATGCAGTAACTGTGCCTAGCAGTAAGAGCAAACCATTTCACAGTGATTATAAAGCCCCTGACTCTGTATATTACAAATGAATGCCAGAGCTATAATTTGCATGCCAGGAATCCACCAAATTAGTTAGTGTGTGTCTGTATATAGAGAGAGAGAGAGAGAGAGAGAGAGAGAGAGAGAGAGAGAGAGAGAGAGAGAGAGAGTAGGGCTATTGATTAATTGCTGTTAACTCATGCAATTAACTAATAAAAATTAATCGTGATTAAAAAAATTAATCACGATTAATCACAGTTTTAATCGAACTATTAAACAGTAGAATACCAATACATTTATCTAACCTACTCTTAAATAACTCCAGAGATGGAGATTCCACAACCTCCCTAGGCAATTTATTCCAGTGTTTAACTACCCTGAACAGTTAGAAACTTTATCCTAATGTCCAACCTAAATCTCCCTTGCTGCAGTTCAGGCCCATTGCTTCTTGTTCTATCATTAGAGGCTAAGGTGAACAAGTTTACCTGAAAACTGCTATCATGTGCCCTCTCAGTCTTCTCTTTTCCAAACTAAATAAACCCAATTCTTTCAGCCTTCCTTCACAGCTCATGTTCTCAAGACCTTTAATCATTCTTGTTGCTCTTCTCTGGACCCTCTCCAATTTCTCCACATCTTTCTTGAAATGCGGTGCCCAGAACTGGACATAATACTCCAGTTGAGGCCTAACCAGCGCAGAGTAGAGTGGAAGAATGACTTCCCATGTCTTGTTTACAACACACTTGTTAATGCATCCCAGAATCACGTTTGCTTTTTTTGCAACAGTATCCCACTGTTGACTCATATTTAGCTTGTGGTCCACTATGACCCCTAGATCTCTTTCTGCCATACTCCTTCCTAGACAGTCTCTTCCCATTCTGTATGTGTGAAACTGATTGTTCCTTCCTAAGTGGAGCACTTTGCATTTGTCGTTATTGAACTTCATCTGGTTTACCTCAGACCATTTCTCCAGTTTGTCCAGATCATTTTGAATTTTGACCCTGTCCTCCAAAGCAGTTGCAATCCCTCCCAGTTTAGTATCGTCTGCAAACTTAATAAGCGTACTTTCTATGCCAACATCTAAGTTGTTGATGAAGATATTGAACAGAGCCGGTCCCAAAACAGACCCCTGCGGAACCCTACTTGTTATACCTTTCCAGCAGGATTGGGAGCCATTAATAACTACTCTCTGAGTACGGTTATCCAGCCAGTTATGCACCCACCTTAGAGTAGCCCCATCTAAATTGTATTTGCCTAGTTTATCGATAAGGATATCATACGAGACCTTATCAAATGCCTTACTAAAGTCTAGGTATACCACATCCACCCCTTCTCCCTTATCCACAAAGCTCGTTTTCCTATCAAAGAAAGCTATCAGATTGGTTTGACATGATTTGTTCTTTACAAATCCATGCTGGCTATTCCCTATCACCTTACCACCTTCCAAGTGTTTGCAGATGATTTCTTTAATTACTTGCTCCATTATCTTCCCTGGCACGGAAGTTAAACTAACTGGTCTGTAGTTTCCTGGGTTGTTTTTATTTCCCTTTTTATAGATGGGCACTATATTTGCCCTTTTCCAGTCTTCTGGAATCTCTCCTGTCTCCCATGACTTTCCAAAGATAATAGCTAGAGGCTCAGATACCTCCTCTATTAACTCCTTGAGTATTCTAGGATGCATTTCATCAGGCCCTGGTGACTTGCAGGCATCTAACTTTTCTAAGTGATTTTTAATTTGCTCTTTTTTTATTTTATCTTCTAAACCTACCCCCTTCCCATAAGCATTCACTTTGTTAGACATTCCTTCAGACTTCTCAGTGAAGACCGAAACAAAGAAGTCATTAAGCATCTCTGTCATTTCCAAGTTTCCTGTCACTGTTTCTCCCTCCTCACTGAGCAGTGGACCTACCCTGTCCTTGGTCTTCCTCTTGCTTCTAATGTATTGATAAAAAGTCTTCTTGTTTCCCTTTATTCCCATAGCTAGTTTGAGCTCATTTTGTGCCTTTGCCTTTCTAATCTTGCCTTTGCATTCCTGTGTTGTTTGCCTATATTCATCCTTTGTAATCTGACCTAGTTTCCATTTTTTATATGACCCCTTTTTATTTTGTAGGTCATGCAAGACCTCGCGGTTAAGCCAAGGTGGTCTTTTGCCACATTTTCTATCTTTCCTACCCATCAGAATAGCTAGCTTTTGGGCCCTTAATAGTGTCCCTTTGAAAAACTGCCAACTCTCCTCAGTTGTTTTTCCCCTCAGTCTTGATTCCCATGGGACCTTACCTATCAGCTCTCTGAGCTTACCAAAATCCGCCTTCCTGAAATCCATTGTCTCTATTTTGCTGTACTCCCTTCTACCCTTCCTTAGAATTGCAAACTCTATGATTTCATGATCACTTTCACTCAAGCTTCCTTCTACTTTCAAATTCTCAACAAGTTCCTCCCTATTTGTTAAAATCAAGTCTAAAACAGCTTCCCCCCAGTAGCTTTTTCAACCTTCTGAAATAAAAAGTTGTCTGCAATGCAGTCCAGGAACTTATTGGATAGTCGGTGCCCCGTGGTGTTATTTTCCAAACATATATCTGGATAGCTGAAGTCCCCCATCACCACCAAATCTTGAGCTTTGGATGATTTTGTTAGTTGTTTAAAAAAAGTCTCATCCACCTCTTCCACCTGGTTAGGTGGCCTGTAGTAGACTCCTAGCACTACATCACCCTTGTTTTTTACCCCTTTTATCCTAACCCAGAGACTCTCAACAATGTCTCCTATGTCCATCTCCACCTCAGTCCAAGTGTGTACATTTTTAATATACAAGGCAACACCTCCTCCCTTTTTCCCCTGTCTATCCTTCCTGAGCAAACTATACCCATCCACACCAACATTCCAATCATGTGTATTATCCCACCAAGATTCAGTGATTTGTGACTGAACTCCTCAGGGGAGAACTGTATGTCCCCCCTGCTCTGTTTTACCCACATTCTGCCACATATTTCATGTTATAGCGGGCTCGTATGATGACCTGGCATATGTTGTTCATTTTTAAGAACACTTTCACTGCAGATTTCACAAAACGCTAAAAAGGTACCAATGTGTGATTTCTAAAGATAGCTACAGCACTCAATCCACGGTTTAATAATCTGAAGTGCCTTCCAAAATCTGAGAGTGTGGAGCATGCTTTCAGAAGTCTTAAAAGAGCAACACTCCGATGTGAAAACTATAGAACCTGAACCATCAAAAAAGAAAATCAACCTTCTGTTGGTGGCATCTGACTCAGATAATGAAAATGAACATATGTCGGTCCGCACTGCTTTGGCTTGTTATCGAGCAGAACCTGTCATCAGCATGGATGCATGTCCCCTGAAATGGTGGTTGAAGCATGAAGAGACATATGACTCTCTGGCACATCTGATACATAAATATCTTGGGACGACGGCTACAACAGTGCCATGAGAACACCTGTTCTAGCTTTCAGGTGACACTGTAAACAAAAAGCGGGCAGCATTATCTCTTGAAAATGTAAACAAACTTGTTTGTCCGAGTGATTGGCTGAACAAGAAGTAGGACTGAGTGGACTTGCAGGCTTTAAAATTTTACATTGGTTTATTTTTGAATGCAGTTTTTTTGCACATAATTATACATTTATAAGTTCAACTTTCATGATAAAGAGATTGCATTACTGTACTTGTATTAGGTGGATTGTAAAAGATACAATTTCTTTTGTTTTTTTACAGAGCAAATACTTGTAATCCAAAATAAATATAAAGTGAACATTGTATACTTTGTATTCTGTGTTGTAACTGAAATCAATATACTGTATTTGAAAATGTAGAAAACATCAAAAATATTTAATAAATGGTATTCTATCATTGTTTGACAGTGCAATTAATCACAATTAATTTTTTTATCACTTGACAGCCCTAATATGCAGCACATCACTGTTCTCAAATGGATGCAATATGAGGCTGGCCACCAGCTGCCATTTGCTTTGTTTAGTCTACCCATTGCTGGATAGTACCTGAAATACTTGTTATGCAGGTATGTGAAGGATTGGGCTTACCTTATAGTGCCTTCTTTTGGCTGGACCCAGAGTGGTGCCTGCAGAGCCAGCTCACTCCTTGGGGAAATGCTGCCTGGGGCTGTCTCACAGAATCCAGACAGGGTAGTGTGCAGTTAATTGCTGTGGATTTTATTTCAAGCCTTCTTAACAAGGACACGATGAAAATTCACAGCCTTTCCCCACAAAGTTTGTATTGGTTGAGTCCCTTTCCCCCAAATCTGTCCCTCCCCCCACAAGTTCATCAACTCAGAAGTTCCTGTTTCTTGCTTCAGAGCACTTTGTGATAACAGGACTTTCCCCACTCCCTTGTCTGTCCCTCTGTTTCTTGGAGTTGCTCCTCCTAGTAGTTGCTCCAGCCACTGGCAGGTATTGCAACCTACCTCTCTCTCTTATTTCCTGCTGCTTGGGTGGAGCACATGGGGTTAACTGGCCAGCCATCCAGCTCTGACTCTAGATGAGTAAACTTTTCCTCATACCTTCAGGGGGTATCACAGCATTAATGGGCTGTTTTGAAAGAAAGCAACGCAGAGGCCCCATGCTACCACCATAACTAGTCCAGAACTTTTGGTGTTCTGATCATTAATGTGGTGCACCTTTGAGGGTCTTCAAACATAGCAGTTATGTCTGAAGAAGCAACATCTGTAGACGTTCAGTAAATATTTAATTGGACTGTGGGACCAGACAGTTACTCTGTAGGAGGTAGCCTGAGTCCATGGATACTGTAGGGACAGGAAACCAGACATTTCATGCTCTGAAATCAATCCCATAACCTTCTTCCCATTCTTTGCTGGAATAGCCCTATCCAGTTTAATAAGTAAAAGGCAAATTTCTATAGTGTTTTTGAACAACTCTTTAAAATGGAACAAAATATAACATTGTTGCTATAGAATTCTACAGAATGGTATGATAATTTGAGAGACCTACATACAATTTATTAATTCGGTTTGATATTAGGAACTGTCCCTGTTTATGCATTAGGGCTGTCTTTTGCTGTATTCTTGCATCATACTGCTTGGGTTACAGAGAGGGGAACTGGCGCCTCGGTGTCTGTCTCTGAATACGATGGTCATTAAGTATGATCAACAGCTCAATAGACCTTGCAACAGCAGAACAATGGAGTGGCTGCAGTAAAAGCAGTTCTCTGCAGCTTGTCTGCAGAAGAGTGGAAAATGGGAAAAGAAACAGGAGGAGGAACAAAGAAACAAGGTGTTCGTGCTAGCTTTGAAAACCACAGGCTAGAAGGTATGGGAAACATACAAAGGCGCATGATTTCTGAGGGACAGGGAACCTTTTGACTGCCAGAGCAGCTGAAGCTGAAAGGAGCTGGCTGCATGAGTCAGAGAGCAGACTGCTGATCTGGAATTGAAGCCTGAGTTGCAGAACTGATATCCAGGAGCTGGCTTGGAACCCTGAAAGGACACTGTACTATAAGAGTAACTCCTCCAGGAGGTGGAGGGGTATCAAACTTCCTCTATACTCTAGATGCAGGTTTTGGTTTCCTATGACACACTTCCTGCAGGAGCAGAAGTGAAGAAGCCTAGGATAGGAGAGTCGCAGGCTGCAGCTCCACAGAGCAGTAGAAAGTTTGTTACCCATTCCTGTACATAGGTCCTGTTCATAATAAACGGTTTCTCTTGACATCGGTCTGCTCACCTGCCAGATATTTCATGGTACCAGGAGTGGAAGTTACAGCATTTTGGAAGACACAGTGAGAGGTAACATCGTAATGGCTGCTACAATTCTATGCAACGTCAAGTAACATCCCCCCCACCAGTCCTGAGAATCAATGCAAATGCTGGATATGCCTGGGAAAGGTTCAAACAGCAATTTGAACAGTATCTGAAAGTCACAGGGGCAAATAAACAGGAGGAAGAGCAAAAGATTGCTCTGCTTTTAACAGTAGCAGGCGCAGAAGCCCTAGAGATATACAGATGATGGTGAGAGAGAAAGGCTATGCAGAAATAATGAAAATGTTTGAGGACAATTGTATCCCTAGAAAAAATGTTACTTATCAGAGCCATATGTTCAGGATGGGAACACAGAATGAAAGGGAAACAACAGGGGAGTTTGTCACATTTAAAACTAAAATATTAGTTCCATGAATATAGAATATTAAGAAGACTTCTCTTATTAAAGACCAGATTGTCCTGTGAAGTAGCAATAAAAAAAGTCCATGAACGGTTACTAAGGAAGATGGATCTGACTTTAAAAAGAACTTGTATATGCCAAGCAGCAGAACAAACTCATGACTTTGGGTATGTCTACATCTACAATTTTGCAGCGCTGGTTGTTACAGCTGTATTAGTACAGTTGTATAGGGCCAGCGCTGCAGAGTGGCCACACTTACAGCAACCAGCGCTGCAAGTGGTGTTAGATGTGGCCACACTGCAGCGCTGTTGGGCGGCTTCAAGGGGGGTTCGGGGAACGCGAGAGCAAACCGGGGAAGGAGACCAGCTTCGCCGCGGTTTGCTCTCGCGTTCCCCGAACCCCCCTGCAAACCGCAGGGAAGGAGACCTGCTTGCTCGGGGATTTGGGGAACGCGAGAGCAAACCGCAGGGAAGGAGACCTGCTTGCACGGGGGTTCGGGGAACGCGAGAGCAAACCGGGGAAGGAGACCAGCTTCGCCGCGGTCTGCTCTCGCGTTCCCCGAACCCCCCTGCAAACCGCAGGGAAGGAGACCTGCTTGCTCGGGGGTTCAGGGAACGCGAGAGCAAACCGGGGAAGGAGACCTGCTTGATTACCAGAGGCTTCCTCAGGTATGCTGGGATACCTGCTTATTCCACGGAGGTCAAGAAAAGCGCTGGTAAGTGTCTACACTTGATTACCAGCGCTGGATCACCAGCGCTGGATCCTCTACACCCGAGACAAAACGGGAGTACGGCCAGCGCTGCAAACAGGGAGTTGCAGCGCTGGTGATGCCCTGCAGATGTGTACACCTCCTAAGTTGCAGCGCTGTAACCCCCTCACCAGTGCTGCAACTTTGTGATGTAGACAAGCCCTTTGAGTACTATAGTTAACCAGCAAGGGAAAAGTTCACAGAAACTAACTTGGTTAAAGACAGAAACATGGAAAGCAGGAAACAATGCCAGCAATAAGGGAATCAGCATAAGTATCTGGGGAAATAGGTAGAAACTACAGTTAACCCGATCATTATGTTAAAATATGCAGAGAAAGCAGGAAACTGCGTGTATTTAGTACAGAATGGGATTCCTCAAGTGAAGAGGAGGAGCTGGTTTTAAGCACAATAATGGAAACCTCAAAAAAGACTAGTTAATTAAAATGCTCACCAATGGCACATTTGACATACGAGATAGACACTGGAGCACCAGTAAATGTAACAACAGTAAATGAAATAGAGAGATGTAATCAGAGGCCGATTAAGGTTTCCTGGGGCCCTGGGCCAGAGCAAGTAAGGGGCCCCTCCCCACTGCTTTTGCCTGTGGCCCTACCCCGGTTCTTCCCCACTCCAATCACACACCCCCAGTTGGCACGAGTCTGTTGTACCAGTGGCTAATTCCCCACTGGATGTAAGGAGCACATACAAATGGAAGAGTCAAAAGTGCCTGTGAAAAACTATAATAGAGGAAAAATTCCGGTGCTGGGAAGAGTGTACACTGGCAATACTCAAGGGAAGCAATAGAACAAGCTTTAGTGGTGGTACACAGAGGCAAGCAACCAGTCTTTGGCCTATACCATGTGAGGTGCTTAGAGAGACAGAAAAACAACTCGGAACTGATATGAAAGTAGCAATAGCATCACAGGAAGACATTCACAGGAAATGAGTGTTTCCCAATAAGACAGAAGATACAGATAAAAGAAGATGCAGAACCTGTGGTATATGCTACATGAAAAGTGCAACAAACCTTAAGGAAGAGGCTAGAAGATGAGCTACAAAACATGACAGCAAATGGTATCATTTGGAGATTAGAAGAACCAACAGATTGAGTTCACTCCTTACTAATTGTAGAGAAAAAAAAAGGGTGGACTACATTTGTATATGGACCTTAAGGAGCTAAACAAAAACATAAAGAGAACATTTCCTCTTGGCTGCAAGAAGTGAACTATTGTCTGAGATGGCAGGAGTCAAATTCTTCAGCAAATTAGATGCATCAGCAGGATTATGGCAGATCCCCTTGGACACCAAGAACTCCACTTTCAAAATACCATTTAGTAGCTACTGATGCCTCACACGGTCTTTTGGAATATGTTCAGTTCCAGAAGTATTTCATCCTACAAGGATGCAGATTCTAGAGGGTCTTGAAGATGTGTAAGTGTACATTGATAACATAATAATTTGGGGGCAGCACTGCCATAGAACAGCAGGAACATCTGAGGAACTTATTGGAAACTGAAATCTAATGCCCTTAAACTGAATAAGGCCAAACATCATTTTCAAACAACAGAAATAACATATTTGAGAGACAGGCTATCTCAAAGGGAATCTTGCCCAGTGAATCAAAGATTCAGGCAATACTGAACATACTGAGACCTAAAATGGAATTCAAAGGCTTCTAGATATGTTGAGTTATGTCAGCAAATTCATAGTTAACTATACAGCTCACACAACTCATGTAAGACATCTCGTCCACCAGGTCAGAGAATGGGCACAGTTACCAAAGCACAGCAGATTTCACTGATTTAAAGCGCATTCTGACATCAGCTCCAGGGCTGCAATTTTTTGAAACTATCTGCAGATGCCTCACAAATAGGGCTGGGAGCAGTACTATTATGCTGTCATGGGAACTGATTGGTTGCCAGTTTCATGTGCATCTGTGGCTATGCCAGCTGCAGAGAAGATGTACACACAAACTGAAAAAGAGGCCCTCGATCTGGCATATGGATGTAAAAGATGTCACAACTTTCTCTACAGTCATACCTTCAAAGTAGAAGCTGAACATAAACCACTTATTGAAATACACAAAAGGGACTTGGAGGAACACCCCCAAGGATACCGCAACTACTTCTGAAAACACAGATGTATGATGTGACTCTGGAGTTCCAACCTGGATGCTACTTAGTAATGGCAGAAACATTCTCAAAAGCATATGCTCCATCTGATAACACATAGTCTGATGATCTGAAACAAGCAATAAACATACATGTGAACATGTTAAAAGCATCATATGCTTTATCTCCAGGCCTATGGGGTGAACTGTAGACAGTAATAGCTAAAGATGAAATGCTGCCAGCAGTGATACTAGTGATAAGTAAAGGAGGAAAACATCAACACCTCCCACCTGCATATTCACACTATAAATATGAGCTTGCAGAGGAGTGCTCTTGAAGGGGACACAGATTTTGTGGTTCCCACGGTGGTGAGAAAGAAAATATTGGAATGAACACTTGAAGGCATCTGGGAACAATCAAATCAAAAAAGAGAATTAAAGAAGTTGTATTCTGGCTACAGATGAATAGTGACATTGAAGAAATGATGAACGTGTGAAATGTGTCAGTACAGCTATTCCCACCTGAAAGGACCAATGATACTGCACAAACAACTTGCAGTCCCATGGGACAAACTCTGGATTGACACGTACCTTTTGGGAAAACATGATGACCTGGTTATAAATGATACGTTACCAATTTGCCTTGAACACAGCACAGCAGCAACAGTTGTCAGGAACATTGTATTTGCACATCGTGGCTCTAAGAACAGTAATAACTGACAATGGACCACAGTTCAAGAATAGAAAATCCCTGGATTTTGCTAAAATGTACAGCTTTCATCATGAGATGTGTAGTCCCAGCTATCCTTTCAAGATGGACACTGGCTAGTCAAACCTACATTAATCAAAAAGGAGTCATGTCGCTCGTAGTTAGTAATCACAGTTGAAGGCAAAATCTTAAGAAGGAATCGTAAGCATCTGCTCAAGATTCCCAACAACTTGGCTGAGAAGAGTGAAGTGAGTGCAGACATACAGGTTGAAAACAATTCACAAACTGGCTATTATTGACTATGAGACTGAAAGTTTATTACAGACAAGGACTTGTCTAAAGAAGGTTTGCAATACAGCAGATCAGCAAGTTTGTTGAAATGCCCTAAGGGATTTATTGAGACACATTAACGTTGTTAGAGCAACCTGAAAAGTTGTTAAATCAGTTATTGTAATTGTAATAGTTTGTTGATTTCATATAATAGTGTTTTAGTTCAGTAAAGAAATTAAGAAAGGGATCTGAAAAGGGGAAGATGTGCTATAGAGTTAATCTTCCAGAAGGTATAGATATGCCATACTTCCTATGTCCTCTATATGAAGCCTTTGGATTTCTATGACACACTTTTTGGGGTAGAAACAAAGAAGTCCAGGATAGGGCAGTCACAAGCTGCAGCTACATAGAGTTGTAGGAAATTTGTTATCTCATTCAGTTCTGTTCATAATAAAGATTTATCTTGATACCAATCTGCTCATCATAAGATACTACAGACACTGACCAAATCCTGAAGAATGTTCAAGAGTAGTGAGGAAACAGAGGCAGGAAATGGTGTACTTATTTCTAACGGTTTCTTATTATGTATGGAACTGTATATCTCTTGTGCTCTGTGATTGAGTGAATAAACCCCACACTGGAGAGATAGGGGTGCAGGAATAATTCTAGGCCCAGGGAGCCCCCACCCCAGCAGGCTTGCTGGGCATGGTCCAGTTGGAGAAGGGGCTTAAAAGAGAGTCTCTTCAGCACAGCAGGATGGTAGGTTGAGAGAGACAGATCTGCACAGGCTGCTACAGAGGGACTATGCCAGGAAATCCTCCCCAGGAGGAGGACTGCTGCATGAAGCCAGGACTTCCTACCCTGCAGAGGCCCATAGACCTGGCTGCAAGCAAGTCCAGATTAAGCATAGGCTTTAGGGGCTGCAGCCCATGACCCTGGCTCAAGGGGGGTCCCTGCAAAAATAAATCACAGGCAGCGATCTCTGGGCCACTAAAAGGGGTGCTCGGGCAGGCTGCCTGCATACCGTTGCCTCATGCCACTCCTGGAAGTGACTGGCTGTTAGCAAGTCTCTGCAGCCCCTGGTGGGGGGTGAAGGGGAGGCAGCTCCATGTGCTGCCCCTGCCACCCAGCACCATTCCTGCAGGTCCCATGGCCAGGAACTGGCCAATGGGAGCTACAGGGGCAGTGCTTGCAGGTGTGGGCAGGATTCCCCAGGTGCCCCTACCCCTATCACTTACCGCCACAGATTCTAATCACGGGGCAGGAGCTCACCCACTCACAAGCTGTTTAAAAGTAAAGTGATTGGTTTAGAAATCCATTTGTTTCAACTGTCAGCTGTCCCCGAAGGGTTAAACTGTACCCACTAGGGAGGACCTCTGGGAAAGAGTGTGTCCTAATCTACTGCAGAGCCTTGGCAGGGACAGGGGCTCAACACTGGCCTTGGGGCCTAGGGCAGCTGGACTTCCAGGGACAGGAGCCAGCCAGTCTACACCCAGAGAACACAATACTAAAAGAAGTGGTACATTGGGTTATGTTTTCAAGACTCTCTTTTTATAAATAAAAGCCTAGCTTCTCCTTTACATTTTTAGAAATAAGTGTGTGTATGGTAACATACAATGTTAGCATGGTGAATACATGATATATGCATACTGCATGACAGACTTCACCAGAATGTACACACATATTTCCTGTGGCTTATTTGTTTCTTGCAAAACTTTGAAAAACAATGCTGGAAACTAAGTGCAGACCCCAACACAAGCAGTTGGGCTCCACTGCTGCAGCAGGCACACTGGAAAAGACCTAAAGATCCACACACTGAGGCCATTTAGAGTCTGGAATATATTCCAAAGAGTCTCTCATATTCTCTTGCTGAGCCTGTTCCCTGTAATGTGATTATGAGGGAAGAGGTTAGTTACCTTTGGAGGAAGACAAAAAACCCTTATTTTACAGCCTATTGAAAAATGTGACAGTGGGCTCTGGGAATTACAGTGACCAGACATTATAATTATACATTGCTTTTGCACTGTGATAATGGTATGAGTATAATTTGGACAATCTGCACAGCTGGAAAATACACTATCACACTACATCTGGCACATGGATTTCCACTGAAAGACGAGGCCAGAAGTAATGCCAAGAATCTTAACAAAACTAACTAGCTTCAAATGAGAAAGCAGGAACACAAAGAAAAGAGTGAACTTACTCTCACAAACCCCACCAACTGTTACCAGTTCTGTTCCTGAGGGGCTGAGGATGAAGCAGTTCTGATGCAGAACAAGTAGGAACAGTCCAAAACAATTTTTCCAAACGGGGTACTGAATATGCAAGGTCCATGTGGCAAAGATTATACACAAAGCCCAACATATTCTGCAGCAAGCTGGGACTACAGTCTGCAGCAACGTACCAGTGTTGAATTCTGCAGGGCCACCAGGGGGGAGCGGGGGAAGCAGGTGGGACAATTTGCCCCAGGCCCTGGGTCCTGCAGGGGCCCCCACGAGAGCTTTTCGGTCTCCTGGAGTGGGGTCCTTCACTCGCTCCAGGGGCCCCGGAAAATTCTCGTGGGGCCCGGGCCCCCGGAGCTTCTTCCACTCCGGGTCTTCGGTGGTAATTCAGCGATGGAGGGTCCTTCTGCTCCGGGACCTGCTGCCGAAGTGCCGGGTCTTCGGCGGCAAGGGACCCCTGCCGCAGGTCTTTGGGGCACTTCAGCGGCAGGTCCTGGAGTGGATGGACCCCCCCGCTGCCGAATTACTGCCGAAGTGGGGCCCCCCGCCACCAAAGACCTCACTCCAGGGAACAGAAAAACTCTGAATCCTCTGGGCGGGCCTGGAATTCTGAGGCACAATTAAAACTCTGCACTTGTAAAGGGGGGGAAAAATACAACATTGTCACTGAAGCTGCAAATGAGACAGTCAGTTAGCTTCTTTTCAGAGTCCTTCTTTGACTTTTCTATTGCATTCATCATGCTAGTTTCTGAATGCTTTACAAACATTAATTGATTGATTTACACAACACCTCTGTGGGATAAAGAGATGGTATTATCCCTATTTTACAGTTGGGAAACTGAAGCACAGAGATTAAGGTTAAAAAGTCCATTAAATTTGGGTGCACAACTTGAGATGCCTGATTTTTTTTTAATAGTATTTAGCATGATGTAACTTTTTATATGTTCAAAGTACAACTCCCATTGACTTCAGCTGCAGCTCAGCACTTTTGCAAATTAGTCCTTGGGGGCTCAAGTCAGGCACTCAGAAAATGAGGAACACACAATTAGTGACCACCTGTGAGAGATTTGGTTTAAGTGACTTGTCTAATATCACATAGGAATTCTCTGGCAGAGGCAAGGATAGAATCCAGTTCTTCAGGGCAACTTTCAGCTGCCTTAAACATGAAATCATCATTTCTCTTCCTGCAATCCCCTGTCTCATTCACTACAAACCTTCCAACTTCTGCAACGAATGATGCACAGCACATTCCTATAGAAAACAGCTCCATTTACTACACAACCTTGATTTATTCACAAAGCAAGTCCATCCCGTGCACTGAATGAGCCAGAGGTCCAGTATAAAAAATAGTGATCATGTTATTAAAGAATGTGTGATAATACTATGCACAAGAAAACAAATTAAGGTTGCACAGGCAACCTTAATTCTGGCATTTCCTAGCTTTTAATGCTTGACTTTGCAACCTTAATAATGTTCTTTAATATAATTGTGTGTGTGCAATTTCCTAGGGTTATAAAAAAGCAAATGGATAAAAACAAAATTTTATTAGGTAGCATCATGTTGACACCTACATAGTTCATCAGCAGGTCTGGAACACTTAGATCCACCTAACAGACCTTTACCACTTGAACTAACATAGTAGCTGATAGCATTAGCAGGCTTTCATACTTTTTGTAGATCAACACTAGAGCGGAATAAGACATACTTTGCCCCAGAGGATTTAGGTAATAAGGCAATAATTGGAGACATACCAATCTTCTAGAACTGGAAGGGACCTTGAAAGGTCATGGAGTCCAGCCCCCTACCTTCACTAGCAGGACCAATTTTTGCCCCAGACCCCTAAGTGCCCCCCCCCCAGGATTGAATTCACAACCTTGGGTTTAGTAGGTCAATGCTCAAACCACTGAGCTATCTCTCCCCCCCTTGCTAGGTACTTGCTAAGAACAGAGGAAGTATGAGGGGAGTCTCAAGAATCTTGGGATCCATCCATTTCAGGCTTGGTGGGAAGTATATCAATGGTTATTGACCTAATCTCCATTCTTCAGGCTTCTCATTCCAGTCCCAGTGTCTTTGTACAGCTAGTCCTAGTTCTCCCCTCTACACTCCATATCTGAATCCAAGTCTCCTCCACCTCCCAGTCACAGTCTCACCTCCATTCTCAGTCCCAGTATCTTTGCCCAACCAATCCCAATCTGTCCCCCACCTGTCTTCCCGTTTATCGTCTCCTCCCCCCGCCCCAGCTCTGAATTTGAGTCAGGTACTGTCCTCTGCCATGCTGCCTGGGCACCGGCAATGGAACAGCAATTGCAGGGAAAATCCTGCTGAGTCTCCATAGCCCTGGGCTGGAACATGCTCAGTCTGGTCAATACACAGGAGCTAAATAAAGATGGAAACTGCAGAAGTTTTAGCTGCAAAGGTTTAACAAGTCTCTACAAACTCAGATTTTTTCAGAGACTTACAATTTAGCCAAATTTGGGCAGTTTTTCATGCATACAGAAAAAAGCACAACCTGGCACAAAGATAATCCCCAGCCACATTTCAAGCCCCTGCCCAAAATATGAGGGCACTAGAGCATCTAAACAAAACAGTTAAAAACTTTAATCATGGCAAAAGAACATATTTTCCCCTAAATCTGTTCTCAGAAACAAGAATCTGAACATTTTGTCTAAATTAAAAAAAAAAAAAAAAAAAACACAGCCAGAGGCAGACACCCAGCATAAAATTTTTCAAGCCAAATGGTTAAAGTTTGGAAAACAGCAAAAAACCTTACAATGGGGCGTGGTAGGCAATCTTCATAATAGGCAGCACTTCCAGCTCTGCCTATAATGATATAAAACAGGGTCTTCAAGTTACGGGATACCTGGCAAACAGCAGTGTAATAAATAATTAAAGCTGAGAGGAGACAAAGGAAAAATAGGATTCTTTGTTTACTGAAATTAAACCACTTTGATGATAATTTGCACTGAATCCATCATTGCATCCATGGATGTCAAACTGCCATTTGCTTCACCCACCACAGCTTAAAAAAAAACAAGTCAAGTGAATCCAATTCAGATCCAAATGACAAGACCTGGTGTTCAACTTCAGAGCGGTAGCTTTGGTATTCTAGATGTAGTCTTTTAGATGGCCTTACATAACAAAACAATTCTTAATTATTATTATCATTATTCCAAAATAAGTTCTGAGCAATACTTTAAATAAAGGAGTGAAGCAATAAAAAAGATGCTCATTCCCCCTCAGATAACACAAATCCCAGATGGCCTTGTGCTAAGTGGAGAAAGATACCATAATAGCAGTTGCTGTTATCAATTTTGCTCAGTGACAGATGTTAAAATTATGAGTGTTGGTGCTTACTCATAAAACTTCAGTAAATCATTTAGTCCCATACCACATAATATAAAGGCATAAGTAAAGAAAAAAGTCATATGCAATCAAACACTAATCCTCCCTGCATGTATATGCCTCAAACTGAGCAGTACTTAGGGAGAAAGGATAACCAGTCACTTTGTTTGCAATTCAGTTCTCTGGCTATAGAAAATTACGTAAGTAATGGTACTGGCCTATAAGTGTGTATTCAATTTCTCTCTATTGTTCTGCACAACATAAATAAGAATGGCAGCATTTATCATCAGTGGTTGCTATAGCAGGCCCATCACCTACAGAATCGGCGTTCTGGGGCTACATTTTTATTCTGTCATGACAACAGATCTGTTTCTCTCCTGCACATGCAATCTTTCTATAAGGTGTTTCGGACAGTGGTAAGAGCCAAGTTCAGGAGACATAACAGTGCTCCATTGTCCTCCTTCCAGACTTATATAAAGTGGCTCAAGGTCCCATCTGGAAGCAGTCACCTAAAAGCCCTGTTTCAAGGGGGGAAAAAAACCCAAAACAATGAAAAAAGCTTGGTTTTCTGAGTGGATTCATCCTCATTCAGGTTGCACATTGGGCCTGGAATAAAATCAGAGCATGATACCTCTCTGAATAAATTCACTAAAAATCAAGAGATTCCAAATAATCAATAATATCAGCAGCATCTAAACAATAGACAATGTTACTCACACACAAACATGAGGCCAGATTATGTCTGGCACGGAAGTCCTCCTATCCATCTATCTACATGCCTACCTACTTAGGAAAATCTTTGGGGTGTCAAAGCATCTCCTAGTCATCTCAGGGAGTCAGGGATGATTACACTTTCAGCCCTTTCTCTCACTCAGGCACAGGGGCTGCTCAGAAATAGCACTCTTGTGGGTGGTAGTCTAACCAAGAGGGACTAGGAAGAGGCAGGCTCATAGCTGGTCAAAGGGCAGTGTACACTGCATTCTCCAAAGGATGCTTTCCAGATATTCTCGGAAACACTAGACATAATTCATGGTTGCTCTGCAAAGCCCCTGCCATCCCCACCCCCCATGCACTTAAGGAATACCCCAGCACTGTAGACTACTTCAATGCCTCTCTGCCTTCCACCCACTCCAATGCCTGGAGCAGGTGCAAATTAGCACTATAAGAACTTTGGGCAGACGTACAAATTAGGGCTCCAGCAACCCACATCAGAGGCCAAACTGTTCTCCTGCAGGCTCAGCTCTAGGATTGCAGGTGTACAATTACCTCATCATTTACTGAGCTAAGATCCGCATTGGTGCAAGGATGAATTTATGCCATTATCATGAACTAAACCTAGGACAAAGAGAAAAAAATAAAATCTAACAAGCAAGCTCATTGGTGCACGTGATCTGTTTCTACCTGGCCCTCTTGTTAGATTCAAATTATGTAATTTGTGTTCCCAACCCCTTGCTTTAGAAAATTACAACATACTATGGAATACCAACAAAATAATTAGAATTATCAAGGACCAATGTGATAATACTGAATTTGCAGTTAAGAGATGTGACAGCATCACCCAGTGGTTTGCAATGACAACTAGAATAAGGCAAAGGCTTCTTGGCTCTCTGTGAGCTAAGATCAAGTGTGAGTAGTCTTTTGGCTTCTCCAAGGCCGTGATCAAGTGTCCTGATGTTTTTGGCCTTTTAGCCTCAAGATGAAAGCCTTGTCTGTGTTTCTGGGACTTTGAAGTCAAAACATTATCTAAGTTCTATCTGTTCTCACTGTCGTCTGCACTGATTATTGACTATATCAGGGGTCGGCAACCTTTCAGAAGTGGTGTGCCGAGTCTTCATTTATTCTCTCTAATTTAAGTTTTCGCGTGCCAGTCATACGTTTTAACGTTTTTAGAAGGTCACTTTCTACAAGTCTATAATATATATAACTAAACTATTGTTGTATGTAAAGTAAACAAGGTTTTTAAAAATGTTTAAGAAGCTTCATTTAAAATTAAATTAAAATGCAGAGTCCCTCAGACCGGTGGCCAGGACCTGGGCAGTGTGAGTGCCACTGAAAATCAGCTCACCTGCCGCCATCGGCGCACGTGCCATAGGTTGCCTACTCCTGGACTATATCATTAGGAAAGTAACCATAGAAGGCAACTGAAGAGCACTATGGACAAATGATAAAGCTCAATTGGATTACCTTGCTTTTACTGATGGCATTGTCCTGTTTAATTCAACACATTGCTTAGTGGAAGAAAAGACCCAGCTTTTGGCAGACACAGAAAAACAAATTGGATGTCAAGGAGAAGATAAAATTTATGGCTATCAATATCCTCAAACCAAACATCAGCATAGATAAACACTAGAAGTAAGCCATTTTATCTAAGTAGGGTGTGAGATGTGCAATGATGGTTGCACCATTCTGGATGTAAAGCAATGGGTATCAGAAGCGGCAAACAACTTTCATAAACTTGAAAAGATGTGGAAAAGTAGTGTGATTGACACTGACAAAAATATGAATTTTTAACACTGACATAATGTATATCCCCCTTTATGAAGCAGAGACATGAAAATCTACAACTGAAATTGATAAGATAACTCTTCCAAAGAAAATGCACGAGAAAGATCTTTAGAGCTCATTGGAAAGATTTTCTTGCAACACCAGAAATTCTAAGATGAGCAGACTTAACTCAAGCATATTAAATATGGTAAGATGATGATAGACATATTTAGGACATGCTTTAAGGATGCCACCAACACAACATCCACATCAAAGGATAATATGGACACTGTCTGGGAAGAGAAAAAAGAAGTTGACCTAGAGAAACATTATGCAGAACAATAAGGAAAGAAGCAAATTCATCCATGAGACACTCAGAAGCCTGAACCGATGAGCAAAAGAGTGAAATAAATGACAGAAGCTGTTAGACAACCTAGTCACCCAAAGGTGCAAGAAGATAAAGAAAAAATAATCCCTTTTTCTACCCACCTCGCAACCTCAAAGAATAACCAGGAAACAAATGCTCTGAAGCATACAGGAAGAGAAACTGGGGGTGGGACAACAAGAGCGTCCCAGCAGCAAATCATTTAGACTGTGTCCTACTGCTTCTTCCTTGCTTCCCTCTCCCTCTCTTCTTTTCATGCACCTCTTCCTGTAGGGACATCAGACAGTAAGTACCCCTACCTAGACCATCTTGAGGGGGAAGTGGGTTCCTTCTTTCATAGCGCTCAACAAAATAATAACAGTGGGCTACTGCCTCTAATTCCCCTGACAGCCAGCTCAGCTGGTGAAAGGCTCTCCAGTGCAGCAAATGACTGAAATAGTAATGGGGAGAAATCGTGAGTACTGACCACAATATTGCATGGTGCTTTTAAACTGTGACCACTCACAGGGAAAAAAATATTTTATGGTAACCCATCTTTCCCAGGATGTAGTTACCCATGACTTCTTAGAACCACAAGACAGCAGTGGGGAGTAGATTCAGGTCCTTCTGCTGCCCAAAGCACTGCTCCCTCCCAAGGGAACTAAAGAAGTCCTCCATTAATGCTACTAATCTCAAGGCCAATGAGACCTACCTGAGCAGTGCTACCTCCATCCAATTCATTATGCATGAACTCAGGAACAAAAATACCAGCCAGAACATTTTTTAATATTATTTAATTTCTTAGTAATGATATTTCAAGCACCTAAGAGTATGGTAGGCATGAAACAATGACATGGTCCATGATGCAAAAGGCTGTGACACTCCAGGTGGTGGAAACAGTGCACCTGGACAATAGTGCAGATGACCAGCCAACCGCGGAGACTGATTGGGATGCCAAGTTGCTGCCAGCCAGGGAGATGCCCGAAGTGCACCTTGCGATAGGATGTGACCCAGGAAATAGCAGAAGCCAATCCTTAAACCCTTAATGGGGAATTTCCAGGCTTCATAGGGCCCTGGGTTGGAACGCGGTGGAGTAGGGTGGTTGGTGCTAAGGTATCCTAAATATATCTGTCATCATCTTATTCCCCCTCCCAGCCCCACTTGCTACTAGATGTGGCCACTGTTTGTTAGCTCTCCCCACCCAGGGGCTGCAGACAGACTGATTGTTTTTCCCTGCCCAAAGGGTCAGAACCCCCAACTGCAATTACTTGCCCCAGCCAGGAGGCTTAGGGGCCATAGACTGTTTGTTTGCTGAGGACTGATTGTTTGGTTGGCCCAACTGGGGTCCCGAGCTGATCTCTTTGCAATTATCTGATCCCTCAGGGAGTCCTGACAACTGTGCAACAGGGTGTACCAACACCATACTAGGCCAAAAGGGGTGGCCCTGCTCAGCACGAAGCCCCCACCCCCGTCCTCCCCCCAACAGGCTCATTCCCTCCTTTACTATTTATTGTAAAATAATGTGTCTCACTACATACATAAGAGCAGGGAAATGCAATACCATATATGGTAGAAATAGATGGATGGAAATCATGGTAACTTTAGCCCATCTTTCCAAAAAGTCTTGATTTTTTTAAAAATAATGTATTTTCAACATAGAAGTACATTTAAGCTGGCCATATGTTGCATACAAAATAGTTATTTCACATCTCACAAATAAATGTGGCAATTTTTTTCCTGGACTTATCAACATACAGGAAGGAGAAAATAAATCCAGAGAAGCATTTTCTTGGATCCTTTATGCATAAGACAGTCAGGGAATATAGACAGTCTCCAGCATGATTCTGCAAAGACAGTTATAGTTAAAGTTGCAGCCAATGGAGCTCCAGCCATCAGGTTCTCTTTGCAGGATCAGAGCCATAGTTGGCATAAAATTGCTTATCCACACTCAGATTTTTTGTGACAAGGGCAGAAAATACATTTTTGTTTAGCCACACTGCATCTTCTATTTAGGAGCAAGTGCTTGTTGAACATTCAAATTGAGTTTTAAATCTCAACTCAAAGAGTTACCATATTATAAGCTACCATAAAAGAAAATGTCCATTTACACTCAAATTATAGAGAAGTCTCTTGTCTTTGTCAAATTTCAAGTGTATTTGCACTTAAAAGCTCCCCCTCCCTCTTACCCCCCCCCACCGCCCCGACTAGAAACAATAGTGCAGGTGCATTACCCTTCAGTGTACAATGTATTTATCCCGGGAGGCAGGAAGTTGGTTTCACACCTGTTTCTTCTTTTTATTTGCTCTTGGCCTGGCTAATTTGCCGAATGTCATGACTGGTACAGCTGAGGCTGTCAAAGAGAATTACCAGTTTGTAATGTGATGGCCTAATTCTGGCAGTTCAGATCTTGCAATGATTTGCCTTTTGTTCTTGTTTTGGTAACCATCTGTTTTCCATATTACACATAAAACGTATCTGATCAATAAAAAGAGTAAAAATAAGATAGATTTCAGGAAAGGAAAATTTGTTTTATTAGATAAATGAGACATTTTACAATAAATGCTAGAATGGATCTATAAAAACAGATTACAGGATTACTAATACCAAATAACAGGATTGCTAAAGGGGGAACTACGTACTGCTTTTTATGAAAATATGATCTAGTCCTTAATAATCTTTAGAGAGACAAGGTGGGTGAGGTAATATCTTTTATTGGACTGGCTTCTGTTGCGGTGAGAGACAAGTTTCCGAGCTTACATATAGCTCTTTTTCTTCTGAACTCTGTGTAAGCTCAAAAGCTTGTTTCCTCACCAACAGAAGTTGGTCCAACAAAAGATATTACCTCGCCTACCTTGTCTCTCTAAGGCCTGATCCACGCTACGCTGTTAAACCGATTTTAACAGCATTAAATCGATTTAACACTGTACCCGTCCACACTACAATGCACTTTAAATCCATTTAAAAGGCTCTTAAAATCAATTTATGTACTCCTCCTCAACGAGAGGAGTAACGCTAAAATCGATATTAACATATCGATTTAGGGTTAGTGTGGCTGCAAATCGAAGTTATTGGCCGGATAGTTATAGTGATAGCTACCCACAGTGCAACGCTCCGGAAATCGATGCTAGCCTCGAACCATGGATGCACACCCCCGAATTAATGTGCCTAGTGTGGACGTGTGCAATCGACTTTATAATATCTGTTTAATAAAACCGGTTTAAGTTAATTCGAAATTATCCTGTAGTGTAGACGTACCCTAATATTCTGAGACCAACACGGCTGCCACAATGGCATTTATTAATCTTTGTCAGAACTTAAAAACAACATAAAAAAGATGGACATACTGGCTTAATCATTTAGAGAAGTGAGAGGATATGCTGGATATCTGGACTATCTGTCACTCTGGTTGCATCTATTGTATTGGAGTTTCAGCTTTTTTAGCAGTACTACCTTCTCCCCTCCAAAATAAAGTGATACTCCGAGGAATGACATCACATATGACATCAATGTGCAGGAGGTCATATTAGATAATCATGATGGTCCCTTCTGACCTTAAAGTCTATATTGTTGACCAACAACATTCTTGACATAATTTCAAGAAATACTACATCTTAGAAATATACTATTAAAAGATGCCAGATTTAGTCATAAAGCTGTTCAAATGATGAAATGTTGAATTTGGACATTTCAGGGGCAAACTGAGTTTTGTACAATATTTTCAGCCCTTCCCCCCACAATTTTTGGATCAACTTCTAAAGCTGGTCAGAATTTTTACATTTTTGATATTTGACAAAAGTTCAATTTTTGAAAAAATGGAAACATTTTTGAAAATATTTCTTTACTCCTCTTCTATTTTCCCAACCATATCTACTAAGTTGTACCAACTGTATTGCTGGTAATGCAGGTTATAATAGAGTCAGCTAAGTAGGCCCAGTTATATCAATGACTGACCACCTTTAATACAGAAATATCCCATGAAACTAACTGACATATTTGTAACTTTCAAAGTGGTATAAACATTGAGGGTTTATAAAATTTTATAAAAACATTTTAAATGGTTAATAAATTTTTTTTAAAATGTTCAAATTAAATTATTTGCATTATCCTGTATATGACCCATTCACATGATATATTTGATTTTAATTTTTAATATCTAATTATTTTGATTAACAGATACTCCTCACAACACTTAGATACTCATTACCTGCAGATATTTTCTATAATGTGTGACCTGTGTGCAAGGTAAGGGATAGTCTTTAAATCATGTACTATCAGTATATAAACCCTAAGTGAACTAAGTATTGATGAGCACAGTGAAACAAAGGATAGTGTTTACTTTCATTCTTAGATTCAATATCCTGGAAAAATTGTATGCTGAGTGACAGAAGGGTGTACTTATTATAACAGATTGAAATCAAGGCACGGTAACTGTCTACTTAAAATGTAAACTCTTGGTGATATGGATCATCTTTTTCTTACATATTTGTACAATGGGGGCCTGGTCCAGGTGCTAAGGTCCTAGGTGCTACCACAGTACAATAATAATAATAATTTAGTAATAATAATTGATTATACATTAGTATTAATTAATATATATGAGACAACATAGAACTTGGAATGTATGTTCAATTTCATTGCCTATCTGATGAATCATTCTTAGGATGTATAAGGATCTTCCTGTCTAATGTACAGTATGCAAATGGTAGGGCTGTGGTGTAGGGAAAGGAGCTATGCAACCAAAGATAGATAAACCGAATAAACAGAAGTGGCAGTGTACCATACTTAACAATGGCTATGGTTACATTTAAGGCACCATGTAGAGTACATGCACTGCACATCTAACTAGGGTGAGAATAAATAGCAGTGTAGATGGTGAGGCATTACTTGGGTGAGTAAAGACATGCCAGAACCTTAAGGTATGTAGTCTACATGGCTCTCTGCATGCCCAACCTGTGCCTTATCCATCTGCACTTCTGTATTTAGTAGCATAGTGTCCCGCTGCCTCCCATTCCTTGTGGCAGAGAAAGCTGCGACAGTGGGAAAAGGCTCTGGCAGGGGAAGCAACTGGGAAAGGCAGAAGTAGATCCCCATTGGTAGAGTCTTTCCCTGCCACAGGGAGCTGCCAGAGCCTTTCACTGCCATGTGTGCAGGCAGCCTGCTTTTTACTGTGGGTGGGCATGTAGCTATGCATACCTACCCCTACAATCAGTATAGATGAGGCCCATGTGTGACCACTATGCATACATATTAGATTGTACATTCTGCAGGACAGGGATTGTATCTTCTTACATAGCTGTACATTTAGCACTGTGGTGACTCAATCCTGACTAATGCTAATGGGCACCACCACCACGAACAAGAAGACAGTGGTAGTGCTGGAATCCTGCTGCAAAGTGCTAAGCAACCAGCAAAGGTATTTGACTGAGTCCCTGGGCCACATAGTTATACCACCCTAAGTGCTGGAGTAGACAGCACTATGATGATGGGAGAATTTCTCCTGCTGATATAGCTACTGCCTCTCGCAGAGGTGGCGTTATTAAGTTGATGGGAGAGCTCGCTCCCGTCATCTTAAAGCATCATCACCAGATGCGCTACAGCTGCGCAGCTGCATCGGGGCAGCAGACAGATGTATATTTCTTGTGTAAACCTGCCCTGAGAAGAAGAGCGGAGTAGCATTTATACAAAATTAGGAGGGCTCGAAGTATGGCTAGACACAGATAACAGAGATCAGAAGAGTGTGCAGCAAAGGAAAGATAGGAACCAGCCAGTCAGCAGTCGGTTTCATAGAATTGTTGAGTTCCAGAGTAGACAAAATCCATTTTACGGGATAAAGAAACTCTGCGAGAAACATAAAAAGGGAAGCTGTGAGAACTCAAGGCTACCAGTTTATCAGGGAAATGTTCCAAGTGATTCCCTGATTGCCAGAAACTGTCAAGGAAATCAGCCAATCATGCATTTCAACCAGACAAGCCATAAGTGAGTGAGATGCTAGCCGTTTGCAGAGGCACCAGTACAGTGACAGATATTTTAGGAATGGACTTCCAGGGACAAGTGCACCACAAGACCAAGTCCCTGTTTAGATGTGACCAGTGAAGAAACTCTGAGTATAAAGTGGAGCTGAAATCCTGAGAGGCATAACCTAGGCAAGTTGAAAAGATGAGTGGAGAGACTGGGATACGACAGGGAATGGAAGTGACCACTTTGAGACAAATGAAAGAGACAGACATTCTGACAGAGAAGCTGAGAGAGAATCAATACATACCAGAGTTGGGATATTTTATGCTGTGCTTCTCATATGCAAATCTCAAACTTTAGATTCCATCTGACTCTCAACTGTCATCTGAACAAAGCCATGAGACGGCTGCCCAGCAAAATTGCTATTTAATTAATAAAGTAATACTGCTCCTACACTGTTTTGAGGCTACCTTAAATCCTAATTGTTCAAATCCTTTAAACAACATTGCAGCAAACGGGAGTGATGAAAGTTAAAGTTCTTATTCTCTGTACTTAAGGAGAAAAATTCGGCATCATATTAGGTTTTCAGATTAATAGAAACACCTGATAAAGTCATTGCAGATTTTTATAAAAGGACAATGATTGAGAGTTTGGTTGTTTGGAGATAACAATTAAGTAATATTAATTAATTTACAAGAGTTATTACTGTTAGTAATTAAGAATTGCAATCAGCTTTCCTGAAATAATCTGTGTCAGTCACATAAATTCAGTGACATGGAAACAATTTACTGACTGCAAATTATTAAATTCCAAGAATTGGTTTTACGATAATTCGTGAGCACCATATGTATATGTGCTGTGCAAAGCACAAGGGGTAAATACTTTCCATTTGTTTAATGGAATAAGGGCATTTGAATCTTTGAATACAACCATTTTAAGTCCCGAAGGGACCATTGTGATTGTTTAGTCTAGACCTGCATAATGCAGCCAAAGAAATTCAAATTCCTGCAGAAGAGGATATTGTTATTTGAAAGTACATACTTTATTTCAAGAATTAAATACTATGTTATTCTTAAATAAGAATTCTTCTTGGCAAAACTAATTTGTAAACCTGCCCTATTTTTACTAAAAGAAATAAAAAGCTGTACCTTCTCATTGTGTCAAGTCACTGAGAACTGTTAACATTGTGAGAGATTTGATCTTTTCTGAAAAATGATGTTTAAAACCTAAAAAGCCAGCAGCTCACATTAAACAGTCCGCATGGGTTTAACTCTGGTGGTTGGATGGGTAGGGATCATTCAGATGTCAGAGGCTTCCTGAAAATGCAGCTTTAACAAGTTCAGTAAGGGCCCAACCCTCTTTTGTTCTGAGTACCCTCCAATTTGAATAGGATTAGAGGGCACTCTGCAGCATCATGCAGGATCAGGCCCTAAACGTAGGGATTACTCTATAAAAATACCCACTGCTCAAATAAGCAAAAAGTTTACTGCCTCTAGGTGACTATTATGAGTAATACTGCTCTGACTTGCTCCTCCCCCATGTGGCAGCTAGCTGTCAGAGGCCACTCCTCTAGTTTGCGCCAGAGGTACTTTTTCACCTCTGTTCACTGGGAACTGTCAAGCATTCTAGACAGAAACAGCAGACACGACAGGTTTCATTCCATGCTTACCATTCAGCTATGTTTCATCTCCTATTGCTGCACCTTTGCATCCCTACTATGTTTGGCAGGCGGGTGAGGGGTGAATGTAAGTGAGGGGAAATTGTTGTTGCTTGCTGCATACATAACACCATTTTTACAGCTGTTCTATTGCCTCCTCCATCACCTACATGAGGACAAGGTGCTCAGTCTGAGCCAGATTCTTCCTGTGAAGGTGTAACTCTGACAGACCCCAGTCATTGGTGGGCGGGATCGAACCTCGGGCCTCTAGAGCTTGGTGCATCAGCCTCTATCGCATAAGCTAAAAGCCAACTGGCTGTTAGCTAAGACTATAGGGCAGACTCATTTTATACCTCTCTTTGAGTGGTCTCGGTGCCACTAGATGGGACAGAGCACCACACCCAGGAGATGTGTGGGTTACACAGGTGTTTAGAAAAGGGAAGGTACAAAGGAACTTCTGTCTGTGCAACTGACCAGGTGACAAGAGGAAAGCAGCCTGTCCCATCCCTAGGGACAGTGCAGCCTGTTCATCCCCTTGTGTAATAAGAAGCTTGGGGAGGGATTGCATCCACCCCAGCCTCTGACTGGAGTCTGCATTTTGGTTTTAGGACTCTTCCCTTTGGTGTCTACAGAGCTACTCTTTCTCATTATCTTTCTCAGGACTACTGCATGCCAAAAGTATTCCAATGTGCATGTTTTTGGTCCTAACACACCTCTTTTGTGATCAGGTGGATGAGGTATCCACAAGACTCGAGGCCAGGAATGAAGGAAGCTGGCTATGAAATGTGATTCCTACATTAAAGGATGAATGGGCAAGAACCTTATGACCAGCATATATTGTATCACTAATAGGGTCCAGTAATATTCACAGAGACATTACAGGTGCCTCAATTTTGTTTTGATTTCACATTCTGTTAGGGAGTTGTCTTCTCAGCTAGCCCCGCCTTAACTTCCTGTTCCTCTCATCGACTTTCTTTCTGAAATCTGGTTGCAATGCCCTTGCATGATTCAGGTTCAGGCCTGAAAGTTCAGTTATATGCTGAAAAGCGAACATAACAGTAGTATTGCTAGGTTTCATATGTATCTCTCAATGGTTTGCACATCAACAGTACTCAATTTACAAATAAAAATATGTTTCTTCAATTATCTCAACAAACTCAGCCTGGGCTCCGAGACTCAGTCTGGATTCTGTCCATCACCACCATTAGCACGGGTTCTGCAGGCCAAATTAGGCCCTTGGTTACACCTGTACAACTGAATTTAACTAAGCCATCAGTGCTCCATTGCTTTCAATGGGTTTGCACAGGTACAACTGATTGGAAAATAGTAAATAATTCAGTTGACTCCATTGCACAAGAATCCAGCTTAAGCCTTCTTGTTAACATTGCCTCTCAAGGGCTAACAGGAATATTCAATATCTGAAATGTCTGCATAACCCAATAAATGAAAATATTGGGCCAGATATCTTCAGCTGGTGTAAATGGGTGTAGGTTCACTGAAGTCTATGGAAGTATACTATTTGACAGCAGCTGAACATCTGACTCAGAATTTGCAGTGTGGGTTCTACCAGCACCAATACACAAGTAAAAATAAAATAATTAGAAATATGCTCGGACTTTACAGCTAATTCGAACATTTATCACTTGGAGTTAAACTGATGAAATTGTCTTATGCCAGTTATTTTTAAAAGTGGTAAAATCAAAATCTATTTGCTGTAATGCAATTCTGGTCATTGTGGTCATTAATGAGAAGCAAACCTTGTGCCTGTATGCAGATGATTCTTGTATATCACAATGAAGACAGCAATTCAAGATCCAAAGGTAAACTACACTCCATTTGCTGTACAGTCTTTTGTGTGCTAAATGTTACCCACATGATCATCATTTGTCCAATTTGATGAAAAAACAGACTTAGTTTATAATGAAATAACCAATTATTTTGATTGACTCTAAAAGCCTGATCCAATTTATATAATTCTTTAAAAAATATCTAAGAAATGAGCTGATATACAATGGTTTAATAGACACTTTTTACAGAATTCAAGTTAATACAATGTGAAGCCAGAGAGGTAACGCAATGCATCATACTGAGATAACCATCTAAATAGTACAGCACAGTACTGAGAGAAGTAAACAATCTGAAAGCAGACAGGTGGCAGAAAACCATAGCAACAAAAGGACTGGGCAATGTGGTACAGACACAAAGAGAGCTCTGCTCTCCATATGTATTGTTTTGTCCTTAGCCTTGTAAATCTGTACCCTACTTCCAGCATATTTCAATATTTAAGTCTCACTATATCATCTTTTCTTTCTTTGTACCTATTGCTTTATCTTTCGTTTTCAATCAACTTTGAGTATTCAGTACCTAGTAAGAGAGGCTCAACCTCTCTCAGGATCAGGCCCAAGTTGACCCATTTCTCACTTTCACTATAACATTATCATATCTCCATTTTCTTTTTCTGCCATCAAACTTCTCCTCACACTACTTCCATAGGTGTTTATAAACCCATTATTGTTCCACTTCAGCTCATATTCTGCCACCGCTTTAAACAGTTATTCTCCTCTGTTACACAAAGCCCTGATAAAGCACCCCCTACCAGGCTGCAGCATTTTGGGTCCTCACACTGAGTCTCTGTGTTCTTAAGCTTCTCTGGGTCTCAGTAGGCTGCAGAGGTGTTTCTCCCATTGGCCTCTCTGGGACTTCCTCTTGGCACAGGCACTGTGTCTGTCACCTCTTCAGGGAATTGAAAACACACAGCTCAGCTGCACATGGCCCTAGGATCAGTGCTGACCACTTGAAAGGACCCTGGTAGCTTAGGCCTGCCTTTTCCCAGTGCTCCCCATTTTGTGGGCATTCTGGGTTTACAATTCACCTCTTTAGGGACACGTGAGAAAGAAAGGCAAACAGACAAGCAAGCTTTATAAAGGATTCTAAATACTATTACTCTTCCTTAGAAAACACAAAAGATATACAGATCTACACAAAAAAATAAACACATCTATATCCATTTCCCTATCTCAGTTTCCTGACTATTTTGTGGCATTCTCTGGGCTTAAGTGAGAGTCCTCTGGGGCGTCCAATATAATTCTTTTGCAGCTCATGGCTTCTCCTCTGAATCATGAAGTCTCTTTCCTGCAGGTCAGTTTCATTTGGCCTTAATTGGTCCCCTGGTTAGGGACCCTTGCTATGAAAATATGGCCCTCTCTTCCTCTTTCCTGTTCAAAGCTTCCTCTTTCTCCCAAAGTGTGAGTCTTAGTTCCTACTATGAGTGCTTTTTAAACCCCTGCTTTGTCACCTTTGTACTTTTTAGGGATTTTCCAGTCTGCACTTCCCCATCTCTTCAGAGAAGTTGCAGGAACTAGTTCTCCTAGTATCAGAGGGGTAGCCATGTTAGTCTGGATCTGTAAAAAGCAACAGAGAGTCCTGTGGCACCTTGAAGCCTAACAGATGTATTGGAACATGAGCTTTCGTGGGTGAATATCCACTTCGCCAGATTGCGCATGCGTCTGACGAAGTGGGTATACACCCATGAAAGCTTATACTCCAATACATCTGTTAGTCTTAAAGGTGCCACAGGACTCTCTGTTGCTTTTTACAACCACCCATTGTCCCAAGATGTTTCCACCTGAATAGGCAATCATTAAGGTTTGATGACACACTATTGCCTCTGGTTCAGCAGATACGTGTCACAGCCCTTGTCAGTTCATGACTGACTTATTACACTTTGAGACATTCCACGATACAGCAATTGCATGTCAACCAGAAACTATAAGTTGCGTATACACAGATTCCCCAAATTGTCACAACTTTCCCATTACATTTCATTTTTAATTTGTCCTATGACATCTCTCATTTGCATTCTTCCTGCCCAAAATCTTTCCATCTTAGTAACTGAATCCACTAGTGACTAACCTACACATATTCGATTCTCAGCACTTTCTCCTCAAACCTATTCAAACCTTAGTTTTGTTTGAATTAATTTAGGTGCAACATTAAAAGTCTGGGAGTCTGAAGTCCACTGCCTAGCCACAAAATAAATATGCCATTGGTCCCCAGAGAGCACGCTTTCCTGCACTGCCCCATTAATGTGCTTCAGCTGTGGTCTGTAAGGGACAAGAGGTTGATTCAGCCTTAGTACCCATTCAGTCCTTAGCCTCTCTACTAAGATTGCCTGTTAGTGCCACTGTTTGACAGTGGCTTGTGCAAAGTTATAGCAAAGGATACCATTTAGTCACAGAGGTCAGGTAAATCACAGATTCCACGACTTTCCCAGGTTCTGTTACTTTGGCTTCAGCTGTCATCGGTGGTAGTGGAGATGGGGCTATGTGTCCCCAACGCACAGCTTTGGCCGGAGCGAGGACTGCGCACCCTCTCCTTACCCCTGCGCCTTCAGCTGGGGCTAGAGCCAGGACTGTACACCTACCTTCCCCCTGTGGCTTCAGCCGGTGCGGAGCCAGGACTGTGAGCCCCCCTACATCCCTCACTGCTGCGTCTGGAGCCAGGGCTGTGCACCTGGCCCCCTCAGCTTTGGCGGGGGCTGGAGTCTAAACTACCACTGTGTGCCCATGTCCCGTGGCTTTGGCAGGGTCTGGAGCCAGGGTTGTCATTCCTCCCTCCCATCCCCCGTTATTTTTAGTAAAAGTCACAGACAGGTCATGGCACACACTTGCATTGGTGTAAATGGTGTGACTCCAAGTTTAACTTGATGCAAATGACTGAAGAATTTGACTGCAAGTATTATTACGAGTTCCTGACTAATACTAAATGAATCGACATGGTAGTACTGCTGAAAAGGATCTGGGGACTATGGAGGAGCACAAATTGAACGTGAGTCAACAATGTGATGCTGTTGCAAAAAAGGTTAATATAATTCTGGGCTTTATTAATGGGATGTCATATGTAAGGCACAGGGTAGGTAATTGTCCCACTCTACTTGGCACTGATGAGGCCTCAGATGGGGTACTGTGTCCAGTTTTGGGCACCACACTTCAGGAAAGATATCTTAGAAAGAGTCTAAAGGAGAGCTACAAAAATTATACAAGGTTTAGAAAACCTGACTTATGAGGAAAGGTTAAAAAATGGGCATGTTCAGTTTTGAGAAAAGAAGACTGAGGTGGACCAGATAACAGTCTTCAAGTATGTTAAGGGCTGTAATAAAGAGGACCATGATCAATTGTTCTCCATGTCCACTGAAGGTAGGACAAGAAACAAGGGACATTTAGGTTAGATATTAGGGAAAACTGTCCATCCAGAAGGGTAGTAAAGCTCTGGAAAAGGCTTCCAAGGGAGGTTGTGGAATCTCCATGATTGCAGGTTTTTAAGAACAGGTTGGACAAACACCTGTGAGGGATGGTCTAGGTTTACTTGGTCCTGCTTCAGCAAAGGGGCTGGAGTTATTGACTTTTTGAGGTCCCTTCCAGTCCTACATGTCTATGATTCTGTGGGGAAAGAGGGCGTGCTCAATTTCACATACAGCATACACCCGTAAGGCTTATCAAGTATTTAAGCATTTAATGGTAGATCAATTAAATAATTAATGCACTGGATTCCTTTGGAACTATCAATCACATTGACATTAAAAGCAAATAATGTGATTATGAACAGTGTAACCATACTGATTAACAGATTAAATCCCAGCTTCTCTCTGTACTGTACCTGCTTTAAAACATGACTTTTATGCTTTAAAAAAATAGGCTAGTAGATGATGAAGTGTATGTAAGCCTGCTGAGCGTAAATGAAATTTTTAATTAAAAATGTATGTTTTCAAGATAAAATAACTTCCTGTAATGCAGGATAATGAAGAGATAATGTTCCTGGCAGAGGTATACGACTCACAATAAGTGGCTTTTGGGGGCGATTAAATGCCAAAGCAAAGCCTAAGTGTTTGAAAATCACAAAAACCATTTATTATAAGTATACTCCAGTTCCACGGGCATTGTTCCTGTTACGCTGCAAAACAAAAGAGATCTAATAAACTACAGCCTTCAAGAAGCAAAGAAAGACAGAAAGAACAAACAAGAGTGTATTCTTGTTTCACGGCAATTTGAAAGTCCTGTATTACTCTTGCTCCTGTGGATTTTCCACTCATGTCATACTGGAGGCATTCAAAGAGTGAAATTCACCCCTGTGCAAAAAGTCATCACAAGGCCTCTGTGTCAAGCGGTGACACACTTCTGCATGGGGGGGAATGTCACCTAAAATGAAGGCAAGGGTATAAAAATAAACAATAATTTGAGGAAACAATCAGCATAGAAAGACAATACTATGGTTGGCCACACAAATGGTCCAGTTCTATATTCTTTAGCATCACTGAAACCAACTATACAGCACAGCACTTCATTTTCAAGCTCCATAGTACAAGAAAGGATTTTCATGTCCTGCATTTAAGGGATACACTTTTATCTTACTGAGCTGTGAATGCCTGCAGTCCATTTGTCTGATGATACAATATAATACAATATGTTTTAGGTACGCTGCATAAAAACATGGAATTCAATGTTCAACATTCAAAGGTAATAACTAATGTCTCACCTACCACGCATTCTGTTCATTGGTTACATTTTCCCAACACAACATATATGGGATATTAAATCTTAAAGCTGATAATGCAGAATATACTAGCTGCATCATAGGATTCACATTCACACTGTAACTTGTCTGTTTCTATTTATATATTTTTCCTTTGTTGAAGATTAGTTCTATTAGTACAATGACCAATGCAATTAATGGACAGAATGAGATACACCAGTATATTTTCTATGGTGCTAATTGTGAGGGTATGGGTATTGTTTCTTTAAATCTATAGAAAGAAACTAGAGAGGAGGTAGCTGGGGAAGGATTGAGGCAGAAGCTCTACAGTAATCAGAGATAGAGAGAAATAGTAGCTTTAGGGATAATACTTTTTTATTACTGTTGTAATAAAGTCCTTTGTTCAGTGTTACAACTGAGTGAGTCTTTCTGTTTGTTTTCCCTGGCAATAGTAAGAATGAGTAAAGATACTTTATATTAAAGAATTAAGACTCTAGATTGCCTTGATAATATGGATTATTACCTACAATGTATTTTTCATGACTTGATCAAGTCTACTTTCAAATGGTACCACGAGTTGTACTTAAGATTACTTCAGAAGTGAGTCTGCTTAACTAATAGTGTGGAAAATGAGTCTGAATTCCTGCAACCACAATAAAAGAGATAGGGTTTTCAAAGTATGTATCAAAGGGAATGAAAATTTGTTGAGAAATAGGGAAGATATAGCAAAAATTTCAGCTGGGAAGCAATTAGTCTTGCTTTTCTATAAGCTGTCTGAAGACAGCCGTGTATTTTGAGCTTGGTTGGGTCTCACAGTCGCCATGTCATGTGTCAGTGAAACTTCATTCTATCAACATCAGATTTGTAGTGCGCCACTAAATTTTCAAATGAAGAGTTGGCATGAACTCTGTTAACCATAACCTCAGGCTCTTCCTGGAACTGTGATCCACCCACGCCATGCAACCTTCACTGAATATCACGTTAACACTCCTCCCCCATGCATGGCTGTTATACTGTATGTGAACAGCAACAGTCAAATATAAAAGACCAAGAACCAGCTGCACTCTGTTTCTTAACTTAACTTTGCATATTTACCACATATTCCCCCACCAAGACACTAATTATTTTTATTTTATTTAACACTAACCTCCATGTTAGGCACTTCACAGACAAGGAAGAAGGCAAAGCTTCTGTCCTAATGGCCTTTATAATCTAAACTGAGGGATTTTGACAACAATTTCAAAGAACAGATCCCTGAGATCTATAGAGTTTGCTAAATGATAGCTCAATACACTTGAGCAGTAATTACAAGCTCCTAAGCAAAACAATGGCTTTGTGACTCTGAATAAAAATCATCTGCAAATGCCCTATGAAATTTGGGCTAACTGTTTAAGGCAGTTGCATATATTTCAAAATTATGGGCATAATATCACATGAGTTAGTTTTATATGTTGCATCCTTTGGGGCTACAGATACAATAGCTCAAATAGTGCCAGGTCAGGAGGGTTCCTAAGGCACCTGCCTGGACACTACAGCAGAGTCACTACTCTTGCCATCAGAGTTCAAACCAGGAATGGCCAGCCTCTCTTTGAACCCATTCAAACATCATGGTATTGAACGTTTGATCTGAATGTTTATTAGGTTCTTATTTTTTTCTTTGGAGAGCATGAGAAAATGAAGGAGAAGAAAAGGGTCAGAGATTTTGAAAAAATCTAATGGAAGAAACAGAAAGTGAGTAGAGAAGAAAGAGTGTGAAAAAGGAGCCAAGAGGGATGGAGAGAGAAATTCCAGTGAAACTATAAATGTAATATTGTTAAGAGTATAAACTGTGGAACACCTTCTTATGCCAGCCTTATGAGCAGGGGATACATTTCTGTCCAGAATATATAACAGGTTTCATTTTAGCTGGAACAATATGTTGCTGTTGTTTTCATTTAATTGCCCTAAAAGAATAACATGGCTTTAAGGTAGATGTAAAAGGCTGCAAATTCAGAATGCAGGGATTATTTTAATCCAAACAGATTGAGCAGCTCACAAATCTTCAGACTCCATGAGGTCAGACCATACATAATTCAAAACTCACTTACTCCAAGGATTTCCACCGGCTGCCAGTTATTGATAGGGTGACCATATTTCCCTAACTAAAAATGGGACGTGCAGGGCTGGCCCAAGCCACCTGGCATAGCCACTCATGCTCCCCCCACCCACACACACATTCCTCTGTGACTCCAACTGAGCCAAGTAGCAGATATGGGAATGGAGGTGGGGGCTGGGTGAGGGATGGGTATGGGCTGGGATCTGGGCAGCAAAGCAGGGTGTATGTGTGCAACTATGTGTGGGTAATTTTGGGCTTGGAACCAGGAGGCGAAACTATTGGACTATGACACAGTTAGCGATGCAATGAGGCTCTGGGTAGCAGGAGAGACCAAGGATAGCAGCCCTGGGGAGATGGGAGGAGGCCAGAAAGTGGCAGAAGCAACTGGAGGCAGACTGGGGAGAGAAAGAGGCTTGTTGGGGTGGGGGAGAGGGCTAGAAAGGACTCTGGGGACTGGTTCAGAAGGACAGGTGATGTGGAGGACACAAGGCTGCGGGGACCACTTGGGGGGCACAAGGCCAGGGTGGGTGCTCTGGGACCGCTTGAGGGTGGAGAGCACAAGGCCGGGATGGGGGGCTCTGCAGACCACTCAAGGGCGGGGGACAAAGGTTGGGGTGGGGGGCTCTGGGAACTGCTTGGGGGTGGGGACACAAGGTCAGAGTGGGGTGCTCCAGTGGGGGATGAGGGCATGCCGTGTTCGGTGCTCTGGTACAAGCAGATGCTGCGTGACCCAGTTGGGCACTTACCAGCCAGGTTGCCCAGTAGGACCCAGGGTCCATGTGTCACAGCACCATGACCAGGCTGTCTCCGTGGAAACTGGAGAAGAGTTTGAGTTAGGGCCCCTACAGAGCTGCCCTCTGATTGGGCTGCTGAGTAAGCACATGACGCCCCATTATTCCCTGATTGGAGGGACAGGGCATAGAAGACACACATTGACCAGGCTCCTGTGTGGCCTCCCAGTAGGGAGCGGAACACGGGTCGTGGGCTGCACCCGGGGCGTGTGGAGACTTTCCCCCCCACCCCGAACATTGCTGCTCCCTTGAACATTCCTTGACATCTCACTAAGGGGAGCATGCCCTCACTTTTTTTGGCAAAACTGAGCATTTGTCCTGTTTGCTTTCGTTGGCAAGAAAAAAAAGTTTTGTTGCCAAAAAAAGTCAGGATGTCTGGGACAGGGCTTAAAAAGGGAACGGTCCAGGCCAAAACAGGAAATATGGTGACCATCGTTATTGTCCAGATACATTATCCTGGGATTGTGGGGCATTCTGAGGGCCGTTTACAATCTTTTTTTTGCAACAGTTTTCAGTTCTTCCAGAAATGGTAGATGATATACATCACAGAGGATTTCTCCAGAATACAGTAACTCCTCACTTAACGTAGTTAAGTTCCTGGAAAAGGTGACTTAAGTGAAACGATGTTAAGCAAATCCAATTTCCCCATAAAAATTAATGTAAATGGGGGGGATTAGGTTTCACGGAAATTTTTTTTGCCAGACAACAGGCATTATATACATTTTAAACAATTTTAAACACGCAATTTAATACAGGTATAAGTTTTAAACAATTTTAAACAAGCAATTTAATACTACAATCATCACTGCTGAGTATGAAGCTTGGTTGAGGTGGTGGAGTCAGAGAATGGAAGAGGATGGATTGTCTGGCTGCCCCCTTACTGTTCTTGCAAGCACAGGCACTGACTTTGTCAGGGGCAGGGGGCTCAACCCTTGGCCCATCCACTCCATCTCTTCCCCCAAGTCCCCACCCTTAACCCGCCTCTTCTCCTCCCCACCTCCTCCCCCTTTACTTCACCTGCTGTGTCCTTGCTTCTCCCCCACCCCCTGCCCTTCCTTCTGAACGCTGCAAACCAGCAGATTGCCCTGGGCAGGAGGCAGGGGAGGGAGGGAGAGCCTGCACGCCGAGTCCTTGCTTCTTCCTGCTCCCTCCTGCCCGGGGAAATCAGTTGACTTGCGGCATTTAGGAGGCAGGAGGGAGGGGGAGGAGCAAGGACTTGGCACGCAGGAAGGCGCTAATCCGCGGGGTCTGCCGATGGGTGGGAGGTGCTGGGGGGGCGGGGTAGGGAGGCTGCTAGTTGTGGAGAAAGCAGGCAGCCAAACAACGTAATAGTGGAGCATTGCACAACTTTAAAAGAACATGTTCCCTAACTGATCAGCAACGTAGCAATGAAACAACATTAACTGGGACAACTTTAAGTGAGGAGTTACTGTACATACTGTCTTGTCTTTGCATGTATACTGAAGATAAAAGGTGGTAATGACACTCAATACCTCTAAATATCAGGCCAGGTGTACGTGTTTGTGTGCATGCACACAAACGCGCACACACTATTTAAACATTATCAGTCCAGAAAACCTGGGTAAGGAGCATTACATCCTTCCTTCTATTCTTCTTTTCCTTGTCTGCTCTCCCTCTCTATTTCCACCCCTATCATCCCTTTCTCCTCTATTCTATTATCTTTGTTTACTGTGGTCCGAGTTTTGTAAGGCACTTAAGCACATGCACACATGCATAGTTATGCACAGACTTAGACGCATGCACACATGCTCACAACACACACACACACACACACACGCACACACACACACACACACATATATAGGGTATCAACCAACAACATCCAAGGTTTCATTCTGAAGTATGAGGCAGAATGCAGGAGTGCCATATATTTGACATATGTAAAGAACACCAGGCTGGGATTTACTGTGACTGCCATGGACAAGCTTTCACTAATGAAGTCTGAACTATTGTCAGAGAGGTAGATGACTCCCTTAGTTTGTTTAGCACCTCATTAGCAAAATTAATTAGCAAAAATACTTCACCTGTGACAATCACAAATAAATCCCTGAGATGTCTACCTAGAGATTTCAGGGTGGAACCTTTCAGAAAGGAGCGTTTTCCAAGGCAAACTGGTTAATTTGAGCACTGCTCCTTTTCAGGGCTTCATTTTCTACATGCACAGTCAAGGAAACAAGTAAGTCCCGAAAAAAATGAGCAGGGTCCATTATATTCATCCTCAGGTTACATTTGCAAATGTACTTTAGAAATGGCTGTTTAATGCATAGGTATAAAATTTGCCAATGTAAATCTCCAGGAATTAACTGCTGCTTTTGCAACTGGGAAAATATTTACATTCCTCTGCTGCACCAATAATAATGTGATGTTAAAAAAAAACACAAATAGACTGTGCACTTCCTGGCCAGCATTGCAAAGCAAAGCACAATTACATTAATAAAATTAAAAGGAAACCTGAAAGCAAAGTCATGACTATCACAGTAAAACAAAACGAAAATGTGTTAATTAAATGCCAAATCAAATGGGTGCATTTTTAAACAAGATTTTAGGCCTTCCAGTGATTTGCTTATTCTTCAAGACAAAAGGGAGGGAGTTTCACAGCGTGGGAGCAGAGAAAAGAAACACCCTATAACCCACATCATCTATTTAACAAAGAATTGCTATTCAACTAATAAATAGGTATTGTTTTCTTTAACTACTGGTAAATGTGCATCAAAAATAAATCAAAAATATTTCAGTTCTACAGTCTTATTCCAAGCCCTTTGCCATCCTGTTCTGTTCCAAACACGGTGGCAGCTGTTAACCAGCTAGAAAATGCAAGTGAGTGACGTTCCAGAGAACTGGATGACCTTGCCACCAGTAAATCCATGTGGACAGGTTGGAAGAAAGCTTGTGTCTACAGGGCAAGACAGACAGATGACAATTTTTTCCCAGGGTAAGACAACTCACTCGGTGGACACAACAGACAATCTGGCTACTGCATCTGTAATCCAGATGGTCATTAGTAGTTGGAGAACGGCTCACTATTACTGAGCCCAATCTAGTTCACTTAATGTAAACGACCTTCTCTGTGTCACCTCCAATCCAGACAGTCACTTTTTGCCTAAAGGACTCCCTGTTTGAATCATGATGAACACTAAAAAATGCTTTTGCATGCAGCCACAGACATTCAATGTGTGCCTGTATTTGTGCACAGTTTATAAAAGCATCTCAAGCATATAATATATCAAGTGATACTGTACCATACTGTTCCATAATCTGCATACAACAAGCAATTTATTTTTCTTGCAGAAAACATTTTAGGACTGATGTAAACTGGTAAAGCTCCTAGTGAAGTCATCAAATGAGGATCTGAATCTTTACATTCTGTTTCTATAGTGAGTACAAATAAGGAGATATTGAGGGTTAAAAAAAGATAGATAATTAGACATGCAATATATATCACAACACTTTGCTTTGATTTTAGATGATTACCAGTTTTTACAAGGATCCATTTAGAGTTTAGGGCAAATTGCACATTGTTAAAAAGTTTACTAGTTTTTCTTAAATAAAATGTATCTGTGTTTGATTAAAAAAACAGCTTTTCTTGTTTGCATATGGTATTACTGTGCTAGACAGAAGTGCATTGTAGAGAATAAGACATTTTAATCCCTTTTGTCACTTGGGCATGGTTGTTTTTTTCACTCTTCTATAGCAGTTGGACAATCCTGGCAGATTTGCATGTGCAGTGTAAGTATCTCATAAATTCCTCCTTTGCACACGTGCATGTGTGACAAGAGACAGAAACAAAGATTTTCAAAAGGAATGAGTAATTTTGGTTGGTTCCATTTTTGGGTGCCAAACTCAAGACACACTATAAAGTGCTGGATTTTCAGAATGTGCTAAGTACCTACACTCTGAAAATCAGTCTCAAGTTAGACACCCAAAAATGTAAGGCACCCAAATTCAGGAGTCACTTTTGAGTATTTTAGAGGAGGGTCTTGTAGTTAAGACTCTGGACTGGGATAAGGGGATCGGTAATCAGTTCCAAGCTCTGCCACAGACTCTCTGTGTGACCTTCAGCTAGTGACTTCATCTCTTTGTGCCTCAGTTCCTCACTTATCAACAGGGGTACTAATACTTCCTTTGCCTCACCTTTTGTCTGCCATGTCTATTGAGAGTGAGAGGTCTTCAGGGTAGGGGCTGTCTCTTACTTGTGTCTGTCCAGTGCCTAGCCCCATGAGCCACTGGTCTCAGCTGAGGGACCTCCAGGTGCCACTATCTATGATAATGCAGGGTTGTCAGGTGCTCAGTTTTCAACTGGAAAGTCTGGTCAAAAGGGGATCTGTACAGTGTCCAGTCAGAAGTACTGAGAGGACACCAAAAGTCTGGTTCCTGCCCACACTAGAGCCAGAATGGGGGAGCCAAGGCACCACCCACCGCAGTGTCTATGACCACAGTGTGGACTTGCAGAGAGTTGGGGGGCAGCATGGCTGTGAGCCAGGTAGGAGCCAATCCACACCGCAGGATTGTGTTTGGTTTGTGTCCTATTTCCATCATCCTCTCTGCTCTCCGGCTCTGCTCCCAGGCTCTGCTCCCAACCCCTTGTCCACTGCAGAAACACCCCATCTTCATGGGAAGCCACTCCAAGGGTTCCAAGACACACCTGACTGGCACCAGAGCCACAACATGAGCAAGGGATCCATCTCAGACGGCTGCTTCTCCCCAGGGCAGAGGTAACTTTGCAGCACCATTTTCCACTTCGCCTCCCTCCCCATGCCACTTGGATGGGGGCTCTGCCCAGCCCGGGAGGGTGGGGGAGCAGTGCCCTTAAAGCCCAGGGCATGTGGCTCATTGTGGAGCCTGGCCTCCAGATCACACACAGAGCGTGGGGAGGGAAGGGCATTTCCTCCAGCACGGCCCTGGTCACCCAGACAAACAGACTGACAACACCACCCGCTCCCCATGATCACTGCATGCAAACGCCACTGCCAGCATGGCCCAGAGCATGGGGATTGGGGGTGCCAGGTCATCAACCTGCCCCAGCCTCTTCTCAGCCAGAGCTGTCAACTTCTACCTGCATCTCGTATGCAGGCTCTGCTTCAGCAGTTCAGGTAGCAGGTGAGTCTTGGAGTGAGGGGACAGTGAGTGAGTGGGAGATGGAGGGAAGCGAGTGAGCAGGTGTAGAGAGAGGAGGTAGTGTCTGGTTTTAAGAAATTGGAAAGTTGGCAACTCAATGATAATGTGCCATACATAGCAAAGGGAACAGCACATCTGAGAACTGCTTCAGTGCCTAATAGCAATTTCAGCCCAACCCAGATACTCCTATACACCCATTCATATAGCCCCAATTCCTGCAAATACTTACACATGTGTAACTTTAGGAACATTATCAGTAGTCTTCTGTGGAGCATGCAAAATTATACACAGACCAACATTCTCCACCTTCAGTATCTGAAATTAGACACTTAATTCCACATTTAGACACCTGAAGAAATGGCCTGATATTCAGAGGTAACGAGCAACTGTATCTGCCATTGTCTTCAAATTGCACTTCCTGTTTCACTGGGCCTGCTGTGCCTCAGAAGAGATTCACCACCCAGGGAATGCAGATGGTTCCACTGACAGTGCAGCTTTAATTTCTGCCAGAGAGTCCACTGGCAGAGGCAGCTGAAAGGAAGCACTAAACCAGCACTTCACCTGTCCCCCTGATCAAAACACCTGTGTGGGGTGCTGCCTGGCTCCCTTACTGGGTGAAGAAGACACTACAGTGACCTCTGCAACCACAACTGTTTTCCAACAGACATTACAAAACCTTGTCTTTTTCTTTCTTTTAAAGGGCCAGTTTAGCAATCAACACCAACATCATCAAAGAGCTAATTCCCCAGTGCTCAGAGTGCTGCACAAATTTAAAACATTATTAAAAGCATATAAACGTAACACAGTACAGTTTGATTTCTTACCTTGCCTTACAATTCTTTGTGCAGTTTTCTGTCAGGATTTTTTAAGTTTCAAGAGGGGGAGCTAGTTAGCTAATAGAGTCTAAGTCATTACTAAAAACTTCTTTGATGGCAACCCAGAGCTTTAAGATTGTACATGAAGCAGAAAGAAAACAGAGTTCACAGTAACAAAACCATCTCTGTGAAGTGCTTTTTATGGCATTTTTACTCCTGCTTTCCCCATAAACCTGGCTGATTATGGAAGATACAAGATAGACCCAGCATGAAAGCTGATTATGTCTTGATAAGCAACAAAACATAAACAGAATTTTTAATCATGAGACTTACACAAATGAGCTTGTGAAAAGCTTGAGAATTTATTATATACAGTAAGCCATATCGTTCAGTGGAACTGCGGAAGATAAACTGACCTGCAGAATGACAAGTCCTTTGATTGAAGTCCTTGCCATAAGGTTTTAACATAATAAAAGATTCCTTAGTAGGAGCACTAGGAAAGTTAGGCTGCTCACATTTATGTAAAGAATCTCATTTGTAGCTAATAAGGTGAAATAGATGTGATAGCCCTTATGAAAACAGAAAATAGCTATGGGACTATGCAAAAGATTTTACCGATTTCTGTTGTTAAGTGGAACAGCAAGTAATTTTCACAGCTCTTGCTCTCTTTGAATTTTTAGAACAAAGATCAAACATAGTCCCTTTGTGTGGTTTATCTGTTCATTCTGTATTCTTCTTCCTTAGTTATAAACTCCCCACCCACGCACACCTGTGTGCATATCTGCCCAGGAGGTGTTGTAGGTGGCAGAGTCCTGACTCTTGCTCCTCCCTGGGCAAACATTTCTAGAACTGTAAAGAAGTGTAAGGAATAATTTTGTTACTCCTGTAAAAGAGCATGCTGTGAAAAGGCATGAAAAGTTTCATGCAGAGATCACTGCTGTACTGCTTGAATAAAATATTTAACTTTGACAGTTTTCTTTCTTTTTTTTCTTTTTTTCTTTTTCTTTTTTTTAAATTTGTAGACAGTGTGGCAAAATTGACATTTACTTCAGTGACTGGAGGTGTTCAGAGAGCTACAAGCAATATGCCTCCGTTGCACTATTTAACTCCACTGTCAGATAGTTCGAACTGCAAACTACTTTTACAAGCCCTACTTCTCACAACTCTCACTGCAATGAGCAACCAAAAATTGAAATCTGGCAAAATCAGCTCTATACTCCACATGTGCATCTCTTACTCAAGATCACAGTGATTCATCATTCAAAGTACAAGGTGAAATGGTGAAACATCAGATGCTGTTGCCAAATGCTGACTTTTTAATTTCTGTTCTAGGAATTGCAACTATACAAAATGGGGTAAAACCACTGATCTTGTTCAAGAATTCCTGCTTTTATAATAGGGCGTTGCTGTATTTTAGGTATTAGGCCTTCTGAGTTTGATGACATTTTTAAACAAACAGGGATTATAAAAAGAAGAGCTGCTTTAAGTAGAAGTCATGTAGTATGACGTTGGGTAAAGTGTAGGAATTATAAGTTAGACAAACTACTCAAGTTAGGAGAAGAATCATATTTGTCCTGCCTACCAGAGCAACTCAGGTAAATTCAGTTGTCCCTCACGCTCTGCAGCTGTTTAATATTATCTCCATCAGTGGTCCAATAATTGTGCATGTTCACTTGTTTACTTTTCTAAAAACTTGTTAGTTAAATAATATATACGCAGAGAAGATTTACTTATCTGCAGTAACTGTGGTACTCTGAGATGTGTTGTCCACATGGGATTCCATTGCTGGTACTCACTCAACCCATGGATGTGAGATCAGATTATTTTGGTCACCAGTGTCCACTGGAGCTGAACCTGTGTCCTTCATGTCCTTGCTCCTCTCCCCAGCCAAGAACATAAAGATTGGAGCAGGTCCCACTGTACTTCAGTTCCTTTGCCAGTACCAAATACCAGAGGAGTAGGATTTTTTTGTAGCAGGAAAGGAGCATATCTCATGAGGAGCATCCCTGAATAGGGGAGGAAGGGAGAAAAAGTGCTGGAACTGAGAAGAAATACCCCTTGTTCACAGTCTCCAGGGCCCACTGGTCAGAGGTGGGAAGTCCATGTTTCCCAAATATAAAAGAGATGGCTGCCAAAGGAGGGTGGGAGACAGAAAAGATCGTTAGATGAATCTGTCCAGCTCTTGACGTCCCAAACTCTGGGATGGCAGAGGCTCATCTCTGGTGAAATATCCATTTCTTCCTTGGCAGCTCTGAAGTCCTCTGTGACTGATAATAATACTAGGCAGAGAGACATTGTCTGAAGGAAGTCTGAAGTCTTGCTTGCTTCCTTCTTGGGACAGGAATATGCAGACCCAGAAAACATGTCACCCTGGAGTCCTTTAACGAATGGAGGGCATTATTCATCTTAGAGTTTAAAAGTCCATTGCTCTCAAAGGGAAGATCCTTGATTGTTGCTTGGACCTCATTGGGGATCCCTGAGGACTTGAGCCAGGATAAGCTCCTCATTGTCACAGATGTGGCCATAGTAAATGCCATGGCATCAGATACATCTAGCACTGCCAGTAAGAAAGTGGGGGCAATCAATTATCTTTCTCTCACACTGGTCTGTCTTGCCTCTCGATGTTCTTTTGGAAGTTCATCTACAATCTTAGACAACATATCTCAATTGAAATGGTCATACTTAAAGGGGAAGGTCTGATAATTACATCTGGAGGCTGGCTGATGAATATATCTGATGCAGAAAGAAGTCTAATTTGTTTGGGTTCTCCTCTCTCAATGTACATTTAGGAGAACCTTGTTGTTTTGACCTCTCCTGGATTGCGACCAGTACAAATGAACTAGCACTGGATGGAAATAAAAACATTCAAATCCCCTAGAAGGAACCTGGTATCTCATACAAACTTGTTTTGATATGGCTGGGATGGAAACTGGTGTGTGCCATAGGTCCTTCACAGCCTCCAGCAGTCCCTCATTTATGAGCCTGGCAAGCCTGCCAGGTGTGGAAGAATGTAAAATGACCAAGAATTTATGTGGTTTCTCTGAGCCACTCACAGTGGCCATTCAAGGTCTCTGCAATGTGCCTATCGAGCTCCTGGAACACCTTGATGTCATCTATTGAGGCAGATGTAGAAGGGTTGTAGGGAAGATGAGGAGATCCTACCTAGGACCAGTTTTTTCTTTCCCTTGCAGCTAATGCTGTTCTTCAGTCTCCTTCTCTTGCCTCTCCAGAATCTGAGGCTGAACTAGTGGTACTGACTGGGGTGGCCTATACTGTCTCTTTGTGGGGGAGGAGATCTAGATAGTGCAAGATATCTAGAATACAGCTATACCCTCTATGGAATCCAGGAGGTCAACGATTGACAGGTATATGAATAACAAGTGGGAAACAACATGACAGGTATATGAATAACAAGTGGCAGGGAGATACAAGGAGGGAGGTACCCTATGAGTCCCAAGTATCCTCCTGCTACCTCCCGTGAGTCCCTATTCTGTCTTCATGAAGCATCAGAGTACCTGCCACTAGCCTGCACTGAAGTATCACATAAGAGGGGAGGGCCTCTGCATTTTAATTTAATTTTAATTTAATTTTAATTGATGCTTCTTAAGCATTTTAAAAAATGTATTTACTTTACACACAACAATAGTTTAGTTATATATTATAGACTTATAGAAAGAGACCTTCAAAAAAGTTTAAAATGTATTACTGGCACACGAAACCTTAAATCGGAGTGAATAAATGAAGACTCGGCACACCATGTCTGAAAGGTTGCCAACCCCTGGTCTAGGCTAATTGACAAGTAAGTGAAAATTTTATTTACAGCCAATGGACAATAACTAACTATGAGAACTAATCTACTAATTAAAGAAAAGAGTACTAAGTAACACTAGCACAGTACATAGAGAAGCAGGAGGACCGTGAAGGGATTCCATGTTGCTGCAATGGGTGGCAAGAAGGAACTGAGGAATGGATGGACCCACTCTGCCTTTGGATATGGGTCATAAGGTCATCTGGGGTGCAAGGTCATTCCTCACAGACACAGCTAATCAGTCTGATCTCCTATGTCTGAGGTTCATATGCATCAAGAACAGAATCTATGTAGGCAATCACCTGTAGAAAAACTAATACTATTTCACAAGGTAATTGCAGAGGTATGTAAAACAATGAAGGGCATAAGCCAGTTGAATTAGGGGTTCCTATTGATCATTTCTCATACTATAAGAACAAAGCAACATTCAATTAAACTGAAAAACCGCATATTCAAACCTAAGAAGTGTTTCTTCACACAAAAAATAATTAACATGTTCAAAAGGAGTAGATGTTTGGAAACATAATGAGGATACCTATTGTTACATTAGATAGGATTTCAAAATTGGGCTGTAAAACCTCATTCTTCAGGGTATATGCCCACCACTAACTGATGGAATTTAGGAAGAAGCTTCTCTTATGGGTAGATTATCCCATAGTTGTTCATTATTGGGTTCATCACACCTTTCTCTGATGCAGCTGGTACTCGCTACACGTAGTCAGAAACATGGTGTTGTATGGACAACTGGTCTGATCTGCTATGGCAATCTGTAAGTTCTCACCCTAGGACAAATATATTGTGGTTAAAGATGAATCACTGTATACCCTCTTACCACCATCTTACCATTTTCTTGTGCAATAAACATAGAACTCATAGTCTGTAAGGGCAGAAGGGACAATCGTGATCTAATCTGACCTCCTGCACAACTTGTCTGAAGTATTTAGGTCTCCCTGGCTGTATCTTTATTCCTGTATATGAAGAGATTTTTTTCTTTAGTATTTCTTACTGTCCCCAGCCCCAATTTAGATTCTGTGGTTCTAACAATTATACCAGAGTGAAGCCATCGGATGAACAGCAGTGAACTTGGTAGCTAAAGCTCATAAGCTTTGTAAGATTTATATACCAGACTCATGAATGCTGGCAAAGAAGAAGCTGTAGATTTTCAATTAAATATCAGATTTGCACAAATCCCTAATACCTGACCTGAAGTAGCTAGCAGGAAAATTACTCCATTCCGTTTTAATTACCCAGCTCTCTCAGCTATTAGTCCTGTCAGGTAAGAGTAATTGCCTAAAATTCCCATGGGCAGCATTCTCCACTCCAACGGTAAAACTTTCTCAAGCTGGTTCAAAGTTTCCCGTAAAATCATTCTGTGGTGGGCAGGGTTTGCCTCCTTACAGAACAGGCCACAAGGCCTATCTAAAACACTCTGCAGATCTTGAGGGATCCACACAGATCTCAGAGAGGCAAGGGCCATATGTGTAGAGATCTAGCATCTCTTCTGTAGCTCTGTGCCCTCAGCAGTTTCCTCCTGGTCCCTAGATGTATGGGTCTGTAAGAGATTCCCTTGGCTATGGTTGCCCCAGGGACCCTCTCTTATAAAGGAATCCTGCACTCTGGAAGTGACTGCACAGAAGATAATACAGTATTGGATATATTTCCTTTTCTTTAGAATCTCCACATCGCCAAAGCAGACATGATGTTTGCCCCTTCTCTCCAACTTACCCATCTCTCTGGCCCATCAAGTCACCATCCTCTACCTCCACTCCTAGCCTCTCACTAGCAAAGAGGCCTCTGCAAGTTCCAGGTGCAGGCATGTTGCAGAAGCACATGAGCCCACTTCCAAGATGAGGGGCCCTACCTGAGTAGAACTGGAGGCATATTACCCCTCCTTGCTATATTTTTTTAATTCAAATTGTGTCAGTATATAGAAATAAAAGGAAAAAGTTGGCATTTGTGTCTATATCAGATGATATTGACATGACAGGCCATTAGAAAACACCTATTGTGTACAGAGTTCTGAAGGCAGCTGGCAACCATGTTCACAGGTACTTTACCAGAATTTCCAGCTGCTTGGGTGGCAATAAGAAGAAAATCAAGAAAGAAGAAGTGGGACCACTAAACACTGAGGATGGAATGGAGGTTAAGGATAACCTAGGCATGGCCCAATATCTAAATAAATACTTTACCTCAGTCTTTAATGAGGCTAATGAGGAGCTTAGGGATAATGGAAGGATGACAAATGGGAATGAGGATATGGAGGTAGATATTACCATATCTGAGGTAGAAGCCAAACTTGAACATCTTAATGGGACAAAATCAGAGGGCCCAGATAATCTTCACCCAAGAATATTAAAGGAACTGGCACAGGAAATTGCAAGCCCATTAGCAAGAAATGTTAATGAATCAGTAAACTCAGGGGTTGTACCGTACGACTGGAGAATTGCTAACATAGTTCCTATTTTTAAGAAAGGGAAAAAAGGTGATCTGAGTAACTAAAGGCCTGTTAGTTTGACATCTGTAGTATGTAAGGTCTTGGAAAAATTTTTGAAGGAGAAAGTAGTTAAGGACATTGAGGTCAATGGTAATTGGGACAAATTACAATATGGTTTTACAAAAGGTAGATCGTGCCAAACCAACCTGATCTCTTTCTTTAAGAAGGTAATATATTATTTAGACAAAGGATATGCAGTAGATCTAATCTACTTCAATTTCAGTAAGGCATTTGACACGGTTCCACATGGGGAATTATTAGTTAAATTGGAAAAGATGGGGATCAATATGAAAATTGAAAGGTGGATAAGGAACTGATTAAAGGGGAGACAACAACGGGTCATACTGAAGGGTAAACTGTCAGTCTGGAAGGAGGTTACTAATGGAGTTCATCAGGGATCAGTTTTGGGACCAATCTTATTTAACCTTTTTATTACTGACCTTGGCACAAAAAGCGGGAATGTGCAAATAAAGTTTGCGGATGACACAAAGCTGGGAGGTATTGCTAACGCAGAGAAGGACCAGGATATCATACAGGAAGATCTGGATGACTTTGTAAACTGGAGTAATAGTAATAGGATGAAATTTAATAGTGAAAAGTGCAAGGTCATGCATTTAGGGATTAATAATAAGAATTTTAGTTATAAATTGGGACACATCAGTTGGAAGTAACAGAGGAGGAGAACGACCTTGGAATATTTGTTGATCACAGGATGACTATGAGCCACCAATGTGATATGGCCATTAAAAAAACAAATGCAGTTTTAGGATGCATCAGGCGAGGTATTTCCAGCAAAGATAAGGAGGTGTTAGTACCATTATATAAGACACTGGTGAGACCTCATCTGGAATACTGTGTGCAGTTCTGGTCTCCCATGTTTAAGAAGGATGAATTCAAACTGGAATAGGTTCAGAGATGGGCTACTAGGATGATCCGAGGAATGGAAAGCCTGTCCTATGAAAGGAGACTCAAAGAGCTTGGCTTGTTTAGCCTAACCAAAAGAAGGTTGAGGGGGGATATGCTTGCTCTTTATAAATGTATCAGAGGGATTAATATTAGGGAGGGAGAGGAATTATTTAAGCTTAGTACCAATGTGGAAACAAGAACAAATGGGTATAAACTGGACACTAGGAAGTTTAAACTCGAAATTAGACGAAGGTTTCTAACCATTAGAGGAGTGAAGTTCTAGAACAGCCTTTGAAGGGGAGTAATGGGGGCAAAAGAAATATCTGGCTTTAAGATTAAGCTTGATAAGTTTATGGAAGGGATGATATGATGGGATAGCCTAATTCTGGCAATTAATTTTGGCAACTGATCTTTGATTATCAGCAGGTAAGTATGCCCAGTGGTCTGTGATGGGATGTTATATGGGATGGGATCTGAGTTACTGCAGAGAATTCTTTCCTGGGTGCTGGCTGGTGAGTCTTGCCCACATGCTCAGGGTTTAGCTGATCGCCATATTTGGGGTCAGGAAGGAATTTTCCTCCGGGGCAGATTGGCAGAGGCCCTGGAGGTTTTTCACCTTCCTCTGCAGCATGGGGCATGGGTCACTTGCTGGAGGATTCTCTGCAGCTTGAGGTCTTCAAACCACAATTTGAAGACTTCATTAACTCAGACATAGGTTAGGGGTTTGTTATAGAAGTGGATGGGTAGAATTCTGTGGCCTGCTTTGTGCAGGAGGTCAAACTAGATGATCATAATGGTCCCTTCTGACCTTCAAGTCTATGAGTCTATGAAATGATATTGACATGACAGCACTGCCAGGCCATTAGAAAACACCTATTGCATACAGAGTTCTGAAGGCAGCTGGCAATCATGTTCACAGGCACTTTACCAAAATTTCCAGCTGCTTGGATGGCATTGCTGTCATTGCCAGCTGGCATCAGAACTACATGACAAAAGGTGTCGTCTGTTTGCCCGTCAGTGATGTCACAGCTACGTCAATAACATTCAGTAAATACACAAAGTCTGACTTTTATCCTTATTCTTTTATCGTTTCCATTATATAACAGCTACTAGGCTCTCCAGGCATGGCATTTCTTAGGGGATTAATGACTTCTTGAGAAGCTCAATCACTCAGGCTCTGGCTTCATGCCTCACAACACCACGATAGGCACAAATAGCAACCACCCAAATTGCACTGCTTGTTGTGTCTGTTGCCTAATTGAATTCCAACCAAAATGCCATAAATGTAAATGACTTTAGAGCAGCTCTAAATTCGGGAAAATATTACAGAATAATAAAAACAAGGTTCCCTCTCTCTAATCCCCCTTTCTCTCACCCCCCGAGCAGCTAACAAAGAAAATGGGAAATCTCTCAGCCAAAGTTAGCCTGCCTGAGATTTCACAATTAAAAACTTAAGTCTTCTCACTGTGACAAACATTTATTTTCTTCACTAAAAATTGGAATTAAATCAGCCACTTTGATAATGCCTCCTTATAGACACAATACAAGCATACTAGAATTTGGAGTGGCAATGGTAAAACCTCAGTAAAAATACACTCAGTAACTGAAGTACTGGATGACTCTCTACGGTGGCAGAAAACAACATATTCCTTTAATTTGCTGCCAGAAATATGTGCATAAAAGCAATGGGACTGGCATGTTGTTTCAGCACAATTGTGGAGATAAGATTTGAAATCTTCTTATCCTCCAGATCATCTTTTGCCCTTGATCCTACAGATCCAGCTAAAGTTTGAGTTTGGTGTGGGTTCCCACATAATGGTGTGCTTGTTTGGGGGGCATAGATTCAAACTGAAATCCAATCTGGCTTACTTTCCAGAGCATGGAGGTCTCATTGTCGCTGGCAGGAATCCTGAGGTAGAGGAAAACATGATGCACTATAACACCACAGGTCTTTGAAAAGCTGATTGAATATATCCTAGTGCAAGAAGGCAGCAGGGGAACTTATTTTAACTGTGAGCTCAGAAAATTGAAAATGCTGTTTTAAAATGTGGGGGGAGAGGGGGGGGGGTGTTTGTTTTTTAAAGGGCAAGTCAGAGTTGAGCTAGGTGTTTACTGACTGAATCTTTATTAGGAATTAGCAGTGGAATTTCCCCTGATAAGAGAGGCATTTTGTTCACTCTCCTCCCAAACTCCCACAAAGCAAGAAGCATGAGTTCAGAGAGTACAGTATTTTAGATACAGCAATTTGTTGTGGAGCCCTAGTCCAAAAAGAAAAAGTATTGACATTGAGAAGAGACTTCCACAACATGTGGTTTGTAGTAGTGATGTCCCTTCCTCTGTGTGGTTATTCCCCTGACTGTGTTATTGGGAAGATAACTCATACTATGCGGTGTATGTAGATGTTTCAACTATTAGAATTTAGTTTTCAGAATACTGAACCTTTATATTTCTAGAAGTCTGCTATCAGCAGAGGCAATTACCATTTTGTGAGGCAGAGATACATAGAGCATGTTACAGAACAGACACTGTTTCTGTTTTGCCTGTTTTGTATTTTCCCTTAATCCAAAATAAAAGTAATTCAGACAAAGTATATTGTCCTTCTCGGTGTATAGAGACAGAACACTCTCAGTGGTTAACAGTTTGAGGGCCTGATGCTACAAACTCTTAAAAGCAAGCATAGAAACTGCACATAATCCCACTGACTGCAATGCATCTGCATATGGCAGTATGAGTTCTACGTGCAGTAGCAAAGTTTCACACAATCAGAATCTTGAATTTTAATAGATGGCATATATAAGTTTCATATAATGGTTTCTTAGTCAATCATATTACAAATGTTAATTTACTTCTTATTTCCATAACACATAATTTAAAAAAAAACCACCAGTGATCTAAGCTACATTCATTTGAGGCAATGAGGCTACTACTTTCTGTTGTTTAGCTCAGCTTAATATATTTTCACAGATTTCTTCAAATAGAGAATGCAGGTTTGTATGGTGGCAGCAGTTAACTTACAAAAAACCCGCTGGCAGCAATTCCGAGCCCCAGGGCAGAATAGACAATGGGCATTCTTCCAGCATGGCTAGAGTTTCCACATGCCCGCCCGGCTGCTTTTGCTGCCACCAGTACCACCCCCCATGTGCCTAAGAGCCCTGCAGCCTGCCCAAGTGATTTAAAAGGGCTCCCGGCTGCTGCTGCCACTACCACAGCAGCAGCAGCAGCCAGGGACCCCTAGGCAATTGCCCCCTTTGCCTCCCCTCCCACCCCATTGGTGGGCCTGCCTGTGACTGTAATAAGCAAAAGAATTTGTAGCAAAACTTGTCTCCCTAAAGCTAATGACAACGATGGCATATTGTTCTTCTAATGCCCAGGCTTTTCTTCAAAATCTTTGCCAATCAGACCTGACCAGGAATATACACGACAAACATTATATTACACCAATTAGTTTATAGTGTCCTTGTTTTGTGCTGAATGTTGAATGTGTTTGTTATGCAGCTGAATTATCTGATATTTTATATTTCTGTGCAGCTATGGTATGGGGCATTTGTGGGAGATGCAACGGTAACACTAATATGGTGACCAGCACATGAGAAAATGTATAGTTTTTGAGAAGCTATAATAGATGTTGTTGTGTACCCTGCAGCACTGTGGGCAGGTTTATACAAGAATTGCTACATCAGTGGAGCTGCACCACTGTAGCGTGTCTGGTGAAGGGAGAGAACTCTCCTGTTGGCATAATTACTCCACCTTTGTGAGAGGCAGAAGCTATATCAGTGAGGAAGAGTCTCTTGCCAACATAATGGTAATGTGGACTGTGCTTAGGTCGCTGTAACTTGCATCACTTGCGGGGGGGGAGAAGGTGTCTTTTTCACACCCCTGAGTGACATAAGTTTGATCAATTTAAGTGGTAGTGTAGATCAGCCCTGTGGCTGATCAGACATGTTGACCAAGGTCCTATTACAAACAACAGGCAAAACTAATTCCTGGTGAAATTCTTCTGACTTCAGCTAGCGACACCAGCAATGAATTTAGCACAGCTGGCCCAGTCTGATTAAGTTGTTCTAGGTGTGTGTGTATGTGCGCGTGCGTGTGCGCTGTTTCACTTTACAGGAGCCTGGATATCCAACACAAACATAAATATGCTCCACATAATGTTAGACTCATTACAAAACTCTGTGTTAAATAAATTCAGTCTGAAGAATGAGTAAGGAGGCCATTTTTCGTTTGGTAGCCAGAATAAGGCATTTTGAAACAACAATATATTCTGAAAATTAATCCCAAATATAGCAAGACTTAAAGTTGTCGCTATGGAACACAGTTACCTCTGCCACAGTTGAAAATCTTCAACATCCAGATTTGGGAATTCCAACTTATTACTATTTACTATTTGTATTATTGCCATGCCTCAGAGACTTAGTTGTGGACAGGGCCCCATTGTATGTAACACAATTTTCTATTTTCACAAACCAATTTGCTTTACAAAGATCAGAATTGTGGCCAATATATGAGATCAGAAAACTCATACTCCTTGTGACTTTTTTAGCAGGTGTCCTTTAGCCTGTTCTGACTACTAGATTGTCTCAATCTCGATTCAGCCTGACAAGAGAAACTATATCAAATACAAGCAGTGGAGGCACAGCTTTTCCCTTCAGTAGACATACCTCAAACAGCAAAAAACAGAGGGAGGTGTAACATATTTCTGAAGTATCTCTAAAAGCAGCTGTTGGCTTGAATGTCATCATGAGAGACAAGGTGAGTGAGGTAATATCTTTTATTGAACCAAATTCAGTTGGTTAAAGAGACAAGCTTTCAGGATACACAGTTTCTTCAGTTCTGAGAAAGGTGTTCAAAGTGTCACAGTTAAATACAAGTCGAAACAGATTGTTTAGCATAAGGAGTTAACACATATTGTAAGAGAATATTCAAGATGAAGTGGCCAGTTAACACCTCTGCAGTCATAGGACAAAAAAGCAGTGTTAGTGGGTTACGGACTGTGGTAATAAACCATAAATTCAGTGTCTTTATTAAGACCATGATTTTTAGTGTCTAGCAAAGTTATGAATTTAAGCTACCAGGCTTCTCTTTTGAAGGTGCTGTGCAGGTTTCCTTTGAGGATAAGTACTGAGAGGTCATATACAGAGTGATTGTTTTTTGAACACTGTGAGTCCATGGGTGACATGGCATTTTTGTCTTTTATATTTTTTCAGTGTGAGTTCACTCAAAAGCGTAATGATTGTCAGGTTTCACTGACATAGTTGTTATTGGGGCATTTAGCACACTGGGTGAGATATACTACATGTGGTGATAGACATGTGTAGGACCCATGGATCTTGAAAGGTGTGTTGTGGGGGGTATTAATCATCATAGTAGTGAGGAGATATGTCTGCAGATTTTGCATCTGTTGTTCTGGCAGGGTCTGGTACCTCTTTGAGTTAGTGTGTTCCAGTCTATGGAGAGCTTGTTTCTGACATGAGCTTGGTGAGGTTGGGGGATTGTTTGAAGGTCAGAATTGGGGTTCAAGAAAAAGTTATTTCAGGCTGCGGTCACCAAGACATTCTACTTTGTTAATTCAAAAATTTCAAAAGTTTCTGAGGGATACTTAACTAATCCCCTATTTTTCAGAGTTTGGCTTTCAGAAGACTCCATTTTCAGAATTACACACAGGTATGCCAGTTTGGGAATGTCTTGGTCTGAAAGCTACTTTATATAACTCTTTCAATAATGATCGTAGGTAGCCAAAATGATACTCAGAATAACTTGACAACAGTTAATAAGGAGTCCATTTAAAATAATGACTATGCAGTTTGATAGCATCTCTACAGATTTTTAAAAATCCATATTGTAATTATCCTTTGAAAAACTACTAAGAACCAGAATAAATTTTCACATCCCAAGATTGCTTTCTTGTTTTATCAATATGCAACTTAAACCTCCTCAAAATCCTCTGCAAGATGCAAGCGCCTTACAAATGCTGACAGTGTTAATTACCATAAACACTCCAAAACGAGTAATAATAAAAGTAGGTGCAAAGCATTATTTGCTGCAAACAACTAGATGTGAGTTTGGGCTTACCTCTAAAAACAGCCACACACTTCATGATGAGCTTACAGCACTAGTGAATTGTCCAATCCACAAATATGATCAAACCATAAGTGATTACTAGCATGCTCAGTATTGAAAAAGTTTTAAAGGAAAAACAGGCGGAAATCTTTACAAGCATTTGCTGCTGCGGGTTTTGAAAGGGGGGGTAATTTTCATTTGGGGGCAGTAATTTTGTTTTGAAGAGGAAAATATGAGAAAAAATAGATTGACCAGCCCAACATTTTACCAGAGGTTTCTTATAGCTGTTGTCCATGCTGCAGTTTGGGTGTTCTCATTTAAAGACATGGCATGCAAACCCTTACACATGTGAGTAGAACTCCATTGGGATCGTTCTGTGAGTTAGAGTTACTTTCATGAGCAGCAAGGGTTTGGGGATTGGCCCTAATAGTATATGTTTTAATTAGTATTATTTGTACTATGGTACCCCGTTGATGCCTCACACGAGATCAGGGTCCCATTGTGCAAGGCATTGTACAGACACATATTAAGAGATGGTCACTGTCCCAAAGCCCTTATAGTCTAAATAGACAGAAAGTAAAATTTTCAAAAGCATGACAGTGATATAGTAGGCTAAATCACATTTTCAAATGTGACTAATTATTTATATGATTTAAATAATAACAAAAACACACCTATCCAAGACTTTATGTACCCTAACACATTACAATTAACAAATACAGTTAAAACTTAGCATCATTCAATGATCAATTCAACAGGAACGCAGCCAGCCACATACAAAAACTCCTTACCTCCCCTTCATTGTCATGGGAAGCCATGCTCCAAAACGTCTGTTAGTCTATAAGGTGCCACAGGATTCTTTGCTGCTTTTAAGTTACTTGAGTATGCCTGAAAATTTTACCCAAGAAAGACAAAGTGAGTAGTATTAATCCCATTTTACAGATGGAGAACTGAGGCAAAGAAAGATGAAGTCACTTCTCCAAGATCATATAAGACGTCTACAGCTGAGCTGCGAATTGAACCCAAATATCTTGAGTTCCAGTCCAGTTCTTATCCTGAAATTGTCATTCCACTTTGTTTTAATCATCACATTTCTGTATGAAAAGATTTCCTAAAACAAAAGGTTCTTTTTAAGCATAGGACAGCACATAAAAGCTTTCTGCAAACTACCTTAAGAAAACATATTTTAAATAGGATAAAAAATGTACAGAACATAGGAAGTGATGTGATTTTCAGAACAGTATAAACTTTAATTCATATAGCTACAGCCAAAGCTTGTCTCATGAGATGTTTACATGGGTGACTTGTCTTGGACATACTGTTATAGTTCTCTAAAAATGTTTTCCACCACAAATGATGTAAAGTCTAAAGATGTGCCAAATTACTGGTTAAAATGGCATATAATTCCAATACTTGTCTCCTTAAATGAGGAAAAAATCTGGCATCACATACTGGCATCACATTCACCTCTCCTGAATATACACACTCTGAACACAAAAATCACAGCTATGCACTAAGACTATTACTGTCATATTTGCAGAAGTCTAATATTTCTACAGAAGGGCAGAAAAAGCTCTCAGTGCACAGATTAGCACTGGATTCATTCACTATGGAACAGTGCAAGGAATTTTTTCACAAAAGGGCAGAAAGGTGTTTGGGGTTTTTTTGTAGCCAGAGTATGGTAACAAATCGCAAGCCATTAAAAGTTCATATGTAATCTCAAGACTTTCACAAATTTAACTCTGTCAAAAAAGAAAGTGATTCAGTTTTTTGTCTCATGATCCATCTCACATATATTTTATTTAGAGGTGAATGAGATGCATTCAGTCCATACTCTGCCAAAATCCTAGACTCCATCAGAGTAGACAGGGGTCTGGTAATCTGCAAGGGTGGCTTATTACCAGGGTTGATGCACTCTTTGCAACCACAAGACCAGTCCTGGCTAATGAGCTCATCTTCACAACAACTTTTTATGTGAACAGGAATGTTTTTGTAATACATTACAGTGACAATCCAGCATGGGCAACCATTTATTTTGTAAATATTAAAGCTGTCCGAAATTTTTCACGACATTTTTTTAACTAAAAAAGCCTTTGTTCAGAAACAGAACTTTTCACACAAAAAAGTGTTGCCATTAGTAAAACGTTTCCCTTTTCACAATATTTTCCTTCAAGAAATTTTTATGGAAATATTTATCAAAATCATTTTGGAAATGTGTTATCATTTGGTTTTCAGTAAATGAAACATCAAACATGGCTCAGCAAATGATGTTGATGAAAATTATTGGTTAAGAAATATTGCAACAAATGTTATAAAAAATAGAAAATGAGTCCATTTCAAACTGTGAATGGAAACAACTTTGAAATTTCATTTTTAAATCATTTTTGAACAGCTGTAATGAAAATGCTGCTCAAAGCCCTATGAGAGAGAGAGAGAGTAGTTTGAGATAGATTCGTGCTCTGTCTAAGCAGTGTTTTGAAGGGGAGAGTTACCCTAGTGAGGGCAGTAGTTACCAAGGAGAATGTGTGATGATGTTTGTTTGTCTGCATGCCATTTTTAGGCCTCTGGAGTGGAAAGAGTTGTGCTGTTAACCCTCTGCTTTCAGCGGGTTTGACTGATAGCCCCATGCTAGTTTCACCAGGAGACTAACTGGGAAAGAGGTTGAATGCTAAGACTAAATATTCTATTTTGAACCCTCTGATAGATTACAGCTGCATTTTTTAATGAAGAGTACTGCTGAGTTATTGAGATCTAAGCATTTTGCGTATTTTGGCAGAAAGTCAATGGGTGAACGTAAAATTGCACATGCCCACCCTGTTATGATGTAAGCTTCCATTGTTTCCCAACCTTTTTCTAGAAGAGGGAGAAATGAAAACAGCAACCCCATTTGAGAATTTGATAACACTCATAATCTAAAAAAACCTAGAAATTCTGATCTATTAAGCAAATCCAAAGAAAATGTTCTTTATGAGATCTCTAATTATGAGATAATTGTCACAATAGCTACACTCCACCTAGCTGGAAGGCATGAGAGAATCACCAACATTTTATACCTGAAATATCCTTTCATTGAGACTATTATAACTTACATATTAATGAACTAGTCAGAGAAAATTATTCCATACAGTAAATCATACTAAGGCTAACAGGCATATCAAAAGGGCTAACTTCCCTGTCTTTGATTATTCTGCAAAATCCTTAATCTTCTCTTGACAGGTTCACAGTAATTTTGCTTCTCCGGGAAAACCTTTATCTGCTGTACAAGTTCAGACTCCCTATTTTCATTATCTGTACAATGTGTTGACATATGATATAACTAGCAACCACACAGAATAGTAACACTGAATGGAGAGGAGAGCATCTCCCTGTTTATACTACATGAAGGTTGATTTGATGGGCTGCAGCAATTGCCTCTGAAAGCTGACATAAGAGCAGCCTGACTCTTTCAAGTTGACACTTTGCAAATACCATGCAAGGCTTGCCGCGGCTGCATGCTTTGTATCAATTGCACCAGGAGATACAGTAAATGTCACTCTCTAATGCTGCACATTACCAAATTAGTCCTCGTGTCAGTTGTTATCTGGCAGTGGTCAGTTGCCAAGCCAGCTCAGTATTTTCAAGGCCTTGTTGTTTTACACTGAAAAAGTACAGGCCTAACTAAGAAGGTTGAAGAACTACAGACTTTGGAGGCTGGAATAAGTGAGGACGGCCAAGCAGTACAATTTCCTTTTGTTCTACCAAATAAGGCAACTCAAACAAGGGCCAAATTCTGCCCTGAGCTATATACCTGTTAAGCCTATTTGAGTGTCACTGACAGCTATACCTGGCCCAGGGTATGTCAACATAAATGCAGGTATCATGTACAATATCAAACAGTCAAGGAAGGGAACATGTTCCTGGTCACAAAGACAATCCTGTGCAGGGCTAAGCGCCTTCCATTCAATTCCTTGCATGATGAGATTCACTGAGACTGGGTGAAACATTTAGTTTTCTAGCCCTGTATTTCATTCCATTTTGCAAATGTGATATTCTTTTGAAAATTTGCCATTTTACAGAAATTTAACTGACAGTTTGTGAACGTTGCTATCACTTTTGTTAAAATTTCCATTCTACGCAGCCAGAATGGTCATGCAGTTCAAAAAACAATGTTCCTTTTTTTTATTGACAAACAATATTTTAAAAAAAGTATTTCTCAAAATTAGTGAAAATATATTTTTTTTTCCATTTTGCTTTATATAGAAACTTTCTCCACAGCTTTACTCTTCTTCCATTTTTATGTACAGCAGCCTCTATTGTTCCACACAATATACATAACCTAGTTTAATGTTTGAAATATCCCATATCTAACCATGGCCAACACCCAGGGCTGGTGCAACCATTTAGGCGGACTAGGCGGTTGCCTAGGGCGCCAAGATTTGGGGGCGCCAAAAGGCAGCACCCTCATATTTTTTTAAGTGGTTGAGCAGCCGCTGCTGCTGGGATGAAGAGGGAGTCTGAGCTGCCGGCGGCATTGGCAGCGGGCAGCCTAGGGGGTCCCCTGGGTCAGCGCTCCGTTGCCGGCAGCCCAGGGCTTCCTCTGGGTCAGTGCGCCGCCGCGGCAGCCAGCAGTCCAGGGCTTCCTCTGGGTCAGCACGCCAGCAGGGCCGCCCAGAGGGGAGGGGGCAAGAGGGATAATTTGCCAGGGGCCCCCACAAGAGTTTTTCGAGGCCCTTGGAGTGGGGTCCTTCCCTCGCTCTGGGATACCTAGAAAACTCTCACAGGGCCTGGGCCCCAGTGCTTCTTCTGCTCCTGGTCTTTGCCGAATTACTGCCAAAGCAGGACCTGCTGCCAACATGCCGCCTGGGGTCTTCAGAGGTGGGGCGCCCCCGCTTTGGAGGTAATTCGGCGGCGGGGGGCCCTTCCGCTCTGGGACCAGTCACGGAAGTGCTCCGGAGACCCGCGGTGGGGACCCCTGCCCGGCGGCAATTTGGCGGTGGGTCCCGGAGCGGAAGGGCCCCCTGCCACCGAATTACCGCCAAAGTGGGGCCCCCCTGCCTCCGAAGACCCCAGACAGCCAGAACCCTCTGGGCTGCCCTGGCGCGCCGCTGGCAACCCAGGGGGTCCCCTGGGTCAGCGTGCCACTGCCAGCAGCTGCCAGCCCAGGGGTTCCACTGCGCAGTCCTGTTTGGAGAGGACGCGGAGCAGAGGTGAGCTGGGGTGGGGGAGGTACCGCAGGGCTCCTCAGGCCAGGGGGTGGGGAGCTGCCGCGGGGTGCAGGGAGCTGCCATGGGGGTGGGAGGCACACTTCAGGGCGGGGGGGGGCAGGGAACTGCTGCAGGGCTGGGGGGGCGCGCAACGTGGAAGTTTCGCCTAGGGCGCGAAACTTCCTTGCACCAGCCCTGCCAACACCAGATACTTCAGAGGAAGATGTAGGAACCCTGCAGTGGGATAATCTATTGCCAACACTAGGCATCATCCAGGTTTATAAGAGTATGTCTACACAGCCATACAAGACTCACAACACAGCTGGGGCTGGCCCAGATCAGCTGACTTTGGCTTGTAGAGCTTAAGCTTTGCAGCAAAAAATTGCAGCGTAAATGTTTGGGCTTGGACAGAAGGCCAGGCTCTGAGACTCACCTTCCTCATGCGCTTTCAGAGGCCAGGTTCCAGCCTGAGCCCGAATACTGACACTGCAATTTTAGCCCTGTAGCCCGAGCCCCACAAGCCCGAATCAGTTGACACAGGTTCTGAAACTCAGGGCAATGGGTTTTTTTATTGCAGTATAGATGTACTCTAATAGCACAGCTCTACAGCCAAAATGCTTCTAAAATAAATGTAGTCCAACTTTACTAATTCTGGGTCACTGAGAACGAAAATGACACTTAAAATTGTTGATTGGCTCTAGTTTTCAAGATATGCTATTGGGTCAGTATATACGACCCTTGATTTGGGAATGGCGGCGGATAAGTGAGTTATAAAGGGAAGGGATCTCAATTTAAACCAGAAATGACTAAAATACATCTTTGGCTGGATCTATGAATAAATCTATGACTGGGTCTGGACAGTACTTGCTTTTTAGGCAAAACAATGAATGATGCAATATGAAGCTGGTATTGCGTCATACATGATATGAATTGCATCATGTTCTTCCTAGAAGTCATGGATGATGCAATCATAACGAAGCTTACATCACTCTGCTGAACAAATTGCCCTATATCAGCTCTAGAAATCATACAGTGTCCCTGCTCTCTTATTTGTCAGTGTTTGATTTTGCAAAGGGGCACATTTCTGTTTAGCCAAAGTGAGCAGAGATGCCTCGTACTTGTGTGAACAGTGCAGATAACTTCTGCTATGTTTGTGGTGAAGTGACTTTTGCACCACAAAAGCGCAGTCTAACCACTATGGTTAAGAAAGCCTATCCCCTTTATTTTGGCTGCAAAATTGGAGATCAGGACAAGAGGTGGGCCCCACACATATGCTGCAACACTTGTCCAACAAATCTTCACCAGTGGTTGAACAGGAAAAGGAAATCTATGCCTTTTGCAGTGCCATTGATTTGGAGAGAGCCAAAAGATCATACCAGCAATTGTTACTTCTGCATGGTGCCTCCAGTTGGGAAAGGTGTGTCAAAGAAGAAAAAGTGGACTGTGCATTATCCAAACATTCCATCAGCTATACGCCCAGTACCCCACGGAGAAGGACTGCTGGTTCCTGATGCACCAGAATCATTCTCACTTGAGTCAGATGAGGAAGAGGAAGAGGACAAAACTTCTGGTTCTGAACCATTAATGTCACAGGACCCACATTTTCTCCCATCCTCCTCCTCTGAATCACACCTCATAACACAAGGTGAACTGAATGACCTTGTCAGGGATTTGGAACTACCCAAGAGTAAGGCAGAGCTGTTGGGCTCCAGACTACAGCAGTGGAATCTCCTGGCAGGCTATCAGGGCAAATGGAGCCCATCAATGCTTGCAGACTATTGCTGGACAGTGACAGGCGATGCTCCATTTAATGAATACAAGAGACAAGCCAAGAAGCGCCGAATAGACACTGAATAGGACTAAACTATGTCCATAATAGTTTTTTGCCTTTTTGTTTCATAATAAATTTTATTTATAGAACCCTTTTGCTGATTTTTAAAGTGTTACATAAACAGGACAGGTGAAATATTATCATGTAAAGCAACCATAAACCCATGAAAAGACCTAGGTTTACAATTTATGATTAAAACTCTACTATCTACACAATATACATAGACATAAAATGTAAAAACTTAAATATCTTAGAAACAGTAGCCAATCAGTTGTTTTAATTGTCATATTTGAATTCAGCACATCAAAATACATAATAAATATCACATTTTATCTCTGAAGCAGACAACTTCTCAAAAATTGTAGACCAGTGTAGTTAGAGATTGGCTTAAACTCTGAAGCACGAGGCTTAATAGCCTACCCCAAATGTGTCATTAATTACGATAACTCTTACTGCTATCCATATAAATGTCCGAACTGTTCTTGAATCTTGTCATAAGTCTTAGATAAGAATCTTATCATACATAGTCCCCCAAAATTTCACTAAGTTACAATCTCACACCTGGATTTATGGCATAGATAATGGGTGTTTGAAATGGGAACTTAAATACCAAAAATGGAGTTGTTCTATTTTACTCTTCACTCATTTATGTTCCTTATAGCTGTTTATACAGTCGAGCTGTTATTAGGAATGTGCACAGATCTTGACATTCAGATTTGGCTTGTGTTCTGCTGTGGGCATTTGATGGTGGGCTGTATCTGGGCTAAGATTCATATTCATTTTTCTGACTAGCAAGACCAAAATAACATTTCTGGGAGGAAAAAGTTTAAGATGGATAGAGCAAGTAACATATTACAGTGGTTAAGAGCTTAGCTGTGAGCTTGGCTACTCACAACGGCAGGAGAACAAGAGGGTGTAGGAACCCCCATATGCATTTGCATTGATTATCCAAATTACCATGTCATGTTACTCCCGCAAGCAGATAAGTAGAGAATGGGCAGAGCCTTGCCTCAGTCTCTCCCCTTCTCTAAGTGGTACAAGACAGTACAAAGGGAGAAGTAAGCTGAGCCTGCAAAAGTGCTAATGGAGCTTACTTCCCTCATGGAGCGAAGTCAAAGTAGTGCTTTGAACCGTGACTCTCAGAATCACGATCTAGTCCCTGCTGGGCTGCTAGGTCAACCTGGCTATACACTGTCTCTTAATCAAGCTGTATTGCAATCTACCCTAAATCATTACACACATTTTCAAACGCCTGGCTCTTTTATACATTCAGACAGTATATATCTTACTACCCTTTTCTCAATTTTCCACTCACCTCTTCAACTGTTTCATGACTATTTATTTTAATCCACACCAATAGTGTGTTTTGGGAATAATACAAAAGAACCAGCAAGTTTTGAATATAGTGGCCACCAGTTGGCTAGAAATAGCCCATTATCTATTCACATTCTTCTCCTTACTCCCCTGCTCCAAGTACCAGAAGAAATATACTTAAAGCACTTAACCTCTATTATACGGTCAGCTTTCATCAGCCCATTGAACGATACCACTCCTGTTTTATGCCAGTGTCATTTCATTGACTTAAGTAGAGTTAATCTGGCATAAAACTGGAGCAAGTCCTAAACTATGGTTGCCTCGTTTGACCTGGACAGGCCTTTGTTTTAATACTTTATTTATTATGTTGTGTAATTTTCATCAAGGAGGAGTCAAACTGAGTCTCTTACCACTGAATTCTAAATTTATTTTCTTGTGGGAGTGAACACAAACGGTATGTAAACACTCATGTCCAGATCAGATGGCTCTGGTACAGTATTAGTAATAGTACATTCATTTTGTTAAAATCACCCAGTCAATGTATGTTTCTTCTGCTCTAAGGTTTATAAAGGCAGAAGGTTCGTTGTCAAAGAAATTTAACAAAGTTTGCCAAAAAGAAAAATGATTTGGGCATCTACAAGAACTACAAATCCAAAACAAGATGAAACTTTGTTATTAGTGAGAGGGTATTCTGGGAAAACAGACTGGCACAAAAACGCTGTATCCATGGCCACAATTCAAGATAAGGCAACAACGTTTCACTATTTCACAAATATTTATTTCATTTTTCTGTGTAAAAGCCAGGTTGCAGGATATTAGTTTCCAAGGGAAATTTATTGATCTGAGACTTGCTATACTCGGGTCTGAGAAAACAAAATAAATCTCAGCAAAATTAAGAAATACTTCGATTTTGATAAACATCCCAGAAAGAGAGCTAATGTATACAGAAGGGGAAAGCAATAAATGGCAGATGACTGCAAAGTAAATACAGGGCAGGACAGCAGACATTAAATGCCAGGAGCTCCATTCTGTTCTGTTATACCCATATAAATCTGAGTTAACTTCATAGACACCAATGGAATTACTCTGGATTTGAACCAGTATAACTGACAGCAAAATTTGTCCTTAGATTTTCAAATAGCATGAGAGGAAAATTTCTACTAGGTAAGTTAATACCTTTTTTGAAGCCTGCTATAAAACTGTTTGCAAAATATGTCACCAAATCAATAATATCCTTCTAGGTGTTTTTATACCATGAAGAAGATTTTGGAGAATAAAATGCTAAAGCCCTGTGAATTTTCAGGGACATTCACTGTCAATTTTTTGGAACTGTTCCTGCAGTGCTTTCTTGATACTGGGTTTTGTGACTGATATTTGTTTGAGTGTCAAAGTCTACCAAGGGGATACCCTTGACAGGGCAGAGACATGAAATTAGTGATATTACAGGAACTCCTGCCAAGATTCAGATGTCCCAGAACATAGAGCTGCATGACCAGACAGTCAGAACAGGCAAGATGGCTTGGTTAAATTACAGCAACCCTCCTTTGTCTCTGGACCATCTTCAGACATTCTGAGAATTGAACTCAAACCAAGCTATTTTCAAGACTGAAGGGGAAAATTGTGCACCCTGAGAGGGGGATCACCAATTTGAGAATTTTTTGATTATCTCCTAGAGTTCTTTTTTAAACTATTTTGCCAAAGTACATTTTAAAGCCAAGATATTTTAAATTGAGTAGTGATTTTGACAGAAAGTGACTAGTGGTTCTGGGGTGTCCAGAATATAGCACTCTGAAAACTGACGCACTATTGCTTTTGAAAATCTTAGCTTGTTTAAAAAGTATGTATTAATAGAAGTGTCCCAGCTACTACTTGCATTAAATATGCTTCTTCAATAACATCACCTTTGCACATGCCTCTTTGCTGCTCACAAAGTGTAATTGCTGATTTACTGAAAGCTTAGCTGAGATATGTAGGATTGAAAAGGTCCAAGAGAATAGCATTCCTCAAAGATTTTTTCCTTGACAAAACTGGTATTTTTAGTAACTTTCAGGAAAGCTGTGGTTATGTTATGCTCACAATCCATTAAAATGTTCTGCAGCAAATTGGAGTACAATTAATGATGAACAACGTGCCCGGTATCTTGGAACTAGCTGACACAAATGAGAAAGGAGAATTATAGTAATTGTATATACTCTGCATTAGAGTTTTTAAGGATAAATTTTGCTTCACAAAGAGTGCAGACACTTGTTGAATTTGGAAAAAAAATGTATCAGAAACTGTTACCAAGCATAATTGAATTTTGTCATCTATTTTCATTGAAACCATGCTGTCTGCCCACTAGGCCCATATAATGACCTTAGCTGAGTCCAGTTAGTTCTACCAGAGCTCCTCTGTGTACATATTACTGGAAAAGACCACTGGGCCTTATCCAATTCTCACTGAAGTCAATGGGAGGCTTTCCGTTGACTTCAGTGAGCACTGTATCAGACCGACTATTGCCTCCCACTGAAGTCTCCTAAGAAAGCAGCACCATAGTTCTATCATTAGAGCATAGAACTAAGAGTCAGAACACAAGAATGGCCATACTGGGTCAGACCAATGGTCCATCTAGCCCAATATCCTGTCTTCTCACAGTTGCCAATGCCAGGTGCTTCAGAAGGAATGAACAAAACAGGTAGTCATCGAGTGATCCATCCCCTGCCATTGATGGACCTATCCTCCACAAACTCGTATAGTTTTATTTTAACCCTGTTGCAGTTTGGGCCTTCACAATGTCCCCCAAAGAGTTCCACAGATTGATTGTTCATTGTGTGAAGAAATATCCTTCTTCAGGATATCCAGTTGTGTTCTCCACTCCACCATTAAGCTGTTGTATATCTTTGAGCAAATCACTTACCATACCTGTTCAACAGTTTTCCCCAAACAAGATCGGGCAAGATTTTAGTAGGAATAAGTACTCAAAAGCTTGGATGCTTATTCCAACTATCTAAATCTCCTCAGTCTGCAAATTAGGTTAGAAATCTCACATGCATAGGCTCTCTCATGACTTGCTTTCTCAACATATCGGCTTCCTGGCACAATCTGAGACTCCATGAGAATATTTTTTGGCATAGTATTTCAATAGTGCTGCTCCTAGATATGGCTGAAAACCAGTGGGGAAATACTGGTCCCACTGAAGTCAATGGTGAGACTCTCATTGGCCAGGATTTCACCACAGAGGTGTACACATGTCATGATATTGTACAGTAGAATATTAAGGAAGTTTTGGTTTTGAGTTCAGATCTAAAGAGAAGAATTGTTAAAATTTAAGAGTTCTTATTTTATCACAGTTGGTTTGGCCAATCCCAGACTTAAATCTTCAGTAAAACTGCTTAATAGTATCTCTCATCAATAGCTTCTCCTATCTAAAGATTTCAAAGCACTTTACAACTATTAACACATTAAGATTTACATGATTCTGTCTGCCTATGAGCCCAGTAGATGGTACCATCCGTATTTGATACATAAGAAAAAAGAGATATAGAGAGGTTAAGTGACTCATGAAAGGTCAGAAATTAGGACTGTGACAGAGCTGAAAAAAGAACCAGATATCCTGACAGCTCACACTAGGCTTTAACCACTAGCCAATCCTTCCTGTTTCACTCTTACATGAATATGAAGCCCAAAATAGCAGGCGATGTTTCTCAACACTGGGAGTTTGCCTGGTTCATATAACAATTTTGTAGAGCCCAACACTGTGTTAACTAAGTTCTCCTGTACTACGGTGATGAGTGCTGACCCTGGCCTGCATGGGCAAACTCTTTGTACGTTCAGGGAGGAAAGGTAAAGTGCTGCAGAGGCACCTGAGCCTCTTGTCCCAGTGAAGGAGGGAGGTCCAGGCAAGGGGCATCCCTCCAGGTGTGAATATGAGGGATTATGATCTGAGCTAACGTCTTTATTTTTGAAACAAGACCACAGCCTATCCTTACATCAGAGCTACTCTCACTGCAAAGATATTAAGTAAAACTTGGATTAAGTGACCACCAAAGGAAGAAATAAAGATAAGTTGCTTAATGAAGATGGTGGAGCAGAATTGTATTTAGTGGGCCAGTTTCTGCTCTGACACAAACTTAACTCTATTGACTTTGCACAGAAGAATCAGGCCTCATATGTATGAGGGTGCTTTGGGTGATCTTTGAAGAGAAAAGGATGGCTAATAAAGCCTCTCTCTTCTCTGTATCTTTAAAGATAGGCTCAGGCAGCTAAGATTTGTTTTTTGGTAAAACCTCCCATATTGTGTTTTGCTGTTCCAGTGACACAACTTAAAACCAAACCTGGTTTGGATTTTGGATCCACAGCTTAGAGTTATATTAAGAATTTTATACTTTCCCACTTTACCTGCTGACTTGCGATATTATTAAGCTAACTGAATAATAGGCTTTTCCCTTTTCGATTATTCTTATTCTGTCCAAGGAATATGAAAGGAATAAAAACGTGCAAATCCCAGAGTCAACATTACAAATCTACATACTGTTTAGGAGCATGCACTAAACCAACACGCCAAAGTACACATACAGTAGGAGTCGGGAGTAAACCAGCCCTTGAAGTGCCAAAATATACACAAAATCATGCAGTTAGTAAGCCACTCATCATTGCCAACATACATATTGGAGCATGCTGGAAACTAAGCCCCAGCATTAGCACCAGTTCTGTTTTGCTGTTGGTTTCCTCCAAGCTTTTATAGCAAAAAATGCACGTAAGACCATGTCGTATCCTAACATAGCAACACTACATACACATTCTACTGATACAGGCACCTCAGAAGGTTTACATTTTGATTTTTATAACCTTCCAAAAGTTCAGGGGCTTATCCAGATTATGCCAATCAATGAAAATGAAAGGGGACAAATTCAAAATTGATAAATACGTTTGCAAATATTTTTAAAGACAACACATATTTGTCATTGTGGCAAAGAATTAGCAAGATTCAAGGAGAGATTAGACATTTCTATGAGTAACAAGAATATCCAGAATTATAATAGTTAATGATAACAAAAATATTGAAAGATAAAATCTAATGTTTCAGGGCTTAAATCAGTTTCTAACTATACAGGATTAAGATGAGACCTTCATAAGGGACAGATAGTACCACATCTAGCTACTGGGGCTACTTGCACCTTGCTGTAAAGCAACTGGCATTGGTCTCTGTTGGAGACCGAATATACTAGATGGGCCATGGGTTTGATCCAGTGTGGCAATTCCTATGTTCAATCTGTGGAAGCTGCTGGCGCTTGCCATTCCAACACAGTACAATCCTACTCCCATCAACAAGCCTTTCTCCATCTTCCTCTCTTGCAGGCTCACAGTCTGGGTCAGTATCTAGCCCTAAGGATTCTATTGCTTTCATTCATGTTAAGAGTACATTGAGTTCAGTGGGACAACTTGCAAATTCAGGCACTACTCAACATGGGTAAGTTTATACGAATCAGACCCAATAAGGACAGTCTCAGTTTATTTATTGTTGCATGGACCCAAAACCCCCAGAAAGTGACACAAATCTGTCTCATGCATGTTGGACAGGATGAAAGATATGTCTCGGCAGACTGCTTACTATAGATTGTGCACCCATAGAGATACATGTTTTTTTCTTACTTTAACAAATACATGGGCCGTATTGAAATATGACCATGGCAGTCAAGCTTCCGGCTGGAGTATTGTATGGGGATAACTAGTCTGTAGGTCAAAAGCTTCTCACTTTAAATTAAACTAATTTTAGTGATACTGAAGTACAAGTATATATGTGTCCTAGTGCGCCTTTTGGAAGACAGTAGTATCCTGACCTAGGTTTATTTGTGAGGAGAGATTGCTGCTAGCTTCTCAAAAACATATCATATTGCATAGGCCAGTGATCAGATTTGAACCCGAAATATAATAAGTATACAGTTAAGTAGATTTGGTTTTGCTCCAAAAAATGTTATTTTGACCTACCGGTTAGATTTTGCATTATCTTTAAAAATGGCATAAAAATGGAAGGACATGTCTTTTTTATTATTATTATTATTATTATTATTATTTGTAACAGTCCCACTAGTTGAGAAGTGGCTTTCCCCTGTTAAAGATATAACATCTTACTCAAAGAGCGAAGGTCCAAGGGGAAGAAGAAAGAGGAAAGGCTACTGATCACTTTTGTCTGATCGCGCTGAACTTCCTGACTTTCCCTTTTGTTTTAAGAATCACTTCTCAATTGACAAACCACCACCTTATCCACAACACAAAATCCCTTACGCAAAACAAAACCGATGTTCAGAAAACTGGAGGAATTGGCTTTTCTCACCAGCACAAACTCTATTAAAATCAAAAGACTCCAAGGCCTGATTCTCTTTTACATTTCCCGTATGAGAATAAGCTATACTAATATAAGCACTTTTGTATTTCAGTTACTAAATCCACACTAGAGGATTGTATTACTTTGATTATACTGATATAGTTACAGCAGTACAACTTTTGTGTGTGTAGATAAGATGTCAGGCCCCTTTACACATCTCTGGCAGGCGTCAAATAAATGGGCCTTAAAGAGAATGTCATTTTCATTTCTGTCCATTTTAAATCCCTTTTACATTGCCAGAGCAGTATAAAAGGGCCATAGTGCACATCAGAATCAGACCCTCTAATCTCTGAGCTCTTCAGCAAAGAATAGCTGTTCTGTAGAAGCCATTTTTAAATAAACTTCAACACATTCTTAGCTGATGTGACAGCCCTACTGCAAGTTGCTAATTTGAAGATGTGTATGTAAGAGGGGGCCCAGGAGTCCCAGGTTCCAAACAGACACAGGGTGAGTCCATTGAGAAATAATGCATTCTAGCCATGAGCTGGGGCAGTGCGAGCACCGAATACATCAGTGTCATTGTTCACACTCTCTGTGCTGGCTAGTCAGCTTTCCAAAGCAGAGAACTTGTGCTTTAGTAAAAGATATACTGTAGGTTAAAAAGAAAATTGGTCAAGTCTCAAGACTTTTTAAGCTGTTGGTGAACCATGTTAGCTAAACCCAGGCCCTCATCTGTAGCTGTTTCCCCATGGAGCAAATGAAAAAAAAAAACAACAACACATGTTGACAGTGTAAGAAATAAAAAATAAGGGCGAATAGGCTCAAAAACCCAGACCGACACTAATCTCTGCCATGTGAGCAGTCTAATTTTGGCTCCATGTATCTTGCTTCTCAGGCTCACAATGGTAAACAATATTGAAGAGGTTTAGTCTCAGCTCTAGGGTAGAAAAAGGTGTGTGTGTGTGGGGAGAGACTCTTACTTAAATTGGGCCCTGTTGACCAAGATATAGGATTGAACTGGATTCCTGGGAAGAGCCTTGTCCTGTTCTCCTAGGAGGAATAGAATCATGGAAATGTAGGGCTGAAAGGGGCCTCAAGAAGTCATCGAGTCCAGCTGACTGTGCTGAGGTAGGACCAAGTAAATCTAAACCATCCCTGGAAGGTGTTTGTAGAACCTGCTCATAAAAACCTCCAATGACAGGGATTCCACAACCTTTCTTGGAAGCCTGTTCCAGTAATTAACTGTACTTATAATTAGAAAGCTTTTCCTAATATCTAATCTATCTCCCTTGCTGCATTTTAGACTCATTACTTATTGTCCTATCTTCAGTGGACATGAAGAACAATTGATCATACTCCTCTTATTACAGGCTTAAAATATTTGAAGCCTGTTATCAGATCCCTCCCTCCCAGTCTTCTTTTCTCAAGAGTAAACGTGCCCAGTTTATTTAAACTTTCTCAATAGTTTTCTAAATTTTGTATCATTTTTGTTGCTCTTCTCTGGACTCTCTACAATTTGTCCACATCTTTCCTAAAATGTGAAACCCAGAATAGGACACAGTACTTCAGCTGAGGCCTCACCTGAAGTGCCAGATGTGAAGCAGCCCAGTACATGGGAGGAACAATAATGTTCATGCTATCTCATAGCAGATACCCATGAATACAGTTCATGCTGTCCCATACCAGATATGGATGGGAGAAATGGCAACCTTTAAAACTACTGCAACCCAAATGTAAATCACATTAACGCAATATGGGTCTCTTTCTCTTGCTAGTAGTCTGTACACATATACTGGAATATGAGTCTGCTGCTTCCTCAAAGCTAAAGAACTTGGTCCTTTAGCTGTAAGCAGGAGATGTTCATACTTTTAAATCTACAGGTTCCAGGTTGAATTCCTGCAGGCAACCCAACCAGGGGCAGCATTATATCAGTAACTTGCTTGACTGCAGGCTGATCTTCTGAGTTGGGCAACAACTGTCTTCTAGTGGCAAAAAGTGTCAGATTATGTCACCAGAGAAAGAAGAATCAGGACTACAAATGGCAACAGGGGAACAAGCACAAGAATGAGAATAATGCAATGTTATGCAAGGAACTGATCTAAAACACTGGAAGCAATTTAGTGGTAACATGAAACCAGCATTCTCTGGAAGGTTTTTCTCTACCAAGACTTTGATTAATATAATTTTGGAAGATGTTCCTTTTATAAAGTTCAAAACATATGAAAAAGTATAAAATTGACAAAGAGGACTGATTTTATTTCCAGGATATTCCATTTAAAATCTTACATATGTTCCATTTTATTAACTTGAATAAAAAAGGGAATTTGAACCTATGGAATTATAATTGCACTGCAAAAAAAAAAAAATTTGGAAGCCTGTTTCCATAATGTATTAAACTTGTTTAGAAACATCAAAGTACTGAATGTTGTACATTCAAAACTGCCCAAAGATAAATTAAGATTTTTCTTATTTCACTTTTTCTCTGGCCAGAACAATCCCTTCAGACTCACAAGTCATTTACAGGGATTTCTGGAATTAGTAGAAGTTATACAGGCAACATCATTTCATCCTCACGTACAATAATTTAAAAACACAAAGTAATTATGCTTGAACCACTTTCTTTTTCCATTCAAAAAAATTTACATAGCTCCCTGAGTTTCCAAGGTTAAAGACAAACAAGTAAGGGCATTTTGAATATGCAGCAAGCAATATAATCAGTCAGGCACCTATGCATATGTCATTGTAGGACTAGGACCTAAAACTAGTAGAGCATTTCAGTATTCAGATAACATAGTAATGGATATGCTATAAGAAAGTACAGAGAAAGATATTTCAGTATCTGTCGATTCTTTATCCTCACATGCTGCACATTCCTAGAATACTGATTTTAATCGAAAATGAATTGGGAACTGAATCTTTCCAAAATAATGAACAATTTTTGGATAGGTGGGTTCAAGTGCTTTAAGGACATCATCTAAAGCCCACTGAAATCAATGGAGAGACTCCCAACATGAATAGAGTTGCCAGGTGTCTGGTTTTCGGCCAGAATGGCTGGTCAAAAAGGGACCCCAGAGCTGACTGGGCCATTAAAACTCTGGTCAGCGGCGCAGAGGAGCTAAGGCAGGCTCCCTGCCTGGTGCGGCTCCAAGCGGCTCCCGGAAGCTGAGGAATGTCCCTGCTCTGGTTCCAACATGCAGCGGTAGCCAGGTGGCTCCACACGCTGCCCCTGCGACAAACACAGGCTCTGCAGCTCCCATTGGCCAGGAAACGCAGCCATTGGAAACTGTGGGGGTGGTGCCTGCAGATGGGGAAGTGTGCAGAGCCACCTGGCCATGCCTCCATGTAGGAGCCAGAAGGGGAACATGCTGCTGCTTTGGGGAGCTGCTTGAGGTAAGTGCCACCCAAAGCGTGCACTTCTGAATCCCTCCCATGGCCCAACCCACTGCCCCAGCTCTGATCCCCCTCCCACCCGACATCCCTCATCCCCAGCCCACTCCAGAGCCCGCACCTCCATCTGGAGCCCTCACATGCCCCCACCCTCCTGCCTCAGTCTGGACCCCCATCCTGCACCCTGAACCTCTCATTTCTGGCCCCAAACCAGAACCCACACCCTTAGCTTAGAGTCTGTACACTCTCCCATACCTCAACCCCCTGCCTCAGCCCGGAGCACCCTCTGCACCCCAGCCCCTTGGCTCTACCCCCCAGCCCAGAGCCCCTTCCTGCACCCCATGCCCCTTAGCTCTGGTCCCACCATAGAGCCCACCCCACAAATGGAGCCCTCACCCCCTCTCACATCCCAATCCACTGCCTCAGCCCAGAGCCCCTCCCACACCCTGAATTCCTCATTTCTGGCCTCACCCAGAGCCCACATCCCCAGCTGGAGCCATCACCCCTTCCCATACCCCAACCTCCTGAGTCAGCCTGGTGAAAATGAGTGAGTGAGTGAGAGTGTGGAGAGCGAGCAACAGAGGGAGGGGGAAAGGAGTGAGTGGGGCAGGGCCTCCAAGAAGAGCTCGGGCACGTGCGGGGCCTCAGAGGAGGGGCATGGCAGGGGGGCGGGGCAAGGGTGTTCGGTTTTGTGAGAGTAGAAAGTTGGCAACCCTAGCTTTGCCTCAACCCTCAAATCTCTATTTCTCCATAATAATTTGCTAGTCGATTTTTGCATGTGTGTTTGTATTATAGGGTATTTAAGAGCCAGTACTAATGTCATTGTTTCCATTGCCCAGCAATTTCATAATGCTACATAGCCACTCCATCCATAACATCCGTGGGACTTCAGCACATGGTTTCCTGGACTGTGACCTTGATTAGGAGCAAATTGCCTTGTTTGTCTGGAGGCCCTATAGGAAATAACTCTATCATATGTCAATATAAAGAGAATAAAAACCTTTAGTGTGAGTGGTATGTACATGCAGGTTTTCTTCATTAAAGGTAGTGATATTCATGATGTAACATAGGGGCCAAAACCGACTCTCCTTGCCCATGAGAGCAGTCCCAGTAATGTCCAAGGAAATAATAACAGCGCATTAACTTAACACAATGCAGAGCTAACATCATATCAAAGATGATTGCTCTAAAGAGCTATAATTTTATTCTGATCACTGCCATTAAGGCAGGCAAACTGGATTTCAATGTGCTCATCAAGGGGCAGCTCTAATTATTAGACCTATAACCTTTAAGCAGAAAGGAAGCTAAGGCAACAGCTTTGATTTCTGAACAACTAAACCACACATGATGGTCATTAGTCTGGGCAGGCCTGCAGTGTATGAAATGACTTCCTACCAACCCAGCAGTGAAGGGAAACCGTGAAGAGCACAGAATAGAAGCGGTCTGATAGCAGATGACAAAATGAAGCTCAGTCAATGTAATATACTTTCCTCTCAATGTGAATGTGTCACTCTTATTAACATTACATGTGCACACCAAAAGAGGGAATATACTATTAATGGCTGAGCTGCCACAGGTTCAGAACCTGATTCTTTGCTGTCTTTCTTCTACCTTGTTGGTAGGTTTTTCCATTCACTTTGATCTCCCCTTGCACAGGTGTAACAAGCTACACACTGTGCAAGACTGTGGAGAATCAGGCCCTGGAGGCTAGATTCACAAAAGGCCTTAGGCACCTAACTGCCATGAAGGGACCTAGGCACCACTGGTATTCATAAAACTCCTCTCAGCTACCTCCTAATCTTGTATGTATCTCAATTCACTTGGGGCCTAATTTTTTTCAGTAAAAATTCCCTAGGTACCTACGTTCCTGCTTCTGGGCACATGTACTGCTGCCTCACTCTAGGCATCTGGATACCTAAGTCCTAGTGCAACTCACAACCCAGAGGAAAATAGACACTTAAGATCAGTGGAGCAGTGGGACTGGATGCTGGATCTCCTGTGTGAGTGCCTTACCCATCAGATTACAGCATCATTTTCACCGTCTCTCTGGTCTTGACTCTTTATTTAGCCAAAATGGAACAGCTTTAGCAGGAGATAGTAAGAGAGTCCCACATCAGAATGTCCCATAGCCCAGTAGAGAGGGCACTGCCCTCGGAGGCAGGACTAGACGCAGTGTTATTAATAGCCTGAGTGAGTAACCTAACCACTAGGATAAAAGTTATGAGGGAGATGGTCCTGCTTCCTGAAACAACTGAGGCATCTGACTCCAGGAGAGGTTTCCTGGCTGTGAATGCCAGGCAGAAAGAGGTGCATAACTCCCGGAGAGGGGCAGAGCTTAGCACTACCTCTCTCCTTGGCATCTCCCACTGGCTAACTTAGGCAGTTCCCTGTGTAGCATTTTGTTTTTTGTGAATTCCATTCTAAGGCACCAGTCTCTGCCCATTCATTGTATAGGGAGCTCAGGTGCCAAACCTAGGCTCTGCGAATCTCAGTGATGTTCAAGCCATCACAAGACCTATGTCCAGGCCTGCGAACAGCAATTCTGGGCCCCAGAGCAGAACAGTCAATGGGCCCCCTAGAAAGGTCCACCGGACATTTGGGCAGTGCTCCGCCTGTGCCAGTTGGTGCCCAGTGACCTGCCGGCTGTGCTGCTGGGCACGCTCTTTCGGCATGGCCAGGGCTTCCACATACCCGCCTGGCTGCCTTCGCCGCTGCCAGTACCACCCTGACACGTCACCTTCATATCATTTCCCATAACAAAATGCATGTGGTGGGGGTGGGGTTGAGAGGTTTGGAGTGTGGGAGGGGGCTCAGGGCTGGGGCAGAGCGTTGGTGTGCAGGGGTGTGAAGACTCTGGCCAGGGGTGAGGGCTCTGAAGTGGGGCCAGGGATGAGGGATGTGTGGTGCAGGAGGGTGCTGTGGGGCTACCGCAGGGAGAGAGCTCTCTCTCTCTGCAGCAGCACCTGGGCTGTGGATGGGGAGGCGCCTCTCCCCTCTGCGGCAGCTCCGGCTGGGGATGCAGGATAGGCGCCCTCCCCCAGCTCCAGCAAGTCGGGGCCAGGGCTGGGTTCAGGCCTGGGGAGGGGCACCCCAGCTGTGCCTGAGTCCAGGCCGCACTGCCCCAGCTGCACCTGGGTTTGGATGCCCTGGCTGTGGCAGGTCCAGGCCGCACCACAGTTGGGGCCAGGGGGAGAGGCACCCTGGCCTTGGCAGGTTGGGGGCTGGGTCCTGAGCGGGTATCCTGAGCGCCTGCTTACAGGGAACTTTCCCCCAGGCCCTTTTAAATTGCCAGGCCCCCAGGCAGTTGCTCCCTTCCCCCACCCTCGACCCTCGTCGGTGGGGCTGCCTATGACCCTTTGTGAATCTAGCCCTTGGAGTCTGAAAAGTTGTAATGGAAATCTGAAGAAACTAAGGGCTATTTCTATGTTAAACTTCAGCTTTGAGTGCCAATTGATTTTGGCTCTAAGGTTGTTCTAAAAAAGTCACAGCCATGAGTTTATAATTGGAAAGATATGTATTTCCCTACTCTCTTCATGCTCAAAAATAGCTGGACTCTTTGTGCTTTGACTTTCAAAAAAAATCACCTTCACGGAGAGTACAAGCATGAAAAAGTTTATATCCAAAGGTGATAATTTCAGAACATTAAAAGTAACTGAAAACAAGGAGTTAAGATGGAAACCATTAAGCAATCTCAATAATATAGAAAGAAAACAGAAATAAATGGGATACAGAGTCAAGAAAGAAAAAAAAAGGTGTAAAAGAGTAATAGATTAATAAAAGTTTTATGTTGCATCATTTCCCAACCATTGCTCTCTGAATCTTGTCTATATGTTCCCTATATAGGCCCTGACCCTGCAGACAGATAAGCAAGTGTATAAATTTACCCTCCTGAGAAGTGCCATTGAGTTCAATGGGATAATCATGTGAGTAAATTTACACATACAAGCAATTGCATTTTTGGATCGTAAACTCTTTGTGAAGAGTGACTTTTCTTATGTTTGTAAATTGTTGAGGCTAAGAACAGTAAAATTCAAAGGGAGATTGGACATTTCTAGGGATAACAAAAATAGCCAGAGTTATAACAGTTAATTTATTTTTGGAAGGAATAAAAACCTAATGCTTTAGGGCTTAATCCATTTTCTAACAGGGATTAGAACGAAACATTAATGCAGGACAGATTATATTATCTTTGCCTACTGTGACATCCTTGCACTTTCCCCTGAAGCAACTACTATTGGAGAGAGGATGCAGGATTAGATGGACCTCAAAACTGATCCAGTATGGCAATTCCTATGTTACTTAATCACCTAGCATACTGCTGACCTGATTTTCAGTGGTGCTGAGCATCTTCAACCACCACCAAAGTCAATGAGAATTTGTACGGGGAGACTTTGGCAAACCAGTAAAGTACTTGAAACTACTATGGCTTATTGTTAAAGGCGGCCTGGTCAGCAAGCTGTAAATCGGCCATTCAGCAATCTCAGCTTGACCAAGGCAGGAGGGGAGGGAGTTTTGGCTGCCATAGAAAGGGCAGCTTGACCCCACATCCTTCCTGATAAGAATTGTGTTGAAGTTGCTGATACATTTTAGAAGAGCAGGATGTGCCTCAGGAATGTCTATTGGTGCCTTAAGGCTGAAAACTCTGAAAAAAACCAACACCTGGTTAATCAATAATCAGAAGAAGCCTCTTGCTTGATCATTGAAACTGCTTACTTAACAAGGTTTCTTTAAGGGACATGTCATTCTATTACTAATGTATAAATAAGGGGGACTTCTTCAGGACTGATCTCTCCCTCTGGATGCATCTTGTGTTCTCCACCAGCAGACGGGCTGCCACTGTGTCACTCGAGAGCCACACTCAGCTTTGGTAATTATTGAGGGTTGGGGGTGTGTTACTAACCTATTGCGGTCGTGTGTAAGTGCTTGAGACTAAGTAAAGTTTGGCTTTAAGTGAAAGCACTCTTGCATTGTCCTATCTGTGCCAGCCATCTATCAGTTGGACAGCCGTGTCTCTCCTGATTTATTTCCTGACACCACCTCGCACAGAGTAAAAGTTACCAAGAGCTTTGGGTTGCAAGAACCCCGGGTAACAAATTGACATCTGAAAAATCAGGCCACACATAACAAATTGCTATTACTAAGCAATACATGACACCTAGCAGAGCTGGGCTTCTGAGGCATTTTTACTTTATCTGAATTGATTGCTCACACCTAGAATATATTCCAGTATGTTTAAAGTTTTCAGTTTTTGTTTAGGGCCAGATTGTGCTTGGCTGCTGTGTTGGTAAATAAGGAAAAGTGTGCACCAACAATCTTAGTCCATCCTGAAACCCCAGCATCTCTTGCACCTCCAGGCCCTTCTCACTCCCTGTACATTATGGAATGCTGGGACTGCTCCTTCCGAACCACCAAGGATCCACTACCTCCATGCTGGCCAATAGCTCTGGTTGGAGCGTATGCGTACATAATTGATCCATAGCAAAGCTGGTGCCCCTCCCGCCCCCGCATGTACACCTACATGCTGAGTGTGGTTTTGTACTCTCTGCAGGCACAACATCTCCCAGAAATCCCCTTGGGCACGGTGAAGGTCCAGTCATTTGCTGATATTCACATCTTCACTTCACAACAAACTGCATCATCTAATCAGAAACACCCAGGAGAGACAACCCCCTGCCCTTTGACCTTATTGAATTGGCTGTATTTGCCCTCAGTCAGGCACTTTATCTGATCTGTGTTGAACAAAAACATATTTTTTAGTGTAAAAGCTAAAAAAAAATGCATTTGGAGCTGGCTAAAAATCATCTCCACTTTTGCAATGTGCCTCCCACCCAGTTGCACAGAGTTCCTGTTCCTTTGAGTGGTGTGCTGCCACACAGTACATTTGTGTTTTGCAGCTGCACCTTGGTGGGAAAAATTGAATAGTGAAAATCAATATGACGTCAGCCAGAAGGCAGTTCTCTTCCTGATAATTTACAACATAGTATAGTCTCCCTCAACAATAAGTGTTGATTTTTCCTACCAGGGAATCCTAAATGGCTCAGATTGTTCTGTGCAAACTTCAGAATAATCAAAATGTACAAAAGGTAGCACTGTATTTAGTTACAAAGCAGCATTTTTCTTCTCTATCTTAAAATCCCATCCTTGATGGGATGTTGAAGCTCTGACATCCTGTCACAAAAGTCACATGCCTCCCACATCTCCTCCCACACACACTCTTTGCACCCACACATATACGTGACATGCACTGACATTCACATATAATATCAGGCCTGTTACCACCCACCCCTTGTTACCTCACTGAATGTCTACATATTTAACATCTTTTACACCTTTGGAGCAGGACTCCATTCTGCAGAAGCTGAAAGGATTTTGATGTGGGGATTTAACATGAGCGACACAAAGGAAACATAAGCAAAACTAGCACATCAGAAGAAGCTTTGTTTATGAACCGACATTGTGAAACTTAATTGCCCTTTTATCTAAAGAAAATCTTTCTAACTTCATGTTTTTCTTTCATCTCTTCTCCTATTTCATATTGTTGGCATGTCTTTTCCAGATAGACTTTATGCTGGCCTTTTAAGTTTTTAACTTTTAGTCCTGATCCAAAGCCCATAATAATCAATAAGAGCCTTTCCACTGACTTGTTTTGGATTAGACCCTTAATGAGGAGACACCTGGATACACACCCACACACACACAATACACCCTCCTTGAATCCTGTCCTAATGACTATCTGTACTCTTATTGACTTAGTCAGCATTTATAAGTTCCACATGATGCCTCTGGTCACGGATTGACCAAGCACTTGCTGCAGTGACCTTGAGCATACAGAAATCACTTCACCTGGACATCTGCCTGTGCCTCCTGTCCTCTAAAGAACTGCTGAAGACAATCCATTGTCAATGTGTTTTTTTGTTTTAATGGTTATCAACTGGCTAACCTAGTAAGGAGGGCTTTAAACTAGGTTCGACGGGGACAGGTGAGCAAACCCCACAGCTAAGTGGGGAACAAGACCTGGGAGATGGGTTGGAAACAGGAGGGAGCATGGGCTATAATGGCAGTGAGGAAGGAGGGTCAGGGCAAACCTGGGAGGCAAGATCAAACCAGTATCTTAGATGCCTATATACAAATGCAAGAAGTATGGGTAATAAGCAGGAAGAACTGGAAGTGCTAATAAATAAATACAACTATGACATTGTTGGCATTACTGAAACTTGGTGGGATAATACACACGACTGGAATGTTGGTGTGGATGGGTATAGTTTGCTCAGGAAGGATAGACAGGGGAAAAAGGGAGGAGGTGTTGCCTTATATATTAAAAATGTACACACTTGGACTGAGGTGGAGATGGACATAGGAGACGGAAGTGTTGAGAGTCTCTGGGTTAGGCTAAAAGGGTTAAAAAACACGGGTGATGTCATGCTGGGAGTCTACTACAGGCCAATCAGGCTAATCAGATGGAAGAGGTGGATGAGGCTTTTTTCAAACAACTAACAAAATCATCCAAAGCCCAAGATTTGGTGGTGATGGGGGACTTCAACTATCCAGATATATGTTGGGAAAATAACACTGCGGGGCACAGACTCTCCAATAAGTTCCTGGACTGCGTTGCAGACAACTTTTTATTTCAGAAAGTTGAAAAAGCTACTGGGGGGAAGCTGTTCTAGACTTGATTTTAACAAATAGGGAGGAACTTGTTGAGAATTTGAAAGTAGAAGGAAGCTTGGGTGAAAGTGATCATGAAATCATAGAGTTTGCAATTCTAAGGAAGGGTAGAAGGGAGTACAGCAGAATAGAGACAATGGATTTCAGGAAGGCGGATTTTGGTAAGCTCAGAGATCTGATAGGTAAGGTCCCATGGGAATCAAGACTGAGGGGAAAAACAACTGAGGAGAGTTGGCAGTTTTTCAAAGGAACACTATTAGGGGCCCAAAAGCAAGCTATTCCGATGGTTAGGAAAGATAGAAAATGTGGCAAAAGATCACCTTGGCTTAACCACGAGATCTTGTGTGACCTACAAAATAAAAAGGCGTCATATAAAAAATGGAAACTAGGTCAGATTACAAAGGACGAATATAGGCAAATAACACAGGAATGCAGAGGCAAGATTAGAAAGGCAAAGGCACAAAATGAATTCAAACTAGCTATGGGAATAAAGGGAAACAAGAAGACTTTTTATCAATACATTAGAAGCAAGAGGAAGACCAAGGACAGGGTAGGCCCACTGTAGGAGGGGGAAACAGTAACGGGAGACTTGGAAATGGCAGAGATGCTTAATGACTTCTTTGTTTCGGTCTTCACTGAGAAGTCTGAAGGAATGTCTAATATAGTGAATGCTTACGGGAAGAGGGTAGGTTTAGAAGATAAAATAAAAAAAGAGCAAGTAAAAAATCACTTAGAAAAGTTAGATGCCTGCAAGTCACCAGGGCCTGATGAAATGCATCCTAGAATACTCAAGGAGTTAATAGAAGAGGTATCTGAGCCTCTAGCTATTTTCTTTGGGAAATCATGGGAGACGGGGGAGATTCCAGAAGACTGGAAGGGGGCAAATATAGTGCCCATCTATAAAAAGGGAAATAAAAACAACCCAGGAAACTACAGACCAGTTAGTTTAACTTCTGTGCCAGGGAAGATAATGGAGCAGGTAATTAAAGAAATCATCTGGAAACACTTGGAAGGTGGTAAGGTGATAGGGAATAGCCAGCATGGATTTGTAAAGAACAAATCGTGTCAAACTAATCTGATAGCGTTCTTTGATAGGATAACGAGCCTTGTGGATAAGGGAGAAGCAGTGGATGTGATATACCTAGACTTTAGTAAGGCATTTGATACGGTCTCGCATGATATTCTTATAGATAAACTAGGAAAGTACAATTTAGATGGGGCTACTATAAGGTGGATGCATAACTGGCTGGATAACCGTACTCAGACAATAGTTGTTAATGGCTCCCAATCCTGCTGGAAAGGTATAACAAGTGGGGTTCCGCAGAGGTCTGTTTTGGGTCCGGTTCTGTTCAATATCTTCATCAACGATTTAGATGTTGGCATAGAAAGTACGCTTATTAAGTTTGCGGACGATACCAAACTGGGAGGGATTGCAACTGCTTTGGAGGACAGGGTCAAAATTCAAAATGATCTGGACAAATTGGAGAAATGGTCTGAGGTAAACAGGATGAAATTCAATAAAGATAAATGCAAAGTGCTCCACTTAGGAAGGAACAATCAGTTTCACACATACAGAATGGGAAGAGACTGTCTAGGAAGGAGTATGGCAGAAAGAGATCTAGGGGTCATAGTAGACCACAAGCTTAATATGAGTCAACAGTGGGATACTGTTGCAAAAAAAGCAAACATGATTCTGGGATGCATTAACAGGTGTGTTGTAAACAAGACACGAGAAGTCATTCTTCCGCTTTACTCTGCGCTGGTCAGGCCTCAGCTGGAGTATTATGTCCAGTTCTGGGCACCGCATTTCAAGAAAGATGTGGAGAAACTGGAGAGGGTCCAGAGAAGAGCAACAAGAATGATTAAAGGTCTTGAGAACATGACCTATGAAGGAAGGCTGAAGGAATTGGGTTTGTTTAGTTTGGAAAAGAGAAGACTGAGAGGGGACATGATAGCAGTTTTCAGGTATCTAAAAGGGTGTTATCAGGAGGAGGGAGAGAACTTGTTCACCTTAGCCTCCAATGATAGAACAAGAAGCAATGGACTTAAACTGCAGCAAGGGAGATTTAGGTTGGACATTAGGAAAAAGTTCCTAACTGTCAGGGTAGTTAAACACTGGAATAGATTGCCTAGGGAAGTTGTGGAATCTCCATCTCTGGAGATATTTAAGAATAGGTTAGATAAATGTCTATTAGGGATGGTCTAGACAATATTTGGTCCTGCCATGAGGGCAGGGGACTGGACTCGATGACCTCTCGAGGTCCCTTCCAGTCCTAGAGTCTATGAATCTATGAATCTATGAAACTATAACACCTGCTCCCTTTCTTTAAGAATTATGCTTTCCTTATTATTTCATTTGGATGGATATTGTATTGCATATGATTATTTTATGCAGGTTTCAGTGCTGCTCATCACTGTATTTTTAATAGGGTAGTACGCCAAACAATCTGAGAAGGAGGTCACATGACGGTTTCAAGCTTTGGCAGCCATCTTTGTTCTTGTGCTAGCCGACAGACTTTGTGGAATTATGATACAGATTTTAGAAAACTACAGCCTTGAGTCTCCTTTTGCACTGCGCAGCCTCACTGACTTCAGTGGAGATACTCAAAATTACACAGTTGCGAGAGCTGAATCAGACCCTATAACGGGTTGTATGTCTCAGGGGAACAACCTTCCATATTGGTCACACACAAAGGGCCTTTTTTGAATACTCTTGCACTCCAAGAGATTAAGATTACTTGTGAATTGAGATGCTACTCAAGATGGGTAAATGTCTCAGAAATTTGGCCAACCATCATTGCAGTCAACCTGCTAATCTTCCAGCAAGTCATCCGAATGCCAGACACGGATTTATCTATTAGGAAGCTAGTTATTTTTTCTAATTATATTATTCATCCCTGAACAAGAACACTGTGCCACTGTCAGGGCTGGCTCCAGCTTTTTTGCTGCCCCAAGCGGTGAAGGAAAAAAAAAGGATAAAGCCGTGATCGGTGGCACTTCAGCGGCAGCTCTACTGTGCTGCTTCAGTCTTCGGCATCAATTCGGCAGCAGGTTCTTCCCTCCAACAGCGACTGAGGGACCCGCTGCCGAATTGCCGCTGAAGACCAGGACGTGCTGCCCTTTTCCATTGGCTGCCCCAAGCACCTGCTTCCTGTGCTGGTACCTGGAGCCGGCCCTGGCCACAGTTTGAATACAGCTATAAGTGCCACATAACAAATGTGTTGTCAACAAGCAGTTAACTCACTGGTGCTCTTTAGCTGCCGTCTGCATGTACTGGATTTTGTTGTTATATTAGTCAAGGTCCCAGGGTTAAGCAATTTGTGTCAATACCAAAGTAACATTTTTGGGGAGTGTTTTGGCATAATTTTTTATTGCCTGTACAGGATATTGTGGGTGATTACTACGTCTGGAGACATTTTTCAATTGCTGGCAACTATTAAACTGTATTATAGTATTTCCTTTGCTATCTCAGTGAGCATCTTGATGACATCCTGTTCAGGAAATATGTAACTATGTCAGAGGATAAACTGCACACAATGCTATTCCACTTTGAATGATTTTTTTGCAGTGGTGATGCAAAGTTTGCTAAGTACAGTATGTGCATGCTTTCCAGTAGCCAGCCTATCAAAGTGTACCAACAAACAAGAGGAGGGAGATGAGGGAGAAATATTATCCTTTATATATGCCAGATTAAGGTCTTTTCTTCCTCTGTCAATGGATCTCTCAACTGCAATAAGCTTCTACCTTAGGTGTTAATTGATTTTGGTCCCTCATCTGATTCGTCAAAAGCTAGCAGATAATGAAGGGTTTCCAGGGAGACCCAAAATTTTGTCATTTACATTCATCAGAGTCAATCATTACCCGGCCTACATGACCACCCAGGAGAGTAAAGGGATTTAAAGTGCCTTTCCTCCACGGGCTACCTGGATTTTGGGTCACAATGCTATGTAGCCAGTCCACACATTCCCTGGCTCTCCCTGCCTACTCCACAGCTCCCTGCAGACAGTGAGGAGGTGTGGTTCTTCCTGCACAACAGGCTGGCCAGCACAGCTGAGCTAGTGCAGATGGGAAGTAAGTTGCACCAGGAAAAGGACTGCTATAGCTTACTTCCCCTATGGAGCAAGAGTGAAGCAGGGACTGAACTGTGACCTTCGGAATCACAGTTTGCTACCTGCTCTGCTCCAGAGGCAGTGCAATGCTGCAATGCCCCTTACTCAGGACAGCTTGCAAAGTGATAATCTAGCCCTGAGACATTTCCCTATAGAAACGGAAGGACGGGGGTGTTATGGGTCCAGAACATTTTTTGAAGAATCTAACAAGTATCATGAAACACAAAATTTCTCCAATTTCTTTTATTGAAGTACGCCCCCAAAAGCACCATTTTTATATTGCCTTCGTTTATTTCATTTCCTGCTAATTTTTGATGTATTTAAGCAAATATATTGTCCAATAATGTAGCATCAGTGGCATAGACTATCTGCATATTCTGTCAGCGGCATAGTGGCATTATTGACTTGTTTTCAGTGCTGTCTCGAAGAAGGGTAAAGTGGCTCCACTGTATCTCTGCTTCTTCCCCTTTGATTTGGTGAATTCTAGTTCATGGTGCAAGGCCTTATCATTCACTCATCTATTTATGGTGTTTTTTTAAAAAAATCTTTATTTTGTTTTTTTCTCTTTTCCTTCCTCTAATCAGTTGGCTGCCTTAAACTTGACGTGTTTTGATTAAGCAGAGGGATGCTCGTGAGATATGAGCCTTGTATGTTTTCTCATAATTATTATATAGCACTTAGACACAGGAGCTCTGTAAAGGCTTGATCCTGAAAACAGATTCATGCAGGGAGATCCTTGAATCATCCTGAAGCCAGTCACAAGAGCAGGACCAAAGACAGAAAATAAATATTGATGATCAAAATAGGATTTAACATTGGCTTGGTGTGACACCTCTACTCCAGATAACACACCTGCCAGAGGCTGAGGAAAGGTAATCGCACCTGTGTGCAATACAAAAGCAGCTTTCTTTCTGTTCTATTCAGGTTCTTACACCTGTCTAAACTCTTCATGAAAGGGACCATGCCTTCTTATGTGTTGGAATATCATCTAAAGCACTGGAGCTTCAATCCAGTTTAGGGCTTCAGGGTGCTACAGTAATATACATATTAATTCATAGCAATAATTAATCAGGGACTAAAATAAAATAAGTCTGTTTGTTTGGCATTGCATGCCTTTTAATAATGAAGTCCCAACGAAACACTTTAAAAAAAGGAATAACTAAAAAAAGGTAAGAACTGATCATATTCATCCCTTCTTGGACATAATCTAAAGAGATGCTTACATGAATTATGGTTAATGCAGTAAACAAGCTACTACCCTTGTTTATGCTGCCATGTTGCTCCTTTGTCTTAAGTGACAACACCTGCCTGTTATAGGAGACAACCTGTCACAGAGTGTGGGGGAGTCAGGGCCCTGCACCTCCCTTCCTGAGATTCACCGTGACTCTCAGCCAGCCAGTAAAACTGAAGGTTTATTAGATGACAGGAACACAGTCCCAAGCAGAGTGTGTAGGTACAACCAGAACCCCTCAATCAAGTCCTTCTGGAGGGTTTAGGGAGCTTGGACCCCAGCTTGGGGTTCCCTGCGTTGCATCACCCAGCCCGAGGGCTTGGCTACACTGGAGAGTTGCAGCGCTGGTGAGGGGGTTACAGCGCTGCAACTCAGGATGTGGCCACACTTGCAAAGCACAGCCAGCGCTGCAACTCCCTGGTTGCAGCGCTGGCTGTACACTTGGTCTGCCTCGGGTGTAGCGATTCCAGCGCTGGTGATGCAGCGCTGGTCAGCAAGTGTGGACACCACCAGCGCTTTTATTGGCCTCCGGGGTATAAGGAGGTATCCCAGAATTCCTGTCCACAACAAACCAGAAGAATGGCTGAACTCCGATCTCCCCGTAGCTACTTGCTAAAAAACAAACACAGCTGCTCTGTGCTCCAGTGAGCGAGCCAGCGAAGGCAGGAGAATTGCTTTGGAATGTTCAAAGCTGTTTGCTTGAGGAGAGAGAGGGGAGGGGTAATGTTGAGCAACTGTTTATGTGGTCTGACGGTTATTTAGGAGTGCATAATTAGCATTTAGTGAATAACAGACAGGTGGGGGAAAGGTCAAAACTTTTAAAATGATTGAAGGCAGGCACTGTGTATCTTCCAGTCCTTACAACTTGCAAGGCAGGGAGCTGAGAACAGTGTCAGCTCCAAAAATCCACTCTCTCTGTCTCCCCCACACTCCCTGTCACATTCCACCCCACCCCCCTCTTTTGAAAAGCACGTTGCAGCCACTTGAATGCTGGGATAGCTGCCCACAATGCACCACTCCTAACAGCGCTGCAGATGCTGCAAATGTGGCCACATTGCAGCGCTGGTAGCTGTCAGTGTGGCCACACTGCAGCACTGGCCCTACACAGCTGTACGAACACAGCTGTAACTACCAGTGCTGCAGAACTGTAAGTGTAGCCATGGCCCAAGACTGAAAACAAAACCTCCTCCAGCAGCTCTCTTCCCCATCCCCTCAGCTCCTCCTCTCCTTTGTTCAGTGTCCTGGCCAGAAGGTGTCACTTTTACCAACCCCCCTCCTGGCTCAGGTTACAGCTCAGGTAGCTTCCTTCAAGGGAAGTCCCCCATCCCCAATGTAACTCCCCTGCAACATTCCCAGGTCAAATTCGCCCCGCTCCCTGCTCCGTCGCACGACCCAAGGCCAAATTCTCCTCTGAGTTTCATGGCTGCAACTCCCAATGCCTTCAATGATGTTGCATGTGTCCACCGGAGAGGAGAATTTGTCTTCCAGATTCTAGTCCTGGCTGCTGATCTCTTCCTTGTAAGCACATGTAACTAAGGAACACTTTTTTATTTCTGAGGGATGTGGAAAACTCAGTGGGTATTAGCAAATACAGAAGATGTATCACAATTTACAACCTCCCCCTTCAAATACTAAGATAGTGCCCTGTAAAGTAGGGCACTTCAGGTGATGGCGTTCTGTGAAGGCAGACTGCAGAGTTTATCAAGATTTCTGTAAGTTATCAAACAAGTGAGCACGGTGTCAGTAATCGTACTAGAAAAGTTGCTATGTTCTCCCATTTACAACCACCGTGCTATATTATAAGTCATTAGGCATTGATGTAGGTTATTCTGAAGCTCTTGCCTCACATGAACAATGTGCGTGAACATTTACTAAGAAGACTTGATTAAAGTGTCATAAAACACAACAAATCTGCCATAAAACAGAGGCAGGAGCAGCAGGGGGCGACGGAAGCAGCAACACAACAGGAGGCTGTGAGAGTTAGCTCTCTGGTGGTGAGAAGGAATCACTATTCAATAATTCCATCTTTCCGTATGGATGGGGAGAATATGTTTGTTAGCAGGTTTTTTGTCAACATTTCAGTTGGAAACCAAGTGGTACAGGCAAACCAAAAACAAAAAAAACAGCCTCTTTCAGAAGCACAATCCAGATTCCACCAATATAAACATTCCCTCCCCTGCTCTTCCTTTCTATACATGGAGTCTCCGACACCTGAGATATTTGAAACCTATTTCTCTGGAGGTTTAGAGAGCTTTATTTTGCAGCCCTGAAATCTTCAGCAGCAAAACTGAAGCAGGCTTCCTGGTCAATGTGTTTTTTCTGGTCATTTTTATCTTTATTCTGCTTTCTTACTCAGGCATTACAACTATCTTCGCTGGTGTTGTTGGTTCCCAATTTAAAGCTAGAATGTGACATTTAGGCACTGGCATTTGGACTGGTTCAAAGCTGAATCACCCCAGCAGACGCTCCAGCAGGGGTTGTACAACAGGAGGCATAATCCTTCCCTTAAGCTCCACAGTATGTGAGAGAAGTGTGCAACATCCACGTAAATAGTCTGTTTCTCCTTGGTCAATTACATGGACTAATGTAGCATGGACTCACCTCCTCCTCCTCACTCCTCTGTGCTGCAACAATGTCTGTGCTACCTGAGCTACCAGTGAAGTGCAGGTGCATGGGGCACTGGGAAGGTGTTTCTGATACAAAGGCTCTGTACACACTCCTTGGCTGAAGTGGGGAAAAAGCACACTATGACAGTGGATGCCTGCAAACTCTGGGCAGTGGTGTGTGCTCAGGAGTTCCTCTAAAATAAAAGCTCTTTGGTATCAGAATTTCTATGTAGCAAGGTCAGAATGGGTAGCTGGACTACATTCATGCTTTTTCCATCCATCACAATAGCACAGGTGCTTGAATTTCACAAATTTTTTAATCCTTCCCTGTTACTCTTTACTAGAGCTAGGTGAAATATTTTGGTCAAAACTCTTTTTCACTGAAAAATGAACATCTGGGATCTCCAAAACATGTTGCAAATTTGTATCATTTTTACTGAATTGGTTTGGGCAAAAATAACCCCAAAACCTTTTAATTTTTCACAATTTTTTTTAATGCTTCATTGTGACATTTTTTAAATGAAACATTTTGATTTTTGATTTTTCCGTTCAAAATTTCCTTCAACTTCATTTTAAAAAAATGAAAAACATTTTAAAATGGTCTCAATTGAAATGAAATGGTTCCTTTTTGCCAAAAAGAAGTGTTTCATTTGACCCCAAACAACCTTTTTTATCCAGAATTGCCAGTGAACTGAAAAGTCTAGAGTTCACACAGCTCTACTCGTCGCATCTTTTTAACACACCAGGCAGTGCCTTCACTGTGCACATCTCCCTAGCTAGTATGACTAGTTCTGTGTGAATACTCCCAAGCCTGGCCTGAAATAGGTTTCCACATTTTAACACTGGAACCAGTTCACATGGGATGGCAGGCCCTGAAAGCTGAAAAGGTTCAGATTCACATTATCCAATTTTCTCATGTTCAAATCTTGTCAAACCAAGTAGTATGGCCTAGTGAATAGGGCTCTGAGAGAGCTGGGTTCTATTTCTGGCTTTGCCACTGCACTGCTATATGACCATGGGCAAGTCACCTTGCCTGGTGCCCCCTTCCACCCTATGTCTGTCCTGTCTATTAGACTGAAGGTCCTCAGGGCAGTCTGTCTCTTATGATGTGTTTGTATGGTGCTTAGAAAAATGGGTCCCAATCTCATCTGTGGCCTCTAGCAACTATAATAATACATAGACAATATTTGCGTTAGTGTATTAGATAACATTTTGTGATTTGCCCCGTGTGACCAGATTCTGATCAGACTTGGAAAACCATCTGAAAGTAACTTCAAAGTTAGTGAATATCCAGAGGGAGAAAAAAAAATTGCAAAAGTTTTAACTGGTTAGTCCATGAACCCCAAAACCGTTCTAACATACCACAGCTGGTCCAGGAATGCAGGCTGAACAAAACCCAAGGCTTAGTTTGTTTTGAATGGGTTCTATGTCTGCATCAATCCCTTTGCACAGATTTGGCTAAGGCTGGCACATATATACCCATCAGCATTTTCAGCAACAAAAGGGGACACTGATCAATTAAAGGGTTCAATAATTCTGTGAGAAGACTGGGATGAAGGGCCAGATCCTGCAAAGTGCTACGCACTCTCATCCATAACAGGAGCTGATAGCAAGGAACAGAACCTCCCAGGATTGAACCTGAGATGCAGAGAAGAGTAGAGTGTAGCTCATGGATCTTGATTGAAACAAAGCTTATGTAAACGACACATTAAAGGGGCTAGAGTACTTCTCTTGGCAAGAAGAGAGCCAACCATCTGGACTGATGTGATTAGCAAGGTTCATTCTAATATTCTTTGACTAAAAAGCACATAGTCTGCTGGAAATAGATATACATGAGCAAATGGAAGATTTCCTTAAGCTATATTAATAGTGGAAGTTATGCCGCATAATACCAATTCATTTGGGTAATGAGGTGTGCTATTTTTCAGACTCAGTCCAGTTTAGACACACAGCATGCATATGCCCCATAATAGGAGTGTTTATGGATTATATTTAATTGTCATCGTTTTTCCTAATGATAGTTATGCTCACCCCGTGGTCATTTGGTTTCTGAAATGGCCATTAGTGAGAACAGGGAGCATGGCTGAATAGGCAGCTGGAACTAAGGAGCCACAGGCTGTACAGGCAGACAAATCAGCTCTCAGCAAGCCAGCCATAAATATAGTCATCTGGGCCGTCATGCTCCAGTGGCTGGGAAAGGGAAACTTGCCCAATCTGATCACTGTTCTCCAGTGGCAAGGGGGCCAGCCATACAGGACAAACTGAGCAGTCTTTCATATGTTGGTCCCAGTACTTTTAATTATAATTTCCCAGTTAGCTGATCCACACATTTTTATGGGGTAAACTAGTAGTAGCTTCTGGAACACCAGGGGCATTAGGTTTATATTCCCTACAGACTGCAGCCACTAGGGGGAGAACTGGTGGCAAACTCTCATACACATTTTTGAGCCAGTACCATAGCTGGTAGAGTAGTATTTAGTCACTAGAGGGCGACACACACCCTGAAGCAAGTCTGATGAGTGTTCACATAAACATAGCCTATCACAATGCACAACATGTAATAATTGGGTAGCACTTTGCATCTTGAGAAGACTTTAAAAATAGTAAGGACCTTTGTCCTAAGAGGTGCTGCGCACAGAAATCCTGACTCCTGTGCAGGTCAGTGAAAGTTGAGGGTGATCAATAGCACTGGTCATAAAAAGACATCAACCTTTTTTTGCCCAAAACATCAAAATATGATTTCTTTAACCAACGCCAATGTTCAGAGCTCACAGGGTCTTTTCAGGATGGAGCCCTAACTAATCACTTTTCATCCAATCTCTGCAGTAGGCAAAGAAGTATTATTGGTCCTATTTTACAGATGGGAAACTAAGGCCCAGCATCCTCATCCATAACTGCCATTGGTTACAGGGACTGAAGCATCAGGCATACAGTTAGCTTTAAAAAAACCCAAAGAAAGTTTTAATAATACATACATAAAAAAACAAATTGCAAATAAAAATACAATAGAAAATAGAATTCCAAATCCGGCTCCTATGTCTGCAGATGCCAGGAGTCCCCTAGCAATGGAACCAGTGTATTTCTGCCATGCAAGTGGAGACAAGGTTTTCAAGGGGGGCACACGGGGCAGGTTTGACTTCAGTTCCACAATGGCTCCTAGCAGGACAGTACACAGTTGGCAAGTGAGGGCAGGGTTGAAAGATCTGCTAGTAGATGCATCCTCCTGGATTTCTACTGCCACACAAGAAGAGCATATAGGAGGGTGCTCAACATCCTTTGGGGTAAGGGAGAATTCTTGCTTCCTGTCCCAGAAAGAGCCTCCTGGCACCCACCCATCTAATTTGGCTGGGCTCCTGGTGCTCAACACCCAAACATCTAATCTTGATCTAATCTGAGGAGCTTCCTTATACTTTTTGGTAGAGTCAGAAGCACCTCTCAGATCCTTGAGTATGAACAGGGAAGAGAGGGGGTTGTTCCTGAAGCTCTCAATTGCATTCTTTCCCTTTCTGGTACTGAGCTAATTAAATTCTCTATGTATATAAATACAAATATAAGCAACCTAACTTTGTGCAGCATCCTGTGAGACATCATTTCCTCAAACTCTATCTGGGGTTGGTACTCTAGACTTTTAAATAATGATAATAATAATGAATTCTGAATCAAAGAGAAAAGAATCATTTTAACCATCATTACAAGTTCCTGCTTTTACTCACAGTGCAAGGTTATATACCAAACTAAAATCTCAGTTTTGCTTTGTGAATGAGTGGAGGGTGAATGAGAGAAAGCCCAATTAAAAAAGCTGTAGAAAGAATCGGTTTCCTCTCATTCCGAATATGTAGAGTAGTTACCTTTAATAATGTTCACTTTAAACAAAACTCAAAATGTTCCACATCAAGTCTCCTCCATTTATGAAACCAGACCTAAAACCTCAAGTATTGTTTCCTTTTGTACTGTCTATAGGAAGTTTCTTGCAGACTGTGCACAAGAACAGAGAAGTTTTGTCTCTGTAGGTTACATTGGTTTGAGGTAAGAATATTTGACTGCTTCCATATTTTTTGGGGTGGGTAGGGGGCTCATCTGGTTGTTTAATCAGTAGGACACTCAGTCTGAATTGCAGATTCCAGGTCCAGGAAGAAAAAAATCTAGTACGGTACCTTAACATAGTGGTTCTCAACCAGAGGTCTGTGTACCCCTGGGGGTACGCAGAGGTCTTCCAGGGAGTACATCAATTCATCTAGACATTTGCCTAATTTTACCACAGGCTACATAAAAAGCACTAGTGAAGTTAGTACAAACTCAAATTTTCTACAGACAATAACTTGTTTATACTGCTCTATATACTAGACACTGAAATGTAAGTACAATATCTATATTCCAATCAATTTATTTTATAATTATATGATATGAATGGGAAAGTAAGAAATTTTTCAGCAATAGTGGGCTGTGACATTTTTGTATTTTTATGTCTGATTTTGTAAGCAAGTAGTTTTTAAGTGAGGTGTAACTTGGGGTTTGCAAGACAAATCAGACTCCTGAAAGGGGTACAGTGGTCTGGAAAGGTTGAGAACCAGTGCTTTAACATATACAATACTATTCTTCTGATCTTCATAGAACAAAAATCTTTTAATTCTTCCTCAGACTGAAAATCCTCACACTTATTGTTCTTTTCAGTTCTTCATGACTACTTCAGTCCCTCTGATTATTCTGTAGACACCAATATTCTGCATCACCACTATCCTCCCTGTCACTCAGCCACTGTAATCTGGGAGTCATCTTGGATTGTTCCTTCTCCTTTGCCCCATGCAATCAGGCTTTGTCCAGATCTCGCCACATCTTTCTCCATAACATTTCTAATAACCACTCTTTTATTCTATCCACAGCATTAAAACGCTGGCCCAGGTTCTCATCTCCCATTTTAATTATCTCTCCTTCTGTGTCTCTCTGTAACTCACACCAACCCTCTCCAGTGTATTTACCATTGAGCTACTAATATCTTCCTTTTTTCATTATTGGATCTTCTTTGAAATCCTGCTCTGACTCCCTCCTTTTCAACCACATAAATTCAAGCTTCTTAGCCTTTACCTTTAAAGTCTTTCACAGCTGTCCTTGTTTCTACTATCCTTACTGCATTACCTCCACTGTCGCTACACTACCAGTGGTATTGTAACCACTCTTTTACCACAGACATCTCTATGTTGTCTTCCATGATGCCCTGTGCCTAGAATATCCTCTCTGAACTGATCTGTAGGCCATTCCTCTCTTGTCCTTAAAATCTCTTATAACCCACGTCTGCACTGTTATTCAGTTTGGCTGGCAGGCTGCTGGGCAGATATGATGCAATTCTTTAAGATATAAAATGTGCCGCTATGTGAATATATATAGTTTATATAAAATATGCAGATTTGGATTGTTTCCCTTTCCTCCAGCTTTCATACATTGCTTGCCTTAGGGGCAGGGAGGGGGAATAGTATCTATGATCACCCTAACCACTCTGCTTGTATGTTGCATCTTACTCTCCTTTTGTCTGTTGCTTGTCTTTTTAAACTCTACAGGGTAGGGACTGTCTTTTAGGGTGTGTCTACACTGCAAATTAAGATGTGACTGTAGCACAGGTAGGCATACCCATGCTAGCTTTAATCTAGCTAGTACAGGTAATCATGGTAGAGAAAACGCAGAAGCAAGGGCTTTAGCACACATGTACCATCCCAGTACAAGTCTGCCAGAGCCCCTGGGTGTTTACTTGGGTTACTGGCCCATGCTGAAGCCATGCCACCACATCTTCGCAGCTGCTGTTATTCATTCAAGCTAGATGGTAAGTGTTGAGCCTTACCTCAATATAATAATACATGATAATAGTAACCTATGAGCCTGCTCTTTTCTGAACACTAGGAACTAGATCATGCATATAGCCAAAGCCTTATTTTGGGGGTGATGCAGAGATACACTTCCCCATGTTGCACCTTGCCACCAGGAGCCCTGGAAGGAACTGGGGAGCCCGGTTGCTGCTGCAGGCTTGGAGAAGGAGGATTTAGAGTCTTTTCCCTTGCCTTGCTAGCTGTGCTGACTAGTGCAGAGGGAACAGGGCTGTCAGGGATCAAGGCCTTCAGCAGAGCCAGTCTCTGGGCAACCTAATGCACAGCTAGCCTGTAGAAGGTTGCCTGATTGTCTACACTGCTTGATGGGTGGGAAGAGTCAGCAGACTTAAGCCCAACAGTAGCAACAGTTCAGTAGCTCTTCAAGGCATTTGCCCACAACTATGATAACACTTGCTTGTTCCCAGTCTTTCCCTTGCTTTGCCTCACTCCAGGTACCCAGTTCCAACCCTTGACTCTGGTTCCTGACTCTCAGCTCCAACTCCTGACTCTGGCTGTGACCCTTGGCTCTGATATCTGACCTCTGACCCTGAGCTCTGATTCCTGGCTACTGATTTCCTGTTCTGACCATTAGACACAACTGCCCATGTCCTGGTCATGTGACAAGAGCGGTGGTTCTGCCCTGCCCTGCCTTCTTTGCAAAGACTACCATTGGACAACCCCATTTTCCCAGACCCATGTGGATTACCACTGCAGCTGTCACTTGTGAACCTTAACTATAATGTTATCTCTCTCTTAGGGACGTCTACACTACGGGATAATTCCGATTTTACAAAAACAGGTTTTATAAAACAGATTGTATAAAGTCGAGTGCACGCGGCCACACTAAACACATTAATTCGGCGGTGTGCGTCCATGGTCTGAGGCTAGCGTCGATTTCCGGAGCATTGCACTGTGGGTAGCTATTCCGTAGCTATCCCATAGTTCCCGCAGTCTCCCCCGCCCCTTGGAATTCTGGGTTGAGAGCCCAGTGGCTGATGGGGCAAAAATCATTGTCGCGGGTGGTTCTGGGTAAATGTCGTCAGTCATTCCTTCCTCTGGGAAAGCAATGGCAGACAATCATTTCGTGCCCTTTTTCCCTGGACTGTCCTGGCAGACGCCATAGCATAGCAACTATGGAGCCCGTTCAGCTTTTTTTTTTTTTTTTTTTTACAGTCACTGTATGTGTACTGGATGCTGCGGACAGAGGCGATACTCCAGCGCTACACAGCAACATTCATTTGCTTTTGCATGATAGCAGAGACGGTTACCAGTCGTTCTGTTCTGTCTGCTGCCAGTGTAATTTGACAATGAGATGACAGTTATCTGTCCTTCTGTGCTGTCTGCTGCTATCATGGGTGCCCCTGGCTGAGGTCGGCCAGGGGCGCAAAAGCAAAACTGGGAATGACTCCCTGAGTCAATCCCTCCTTTATGGTTTCTAAAAATAGAGTCAGTCCTGCCTAGAATTTGGGGCAAGTGTACTAGAGAAGCAGTGTATCAGAGAGCACAGCTGCTCCGTGTCAGATCCCGCAGAAATGATGAGCTACATGCCATTCACGGGGGGTGCCCCTGCAACAATGCCACCTGTTGCTTCCCTCCTCCCCCAACTTTCCTGGGCTACCGTGGCAGTGTCCCCGCCATTTGTGTCATGATGTTATAAAGAATGCAGGAATAAGAAACAGTGACTTGTTAGTGAGATAAAATGAGGGGGAGGCAGCCTCCCCGTGCTATGACAGTCCAGGCAGGACATTAAGCGGTGCAGGGGAGAGGAGCCCAGCATCCCGCTGCTATAATAGTCCAGGAAGTAAAGAATCTTTTCTTTACACCAGAAAGGGAGGGGGCTGATGGAGCTCAGCCCCCAGTGGTTATGATGAAGACGGTTACCAGCCATTCTGTCCCATCTACTGGGAATGACCAGGAATCATTCCTATTTTTACCCAGGCGCCTCTGAGGCCAGCCAGGGGTATTCAGCAGTTATCAAGCATGTACCGTCTGCCACCAGGGAGGGGAGAGGAGCGGATACTGCTCTTCACTGCTGCAGCATCGCATCTACCAGCAGCATTCAGTAGACATAGGGTGACATTGAAAGAAGTCAAGAAACTATTTCTTTCCCTTTTCTTTCACGTGGGGGGGGAGTAAATTGATGAGCTATTCCCTGAACCACGCTGGACAATGTGTTTGAACCTACAGGCACTGGGAGCTCAGCCAAGAATGCAAATACTTTTTGGAGACTGCTGGGGACTGTGGGATAGCTGGAGTCCTCAGTACCCCCTCCCTCCCTCCATGAGCATCCATTTGAGTCTCTGGCTTCCCGTTACGCTTGTCACGCAGCACTGTGTAGCCTCTAGATCTTTTTTTCCAAACGCTTTGGCATTTCGTCTTCTGTAACGGAGCTCTGATAGAACAGATTTGTTTCCTCATACAGCAATCAGATCCAGTATCTCCCATACGGTCCATGCTGGAGCTCTTTTTGGATTTGGGACTGCATTGCCACCCGTGCTGATCAGAGCTCCACACTGGGCAAACAGGAAATGAAAATCAAAATTTCGTGGGGCTTTTCCTGTTTACCTGGCCACTGCATCCGAGTTGAGATTGCTGTCCAGAGTGGTCACAGTGGTGCACTGTGGGATACCGCCCAGCGGCCAAAACCGTCGATTTGCGGCCACACTAACCCTAATCCGATATGATAATACCGATTTTAGCGCTACTCCTCTCATCGGGGAGGAGCACACAAACCGATTTAAAGAGCCCTTTATATCGATATAAAGGGCCTCGTAGTGTGGATGGGTACAGCGTTAAATCGATTTAATGCTGCTAAAATTGGTTTAAAAGCGTAGTGTAGACCAGGCCTTAGATGCATAGACTACAGTATTTTCCGGTTCATCTAACATTTGGAATTTAAAAGCGAGTGGGGGGAGGGGAGAAACAGGATTTTGGCAATTTAAATATACTCCCATCTTCTTTTTTCACTCTGCAGCATCCTGTTAATTAAAATTGCTGTAATTATTTGCCTTGCATTCAAATCCTATATACATTCCATTTCTTAGAACCCCTCATTGGAGTCTGAGTGCACGTGCCTTATCATATGCAATTGGGAAGCTGTCACATATCACTAGACAAAAGTGTGTCACACAGGGAGGGCTTCAGATATACTGTGCTATCAGAAGCCTCCAGCTCTCTCCTAAAAGAGCAGCACCACATTTCAGGAAGTAACACATTACAGAATGATTCTCCCATTAAGATTTATGCCTAAAATAGAGGAGACACAAACCTCAGGCGTCAGTAGAGTTTTCATCAGCTGATTAAGCATGACAGATGAAGCCAGCTCCTGACCTTTCTGAGACTAGGGGAAAAAAAGAGAAATGGCCTTTCTTTCACCTCCTTATTCAATGGTACACTTCCTCAAACAAACAAAAAGACAGCTTTGCAGCTGAACAAGAGGCCAAGCAGTTAACTCTGAGCCCCTGAAGTTGCTCAATAAAGGAGGAACACGATACTTGCCTGTCCTTTGCTCTTGGGGTGGGCCGTCACTCCTAATGAAGCATAATAGCTGTCAATTTCAGTGAGATGAACCCTGGTATCCTTAGGCTTTCTGTTAATAAAACATTAACTTTCGGATGTCTACCTCATTACTTTAAACACATGCATACCAGACTGATTTTAAACATACACACCGAAAACAGTACTCAATCTTTTCTAACACTAGGAACTCATTTACTTAGTGCTGTCTAGAGCCTGAGATGTGTGCATAGCCTTCTTAAAATCTTTTGCCATGTTAAAGATTTTGCAAGAAAAATATGCCTTCACTGAAATCTTATTTAGTATAAAATGTCCCAATGCTCTGAGCCCTCCTGAATGTGTGTGGTTTCTTTTGGCAAGTGTGAACAAGAGACAGAGGGGCCTGTCTCCTTAGAGAACACACAGGAAAAAAAAAAACAGGAGAAAAATCTTGCAAATATTTAATAACTTGATTTGATTTATCGCATAATTTGGAAGTGTGGGATGGTGGTGCATTTATGATATCAGAGGTAACTCAGCCACCAAATCATTACAGAATTAGCCTTCCCTGATTTGCATTGTACAGTCCTGTTATTTGAAGTATTGCAAAATAAGTCTCTGGATTTGGGGTGGGGTTATGTTTAAAGAGACAGCACTGCAATTAGAGAGAGCGGAATAATGGGGAAAAAAAGTGTTTTTAATCTATTTTATGGCCCTCATCACTGTAACATGTGAGCATTTAAAAATAGAAATAGCATTAACAATCTTTCTCTCCCTTTTTCTTCTAGTCCATCCTAGGAGCAATAGTTTGATTAATTTGAAGGGGTATGAGCGTGGGTGTGAGTGTAGAAATTACTAAGGAAAAAACTGAATTGAAGAAATTAGTTTGGCATTTAGTTCTGAAAATTGTTTGTTCCATGGTTATTCTCGTCTCTAATGAGAGTGAGTTCCATAATTTAAGGCCAGCTCCTGTAAAAGTTCAGTCTCTAGTTCTGACACAAACTTCCCTTATTGGTCAACAGCTGCATTGTTCTGGCGGAATAGAATTGTCAGGGGAGGCCATGTCACAAAGGGAGAGGTAATCTCTCAGGTAGCGAGCTCTAAACTCAGAGTGTTTGAATATCAGCGTACGTAGAGAGAGACCTTGAACTGAACTTTGCGTTACGTAGGGAACCAAACTAGAGTGCAGTGTTAAGGTCACATGTTCACAGTGACCTGTGATATGTAAGCAGGCACCTTTCTCTCCTTGCTTCTCAAGGAACATCCTCACAGTATGTAAAGTCCAAGATTACCCCCCTTCCCTAGTGGGTTTTATTAACAAAGAAACACACAATAAGCAAACATCAAATTCAGCTCAAAACCGTCTCCCAGTCTTAACTGTTCCAGGGAGCTACTCCCACTGCTTTTATGTCCAGTGCCTGCTCTGCCCAGCCCAGTGCGAGGGAACTATTTACAAACCAGCCGTTGACAGACGCATAGTGGACAATGTGACCCTGTGCAGCAAGCGTGCCTCTTCCCCTCAGGGACGAGCCCAAGCCGCTCCACACAGGTCCTCATCCAACACGAACACCCACCCCTGACTCCCTATGGCCAGAGGCTCCCCGGACCCGCTATGCCCAGCGCCTCCTGCCAGACCTCCTCCACAAATGCACAGCACCCTGTACAACACCACCCCTACCCACAGCCCTACCACAACTGCCCAGCACCTCCCACAGACCACCCACTCCCTAGTGCCCCAAAGTACACAGATCTTCCCCACTCCCTCACAGCCCAGCACCGCCTCCCCCAACCTCCTAGAGACCCACTCCCCCAGGTCCTGCCTCCTGGTTGCACTCACTAGTCCTGAGCTGACAGCGCGGTCAGGGCTGGTCATGGGGCAGGGAATTGCTCTGGCCCCTGGGGAGTGTTGCGATCAGCTAAGTCAGGGCCTGTCCCTCTCTGCTGGGCTCCCTCAGGACCCTCTTGCCTGGAGGGGCTCACCCAAGCCCCCCACACTGTCCCCCTCACGCACAACTGGCCAAGACTCGCCAGGCTTCTGCACCAGTCCCAGGTGGCTCAACTCCAGGGAGACAGGCGGGGCCTCATAGGTGGTGGGAAGCAGAGACTGCCCAGAGCCACAGGTGAACTGGGGTCTGGCGAGGGGGAAGAGAGGAGCCCTTGGCTGGCCAGTGGGCAAGCCGAGAGGAGCAAGTGGTGAGTGGGATGTGGGGGAGCCAGCGGGCTGGCAGCGTCCAGGGCCGTCCTTAGGCATAGGCAACATAGGCAGCTGCGTAGGGCACCTGAAACTTTAGGGCACCACTGGGTCTTAGTGTCCAGCCTCTTGTTTTCCTATCCCTGTTCTGACCCTTCCTGCAGGCTCCCACAGATGGCTGCTCTAGCCTGGTGAGTCTTCCTTGGGAGGGAATCTAGTAGTTAAAAGTGAAAAAACCTCCAGCCTGCCAGACCTATTAGCACAACATTGAAACTGTTAAAGAGACATTCAAGGGGTAATAAAACCATTTAACAGGCATTTGCCAACCCCAAGGTATATACTGACAGGTTTCAGAGTGGTAGTCCTGTTAGTCTGTATCAGCAAAAACAAGGACGAGTCCTTGTGTCACCTCAAAGACTAACAAATTATTTGGGCATAAGCTTTTGTGGACTAGAACCCATTTCATCAGATGTCCACGAAAGCTTATGCCCAAATAAATTTTTATACTGTCAGTTTCTGACTTTACTGACAAAAACAGTTGTGCATTAATGTAATATTTACACAGAACATGTCAGTCTACAGGACCTTAGTTTAAAATTTGCTTTAAAAATATTTCATTAGTGAGCTGGTGAAGATTATAAAATCACATTTCTAAAAAATGCTTGCATAGAGTTTTAGATGCACAATCATCTTTAGCCTTAAATGTGTGGATCTTCACACATAGTTTTTTAAAAAAATCCTTCAAAAGACCTCCCTTATCTAAAATACACATTTTAATTACTATAGTTAATAAAAAAAAGTGCTTCCAAGTCTTCCTGTCCTTTCTGTCCATTCCTTCACCACCTCTTCCCCCACTCCCCACTGAAGAGAGCCCTTAAAGGGACAACAGTCCTTCCCTTCCAGATTGCTGGACAAAGAGTTCCCTTTCTTCTGACTATCCGACAAACTAGTTTTAAAAGAACCCTCCAGCAAAATCAGTACCTTAGTAAGACAAAATCCTTGTTATACCTAAAATCTTTGGAAACATTTTTTTTTAAAGTTGGTGAAATTTCATAACCATGTCTCTTGTTATGGAGATCACACAAAGTAAATTACTGTTCCCTTTTTCTAAAAGCAATGAACATTGTTATGAACACACTAAACCTCTCTGATTAATTTAAAAGAATGTCTTTGTTTCAGTGAGTTAAATATGTAGTAAGCTGGAATGGTGGCTTAAGATTTGAGTACATTTAAAAAATAAATTCAACTTAGAAATACTGATGAAGAAAATGTAAAACAGAGAAGAGCTGCATCATGTATTCCATTATATGTAATGTTGTATTCAGCAGGAGAGCTGACTCACCCTTACTATGAAGTTTTTGCAAATAAATCTCTGACAAACTTCAGGGCATATCAAAAAACCTGTGACTGACATTTTTTATTCCCAAATTTTAGTGCTTTTAATTAGGTACTTTCTTCATGTCCATTCTGCATGAGGGAGAGTGCATGGAAGTCTCTGCGGGGAACTGTGACTCTCCGCCACCATGAGGCAGGCTGGGCATCTCATTATCCTTTGCTATCAAGTCCCTCCTCCCCCTCCCCCACCAGGCTGTGAGCTTGGGCTGCCATCCGGCATAGGGGCACCAGTTTAATAATACCGCGTAGGGCCCCATAAATCCTAAGGACGGCCCTGGCAGCGTCTCAGGGCACAGTGCAAGGGAGCAGGCCGGGGCCCTTTCTGAGTATGGGTATGCCACTGGCACCATTATAAACCCGGCAATGGCTGGAACAGGAGTTGTAGGTACAGCACAAATGGACCTAAAGAGCAACAGTTTTAAATATTGTTCTGACGACTGGTAGAGTATGTTGAGCCAGCACACCTGCCTCTAGTGTTTGGGTTTCTTGACTTACTAAGACTTCAGAAAGATGAATGGTACATTTCATTGGATTAAATGTAAAAAATACGTAGTTGGCCGTACATGATACAGATATTTGGCTGAATATATTATTTAAAACACAAGGGTGTCTGTGGTTTCCTTGGTTTCAGGTGTTCTGGTTTTTCTCCTCACTGACCATTTTGACATTTCCTTGCGCTTTCTCCAGGTTAAATATTACACTGTAGTCTAACTCCCATATTTAGAATCAAATTTAGCTAAACTACTTTTTATGTTTAAAAAAGATGACATTATTGACCAACCTATTTCTTGTAAGAAGTCAAGTTTCTTTCTGTTTTTCCCTTGCACTTGTTGTATTCAGCACAATCCATTTCCTAATCACTGTTGTCATTTATCTCTTTGTTTTACCTTGTCACCTACTTAATTTTACTGGAGGCATTCCTAACATCTCTTTCTAATAATCTCCGCTAACAATGCAGAACACTATTAGCATAATAAGCATTTTCCATCTGCACAAATAAGACTCCTTCTCATCAGTCTGAAAACTAACTACTGTACATAAAAATAGCTGGAAATCATTAGAATTAAAAAGCACATTCCACTGCAAACAGGTTTCTTGGGGAACTTTTTCATTTCTCCAGTTAACCTTAGAAATTTTGAGTGTGATCCAAAGCCCACTAATGTCAGGGAGGTCTTCCCACAGCATATCACTGTGGTTTGAATTAGGTCTTTACTCTATGTGGAAATAATAAAGTTGAGCTATAGGTACAGAAGGAGATATTATGTTTCTCTGTTCTAAGTACTTACCTTAAGAACCCATTCTTTGAAAGTAGCGTATTTGCTTATGCAAAAATTATTCAGACAATAGTGCACCTACATTTGGGTGTATAATTACAATAACTACTCACACATAGGTGAGAACACAGGTTCCTAAAAACATTACTGGGTCTTTATTTGTGCTGTTATACCAGTTGTGTCTGTAAAAGGGAGGTGATCACTGGACATGTGTCCCACTTTTGTGCATCTATTTTTAACAAGTTTGACCCATAAATGTGGAAAGGTATGGGCATAGCAAGTCTGCAGTAGCAGTGTCTCCCTCACTTTGTCTCAAACATGTATTCTCCCAGTTGCTAGTTTGTTATAACACCTGGTTTTGATAGAAAAAATGATGCTTTGACAATGTGAAGTTGCACTTTTTCTGTAAATGGCATAACAGCAAAATGAAATCCTCAGATATGTATGCAGGATTTCACTACATATTGCTTATTCCTTTGTTTTCTATGAACTGCAATTTTAATCCTCTAAGGTCTTTGCTGTCTGTGGAGTTAAGAAGCAATTTTGTGTCCTCCTTGGTTCACTGTCCTAAAGGACACACACACACACGACTCTCATGGAGGCTTTACTTTGGTTCCTTTTTGTGTTGCTGTTCTCTTAATCAAAAACAAAGGTCATTCTGGTGGAAAGTATCCATTTGTTCCATATGGCATCACGTAAATCTTCATCCAAACTGTTTTTCTAGAACACTTTCATAGCTTTACCAAATAGTTAACACAGTAACATCTCAGGTCCTGAGAAAATCCCAGAATGTAGCATTACATTCTGTTCACACTACAGTCTTATGTTCCTTTCCATGTAAGAATACATAGAATGAGAAAGAGTAGCTGAAAGTGCTGGTAATGGAAAATACCATGTGCTCCCTTTGACCTGGCAGGGCTAGTGACATTGCAGGAGGCGGTGGTATTCTGGTTTCCTTATTGCATGTAGAACAGTGATTCTCAGGAAAAAAATCGTGCATATCAGTGCCCAGAAGAGGAACTCTTCAGCCCAGAAGAGGAACCTCCCCAGCAATGATAGCACAGCAGCAAACTCATTCTGTCATAACCAGAGGACATGGGTATACTGTGTGAACTTGTTTCTGGGAATCATGGAGCAGGAGTTCACCTTTAAAAATGCTAGAAAGTGAAGACCTCATTTTGCAGTGATTTTTTTGGAGAAGCAGATTTTCTTTTCTAACTACGTGTACCATGAATGCAGGAAAACCTGGGGAAAAAAACTAAATTGTCAATGCATTTTAAATGGTCTATAGAGTCCCAAAGACTGCTGGATATGTATTTGCGGTCTGCCACTAATATTTCAGGGATCAGGCTATGGTTAAGTATTTCTCTGCCAGGACCCTGGGATACCCTTGCCATAGAACAGGGGTGTTACTTAGCTGAGGAGACACTGTAATTCATCTCATCTTGAAAATAGTCACTACATAGGATTTGGCAGGCTACTAAGGCGCTGGAAGACCATATTGTTGCTAAATTGGAGATTTAGGTCATATTTTCAGATTGAAAGAAAAAGTCTTGATTGAAGAGACTCTTCAAGTAGTGAGTGGAAAACACGAGGATTAAATTAGGAATTGGATAATGCTAAGCAGCTTTCAACTGCCTTAATTAGAGATAATGTTTCTCTTAATCATAAAATTGAATTTATGGAAAATCAATTAAAAAGGAAAAATTGGGGATTACTTGGAGTAAAAGAAAATTTTGTGTCAATAGTGTTGTCAAGGTATGGGAACTAAAAGAAATTTCTTTCATGGTTGTGTCTGAGCCATCTTAACGTAGAAAAAGTGCACCTTATACCTGCAAAATAACCATAGATTGAGTACTTAATGAGGATTAATAAGAGATTATGAATCTAGATCAGCAACTGCCAATTTCCATAGCTGCCATCACCAAACCTAAATTCAAACAAAGCCTGAAATTGCTTCACATAGCATTTGTCGCAATAGATGCAGAAGAACCATTGTTTTTCCACTGAAAAAAACAAATGATTGAGATGGAATTAAATACTGGACTGTCTCCATCCTTCAGATTATGATCAGGCTAAGACGTTCCTTGATTCAAATTTACCTGCTTCTCAAGTTATTGAAGAACAATTTGTGGTTTCTACAGTGAAATTTTGCTCACCTTCCTCAAACCAGTAGTCTTACATGCTGAAGCTAGTGAGACTACTTGCTTGAGAAAGACAAAGAGAATACAAGTCACTCTGTGTGTGTGCATGCACACATATGCATACTGAATATCTACAGTTGCTTTCCTTTTCAACAGCTGAATTAAGAATAAACTGAGTCAAATCCTGATTGATGTACTTACACAAATTAAACTCCCAGATTTCTACAGATGAGACTAGTGTTAATAAGGCAAACAGGATTTGTCCCCATGTTTCAGACAGCTGATGGTATTGCTACAGACAATATTATCACTCTCTCTGTTGTCTCTTCTATATGCCCATATGATGCAATTAACAAGGTTTATTTAGACTGACTGGTGTGATTTTTCTCTATCCCTAGTCAACAAATACTTATGCTGCAGACTGTACCTGTCATTTTCCCGTTTTTAGTTTTTGATTTTCTACACTATCCAAAGTGACAACACTGAATTTTACATAAGCAGAACTTGCGGCTGGGTAAATTTTTGGAAATAAAATAATATACCCGAGTGTAATCTATTATGGTCATATTATTTATGGACATAAACAGGAGGTTCCCATGGCCATACATATGTGAACTAGTCAATGGTTAGGGTTTAACATTTAATACATGGGAATCCAAGAGCTAAGCATTTAAACCAATAAGAATAGAATCTTTCCATGTCTTATATGTAGAACAATCATCAATGCCAAGATCAAACTGTAAATAGCAAGATATACCATCTCCAACAGATGACCCAAGGACCAATAAAAAGATCAACAAAGTAAATTGGAAGACATGGTGGATCCAGGTGTGAAGGCAGAATTTAGCATATTAGCCAGTGATTTCTGTTTCAGCATTACCTTTAGTATCATTTGTCAAGGTTTGTGAAGTGTCCATTAGGATTTTAATACTGTATATATTTGAAAAAAAAGAATGTTTGTCCTGTGGCTATAGAAGAACTCCCATTTACATTTATCCAATTGGAACATGGCAATATTGGGCTTTGGGTCAAGCCCCCAGAGTGTATTTGGATACACAGCATATGTAAGAAAGTTAGCTGTTGCTGTGGTGCAAGGCAGAGAGCATGACCTGATTATGAGACTTTCAGGAAATCAGAAGTTTCAATAAGAAGGATTCTACTTCACATGCCATTTCTACTCACAAACAAGTGTAATCATTTATATTTTCCCTACCCATCTCCACCTTTTCCACTGCCTGTCAGATAAAAAAGACTCACAGATGGGTTGTGAGGAGATATTTAGTACCCTCTTGTAACGCCACAAATAACGCTTGAGTTCACTTCTTAATTTGTAATAAGCTTGAATTAGGTTTCAAAACTTTTGCAAAGTCCACATTTTATGAATTACTAAAAAAAAATCTAGTTTCAGATTTCCTTATTTTAATTAACTGATTCACAGATATTATTTTAATTAACTAAGCTATTCAAAATTAAATTAGCTAGATATGGGCGCTCTCTTGTCTGCTGAGTTCAGTTTGGCTGAACTATCAGCCCAAAGGCTCAGTGATGAAGAGGATCTGTGCGTTCTTTTGTCTTACAGGATCAGGTCTCAAGACACTGAATGGGGGTTTAACTGACCAATTTCAGTAACTTTAACCCTGTGAAAAGCCTGGGAAATGTACCCATATGAATTCCTCTACTAACTAAGGCCTGAATGCAGAATATAGAATTAGGCACCAAAGACTCTGGTTCAGGTGCCTAAGTCCCAGTTTCAGGACCACATAAATGCACAAAACTCCTGCTGAAACCCTGTAGGCATCTAAACTCACTCAGTTTTGGCAGTAAAAGTTCCATAGGAGTCTATGCTTCTGAGCATGCACACAGGTGCTTCCCTGTAGGGAAGCAGCAATCTCCCACCTATGCCCCAGAATGATCCACAACCCAGGGAAATACAGGTGTTTGGCCATCTAAGTTGTCTGAGGGGTCTGATCCAGTAGCCACAGTGGAACAGTCACAGTGAGTGAGAGAGAGCGAGAGCATGTGTGTGTGTGTGAGTGATAATATGATTCTGTATTCCAGTTGTTAGGGCACCCATCTTTGAGGTAGAAGACCCTGGCTCCAGTCCCCCTGCTCCGATCACTTTTATTAGTATCCATAGTGGGACAGCTTCCACAGGAGAGACTGAGACCATCCCACATCAGACCATGCCATAGCTCAGTGGCTAGGCCATTCTCTTGAGAGGTGGGAGACCCCTGTTCAGATCTTTCTTCCCCCTCTGGCAGAGAGCAGGGGATTGAGCCTGGGTCTCCCTCATCCCAGCAAGTTCTCTAATTCCTGGGCTAAAAGTTAAGGTGGGCATCAGCTCCTCCTCCAGCAGGCTTCTGAATGGGACCCGATCTGTGAGGTGGCCTTTGAGCGCACCTACCAGATCAGGCCCTGCATGACTTAAGCAGCCAAATGCCTCTTTCCTGGTTTGTGAATTCTTCTGGGGTTCTACATGGGGAGATAAACTCCCAGATGCCTAGAGGGAGACACCAGCGTGCATGCCCAAAGGCAGAAACATAGGCCTAGAGAATTTTTACTTGGAATATTTAGGTGCCGAGGGGTTCAGCAGGAATTTTGTGAATAGCTGTGGAACCAAACCTGGGACTTAGAAGCCTATCTTCCTTCGTGGATCTGGGCTTGTGTGCCTAATTCTGCATCCACTTAAGCTAACAGGGGGGATTAGCATTGATTTCAGTAGGTCCAGGATCAAGCTGTAATTTCCTATTTAGGAGGTGTAACTTGCCCATCTGACAAGAGGAACAGATGCAAACACTAAGGAGCTGGCCTAACAAATTGATCGAGCTCTATTAGCAACCTAAGTGTAAAATAGGGAGAATGTTCCAAAAATTCAGGAGTTTGTAGTACTGCCATTTAGCCTTAAATAGGCAAGTCCAACTAACTGTGTATCCTTCCCTTGACAAGTTTACTTCTACATTACTCATTGTATTACCCGAAAGTACAGCTAACACACAATATCATAACAGTATGTGTTTGAGCCTACTTCACAGTAATTCAGAAGTGCCATTTTTCTTGCCATTGAAGGGGCAGACTTTCTACATGCTTTTTCAGTTTTCTGTAAATTCTCCTCAGTCATAGCCTACGGCCAACAGAGGGACAGCCAAAATAATGACGGTGTCTATACTGTAGCTGGGAGGAGTGATTCTCAGTGCGGGTAGACAGACTCTGCACTTCTAGCTGGAGTGCAGAAATACCCAGTCAGCCCATGAAAGATGTCAGCTTTGTCACTTCAGGGCCGCGTCACATCAACACAAAATCTTTGGGACATGGAGGCAGAATCTGGGTGTTGGATTCATAGGGAATCTCTACATTTGGGAATGAGGGGCACAGGGCTAAACAGACTAATGTTATTTAACACTCAGCTGCCCTAAAAGCTAACTTTAATTTTTCTACTCTGATTAACCAGTGCACTATGTCTTTTTGTACCAGTCTATTTTGGACTTGGTCTTGGAAGGTTCTGAGCACCCTCTATTTCAAATTATACCAGTAAGGTGTAGCGGTAATAGTGCATGCAAAATATGCAGCTGTGTATGCAAAGTGTGTGTGCAAATATTGGCTGTACACACAAGCAACTACTTGTATGACCAACACCTTGTTTTGCATACTGTATGTAATAGCATCAGAATCTTATTCAATTTACCTATCAGCATATCCCAGGCCACCTAACTATTCCACAGAATGCTCAAGTGTCAGAATGAGCATGCATAGGGAAGGAACAACAGGCTGGAAGAGCAAATGCTTCCACTTTCTGTGGACTCTTAGTCCGGGTGCCCAAGACCTGATTCCATAATTAATTAAGCAATGGCTGTGCCCAATCCAAGGGTGGGCTCCACCTACCACTACATTTGAGATACAGTAGCAGGCTAGCAAAAGTGTCTTCAAAGCCACTTTACACATAGGACTTTGCAAACTGGTGAAACTGATTTCAGTGGAAGTCCTGTGCTTAAAGTGGTTGCAGAATCAGGTCTTTACTAGTTATATTTATTTGAACCTGGATGCTGTACAGTAAGGCGTTTTGTTGCATAATACAGCATTTCATCATCTGATACTTCCTTCCAATGCAGCTTTAACCTTGAATGAACATTCAAGCATCACAATGCAACAGCCAAATGCTGCAGTGCCTCCTGTATTTCTCATGATTCATAAACAAAGCAATGAAAAAAAAATCTACTTAAGAAATAGTATTGTTTGTTATGAATGTGGGTGTCAGAACCAGACCCTTTGCTAACAATGGCTTTACTTCTGTTTATGCAACACCCAGAAAGATACTGTGCTTCCTTTCCTGAATATGACAGGCTACTGTGGTGTGACGGGGTTGAGACTCACCACTGCAGCACCTCCCACTGGTTACCTCCAGAAATTATCTCAGTTCATGGGGCACGCCCTCTGCCGGTGGTGTCCCATCCGTCATCTGTTCCTCGCTGATGTCTGGACCCATGTTGCTCCCCGCTTGGTGGCATCCTCTTCAGGCCACTGCCCTCTAGCAGTGCCCCCTAGTCCACCTTCACCCCCTTCCGGGGGGGTGGTGGAAATTTGTAACAATCCTTGCACTGGCCCCAGTGGCCAACCACAACCTCCAAAGTATAGCCCCTTGTCTCAAGGGCCGGTTGCAGTTTGTTTCAGCCACCCTACTGCATGGCCAGGTGCAGTACAAGGGCGGGGGCCCAGGACCACCCACTACTCTGGGTCCCAATCCAGGGACCCTTTTAGTAGCAGACTCCCTGCCCTCCTTCTCTCCCCTTGTCAAACTGTCCCTGAGCTACTTCCCCTTCAGCCCCTTTGCACCAGCTCAGCCCTTCCCTCAGGGCCTGCTACCTGGCAGGTAGCAGCCTGAGTGCCCTTCTACTCCCCCCAGTGCTGTGCTGTGCTGTCCCGTGCTGTGCTGTGCTGTCCCAGGTGCTGGTCTCCTGCTCTGGAGACAAACCTTTTCCCATGAAGATCTGGGACAGACTGCCTGCTGCTCTTCCCGGTAGCCTTTATCTATGGCCAAACTGAGCCCTGATTGGCTGTCTCCAATCTTGGCCCTGATTGGCTCTCAGTAAACCCTTTCCTGATTGGCTGCTGGCCTGTGCAGCCTCTCTGGCCTACTCTAGCCCCCTCTTACATGGGGATGGGGCAGCCGCCTCACCACATATGGTAATTCCACAGTTTTCACATTACGTGCTGCTTATCAGTTATTGTCATAAATTGATTATACCTTTGGATCAAAGATGAATTAGAAAAAGTGAAAAAAGGTCTAGAGACAAAGCATCTGCAATGATGTCTCTCTAAAGTCTTACCCCAATACTGTTTCCCAGAAGGAACAGGAGCTTTAAATAAAAACAAAAGCCATCTATATTTTCTGGTAGACCTGTTATTCTAAGAGTAGAATATTTAATGTAGTTTTCAGAAACCTCCGATTTCCAACAGGGGATTATTCCAGCGTTTTAGAACTTTCAAATATAATTTGAAGTTCATTAGTTTTACCTTGTAACATAATAACATCTTCCAAAGACACTATTTTAGGCACCACAGCATCCAGTTTGGAGTCAAACAGTTCAACTTGAGAATTTAATATCAAAATTGCTGTTAGGTTTAAAACTAATAATTTCTTAGGTGAAGAAGGGCTAGAGTCAACTGAGAAAAGTTTGTCTGCAGTACAAAATGCTTCCAAAGCAACAATGGTTAAAGGTACACGATAATGATGAAGAAATAAGGGGACCGCACCAGGTATGTTCGTTATCTGTAGGTGCTGTGTTTTTGGGACCTATAAACTTTTCTTTACCCTTTCTCTTAGAAGGGAGGAGGAAAAAATAAAATATTCTCTTTTAAACACAGCCTAACAAAATTACGATGAATGCAAATGAATGAAAGACATCAACTGTCCAGTGTGAGCCCTATTTCTAGTTAATAATTTTACACCCCAACATCCGAAATAGAAATTCATAGGAAATATACAGGTCCACATCTGAGAGAAAAAAGACACAGCCAGTGTCTAAACCAAGCATGGGCAGAAAAAATGAATTACAGGCCACCAGTTTCAACTGAAATTCTAGGAGCAATGGAGCCTCAAATTACCCTGAAACTAAACCAAGATCACAGCCCTCACTTACTCCTTTAAGCCTTGCTGTCTACACTACAAAAATTAATCATGTCAAAACACTGTTGGCAGCAATCACATTAGATGAAGCAATGCTAAACCTGGTGTACTTTAAGCGTAGATAAGGATCTATCACCTTCAGCATCATTTCAGCTAACAGTGATTAAATCCACCGCATGGGTTGAACCACCATAATAAAGCCTTTGGGCTGCTCTAATGTCAGCCAATGAATAGATGATCCAGGATAAAGAGAGGCACAAAAGTGTCTGAAAACTACCTTTTCTCCCATTCTCTGAATTGTACTGTGCACTTCTCAGCCAAAGCAGAGAGTATCTGCATCAACAGCTCTGGAATTCATTCCCCTTGTTGCTCTACCAGAACCCAAGTTAGTTGACCTGCAAGGCATGGTGCAAGATGTGCCTATTTATCCAGACTTTTGCCTGAATACGTATTTGGATAAAAGGTGCCTCATGTCTAAAGGATTGTGTAATACAGTTCTTTCAATTTATGGTTTTGTTAGTTGTAATTAATACAGAGATTGTCTGCTTCCTGCCAGTTGCTGGCAGTTTGTTATGAACTTCTGGTATTAATATATGCTTTAACTGTTGAAAAGCCACCTGGAATCTTATGCAATAGGTGCATGTTTGATAAATGTATAAATATATATCCAAAGGGAATGGCAAGTCCTAGATCATTGAGTAAGGGAGAGGGTAAAAGAATAACATGGTAGGGACACAGAAGTATGAACTTTCTTTGTTTTATTGCCTCTGCCTCTCCTTCTCCCCCTCTCTTCCTGCCAGCCCCCAGCCATTTCTCTCTCTTACTTTGTCTTCTAGGCCACGTTCCTGAGTCATAATAATGAAATCATGTCACCACTGTGGGTGTTTAACTACACGAGTAAAAAGGATGGAAAATCTACACTCTAAAAAAAACAAATGCCACAATTAATAGATAATTACTTGGAAGGATCTATTGCAATGTTGTACTATAATGTAAAAGATACAAATATAAAATGAATAATCAATATATTAAAATACACTAATTAAAGTGAATTCAGATACAGTTGAATGTTGACTTATCTGTGTGTATTGTTTGACTGTTCTACTTTTATTGCATTGCATGTCTGTAACTTAAAGAATAAATCGCCCTCTTACCATACTGGGCAATATTCTGCTTCCATTACTCATACCTATTTCATCAGGTCTACTCACTGATTTCAGAGGAACTTCTCAGTAACAAATAATGAAGAGGACAGATCACTGATTCAGATCTGGATCACTTGGTAAGCTGGGCACAGGCAGACATTCTGTGTTTTACCATGCCTAAATGTATATGTATATCTATAAACAAAGAATGTAAGGCATATGTAAAAAGTCTCCCTGTGTGCCTCCCTAACTGAGCTGGGGCCTCTTGCCATGTCCAGTTTCCATCATGGGGTTGGCCTATTATAGGCTATAGCCTCTGACTCCTGGTGGTGGCCCTGCTTTTGTGGGCCTGCTTACTTTGTTTCTTGGTGGAGGAAAAGCAAAAGTTCAGGTCCACTAACCAAGACACTCCTGGGGCCCAAAAATAAAAATAAAAAAGCACAAGGCATCACCTTACTTCAGGGGTGCCTGGGTAGCAGCTTTGTTGTAGTCCTTAAGGCTGAATCAGTCCCTCCCTATGGGGCTTGCCCCTGGGGTTGGCTGGACTCCTCACAGAGCTGGGGGGTTTCTGGTACGAGGGTTCCCGCTGCTGTTGCAGGAGCCACTCTAGCTGCTCCCTTCTCAGGACTTCCCTCCTTGCATACTGTAGCTTCCTGCTTTTAAAGCCCTCCTCCCAGGGGCGGCTCCAGGCACCAGCACGCCAAGCGCGTGCTTGGGGCAGCAAGCCACGGGGGACACTCTGCCTGTTGCTGCGAGGGCGGCAGGCAGGCTGCCATTGGTAGCTTGCCTGCAGAGGGTCTGCTGGTCCCGAGGCTTCGGCGGACCTCCCATAGGCGTGCCGCCAAATCCGTGGGACCAGGGACCTCCTGCAGGCAAGCCGCCGAAGGCAGCCTGCCTGCCGTACTTGGGGAGGCAAAATATCTAGAGCCGCCCCTGCCTCCTCCCTACCATGTGTGATTGGCAGGGCCAAAGGGGAAAGCCTACCTTAGCACATAGAACTTCCTCAAACCTTTTCCTCCTCCTACACTCCCATCACACCACCATACTTCCAGTATGGGGAACTCTATCCTGAGCAGCAGTGACACAGATCTGGGGCATTTGGGGAATAATCTGCAGAAGATGGACTCCCAATGTGACGTTGTGGCAGAAAGGGTGAAGGTAATCCTTGGGTGTGTAAACAAAGGAATCTCAAGTAGGAGTAGGGAGGTTATTTTATCTCTGTATCTGGCACTGGTACAAGCACTTCTGGAAAACTGTGTCCCCTTCTGGTGTCCACAATTCCAGGAGGATGTTGATAAACTGGAGAGGGTTCAGAGAAGACCCACAAGAATGATTAAAGGATTATACCTTATTGTGATAGACTCAAGGAACTCAGTCTATTGAGCATAACAAAGAGAAGGTTAACGGGTGACTTGATTACAGTCTGCATGTACCTACATGGGGAACACATTTAATAATGGCTCTTCAACCTAGCAGAGAAACATATAACATGATCCGACTGCTGGAAATTGAAGCTAGACAAATTCTGTCTGGAGATTAAGATATACATTTTTAACAGTGAGGGTAATTAACCACTGGAACAATTTCCCAGGGGTGATGATGGAATCTCCATCACTGACAATGTTTAAATCAAGATTGGCTGTTATTCTAAAAGATCTGCTCCAGGACATATTTTTGGGAAGTTCTGTAATCTGTGTAATAGCAGAGGTCAGACTAGATGACCACAATGGTCCCTTCCAGCCTTGGAGTCTATGAATGTGGGTAAGGATGGCAGAATCTCTTCCTTTTTATTTTGATTTTGTATGGAAAATATTCCTTGCATGATGCCATGCCTATTTATGATCTAGCTTTGGTTAAAAATTAGATTGTTTGAAAATGAAGAACTCACACAGTCAATCAGCTTAAGATTTCTCTGCATTTGTATACAATAGAGATAACTATAACTTGTGAGTGTGGTACAGCTGTTGGGATTCATTAATTTGCAAGACTGCGTAATAGCAACATTAAGAAGAACTCCTGTATGTATGTAAATGATGTTCTAATCTGTTCTCTAGAAATACACCTTTGTTACTGATGTGATTTTGATCACCTGCTGCCCTCTGTGAACTGGAGACAAGTTAAAAAGGAACAAGCTATCGCACATAAAATGTGAGAAAGCCTTGTTTGTGCCTGCCAGGGGTCAGCTTCCCAACTCCACTGGTCATGGGCAATACAAACACTCCTCACCAGGCCTATGTAGGTTCTGCTGTTGCTCTGCAGGTTAGTGATTGTAACACTCCAACCCTTGAACCCTCTGAGCATCCCTCTGGAGTCTCCAGCCCTGGTCCACTGGACACTCACAGGTTCAATGCTTCCAAAGAAGCACTACTCAGCTTACCAGTCACACCTCTGATCACTTCTCCGCTTAACACACAGCACTTAGATATATTCATATTGAAAACAAGTAAAATTGTATTTAACAAAGCATAGAGATTCAAGTGACAGCAAGTAGAAGTATTGGAAACAAATGGTTATATATAAAATAAAATCATAACATGGATTCTAGACCCTAGACTTATTAGCTAAATACTTTCCTATCCTATAGAGAAGTTCTCATCCAAAGCCCTAACTCACTGTATGATTTGGGACAAGTCACTTCACCTCGCTGTGTCTCTGTTTTCTCTTCTGTAAAATGAGGATAATGATTTTTACCTCTCTTTGAAAAGCACTTTGAAATCGAGGGATGGGAAATGCTCCATGAAAGAAGGTATTATGATTATTTAAATCTTATGGTTTGGTGGGGCATCTGTGGTTAGTACTACATTTTATAATAACGGCATAGATCTTAGAAAGTGCCACAAAGATACATGAACCTTACTACCCCCATTTTACAGAAGGCCAAACTGGGTCTCAAGGAAGTTAGGTCACACAGCAAGTCAGTGGCAGACTCAAGAATAGAACGCAGGTCTCATGCTCCAGTCCGTTAGACTACATATGGCCCTGTGAGGATTATGACACAAAATTCTGCACATCTTGAGGGTATAGTTTCATTATGATGTGGTTTTCTCTTCCTTTTTATAACCCTGTTATCTGGATTATCAATTCAGCATTATCACTGAAAAGCTTTGAAGAGTCAATGTGTTGCAAAAGGAATTTGAATTAGCACAGAGAGGACATCCCATACATAGGTATAGGTATAGGACAGAGGAAGAGATTAATACAGGTTGGGGTTATTTATATTTATGTTTGTCAAATGTGGTGTTTCCATGGCTGAAATGTTCCATAATGTTCCATTGTATTACATACAATCCATTAAACTCACTTGTATTATAAACCACTCACAGTTCCATTTTGACTGCAAAATACTGTTATGTTTGTTGTCATATGAATTACCCAAGAGTAACATAATACAGGTCTGTGCTGCCTTTTCCCTGGGGCCTGTGAGGATTTATTATAACCTTAAATCTGCCTTTCCATAGATTGGAAAGGAAGGTAAAAATATACAAACTATGCAGGCAATCTTTAAAATAATATAACTTATGAAATCACTAATTTTTTTCAGGTTTGAGGCCCTTCCTCTGCCAGCTGGTCTGCAAATTCAGTGTTTGATTCAGGGGGTAATAATCCTTAATACTAGCAATGCTGTGCTGACTTCTGTTGAAAGGGGAATGGGCCTATAGAATTCTAGCTCTATAGATAAGATCTAGCAAGGAGTGGGCATCATAAAGAAAAATACTATAACGAATCATTGGGTTTACTGTATTTCTTACTGCAAAATTCAATAAACAAAATGTATTGTTTTTGTCTTACTAAGTGGATGGTGAGTAATCTTTTTATTAAATCAATTCTGCATACTACCTTCAAGAACAAAGAGTTTAATGTATATCTGTTGTGATTTCCCTAATGCAACCTTTATAGGTCCTAGTCAGGGATTAGGGTCCCATTGTGCACTGTAGTGATACGATGTGGCGCCCCACCTGGTCAGACGAGGAAGAGCCCAGCCAGAGGCCAGAGTGGGCGGAGCTACAGAGTTCCGAGCCCACCCCTCAAAGGGTCAGGCGGCGACCTAGAACTATAAAAGCTGGCCCTCAGCACTCAGTCAGGCCACAGCAGCCGGAGCGAGCAGACATCCCTCAGGGAGCTCGAGACTGGGAACCCCCTGTGGCTCTTCAATCTAGCAGAGAAACCCAGAAAAGCCCGATACCCAGAAAAGCTGCCGGAGCCTTCCCGACCCCGCTACCTGGAAGAGCTGCCAGAGCTCCCTTGCGCCCGCTACCCGGAGGACCTGCCGGAGCTTCCCCGCACCTGCTACCCGGAGGACCTGCTGGAGCTTCCCCGTGCTTACTACCCGGAGGAACCGCCAGAGCTACCCCGGGCCAACTATCTGGAGGAGTTGCTGGACCTAACAAACACCCAGCCCCAGCAGCGATGAGCACATGCTCCTGGACCCTGCAGAGGCCGACGTCAGGACCCAGGTAGGCCCTGAGGGGAGTATGGAAGTAGCCCGGGGGTAGCCAACCCCAGTCTGGCTGCAGCCTTACCGGAGCCTATGTCAGTGTGTTGCGGCCAGGATCCCCACTGACTAACCAGCAGATTCTTAGCTGCTGCTAGGGCCCCGGGCTGGGACGCAGTGGAGTGGGAGGGCCTGCATCCCCCCTGCCACCCAACTCTTGGGTGGCAGACTCCCTCTCTCCCTGGCCTAGGGAGGCAAAAGCCTATTAGAACCACTGTTGTTCCTCAGCCCTGCCCAAGGGCCTGAGCTGCTGACTCAGTGTTTGTTGCCCCGCCCTGATCTAGGGCCAGGCCCTTAATTGCTAGTGTTGCTCAGCCCTGCCCAAGGGCCTGAGCCTACTGACTCAGTGTTTGTTGCCCCGCCCTGATCTAGGGCCAGGCCCTTAACTGCTAGTGTTGCTCAGCCCTGCCCAAGGGCCTGAGCCTACTGACTCCGTGTTTGTTGCCCCGCCCTGACCGAGGGACAGGGCCTTAACTGCTCTTGTTGCTCAGCCCTGCCCAAGGGCCTGAGCCAACTGACTCAGTGTTTGTTGCCCCGCCCTGACTGAGAGCCAGGGCCTAATGGGTATTGTTGCTCAGCCCTGCCCTGGGCCTGAGCCCCCTTGCCCTGCGGAGCAGGCAATTGCCGCGAGGACCGCCAGACTATTTCCCCGGACCCACCAGGATGTAGTGAGCCAGTGTGGCTCCACTTCTCCCCCCGGAGAGGGTCGAGCCTCGGCCTCACTCGTTCACACGTGGTACCAGAAGTGGGGACGTCTGGACCCTTGACCCCTGTGAGAAGGGACCGGAGGGGTAGACCTACCCTAATGAACCATGGAGATGGAGCGCCTGCTTCAGCTGTAGGCGGAGAACCAGGACCAGCAGCAGACTGCCCAGCTACAGCAGCAGCAGCAGCAGGCAGCCGCCCAGCTCCAACAGCAGCAACAGCGGGATGCCGCCCAACTCGAGCAGCAGCAGCAGCAGCTTGTCCAGCAGCTCGGAGCCCAGCTGCAGCAGCTGGTGACCGCACTGCTACACCCTGTAGAACTGCCGGCAGGGGATGGCGCTGGGACTCCATGCACTGCAGTCCCAGTATGACTAACAAAGATGGGCCCTGACGATAACCCCGAAGCGTTCCTGGTCACATTCGAACAGGTGGCCCTCATCGCTGGGTGGGCCTGGGACCAATGGGCCACCGTTCTGGCCCCGTACCTTACTGGGACTGCCCAGACGGCGTACCAGGGGCTGGCAACAGAAGAAGCCAGGGACTACGGCTGAGTAAAGGCCGCGATTTTGGACGCCCTGGATGTCAGCCCTGAGACTTTGACAGCGGTTCTGGAGCCAAACATATCCCTCGGGCGCCTGACCTCGGATGGTGGCCCAAGCCCTGAAGGATGGCTACAGCCGGAAATGAGGACAGCAGAGGAGGTCACGGAACAAGTCTTCCTTGAGCAGTTTGTGCACACCCTACCGACCAGAGGATGGGCCTGGGTGCTCTGCCATCGGCTGACAACATAGGCCACGGCCGTCTCGCTGATGGAAGACTTTCTCGCAGCCAAAACGCCTGTGGGGCCCACCTTCCAACCCCAAAACCCCGGGCCCGACCGCTCGAACTTGGACCGGAAGGGAGACGCCCCGACCGGGCCACGAAGCCTTGGCCACGGGCAGGATGCCCTCCCGGGGTCCCAGTTCAGACGGCCGGATCCTGCCCCCTGGGCCAGACCGGTGGCCTCTGTGCTGGAGGCCGTGAGGGTCCACCAGAGTCCCCCTAGGAGTTTGAGGGGAGCCCTCTCCTGGGACGGTCGTCCAGAACTCAGACCCTGTTTCTGCTGTGGGAAGTCCAGACACTTGCAGCGGGACTGCCCGGAAATGGACTGCAGCTTCGGGCAGGTCTGTGCAGGGGACACCCGGGCTCGGCTACCCCAGGTCCCCAAGCTCACGGTTCCAGTAGTTGTCGGGGACCATGCCACCCAGGCGTTGATCTACTCTGGCTGCAGCCAGACATTTATCCGCAAGACTCTGGGACCCCAGGCAGATCCCCTCCTAGGCCCAATTCACCTGCAGTGCATCCATGGGGATGTCCGGCCTTACCTTAGTGCTTGGGTCCAGCTGACAGTAGCTGGCGTAACCCAATGATTCATCGTTGGCTTGGCCCCTCGACTGGCGTACCCGGTGATCCTGGGGCGGGACTGGCCCACCTTCGAGAAGGTCCTCTGGTCGACCCCGGCGATGGAGGAAGAGCATCAGGAGGCCCTACCAGAAGAGAGGTGCAGAATCCCGCGACTGGAACCAAGGGCGGAAGGGATCGACAATCCCCCGCTGGACCCCGGGGTCAACCCCCTCCTCCATACTGATTTTTGCCAGGACCAGAGAACGGACCCTACGCTAAGCCGGGCCTATAAACAACTTGCAGCAGTCGATGGGAACATCATCGACCCCCAGCACGCAACCCAGTGGGCCCACTTCGAACTACGCCGGGACCGTCTTTACCGGATCGACCATGACTCCCGCACGAAGGAACCTCAAACACAGCTGCTGGTACCACAGTGTCACCGGCGAGCGGTGATGAAGTTGGCACATGACATCCTGGCTGCTGGGCATCTGGGCTAGGAGAAGACACTCACCCGGATCTTGACGCGGTTCTTCTGGCCCGGTATTCACCAGGAGGTGAGGAATTATTGTAGCTCCTGCCCAGAGTGCCAGTTAGCCACTCCTCAGCACGTTCCCAAGGCAACCCTGGTCCCCATGCCTATAATCGAGACACCTTTTGAATGAGTGGCCATGGACCTGGTGGGCCCGCTCCCGAAAAGCGCTGCCTCGTTCCAGTATGTCCTGGTCATTGCTGACTATGCCACCCGTTTCCCCGAGGCCATCCCCTTGTGGAGCACCACCACCCGGACCATCGCCGGGTAACTGGTGAAGATCTTTGCTCGGGTGGGCCTGCCCTGAGAAATTCTAACTGATCAAGGCACCAATTTTACCTCCAGGCTGCTACAACAGGTCTGCAAGCTCCTGCGGATAAAACAATTACGCACCTCTATCTACCACCCACAAACAGACGGTCTGGTGGAATGGTTCAACCAGACCCTCAAGGAGATGTTGCGGAAGTTCCCCTCAGAGGAGCTACGACAGTGGGACCAGTTGCTCCCTCCCCTGCTGCTAGCCATCCGGGAGGTGCCCCAGTCTTCAACCAAGTTTTCCCCATTTGAGCTGTTGTATGGATGGCGTCCATGGAGCCTGTCATGGTATAATTCCCCACTCTGAACCTTAGCATCCAAAAGATGGGGTACCAGCATGAATTCCTCTAAGCTCAATTACCAGCTTAGTACTTGTAGCGCTGCCACCAACCAGGAATTCCAGTGCCTGGTACACTCTGGTCCCCCCAAAACCTTGCCCGGGGACCCTCAAGACCCAGACCCTCTGGATCTTAACACAAGGAAAGTAAACCCTTTCCCTCACCGTTGCCTCTCCCAGGCTTCCCCTCCCTGGGTTACCCTGGAAGATCACTGTGATTGAAACTCCTTGAATCTTAAAACAGAGAGGAAAATCCACCTTTCCCCTCCTTCTCTCTCCCCCTCCCTGACTCTCCCTAAGAGAGAAAGTAATCCTAAAACAGCGAGAAAATTAACCTCTCTCTCCCCCAATTCCCTGGTGAATCCAGACCCACTCCCCTGGGGTCTCACCAGAATAAAAAAAATCAGGTTCTTAAACAAGAAAAGCTTTTAATTAAAGAAAAAAAGTAAAAATTATCTTTGTAAATTTAAGATGGAATATGTTACAGGGTCCTTCAGCTATAGACACTGGGAATACCCTCCCAGCCTAAGTATACAAGTACAACTTAAAATCCTTTCAGCAAAATACAAATTTGAACTCCTTCCAGCCAAATACACATTTGCAAATAAAGAAAACAGACATAAGCCTAACTCGCCTTATCTACCTAGTACTCACTATTCTGGACATAAGAGACTGTATCAGAGAGATTGGAGAGAAACCTGGTTGCACGTCTGGTCACTCTCAGAACCCAGAGAGAACAACAACCAAATTCTAACAGCACACACAAAAACTTCCCTCCCTCAAGATTTGAAAGTATCCTGTCCCCTGATTGGTCCTCTGGTCAGGTGACAGCCAGGCTCACTGATCTTGTTAACCCTTTACAGTCAAAAGAGACATGAAGTACTCCTGTTCTATTAACCCTTAACTATCTGTTTATGACAGGGCCTATTGGACTTAATGCGGGGAACTTGGAAGCAGTCCCCCTCTCCTACCCAGGGGCTCCTGAGGTATGTCCTCCAACTACAAGAATATTTTGCCCGGCAGGAACAGACTTATAACCAGGCGGCACAGGTGCGTGACTTTGAACCCAGAGACCGGGTTCTGCTCCTCCTGCCCTCGAGCGAGTCGAAGCTGCTGGCCCATTGGCAGGGGCCCTACGAGGTAGCTCGGAAGGTTGGACCCGTCACTTATGAGATCCACCAACCCAACCAACGTAAGAAGACCCAGCGATACGACGTAATCTGTTGAAGCCGTGGCGAGACTGGGAGGGGCTGCTGATTAACCCTTACCCGCCAGAGCTGGAGCTGGGTCCCCGCACGCCCCAGACAGAGGACCTCGCAGCTCCCCTGCTCAGTGACACCCTAACGGAAGAGCAGCGCAAGCAGGCCAAATGTCTCCTGTAGGCGTTCCAGGAAACCTTCACAGCCCTACCCGGATACACGACCTTGGTCTATCACTCTATCCAGACCGAGCCGGGGAAGGTAATCCGGGAAATGACCGGGCCACTGCCATATCGAATGCGCCAAGAGATGGAGGAAGAGGTGCAGGCCATGCTGGCCTTGAGAGTCATCGAGCCATCCCACAGTGAGTGTGTAGCCTGGTGGTCTTGGTACCCAAGCCCGATGGCACCCGCCGGTTTTGTATAGATTTCTGGAGGGTGAACGCCATCTTACGGTTCGACGCCTACCCTATGCCCTGTGTGGACGAGCTGCTGGGCCGCCTTGGGGAGGCCCAGTTTATCACCACCCTCGACTTCAGTAAAGACTATTGGCAAATCCCACTTGATGATCCCTCTAAGGAAAAGACGGCGTTCGCCACTCCGACGGGACTCTATCAATTTACACGGATGCCTTTCCGCCACCATGGAGCTGCAGCAACGTTCCAGCAGCTAATGGATCGCCTATTGCTGCCCCTTCGAGACTATACAGCGGCTTATCTGGACGATGTTGTGGTCTATAGCTGCAATTGGGAAGACCACCTGGAACGGGTAGCAGTGGTCCTGCGGTCCCTGCGACAGGCGGGATTGATGGCCAACCCCAAAAAATGCCGCATCGGATGGCAGGAGACCACATATCTAGGGTACACTATCAGGGGAGGACGAGTGAAGCCCCTCGTTGGAAAAGTGCAAGCCCTGGAGGCCTGCCCGACGCTTACCACAAAACGCCATGTCCGGCAGTTCCTGGGGCTTGTAGGGTACTATCAGCGGTTCATTCCCCAGTTTGCTTCCATCGCAGCACCCTGAACCGGACTGTTGACCAAGAACAGCCCCCGACAGATACAGTGGTCCCCAGAATGTGAAAATGCCTTCTGGACACTCCAGACGTGCCTATGCCAGGAGCCGGTCCTATACAGCCTGGATTTCCACTGGAGGTTCAGCCTCCAGACGGATGCCTCAGAGGTGAGGCTGGGGGCCGTCCTGTCTCAAGAAGTGGATGGAGAGGAACATCCAGTCCTATCTCAGTCGTAAATTATTTCCCTGAGATAAGAACTACATGGTGATTGAGAAAGAAGCATTGGCTATATAGTGGGCCTGTGACGCCCTACGTTACTACCTCATTGGGGCCCCGTTCATGCTAGTCACGGACCATGCCCCCCTCCGATGGTTGATGAATATGAAAAATAATAACGCCTGTCTCTTGTGATGGTATCTGACCTTACAGTCCTATACGTTCACCATCCAGCATCAGGCTGGTAAGGAACATGCAAACGCAAACTTCATGTCCCGTCTTGGAGGGATGGAAGAGCCTGGCCCCGACAAGCGGGAGCCAGACTTGAGGGGTGGGTGTGTAGTGATCTGGTGTGGCGCCCCTCCTGGCCAGAGGAGGAAGAGCCCAGCTGGAGCCCAGAGTGGGCGGAGCTACGGAGCTCCGAGCCCACCCCTCAAAGGGTCAGGCGGCGACCTAGAACTATAAAAGCCGGCCCTCAGCGCTCAGTCAGGCCCCAGCAGCTGGAGCGAGCAGACGTCCCTCAGGGAACTTGAGACGGGGAACCCCCTGTGACCCAGGGCAGCCGCCCAGGCTGGCCTGAGCCTCCCCGACCCCACTACCTGGAGGACCTGCCAGAGCTCCCTCACGCCCGCTACCCGGAGGACCTGCCAGAGCTCCCTCGTGCCCGCTACCCAGAAGAACCGCTGGAGTTACCCTGGGCCAACTATCCGGAGGAGTTGCCGGACCTACCAACCAGCCCTGGCAGCGACAAGCCCATACTCCTGGACCCTGCAGAGGCTGATGTCAGGACCCAGGTAGGCAGACTCCCCCTCTCCCTGGCCTAGGGAGGCCAAAGCCTATTAGAACCGCTATTGTTGCTCAGCCCTGCCCAAGGGCCTGAGCTGTTGACACAGTGCTTGTTGCCCCACCCTGTCCTAGGGCCAGGTCCTTAACTGCTACTGTTGTTCAGCCCTGCCCAAGGGCCTAAGCCTACTGACTCCGTGTTTGTTGCCCTGCCCTGACCGAGGGACAGGGCCTAACGGGTATTGTTGCTCAGCCCTGCCCCAGGCCTGACCCCCTTGCCCCGCGGAGCAGGCAATTGCCACAAGGACCGCCGGACTATTTCCCCGGACCCACCGGGGTGTAGTGAGCCGGTGTGGCTCCCCTGCTCCCCCCGGAGAGGGTCGAGCCCAGGTTGCACTCATTCACATGCTCTCAAACATAACAAAATAGGTGCCCCTGCCCAAAACTACTCTCTCTTCACTCCAGCAGAGAGATGTTTCTTGCATATTGAAATTTCAAACTTATTGTCTAAGAAAAAATGGTTACAGTTTCCCATCAAGAGCAGAAAATGCACATTGGAGCAGAATTATACATGTGAGAGGATGTTCAGATACTATTGTTGTTGTATTTCACCTACTGTTGCTGGTCACTTTAAGATAAATATTATGAATATTATGGTGGAATTTTACCCAAAATTGTTTATTGTTTATTTTTAGATTGTTCCATTAACTTTAAATTAGGACCCACTAGATTCATAATTCTGTTTGAGAAAACAATGGAAAATACTCAATTCCTAATTAATAAAATAACAAATAATAATAATATTGGCTGCTGCATAGTCCAGTCTTCCTTAAAAAACATAATGGCTTGTTTGTTAAAGCAGTTCTTTGGCTAGTAGATTTTAAGTTGTTTGTGGATGTCAACATCAAACACCACCTGCTTTCTCTTTACTCATCTTCTGTTCAGCTGTGCTTTCCACTCCCCATTGCCTTACCTATATCCCAGCACATAATCAATTTGCATGCTGACATGCCTTTGTTAATACAAATGACACCTGCACACAGTCAGGGCATACGCCATTTTTTGGTGCATTTGGGAATTAAAACTTTAGGTGGGAGAGCAGCTCAATTTCCATTCAATTTGATTATGCAGTCTCTAATCTAAAGGTAATATTTATCACTGTAGATTTAAATTAGAAAAATTATTAGCTCTGTTTATTTCCATACACGTTTTCCTAATTACTGCACTATTATTGCTCCTTGACTGAACACAAATAATTTGCAAAGAAAAATCAAACAGTGCTGAAGCTGTGTTCAGTTCTATTTATTGTGCAAGTCTTCAAGGTGCTTCAGAGCAGGAGAATTAAATGTAACTTGCAATATGCTGCTGTTACTGGGCCTAGCACTTCTCTGGTGGACCAGTTCTTCCCAGCCATGACACTGATCCCAGACAGCTTACTTGAAGCACATTCTTCAGGGCAGTTCCCCTGCTCTAACCTTAGTACCCAAGACATTACATATCTCCTGCTTCTGTTCCCATTATGGTGACAGTTTTCTTCCCTTTAATGTTGCCTGAGTGTGACTATCACCACATTCACTTCTCAAACAAATGTTCAACTTATACCATAGAAGATAGAAAATCATGGCAGAATACACAATATTTGTGTATAAATTAGTGCTGTCAAACGATTAAAAGAATTAATCGTGCTAAGTCACATGACTAATCACTGTTAAGAATAGAATACCATTTATTTAAATATTTGTGGATGTTTTCTACAGTTTAATTGATTTCAATTACAATACAGAATACAAAGTGTACAGTGCTCACTTTATATTTTTTATTATAAATATTGCACTGTAAAAAAACAATAGCATTTTTCAATTCACCTAAGTACTGTAGTGCAATCTCTTTATCATGAAAGTTGAACTTACAAATGTAAAATTATGTACAAAAAATAAATGCATTAAAAAATAAAACAATGTAAAACTTTAGCACCTACAAATCCACTCAGTCCTATTTCTTGTTCAGCCAATCACTCAGACAAACAAGCTTGTTTACATTTGCAGGAGATAATGCTTGTTCACAATGTCACCTGAAAGTGAGAACTGGCGTTCACATGGCTTTGTTGTAGCCAGCACCTCAAGATATTTAGTGCATCTGGCTTGTAAAGATTCATATGTCCCTTCATGCTTCAGCCAACATTCCAGAGGATGTGTCCATGCTGATGATGGGTTCTGCTAGATCATAATCCACAGCAGTTCATTTTCATTATCTGAGTCAGATGCCACCAGCAGAAAGTTGATTTTCTTTTCTGGTGGTTCGGGTTCTGTAGTTTCCACATTGGAGTGTTGTCCTTTTAAGACTTCTGAAGGCATGCTCCACACCTCGTCCCTCTCAGATTTTGGAAGGCACTTCAGATTCTTAAACCTTGGGTCAAGTGCTGTGGCTATCTTTAGAAATCTCACATTGGTACCTTCTTTGCATTTTGTCAAATCTGCAGTGAAAGTGTTCTTAAAATGAACATGTGCTGGGTCATCATTCGAGACTGCTATAACATGAAATATATGGCAGAATGTGGGTAAAACAGAGGAGGGGACATACAATTCTCCCTCAAGGAGTTCAGTCACAAATTTAATTCACAGTAATTTTTTTAAAGAGTGGCATCAGCATGGAAGCATGTCTTCTGGAATTGTGGCCAAAGCATGAAGGGACATATGAATCTTTAACATAAGTGGTACATAAATACCTTGCAATGTCAGCTACAAAAGTCCCATGTAAACACCTGTTCTCACTTTCTGATGACATTGTAATTAAGAAATGGGCAGCATTATCTCCCGTAAATGTAAACAATGTCTTAGCAACTGGCTGAACAAGAAGTAGGACTGAGTGGCCTTGTAGGCTCTGAAGTTTTACATTATTTTGTTTTTCAGTGCAGTTATGTAACAACAACAAAAACTGATTGTAAATTGCACTTTCACAATAATGAGATTGCACTACAGTACTTGTACTAGGTGAACTGAAAAATACTATTTCTTTTGTTTATAATTCTTACAGTGCAAATAATTGTAATAAAAATAATATAAACTGTACACTTTGTATTCTGTGTTGTAACTGAAATCAATATATTTGAAAATGTAGAAAACTATCAAATATTTAACAAATTTCAATTGGTAGTCTATTGTTTAACAATGCAATTAAAAGTGCAATGAATCAGAAATAATTTTTTAATCATGATTTATTATTTTGAGTTAAGCGCATGAATTAACTGCAATTAATCGACAGCCCTAATATAAATCCATCAATTTGGATATTCTGACAAACACTACTGGGCGGACCCACCTCTTATATACCTAGCAGTGTAGAAATATCTACTGAACAGATGACCAGCATTTTTCTCTCTCCTATTGGCTGTTATGGCTAGGGCTGGTTGAAAATTTTCAATCAAAACTACAAAAAGTACCTGCTTTCCATTAAAAAAAAAAGATATTTTTCACCAAAAAACCACCAAAAACTCAAATATTTTGATTCTGAAAGAAAAGTATAAATATCAGCCTCAATATTTGTTAAAATGTTTGCATGTTTTTCCTCCAAAAAAAAGGCTTGATTTGTACTGATGTGGCTCGGATCTTATTTTTGTCAGTTATGATGAACTACTGTTTAAAGTTGAGTCATAGGATTGTCAGACTTTAAGAACTTATGGAACTGGGAATATTCTCATGAACAGCCACACAGATATATTTGTAGAAAAAAGTATGACAGAAGGTGAGAATTATGAAATAGATTATGGAGAGACAATCATAGAAATGTAGGGCTGGAAGGGACCTCAAGAGGTCATTTAGTCTCTCCCCCTGCACTGAGACAGGAATAAGTATTTCATCCCAAGGCCTCATAAGAAAGACACATTTCATCACTGCTTTTAAAAGCGCCAAAGTATTTGACACTAATGGCTCAAAGCTTATAAAAATCCCTGCAATACTTTTTGATCATTACTGTAGAATACCGTAATATTTTTATAGAAGGTAATTGACAAGCTGACCTCTTATAAATGCTAATCATACCCAAATTTTACAGCTAGGCCCGTTGGTCTCTCCCACCACTAAGAAACAGCTTGTCAGTATCTCTCTAAACTGTAGACATCTTCTTAGTGTAACCCTTCAAGACATAAGAAGCCACACAGAGAGGATTCTTCAGGAAATGTGAGGCAAAAGCCTAATTGCCTCAAGTGATTGCCTCAAGTACTGATCTGAGCCCTGATGTCTTTAAAGACCTCAATCAGTTGTTTTAATGCCATTATGTTTAAAACTAAGCACAGGGCTTGTCTACATCAGAAAGTTGCAGCGCTGGTGAGGGAGTTACAGCGCTGCAACTTTGAAGGTGTACACATCTGCAGGGCACCACCAGCGCTGCAACTCCCTGTTTGCAGCGCTGGCCGTACTCCCGTTTTGTCTCGGGTGTAGAGGATCCAGCGCTGGTGATCCAGTGCTGGTAATCCAATGTAGACAGTTACCAGCGCTTTTCTTGACCTCCGTGGAAGGAGGAAGCCTCTGGTAATCAAGCTGGTTTCCTTTCCCGGTTTGCTCTCTCGGTCCCGGAGCCAGCCAGCAAACCGCAGGGAAGGAGACCTGCTTGCTCGGGGTTCCGGGACCGAGAGAGCAAACCGGGAACGCCGCGGTTTGCTCTCTCGGTCCCGGAGCCACCCAGCAAACCGCAGGGAAGGAGACCTGCTTGCTCGGGGTTCCGGGACCGAGAGAGCAAACCGGGAAAGGAAACCAGCTTCGCCGCGGTTTGCTCTCTCGGTCCCGGAACCCCGAGCAAGCAGGTCTCCTTCCCTGCGGTTTGCTGGGTGGCTCCGGGACCGAGAGAGCAAACCGCGGCGTTCCCGGTTTGCTCTCTCGGTCCCGGAACCCCGAGCAAGCAGGTCTCCTTCCCTGCGGTTTGCTGGGTGGCTCCGGGACCGAGAGAGCAAACCGCGGCGTTCCCGGTTTGCTCTCTCGGTCCCGGAACCCCGAGCAAGCAGGTCTCTACTTCCCTGCGGTTTGCTGGCTGGCTCCGGGACCGAGAGAGCAAACCGCGGCGTTCCCGGTTTGCTCTCTTGGTCCCGGAACCCCGAGCAAGCAGGTCTCCTTCCCTGCGGTTTGCTGGGTGGCTCCGGGACCGAGAGAGCAAACCGCGGCGAAGCTGGTTTCCTTTCCCGGTTTGCTCTCTCGTCCCGGAACCCCCCTTGAAGCCGCCCAACAGCGCTGCAGTGTGGCCACATCTAACACCACTTGCAGCGCTGGTTGCTGTAAGTGTGGCCACTCTGCAGCGCTGGCCCTATACAGCTGTACTAATACAGCTGTAACAACCAGCGCTGCAAAATTTTAGATGTAGACATGGCCACAGACACTTAAAGAAAAGAATTCCCCAGTTCTGGCCTATCTAGTAGCTCTTTATGTTTGAATGACTGACACCTGTTAACTTAATTAGATAATTAGTTTACTTTGCATTATGAAGAGAAAGATCTGAAATAATGAAAGCTGTAACAGAACTGGGAGGGTTTATGTATTTATTTCCCCCGCTTCTGGTTTAACTGAGAATATAAAGAATATACACAAACATATGGTTCTCACCTTCTCAGAGATATGAGGCTTTTTCTTGGTTTGTGAAGTAGGCCCCAGTGTGTTATCTATTTTCAAACCTTTCCTTTCCTTGCTTTGCATTTTGAATTTTCACATACCTCTACACTTCTTGGTTTTGATAAGAAGCAGTAATGAATTGGCTGAAATACTTTAAGAAAAAGTTCTGCCACTATTTTCAGCCTGGCCAAAACCAGGACAATACTGCAAATCTCACAAGACCACCTAGTCTCATGATATTTCTAACCTGATTTACATACTAAAGGGGTTCTGATAATTTTTTTTTTCTGTACTCATCTGAACCAAACCTTTTGAGATTCACCCTCTAGTAGAGGCCATTCACTTTTAACAAATTCACAACCATATGTATAGTAAAGATAGTCTCTGAGATTCCAAGAGCAGCTTGCAATACAAAGGATTTAGGGAACTGGTAACTTCCTAAGCTTTGTAGCACATGACATAATAATGGCAGTGCTGATAGATGACCCATGTGTTACATTTTCTTATGTAGATAAAGTCGAACCAATCAGCATTATACTGATAGACTCTTTTCAGCACCCAAAGGAGATCATTTTAAAAGGAAAACTGATTCAACATTAGAGTGAAAACAATGGGGTTAGAGTGTTGTCAGACAGTGATGTATTACTATGCGGCAGCTTCTGCTTCTAAGTACTCTCATCAAGCTTGGATGAGAGCATTGTCCTTTTCTTCAGCAAAAGATTTTTCAAATCTCAAATGTAGATGGCAAGAGGGATGGCAGCTAATGTTGTAGGTGGTCTTAAAAATAGAAACAATCATCCTAAGCAGTTGTTTGGCAGGATAGTAAAGGTTAGAGGACTTGTGCTGTTCCTATCAAGCAATATTATTTATAATAGAGCTCATTTGGAAGTTAGAAAAATGCAAAAAGGGATATGTCAATTTCACACTGAAAAAGTAGGAATGCAGATTGCGTATTTCTTTATGAAGAACCACCAGCTGTTATATAGCAGTGGGTGGAATGGAATTGATTTTATTTCATTGTGATACTCAACGTGCAATATTTATGATTACTTTGCTATAGGCTACAAAAGCTCAGGTGAGCTCTCAGGCTTGAAAAACACAGGCTATCAATTCTTACTTACCCCCAGGTATCTGATAATGTAGGTATGGAAATACTGAAGTCCCTCTGCCACCTACTCCATACCTGGCCTTGAGCAAATCACATGAACTTCTCTGTGCTATAGCTTCACTATCTGTAAAAAGGACATAAATCTTACCTAACTCACAGATGTATTGGGAGCCTCAACCAGTGTTTGTAAAGCAATTTGAGAGGAAATGAAAGGAAATTCAAATGAAAGGTGCCATTAACATACAAGGTGCTGTTTGAAATCTTCTGAATGAGATGGCCAAGATGTTGCTCTGTAGAATCCTAAGCACAATTGTAATTATCAGACAGCAGGAGTGTGATTTTATTAGTTCTCAAGATTTTTTTCTTTGTAGGAGTTGGAGATTATCAGTAATATTTTGAAAGTTTAAATGTAAAACTGGACATTCGAAGGACAGGTTTGGAAAATTCCTACCAATGGGGGTTTCCTGAGGCTCATACAGTGGATAGATAATTACATGGCTGGGAACCACCTAATTCCTCCTGTTTTCTTAAGTAATTCACTGTTCTAATTAGAACCAACCACAGAGCACTCATAACAAAGGGGAGCCTTTATGATGTATGACAATCTTTTTAACTTCTCTCAGAGTCTGAGACAGGCAACACTGAGTCTCTGACACTGGGTGAATAAAACAACAAAATCACTCATGAAGAGGGTTATGTAAGAAAGGAGTTTGTGTGTGATGGGAGAAGGGATCATGTGCTAGTTTTGGGCTAGATGTAGGCAATGTTGGATGTGTCATGTCTTAAAAATTCACTGACTGATTATACACATGCCTCTCTAATTCGTACTTGAGAGACTGAGTGGGAACAAAAGAGGTGGTGAGACTAGTGCAATCCTCTAGACTTCTGCACTGCAAGCATGGGGTCATGCTGGACTCTTTCCTCCACCTCCAGAATAACGTTGGGATTGACCATCTATTGTGATGATTGGTACTTGACAGACAGACAGACAACCTGAACTAACTGAAAAATTAAAAACACAAAGAAATAATAATATACATACAACATTCTGTTTCACTTCCTGCCACTATCGGTTATGCGGTTTCAGAATTCCTTTGGCAATTTTAAGGACCTCATCCTTTGTTATCATTTAACTGCACATGGTACAAGTCAGGCAGGAGTTGTGAGCAAAGGTAACTGGTGACACTGTGCTCAGAGCTAATACCCCAGCACCACATTAGTATAGCCTCAGGGTCACTTATACCAGCTGCTAACAGTCCCAAGGTACTGAAAATGCAGCCAAGGATTGATGTGGCAAAGGTGCAGTCTGACCATGCCACCTTTTCCCTGCTCTATTGGTTATTTCATAGTTCTTAAATGAAATACCCAGTGCTATGAAACTGACAGTGAAGTCAATGCATTATAGTATATTACTTCAAATACATACTGTCTTTGTTAGATGAGTCAGTTAGCAGAGATACTAAACTCCAGCCTCCTCCTCTACCTTAACTGGGATGTGCTATATGTAACGTTTTAAAAGTTATCTTGACCATTACAACCTCCTACTCAATCACCTGCCTCCATTACTCCAGGCCATCCAAAATGCTGCTGTAAAGATCATTCCTCCTTCCTGACACTCTGCTCATGTCTTACCCATCATTCTTGAATATCGGTGTTGGTTTTCTCCAGAGGTGGCTTAGAGTTTTGTGGGGATCTGAGCCAGAGCAAGTGGGAGCCCCCCCAAACCCCTTACACCTGCATTTCTCCCCACCCCTTGTGTTCCTACTAGACAAATGGGGTCAGAGCATGGGATCTTGCCCCACTCCACCCTCCTAGAGCACCTGCCAGGGAGTGGGTTCGGGGACTTACCCCACTCTGCCTGTCCACCCAGTGCGGCTGCAGGAAAGCAGGGTGGGAGCACAGGGGCTTACCCCACTCTGCCTGCCTGGTGTAGGGGTGGGTGGAGCAGCGCAAGCAGTCACACCTGGGGGGAGCACCAGGTGTGTGGATAGGGTCAGGGCACGGGAGCGCCTATTTTTCTGAGGGCCCCTGGGCAAGGGCCCAATTGGCCCAGTGGCTAATCCGCCACTGGTTCTCTTTGTTCTCCATCATTAAGATCACTATCAAAACTCTTTAGAACTCCACACAGTTACATCTCCCTCCATCATGTCCTACACAGTCCCACTATCTACCCCCACTTCTTTTCTGACTGATATTTCTGTTTCCTTCGCCCATTCCTAATATCGGGATTCTATCCTTATGTTTGGGACAGCCTCCCATCTAAAGTATGGCATTCTAAGTTTTCTCCCTGTTGTCCCCTTGAAAACATACCTATTTCACAAGCACAGGTACTGACTTTTCTTTTTCCCCGCTGGGTGCTCCACCCTGGCTCAGCCCTGAGACCCCAGCCCACTCTGCCCCTTCTCCTGAGGCCCTGCCCTCGCTCCACCTCTTCCCACACCTGCTCCGCCCCTTCCTCCAGCCTCCTGCCCACCTTTCCCTTGCTCCTCTCAGCCCCCTCCCCAAAGGCCTCCCCCCGCCCGCTGCTGGCTCTTTTCCATCCTCCCCCAGCACCTCCATCAGCCATCGAACAGCTGATCAGCGGCCAGCCCCTGGACCCCACCAAACAGCTGTGGTTGGTGGGCACTGAGCACCCCCTATTTTGTAATGTGCTTGGCCCTAGAGCACCCATGGAGTCGGTACCACTGTTCACAAGGCATTCCAATTCTAATGATCACACATCATGTGTTTGTATCACACTTGCTTGTGCCTTTTAGCATGCAAGCTTTGGGGGGAGGTCGGGGGGAGCCTGTTTAACACAGAACAGTTGTATATGCCTTACAGACTTAAAATGCTATGTAAATAAAAATAATATTTTGTGCAAGAGGTTGGTATATATTAACACAGCAATGTGAGACTGATATCCCTTCACCATTGTATAACGTGCGGTATGAAAATAAACACTAGATTTTGACCTGTGCCCATGCTTCATAAATGCTAAATTCAGACGAAAAGTGTAAGTTTACATCTTAGTTAATGAGAGTGGATGGCCACATGTGTGTGTGTATGCACATGCACACGTCCACCTTAGGAACAGATCACTAAAGCAATTTTAGAAACAAAGCTAATACGTATTTTATTGCCAATCAAAGGTTACATTTTCTTTAGTTGGTGACAGTTCTTTGTGTATCTTAAAATATTCCCTAGGAAAGTTCAGTCTCAATATTTTTGTAGCCTAGTGAATGTCATGCACCATTGGAGAAACATATTACTTGACACTAATAGGGTTTTAAAAAGAAGCAGGCAGTGTTACTAATATCCATATTCTGGTCCCCTAGATAAGGAGCCTTTTTAATGCTTTGCTTTGTAGTAAGTGAAATTTCTCATCCTTATTTTAGATAAAATGTCAGTGGTTACTGAAAGCACATCTGAGCCTTCAATTTAACAATGTATTAATGGAGTAGGGTGCACTACACACTGACCAGGAGCCCACCAATTCTTTTTTTTTTTTTTTTTTACATTTCAGTCAACAGCCAGGATACACTGTGTTCCTCGCCAGCACAACATGGGCTGTACCAAGTCCGTCATTGATTTGACTGGAAATAATGGGTGGCAGAAGCAAAAACAAAACAATAAAAAGCCAAGGTTAATGAAAAAATGTTTCACATTATCGCCTGCTAACATGGAAGTTCTCATGCCACCACCAGTGTCTGCTTAGAAGCAGCTGAGAAGGGTAATGTTCACACATGTATTCAGTCTGAAATCTAACTTTATATCGGTCTCTCACACTGAGAAATATCATGCCAGATTACATCAGTCACGTTGGCTTATGTCTGAAGCAGTGCAAAATAAAATAAAAACGTAACATGGCAAGCAGAATTTCTTTTTACCAGCTTCACATTTCAGCCATTTAACCAGAAAAAAACCTGCTTTGTTTTTTGATAAAGCAAAAAATGGTCCTTGAGAGACCTACATAACCTCGTCCTGCATAGTTAGGTACAGTAGTAGGAGGAGTCACTAAGAGCCTCATCCCATTTAAAATATTTCAAAACAATTGGGACTTAAAAAGGTCTATTTGGTTGATATAGACCGTCACTGGTGTGCTATAGCTATAGCAGTCTAAGAGACCATCTCCGCTGCATGGGTGCTAGAACTAGGGGTGCAGCCAGACCCTCTGGCTTGAAGTGGTTTGCATTATATACAAGGTTTACAATTTGGTTCAATGGCTCTCAGCACCCTCACTATGCCAATTGTTCCAGCACCCCTGCTTCAATACAAAGTTTACTTGAGTTATAGAGTGTTGCAACTAATTGAACTCAAGTACTATAAACTCAAGCCAGCCAGCTGATTGTGGACAGGCCAACACTGAAGGGCTTTTGACACTCCTGTTACTTTGTGATGTGTGGACGTAACTAGAGTCCATTTGAGTGCTATTAGCCCCCGATGCCTATCCAAAATTTCCCCTTCTTGTGTCCACCTACCTACTCTTGCTCATCCTCTGCTCAGGGTACGCAAAGAAGGAGATGGACAAGGTGATAAGTGCCACTACCCCTTGGGTAAAAGATAAGAGGAAAGAATTGGTTCCCACTCTTGCTGCATCTGCTATAATAGGGATTTGAAGCAGACCTCAGCTGATCATTGAGCTGCTTTCCAGTGAAAAGGAAGACATGGACTTCCCAAGGTTACACTTTTGCCACTACAGTTACGGGGAGATGAAGGGAGTTCTTATGAACATTCCCATGGTGAAGGGGAGAGTATAGCTTGCCAAGCAGATCCTCTTCTGTTATAATGAAAGGTTACATTCTATTAAAAAAGACCACTTCAGTGTAACAGGTTCCCTTAGAATTGTAGGGCAGGCATTTGGAAAGCAGTGTAGTGATGAGCATCAAAGACTGGACTGTGACTCAGGAGAGCTGGTTTATATTCCTGGTTCTGCCATTAGCCTGCTGAATGACTTTGAGCAAGTCACTTCACGACTGTATCTCTCATTTAACCCCTCTGTAAAAAAAAAAAAAAGGGATGATACTGACCTCCTTTGTAAAGCACTTTGAGATCTACTGATGAAAACTGTTACGTAAGAGCTAGGCATTTATTAGTAACCATCACAATCTATATAATCTATGACTGGGATGACCAATAGCATTCCAGACTTGCTCCTTACTTAGGTCCTTGCCTTTACTCCTCAGAGCCTTCCTATGACATTTTCACTCACTTCATTTCAATAATTTGTGAATTGTACCAGGCAGAAATCTATTAGTTTATGCAATAACAGCAGGAATAGGGTGTTATCTATTATATTGCAAGACTTTCTGGGGGCAGGGTGACAAGTCTGTCATGGTTCACAGGCATGAAATAGTTACAGGTCAATCAATAGGCCTTTTGAAAATCTAATCCTAAAAACCTCAAGTCACTCATCTTCTCAGGCTGTATAATTGCATAACACCAGTTTGGGGTGACAAGTCGATAAACTGTAATAGGATTGGGGAGGGAGGGGAGATTAGCTAATTTTGTAAACATTATATAGTATATTTACAGGCAGACATTCTCCCCTGCATCTGCACAGAAAACAAGGGGACAATTTGCTAGATGCTGTTTTTAAATATTCTTAAATAATTTTAAATGATTCATAAATCTTCAGGCAGAAGTGTAATGAGATAGAAATCAAAACTGATGAAGCAAGAGATTTTCTGAGAATTGTTTTACCAGCTAAAGGGCTATTTGTGTGGATTCAGCTAACAAATACAAAGATTAGCTTGCATTTCAGAGCACACCACCACTAGGTATTCACCATACAAAGAAGCATGCAGATTGAGGGGGCTGGGAAAATTCCAATATTACCAGTTGTGATCTTTTCAGGCGCTTAGGCCATGCCCATCACCATTGCATCTGAGCACCTGCTGGTTTTTCCTTGTTAAGACCCTACTTGGAAAGCACAGGAGCTCAGATCTATGTCTGAAATAATGATGGATGAACATTTGGTTTTGGTTCAGTTACAGGTCTGGCCAAAAATTAAGACCAGTTCTCATTTTATCACAATAAGTTCACCACCCCTAATATGAAGCTGGCTAGGTATGTACTGCAGCATTAGAATACTGTTGCAAAAGCACAGTGACTGAATGATAAATGTCTAATGAGGATGGATTAATCAGCATGAACTACTGTAGACGACGACAGTTGAAACTGCAATTCATCATTCTTAACATTGCTAACTTTGACTCTTTTTGTTACTGTTCTACAGAGCTATTCTCACCCCAAAACTTACTGAAATGTCATTCAAGTGAGTGATGTCACAAGGAAACAATCACAGTTCAATACATAGTGTGTGTACATTGGAGGGGTACAATAGAGAATTTATCAGGGGCCTTTTCCAGAGATTATTGATATATCACATTAAAACTTTGTCACTGACACAAACAAAAACAATAAAAGTTGATTTTTGATGATTCAAGTATATTTCTTCTTTAGAAATTACAATTAGCTTGGATTCTAACGTCTATTCATAATGATAGCAGAGGGCAATGTACAGCAGAAAAAGGGTTGAAAGCTTTCCACTTACCAATTAATTCTATTATTAAATGCTAAGAAAAAAAATAAGTGCCCACCAGCTGTGGCTTTATTATGTTTTCCCAGAACTAATGGGAAAGCTGTGAAAGTAATTTTTTTTAAATGTTGTTTGTTCCCCTCCCCCAGTCTATCACAGGCTTTTGTTTCTTGAAGAAATAACATTTAGGGTCCAAAGATGACCTGAACAGAGAAGATAATGACAGCATCAGTAGTGCTGAAATTAGTAACATGGCTTCCAGGCTAGAAGTATACTGCAAAACCACAAAGCATTTTTTTTTTGACACTTAGAATCAAAGATGAAGCAAACTGATTTCAAAGCATTTGTACATGGTGTCTGTAAAAGTGGGTTTATCTACTGGCACTTTCCTACCTTGCATCAAGTATTGGACAATGAGTCATACTCTTGAGTTCCAGCTGTTCATTGAACTGACCACAGATGAGTTTAGCTGAAGTCAAAGCTTCCACTTGCCAGTAAAATGCCCTCTCTAATCTCTTTATGACTTTCCAGCTGTCTGCTGACAGAAGCTTGTCAGTGCCAACAATTTGTTTCTCACTGAGATAGGCAATATCAAAATCCCTGATCTGAAATCCTTATACTGGATACAAACTTCATACAGCTATAATAATTTTACCCTAGGGAACGCACATTTAAAGGTCACTTCAAAATGGTCTCAGTGACTGAATGGGTCTGAAATGACCCTCTTATTTCAGAAACTTGTGACTGAAACTAGAATTTCAATCAATTTCATTGTTTTATGCACAAGGAAAAAATTTCACCCTGTCTCCCAAGCAGTGAATTTAATTTCACCATGAGGGAGAGGGAGGGGGAAGGTCACCAGAGAGCCCAATGTTATCGAGGACAGTCTCGATGTTAGTTGTGTATGTAAGACAAAGCCCCTATTACCTCACCCCCGAAAAAGAAAGTATCCAATTTTTCACACTTGCTATCTCATCACCCGAGGGTGGGGGGGAGCCTTTATTAAAGGGATATAAACTGGAACTCCATTCCAGCAAAGTGAAAGGAACCACTCAGCTACAGGGTCAGTGTTTAAGATGAGAGATAAAGAGATGGCTTGGATTTTTTCAGCACTAGTAAAATATCTTCTCACCCAACACATACTAGACCATGGAACTCATTGCCATAGAATGTAATTGAGACCACAGTATTAGCAAATATCAGAGACTGGACATTTATAAAAACAACATAAATATCCAGTTATCATTAATGCTGATGAAAGATTTGTAAGGGATTGTTGCAGGGTATGCACACCCCATCCCTCTTTGGGAACAAGATTGGGGTCATGATTCCACCATGATTGCAGTCTACCAGACCAATCTTAGGCTAACAGCAGTATGGCCTGCAGATCAGAGTTAATATGGCTTCCCTCAGGGTTTGGGGCTGTGTGGCTCAATGGCCAGATCTGGGAGCCAGCCAGGGTAAGGGAAGCTGGGCCACTCAACTCCACCAGGTCCTGGAACAGGGCCCTGTCAGTGGTCAATGTGTTTGCCACCCAGTTAGTGGGGTTCCTACCACAATATGCTGACCTTACACAGGTGGGAGATACCACTCACTCCTCCTTCCTGGGCCACTTCCTACCGTGTTTCCTGAAGCTGTAATCCATATATTGTCAGAGTCTCCAGGTCCCTGGTGTTGGTAGCTCCCTGGAACTCTGACTCCTGCTGATTGACTGTAGGTAACAGGTCTCTAGTTTGGTCCCCGGAATCTCTGGTTCCCTGAGTCAGAGGCTGCAGTCTCCATTAAGTGTGCTTCCTCCTCACCTCCTCAGTGGCCAGCCCAAAGTGAGGTGAACTGCTCTCCTTTATATTAGCCCAGCAGTTGAAGCAAAGTCAGCACAGTCTGAGGGGCAGGACTTCATCCACTCATAGTGTGGGATTATCCCCTTCTCGCCTAGTGCGGGGTATGCACACCCCATCACAGGGATATACAACCTTGTCCTTCAAGAGTCAAGATATTAACTGGGGATTAGGATGAAATTTACCAGGGATGCCAATTATCCCACATCTGACCATTGAGGGTTCTCTTGTGACTTCCTGTGAAGTTCCTCATGCTAGCCACTGTCAAAGACAGGCTAGAAGCCTGTATGAACCACAGCTCTGACTCAGAATGGCAGTTGCTATGTTCCCATATAAGAAGGTCTATAATGTTTGCAGTAACCACTTTAACTAAGAAAATTGCAGATAAAAACTATAGATTGTACCAGATGCTATTTTAATTTATTTTACTGATTTTGTACAGTGAGCATGATTTCTCATAATATGCAATTATTTTGCTGCATATTAATTCTTATTAACGAAATGCCAAGAGATGCTCTACTCACCACTGGAGTACCTCCCTGTGGCGCCATTTTGGGATTAGCTCTATCAGTCTGATGCCCCTTCCTGCAAATACCTAGTCGATCTGACTCTCCCTCTTCAGGGCCTGGCCTTCCAGCAAGATCACTGTAGTTTTCACCCTTCCATGAGATTTGTGTACCAAAGTATCTCTGTACCAACCATCCCAGGGAGTTTTCCTATTCACTGCCCCTCAATGGTGCCACTTCCCTAGTGGCTGGCAGGGGAACCCAGACCCACCTTCTTCTCCAGTTCTAGCCCAGGGACCCTGCAACCAGCAGCTAAGCTCTGCACTGTCCCATACAATGCTGCTGTTTCCCAAGACTGCCTTCTACATTACCTCCATCACACTCCTTCACCACTCTCCTCTAGATATGCCTTCCCTCCAAGCCAAGATCCCTTCTCTCTCCAGCCTCAGAAAAAGTAACAGCTGGCCTCCTCCCTCCTGCAGCCCCTTTCTGCCCTAACCTAGCCAGCTTCCTACATCCCAGCCTGTCCCTGTCCAGGTGGTCTTCATCCTTTAATTAGTCCTCATTGCTCCATGGCTCTTCCTCCAGGGGCAGCCCAGGCAGTTAATTGGCACACCTATTCACCTTAACCCCTTCAGGGGTGATGTAGGGTGAATACTCCATCACTGAAAGATGTTATAGTTTTAAAGTATTTTTATTAAATACAGTAAAACTATTCAGAAGACCTTCCATAGCAGTTGGGTTTCCCCATAAATCTTGATAGATCCTCAAAGATTTCTATTTCTCCCTGCTTTTGGAAACAAAACTGAATTGTGATAAAAGTACCTTACACTTGATTGTATGGAAAAATTGCCTGGGATCCCTTAGAAGTTGGTAGTTAATGTGTATCACTACTATATATAAAACCCTTATAACACTAAACAAAATTATATGTGTGACACTGCACCTCATATTCTTCACAGTGATATTATTATGATATAATCATAGCACAATTATGATGCATTTTGTATGATGTCATGTGAGGTGTCATTGGAAAAGTTATGATTTGCTGAATATGATTATCCTGTTTGTATGCATGTATCACTTTTGTATCTAAAGTTAGAAATATTGACTATATATGTGTATTTCAATTGTGCTTACGTTGGGTGACACCCACAACTAGCCATGAAGAACAATGAAGAAGCCAGGCCGTGCTGATGGACCATCAGCAAGGACAATGGACCCTGGAAGAAATTAACCTTCCTGAGAATGCTCTACACAGTCTGTAAGTAATGGCTGCTATGACTCAGCATGGTATACAAGGTCATGTGGCCAGGCCTCATGACTCTGGACTCCATCTTGGGATGTCAGTGTTTTTCCACAAACTGAGTTTGGGACAAAAGGTTCCCACCATATGCTAAAGCTATATAAGGCAGGGAGAACACCATCTGTTCTTCACTCCCCACACAAGAAGACACCTGGAAACACCTGAAGACTAAAGACTGAACTGGGGGAAGTGCTGGACCCAGGATAAAGGGATTTCTAGCCTGTTTATGAAAAACCTGGGGGATTCCAAGCTGTAAAGCAAGTGCAGCTTGTACCTTGAGAATCTGCCAGTTTGCTTGTATCATCAGTCAGGGTTAGAGATTGTTAATTCAAATCCTATCTCTAACCTATATTAAGCTTAGTTTTCATTTTTGTTTATTTATCAGGTAATCCACTTTGAACTGTTTGCTATCTCTTATAATCACTTAAAATCTACCTTTTTGTAATTAATAAACTTATTTTATGTTTTAATTTAAACCAGTAAATTTGAAGTGAAGTACTTGGGAATCTTAGCTCAGGGGGCTGGTGCATTTCCTCTCCACATTGAGGGAGGGGCAAACTCTATGAGCTTACACTGTACAGTGCCTGGTGCAGTGCAAAATGGTATAATTTTGGGTTTATGCTCCAGTGTGGGGGTCATACGCTGGGAAGCTGGTAGCTATTTTGGCTGTAGCCTCTATACTGTCAGTTCATGCAGTGGCTGGTCACAGCCTGCATGTAACGACAGCTGGGTGAGGAAGTGTAGGACTGAGAGCGGGTCTGCATCTTGTCACAGAAGCACAGTGTGAGAGGGAGCCCAGGCTGGTGGGTCAGATGGCTGAGTGGTAACCCAGTTCCAGGCGGCACCCTGGTGGGAGCCCGTCACAATAAATACATCCCCAAAACCAAGTCTTACTGTTTGTGGGTGTTGAAGCAGCATTGGGCTGTGATTAGGGGAGATATACATTGTCTCCAATCTAGGCCCATTGAGTATCCACAGAAAAGATAATGTGACTTGAAGCTGCCCTGCTGGAGAAGCGGTGGCACTGGAGGCTGGAGTTCATGTAGAGGCACAGGGTCCTCAATGCATTGCCCTCATCGCATGTGGATCTGTGGGGATTCACCAGGTTTGGGAAGGGTCATGTCACTTTTTCCAGGGGTTGAGATCATGCACCCTTCCCAGACAGGATGATGTGGAAGGATGTCCACCATGGGATCCTTGTGGAGATGTCCTATCAGAAGCATTTTCTCAGGAACTGTCCTTCAGGATAGGCCCTGGTTCAGCTCTTTCAGTCTGATAATAACATAAACCAATAAAAACCCAAGTACAATAAGCATTGTAAAAAGTGAAAAACAAAAATGAAAAGCAAGTAAAAAGAAAGAATCCCAACTGACCTATGCTATAAGGAAAGAAATGAAATGTATGAGCAGAGCTTTGAGAGGAGAAAAAATCTGTCTCAGAAGAACTGTCAAAGAGAATTCATTGAATAAAAGATAAAAGCTATTGTCCTCAAAATGCCTTTCAAGCTCTCTCTCCCCGTCATTCACTTCCCCAAAAGTGAAAAAGTAGCTAAAGCTTTCATTTTGGCCAAACACCTGTCAAATTCTTATTTTAGTTTGATTTTAATTAGGAGCAGGAACTAATACTCTTCCTAATTAACTGAGCATCTTCCTTTTCTAATTCTTCTGCTGCCTCTTCTTCCACCAAGATAACCCACCAAATAGGATTGCTGAATAGCCATGAAATTCCCTAAAACAAGACTATGAAGATAACAAACAGTGAAGACGCAAAAACCAGTAATATATTCAAATTTATTCACATGCTCTTAATTAATAATAATTCTAATTTTGTTTGAACTGAATAGCTTGAAAAACATATAATTTGAAAAGCACTTTTCATGTGTCTGATAATGAAGTTGCTATCTACATCTCATTGTCGTATGAACTGCTAGGAGTGAAAGCAGAGATAGAAGTTTTCCCCTGCTTGAGTACCTTTTGTCTTTTATTCATCTGTGATTGTTCTGAAGATACAGAGGCATAATCCCCGCAAGCTTTACCCTCAGAATACCTGTGTACAATGCCTTTGTCGAAATTCAGCTGTCAGTATGATGAAGACCTATATGCTTTCCTTAGACCAAATGCTAGTGATTTCAGACATTCTGGGGTTTGTTTCAGATAAATATCTAAAGTTTGTGTACTTCTCCAGCACTTTTCTAAATCAACCGAATCTCTTGAGTCATAAAGCTGATATGCATTTGAGGACATTCTTTTTGAAGCTATAAAGAAAAACATTAATTTAAGAACACTGCAGAAGCTAAAAAATAGTTGATTTGAGTTTTGTTCTGAAAATGGGAGGGGAAGTGAGAACATTTGGCTTACGTTATCTAAATCAGTTTTCCCATCCTTACTGGTTTCCCATTAGAAGAGGTGCTATAGTTTCATCTTGAACTACTTAGGCTCAGGCTTGGAATAACACTGCTATGTATCCACAAACCAGATTTTTGTAACATCATCCCCAGAAGCACCACCTGGGTTTCATAAATGACATTATAGTGCCATGCCAGCCTTGTACCATGACAGAATTCCTCGAAGTACCATTTTCAATGATGGAATGTTACTTCTGGAGGAGATCTTGACATACCTCTAAGCACTTTTATGATCCCCCTCACCTAATGTGAGCACCCAGAATAAGATTACAGTGTCAGCTATAAAGATGTGTCAAAGAGAACTTGCTAATGGCGGGTGTTAATGACATCCCCTTGATTCCTTTACTGAACATTGCTTACTTTTTAAATTTCAACTGAAAAACCCAAACAGACAGGCACAATGTAGAGATGAATCTGTGTCTACACACTAGCGTATTTTATCTCTGTTTATAAAATGCTGGACTTAAACACCAGCCAAGACCTCCCCACTAAAAATGACTGGAAAGCTTGTGATTTTTATAAGCTTTTCTTCCCTAGTGAGTTGACAACTCTCAGCTTTGGTTTAAGATTGTCAGATAGTGTAAAGGCTTCGACTGTAGATTGATCTTTCCTCCAGTTAGGTCATTCTTTGAAAAATGGAAGGATCCATGGCCTTCTGCAGCTGCAAAGGTTCCCAATACTGTGTGTTAGATTTAACGCTTAAGCTGTTGTACACTATCTGAATTTTTCCCTCTAAAACAACCTCTCTCTTTGTGGACAGTCACCAGTGAGAGTACTGATATCCTTGAAGTTTCTTGGGATCCGTCACTGTTGCTGATTGTTTGCCAATATTTCAGGCTGGGCACTGGTGCTGACCAGAGCAGAAGCAGATGGGGTGGGAGAGGCTGTCATGTGACAATGGTGAAAAAATAACAAAGTCTTGTTTTTCTTTTTATACTTTATAAGAATACAGAAGAGCTAGAGCTGTCCTGTGTGTCTGGCTCTCTGCTTTATTGCAGAACTACTGTTCCACACTGTCCCCAGCCCCCTCTGTAGTTTCTTGATAAAGAACAAAAACAAAATCATCCACACCCATCTCCCTGTTTTCTCTTAAAAAGCACAATTTGTTGTTGAAATAAATATATGGATCCAAACAAGGCACCAGCTTCACCCCTCGTTCAGAAGCATCAGGGTGGATGGGCTAAGGGAAGAGTGGATTCACTAAAGCACCCCTTCAGGCTGGACATGGAATTGCAGTTATTTTCTCATCTAATGCCTGCTGGCTACAACCACTCGGGTCCTGAAGTGGTCTCTCTTCTAGTGACTTGGCTCTCCAGACAGTAGATGTCCTGATTTTATAGAGACAGTCCTGGTATTTGGGACTTTGTCTTATGGGTGCCTATTACCCCCCATGCCCTGTCTTGAATTTTCATACCTGGTGTCTGGAGACAGGTCATTTTAAAGTCTCTCCCTTTCTGGCCCAGCAACGTCCCACTTGGCACTAGTCATCAATATGATGTCTTCTGCCTTTCCAGGGCTCCTCTACCATTTCACTCTTCTGTCAGAGTAGTGGCCCCAAGGCTTCTCCCTAGTCTTAATTAAACTCAAAAGCAAAATAAAAACTGTCAGGGTGCAGCTATTTCCAGTGACAACTGCTGGTGTTTTCCCCAGTACTTTTTCCTCATCATTTTAAAGGAGACTATCTCTGAGTTAAGCTTGATTTGGCTTCTGGCTGCAACCTGACAATTAAAGAAGAGGAGGCATTTGGCATCTCTGAACCTCATGTCCTTTAACCACTTGATCTGAGGATTTACCTCTAAGGTTGGCAACAATGTGATCTGGGAGACCCATAAGGTAACCTTGGTTGTGGATCCATCAGCTTGCAACAGAGCCAGTATATATATTGCACACTATACATATACAAAAACAGGTTCATGTACAATATCATATAGCCCTTAATCTGTATTTAAATGTTTTCATTTTTGGATAAAATACAGGATTGGCCACCCAGATTTACAAATATAGCATTTCTACCACAGCTTTTATATCAAAGTGTTAGAACAGTATTAATGTGATGAGAAATGCATTTACATTGTACACAATAAAGTGATTTCAATCTCTGCTACAATGAAAGAAAGTAATTTAAAAGCTACTTTTATCAAATAATTTTACAGTCTTAAAGTAATTGCATCTCTCTATTAGAAAGACAGAATTGCTCTTTTAGTAAATCCTGAAGCATATTATCTCTGTATTTCTTAACCAGGATCGTGCTTTAAAAATCAATTATATCCTGTTACAATGATCTTTTTGCTAAAATACTTGATTTGCAGCATTTCTGTCAAACCAATTAATATTGACCTTTTAATACACCATATATATGTATATGCATTCTGCATACCATGTATGTGAAAGATGTTTGAAACACTTTAAAAATCTCTTCACTGCTGCCATAAAACATCTACATGAATCTTAGGTTGAGTATTACTTGTGATTGGTTCAGTGTGCTATTTCAATTGGCCAGGATTTTAATAACAAAATACAAGGGGGCGTAGGGTGGTTTTAACTAGCAGTTTTAATATTTCTGGCGTCTTGAACTCAGTTAATTAATCCAAACAGCAGTGTTTTAAATGGCATCTGGTTGATGCAGCTAGAAGTGCTTTTATAATCCTAAAATGCTCTTTAACTAATCTGCTCAGGTTTCTCAAATCTGTTTTTTTTAATTACTATTATCACATGAAATAAAAACATGTTTGGTTAAACGAAGTCTACACTAATCAGTATCTTCAGTGCAAGTTCTCCTTTCAATACCAGTGTTTAAGATTCTAAGTGTTGGTAAAAAAAAAATTCCTTCAGGGATTTTGGGTAAGATTGTTGAATCACAATCTGCCCTCAGTAAGGGGCAAAACATAGCTACATTACCCCAGAGCATATTAGGGAATGAACCTTCTCTGGCTTTGTCTTCACTGCATGCTAACCTTGTGCCCAATCCTGGTTTTCTCCCTCATCCACATGCTATCAGTCCGTGTCACACAGCGAGGCAGCAGCCATGCTCAGAGCTCTAGGGCAGATCATGAGGTAGCTTTTATCATATTTTGTTACCACAAAATTAATGCAGGAAATATGTGCATTCCCAGGCAGACATAACTATCAAGATATTGTGTTCCTCCAATACAATTCCCATAAGCCCATGTCTTCCGGTTCCCGAGGAATACCTTGCCCTCTACCTATCCTCTGATCCCTGACCAGAAGTGGTTTACCTTCATATCCCTCTGCTCAACATCCATTTGCCTAGCTGCTTGCAGTTTCTCCAGGCTTGCCCATCTCCAGTGTTTGAAACAGCAGAAAAATGGCACATGCATCTGAAGAAGTGAGGTTTTTTGCCCACGAAAGTTTATGCCCAAATAAATCTGTTACTCTTCAAGGTGCCACCAGACTCCTTATTGTTTTTGTGGATACAAACGAACACGGCTACCTCCTGATACTTGACACCAGAATCTTGGTGCAGCTTTGGGCTGAAGTGAGCAAAATCCACAATTTTAACAGTACAAAGAAGAACACTGAATGGTAAGAAGGTGTAAGAAGCTGCGAGCCAGTCAAGGATCGAGGGGACTGGACAGCCGCGCAGGTGAGATAGCAGAAGGACAAGGATAAGAGCAGGAAATCTAGTGGTGCACCAACTACCTATTGGCTTTACAATGAATTGAACAGTATCGGGAGCATCCACATGAGCACAGAGCCCCATTTCAGCATGGACTCCTCTATGGAGCCAGAATGGGTGTGGAATCTGGATGTCTGCAAAGATGCGACACAGGCTGCCCCAGCCAGCCAGCAAAGAGAAGGAGAGTTCCAAGAGAGAGATGTGTTGGCCCTAGCCTGGGAGATGAGTTCAGTTTTGATTCATAGGAGTTGTTCCCTTATGCATCCCAGAAAGATCCCAACATGGTGGCATTTTCACAAAGAAGCAGGAGAGGACTCTGCATCTCAGGCTGGTAAGAAGGAGGCTGCCATCTTTGTAATTATGAAGGATATTACAAAATGATTGAATGGGTTCTTAACATACAATCCTACCTTCAGCTTCAGTGGGGATGGAGACAATGCCATTACAGTTGGCCTTCTCCACTGCCTCTGACCCTCCAGCACCACTCCCAACCCCAATCATGCTGCTCAAAATGATGGGAAGGCAGGAAAAAATGTGACCCAGCACAGTTGCATCCAGTAGTGTTTCTTTAAATTAATCATTACTGTGAAAATAAAAAGGCTTGTGTCCACATCCCGGCCAAAATGTAAATTGCCATAAAAGTATGCTTGAAGGCTCTCACTACCAACCCAAACCCCTGCCATGTTAAGACAACCTGCCTGTGCTGCAGAAGCAAGTTTATAACTTATTTGATTTCGCACCATTCTTGGAGAGTAATAAAATATATTGAGTGAAAAATTCGAAATTTCAGGTGGTCTTCAAAATTCCTGGCTAAGGCTAGTCTCCCTCCACCATCATTGTAACTTGCAATCCCATCCAGTCTCTTATCAGTTCATCAGTCACAAGCTACAGAAAGATTTCCTTGGTGTAAATTGAAGGTCTCAACCCCAATGCCTGGAAAAACTGGCCTTTCTTCCATTCTGGTACCTGAAGTAGCACAACTTGCTTGTAAGGTTGCAGTAGTCTGAAAAGAGTGCAACGTAATGGCCACTGTTGCTATGTCTTCTAGTAACTGGCCATCATCCATCCTCACAAAAGTGATTTGGATAGTTGGAAGGTAAAATTAATTCACCATTTCTTCTCCTGGGATAATACCTTTAGAAGAGTTCTCAATTGCAAACATTTGATGGCAGACTGAAAATGCAAAGATGGTAGCATTCTTTGAGATAAAATGGTTACTTTTAATTTGGGACTGTGCACTGAGAATAAAGTTGTATGAATTCAAGGGCAGCCATCAATTATTTTTTCCACCCACTGTCTGTCAGGAACAAGTGTAACAGCTCTAGACTCATCAAGGGCTAGCCCAACAACTAGGAGAACACTCAGGATTCTGAATTTCAGGGCAAAGTGACAAAGAAGAAGGGATGACTTGATAACACAAGTATACAGAAGTGCTCCAGATGGTCAGAAAAGCACTCGGAGTTAGAAGCAAAGGAAGGAGGATAAGGAGCTGCTTTCAGAATATGTCTACCATCACCTTGAGATGGAGTAGCAAGACACGGCATTTAATACGGATATTCAAGGTCACAAGCCACAGGGGCAAACTTCCAGGAGTCAGACACCCCATGGAATCAACTCCACATTATCATATATGACAAATATGTAAGACAATTCCTGGGACAGGCAGTCATTAAGTCAGGGAACACCACGTTGTCAGCTTCACTTTACTCCTGATCCACAAAAGCCAGAAAGAGAACAGACACAAGAACTGTAGAAATCATTAGTGTGAGTGACAATGCTTATCTTGGGTCCCACTTACACCAAGTCAGGGCAGCTGATATGCCCACTATTTTAGCATCCAGTGTAGCGGCCCATGAATATGCCACCATCGCCCACAAGGGCTTGCACAATGGAGTTGTATCTTTTGCTGTTAATATTCTCGCTCATTTGAAACGCGGGGAATGTAATAGGTTATATATGTCCCATCAATTGCACCAGAACAGTATGGGAAGCCCATCCATACAAACTCTGCAATTATTTCAACAATAGTTCCAATTTGGACAAGCCTGGGGCAGCACATCATTTATTGCCTTTCAAACTGCAATGACCACTGTGTCAACTCAAGGTATCCCAACCCCAAACTGATTGACAACAGATCTGGTGCAGATCTGGGCTTGTCAGTTTGTACAAGGTGATAGAATATACTTCTGGACCACTATTGGCGCTCTCATCTGGGTGCAAATGTCTCTCTCTTCACATGAGGATTCTGAGCTCACTGCTGATCATCCCAGGTTTCCTCACAATGTGGTCCACCAGTGTTGCTTGTGTTCCTGGAGCAGAAGTGGCAGTCTGCATAAGGGCCATCTGCCATTGGGAACAGCATCAGCTTGAGGCATGCCTTCCACAGCCACATGGTCTCACTCAATTGCTACTGTACTACTCCTAAATGCAAGCTGCTGTCTCTGTCTTCTCCAGCCCCAAAACATCCTCTGAAACTCCTGCCAACATCTCCTGGAAGCAACTTATGCAGGCGCATGGAAAACAACACTCCCTCCATAAAAAGCAGCAGATCTCAGTCCTGATAATTAGGGAGAGGAGGACCATACCTACAGCGCACAGCAGCTGATTTATTGCCACACAATGAATTTCATGGGCCTAGAACATTTCCTCCCACAATCCCAAGTAATCTGTGAATGGAGTGACATAATAACTGGCGCTGTGAATTTTGGAATACAAGCCTTGTGTTGTTTGTCACAACCACACACAGTGACAGTTCAGATGCAGGGCATGACAGGAGTGTACTAACGTCAACAATGTGGTCTCGCAGAACTAGGTAGTCTAATACCCTGATTACTCCCATGGTTAGCATGCAGTGAGGACAAGGTCTTTGAGGGCTTGTCTATATGGTGACATTGACCAGCATAGCTATAGTGGAATAAACTAGTCTGCTGTAGCTATACAGGAATAACTTCCCATGTGGACACTAATGGGGAATAAAAAGTGACTTTATTCCAGAATAATTACTCTGCTTTAGAAGTAGAGTAAGGGCTTGTCTACATGGAAGAAGTTGACCAGCCTAGCTACTCTAGTACAATGTAGCTATTCTGAAATAATTCCCCATGTGGACAGGCTCCTTCCAGAGCAAATGTGATTTTATTCCAGAATAATTACTCCACTTTGAGCATGAAGTAATTATTCCAGAATAGTCACTTTTATTCCAGAGTAGCGTGTCTACACACAGAATTATTCTGGAATCACTATCTGTCAACAACTATTGTCAAACCCTAAATCACAATTAATTTCCTGGTTTCCCCTTCCTCCAGGGGAGAAACAATCTGCCATTGGCATTTACCAGTAGTAGATTACATCCCACTCTGTGCCAACTCAGCTGTGCAGGCTAATACATGGGCAATAGGGGGGTCAGAGTCTAGGTTTTGTCCACTCCCTTCTCACTGATCCTGGAAAAGCTGCTATTTCCTCTATATTAGTGTAAAAAGATGTCTTATGCCTCGTATGTGCAGTCAGTACAGGGCAAGCCAGAACTCTGTGGGAAAAAATGGAAATTGTAATCTGCACAGTACTCATCAAGATTCTTTAATGAAGTGGTTAAGGCCCTGGAATCGGACTCTGGAAACTTTGTTTCTGCTCTTGGTTTTGCTATTGACACCCAGTGCAACCTTTATGCTCAATTATCTGGTGTTCGCTAGAGTTGGCAGAAAACATTTCCTCCATGATCCTCCCTCTGCTCCCCTCCCCTCCCCAATGAAAAGTGGCTTCTATGCTGATTGAAATTTGGGATTTCCCCCCTCCCCATTGCTACAATTAGAAACCTTTTTAATCAAACCAAAAAGAATCAAAAGTAATGCTCTGGCTTTTGTCTCCCTTTCCCTTTTTTACCTCCCTTTGACTTTTTTTTTTAATTTATACAATTGATTAAATGGTTTGAAATTAAGAATGTTGTTTCACTTTAAAAAAAATGGAAAACTCCACAAAATATTTTAACCCCAGATAATTTGTCATTGAAAATATTTCCCATTTTTTCCTCCCAGAGAGGAAAGATGGTTCTGTGGTCCAGGCACTAGCCTGGAACACTGAAGACCTGTGTTCAAGTTTCCTACTCCACCACAGGTTTTCTGTGTGATCTTGGGTAGTCACTTGGAGCCAGATTTTTAAAGATTTTTAGGAATTTAATCAGATTTTTCAAAAGCACCTAGGGAGGTGTTAGGCACCTATCTATATCTTTAGGGTCCTAAATACCTTTAAAAATCTGTCCCTTTAGCCTCTCTGTGCCTCAGGCCACCATCTGTACAATGGGGATAATAGCCCTTCCTTGCTTCACAGGAACATTGCACAGATACATTTGTTAGACTGGGAGGTGCTCAGATACTACAGCAATGGGGCCATATAACTACCATAAACAGAATCCATCACCCTCCCCACCCCCCAGCAGACTTAGTTTTCACACATTGCCAGCTTGAAGACCCTGGATCCTTGCTCAATTACAATCCATGGCTGGCCTTCTAAATTCATCTGTCGTTACACATTAAGAATGATTCCATATTGCAACTGTTTCTTTACCTGCAATGTTACTGCCACTACTAGCTGTAAGGCAGCAGTAAGTATCCTTCATGGCTGGGGGAGGAGCAATCACCTTCTAGTCCATGTTGTGTTGTTCTCTATTTTTAAATACAAAAGATTACCAGAGAGTCGGAGTGAGGACTTCTCACTTCATCTTTAACTCTCACTGGGCCTACCTATTTGTAAGGTTCTCAGAAAAGCCTGTGATCTCATGTATCATTGCTATCCAGAATAGGGACATAAGTCAGAGTGGGAAGTCTTGTTTCAGGATTCTCTGGCTTTTCGTATTTAAAGGCAGATGCATGATGTTACTTAACAAGGAGTGTGTGTGTGTGTGTGTGTGTGTGTGTGTGTGTACACACCAGAAATCCTGTTCCTATTTTTTTGCTTTGTACAGTATTGTATCTTGTTTGTAATAATTACAGGCTAATGTTGTAATTATAGACTTCTATGTAATTTTTATTATTTTTCTTCATGGCAACAGCTCTGGTAAGTTTGTTTTTTTTAAAGATACAAATTACAATGAAAATAATGGGTTATTTGGGGGAATGTATGCAAATGGAAGATCAGTTAAACGAAGAGTGAGTGGCACAGTAGAAAGCAAATAAAAACATTGGACAGCATCTCCATAAAAAGGGCACGGGCAAAAACAAGTCTCCTCTTACTGCCAAAGTCTTCAATCCTGCCATCAGCTGTGCATGAGAAGACCCCTGCATCAGGCAGCCAAATGCCCTCAGCTAACACCAAACTAAAAAAAAAAGATGTTCAACACATTTCAGGATTGGGCCCTTTTGGGGGCTTTTCCCTACTTTTGCATAGTTTCTTTCATTGAAAGAGTGCTTCACAAACATGAATACAGTGAGCCTCATAATGCCTGAGTAAGTAATGCAGCAAAGCAGTAAGAATAAATGAAAGAGCTTTACTGAAATAAATATTCCTTTCTGGGGCTTCCCATATCAGACAACAGCCACTGCAGATACACTGTGGCACCAATTCTGAGAAGACTAACGCATATGTGTAATTTTGTATACTGTGAGGAGTCTTCTACACTTCAGTGACACCTCTCATAGAGCCTGATCCGACTCCCATTGAAATCAATAGCAAAACTCCCACTGGCTTCAGTAGCCCAGGATCAAGGCTGTGAGGCTTGACTCTGCATCATTCAAGTGCATGGAAATAGGTTCATGCCCACAGCGCATTAAATTAAACCTGTATCCAAGTCTTTGCAGGGTCAGGATCTTAGTTAGTTTGGACTTGGGATAACTGATGAGTATAATAGATGCATTTGTACTTTATGGGGCTTTAAAAGCAGACACCTGAGCCATTGGTTCCTGAAGCCAGTTAGGTTTCCTTTAGTCTTGCAAATAGCCAAGACCTAGCGCACCAGTAAAAATGTGCACAGTACAGAAAACTGGTTACAAAGAAAGGAAAACTAGACAATTCAAGTGCAAATAGTCTAATGAGATAAAACCCCACCATCCAGCCTTCCCCCTGAAAATCCCCATTCAGTTACAAAAGTCACAGGCCCAGATTGTCCCCTACACTCCAACAGTCGGTTCCTAAAGAATCACCCGGCATAGGAGGATCATTTCATGGTGTGAGGGTTCCAGGTATCAAATACTTCACCTAGTGACAGGCCAGGCCAAATCAAACCCAAACCCCACTTCTAAAACACCTCTGAATTTAGAGCGTGAGGTATTGAAATCAAGATCTTGATTAAATTTGATAGCTTGAGCCCATAGGTAAGATTTAATCTAAGATCTACCATATTTGATCAATGCTAGTCTATTCTTTGTTCTATTCTGTATAGGAGCTTGTATCATCATCATCACCACTGTAGGGCATTGTCCAGCAGGACATTAAATGACAGGACCAACATCTTGTCACATGTGGTGGTCTATCATATTATTTCAGTGGGGGAAACCTAGTACCAGGCAATTGAACGCATTTTTCATTTGAGGATGACTTCCACAACAATAAACCATTTTACGAACCATTTGAGATCTAGTGATGAAAAGCACTATATAAGGACCAGGCATTATCAAGCCGGTATCTCAATAGAAAAGTGCATTATTACAAATTTTTAGTACCTTCCCCTCTCTCCCACTTTCCCTTATTCTGTGAATTATGTAAATGGTAAAAATAAGCCTGGAAGCAGTTTCTCAGCTGAACCCCTCTGCAAATATTTGATAGGTATTGGTATTCAATATTTGTGTATTATCACTTGATTAACAAAGTGCCAGATTAGAATAAAAAAATGCAAATGGTGCACAGCAACTTGCCACAGGAAAAGCTTATTTTTCCCAGTAGAAAAAACTTTGTGCTAAAATGATCATTGCAAGACAAAGACTTGTTTTGCTCTCACTTTTTCAAATACATCCTAAGAAGATGATCTTTTATTTAACCAAAGGATCCCAAAGCACTTTGCAGACTTAACAACTTGATACACAAGCTATATAAAAATCACTTCTATCACTCCAGAAATGCAGCTACAACTACTGTGTAACATAGTAGCTGTTACACAATACACAGCAATACTACACAACAGTTTAGGAAAGAGAAGGAAAAACAACATCCCATCGAAACTGCAAAGGAAATTTAGCTAAGCAGAATATAATTACCCAAGTTGTAATTTGTCTAAGACACTGGGGCTAACACTCTTTTTCTTTTGAAAAATGCCAGGAGATCTTTAATGAGAACAAGATCAGGACCATGGTTTGATATCTCAGCTGAAAAACAGCAACCTCAGCAGCACAGTATTACCTAATACAAGACTGAGGCGCAGGTTCAGATCTGACTCAGAGGGAAGAATGCCATGTACTGGATTACCATCACCACTTCCTGCTGTACATAGCTTGTTCCTTGAAGTTTCCCCATCTGACCAATCCACACTTAGTTGGTTATATCTGTCGGATACACAGTACAAGGTAATATGGCAACAAGAGGCAACAAGTTATTTTCAACTGTATTCAGACTAGTCTTTGTGTTCCCATTTTGTTCTTTATGGTGGGATAGATGGGTGCTAGGTGGCTACCAGTGGTGAGCTAACTGAAGACAGTAGAGTCTATTATTGACATGAGAAGTGAAAATATTGATGATCAGAAACCTAAAAACAAAGCATGCTAAGCTGGTAATTTTAATCATTTGCATTTGTTTTCAAAGATCTTAAAATATTCTTTCAATGATAGTTTCTGATGGTTAGAAGAGAGTCTTTTCAATTGGGTGAAATATGCTAGAATGTATTTTGTCAGTCTAAATATTGTCTCTGACCTTTTCAGTTCTTTGCGTTGTAAAGATGAAGCTTTTGTCTCTTTTGTTACAGTTTGCATAGCTCTGGTATGACATATTTCAGTTTATTTGCATACTGTGATCTAATCAGTTCCAAAGCAGACACTCCTCCACTTCCACCCCCCACCTGAGAGACGGGGAAAAAAACCACTTCACTTTTGAAATGTTGTCATCTTCAAACCCCACGTTAATAAAGATCCTAATTCAATAAGGTGCTGAGCAGCCTTACTTCTCATTCACTTCAGCTGACTTTTGTTGACTGTGCAGGGTCAGGTCTTAAACTCAGGACCTTGCAGGATTAGCCCCTACAACAGTTTTAAATTCATTTTAAAAGTACTTTCAAAGACTGCAGAAATAATCACACAAAATATATATTACAGTCTCCCACTTCCGACTTGGTTCTTAACTACCACTATGGATAACTTCCCACATCCAGGAAGAGAAACAGTGGTGGCACTGACCTAGCTACAGGAGTAATCCAACATTAGGAGTCATGTCCATCTTGCCAAATACAATGATCACCCCCAGACAAATCTTTAATTTTACCTAGTAAAGCCTACCTCCTCTCACCCCATACTGCTCAGCATCCATACAATTGTGCGTCTATCCTGTGGCTGACCTAAGAAAGGCAATCGTGATGGGGCTAAAGAAGAAACTTACCTATAGGCAAGTGATTCTGTAATTCTCCACTGAAGGGTTTCTTGCATCCTATGCTTGCGGCAGTCAGAGGCAGGATACTAAACTAGATAGAACATTGGCCTGATCCAATATGTTAGTTCCCATGTTTCAGAGAGAGGAAGAGACTTAGTAACAGAATGTATTCTTCCTATTAGTAATTGTCCTTGATATTTGTGCTATTAAATGTAACAGCACCTTTCCACACCTGCTCCAGCCATACCATCCACACATTATGTGGAATCCAAACTCACCCCTTTCCTGGGGTTGGGCTTTATGCACCAAAAAATGAACAATACAATAATTTAGTTCAACTCTGACTTTGTCCCAAGGCTTGGTTGCTCCTAAGGATCCTCCATCAGGACTGCTTTGCTCACATCCTAGATATTCTTTTTCTTCTTCAGAGCCACCCACCTTCCTTCTAGCCAGGTGGGGAAATGGTCCATCTGACTCAGAGTCAGCAGAACCCACTTAGCATTACCCAGCACTTGCTGACTGACAGGAAATGGTGTTTTGAGCAAAATCTGCCAGGAGTGAGATGTCACAACATATCGGTTGGCCGCATTTTTCTTTGTAAAATAATTTGAAATTTGTAATAACATTTCTTAGCCAGGCAAAATAATTTGTTGCAATTTATACTGTACTATAGTTAAGTAGTGGGCTTGACAGAGGGTCCTAAGAGATCCAGAGTAACTTGTCTCTTAGGGCTCATTTTCTATTTGCAATTACTGTCTTTCTCACAACCTCTTGATTACTTTGTCATAATTCATATTACCCAGCAAATTAAAAGGGGATACTTGAAAAATCTAACAGAAAGTTCACAATTCTAAACATCACAACACAAAGGGATCTGAGGAGGCTCAACACACCACAGAAGGTACTCAGCATTTCAAAGGATTAGGACCTGAAATTGGAACAACTAGACAATCACCTTATTTTCTTTCATACCATTGCATCATCATAAGTGAAATTGCAGCCATAAACCTTCTGTATTGCCAAACCTAAGCATTCAAAAATCATGATTGGCTTAAAAATCATCAGAGTTTGTGTCTTTTTAGGGTAGGGGGGGCCTTCAGGGTTCATGTTTTCAAGCTTTTCTCCATAATCATGGGGTCTGGAAACTTCCTGACACCTGAGATTCTCATGTTATCACAGGACAGCAGAAACTGACACTTTAAGAAAAACACTAAAATATCACAAGACTTGATGATATGAAAGTTGACAACATGGAAATAGCACTTTACAGTACATACACTGTAACATTGTATACTGTGGAATATGCAAGTGGAAGTCTAGATATCTGAATTATTGCATGAAATGTTCAACTCTGCCTCTCGTATACTAGACAAATTGTGAAAGATTCTCTTTGGGTATATCACCAGTAGTTGGTGCGAATATGGAACTGATGGGTAGACCCTGAACCTGCAAGGGACTATGGTTCTAAATGGCATCAATACATGGTTTTGTGCCAGACTTATTACCAGTGACCCCATAAACAATGACACAGCCTCTTTCAGCATCTCTCAGACATATGTTTATATACTTTGTGCACGTGTTAGATAGATAGCATATAAAGTGCCATATACACAGTAGAGCATATATTTATATCCACACACATGCGATAGATAAACCCAAAAATATTAAGAGGTTTGGTTTGAATGAGCAATGAAAAGATCAAGTGGGTGTAGCAAGAAAAGAGGGAGAAATCACAGGAAGGCAGAAATCAAAGTGAGACTTTTAAAAAGAGATCCTTATAGAACTGCACAAGACTCGGAAGAAAACAGATTTACTTTTCGTAATAGGCAGCCTCTGTGCTCCAGTGCTGATCTGTGGCAGTGATTACATCCCCCAAAGAAGGCACTTTAGAATGTGACACGAAGAGGGAAAGTCAAAATTGTTTGAACGGCTGCTTTTCATGGTCCAAGAAGGCCATTAATTAAGAAGAAGAAGAAGACTAATTAAGCCCATGGATTTTCTGTAATGCAATGTAGTGCAGTGCAATCATATTTACTTTTGTGTTGAGCAGCTAAGAAATAAAACCAGAGTCCCAATATGGTCACAGTCACACATCCAGGCTGGAGATAGGAAGAGGTCTAACAAAGGACTTCCAAGCCATAGCACCAGGGCTGGCTCCAGGCACTAGCAAAGGAAGCAGGTCCCTGGGGCAGCCAATAGAAAGGGGCGGCATATCCATCTGTTGTTGGGGCAGCAAGTCTGGGTCTGCGGCGGCAATTCAGCAGTGGGTCCTTCAGTCCCTCTCTGGCTCTTCGGTGGCAGTTCAATCGGGGGTTGTTTTTTTTTCCTTTTTTTTCTTTTTTTTTCTTCGCCGGTTGGGGCGGCAAAAAAGCTGGAGCCGACCCTGCATAGCACAACAGACTCATGTGCATGATACGTTCATCTACTGGCATAAGGATAATTAAGAGATAAATTAGGATAAGTTTTACATCAGCTCACATTACCCGTTAAGCAAGTGTAGCAGTGACCACATCCATTAGTTGATACTGACCCCATCATGTGACAGGAATCTTTCTTAACCTTTGTAGCAGGTCAGGTGACTGAAGCCAGAAATCAAATTATTTTGTTTACCAGCACCGCTATGTGTCATAACTTTGTTGTACCTAGTAGATAAAGATTAGATTCTGAGTTCGGGTTTGCTTCAGATTACCACTCAGAAGTGAACATGATTATGTGAAGTTTTCTGAAATTGCTGGAATCTCTTGGGTGTGCAAAAATCGGGCCTGAAGTCAAGTAAGAACAGAGCCACAACCTCGTGTGATGCAAATCAGCATAACTCCTTTGAAAACAATGAAGCTACATTGATTTACACCAACTGAGAATCTGGCCCAGCATTTTTGGGGGAGAATTCTTATCTTTCTTACACCACATTAGTTTTATGGAAATTCAGTGAGAACAATCTCATTCATATTATGCATGATGTATGTGTATACACATACACACTTTTCTTATCCCCCTAAGGGAACCTGCAAAGGTTGAGGTATGTACAAATTAATAAGAACAAACTAATAGAACAGTTAAAAGCCTTCTAAAAATTCCAGAAGTTTTCAAAGGGTTAAAAGAAAAGAGTTTGTATTTTTTTGTGAGTGGCCTCACCCATTCTTAGTCAATACTGACGAAGATTCAAATTATAGAAAGGAATTGAAGAGGCCTGTGCTTGGCAATGGGTTGAGAACAGCTGTGAAAATAAATGACGACTAGAGAGATAGAGGGAAAATATACAAGGTAAAAGTACTTTATAGTACTTTTACACTCATGTTGCAGATGGTGGTGTGTTTTAAAATCTCAGCTTTCTGAAATTAACTAACCTGGCAGGTGCATACCTGGTGGACTTCTCAGAGGATAGATCCAGCCAACATTCTGAATGTTATCACAGAAGATCCAGTTGTTTAAGAAAAGAGAACTACATGTCCATGTAGCTTATTACGTGCCAAAGGTACATATCAAACCACAGAGATTAAAGGTTGCATATGTGTATGCACAAGCACACAAATATTTTATTAATTTTATTAATAAGGGATCAAAGAGTTCCAAGCGCTTTCTTTATTTTTATATATATTTTTTGTCTGCTTATTATTACCAGAAGAAGCTGATAACAGGAAGGAGGCTCAACCTCCGGTTACCAAAAAATTTATATTATATATATCACTCAATCCATGTGATTCTTTTCAACATCTGCTTCTTTTCTTTTCTTTCATAGAAAGCATGCATGAATAATCAGACCACAGTGCTGCTGTTAATTGTAAAAATCATTAGTAAACTTCCAGGTGCTGTTTACTATAACCATTGTAATTTTCTATCCTAAAATCAGCATCTCACCAACATCATTGTCTGCCCTGGGGCATGGGGATTGTGCAGTTTTTACATTGTCAAAGGCAGTTGCAACCCCATTTGCAAGCAATGAAAGAAATGGATCCACACCTGCAGCGTTTGAGGCAATAATTCCTAATATTAGCCAGACCTCATGAGGAGAGGGCTTTTTTGCCAATCTTTTATGATTCAACACTTTACAATCCATTTGAAATCATTTAAATATTCTTTTATTTTGTTACTCCTACCCCATGTTTATTCTTCCCTTCATTTCCCCCTCCTTCCAAAACAAACCTATGAAAAACAAGATATAGCCTAGATACACTACTGCACCTATGAAGCTGAGGAAATACTAGAGTTAACATTTTCAGAGCATGATGAATTACTAGGACCATCCCAGGAGAGATACTCTACAATGTCTTGTCACAATTAAAATATAGATTAAAATCAAAATCAAAATCAAAATCTGTCTTGGACACAACTTGATTTCTGCTCACAAAACAGCACAAAATCTGAATGAATTCTTTGGGCCAAATCCCCAGTTTCATTCTATATATCACAGCCTAGAAGACAGAAGGCCCCCAATCTAACCCCCAGTTAGATTAAACCAGTATATTTCCATGGACATCATTTACACCAGCTGAGGATCTGACACTGTTTACAGTGGCTTCTTATTTATAAAGTGCTATGCCTACATGGATGTGCTCTCACAGCAAAAGTGGTCTCACATTATCATTCTTTTTAAACTTCTCTTTTGTCTGAAGTACATCCTGAGCTGTCAGCTTCATGTCCTCAAGAGAGTCATTTCAGAATAACTAACTAGAAGAGGGTGAACTGCTTCATTTGTAATTGAGGTCCTGATGAACTTCACATAGTGCTTGGTGCTGATCCAGCATTTGATAGCATTTTAATTCAATGAGTTGAGTCTCTAAGCACTGTAAGTTTAAAATGTATACACCACATAATCAGAGCAGTACTGCTAATATAATTATTGTAGTTTGCTTTTATACATTGCAACTTCTTTGAAATTTCTTGCTATAGCAAATTCCTCATGGAACTAGCTCCTGGTAACTGGTGATAAATATTCATTTGTGTTTTGAAGCTTGGATAAGGGAAAAGAACAATTTGGACATATTTATTCTGGTACAATACAGTAGAAATGTTGTCCCTGATCTGATAAACCCTTACTCATCTGAGTAGAGTTTGAAATATATGGGACCACTCAAGGAAGTAAGAGTTAGAGAACTGTGCTTTATAGAAGATAATAAAGGGCTTGTTAGATGTGCTGAGCACCTATATCCCCACTTGAATTGACTGGGATTTTTGGGTACTTAGCACTTCTGAAAAACAGGCCCAAGAGAAGTAAATAAAGAAAAAAACATTTAAATCAAGAGCAAGAAGAGGATTAGGACTATAGATGGGACAAGCATATATTTAAGGCCCTGATTCTGCAAAGCACTTAAGCACATGCTTTCTACACATTTCTTAAGACTAACCCTATTCAGCAAAGTCCTTAAACATTAGCTTAATCATGCATTTAATGTTAAGTGTCATTCAAGTGGGTCTTAAAGTCCTTTAAACTTAAAGATAGGTAATAAATGCTTTGTTGAATTCAAGCCTAAACAATTTTGTCCCAATGTGGAAGGGATTCAAAATACCATAAAAAAAGTCTACTGTCTTCCATTCTCTGGATGATTCTTTCATAATAAAGGATGTTCTGTTGTATCTCCTTTCTCAGCCAGATGGTGGTGAATTGGCTCTATGGTGACTCAAGGATATTTTTCATCATGAATGGTCTTATTTTCAGCAATTTTATTTCACGTTTTGAGAACTCATCTAAATAAGCTGCCTTCAAATAACAAGCAAGAGGGAATGGTGATGTCATTGTTCTCTTTAAAATCCATTTAATTCTGTCAAAGATATTTTTCCAAAATTCCAAACCCAAATGTATGAAAGTAAGAATCAGATATGGAGGATCTCAAGTTGGTGTCTTTAAGACTTGACTGATGAAAGGTCGGATTTTCAAAAGGGCTCAGTGTTGGCCTAGCTCTGCTTCCACTGAAGTCTATGGGAATGTTACCATTGATTTCAGTGGGAGCGAGAAAGGCGAACCCTGGGTGCTTTTGAAATCCCAGCCAAAGTCTCCAGCCAACAGCATACTCTATTAAGAATCTAAAAAATAAATTCACATAATGGATCACCTTATAAGTAAAGGCCAAGGGCTTTCTCCTACTCTCATTTTTTAAATCAATGGAAAAATCCTTGTTAACTTCCAGGGAGCAGTATTGGGGCAAACATCTTATCTAAGTATTGGTAAAGGTAGGTTCCATTCTTTTTTCCTACATTGATACAGAGATTTGAAATCCCTTAACATCTTTATACATGTATGAAGGCTTTAATCCTGCTTATTAAAGTAGGGGTTTGTTCTGAAGTCTATTGAAGACAGTGAAAAAGACACTCAGGCCCGGAGTCACAAACGAACTCAGTCCCCATAGCCCTCAGACTTAAATGCCTAAGTCCCAGTTTTAGGCATCACTGTGATCCACCAAATTCCTGCTTGGTTGCCACAGAGCTCTGTGGAAACCTAAACTTATTTGGTGCTTAGGTTTCCATTGGCACCTTGGTTTCTGCCTCTGAAAATACACACTCCTGACTCACTCAAAGCCCCTAGATGCCTATCTCCACAAACTGGGAGAATATAGGCACTTCCCTGCCTATCTCACCCCAGGGGCCTGACTGACAGAGGTTCTCAGAGGCCGCCAACCGGATCAGGTCTCATTTAAAATGTGCCGTCCACCTTGTAACTTGTAGCCCAATAGTTAGAGTACTCACTGGGGATATGAGGCACCCTGGTGAATTCCCATTTCTGCCTGAGGAGGAGAAAGGATTTGAATGGGGTCTCCCATACATCTCAAAAGAGTGCTCTAGGCACTGAGCTATTGGGTATTCTAACATGACACTCCCTTAATCTCTCCTGTTGAAGCTATTCCGCTTCAGTTAAATATTTAGAGAGTCACTAGGCCAGAGAGAGACAGAACATGAGTGAGAATGACTCTATAATCCAGTGATTAGGCACCCACCTGCTCCAAGGTGCTTTAATTGTATATAGAGAAAGAGCTAGAAAGAGCACTCAGCCATTAGAGCAACTCTCCTGAGAGGTGGTTGACCCCTGTTCAAATCCTTTCTCCCCATCAAGCAGAGGAGGGGAATTAATCTGGGTCTCTTGAATCCCCGGTGAGTGTTCTAAACTCTGGACTATACGTTGGTTGGTGACACCACCCCATCCCAAATCTGCTCTGGCGATTTTATGAGGAGTGAGACAGCCACCTAACTCATTCTCACAAGAAATGTTTAGAACCTAAGCCTCCTGACTCCAGGAGAAGGGTTCCTAGTGATGGATCACTAGCAGAGATAAAACCTGCCTGCAGCCCTGATTTCAGAACATGGTTCCCAGACCAGTTTGTGGAAAAATACTGACATCCCAAGATGGAGTCCAGAATAATGTGGCCTAGTCACATGTCTTTGCCGTGTTATAGCAACCATTGCTTACAGGCAGGCCAAAATGCCCACAGGAAGGTTAAGTCATTCCACACTCCATTGTCTTTGCTGATGGGCCATCAGCCTTATCTGGCTTCTTCATTGTTGTACCTGAAAGGCTAGTTGTGGGTGTCTCCCAGAGTAAGCACGACTGAAATTCAGATACATAGTCAATATTTCTAACGTTAGATACAAAAAATGATACATGCATAAAAATAGGATAATCATATTTAGCAAATCATAACTTTTCCAATTACACCTCGCATGACCCATCTTGTATAAAATACATAATTGTGCTATAATCATATCATAGTAATATTACTATGACTAATCTGGGGTGCAGTGTCACAGTGGGGTTTTAGGATATACCTCTCTCATTATCTTCTCCCATTGGCTAGCAGAGGCCTTTCCCTGCGTAATGTGCTGGCTTTTGGGGGCCCATTCTTAGGCACCTCCCTCCTCATGCATTGTGTAGGGAACCTAGGCACTTAACTCAGGCTTTGTGGATCGCAATGCCTAAATCCTTCTGTGGATCCATGGTGCATTGACTTCAAGAGGCTTTGATTCAGGCCCTTTTGTTCATAGGGTCAACAGATCCTCTATACAGCTTTTGAGTTGAATAGCTGTTCTGGTCTTCAGCACTAATATGAATAACTTTCTTGTATGTAACAATTAGCTTTTGCTACAATATAGAAGTCAATGCAGAAAAATAGATTGTAGGAGAATTGTTCAATATTCAACAGAAAATTTTGACCAGGTTTGATTTTCATAACTCTGAAGTTTTGTTCCAAGATTTCCAGGTGTGTCTCATCACTGAATTATTTGTCTTTAGATGTTTCAGGGTGAATTCTTGGTAAGTGCCAGACTCAATGTGTGTGTTAATTGATGCTCTGTTTTCACCTGTGGCAATTGCACTTCATCAGCCTGCCAGACTCTGCAAGGCTGAGCAAAATTAAAATCCCACTGATAGAGCTTTACATTTAGTAATTTTAAACCTCCATATTTAAGATTGGCAATTTTTTTGGTGCTTCTCATCTTCAGCCTCTTACTGTACAAGAAGAAAACAGATATGGTCATATTCCCTTGTTTAAAGAATGCAGATTGTGCAGAAGCAGTATTTGAAATGCAGAACTAATTTGGGGAGCTGAGATCATTTGGAATGTGCTCACTGTGCCCCATAAACTGAAAAGCAACTGAGGCTGGTGTCTCAGATGATCTTTTATATTTCAATTTATAGAAGCTTTGTTATCTTTAAGTGTTTCTTTCTCACCTGGGTTTATTTGATACCTAGATATTATTTACTTGCTTTCCTCCATCTACTAACGAGAGCTGAGGGGACATATTTGGAGCTTGAAAGAACTTCCATTTCTGACCACTTAAATTGGTAGCTCATCACATGGTTGATTTCAGTCATCGCTTCCTGACTATTTGACTGCATACCTGTTGTGTTCTTAAAGAACAGTGTATTATCCCCTTGGGCTAGCAGCTCACAAGTAGCATCTCTCTTTTTCTATAGGTTGTCATGTACATTGTTGTAAAAATAAATTCACACACATACAGGTTGATAGATTTTTATTTTGATGTGTACAAAATCTAAACTAGCAGAGTAGGCCAGGCACATCAAAGGGAACAGGCTGCACCTTCCTAAAGGACTGTGTGGCCTGTGCAGTCCTCTGATGCACCAGGAAGAGGAGGCAGGATCCCTGCCTGAGCTCCCCTTAGTGCACTGCAGCCCTCTACCACATCAACACAGGCCTATGCCTAGATGGCCCAAATAGCGGCAGTAATAGCATCTTGTCATCATTTATTTGTATTATTGTAGCACTTATGAGCCCCAGTCATGGACCAGGACCCTGTTGTGCTACAGATCTTACAATCTAAATATACGACAAGAGACAGGTGGAAACACACAGCGAAGGAGAGTTTTGGAGGAGGATAATGAGTTAGTTTTGCAGATGTTTATGGGGAGATCTTCCAGAGTGAAGGGCAACGTGGGAGAAAGCCCACAGGTACCTGTTTGAAAATTTAACAAGTGGGCGATGGAGGCTGGCACTGTGGGCTGATCAGAGGCAGGAGCTGACCTTTAGATACTGAATGAGAGATCATAGATAGGGTAGTGATGGGCCACAAAGGGCCTTGAAAGTGAAGGCAAGTAGCTTATGTTTGATGTGATAAACAATGGGGAGCCAGTGAAGGGATGCAAAGAGGGCTGACATGGTCAAAGCAATGGACTGGGGAACTGATCTTTGCAGCAGCATTCTGAATGGATAAGATTGCATGTGTTAAGATCAGGGAGTAGGATGTTGCAGTAATCAAGACATGAGAGAAGAGTCTTGCCAAGAGTTTTAGTTGTATGGGTTGACAGGAAAGACCATACCATAGAGATGTTATGCAAAAAGATTCTGAAAGTCTTAGTCATTACCTAGATGTGAGGACAGGGGGAGGTCTGAGCTGAAGCCAACTAATGCCATGCTTCTCATCTTTTTCTGCGTTGTTTCTGTTTGATTAGAGAATGTCCTGAACACAATTGCCTCAAATGGTGTTGCAGTGGTGGAGGGATCACCTTACATACAAAATTCTGGCTGAGGCCAAAAGTACTGATAAGTCAGAGTACTGGCAAGTAACAAACCTGCAAAATGTAGTGCCCTGTGCTACAAACCCCCTTCCTTCTGTGAGCAGAGATGAGGAAGGGTTGTTGCAGAATTAGACCTTTTTGATATATTTTTAATTTGTCATGTTTCTTACAGACTTTATTCTAGCTACAGTTATCTTGAGGACAGACCAAATATAAAAAAAATAACAAAGATAGATATATGGGCTGCACAAAAACCTGTTATCTCAAGCTCTTTCTTCATTTAACATCTTCACTTTATTTCCCCATAAAGCATTTTGCTTTTCCTCTAGATTAAAACTAACAAAAAAACTGACTTATTTAAGACACTACTTCTATTTATAGTCCCAAGGTATGCTCTAATCACCTTTGTTTACCTCATATTACTTCCTTAATTAACTGACAACCTATTAGCATACTTTTTTTATCCCAGGAGTATTAATTATACAGAATTTATATCATAAGCATTTATTCATTATCAGTTGGATGAATAAAACATTTACCTGTTTATAGCTACTTGAGGTTAATACTTTTATATAAAAATCTCACCTGAGATTTACAATCAAATTATGAGATTTTTAATTTTCTGTTACATAATGATACTGTATTAGTCATTGTAGTATTTTATTCCACTCTAGGCTAAACAATCATTTAGTGGAGCACAGGGTTGGCAGCATTAATTAACCAATGATACATGCTTAGTTGCACAATAAGCTACAAATAATAAAAATGCAAGCTGAGACAATGGATAGGCCTTCTGTGTTAATTTTATGCACAATCAAGACAGATCTGCCCTCAGATACGCACATGGAACTCAATGGGAGCTATATGTACAGGTAAGAGCAGAATCTGGCCAACAGGAATGACTGATTATTGTCACTATCAGGCTGATAACCTCCCTGATGATTTTATCTTTGCTCATATCTCAAGGTGAAACACCAGGGACCAGGTGGAAGAGTGGACCATGGACATACCATAGTGATGAGCATAGCATAAATGTCAGAATTATACAGAGTCCAAAAGTGAAATAAGTTTGATGGTCTCAGCCCAGGACTATGATTCTCAATCCTTATCATTGGAGTTACTTAGCTTGTGATAGTCTCTTGCCAAGTATCTCATCAATTTCATGTCACATGTTGGCTTGGTTACCCCATCTTTTCTCTGACCCTCTTCCATCTCTTTCTCTTTTTTTCCTTCTTGTCTCTTTCTTCATGATATTTTGCAGGCTGTCTTCTATTTTTTATTTTTGTACTTTATTTTGTTTTTCCCCTTCCCAATACCTTTCACCCAGTTCTCTCCTCCCTTCTTGCCTCTCTGTCTTTCACTGTTTCTTCTCCTTGTGTACTGCTTTACTTCACTCCCCTGTCCTCCTTGCTCCTTCCCTCTTCCCCATCAGGTCACTCTCTGCTTCTTTTCCCTCCCACCCACTTCTCTACTTGTCCTATTTGGACTCTCCCTCTCCACCCAAGCACACATCCCTCCTTCAGTTCTTCTCCTCAAGGTGGATTCTCTTGTTTACTTTACAGAGGTTAATGTAAGGGCAGTGCTTTGAGCGGCACTGGGTGGGCAAGTGTCCGTGGGGGTGGAGAGGACAGTAGAGGAGCACCACAGCAGGAGCAAGAGAGTGGGAGTTGAGAAGGTTTCTGAGATAGATAGGAAACTGCATAGTGGGAAGAAGAGTGTGCAGGCAGGGAATGAAGGGACCGGAAAGGTGACTAAGCCACACTTGAAGTGGTTACTAACATGGTGATAGAGTTTTTCTGAGAATACTATCCAAGAATTTATAAATGCAGTGCGTCATAATTGACTGTCCAATACATTACGTATCTCCAAAAGGAACTGGAAGAACAGGGGTGTCAGGTATCCTAACCTTAGCGATCTCATGTAAAACATGGCGATCTCATGTAAAACATGGCTACAATGCCTTTGATTTCTCCTTTTAACTCCTAACAGAAATCAAGCATAGTTTGCTTGTCATCCCTTTTCTAAATGATTCAGAAAACTAACCCTTTGACTGTGCATCCTGTTTACAGAGTTTACACCTTCTCTCACAGCTCTGATTTCTTTCAGCACACAATATGTTCCATAGTGCAGTTGTGGACTTAATCTAGCTTTCAATGGGTGTTTTTTCTCAAAGAGAAGCCCAAACAGTTCAGACAGGGTGTCATAACTTACAGAAGTGTAACTTCCCTACATTTGCCTTGTGTAGGAGGAATTTAGATACGTGGGCATTGACTTCAGTAGCAGCATTGTCTATTCATTGATGACAGGATCTGATATAATTCATTAGTTGTATTTTTATGCAGTGTCTTTAGCTGCCATCAGGAAGTGCATACATTGGATACCACCCTACCCCAAAAGTGGTTAATATAGTTTTGCTTACACAAGTCTCTAAATATTAAATGAACCTGTCAGACTATATGAAGAAAGACATTTCAGTCACTAGGAGCTTGTGCAAAATTCTATGGGTCACAGTGTATTTGAAAGGAATAGAGACAAGGGAATACAAGGAATGACCAAGTAAACAAAGCAATTTCTTCACCTCCTTAAATAATCCCAATCCCCAGAATCCACAAGGCATCAAAACTTGACCAAAATGGACCTTTTGGTAAGTGCTTGGATTAGTTTATTGGTATAATATGCAGTGTGTGCCAAGAGAAAAAAACTTGCCTTCTTCTCTCTCTTTGTTGGACAAAGAGTTCTGGATAAACTTGCTGAAGGATTTTCAGACTCCAAGGAGCTGTATTTGAGCAAAGGTTGTTTGGGAAAGAGATCTGACATCTATCGTCTTATCCCTACTCTTTTCTGGGCCACTATCTCCTTTTTCTTTTGACTTTTCTCCCTTGAAGTTAGGGAGAGCCCAGGAGGGGAGTCTTGACGAACTGTTCTTTGATAGTTTATATCCATCCAGCCCCATGTTGAGAAGTGCACACCAAGGTTGAATTTGACCCAATGCATTTGACTGCAGATCTCATGGAAGTCTCTAAAATAAATTCGTCAATGACTTAAATAGGGATGTAAGTTACACATGGGTTGCAAGTTCATCAGAAACTGGGTACATACGCGTCAAAATATTGTAACTGGCATTAGTCAGTCATTTAATAAACATGTAAAATGACTGTAGCTTATGATATATCAAGGGGAAGGAAGTGATCTAACATGTGGTCTAAGACTCAGACTATAGCATGGAGTAACCTGCTGTCACCAGTACTGATCTTGAAAATATTTAAGGTGGTTGCCCCTGGGAGTTTTCCCATTCTCATATTGATCAAACTGCAGTCTGTACAGATTTTAAACCAGTCAATGGGTCATAATGACTGCTAGATCTTAAGGCAGTCTCAAAATGGTGTCATATAGCTGTCTGGGAACATGCAGACGAGAAATTAAATCTCAAGCATTTATGTTCAGTCAGCAAATTTTCAACGTTTGAGTAGGTTCAAAGATTGAGCTAAATTTCCTATGCAACGAGAGGGGAAGATTGCTGCCTCAAGAAGAGAATATAAACACTATGGTAGTGATCTGCTACCCTCCTTGCTGTGCACTGATGTGTGCAGAAGAAACAGAATGCCAAGGCCACAGAAAGACAGATAGAAAGTCTATCACCTCCAGCAGTCTGTCAAAACACCACCACAAAGTATAGAAACATGCTTCTGAAGTGTTAACATTTTTTTTTCCTTTCCTCCACCAAGCAGGCAGCTAATAAGAAAGAGAGAGAGAAACTTCGACTAAAGGCTCTCCTTTCTTTTACTAAGTGTGAGAAGATACTGTGTAGAACAGCAGCTTCTTACTCAATAGATCTGCTCCCCGTTATCTGTTTAAAACTCTGATTACTTTACTGATAAAAATTAAGTTTTCATGCTTTTTATTCCTAGTAACAATTCAAATTTGACATAACTAAGAGACAGGCAACTGGACTGTATTTGTTCTAGTAGAGCCAGGGTCCCCAACGTGGTGCCCGTGGGCACCATGGCGCCTGCGGGGGCATCTAAATGCACCTGTGTCCTGGCTGGCGGTGGAGCATCCGCTGAAATGCCACCTAATTTCTGTGGCATTTCGGCAGCAACAACTCTCAATGACGTCACTTGTCAGCGGCAAGTGGCGTCATTGAGACACGTCGCCGCCGAAATGCCACAGAAATTCAGGGGCAACGCCTCTTGACAACGACACCTGCCACCAACAAGTAATGTCATCAAGAGGCATTGCAGCCAAAATGCCACAGAAATTCGGCGGCATTTCGGCGGATGCTCCAATGCTGCCACGGTCCTTTTTGGAGACCACTGTAGTAGAGCATCAACACAATTGTTGACTAAATTCTAACCAATCCCACCTATGCAAACCTACTAAAGTCAATGAATCTGCATTGGTGTCACAGAGGACACAGTTTGGCCTTCAGCATCTTCAATACAGATGATGAGGAAATATGAGAAGAAAAGAACCCAGCTTCTTGTTTGGGTCCCACAATACGTTTTGAGGCTGGCAGTTAGGAAAAAAATATATTTACTTGTAAGTTTAGCCCATTTGGTACATACAATCACTTAGAGACAGTATATATGGGAGCCCTCCTCCAACATACCCCTTAACCATTTTTAGAATCACTTTTCAGACAAGAACTACATTTTCACATGAACATTTCTAGGGGGCCTAGCAAGGCTTGTACACGTAATTCACATGAGCAGAGGGTATTGAAAAATCCAAAAACTTTGCTTTCATACAGCAGATGAGAATGATCTCTCCCATTACTCTGCACAAAGCCAAGTTTTCCAAACTTGGCTGCCTAAAATTAAGCACTCTAATTCACAGTCACTGTGCCCCTATGCCTGAGTTTCCCCATCTGTAAAATGGGGATAGTAATACTGAGCTCCTTTATACTGTGCTTTGAGATCTATTGATGAAAATCACTATCAGAGTTAGATATATTATTAATTACTATTTATTATTAAGGCACCTAAATAAAATTGATTTTCCCTTAGGCGCCTGACTTAAGGTGGCCAAGATTGAAAATGCTGGCCTAAGTCCCAGCATTGAGATAAAGCACTAGCAACTTTACTCAGTACATCTAGATTTCAGAGCTATCTGGATGTCTACATAGTTCTGACAGGAAAACTTCAGAAATCTCCTATCTCTGAGCAAGCAATAAACCTGGTTTAAAACCTGGCATGGGTTATTTGAGGTTTGTTTTTATGCTGGTTGGTCCAAAGTCTTGGCCAATAACATGCAGGGAAATCTTCAGTGGACTTACAACATTCAACCGCTAACTCCAAAAATATCTTGTGTTCTGGTTTTGATGTTGGTGGGGAGTCCCGGTACAGAAGTTATTAAGAGACTTTTAGCATTCCTAGAGTGCTGCAATGCTTTGATGCTACTCAGCCAGCTGGGAAGCAACTTCTCCACCCACCAACTGTGCCCCCTGCAGGTTGGCAAACAACTTCAACCAGCTGGCATGACAGGCACACTGCCCAATCTCTTCCTCTGGCTGGCCAGGAACAGCTGCAGAATGCCAAGACTGGCTGACAAGACTTCTGATAGTGTCCCTTCCCCCACTATCACTCCTTTTTTCACACAATATCCATTCCAATAGTCTTCTGCTTCAACGTAAATTTCCTACTTCCCCCTGTCAATATCTCCTGCTTACTACCTTGCTGCTCTATCACTGTAACCCCCATCCTTTCTGATCCCTCTCGCCTAGTCCACAATAGCCTCTCTCTTGCTATCATCTACCTCTCACTATTGCCTTCATGCTGCTCCCCATGCTCACCCTCCTCCCCTTGCTACCCCACCCACTCCATTGCCACTACCCATCCACTCTCTACAGCAACACCATTCGCTCACCTCTTCCCATCTCTAACGTATGTTTACCTCCATACTTATCAAGTTGTCAAGGTTTTTTCCCCCACTTTGAGCTTTAGGGTACAAAAAGTGGGAACCTGCAGGAACACTCCTAAGCTTAATTATTAGCTTAGGTTTGGTACGCTGCCACCAGCCAGAATTTAGTGTCTGGCACACTTTCTGTTCCCCCAAAACCTTCCCTGGGGAACCCAGACCGAAACCCCTTGGGTCTTAAAACAAGGAGAAATTAACCATCCCCCTTCTTTTCCCCCTAGACTTTCCCCTCCTTGGGTTGCCTTGAGAGGCTTCACACCAATCCAAATTCCTTGAATATTAAAACAAGGAGGAATTAACCATCCCCCGTTCCCCCCCACCAATACCTGGTGAGTTCAGACTCAGTCCCTTGGATTTTAAAACAAGGGAAAATCAATCAGGTTCTTAAAAAGAAAGCTTTTAATTAAAGAAAGAAAAGGTAAAAATTATCTCTGTAAAATCAGGATGGAAAATGCTTACAGGGTACTCAGATTCATATAGACTAGAGGGACCCTGCCCCCCAGCCTTAGATTCAAAGTTACAGCAAACAGAGATAAAAATCCTTCCAGCCAAAAGATACATTTACAAGTTAAGAAAACAAACATAAGACTAATCTGCCTTGCCTGGCTATTACTTACAATTTTGAAACATGAAATACTGATTCAGAAAGATTGGGAAAGCCTGGGTGTAAGTCTGGTCCCTCTTAGCCCCAAGACGAACAACGAACAAAACAAAAAGCACAAACAAAGACTTCCCTCCACCAAGATTTGAAAGTATCTTGTCCCCCTATTGGTCCTCTGGTCAGGTGTCAGCCAGGTTTATTGAGCTTCTTAACCCTTTACAGGTAAAAGAGACATTAACTCTTAACCATCTGTTTATGACACAAGTCCTTTCTTATTTTCTCCACAAGCATTCAGGAGAGACTGGGGCTAACTAAGGCCATTACTTTGGAGAACTGATCAATTTTCAGGATCAGGAGGGCATTTAAAAAGTCTTACCTGTTAAAGAGGAAGTCAAGTTTGGAGCCTGATTCTCTTGAGAATGGACAAGATTTTCAAAAATGGTGGGTGACTTTAGGTGCTTCCTTATTTGGTGCACAACTGGAGATACCTTAAAGGGACCTGATTTTCAGAAAGTGCTGTGATCTGAAGATCTGGCCATTTTGAGGTCTCAAACTGGAAAACAAAAAATTGAGGCATTTTTGAAAAACTTGGCCAATCTTCCATGAATCTTCCAATCTTTCATGAATGGTAACCCACTGGAATGGGTTACCTAGGGAGGTGGTGGAATCTCCTTCCTTAGAGGTTTTTAAAGTCAGACTTCACAAAGCCCTGGTTGGGATGATTTAGTTGGGGATTGGTCGTGCTTTGAGCAGGGGGTTGGACTAGATGACCTCCTAAGATCCCTTCCAACCCTGATACAGTAGTCTATGATTCTATGATTCATCATTTGTAGCATTTTTGCTCAGTTTTCAACTGAAGTCATAGACATTATGTTGCTTTTTCTGGGGTCAAAGAGAAAAGTAAGGGGGGCAGGGGGCCTGAGAAATCAAAGCGACAAAGTCCTGTTGCACCTTATAGACTAACAGATGTATTGGAGCATAAGCTTTCGTGGGGGAATACCCACTTCGTCAGGCACATGGGTATTCACCCACGAAAGCTTATGCTCCAATACGTCTGTTAGTCTATAAGATGCCACAGGATTCTTTGTCGCTTTTTACAGAGCCAGACTAACACAGCTACCCCTCTGATACAACAAATCAAAGACATAAGTAAGCTTCTGAAGGAAGGAAATCCATTGCTTAAGAAGAAAGGCTTCTTTCATGGAAAGGTTAGGCTAAACCACAGTACATCACATAAGTGAGTTAACCCAAATCCAACTGGGGGGCCTCCGACCATGATTATCAACTATCAAAATATTTTCTACCTATTTTGGCCTCTAACTTTCAGTGCAAAAAAAAACAAATCAAAAGGCAAGATTTCAGAAACATACTGTGGATTAAAAACCATTCAATATTTACAGCACATTATTAGTTGACTAACGATACTGTGCACTGAGATGGGTCAAAATATACAGTGTTCACATGACCTTAGCATATGGCATGGACACACTGAATGTTATGGGCATAGTATATTGCATTGTTTTCAACAAAGCCCAAAAAGTAAGAACAGATGCACTTAAAATTAAGTGGCTTAAATAACATTTAATTTAGTTTGTCATTAAACACAAACTGTACCAATTCAATATTAGAAGTCATACAGTGAAACCTGTCTTAAAGGACCAGCAAACCCAGTTGCTTAATGGAGATGATGTTCTAACAACAGGCTATATTCTAAACATGTGAGAACAATTTGGGACACCTTCTAAAGCGAAGAGATTGTTTTATCAGCTGTTTTGACCATGCTCAGAATATTTGGTGCTTTTCTTTAAATTCTAGCTCCTGGAGGCATTTGATTATATGAGAATCTCAACTTTATTTTTTTAAGTCAATTTCTAGCCCTCATGGTTGTGGAGAAAAGCCTGAAAACACAAATCAAGGACACCCTATGGGCTTAGAAAGCAGAAGTTATTTAAACTAATGTTTATTATTTTTTTTAAATCTCATGATTTTGAAACTTTACTCATGATTTTTGTATGGTTGGATTGGAAATATTGTATAAATTTAATCTCTCGTATGGCTATTTCAAGAGACACCCAAGACAATCACAAGAGTTACTAATTTCATTGTAAACAGTTCCTTAGGCATATTTATGAAATCTGCACCTTAAATCAAATGGAAGACATCACAGGCTGAAGGGGATGTTCTCATAATTGGGCCTAAAAATTTACAATAATTCTGAGCTCAACTCTAAAAAGTTTAAGTTCATAAGATGTCAACCTGTAACAATGGATGTTGATGGGAAAATGTGCAGAAGATACAAAGACTAAATTAGTCCAAACAAGGAGCCCAAAAATTAAATTCTGATCAACTTAAAAATAAATGGCTTAAGGAAGTCTATTAATGCTTAAAGGCCTACTGATATAGTGCAAGTACTATTAAAATCATGCCTGGTAAACAAGAACAGTGAGAGACTATAAATCAATGAACCAAAATTGGTGTGTTGTAAATTAAGTCAAATTAGTGAACAAAATAATGATCACTCCCTTTTGGGGTCCCAAGAGAAGAGACTTTGGGAGCAAAGTTAGCTATTGGAGGGAGTTTCTCCAACATGCATGCAATTCCTACCATCTACTTCTTCACCCTAATCCTGAGAGATGTCCTCACTGGAATGGGTGAGAGAGAGGGACTTCTGGTATCAGCACCACCACTTGGAATGTGAGATATAAGAACATAACATAAGAACATAAGAATGGCCGTACTGGGTCAGATCAAAGGTCCATCTAGCCCAGTATCCTGTCTACTAGCAGTGGCCAATGCCAGGTGCCACAGAGTGAGTGAACCTAACAGGTAATGATCAAGTGATTTCTCCCCTGCCATCCATCTCCACCCTCTGACAAACAAACAGAGTCTAGGGACACCATTCCTTACCCATCGTGACTAATAGCCATTAATGGACTTAACCTCCATGAATTTATCCAGTTCTCTTTTAAACGCTGTTATAGTCCTAGCCTTTACAACCTCCTCAGGCAAGGAGTTCCACAAGTTGTTTTAAACCTGCTGCCTATGAGACACTGTGTCTTACGCACATCCCCCCACCCACATGTCATTTTCTTTCCCAATGTTTCTTCCTTCTCTTTTCTATTTTCTGTTCTCTTGTCTTCTGTCTAATGAGAGTCTGACTAGCCAGCCAAGACTACATATTTTGCAATATTTCTGGGAGCTTTTGACCAGAAAAGCAGATGTAATGCTCTAAACTGCCTGACCCTGGTACAAGTTTCTCAAGTCTCAGAGGGGCTGGTAAGTCTATATGCCATTGCCGTGTTTTTCCAGCAGCAAGACTGCAAGTGAAAGTCAACGCCAGAGACAGAGACTACATTTTTGAGCTTTGCTGTTCTTTTCTCTCCCCATTTGTTTGTATGTGTCTTGTTAGGAAACAAGATCAGACTTTAGAAACAATCAACAACAGCTCCAACCCATCTGAACTAAATTCTCCCTTTTTCCCTAAAAAGGGCCATTACCACCATTTTTGATACCATCTAAAAGATGGTCAAACAAAGGGGTCTCTGCTTCTACAAACTCTCCAGCTAAAGCAAAAGGAACAAGGAATGTTAAAATGAAAGCTTTATTTAATATTTTACATGCTTTAACTGTTTTTTTCATCCTTTTCCATACCTTTAATAAAAAATATAAAGGATTTTTAATGGCAAATTTGCCATTGTTCTAATCAGGCTGAGGTATCTGTACACCAAACCCCAAACTTTTAAAATGGCAACTGGGTGACATTAACACCTGGGTGATGTTAACAGAGGCCTGATCCAAAGCTCATTGAAATCATTGGAAAGATTCCCATCAATTTAAATGGGCTTTGGATAAGGTTCAGGATGCTTAAGGACTCTGCTTGTGCCCTCAACCTGACTATAGCATTTATCTCAGACTCACAATGCAATAACACTCGCTACAAAACTCAAATTCTGTATTTGAGTCTCTGAAGACCAAAAGGTAAAAGATCCAATACATTCTAGTTCTGGTTTACAAACTCTAAAAATAAAACTGAGATAATCAAATTCAGAACTTTTTCTAGACCCACTATTGATTTTCATGTATATCTTCCATTCTCTTCTCACTCTCTCTTCAATTCCATGACTTCCTCTGCTTGTCCTAATTTAATATCTGTTTTCTACCATTCTCCTGTGCATAGCTGGAACTTCATGTTTCCAGGTGGATTGTACTGCAATTTAGATGATGACCATAAACTTTCAATCTGCTCTATGAGGGGGTACCCTGCAACTCTCATCTCTCTCCCCAACCGCTGTGTTGTAGCTTCATGAAAAGTCTGGCAACAGTGTAGCGTAGATGAAACACCCACCTTCAGACAAGTACATAGCAGGCCACATTGGATTTTGTATCTCTATGGAGGAAATCTCAATAAGCACTCTGGAAACTATGGGCCCATTCCAAGTCCCATTGAAAGCTATGGAGAGACTCCTATGCCACCAGAAATTCATGTTAGCAGCTGTTAGACTAAAAACCTTTGGCTTGTCTATGGACTACATATGGTAGCTGATGTTCTGATGGTGAGGGATAGATCTCCCTGCCACAACAACCATGTAGTGCCTATTCCCATTCCCCAAAGTGTCCAAAAATTGATCCCTTCACAAAAATGGTCTTTGTGATAAGTGAGCTCTTGCTATCAATGTAATCTTACTCCATTGGACAAATAATGAACAAAAATATATATATTCATTTAATGAGTTATTAGAAAAATATTGCAACATTCAGTGAATATATTATTTGTTTAATATTATTGGACCAGCTCTGCCATTATACACACATACCAGGAACACTCATGGAACAATATAGTGTTCCATATGAGCAAGAGTGACGGAACTGGCCCTTTCGTAGCGTTTTCAAAAACCTGCAACAGATACATCACTGGTTTCAGATATGTGTCAGGAAATAAGACTGGTTTCTGGTCTGAATCTCCCTGATTTTAATTCCTCTGTTGAATGAGGATAGAAAAAGACTTATGCCCTCCCCTCTTCCATTTTCCTGCAAAGTTCTCTGGATAACATAAAATATCTATACTGTTTATGAAGATTATGTATTTTCATACCACTTGAAGAATTGCCCAATTTGTCCAGGGAATTTCTGCCTACTCTGATTTCTGTCCCAGAAGCACCCTCATTTGAGATATTGAGCACAATCCTTTGTATGAATGTGTATAAAGCTAAACTGGGGTATCATGAAAAACAGTTCACAAAGCAAGTAGAAAACTATATATAAAATGATATTTACTTCTCATTTCAGATGAAGCCTGAGACAAAAGGCATATAGGTAAACACAGCTGCAACATTTTTAGGCATATAATCAAATGCACAAAAAAAATATTGGAAAACTATGTTAATTATTGTAATTAAATTGTGAACAGTATTGATAGAAAAAAATCTTTAAAGCATATAAAATCATAATGAATTGGATCACATATGGGGATTTATTCTAGTGGCAAGATGTGCCAGGACATGAGTATCAGTTACCCACCTCTGTTTGAGGCTTGCAGAAATGGAAACATTAGAGTCTAGAAGTGGACAAAAACTCAGTCGTTTCTGGTTCATTATACATCTCCCAGCTTATGAATAATAAAAAAGAACTATAATCAAAACTAGAACTTATTTTGTCTAATATTCTAAATTAAACACCATTGGTATATGGATTGGTTTTTTCCTCTCCCCTACCTTCTCTCTCCCTCATGTTCTATCCCTTTGTTTTCTCTCAGTCCTCAGTCTTCATTCCTTTTCTTTACTCAGTGGGCATACTCTTTCCTTCTCTCTGTCCCCAATTCAGCACAGGACTTAAGCACATGCTTAACTTTAAGCTGGACCTGACTCCAATGAGACTTAACCACGTTTAAAATTGAGTTTACTGAATATGGATAGACTTAAGCATGGTTTATAAAGTTAAACCTGGTTAAGTGCTTTGTTAAAGTGCCTCTTTCACCTCCTCCCCATTTTTTACTGCTAGGATAAATTTACCACAGTACCTCATGGTTTCTCCAGAGGGAGGACAAACCTATGAACCAGTAGTACTCCTGGAGGAATTCTGCCCCCAAAATTAAAAAGTCTGTGCACAATATTTTAAAATTCTGCATATTTTTGTTAAAATAACACAATATAACCACATCAGTTTCAATTAGTTTGGTAACTTATTTCAAAATACCTGTCAGCTAGTATGTTTGTAACAATACAGACAACAAACAAGATTCAGGACATTTTTTTTTTTGACAAACAGATTCCTTAATAGGCATATTAATAGTGAACTTTGAGTAATAATTAATTTAAACTACAATAAACAAATGTATTTTCTGCACATCTCAGAAGCAGCACAAAGGCTTAAGGGAGTCAGAGGTAATGGAGGAGCTGAGGGAGAGGGAAGTAATTGCTGGGAAGGAGCCTGGGAGTGAACCTGGAGGGTTGTTGGGTGTGGGTGGCAGAAGTATGGAACAGCTTTGGGGGGGGGCAGGGATTGTTAGGGAGCCTTCCCCATGCGGACCCTGGGAAACCCTTTGTCTCTCCCATTCAACCAGGCATAGCTGTCCTTGTCCCTATGTGTCCCTGCACCCCTACTCCCATTCAGCCCCTGGCTCAATGTTGTCATCCCACTAGCTCCTGTGCCCCAGCCTGTCCCCCCCACTTGGCCTTCTGAACCCCAGTCTGTGACCTCCCCAGAGCCCCATTTGTCCCATTCTGTCACCCCGATATTCCATGCCTCTTCACTGGGCCCCACGAGCAGAATGCTGTGAGGAATGCAGCCACTGCCCCCTCCCGCTCCATGGCTGGCTGCTCCAACCCATGAGTCAGCTGCCCTTTCTTCTGGTGCCACATCAGCTGCTGGTGGGTGAAAGGTGTGCAGCATGACCCCTTTCACAGCTTCCTTTTGCCTCCTCATCAGAATCAATTATTTTGTGCAGGGGGGGGTGGAGGAAGGGAATCTGCAGGGGACATTAATTCTGCACTTAGACAGAATTTCCCCATGAGTACACTACATTCCTCAGCTGAGGATCTGTAATATATCAGTGTCATGTTTGAGCTGTAGTAATATGCAGGACATACACAAGCAACCCAACCACTGGATGGATGACACTGCTATTTTGTTACCTCCACTCTCTAGTCTCTGACTACTAGCTGCGAGACACAACAATTGACTGCAGAGATGTGGTCAGCTCTCACGCAGAAAGCTCAGATGAAGAGAGACACAGACATGCACAAAAGGGCAAGTCCTGATCCCAGCATCAAGCTGAATAGCCAGGCAGCGAACTGGACAACGTACAGGAAGATTATGTAACCCACACACCTCCTAGCTGTGATGTTCTGTCCCATCTAGTGGCACTGAGACCACTTAGAGCGTAGATGAGCCTGCTCTACAGCCTTAGCTAACAGCCAGCTGGCTTTCAGCTCATGTGGCAGAGGCTCATGAACTAAGCTCCAGAGATCCCAGGTTCAATCCCGCTTGCTGACGACCAGGGGTCTGTCAGCGTTACATGTGGGAACTCATCTGGGATGTCAACTGGGAAGTCTCTGAAGTTCAGGATGTGCTTCCTCAGCTAGGGAACGTATATAACCCCTCATAGGCGCAGACTACATGGAAGTGCTGGGGCTGGAGCACCCACAGGGAAAAATTAGTGAACGCTCTGCACCCACCGGCAGCCAAGCTCCCCCTGCCCCCACCTTGCCTCCTCTCCGAGTGTGCCATGTCCCCACTCCTCCACCATCCTCTGAGCGTTTCCCATCCCCTGCCACCTAACAGCTGTTTGGTGGCACTTAGGACCTTCCGTGAGGAGCAGGGACGTGGCACACTCAGAGGAAGAGGCAAGGAAGGGGACGGAATGAGGGGGGTGCAGGGGCAGGAAGAGGTGGGGCCAGGGGGGCTCGAGCACCCCACTGGACAAAGACGAAGTTGGTACCTAGGTAACTGACACCTTCTGTTTGTGGTGTTCTGTCCTATCTAGTGTCACCGAGACCACTTAGAGACAGAGTAAATGAGCCTGCTCTACAGCCTTAGCTAACAGGCAGTTGGCTTTTAGCTCATGCTGTAGAGGCTCATGAACTAAGCTTCAGAGGTCCCAGGATCAATCCCACCTGCTGACGACCAGAGGTTTGTTGCTGTTCCAACTACATGGAGGGATTCTCCCCCACAAACCATGGAGTAACTTATGAAAAACCCTCACCCAGAAGAGCAGATCATTTGGCTCCCTGCCTCTCCACTCTCACTTTTGTTCTTCAAATCTCCTCTTAAATCCTCCTGGTTTATGTTAGTCAATGGTAACTTTAAACATGCTTGCCTCCCATTGGTCATCATCCAAGTAAGGAGGAACAATCTTATTTTTCTCTAATGTCTTTCCATTTTAGCAAACTTAGGTGTTGATTGTAATGATAGCTGGCTAAAAATTTCAGGCAGAGTGTGGTTTTTGAAGTTGATGGAGTCCCTTTAAAATACCAAAATACAGATCTACAAATATTTCACCGGTTCTCCTCCTGCCCCAAGATGCTGGGTTTTACAAAACACAGCTTTATTCTGAGATCAGTTTTAGAAAAGTGACATTTTAGCAGTGGAAGGGTTAACTAAGTTTATGACTGCAGCAGGTGTAAATGAAGGTTAGATTTTTAGGTCTTAAGCCAACTATTGGAAGGTGGAGGCAGGAGTCTAGGGAGGGGAAGAAAAAAAAGACTTTCCCTGAAAACAAGGTTATCCTACATGTATCTTCCACTGAAGCATCCAGTTCAGGCCACTGACAGACAGCACACAGGACTATATAGACCACTATTCTGATCCAGCATGCTCCTGTGTTGTGGGTCTCGTAGTTGATGGTCTCCTGTGAAGTGTTTGGAGTTTTTTTTTTGGTTTTCTTTTTTAAACGTCTAAACCTTAGCCATGCACCAACAGGCACTCAGCTCTCATGCATATTTATTCCGCAGACCCTTCATTTGTATTTAACACACAATGAGCATGCAGTTAAGTTTGGTTAACTAGGAACTCCACAGCCCTTATAAGATGGTTTATAAAGGTACACTCAATGTGGAAGTCCATTGCCTTGTCTTTTTCATGTATGATGCACTTCTTTGTTCTCTATAGGGCTTGTGTTTAAATAAACCCTTATACATGCATGATGAATGGAAAAAACAGACCAGGAGTTCTAGATTGCGAGTTGGATGAAACCCCTACATAGACTACCCAGACCTTGGGTCCAGGCACACAGGAGTAAACAAAGCTATTGCCTGCTAACTCCTGCCTGACAGCAGATGTGCAGGGAATGGGGAGCATGTCCATGACGCACCCTTTACTCACTTGCCAGTACAGCTGAGCAGGTACATTGGTTGTCATAATTCACTGCTGGTATAAGAAGTGGTACATTACTAGCCTATCTTTCCTTGCCACACCAGAGCAAAGAGGAAGTGGGGAGTGGCTGTGATTCAGAGGGGAGTCTGAGTCCCAGTGCCTCTGGTGGCCACTCCACGGATAGTGCAGCTTATGAATCAGCCCTAGCTCAGAACTATGTCTGAGGTCACAACAGCTTGTGTGTAAAATGTGGACATGAGTCAAATGTTTCAGGGTATGTTAGAGCAAGGCTATTAAAAGACACATAAACTCCACAAATCTGATTAGTTAAAAGATGGTTGTTTGGAGCAGCATACTTCCTTTTTATTATTTGTTCCTAAACAAATTTTTCATGATTTATTGTTTGAAATGAAATCTGACATTTTTCTTTCACAGAGGAATGTTTTACTTAAAAATAACATTTTCATGAAATACTTTGCTTTTGCATTGCTCCAAACAGAACAATTTCTTGTTAAATTAAAGCAGGGATGAGCAGACTGTGGCTTCTGAACAGAGTGTGCTGGCAGCACCGAGTAATGATATTAAGACATAGGGTTTTTAAAAACATTCAAAAAATAAATTAAATTACAAAAGAAAAAATTCTCAATAATTGAATCAACATTACTGAGTCACTTGAAGGTCTTTCCCAATCACAGAACAATTGGCTCCACCTTGGGTGATTAGCTCCTCCAACTGGTCATTACCTGACAGTAGAAACCATTGGAAGAATGCTTAAATATTCCATATCCAGACAGTCCTACACCTTCCTTAGTGAACTGCAATGTGAATGCAACATATAATTAACTAACATTGGAACTAAAACCAGAAGTTCCAGCTTCCAAAAAAAATGCTCAACTATGTAACCAACAAACACAGCGTCAATAGCTTAAGATAGATTAGTCTCTGTTTTATTAAACTTCCACAATATTTAGAATAAGTAAATCACAAGGGGCATGGCCCTACGATGAACCTTAATGTGTATTCTCTCCCCTACCCCCTTAAAAACAATTAAAACCTTATTGTTAATTCTTGTATTTTTACGCATGAAACTGTATTTCTATTTTGCTGCAAAGTCATATTTAGCAACATACATTTTAATTGGACCCAAGCTCTGCTGTGTATGTGTATACATATGCTTCTTTCCATACGTCTGAGAGACTTATTCAAGTCTATGTGTTTCATGGATCCCCTGGCTCTTCTTGAGAGCACTAGCTATGTACAATCATCCAATCAAAGATCACCATTGTCAATCCAGTCACAGTAACATAGTGTTTCCCCTTGTAAATTACATCTGTAGATTCCAAGGCCAGAAGAGATCACTGTGATCATCTAGTCTAATCTCCTTTTATAACACAGGCCACAAAACTTCTCCAGAATAATTCCTGGATATTTATCTTTTAGATAGATTCTTTTAGATAAACATCCAATATTGATTTGAAAATTGACAGTGACAGAACATTCACCACAAGACTTAAGTCATTCCAATGATATATTACTCACTGTTAAAAATGTATGTTTTATGTCTAGTCTGAATATGTCTACTTTCAATTTCCAGCCATTGGATCATATTAGACCTTTCTCTGCTAGACTGAAGAGCCCATTATTAAATATTTGTTCCCCACATAGATACTTATGAACTGTGATCAAGTCACCCTTTAAGCTTCTCTTTGTCAAGGTAACTAGACTGAGCTCTTTGATTAAAAGATTAGAAAACATTCCTTATAGTGGTAGACTCATTCTCATGGCTCTTCTCGGAATCCTCTCCAATTTACCAATATCCTTCTTGAATTTGGACACTAGATCTGGAGACTGTATTCCAGCAACAGTCACACCAGTGCCAAATACAGAGATAAAATAGCATCTCTAATCCTACTCTGGTATTTCCCTATTTATGCAACCAAGGATTACATTAGCTGTTTTGGCCAAAGCATCGCATGGGAGCTCATGTTCAACTGATTATCCACCATGTCTCCAAAATCTTTTTTAGCCTACATTTGTTTAGCACAGTAGAGTTAATTTGCCTACCATAAATGGAAGAAAAACTGAAGAAACCTTGGTAGCTCTTCTGGATTCATGAAACATGTTATTTTAACTTAAGGAAAGCATACTTTCTAATATAGCTTGTATTTAATTTTGTTTAAACACCTTGTAAGTTTGGGGGGGGGGGGTGGAAGCCCTGGAAATAACTACAGCTAGCCAAAAGTTTTTATATCAATTATAATTCTTTGCAAAAATGGACTTTAATCAAGCATGATTATTGATGAAATACTGTATTAATTCCACAGAGCTAGATCTTCAGTTTGTGAGGTACCCCATAAAAAGAGGCTGCCCATGGAGCAGCCTAGGAGGCAGAGTCACAATTTCCTTCCTGATCCTCCTGTTGCTCAGTGGGTATCAGTGTACATTCTCCAACATGTAGGCTGAACTATGCCACCAGTCACAGCGAGGGGACTGCGTCAAAGCTCTCACCACTCCCCAACTCCACTTGTTTCTTGTCACTTACCTGCATGAGTGAGGAATGTATCAGCTCTGCTTCCCCCACTCCCAACACAATAATCAGTGATAAGGGACACTGATTCAATAAGATTAGGTGATCACAATGGTCCCTTCTGGCCCAGAGGTGAAAGTAAGCTGGTATGGGCCAGTACGGAGGACCGGTAAGAAAAGGAGACTGCCTGAGGGAGAGAGAAGCCTGCCCCCTGCATAAGAATAGGTTAAACTCAGGTGTTCTCTGAGTGGTTAACCCCCGGGGTTAGGAGTGGCTTCTGGTATCCTTGTTAATTTCACTCACAGTAGCTGGGGGGAGCGAGGAGGGTATGTTTGACCATGGCAGGGGCAGTCCTTGTCTGCCTCCGGGATGAGGGGATCTCTCCAATACTAATACACAACAATACAAGCATTTGGCTGCACAGCTTAAATCCAGAGCTAATAAAAGCAGGTGGAAGGGGAAAACTCACTGTCACATTGCTTTCTCGTCTCCTCCCTCCCCCTCCTCCAGTCAGGCTGCAGACAAGGCTCTGCATTCCTTCCCCCCTCCTCCAGCAGGGGTTCTCCTCTAGGCTCTAGCTTGCAGTAGGAAGACTAGCTGAGATGCCTGCTGCTGCTGCCTGCATAAGAACAGTTTAAACTCAGCTGTTCCCTGCACAGTTCAGCCCCAGGGTTAGGAGCCGTTTCTGGCATCCTTGTTAATTTCACTCCAGTTGTTGTGTGTGGGGAAGGAGGGTGTGTGTGACCATGGCAGGGGCAGTTCTTTTCTGCCCCCGTGATGAGGGGATCTCCTATACACAAAAAACACAATCAAAATCAGGAACCATTTCCAAATTCAAATCTATTCCATTCCCTCCCCAGCAGAGGATCATGATTGTGATGTCCAAACTGCTTGCAGATCCTCTTTGAAATGTTACTGAACTGCGCAGGGACCAGCTGAGTTTAAACTGTTCTTATGCAGGAGGCAGGTTTCTCCCTCCCTCAGCCAGTCTCCCTGTTCCCTGCTGCAAGCTAGAGGGAAGCCCCTGCAGCTGCTGAGTGCCAGGCAGGGAGAAAGCACACAGCCTAGTGTCAGTAGCCTGGCTGGAGAAGGAGGGAAGACATGGAGAAAAATGTGACAGTGAGTTTTCACTTTTTCAGGCTTGTTCCAATAGTAAAGTTTTATTACAGACAGTACTGGTAGTAGTAATAGTAGTTTTATTTTCTCTATCTATGTCATGCAATGGGAAGGATCCATGAAGTATGTAGGAGAGGTGGGTTGCTTGCGATTGGACCATATAAGAAATATATATTACTTTCACTCCTGCCCAAATCCCAGGGCTCCCAGCCGCCTCTGCAGCTGGTAGCTCCAGGGGTGATTTAAAGGGCCTGGCTCCTAGCTTCAGCCGAATCCTTGAGCCCTTTAAATCCTCGAGCCCCACCTCTTCTGATAGAGGCCCCTCCCCCTCCGCAGGACTCTGGAGTAATGGTAAGTCCTTTAAGTTACTTTCACCCCTGCTATTCCCTGACACCAGCATGCAGGGTTGGCCACTATCAGGCCAACATTTTAAACTTGGATGCTTAAAATTAGGCAGCTAAATAAAAGTAGCCTAGTTTTCAGAGGTGCTGAGAGAGAAGATGGGCTCATTTCTAACAAAGGTATTTGCAGAATAACTGGTTAAAAATACATTTAGATATGTCTGAACAAAAGGGTGAATGCAAGAGAGTTTGAAAAGGCTCAATTATTTTATAACAAAATACACTGGCACATTTTCCCAGTGCAAAATAGAGACATAAAATAATTCATTTTCTATAAATCTATTTGTGATCAACTACTCTGTCTTCTTCTGAAGCAGTGAACACTGCAAGCTTTAATGATCCTATCTGGTAAGAAGTACTTCTGGCACTGAAGTCGCAATGTAGTGCCCCTTAATTCCCAAGTGTTTACTGTTTCAAAGGTTAGTCAAGCAATATACATGGGCAATAACTGTGGTGCCCTGGGATAGTGGAATCATTTAATTTTAGTTCACTTCTAGCCTTCATTAATTTATAAATCCTGTGGATATTTTAGCATCTGCAGCTTTCTAGACATATTTTATTTCAGATCTGCTATTTTATACCCAAACTACTGTGATTTTACACCATGGGTCACAGGGCAAAGCTTCTCCCCAGCTTCCAAACCCACTGTCACATCCAGTCTCCTTTAAGAAGGTTTATTCTCCACACAGCCATATTATACGCAAATTATACTGGTAAAATAATTATTTTGTTGGTATAAGCTGCCTCTCCACTAGGAAGATTTGCTAGTATACTGGCAAAACTCTTCCATTGTAGACAAGGCCTCATTACTGTCAGAGAATGCTTCATATAATAATATTGATACTGTATACACAGTATATTTAAATAGAAGTGATTCTACCTTAAAGCCTCCTGAATAATGATCTTGCTGTATACATGCAAAGTTATATTGCAATACATGCAATCTCTGATGTCTGTCTAAAGGAAAATTATAAGTTATTCTCTTGAAACTAGGACCTACTATAGAGCCTAGAAAAGCCTCTAGTATTTCTCCAGATTTCCTGATTCACATGAGACCAAGAGAAGATTTTGGAGTGAGTAGAGGACATTTGGCTCATCATGTCTCATTCCCTTTGCAGTCTACACCATGATGTCTTCTAATTGTTTCTTTAATGACCTCCGTGTTTTTGCCTTAACTATCTTGCCTGGTAAGCTATTCCACACATTTATGATTCGCTGCTTGAAAAAAAAAATGCTTCCTGACATCTGTTCTGAATGTGTTTTTCTTTAATTTTCATTTATGCCCTCTTGTTCTATCATCTGTGTTGGGCTAAAAATAGGAACCCATGTTGACATTTTCTAAACCATTTAAATTTTATGTTCTTTAATTAAAATACCCCTCTTAACTAGATGGAAGTCTAACCTGGTGGATAGAGAACATAATATTATATTTGAACCAAGGCCTTTACTTTTTCAAAGCTGGCAAACTTTCTGGATGCATATTTTCTATATTCCATAGGTTATTGCTAATGAAGAGATTCTCAAACTTTTCCATGCATAATCGTACCATTATTACAACTGATTAAATCTGTGGGGAAGGGGAAATCTAAAAATATCAAAATTAAAAGAATCAAGATCTAGGGATTACTGGCAAGTGTTTTTAATGTTGCATTCTGTGAATCCTCAATTATTTTGAAGAGTTTTAGACTTCTTAGACATTCTTGGGGCCTCTATTTACCCTAAATTCATGGACCAAGATTTTCAAAAGTGACTAGTGACTTTGAGTGCGTTGATTGGGAGGGGAGTGTTAACTTAAGACACCTTAATGGGGCCTGATTTTCAGAAAATAGTGAGTCCTTCTCTCTGAAAATCAAACACCTTTAAGGTATCACAAGTTGGGTATGTGCAAATCAAGGTATTCCAAATCGCTATACAATTTTTAAAAGACAGGATGAATTACAGTTATTTCCTTTTTTGGGCCTACCCTATACCTCAGTTCTTATCTTGGTTTACTTTGTTGTTAGCTGGACATTCCTAGACTGTGACCTTTATGTTGGAATCTTCTTCTCAGTTTGATGTATGCTATTAAGTTATTCAGGGATCAGCTTTTGGCTATCAGCTATGTACTTCAGGATACGTTTGCTATCCTCTAACGTTATTTTTTCCACACTATCATCTGGCATAATTCTGCTGGTGATAGCCAATTTTAATGTTCACCAATATAGCAGAACTGGTGCTATGGAAAAGTCACTTCTTTAAAAAGGTTGCTTAAGAACCCTCAAAAATTCTTAAAATGTATTATTCCATGGCTAAAATAAGATGGTTGCCCTGCCATCTTAGTTAACAAATTATCCAGTTGAACATATTGAAAAGATAAGAGAAAATAAACAAAGATCATGGAGCTAAAACAAAACAGGCGCCTTCTGGCCTTTACATCTATGAGAAAATTCATGGAGAATGTAATTATTTGGGCACAGTTTCAAATATTTATCCATAATTAGGCACCTACATTTCCATTGTAGGCATCCATGTGTGTATTTAATATTTACAGGTATTTTAAGCTCATGGTTTCAGCAAAGCAGTTAAGAGCATGCTTAACTTTAAGCACTTACACAAGTCATTTGTAGCCAACAAAGCACATAAACACATATTTAAAATCACACTGAAATCAATGGGTCTGCTCATGAAAATTCATGGAAAAATTTAAAATTTTGATTTTTTTTAAATGAAAAACAAAAAATTCAACCAATTTCTTTGTGAAAATGATTGTCTTGGTCATAAAGGAATTTTCTATTGGAAAAAGTTTCAACAGAAAACTTTCAAGCACCTCTACTAAGTACTTTTACACAAAATACATGTTAAGGTGATCAACATTAGGGTGGGGGTGAAGTGAGGAAGGTTGTAACTTGACCATGCAGTTACTCTATTTGGGAATAAGTGTTTGTGGTGGTTCTGTTAAGTTTTGTTGTTATGACATGTTACACGTATATTAAATATGTATGAAGAAAAAACTGCAAGATACTGAATATTATTGGTTCACATTCTAGCCTTTGTGGAAGTGAGTTTTTGGGAGGAATGTAAATGAGTTGATGGATGAAGCACAGTAGATCGAAGTAGAATGAGCACTTCATGTATAGGGTAGCCTGAAAAAACGCACTCAGCTGCTTTTGGGAGAAATAAAAGAATAGGTCATTGAGAATGCAGAGTGAATGGGCTTTGGGGTCTTGGATCAAATAAAATAATCATAATTTCTTTGCAAGATCATTCACGTATTAACCATGATTTTCTTTTTAATTTTGTTAAAAATGTGTGAGTGACATTATTTCTGCTTACTGGCCATTATTATTATTATTTATAATTTCGAATACTGTAGCACATAAAAACTCTCATCATGGACTAGGACCCCATTGTGCTAGCCACTGTACTAACAGAACAAAGAGATGGTCTCCACCTGTGACATGACCCCAAGATACAATTTGGACTGTTGAACAGCTGTGTCTCCTCAATTCTACAAACTGGGGTGCCTTTACATTGCTTTGCTGCGAGAATAACGATTCTTGGACAGTTCACACATTGCTGCCTGCATGTAAATCACTCCCATCTATGTTACATAAATGCTCTAGCCAGCCACTCATGACTTGTATTACAGAATGACACCAGCAAATTCCCAGCCCCAACCTTGTCCCGTAGAAATGAGCATCGGATGCTGCCCATGGACAATACAAACTCACAGAAAGTCCATTGTTTCAGCAATGGAAATGCTAGGCACAAATCCTGTTATCTCAAATGGAGGTTTCCAAACACTTCAATCCAAACACACTGGCTTAGAAGAAACTAGTTTATTAACTACAGAAATATAGATTTTAAATGATTACAAGTAATGACACATAAAAGTCAGAACTGGTCACAAAGAGAACAAAAGATAATATTCAAACTAATACCTAACCAAACTTAATACCTAACTAACAAGCTAAGTGAACTTAAAAGCCAAAGGTTTTTCTCACCATAGGATTACAGCAGTCTTTACTGGCTGAAACTCTCCCCAGTCCAGATCCTTCCCTCAGTGCAGTGTTTCTTCAGGCATTGTTGCTGCTGTGAGCAGAGAGAAGTGGAGGAGAGAGGTGATCTGACTTGTTTTTTTCTCCATTCTTATACTATTCTCCCATCTTTGATGATTATCTCCACGGTTCAGGTGATAGACAGTTTGTTTACATGGGAACTCCCACTATTTTCCATTGCTAATATGTAAAGTTCTTGCTCACACCTTCCTTCCTGCCAAAGAATGGCTGCTTAACTCAATGATAATCCACTTGACTTTGTTGACACCTGGCTTGGCTGTTGATTTGTCTTTTGTGTCTGATTAACTAGTTTATGCTTGTTTTTCTAAACTTGGAACATGCTATAGCAATGTTATGCAGTAGAATCTTATAACTTTACATGCAATGTTGATACATATATTTTACCAAGACAATAATGTTCAGTGGATTATGAGTTTTCAAATGATACCTCACAAAGCATACTTCGTACAAAATGTATCATGATCTTGTAAAAATGGTGAACATAAGAGTACAGTCTGTCACACTGCCCCAAAGACTTTACAATCTAAGTATAAAACAAGAGATGCAGATGGATACAGATAGATAGTCGGGGAGTACAAACAAAAAAACAATGCTGGTGAACATGATTGGCAGTGGTCTCAAAGAAGCAATGGCCTAACTGTTCTCAAGTTTTTGTAGGCATAATGGAAAAGGAGAGGTATAAGAAGGTTAAAAGTGGAGACAGATTTGCAGATGTTCACATGTGATGGGCAGCATGGGAGAAGGCATGAAGGTGCCTGTTAGAAACTTTAGCAACTAGGTGATGGACACTGGCATCATGGGCCAGTCGGAGGCAAGAACCAACATCTCAGTAGTAAATGAGAGCTAATAGGAAGGGAGAAGATAGGCAGTGAAGGGCCTTAAAAGTGAAAACAAGCAGCTTATGTTTGATATGTATAAAGAGGAGGGAGTCAGTGCAGAGATGACTAGAAAAGGGTGACATGGTCTATGCACTGGGCTGGGAAAATGATCTTTGAAGCAGCATTCTGAACAGATATGAGCATGGAAAGGTTGTATTTGTTGAGGCCAGATGCAAGGTGATGAAAGCCTTAGTTATGTGGATGGATAGGAAAGGCCATAACTTAGAGATGTTAAGCAGAAAGACTCTGCAAGATTTAGACATAGCCTGGATATGAGGACCTAGACAGATGTCTGAGTCAAAGAAGATGCCCAGGTTATGGACCTGACTGACAGGCAGCATGCTGGCAGTATCTTCAGTGATTGAAAAATGAGGTAGTGAGGAGGACTGGGCAGGGTGGAGGGGAGATTCAGAACTCTGTTTTATCCCGGTTGAGCTTGAGCTGACAAGCGAATGCATCAGGGAGCACAGAAGACACACACAAGCCCTTTCCTACTACTTATAACAAATTGCAGCATTTGCTGTTCTCAGCACCAGCCTTGATCTGCTAGATTGTATGGAAATGAGTCAGGACCCCAGAGTCATTCTATCCCTTTTGGTGCTAACATTCCTCTCAGTGAGGGTAGGGTGGGGATTTTGGCTAACCTCTGAGCCAGAGCACAAGATGGAAAAGGGCATCCTGCACACTCCCATGCTGAAGAGGCAGATTTTGGCCAAAAGTGTGAAGTACACAACATATGCCCATTGCTCTAATTAGAGTGATTTGGAAGAGAACGGGGAAAATTAGAGAAAGAATTCACAACAAAATTAGGAAGCAACTTGTTTTGCTTTCTCACTACTAAGCTGTTATCACCTTTCTTTCTTATCTTTACAATCTTGTTCTCTCATTCCTTCTGGCACTATAATTATGAATGCTGATGAGACAATGCCTGGCCCAACCCCAGGCAATCATTATTTTGTGGCCAGTTTAGGTGCCATGAGTTTTGCAGTGTGATTACTTGGCCTGAATGTACCTGCTGAAATTTTGGGCTATCTACAGATTTTGTGAAAAGAACAGGAGTACTTGTGGCACCTTAGAAACTAACAAATTTATTTCAGCATGAGCTTTCATGAGCTAGAGCTCACTTCTTCGGATGCATAGAATGGAATACACAGATAGGAGATACTTATACGTACAGAGAACATGAAAAGGTGGAAGTATGCATACTAACAGGAAGAGTCTAATCAATTGAACAGCAAAGAATCCTGTGGCACCTTATAGACTAACAGACGTTTCGGAGCATGAGCTTTCGTGGGTCAATACCCACTTCATCAGATGCATGTAGTGGAAATTTCCAGGGGCAGGTATATATATGCAGGCAAGCTAGAGATAATGAGGTTAGTTCAGTCAGGGAGGATGAGGCCCTGTTCTAGCAGTTGAGGTGTGGTATGGCTGATGGTATCACCGGTTCATTCACCTGCACGTCCACCAATGTAATATATGCCATCATATGCCAGCAATGCCCCTCTGCTATGTACATCGGCCAAACTGGACAGTCGCTACAGAAAAGGATAAACGGACACAAATCAGATATTAGGAATGGCAATATACAAAAACCTGTAGGAGAACATTTCAACCTCCCTGGCCACACTATAGCAGACCTTAAGGTGGCCATCCTGCAGCAAAAAAACTTCAGGACCAGACTTCAAAGAGAAACTGCTGAGCTTCAGTTCATCCGCAAATTTGACACCATCAGCTCAGGATTAAACAAAGACTGTGAATGGCTTGCCAACTACAAAACCAGTTTCTCCTCCCTTGGTTTTCACACCTCAACTGCTAGAACAGGGCCTCATCCTCCCTGATTGAACTAACCTCATTATCTCTAGCTTGCCTGCATATATATACCTGCCCCTGGAAATTTCCACTACATGCATCTGATGAAGTGGGTATTCATCCACAAAAGCTCATGCTCCAAAACGTCTGTTAGTCTATAAGGTGCCACAGGATTCTTTGCTGCTTTTACAAATCCAGACTGACACGGCTACACCTCTGATACTTAATCAATTGAGATGAGCTATCATCAGCAGGAGAAAAAAAACTTTTGAAGTGATAATTAGGATGACCCATAGAAGGTGTGAGGAGAACTTAACATAGGGAAATAGATTCAATTAGTGTAATGACCCAGCCATTCCCAGTCTCTGTTTAGGCCTGAGTTAATTGTATCTAATTTGCATATTAATTCGAGTTCAGCAGTCTCTCTTTGGAGTCTGTTTTTGAAGTTTTTTTGATGCAAAATTGCCACCTTCCAGTCTGTCACTGAGTGGTTAGAGAGGTTGAAGTGTTCCCCCAGTGGTTTTTGAATGTTATGATTCCTGATGTCAGATTTGTGTCCATTTATTCTTTTGCATAGAGACTGTCCGGTGTGGCCAACATACATGGGAGAGGGGCATTGCTGGCACATGATGGCATATATCACGTTGGTAGATGTGCAGGTGAACTAGCCCCTGATGGCGTGGCTGATGTGATTAGGTCCTATCATGGTGTCACTTGAATAGATATGTGGACAGAGCTGGCATCGGGCTTTGTTGCAAGGATAGGTTCCTGGGTTAATGTTTATGTTGTATGGTGTGCGGTTGCTGGTGAGTATTTGCTTCAGGTTGGGAGGCTGTCTATAAGCGAGGACTGGCCTGTCTCCCAAGATCTGTGAGAGTGAGGAATCGTCTTTAAGGATAGGTTGTAGATCTTTGACGATGCGCTGGAGAGGTTTTAGTTGGGGGCTGTAGGTGATGGCTAGTGGCGTTCTGTTATTTTGTTTGTTGGGCCTGTCCTGTAGTAGGTGGCTTCTGGGTACTCTTCTGGCTCTGTCAATCTGTTTTTTCACTTCAGCAGGTGGGTATTGTAGTTTTAAGAATGCTTGATAGAGATCTTGTAAGTGTTTATCTCTGTCTGAGGGATTGGAGCAAATACAGTTGTATCTTAGAACTTGGCTGCAGACAATGGATCATGTGGTGTGTCCTGGATGGAAGCTGGAGGCATGTAGGTAAGTATTGCGGTCAGTGGGTTTCCGGTATAGGGTGGTGTTTATGTGAACATCGCTTATTAGCACAGTAGTGTCTAGGAAGTGGACTGCTTGTGTGGATTGTCTAGGCTGAGGTTGATGGTGGGATGGAAATTGTTAAAATCACAGTGGAATTCCTCGAGGGCCTCTTTTCCATGAGCCCAGATGATGAAGATTTTATCAATGTAGCGCAAGTAGAGTAGGGGCATTAGGGAACGAGAGCTAAGGAAGCGTTTTTCTAAGTCAGCCATAAAGAAGTTTGTACAGATACAGACAGACATCATCTTCCTTTCCAAATGCAAACAGATGGACATCATACCAAAAGGACTAAAGGTAAAAAATCCATTGCAATCTACATATCACACAGACTATGCTGACAGATTGTGCCACACACTCTCAAAGAAAGTGCGAAACCACCTGATCAACATCCTATACAGCAAACAAGGGAAGATTAAGACTGAACTCTCAAAACTAGATACTCTCATGAAAAACCAACCTTCTACACAAACTTCCTCATGGATAGACTTTACAAAAACTAGACAAGCCATTTACAACACAAACTTTGCTTCTCTGCAAAAGAAAAAGGACACTAAACTGTCTAAACTGCTACATGGCACAAAAGGAGCCACAACAGTAGCTCCCTTAACCCACCCAGCAATATTGTTAATCTTTCCAGCTATTCTCTTAGTCCAGCAGAAGAATTTGTCCTATCTTGGGGCCTCTCCTTTTGTCCTTCCACACCCACGAACATGATACAATTCTGCGGTGACCTAGAATCCTATTTTCGCCATTACCGACTCAAAGAATACTTCCAACACACCTCTGAACAATATACTAACCCACAGAATCCTTCCTATCAACACTATAATAAAAAGGATTCAGCATGGACTCCTCCTGAGGGTCGAAACAACAGACTGGACTTCTACATAGATTGCTTCCATCAACGTGCACGGGCTGAAATTGTGGAAAAGCAGCATCCCTTGCCCCATAACCTAAGCCATGCTGAATACAATGCCATCAACAGCCTCAAGAACAACTCTAACATCATAATCAAAAAGGCTGACAAAGGAGTGCTGTTGTCATCATGAATAGGTTGGAATACGAACAGGAGGCTGCTAGGCAGCTCTCTAACTCCCCATTCTACAGGCCATTACCCTCTGATCCCACTGATGATTACCAAAAGAAACTACACCATCTGCTCAAAAAACTCCCTGAGAAGGCACAGGAACAGATCTGTACAGACACATGCCTAGAACCTCGACCAGGTGTATTCTATTTGCTACCCAAGATCCACAAAACTGGAAATCCTGGACGCCTCATCATCTCAAGCATTGGCACCTTAACAGCAGGATTGTCTGGCTATGTGGACTCTCTCCTCAGGCCCTATGCTACCAGCACTCCCAGCTATTTTTGAGACACCACTGACTTCCTGAGGAAACTACAATCCTTCAGTGATCTTGCAGAAAACACCATCCTGGCCACTATGGATGTGGAAGCCCTCTACACCAACATTCCATACAAAGATGAACTACAAGCCATCAGGAATAGTATCCCCGATAATATCACGGCTAACCTGGTGGCTGAACTTTGTGACTTTGTCCTCACCCACAACTATTTCACATTTGGGGACAATATATACCTTCAAGTCAGTGGCACTGCTATGGGTACCCGCATGGCCCCACAGTATGCCAACACACAATCCTCGCTTATAGACAGCCTCCCAACCTGAAACAAATACTCACCAGCAACTGCACACCATACAACATAAACACTAACCCAGGAACCTATCCTTGCAACAAAGCCCAATGCCAGCTCTGTCCACATATCTATTCAAGTGACACCATGATAGGACCTAATCACATCAGCCACGCCATCAGGGGCTAGTTCACCTGCACATCTACCAACGTGATATATGCCATCATGCGCCAGCAATGCCCCTCTCCCATGTACATTGGCCAAACCGGACAGTCTCTATGCAAAAGAATAAATGGACACAAATCTGACATCAGGAATCATAACATTTAAAAACTAGTGGGGGAACACTTCAACCTCTCTAACCACTCAGTGACAGACTGGAAGGTGGCAATTTTGCAACAAAAAAACTTCAAAAACAGACTCCAAAGAGAGACTGCTGAACTCGAATTAATATGCAAATTAGATACAATTAACTCAGGCCTAAACAGAGACTGGGAATGGTTGGGTCATTACACTAATTGAATCTATTTCCCTACGTTAAGTTCTCCTCACACCTTCTATGGGTCATCTTAATTATCACTTCAAAAGTTTTCTTTCTCCTGCTGATGATAGCTCATCTCAATTGATTAGACTCTTCCTGTTGGTATGCGTACTTCCACTTTTTCATGTTCTCTGTATGTTTAAATATCTCCTGTCTGTGTATTCCATTCTATGCATCCGAAGAAGTGAGCTGTAGCTCACGAAAGCTCATGCTGAAATAAATTTGTTAGTCTCTAAGGTGCCACAAGTACTCCTGTTCTTTTTGCGGATACAGACTAACACAGCTGCTACTCTGAAACCTGTCATGATACAGATTTTGTGGCTGCATACCTCAACTTAATCTTCTCTCTATATTGTTTCCCCTTTAATTACTGAATTTATTGCAGCATCAGGAACTTAGACACACACAAAGGAATGCAGAATCACTTTGACGGCATGAATGTAGAAGCAATAGCTGTATAGATGGATACCCAGACTGATCTGGCTTGGCGATTATGTCTAAAATTCATTTTGTTAGAGTGACAGATCTTCAGAGAATTGTATAATAAATGGACAGCTAGGTTAATGTCAATGTGTTATTACAGACAGAAGCCAAAAATTCTCTTTAATGTAGTCTCATTAGGAAGCCGTAGTGTAAGCATCTTTCCTGGAATACTGTGAGAATCTGTGCACCAGAACTGGTGGGAGGGATTCTGCACCAGCTGCCAAACATGACATTTCTGGACAGACAGCTGAACCCTCAGCAGGTGACATCTGTGGAGCTGCCTTTCATCTTCCTGTCTCTCAATGGCTGGATACCTGCATGGGGCAAGGATCTCAGAGGAGCTCTATGAATGCAGCCTGTCTCTCTCTCCCAGCTGGGCTTCCACATCCACAGGCTGAGGATCCCAGAATTCTAGCTTCTCATGTCAACATCTGCTCTCAGAACCCCTTTTGTCCATTTCTCTTTTATGTGTTGACAGCTCAAGCCCAATCCAGCCAATATAAACTGTCTGCAATCAACAGACCACAATCTACTGACTGTTTACAGCATACAAGCAATATGTATATTTTTGCACATCTTCAGTGTGATATGTGAATAGTGATGATCCAGCAAAATGTGTTTTGGGTGCTTTATATATTTTTCAATTGTTGTAAAAAGAAAAAGTAAAGGTTCAAAGTATGAGCCAAGGAAGCCCTACTTATAGGTAATCACCACAAACTTTTTGGAAAGGTTTTTAAACTACTTTTCAAGTTGTGCAGGGATGCTTAACTTCTGGTTTTGCTACAAAGAATCTGCAATAAGTTTTCACTAGTGAAAACTCATCTCCTCCTATGGCAAAATTAGCAATAAAAAATGCAAAAGATAGAAGAGTAATTTGTCTTCTATTGTGTAACCACTGAGAAGGCAAGTCCCCCCCCTCAATTTTAAGTGATTCTGAATGCACTTTATTCATCAAGATTAATGTTATCACAGTGAATATCTAATAGATTGCTAATCACTGGCCACAGTTTTAAAATGTAGCTATCCATATGTCTATTTTGTTACAGGTATATTTTATAGCATATGTTTCTTTTGAGGGATAGCAACTAAGGTTTAGTCACCCACAGGAAGGACATTCGAAGAAACAAAGAAACCAAAGAATTAGTAAGCGTGTTTCTTTGTGTCTTTAAGAGAAATCATCTGCTATTTAACTTAAAGAATAGAGGATTTATCTTAGTGATGGATTAACACAGGAAGGAAAAGACTATCCTTGTGGTTAAGAGTCCAGCATTCTAAGTTCTTTTCTTGGCACTGCCATGGACTTCTTATATGACCATGGGGAAGTCACTTAGACTGGGATTTTTGACTGAGCCTTAGGGAGTTAGGTGCTCAAATCCCATTGAATTTTAAAGAAAGTTGGATATCTAACACCCTTAGGCCACTTTGAAAATCCCATCCACAACCTCTCTATGCTTATTTCATATCTGTCAAATGAAAATATTGCTACTTCCTTGTTTGTGATGATCAGTTTGTTAATGTTTGTGAAATGCTTTGAGATCCTCTGATTAAAGGTGCTCTCTAAATACAAAGTATCATTTTTATCATCAGGGAATGGATTGTCTGGCAATGCAACATGCTCTGAAAGGTTCATCATCTTTTGTGCAAGCAGCTGTGGGGACCCACATTTTTTGGCTGATCTATGATGGATGTGGGAATGGTTGCTGGTAAATATTGGTCTGTACTCCAAAATATGGTCTAGACATAAAATTGCTGAGGTGCTGTGTTAGAATGTCAGGGGGAGCAGAAAGTTTTAGCATATGCCCCCATAGACACAGTGCCAAACAATACAGCAGCTATCACAGAAACGTTATCTCAAGGCTTGTTTCAATGAACAATTAGTTCTACACTGCACTAGCCAGCGGCAGCTTAATTGTACATGTGGACTATGCTGACAAGCATTAACAGTTTGATAATGCACTTTGATCTAGTCCGATTTCACAGTTAGGGTGACCGGATGTCCCTATTTTATAGGGACAGTCCCTATATTTGGGGCATTTTCTTCTATAAGCACTATTACCCCCCATGCCCGTCCCAATTCTTCACACTTGCTGTCCAGTCACCCTATTCACGGTGAACCAAATCAAAGTGCACTAACAGTTAATGCGCATCAGCAGGATCTACATGGACAGTTAGTCCTCAGTAAGCTAATGAAGGGTAGATTCACACCATAATCTGCCGAAAACTAAACATTCATGTAGACAAGCCCTTAGATAACCTGGGAAAAGATGGTCTGAGGCACAGGGAAGATGTAACACCTAGGCCCTGCCATGGAGCAAATGGTTCACCCACGGACAATGGGGCTCTGAGAAAAGAGAGCTTCTCCAAAGAGGGGAAACAAACACATCCATTGGAAGGCAAACTGAGACCAGATTATCTCCGAGGGCTCCTGAGCTTGCTAAAATAATATAAATTAGGCCTGTTCTGTTCCTGTAATTCAAGAGGGAAATACATCTAATTTAGATGTAGTGAAGGCTAAAATTAGGTGAGTACATACGCATGTAGGCTGTTTGTTTTGTTAAAATAATTCTCTGATGCTTTGGTCCATTTGCTAAATAAACCTACTTGTTTTAAGAAGGCTACTTGTCACTGTACAGCACTGGTCACAAGCTCCCAAAAGAAGAAACACAAATGTCCAGTTGGGCCTGCGTGGTAAGAAATGGTTGGCATAGATGGGATGTATGACCTAGATCCTTGTCTCAGAATAGGAGAATTGTTAAATTCCACTCCAAGCCAGGTAAGGGTATGAGGCCACATAGATGAACTAAACAGAGTTTGTGTCGTAAGTCTTGACAAGTTATAATGGTTGGGCATTTTTCATTAGCAGCTGGTAAATGACTAACTTTCTACTGCAGCAATCTTTCGCAACTATATTTTAACGAGGAATACAACTATCCAGTCAGATTGTTGTTCAATATTCAGTTTTCAATAACAATATCCTCTTTGAAATCAGTCTCCTTAATGGCTAAATATGTTAGAGTACATTAACAATCTTCAGCTTCTTGGTGGGATGCTATCTAGGCAAGAGCAACCACATGTTAACTCCAACACCTAACTTCTCAAGGACAATCATTTATAAATACATCATTTCCAGTGCTTAGAGATACTCTAATAAATACTCTAAATTTTGCAAATTTATTTTCCTAATGCCAGGTATGTAATTATTGTGTCACTGTGAAGTGTAAAACATCAGTGCAGCTCTTTACAAAAAAAAAATTGAACAACCTGCAGAAGAAGAAGAATGAAGAACAAAATTATCAGGTGTCCAGGATATTAATAAAATGCTTGTTAAAAGTGCTGGTTTGTGAAGTATGTTCTCTGGCCAAGGACAGCAAAACAATTAGAAATACTTCAGCTTGGAACAAAAGTTCTCCATTTCACTGCATTTAATGGCCACATAGATAACATTTAGAAAAGATTTTTTTTTTTTAAAAAATTTATTATAAAAGAATTCATTTGCCTGATAATCTTTGTGGAAATAATGATACCTTCCATCTGATTCCCATTTACTAGCAGAAAAATGCTAAGGTGCGAAGGGCAGATACCCTTAATGTCTAACTTTGTAGCACAGAAATACTCAAAAAAGGGCGCAGACTCTGATGGGGGCTCTTTGATGGAAGTTTTTATGAAGTTAATGTTGCAGAGAGATGTTTGGAAGCCCCCCAATATGTGGACTATGGTGTGTTGAATGGACAAATGCTTCCATCTGTAGTTAAATCTGCTACTGGAAGCATTTATCAACCTCCCAGTTGTTTAATTTGGGATCCTGCTGCTTCCACACGCTATCTGGATTTTGTCATTTACTAGGGCAGCACTCCGGGTTTGGAAAGAAAAGCAAGCCTGTGCAAGTGTTTCAAGTATTTCAGTCTCTGTTGATAAACCAGAAATGCTGAGGACTTATGCTTTTCTCAAAGCTTATTACTGTTACTCAGATCATCTTTTTGTTGTTGTTAAGACTTTTTAAATTTTTATTTTACTGGTTTGTGTGGTTCTTGAGAACTCAAATTTGGGTAAAGAGGTAAAAAATTCATCCCCTTCATTCTAAAGCATGAGCTATTTACTAGTGAGGGGCCCAAGCCAGATCCCAAATGGGAATTTCTGAACTTAAGCAATTCTGTCTTTGTAACAGGCACAAACCAGCACCCCAGATCCAACACTGAGCACAGGAAAGATTTCCATTCAAGCTTCTACTTTTTCCCCTTCTGTTTTTCATGCATTCCTGCTTTCTTTACCATCAGGCACAATGGCCCCTATATTACCCTTCAGCTGGAACAGGGAACCAAATATTCTCCCATCAGACCAGTGCTGGTGTCTTTGGTGCACTAATCAACCATTCAGTATGCCATAGGAGAGAGGGAGGGAGGAAGAGAGAGAAAGAGGGTCCAAAAAACTCCAGGGGGTAAATTCCATGGAGCTCCAACAAATGTTTCTGTCAGAGGGGAGGAGTCTGGGTGCTGTGAAGGAGACAGTGACTAACTCCTGTCTATCTTTGCTCCCATCCTCAATCTCATGTAAGAGCTGGTCTCCTTTATGGTATTATGAAACCTCCCATCTGTCTATTGGCATGGCTCTCTTTCCCACACTGTTCCATCAACATACTTCAGTCTTGCTATGGAAAGATCCCTCCCAAGCACAAGAGGATTCCGTTTCCATCGCTTATTAAGATCTTTGACTCTTCTGAGACTGCAAATCAATGAACATCTATTGCAATGAAGTTCTTTATAATGTGGAGACCCTTCAATTAGGAACAAAACTAAGACCACCAACTCATTTGACAGACCCAAGATCACCATACACAGACACCAGCTGTTAAAACATTTCAGTTATTACTAATCTAGGGGATTTTAGAGGTGAAAGGGATCCATATCCCATTATTAGTTCCCAAAACACAGTGTCTCTAATTGGAAATATCAGAGTGACAGTGATCAACAGGAAATGTTGCTCCCAGTGGTGCTGAACTAGTCACCATGGTCAGCAATGAAAGAAGGCAGGACAGAGGGACCAGGATACCATCACAAAATAAGTAGAGGGGGAGGAGGGAGAACACAATGAGGGAAGAAAGCAAACTAGGAAGAGGAGAGTATACGTCCTTGTGTATGTTTGCAAGGTGGTACCCTACTCAGGGTGTTGATCCAACAGCTTTTTATAAGGAACAATTGCATTTCTCCCTCAAATGCTAGCAGTAAGAATCAAGTTCCAGCATCTTTCTATTGGAAACAGCTAGAATGAGATCATCTTTGCATTGTTACTCTTGCTGTGTCACTGAGACAGGCAGAGAATTGCAGCATTATATGGTACCAAACCTCCCCTTGCTCTGTGCTGGGTACAGGTGCTGGTAGATGTCCTAAGGTAGTGAGCCTGCACTTATTTCTCCTCAGAGCAGGCATAGCCCCCGCCCTACCCCTTATGTGAGTCCAGAAGCTCCAGACACAAAGTCCCAATCATATAGTGAGGAGTTCTGACACCATTTATAGAAACAAATATTAGACAAGGGAATGGGTACCAACCATCAGGCTGAAGGGAATGGGGGACTGAAGGGAATTCAACAGTGGAACAATAACATAATCCCTTCCCCCACCTCTGGAGATGCCTAAAACATTTACCCCACCCTATCTGAGGCCTCTAATCCCACTGTGGTGCACAGAAAGCTGAGGTGCACTGGCCTGGTGAGGTAGCTGCTTAGTGTGGACCACCACTGGTGAGTGTGTTGATCCTCAGCTACTGGGCCTTCAAGACCTGCCCCCAGGACACACACAAGCATGAGTCTGAAGTGTTCCCCGTCAGTCCCAGTCTAGCAGTGTCCATGATAGTCCTGTTCCCTAGGCTCACTCTCCTGCACTCAGAGCAACTCCAACCTTCTTTCTTCCACAAAGGCCCCACCATGCACACTCCCTCTTACCCCCAGTTCCTCCCTACTGTCCTGGAATGCTCTGGCTTCCTGCCCTTTGAGGCCGTTGATCCTCCAGGACTCGGCTGCTTGCACTTAGCCACCATCTCCTGGCTTATTAGCAGAGACCCTAGAAATCCATTTGCCCCAGAAAAAATGTGGAATTTGCATTTTTACAGAGAATCTTTAGTTTTTACATTTTGTGAAAAAGTAACACTGTAGCTAACATATATATTTTAACTACATTTTACTGAAAGTACCAGTGTCACTTATTCAATGCACACAACCTCCCCTTCTTGTGGTTGATTTTTGAATGTGCTTTAAATGTACAGTGGAACCCCATTTATCTGCTCTAATGGGACCGGGCCAGATCAGATAATCAAAAATTCAGATAATCACTAGAATTGGAAAAGAGTTTTCTATACCTTTGTTTAAGACAGAGGGATGGGCTCAGGCTGTCAGCCTCAGCCACCCAGGGCTGACTGCCAGAACCCCAGCTGCTCTCAGCCCAAAGTGGCAGGTGGTTTGGTTAATATGGATAGCCAGCTAATGGAGGCGCAGATAAATGGGGTTCTACTGTATATCAATAAAACATTGTGTTCAACTGATACCTGCATATATTGTGGCTAGGGAAACTGAAGTTCAGCATTTCATTTTAAGCATGGAAAAACATGGATTTTTATCAGAGTATTTTGAGTTTTTTAATCACAAAACACTAGGATCCCGACTCATTACCTAGGTAAACTGCACAGATGTTGAGTATTGTTAAGGTGCATGGTTCTTTCCAGGTATTATGTTCTGAAGTGACATTAGAACATAAGCTTTTATGAGCTGGTCATGAAAACATTAGATAAATACACTTCCACATGTCTTGCTAAAAAGTGTGATTGCCACAGTGCCACATGCTAAAGAAATTAGCTGCTCAATTGCTGTAACACTCACTGTATGAATGTGTCACGAGGAAAATTCATTACTCTATTTTATCAGGCAAAACACCTGATTGACACATTTTAATACACAGGAGGCAGTATAGACTTTTCATAGAGTCTGCATAAAGAAAGAATGAGCAGGGAATAAAAGTTCCTTCTGTTGTGTCCCTCTCCTCACACTGCCTTCTTTTTAACAGTTGTGCTGAAACTGGAAGCCTAATGAACATTTTCAAACTGGGATGCCTAAAATTAAGTCCCAGAGCCTAACATTTTCATAAGTAACACACGATGGTGGGTGCCTCCCTTGGGTGAGCCCAGCTTGAAACATCATAAAGGGATCATATTTTCAAAAAGTATTCTGCAACTACCCTCTGGCAATCAGCCTCTTTAAAGGGTTTCAGATTGGACACCCAATAACTGCAGCATCCAAAAAATCAATTTACCCTTTTGAATATTTGGGACTTGGATTCATATATAAGCACTCAAATACATGAGTTGATTTTATGGGTACCTATTGTGATGGATGCAGTGCTACTCTGTAATAACGTATGAATAATGTATGTTCGCCTTGTTGTTGGGATGCTTACTGCATGTATATATTGGTTTATTTTAATAGCAGGTTGTGAAGGGAAAAAAACAGACAGGAAGAGAACAATGGCTCAAGATAAGTCAGTCCAGTCTTGAGGGCTGTTATGGGACAAGGGCAGAGCCAAGGGCAGAATCTGAGGGTTCTGGCTTGACCTCTGACCTGTTTTTTGACAAGCAGGGTCAAAAGCCCAGGAACAAAGGAATTCTGGCTGGATAAATAGAGAAGAGGGGATTTCTCCTAGTGATGGATTAACACAGGAAGGAAAAGACTAGCCTTGTGATAAAGAGTCCAGAGGTCTAAGTTCTCTCTTTCCAGAGGCAGGTAGTTATTAAGGAGCTGTCTAGGAAAAGCAGATGAACACAGGCACCTGCTGAAGTGAATGAAGAAGCAGTGACTCAGGCAGTCTTCCCATTCACTGCCATAAGCAGCGCAACTCTGCAGTGGATGGTATGGGAACCAAGGTCTGCCCTCTTCTCTGGATTCTCATTTAGGGCAGTTGAGGATTGGAACTTCATCAACCCTACTGCTCTCTTCCTACTATGCTTTATAGAAACCTCACCTGTTCCCTCACAAGTAAGCTACCATCTAATTAGCACCCTCAACTCAATCTATATCTGCCCTGTTTGCTGCTAAATTGGCTGATTATGCCCATCTGGCCTAGTTCTACTTTCAGAGTCCATGTGGAGAAGCACATCTCATCACAGGCAGCTTTGAGGACAATGTGTAAGTTATACAAGCAACTCTATGGATGTTTGTGTGAAAATCCCATTTTCAAGGAAGAATTATTTTCCCCTCACAGATACATTGACCACAAAAGGCCAAATACATCCCTTATGTAATACCACTGAAGTCTCTGAAGTTATGCAAGAAATTAAACTGGCCCAGAGTCAACAAGATTAAATAAAAGTTAATATTTAATGTAAGACCTCCTACCTCTGTTGGCTCATTTCCATACAAACTGCCTATTGATGCAGAGTTCTATGTGATGCACACATTCCTTCTAGGTTCCATATCTCTACCATGTCTTTTCTTCCACTCTCAGTTTATACATCTATTTATGAACCCTAGAAGGCTATATTAGAAATGAATTCAATGGGAGACTGTCACCAGGGGCCACCACTACTCCCCAATTCCAAGTTTGTGCTGTCATGCCCAGTCTCAGGCAAGGAAAGCAAAGTAACACACAGTATGCAGTCTTAACTCAATGCTTGGTCCCCAGGCTTCAGGACCCCCTCTCCTAGGGATCTCTAGCACTCCAGCTCCTGATAGCTTCCTCACCTCTGCTGCCCTCTTAGAGCTGCAGAGTTGCCTCCGTGAGCCCCTAGCCCTCTCACTCCAGAGATCTACCCCAAGAGTTAGCATTGCTCCAGCATAACTCTTACTCAGCCCTTCCTCCCACCTCCTTACTAGCAGCTCTTTATAGGCCCTGTGCAGCCCAGCTCTCTTTAATTAGTTGGATTAGGTTCACCTGCTCCATTCCAGGGGCTTGGGCTCAGTCTACCCACAGAGACCAGCTATTCTGTAACAGGGATTTTCCACTGACTTTGGTGAGGCCTTGAGTTTTCTTGTTTAATTAAAATAGCTAATCATTTTCAAACTAAAAATTATTAGGGGTTAAAGACAATTAGCATTAGTGTTGAAAACTTGGATTTAAATCATTACATGACTCTCAGTATGTACAGACAGTCAGTATATTTAGGATAGTTGGCCTGTTGATCTGGATTATGATCCTGGTTTAGGATACAAACCTGTCCATGGTTCAGACCCTGGTCAAGCTGTCCCCCGGAGGAAATACAAATCAGGACCTGTGTCCCAAACCCTCTTCTAAATAAAGCATTTTCCTCTGTGTTCATGTACACTAGTGCTATTGCAAAGGAGAAGTATTACAGCTCTATAACTGTGAAGAGAACAATATAACATAAAAGCTAGATAACCAATCTATTAGATGCCCCAAGAGAGAAACCACAAGTGGTACAAATGCATCCTATATGGGCTGCTGTAATTAGTAATGAAATGTATGAGATAAATTCAAAGCTTTGCAAGGAAAGTCAGCTTTCCCCAGAAAACCTGTTTGCAAATGGGATTGTACTTCTGCATTCTTCAACTTTGTGAGTGCACGGCATCTGCTGTTTAAATATAACAGCACATATGGCAGCATCATTTTGCAAAGCAATGTGAAAAAAAAACTGAAGAAACTATTATGAGTGCTGCTGCCATGCTCTTGGGGCACAATTGCAATCTTGTGTTCCCATACGGCATCACTGGAGAAAGAATATGGCTTTGCAATAGGGAAGGTAGGGTCAATACTGTATTATAAACAGATTCTGAAAGTTCCTTTTTTTGTAACTAGATTTTATTGGTTTCAACTTAAATACAAAATACAAGTTAGGCCTTGACTTGCTCTTGGGACTTCAGCACATGCTTCTAGTTTAATAGGGGTTACGTGCTGAATCGGGGCCTAAATCAGCACCAGTACGAACACAAACAGAAATGTGGAAATGACATGCATGGCAAAGGGAAACACACAATTAATATGCAAATCATGAGAGGTCAAATCATAGCAATCCATCTTCTATCAACATTTAACTATTCTGCACCTGGATGAACGAGAGGATTTTATCCATGAATAGCTTTGTATCCCATCACATACCATAGTGAAGTGCATCTCTAATGTACATCCACCAGGTTTTAGCAGCATTCAGGTGAAATCCTAATGAAATGTTATTAGTGAAAGGGTTTGTTGACATATGAAGAGTTAAACTAAATTACGCCCTTTAGACCCAGCCCTGCATCCAGGATGGTATATAGTTCCCAAGGGGCACTCAGGGAAGGTTTGTGTCTCAGGAAAGCACAATCATCCCTGAGCCCTTGGGTACACCTGCTCCCTCAGCTGGTGTTGGGCCTGAGTGAAGCCATGGTCCTGCATCCTCTCCATCCCATTTAAGGTGCTGTGCATACTGAGGGAGCAAGGGGGAGCAGTCCCTTTCCTCCCCCAGGCACTGTGGCTGTGATTGTCTATTGCCATTAGACAGGGCAGCAATGAGGGAGCAGGCCTCTCATCTCCTTCACCACCCCCACCCCCAGTCAAGGTCAATCTTTAAGTTTCTTTATTTGTTAGGAGCAAATCCTGGCAAGGGTGCCATTCCTAAACTGAGTTCCAAGTTCAATACCAAGCTGAGCTCTGAGTATCTTCACTGGGACTCAGCAGAAAGAATCTCTTCCCTTACTCCGGTAGGATAGCACTGAAACTGCCCCACAACTGCTACCACAGTGTGAGGGCTGCTATAGCAGCTGGTCTGTGCACTCAGCCTCCACAGGAGTAGGAATAACTAGTGGATTTACTTAGTCATGTATCATCCCATCTATTATCCATCTCCTTTACATGCCATCATAATTGGCCAGTGGAACTCATTGCCATAAACAGGAGTTCTAAAACTTCATTGCACCGTGACCCCCTTCTGACAACAAAATTTACTACACGACCCCAGAGAGCGGACTGAAGCCTGAACCCACCTGAGCCCCCTTCACTGTGGCGGTGGGGAGGGAGAGGAAGCCAATGCCTGAGCCCCACTTCCCTGGGCTTGGGCTTCAGCCCCAGGCTGCAGCAAGTCTAAGCCAGTCCCGGTGTCCCCATTAAAATGGGTTGCGATCTACTTTGGGGTCCCGACCCACAGTTTGAGAACCGCTGCCATAAGTCATTGCTGAAGCCAAGAGCTTGCAAGATTAAAAAATGGAGAATTTACATATTACATTAATAAGATTTTGGAAGTATATAAACCCTTCTACTTCAGGATTTCCGGGGATATGGCAACCTCTAATTGATGGGAATAATATTTTCCCTGTATGCAGGCTATTCCATAATTACCTACTTCAGGATTTCTTGCACCTCTCTCTGAAGAAATTGGTGCATGCCATTGTTAGAGACACAAAACTGGACTACATGGGCCATTGGTGTAAGCTCGTATGGCAATTCCTACCCCACCCCACTTTAAATGAATGATTATTATATGATTATTTCTTATTTTTATACTCTGTGTTAGGGAAATCCTTGAGCAGCTGAGAACCAGATCATTCAAATGTTGCAGAACTCTTCGCAGAGTCAAAGCCTGCCACCCTCCCTGTACATTTCTGCAAGAGAAAAGTACCAGAAACACTCCTCCATTTATCTTCAGTCCATGCCCAATAAGATGACCCTGAATATGACAACTAATTTCTTTTATATTGTTAGCACCTAGACTTTGTGTTGTGCATTACTGGAACAATGTGACCCCTCCTCCAATGGAATTGCAGTATAGTAAAATATGGAGTGTTCTTGGAAGAGAGAAGCTGTGTGTACATAAGAAAAGTGCCAAAAAAGCAGATAGGAATTAGAAATGTGCTCACCCTTTCTAGCGTACTCAGAGAAGGAGGGCTCCCCCACCAGCAAGCCAGAATGTTAACCAGGATCTTTGAATAACAGCCTGTTCCTCAACAAGTGATGCACAATGGAATATGCTAACATTTTATTGCAATTGTGCCTTAATAAAAAGTTTCAAGGCATTAAAAAAAAAAGTGTCTGCTTTGTGAGCTAATACCAGTTTTACTGGTAGTTCCCATTTTTACATAGCAGGAATATATCTCAAACAGGTACTTTTTAAGTGTATGCAGTGTATCTGGGCTCAGTTAGAAACCAACTGTCATGGTGCATATAAGCTCTTAACTTAAAGGTCAGATCATCTTTGGCCTGGACGTTGAAGTCATCCAACACACTCCATCTTTGAGACGATAAAGAGATTAGGAAGGAGATTTCCATTAAAATGTGTCCAATATTTGGCCAGTGCAGTGCCAGCAAGAGGCACAAATTGCAATTTTGCCCAAAGAAATATTCAAATATTAGGCTAGCTGTGGCACAGCTCTATGGTGGTTCCTGCGTTTTTGGTGTTTGATTATCCCTTTTCTTATTGTAGTGCGCTTGTGTGCTTTTTGCCATCACATGGTGTGTGCCATAACCTACATAGTGAAAATCCAGTCCCCAAAATTTTGGAAATGTCAGGATTATTTTAGAGCACAGAGCCTTGTCCTGTCTCTAATATAAAAGAGGCACTGAATACCTGGAAATGTTTCTCCCATTCTCTGGTTTAAGAAATGAGCAAAAATAATAGGTAGGATGATACTGAAAACTTTTTCTTCTGACAGTTGGAGCAAAATTATCACATTTCAAGTATTGTCAGTGTGTTTTTGAAGTAAATGTAAGATCTGGGAGTATTTTAGTCTGATTTTTTCTCTCCTTTCTCTTTTTTACTGCTTCACACCTCTTCCCTTTGATGTGTGGAGTGCATTTTTTACGAATACAAATAAAAGGAATTTCATGCTCTGACCCAGATTTTCATCCTATCACATACATTCCTCTGAGCACCAGGTTTAAACAGCAAAAAAGGGCCAGTGAGTTTTGTATCAAATTTGCAACTTGGAAACAAAATAGAAAAACAAGACTTCCAGAATATTTCACTTTTATAGCAAAGACAGAAATTCTGAGGGAAAATTATCCTTCTACACAGCAGATATGTCCACAGAAAAATATCAGAGAAAGTCTATATTATATAAACAAGGAATGTCTGCACACCTAACTTAGGAAAGAAGTCTGTATTTCCTTCTCAGTGTCAGGTTTTCTAACTCCCATGGGGTCTATCCTAATCCAGATAAACTTTCATTTAATTCAATTCAATAGGAGCTGTGCTAGAATGGGGGGATTCAATAAGGTAATAAGATTTAAAGAAATGTCAAGCTGCAAGAGATAGGAGAGGCAATAATTTAAGACAAAAGGACAAAAATTACACAATAAATTTTTGAAATTGTCTTTTTTTAATAGTCCTCAGCCCCAGTCCTCTCTCCTTGTTACTGTCTTTATCTTTTTCTCCTATGTCTGACTTCATGCCACCCTCATGGAACAGCCTCCCAGCTAACATATATTTAGCCCCTTCTTCATATATCTTCGGAAAAGCCATCTCTCCTACCCATCTTATGGATGATAATTTTTTGTCCGCTACCTGCACTGCATCAGTTAGGTGTTTAATTTACATACCCCTAGGAGCAGGATTTTGTTCTTTGGTTTGTACTAGCATATTTCAATCTCTTGGCGAAGACTTTCAGAAGTGCCTAATGTTAGACTTCTAAGTTCCTATGTGGCGATCTAAATAAATCATATGATTTTCAAAAAGTGCTGCTAAATTCCTAAATATGGACATGGGAGCTTGTCTTTAGACATCTTCCTGGACTTTATGTTTATAAGTACATTTATCTCTATTTGTACATTAATAGTGCTATTTAAGCAAGCAATAATAATGACTGAAAAAAAGGGCTACTCTTCAAGAATCATAGTCTATACCTCCAGCCATGAAAACAAGGATGTCAGATATTTTGGTCTACCAACATCAATGGAGTCTTTTTATAATGCTCATTTTTCCAGTTTTTCTGATATGGAACAAAATTGGTGAGGTTTTTATTCTCCCTCCCCCAGCCCCTCTCATTTTGTCCCTATGGCATTTTGGAGGACTTCTTGATAAGGGTGAGTTTTATGAGCTTTTAGACATGATAACATGGATGATTTAGCCTGAGCCCACCTGATGATGATAACATGAATGATTTAGTAGGTGTTGGTCCTGCTTTGAGCAGGGGATTGGACTAGGTGACCTCCTGAGGTCTCTTCCAACCCTAATATTCTATGATTCTATTATAATCTTAAAACACTTCTCTGTTTTGATTTACCATAACTGTGCAAATTTAATTTCATTCAAAATTGGGGGAGGGAGGGAATCTATTAGCTCCTGGTGGTTCTGAAGAGTTTTGAATTTTGATCCCATCCAAGACGGTGGTATAAGATCCTACAGGGAATAGAATCTGTTTTGGAAAATGTCCTGTACGGTGCAAGATTATTAGTGTGGCAATGCAAAAGCAACATTCTGTTAGGAAAGAAATCTACATCCCGCTTGTTTAAGTAATAGTTCCTCCATTAGAGGCAATATTAGAAATTCAGCTTTTGATCTCTCCTTCTGGACCCTTTAACATCCAAGCTGCGAAACAGCAGCTGATACTTTACATACTATCACAACAACCAGCAATATATGAAACCTGGAAACAGCATGCAAGGGAAATTAATGATGGGCTGTTAAGGGATATACAGTAACTCACGTTTGCATTACACAACATTAAATTAAAGCTGCCTTTCCTTTGTTGTGTTGGTGATATGGAAAGTAAACATCACGTAGCAATGTAAAATGGAAACATTTGAGATGATCATTTTAGAATGCCAAAAAAGAAAAAAGATAGTTTCATCATTAGCGCAGAATAAGTGCAGAAAATTACATTGATACCAGAGATAGTAAATGAGCTATGCAACACCCTCACTACCCAGCACAATAACATATGGTGCAGCAGATCCAGAGCAGCAAAAGCCAGAGCCAGATCTTTGAAACATTCATTTGTCAAATTAACAACTGATAAAAGCAAAACAGGAGCACTGAAGTATTTGTTCCATTTTCCACACAATTTTATTGTATTTTATTTTTGCATACCAATAATAAGCCATAAATACTTTGCTTTTTTCACATTGGCTACCCTTGCATCTATTCTCTCCTGGGTACAAAAGACTCCATCCTAACTAAGGTAGTGCATTATTTAAAAAATTTAAGCACAGCACTGAAGGTGTACATTTTGAATTTCAATATGTGATTCTCTTTTTGTATCATTAATTATACAGTGTTAGTTGTTAATGAGTATCATGATTCAACTTGCCCCAAGTAATAAATAACTTTTACTTCCTTCTGATGATGAAACTGAGCTAACTGTAACCTTTGCTATTTAGTTTAAACATTATTTATTATTTATGGAACATTTTAAAATTGAATACAAATTAAGGACATGATCCTGCAATCTGATGTGTGTGAGCATTAAGTTTCATCTGATTGGACCGCAGATTTCGATTGCTTGATCATGTCCTTAATTAGGTAACTTATCAATCATGTAAACTTAATTTAGGGCAGGTCTACCTACCGCTTAAGTCAATGTAACTTATATCACTCAGGGGTGTGAAAAAGACACCCCACTGAGCGACGCAAGTTACAGTGACCTAAGCACTGTCCACATCGACCCTGTATCGCTGGGAGACGCTCTCCCGCCCTGTCCACGCTGACCCTATGCCGCTGGGAGACGCTCTCCCGCCCTGTCCACACCAACCCTATGTCGCTGGGAGACGCTCTCCCGCCCTGTCCATGCCGACCCTATGCCGCTGAGAAATGCTCTCCCGCCCTGTCCACGCCGACCCCATGTTGCTGAAAGACACTTTCCTGCCCTGTCCACACCTACTCTATGTCACTGGGAGACGCTCTCCCGCACTGTCCCCGCTGTCCCTATGTCACTGGGAGACGCTCTCCCGCCCTGTCCACGCCGACCCTATGCCACTGGGAGATGCTCTCCCGCCCTGTCCACGTCGACCCTATGTCGCTGAGAGACGCTCTCCCACCCTGTCCACGCCGCCCATGTCGCTGAAAGACGCTTTCCTGCCCTGTCCACACCTACTCTATGTCACTGGGAGATGCTCTCCCGCACTGTCCCCGCTGTCCCTATGTCACTGGGAGATGCTCTCCCGCCCTGTCCACGCCGACCCTATGCCACTGGGAGATGCTCTCCCACCCTGTCCACGTCGACCCTATGTCGCTGAGAGACGCTCTCCCGCCCTGTCCACGCCAACCCTATGTCGCTGAGAGATGCTCTCCCACCCTGTCCACGCTGACCCTATGCTGCTGGGAGACGGTCTCCTGCCTTGTCTATGCCAACCCTATGCTGCCGGGAGATGCTCTCCCGCACTGTCCACACCAACCCTATGTCGCTGGAAAACGCTCTCCTGCCCCATCCACACCAACTCTATGTCGCTGGGAGATGCTTTCCTGCCCTGTCCACGCCGACCCTATGTCGCTGGAAGACGCTCTCCAGCACTGTCCACACCTACCCTATGTCGCTAGGAGATGATCTCTCGCACTGTCCACATGGACCCTATGTCACTGGAAAACGCTCTCCCGCCATGTCCACCCTGACCTATGTCTCTGGGAGACGCTCTCCCTCCCTGTCCATGCCGACCCTATGTCGCTGAGAGATGCTCTCCCGCCCTGTCCACGCCAACCCTATGTCGCTGGGAGACGCTCTCTCGCCCTGTGTACGCTGACCCTATGCCACTGGGAGACGCTCTCCCGCCCTGTCCACGCCGACCCTATGTCGCTGGGAGATGCTCTCCCGCACTGTCTACACTAACCCTATGTCGCTGGGAGATGCTCTCCTGCCCTGTCCACACCTACCCTATGTCGCTGGGAGACGCTCTCCCGCCCTGTCCATGCCGACCCTATGCCGCTGGGAGACGCTCTCCCACCCTGTCCATGCCGACCCTATGTCGCTGAGAAATGCTCTCCCGCCCTGTCCACGCCGACCCCATGTTGCTGAAAGACGCTTTCCTGCCCTGTCCACACCTACTCTATGTCACTGGGAGACGCTCTCCCGCACTGTCCCCGCTGTCCCTATGTCACTGGGAGACGCTCTCCCGCCCTGTCCACGCCGACCCTATGCCACTGGGAGATGCTCTCCCGCCCTGTCCACGTCGACCCTATGTCGCTGAGAGACGCTCTCCCGCCCTGTCCACGCCGCCCATGTCGCTGAAAGACGCTTTCCTGCCCTGTCCACACCTACTCTATGTCACTGGGAGATGCTCTCCCGCACTGTCCCCGCTGTCCCTATGTCACTGGGAGATGCTCTCCCGCCCTGTCCACGCCGACCCTATGCCACTGGGAGATGCTCTCCCGCCCTGTCCACGTCGACCCTATGTCGCTGAGAGACGCTCTCCCGCCCTGTCCACGCCAACCCTATGTCGCTGAGAGATGCTCTCCCACCCTGTCCACGCTGACCCTATGCTGCTGGGAGACGGTCTCCTGCCTTGTCTATGCCAACCCTATGCTGCCGGGAGATGCTCTCCCGCACTGTCCACACCAACCCTATGTCGCTGGGAAACGCTCTCCTGCCCCATCCACACCGACTCTATGTCGCTGGGAGATGCTTTCCTGCCCTGTCCACGCCGACCCTATGTCGCTGGAAGATGCTCTCCAGCACTGTCCACACCTACCCTATATCACTAGGAGATGATCTCTCGCACTGTCCACATGGACCCTATGTCACTGGAAAACGCTCTCCCGCCCTGTCCACCCTGACCTATGTCTCTGGGAGACGCTCTCCCTCCCTGTCCATGCCGACCCTATGTCGCTGAGAGATGCTCTCCCGCCCTGTCCACGCCAACCCTATGTCGCTGGGAGACGCTCTCTCGCACTGTCCACACCAACCCTATGTCGCTGGGAAACGCTCTCCTGCCCCATCCACACCGACTCTATGTCACTGGGAGATGCTCTCCCGCACTGTCTACACTAACCCTATGTCGCTGGGAGATGCTCTCCTGCCCTGTCCACACCTACCCTATGTCACTGGGAGATGTTCTCCCGCACTGTCCACATGGACCCTATGTCACTAGGAAACGCTCTCCCACACTGTCCATGCCAACCCTATGTCACTGGAAAACGCTCTCCCGCCCTGTCCACGCCGACCCTATGTCGCTGGGAGATGCTCTCCCGCTGACATAGCTTCTGCCTCTAGTAGAGGTGGAGTAATTATGCCAATGAGGGAACGCTCTCCCATCGGCATAGAGCGTCTTCACCAGACACGCTACAGTAGTGCAAATGCATCAGCGCAGCTGAGCTGATGTAGCTCTTCTAGTGTAGACCTGCCTTTAGTAAAACCACAGTAAAAATCAGTTGCCCTACCTCAAGAAAACCCAAAATAGAATTTGTAGCCCATCTTTACAATACATTTATCGTTAGCAGGTGAGATTTTCAAAAATCCTTACTGTGGGCATAACTTTGTTCCCAAAGATGTCAATAGAAGTAGAGTTAGGCCAAAGCTGAGCACTGGTGAAAATCCCTCCATTTGTCATAGAAACGATTGTTTTGTTACACAGCCCAAGGCATCTCAAAACTCAAGGGGCATGAACCTTTTGGTTTTTCAAATAATTGCTCAATAAAAACAAAACCAAAGAGACCAAAAAAACCCCCAAACTATTATATGACTTGGTTGACCAATGACACAGATTGGACATTAATTCACAAGTCTTGTTCACTATTTGCAACAGTCTGCCAAATGTTTTCATAGATGTTAATGGCAGAAGAGACCATTATGATCAGGCAGGATGACAATAATGGTACTTTCTAACCTGAAAATCCATACAAATATTTGAGAGACCAGGTGAGTGAGGCAATATCTTTATTGGCCCAACTTCTGTTGGTGAAGGAGACACAGTTCCGAGAAGAGCTCTGTTTGTATTTTGTTGCTCAAAAGTGTCTCTCTCTTTCACCAACAGAATTTGGTCCAGTAAAAATATTGCCTCACCCACCTTGTCTCACTAATATCCTGGGATGAAATATGGCTACAACAATACTGCAAATACATGACAAGATTTGTCAAACATTTGTGACTAGTAAACAAATTCATAAAATTCAGTGTCTATATGTAAACACCAAAGTGCTAAATCCAAATAAATTATTCACTGTAAAGTTTTCATTGTACTCTAAACTGAATTCTAGACTTTTGATTATGGCAAAATGTCTTTGGGGTTGCTGCATGGAGTTTATTCCCCTGTCAGTCTAAGAACCAGGCCAGTGATGAGAGTTTACTATGTAGCCACCAACTTATTCCACTATGGTAACAGGAGTGGGCCCAAATAAGGGTACACAACAGCCAAGTGCCTTATTTTCATGCTGGGGATTGCATATAAACACACATTTTCTAAGACATGCCCATTCTTTGACCAAATACCCACCTCTTACCATGCACTCATGAGAGTAAACAAATGGGCACACAAGGGGTTTTAGACTAGAGCTGGCTGGAAAACTGATTTTCTGTCCCATGAAAAATTTAAAGAAAAAAACCCCCAAAATTCTGAAAATTTTCACAAAATGTAATTGCAAAAACAGTTTTGTTTTGGGCCAATGGAAATATTTACAAAATAAAGTTAATTTTGAAATAACTTCTTGTTTCTAAATGAAAAATCAAAACTTGCCATTACAAAAATGTCAAACAGGATATTTCGACATTTTCTAAACATTTTTTCCAGTTTGTTTTTCAAACCAAAATGTTGTTGACATTGATATGATTTCATGAAAAAATTGGTTTAGTCAAAATCGATGGAAAATTGTATTGTCAATTTTTTTTTGACCAGCTCTACTTGACACTTATCTCTTATTTAGAATGGAGGACTACACATAGGGCTTATCTACTCTACTGCTTAAGTTGATGTAATTTATGTCTCTTGGGGGTGTGAAAAAGCCACCCTACGTGTGACGCAAGTTACATAGACTTAAAGCAGTGCCCACTATGCTATGTTGGCAGGAAACACTCTCCTGCCGACATAGCTTCCCACCTCTCATCGAGGTGGAGTAATTATGGCAAAGGAAGAGCACTCATACTGTAACTAGTGCCAATACTTAGCCTGTTTTCACACTTGTGCTGGAACAACCTTGCACTCCCTTCGGTGCATTTGAGGATCACTGGCCATAGTTTATGGCACATATGTATTGTACTTTTCCTAGCCAGTTGGGTAGCTGACTTTCCATACTTCAGATTTCACATTTACAGTGCATATATTCAGGCTGTGTCTGAAGACATATGTTTAATGTAGAACCAATGCTTCAATAAATCTGTCAAAGTCAACACTTGACACTACTGAAGCTTCAAAAAATAAAGCTACCTTAGTCTAAATGATATTCAAACAAGCTAAATGAGCTGTTCAGAGCAGGAATTCAAACCTTATTTGTGCATGATGTCAAATAGCTGGCAAAAAGTACCTTGGCTTGGCATGCCCTAAATCCTGTACTTAAATTGAATCTGATACCTTGTGAGTAAAAACTCTTTGCCAGTTTTTAAGGAATACACCATCAGAATAAGACACACTAATGATGTATTACTTAAAAAGGTGTCACAAGCCATGTAAGAAAAGCAAAAGCAGAGTCAAATGATTTCAGAACAGTAACATCAGGGAGATTGACAAAGTTTTGTACATTATTTCAAGATCCACTGAATCATGTATGTACCCATTTCCAGACATTTATCACATGCCTTAAAACCTTATTGCCATATCCTTGTCACATTTAGACTCACATACAATTAATTCCATACATGGAACATCCTCCCTGATTCTGAAACTCATGCAATCTCTTCTAAGGGCAGATGCCAACTACTCACCCCACTACACCTCACGGACCCTCCACCCACCATCTACCCACCCACATACACACACTAACAAAAACAAGGGGAATGCATGCCCCATATACATAGATTGGTGAATTGAGAAGGGTCATAGTCAAATTTTATGAATATCTCAAAAGATATTAGGTTCACAAGCACAAATATTTAGTTCCTAAATTTTTTTATGCAAATACCCAGATGTACACATGCAAACTGATGGGAGTAACCTATACACTGGCCAGTTAGACATCTAGCAGTCCTTCTATATGTGCACTATCTGATCTGCACTTGCATATCTGTCATTTGTGCACAGAAATTGGGCATATGCAACTATTTACATGGACCTGACTTTGAATTTCTGACCCATTATTTATATATAAAATCAAACTTAAAGTGGGTGAAGTTATGATCAAAGCTTGGAGGCTGCTGAGGAGATATTGTCTGGGATATGTGTATCTATGAGTCCCCTGTATTTAAGGGTTAAATGAGACATAGAGATGCAGGTGAGGAGAGGATGGTTCTTCAACATAGTTGTAGCACATGTTGGGGAGAGAAGGCTGTTAATTCTGACCCACATCAGCTAGCTTGCTTCTCCACCTGATGCAGGTCTGTTTCTCCTGCCTGCCTCTTCAGTCGCTGCCCTGATTCAATGAACCCCACAGTCTGTCTTAATATTGGATTCAGTCTTCTCATTCCCCCAATGGTCTCTAATTCTTACACCTACCCATGCACTCCTAGCTTCAAGTCCTTCCCACAGCCCTTCCGCACTAAGCATTCACCACTACCCTCCACTCTTGCCTTATGCCCTAACTCTGCCCACAAATATTGATATGTTCACAACAAGCAAAATAGGCAAAGCCCCTTGATGATCGGGCCTTTTGTAAAGAAACGTTCTTTTCTTTTGTGAGTATAGAGCCATCTCATAGACCACTACTGCTGAAGCTATTGCTCCTTTCCATGTAGGGTTAAAGACACTCCTATACAGAGAGCCTCCATTAGGTCAATGCATCACTTCAAGTCTTGACTAAACTTTGTGCTAGTGTAGCTCTTCCTTTGACCTTTGTGAGGAATTCGTCTGATGCCAAAAGAGAACAGAAGAGACCTGTGAACTTTTCTCTATATTCGCTTTCTAAATAAACTTCTAGGTAACTAATATACGTGAGACTCTGTGTTTCCAAGTCTCACAGTTCTCTTGTGAGTCTCACTATAATTGATGTCTTTCTTTAAGCCCTAGCTCCTGGAGTCATGTGAATATCTGAGGAATCTTAGCTGCCATGTAAAAAAGTAAGTTTCTAGTTCACCTTTGAGGAGAACACCATGAAGATGTGGCCCCAGTGTATCTTAAAGGCTCAAAAACTAGAAGGCAACTGCAAAGTATACAAAATATGTTATTTTTAAACTAATCTGATGATTTGTTGGAGCCAGACTCAGATTCATGGATGTTTTGGGTTGCAAAATTGGAGACTTTATTATTATGTCAAAGACTATAAAAAATAAAACAGTTTCCAGGCTTTATAATTATCAAAATGATGGTGGATCTAAAATACAGCAAAAATAACAGACAAACTCGGGCCAACACTTTCAAAAGGGGCCACCGATACTGGCTGCCTCACTTTTTGCATGGCCAAATGTATACACCCCAGGCCTGATTTTCATAAGCGCAGCTCTTGCTGAAGCCAATAGGCTTAAGTGGGACTTACGTGGTGCATTGGCTTTGTACTGGCTCACTGCCAGGGATGAATTTCATCTTGAGAAACGTACAAAAGGAGGAGAGAATTGCTAGTCTTACTCAGACTGCCGCCTTGAGAGACTGACTGTAAAATACACAACAGAGAAGATTTATTTGAAAACATATGGAAACAATTTATGGATTATATTGAAAATAAGCACTACTACTATATTTGTTGTAAGGGCTCTATAATGATGGTTTCCTCTTTAAATGGGCATTCTATCTCTGTTCTATGTTTTGTTTGTCTCTCTCGTTACATTTTAATGAGTTCATTTTGGTTTTGTATATGGTAGCGGTAGAGTTTGCTTAATCACTGGGCTGTGTGAATGTGTCTGCAGGGATATTTCTTATATATATTTATCTATAGGCTAGATTCTGCACCCCCCTTTTCTCATATTGAATAGCATTTTACTCCACAATCAATCCCACTGAAGTCTGTAGGGCTACCTGAGCAGTAAGGTACTACCCAATGCAAGCATGGGAGACAAAACTGGGCCCCGCATTTTTATATTCTATTTGTTTCAAAATGTCCCCTGCCGCCTGGTGCTCCTGCCAGGAACCAGGGTCGGGATGCGGGGGCTTCCCCCACCCTGCCCTCCCAGCTCTCTTGCCAGGGAGCAGGATTGAGGCGCAGAGGCCTCCTCTGCCCCACCCACCCAGCACTTCTGATGGGGAGCAGGATTGAGGTGCAGGGTCCTCCCCTGTTCCACCCATCCAGCACTCCTGCCAAGGAGCAGGGTCGGGGCATGCCAGGGCTGCGCAATTGGCAAGGACCCCTGGGCATGGGCCCTGTCAGCCCAATAGCTAATCTTCCAGTGGCTGGGATTCATAAAATGTGTGGTCAGTTGACGCCAAACTCTGTAAGTGTGTAACTTGCTCAGCACGAAAATTTTTGCAGTAAAAATTTCCCTAGGCCCACTGAAATTTCTGCCTCTGTACATGCGCACTACAACCTCATGGAGCTGACCAGACACATAAGCCCTAGAGTGATGAACAAACTGGAGGAAGATAGGCATTCTTCTGCCTAACTTATCTGCAGAGTCGAATTTGATAGGCATGATCAGAGCTCACCTATTGGGCCATGCTCCCATAAGGGAGCTTACCCAAAATGGGAGAGAAGAGAGGAGGAGGATCATCCTTACAACTTTTAGCCTAGTGGTTGGATGCTCACCTGGGATGGGAGAGACCCCTAGTTCAAGTGCCCCCTTCACTTGCAGCGGTGAAGGGATTTGAACAGGGATCTGACACCTCTCAGATGAGTATCCTAACAATTGAGCTACAAGAAAACAGTGTAGATGCAGGGTTCGCAGCTGAGAACCCAAGCAGAGAGAGGTGCCTATCACAGAAGATTAGGGTTGGAAGAGACCTCAGGAGGTCATCTAGTCCAACCTCCTGCTCAAAGCAGGACCAATCCCAACTAAATCATCCCAGACAAGGCTTTGTCAAGTATGACCTTAAAAACCTCTGAGGATGGAGATTCTACCACCTCCCTAGGTAACCCATTCCAGTGCTTCACCACCCTCCTAGTGAAATAGTTTTTCCAAATATCCCACCTAGACCTCCCCCACTACAACTTGAGACCATTACTCCTTGTTCTGTCATCTGCCACCACTGAGAACAGCTTAGCTCCACCCTCTTTGGAACCACCCTTCAGGTAGCTGAAGGCTGCTATCAAATCCTCCGTCACTCTTCTCTTCTGCAGACTTAATAAGCCCAGTTCCCTCAACCTCTCCTCGTAAGTCATGTGCCCCAGCCTCCTAATCATTTTCGTTGCCCTCCACTGGACTTTCCCCAATTTGTCCACATCCTTTCTGTAATGGGGGGCCCAAACTGGACTCAGTACTCCAGATGTGGCCTTGCCAGTGCCAAATAGAGAGGAATAATCACTTCCCTTGATCTGCTTGCAACGCTCCTACTAATGCAACCCAATATGTCATTAGCCTTCTTGGCAACAAGGGCACACTGTCAACTCATATCCAACTTCTCGTCCACTGTAATCCCCAGGTCTTTTTCTGCAGAACTGCTGCTTAGCCAGTCAGTCCCCAGCCTGTAGCACTGCATGAGATTCTTCCATCCTAAGTGCAGGACTTTGCACTTGTCCTTGTTGAACCTCATCAGATTTCTTTTAGCCCAATCCTCCAATTTATCTAGGTCACTCTGGACCCTATCCCTACCCTCCAGCATATGTACCTCTCCCCCTAGCTTAGTGTCAGACTATCTCTGAGAAAGGAGCAGGACTTGGGCACTGCTCAATTTGACATCTTAGGTGAGGAGCTGGCTAGCATACTGTGTTTTAAGAACAGGGCCAGCTCTAGCCATTTCACTGCCCCAAGCACGGCAGCACGCCGCGGGGGGCACTCTACCGCTTGCCGGTCCCGCAGCTCCGGTGGACCTCCCACAGGCATGCCTGTGGATGCTCCACCAGAGCTGCGGGACCAGTGGACCCTCTGCAGGGAAGCCTGCGGGAGATCCACTGGAGACGCCTGCCACCCTCCCGGCAACCAGCAGAGCACCCCCCGCAGCATGCCACCCCAAGCACATACTTGGCGTGCGGGGGCCTGGAGCCAGCCCTGTTTAAGAATCCCATTCAAAGGCACCTATCTCTTCCCATTCATTGTATTGCAAGAATAGGTACCTACACCAGGCTTTGTAAATCCCAATGGTTTTCTAGGTGTCTAAAAGTTTCTTGGCGAATCTAGTAGTTTTCCTTTAACCTTAAAAGGCCAGATTCTGCACTGCAGCTCCAATTTCCCCGAGGTATTTAAGCGCATGCTGAACTTTAAGCAGATGAGTAGCCCCATTGACTTATATTTGTGTGATCTCATTCATTCATGGAGTGTGAACACAGAATTTGACCCTAGTAAGCAGCAAACTTGAAACTATATAGTTTGGTTAGGTAAAGATTTATGCCCAAACTAATCTCCCAGTTTTAGGGGGCACAGTGAATTACCACACTCACAGGCACAACCCTCCACCAGAACAATAGAAGTCTCAATGGTAAAATCACAAGACTGGTTTGCACGTCACTAGGAATAACAAAGAAGAAAAACTCAGCTGTTCATGAATTCTCAGGGTCAAAGATTTTAAAAGATATGATATCCTGAAAAATATACCTAGGAGGGCCTCTTTTTTGAAGTGTGGGGGTGGGCCTACTAGAAAGCCTATGGGCATTAGAGACCCCAACATTAGAGAAAAGGGTGGTCACTTTCTAAAATGCAGGCATTGAAGATTCAACTATCCTGTTAGCTGTTCTAGCACTTGGAAACATTTCCTGACAAATTTTCAAAAGCAAAGTCACAATTTGCATATTTAATACTGAAACGTAATATGCTGTCACTGAGAGACACTCCTGAGTGTTATTACTTTTCATTATAAACATGATTACAGCTGATCTGCTCGACCAGATGCATTCTTGAAAACCAAAAGAGAGGGTTAAATGAAAACCAACATATGTAAAAGATTCACAATGCTATATTTCAAATAAGAAACATATTGGCGGGGGAGGGGGGCTGGGAGGGGAAAGCCAAGGAGCACAGTGGTTAAAGAAAAACTGAAAGAAAAACACACAATTGCTTTTAGTCTGTCATTTCCCCCCACAGAGTAGTAAATAAGAGCTTTGATACATAAAAGCAGTTATCAAACAGTAACAAATTAGTTCTTCACCATCTGTGATCCACGCGAGGGGGGTGACAGTTTTAGGCAAGATTTTAAAATATGAAATCAACTATTTGTGAACTCGTTTCAGAGTCTCGCTGTCTACTTTGCCTCTCAAAACGTGGCCACAAGAAAGAGATGAGGTTTTCAAAACTAACAAAAAACAGCAGTTGTGGTTCCACTCTTTAAATGCTGCTAATTGCTGGCTGACATTCGTAAACAAGATGTTTCCTTTCCTACCACAGCCTGCCATAGTTCAGCTTCTCTTTCAAGAACACTTAAAAAAAAAAAAGTGATTACAACCTTAGAGAATCCTATTACCTGATCTCCTTTATGTTACAAATGGCAAATCTGGGATCTGAGCCTAGATCCATTCCCTTAGAAATATTGCAACATAAATCGAATTATTTGAAGTCTCTCTGTTGGTGTCTCTTGAGACTTTCTAAGCAAACAGACTGAAATGGTGGCTCCAGAATACAGTCACAAAAACAGGAGCATAGGGTTCTCATGATGGGTTTTAATGACTATAAGTAACGCCATGTCAAGTCACAAGCAACCCTACATTAACACAGGAGGAGAGAACAGATTAAAACAGCTCATTCCTTCTTGCATCAGAGCACTTTTTCATTTGTTTCATTTCTCTATGTAATGCAGATGGGTTTTAGGGCTTACAAGTTATTAAATATCATGTAGTTATTGATGACTTTTCTCTGAGACATTTTTATGATTTTACAGCTAGTTTGAATTGGTCTTGGAGTTAACATATGCCTCTTCCTAGTGGAAAAACACAGATTTAAAACTCTAAAAAGATCAGGTGTTTCCTTTGCTTAGAAACTGCTGGATGTGATGCTTTTTTAAACTGGTACTTTTCTTGCACTTGGGTACAATATGGAGAGGAAAGATGCCATTGATCCTGCAGCTTGTGTTATTTCATGGGATAATCCCATGTCTTTGGTATGTGTGATTTCTACTTTCAGTGAAATACAATGGACCTTTCAACACCTTAAAAAAAGTATTTAGTCACAGAAATGTAAAAGTGAATTACCAGTTATTCCTACAATTTCACATCCCTCAACTTTAGCACCTGAGGCTCAGAAAGTGTTGTTTGGGCTATTTTTATTGGATTAAGAGGCTTTGACTGTCAACAATATGTTTCAGAGACTTGATCAAATTGATCATAAGAAAATGAGATTCACTTGTGGTAAATCAAAATAATAGACTATACAGAAGACAAATTCAATTATATGCAGACTGGGACTTGAACAATGACAGAAGCAGTGTAGTGGATGTAGAGTTTACTAGGTATTTAAGAATTGGGGTTATTAGGAAAGGAAGTGCCACACTTTTTAATTTCACCGCACTATAACTCAGCTCATTCTGACCCTGCTCAGGCTTCTGACAAAAATTCTAGTTCACACTGAATAAGCTCAGAGACTTAATACAGGCAATTTAGTGTAGTCACTTCACTACTAACATAGCAACCTCTCATTTCCATGCCAGTAACCTGATACCTATATTTATATGACCCCCACTAGCTACCATGCCAGAATTAATCCAAGGGCATACATATCTTTGAGATAATTATTATTTCAGTCCTGTATGTATTTAGCTGGTTTGCTCAGGACACTGACAATAACAAGATTCACTTCAGGCTGGTTATGATGTGATTTTAGCCAGCAATTTAGGCTTGGCAATTTCAGTGAAGCTGGTGCTTATAATGTGGCTGCTGGAAACAATATTGATTGTTTTGTTCTCTGATCTTCTTCAAAGAATCAAGTTTACACCTTTTCCTCTTGTATCTATGGGTTTCTGGGATATCCCTGGCACTTAAAGTACATTTTAGCAATTTCTCTGGTACCTCTCACTGTCCATTTCCCCAAAATAGGATTATGTCTCTTCTGCGGCATAGCTTCTCTTGCTAGCTTCCAGCTGTTATTGTCTGGTCTCAGGTGGCCTGGTTACCAGCCTGGGCAGCAGTTTCATATCTCTGTCATAACATTTTTATTTCTTTTGCCTTTCAGCTATATTTGTAAGTTGGATATTTGCTCATATTTGAGTCTTCTGGAAAGAACAATCAAATAGGAGAAGGGTTGGGGTAGCCAGTCCTCATGTTAGTGTAGTTTTTATACATCCAGCAGGACTAGATATCGAGCCTTTCATCTTTATTGCTATATTTTGTTTTCTTTAACACATTTTTTACTGTCTGAATAAGCAATTTTCCATCCAAATCACAATTCTCCACAGCACCGATTCAGCAAGGTGTTTAAACATGTGCCTAATTTAAGCATGTGAGTAGTTTTTATTCAACAATCCCCACCCACAACAGAGGGCAAAAAAAACAACAACAAAAAACAAAAAATGGTTAGCCAATCAGTAGGGAAAAAATTTAAAAATGGGTGACTGACACAGCAGTATGGAGTCCCTTGGAGCTTGGCACTCAGATAAACCACTCTTCTTTTGGGCCCATAGAATCAGCCTTGCATCCAGGCTATGGCTAAATCTTACAGATTCTTTCTCCATACCATCCATCCACACCACTAAAATGCTCATCCAGGCTCTCATCATCTCACCTCTGGATTATTGGAAAATCCTTTACACTGGTCTTGACAAATGCAATCATGCCCCACTCTCGTCCATTCATAACGCAGCTGCAAAGATCATTTTCCTAGCCTGTTGCTTTGACCATGTCAGCCCTCTCTTTGAATCCTTCCACTGACTCCTTCTCTATCACATCAAACATAAGTTATTTGTCTTCACTTTCAAGGCCCTTTATTTTCTTTCTCCGCCCCAGCTATCACCTCTCATTCACTGCCAAGAGGTTGACCGCTGCCTCCAGCTGACCCATGATGCCAGCCTCCATCATACACATTGTAAATGTTTAAACTAGCACCTTTGTGCTTGCTCCCATGCTGCCCCTCACACTTGGGAGGAGCTCGCTGTAAACAATGGACTCATTATCCTCCTTCAGAACCTTTCTTAAAACTTTCCTTTTCTGTGATGCCAAAGATTCTTGACAACGGTTAGGCCATTCGTGGGCTAAGATCACTGGCTATCATACTGACCAGTACTGTCTCGTTGTTTCCGTGGGCTCCCTGTCTAGTTCTGTATCCATCTGTTATCTCTTGCCTTATATTTAGTTTGTAAGCTCTTTGGGGTAGAGACAGTCTTTTTGTTCTGTGTTTATAGAGTTCCTGGCATAATGGGGTCTTAGAAAAGGGCTTCTAGGCATTATAGTAATTCGAAGCAGCAGCATCTATGCATTTAATTTAAGAATACAAGCAGTCCCATTGATGTCAATGTGATTTGATATATTTAAGTGCACTCCTGAATTGTGGTCCAAATATTGATTTAAATATCTAATTTTAGGTGCCCACATTTGAGATATTTGATTATATTGATCAGGGATTTGCAATTATTTTAATTCTGAATCTTAGTTTATCATCTCCATAAATCTGTTTATTCTCTTTACATTGTGGAATGAAAATCTCACCTATTGTTTATTTGACTAGTCTATTAAACTCCACATATATGACATAAAATAAAAAGTCAGTCCTTTCCCAGAAGATCTTACAAATATAGTTGTAACGAGATGCAACATGTGGATGAAACAATGGCTGTGGGGAAGAGGAATGTGAAATGAACTTAGTTTCCTAATAAGAAATAGTCATTTCTGTGCCACAACCTTGGATACAGTATTATAGAATTTCCTTGAAATAACACTGCATTCTGCTCTACTATCCAGTTTAAAGGCTGCAACGCTACTATTAATGTTTAGCTGTGTTTGCCAGTCTGGAGCAGTTTGCTCTTCATTTGCTCTACCTACTGAGCAGTTAAATTGAATACAGTACAGTTTTTGCAGTACTTTCCATATTAAGTTTAGGAAATCATGTAAATACTGTGCTAAAGATAAATATCACAGTGTGGTAAACATCCAGTTTTTATCATCACTCACTGTATACACACTTGGTTTGAAAATGCTATTTACATCTCTCTTAGAAAAAATGTTACAATAATGGTCCATAACAGTATGATCTTGTTATATACTATAGAGTTTTGTACCATTAGACTAGAATGCCACAGTGTTTGGGGTTTTTTTAAGGGCTCAATCTATATGCAGATGCTCAGGCATGTATATGTGAACTCATTTTCCAGTATTTACATATGCATATTGCTTACAGCTTTCCAAAATGTAGCCCATTGGTTCTCAACACCAGAATAAGGCCTGACTTGCCATGGGACCAACATACAGAGACATCATGGACTAGATCTTCAACTATTGTAAAATCAGCATTGATTTCAATGGAGTTATGGAGTTTGTGTCAGCTGAGAATCTGTTCCCCTAGGTGGACAACCTGATCAGCTGTGAAGGGCTAAGCTCTAATGCTTCTTCTGAGTTTGAGTTTAATTCATAAGAGACCCAACAGCTCAGATGATTATCTGAAGTGCTTCACTTTGCAAAATTTCAGTGGGAAATATCATGAGAATCTAAATACTTCCTGCTTCTAAATCAAGCCAGAAATATCTTGAGCACTTCCTTTGTTGTGGTATTTTGGCATTTACATTTCTGGTCTCTGACGGAAACCAGAAGTGCAGAAGCATGCAAAAATGAAAAGAATGGAAAAAGGTTAACCAAACATTTCAGAACCTTCAAAAAGAGTTAGATCAGTTCAAGAAATTGATAAAGATTACAGAGCATCAGTATTCTTATGTTTTCCGAAACATTAATCTAGCTTTACTTATCTGCTAGTAGTTTGGGGACAGGGATAGATAGGTCAAGGTATTAGGAAACAATCTCTAAACAAAGGGTTCAGACTCAAGGAGCTTTCATCGAATAACTACTATATGGCCAATATGAAATGAGTTGGGGGTTCCCCACAGTTTAGTTCCAAGCAGAGAAGTGTCTACAACAACATAATAATCATAGTCATAAATAATACTATCACCAGTATTGTAAGAAAGGATAAGGACTGAAAAGGCATGGAGAGAGAACAACCCTCTCTCACTTCTAGAAGTGCTCCCAACAGAACAGAGCTGAACTTAGATAACACTGGTGGACTATCATGCACCCTGAACTCCTAGAGCCTGTTCTGGATTGCCCACATCTGGTGGATAACCAATTTCAGGTTCCAATGCTGTCAAACTAGCAGATGTCATGAGCAGGAGTGGTGCCAGGGTTTTTGGCACCCGAGGCACAGGGCCGGCTCCAGCCATTTCGTTGCCCCATGCACGGCAGCACGCCGCGGGGGGCGATCTGCCACTCACCGGTGCCGGGGCTCCGGTGGACCTCCCGCAGGTGTCCCTGCAGAGGGTCTGCTGGTCCTGTGGCTCCGGTGGACCTGCCGCAGGTGTCCTTGCGGAGGGTCCGCTGGTCCCGCAGCTCCGGTGGACCTGCCGCAGGCATGCCTGCAGATGCTCCACCAGAGCAGCGGGACCAGTGGACCCTGCACAGGCACGCCTGCGGGAGGTCCACTGGAGTAGCCTGACACCGTCCCGGCAAAATGCCTCCCCCGCCAAATCCTGGCGCCCTAGGCAACCACCTAGGTCGCCTAAATGGAAGTGCCGGCCCTGGTCATGAGACCAATAAAGGTACCAATCAGAGAGCTGAAGAAAATCGCAAGCTCAAGATTCGCTGAAACAGTACTGTCTGTTAAAAATGAAATAATATGCCTGATACTACATATACTGAAAACAACATTACAGATCTCACCAGCAAAAGTTACTTTTCAAATGCAATATGCCCCCTTCGCCACATAAATACATGACTCAACACTCACACACTTGGGGCAGGGGGCTGAGACATTAGGTTACTTTAAACCAGACAAAGAAGAAAGAAAACAAAGATTGTGTGTTCAAAGTCCTTTAGGTGTTTCAGGAAGAATTCACCACATAATAAAGGGAGCAACAACTAATACATCTAATTAGGTTACACATTAGCCAGCATAGTGAGTTCAAAGTGTCTGTGTTCTTTAATGTTTTGATTAAATTTAATGGTGCCCTTTTACACTGCAATGTCATCACTTTCCACAGTTTTTCATTCATAAAAAGACACATTCCTGAAGGGAGGAATTTTTATATTTTAAAAAATGAAAGAGCTCCTGTTCAACTTTCATCTGAGGAGGATCACTCTATGCTTATAAAGCATAGTTCAAAGCTGCTCAGGTACTTTGCAAAATTCGGTGATTAATCTAACTCTAAAGAATGACATAATTCATATATATCTACTGCACTATGTGGCCACGTAAAAGCCTAATAATTAATAACTATGGTAATTCATATAAACTTTTCCCAGTTGTAAGAGTAAAACATCATTCAATATATATTATACTTTAAATCGGTGAGTCAAATTTTAGGATCTTAATCTTTGCTCTATGTTTCTTCAAATAAAAGTCCCATTGGACCAAATCCTATATTCCTGACTATATCTTAACTTACTTCTTCCTCTTTTAAGTTAATGACACAAATTCTCACAGGACTTCACATATTTTGATGGCTTGGCATTGGTCTGAATGATTCTTAGTCTAATTTGGGAGGAGAAGCAGAGAGACTCCTCAGCTGCTCTTCACGTTGGTCCCCTGGAGCTGCTGAAGATAGGGAAAACATGCAAATTAAGTTTGTTTCCCCTCCACAACTTCTGACTCTTTTTTGCAATCCATGCATGATGCATGGAAGCTCTGGGACAGCAGTAAACCCTCTGGAGTGACCTGCTGCAGGACAAGCAGAAGGGCTCATCATTAATGGAGATTCTCTGTGCCCTCTCAAAATTAGCCAGGGGGAAGGGTTGTTGTTCTGTCTCCCTGGCTCTGATTGGGTTGGTGGGATCTTTGGAAGAAACTGTTCTGTTTCTGAACTGTCTGCCAGTAGTTCAGGCTCCCATCAATATCTCTCAAGCTATTGCTCAGTTGAGAAAATCCTGTCTATGTTCAAGGAAAGTGCTGCTCCAGAGATGTCACCCTCTTACTGCCATGTAGTGGTGATAGTGGGCAGAATCACTGGCTCCAGTGGTGTGGGTGAGGCTGAGCAATCACTGAGTAGCTCCACAGATATTGTGGAACAGGCCCTCCACGCTCAGGTTCACGTAGCTCTCTGTGGATGCATAACCCAGCTAAATCATGGCAATTTGGATGGGCTTTCTGCCCACTTAGAACCAAGGACACGATTTGGTCTAAACAGGGGGAAGAGGGGCTGCTTTAGTAAGTATTAAATACCAATTAAGAAGGAACTTCCAGGTTTGGCTCAATGTGCATATAAACTGGGTTTATTTAATTACATTTGGCTTAATTATCATTGCTCTTAGGACTTTATGTATCTTTTTTGTGCAAAAATAATAGGAATATTTACAAAAGAAACAAATTCATTTCTCTGCTACTGGATTGCAATCCAGCTTCTTGTCATCAAATGTGTTAATTACATATATAAAATGGAGCAAAATAGATATGACTGATTCTCACTTAATGTGCCAGGAACAGTTTCCAAACTAAGAAGTCTCTCTCCAGTTTATTCTCTCCCTTTATTTTTTGTGCATGTAATATATAATATCCCACTTTCCAGAATGACACAGTGAACGCTATGAAAGATTTCATTATTCACTCTTTTGGGGTTCTCTCTTTTCCTGTCTGCACAAAATGATTTTTCTTCCCCAGGACATGAGGTATAAATGTTTCTACTCATATCCATACAAGATTCACTCTCATCTGATTCATCCCCAAGTAAAACTAGGAAAGCACGAGGAGCTAAAAATTCTAGTAACAGTTCAGATGTCAACGGTGCTATAACATATGTCCTATATTAATAACTTGCATTTTGCATCTATTGCAGAGATCAGTTTTTTCAATTTTGTGGAAAATAGCAAAATCTGTGGATTATGTAAATTGGGATGTTTTGTATTTAGTTGCTAAGGAAAGTCAAAACTGAACTAAATATTTTCTGATACTTTGTTTTCACAATTATGCCCCAGGCCACATATTTACTCTCTTATTTGATTCAGGTCTTCCAGTGAGAATATTCTAGATCTTAAATCATTTGTAAATTGAGTATTTATGGTATGTAATGCTAGCTATAATATTTCAAACAAGAACTTGGATAGCATACGCTAATCTTAAACCAGAAAACATCAACCTGTTCTATCAAAAAATTGAGATGAGTAATGCAAGGCCAGCATCTTTCATAAGCTCCTACCATCTTTACCAGAGGGTATAAAAATTACATGGGCTCATACTTGTCCACAATTACAGGAGCATATCTCTCATTAGCTTTAACAGGAGCTGCACTCACATTACTAAAGGCCAAACTGAGCCTTAACTTCCAAGCCCTACACCTACTGAAGAGATAAAATTCTCATGGACTTCAGCTGGACAAGGATCAGGCCATATGTTACTTAAGGAGCTGATGTGGTTTGTAGAATTTTGAATTCTTTGCATGTTACACCTCTACCCCAATATAACACTACCCAATATAACACGAATTCAGATATAACGTGGTAAAGCAGTGCTTCGGGGGGGCGGGGGGAGGAAGGGTGTGCACTCCGGTGAATCAAAACAAGTTCGATATAACGCGGTTTCACCTATAACATGGTAAGATTTTTTGGTTCCTGAGGACAGTGTTATATTGAGGCAGAGGTGTATATGGCAGAAAATCTCCCATTTAGTTCATGCCAAACTACTATTTTTCCCATTTGAATTATTTGAAGTATGATGGATTTTTTTAATCAGAGGGATTCTCATTGGTTCATAGATTTCAAGATCAGAAAGGACTATTGTGATCACCTACTCTCACCTCCTGTATAACAAAGGTAATAGAACTTATACCAAAATCATTCCTTTTGAACTAGAACAGATCTTTTAAAAGAAACATCCAATCTTGATTTTAAAATTGCCAGTGATCAAGAATCCACCATGACCCATTGGTAAATTGTTCCTGTAGAACTGATAAATGAAACTGTTTTTAATTGTTCACTTTATTAATGTAACTTCTGTTCACCATTCACTACACTTGCCTACACTGTAACTTCTGTTCCATATTGTAATTCAAACCCCATTTTAAAACACTCACTCCATTTTGTAAAAGCTTCCTCCAACCTTCCTCCAACCTTTTTGCAAACCCTGCTGTAATCTTATTAGTTTAGTTTAGATGTGTGAATGAGGTATGTATGAATGATGGAATCAACCTCCAGCCCCAGCCTGTCCTGATGAGATAAAGTTCAAATACTAACGGCTGAAGACCTAGACAACAGCCCTAAACAAAGTAAGAAGCATCCACCCTAAAAAGAAAAGGACAACAGAACAGAAGGAAGATCAAAGACAGGTTCAAGGCTGAAAGTCACGCCTGCAATTGATGGGTGATCAATCTAAACCCAGAGGCAGCGTGACACAGCAAGACCTATAGACTTTGAATCCAAACTAAAAGCCTATAAAAAAGAAGGGTGAGATGAGAGACTTTGGGTAACATTCTGCTGCCAACATGGAAGGACATCAGTGCCTGCCCAACAGAGATCCAGCTTGCCCTTGTGCCTGGCTTTCCTGGCCAGTTAGCCACCACAAGCTACGAACCCAAGCCACAAAATCAAGCTATGAACTTAAGCTATCTTCAGGACTGGTAACTATGCAGCAGCTGCAGAACATCTGATGGATGTGTGTGAATGTGTGTGTGTGTGTGTGTATAGGTATTAGGTATAATGTGTGTGTATAAGAATTAAGATATTAGTTATTAGTCATAAATCAAATTGTTATCATAATAAATGTGGCATCTTTGTCTTGTCCCCTTTAATAAGAGCCTGCTGGTTTTTACTGGTCTAATATAATTGGTATAGCATTCCAATGGTTAACTAACCTCATTGGTGAAAAATTATGCCATATTTCCTATCTGAATGTGTCTAGCTTCAACTTCCAGCCATTCGATCTTCTTATATCTTTGTTTGCTAGATTGTAGAACCCATTATCAAATTCCCCCCCCCACACACACATCATTTGTTCATATCATACATGCTTAATATTTTACTTAAAAAGAAAAAAAATACAGATGTTTATTAGCTCTCAAAGTTTCTCTGGAGGGAACGAGATACAGAGACAGAGATCAGGCCCATATTTAGTACATTTAGAATACCGGCAAATTAGTTTTAAATTTATGTTTAATTTAGGTAGAAAAGCAATCAGCATATACATCTGGGAGAAATTGGTACACATGAATAAGCAAAGGTAAAAGGCATGGTTCTGATCCTGGGGATTTCTCATACTTGCTACTAACGTTAGGTATAAACTCCAAAAGCACATGAGCATGAGTGAATTGACAATCTCTGTATCCACAATAGGTTCATTTTTACATTTCTTAATGATTAATTATGTTTTACTAGCAGTACTAACTAGTTGCATATATAGTGCACAAAAAATACAGATAAACAAGTACCTAGAAAATTAATTCCAATTCCAAATGTCCTTATATTTGGTAGTACTCAAAGTTTTCCTACCCTGTTCATATAATCTCTAATTTAAACACACTAGTGATATTAAAATTCTACTAGGAAGCAAGTCACGATAGTTGTTCTTAGTAATGATATGATCTCCATGTCACTGGAAAAATTTGTAGGCTGTTATATTACTTCTGCCAATTATATATCATATCACATATAAGGTAAAGAACTACTGCGTATTAGTTTATAAGATAACTTCAAACACGTCTGCTTCCACTTTCTGGAAGTGGAATTTTTTTGAGTGCCTATTTGTTGTGGCCAATTGCAATGCTTCTTCATGGAAATACTGTGATGACTATACAATAAAATTCACATTATGTCTAAGTAAAAAACAATCTCGCTTTTCATAATAGGAGAGATTTTCTGTTCTGCAAAGAGTCCAGCCAGCTCTTTTGGTTGTTGGCTGCAAATCACAGTGTTCTTGAAAGGAAGGTTCACAACTGATATTTAAAGTCTTTGGTAAAGTTGATAATTCTTTATCCTCAATCTCAAAAACCAATTAGGTTCTTTGTAAAAATGCACTTTGAAAAAATTACTAGTAAAATGACATTGTGGGATTTTCAAAATGGTCAGCAATAGCCTAACTCAGCATCTAGTTAAACTAATCATGGAGTCACTGAGACAAAAGAATCCATTTACAAATACATATTTTTTTTAATACTGCCAGTTTTGCAAATTCTTCCTGGAATCTGGAAGCCAAGTTGGAAAGGACTTATTTCCGACTTTTACATTATTACCAAAAATAAATATTTTAGGAATCTTTAGGAAAGAAGTGAACACACTGGAGAGAGTCCAGAGACAGCAACAAAAATGAAAAAGATTTAGAAAACCTGACCTGTAAGGAAAGGTTAAAAAAAACTGGGTATGTTTAGCCTTGAGAAAAGAAGATGGAGTGGAAAGGAGTATGATAACAGTTGTCAAATATGGCAAGGGCTTTTATAAAGAGGATTGGGATCAATTGTTCCATGTCCACTGAAGGTATGACAAGGAGCAATGGGTTTCATCTGCAGCAAAGAAGATGGGTTTCATCTGCAGCAAAGAAGATTTAGGTTAGATATTAGGAAAAACTCTCCAATTATAAGGGCTGTTACGTTCTGAAGCAGGCTTCAAGAGAGGTTGTGGAATTAATGGAGGTTTTTAATAAGAGGTTGGAAAAAACCTGAGGGTTGGTCTAGGTTTACTTGCTCCTGTCTCAGTGCAGGAGGCTGGACTTGATGAATTCTCAAGGTCCCTTCCAGCCCTACATTTCTATGATTCTATAAGCCAAATTCTTCCCTCATTTTCGTGTGGGCAACTCCATTGCCTTTAATGAGAGTGGACAACTGTAAACAATGAGGACAGAATTTGGCCCTGCAATTGGAACTTAGTTTTCAACTTTGCTGATGCATATAAGCCAGAATAGTATTCAGCACAATCCTCCCACTGTTGTGTTAGCTCTATAGGTAGGGCCCTACCAAATTCACGGTCCATTTTGGTCAATTTTGCAGTCATAGGATTTTAAAAATTGCACATTTCATGACTTCAGAAATTTAAATCTGAAATTTCACAGTGTTGTAATTGTAAGGGGTCCCAAAAAGGAGTTGGGGGGGTCGCAAGGTTATTGAGGGGGTTGCAGTACTGCTACCCTTACTTCTGCACTGCTGTTGTTGGCAATGGCGCTGTCTTCAGAGCTGGGCAGCTGGAGAGTGGCACCAACTCTCAGAGCCCAGGTCAGTTGATACAGGCTCATGGGGCTCAGGTTATGTGGTTAAAAATAGCAGTGTAGAAGTTCAGACTTCAGCTGGAGCCCAGGCTCTGTAACCCGGCAAGAGGGGAGGGTCTCAGAGTGCAGGCTCCAGCCTGAATGGGAACTTCTACACGGCTGCTTTTAGCCCCTGTAGCTGGAGCCCTGCAAGCCCAAGTCAGCTGACCAGGACTCTGAGACTTGGTGCCATGGGTTTTTCTTTGCAGTGTAGACATACCCTCTTACGCTTACATAAAGGCTTTCATCCCAAAAAGTCCCTAACTATGTACTGCACACAAACAGAAACTACCTTAGTCAACACCAAAGTGCAGCTACCCAGGGCAAAACACATGAAACCCCTTTGTCACAATAATGGAATAAGTTACTACTATGCCATTTCAAAGTTTCCTTTATACACCTCTACCCTGCTATAACGTGACCCAGGATAACACGGATTCATGTATAGCGCAGTAGCAGCCGGGCTCCAGCGGTGCTTTAAAGGGTCTGGGGCTCCAGCTGCTGCGGGGAGCCCTGGGCCCTTTAAATCACTACTGGAGCCCTGCTGCTGCTAGCCTGGGGCTGCGGCAGCGGGGCTCCTGCGGTGCTTTAAAGGGTCCGAGGCGCTGGCTGCTGTGGGGAGCCCCAGGTCCTTTAAATCCCGCTGGAGCCCTGCCACCACAACCCCGGGGCTGCGGCAGCAGAGCTCCCCGTAGCGGCTGGAGCCCGGAGCTCTTTAAATCACCGCCAGAGTCCTGCCACCGCTACCCCAGGGCTGCTGCAACAGGGCTCACCAGCAATTTAAAGGGCCTAGGCTCCCCACAGCCGCCGCTCTTTAAATCACCACTGGAGCCCTGCCGCAGCTACTCTGGAGCTGCTGTAGCATGGCTCACCAGCGGTTTAAAGGGCCCGGGGCTCCGGCTGCTGCGGGGAGCCCCAGGCCCTTTAAATCACCACTGGAGCCCTGCTGCCCCTACCCCAGGGCTGTGGCAGCAGGGCTCCACCAGCGATTTAAAGGGCCTGGGGCTCCTAACAGCGGCTGGAGCCTGGAGCTTTTTACATCATCGCCAGAGCCCTGCTGCCCCTACCCCAATATAATGAGGTTTCTGCTATAACGCAGTAGGGATTTTTGGCTCCCTATGACTGTGTTATAGCAGGGCAGAGATGTACCTGTTTCTTAAGCACCCCACATCAGGCAAGCACCCCAATTCAGAAAAGCACTTAAGCATGTGCTTAATTTTGAAGCTATGGGACTTAGGCACATGCTTAAGTGCTTTCCTGATTCAGGGCATCAATGTTTTTCCTTGGAGAGTGGGGAAGAGCATATGATTTTTAATTAAATTTAGAAAATACTTTCCCATATATCAGGAGATTATTCTCTCACATATATTTTATGCAGGCTCATTTATATATCAGAGAAAGGTACTCTTCTAAATTGAATCCAATAGTTTTAAACAGAACAGCTTTGATATACTGATAATGCTACAATTTATAGGTTTGGGGGATTTTTTTCCTCGCTCTCTCTTGTTTGTGTATGCCAGAGGTCCCCTGTTTCCTGTCTCCAGCTGATAATAGTTGGAAGGAGGAGGGTCAGTGAGAAGGAGAGGGCCCTGTTCCCTTGGTGGCTCTCCAGAATGAAGGGAATGGGGGAGTGGGGGGCTTGATCCGTCTGACAGCTGAAACAGATGATGTAGCACACCACCTATATAAACAGCAATAGGCGCTGGGGCTGATGTAGCACAGAGATATGACCCTGCCCATAGAGCCGCTGAGTCTAGACTCCAGATGTGTTCTCACTGTTACCAGGCCAATTCAGATCCAACTGGTAAATATTTCTACCAGATGACAGTGTGCTCAGTTACAAGAATGAGGACAAGGACAAAAATAGGAAGAAAATGAGTACTGGGCACTACAGCTGCTTAGAAAACTATTCAGCATAGTTTAAGAGATGTTAAGGGGCAATTATTTAAATAGATCGCATACATTCTTTTATTTTCCTACCAAGTTCAGCTGAAAAAGTTCCAAGGCAAATTGAAGGCTATTTAAGTAAATTAATCATTTAAAATGAACTGAAACAGAGGTCTGTAAAGGATAAAATGCAATTTAAATTGTGATTTTTAGCATTAGGAGATAATGGAGGGGGAAAAGGAGAGAGCAAAAACCCTACTACTGATTACATCAGGCAGGTAAATGTCAATTTTATTATGAAGCGAGAATGATACGATCGATTTATAGAAACAGCAGAATCTAGAAAAAACTTGGCAGCTGGTGAGTGAAAGCTGCTGACTGAGGGCCCAGTTCTGCAGGCACCAGCACAGAAGTAAGGGTGGCATGGTATGGTATGGTTTAAATAGCTGAAACCATGCAAAATATTTTTTAAATGGTGAATCTGTTAGGGCCCTATGTATAAATTACTAAATATTCATTAGAGCAGAGAGAGACAGAGACTGACTAATTCTAGAGCATGGTGGTGAAGACACTAAGTAGAAGGTGGCTATTCTAGGTGTTGCTTGCTGAAACATTTCAAAGTTTTCGGTTTTGTCCTGATGCAGAATGGGAAAAACATTTCTGGCTAGCTCTACTTGAAAAACCAGAGGGGCCCTTTAGGCAGGAGACTTTGAGAGTGGTAAACAGAGAGCCCCCCAAAACACAAGGGAGACACAAGGACTGGGGGGGAAGCAGACTGAACCCCATTGCTCAAAAGTAGGGATGCTAGGGAGAAGTTAGGCCTACCTAAGCCTTAGGAAAGACAGATATGCATGGAAATGGTTGTGTGTTAAAATCCAGTCAGGCCTGCTGAGCAGTCAGAGTTGATACACAGGGGCTGCAGTCCAGCTCTCCATCCAGGAGTGGAAGAATCACAAAATTCTACAACATCTAGGTAACGGTGTGAGGCCTAACACTTGGAGGGTAGGCACTCAGAGAGAGACCACCAAGGGGATCAGAAGTGCAGGTATCCCCGAACAGTGCCAATCTTGTTAAATTAAAGGCACCCATCAGAATGTGTGCACAGTATATTCTATTTAGAGACCTGCCTTGTGAAAGACCGTATGTAAATTCCTGTTTGGAAAAAATCAATGGTAGCTTTGCATTTGACTTCAAAAGAAGAAAGATCAGTCAAGGCCAGCACTAGACATTTTGACTAGCACAGTGGCATTACATCAGGCTCTCTTAAAGAGGCAGAGACCCCAAAAAGCCATTCCTGGATATGGGGATTTCCAGGTCACAGACACATTGGAGTGGGAGATTCCTACCCTGGCTGTTGCCACGGGTGCAGAGAGTGGTATCCTAAAATTCACAGCCTGGGTGTGTGTGGCCAGACTAGAGCTGTGGTGAAGAGTCACTCTTGTCCCTGGCCACTGTTGCTGCTCCTCTAAGGCTTGGATGGTATGACAGGGGAGAGGGGAACAGGCTCAGCATCAGCTGCTGCTAGTGACAGGCAATATACCTTAATGGAGCATACTCCTGGGAAGCTACTCTTGGCTAGAGGAGGCGGCAGTCCTTTAAAGACACAGGGCCATAAGTGCTGCCTATATGGGCTTCCCTTTAAGCTTTTTAATCTTTTCAGAATGGAAGAATACAGCCTGGAACAGGTAGGGAAGAAAAGGATGAAGCATAAGGGAACAGGTGAATCTTTGACCAAAAACTAAGGTAGCATTTACTTTTTCTTGGTCTAATGCTTGAGACATTTATTCTTGGGGGCCAAGGGATCCATTCTGCCAACCTTGATCATGTTGAGTAGTTCTTTACCCCATGAGAATTCCCTTTGAATTGAATGGAACTATTCATGAAGTAAGGTACTATTCAATCAGTAGCAAAGAGTCCTGTGGCACCTTATAGACTGATAGACATATTGGAGCATGAGCTTTCGTGGATAAATACCACATGCATCCAACAAAGTAGGTATTCATCCATGAAAGCTCATGCTCCAATATGTCTCTTAGACTATAGGGTGCCACAGGACTCTGCTGCTTTTACAGATCCAGACTAACATGGCTACCCCTCTGATACTATTAAATGACTGTAACAGTGTAATCAGTGTACTAAGTCCCTCCAGAAAGAAAAAGAAAAAACCTTATGTTTATCCAACATGTTGTAACAAGCAGAAAAGCCAAGTTAACAAGCCAGTGTGTAAGGAGGAGCATCCATATTCCTAGGTGGCAAGTGAGAGGCATGGCAGTGCCTTGCACCCAGTTAGTAAAGGCATTGCGGTTTTTTATTATTGACCAACTGAACTTGATGGGTATTGTCCTAACCATACCAAATACTATCAGTTCAGTCTTTTGCTCACATGGAATCCCTAACACAGGAATGGTCTATCAAATTCAGGATTCTGCCAAAAGTGGCTAGGACCAAATGCTTCACAGGGAGATACAAAATTGTCCAGTATTGGAGTTCTGTAAAAATACTTGTTGAGGAAGCTTCTGCACAACTCCAAGCACTGAGGGCTAAATTGTGACTTGGACTACATGCCCACATTGGAGAGTAAGGAGTTCAAATGCAGCCCAGCATCTAGATAATGGTATCTATAAAAACAAAGTTGGAAAAGGCTTGGCTATTAAAACAATCAAGTTAAACAAAACATAGCCACACCATTCCTCATGTCGGGATCATAAACCAACAGACAAAAGCCTTGAACTGGGGAGGAAAGAAAAAGTTAGCTCTAAATGTGCCTTGTTTAATGTGACCTTTCAAATGGTTAACCTGTAGGTAAATTGTAAGTGAGCATTCTCTTATGAACACCTATTAAGCTATTGCTTTTACTAACAGATGCTGGTTATATTTTTTATGTTCAAGAGACTGTGGATTTACTTACTAATTGGCTCTCCTTGCACAATGTTTCATTGACTTTTCCTTTTCATCTTTTTTTTGTATTTGAAGAGCTCTAACCAAGTGTTAAAGACTCCTGAGGAGAAGTGTGCTTTTTATATTTAAATCTTCACAGTTTGTATGAAAGTGGTTTGGCTGGGTATACAGTGTGTATATGTGTATATTCTCCTGTGAACACTAGTGCACTGTTAAATTATTGAGTTTAATTGGGCTACATCTGGCGATCATTTTCTGTGGCTATATGGGGAGGATTATTGACTGATTCACTGTCTTTCACTTGTTTCTTTTCTCTCCTCTTCAGCTTTTATACAGGTTAAAAGCGATATGAGTCTGAGGAATTACAAACCTCAAAAGGGAGACAGATTTTATGATTTGCAAGCAGTGCAAAATGTGGTACTTCCTTGCTAATATCTTCTATGGGGAGCACTTCTGCAGGCAGTGTTGATTTTCTCAGCATATTGATGACAAGAGTCAAGATGCCAGACTATGCAACTTTCAGGAAAATGTGGCATGTGAGGTAAGTGAGACATATTAGGCTTGATGTTACCCAATTGAAGATGTTTGCAAAATGGGAAAGGACTTTTACTTCAATGGGGAAGGATGGGGCTATTAAAGAGAAAGTTACTAAATGATTAGGAGAGGCTAGAGTACACTGTGTAGGAACTGGAGCTAAGAGACTTAGTCTAAAACAAATATAAAAGGAAGGCATGGTCACCTAGAAAGAATAGTGAACAGTGTAGTGAAATTTGCAAAGAGATTCTCAGTTCTATGGAAGCCAGAGAATGACAAACTAAATATGACATAGAAAACACTTCAGTTTTTTCCTTGTTCCTCTTGGTCTCTTCAGTTGCATCCCTTCTCAGGATTTGGGCTGTCACCTGTCTCCAGGTGGAATCCCATGCTTCTTCCACTCTCAGACTGGGCCCTCGGCTGCTGTCCTCTGTGATCTACCATCGTTAGCTCAGCAGGTCTGACTTAAGTTCAGTGCCTGAATTCTGTGCCCTCTGAAAGGAATGACAGTGCTAACCAGTGACCAAATAGTCTTCTCAAAGCAAAATATTATTTGTTTAGAACAAAAACATGTCAAATAAAACAGATCTTAAAAGAATGAACAGTCTACATGTGCGTATGTCTTTCCCTAAGGCTTACCATTTCCTGGTAACCAAGGAAAACCTCCACTGATTTCACACACTCCTGCTGGACCTGTGTCTCTCTTCCATCTCAGTCTGTTGTCAGCAGGAACAGCCCCTGACAACTGATATCCCTTCTCTCCTGGTAAGTGCATTTTAACTGTTTATAGCATTTTGATCTGTTAGTTTCCCAGCCTGGCAAAAGAAGTTGTCACTTTGTACAGGAGCCTGGAAGTATGCCTATGTCCTGTAATTGCTTCCCCAATTGTTCAGAGGTTGCTTCTCAATCTATTGTGTTGCTTCCCTGCTTGTTTGTCCAACAGTAACTTATTAAGTATATCACTACATTCACTTAGGAAAATTCTAATAATCCACCATGATTAGGGCCTGTCATAATATATTTCCTCAATCTGAACCTTAGAGTCCAAAAGTTGGGGTACCAGCATGAATTCCCCTAATCTTAATTACCAGGTTAGATCTGATAAGCTGCCACCAACCAGGACTTGGAGTGCCTGGTAAACTCTGGGCCCCTCCAAAACCTTGCCCGGGGACCTTCAAGACCCAGACCTCTGGATCTTAACACAAGGAAAGTAACCCCCTTCCCTTACCATTGCCTCTCCCAGATTTCCCCTCCCTGGGTTACCCTGGAAGATTACTGTGATTCAAGGAGTTTGAATCACAACACAGAGGAATCAGGTTTGTTCCCCCACCCTGGAGAGATAGACAGATTCAAGCTCCGTGAATCTAAAACAAAGGGATTCCACCCTTCTCCCCTCCCTTCTCCTTCCCTGTTAAGTACAGACTCAATTCCCTTGAGCCTCAACAAGGGGAAAAAATCAAGGGTCTTAAAAAGCAAAACTTTTAATAAAAAGAAAAAAAGTAAAAGTTATCTCTGTAATTTAGATGGTAAAAGTTACAGGGTCTTACAGCTTACAGACACTAGAAAGAAGCCTCCCCCCCCAGCAAAAATACAATTTAAAATACTTCCAGCAAACTACACATTTGCAAATACAGAAAACAATCAAAAGACTATAACCGCCTTTTCTACTAAATACTCACTATTCTGAATATATAAGAGACTGTAGCAGGGAGATTGGCAAGAAACCTGGTTGCACGTCTAGTCCCTTCCAGGACCCAGAGAGAACAAAGCAAAACCCAAAAACACAAACAAAGGCTTCCCTCCCCCGAGATTTGAAAGTATCTTGTTTCCTGATTGGTCCTCTGGTCAGGAGTCCGGTTCACTGTTTGTTAACCCTTTACAGGTAAAAGAGACATTAACCCTTAACTATCTGTTTATGACAGGGCCCTATCAAATTCACGGTCCATTTTGGTAAATTTCACAGACATAGGCTTTTAAAAATCGTACATTTTATGATTTCAAGAAATTTAAATTTGAGATTTCACAGTGTCGTAATTGTCAGAGGTCCCAAAAAGGATTTGGAGATGAGGTAGGGTGACCAGATGTACCAATTTTTTAGGGACAGCCCTGATTTTGGGGTCTTTTTCTTCTATAGGCTCCTATTACCCTGCACCCCCTGTCCTGATTTTTCCCAATTGGTATCTGGTCACCCTGGGCGGGGGGGAAGTGTCATGGGGGTGGAGAGTGGTTGCAGTACTGCTACCCTTACTTTTGCGCTGCTGCTGGCACTGCCTGCAGAGCTGGGCAGCTGGAGAGCGGTGGCTGCAGGCCATGAGAAGTAAGGATGCTATGGTATGGTATTACCACCTTACTACTGCACTGTTGCCTTCAGAACTGGGCTCTCAGCCAGCAGCCACCATTTTCCTGCTACCCAACTCTGAAGGCAGCAGCACATAAGTAAGGGTGGCACGGTATGGTATTGTCACCCTTACTTCTATGCTGCTGCAGGCAGGGCACTGCCTTCAGTGCCCAGCCAACAGCCACCACTCTCCAGCCACCCAGCTCTGAAGAAATAAGGGTGGCAATACTGTGACCCCTCTGCAACTTCCTTTTGGGTCAGCACCACCAATTTCAGAAACGCTGGTCTCCCCTGTGAAATCTGTATAGTATAAGGTAAATGCACACAAAAGGCCAGATGCATTTATCATGGCTGTGAATTTGTTAGGGCGTTAACCATGATTATACAGCAGCTCTTTCTCACTGACCAGGACATTTATAATAGTCATATCATTATTACACATGAATATTCTTAGCATATTACATAGCAACTCCTCATCCTTCACACTCAACATCTCTGGAAATCAGAAGAGTCACAAAACATTTCCCCATGAATTTCAGGGGAGTCACCTAGATCCAGGATACCAGGAATAGGTGGGGAACGATGGGGCTGTTAAAGAGGAATAGGTGGGATAATGCCACCAGGGATGTCCCAAAGAGGTATCCAGGTTAAAAATGGATGTCACAAAGCTTATGGGTTGACTATTGGAAGGAAAAGCTGGAAGTCACAGGAATGTCCCCTTTCAGTTTCATGTATCAGAGGGGTAGCCATGTTAGTCTGGATCTGTAAAAGCAGCAAAGAGTCCTGCGGCACCTTATAGACTAATAGATGTTTTGGAGCATGAGCCCTTCCACCACGATTTCAACAGCTTCCACCCCACCATCAACCTCACCCTGGACCAATCTACACGGGAGCTCCACTTCCTAGACACCACGGTGCAAATAAGTGATGGTCACATTACCACCACCCTATACCGAAAACCTACCGACCACTATGCCTGCCTTCATGCCTCCAGCTTCCATCTCGGGCACATCACACGATCCATTGTCTACAGCCAAGCACTGAGGTACAACCGCATCTGCTCTAACCCCTCAGACAGAGACCAACACCTACAAAATCTCCACCAAGCATTCTCAAAACTACAATACCCGCATGAGGAAATAAGGAAATAGATCAACAGAGCCAGACATGTACCCAGAAGCCTCCTACTGCAAGACAAACCCAAGAAAGAAACCAACAGCACTCCACTGGCCATCACATACAGTCCCCAGCTAAAACCTCTCCAACGCATCATCAGGGACCTACAACCCATCCTGGACAATGATCCCACACTTTCACAGGCCAGTCCTCGCCCACAGGCAACCTGCCAACCTGAAACATATTCTCACCAGTAACTGCACACCGCACCATAGGAACTCTAGCTCAGGAACCAATCCATGCAACAAACCTCTATGCCAACTCTGCCCACATATCTACACCAGCGACACCATGACAGGACCTAACCAGATCAGCCACACCATCACTGGTTCATTCACCTGCACGTCCACCAATGTAATATACGCCATCATATGCCAGCAATGCCCCTCTGCTATGTACATCGGCCAAACTGGACAGTTGCTACGGAAGAGGATAAATGGACACAAATCAGATATTAGGAATGGCAATATACAAAAACCTGTAGGAGAACACTTCAACCTCCCTGGCCACACTATAGCAGACCTTAAGGTGGCCATTCTGCAGCAAAAAAACTTCAGGACCAGACTTCAAAGAGAAACTGCTGAGCTTCAGTTCATCTGCAAATTTGACACCATCAGCTCAGGATTAAACAAAGACTGTGAATGGCTTGTCAATTACAGAACCAGTTTCTCCTCCTTGGTTTTCACACCTCAACTGCTAGAACAGGTCCTCATCCTCCCTGATTGAACTACCTCATTATCTCTAGCTTGCCTGCATATATATACCTGCCCCTGGAAATTTCCACTACATGCATCTGACGAAGTGGGTATTCACCCACGAAAGCTCATGCTCCAAAACGTCTGTTAGTCTATAAGGTGCCACAGGACTCTTTGCTGCTTTTTCAGTTTCATGTTTACTAACCCCTGCCCTAAAAATACAAGCAAATTAATGGAGGTTAAACTCCATGCAAACCAAACCTGTATATTTAGGGATGTGAAACACACATGTATCTGTGGAGATCAGTTACTTTCTGGATATTGAGCTGTACTGGATAACAAAGAAAGAGAAAGCCTGAAAATATTATTTTGAGGTAAATGATGTATGATATCAGAAAGATCAGCATGAAGAACAATTGTTTTCTGTACAAATTTTCAAACTGGCACCTTATGCTATATCTACACGTTCAGTGTGTACTTGCATACATAAATCACATTTGTACAAACAATCAAATATTTGCAGTGCAAACAAATGGTCTGTGAACAATTTAGGAGGCTAGTTTTGAAAATTTTGCTCTAAATTACTTATCAACAGTGACTTTCAACAAAGTCTACTACCTACAAATCCTGGGTAAATGCTGCAAAACCAGTGTTCTTGAATGTTTGCATGACTTCTGAACCACTGTTCAGCTTGATCATGACCCTTATCTACTATGAATGAACTTCAGCCAAACATGTTTTTGTTGATATGAATGTTTGGAGAATGCTGTTTTTCATACACATACCTATATTCACATGCAAACAAAGGTATTTGTGTATAAATGATATTCACTATTCTTTATCTTCTCTTTATAGTCTCACTAATCCAATCAGAAAACAGAAATACCATGTGACTGCAGTGAACCATCACTAAAGCTACGTTTTAGTCACAGGTATTTTTAGTAAAAGTCATGGACAGGCCATCGGCAGTAAACAAAAATTCATGGCCTGTGACCTGTCCATGACTTTTACTAAAAATACTAGTGACTAAAACATGGGGGGGAGGCTGCCCGGGGCCCCTGTGGGTGCTGAGGGAGGGCAGCCCAGCTGCTTTGGGGGGGGGGGAGGGCAGGCAGCAGTGTGCAGCCCAGGACCCATGCTAGTGTGCGTGGGGTGAGGGTGGCAGGGCTGGCAGACTCCACATCTGGCTCCGTGCCTTGTCAGCCCCGCCACAGCAGCAGCAGAGTTTAGGTGTGGGAGAAGGTAGAGGTTAGGGGCACGGGACAGGGTGAGGCAGGCTCTGGGCTTACCGGGGGGGGGGGGGGGTTCCCAGAAGACGCAACAACCCCCTACTCAGCTGCTAGGCGGAGGTGTGGCCAAGCAGCTCTATGGGCTGCCTCCACTTGCAGGCAGCATCCATGGTTCCAGGCCAATGGGAGCTGCAAAGCCAACACTCTGGGAGGAGGCAGCCCACAGAGCTGACTGTCCGCGCCTCTGCCTAACAGCTGAGTGAAGGTGATGGCACCACTTCCGGGGAGCTCCAGGTAAGCGCCGCCCAGAGCCTGCCTGACTTCATCCTGTGCCCCAACGCCTGTCCCCTCCCACACCCAAGCTCTGCTGCTGCTAGGGGGGGGCATGGGGGCCCTAGACTGCCCCAGCAGCGACTGGTGCGATTGGCACAAGGGTTGCCTGAGCTGCCCGAGCCAGGTGCACTGGCCGCTGCAGAAGTCAAGGAGGTCATGGAAAGTCATGGAATCCAGGACTTCCGTGACCTCCATGACAAACTCACAGCCTTACCCATCACACACCATATGTAAAGCACAGCAAATAATCTAAGTGAATGTGTTGTGAACACCTCACACCCTACAAATTGAAATTTGTTCACAAGAATTATTTGGTGAATACAAAATATATTCACAGAAATTCACATTGGTTTATTCACATGAGCAGAAAAAAGGATTAAATTAGTTAGCAGGACTTATTCGACCAACTGTATATATTACTAGAGTGGTTTAAATTAAAAAGAGAGCATTTAGGTTATTGTATTAATAGCACCTCATTAGTCAGTATATCACATTCTAGTAAAATAACTGGGTTCAGAAAAAGAATTAGATACGTAATGGAGGATAGGTCCATCAATGACTATTAGCCAAGATGGTCAGGGATGCAGCCCTATGCTCTGGGTGTCCCTAAATGTCCAACTGCCAGAAGCTGGGACTGGACAGCGGGGATGGATTGCTCAAAATTGCCCTGCTCTGTTCATTCCCTCTGAAATATCTGGCATTGGCCATTGTCAGAAGCCAGGATATTGGATTAGCTGAACCATTGGTCTGACCCATTATAGCCACTGTTAGGTTTCTTATATTTATGTAGGAAAATACAAATAATCATTGCAAAAAGGTCTGCATCACAATAATATGCATATAAACAATTGTAAGACAATGGGAAGATCTGTGCAACATTTGTTAAATGAAACTAAGCTACTGAAGCAGGACAGAATATGAGATTTTGTATTCAAAGCAACTCCAAAATGGGGAGCCAGGACAGTTGAAAGCATGTCCTGCTTCTCTGTAACAGGGATCTAAACAAGGCATGGAAACCAATTTGTGATGGCATTTGAAAGTCTGTCTCACAAAGTCTGGACACGTACAGTTTAATCAGGGCTGTAATATCTGGGTTTATTTACATTTATTCAAGTGTGTATGTAGGCTCATTTTTTCGTTTAAACTTTCAGGCACTGCTGGTGAAGTCTTACAGCATGTTCAATATTTTAAAAATACAATTGTTTTCAAACAAACCCATATATTGCCTCCAATGATGTTCAGAACCATTTTAAAATGTTCATGAGTGCTGAGAGATTGGTTCACTAACAATGTCAGCTTCTTTGTGACTTCTAATTTGCCAGACATAAAGCTCTTTACAGCAGGGAGCATGTCTTCCTAAGTGTTTGTACCACACCGAGTTATGTGGCCATGATCCTGTCTGCGGCCACTGCAAGCTACTGCAATCCAAATAATAAACAATAATTATGAAAAACTAGAACTAAATTTTAATTACAGTACATTTCAGGCTGTCTAGTTTACAACATAGCAGAAGCCTTTTCATCCTCTAACAGCCAAAGTTGTGTGTGTCTGCCTACATGCACCACAGTGGATCTTTTATACTGTATTTCAGGGGCTTTGTCATCTGCCTAGCAGCCTGATGACCTAACCCCTTTTCCCACAAAAGTGAGCCAGTTGCAAAAGCTGATGATTCTTCTGAGTTATGTCATAGGATATGTTAGCTTTTGATTAACCAACATCTTCTTCAAAGATAGGGAAATATTAAAAAGTTACAATTTCCATCTTCATAGTCTCACAAAATATTCAGATGTCTGGTTATAATACCTCATCCTTAGTAATTCTGCTTTAAGTCACATTAATTTATCTGTTTTAAATGAGAATTCATTCTTTGGAGTTTTCTGCAGAATAGCAGAAATCCTTCCAGGTATTCTCTCTCTGATTGTTTTTTGCCACCTGACTAAACAGAACTCCCATGCATATTTCCTATTAACTTTTCTTTTGTATTGCCTAAATACTGTGTTCATGTCACACCTCCTCAGGCATAGTTTCATTAATATATCAATTGCAAGTCTAGACTAGTCGTTCTTTTGTGCAAAGGAAAACATAGTACATTTGAAGAATGAAAGTCACAGAGCTTTATGTAAAGATTAGCAGAGAATATAATGTTGAAAGTACAGATATCAAAAAGACAAAAAATGGACAGATAGAAAGGAGCTGCCACATGGTGTTTTGAGTTGTAAATAGTATACATATACAGCACGTAGTCTTGCTTTCCCCTTCTAGCTTTTTTTTCTCCTTATTAGTATAATTATTTATATCATGGTAGCACCAAGAAACCTCAACCTGAGATCAGGGCCCCATTGGGCTAGGCACTGTACCTACACATAGTGGACAACAGTCCCCTGACAAGCTTTCAATCTAAAGAGGCAAAGGGTGGAAGAGGAAAGCAGCACAGATTGATCAGGTGATTTGCTCAAGATCACGCAGCAGGTCACTGGCCATGCTCTGAATAGAACCCAAGTCTCCTTATTCCCACTCCAGTTCCCTATGCATTAAACCACAGTGCCTCTCAAAACACATTCAAAAATATTTTAAACTGGGTGGGGGAAGAACTGTATTTACATCAACATTCACTGTATTATTATTTGTATTGTGATAGTGTCTAGGAGTCAACATTTTCAAACTGTGCTGAGAGAACAAAAAGATGGTCCCTACCCCAAGGAATTTACAGTCTATGTAACAGTGAATGCCCGATCTGAACTATTTCAGCATTCATAAATATGGCTTGGAAAAGTGGATTAGTTTATGCACTGTTTGAGGGACATTTGACTCTGACTGTAGAGGGCTGATTCAAGAAGAATGGGCTTAGTTACAGCCAAATATGTTTAAATGGCCTACAAGATGTTATGTCTGTTCTACCATGGCAGTTTTGCTCAGCTATTTAAAAATTATGATGATGATCAAGATTACTTAGGTTTCAAATGAATTTATCTAATTAAAAACACAGAATTTGTAAAAAAAAATTTCCAAGACATTAAGACCAACTGACCTGTCACTCTTTCCATACTCCAACATTTATTGTAAATGTCAAATGAGCAAAGCACAGTCTGATAAAGGGATACTTTATTCTTTGTTTACTTTAAAAGAAACATATTTTTTCAACTAAGGCCATTATCTTTCCCATGGTGTGTGTATAAACTGGCTCCAGTGATCAGACATGTATTAAAAACATGTGTAACCCCAAGAAATAGCCCAACATAGCCTATAATCCATTTGCAGTCTCACAGTCAATATCTGGTTTTGCAACCTGCATTTTGGTCAGGTTTCATGTGCAACATTAGCTAATGCACTATATATCAGGTTCCCGATGTGTATTCTGTTACATCTCCATAAGGGTTTTCAGTTTAAAACTCACAATTACATAAAATATAACTTCCAGAAATACACAGCAAGGCCTCTATTCTTGTAGGGCTATGCAGACTGAACATTTCCTGTTACATTAAAGAAATGTTGAAGCCAGGAGGGTGTGGTGCACACCTAGGAACACTGTTCTGTTAAAGTGGCTGAAAAGTTGTCTAACAATGGCAGATCACTTCCTGAGATCTCTTGGAACAGGTGGTTCTAACATTAATAAACTTATCTACCACAACTGCTTAGTAACTGACCATTTCTTTGGGGGAGGAGGATGGGGACAAACTGTCCCTTTTCATTCGCTGCAATGAAAATCATTGATTAATATGCTGCAGTATCAGCCCACCATTTGAGCTCTTGAAAAACACTAGGCTTATCTCTAAAGACTTAGGGCCTATTCTGCAACTCTTACATTCATCCTGGTGTGGAGGACTGATTCCTGGCCTAAGCACCACATATATCCCTGTAACAGGTTGGTCTGCCCTTTTGGTGGCCAGAGGCCTGAGGCCAGCCCTGTTCATTAATCAGGTGCAGCTGTGGGGAGGTTCCCTATAAGGAGCTGGGCTGTCAGTAAGGATGAGGAGCAGAAGCAGCAGCAGCATGAGGAGCTCCCTGGGAGGGAAAGCAGGGGGAACTTGCTAGGGGAAAAGAACCACCAGGGAGAAAGTCCTAGGGGGGGACTGAAGAATTGATTGTGTTTTTTGTGTTTAGAAAATAAAACTGCCAGGAGAAAGCCGTTGTGTCTGGCAGTGGGTGTTTCTGGGCTGGAAACAAGCCAACACCTAATAGTCCTATTTAAATAAGACCTTGCAGGGGACTCCTGCATAGGGATGATCTTATTGAATGGGACTTTCCCTTAAATATAGGCCCAGAGAACTCCCTGCATGAGTAAGAGCTACTCAGTGTGAGCAAATATTGCAGAATCAGGCCAACAAATAACTGCCAAGTTGTAAGTTTATAAAAGATATGTTAGTATATCAATTTTTCAGGACTGTTATAATTTAGGGCCAGATTATGGCCCATCCTATGCGGGGGAATAAAGGAATGTATGGTTCCTCCTTTTGCTTCTGTGCTGGCTCTGCAGGAAACACCCTCCATGTCCACTACTCTTCTTACCATGAAGAAAAGCAGGGATTAGGAAGCAGGGGTATGGATGTGCTGTTTTAGCTCTGCTCTCACAGTATCAGAGGGGTAGCTGTGTTAGTCTGAATCGGTAAAAGCAGCAAAGAGTCCTGTGGCACCTTATAGACTAACAGACCTATTGGAGCATGAGCTTTCGTGGGTGAATACACGCTTCGTCGGATGCATGTCATGCACCCACAAAAGCTCATACTCCAATATGTCTGTTAGTCTATAAGGTGCCACAGGACTCTTTGCTGCTTCTGCTCTCACAATGTGCATGTCATGCACCCACGAAAGCTCATGCTCCAATACGTCTGTTAGTCAATAAGGTGCCACAGGACTCTTTGCTGCTCCTGCTCTCATAATGTACCTGGTAGCACAGCTGCATTGGCACACGAGGAAATGTGGTGCACTAGGTGCCACACCGACACTAGATGCCGCCCTCACAGCAAGAGGGGAACTAGGAAGTGGATTGTAACTCTAATTACTTGATATTTGAGAGGTACAGTGGGAACTAGGAATTATGAAATTGCAGAGACCAAGGGAGAACAGGATAGTAAGGGGGTAACCAACAGCATCAGCTGAAATGTCAGAGAATGAGGCCTTTAGATTTGGCCAAAAAGAGGCTAGGCAGAGAGAGGCCATTGGAGAATTTGCCTGAAGCATGAAGATTGAATCTGATAGGATGTGTAATTTTTATCCTGCTTGTACTTTGCACAATGTGAGCTAATAGGCTGTAGTGTGAGCAGAGAGACACTAGATTCCATGAGGGAAATCCTCACCCCATTGAAGTTAATCGGAGCTTTGCCATTGATTTGACTGGTGTTAGGATTTCACCCTAAGTGCTTAATGTAACTGCAGACACTATTCTTCCATGTTTCCTCTTGACTGAATTCTTTCTTACCACTGCCTCTTTCCTATTCCATTAGCCACTGCCCTTTCAGCAATACTATATCTATCATTTTATAATGGTCTGCAGTGGAGTTCATTTATTTATTATAAGTTACCCTATATTTCTGATTCCGTTTCTTTAATAAGTATAATCAGGACCCAGCTGTAACTTCAGGACCATATGCAGCTAGTGGCATTTCTCATTTATCTCCTCAAAGCACCTGGTAGCTGCATGTGGTTCCAAGCAACTCTAGGCTGCTGGTGTGCAGAGACCACAGCATATCATGCTGACCAATACCGTCTCACTGTTTCCTTGTACCCCCCCACCATCTGTCTGTATCCATCTGTTGTCTCTTGTCTTATATTGTAAGCTCCTCAGGGCGGGGACTATCCTTTTGATCTGTGTGTATACAGCACCTTGCACAATTGGATCATGGGCCATCACTGGGACTCCTAGGCATTACATTAATACAAATAACACACCAACCACAATAAAAGCAGTTGGGGTCCAGAATTTTACTGTTATAAACACACACACACACAGATATTCCAGCTGGGAGCAAAATGAAGATAGGAAAGGGAGCAAAGGAAAGAGATTGTGGGGGAGGGGATGGGGAAGAAAGGATGGAAAAGAAGTGAAAGGAGGGAGAAGTAAAGCTCAAAGTTTCTCTTCACCCACTATCCCCACCCCAAAAAAAGGAATATGGAAAATAAAACAAAATCCTAGTCCTCTATACCAGGCCATTGGGCTTTGTGCAAGGCATCTCTGAGGGGTTGGAGGAATAGAACATTTCCTTTAGATTGCAGAGCACCACCTCAGCTACTCTGCTACTATAGTCCATAAATAGTATTGTTCATCCTGCTGCCTATATGGAGAAGAATTGGAGTATGTGGACCACAGAGGCACACACAGTTCATCACATGCCTTTCCCTTTCCGTCTGCACTGATGTGGATAGCATCATAAGAGAGTGTAGCCTATAGCTATAGATATAAAATATATAATATAGGTATAAGGCACTAATGCAAAAGACCTACAGGTCCAAGCCTGCAAGATATTAGGTTAAGCACTTACCATAAAAATATGAGGCCTACACAAGCCTTAGCATAAGTAAGTTAACCAGATATCTTAACTAAGTCACAGTTAACTAAGCTAAGTTAACTAAGTCACAAGATATCATAAAACATATTGCTGTAAAAAACAAACATGCTGACAGGTAACTACAAGAAATCAATTGATGCCAGTTTGGTATTTCAGGACTGGAATATCAGCAAATGTTTAACTGGAAAATTGCTACAGTGACCAATTGACATATATGTCAATAAGCTTAACAGAATGAATATACTAATCTGCAAAATAAGAACTCCCCCAGCATTATTAGGATAAGAAAGACAGTTATGGACAAAGGAGGCTGAACATTCTCATAAATTTTCATGGCAGCCACCAGACTTGAACAGAGTCTGAACAGAGCTAACCGTCACCATCAAGACCTCCACTGTTGGGAACGTTTGGCATGCCAGGGATAGGATAGAACCCTCGTGAACCATAATCTGTCTCATTACTTCTAAATCTCCACAAGAATGATTTAAATATACATATAACATAACTCTGAACATAAAATTAATACTGTATTACTGCTCCTTACTTGTTTGGTTGAAGTGTTTGTGTGGTTACTAATTATGCTAATAAATCTATTGCAAATTCAAAAAAATTTCCTAAGTGTACGTGTTGCATGTTGGGCCTGATTTTAATAAATCTAGGCCTGATCTTAAGTCCAAAACCTACCAAACCTCAGAGATTTAATTAGAAATTCTCAAGTAATCCATATGATTACACAATCAACAGATCAGGCAACAAGAGCACTGCTCCATGATACGCAGAAGATTTAGAATCTCCCTGCATGGCATCTTTGTAGCTTACCTCTGTGTGTGGTGAATATGCATCAATTCTGCTCCTTTAGGGCATTCTATGTCTATAAAATGTGGGGTGAAGAGTTTGTCCCTCCATAACATTTTGATAAATTCAGAACGCTGGAGAAGGAGAACACTACAGGGCCAAGAGTAAAGGTGGCATATTTTTCTTTGTGGCACACCCAGATTTAAAAACAGAAACAAAAATACAATAAAAATACTGTTAAACACCATGAAAATATCCTGAATTTTAAATGGCCAATACCATTTTCTTATGGAAATACAATGATATTATTTACAATGTGTTTTGATCAATAAAAATCATTCTGACCCATAATGTTGTGCCAAACATGTCAATACAACTAGTGCAATGGCCACTGACAAAAAGGATCTCCAGCCCTAATGATTTAAGATGAGGCATAGATTAATTCTGTCACTGGTTTTCTAACTAAGGTGCATATCTGTCTGCAACAAGAAAGCTGCACTTCAACTGGTAATAAATATAGCTCATTATAATTAGTCAATTCTGAGAATTTCACTTTAGATGTGATTTATAAAGAGTAGAAGCTGAACTTCATGGTTCACAGACACATTCTAGAAAAGGCAATTATTAGAGCTAATTAACAATTCAGACATGTGGGACTATGGAAAAAACACTTAAAGATAATTATTTATCTACCTAAATTGATATCAGACACAACAGGAATATCAGAAAGACAGACAAGTGTTGTGATTCTGGTAACGTACTCTGCTAGCCGATAAAATAGGAGAAGGGTCTTAGTCACATTTCCACTTCTAGTCTGGTTAAACCAACACAAGGGTTCAAGCATGCATTCATTTTCAAGAATTGACAAAAATAAGATATTTGGGGATACTGCCTTTGGCTGCTATTGAGAAAACCCAACAATTTGTTGAAGAGAGTACAAAGCAATAACTGCAGACTGGTACTCTCAGTTTGCTTGAGAGCCCTTGACTGATAAATATAATTTAAGATATTGTAACCCATCTGCCCATCATATTGACGCATAAAAGGCAGGGTCCTCACTTTCTGTGGCTTTTTAAAAAACTTAAATAACTCTAGCTCCAGCCTCCACCAAGTAATCTGGGAATATATAAATATCATAGAATTATAGAAGTGTAGGACTGGAAGGGACTTTGAGAGGTCTTCTAGTCCAGTCCCCTGCACTCAAGCCAGGACTAAGTATTACCTAGACCATCCATGACAAGTGTTTGTCTAACCTGCTCTTGAAATCATCCAATGATGGAGATTCCATAACCTCCCTTGCCAATTTATTTCAGTGCTTAACTATCTTGACAGTTAGGAATTTTTTCCTAATGTCCAACCTAAACCTCCATTGCTACAATTTAAACCCATTGCTGCTTCTCCTATCCTCAGAGATTAACGAGAACAATTTTTCTCCCCTCACCTTGTAACAACCTTTTATGTATTTGAAAATTGTTATGTCCCCCACTTCAGTCTTCTCTTCTCCAGACTAAACAAACCCAATCTTTTCAGTCTTTCCTCACAGGTCATGTTTTCAAGACCTTTAATCATTTTTGTTACTCTCCTCTAGACTTTCTCCGATTTTTCTGCATCTTTCCTGAAATGTGATGCCCAGAACTGGACACAATAGTCCAATTAAAGGCTTAAAGAGTAGAATGGAAGAATTACTTCTTGTGTCTTGCTTACAACACTCTTGCTATCCCAGGTGTTTGTATTTTTTGCAACAATGTTACACTGTCAACTCATAATTAGCTTGTGATCCATTATGACCCCCAGATCCCTTTCTGCAGTACTCCTTCCTAGGAAGCCATTTCCCATTTTGTATGTGTGCAACTGATTGTTCCTTCCTAACTGGCGTATTTTACATTTATCCTTGAATTTCATTCTGTTTACTTCACACTATTTCTCCAGTTTGTCCAGATCATTTTGAATTTTAATCCTATCTTCCAAAGAACTTGTAACCCCTTCCATCTTGGTGTCATCTGCAAACTTTATAAGTATACTCTCTATCTCATTATCTAAATTATTGATGAAGATATTGACAGAACTGGACTCAGGACTGATCCCTGCGGGACCCCATTCGATATGCACTTCCAGATTGACTGTGAACCACTGATAACTACTCTCTGGGAACAGGTTTCAGAGTGGAGCCATGTTAGTCTGTATCAGCATGGATGAGTCACTAAAAAAACTAATTTCCCCATGTTAATTTCCCACCACTGTTACTCACACCTCCTTGTCAACTGTTTGAAATAGGCCACCGTGATTACATTGGTCTCATTACCACTACAAAAGTTATTTTTCCTCCAGTTGAGAATAGCCCACTTCCACTTTAATTGAATTGTCTCATTAGCACCAACCCCCCCACTTGGTAAGGCAACTCCCATCTTTTCATGTATTGTGTATAAATACCTGCCTACTGTATTTTCCACTCCATGCATCTGATGATGTGGGTCTTAGCTCACGAAAGCTTATGCCCAAACAAATTTGTTAGTTTTAAGGTGACACAAGTACTCCTCGTTGTTTTCTCTGGGAACAGTTTTCCAGCCAGTTATGCACCCACCTTATAGTATTCCATCTATGTTGTATTTCCCTAGTTTATGAGAAGATCATGTGAGACATTATCAAAAGCCTTTCTAAAGTCAAGATATATCATGTTTACCGCTTCCCCCCATCCACAAGGCTTTTTACCTTGTCAGAGAAAGATATTAGGCTGTCCTTGACAAATCCGTTCTGTTACTTATCACCTTATTACCATCTAGATGTTTGCAAGTAGATTGCTTGATTATTTACTCCATTATCTTTCCAAGGACTGACATTATGCAGACTGATCTGTAATTCCCTGGGCTGTCTTTACTGCGCTTTTTATAGATGGGCACTATATGTGCCTTTTTCCGGTTCTCTGGAATCTCTCCCGTCTTCCGTGAGTTTTCGAAGATCATCATTAATGGCTCAGATATCTCCTCAGTCAGCTCTTGAGTATTCTAGGATGTACTTCATCAGGCTCTGTTGACTTGAAAACATCCGTTTCTCCACTCAGCACTGTTAGTGGGTGTGAGGCTTTCTCAAGGCACCCAGGATTGTGGGTCACTTATTCTCCCTGCCCCCGCCGCCTCCAGCATGAGGGAATCTATTTTGTGGTAGCTGCGTGTCAGCTCTTGTACACCACCAGCCTTTCAGCTGCTCACTCTCTTCAGGACTCTCCCAGTCCTATTTTGCTTTGGAGGTTTATGTTTGGTGCACCTCAGTCCCTGAACCCCATTTGAAGAGCATTCTCCTTAGCATACGGCCGGCCTATCACTGGACACCCACAAGAACTCCCAGTTAAGCCGCCTCCAAAGGAGACAGTATACACACAGCTGGAAGGTTACAACTCAGGTTTTAGGTCCTTTTTATCTACACAGCATTGTAATCTATTTATAGTGAAAACAAATATAAATTTATTAACCAAGAGCAGAGATTCACAGAATCAAGTGATTATTGAGTATGAATAATGGAAACGGAAAGGCTTACAAATAAAACAAAAGCAGAGCCAGTGCTAGGTATAAGCAAACTAAGCAATTGCTTAGGGCCCCAAGCAGCTCAAGAGGGGCCCCTATTTGCTTTCTTAATATGTGTTGTGGAGCAGGGAGGAATATTCCTGCTTACGGCCACCTATAACATGCTTTCTAGAGACTAAGACTCAACTTAATAAGCTACAACCCTTATCTAACGAGTTTCTCACCCCCCCTTCAAGTCTTTTTTGCAATGCATTTCTGTTGTTTGTTCCCCGGTGTGCTGGCACCATGCTGAGTTCACATCCCTCTGTCAACCTGTTTTTCTCATTGACTTTACATGCAAATGTAGCTCCCATTATTTTTGGCTCACAGTGCTTAATTTACATATGACAGATGACCTTCCCTCCAGTCTGGAAGAAAACCTGTTTTTTTCCCTTTGGTTACAGACTTTAAAGCTTAATGTTAGTAGGTGTACATAATTCCTCATACAGTGTTAATATACACAGTTCAGAATGACATTAATGACCAGTGTGTCACAAGCTTTCATTTGATACTTCATATAACATTCTTTATGGATAAGTACTATGACAGCAATATGTTAGGTGTCACGTATTTGTCAGGCATGATAGGAGTTGACAGAACAGTGAACCTTTTTCAAGTTGGCATTGAGGGGTTCTTAAGATCACAGTGGGCCAAACTGATGCTTTGCTCTCTCCTTTTGGCTGTGATTGGTAGCTATCACATAGATGCTTCCGATGGTCTGGAACTGCTACTCCGCTCTGTCCATAGACTGTGGCTCTCAGCTAGGACCAGATCTCCTTCTCTGCTCTTCTGTAGACTGTAGCTCCAATCTGGGGGCTGGATCTACTGCATTTTTGGCTTAGCTCTTTTAGAATCAGTGATATAAGGGACCCTACCATCCAGTGTGATGCCCCAAGAGCAAGCCAGAAACACACACTCTCTCTCCATTGACCTTGATGTTGTCCAGGGCCTCACGCTCAACCTTGGCAAACATCAGTCTTAATCCTGATGACCCTGTGCCCAGTCACTGTTCAGGCCTTACTCAGGTGGTTCCCCAAAAGGCAGTCTCCAAAATAGCAAAGTATAAAATAAAGCCAAATTATAAGACAGTGTCCCCAAATTATCCACAGTTAATATGTAAATGAGGTTCTGCCTCACTCAGTTGACTCCCTTTGCTCTCCAGCAGACGTCATCAAAGAACACAGTTGATATTGTGATGGGGCAAGGCCAGATGGCTACAGTAAAGTACTGAGAAACAGGTATCAGGTATGTAGCCCCAGGCTAAACAAATCCCTAGTACTGTGGTAACGAAATGGCAGTTGCTCCAGGTTAATCCAGGCACCTGGGGCCAATTAAGATCTTTCTAGAAGGCAGTGGAGATAGTTACATTGATTAGAACACCTGCAGCCAATCAAGGCAGGCCAGGGCCGGCTCCAGCAATTTTTCCACCCCAAACACGGCGGCACACTGCGGGGGGCACTCTGCCGCTCACTGGTCCAGCGGCTCCGGTGGATCTCCCACAGGCTTCCCTGCGGGAGGTCCGGTGGTCCCGCGGCTCTGGTGGACCTCCCGCAGGCATGCCTGCGGATGCTCCACCGGAGCTGCAGGACCAGCAGACCCTCCGCAGGGATGTCTGTGGGAGGTCCACCGGAGCCACCTGCCGCCCTCCTGGCGACCAGCAGCGCATCCCCCGTGGCATGCCACCCCAAGCATGCCCTTGGCGCGCTGTGGCCTGGAGTCGGCCCTGAGGCAGGCTAATCAGGGCACCTGGGTTTAAAAAGGAGCTCACTCCAGTCGGGTGGGAGGGAGCCAGAGGAGAGGAAGCACATGTGAGGAGCTGGGAGCAAGAGGCGCAAGGGACTGAGACTGAGAGGGTGTGCTACTGGAGGATTGAGGAATTATCAGACAATCAAGCATTATCAGACACCAGGAGGAAGGTCCTGTGGTAAGGATAAAGAAGGTGTTTGGAGGAGGCCATGGGGAAGTAGCCCAGGGAGCTGTAGCTGTCATGCAGCTGTTACAGGAGGCACTATAGACAGCTGCAATCCACAGGGCACTGGGCTGGAACCCAGGGTAGAGGGCGGGCCCGGGTACCCCCCAAACCTCCCAACTCCTGATCAGACACAGGAGGAGTTGACCCAGACTGTGGGTTCCACCAGAGGGGAAGATCACTGAGGTGAGCAAATCTGCCAATAAGCAAAGGACCCACGAAGGTAGAGGAGGAACTTTGTCACAATATGTAAATTAGGTACTGCCTCACTTCTCTCGTAGGCTTCAGGCCATAGGGCTTACAATAGGATCAGATCAGACCAGTTGTCTAGTTAGTTGAGTGGACTCATCAGTTCTCCTCCAGGTTTTCTTTTTCTGACATATTTAAGTTTTTTTCTTATTTGTTTTTATGTCTTTGACTATTTACTTACCATTTAACCATATTTTCTTTCCTTTAGTACTTACTCCCTTTTTGTTCAGGGGTGTGAATGTTTCTGTTATTTTGGTAGAATATACTTAAGTAGTATCCATACAAAAAGTAGAAATTTTTATTTTCAGTATATTGTTTTTGACTAGCTGGCCAAAGAAGAAGTAATTTAAAGTAGCAAGAAATTGCTTCTCTGAAGTTTGGCCTATTGCACCATTTGACCAGCTTATAGCTGAAGGTCTTCCATTATAACTATTTTGTTAAACAGAATTGCCTCTGATCTCTCTGAACATTTTGCACTCAATATCCTTTTCCTCCTCAAGAAGCCAGTAGTATAAGCCTATTAGCATAGTGCCTTGGCATTTGTATCATACAGGTTCTACTGCACAGTCCTCTCCACTATGAGAGGGCAGCTCGCCCACCTCTATGATCTCATCCGTTCTTCCTGAATAGCAGCTATTACAGTAACTCATTGATTTTTGCCATTCCATAATGTACCCACTAAAGCCTATTAAGTCAATGGCCCCTTCCTTTATTTTTAAGCATCTTGCTTTTTTTTTTGTTTTTTGAATTGTTGGTCTTTAGTGTGTTTTGCGATGAACTCATTTTTGTGTAATCCCTTCGTTTGACACTGTTCTTTTTCCAGAATTTACCTCTGTGACCTCAACCTGTCCCTTCACCAGTTTAGCAGCAATTTCTGTTCTTTACTTTTAGGCTTGAACCTGGCCCAGCTTAGTAATAACTGAAAATTATTAACATTTGATAGCTGTTCAGTGACCTGTTTGAAACCAATTGTGATGTCTGTCCAATTCCTAGTGGACAGTCCACATCTCCAAACCACTGCCATAGTTGGCACTAATTAATTGGAATCTTTTTCTCAGTTTTAGTAGAGGCTAAAGATTAAATGGACCTGTAAAATAAATTATTCTCCCACTCGTAGAAGTGGTCCACTCAGGTCAGAGTTGAAGCATGTTGGAGAGACAGAGAGGAGAAGCATGAATAATTTTTCTGCTCTTGCTGTACCTTTTCTGTGGACTTCAGTCTCCAGAGCTTTTTATCCTTCAGCTTTCATGGTTGCTAAAATGAATTTAAGAAAAATAACCTATAAAATCTCTGCAAAATTGATTGCTTCAACCTCATCTTTTTAAGTCAATAATGATTAATACGTTACCTGAATGTTAATATGGTGACCAGTTAGGGGAAAATTCTATTATATTGGTTGTGGGCAACATCTTAAGAAGAAATCATGACAAAGGAAATTAGGATCATATACTTCACTGTGATTCTCAGATATATTTAGATAGAAGCCAAGCACTATGAATATCATATGGTGAGTCCCCCAGGCTTCCTGGCAACCTGCATGCAACTAAGAAGGAGGCAACAGCTTGCCTCAAGTATCCTTGGTAAAGATGACATAGTTAGATAAACCCAACAGGGAATACAGCACATGGAGGAAGCAGTCTGGAAAGAGGCAACCATTCCCTGTGGGATTGGCTCCATATTGTCACATGAAGGATTCAAAACACTTTTAACCAGGGAAGCTGAATGTATTACTTAATGAGCAGAGACCCAAAAAAAGATTATTGATGACTGCAGGATAAACACAGCCACTTAATTGGGTGTTATTGAATGCCAACAGGAAATGAAAAAAAAAATCTGTCCTGCAAACAGCACTTTCTACCAGGTAGGATGCAACTGGGGTGAAGAGAGAACACAGAAAGCAGCTGTGGAGAACAGATGAGGTATTAGTAATGGTGGAGAGAAGAGAGGAATCTAAATCCAAAGGGCATTGCTCAGAATGCTCTGAGTATAAGAACCATGACAGGGTAATAGAGAAACAAGTCAAGTTAGCAGAACAGTAGCAGAGTGATAGAGGCAACACAAAATGACACTATGACATTATTAGGAAGCTCAGCAACATACACATTGTTCATCACAATGTCATCAGGACAGATGGTAGCAATTGCCAAAAAGAAGATACAGCCTGAATGGAAAGCTACAAGGGCCTTGTCATGGTATAATTTCCCACTCTGAACCTTAGCGTCCAAAAAGATGGGGTACCAGCATGAATTCCTCTAAGCTTAATTACCAGCTTAGAACCTGTAGCGCTGCCACCAACCAGGAATTACAGTGCCTGATACACTCTGGTCCCCCCAAAAGCTGGCCCGGGGACCCCCAAGACCCAGACCCTCTGGATCTTAACACAAGGAAAATAAACCCTTTCCTTCACCGTTGCCTCTCCCAGACTTCCTCTCCCTGGGTTACCCTGGAAGACCACTGTGATTCAAACCCCTTGAATCCTGAAACAGAGAGGAAAACGCACCTTCCCCCCTCCTTCTCTCTTCCCCTCCCAGATTCCTCCTGAGAGAAAGTAATCCTGGCACAGAGAGAAATCAGCCTCTCTCTCCCTCTTCCCTCCTTTCTCCCCACCAATTCCCTGGTGAATCCAGACCCAGTCCCCTGGGGTCTCACCAGAATAAAAAAAAACAATTAGGTTCTTAAACAAGAAAAGCTTTTAATTAAAGAAAGAAAAACAGTAGAAATTATCTTTGTAAATTTAAGATGGAATAGGTACAGGGTTTTTTAGCTATAGACACTGGGAACACCCTCCCAGCCTAAGTATACAAGTACAAATTAAAATCTTTTCAGCAAAATATCAATTTGAACTCCTTCCAACCAAATACACATTTGCAAAATAAGAAAACAACCATAAGCCTAACTCGCTTTATCTACCTAGTACTTAATAGCCTGAACTTATAAGAACCTGTATTGGAGAGAAACCTGATTGCACGTCTGATCCCGCTGAGCCCCCAGAGTGAACAACAACCAAAACTAACAGCACAGCACAAAAACTTCCCTCCCTCAAGATTTGAAAGTATCCTGTCCTCTGATTGGTCCTCTGATCAGGTGACAGCCAGGTTCACTGTTCTTGTTAACCCTTTCCAGGCAAAGAGATATGAAGCACTTCCGTTCTTTTAACTTTTCTTATCTGTTTATGACAGGCCTACAGAAGAAATAATATTGTGAAAGACTATGGGAAACAAATGATTTTTCCAGATGTAAACCAGTAACCTTGCTTCCACCATCTGATTATGTATTATGATTTATTTATATGGCACCATTATCTATATTAATGAATCTTTACAGAGAAATAAAATATTGTTTCCTATTTCAAAGAACTTATAGAAAATTGATAAGGGAAGCAAAGGGGAAAATCTATATGGCCAGCAGCCGTAAGGACAATAAAAAGAACTGACTACAAATATATTAGTATAAAAAAGAATCTTGACAGTGTTATTGGTCCATTACTAGGTGGAAATGATAGAATTTCTAGTAATAATGCAGAAAAGGCAAAAATGTTTAATCAATATTTCTGTTCTGTATTTGGTGAGGAAAAGATGATATAGTCTCTTCATATGGTAATGACAACACTCTTTCCATTCCACTAGTATCTCAGGAGGACATTAAACAGCAGCTACTCAAGTCAAACATTTTTAAATCAGCAGATCCAGATAACTTACATCCAATGGTTTTAAAAGAGCTAGTTTAGGAGCTCGCTGGGCCATTAATATTGATTTCAATAATCCTTGGAGCTCTAAGGAGGTTCCAGAAGATCGGAAGAAAGCTAATGTTGTGCCAGTTTTGAAAAAGGGTAAATGGGATGATCCAGGTAATTATGGGCCTGACACCCTGGCTAGATAATGGAGTGTTTGATACAGGACTCAATTAATAAAGAATTAAAGAAGTGTAATGTAATTAATGCAAATCAACATGGATTTATGGAAAATAGATCCTATCAAACTAACTTGATATCTTTTGTTGAAGAGATTACAGGTTTGGTTAATAAAGGGTAATAGTATTGACTTAACACACTAAGACCTGGTACCACATAACGGGGAAGGGATAGCTCAGTGGTTTGAGTATTGGTCTGTTAAACCTGGGGTTATGACTTCAATCCTTGAGGAGGCTACTTAGGAATTGCAGGCAAAATCAGTACTTGGTCTTGCTAGTGAAGGCGGGGGCTGGACTCAATGACCCTTTCCCTTCCAGTTCTAAGAAATGGGTATATCTTTATTATTATTTATAGTTTGATTAAAAAACTAAAATGATATAAAATTAATTGCACACATTAAAGGATTAAAAGCTGGCTAACTGATACATATCAAATATAATTGTAAAGGGAGAATTTTCCTCAAGTTGGTATGTTTTCAGTGGGGTCCCAGAGGTGTAGGATCTTGGTCTTACATTATTTAACATTTTTATCAATGACCTGATAGAAAACATAAAATCACCACAGATAAAATTTGCAGATAACACAAAAACTGGGAGAGTGGTAAATAATGAAGAGGACAGGTGACTGACTCAGAGCGATCGAGATTGTCTGATAAACTTGACACAAGCTAACAATATGTGTTTTAATAAATCTGAATGTCAACGTGTACACCTAGGAACAAAGAATGTAGGCCATGCTTTCAGAATGGGGGACTATAACCTAGGAAGCAGTGACTCTGAAAAAGATTTGGGGGTTGTGGTGAATAATCAGCAGAACATGAACTTCCAATCTGAGGCTGTGCTCAAAAGAGCTAATGAGATCCTCGGAAGCATAAACAGGGGAATCTCAAGTAGAGATTCTATATTTGGCACAGGTGTGTCTTCTGCCAGAATACTGTGTCCCAGTCAAGAAGGATGTTGATAAATTGGAGAGGGTTCAGAGAAGAGCCATGGAAATGATTAAAGAATTAGAAAACATGCCTTGTAGGGTTAGACTCAAGGAGCTCAATCTATTTAGCTCAGCAAAGAAAAGCTTAAGAGATGACTTGATTACAGTCTGTAAGTATCTACATGGGGACCAAATATTTAATAATGGCTCTTCAGTCTAACAGAGAAGAGCATATCATGATCCAATGGCTGGAAGCTGAAAATAAACACATTCAGACTGCAACTAAGGAATCAATTTTTGACAATGAGCATAATTAACCATTGAAATAATTTACCAAGGAATGTGGTGAATTCTCCATCACTGACAATGTTTAAATCAAGACTGGGTGTTTTCTAAAAGATGTGCTCTAGAAATTATTTTGGGGAAGCTCTATGGTCTGTGTTATACAGGAGGTCAGACTAGATCAGCAGTTCTCAACCCATGGCCCAATTAACACACAGCTGCAGTCCAGCTGTGTGCTAAAGGCCACCAGGCCCACTGTGGGGTCGCGGGTGTGGGGCTGCCAGCCAGCCCACCGGGGTCAGAGGCTGCCGCCTGGCCCCACCAAGTCAGGCATTCAGGTTCGGGGGCTGACAGCAAGAGTCCCTTCCACTCGACCCCCTGCCCAGAGCTCCATCCCTGGCCCCACTCTGTGGAGGGGTCTCTGGACAGGAGGCACTGGGCATAGGGGTTGGGGGAAGTGCTGTGGTTCTCAACCTGCAGCCCAGGTAAACACTGTGGTCTGCATATGCAGTCAACAATGATAAATAGGTTGGGAACCACTGGATTAGATGATGACAATGGTCCCTTCTGGCCTTGGAATCTATGAATAATCTAAATTAGACATAACAGTAAATAATTACAACACCACCACAAATATGTGTAGGAAGATAAAATGGGAAAGACAAAAGTATAAACATCAGAAGATTATGACATATTATTACTGCTATGTATATGTGTCATTATTTTTAAATTAATATATTAAAATTAGTATGCATTGTGATGAAGAAGGCAGCTTTCTAGGTGAAGACTCAGAAGGTGAGAGAAGAAATCATGGTGGCAACAGTGGGTAATAGAAACAGGAGGACAAATTGCAAAATAGTATAGCAACTATAGTTGAGGTAACCTGTTAATATGGCAGCAGATGTGGCAGAGGCAGAAAAAGCTGAAGCAGTCAGTCAGTAACAGTGAGCAGCAGAAAAATATTAAGCCGTTCAATGATGTTGTGAGTCAATCAGGAGCTGTGAAAGTAGCCCTCTTGTGCCTTTGTTGAGGTTGCTAGCAGTTACAGTGATTTTGAAGGCACAATGATCTTTTATATGGCATTCCTAGAATCCATATAGTTGGGAGAAGGGTTCGAAGTCAATTGAGCTACACTGGTTAACATCAGCTGAAACTCAGATCTCCTCATGCTAAGAAAGCAGCACATTTAATTCCTGTTGTGCCCTATGTTACTCATCATCATCTTCTCTGGCAAAGCTGACATGCAAACCTCATCACTGGAAGGAAACTGGGTGCAATAAGGTCGAAAGAGGGAAAATATGCGCTGGTCAGAAATTGGAACTGCAAAGGATATAACAGACTGGCTTGTGGCTAGGAAAGGCTAAGAAGCTTGCATTACATCTGTAGAAGTACATTTTTTTTTCTCTCTTCATATTTTTTCACAAAGGCACATTCTGTATTTGATTCAGGAGGGAGTTACAAAAAATGGAGAGTGACAATAACTGAAAACTAAGAGAGGTAATATGTGCCACCAGGCACAGGTGTTCAGTTCTGGGCATATGTTGGGTATTTGCCTGACCCTGCCCAGCTGTTGTATACCTCCTGATCCTCCAGATAAGAACCCCTTGCCTGGATCAACTTCCAAATGCTATAGTGTTCCCAATTCCTCCTGATCATAAGAGTCTCAAGGCCAACCCAATTCCAGCTGTTATAACCTTCTGTATCTTTCCCTATCCAAACATTCTCCTCAGATGCCATAACCTGCTTGACCTACTCCAGCTGTTGGAATCCTCCTAACCTCACATTATAAAAGCTCTTTGATTTACCCCCTTCCCAGCTGCTCTAACCCTTACCAATAAAGGCCTGCAGTCCAGTTCCCTCTTGTCTCCTTGCAATGCCCTAGAGAACAGGAACAAATATATTGTTATATCCCAGCTCAATTCTCCCCAGTGGGTACACATCTCATGCCACAGACAAATCTTGTTGCTCCATTTATTTTGCTCTGTCAACAATCTGACTCCATTTTGATACGATTACAGCATACTTTCATATATCTTGCAGGAATATTAAGTATTCTGCTTCAAGATAATAATTGATGCCCCTTTTATATTGTATGTTGGATAAAGGTGGCTCTATAACATAGGCCTGAATTCTCAGTTACATTAAGGCTCCTTTTCCCTGCTTTGGCAATATAATTTACACCTACTTTAATGCCACTTTACATTGTCAGAGTTGTGTAAAGTGGCATTACTATAAATTAGAATCAAGCCCACAAAGTTTAGTATTCAGATCCAGAATCTTGGTTTGGCTACAGTTGGCCAAATAGTAAAAAAAAAATCCCAGCAACTGATTTTCAAATAAAAGTGCTGAATCCAGATTGCTTTCATTTTTGGAAACATTATTACTCATTATTCAAAAGTATTCAGATTCCTTGGATTTCATAAAAATGTTCACAAAACCCGTAAGTTTCACAGATTTTTGCATGTATCATTATTTGTCTGTAATTTTTTAACAAAAGTCTGTTACTCATCACATTATTTTAAAAATGTTCAGTTATCCAGTCAGAGAGCAGGAAAAAATACCTTAGGTTACAAATTTCATAACACAACAGTAAATATCAACTATAAAGAGCAAACGGCCTGCAAACATCTAGTGAATACTTATGCCAACAATTACATTTGCAGGAATCAGAAATGGTTCATAAATGATTAACTAATGCAAAGACCTCATCCTTTCAAGTAATTCCCTGTGGGTAGACACCCTGTTTTCCCAAAGTTCTAGGTTTGGTGCATTTCTAATTTTTGGAGGATCATTTTTTTGTGAAATGGTGGAAACACATCAAAAAACAATTCACCACATAAGTGGCACTATTGCAATCATTTTTTTTAAAAATGCAGTAATGCTAAAGCTCTTGCACAGTAATCAGCAAGTTCAAAACTCCCTCCAAGTTATAGAGGCCAACATGAAGTTACACTTTCTGCTAAAGAGAATATATTAATCCAGCGATTATCCTGTCCGTTAGGTCTATGATCTCATCTCCATAAAAAAAACAGATTTGGGTGTGCCCCAGAAGGTTAAGCAGTTTAAGCACCCAGTGTTTCAGAAATTACTCACAACCTCGCATGTCTACAATATTGGGATGGAAATCTCAGGACATAAAAGTTTCTTCAGTGTTTCATTGCTTCCACTACTACTTGGACATCAGAATCAGGAAGGATAGGAGGGACTGTGAAACTGGAAAACAAAAATGGTAACTAAACTTTCTCAAGCCTCTGATAAAGTTTAGGTTCTGTTCAAGTTTGTTGCACAGTTGGAAGTGGTTCTCATTCTATCCTATTGGGTTTATAGTAAACCATACTGAAAATTGTTTCAGATATCACAGAAGTTATATTTACTGCACAGCTAGAGCGAAAGAGGCTACAGTATGAGCGATATCTGTCTGCCATTTTAGAGAGAAAAAGAACTGGGAAAGCCAAGGAATAAATATTTTTCTTTCAGCATTAATAACCTCTTGCTACCACACACTTTTCAGCTGTGATCAGCTTAAGACACAACACCATCATGTATTACTCACTAGTAAACAATAAATGAAAGTGCTAAGCATTAAATGTTTTTGAAAACCAGATGTAATTACATTTCAGCAACAAAACTGCCTCGCCTCCTGAGCAATCCCACGAAAATAAAAAATTCAGTATTTCTCATAAGAACAGAGCAGACGGCAAAGCATAGGGAATGGGGGCTACTGCACCATTTCAGCCTTTGTGAAAATCACAGCTGGTAGGTCAAATGTTTGCAACACCAGCAGATTCCTGTAAGCAGCAGCAATCCTCAGGATTAAAGATGATAATACTGGCTAAGCATCTGTACTTTTGTCAAAGTGACTTCTTTTTAATAAACTGAATTCCATTATTAAGCACTTACTGGGAACTGTTGGTCACAGTAGATATCATTCACCGCTAACAAGCAGGTGAAAATTTTATGTATTTTGTGGTTAAACATAAGAGAATCTGAGGGGAAGCTCAGTTTGTGAAGTCAGAGTGTGTGTAGTGGCAATAAGGGAAGAATGGTTTTATGAATGAACCACAGGAATAGGAGCCAAAATAATTTAGTTCTGTCCCCATCTCTTTCCTAGGTTTCTTGTGTGGAGCAAACCACTTTCCTCACTCTGTGCCTCAGTTTTGCAGCTGTAAAATGGTGGTAATAATAATTCCCTACTGCACAGGAGTTTTATGAGGTTTGATTCATTAATGTTTGCAAAGACTTTAATATGACCTGTTCCATTTGAATATAACTGCAAAGTATTATGTATTTTATTATCAGAATAAGACTTTGTTTCTGTGGAATCATGCCCATCATTAATTTTGAACTCAGTTCCTGTTCTTGAAAGAACAATGAGACTTTCTTTCCCAGCTAAAATTCCAAGTCTTTTGATTCCTCCCCACCTCCTTTCTCTTCTCCTCTCCACAAGGGCAGTCAAGTTCATCTGAGCCCCTAGAGGTCAGAAAGTCAAGTTGATTTGATAGGCCCCCAGGCGTGGCCTGAGGCACTCTCAGTTCATTCACAATTTCCATTAACATTAATGAAAGTAATGCACATGTACTGAAAGAAGAAAGATTCCTTTGTTTCTTCATTAAAAAAATCCTATATTTACAAAATTAAATTAATCATGCCTGGCAGACAAATTAGAAACTCCCAGTCCATTATCTGCCCTGCAGGTAGAAGCAACTGTGCTCTAATTTTTCATATAAGAATTATAATTCATTAGGAAATCTATTATTTCTACTACACCAAAATATATTTTAAACAGTACAGTAATGATAGAGGTGCCCTCAGACACCCTCATCAGTGCCACTGGAATGTTTCCAAGGCAACAGAAGGATGCAGGCTCTGCATCTTTTGGGAGGGTTTAACTTAACAAGGATAAGTAGTTCAGTACAAAACAGAGGGATGTGTTTGGTTTTATCTCAAGAGGGACAGTGGATTGTTTTGGTGATCTTTAACTCAGAGAGAAACTTGGAAGGAAGAGTTGAGTTCTAGTATCTATAAATCTTTGTGAATGTACCAACATAGAAGACTCTTCTGAAATCAAAAAGAAGGAGGGAGGTAAAAATTGAACAAAGCATCTTACCACGAGTCATGTTGAGGGCCTGATCCAAAGCTAATTTAAGTCAATGGAAAGATTCCCTTCAACTTCGGTGAGGTTTAGATCAGGTCCCCAGTGTCGTTTACAGTGAGGCTTTTTTTTTATTTCTGAAAACATCCATATGAGTGAGGTTTTGTTTGCAAAAATATTCACAAAATGAGAAACTGTCATGAACATTCCTCTGAATATGCATATTCATTAATTATCTCAATGGAAGTGTTAAGAGTATTGTCATGAAAGCTTTCCGGTTTGGGGAGTCAGCCAAGCAGGGAGAAGGAGTAACAGCACAGGACCATCCACACAGAAGAGAAAATTACAAAGAGCTAATAGACTATCTCTAATTATAAAACAAGAGTGGTTCTTGGCTCCTCCTACACACTACTGACCCCATAAGGATTCTTGATTCAGTTCACATCATCTTTTGTTTCATCTCCCACCCTTTCCACCAACACTTTGGCCAAATTCTGCATTTCAAAGCTCCCATTGATTTCAAAATGGATAGAATCTTAACTGAATAAGGACTACAGATTTGATCACAGAGAAAGAAAGAGAGGGAGAGATTGTTAATAATGAAGACAATCAATTCTTCAGTATATATTCTGTGTATAAGTGCATACTTTAATAACACTGAAATCTGGTGATTCATAGTGTCAGTCAGTTTGAGGAGATTTTTATTCTGGACTCTGAAGCGGTTGAACCCACTTCATAATGGATACACATCTCTCAAGACTGGTTAATCTGGGCCACATTCTGACTATAGCTGAATCAGCTAGTCAATCAAAAAATTGTATGAGCAACAGATGGCCAATGTCAGTAAACCCGGTGAGGTCAGTGGGTACTTTCCATGAGTGAGGACTGCAGGATTTGATCAATGGCTTTGAAAGAACCATAGCAGCACCAATAATTAAAGCTGGTTTTAAAAAAAAGAGTAAAAATGTTAGTTGAAAACTTCTGGGGAGAGTTTTCATTGACAATCAAATTTGACAAAAAAAAGTAATCAAATATCAGAAATTTGGAAAATTTCAATTGGCTCTAATAGTAATAATGATTAAACTGATTTTAGGAAGTGCATTAGCTTCCTGTGCTTATGTGAAAATGCAGTAAATTATATAATTTGTGAAAATAATCCTCACTGCTCCACTTAGAAGATTTAAGTGATGACTTGAAGAAGATAACCTGCAGAGTAGAGATGGTCCTGAACCAAAAGCCTGGATTTACAGACCCCTGAATTTTGTGGAAATTCAAATCCAGATCACTTCATCACAGGCAAAACCAAAAACCTCATTCAAACACCTCAAACACAAAGGAATTTAGATTCAAGTCCAAACTACATGAATTTGAACAATCTCTAATACTGATTCTTTTTAGAAGAAAAAAGTACAGCATTTTCTGCCAACTAATTCACGGAACTGAACGAAAGAGTGTCCTGAAGGAAGTTGCTCATTTAATCATCAACGCTGCAAAAATGTATATACCCTAAAAGAGAACAGTTATATGTGGTTTGGGGAAGATTATAAAATGGTGATTCTCCCCAAAAATGAAGAACTGTCTCATTTGGCTTTCTGCCCAAGCCCCGCCATTTAGTAAAACCTTTCTCCTTTGTATATTCAGAACAAGTTTCATGAGAAGTATCTTACAAACATCTGCCTTCATTATAATTATATTTCTATTTCAGCTGCACCAGGCTATTTACAGATGAGCCTGTTCATAAAGAGCTTTATAATTAAGCAAACAGAAATATCTTTTTATAGGATGCAGATCTAGGGGTGATAATCACACACAAAATACACAGCAACAGTTGCAAATAGAGTGTTTAACGCTAGTTATATAGTTAGTGATGTGCTCAATAAAGCCTGACATGTCTTTGTTTCTAAATACAAGAAAATATGGTCTTTGCTACACAAGGGTGTAAACTGTCTTTTACATAGAAAAGGGCATACATTCCAGGGTGTTAGTACTTTACAAGTAAAGTGTAAAAATAAACCCACATTTCTTCAATTTAACCTGTTTTGAAAGCTGTTGGGCGCAAAAAGGGTTTATGCTATATATCAACAGTGTCCAAAGAAATAAAGTGTAATAGTTTAGGTTAGTGGATGCTAGATGCTATGTAATGGTTCTATAGAGAAGCTGAGGGACAGAGATGCTGGTTAAAAAGCTAATGTAGAACAGAGAAAATGCAGTATATAACATAAAATTACTGTACACACTGCAGGTGCTCCATTAATATAAGTAAATCTGTTCTCAACAACATTTGTCACTCACTTCCCCCAACATTGCAAACATGCTACTTTTTGAATGTTTTCTTACAATTTTATAAGCAATATTAGCCCTATAAAGAAGCTTTGTAATCTAAATTGCTTTTGCTACATCAGCTGAGATCCAAGTCTGGGTAATATAAAAAAGAAAACAATACAAATACGAACCTAAACTACATGCAATGGCTCATTGTTCAGAGACAAGACTAAGGTGTGTTTCTATAGTTCTTTTTTTATTACTTGTATAGCACCCAGGGGTGTGCTAGTTGCCCTAGAGAACATAGAGGAGGATAGTCCCCAGCCCAAGCAGTTTACAATGTATACAGTAAGGCATGACATGTAAGATGGGGTAATTGCAAAGGTAAAAATGAGTGGATGAGAGAATTATGAGAGAATTACAGAATTATGTTGACAAAATCAAGTGATAATTTAGTTAGGTATTCCTACTTGGCGGTGTGATTTGGTTTTGGTTTAAATTTTTTGTGATTTCATCAGATTCCAGTTACTTCTGGTAAGTATCACTGTAGGTGAGGTTATTTTAGGAGGGACTTGAAATGGGCAAATGTGAAGGACTCTTCAGTTCTTGCCAAAGTCTTTTAAAATTAATTCTGTCTTAGCAATGTTTTTTCCCTTGCAAAATACATTTTCTTATTTGCAACAATATATATCTCAGAGAGTCAAATAATTATTGTAATAGTGCTAAACAAATACAGAATCAAGTTCAAAGGTGGAAGATACAAATGTGATCAAGCAGCTGATACCAATTAAGCATATTACATTAATCAAAATCTTTTTAAATATCCCTTGCCAATTGATCAAGGCTTCTAACAAATGCTAAATTTCCTAATACAAAACCACTGAAATATATTTTAAGTGCAAATGATGACCGTAAACCAAGCGGAATAAAGGGGGGTTGAGAAAAAATGAAAACTTTTCACCTAACTTTGAACCCAATCAAACATTTATTTCTTCTCAACAGTTTTCTCAAATTGTAAGTTCCTCAGGAGAGGGCCTGTCTTTACATTTGTGTCTTGTACAGCAGTGATGACATTTCTGGCACTTTAAAAGTGAGATGGAGTCTCATGACATTGTTTAAGTACAAGGATTCAGCAAACACTATTGGTATGAACACATACATGTGAGGTCTGACAAATGCAAGAACTGATTACAGGTGGGACAGACAACACTGTACATGACCATTGCTGACTGTTGTATACTTGCTTTGCACTGTTCACATTTTTCACATAAGATGTTAACGCGCCTTGTAAATCTGCCACTACCTTGCTCTGTTGTGGGCTGTTGCTTCTAAACTGCTGGAGTCAACCTGACATGCTTTCAAGTTTGACTTCAGTATGTCTCTATATCGTTTGTACAGGCTGTTATGAGAATGGATGTTTTGTTTTAGCTGACTATGAAATATGCACTTGGGTGTATGACTATGGGTGGTGCTTAGTTGTGGGAGCAGGAACCAGCCGTAGATTTTGGAGCAGGAATTAATAGCTAGGAATTGTAGCCGAAAGTCACAGCTGGAATCAGAAGAACAGATGCCAGAGCTAAAGAGTTAGAGCTGAAGTCAAAAGTCAGGAGATGGAGCAAAAAGAGTCAAGGCGAAGATATCTGGAGTGAGGCAAGACAGGGGCAGGAGCTATCATACTCATATTATTGCCATAGCTTGCACTAGGTTTTCAAACTGACCCAGAAGCATGTTTGATTTCTCCAGGAGCAGAGAAGCCATTAAGGCAATAATCATGACCTCTGCCTCACCCAGAGGGCCAGAGCCCCAGACTATTGATTGCTGTCAGTCCCAGCTAGGAGATTGCAGGCTATAGACTGCTTGTGGCTCTGCCCTGGTCAGCAGGACCTGAGCCCAACTATTGTTGACTGCAGTAGTGAGGCAGAGTGTCCTCCCTCCTCACTCGAGAGTGAGGGACCACTACAAGTGGACATGGAGAACCACTGATCACTGTCCTCTTTATAACAGCCCTTAACATGTTTGAAGACTGTTATCAGTCCCCCTCTGTCTTTTCTTGTCAAGACTAAAACATGCCCTATTTTTTAATTCTTCCTCATGGGTCAGGTTTTCTAAATCTGTCATCATTTTTGTTGCTCTCCTTTCTCCTATTTGTCCATCTCTTTCTTAAAGTGTGAAACCTAAACCTGGACACACTACTCCAGCTGAGGCTTCTCCAGTGCCTAGTAAATCAATTATGTCCCAGGTTTTACATTAGACACTTCTGTTAATACACCCCTGTCATAAGCAGATGGTTAAGGTTTAATGCCTCTTTTACCTGTAAAGGGTTAAAAAGTTCACCTAGCCTAGCTAACACCTGACCAGAGGAACCAATGGGGGAACAAGACATTTCAAAAGGAAGGAGGGAAGTTTTTCCTTTGTTTAGAGTTTCAGTTTCAGCCAGAGTGGAAAAGATCAAGGAACCAGCCTCTTATCAGAGTAGTAAGTTGTAGAAAGAAAGAAATAGGTTTATGTTTATTTTCTTTGTAACCTGTCTTATGGAATTAGAGGTAGAATCAAATTGGGTATTTGGGTATTTTTTTGTGTAACTAAATTTGTGCCTAGGGGAACATCCTCTGTGTTTTGAATCTGTTGTCTGTGAGAGTAGCTGGTATGCTAATCTCTCCAAGAGGGTTTTCTTTTACCTTTCTTTTCTTTAATTAAAAGACTTTTTCTTAATACCTGATTGAATTTTCCTTGTTTTTAGATCCAAGGGGATTGGATCTGGACTCACCAGGGATTGGTGGGGGAAAGGAGGGGGGATGGTTAATTTCTCTGTTTTAAAATCCAAGGGGTTTGGATCTGTGTTCACCAGGGAATTGGTGAAGTCCCTCAAAACTACCCAGGGAAAAAAGTAGTGCTTGGGAGATGGTGGCAGCGATACCAGATCTAAGCTGGTAATTAAGCTTAGAAGTGTCCATGCAGGTCCCCACATCTGTACCCTAAAGTTCAGAGTGGGGAAGGAACCCTGACAACCCCAGAGTGATATTAGCCTTTTTCACAACTGCATGACCTGGTTGGCTCATGTTTGATTTTTGATCCACTATAATCACAGATACTTTTCATAGTACTACTGTCTAGCCAGTTATTCCCCATTTTGTAGTTGTGTCTTGATTTTTCCTTCCTAAATTTAGTACTTTACACTTGTCTGTACTGAATTTCATCTTGTTGATTTCAGACCAATTCTCCAATTTGTCAAAGTCATTTTGAATTCTAATCCTGTCCTCTAAAGTGTTAGCAACCCTTCCCAGCTTGATGTTATTTTCAAATTTTATAAGAGTACTCTCCACTCCATTATCCAAGTCATTAATGAAAATGTTGAATAGTACTGGACCCAGGACAGACCCCTGTGGGACACCACTATCTATGTGCCCCCAGTTTGAGAGCTAACCCTTTATAACTACTTTTTGACTTCAGACTTTCAACTAATTGTAAATACCTTACAGTAATTTCATCTAGATCATGTTTTCTCTGTTTGCTTATGAGATTGTCCCGTGAGATTGTGTCAAAAGCCTTACTAAGCTATCCTGGTATTCTTGAAATCCTATGGCACTATCTCTTGCTCCCAGATACTGTGGAAGAGTTACATGAGATGCCTTACAATCAGGGCCAGCACTACCATTTAGGCGACCTAGGCAATGGCCTAGGGCGCCAGAATTTTTGGGGGGCGCTATTTTGCCAGGGGGGCGGCACGCAGGTCCGGTGGAGCTGCCGCAGTAATTTCGGCGGACGGTGCGCTGGTCTAAAGGCTCCAGCGGACCTCCCACAGTCATGCCTGCGGCAGGTCCACCAGAGCCTTTAGACCAGTGGACCGCCCGCCGGCATCACTGCGGCAGTTCCAGCGGAGCCTTTCCAGCAGCGGACCGTCCGCCGTTATCACTGCGGTAGGTCCATCGGACCCGCGGGGGGCGGCGAAATGGCCATCCACCTAGGGCGTCAGAAACCCTGGCGCCGCTCCTGCTTACAACATGGTAGCCACCCTGTTCATAGATCTCTGCTGGAATACCATCCAGTACAGGTGCTTTCCCTTACAACATCTGCTTGATTGTGGTTACTGTCACATATAAGAAGGGAGTTAGTACAAGCTCTTCTTTCAATGAGCATTGTAGAAGAGCTTCCTCAAAATGTTGGAAGAGTGATTGACAAGCTTGAGAAGATTTGTCTTTTACAGTATTGGTCACAATGCTGCATTTTGCAAATAATTGTAATTCCCCTTTTTGTGCTGGCTTAGCACCTGTATAATATGCGAACAGGAGAGGAAACCTCACAGTCTTTGGAGTTCCAAATTTCCTGTCACCTGGGTTCATTTCACAGTGCTGCTGATAGGTGCCCAACTCCTCCTCCTGGTATGCTAAAAGAATAAAGCTATTTGGCGGTGCCTCCATGAGACAAGGGTTTAATCACACTGATAGAATTGCTTCTAGATTTGAACTCAAACTCACACAAGCAAACAACTTAAAAACAATAAATATAAACTTTATGTAAGGACTTTATTAAAAATAAATATATAATCAATAGAATATTAAACTATTAGAGATATTAATCATGCTTTTTCATTATTAAAGGCTATGGTGGCAACCACAATAGGTCATGTGACCACACACTCCCCAATGTTCCTAACCAAAAATGTCTCCCCCCCCAGTTCCATCTGTCCCCTCCATCTCAGATACCAAGGTGGTGCACATGGAGACATGTTGCAGGCCTGTAAGGAAATGCTGTTAGAAATGCACTTTATTACACTGTGAACTGGAGTGCAGGTCTTGATGACCTAGGTAGATACAAGTCTTGTTGCAGATGCAATGTGCCTTAATGGTGCAAGATTAAACCCTAACTACCCTTTTAAACTATAATACAGGGTACTCACTGATGTTCCTCTTCTGGCTGAGTGGTCAAGAGACTGGTGCATGCCAGCAGGTCCTCTCTGGGTGCTGACAGTCTTTAAAGCTTGGAACTTGTGGGTTCAGATACAAGGTCAGACTTCTGGATCCACAATCCTGGAGCTGGTGCAGGCTGACTGTAGGGCAAGCCAGCTGCAGAAGAGACATGTGGCAGGAGAAATAGATTGTATCCCCCTGAGCAGAATTGCCAACTTTCATGCGGTAAATAAGCACCTGACTTTCACAATAAGCCAAAAATCAAGCTAATCCCATCTCAAAACAAGACAATCCCTAAGAACCCCAACACTCTATGAGACTACATCCCCCCGGTGTGCAGTCTGGGACAGTGGTAGGCCCACTGTGCACCCCTGACTCTCTCCCATGCTTGCCCCTGCTTGCTGGAGCCGATCAAAAAAAAAAGAAGAAGCAACAAGCTACAAGCCAAAAACTAGCCAAGAAGCAACGCACAAGCCAATAACAAGCCCAATTTCTGTTTGTTTTTTTTTCCATGGGTTTGGCATGTCTGCTCCTAAGGCTCATTTTCAAGCTGAGGTTAAAGCCTGGCCAGTAGCTGGGCCAGAAAGTGCTGTGCTGGCTGGCTATAGGGAGACCCTCTCTCTTGCTCACTCCCCAGTTGGTCTCTGCCATGTGAGGGCAAGCAGGGCTATTTATAACCTTCCCTCCTGCTTTCCAGGGGCTCTTCCTAGGGTCAGAGACTGGGTGCAGTCTGACTGGTTGTCCTCTGCCATCTAATTGGCTACTGGTGACTGCTGTTCTCTCCCTTCCTCCCATTGGTTGAAGGAGGAGGGTTGCCAGGGTAACTTGGAGGGGAGGTCACACACCCTTCACCTTCCCTGCTCCTGCAGGGGGAAGTCAACAGTGCAGGACTTGGTCATGGATCCCACAGGGGACCAAATGATGCATCTCTTCTCTTGGGGCACAGTCCCCTTATTAAGGGGCGACTACATAAGACCTATAGTAATAATTAAATAATGTATTAGACTATACTAATCACAGTAAGTTATTTTTCTGATACATTTTAACTACAGCATTGCAGCAAATTTAAAGGATCTTGTGGCAAGTACCTGTAAATAAAATAAGAATATACCAGTTTAAAGTTCATGAACACGAACTAGTTTTGCTGACCTTTTTTAATCTAACCTATAGTTTGACAGATTTGCAAAACTTTGATCCCCACTAGGTTTAAAGGGAGTTAAATACAGGTTTCACTGGCACTAAAAATACAGTGTTTAAATTACTTTTATGATTTTAGGATCCGTAGAAATCAGTCACACTTTAACATCTAGTTTTGTGGCAAGCATTACTGTATTGTTCAACTGAAAAATGAAACTTCTGAGACTCATTTCTTTTTCTGTGATCTGATCATCATTATTTTGAGGAAAAAAGCCACAAATAATTAACAAACACCATGTTTCAATTATCAGAGGGGTAGCCGTGTTAGTCTGGATCTGTAAAGGCAGCAAAGAATCCTGTGGCACCTTATAGACTAACAGACGTTTTGGAGCATGAGCTTTCGTGGGTGAATACCCACTTCCTCAGATGCATGTAATGGAAATTTCCAGGAGCAGGTATACATATGCTAGCAAGCAAGCTAGAGATAACGAGGTCAGTTCAATCAGGGAGGATGAGGCCCTGTTCTAGCAGTTGAGGTGTGAAAACCAAGAGAGGAGAAACTGGTCCTGTAATTGGCAAGCCATTCACAATCTTTGTTCAATCCTGAGCTGATTGTGTCAAACCCAAGAAAGAAACCAACAGGACTCCACTGGCCATCACATATAGCCCCCAGCTAAAACCCCTCCAACGCATCATCAAGGATCTACAACGCATTCTGGACAATGATCCCACACTTTCACAGGCCTTGGGTGGCAGGCCAGTCCTTGCCCACAGACAACCTGCCAACCTGAAACATATTCTCACCAGTAACTGCACAACGCACCATAATAACTCTAGCTCAGGAACCAATCCATGCAACAAACCTCAATGCCAACTCTGCCCACATATCTACACCAGCGACACCATCACAGGACCTAACCAGATCAGCCACACCATCACTGGTTCATTCACCTGCATGTCCACCAATGTAATATACGCCATCATATGCCAGCAATGCCCCTCTGCTATGTACATCGGCCAAACTGGACAGTCTCTACGGAAAAGGATAAATGGACACAAATCAGACATTAGGAATGGCAATATACAAAAACCTGTAGGAGAGCACTTCAACCTCCCTGGCCACACTATAGCAGACCTTAAGGTGGCCATCCTGCAGCAAAAAAACTTCAGGACCAGACTTCAAAGAGAAACTGCTGAGCTTCAGTTCCTCTGCAAATTTGACACCATCAGCTCAGGACTGAACAAAGACTGTGAATGGCTTGCCAATTACAGGACCAGTTTCTCCTCTCTTGGTTTTCACACCTCAACTGCTAGAACAGGGCCTCATCCTCCCTGATTGAACTGACCTCGTTATCTCTAGCTTGCTTGCTAGCATATATATACCTGCTCCTGGAAATTTCCATTACATGCATCTGAGGACGTGGGTATTCACCCACGAAAGCTCATGCTCCAAAACGTCTGTTAGTCTATAAGGTGCCACAGGATTCTTTGCTGCTTTTACATGTTTCAATTGACAGTGATTAGCTGAACAGTTACAAAATTAGCAGTTTAAAAGTATGGAGCAATTTCTTGTCTGTGCTTTGTTCCTTATGTAGCTTGCAGACCCGTGCTGCTCACCCAGTTACCTTTTCCCATTGCCTCTGGACTAGTTAGAAAATTATTCCTAGCAGTACCTCTAATAAAGCTGCTATAACATGGCAACACCTGGTTCATTAAACATCATCTCTCATGAGTTGTTAATCTCACGAGTCATGGAGGCCATTTGGAGTTGGAGGAAGTACAAGCAGCACTTCAAAGCAGAAAGGTGCTATTGTTGTTTGTGTGTTTGTTTTTGTTTTTAGGAGTTGCGTATCCAATCTACAAGTAATTCTGTGGCTATATGTGCTACCCCTCGCGCTAGGGAAGATCTTCCCATAGATATGCACAAATCTGCTTCTGTTTCTGCCCAGTTTCTGCCTCCCAGTTTTACAAGTTGGCTCCCAACGACTGACTATGGCTCTGACCGCAGCCACTTGTCCTGATGCCCACTCCAGCCACTAGACTAGACCACCTTCATCCTGGTCAGCTGAAAGGGGGTTGCTGGAGAGAGCTGACTGGGGTAAACTGAAGGCTGCATATATGGGGTTAATCTGCCTTTCTTGGAGGGATGGAGTAAACTGGGGGGCAGCCTGGCACCAGTATTGGGCCTCTCACCTCTTTCCGAATGTCATCAGCTTCCTCCTGCTCCTCCTCTTGGCAGTTTCTTCTCTACTGTGAACCAGCCAGAGGAACAGTGAAAGGCCACTTACAAAGCAGCCACCACAAAGACTTGGAAGCCCTGAAATTTGGAGGTAAAGCACACAGAAAACAAATAGCATCACCATTACCTAGCTAGGCTCACCACATTTATCTTATTAGAGCTATCCTCCCAACCATGCAGACCCCAAATGAACCCACATTTCTAAAATTAGAACTATTTTAGATACAATTTTATGGACTTTCTAGTCTGCAGTTTGTAGGGCTGAAAAGACAGAGTCCAATGTTTTAGATGATGTTCCCAACTGGCTAAAGTTGAGGAAAAAGAAACGATGGAGAACAGAATCCAAATTGAATTTATTGATGTTTTCCATCCTTCCAACTGACTGCTTCAGTGTAAACTTGGAAGCAGGGTAAATGTACAACATCTGATCCTTGAGTTCTTTACTCCCAGCAGGCATAGATTCTGGGTTCAGCACTGACTTTCTGGCTCAGTACCAGTCTACTATCAACTAGATCCAGACTAAAATACAATTCCACAAAGGAACGTCAGACATTAGAAATGGGAGAATTATGATGGAGCAGATGTCTATCAGTTGCTGCTGACAGATGAAATAAAGTAACTACATGCAAGTGTCAATTATTTGTGACTACTGGATGATCTTTCCAGCTAGACAAGCAAAACAGGTGAGTGTGTTTGTGCATGTGAGTGAGGTAGGTTGAAGACTTGTTCATAAACACAAGGTAACAAGCCAACATTTCTCTGCCTTCTTATGATTTAAACTCTGGCCCCAAGCGGAGTTCCCCAGAGGTCGGTCCTTGAGCTGGTTTTGTTCAACATTTTTATTAATGATCTGGATGGTGGGATGAATTGCACCCTCAGCAAGTTCACAGATGACAGTAAGATGGGGGGGAGAGGTAGATATGCTAGAGGGTAGGGATAGGGTCCAGAGTGACATAGATAAATTGCAGTATTGGGCCAAAAGAAATCTGATGAGGTTTGATAAGGACAAATGCAGAGTCCTGCACTTAGGAAGGAAGAATCCCAGCACCGCTACAGGCTGGGGACCAACTGGCTGGGGACCAACTGGCTAAGCAGTTCTGCAGAAAAGGATCTGGGGATTACAGTGAATGAGAAGCTGGATAGAAGTCAGCAGTGGGCCCTTGTTGCCAAGAAGGCCAATGGCATATTGGGCTGTATTAGTAGGAGCATTGCCAGCAGATTGAGGGAAGTGATTATTCCCCTCTATTTGGCACTGGTGAGGCCACATCTGGAGTATTGAGTCCAGTTTTGGTCCCTCCACTCCAGAAGGGATGTGGACAAATTGGAGAGAGTCCAGCAGAGGGCAATGAAAATTATTAGGGGGCTGGAACACATGACTTGCAAGGAGAGGCTGAGGAAACTGGGGTTATTTAGTCAGAAGAAGAGAAGATGAGGGAGGATTTGATAGCAGCCTTCAATTACCTGAAGGGGGGTTCCAAAGAGGATGGAACTCAGCTGTTCTCAGTGGTGGCATATGACAGAACAAGAAGCAATGGTCTCAAGTTGCAGTGGAGAGGTCTAGGTTGGATATTTGGAAAAACTATTTCATTAGGAGGGTGGTGATGCACTGGAATGGGTTACCAAAGGAGGTGTTGGAATCTTCATCCTTAAGAGTTTTTTAAGGCCCAGCTTGACGAAGCCCTAGCTGGGATGATTTAGTTGATGTTGGTCCTGCTTTGAGAAGGAGATTGGACTAGATGACCTCCTAATGTCTCTTCCAACCCTAATCTTCTATGATTCTATAATTCTATGACAAGATGGGTGGACACAAATTTGTTAGTCAGTCCTATCTGAATTATTCTGAAGGTTTCAGTGTGTGACAGAAATGTTGTCACATACACATATGGAGATCCGCCGCTTCATGCTGCCAGTATGATTTGGTCACAGCCCTATTATAGAACTGTTAGATGCAATAGGAATCTCAGCAGGATGAAAGTACAACATAGGCTACACCTACATTATGACCTGGAGTGCTGGTCATGCACACATATTGCACTAGCTCAAGTGTGAACAGCGCAGTAGCTGCAGTAGCAGCACAGCTGAGCCAGACCGAGTTCAGATGTACCTGAAATTGGTGTGTAAATACGCAGCACGCCTCCACTGCCACTACTTGTGCTACCACAGCTAAACTGCTATTTATACTCATGCTAGCCCAATGACAGCTAGTGCTAGTATGTGTACACAAGCAGGGGAAAGACACCCCTAGCTCACACTGTAGACAAAGCCTTAGAGAAAGAATAAGAAGCCAGTTGGCTAGGGTTACAACATGTTTGGGTTCAGGATTGTGTTCTCGTATATATTTAAACAGCAAATTCAGTAGGGTTGAATGGGTGTCACTCAGAACAAAGTTTGACCCTGAACTTGAGCTTTTTATGCATGAATATTTCTTTCCCAAAGCTTATTTGCATCCAACTTGTCCCATGATCACTGACATGAGCTCTCAGTGAGGACAGGAATCACAGTTGCCAGAACTGCTTTGTTTATAATACCAAGTTTCTAATTTCATTCAGTTTTCTCCTTTTATTCTGGGTTACATTACTTGTCCTCAGAAAGAACATTCTCTATGTTTCCAAATAAATTAGATTTTTGTTACTTCATTTAACTTTATGTTATTGCCTTTATAAAAACAGTTTTTATCTTCCCCCAAGTATAGTTTGCCCCAGCAGAGGTGCAGGGAATCTCTGTGAGCTTGGATTCAAGGAATTGCCTAGGAATTCTCTCATCAGGAGGCCTGGGAATGTTCATCACAAACCTAAGCAAGTGTTTCATCTCTAAACCTGCATATTTCCTGAGGTCTGGGAAGAAATCAGGGGCTCAACAGAGACATGGGACTATCTATTGTCATCTGCAGGTATTAAGTAAAAGCTAGATTCAAACACCTGTACTGACTCCATTAGTAAAGGTAGCAGAATCTGCCCTTAATTTTGTGACTAAAAAAAACAGCAGTAGGTGCTATCCATGCAGCATCCTGCAAGGATGACTAAAGACACATTTATTAAAGTGATACATGTTTAAAAAGATAAGCTGCAAAGTCTAATTTGCTGCCATTAATTTTAGGTATATGAAAACCACATGGCAAATTGGCAATAAACTGCTCAGATTCTTTCCAAGTATACAGTACTAAATTGTGTGTTGTTGTGTTCAGCACTGGCCCCTTGCAGTGGAAGGAACAACGAAAAGAAGGGTATTTGTGCACTTTTAAAAATTTAAATTCCTAATTGAATTTCATTTTTAACCTCCTGAAAGCCACACATGGATCTTTTTGTCAAGAGATAGGCTTCATAGCTGAACAACAAAACAATATTACAATATTTCAGCTATCCAAATTAAACCCAATGTGCAAGAAAATTAATATTTAAGTCTAATATGGATTGTATCGCACACAGTAGATGGGAAGAGTGGGGAAGGCTATTTACTTTTTCTAGTAGTTATAAATGTTGACATGCCATTAACAACACTATTTTTCTTTCATTCACTATTGAGATATCAGCTCCCACCTCTGGTCAGCCATGAAGCCAGCTTCGTAAAATCATAGAAGATTAGGTTTGGAAGAGACCTCAGGAGGTCATCTAGTTCAATCCCCTGCTCCAAGCAGGACCAACACCAACTAAATCATCCCAGCCAAGGCTTTGTCAAGCCGGGCCTTAAAAACCTCTAAGGATGGAACTTCCTTCATCCACTTGCCAAATTTTCAAATAAATACCTTCATGCTTTTTCTTATGCTGCCTCTCTCTGTAAAAATATACAAAGCTACCTCATTCTCCTCCTCTAAGTCCCTCCTTAAAACTGTCCTTTGCTGTGATGCCTACCAAAAAAACTTGACAATGGTTAGGCTGCTGGTGTGCTGAGACAACTGCCTATCATGCTGATGAGTATTGCCTCATTGTTTCCTGGTACTCCCCCCTTCTGTCTGTATCCATCTGTTGTCTCTTGTTTTATACTTACATTATAAGCTCTTTCAGGGGCAGGGACAGTCTTTTTGTTCTGTGTTTGTACAGTGCCTAGCACAATGGGGTCCTGCTCAAGAACTCGGGCTGCTAGGTGTTACTGTAATAAAAATAATTTTGACAAATCTAGTGTGGGCAGGATTTGAACCCACTACTGGGAGGTAAAGATTCGAGAGACATTACCAACCCCCTGAGCTATGAAAGTCCTATTCCTGGGAGTTCTGTAGAGCAGTGCTGATTTACACCAGCTGAGAAGTTAGCTCTTTATAGCTGTACTTCATATCTTTGTTTATAGATCTGCATTACAACTTAAATGTGAAGCTTTTCATTAACCATTATGCACTTTGCAAGCTCAATGGTGTGGAAAAGCAGTATTGATCATTTCTGGGTCTGCCACATGACAAATGTAGGCTTGTTTCCTAAAGTTTTCCTCTTGTTGGGCAGCCAAGTCATTGCTGCATGGCTTCCTATCCAGGCAGATAAGGCAAAAAATGAAGTTAGCAGCAAGGAAGTCAAAATTATGGAGGGAATGTTGGCCCCAAAGTGAAAGTCAGCCTCTGGCACCACATTGTTTGCAATAGGAAAACAAATAAAGTAAATGCTGTATTGAGGACAGAGTCCTTGGCAAACCCAACAGCTTCTGAAAACATTTAAGAGCACCACTTCAGTTTCCAAAAGCAAATGCATTACCCATCCAGACTATTAGAAAAACCGCCTTATCTACAGAGAGAGGCCAGTTCTTCACCCATCCTATTAGCTCAGTCTACATACAACACATTCACAGACAAAATAGGAGGATGATAGCATACCTCCTCCATGATGTGCTGTATGGTATTGACAGAGTTAATGGCAGCATCAGCCTTCCTGCAACTTTATATTAAGAAACCTTTAGAAAGCTGGATTAGAAATTCTGCTCTGATTTACTTCCTATGCAGTCACATTAGATGACATGCCATCCCTCGACACAGCCTCTGAGTGCAGAAGTCCCAAGAGCCACTGTTATCCTGGGAGTGCAAAGGGGCAAGCTGAAAAGAAGCTGCATAGGGAGTCACCCCCCTTCCTCTGTGTTCCCCTCTCTCAGCAGCAGCACAGCAGTGTGCAAGAGATCCAATGGACCATAGGGACAGCAAATAGTCCTATGGCCCACAGTAGTTGTTGTAGAGGACTTGCTCTATACTCCACCCAGTGGATGGGAAAGGATTCGGTCTCTCCAAGTGCTAGACAATCTCTACCCCGACAATTTTTTTTTCATGAATGAGAGGTAGCAGCCACCCCACTGACTTCAAGACAGAGTTGGGTAGGGCCCTACCAAATTCACGGCCATGAAAAACACATCACGGACCATTAAATCTGGTCTCCCCTGCATGAAATATGGTCTTTTCTGTGCTTTTACTCCATACTATACAGATTTCACAGGAGAGACCAGCATTTCTTAAATTGGGGGTCCTGACCCAAAAGAGAGTTGCAGTGGGGGTTGCAAGATTATTTTAGGGGGGACGCAGTACTGCCACCCTTACTTCTGCACTTCCTTCAGATCTGGGCATCTGGAGAACGGTGGCTGTTAGCTCTGAAGGCGGTGCCCCACCAACAGCAGCGCAGAAGTAAGAGTGACAATACCATACTATGCCATCCTGCCTTCAGAGCTGGGCTCCCAGCCAGCAGCCACCACTTTCCAGTTGTCCGGCTTTGAAGGCGGTACCACCACCATCAGCAGTGTAAAAGTAAGGGTAGAAGTACTGCAACCCCCATACAATAACCTTGGGGGGGTTCACAACCCCTTTTTGGGACCCCCTACAATTACAACACCATGAAATTTCAGATTTAAATGTCTGAAATCATGAAATGTATGATTTAAAAAATCCTATGACCATGAAATTAATCAAAATGGATGTGAATTTGGTAGGGCCCAATATATAAGACAGTACCCTGTGTAAGGTATGATTAATACAACCATATTGTAAAAAAATAAAGCCCTGTTTTATCTACATATTTATGTTAAAAGAACAGAAGCCTTTTCAAAGTTGAATCAATAGCAGCATTACTGGAACACATTTGGAATGGACAACATTTGGCCTATTGTGTTAAATTCCTAAGGGTTTGCCTATTTTTGTATCAGATTACAGCTTTATTAGGTACAACTGTTTTTACATTGCATTTTTGTGATTAATGATGCTAAAAGGATTTTGGCATTTCAAATGTCGTACACAAACCTAATGGGCAAAATCTTCTGTAAACTTCTTCTAAGCCCTTGGCAAACTTTCCTCGGGAGCAAATATTAACTCCAGATAGTGTTTATTAGCATTTATAAAATAATCACTGTAATAGTGGCATGTAATTGCTGGAGGTAAAAGCAAATCCAGGCCAAGAATTAATCAAGTTTGAGCTCCCTAATAGAAACAGGTCAGGAACAATTTATTTCTTGCCACTTTTTATTTAAAATAATTTTCTTCTGACTTTGTTTCATATTCCAAGAGTGATTTCATGCAAGACATTCCCTGAACAGATTATGATGTTAACTAGAGACGGGACTGAGCTGTAAAGCTCAAGTTCAGATACCCACTCCCACAAAGGACGGGGGTGTTTGGATCTAGAGTTTCAGTTTGGCTTATTACACAGAGGGGGACCAGGCATAACATTCAAGTCTGAATTTTAACTCCACTAAACTTTGGGCATATTCAGATCCAGGGTTTTATTTTGATCAGATTTACCAATAACATCAGATACTAAGAAAGTAAAGTTAATCTATGTATGTCTGAATACTGTTGACATGATATCAGAATTTTCTGAAGCCTTCTCTATCTATCACTAACTTTTCACACTCAGCTGCTGACCTCCCAGTGATCTGCCATGCACCATCTATCCATCTTCTCACTGGTCATCCCCTACTATGAGGACCCACCACCATTCCTTCCCGTGATAACTTTCTCTAGGGTATTTCCATCTCTATATCTGTTGTGACCAAAAGTGCATATGTTTGATCCTGTTGATTCCAAGAGCAGAATCTGATTCTCTCCAATGATATTTCTAACAAGTGTTCATCTTCTTTTTCATCCAGGAGTTATGCAAGAATCTTCTCGAATACCACTTCCCAAAAGCTTCAGTTTTCTTCTTGTCAGCAGCATTAGTGTCCCAGGATTCACATCCATAAATTGCTATAGAAAAAATTAAGCTTTTCACCAGTCAAATCTTCATTCATTGAGATGCCAGTTTTTCCACACTTTAGTAAGGGAAGTCACAGCTGAGCAAGCACTCCCAGTCTTCTTTTGTAGAGGTAGTATATACATCCAGATAATTAAGTTCATCTACTACTTCTACAGCTTGACCATTAATTTTACGCAGGATGCAGTCTGGGCTGATGAACAGCTGCGTCCCCTCAGTTGTCCAGCCTGGGGTGCCTTTTAAACTGCTTCACTGTGAGAATTACTTCTCCTGACTTCTCACACATGGCTTCCAGATATAAATTACTCCCAGTCATACTGGAATAGTGCTACAACCAACCCCCCTTGAATTACACTGAAGAGCAACACCAGAAAATTCCCAGTCCCAGACATTCCCCCAGAAATGTGCATCTTTTACTGCCCAGCACTCTCCTAGAAAATACACGTGCATATAAAATCTGTTGTTTTATTAATAGAAAATGATATGCACAAATCCTGTTATCCCAAATGGAGCTTCCTAAACACTTCAATACAAACATGCTGGCCTAGATAAAACAATAAAAGAGTGTATTAAATACAGAAAGATAGATTTTAAGTGATTACAAGTAATGAAGCATAAGAGTCAGAACTGGTTACAAGAAAATAGACAGAATAAGGAGTGATGGTCTCTAGTTGCAGGGGGGTGGGTTTAGGTTAGACATTAGGAAAAACTTTTTCACTAGGAGGGGGTGGTGAAGCACTGGAATGGGTTACCTAGGGAAGTGGTGGAATCTCCTTCCTTAGAGGTTTGCAAGGTCAGGCTTGACAAAGCCCTGGCTGGGATGAATTAGTTGGGAATTGGTCCTGCTTTGAGCAGGTGGTTGGACTAGATGACCTGAGATCACTTCCGACCCTGATATTCTATTGAATTCTATGAAAAATGAATTGCAACTAATGTCTAACTTAACAAGCTAGAGTGAAGTCAAAGCAAAGGTCTCTCTCGCCACATGTTTCAGCAGTCTTACTGGCTGAATCTTTCAGTCAGGATCCCTCCCCCAGTCCTGTTTCCTTTACTCTTCAAGTGTTGTGCATGCTCTCTCTTTTTGAGAATCATCTCCAGCTGAGGTTCAGAAAGGAGACGGAAAGTCTGTGTGGATGGGAAACCCTGGCTGTTTCTTTGTCAAGATATAAATTTTTATCCACATCCTCCTTCCTGCCAAAGAATGACCACTTAACCAGATGATGGTCCATTTGATTTTGCTGACACCCGGCTGAGGCATTGGCTAGAATTTTGTCTCTGGGGAACTGGTTTGTGGCTGCTCCCCCTGACTTGGAACATGTCTAGAAATGCCATACAGAGGAATCCTATAACTTTACATGCAATGTTGCCACACACATTTTATCAGGACAATAGTAATCAGCATATTATGAGTTTTCAAATGATACCTCACAAGGCATACTTTGTAGAACATTTATCATAGTTCTGTGAAAGGGCTGAATATGGTGGTACAGACTGACACAATGTTGTCCACTTGAATCATGTAATTACTGATCATGTCAATATACATGCCTTTCATTTTTGACACACTCAAGAACAGTCACTATTCCTCACTAATAGATTCCAACATTCATTGCATTGCATTAGTGGTTGCAGCAGCCATTACTGTATCAACATAGCTGAGGCTGGTTAAGAAGTGACCACCAATAGAAATCCCAGCTTCCTACATTTTATCAAAACCTTCCAGGCTTGTGTCATAACAAAATTCTGTTTACATGTTGAAAAGACTTGGGGACAGAATACAGCCTTGTTTCACACTCTGCCTAATGAAAAACCACTTACTGTAACCCGGTATTGTTCACTGCATGATTTCTTATTGATAGTAGAGACTTGAAACGAGTTGCTCTGGAATCCCCATGTCTGCCAGTATCCTCCAGAGACAATCATGTTAGATGGTATTTATGGCACTGGCAGACCAGGTACCCAGCTCATGCCAAGGCCTTTAGGCCTCAATGAACACTGACAAATGCATCGCTGGAAACCAGTTTGGCTCATCTGTGTGTTAGCATTGCTAAAATATATATTAAACTGATAAGCATATGTTTAGTGTTCAAACTTAATGAAATGCTTGTAGGATGCTAAATGTGTTAAACTCTCTTATAACATCTGTAGCCCATGGAATAAACTTACATTGCATGTTTGCATTGGAAACATCTGTAATTGTGTGACTCAAACAGGAAAGAAGCATTAATTAATGTAAAGTGTTGGTCCTGCTCACAAAGCCCACTGAAACAAAATGAGTCATTGTGAAACATCAAAAGACAAAGACTTTATTGATTACCCCCAAACATACCCATGAAGAGGAGACCGGCACCAACACTTGTTCCATAAGTTTGAACACTGGGGGAAGGGAATAAAAATCCCTGACCAGAAGGAACTGTATCACTACGCTGCTTGGAATATGGAGAGGGCAATATTTCTAAGCATAAGCAAGGGTCCCCAAACTGCTTGGCTTGGGTTAGCTGCAGAGGACATAGAAACCTTGCATATCACAGCAGTTTCTACTACCTTTTGGAACTTAAGACTGTAACTCACTTGTGTGTGTGTGTATGTTTACCTGCTTTAATCTTATAAATAATTCATTTCATTTTTCTTAGTTAATAAATCTTTAGTTAGTTTATTATAGAATTAGCTACAGATGTTGTCTTTGGTGTGAGAGCTAAGGTACAATTGACCTGGCATAAGTGACCAGTCCTTTGGGACTGGGAGTAACCTGAATATTTTTGGTGCGAGGGACCATCTATCACAAGGGCAAGATTGCCTAGGTGTGAACATAGACAGAGTACCCAAGGGGACTGTTTGTGATGTTAAGGCTGTTGTAATGCTTGAGGAGTTCACACTTGATATTTGGTTGGTGAAATCTAAGTACAGAACACACAACCAGTTTGGGGCCTGTGCCCTGTTTCTTTACGGTCTTCCCTGAAGTTGGAACTCCAGGTTATGAGCCACTTTTGATATTGTCAAGCTGTCTAACACTTTAGAGTAGTCAGTGAAACACATAACCAATGGACAATTATACTCCCTGCAAATTTTCACTGACATGATAGAGGTTTGCAATCAGATCACATGTGCTTTGCCCCTTTCTGAAACCAGCTTGTCTATATGTCTGTCTATCATTTGCTTCATGTGATCCAAAATTATGTGACACAGTACTTAATTCGCATAAAATATCAGAGAGATAGTACAATTGTTACTACATTCTGCTATATCCCCTCTTTTTGATAGGGGCAGGAAGATTCCCTTTGTCCAGTTGTTTAACTGATTTTGAGTCATGCATATCTCATTGCAAAAATGTCTACATGAGATCAATACCACAGTCACCTACTGCTTTTAGCAACTCTGCTGATACCTTTTCTATCCTGGTGCTTTCCCATGCTTCATTTTTATAATAGCACTCACCACTTCCTCAAGCAGAATTGATGGCTCTGACTCCATGTTCTTTTTTCTGACGTCCTGTATTATAAGTGGTTCTGATGAGGCATACAGATTGTCACAGTAATCTCTCCATCTGCATTTTACATCATCATCTTTACTAAGAACGCCACCATCATCATCTTTTATTTTCCTCTGTCACAGTGAAATCCTTTTAGTAGGAAGTCTGACCACAGTGAACATACTTTTTATAATATTACTCTCTTTATAATTCTCAATTTCCCCAATTTTGCCATGATGTATTTGCTCTTGTCTTGTCTAGTCTGCCTTTTAATCAGTCTGCTCAATTCCTTTTATTCTCTCCTGCATTCTTTAGTCTCCAAGTCACTCTCTTTCACCACAAATCATTTGTTCCACCAACTCAAACACCATCTCTGTTAACCATGGTGCAGTCTGATGCTGATGTTTCAGATTGCATTCTTTGGTGGTTTCAAGCGTGATAGCTTTCATTTCATTCCCAGATTTGTTTGGGTTGTTCTCCTCTTTCACCTGTGACAATGACTCAAGCCCATTCTTTACAGAAGTCGTGTCATTTTTGTTGATTTTGCACAGGTCCAGCTGCAATGGACCTGTTGAACATATTATCTTTTTCAATGTAATTTGAAGTTGTAGGCTAACAGTTGGTCTGATCTATAGTTCTTACTTGGGGAGGTCTTTGTCCATTGGACACTTAACTCCAGCATCATTGTATCATTACATAGCTGATTTTCTTCTTTGTCTTGCCATCAGGTGACCTCAGTGAATTTAAACAGTTAGGATGCTGGATGAAGATGGTGCTTGTAATGAGCAGATTATTAAAGTAGGAGAATTCTATTAAACACTTTCCTTTCTCATTTTGTAAACTGAGACCTTTGTTTCCCATTAGTTCTTTATGCATGCCTGCAGTTCCAATGTTCACATTCATGCCTTCAATTACAAGCATACTGTCTGTGATTGGAGTTTTAATGAGTGTCTCTTCAGACCATTCACAGAACTCATCAGATAGCTGGAAACTAAATATTGAGCTCCAGATATTTAAAGATGTGTTCTTTAATGTAGCAGAGAAATGTATTACACATTGCAATGGCTGGAGGTTGAAGCTAGACAAATTCAAACTGAAAATATAGCATAATTTTTTAACAGAGTAATTAACCCTTGGAATCTATGAATCCATGAAAAGGTGTATTGGAACCAGCAGTGGCAGAGTAATTCAGCCTTCACCTACAACCATCACTGGCTTTACAGATGAGAGAGAAATGAAGTAGGAAGACATATTGCTTATATAAAGCACCTTTCACATACTGCACATTAAAAGTGCTTCATAATCCCCTCTCAAAAAAAAAATTGCAAAGTTTTTGCTACTGCACCACCTTATGCTGTGTGATCTCATCAAAACGCATAAGTAGCAAGCCAGACTGGGACAGTATTTGGATAGCAGACCTTATAGGAACACCTTGGCACCACAAGAAGTGGTGACTACACTCTGTATATAGTTTGATTGATGAGAAAAGGGACTCACCCTCTGTAAATCTGTTTCCCTACTTATTTTTTACCAACAAATAAAGATGTCATTAATTACTGTATCAACTGCTGCAGCCTTCCTTCAATCTCCTTTGTAAGGAAGGCAAGAGACTTTTAAAAGAAGTTAGTTATTAAGCCACTAGACAGGAGTGTCATCATCACTGTAAATGATCTACCAAGAGGAAGTGAAAAAACGTAATATCCCAGCTGAATAAATCCATGCCAGAATCTTGTAATAGAAAATCCACATTTCTTATAAAAACAGCTCAGAGGCTAGTCCATTCTGCTTTTATAATCTGTTAAGCATCGTTCAATCAAACCTACATTTATATAATCATTTTCAAACTAAAACTTCAAGACACTTTAATGCAATTAAAATCAATGAATCCAAACGTTAAAAGCCCTTTAAATGTCAAAACAAAGAAACAAGTCTTTAGGCTGTGCTAATCATAGCCAAGATCTATGTCATTTTTTTCTTGTCCTTCCCATGTGCATATTTTGAAAGAATCAGGATGATCTATATTAGTATTATAGATGTGAACAGTGTAGATGTACAATAGTTTCAAACATCACATAGCTAAATCAGTCTGAAAAACATCTGTTACATATACAGATACCCTCACTCAATAAGTTACTCCAAGATCAGTCACAGTGGAGTGAATAGGACTGCTCCTGGAGTAACATACTAAGTAAGAAGACTGGAATCTAGCTCAGAGGCTGTTACATATATTTCCTTCATATCTGACTTCTGTGGGTTTACATCCCACTCGTTTCACTTTGACCTTCAGATTCAACTAAACTCAAAATCCCAATGTTAAATTCAGTTGAGTTCCTCATTAATTTGATTCAAAATCAGCTGTTTCTCATTCAGAGCTGGACCCAGGCTCACTCAGAAGGTTTGTGAGCCTCAGAGGTTTTTACAAAACCCCAACCCAGGTGAATTTCACACGGTTTTGGCTGCAAGCAATTCTCACAGCTCTATGTCTAACTAGAATCATGAAAGCAGTTTTGCCTAGAAGTGAAACTCTCAAAGGCTGACTATTCATTATGTTTCCAAAAATCTGGGAGAAATCAATTTCTTTTAATATTGTTTGATTTTGCCTTCTTCAGAAAGTAACTTGAACAGTTTTGTGATAAGTAAATGCAAAACTTGTCCATCGCAAAAGAGAAGGAAGCAGTAAAAGGTGCTTTCTCCCTCCCCTGTGACTCTCCACAAATAGGCCAGCCACAATTGCAGCCTAAGCAGAGGACTGTTCACAGCTACTGTCCCCACAGGTGCTAATCCCCTTCAAAAGAGGCGAGATGGTTTGGCCAGAGTACTGCCCCTCTCTTCAACTGGCCGGTAGATCTGGCTGCCCATTGATGGCTGTGAGCACTGAACCCTACCCAGAATCATAACACAGAAGTTGCACTCCTCAGGAGCCACAAACTCATCCTGAAAGCATGAAGTCAAGTTGGGTTCTCTTCTTCCCATATATGATGAATAATAAGGCTCCTGCAAGACAAATTAGGCCTGCAGTGACAGCTGTTAAAAATAAATAATAAAAGTAGGAAAGTTTATGGAGTTTAAGGCTATCCTAAAATATGGTAGGCACCTCACAATCAAGATACAGTCCTTGTCCAGAAGACCAATACAATCTGATTTGACATGACACTACAAGCGAGGGTCAGATATAAAAACAGATAGAAGGGCAGAAGAAGGACAAGGGTGCCAAGAAGATGATGTGGTTATTCAGTAAGGAACATACACATTTTAATGATTCAGTCCCTTTAATTAAAAAAACAAACAAACAGTATTATTAGTTGGTTACCTTGCCTGTTCACTTTCTGTAGGCTTCATGACAGAGTTGTTTTTAGGAGGGACGTGAATGTGGCAAGGGAAGTATGTTATCAAACAGATACAGGAGAGCATTGCAAATCTAAAGAACAGCACAGAAGAAGGGAAAGAAAAATCTTGTAGAAGGAGACTAAGGCTTTGTCTACACTAGTGCTTTTGTTGGCAAAACTTTTGTCAGTCAGGGGTGTGAAAAACGCCAATATGGACAGCACTATGTTGGTGGGAGAGCTACTGCTGCTCATTGGGGGTGGTTTAATTATGGTGGCAGGATAGCACTCTCCCATCAGCATTGAACAGCTACACAGACCTTACAGCGGCACAGCTGCAGCAGTACAGCTGTGCCACTGTAAGGTCCACAGTGCAGACATAGCCTAAGAAGGTATCAAGGTTAGAGCTATTGTTAGAGCAGAAATTATGTGGGAGAGCAAAGGCTTTCCTTGAGGTTTGCATGTGTATCATGGAAATTGGAGCCAACAGGGTTGCACAGATGAAAATGAGGGTATAAGTTGTCCTGCAGAGTGTTTATTACGGATAATGAGTTGTGAGAAGAAAGAAAGCCAACTTGACTTTCAGATCTCAGAGACTCTTTGTGGCCCTTGTTGTTAGACTGATCTGGAATCCCTGAGACACAATAAGAACCCCCTGGTGCAATTTTCACACTATCACTTTTTAATGGAGAACTGCACTTCCAGCTACACTTGCTCTTCAAAACCACACTTTGGGAATCAGCTAATGTGCTTTTACCACTCAGACAGCTCTTTCATTTATTGCCTTTGCAGTTAGGGTGTCATATACGTATGTTTCAGGCACACTATGAAGCATAGTATCAAATAGTATCTATGGTGCCATAATCTCCCAACCAGAAATGTATTGTTATGCCTGTGAAATAGTTATTTTGGTAGGGAAATATTACTTAACAAGTATTTCTAAATCGATGTTGTTTACATGGTCACTTTACTGAGGACTAAGAAATAAAAAGTTCCTGCCATAAAGGGTTTACAATCTAAATACAAAACACAGCCCAAAGATAGAGCATGTAATGCACTAAGAAACAAGGGAGTAAGCAGAGACCGTTAGCATGCATCTTGTTAGTTCCACTGTTTTTAAAAATAGGATAAAAAAAATCAAGATTTAAAACACAACTCTTACCTATTGTATCATTAACACAAAGAGATTACTGAAATGGAAAAGGGTTTTAAAATCTTTGTTTCTCGCTTGTGTTCTTTGTTTACCTTTTACACTTTGCTCATCTTGGAATGTGCAAGGAGACCAGCCAGCCTCACTTCCTGGTTCACATGCACGAGCACAATGCTCTTTCCTTTGAGTCTCCAAAACAGCTGGAATATTCACATTCTGAAAAGAAGTTTTCATTGAAATTAACAGGAAAAAATAAATGAAAGCACCCTCAAGTCAGGTTAAATTTTGAGGGGGAAAAACAACCCCCCCCAACAACTCATTTTATATTACACATCTTTTGGAGCCTAAACTACTTAACAGTAGCCCTTTGGGGATATTGTGTGAATAGGATTATGTACTCATGCAAGCAAATGCAATCCTTCCCTTTGTAGGCTACCTAGACTATGGCTCCAGAAACGTACGAGTAAGCAAAAAAAAAAATTCATTTTTTTCAATAAGTCAAAATTTTCCACAGAAGTAGACACTTGACACTTTCCATGAAAATTTTCATTTAATTGAAAATCCAGTTTTCCATCCAAAACCAGTTTGAATGGAAAATTTTCAATCAACCCACATATGTTGTATGGCCAATTGACATATACCCTTAGTTAAGAACGTTTGCACTTTGAGTGTACATTATACTAACCAAAAAGCAAAAAAATAAAAAAAAAACACCCAAACCACAACCACCCTACATTAAAAATTATTAAGGGTGCAACGTGAAGCATTCAAAAATTAGGAAATGCCAAAATTAAGGTTGCTCAAGCAATTTTCATTCAGCCCTCTTTTGTATATACATTATGACATGGTCTTGAGTTACATGATCAAGACCCATGCCTCATTCAGTAAAAGGGTAGTTATTCCCTATTTCTTTTTATCCTCCTCAATCAATATGTGGCCCCAGGCTTTATTTAATGCATACCATCCCAACTCTGCACAGAATATATTATTATAAGTTCCTTCCTTTCAGAGTATCCATGGGCTGCACAAACATGAATTAATTTATCTCCATAACACCCCTTGGAGATTAAGTGTTATTATTATAGCCATTTTTCACCTGAGGAATTCACAGAGAGGTTAAAGCCAAAAATATCCACTCATTTGGGATGCCCAATTTGAGAGACCTAGAGCATGATTTTTCAGAGTATTTAGAATTGTTATAGCTCTTTATATGTTCAAAACACAGCTCCTCATGTCTTCTTTTGCAGTTGTGAACACCCAGCACTTTTTTAAATCTGTCCCTAGGTGTCTCAGATTGGGCAACCAGAAAATGGGGAACATACAATTCACAGGTGCTAACTGTGAAAAGTTTGGTGTGAATAACTTACCTAGCATCATATAGGAGCTCCATGGCAGAGAGAGACTCCAGTTGTCCAGGGGGGCAATCAATTTCCTTAACCATCCTTTTCTTCCTGAAATCCTCTGCCTCATTCACTACACAACTTCTACCTTCTGCAACAAATGAGGCAAGAGTCCTACAGACAACAGTATAATTCACCATACAACCCTGATTAATTATCAGAGCAGGTCCACCCTGTGCACTGAATGAGGTAGGAGTCCAGACAACCTTAATATTAAGTATTGCAACTATCTCTATGTTATACACCTCTACCCCAATATAATGCAACCCAGTATAAGATGGGAAAGTTCTAACACACTGCTTTGAGCAGCGTGTTGAGGGTACCAGGCCAGGCTGAGGCAGAGGGGTTCGATAAGGGGCAGAGAGTCTCGGGGGTGGTCAAGGGCTCCCCCCAGTGTCTGAGGGGCAGGAGCTGTGGGAGGGCACTTTTGGGGGCCCCACAGTCCCAGAGTGTCCCGGGGGATTAGCAGGGGGCCGGGAGCAGCCCGCTCTGCTTCCCTTGCCCTGGCCCCAGCCATGTCGCTCGGGGGAGGGGGTTTGTGGGAAGGGATCTCCCCTGCAGTTACCAGCAGTGGTTGAAGCGGAGCAGCTCGGCCCCAGTCCGCTCCACTCCACCAGCTTCCAGATGCAGTGCTCCACTTCCCTCTGGAGGTGAGTATGAGGGGGGTGTCCTTTCCCCCAACCTACCTGTACTCGCCGGTGGCGGGAAGCAGAATGTTGGGAGCTGGCAGCTGGCAGAGTGGAGCGGGCTGGGACCACTTCACTCTGCTTCCCACTGCTGGTGAGTGCGGGGGGCATCCTTTCCCCAATCTCCCCACACTCACCAGCAGTGGGAAACAGAGCAGCCCAGCTCCAGCCAGCTCCACTCTGCCAGCTCTCAGTCATGGCGTTCCACTTCCTGCCGGGTAGGTGAGTGCAGGAACTTTTCCCAGCCACCCCTCAGTGACATGGTTGGGGCTAGGCCAAAGAAAGTGGAGCAGGCTGGGGCTGCGTTGCTCCGCTTCCCGCCACAGGTGAGCACGGGGGGGGGCATCCTTTCCCCAACCCCTCACTTACTGTCAGCAAGAAGTGGAGTGCTGCGACTGAGAGCTGGCGGAGTGCAGTGGGCAGGGGCCGGGCTGCTCCGCTTCCCACCACTGCTGGTGAGTGTCTGTCAGGGAGTGGGGAGGGGTGGATAGGAGTCAGAGCCATCAGGGGATAGGGGGGTTGGGTAGAAGATGGGGTCCTGGGGGTATTTAGGGATGGGGGTCTCTCAAGGGGGCAGTCAGGGAACAAGGAACGAGGGCGGGGCCAAACCAAGTTTGGTATAACACGGTGTCACCTATTACACAGTGAGATTTTTTGTCTCCCGAGGACCGCGTTATATTGGGGTAGATGTGTACTTATAAGAAGCACACGGGATTTTTATAGGGGAGAAGGCAACACGCTGCATTTATTGAGAATACAACAGTTAGCATATACTTTTTAATTATACATACATACACACCATGCACACAGTTTTACCAGCTGATGTTTATAATTACCAGTTTAGAGCTTGGTTTAATTTAGTGGCCAGCCAGATTGGTCGCAGAGAGGAACAGAGCTTTGTTGGTTGCGATTTGATACTTTTGGAGTGTGGCAAGACAAACCCAAAGTTCCATGGAAAACTACCGTTTTTATAGGGTGTTTTTGTTGTTGAAGTTTAAGGATTTTGCTGTGTCAGTTTATGACCAGTTATTTCTTAATTCATGTTATTTTTTGATGTAAACATTCCAAAAACCTCCGAGAGGATCATCCTGCCCCGGATTTGATTTAATCAATTGTCTTTAGGGTGCCAGCCTCCACTTTAGGGTCATCAGTTTGCCCTTTCTTAATTATGGATACATGTTGATGGTTCTCTGGCACCAATACATTTTGATAAGAGTTTTTGCTCCCCCCTCCCTTTTTTTTTTTTGGTAACCATCTGGTTAACAATAGCCTTTACACCTTATTTGTGGTGGTGGCTTTTTTTGATGCAAGCATTTATTATTTACGCAAACAGTCTTTTATAAAGACCTTTGAGAATACAAACAGCAGTATTTTATATTGAGCAAAAAGACATTGTGAATTAAACCTTACTACGTTTTATAACCAAAACAATTCACATTGAGGCCCAGGCCTTTAACATTCCTTTAATTTACTTAACAGACATAATACAAAATCCTGTCTCTTACTAGCTAAGCCTTAAAACAAAGAACTAAAAGGGTCTAATTTGTAACGCATAGGAAACTGGGGCTACGTCTACACTACAGGATAAATTCAAATTAGTTATTTGATTTTATAAAACAGCTATTATAAAGTTGATTGTGAGCGTCCACACTAGGCACATTAATTCGGTGGTGTGCGTCCATGGTCCGAGGCTAGCGTCGATTTCTGGAGTGGTGCACTGTGGGTAGCTACTGTAAAATAATGAGGCCAATAACGTCAATTTGCCTCCACACTAACCCTAATCCAATATAGTAATATCGATTTTAGCGTTACTCCTCTCATTTTGTAGGAGTACAGAAATCAATTTAAAGAGCCCTTTAAATCAATATAAAGAGCAGTGTAGTGTGGACGGGTGCAGCGTTAAATCGATTTAACGCTGTTAAAATCGGATTAACAGCGTAGTGTAGACCAGGCCAGAATCTCTCCTAGCCCCAAAGGGTCATTTTTTTCTGCTATTCAAATGAGGTGGCTGGTAGAATGAAATCAAGACATACATTAGTACCTCTATTCTTATATTACAATTATACAATCCTGCTCCTACATATCCCCCTTTTGACACTAAGATTATTAATTGCCAGTGTTACTTTTTATTTAGTTTGCGTAATAGATATTGAATAGTAGTGGACCTAGGACAGATCCCTGTGGGAGCTCACTATCTCTGTGCCCCCAGTTTGGCAGCAAACCATTGACAACTACTCTTTGAGTACAGTCCTTCAACAAGTTGTGCACCCACATTATAGTAATTCTATCTAGAGTAGACCACATTTTCCTAGTTTGCCTAAGAAACTGTCATGTGGGCATGTGTTTAAAGCCTTACTAAAGTCGAGATATATCAAGTCAACTGCTTCCTCCATCTACTAGGCCCGGAAACCTAACAAAGAAGAAAATTAAGTTGGTTTGGCATGATTTGTTCTTGACAAATCCATTTTGTCTATTACTTGTTACCCTATTATCCGTTAGGTGTTTACAATCTGATTGTTTAATAATTTGTTCCACTATCTTTCCAGGTATCAAAGTTAGGCTGACTGATCTATAAGAAAAGAGAACAAAGAGGACCCACAAAATTAAAGCTATGTTTGCCTTTCTCAGGTCCACAAGGACCTCACCCATCCTCAAAGATAAATGCTAATGGTAATGAGATTGCTTCAGCTAGTTCCTTAAGTAACCTATGGTGAATGTCATCAGATCCTACCAAATTGATCTAACTTATTTAAATATTCTTTAACTTGTTCTTTCCCTATTTTGGCTTGTGTTCCTTCCCCCTTGTTGTTAATACTAATTATGTTAAGCATCTGATCACAACCGTTTTAGTGAAGACTGATGCATACCAGGTATTAAACACTTCAGCCCTCTTGATGTCATGCTATTAGTTATCTTTCCCCTCTAAGCAGTGAACCTATGTTTTCCCTTGTCTTTCTCTTACTCATAATGCATTAATAGAACCTCTTTGTATTGCCTTTTATATTCCTTGCTAAGTGTCACTCATTTTGTGTCTTAGCCTTTCTGATTTGATCCCTACATGCTTGTGCTGCTATTTTGCACTCATTCGTAGCAATTTATTCCATGTTTCCACTTTTTATAGGATTCCTTTTTGATTTTCAGGTGATTAAACAGCTCTTGGTGGAGCCATACTGGCCTCTTACTATTCTTCCTATCTTTCCTTCCCCATAAGGATAGTTTGCTGTTTTGCCTTTAATTTATCTCTTTGAGAAACTGCCAGCAATCCCAAACAACTTTTTCCCTTAGGTTTTCTTCCCATTGTCCCTTACTTACCAATTTTCTGTTTAAGTCTCCTTCAGCCCATGTTTGAGGCAAAAAGGATGAAACTTCACACTTAAAATTGTGCTTGGTTCTGAGGCAAGTTAGAACTGCTTCTGACCAAAGATATATTTGCAACAAAAACATTCAAATATTCCAATTTTTTATGCAAAATTTGTGAAACTTCACATAAAAATGCAATTTACAAGTTAAAAATTCCCAAGAACAAAAATGTAACCTTTCCACACCAAACAACCCACACACACCATCAGGATTTTGATAAATGTAACTGTCCAAAGTATTAAGCTATATGTTAGAATATTTGAGTACCAACAAAAAACACAGACAATTTTGACCTGATTTTCAGTCAGCAGCCTCCCCTGATGCAGGAACAAGCTTGTGTGTGTTCCTACCAGCACATACACTTTTGCTGCATTTAGACCTGTATCTACATTGAACAAATGTAGTATATATTTGAAAATTTTATCACTTATGTGCACAGGTGATCCATCTCCCACTGAAATCAATGGAAAGACTTGCATTAGTTGCACTAGGCCACAGAAGTGCGCATGCATGTGCAAAACTGTGCTCACATAAATGGAGACTAGGTTGAGAATCCTTAATGTAAATCAGATCCTTAATATAACATTTGCAAATTTTTATTAAGCTTTTTATGTCACTCACAGTACAACTGGCTTCTTTGTCTTCCAAACATACGCACATGTCAAAGGGTTAAAAAGGATAAAAACAGATTAAAGTGATCTTTAAAAAATAAACTAAAAACTGCTTCTCTCTGACATTACAGACAGCAGCTCCAACCATCATCAAGGGATAAATCAATTTGCAGCAGCTGTGCCAGCTATTTAAGTCCAGGGCATGGGGACAGAGTCATGTTAAGATCTTTTTTTTTTTTTTTTGGCATCCCATAGCACTGCATTCCAGTGATCAGGAACAGAGTTGGTCAAACTATTTGCTATGAACAATATATTCATCAGGTTGGCTCTTCATTCATCAGTTATCTGTGAACAGGTCTCATTCAATTCCCCCCCCCCCGCACCCAATTTGTTCATTTTTCATAACTGTTTGAATAATTTTGATTCAATATTTGAGACTATTAGTTATTTGGGAGCTTTTGTAGTAAATGCTCCATCAATATCCAGAACCCACTATTCAAGCTGTATCATCTCAGTCACACCTTATGGTTTCTCTTCCCTAATTGGATGACCCAGTTTTAATATAACAATTTATTTAGATATGATCCAAGTTCCTGCCTTCAAAAACATTAAAGTAACCATATGTTTTGTTAGATAATGAACTCTCCCACTACTGAAATATTTATGTTTCCTCATCATTAATAACACCACTGCCATCCGGGGCCAGTTGAGATATTGCTTCCAAAGCTGCAATCACAAAGAGCTACATCCCACCAAAGACAGACTGACATTCTAGTGTGATCATGACTGCTCAGGTTCGAAGGCCATATGGTGGGCAGGAAGAGATCTGTGATGCTGTTTATGATGCCATAGAAATTATTTTCATCTGATTCTACAGCTATGGAACACAAGCATGTTACCTCTGGCCCATCAAAGAGCTGGAAAAAGTTCAGCAGCAGTACCTTTGAATCATTATGCTTATCAGCTGATGAGATAAAAATCACACATAAAGTTCTCCAAAAGGATCCCACAGCTTATAAATTGAAACTTCATTGGCATGGACATGTCATCCACAGTGAAGACACCAAGCACCTAAAGAAAATACCATAGAATAATAGCAACTCTTTAATGGGCAAAAGATCACAGGGAAAGGAAAATGAGAGATCTCCTAAAGAATGCACCCAGTTTGACACTGGTATCAACATGTATCAGAGCCTGGGCCTTCCAACTGGCAAGCTCCACACAAAGAGTGAGGAGGAATGTATAAACTCCTGCCCTATGCAGCTGCAATGCTTCTAGTTGCCATCATTCAGGCAATATGCCTTTTCCTACATCCCACATTCACTTGCCCCATGATACAGCATATGCCAGCCAGGCATATCTCAGTAATGCAGCATATGCTCAAAATTTAAATGTAGTTGTGAACCTGCACACTTTATAGATTGCAGCATCCTTCTATGGTATCAATGTCCTTCACCCTCTTTTTTCATTTTCATGTCTTTCACTGGGCTCTGTCTGTACAATTCGTTCTCACCTCTCTATGTGAAGGAAATCTCTCACTGCATACAATTATATTGTACACATTGTTATTTGCATTTCCTACACTATTTCTTAAAAATAATTATTCTTAAGAAAGAAAGAAAATGAAAAGAGCCGACATACTCATGCCTGGTACTTGGTCTGAAGACCTACAAGCAAAACCCAGGTGATGTGCGAAGTGATGCAGGGGTCTCAGTAGATACCACTCCTCCTTTGGAACCAATGGAATTGCCTTAGGTTTAGGTTAGAAGTCACTGCGCTGTATCTCCTCTAGGAAATAAAATGTGTTATCCATAAGCCTTAAATGCTCTAGGACTCAGCTGTCTGAGAGAATGCTTCTACCCCATGGCCCAATGTGATCCATTCCCACCCCTCTCTTTCCAGTCAAGGCATGGCAGTTGTGATCACATGCTTTCGGTCTTGGCGTGGACCAGAGACTCTGACAGCAGGACATTTCCAATGGGAAGTGGCTCTGGAATGTGATGTGCTGGAAGTCTGTCATGCCTCACCACTTTTAGGGCACAGTGCAAAATTCATTTCTTTAGTGATGACTAAATACTTCACTTCCTGTCTTAAAATGTGAAACAGTTCCCTTGTTCCACTCAAGAGGTGAGTGCATTTCATAGATAGTTAAAATGGTTCCTATATTTGTATAGAGTTTGTCAAGTTCTTTAGGATCCTTTGAAATTAAAAATCCCTATGCCATTGTAAGTGATCATTATTTACATATAGAGAGAAAATAGTTCATTTAAAGCTAGCTAACTGGGTACCCATACCAATTATATTAATCATACTGGAGTGTCTTGAGACTATGAATTTTCCATACATTTTGCTATGCCAACCCATGATACTGAGCAACGAAGTATCACTAGATGCTGAAGCCACTGACTCACCTGTCAAATAAGAGGTACATACACCTCCATACCACCTTCCAACTCAGAGAAAGAGGGAAAGGGGTTGAAACGAAAGTGGAAAGTAAAATGAAAAATAATATGAAGAGTGAAAAGTAAGACGATCTAGAAAAGAAAGAAGTGTTGGAACAAATACTGGAGTTTTCCATTGCAAATTATCATCACTAACCGGCTGTCTGGGAACCACTCCAACCTGATGTTGGGTTCTCTTTGATAACATGGTGTTTCTAAGCAACATTTCTAGGCAGCTCATGCGTATGAGTAGTTAGCCACCACTCCATGACTTCAAAAAAAATGAATTTCTTTTGTTAGATGCAGATCCAATTTGTTGTTTGTTTGTTTTTTATATAAAAATACAGCAGGCCTTTTAAGATACAGTTTTTAAAAAATAAAGAATTAGTACTAAGTATTGTAACACATTTTACCATATACAGCAGAGAGACTAATTTATTCAACAATATATTAATGAATCTCCTATTTTTCATCTCAACAGATGGGTATTCATGTAATGTGTTAAAGTTGTCAGGTATTTATGTTCTAATTCCATATGCATAATCAGCTGAAGACACCTCTTGTTTAAGAATGACAATGACCATTTTATTCAGGTGATGTGTTTGTGCTAGGATCTCAGTGAAATATTCTACAGAGTGGAGACCTGTTCCACCAGAATTTCTAAATTTCATTCTTCTTTTCAAATCTCATGGAAAATCTGGGAGAAAATCTGGACTCAAATCAGTTTAATCTGTACCTGGTGTTTCAGTTTTTCAAGTATTCAAACAAGGCTTATAAAGACCAAGTAGTATGTGATTTTTGTGGCTTCACTGGAGTATTTAGAAGCTATTCCTATCCCCCTAACATTATGTCTGATTGTATGCATGCATCCATAAGACCAGTAGCTAGTAGAGAAGAACAGCAATACTTCTCTGAAGCAAGAGATTTTCCAGTTTCAGCAAACTGAATGAGTTGTTGACACTCATCACAGGTAGAATATGAAGAATAGAGCAAAGATGTTTGTGTAGAATACCTCATCTGTGAAAAGCTGAAAGGCACTGACAACATATGACTCCCAATACGAGATCTGAAACAGGCAGGAATTCAGATATTGGTGGTAGAAGAGAACTAGACCCATTCTTGGCTAACGGACATTGAGAGAGAGAGAATTCTGTAAACTGCTGACCTGGACTATGCTTTTGCAGTGCCTCAGGAGATCATCATGTTCAGTTAGCATGACCCCCTAGGGCAGGGGTCGGCAACCTTTCAGGAGTGGTGTGCCAATTCTTCATTTATTCACTCTAATTTAAGGTTTTGCTTGCCAGTAATACATTTTAACATTTTTAGAAGGCTCTTTCTATAAGTCTATAATATATAACTAAACTATTGTTGTAAAGTAAATAAGGTTTTTAAAATGCTTAAGAAGCTTCATTTAAAATTAAATTAAAATTCAGAGCCCCCAGAGCGGTGGCCAGGACCCAGACAGTGTGAGTGTCACTGAAAATCAGCTCGTGAGCTGCCTTTGGCATGCATGCCATAGGTTGCCTACCCCTGCCCCAAGGCATGGTTGAATCAAAGAGGTTAAAGAGAGGGAATGTCTACAGATCATTGGCAGGGATTGTCATATTCCAAATTTAGGAAGAAAATACTTCAGATTTCCATAAAAAAAATTCCCATCAAAAAGAACTCAAACCTGGAATATTTGAATCTGACTCATGTAACTACAAATGAGACATTTGCTTAGCTAGCATTTCATACACAGTCACATAAACAAACTGCATTTACCACTCTAAGCCTGGAGCCACACACCCCTTGCTTAGCAAGACAGCACCCTTTATTTTGGTAATGTTAGAGATCCAGTGTATGAAATAAGACTTTTGCAATGGGCAAATCCTCATTTAGCACTGAATTCTGACTACTTCGGGGTATGTCTGTAGGGATGAAAAGGGTGCAGGAGTCTTTTCTCCCACTAAAGCTCCCAGATGGGGCCCAAGCAGAATGTGGAATCCCTATATGCTAGTGTGGATACTGACTGAAATACCTTGTGGTGCTCCACAGCTACAAAAGGCCTCAACTAGATTAGGGATGCAGACAGTTCCCATCCTGCCCCTCATTCTGCTCTCTGGCTTTAGGCAATGGAGACAGCTCACACTATACTTTTTAGCATCAATGTAACAAGAGTTTTACATCATTCTCCAGTCAGCACTGCCTGATGAATTCTGTCCACGTCTTCCCTGCATAGGCTGATGGCCTCAGAGCACCTCCACTTGGTCATGGCAGATCCACATGGGGCCGGATGCACTACATCCGAGCGTGCTAAAGGAGTTGGTGAATGTGATTGCAGAGTCATTGGCTATTATCTTTGAAAACTCATGGTGATCAGGGGAGGTCCTGGATGACTGGAAAAAGGCTAATGTAGTCCTCATCTTTAAAAAAGGGAAGGAGGAGGATCCGGGGAACTACAGGCCAGTCAGCCTCACCTCAGTCCCTCGAAAAATCATGGAGCAAGTCCTCAAGGACTCAATTCTGAAGCACTTAAAGGAGAGGGAAGTGATCAGGAACAGTCAGCATGGATTCACAAAGGGGAAGTCATGCCTGACTAACCTAATTGCCTTCTTTGAGGAGATAACTGGGTCTGTGGATGAGGGGAAAGCAGTGGATGTGTTATTCCTTGACTTCAGCAAAGGTTTTGGTATGGTCTCCCATAGTATTCTTGCTAGCAAGTTAAATAAGTATGGGCTGGATGAATGGACTATAAGGTGGATAGAAAGCCGGCTAGATCGTCGGGCTCAATGGGTAGTGATCAATGGTTCCATGTCTAGTTGGCAGCTGGTTTCAAGCGGAGTGCCCCAAGGGTTGGTCCTGGGGCTGGTTTTGTTCAATATCTTCATTAATGATCTCAAGGAAGGCATGGGGGATTGGTCCTTTTTTGAGAAGGGGGTTGGACTAGATGACCTCCTAAGGTCCCTTTCAACCCTGAGATTCTATGATTTTATGGACTGTACTTTCAGCAAGTTTGCAGATGACACTAAACTGGGAGGAGTGGTAGATACACTGGAGGGTAGGGATAGGATATAGAGGGACCTAAACAAATTAGATTGGGCCAAAAGAAACCTGATGAGGTTCAACAAGGACAAGTGCAGAGTCCTGCACTTAGGATGGAAGAATCCCATTCATTGTTACAGACTAAAGACCAAATGGCAAGGAAGCAGTTCTGCAGAAAAGGGCCTAGGGGTTACAGTGGATGAGAAGCTGGATATAAGTCAACAGTGTGCCCTTGTTGCCAAGAAGGCTAATGGTATTTGGGCTGTATAAGTAGGGGCCTTGCCAGCAGATTGAGGGACGTGATCATTCCCCTCTATTTGACATTGGTGAGGCCTCATCTGGAGTACTGTGTCTAGTTTTGGGCCCCACACTACAAGGAGGATGTGGAAAAATTGGAAAGAGTCCAGCAGAGGGCAACAAAAAATATTAGGGGGCTGGAGTACATGACTTATGAGGAGAGGTTGAGGGAACTGGGAGTGTTTAGTCTGCAGAAGAAAAGAATGAGGGGAGATTTGCTAGCTGCTTTCAACTACCTGAAAGGGGGTTCCAAAGAGGATGGATCTAGACTGTTCTCAGTGATAGCAGATGACAGAACAAGGAGTAATGGTCTCAAGTTGCAGTGGGGGAGATTTAGGTTGGATATTAGGAAACACTATTTCACTAGGAGGATGGTGAAGCACTGGAATGGGTTACCTAGGGAGGTGGTGGAATCTCCTTCTTCAGAGTTTTTTAAGGTCAGGCTTGACAAAGCCCTGGCTGGTATGATTTAGTTGGGAATTGGTCCTGCTCTGAGCAGGTAGTTGGACTAGATGACCTCCTGAGGTCCCTTCCAACCCTGATATTCTATGATTCTATGCCTTCCCCACAAGTATTGCATGGAGGAGCAAGTCCACAACTTGATCCCAATTGCTAATGACCTCAACATAAATAACTGAAAGTGGATGTGCATATTTCCAATACTGAGGAATGATGGACAAGTGTGAAGATGCTGGAGTGCATAAGAGGATGCAGGAAAGTGTGAACTTGTGAAAGAAATCTACTGCAGCACACAATAAGATCTAACACTTGGAAAGAGTTTTTAGTAAACAATTCATCTGCTGAATTTAGCTTTTTTGTTGATTTAATATTTTTAAGAGAGTTGGAAGGTTTCACAAGCTGTCCATGGGAAGACCAGAGATTCTACACATTTGTTTGCCACTGGTAATTCTTCATTGAAAGTTTTACATGAAAATATTTTGGTCTACGTTTCCTAATGACTCTTCACTGCACTGCTGTGAGCATTCAGTATCTGCAGTTCAGAACCCAAACTGTTCATCTCCTTCCCTTTTTGGAGTTTCCAGGCTTTCTTTACAGGCTTTATGCCTAGAGAAACCTCCAAAAACATGTTCCTCAACCCATCTCCCTCGTTTCATTCTGACTCCCCCTAAAAACTCCAGGTTGTCCCTTGAAGACTTTGAGGAAAAAAGGGGAAGGAAAGGGTTTATTTTCTAAATGAGTGCATTTTTCAAGTTATATATAGAACTGGATTAATTTTTTTCAACAAAAAAATTCAGTGAAAAAAATGCAGATATGGTGACATTGAAACATCATGTCAGTCTCATAAAATCATTCATTTTGAAAAAAAAATCCAATGTTGTTTTGACCTTTTCTTTGAACAAAATGTTTTCATTTTTCAGTTTGAAAAGACTTGTTCTAAAATTTCCTTTAATTGTATTATTAAAAATCCAAAACCGCAATGAAATATGACTATTTTGTCAAACAGAATTCCATCCAACATGAATATTTTTACTATTTGATTTACAAAACATTCCAAAAAAATTGTTTTCAGTCCAACCTTTTGAAATAATGTTTTTTGACTTTCTGAAATTTCCAGCAAACTGAAAATTCCACTATTCACACAGATATAATTGTGTACCCACTGTAGTGCCTGATCTAAAGCCCTTGCCATCAAATGAAAGACTCCCATTGGCTTCTGTGAGCATTGAATCAGTTCTTTATTGAGCAACCATTTGATTTTATTGTCTCCATTGCCCCTTCTGTCCCTCTGTATGTCTGCTTATGATTCTCACCTGTTGTGCCTTGACATATTGAGATCAGTTACACTTTGAAAGGGACTAAGTCTTTTGTTTTGTTTTGAAAAGGTAGCTAGGATGTTTCTGGGTGTTCAAAAATAATACAATAATTTTGGTTGGGCATATAAATTGTGTGTTATTGTTTCTGTCTGTGATTGGCTGAATACTAGTGGCTGTGATTTTGAAATTCACTTTCCACAAATATTCTCCAGTAATCATGTAAAGTGGGAAAGAGTTCTGCTAATAAACATGTTTGTAGAATATTCACAGAAAATGAATGCAACTGGGATTGAATACAGACAAAGGACCTTAAGCATTCTTAATGAGCATAATCAGAATTTTGGACACATTTCTGCCACCCTTAATCACACAGAGCAGTCCATGACTGCACAAGTAGTCCCATGGTAGTCAATATAAGAAAGGTCAGTAGAATTAAGCCTTTATGAATAATTTTTGCAGTATTCATCCAGCTCTAGTAAGGCCTCCAATTAGGTCTTAAACCAACTTGGACAGTGTGATTAGAAGCAGATTAGTCTTGTAGTTAAAACCCTGGCTTTAGACTTAGGAGACTTGAGTTCAGTTCCTTAGCCTCCTATCCCCTCCCAAACCATTTAGGGAATGATCTGAAATCAATGGAGCTCTTTTTTTTGGATTTGGATCAGGCTCTTATTCTTTCTGGACTTCACTCTAATTCATTAATGTTTGTGAGATGCTCAGATACCAGTGATTGTGGTAACAAAAGTACCTAAAGAGACAGATGAAAAGATGACAGTTTAGAATTCCTTCCTTATCCCTGCTGTGATCAATTTATGCCCTGAAACATAAGATTTGATGACCTTGTTATGCTAAGGTGCAGAGTCAAATATTTTATTAATAAAATGTCCCTGACCTTTTAATAACCTGGGCACAATATTTGACTCTTTTAGTTGACTACTGAGATTGATCCTGCAGGTTGCTGAACACCTCACAGGAAATGTTTTGAGCTCTCAGCCTGTATTAAAGTCAGTTGGAAAAGGAACTGATGGAACTCAGCACCTTCAGGCATTCCATGCAGTAATTAGGAGTATGGATGTGCTCTGACATTACGTATATGCATTGTGGGTTTTTTCCTGCATGGCCCTTAAAATAAATAAAATAAATAAATAAATAAATAAATAAAAATCAAGAGAGTCCCAATTCAGGGTCACTCCTGCAAAAATGCAGAGCATGCTGGTTTTAAATCACCAAAGCACATGAAAGTTAAGCATGTGGTTAAGCACATGAGTAGTTTAATTGAACTGAGACGATTTACATGCTTAAAGTTAAACACATGGTTAAGTGCTTTGCCCTCAAAAGGGATATTTAAAAGGATATCTTTAAGGAGTGACAAAAAAGTGCTACTTACAGTCATTTGTCTAAGGCCAAGTTAAACTCATGGCTAAGTTCATCCCTGACATAAATCCAATGACTCCAGTAAAGTTAGGCCACTGTTGAATTTGGACCTCTGTGTTTTTTTTCTGCAAAACTCAAATGCTTTGGTAAAATTCCACTGATCTAATTTCATTAGCCAATGACACAGTCGTACCAGTTGCTGTAAGATCCTATGTAAGGATTTATGACAGATAATATGCAAAAACTTTCAAAATAGTTGGATTTCTATTTTTGCTTAGCAAATTGCCCCTGTGAGGAATTGTGTTTGTGCTTCTGGCCATGGGAGCTGGGCTGCAAACATCAGAACACTTGAGAGTAATGAACTTCTTTCCAGTCAGTAAAATGCCCATGGTTTTTTTGTGTTTTTTTTTTGTTTCCTGGAAGCAAGATAGTCTAGCTAATGGTGCCTGAACCCATTCTACAAGATGTCAGAATTGACTTTGTCAAAGTTTTCAATACTAGCTCCTTTGCAGACATTTGCTTGGAATCACGAGAGCAAGAATTTCTTTGTGGGTTTTTTTTTTTTTAAAGTTTTTAACCACCAAGCTGTAAGATTAAAGCATTAATTGCACCACAGTAAATAATGTCCAGCTGGTACAGCTCCAGCTGCAGTTGATCTGTTAGCTACTACTCCATGTATTGGGCCAAACAGCAACCATTCTTTTATGATTAAAATTAAATAGGAATCATTCAGACATTTGTTAATTCTATATGCTTGATTTTATCCTCTTGATCTTGTTCCAGTTTCTTTAAGTGTAATTATTCTAAAATAGTCTCTGAATCTTCTTAAAACTAGCTAGCATTTCCTTGTTTATTGTAGTCCTCTATAGAATAATACTGGAGCCCATCTATAACAGTGCTAATTTAGTCCTACTAAGAGTCTATATTAGGATTTCTATAGGTTTAATTCCCTACTTTAATCAGTCATTTATTCTTCCATCCCAGAAGCTTCTGTGAAAAGTAAGCTTCCATTACCTGCAGTAAATCCAGAAAACTGGGCTTATTTATGTAGGCTAAGCAAATTTACAAAAAAATAGGAGTGGTTATTTTTATAGATGGCCTAAGGTATATTCCAGCTCCTCCAGTGCTTGTCTACCACCAATATGTGTGAATAAGAACCACTGGTATCAATGAGAATGATTTTTGCAAACACTCCTTGCACTGATGGGAAAAGAGAGATGCCAATCCCCCTATTTCTTAAAGCTCTCTTGTTTTTTACCCTATTCAACCCAACTGCTTGCTGGTTGTTTTGCTGGCAGCTTTAACAGCACTAATACTTTCCAAACTAGAAAAAGTTTCTACTTTAATGTAGTATGACTAACTCAATATGTACTGACCTCAAACCCTGGATAGTAGTAACTTGATCTAGCAGCTCATTATTGTTACTCCCAGCAAATTTCCCTTTGAAAGTGCCTGATGCTTTCTTCCACCCTCACTCTCCCATCTTCCACTCAGAATTTGTTTTTAATTGTTCAGGAGAGAAAATTCAAACTGTGAGCCAACTATATATTTCCAGGGGGTACAAGATATTAATAGAGCAACATTGTGGCCCCACATATAGTAATAAACTGTGCTGTCATTTGTTTACCCACCAGAGACAGTAACTAACATTCAGATAAATGGAGCTGGCGCCTGCAAGATTTATGATACACTTCTGTGCTTAGCAATGTTTAATCAGGGAGTTAAAATATTATAGTGTAAAATCCTTTACAAGCATGCACAAACAGAGAACTACCATTAGAGGCTTGGCCAATGCACTCGATGTCAAATAGGACCTCCAGACTCTCTCAAAACACAGAGAAATATTCAAAAGGAGCTACTAACTGACTAACATTTCAGAACAACGTCAGGGCACAATTTGTTTTAGGGAGACTTGCTTTTGAAGTGACAGAGTGATAGGCAGGGACAAGTGGACTTGTCTGCAGGACCCATCAGGCTGAGAGGAGCTGGGCTGAGGGGGAGGCGAATTTTGGTCAAAAAGGTGGTGGATGCCTGTCACAGAGCTTAGTGTGTTTGGATAAGACAGACTAGCATGTGGGGGGATCAGCATGAAGCATCACACCTGGAGGAAAAGACAACTAGCTCCAGCCCAGTGCCATAAGACTGGCTCCACAAAGTCTAGCCAACATCTGGAATGGATATCAAGAGACACAGTGCAGCCCTGACTGGCGCTCCACTTTACCTTTGTACTTTTCACTGCAAATTGAAAAGCAAAACAGACATCAAGGATATATTTATATAACTGTCTTCAAGCTGCATTTTCTACTCCCATCTGCTGCACATGATAAGTTTCAAGTGTTTTCTAATAAAAAAGGATTTTTTTTCTTTTACTTCTTGTTCAGCAAACAGACTGACCTCTTTTATTCACAGTTTTAAAGGAACAGTAAATATTTTGCAGCCAAGGGAAGATTTTCAGTTATTGGTGTTATTAACCAAGTGAGCAATTGGTGAAAGTACACACACATGTGCATTGGTCTATGTACATGGTTGCGCGCACGTGTGTTTCTGAGACTGAGATACATTCTTTTGAAATAACTTTGTTTTCACATCATGTTGTTGTTACCTCTTTTGAGATGGGGAGAGCAGTACTGCGTACAAACAGGAGATTGTGTGGTGAGCCACTCTCTAGGAGCAAATGACACACAGAAGGAATGCAGCCACCAACCAGATCAGAAACAATCTGTTTTTTCTCTGATTTTAGCTGAAAAGCTAATGGGTCCAGATAATTAATCAACTTGACTAAGTCTTATGAAAAAAAATCACTAGAATGAGAACTGGTTTCATTTTGCTGCAGAGCTGGCAAATTCATTTTTCGCACCAGCGATAAGGCATCAAAATGGGCCTGACATATATTCACTGGTCTACAAAGACAAGAGGTACATGGCATTATGAGACATGCTCTGACAAAAGTAAGCTGGGTTCATCTATACCAAAAATATTAAAGGCCAGATTGTGACCCACTTACACTAGTGATCAGTTATTCATATAAGTAGCCATGAAAAGTAGAATTACTCGTGATTATGCTGTCCACTAGTGGAAATAAAGGATTCACAATCTGACCCTAAAAAAAAAATTCTTAAATAGGGAGCTATGAAATGGATTTTTGTCTCACCTATACTGGTGTAAATAAGGGATAATTATACTGAAGTCAACTGAGTTATGCTAGAGTCAGTGAGACCAGAATAATATGCTTAGTGTCCTGTCCTGAAGAGCTCATACCACAAGATATAAACAGGAACAACAATGTTGAATGCATTTGCTGGATTTAGAAAACATAGTATTCATTATTTTGTTTGCTTATTGTCACCGGGAGAAGAAATAATCAGCACTGTGTTTACATACTAGAAAGTGCTCCCCTGCCTTTCTCTTCCTCATTTTCCCAAGTGCAATTGTCAACTGTTGGAGTGATACAAGGAACTGGAAGTGAAATTTGGTGTAGCTAGAGCTGGGAATCTAGAATAAGTACTTCTGGATTCTGTTCTTGGCTACCACTGTTTGATTCGATAGCTGTAGGCAAGTAACAATCTATCTACTTCAGTTTATTCAGTTGTAAACTAGGCATAATACCTACATTAGAGAGAAGCTGTGAGAGTTTAACAATACTTTGTAATTAGAGCTTGTCAAATATTTTTCTGTTGAATGCTTTTATTGGCCTTTTCAATTTAAATTTATTTGAATTTTTCCTTTTTTCCCCAACAAAAATCCAAAATTAAAATTTTTTTTTAAAAAGGTGTTTTAGAAAAAACAAACATTCTTTAAAAAAAATTCAGGTTGCCAAAAAAAAAAAATTGTTTTCACCAATATTTTTCTCAGGGGAAAAAATTAAAAAAAAAAAGAAAAAAAAAAAGACAAAAAAAAGACAACAACATTCCTCAACCACGTCTACTTGTAACATGCATTGAGTTTCTTCAATGAAAATCCCAGGATAAGTGAAAATATTATAACTAGGTATGATATTATAATTGTATATAATTATAATATAGACTAGGGGAGAGATTCTGCACTCAGTTGTGGAACTAATTGATTTCAAGAAACAGATTTTGGCTCAGAATATGTTCTTACCTGAAATTTGTTATGACAAGATACTACATCTGTCAGGGATGGTCTAGGTATACTTGGTCTTGCCTCAGCGCAGAGGGCTGGACTAGATGACTTCTGAAGGTCCCTTCAAGTCTTAACATTTCTGTAATTCTACAAGGCTAGCTTCAGTCTAAAAACTGTCTGTTTCATCGTGTGTATTGAAATCTTTGTATGTTACCTAAACAAAGAGGCATATTTGCCTTTTTTCATAATATACTGTTAAATAAAAGCACCTGCTGTTACTTACTGCAGTCTTCTCAGTTTTTTGTTCTTTCATTTAAAAAGTTATAATTTCATTAAACCTCCAAAGGGGTGAAATTCTGTTTTTGGAGAGAGTGCTAGTGAATCTGTGAAAAGAAATTCACAGTGTCAGTGGACCTGATGAAAAAACAAAGTAGATATTTCACTTTTGGGCGTTGACTCAAAAAATCAGGAAAAACACAGTCTCATACTTTGAAATCATACTGCTGATTGGCAAATTTTAAGTCTATGTTCAATTTAATTTTAAAACATTATGATTTCACAATATTGACCCAAGTGAAATTTCACTGTTATTACGACGCAGTTTCATTCACCTACAGATATGACAAAACAGCACCATCCATAAGTTTTGCACATTTTTATTAATACAAAAGTACTGTGGAAATAAATGTGGGTACAATTTCCAAATAGACATAAAAAAGCAAGCATTTCCTCATTCTGAGATATCATTTTCCAGACTGTTTCACATTGCTCCTTAGTACATATTTTCACACTATTGTGCATATACATCTAAAATAAAAGATCAGTTTAATCATAAGAAGCTTTCTGGATGGCATTTAAATGTCATGGTTCATAGATCAAAAGACAAGCAACCAGTTAATAGAAAACACCAGAACATATTGCCCAAAGAAGTTAATATATTTTGGGTCTAAACCCATCGCAAGGTCTGTAGGCTTCAAGCAATGGCTAGTGATCTGACAACAGTGTTGTGTCATTTTGGAATCAGAAGAAAAATGCATTTCCTTATTACCTGTTTTCTGTAATTATTAAATGTAACTCGTTTACTGATTAGAAAAATATTAAATAGCTGTAAGATTGAAAAAAATGAGTGAAAGCAAGAGGAAAAAGCATGTAACATATATGAAATCCTATGTCTTCAGTTTTTGAAATAAAATCTTTAGCATTTGGAAAATGATTTAGAAAATATAAAGAAAAGAATGGTGTGCCGACCTCTCCATTAAAGCCTATTGTTTGTTAGTGCAGCTATATAGAATGGTTCTCTAGAGAAGATATAAGGAAACCAACTAATAATTTTTTTGAGAGTCTTTAGTGGGATGGTCTGGCTGCCGCAGACCAAGTTACATGTCTGTGTAATACAATGTAGAATGCAATGAAATTAGCACTCGGTGGAGTAGTTAGACATCCAGTGCTCAAAGCACTGTCTGCAGAGTCTGCCTTGAGATTTCATTGAACCCCTAAAATATGCTGAATTAGGTTCACAATCTGTTCCTGCTCCTCCCTCATATTTAATGTGATACATTTCTCATGCAAAATACTGTTAATTCTGTCTATTTACCAGTGACTGTCTGATAAAGCTGAGTTGAAAATGTTACATGTACTGTAATGCTGGCAAGCTCTGACTGCAGAACAATTGCCTGCTGCAGAAATAAAGTAATGCCATTCCTATGAAATCTATAAACTCAAAACAGGGCTACAGAACTAGTGGTTGCCAATAACTTTAACTTCATTTATCTATATTTGGCAAAAATTGTGCTGCAGCTGGAGATGAGATGCTGAGCTAAATAACTGCAGCGACGTGAGCTCCAAAACAGCAATTACTAAGCGAAGCTGCCTTGTATAAGATTTTACTTTTAAATTTATTGTATTTACAGCAATTCTCTAGCAATGTACAGTACCAGGAGTGTTGCCTATTCAAATACTGCCCAATCCCAAGGACATCTGAGCTTCACTATCAATATATTGAAGTGTTTGGCAAGGCAATATGTCTCTCATGCAATCAGATTAAAGTGGTGTGCAGTCAGATTGAAGTGGTGCACATGGCAGTTTTACCCTCCATGAAACTTTTTATTGTCTCTAATTGCATGGAGTGACTCATTTTAAAACCTAAACTTGGCTTATTGCAAACTGTTCAACATTAGATTTAATTTTCTTTATCGGCAGAGCTATCGATAACTCTAACAGGCTAAAGGAAAAGCTATTGATTCTCCATTCACTGCCACAGTGAAAACTGCAAACACCAAGAGCTAGGCTCTTTAATCTTTACTCGTGATGATGAGCACATACTCACATGAACAGTCCCATTGAAGAGACTACTCATTTGAGTAACTGCCCACCAACATGAGTAAATGTTCCATCATGTACACTTTAAAGGATAATGAGGAATACGAGTTCTTTATCTGCACAGTCATTATCACTCCGTTCTAGTTTATGAAGTCCAGTAGTAATAATGAATGTTTCCCACATGCATATTTAATAAATGGATTTGGTGAGAAGGGAAAAAATATGTTCTGCCACACTACTCAATACATATTCCACTATGGAAGCCCAAACCTCTTCAAGAAAAACTTTAGTATTTCCAAAAAAGGGTCAGGGAAAGGGCAGTGACCTTCTGGTATATATGCATGTTCTGGTAAATGAAGGCCCCTGCCATAATTTCACATCGTTCATGCAAAATGGTGCCGCTATATATAACAATAAAATACCAAAGAAGTTGACTGACTGCCTTGATTCCAGAAATGATAAAGCATTCCTTATGTTATTTCCAAGATGACATAGCTTCCTTCATACACAGAGTCTTGAGTCAGGATAAAACTTTTCTTTTTGGTCACATTGCTGACTTTGACTTCATTCTGTTTAGCTTCACTGTCAAGTCCAAAAATTCATGATCCTGAGCTTTCTCCTTCCTCTGACATCACCCTTATCTGTAAGGCTGCCTCATCTCCAACCAAACCCAAAACATAGCCAGAGTTACTAAGAAATTCTTATTCATATACTATCTTTCTGTCTGGACTACAGCTCATTCTCCTCAATCTCATGGGCTGGATTCATCCAAGTGGTTCAGGAACAAAGGTACAATTTGTACCCCACCTCCTGCAATCAGGGAGCAGCAATGGCAGAGAAGGCTATGCCCTCAGGGAAGGAGAGGGGAGATATTGATAGCACTGCCTCACTCTCCTGCAGAATTCATCCAAGGAGAAGCAGCTTTAATCCTTGTCAAGAGTGGAGGCATCAAGCTGTCCTGCCCCTATATTCCAGGGCTGGTCCTACCCACTTTAAGATCTGTGCTGGCTGCTTCCAGGCCTCCTGGATGTATGAAAATTGTGACCAGCTTCACCAGAAGCAGTCTCATATCTAGGAAGACATCACAGGGTGAATTGGAACCTTTATTTTGAATAACATTTAGAGTCCATCATGCTGCATCTATACTACTTTCTTGCCCAAAGAAGTTGTGCCATATTACCCCATCCTCTACCACTTCCACTGGATTCCTGTCCATCTGTGTATACAATTTTAAATTGCTGTTTTAATTTTAAAAAATTCATGATTACCTTGGTCCACCCCTTCTTCTGGGCCTTAATCCCCACAGCTCACTGATTCCTCTCTCCCTCGATTTTGGCTTCTTGTTCTCTGTCATTATCTTGCAGTTCTCCACACTTAGTGGCAACTACCTCCCAGGACTCTTTTCTTTCCTCCACAGGTTCTCTATGTGTATATTATATGAATAAGAGAGAGAGAGAGAGAGAGCGCTAATTCTCACACACACATATACACAAGTTTGAAATACAGCATCCTCTTTAGTTTACAATTGACTCACTAACTCTCTGCCAATGTTACGCTTTACACGTAACAACCTGTATCAATATATATAGCCCTGTATTGTGTAACAGTATAGGGACTTAAAATGAAAATCAAGGATGTTCAAGTAGGTGAGTTGTATAATGAGACCCTGGTTCTTCTGTATACTCTTTAGTTGTAAAAATACTAATATTAGCTCAATTATCATCTTTATTCAATATTAATTTGAGATAGCAGAAAGGGTTAATCGGCTCTTAGAAGTTGTTAGGTAACAGTTTCTGCCTTCAGGATAACAAATGAGGATTATTCTAATGATGTTCACTGAAACTATTATCACTCAATATCCTGTTGACCTGGCGTTTCAACTTGAACTTAAATTAGCTTAATCTGAGAGGAGCAAGAAGTGGTTCATTTTCTAAAAAATGTTATTCTTTGCTTTCTCCTACAGAAAGCTCAATACAGGTACATTCAATCGACAATGATTTTACACTGAGGGAAACACTCAAAAGAAGAGAACAAAACTAAAGTCTCCATGAGATGGAAAGCACATAGCTCTGACATGCTGAGTAATTCTGCTCCTGTCACTGCAGAAAGGAAAAATTCTTAGAAATATCAAGGAACAGTATACAGAAAATAAAGGCATACAAGTTTCATGCCATATACACAGCTCTATTTTTCTAATTCACCTTTGGAGCCTTAGGGCTAGATGAACTGAAACATAACTCTGAGCAAGAACTCCTCCCCAGGAATCATTGTGACTGAGCCACATCCTCCTTGCTAAAAGGAGCCATGTTGGGGAGAAGAAATTTGCTGCTAGTGCATATTAGCAGTAATTTACAACCACCATGTCAACTCATCTACACTGGCCAGTGAAGTTTGGGGTGGGGGGAGAACTGGAACCAGAGCCCCACCCATTCCCCACGGTTTTCTGTCCTCCTACTCTGAGGAGAGAGTAAATAGGTGCCCATTTACATGGCACAGCCAGATCCAAGGTCCTTGTAGACTACATTGGGTTATAAAGGTGGAGTTCTTATCAGGACCAGTTCTAGGCACCAACAAAGCAAGCACGTGCTTGGAGTGGCACATTTCCAGGGGTGGCATTCCATCCATCCTTTTTTTTTTTTATGGGGCTGCACCACTTATACGGGGCGAGGGCACCACACCCCCGGCTGCAGCTGGAAGGGAAAGCCTCAGCCCCAGGATGCTGAGCTGCCAGGGCCCAGCTGCTATCTGGGGAGAAGAGGGCAAGACTGGCTGGGGAGCTATGCCTGTGCCACCTCATCTGCGCACTGGCTGCTGCGCTGCCTTGTGCCACCTCTTACATCGGGGGCTTCTCTGCATGGCCGTGTGGGGGAAAGGGTAAAGCCCCTGCAGGCTCAGGGAGAAGGTGATATCACTCCCTCCACTTCCAATGCCGCCTGTGAGCCCCAGCCCCACCTGAGCTTGGGGCAGCAAAAAACCTAGGGCCAGCCCTGGTTCTTATACCTACTTTCCCCATGCTCCACTGTCACAACATAGGCCTCACTGACTGCATGAGCCCAGAGTCATTAAAAAGTACCGTGCCTCTGTGACAGTCATCCCCATTCCTAAGTGCATTATCGAACATCCTAATAATTATTACTTTAAAGTCAACTGCTAACAAGTCAACATATGGAAAAGGTTAAATGTTCCAACATCACTGATATCATCTTTATGGAGTACAAGTTTCTGGTTCTGTTTTCAGGAAAGATCCTTCTGACACTAACCCCCTGCTCACAGAGAGATACTGTACACACTCTTCTAGAGTAATTCAATGTGGAGCAGCTATGCTGCTTGAGATTAATTGATTTTGGTTTTGTGATGCTGACACTTCTGATGTATGGGTGTCTGCTTCTAACTTCATAAATTACAGCCCTTGTACATGTTAAATTTTGTTTGGGCTGTGATTCTTCAACATGACATGAAGCAGCAACTGCAAAGACACCTAATTTACAGTGCAGCATCTACGTTTTATTTTAAAATATAGAAGTCAGATACAGCACTTCCTTTTAAAGTAACTCTTTCCTTTCCCTTCATCACACACCACTTACCTCCACACTCATGGATTTCACAGGAAATTACCCACATTCCAGAAATTCTTGCAGGACAAATGGTTAAAGCTTAACTTGCACATTCAAATTGTGAGGCAACAGTGTTCAAGCACAACTACATTCCCTACACTCTGTTACATCTCCTACACAGGGACAGCTCCCACTTCCTAAGGTTCAATCCACCACAGAGTGGGCAAAAGGAGGCACAAAGAAGTCAGGGCATGGTCCTGCTCCATATCCACTTGAGGCAGACAGCGTGCCGCACCCTCTCTGAGGTGCAATGTCTCCCAGAGTTCCCATTATGGCACTGCAGTTACACACTCAAGGGTCTAAAGTTACCCTAAGTCAGATACAGTTCAAGTAAAAAACAGTCTAGCCTATCAACAGCAGTATACTCCCTGCTTCCACACTCCCACCATCGGTACAGCACACGTTCTATGTTTGTTTCAGGTCATACACTGATTTTCATGCAGCTTCCCCTCTAGTTGGGGGAGCGGATTTTGAGCCCAGCATGAGGGTTACTAGGAAAGTGAATTGCATGCAGGTTACCTTTCTTTTTTGTCTACATAATACACTTTTTCACTGGTTTGCAAATGATGCAGTTAAAAGGATGACTACCCAAAAAGGCAAGTACATCTTGAATGCAAGAATCTCTCTGAAATGGAGATGGAAAGGCATGTAGAGTGCACCATGCCTACACATAGGATGACAAAGCTTCTGCCAGAAGAGTCATAAAAGCAGCACTACATATAACAGCAGGTAGCAATCCCCCTTCTCCACACCAAAATACCAAGGCACCATGCAGTTAATTTTTAATGGGGATATATCAAGTACCTAAGGAATATGAAACAGCCTAACATGGCAACTATGGAGTAGTAGAATGCATCAAAGCAATCATCCTAATCCAACCTGGCAAAGCACAGATAGAGGTGGGAAAGAGAGAGGGACAGACTGTAGGTACATTGTACAACACTGGTCTGCACAAAGAACAACCAGCACACTACATAAACCTGAGTCCATGCTGCACATGACTAGTTTTTATGTGAGGAGAGAGTGAAATCACCATAAAAAACAAACAGAGATATTGCCAGTATGTAGTGACCCATCCTTGGCAATCAGCATTGCAGGTCATCATATTGAACGCAATTTTTCCTTTCCTTATGATCATTTGTTGTAAGTAACACTATTTTCCCCACCTGCACAGCAAATGACAGTCAAATCAGTCAGGCCCTGTGGACCTTATTCTCCACTGTGTCACACCTTGTGTAGTCATTGACATCAGCACAGAGTGAGTATAAAATTCTGCCATTCTAATCTTTGCCACCAGTGGAAATGACTACACAATATACAAGATACTGGAAAATCTGGTGCTATAAAAGAACTAGATAAATTCATGGAGGATAGGTTCATCAGTGGCTATTGGCAGGGATGGTGTCCCTAGCCTCTATTCGCCAGAAGCTGGGAATGAGCCACAGGGAATGGATTACTTAATGATAACACCGGTCTACAATTTTTGAGAAGTCGTCTGCTTCAGAGATAAAATGTGATATTTATTATGTATTTTGATGTGCTGAATTCAAATATGACAATTAAAACAACTGATTGGCTACTGTTTCTAAGATATTTAAGTTTTTACATTTTACGTCTATGTATATTGTGTAGATAGTAGAGTTTTAATCATAAATTGTAATCCTAGGTCTTTTTCATGTGTTTATGGTTGCTTTACATGATAATATTTCACCTGTCCTGTTTATGTAACACTTTAAAAATCAGCAAAAGGGTTATATAAATAAAATTTATTATGAAACAAAAAGGCAAAAAACTATTATGGACATAGTTTAGTCCTATTCAGTGTCTACTCGGTGCTTCTTGGCTTGTCTCTTGTATTCATTAAATGGAGCATCTCTTGTCATTGTCCAGCAATAGTCTGCAAGCATTGATGGGCTCCATTTGCCCTGATAGCCTGCCAGGAGATTCCACTGCTGTAGTCTGGAGCCCAACAGCTCTGCCTTACTCTTGGGTAGTTCCAAATCCCTGACAAGGTCATTCAGTTCACCTTGTGTTATGAGGTGTGGTTCAGAGGAGGAGGATGGGAGAAAATGTGGGTCCTGTGACATTGATGGTTCAGGACCAGAAGTTTCATCCTCTTCCTCATCTGACTCAAGTGAGAATGATTCTGGTGCATCAGAATCCTCCGTGGGGTACTGGGCGTATAGTTGATGGAATGTTTGGATAATGCACAGTCCACTTTTTCTTCTTTGACACACCTTTCCCAACTGGAGGCACCATGCAGAAGTAACAATTGCTGGTATGATCTCTTGGCTCTCTCCAAATCATTGGCACTGCAAAAGGCATAGATTTCCGTTTCCTGTTCAACCACTGGCGAAGATTTGTTGCACAAGTTTTGCAGCATATGTGTGGGGCCCACCTCTTGTCCTGATCTCCAATTTGGCAGCCAAAATAAAGGGGATAGGCTTTCTTAACCATAGTGGTTATACTGCGCTTTTGTGATGCAAAAGTCACTTCACCACAAACATAGCAGAAGTTATCTGCACTGTTCACACAAGTACGAGGCATCTCTGCTCTCTTTGCCTAAACAGAAATGTGTCCCTTTGCAAAATCAAACACTGACAAATAAGAGAGCACCACACTGTATGATTTCTAGAGCTGATACAGGGCAATTCGTTCAGCAGAGTGATGTAAGCTTCATTATGATTGCATCATCCATGACTTCTAAGAAAAACATGATGCAATTCATATCATGTATGACGCAATAACCAGCTTCAGATTGCATCATTCATTGTTTTGCCTCAAAAGCAAGTACTGTCCAAACCCAGTCATAGATTTATTCATAGATCCAGTCAAAAATGTATTTTAGTCATTTCTGGTCTAAACTGAGATCCCTTCCCTTTATAATTCACTTATCCTCCGCCATTCCCAAGTCAAGGGTCGTATATACTGACCCAATAGCATATCTTGAAAACTAGAGCCTATCAACAATTTTAAGCATCATTTTCGTTCTCAGTGACCCAGAATTAGTAAAGTTGGACTACATTTATTTCAGAAGCATTTTGGCTGTAGAGCAGTGTAACCTGTTCTATTCATTCTCTCTGGAGCACCTGGCATTGACTACTGTTGGAAGACAGGATACTGGACTAGATGGACCTTTGGTCTGATCCAGTATGGCTATTCTTATGTTCAAGAGAAGAAGTTAAACTAGATAGGAGGCCTTTTGTAAAGACACTTGTGTTAAAAAGTTTATGAATGGAATTTGGGGGCTGCCTGCAATAGCAGGGGACTAGACTTGATAACCCAGGAGATCCCACCCAGTCCTCTATTCCTAATGATCATTTGACTCCCACAATTATTGGAAAGTTACCATTTACCAACAGTCACAACAAACTGGTAACTGAGACACTACAGCTTTTTTCTATACTTAGAACAGAAAACAACATGTTGGCTATATTGACTTTTGAATGGAGATCACTGTGCCAAGATCCATAGTAACCTTCCTAAAGGATTAAAAGAACGAACAGCAATTTACAAGACTTACACTAGAAAGGAGAAAGAAAGGAATGGCATCAAGCTGTACGACTTCCATGTGTGGTCTTGTACTGACTTAAGCCTCTTAGATTTTTTATTTTATTTTTGCTTGCTTGCTTAGATTGCAAGACTAAAGGTTAAAAACAAGGGACTTGTTGTTAGTAGAACTGGACTGACTATCATTCAACCAACTCCAGTTATTAGGTTGGAAACAAAGCACACTCTGTGATTAAATCCATATTCAACCATAAATACTTTGTCAGTAAGACAGTGAGTCTTCTTCCTACAGGAAACAAGAACTGAAGAGAGGCAATGATGAACGGAGATGCCAGGATAAACGGGAGCCAGTGATAAGATAATGCTGTAATTCTCTGTTACAGTATTGAACTGTGTTCATTTAAATTCCCAAGAACAGCTAGGTGAATTCAGAAGCAATGAGAATGAACAGAAAATAGATTTCCTTTCCTGCATTTTCACTCAGGTGAGGGAGAGAGTCCTTAAAACAGCGGTTTGAGAATCTCTATTCTTCTTTGAAAGGAAGAATTAAAGTCTGGAGGGAGTTTCTGAATGACCTTGAGCCCTCAGATTATTACACTTCAGTGTAGAACTGTGGCATGTGGATGGAAAATGGAGCAGTGACAACAACATTGGAAGGATGATCATTTGGCAACATTTTATAAGACGAGATGGAAAAACAGAGGTAAAGGAATAAAAATGCTGGGCCAGATCTTCAGCTGGTGCAAAGTCAATGGAGCAGTGCCAATTTACAACAGTCAAGGATCTGTCCCAGAGAGCATTTATCTTCTATTTTTTGTTTGCATTATTTTCACACATTGTCTGCTGAAACTTTAAATAGCATTACCAGACATGGGGCAGTGCTCTGATTAGATCAGGGGACTAGGTAGGACTCCTGTTGTTATTTATTAATTGTATTATAGTGGAGAAAGGAGGGACTCATTGAGGTAGTCACTGCATTCACACAGGCTATGCCTACACATGGATCTGGGTGCCTGAGTTCCAACTTGAGTAGACATATGATAACTCTCATCAAGCTAGCATGCCAAAAACAGTAATGTAGCTCTAGTAGCACAAGCAGCAGCAAGCAGTGGCATGACGAGCCACCCTGGGTACATACCCACAGGATCCAGGCAGGTTTGTACTCAGGGTGGCGAACCTCTGCCACCACTCACCATTGCCCATGCTATTATTTTCTGCCTGGATAAATGAAAAACAAGCAAAAGTATATCTAATCAAGCTCGTGTAAGCAGAGTCTGAATGAATTCTTCCATGACAGCTAGCTGGGAGGGGGAGAGACTTCCGCAGCAAACTGATTTATATGAACACACCTACTCTGCTTAGCTATCTAAAACATAGACAGGGGCTGCTCAAAATAATCAACTTTGGCTGATTTTGGGTTACTAGTCACTTTGGTGCTGAGTGCAGGGATGGTGGAGTGCTGTTGCTGATGTTGTAGGCATTGTTGTGTGGATGCAGGGAGGCAGGGTGTGCTTGAACTATCCCAAATGAGGGTATAACCCTTAGCTGAAAGGACCTCGTTATGCCAGGGGCTCAGATGGCAGCGCACTGTGAAAGTAAGATAGGTGGGGACAGGAGATGTGGACCCTCCCTGGACTCATTTAATCTATTCCCCCCATTGTTCAAAGAAAGAGTGAAATAGGCTTCATTATGAGCCTCTGTTATTTTAAATGCTCAATCAGAGCTGAAATCAATTGTAGTAGGAATGTGTTTCTGCCCTGCCTGCTAAGAGCTAAAAATCACAGAGCGGAAATAACTTGAGAGGGGTCAGTGTTTCTACCCAGCCTGCAAAGAGCTGAAAATTACCAAGAGATTGATGTGCACAGGTCATAGCAGAGGGGGAAATGGCAGCAGAAGGTGACTGACAGTCAGCTGGCGAATGAGTGGCTTGTGAGGTGGAGAGGCACACCGAGGGTGGCTGGCAGAGAGGTGAGGCAAGTGGCCAGCAGGGCGGCTGGCAGGGTGGCTAGTGGGGAGGGCCAGAACAGAGCCCTGCAGAGAGGGGTGGCAAGCGAGTGCTTGAGCAGTGAAGCAGTAAGGTGCCTCTTTACCATGCTCCCCTCCACCCAGAGTGGGAAGTGAACTTTGCAGATGCATCTCTGAACTCTGGGTCCACACTGACCAAGGATAGCAACTGTGAGTGGGGTGAAGAGAAGGATTGGGCATGTGAAAGGGACTTTTGAGTTGCTGGACTTAAGAACCTGAGGGGAAAAGAGGTGGGTCTTTTACTCATGGTTTATGTTTATGAATCCTGTTTGTGGTGTTTTGCCAAATTAAGGCTGAGTTGCTTCCCTCCTTTTATTAAAAGTTTATTTTCTACACTCAGACTCTGTGCTTGCAAGTGGGGAAGGATTGACTTTCAGAGGCAGCGGGGTGTGTGTAATTTCCCCAGGTTATTGAGTGGGCACTTGAGCCGGTTCTGTGTTGTATTGATGGAAAGGAACCCCTAATTATTGAACCTGGCCCTGGTTGCTGCTGGCTCCACCTGGCAGAAAGGTTAGACATGGAATCACCCTCCCTACCCCATCTCTAAGTGTTGCCACAGATTAAGAAAGACTCCCTGCCCTGAAAAGCTTACAAATCAAACAAAAAGGGTGGAAGGAGAAACAAAGGCATAAAGAAGGCCAAAAGTCAAACAGCAGGTAAAGAAAAGCGCCTAACTTAGGTGCCTTTTTAATTTGTACTCACCTGGCGGTGCTCCAGGTCTTCAGCAGCAAGTCCTTTACTCGCTCCGGCTCTTCGGCAGCATGTCCTTCAGTGCCGCCGAAGACCCGGAGTGCCGCCAGGTGAGTCAACCCTGCCGGAGCCCCATCGAAACTATTCGAATTGGGCCCCGCACTTCCTAAAGCCAGCCCTGCCTCCCCATGTAGTGTCCCACCACCAGCCATTGGAGATATTTGCGGCTATCACTCAGAGAACGGCTACATGCAATGGTAGACAGTCTTATCATACCATCGCCTCCATAAACTCAGCAAGCTCAGTCTTGAAGCCATTTAAGCTTTTTTGCACCCACTGCTTACCTTGGAAGGCTATTCCAGAACTTCACTCCTCTGATGGTTAGAAACCTTTGTCTATTTTCAAGCCTAAACTTGTTGATGGCCAGTTTGTATCCACTTGTTCTTGTGTCCACATTTATGCTTAATTTAAATAAATCCTCTCCCTCTTGGTATTTATGCTCTCTATTAATACATCAGTGGGAGTCATATCTCCCCTCAGCCTTCGTTTGGTTAAGCTAAACAAGCCAAGCTCTTTGAGTTTCCTCTCATAAGGTAGGTTTTCCATTCCTCAAATCATCCTATAGCCCTTCTCTCTACCTGTTCCACTTTGAATTCCTCTTTCTTAAACATGGGAGACCAGAATTGCACACAGTATTCCAGATGAGGTCTCACCAGTGCCTTGTATAATGGTTCTAACAGTTCCCTGACTCTACTGGAAATACCTCACCTGATGCAACCTAGGACTGCATTAGTCTTTTTCACAGCCACATCACACTGGTGGCTCATAGTCATGCAGCGATCAATCAATACACCCCGGTCTTTCTCCTCCTCTGTCACTTCCAACTGATACATCCCCAGCTGATAGCAAACATTCTTGTTAGTCCCTAAATGCAGGCTAGTGGCACCTCAGTCATTTAACCTCCCTTACCTCAGTTCCCATAGGTTACCAAACTTTCCTAAACTAAATTTAGGGAAATATCATGTCTGAGATACCACTACATGGTAAACATTGGTAACAGCTGGCTTTTTAATGGCAACCGATGTAAGCAATAAGGAATGTGTCAGTGACGTAGGCCATGAAGATGAGCAGTCTCTTCATGAATAAAAGAAAAGAAACAGCACAACAGGAACTAAGAATACTCACCAACTGCAAGATTCAGCAAGCAGGTGCAAAATAGCTACTTCAGGGCTATCGCTGCTTGTCACTCCCATATTTAAAAGGGGCAACTACTAGAAAAGCCTTCTTGGAAAGAAGATGAATCTACAGTGAGGTTCCAGTTGTGACTAGGTAGTCAAAAAATATTCTCATAGAGAAGGGTCTAAATTCCCCTCCTTTCTAAGGATTAGGCACTTGGTTGCAAGATACCCTATGGTTTTCAAATTCAAACTGTTAATATTATATTTCTACAATAAAAATGAACAGAAAATAAAAAAGACAAGAGATGCTTTTTGGCCATTAGCTGTTTCCTGTGTTTTGAGTATGCTACTGCTGCACCACAGGAACACTCACTAAGTGAATAAAATTAGAGCAAATATATAACACAATGCAAAATGTAAACTGGCATCTTTTCATTGACATCAACAGAACTATGCTGATTTACACCAGCTGAGGATATGGCCCAACATCCCTGTATTAGAATTTCTTCTTAGCACAGCTAAGTTTACTATAATATTGGACAAAGGGACAGCACATATGCATACATGCTGCATAAATGGTATTGTAGAGTTTGTATACAATATTGGCATGATAAATACATATATTCTGTGTAGTATGACCTCTTAGACACATCAACCAGAGAAAGGGCTCCTAGAATAGTGCAGGATGCCCTTCTGCAGGATGATCTGAAGCAGTAACCAGCCACTGCCCACCTTTGTGCATCTAGCAGCTTTTTCTGACTCAATGCATCTGTCTCTTAGAATGCCTTTTGCTCTTCGGACACCAGTGACTGCCTTGCTCAACAGAAGTAGAAATCTGCTGTTACCATGGTTAATATTTCTGACTTGATTGGCACCACCAGTAATTGAACTGCAGTCTCTTGAGTGCAGCAAGCTCTATTCATTAGCCCCTATTGTGTTAGACCATAGCATCAACCCACATTATTTTTCTGTTGGGGACGGGGGGGGAGACAAGACAAGGAGAAAAAAAGCAGCCATGAATACAAAGTTATGTTGCCACACAAGATCTTGCAGTTTTGCTCCTAGAATGATTTATTAAATATAATAATACTGCACAGGCATGTCATCCTATCAAGAATAGTGCAATATAGAGGGAGCAAGCCTCAGTTTAATGCCATAGTCACTCAGTTGAATATTATGTATAGCTGAAAACTGGAAGAGTCCCAGGATTTGTTTTTATAAAGACAGTTGCTCATTTGTTTATCATACTGGCAAGATTCTAACAATCATCTTTGTCTTTCGCTGTTGGGTCTATTCATATTATAAACACATCAAAGTAATTAGAAAATCCTCTCTGAACCTTAGTAATTTCAAGGTGATGAGTTTATGAAAAGTTGCAGTGATGTATGAAATGCTTCAGGCTTGCTCCAGTAAAGCTTACACCCAGGAGTAGCCTTTGACTTCAGTGGGATGCCCCATGTCAGTATTGCAGAATTGGACCTTTGCATTGTCCTATTAAGTTTCTGCTTTGAAACAAAAAATCCTCATGACTCCATCTTTACAAATAATTTCAAGTGGGGGGAATTGTTTCATTTGGTCCCCCACCATATTAATCCTTTTCTTGTTCTTAAATTACTCCACTATAGTAGCCGAGAAATATTACCCCAGGATTCTTTCCCATAGGAAAAGAATAATGGAAGTAAAGTGAAAAAATACAAAAAACTGTATTAATGTGTGGAAATGAGAGAGACATTACAAGATACTGACAAGCCACAAAATGTTTCTCATTGTAGCTTGCTATTAATCTATTCTGCATCCTCTCAGTGCAGGTGCAGTGCCAAGATTCTCACTTTCCCACAGTTTCCTCTATATGTCAGAAATACAACAATATATCCCCTATTTCTTCATTCTCTAGCCTGATCCCACTCCCACTGCATTATGTCAGGTCACATGATCTTATCAGGTATGAGACCATGTCACACAACACAACAGATGCTAGGTAATAGGAGGACCCCCATGCAACATTGCAGCACAAAGCCTCATTGTAAAATACACTTCTAATTGAGTGCATGGGAATGAACAGGGTTGTAGAATAACAAATGTCTGCCCCAATCTATGCAAAAATTGGAAAGCATACAGCAAGTGAAGCTGAAGAAAAAGAAAGGATGGTCTGTGATTAAGGCATTAGCTGAGGACTCAGAACAGTTAGGTTCTATGCCTGACTCTGCCACAAACATTCTATGTCAGGCTGGGCAAGCCACTTGATCCACAGTTTTCGGAGGTGGCCTCTAAATGTATGTTCCTCATTGTAAGATTCCCCAGTATGAAACCCTATTTTTCAAAAATGCTGAGTGCTCACAACTCCAACTGAGGTCAATGGGAGCTGCTGTTGCTCAGTGCATCTAAGGAACTTGTCCACATACGTCTCATGTCAGGCATCTCATTATAGAGGCACCCAAAATTGGTGGACACTTGAAAATTATGGCCGACTCTCCCTGTGTCTCAATTTCCCCATCAGTAAAATGGAGATAATGATACGGGAGCGTTATGAGGATAAAATTCATTAATGTTTGTGAAGTGCTCAGTTATTACAGTGATGAGCACCATAGGAAAAGCTCAGGAGGCAATAATGAGTTTGAATTCAGGGCAGGTTTTTTGTAGTAAACAATGCCTGGGTTCACAGCATGACTGATGATGGGGAAAAAATGAAATACTGAACAGCTACTCATTCAGTGAGCATCATACACACAGCGTGGTGAATTAGGCAGGGGTCCCATGGAAAAAATACAATGGGATCATGTAATTAAGACCATCATAATACGTACACACAAGGGGACCACATTAAGAATATATGGCTGCCGTAATGGACATTCCCAAATTTTAAAATGCTTCATTTTACAACTTCAAGTGATTTTTAACTTAAATAAGTAAGTATAAATAGTTATATGTAAGTAAGCATGTATGCACATAGCTCTCTCATCTATATGTAGACCCGGGGTCGGTGACCTTCAGCACATGGCCCATCTGCTGGCGGGCCATGAGACATTTTGTTTACATTGACAGTTTGCAGGCATGGCCTCCCACAGCTCCCATTGGCTACGAATGGCGACCCACAAGTACTCCTGTTCTTTTTGCAGACCCCAATATAGACAGATATCCACATATATATTTAGAGCTTCATGAAGCTCAGAATTTGTCATTTCACTATTGTACCAGATGGGATTTGATGTGTTTAGCAATCCCCTAACTGGTCATCCCTGATATGTTCTAACCATATCCTCTGTTTCACAGTCTACGCAGTCCTTTACATGCTCTGGCTAGGATCGCTGCAAGCTAAACTCAAAACACTAGCAGCCTGGCTATTTTCATTCTTTTTGTTGGCCAACTTGCCTGTTACATAAATAATTGTGGTTTAAGAGTAGACCTAAATTCTATTCCTCCGTTTGACATATTAAACTAATTGCAAATATTCTCAACCCAGCTTTCTAGGTCAGTCTGCAACCAGCACTGAGACCAGATGAGCCTCAGAAAGGACAACATCATGTGAATAAAAAAAGACAGACAATTGAAACAACAATTCTAAAACTCAATCATTCATACCCATTTGAACTTTACACCTATAGGTAGTTCTCAAAAACTACAAATCTGACATGGAAATTGCAACTGTGTTAGTACGTAGGGTGGCCATATTTCCCTATGCTGAATATGGGACATCTGGTAAAATTACTCATATTCAAGCGAGTTCAACAGCAATCAAATCAGAACATTTAAACTAACATCATGTTGACTGAGCCCCTGTTAAAAAGAAATACTGTGTAGTTGGATTATTTTTATTTGCTTTCTTATCTTTAAGACTTTAGGGTTCACATGGGGAGAGGAGACACACACACATCTCTCTCATTCAGGGGGAGTGTGGGAGTGACCAACCAACCTGACCCTGTCTGCCCAGTGCTCTCTGCCCTCCATGCCTGGCTGGGCCCCCAAGGACAGATTCGTCTCTCCTCATACCTGATGCCACATCTTCCCAAGGCAATACGTAGGGGAGCACACAGGGTCACATGCCTTCCCTCCCCAGATTTATGCCAACGTTCACACCAGAATGTGGCCAGCAGCCTGTGCAGGGGGGAAGGGACAGGGAGCTGCTTCCAGCCAGAGGGGACGAGGAGGTGGGGAAGGGATGGCCTTGCCTGTGTTTGTGGCACACGCAGAGCTCAGTTCCTCCTAGCCAGTGCCCCAGGCCGGAGAGCAGTGGGGAAAGGAAGGAGCCTGCCAGCCAGGCTGTTGGTGAGCTGAGCTCTCCGATCAGGGGCTAGTTCTCTGCACAATGCTGTGAGTGGGATGTGCCCCCACCAGAGGGGATATGGAGGAATGGGGCTGGGAAGGAAAGGGGCAAAGCAGAGACAGGACAGAGAGAGGGGGAAGCACATAAAGGGCCGATGGGTGGGCAGCATAGGCGACACATAACCAGGCGCTGCCTGGCTCCTGCCCACAGACACCAGCCATCACAGTGCATAACCAGTGCCAGCCAGAAATAGGATAAGGGACAGGGCGCTGCTGGCCAAGAGCCAGCATGCTACAGGGGCTACGCTGATGGACCAGTGGGGAAGCATCCGGCCCCACATGCTCCAGTGTGGCCCTGCCACCTGACTTGCACACCCACCCTCATCATCAGCCACTGGACACCATCCCTCTCATTGCTGGTGAGCAGGCAGCTGGTGAGCAGGAATCTGGCCAGCAGCAGGACCCACCAGTACAGATGAGGGGGGAGACAGAAAATATGGGACAATTTGCCCGTTTTTAGAAAAAGTCAGGACACCTGCAGGAGGCCTTAAATACAGGCGCGTCCCTTTAAAAACGGGACATCTGGTCACCCTAAGCTTTGCAGGATCTTAGAAGTCATAGACATGTAGTCATAATAGTAGTGGACTTTACCCTTAAGTCCAACATTTAGGGAAAGATTTTTCAAAAGCATCTAAAATATTTATGCATCAAAGTCCTTTAGGTGCTTTGAAAAAAAATCTCTTCCATGGTTGCTACTACATCTCTACCCCAATATAACAAAAATTTGAATATAACGCGGTAAAGCAGTGCTCCATGGGGGTGGGGCTACACACTCCAGCGGATCAAAGCAAGTTTGTATATAACGTGTTTTCACCAATAACGTGGTAAGATTTTTTTTGGCTCCCGAGGACAGCGTTATATTGGGATAGAGGTGTAGGTGGACCAAGTAGAGCTCAAAAAAAGTATTATAATCATTCACCTTTATCTTTGCCTCAACTAGTCAGAACAATAGTGACATTTGTAAAATTCCCATTTAATCCCATAGAATCAGATTCTGAAAAGCACTTTACATCTAGTCTTATTGAAATAATCTTGTGGATAAAAGGTGCCTCTCCTGGGAGTAAGGACATCAGAATCTGGCCCATACTGTTTTCCTTTTTCTGCTCTTTGCACTCAGCTCCACCCATCAATAATCTAAATTCCTTGTTGTTTATTTTGATATATCAAATGTGTTTGTCGTCATTACTACCTGTACTGCTAGTTTGATTTCAGAGGGTATGGCTACACTTGCAACTTCAAAGCGCTGCCGCGGGAGCACTCCTGCAGCAGTGCTTTGAAGTGCTAGTGTGGTCGCGGCTGCAGCGCTGGGAGAGAGCTCTCCCAGCACTGCAGGTACTTCACTGCCCCATAGGGATTAGCTTTACACACCCCTGAGCGAGAAAGTTGCAGCGCTGTAAAGTGCCAGTGTAGCCAAGGCCAGAATGGGTTACGGAGGTAGCTGCTTCCTTTCCCACATTATAATTGTGCTGATGATGACAGTATGCTCTTTCTTATTTCTTCCTAGAGTGGATGTACACAATTCAATTGGTTGGCCAGACTTAGCTGAAACTTTGCTCTTTTCTAGTGGAAAAAAACATGTCTGATTCTCCATGGAGCTATGGTCAGACATAGTGAAGAGTGGTGGCCGGAGTGCCACCCCAGGACACTTTGCTTTCAATGGGAGTTAGGTGCTTAGACACTTAGGCTCTTTTGAAAATCCCACTACATGCCTAAATACCTTTAAAAATCTGGCCAAAATGGTCTGCAGGACCAAGTCCTTTTGCATGTTTGTTTGTTTTTTAAATGTCCATTTTGCCCCCTTTTTTGAAGCCAGCTTCAGACAACTAAGGTATCTCATCTGAGTATCCAAAACTGAGTTACAAAAAATCAAATGCCACTTTTGAAAAGAAATTGATCCTAACTGATTGGTGCCTCCATTTTTAACAGCATCTTCTTCACAGGACAATAGGGGTTTAATTTTTTAAATCTCTGTAAAGTGAATACAGATCCTCATAGGAATGTTGCAACAGAATAGCAAGGTACAACATCCCTCATCTTTGCATCCATTCTCCTCATTATACAAAATAAGGAAACCACCACTAATTATGAATATTATTATTTGTATTACAGCGGTGCCTAAGAACCCCAATCTAGAACAAATTTAAAAAAAATAAAAAAAGTCCCTGCACCACATTTCAGCTAGGCAAAAGGGAATTCTGTTCTATCCCTTGAATACCCACATCTAAGCCCTGCATTTGAAATTTAGCCCCAAATGCTGATTAAACAAATTTCAATTGTTTTTGAGCATGTGCGCACACGCACACACACCAGTTATGCTATTCTATTTCTATAGCTCTCCAGCACTGATATCAGGCCCTGTGCTGCTCTCATTGAAGTCACCAGCAAAACTTCCACTGATGTCAGTAGGTGCAGAATTGGGTCCATGGATTGCACTAAATTAACGACATGCTAACTAAAGCGTCTGTCTAGAGGACAAATGCGAGAAAGCATTCCTGAGACACATGCAGGACTTCTTGACTTCTGCATCCTAGGTGATGGATTACATGACCTGTGTGTGTAGTATATCTTTCCAACTCTTGTTTCTGAACCAAATTCTGATACCTTTGCTGAGGATGAGAAGTAGCTTATCTCATATATAAAGTCAATGGGGTAAACTACTTCTCAGCCTGAGGAAGGGTATCAGAATCTAGCCCTTTGGGATTCCTGACAGTTGCCTAAATAAAGTAATTTATAATCCTTTGCCTGTTTGAGTGTTTGGCTTGTTTTTCTATCTTGGAGGAGTTTGCTTGAGTCCAGTTCCTTCCCTGCATCCTCTCTAATTTTCCAGCAGATGTAAGACAGGCAATAATAATATTGTGACAAACTCCTCAGCACTTCTAAACTTGGAACAACAATAGCGTACTCGTCAACCTACAGTGAGGGAAGAGTTTCCAGTACCCCCACCGGAGTAGAGTACTGGGGAGAGATTTTCAAAGGTATAAAGGGAAGTTGGGCCCCTATCTCCCATTGATTTCACTCAGCTTGGGTGTCTAAATGTCCTTGGTGCTTTTGAAGATCTCCCTTTTCAAATGTAGCAGATGTTAGAATTAATATTAAACCTTTACATACATTGATTGTAGCATTGCTGAAAACATTATACAGCTGAAACAAGTGTTATTTTAATATCTTTCAAATAGCCTATTCTTCTGATGATCTAGCACAGTGGTCCCCAACCTTTTCGTCTGGCGGGCACCAGATGAAGGACCACTGTGGCGGTGGAGCACCCGTCAAAATGCCGCCGAATTTCAGAGGTGACGCCTCTCGATGATGTCGCTTGCCGTTGACAAGCAATGTCATCGAAAGGCGTCCCTGCCGAAATTCGGGAGCAATGACTCGTGATGATGTCACTTGTTGACGGCAAGCAGTGTCATCAAGAGGCTTCCCCGCTGAAATGCCGCTGAAATTCAGCGGCATTTCGGCGGGTGCTCTCCTGGGGTCCAGGACAAGGGCGCATTAAGATGTCCCCGCAGGTGCCATGGCGCCCACGGGCACCACGTTGGGAACCACTGGTCTAGCATCACACACTAGAAACACTGATCCTGAGATCAAGTGTCACACTATTGGGTAGACATACCAGCATGAGAGTTTTTAAAAGATCACTTATAAAATTTACTGCCCTTACAATAAGTATATATTTCTTACAATAACACAATACACAACATACAATATTACAGACAAGGGACCTGGTGCATGCAATACAACTTGGGTGAGATCTAAATGCCACTGAAGTCAATGGAAGAATTACCATGGAATGGACTCTAGCTACTCAAGTGCAAAGACAACAAACAGTTGAACAGCTACAGTATTAATGAAATGCTAGGCACAGTTTCACTAATAAAATGCTAAATTCTGCTATGTGCAAAACCCACAATGTATAGGGATATTTGTACATATGCCCCTGTATATGCACAGTTACTAGTATGCTAATGCAATAGGTGTGTACACAAATTTTGTAGGCATGATTAAGTCAGAATTATGATGATTTGATTCATAAATAGTCAGTGCCAAGTTTTTGCATCTTGATGCATTTCTACCTGCATAAAAACTACTAGGCTACAGCATTCTCCAGTAATAATAGTTAACTGCAGTAGCAATATTGCAAGCTCTAGGGACTGTTTCTGTTCTCCCTTATTCTGGTTTTAGACTGACATAATTTCATCAGCTTCATTGGAGATACTCCTGATTTACACCTGTGTGAGTGAGATCAGAATCAAGCCTCTACTGCTGTGGCCAATACTGCACAGTGCAACATTTTTTCAAAGAAAAGGCAATGAACATGAAGTTTCAGATCCATAGTGCAATTTAAAGAATGATTGATGTGAGCATATGACTTCCAAATTGATTTCTCCTCTTAATTTATATAGAAATAGGAGTGTCTGTATAATATCTTCTACCTATCATAAAGCTGGGCATATTTCCTCTTTCCCTATTGTTCTCTTTTCCTTTATTACTCTCTCTCAGCAATAGATTACTGGCTCACCTGGGAGAGGCAGTTAAAGTCAGAGACTCACCCATAATTAGGGAAACTTGGAATCCTTGAAAGTGCATACCTGGCTTTTCATTACTACCTGAATTTTATACTTCCAAGTGCTAATCTGTCCTTGGGTTTTGCCTTCAAGTTTCACTCCAGTATTCAGTGAAACCATGGGGTTTTCCAGGCGCTGACACCTTGGAAATGTCTTCCACATGGGAACCAATTTAATAATTTCTTTGTGTTGATTTCCATGAATGTAGCATCCTGGAGGAGGAAAAAAACAGCACAGACAGTAATAAATCTCTCAATTAAATGTATAGAGTGAGAGGTTTTGTTTAAAAAGGGCTGTTTTATGCAGAGGGCATTATTATGCTCATTGTTATTATTGCGATTGCAGCTTGGTTTTGGAGGGTCTAAGAACTTCTTACACATTTTGCAACCTTAAGCATAAGCATAACCCACACTTCTTCCCTCTTATAAACCAGCGCTGCTGCCATTCTTCATAGCTTTTAATGAAATACATAAAATAGCTGGAAGCATAAGTTAATTCACAATTATTTCCTAGGGTACAGTACTAGAATAAATCAGAGCACTAATTTACTAAACACTTTTAGGGAGGCATTCAGCCCTATTAATCAAAATATTTTAAAAATTACATATTGCTACTATGTATCAGAGATTGGCCAAAACCCTAGCTCCAAACATCAGCTGATCCTTTCTTAAATAAGTTCAAAGGCCTCTGTAGATTGGGATGACTCCTAACTTAGACTTCGCTGGTAGTCTGTACTGGTAGGGCCATTATTGCTAAGGAGAAATTGATATTTTAGCTTCTAAATTAACCTCTCAATGGGAAAGGGAGTTTTACAATCGCTGTCAGGAGCAAGTGCTAGTGTGACTGGGGTCCAAAGCCCTAAGCAGAGAGTAATGCAAAGCTGCATCACGCCAGCAGGAGCTCCCAGAAGCATTGTGCCTTAGGGAGATGAGTGGAAGACATTGAGCCAAATCCTCAACTGGTGTAAATCAACATTGCACCATCGGCTATACTGGAGCTATTTACACCAGGATCTGGTCCATTGTGCCTCCCAGAGCTCCACCCTGTCTAGGGAATGTGCCAACAACACTAGATATTCAAAGTGTGCAATGCATGCGCTGTTTGGTGATATGGAGGGGAGAGAGGATCATGGCTTGGCCTCCACTGACATGGAGGTGTTAGTACCTTTACTTTCCTGAGTGCAGGATATAGCTGTCCCTTGTATTTCTCGCACTCTCCCCCTATATACACCAAGCTTTTGCTAGTTAGTTATTTAGTGGAGGAATTCTCTGAAATTTAAGTGCCTCCTTGCCCCCACCTTAACATAAATAATCCATCAGTTCACAGGAAAATCAAAGATAAGAACTAAGCAGCAACAAATTAGAAAACATAGGAATTGCATATCACTGCAAACATCAGTAGAAAAACGCAAGGAGAAAACTGAACTTGACAAACGGAAAAGGACATCGTCAGAGGGGGAAAAAAAATCTTGTTTCCAAGATTCCAGCAAGACATTATAAAGAATGAGTGTAAATAGCCAAGTAAAAACAAATAGTGGCTGGTGTCCGTCAAGAGGTCCACTGGCACTTCTGTCATTAGCCCCATTTCAAAAAGGAATACTGAGAAGAAGTATATTTCTTGTTTTTATGACAAATTTACATGCACAATGTTCAACATAAAAATATGGTGTCTATAGTCGGTTATGTGAAATACTATTAATATCAGTGGGAGTTTGTGTGCTATGGTAATGATGTCATTTACCAGGATTGTTAAAGTCATCAGATTATATAGTGTCCTGAATTACACCCACACAGACCTCTACAAGTCAGCTTCCCTGTCCTCTTCCACACATGTCACTAAGGAAAGGCCAGGACCACAGTACTGCGCCACATGCTACTAATGGTTAATCTGTACTTTCATACATCCTATATTGCACCTATGTAAGAGAGATTTGTCCCATGGTTACTTATAAACCTGTTTCCTTTACAGGAACTTAATGCTATATTTATGCTAGGGATTGGAATGACCTAGTTTATTTTCATCAGTGTGTCCAGGTATGTGTCTATAGCTTCTATCACTGTGTCTGAACACTGCACAGACATCGAGTTTATCTACATCAGGGGTCGGCAACCTATGAGCGGGGCTGGCAGCCGGGACCCCAGGTTGGCAGAGCGCTGAGCGGCTCAGCCTGCTGCCAGTATGGGGTTCCATCCACCGGCCCCTGTAAAGGTAAAATGTATTACCAGCATGCGAAACCTTAAATTACAGCGAATAAATGAAGACTTGGCACACCACTTCTGAAAGGTTGCTGACCTCTGATCTATATAACATCACTGAGTTGGAATTATCATCACTATTTCACAGATGGAATTTCACAGAAAGGTTAAATGTTTTGCGAAAGGTCACACAAAGTCTATGGAAAAGCTAGGAGCTAAAACCAGATCTTCTCAGTTCCAGAACTTCCAGTCCATTGCCTTAACCAAAATAGGACTCTTTTCAATCTCCAACATCACTCAAAGCAACAAAGACTTAAACATGGGCCATGGTTTATGTAGATGAGTAGTGCTACTGAAGTCAATGGGGCTACTCACGTGAGGCAAACTCACACATTCAGTTCTTTGCAGGATTGTGTCCTTACTTTGCAAAGCTACCCAGTAAGGCGCAAATTGTCCCTTTGGGCACAGATCTGAGTGAAGTATGGTGCATACACTGCTCCATCCTTGGAGTAGCTCTGAGAAGTATTGTACTTAACTCCGAGGCACAATCCCTTCCTGTTTTCCCCTTGCTCTGGGGAAGAGCAAGTTGCTGCTACGTATACCAGTGCTGCTGCTTGCCATGCACAGAGGAGGAAGAACCAAGGCTCCACCCATTCCCTGCCACCTTCTACCCATCTACTCCAGCATACCCCATGCCGGCATGTAGCGGATGTTCTTACTCCCTTGCATTTCTCAATGCAGGTGTGTAGTCCAAGTCACATCCTACTCCCAGATAATATCTCTGATCTTAACCCCTGTCCATGTTCTTCCCTGCCTCTAATAGCTGTTCAGCCAGTTCACAACTTCCTTTTCCATACTAGGGCTTTTTCCTGCTCCATTGAAATCAATGGAATTTTGCCATTAACGTCAAAGGGAGCAGGATCAAGGATTTATTTTAAAAAAAAATCTCATTTGGATTGTAGTTATACTGATTGACAACTTCACTACAACTGCATTGAATTGCTGTCTAAATCAGTAATGTACTTTGGTATCTTAATTAACTAGAGTCATAGTTGAATTGAATTGGTTTCCTTAGAGATCTTTCAGGGTGATTGTCAATCCAAAAAGGTATCTTATAAAAACGCTGCTTTTTTGTACTACTGCTTTAGATACAAAGATTTTTTTTCCATTTTCTACCTCCTAGTTCCTACATTTTCTTATTTCCTATTTCACTCCTATTGCCTTTTTTAATATATTCTTTTATCTGCTCTTATATTTTAATTATCATTCTATTTGAATTTAATTATTTTCTTCTTTCAGCTAACTCCTGTCTTACACAGCACATTATCTCACCACTCCTTTCAGTAAAGCTCTTTCTATTAGCTTCACCTGCTTCTTTTAAGTGTCTGTATTTTTTCCCCAATTCTTTTTTTAACACATTAGTTGCCTTTGCATATATAGGGCTTGATTCACTCACTTACACTGGCTTTTCAGTGGTGTAAATCCATTGATTTCAAGTAAGTCACACTTGATTTGTGCCAGTGCAAGTGAGAGAAGAATTAGACCCCAAAGGGAACTGGAATGGTCTGATAGAGGACTGCTGTTCATTGCCCTTTGTAAGATCCTAAACATCAAAGTCCCAGACACACAGAAGTGCAATACAGGAAGTGGTTAATAAACCTTCTCTCTCTTTACTCCCATCCTTCGCACTGCTTGTCATCCCTTCCCTTCCCCCATTCCGCCTACGTTCTAGGCCTTAGTCCGAACTCATTTACATGGATATCAGTCTATTGACTTCTGTGCAGCTGCTTCTGACCTACACTGGTGAAAATGAGAGCACAACCAGGCCCTCTCTTTTTAGTAAATTGTCTTGGTTTTCCACTTTTTAAATTATCTTAAGTACTACAGTGGTAGCTTAAGCTAGCTGTCCCGCCCCCCACCCCCCAATGGTAGCTAAAGCCTGCACTCTACAGCAGTATGCTGCAGTTATCATTTAATGAGACACCTCCTAGTGTTGTCCACACTTACATCAGAAAGGCTACTTAAATGAGCTAATGTGCTCCAGCTGAGGAATGCTACATGCATGGCAGCACAAGTAACTCATTCAAGTAGCCATAATGGCTATTACAGCAGTGCTAAAGCAGATATGAATGGAAGCCCCCTGTGTTCTAAGGGTAAGGCAACTCCAGCTATGTAAAAAGGAGGAGGAATACAATTCTCCACTGGTTATTCCCATTCTGCTGACAAAATTCCTTCCCTGACTTTGTTGAATGTAAATAATTCATATTTTCATTAGGGCTGTCAATTAATTGCAGTTAACTCAAATTAACACAAAACAAATTAACTAGCTTAAAAATAGTGATTAATCGCAGTTTTAATCAATCTCTCTCTCTTTCTCTCTCTTTCACAGAACACCACGCCCAGGTGGTGTGTGGGTTACACCTGCTCTGCAATAGAGCTGCTATCATAGCCACATTAGGTCTTCAAAAGCACAATCTATCAGTGCTGACTGGTAAGGATTTTGAAAAACTGCAAAAGTTAGAAACTCTACTTCAGCCCTGCATGTTTGTGTCTCAACTTGTTGGGTGGGATTTGTAGGTCTCCTGGTCAATGGTTTTACTCGCATTCTGCCATATATTTTGTGGTATAGCAGTCTCAGAGAGCCAGCATATGTTGTTTGATTTAAAAACACTTTCAGTGCAGATTTGACAAAACTCAAAGAAGGTACCAAAATGAGATTTCTAAAGATAACTACAGCACTCAACCCCAGGTTTAAGAATCTGAAGCGCCTTCCAAAATCTGAGAGGGACGACATGTGGAACATGCTGTCAGAAGTCTTAAAAGAGCAACACTCCAATGCGGAAATTACAGAGCCCAAACCATCAAAAAAGAAAAATCAATCTTCTGGTGGTGGCATTTGACTCAGATGATGAAAATGAATGTGCATTGATTCACACTGCTTTCCTGCTTTGGGTCATTATCAAGCAGAATCCATCATCAGCATGGTAGCTCTGGAATGGTAGTCAAAGCATGAAGGGGCATACAAATGTTTAGCATATCTGGTATATAAATACCTTGCAACACTGGCTACAACAGTGCCATGCAAACATTTGTTTTCACTTTCAGGTGACATAAATAAGAAGCAGGCAGCATTATCTCCTGTAAATGTAAACGAACTTGTTTGTCTTAGTGACTGGCTCAGAGATGGGCAAACTACGACCTGGGGGCTGCATCCAGCCCTCCAGATGTTTTAATTTGGCCCTTGAGCTTCCACCGGGGAGCAAGGTCAGGGGCTTGCTCCGCTCCGCTCCTGGAAGCAGCAGTATGTCACCCCTCCAGCTCCTACATGTAAGGGCAGTCAGGGGGCTCTGCACACTGTCCCCGCCCCAAGCGCCACTCCTGCAACTCCCATTGGCTGGGAACCATGGCCCATGGGAGCTGCAAGGGCAGTGCCTGTGGACGGGGCAGCACGCAGAGCTGCCTGGCCACGCCTCCACATAGGAGCTGGATGGGGGACATGCCACTGCTTCTGGGAGCTGCATGAGGTAAGCGCTGCCAGAAACCTGCACCCCAACTACCTCCCATGCCCCACCCCTTGTCCCAGCCCTGATCCCCCTCCTGCCCTCGAATGCCTCAGTCCTGGCCCAGAGCCCTAACCTCTCATTCCCAGCCCCACCACAGAGCCTGCACCCCCAGCTGGAGCCCTCACCACTTCCCACACCCCCACCCCCAATTTTGTCAGCATTCATTGCCCACCATACAATTTCCATACCCAGATGTGGCCCTCGAGCCAAAGAGTTTGCCCAACCCTGGACTGGCTGAACAAGAATTAGGACTGAGTGGACTTGCAGGCTCCAAAGTTTTACATTGTTTTGGTTTTTTGAGTGCAGTAATGTTAAATAAAAATTCCACATTTGTAAGTTGCACTTTTACAATAAAGAGATTGCACTACAGTACTTGTATGAGTGAATTGAAAAATACTATTTCTTTTGTTTATCTTTTTACAGTGCAAATATTTGTAATCAAAATAATATAAACACTGTATATTTTGTATTCTGTGTTGTAATTGAAATCAGTATATTTGAAAGCACAGAAGACATCCAAATATTTTAATATATTTGATTATTGTTTAACAGTGCAATTAAAACAATGATTAATCTCAACTTTTTTTGTGTTGCGATTAATACTTTTAATCATTTATCAGCTCTAATTTTTATGTATTTTGTTTTAAAATATTTTTGGAATACACTACACACAAGAAGGTTAGAAAGAACATTTCTCCGGATATTTCTGTCTCAGTTCCTGATCATTGTACAAGGATGTGAGAACAGAGAGCAGGGAACATGTGCAAATGCCAGCCAGAAGAGGGAAACGGAGGTGGGGAAAAATGCACACATGTTCCATCAATTCAGGGTTGAGTGCTAGGTTTGATGGGGTGGGGCTAACAGGGCTATTTTCTCATTCAGACTCCCCTCTGAAAAATGCAGCTCCCTGCAGGGAAGGTTACATACTGGGAACAGATTGCTTCTGTAAACTTAAATTTTGATAAATAAATCTAAATGAATAGATCCATGTCAAGTTTATAAATGACCTGTCTTCTCTTATAAGGAGGCAACATATGTACTATAGTATTCATACATGGTGAGCCTAAAAAAAGGTTGCAGCTGTTGAATATTCTCTTTACGTAGGCCCAGAGTCACCAATACTATCTGGCTTCTTTGGGTCGCTCTATCAAGACAGAACTGCTGTAAACTTGACAGCCAATCAGTGCTTTGAATCACTAAAGCTGGCCAGTGAATCCCTCCTTTCATAATTCTATTGAGGTGGGAGCCACTGTACTAGGTGTTGTGCAAACATACATGAAGACAAAAACACAGATTTAACTTTATCTTGAGCTTGTTGTAGTCCTTTACACCAGCACAGTAAAATGCTACAATTCTGATTTGATAGCATTTTACACCCACCTTGCACTAGTATAATTGACTGCCCAAGGCAACAGTGAATGGGAATCATAGTCCCTGGCCCCAGAGAACTGCCTAGCTACCTTTGTAATTGTTCTACATCACAATGGTATGAGTTCCAAAAGCAGACAGCAATATTTATAGGCTAAGAAAGGCCTCTGAAAAGCCCATTTTGTGATGTGATTAAATTGTGGTTGCACCTGAAGCCATTATATGAGTGGTAATGAGATTCCTCACAGAACCTGTCCCTTAACATGTACTATAATTAAAGAAAACTTGCATCCTAACAGACAGTTTTTTCAGAGTGAGGGAGGGGAGGAGGGGGCAAACCACATATTTAGCCAAAGCACCTCTGTATATCTGTCTTAGCACAGAGTCATGCAAATGTGTACTCAGAAAATTAGCACAGCTAGAAAGCAAACATCCCACAGGGCAAATCAATCCCCAGCAAAGGATAATGGGAACCCTGTTCAAGCAGCTGTGTCCTGCCCTCTGCGCATTAGCACCTGTCGATGGAAGCAATCAGTGCTGGTCAATGTACAGCTCTCCTTACAGCTCAGTTCACACAAGGATCATTAGCTGGAACCAACACGGTGGCACCCCATGCTGCCAAATGGCTCCCTTTCTTTCTAAACAGAGGCAAACAAGGACTTCTCCAAACAACGGGCTGTGCTCTTTTTAATCTTTTTTTCCTTTTGCCTCCTTTTTGCCCTTTTCACAGTGTGGAAGGAGAGATCTACCAGAAGGTAGAAATTAGGTTATTTGACTTAATTTCAGTGTGTGTTCCACTGTTGGGTTTAAGAGCAATCTTGATTGGCACAAAAGTCTCTTACATTCAGTCAAAGTCAGACAATAACATTTAATCCATCATATCAGTTTAAAATTATCAGACTTGTACTTATTTATCAATAAGGACCTTAATTTATCACTTTCAAAGGGTGGAGGAAGGATGGGTGAAGAACAGCATTGGAGAATGTGATGGTGTAACCCACACATTTCCTGAGTGTGGTGTTCTGTCCCATCTAGTAGCACTGAGACCACTTAGAGAGAGAGAGAGAGAGTTAATGAGTCTGCTCTACAGCCTTAACTAACAGCCAATTGGCTTTTAGCTCATGCTGTAGAGGCTCATGCTCTAAGCTCCAGTGGTGCCTGGTTTGATCGCGACCAGGTTCCATCAGTGTTACATTGGCAGCCTGGAATTTTAATTACTCTCCCCGGGATTGAGAAATTTTGCAGGAATATCCTTTTATGATTTGTACATAACTTAACTGACTACACCATACAACACAAGATAACTCGATTCTTATAGCATTTTTGCAGATGAAATGCACCACAGTGATTTGTGGAGTTAATTACATAGCTAAAGGAGAAAGAATTGTGGTACAAGCAAGATAAAAGAGATGCTTTCAACTAAGAGCTGAAATACGATGGTGAGCCAATGGGACAGAGCAATAAAGGATGAATCCTGGGGTACTTTTCTAGTTGGCAGGAGGTTCAAAGGAGAAGGATCTCTCACAACAATGAAGTTTCAAGGAGGCCCGTTCTGGATGGTAATAAGAATCAAAGGATTGCCAACATTTTTAGAAATTAAGAGTAGAAATTACAATTTGCACCTTTAAGTAGCTAGATACCAGGATTGCCTTAAAGAGCTCCCATCACCATAACAAATAGCCATGCCTCTGGAGTAGTGAAATACAGATGGGGAACTGAGGCAGAGAGGGATCAAAATCTCAATGCACTAAACTCCATGGGATTAGTCACACGCTCAAAATTAAGCATGTATTGCTTTACCGTTTTGGGGCCGATGGGCTTAATCCAAATGCCACTGATGTCAATAAGAATCCTTCCCAAGGTCCATAGGAAATCTGCAGCAAAGTTGGAAAATGAATTCAGACCTCCCAAATCCCAGTTCAGTCCCTTAACCACATTAACATCCTGTCTGCCTCTAGAGTATCTGAGGACAATACCAGGCATAAGACATCCCCATGCGGATTGTGTTTGAGATGCCAGCAAGTGCTTTTAAAGATGAACAGCTGATCAGTGTACTCGAAAACTATTGGATATATATAAACTAACATTTAAACAGTATAGAACCAGGAGACTAACTACATTCTGAATTTATGCCAAACTACCTGGGTATTACAGAACGTTTGTTATCTAAGGTCACACATTTCTAACACATATGCACAGTGCTGCGTACAACTTAGTGGATAGTGGGGTTGGGGTGAATCCTTGACCATTCATTCAAATATAAAATTAAATTCCATTATCATTAGGTTCTCACCTTATATTCATTTGCTTTCCATGAATATTCAAGTCCTTGGAACTTTTCTAGTGCCATTCCTTGTGAAGAGTTCATATTTATCATAAAAGGGAGTCTCTAAATGTGAATTTCAAAACCATACAGTGTTGATTAGCTATACAAGGCATACAGTCAGTGAACCATGTGACCTGGCACTGCCCAGCTATCCATAAAATATTCACTCATTTAATTTTTCAAAATCTGGGCACAGGGTAAATTAAAATTTCCATTTCAACAATATGTACTCAATGTCTTAAAATGTCACTATTCCTAATATTTCAGTTTCTGCTCTTGGAAAAATGATATCAAGAATTCTCATGTATTCATCAGGCACTGATGGCTGGGACTTTAGGCCTCCCCTTCACAGTGGTGATTTTACCATTGAGACACTTGAGACACTGCTCAATCTCAGAAGAACATGAAAATAAAAACAGAGTGAAACACATTTACTTTCTCCTAATTTTATGCACCATTCACGACTGATAAATCATCAGTCATGATCATCATCATCACTCTTCTATATTAATGATTCATGAGGGGTCAGCTGCTCCGGGGCCTCAGATCCCAAAGTAAAACATTCCATCGGAGGTGCTACAAACCTGATTGTCTAAGGAGCTGAGCATGTGCCAGGTGCTGATGGCCCTCATACCTCTCTTTTAAAACAAATGCCGTGCAATGCCCAAGTAGCATGAGTAGGGGAACCAGTGTCCCATATACAGAATTCTACATGTATAATATACCTAAAACCATAGAAATTTCTATACAGAATATACACACACACACACACACACACACACACACACACACACACCCCAACTCTATAAAATGCTAAATTGTTTTTGGAAGTAATTCTCAAAAATCTTAGTTGTTTTGCCTCCTATATTTCAAATAATTGCCCACAAATTAAAACAAGCAATATAAAGGAGACAATGAAATCAGTCTTCATGTGCATTTAGTGGAATATTTCCTACATCTTATCTAGTTTGTGTGTACTATGCTCTCACTTCAGTGCACTGCACATACAGTACTTTCTACTGCAAGCAACATATAAGGTATTCTAATGAGGCTTCCTAAGTTTAAACCAACAGTAATATAAAAATAATATCCTCCTTCTTTCCTTACTATTATCTCAACCAAAGAAAAAGGCAGGAAAACATTTAAAAATTCATACAGAAAGTGTGACTGGCAAGAATAGTGATTATTACTACAAGTCAGCTACTCTTTCAAATATGACAATTTTGTCTCTGAAAAAAAGAAGCTGCAGGAAAGTGACAGTGGAACTTGATTGGCTAACCACTTGTGCATTTGTGAACTTTTCCGAACAAACATGAACCACTAGTTAGCATGCGTTTCTGCATATTTTGCGTGATGTGTATGGTGTAAGAGTAAACAATTCAAGGATGACTCTTTCCCAGCCTCCCCACCACCGAAAAAGTCATTTCCGGATTAGGATGATATTCTACATAGACATTTTAAGGAATCCCTAGTCCGCTGCAGTGGTTGCTCCAGGGATAAAAGGTTTTGGTACACTTCTGAGCTTCACACACAAAATAAATTCTACTTATGTGAGTCACCAAAACAAGACACTAGTCAGACTAGATGGTGCAGATGTTTGGAAAACAGAAAATGCAATTTAGAATCTAGGCCACAACCTTTTTGATCCAAAAAGCAGCACAGAATACGACGTTTCAGAAAATAGTTTCTAATAATAAAAGGTCTACTTCCACAACATACACTTCTGTCATAAACAGATAGCTAAGGGTTAATGTCTCTTTCACCTGAACCACCTGACCAGAGAACCAATCAGGAAACCGGATTTTTTCAACTTTGGGTGGAGGGAATTGTGCGTCTGAGTCTTTTGTCTGTCTGCCTGTTTCCTCTGAGCTTTGGAGAAGTACTTTCTACTTTCTAGTCTGCTGTTTCTAAGTGTAAGGACAAAGAGATCAGATAGTAAGTTCTATGGTTTCTTTTCTTTGGTATTTGCATGAATATAAGTGCTGGAGTGCTTTGATTTGTATTCTTTTTGAATAAGGCTGTTTATTCAATATTCTTTTAAGCAATTGACCCTGTGTTGTATCATCCTAATACAGAGAGAACATTTGTATTTTTTCTTTCTTTTTTATATAAAGCTTTCTTTTAAGACCTGTTGGAGTTTTCTTTACTTCAGGGAAATTGAGTCTGTACTCACCAGGGAATTGGTGGGAGGAAGAAATCAGGGGAGGTCTGTGTGTGTTGAATTGGCTAGCCTGATTTTGCATTCCCTCTGGGGAATAGGAAAGTCCTTTTTGTTCCCAGGACTGGGGAACGGAGAGGGGGAATCACTCTGTGTAGTTTCACAGAGCTTGTGTCTGTGTATCTCTCCAGGAGCATCTGGGGGGGGGGAAGGGAAAAAGGATTATTTCCCTTTGTTGTGAGACTCAAGGGATTTGGGTCTTGGGGTCCCCAGGGAAGGTTTTTCAGTGGGACCAGAGTGCCCCAAAACACTCTAATTTTTTGGGTGGTGGCAGCAGGTACCAGGTCCAAGCTGGTGACTAAGCTTGGAGGTTTTCATGCTAACCCCCATATTTTGGACGCTAAGGTCCAAATCTGGGAATAAGGTTATGATAACTTCAAACTCAGATGTTCCATTGCAGCTACATCTTATCAGTGTAGGATAACTTACAATCAATGCATGCATACATACAGTTGTTATGGTGGATGAACTTTATCCTATTTGATCAATGCATCTCTCTCAGCCTCTTCCTGAGATTTCACTCAATCTGCCACAGATTCCCTCTATGAAAGACTCAAGGTTGCTTATACACAATCATTGTCTGTGCAGAAATGGGTAGAAGTCCAGTTGATTGTAAATGTACCCTGGCAGCAATTTAGATTAAAGTTCATCTGTAGCACTGGTAGCCTTTCGTGTGTTTCCACAGGAAATGTACAAACCACTTGCTAAGAAGAGGACAAGGATGTGTCACAAAACATACTTACCCAGAAACTGCATGTTTGCGGGTAGATCTTTCCTGTGCAAGGGCCAAATTCTGCTGTGATTCGCACCAGTGAAACGCCACTAGAGACAATGGAGTTACATTGACATACGGTAGCAGAATTTGGCTTCAAATCAGGATGAAAACAGAAAGGCATCCATAGATACATGCCACCATGTGGGTGTCATTTCAGTAAGCTAGTATTTGCACATGGAAATCATTTCTGGCTATGGAGGAAAGCCTTTTGTTGTCCACAGAACAACTGATTCTCCGCTGGAGGCTAAATAGACCCATAGATGTAACACTAACCACCTTATGCTGCAGCTCCAAAGTAGCAACCAAACAGGGCTACTGAAGAGAAACAATTATTCACTTACAATTCATCTGTCTCTTCCCTATCACTCACCCTGCCAAGGCCCAAGTGTGAATGACAGAGCATGATAGAGATCCAGAATGAGAGAGACAGTTATTGATGTAACAAACAAACTGCTGTTGGTCTCCTTCCTTTGGTGTAAATAGCTCTTTTTATAACCTCAGTTTCATGTTTCTTCAATTTAACAACGAAAGGGAAAGAATATCAAAATTGTGGAACATAGTCTGCAACTAAAGTGAGTGACATCCCTCAAAATGTAGTACCAGTGAGTCGTACGCTCTCTCACCCTTAATAGCATTCAGATCTCTGACTAGGCACATAAAATACTATCCATAAGAAGAAACCAAAGAAATATTGGTGGCTTACGTGGAACACCACTCAAAAGGTGAGTGCAATAGTCCTTGAAGGGCCAAGTGGCCTAGTGGGTAGCATACCCTCACCTGACGATGGGTTTAGCTTCACTCAGAGTTTGCAGCATCCTTACCCTTTTGTTATCAGAGAGGAAGTGAGATTGGAATGTGGCTTATGCCCCTGCAGCAGGGGCAGTTAGTAGGAGAGCCTAGGCCTTCCCACTTCACCAGACTCTGACCTCGGGCCCCATGAGGGTCAATGTCCAGCCCATGCAGTGCCCTTTGGGGTACCTTCCCCAGGTTACTTCCTACCATTTTTCTCTCCCTATGACTCCCAGTCCAATATGAGGTAACAAAAGAAAAAGAAGACAATAAGAAATGGTTATTTACTCTGTGCAGTAACAGGGGGTCTTTGAGATGTGTTTCTCTATGGGTGCGCCACTCTAGGTGCACAATTGTTCTCCATGCATCTTTGATCAGAGCTTTCTAATAGCAGTGACTGTTTGTCCCACACATGCACGTTACTCAGTCTCATGCTCTGTGCTGTTATATAGCACTGTGCTGTTATATAGCACTGTGCAGGTGAACTGCCCTCAGTTCCTTCTCTACTACAAAGCTCCATTGCAAAGAACCCCAAAGCAAAGGGAAAGGAGGGGGAGCTAGTGAGGCACCCATAAGGTGATATCTCAAAAAAACACAGTTATGGCACAGGATGAGTAACCATTTCTTCTTCTTCTAGTAGTGTCTCTTTGGGTGCTCCACTCTAGATGACTACCAAGCAGTTCCCCTGAAGGAAGACGGGAGCTTCAGAGTTGAGTCTCATTTCAAAGAAAATCTAGTCAAGCCAAAGGAGCATTGGAAACAGAATTGGGAGTTATTTAATAATACTCAGAAACATGTGTATACAGGCCTAAGTCACAGTTCTATGTAGTTCAGTGATGAGTACATTTTTGAGAAAGGCCATAGTGGTGGAAATAGATCTCAGACAGTGAGTTTGTATATCCAAAGGGGCTTGGATATTACAAGATTGATAACAAGAACTAATGTAGTTGGCTATCCATTTGGAAAGTCTTTGTTTAGAGGTTCCAGACCCTTTTGATCTGTCTGCAATTGGGACAAATGATTTGGGAGTCTCTCAAAAAGGTCCAGTCCTGTCAAGATAGAAAGTCAGAGCTCTCCTGACATCAAGTGTGTGTAACAGCACCTCTTTGCCTAGGTGAGGTTTAGGGTAGAAGATCGGGAGGTGAAGGGGTTGGTTAATATGGAACTCTGAAGATATTTTTGGTAAAAACTTGGGATGTAGTTGTAATTTGACCTTGGTCTCTGAAAAATACTGTGAAAGGGGGATATGACAAAAGGGACCCTATTTCCCCACCTTGACGAACCAATGTGATCGCTTCTAGCAATGCTGTTTTCATTGACAAGTGGAGGAGAGAGCACGTAACCATCAGTTCAAAGGGTGAACTTGTTAGGTATTTTAGAACCAGATTGAGGTCCAAAAAAAAAAAAAAAAAAAAAAAAATGGAATAGGCCACTTACTGGTAGAAAAAGATTTCCAGGCCCCTAGAGGTACCTCATTGCCATTGGATGGGCAAATACAGAATAACCTTCTACTGGAGAATGGAAAGCTGTGATGGCTGCTAGGCGGACTCCAATGGAGCTGAGAGACAAGCCCAAGTTTTTTAGTTGCAGAGTGTAGTTCAGTATATCTGGCAGTGATTAGGTTGTTGGTAGAATATATTTGAAGCCACAACAGCAGGCAAATATTGTCCATTTCTGTAAGTAAGTAGTGTGTGAAGACGATTTTCTGCTGTGTAATAACACTCTTTTTACTGCCTTTGAACCATGACTAGTTGTTTCTAATCCCATGAACCACTGACCAGCCATGCTTTAAGATGAAGAAGTCCAAGATGGGTGTGAAGGATCTGCCAGTCTTCCTGGGAAATGAGATGAGGAGAGGCCTGGGGAGTGATCGATGGGTAAACAACCAGCTGTATCAGGTAAGGAAACCATGTTTGTCCAGGCCAGATCGGGACTATTAGAATAACTTTGGCTTAGTCCTTTTTTATTTTGAGTAAAACTTTTGGATATTAGAGTCAAGGGGAATGTGTACAGTCGACCCACTGACCATTGAAGGTAAAAGGTATTCCCCAAGGATAGTGACCCATACAGCCTCTGGAGCAGAACTGGGCGCATTTCTTGTTTATTACCAAGGCAAACAAGTCTATTTGAGGGGTGCCTAATTGCCAGAATATGTGGTGTATATGATGGACTATTTCCCACTTGTGGGTCTTGAGAGAAGGGTCTGTTGAGCGTGTCCGCAGTCATATTCTGTACTCCTGGAAGATAAGCTGCTGTGATGACAATCTGATTGCACATGCATGAATTCCAAAGCTTGACAGCCTCGACACAGAGTGGGATCTTGCCCCACCTGGTTAATTGATATAGAACATGCATGATGTTGTCTGTCATGACTTATGTATTTGCCCCGATTAGTGGTGGGAACTGGAAATAGGTGTATCTGACTGCCCTGAGTTCCAGGAGGTTGATGTGCAGTATGGGTCTCTTGAGGTATCTATCTGCCCTGGGATGTGCATCCCACCCAACCAGGGATGCATTCATTGTTATAAAAACCACTGGGGAAGGGCAGGCAAAAGGGATTCCTGCAGAAACCTTCTGAGGGTATTTCCACCAATTGAGAGATTTCTTCATGAAGGTGGGTATGGAAAGTAGTGCAGTTGCACTGTGTCTGCTCGGTGACTAAATAGTCCTGAGCCACCCTTTAAGGAAATGAATTCAGAATCCTACATGGTCTGTAAAGAAAGTACCAGCTGCCATGTGCCCAAACAGCTGAAGACAGTTCTTGACCAGGTTTAAGGGATGATCTGATTGTGTTGACTATGTTAGATAAGGCCATGAATCTATGTATTGGGAGGTAAGCTCTTGCCATTGCTGAACTGAGATGAGCTCCTATGAATTCTGACTTTTGCACAGGGGTCAAGATGGATATTTGAACATTCAGTTGTGGGTCCAATTTGAGGAAGAGAGCTATAGCTTTGCAAGTTGCCCATCAGATTATTTCCAGGGGCCGACCTTTCAGAAACCAATAATCTAGGTAAGGGAACACTAGAATTCCTTTTCTGTGGAGGTGTGCTGCTACTACTGAGAACTTTCCAAAAGACCCTGGGGGCAGCTAAGCAGGTTCTTGTGAGAGGGTTCCCTGAAGTGGGGCTGGCAGGTGGAAAAGAGGTAAAGTGGGTGGAATACTCTGTGGAGATTATCTCCAAAACCCACTTGTCCATAGTAACGGACTCCCAAACCCACCAGATAGGGTAAAGGAAGTCTTTGAAAGGAGGAAGGCAAGTGGAGCAATGCAGCTGGTAAGAATGGTCATAACTCAGGCCCTCAACCACCTCATCAAAATTGGTGCTTGGAGTGGAAAGGCTGCAAAGTCGAAGGTTGAGAAGTGAACGGTTGAGAAGCGAATGGAACCTCAGATTCTTGTGTTAAGGGTTGTATGGTCTCTGGAAGCTCTAGAATTGTGTGGATTGGGATCTCTGCACCATCTTTGACTTACTAAACTCTCTTGTGGGCAGTTGTACAGATCCTAAAAGAACAAAAAGTAACCCAGGAGTCCTTTAACGTTCATACAGATTCGTCCATGCTAGGGAACAGTTTGGTACTATCAAAAGGGAGGTCCTCAAATTTTGGAACTTCTTTGGAAATGCTGAAAGCTGTAGCCAGGAAACCCTCCTTATAACTACCACTGTAGAGATTAAATGGGGGGCAGTATCAGCAGCATTGAGGAAGTGCTGCAGTGATGTTCTGGCAAGCAGCTGCCCTTGCACAATGTTCAATAAAAGAGTTCAGCTGAGTATAATTTGTATGATTGTATTTTGTTATTAATGCCTGATAGTTGGCGATTCTTAATTGCAAAGTAGCTGGCATATGTGATTTTCTACTGAACAGATCTAGACACTTCTGATTTTTGTCATAGGGTGAAGATTTAACATGATGCTGCCTTCTGTGTTAATCGCATCAACCACCAAAGAGTTAGGAGAGGGAGGAGAGAATAAAAATTCTGAGTCCTTAGATGGGATATAATATATTTCTTATCTACACTCTGCATGAATAGTGGCTGGGGTGTGCCAGCTGAGGCCTTTCTGGACCCTGCAATGGTTAACTAGCAAGGCAATGTGGACAGATGCAGCTTATGATGTGGTTCTTTAACCTCCTCTAGAGGGATCTGCAAAGAATCTGCCACTCTAAACAGTTGCAGAAACTGTTTACAATCATCTGCTAAAGATTAAGGAGGTGGCGTAACTGCTTCAACCGGGATTGAAGAAGAATGTTGCCTGGTGGAGAAATTTCTTCATCAGCTCTACCTTCCTGTTCATCAAAAGTTTCTTCCTGAGGTTATAGTCTCCTACAGAGCGTAATGAAGACTGACCATCTCTATGACTGGTGGTTCTCAGGACCTAGAAAATTGCTGGTGATAGGGTCCTAGTATGGCCAAGGAGGGAATGCATATGACATGGTTGGAGGTATCTATGGGTGTTCATACAAGTGAGATGGAAGTTGAGGTTCTCTCTCACAAGTGACCTCAATCTCTTCAGAGACTTCTGGAAAGAGACCTCTGTAGGGATGGAGATGAGAGCCCCACACATATATTTGGGAAAACAAGGCAATATCTTCATCAGAATCCTCCTTTCCCAATTTACTTTCTAAACACTGGAGCACCAGAAGAACACGGAGGTGAAACCACAGTACCAGACAAATGCCCAGAGATCTGGAGGTCCTCCATTCCAATAGTATATCAGTGCCAAACAATGGTGATCTGGGCAACTCAGACTCAGCAAGGTCCTGGAGAAAGTGAAACTTCTGTGGTACTAAGGGTGTTACTGGTACTGCATCCATGGTCTGCACTGAAGTGATAGTAGCCAAGGGAGTTATAGTACCTTGAATCTTGAGGGGAGTCCATGCGGAGCCAGAGACTTCTTTAGTACTGAGAAGAGGTAGAGCTCTTCTTGCCACCTACTCCACTGACAGTAATGATGATCTGAGCTCAAAACTTTGCAGTATTTAGGTCTGACAGTGCCCTGGATATTTGAGCAACCGTCAGCCTCGTGGGTACTGAGCCAGAGAACAATGGGTGCTGAAGTGGCTGGAGTCAGAGACTGCAAATTCTTAAAGTAGATTCCCTACCTGGAGAACTCAGTGGCCTACCAAAGTGTAGTCTTATGAGTGGAATCCTGGATCTTCCTCTAATATGCCCTCGAGGAGTACAGTTCATGGACAGTGGAGGCAGCAGACTTACTCAGGGACTAGCCTATGGTGGGCAGCGGGGGAGGGATTTTTTAATACAGGAAGGTAAATAAATACTGCTGGAAAAACATACGAAGAGGTGAAATGAGTTTCCCAAGAACATAGAGAAGGTCAGAGCAGAGTGAAGTCTCTTGGCTCCCAGTTCAGTATTTTATCCATAGGATTACAGTGCCTTTAAAATTAGCCTTGTTTTGTGACACAGACAAGATGGTGAAACACAGGATATTTAAAAAAAAAAATTGGGTCACTAGATCTCCATTCTTCACCAAAAAAAAAAAAAAATAAAGTTTTGAACAAAAAAAGTCATCCAGCTCTATGTAGAATTCCTAGATGCTAGTGTTAGAATATGCTTCTTTTACCATGCAGTTCAAACAGTCTTCTTTCATACATATGTCTGTATGTAAGTTCAGTGACAATTGTCTGGTCTAAATCGTGACCAAATCCTTAAACATTTAGGGACGCAGCCTTGCTATGCTATACTTTAATCAATAACTTTAATGTAGAGACACACAATCAAGTATCTTTTCCTGGCTTTTGGTGGAATCAGAGCCATACCATCATGGATAATGCTCATATCAGATTTCAGCAGCTAAGTAGCATTGGGTTTGATCAATACTTGAATGAAAAACCTTCAGAAAAAACACAGGTGCTGAAGGTGATATTGACACAGATGTTAACTAATTAGGATTCTAATGAAAATAATTCAGGCTATTGATGCCATTCACTGAAGCACTCAAAATTTAAGCTGTAAGCTCCTAAAGGGCCTGATCCAAAGGAAATTGACACCCAACAGAAAGACTCTCTTAGACTTTGCGTCAGGCTTTTAGTGTGGCCACATGACTATTGTTTTTTAAATGACTACAATGAAAGGAAAGGACATCCTTTAAATGTTCAAGAGCAACAGCTGCAATGTAACTGGGGCCGTGCTCTCAGTTGGTCCTACACTGAAGCCCAAGTAAGTGTCTTAATGACACTCTGAAAATATGTAAAGTACTTTTTAAAGACAATTGTGTCTGGGCACACCAGCTGTTTGTCCAGCCAGAACAAATTTAGAATCAATGGACCAAATTCTGCCCAGATCTGCATCACATGCAGTTATAGTAAATGCAATGGTGCTGCATTGTGTTTAAAAATAGGTCAGATTTGATTTACCGTGATTCATAGAGTTTAAGGTCAAAAGGAACAATTAGATCGAGTCTCAACTCCTGTGAGCCACAGGCTCTTAAATGTCAACTAGCATGGAGCCTTGTATCTCCTGTTTGATTAAATACCCTTCACTCCATAGGATCTTAAAGTGCTTTGCAATGTTAATATACTATTCAATGTTTCACTTTATCCATCTCTGAAATGCAGCTGTTGAACTGCAGTGTAGAATTGCTGCTAAAAAAGGACATGAAGAATAAAATATCTAACTGAAACTGCAGGAAGAATTTAGGAAAGATGACAGTAATTACATGCATTGGAATTTGGCCAGAACACAGGAGCTATACTTCTACTCTTGTGGAAAAATATTGTAGGACTCTTTAATGACCATAATTGATCAGGGCCTCATCTTATTATCTAGTCCACAAGACAGTTTCGCCAGCATGTCCCATGATGTGCTATTGGTTCATTACTGACACCAAGAGAAGAGTCCCACCTATTAGTTGTGATTATTATTTCTTAAGCACTAGCAATGTGTCTGAACATTATGCTAAACAAGGCATAAAAACCAGATATTTTTAATGCATACTGAGACTGACAGAGAAAGAGTAGACATGGACTGTGAAGACCGGAGGGGGAAGTGGCCATGATATTAGTTATTATTGCTGGCTTGTTGTAGGAAGTAAGAAATGGTGAGTCTAGGAGGGATGTGAATGAAGTTAGGTGGTGACTTGATACACCAGAATTAGGTCAGTTCATGTATAATGAAAAGGTTTAGAAGAACTAGACAAATGAACCACTACTGCTTCTGCATCTTCTGGACTGTTCTTTAACAGATATGCCCTCCAAATACTCTTAACTGGTGACAGCTGGCAAGACAGCAGCACCACATGGGATGCTCTGAGAGCATAGTTACAGTCCCCAGTAGATGTTTGACCCTTTCAAAAAGAACCCTAAAAAGCCAGACTATACTCGGTTATACCAACATTCAGGAAGCCACAACAGTTGTTCAAGTGCTTACAGTCTAAAAGAATATTTGCCATATGTTTATCGTACCTTATAAGAAACTCATCCAAGTTATTTTTAAAAATACCCATTGAATTGTTGCTTTCATAAGTAATGTCTTGCTGCATAATGCCAGGAAAGCAATAAGGTCTGAGGTGCCTAATTAATGACACTCACTTGTCAGCATGGTGCAGATTTAGAGGTCAGGCACTTGCACATACCAATGAGGTTTATTAAAGTCAGTGAAGTTTGGCCAGAATGGTGCACCTCTACAGGGGAAACGCAATTGTCCATTTTCTCCTCTCAGTGACAGTGCCTGTAATTAAAATTTGGATGGAGGGGGTTATGGAGTGGGGAAGGGGGGGAAAGTTAATGTAAAAGCTTTGTGAAACTTTAAGAGGCCTCAGCTGCTCATTAGGCAATATCTACACAGCAAACGGTAAATAGGGGAGTAGGAGAGATGTACCTTAGGGACAAGCAGCAAATCAAGTCCGACATTCAGGCCTACTGGATGTAGAAGAGGCCTCTGGGAATTGTCTGACAACGTGCCCCTTGAGAGAATAGTGACTTCAGTGAAAGCCTATAGAGGAGAGCATATGGTTATGGCATCTGACTACATACTATACTTTTAAGGATGTGACTCTAGCAATAGCATGGGGTTATGATGTTATAGTGGATTGCAGCATGTGTGCATATTACATAGGGGAGTAAAGATTTGTGTCGGCTGCATACACCTCTCAGAACATGTCTGCCTGATTGATTATAGCAAGTGACTCTGGCAGTGCAACATACGATCCTGAGAAGACAGAGACTATAATATATTAATGTAAGAATGTAGTTGATTACAATATAAGCTGTTGAAAGTGAGCTGACTATAGCACAAGACTGTAAGAATGCGGCTGTCTGCAGGGTCTAACAGTGAGAACGTATCTATCTATACTTAAGTGTGTTTCTGACTACAGCCAGCTGTCATGCAGTTGGAGTGGACAAGTGGAGTTGTCACTTATCAAACCATTGCATTGCATGTGGTTATCATGTTTAAATATATCTCCTATCCACTTTATGGGTAGCTAATTTTTGCTTTCATGTGTGTGTGGAGAGTGGGTGTTGCACTATGAGTTTGATTACAAGATCTTAAACCTTCCATTTATCAGTCCTAGTTTTAGATTTAAACTAGGTCTTACAGTTCAGCTACTGCATTTAAAGGGACACCATCAATTAAAGAGTTATTTATTCTTCCCCTGTGTTTTCAGCATTTACATATCCTGGGGTTAGTTTGTGCTTTGATGAACTTGACCAGGGGAAACTAGCAGTTTCATTTTCTGAGGCACTAGAAGAATAGTGCAGTAATTTTTCCAGGTCAGCTAAGGAAACTTAAAATTTTAAAAAGTATGTGTAAAAAAAATTGCTTAAAAAATAAAAATCTTGACTATGAGCCCCAATCCTGCAACAAGGACAAATGCAGAGTCCTGCCCTCTCCCCTTCCCCACCCCCCCCAATAGAAAGGATGTGGACAAATTGGAAAGAGTCCAGCAGAGGGCAACAAAAATAATCAGAGGCTGGGGCACATGACTTACAAGGAAAGGCTGAGGGAACTGGGCTTCTTTATGTCGCAGCCCTAAAGCCTATGCTCAAACATGGCGCCTGTATGGCCAATTGTTGGTCAAAAGGTCACATTGGTACTGTGTGCAACACCGTAGTGTGGTGTGCTACATTATAGTGCCTTGTGCAAAAATACCAGCATGCTGTGTGCATTTTCCCACCTTTTTGCCTGGTCACCTAGGGGTCAGGCTAGTGCCTTGTGCAAAAATACCAGCCTGCCGTGTGCATAAGGGTAGTGTGCCATGTGCAGATCCTGTTTACGTGGAGGGCTCCAGCTCGGAACCTGGAAGGTGAAGGAGCTAGGGACCAATCAGATGCTGACATGAGTAAGACAGCTTTCGAATAAAACCATGTCTCACGCCAAGATCTGGAGGAGTATCTGCACGTTAGCTGGAAGGCCTGGATCCCCCTTCCAGCTAGAAGGGGCTCCTGCATATTTTGCAGGCTCGTGTTGCGTCGTGTTAGGATTAATTCCCATCAATTCGTCATGCTCTCTGTGTCTGTACTGCTGGTCAGCTGTGCCTGGAGTGCGATATTTGTATTCTAATTTCTGTGAATATTCTGTTTGCTTAGCCTCTTCTCTTTTTCCCCTCCCTTATTTGGTACAGACATGTATATATTGTTGTTATTTGGTGCAAGTTGTGTATATAGTATATGAGTGTTAAATTGTTGTATTAATTGCTATTGTGGTTAATTGTATTTTACAGTATTTGGTTAATGTACGCACAGTTTATTTAGTTTTTGTGTATCTGTTATGGATTTTAGTAAGCAGTTAATTATAGATTGTTTGATTTCTTGCTGTTGGATGTAAATAGATTGTTTCAAGTTGTGTAAATATTCTCGTTCTAATAGTATTGTTAGTTGGTAAAAGCGCTCCTCCCCAGCCCAAGTTGCAACTTATCCCCCATCAATAAACAGCCACGTGGTTTTGAACTTTCAATCTGTCATGTTTTGATTTTCCTCACTCGATCAAAAACTTACTCGAACCTGCATTGGTCTCGGACACTTTAGTCTGCAGAAGAGGGAGGGAGGATTTGATAGCAGCCTTCAACTACCTGAAGGGGGTTCCAAAGAAGTTGGAGCTCGGCTGTTCTCAGTGGTGGCAGATGACAGAACAAGAAGCAATGGTCTCAAGTTGCAGTGGGGGAGGTCTAAGGTGGATATAAGAAAACATTATTTCACTAGGAGGGTAGTGAAGCACTGGAATGGGTTACCTAGGTGGAATCTCCATCTTTAGAGGTTTTTAAGGCCCAGCTTGACAAAGCCTTGGCTGGGATGATTTAGTTGGTGGTGGTCCTGCTTTGAGCAGGGGATTGGACTAGATGACCTCCTGAGGTCTCTTCCAACCCTAATCTTCTATGATTCTTCAAACTGGATCCATTCAGACAGAGCTTTGCCCCATTGCCTTCATGCCAGTGTCCACCTGTAGTGATCTGACCACAGGATTGGGCTTATATTTCTAGTCATACTGGGTCAGGCTGTGCAATTCATTGCCCTACGTTGAGCTGATTCAAAGCTGCATTGTCTCTGAGGGGATCACGCTACAAAAAGTAAGAAGCCCTCCTATAACTGGTACAGCATGATACCCCACTGTGCATCCAGCCAGTTCCATAGGTTAATTGTAGAGGTGCATAGCACCAGAGAGCTGCCTCCTGCCCTACTAGGGTGACTTTCACTCTGGATTGCTAGGAGGCAGCAGCAGCTTAGGCTTTCCCAAGTTTGGGTGTTTAGTGTGTAAGCGTTACCCAACCCTGTTTGCTTCCCTTCAGTAGCATCTGAACACGAGGGGTGGCGCTTCTTAAAACACTGCTACTCTGTGCTCCTGTTGCCAATGCTTACACAGTAGGGTGACCAGACAGCAAGTGTGAAAAATCGGGAGGGGGATGGGGGGGTAATAGGAGCCTATATAAGAAAAAAAACCAAAAATCTGGACTGTACCTATAAAATCGGAACATCTGGTCACCCTATTGCACACACGCACACACCCCCCCCCCTCCAGCTCCAAGTGTCACGGCATGGGCTGAACTTCCTCCCTCCTCGACTGCACCAAAACACAACTCTTGCAGCGCTTTAGCCCCTTTCCCCCTCAGCTTACATAACCATCCAGCAGATATATTAGAATGGAAAGTAAACATCTTTAAAATTGCTTTCTTTCAAGATGTGCCCCTTTACTCATGAGGAGTGCACAGCTCCAAGGCCATGTGCAGATGCATAGGCTAGCCCTTTTTGCAAACACTGACTATAATTAAAGCCTGAAGTTTCTATTAAATTTTCCATTCTTTGTTGCCTGCTCCACCTTCAGTTCAAGCCTTAAAGTTCATCGACTCATGGACATTTTTGAGCCAGCTCTGTTCATTGTGATAAATCAAGTTGTTTGTGCGGCAGCATAGTGACAGACAGTTACCTGTGAACTTCAAATGTAAAATGTTTAATAACCATCTGATGGTGAGGGAGAAAGGAAGCATGTGATCCTTTGAGGATGAGTGCTGGAACGGTATGACAAGAGGCAACATACTGCATTCAATCCCCACTGCATGCCAGCTTACTTTCTTTTCTCTAGAAATGGACAGAGCTGAAAGGCAGATGACTGCTGGCATGTTGTTAAAATACTTCCAAGTCCGTAAGAACACCTGCGATAGATGCAAGCAAGGAGAACAAAACTTTTGCAAAGATGAAAAATATAATCTGAAGAAAATATAATTAGCTCTTTCCACCAAGGAACTGGGTAGGCTTTAAATTCTTGATCCAGAGTTAGATTAACTGTAGTTACTACAGCTAAATTAGATAGCAACAATGTTAGGGTATGTCTACACTATCTGTCGATCTGGTGGATAGTAATCGATGTATCACATCTCATCTACACGTGATACATGGATCCCCGAATGTGCTCCCTGTTGACTCCAGAACTCCACCAGGGCAAGAGGCAGAAATGGAGTCAACAGGGGAGCGGCGGTCATCGATCCTGCACCACAAGGACATGAAGCAAGTTGATCTAAGATATGTCAACTTCTTCAGCTATGCTATTCTCATAGCTGAAGTTGTGTATCTTAGATTGATCCTCAACCCCAGTGTAGACCAGGCCATAGTTACACTTTTTAAAAGCGAAATGCATATTTACTTCCTTCAGGAAAGAAACATAAGATTGTCCTCCCATTTGCTCAATGGAGTGGCACTGGCATAAGAGAGGCTTCTGTATTTAGGTTGTGAAGAGGAATGTGTATTTTAGATCACATTTTCCACCCTGCTCAAGAACTGTTATGCTTGTTTTGATTAACAGTAAGTTACCATAGCTGTGATGTATCACCACTACAGTGTTATTATTTACACTGTGATCTACATTTAGACACTAGAGTGAGGGGCTCTGAGTAAGAAACTAGCTAACTAAATTCACCCAAGGTAGCGATAAGGTCTTTGGCAAATTTAAGTGGGAGGCAGGCAGAAGCAACCTTAGTCTGAAAAATGTCAAAGGACCCGAATGGGAGTAAATCACCAAAATCCCATTGATTTCACTGGGATTGGATCACCTAATTTCCTTAGGCTCTTTTAAAAATCCCAAAAACTCAAGGGCTGAGGCCTGTTAAACCCAAGCAACTCCACTGAAGTCATTTGGGCTGACTTAGGCCTGGTCTACACTGGGAGGGGATTGATCTAAGATACGCAACTTCAGCTACAAGAATAACGTAGCTGAAGTTGACGTATCTTAGATTGACTTTGAATCTCTTACTTCGTGTCCTCGCAGCATGAGATCGATGGCCGCTGCTCCCCCGTCGACTTTGCTTCCACCTCTTGCTGAGCTCGAGTTCAGCAGTTGACGGGAGAGCAATCAGGGATCAATTTATCACGTCTACACTACATGCGATAAATTGATCCCCGATAGATTGATCGCTACCCACCGATCCAGCGGGTATTGTAGACATATCCTTAATATAGCCCCAAGAATCAAAGTCAGTCTTGCTGTAAGCCATGACTTCCACTGACGTCAGTGGGGGCTTAGAACCTCTGAGCCTCTTTCATTTACAAATGCAAACATAGATGAACATGCTTCCTCCATGTTTGAAGATTTTAACTTAAGTGACTTGCCCAGGTCAGACAGTAAATCTCTGCAGAGCTGTGAATTGAACCTAGATTGTCCGGTCCTTTAACAAGCAGATCACACCTCTTCTTTCACAGAGATATTTAAAAGTACCTGGCCTTATATATCCAGATTAATTCTGTTGCTTTCTTTTTAATATTTGTAGTAACATTGAATAGTTATAAGCAGACTATTTGGTTATGCATGGTTATAAGTATTTGTATTGAATGTATTGATCTCTAGTACAATAGCATAATCCTATTCCTTTGATAGGAATTGAAAAAAAAGAGTATTAAAATAGTCATTTGCTAACAGCTGCACTACTAACAGTATATGAACAGCCTAGAATAACAAGCTAGTATCACATGAGCAGCTCAGTGTGACTCTGCAAGAATGAAAGAAATGCAGATCCTGTGATTCTGCAGTTTTACCTGTTTACTGCAAAATCCAAGCATTCATTACATGTTTCTAGCTCTATCCATTGCTAAGCCAGGCCTCCAAATGTACTGCTGCTCTGTAAACACTGTCAGAACACTGCTCAGGCACACACACAAAAGCAAGAGCTCGTGCCTTGCACTCCTTACTCAAGGAAAACAACCACTGGACAGGAAGTGAGGAGCAGGTCTAACCAGCAAAAAGCCTATTTCATATAATTCATCTCTATGGCGTTACCTCTTGTGATGCTTTGGGGTTCAACACAAGCCAGTAACTGGTTTTCACCACCTGCCTTGCAACTCTAATTGCCTTAAATTTTATGCTGACACCAAGAGACTGCATACAAGCAGGCAGGTTACCCTTAGCTTCCACCCTCCACCCCCAGTTCCTCTTTACAGGGTGACTAAACATCCTTCCACTCCTGAATTTCCCAAACACCATCTGCCCTGCTGTATCCAGCCCTCTCCTGAAACACTTAACATCTAAGTTCACTTCTAAGAGACAGGAGTTCATTAATTTAACTGGGATTTGACAGACACTCGTCTTTCATTCACAGCACTGTGTTGGTTTATATGAAAAGTAAAACAAGTTTAACAAAAAAGGACATAGGATTAAATGATACCAGATAAAAGGAATAAAGATAGAAAGCGTTACACAGAAAGATAGAAAGTAAAAATATGCTTCTAAGACTAAAACCTGATTTAACAAATTAGACACTTGTTCAAGGACATGTTTCTCATCAAGTCTCTTTTCCAGCATGGCAGACCAGAACCTCTGGCCAGGAACCTTCACAGAGTTCAGAGTGTTCAGTTCCTGTGTCTTTTCACATGAGATCTATAGTTGGTTAGTGCAGCTCTGGATGTACAAGGGTGTGAAGTATTCACATTTACACAGTGTGCAGGGGCAGTGCTAGAAAACTCAAATGGAGTTTGGCAGGGGTACAGATATGGCCCTGGCCCTCTCTCATGCCAGTTGTAGCTCAGAGGCCGGCACTAAGGAGAGCACATTCTGCACCTCCACAAAGAAAGTGAAGGTGTCACTCCTGTGTGCTCCCCTCAAAACCCAGCCCTTGCCACACCTCCCTTTGGAAGCACCTTTTGCTCCTAAAACCACAGTATAGCCCACAGTGGTATGTGGTATGCAAATCCCAGCCTTCCTCTTGATAACTGTCTCAGTTGGGGAGGTTAAACCACCCATTGGCTGAAGGTAAAGATCTAGATATCTAGGGCATTTTAAGGTGCTCTTACCCTCAGATACCATGGTTATGTCTACAATGCAATTAAAAACCCATACCTGGCCCATGCCAGCTGACTTGGGCTCATCAGGCTCAGACTGTGGCGCTGTTTATCTACAGTGTAGACATTCACGCTTGGGCTGGAGCCCATGCTTTAGGACCCTGCGAGGTGCTATAGCCCAGGCTGGAATGTCTACACTGCAATTACACGGCCTTTCAGCCTGAGCCCCAGTCAGCTGGTATGGACCAGCCACAGGTGCCTAACTGCAGTGTAGACATACCCTGAATGTCCTTAAGAGTCAAATATTTGGGAAAATTAGATGGACTGTCACTACGGAAAAAACACTAAGCTAATGTGGGACTCAAATCAGTGCTCTATATATGATCCACTTCCCCACATCCAACCCCCATTCAGTAGTGGTCGGAATCTGAACTTGTATCTAGATCCAGATTTCAAAGCTTGCATCTCCTTTATAATATACCATACTAGAAGCCAAGCTGTATAAGCCCCTGGCACTTGAGTGGGCAGGCAAGGACACAATCCAAATCAGAACTTCCAAGATCAGGCCAAGGCCCATTTCTATTTTAAATCAGTCACCTCATTCTAGCGATGACAGCTTTGCTGATTTCAATCTGTTCCAAAACCAATGTCAGACAGGTTCCTCACTCACACATCCCGCACCTTCCTCAGAGTTCCATGCTTACCTCCCCTTAGCAATCTTAGCTCTATATTCTAACTGTTTTTCCTTGCTAGTCCAAGGTTAATTCATTGATTTTTAAGCTAAATTACTTTTCCCTGAATGATCTAATTCAATTACCTCCCTGCAGCAGCTGAGCTAATTGTCCTTTCTCAACAATTCTACTTTCCTATTTCACCTTTGTTGGTTATTTTCTCTGTTGCTTATCAATTTCCCAAAATATATGTTCTACCTTTTCAGGTAGTGTGCTGTTTCCTTACAGGAGAGGCAAAAAGACCTTGGAGCTACTTCCGTGTGAGCTGTCAGGGTATGTGAATCAAAGTTTGATAGCATTTTTCATCTTTCCAGCCATTTAGTGGGCTCTATTTAAGGAATGGAATAGTCTCACTATCTCTCCCTAATTTTCTCCTTGTTTTAGTGGATAACAAAAATTTGGAAGACCCATTTCCAGACTAGCCAAAAGGGCTAGTCTCATGGATTATAGCACACTATGCAAACTTCTGCACAATATGTTTCTGAGGCAACAAGAGAGGGTGTCTGATTGCTATTTGATGGTTTAGTTCAAACATAGCAATTGAACTTACAGGAGAAATTAATTCTGGGAAGTCCTATGGCCTATATTATGCAGGAGGACAGACAAGACTATCCCAATGGTATCTTCCAGACTTAAAAATCTGAGATTCTGTATCAGTCCTGCTGTTGACTGCATTCTGGAAAGATCACAATGTTTTCCTAAGCAATCAGAGCTCGCTCTGTAACCCAGGCTGCTAGTATGGTTATTAAAAGCAGCAAAGAGTCCTGTGGCACCTTATAGACTAACAGATGTACTGGAGCATGAGCTTTCGTGGGTGAATACCCATTTCGTCGGATGCTGAAGATGCTCTTTCTCCCACCCTTGACTCTTGCAGAAATGCCAGTGCCTCCAATCCTCCAGACACCTGCCATCTTCTCACCCCGAGGATAGCAAGATAAGAAAAAAAGTCTTTGAAGCCATTTCTTTCAGCCTACCCCCACCCCCACCCTCTGTCATGAAATGGCTGTGCAGTGGACAAGTACAACAACTTCACAAAAACCAGCCCCATAATTATTCTCTTTTTTACTAGAGATGGTCGTCCAAGGTCAAGGTTGAGACTGTTTAGCAGAGCAGTACAAGGAAGTTTCTGCTGCTATTGCCCAACTTGTATGTTTTCTGTAACTAGAGGACTCCAGTCTCCATGGATGTCAACATAGCAACTTTAATGAATGTTTACCCAAAATATGTATAAAAAGATTATTTTATCACTCATTTTCTGGGCAGATGGCATCAGACTCAGTTGTATGGGGTAACTTTTCTTTTGCACTAGTTTTCTACTTTCAGGTTCCTAGACCAATATGTGGAGCTTTGGTCTATGCTGATCTGTCCAGAGTCATTTTTGCTAACAAGAGGATCCTGCCCAACACGTGGCTCTAACCAAGCTTCCTGAAGCAGACTGATTAGTGTGGATTACCTTATAGGTATGTAAAACTGATTGATCTCACATTAACAGCATGGAAAGAATATTAGAGAATTAGAAAGAGGGGGAATCCTTCCTCATGCCTATATGAAAATTAATAGGAAATTAGAGCAAACCATTTTAGGTTTCAAAATTTTCTAGTGAAACACAGATAAGTTCTTCCAATCCCCTGCCCATTTTCTGACCAGCTTCCCAGAAAACTCTAAAGAATGTCACTGTTACAAAACCCCATCTTTCAACTGGGGCTAAGTTTCAAAAGCCTCAGAAAACAAAAACGTGGATATTTCTGTAAAGTTATTGGAGTTTAGTCCCTCAATAGCCTGTATATGGGGCAGGGGGGTGAAATCAATGCAACTCAAATATACCTGGCTAATAACTACCCAGACCGGTTTGCTCCATATCAATGAAGTGTTCTGTTCTAATGAAACTAGTCAAGTACAAATGACTCATAACACTCAGTGTTTACTGAAGTTAGTATTAACCAGATTCTGAAAATGGCAGAAGTTTTTCTGAACCTCAAGCAAACAATGTCAGTGGAGTACTTCATAAAACACCCACCCCCACTACCTTTTCAGGACAATGTCTTTCATAAACTACAAAGAACAGGTGTACATGTAGGTTAAATTGTCTGTATTGTTTTATAACAAGCCCTTTTCATTTTCTGCACTACAGCCCTATGTGCATTAAATGCAATTTAGCAGGATCATCAGAGCTTGAAAGGGCAGATCAAACAGTACTGAGAATCCCAGCTGTGCAGGCCCCAATTCAGAGTAAATATTAACCACAGCGCTTGCTAATAATTTATTCAATTTGAAATAAGACATTTGTGTTCCTTTGTTGTGTGTTAGCCTCATTGTTTCCACTGAATCATGGTTGTTTAAAGATTTCCCTAATTTATAAAAAAATGAAGACCCATTATTCTTGTTCCAGGATTTAGATTTACCAATATTTAAAATGACCTTTCAGAACTTATTAAGAGTGTGGTACAGTGGCAAACTTGAAATGGGTAAATTAACTTCCATCATGGTCGGACCTTTTTATGTTGCAGGTGGAGAATGGCTGGACACAGAAAAGTAAGAAAAAAAATGCATATAGATTAATGCAGTGATTCAACAATCTCATATTTGCGTCTTTGTGTTATCCCAGCTGTAACCTTAAGTGCTGAAGCTGACGACTATGCTGAAGGAACCTGTTTTAGGGAGCAAATGAGTGATTGCATTTTAAAACCAAGGAAATGGCTTTTTTTTTTTTGTTACGTCTCTTGCTAGTTGAAGACATTAGAACTCTGCTGAGTTCTAATGTCTGAGGCTTGGAGATTATATACATATACATCAACCACAAAGCAAAGGAGTCATGGCCAAATACTTTGCAAATACTAGAGCCTAGAAACAGAAAGAAGAATGGAGAAAAAAAAGAAGAGGACAAAAGTATGCCTTCTAGGTCATTGCCCAGACAAATAAGAATGGCACTCGCTACTCAAAAGCTAAAGTAGAGATGAAAAACATGTGCTCATAAACCCAAACAACCACATGCAGAAGGGACAATTATGTGATGAACTCAAAAGGATAAAAGACATTTATCAGAGCATTGAATGGATGAACATTATAGCAGGTTGGACCACTTGTGGTAACAATGCATGAGTTGAGAAGATGAGTGTGGAATGGGTTTATGCCAAATGAGATGGGAAGGCAAAGAAGAATTTTACCTTGATTAATACAGGATGTTAATACTGGGAAGAGAAGGTGGACACCAGGATGGAGTCATGTTGGTGCTAAAGCCAGGTTTTTATCATATTTAACCCTGTATCTTTGTATGTTGAAGGAGAAATTCAGAATCAAAATCAGGTGCAGTCACAATAGTAAAAGTATGTGCCATCCTCAGCAGTGCTCAAAAAATAAAATTTAAAAATGTTGTAACCATCTACAGAGAACAACCATAGAGACATTATGACATTCCATGGTGCAATCCATACCAGCAAGGGATTGTGTCACCACCTATCCTGCAACCTTGGGTGCCTCACAATACTGTGGTGCTGTAGCTCCTACCTGGGGCACTCACAAACAGCCCTTTAGCATGTGGTTAACACCTTGAGTCCTGGGTACAGCTGCAACCTGCCAGTCACCCTACAGTCACACTCTGGCTTCCACCAGCCTTGGTTACCACTTGCAGAATTACCCCAGCACACTCCTAAAGTTTCCCCCAAAAAACAATGTGTTTTCCCACTGTCTAGCCTCTCTAGGACAGTCCAGATATTTTAGGTACATTGACCCCTTACAGGGGCAACAGTTTTCTACTTTAACTGGAGTTACCAAACAATTCAGTTTAACACCCCCACCCCCTCACACACACACACAGGATTAGTTTTGATTAAAGAAAAACGTTTGACTACAAAGAGATTGAGTACATATCTAAGGTCTGAAAGTCAGAAATGTATACAAGATAAAATGCTTTCTAGTAACTAAAAACTTAAACCTTGGTTCAAGGTAAAGTTCTTACCAAAATGTTCCCAGCAACAAGGCTGACCAAATTCTCAGGTCAGATTCCCTCCCAAAATCCTGGTTCCTTTCTCTTCTCAGGTGAAGGAAGGGAAGAAGGAAGAGAATGGACACCTGGAGTATTTTTGCCCCTAGCGTTCATGGTCCAGTCACCCTCTGAATGCATTTTCCTGAGGGTTACCCATAGATAAGAAGTTCCTTCCAGCTGTGAGGATGGTGACACAGGGTATTCCAGTGAAAGAGGTCCCATGTTGTTTGATAAAATGCAAATCAATCTGTTCCTGACCCCCTTCACTGACAAAGAATGGCCACTTGACAGGAGATTGCCAATCAATTTTGAGGACACCTAGTTGGAGGGATCAGCTTCTCCTTTGTCTTTGAGAAACCAGTTTAACCACTACCCAGACTCATCTGGTGAACACATTTCAGTCATAACTTCAGCTTATGTTAATAATTTTACATATAATGGTGCTATACACAGAGAGAGAGAGAGATTATTAACCAGCAAGTTATTGATTTTCAAATGATACCTCACAAGGCATATTTTATACAAAGATTATTATAATGGTGTGAAGGGTGCAAATGCAGGGGTGAGATGTTTGATGAATGCAAGACAAGATGGGTTACTAGCGATGGAAAGCTTAATGTGAAATTATGATCACACTGGAATCAGGACCGGCGCTAGGGTTTTGAGAGCCCTAGGCGGACGGCAATTTCGCCGCCCCGCACGCTGGTCCCGCAGCTCCAGTGGAGCTGCCGCAGTGGTGCCTGCGGGAGGTCCACCGGAGCCGCGCGAGCAGCCGACCGTCCACAGGCACGACTGCGGCAGCTCCACGGGAGCTGCCTGCCGCCCCCTCCGGACACCCTGGACTGCCGGCTGCCGCGGAGGCGCCCTGACCCGGGGGACTCCCTGGACTGCCGGCTGCCGCGGAGGCGCCCTGACCCGGGGGACCCCCTGGGCTGCCGGCTGCCGCCGGCAGCTCAGACTCCCTCTCTGTCCCAGCAGCAGGGGCTGCTCAACCATTTTTAAAAAAAAATTAGGGAGCGCTTTTTGGCGCCCTCGGCAACCGTCTAGTCCACCTAAATGGTTGCACTGGCCCTGACTGGAATTCCTGAGCTGGACCAATTGGCAGATTTGCACTCAGTAAAGTAAGTGAAAGAGAAGAGAGACTACTGAATTTCTAAGTAACAATCTGATAAACATCCAGCCCTACATAAAAAGCTGCAAAGAACACGGACTTAGACTTATTTGTGAATAACAAATACAAATCGAGGGTGTTGTCATACAGATTTATAGATAATATCTGATCAGATCATAAGTTAGTGCTGACATCAATGAGGTTGAGGCTGAGAGCTACAACAATAAGAAAAGTGCCAAAAACTGAGATATATGACACGGACAAATTGAAAGAGCTAGATATCAGGAATGAATACAAAGCTGTGCAGAGAAACATCATCATGTCTCTAGTGAAAGTAGTAATGCACACTGAAGGGAGAGATTCAATGGCTTTATCTCCCCATGTAAGTATTCTCACACTTCTTTTCAAACTGTCTGTACTGGGCTATCACTTCAAAAGTTTTTTCTCTTACTTAATTGGCCTGTCAGAGTTGGTAAAACAACTCCCACCTTTTCATGCTCTCTGTGTTTTATTTTATAATCTCCTCACTACATGTTCCATTCTATGCATCGGAAGCAGTGGGCTGTAGCCCACAAAAGCTTATGCTCAAGTAAATTTGTTAGCCTCTAAGGTGCGAATAGATCAGCTATGTTATAAGATAGATATCAGGAAGTACATAGAACACAACCAAAAAGTGTTATAACAACTTAATAGACTTGAAACAAGCTTTTGATAGCATTTGGCAGAAAATATTATGGCAAGTCTTAAGAATGTATAGCAAGCAAGACAATGATCAAGCTTATAGAAAACATCTATAGCAAGTCGATGGGTGTGGTGAGAGTAGCCAAGAAGCTGACAGAATGGTTCAAAGCAAGAATAGGAGTGAGACAAGGATGTGTGTGATTGCCTGATTTGTTCAACTTAGTACCGGAAGCAGTAATGACTATAGCACTGAGATATGAAATGAGTGGAGTCATCTATTGTGGAAAGATAGTGAATAACCCTAGATCTGCAGATGATATTGACTTCATAGCATTGAAGAAGGAGACAATAACTAAGATACACCAGAAAATTAGCACATTTAGACTGAAGATTGCCATTTTCTTTTGTTTTCTCTGTGCCAATTGAAAGATGAAAGTCAGAGAAAGAACAAAAATAAGTGGAGGAAATTGTATACCTTGGAGAACTACCATTGAAGAATTGTGAAAGTGACATAGTCTGACTCTTCTTTTATCTGCTACTGCATCCATAATTCTCTGCAAGATCTGGAAGGCTAAAGACATTTTGAAAAAATGAAAGTCCGTGTATACGAGATAATTATGTCAATACTGCTGTATGGGTTGCAATGTCGGAGTACGCGGAAAGCAAGATAGTTCATTTCTGTTGAGGGAGAATACTGAAAGTTTCAAGACTGCAGAACATTTTTTAAAATGGAGTAGTAAGAAAATAGCTGTTACAGAAGACTCAAGAAACACAACTGCAATGATTTGGACAAGTGTCAAGAATGGATCTGGAAACAATACCATGCATGGTGATACATAACAGCGTGCAAGGTACTAGAAATAGAGAAAGACCGAGGATGCATTGGATAGATATGGTGAAGAATGACATAGAACAAAAAGATTTAAATATGATCGTGTTGAGAAGCTGGTACAAGGCAAAGTGGTGGAAAGATTTCATTTGACCCCATTTTTGCTGTTAAGCTGTCAGACTGGAATCAAGAAGACATAGGACATGGCTAAACAGTAGCATTTCTACCACTGTTTACAGTACTGACGACATCCAACTGTGTTAGATCATGAAATTTGAAGATCATGAGTTTGAAAAACAGCTAGCCAAAAAATGAAAAAGGTAATAACAAAAGTGTTTAAGTACATCAGAAGCAAGAAGCCTGCTAAACAACCAGTGGGGCCCCGGACGAACGAGATACAAAAGGAGCACTTAAAGATGATAAAGTCATTGCGGAGAAACTAAATGGATTCTTTGCTTCAGTCTTCACAGATGAGGATGTTAGGGAGATTCCCAAACCTGAGCTGTCTTTTGTAAGTGACAAATCTGTGGAATTGTCACAGATTGAAGTGTCACTAGGAAGTGGTTTTGGAATTAATTGATAAACTTAACAGTAACAAGTCACTGGGACCAGATGGCATTCACCAAAGAGTTCTGAAAGAACTCAAACGCAAAATCGCGGAACTATTAAGTATGGTTTGTAACCTGTCATTTAAATCAGCTTCTATACCCAATGACTGGAAGTTAGCTAATGTAACGCCAATATTTTAAAAGGGTTCTACAGGTGATCCTGGCAATTACAGACTGGTAAGTCTAATGTCAGTACCGGGCAAATTAGTTGAAACAATAGTAAAGAATAAAATTGTCAGACACATAGAAGAACATAAATTGTTGGAGAAAGTCAACAAGGTTTCTGTAAAGGGAAATCGTGTCTTACCAGTCTTTTAGAGTTCTTTGAAGGGGTCAAACAATACATGCGGACAACGGGGAATCCAGTGGACATAGTGTACTTGGATTTCCAGAAAGCCTTTGACAAGGTCCCTCACCAAAGGCTCTTACATAAATTAAGTAGTCATGGGATAAGAGGGAAGATCCTTTCGTGGATTGAGAACTGGTGAAAAGATGGAAACAAAAGGTAGGAATAAATGGTAAATTTTCAGAATGGAGCGGGGTAACTTGTGGTGTTCCCCAAGGGTCAGTCCTAGGACCAATCCTGTTCAACTTATTCATAAATGATCTGAAGAAAGGGGTAAACAGTGAGGTGGCAAAATTTGCAGATGATACTAAACTGCTCAAGATAGTTAAGACCAAAGCAGACTGTGAAGAACTTCAAAAAGATCTCACAAAACTAAGTAATTGGGCAACAAAATGGCAAATGCAATTTAATGTGGATAAATGTAAAGTAATGCATATTGGAAAAAATAACCCCAACTATACATACAATATGATGGGGGCTAATTTAGCTACAACTAATCAGGAAAAAGATCTTGGAGTCATCGTGGATAGTTCTCTGAAGATGTCCATGCAGTGTGCAGCGGCAGTCAAAAAGGCAAACAAGATGTTAGGAATCATTAAAAAAGGAATAGAGAATAAGACGGAGAATATCTTATTGCCCTTATATAAATTCATGGTACACCAACATCTCGAATACTGCGTACAGATGTGGTCTCCTCATCTCAAAAAAGATATACTGGCATTAGAAAAGGTTCAGAGAAAGGCAACTAAAATGAGTAGGGATTTGGAACGGGTCCCATATGAGGAAAGATTAAAGAGGCTAGGATATTTCAGCTTGGAAAAGAGGAGACTAAGGGGGGATATGATAGAGGTATATAAAATCATGAGTGATGTGAAGAAAGTGAACAAGGAAAAGTTATTTACTTGTTCCCATAGTATAAGAACTAGGGGCTGCCAAACAAAATTAATGGGCAGCAGGTTTAAAACATAAAAGGAAGTAGTTCTTCACACAGCCAACCTGTGGAACTCCTTGCCTGAGGAGGTTGTGAAGGTTAGGACTATAACAGGGTTTAAAAGAGAACTAGATAAATTCATGGAGGTTAAGTCTATTAATGGTTATTAGCCAGGATGGTAAGGAATGGTATCCCTAGCCTCTGTTTGTCAGAGAGTGGAGATAGATGGCAGGAGAGAGATCACTTGATCATTACCTGTTAGGTTCACTCTCTGGGACACCTGGCATTGGTCACTGTCAGTAGACAGGATACTGGGCTGAACAGACCTTTGGTCTGATCCAGTATGACCATTCTTATGTTCTTATTAATTAATTGCCACAGACGGCCAAAGCATCAGGAGGATTTTTTTTTCTCTCCCCCATTTCCTCACTTCTGTACTTACAGTATAATAAAAACATTTCTCCACAAAGACATTTCTCTGATTTTTGGTTTCCTTAGGCATTAAAATTGATTTTGGATCTGAGGTGAGAAACCACTGCAATGCTCATGAGACTCTAAGACTGAGAGCTCAATGTCTTTGCCTGTGCCAGTTTTCTTCAGCAGACTGCAATATTTCCTTCAGTGTACTATACCCTAGCTAGTGAAATCATTATTGTGTCAGTAACATGTAATCAAATATTTCATTTGTCAGACTAAGTCTCTGATTTTTTTCAGTAGAAAGGAAAGCTACCACCAAGTAGAGGTAGATTGCACAATTCTCTAGACACAAACACTACTGGGCACAATGTGGGGAATATCAGGATTAAATGGCTATACAAATACAACAAATAAATCATTATGATTAGAGAAGGAGGGGGAGGGATAGCTCAGTGGTTTGAACATTGGCCTGTTAAACTCCAGGTTATGAGTTCAATCCTTAAGGGGGCCATTTAGAGATTTGGGGCAAAAATCTGCCTGGAGATTAGTCATGCTTTAAGCAGGAGGTTGGACTAGATGACCTCCTGAAATCCCTTCTAACTCTGATAGTTTATGATCCTATATACAGAAGTCATTGAAATATAGAGCTAAAAAGGACCTCAAAGGTACTTAAATAACTTAGGCTCTCAAATCTCACTTTCAAAAGTGACTTGGGGCCAGATTTTTAAAGGTATTTCAGCACTTAAAAATGCAGATAGATGTTTTAGAAAATCCTCAATAGATGCCTAGCTGCTTAAATACCCTCACCAGGTCTTTACACACTAAAATCCCTTTAAAAATCTGACTTGCAAGAGCCTAAGTTTCATTGACTGACCCTGACACTATATCCCCTTGCCCCAATCCTGCTGCAGCTCTATGCAGAGCCATTCACTTTTGGTTTAGAAAAACCTAAGGGCTGCCATAATTTATTTTGAGCTGTGACAGTCACAGGGTACTGAAATCACAGCCACTGATCAATGCAATGTAGTGGGGTCCCAGACACATCACCTACTCCCCAGACACACTCTTTTCCAATGTTGTTCTGGCAACAAGGAAGAGGAGTTGAAGAGCCCTCTGACAGCTCTGACCACCAGAGAAACATTTTCAACCAGCTTTAGGGCTAGTCCATGCTGACAGTGCAGTGAAAAGCAGCCTTGCAGCAATGAAAAATCCTACTGGTAAAGGATTGGGGCTTATCTTATAGCACTTTCCTCTTGCTGGATGTGGTTTTGCTCTTGCTGAGCCAGCTCACTCACAGGGGCAATTCTGTCCAAGATCTCTCAAGGAATCCAGGGAAGCAAGTCCCAGCAAAGTCAGTTGTTTTATTTTAAGTCATCTTAACAAATCAAAACCTCACAGATTCTTCCTTTAAAAGTGTGCTAGCCAGGTAGTCCCTTCTCCAAGTCTGTCCCCCCACACCAGTAACTTCAGCAACCTGAAATTTCCTGGCTCTTACCTCAGAGCCTCCACAATAAAAGGACTTCACACAGTCTCCCTTCTATTCATTTGGTTTCTGGAGCAATTCCTCTCTGCAGTAGCTCCAGTAAGCAATCCATTGGGAGCATGGCCCAAGCTTTCTGGCAGGTGTTACAGTCCATTCCTTCCCCTTTCCTGCTGTCCTGTTATCAGTCACCTAATTAAATTCCAGCTCTTTTCAGGTGCTATGGGCAGGGCTCATCAGCCAGCCATCCACAGGAATAGTATCCCTTATACCTTCACACTGCCCTATATATCTATTGCTAAGTAACTCAAAGGAATCAGGAGTGATGATCAAACCAGTAATAAAAATCAAGAATACTTTAATGTATAATCCAGAGTTTGATGAATATTACTGTCCTAACAATGCAGCATTTTTGTATGTGAAGGGCATTAGTGACTTTGTTTGCTGCTAATATTCATAGCTGTGTCTCCAAAACACTCGTAAAACTTTTGCTCTCTGAAAGTCCATGTGTAAATGTGTTTGTGGTAGGGTTCACACTGGTGATTTTCACACTGCCATTTTGATGTCTGTTGGATTTCCTACCTTCTGTTCATGAAAATTTCAGTTATCCTACCAGGGAACAGAAACGCCACGCAACTTAGGAAAGAAATATAGGGTATAAAACAAACCTTAATTAAGCAGTTACTTAACTAACCACTTTTCTTACGGTTCTTTTCATTTTTGATGGCTTAACTAAAGATAAAGGACTTGAGAGTTGAATTTAGTTTTATAGAGTTAAATACCCTTAGCAATAGCTAAACAATACCCTTGCTATAGGATATAGGAAGGCAAAATGGTATTAATTATGATTTGACTACATAAATCAGAAAATTGGTAAATATAACCATTCAGGTGTTCAGAATACAATCGCACAACTACAATAGAAAACAACACTTGCACTCAATCACTATGCTGGAAACATCATTTTGATTATCTTTTTGACTGAGACCCTCAGAATAGGGCCTCACATACTAATTGTTTATCAGCTCCAGTGTTGCTAACACAAGACAATTTGGGCAAATATTTAAATGACAATTCACCAATGTCTTCATAGTAGTCAAACCTTTTTACCTATTTCCCAATCAGTTGCATTATCCCCAGGATCTGATTAACATTCCTAACTACATAAAGGTAAACGGATACATTTCTGACAGACTACAGACTGAGTGCAATTCAAGAAGCTTGCACACTCATTTATATCTGTTTACATCTAGAACGTGAAAGGCAGTATGAAGCCACTAACTATGGAAAGCCCATGTACAGTGTTCTACAGTCTTAGTTAACAATGGTAACTTGTGAAGTAGCTTAGAAACTGACCAACAATCTTTACTGGAGCTTGTTACAAAACAACAACACACAGTGACTCTGTGACAGTCTTTAGAGCACGTAAAAAACATGTATACTTTCTTACTAATTAAGTACCCAGTATCTGAAAGTCAACTGACTGATTTGGAGTGGTCACCCAAGTGCTACTTATCACCAGATCTTTGCTTAGCCATCACCTTTCAGCTCAGTTATTGTTCACAGTAGGCGCTGACTCTGCAAAACACAGGTGGAGCAAAGGACAGACATGACTAAAGTTTATTCTTGGTACCTTAGCAGACAACCCAAATTGTTGGAAAATAGAAAGACAGTTCTGGTACCTATCTTGGACAGGCACTTTATTTCACCAGGAGGACTCAGGATGCCAGCCCAGGTTCTCAGTCTGCTCTCTTCCAGGTGCGTTAGGCTTTTAGGAAGTGATATGCTGAAGGAGACAGGTTGTTTTATTCTATTTCTGCTGGCTGATCCAACTTGGTTCCTCTTCTTAGAGGTGCTGGCATGGACCAATCAGATGGTGACGCATACGTCTTCCAAATATTTGAACTGTCAAGTTATGCCATAACTGTTGGTATAGCCATCATGGGACATACCTTGAACACCAGATTGTTTGCTCCAGTCAGCAACTTACCTCCTCAAGTATCTTTCCGTGGGCCCCATGCAGCGCATCCCTTGGCCACCTTTGCAATTATGCTTGTTCAATTTGCAGTCTCTCCATCACTGTGCTAGCTGCTGAAATGTCAAGTTTGAAGGTCATATAATTTATGGAAATTCCCTTCATACTTTCTGATGCTCTTTAAACCTGTTTTAACAGTGCATTTAAAGAACTGCTGTTCTCCAGCAGGCCAGGACAGCTGAATAAATCTTCCATTTCTGTTCTCCTTGTTTTAACAACAATGAAAGGGACTTGGTATGTACGGCTGTGCATTTTTAATCAAACAGTTACATTTCTGACAATTCCACTCTGGTGAACTGTCCTTATAAGCACACTGTTTCCTTTCAGTTCTTTTTATTGACTGCCTCTTTCAGCACAGGTAGATTTCACTAACTCAATAACATTGGCATGCTTGATTGCAAACAGCTTTACTTCTTCCCTATATCACTTAAACTGAAAGAATATGAATGCAACCCCTATCTTTCCTAAGAGGACTGCCTGTGAGATAAACCCTGTCAGAGTTTACAATATTTTGCCCAAAGCTGTATCACTGATATTTTACTTCCCCTTCATACACACTTTAATTATAAGTAGATTCCATCAGGTTTCCTATTTTGATGTGCTGCATCTGGCACATCACACAATGCCAGTGTTTGATATTAATTGAATGATTTTTAATTCATTTACTTAATCAGAGACAAGAAAAAAAGGGAAGTCTCTTCAGCAGCACAAGCAGCACACTCTTGCTAAAGGCATGCAGCAATTCCGAGTTCTCAGACATTTGAAGAAATCTATCTATTAGATCTTGGGGTTTTATTCTCTTTGCCCTTCATTTTATCTTTTCTAAAAGGCCTCTGTGCATGGGCAATTCTTAAACAGCAGTAACTGGTAAGTTTGGGGATTTAGTTACGACACTTACTTGCCCACACACAATAAAGAGTAACAAATAGGCAGAGACACAGGAGAAGCAAGTGGTTAACAAATAACTGATGGGTTGAAAGCTGCTAACAGACAGACAGTCTTTGTTGAACAAATAAGGGAAATTAACAGATTAATAAAAATCAAAGTCTGTTCATAGAAACTTTATGAACAGAAAAGAGGGCTAAACGGTGTTAACTTAAGTGTCCATGATCCCTTGCTCAGACAAGTAGACAAATTGTTTCCAGTAGGACTATTCACCTGGGCAAGTTATTATTTAGTGGCATTACAGTAGTTCCTATAGGCTGAAACCAAGATCAGGGCTCCATTGTGCTAGGCATTGTACACACATAAGAGACAGCCCCTGCCCCACTTACAGTCTAAAACAGGTAGGGACATAGAGGTTAAATGATTTGCCCAAGATCACCCAGCTGGACAGTTACTGAGCTGGAAATAAGACCCAGACTCCCTGAGTCCTGTTCCAGCGCTCTAACCATGAGGCCACACTCTTTCCAAGTGCTCCTGAAATGTAAGGGTTCTTCGATCTAGCCTTGTATAAATTATTTTCTAATAGGTCAGCCTGTTCCAATATAATCTCCCATCCTCTGAGAAAGAAATCCATATTTTAAAGACGTGTTCCACAGGATCTTGGTTGCTTTTGACTCTGACATCTCCAATATATAAGATGGGAGAGTTCAGTGTCAAGGCTCCAGAACATACCGTCAGATTTAATGAGGAAAGTGCAGGCCAGCTGCTCATTGCTGGCCTGAGTTTTCACCACTGATTAATACAGAAGGTTACGTGAAGAACACTGACTCCAAAGGCGCTTTTCCAATTTTAATCTAACTCTGTAACAATCCTTTAAGGAACGGCATGGACAGTTCTCTTGAGAAGATGTTATTGATGTAGAAATATGAACAAAGTAAGAGGCACCGATTTAAAATAAAAACCTGGTAGCATTCCGCCTGCCTCCCCCAGCCATGCAGCATCCCAACTTTTAAAGGTCACATATGTAAACTTACGAAGTGTGTGAGTGTGTTCTAGCTACAAAGCTCATTTTTAGTCAGTTCTATGAAGCAATAACCCATGAAATATAGTTGATATCTCCTGGGTACAGTTTTCCATGCCTGCAAACTTTTAAAATTGCACTTGTGGTACATAAAAGATTTATAATGATCTCACCCGCAAATATAAATTTTATCCCACATAGGAGAAAAAAGTCCTAAAAGCAGAAGCAGCGAACAGCTGAATGTGAGCACAGTGTCATAAATTCATAACACTTACAGCTTTTTAACAGCCAGTCATAAATGTGACTGATTTCAATTTCATCTATGAAATTCTGTGATAGAACCAGGAATATCCCTTTAAAACTCCATTTTTAGGAACAATGGGAACAATCAAGGCCTTGCTAGTGTTGGGGTGGGAAATGGGGGATTTGGAGGTAGCAAGCCAGAGGGTGCCTGAGCCACATGCAGGGAGGATGTCTCAGGGGTAAGCAATGCATTTTACAGAGATCCTGCTCTGCACATTCTCCCTACTAACATCAGCTACTATGAACAGCATGTTACTAGGGAAATCTGTTTCTAGCCATTCCGCTAATCTGGCTGGCCACTTCCCCTGGGCTCATGTCATATCCTACCATGTTCTTGCAAACCTGGGGAAAACATTATGTTAGTGACATGTTTACTTTTATGTCATTTTTTCCATATATTTTATTTCAAAAGGTTTTTGGGGGGGGAGGTTCAGTGGGTGCCATCAGAGAGGAAGAGTTTTAGAATAAAAACGGGGGAAGGGAAGAAAGAGGGAAAGAAGTGAGAGTGTAGACTGGAGAGAGGGGTAAAACCATTGTATTTGTAAAATCATTGTTGAAATGGTACACTCCTATGTCATACAACTGGTCAAAAGTGTTTGCTTTCCAAAGTGTGATGCTATTTCATCTGTGTTGAATTGCTTTGGTACTGTGCGCTACCAAAAATAAAAAAATCTAATTTTCAGATACTTGTGTCTCAAAACAAAAATCCCAAGAGGAGTCCTGAGATCTGGCAAGACAGCAGCCTTGTTTGTTTTCCTGGACACTGAGGATGGAATTTATTTTGGGTCTGGCAGAATGAAAACCTTTGAAATACCTTGGAGAATCAGAGTTTGCTTCAGAGCAGACAGTCTGCACCTGTCAGAAGTTTGATTTTTTCCCCCTAGGGTACATAATGGCAGCTTGGAAACAACAAATAAACAGCCCTTGTATTTTTCCTATAAGCTACATATTTAGGACAACCACAGAAGAAGGAAAGATTTTATTTCTGAGATTTAAAAAAAAAAATCTTAGTCCCCTTATCTCTTTAGCAAAGATGATGACATTGTTTGGATCTGCTGTATAAATACTGTGTATGCAAGTTTGCAAAAAAAAAATGTGCATGGTGAGGTCAGGTTGCACAGGGGTCCCCAAAAGCATGCTATAGGGCAAACATTTTAGTTCCAATGATTTTTAAAGCTGTGTGGATGATTATGGATTCAGTTCTTACACTGAAGATGAGCATTATATCCATTAAGAGTAAATAAGAAATCCATGTGTACATCCTATGGATAGGGCACTAAATGATACATTTTATTCTCATTGGGAAAAAAATTACTGTGAAAATTACTTACAGATTATTGTAAATGAGGAGAGAATATAGTCAATTGGTTAAGGAAAGCCATGTTTTGAAGACTAAATCATTCAAGGATACAGGTCCTTTAGTTTTGGATCACTGACTCCAAATCATCTCACCTCAGCATTTGTGACCAAAGTGACCATTTGGCAGCTATTTTGGTGACCTATGTGCAATGGTACGGTGGTCTGAGTCCAGTTCTTAGCCCACAACCTTTTGTCCACATAACTGAATACTGTAATAAATGCAACAACCAACAAAACACAGTTCTCATAGCATTTTTCATCCATTGCTCCCAAAGCATGTTAGAAAGGAAAGGAAATTAAGGGAGACTTGTTAGTTTGAGGGATTAGTAGTTGGCTATATAGCAGTTCACCTGTGTGTTACCAGTTTTAATCCAGCCAAGCTCCATTGTAAGTGAAAGACATGACCTTTGGCCAATGTGAAATCAATGTGGTGGTCAGTCTAGTTCCCAGTGGGAAAGTGACTACATCACAAAACCACACGAACTGGCAGTCACAGCAGTGACGCCAAAGAGCTAACAGAAACAGAACTACCTTCTTATACCTAAAGATACTGCATGAAATAAAGATGAAGTACATTGGCAGGGCAGTATGGCGAAACTTCCACTGCCAGTGACCACAGTATATGTTTGGTGAATAGACAGAGGTCTTTGATCTTCAGGTCTGTTGAAGCCAACAGTTTTCACAAACATTTTGGGCCACATCCAAAGCCCGTGAAAGTCAACATATTCCAATTGACTTCAGTGGGCACTGGATCATTATTCATTTATTTATTATTATTTGTTTGTATTGCAGTAGCACCTAGGAGCTTCAGTCATGGACCAGGACTTTACTGCTTTAGGCACTGTACTGACAGAACACAAAGATGGCCAGAAGATCCCTGAAAAGGATCATGCCATATATTCACAACCAGGGTAAATGGCTTTTAAGAGTATAAAATGGGATTCTTTAGCTTAAAGGAAATTCTTAACGTTATGGCCAAAATGCCTTACCTTAGAAAGAAGCTAAAGATCTACAACTATTCCAAAAAGCCAGTGAGAATCTCAAAGGATGCAGCATGGAAAACATGCACCATTCTTTCTCAAACAAACCTTAGTATGTTTTAAGTGAATTCCTGCCAGGGAAATAGTTTTTTAAGTAATATATTGCCTAAAAGATACTATATCAGTCCTGACTGCCTTATACACGAATCAGCCCATGTGCTCCATGGGACTATTCACAGAAGCAAGATTTGATACTTTAGTAACTTGAATATGCCATGGATTTTGAAGATCTTCTGATTTGTTTGTGAATCTTTTGTGTTGCAAGCTCTCCCTCCAGTTAAAATGAATCTGTTATCAACTGTGCCCTTACTACCTATCCTGATCTTGCCATAGAAAAGCTTCATAATTTGAAAAGGAGAAGTTTTAGCAAGACATGAATCTTATTGTTTGTGTAATCAGCACATCTAATTGAGCTATAGTATTCTAAGCCATGCTTGTGTTCAGACTGCAGAGACAATTTCTTTCATTTTTAGTTTTATCAGAAAATTAACCTTTATTTTTAAAAACTGATGCTTCGAACATTTTTTACAGCTATGCTTCCTCTGCTGATCACAAAAATTTGAATTTTAAATTTACCATTTTACTTAAAATGCTCCAACCTGCAGGATGGAGCAGAGAACAGGTGTCTACGTTCAAACAGACGTAAGAACATGATCAATAACTGCACTACTTCAACTATCAACTAAATAAATATGGATACATGAAAGGGAGGGAGGGCTTATCATATTTAATGGTTCCCCCACCCCAAATCCTTTTAATGAGAGGACCTTTTTTGTTATTCTCAGATATATGATATTACTGATTGTGCAGGGCAAAACATAAGATGAACTAGCCATTGCTTTGGCAGTGACAGAACATTTTGCAATCTGAAAAAGATTTCTAGACAACCAAAAAAGAATGCACATGTAGTAAGCTTTCCAGTACAAATCCTCCAGAATTCTTTAATACTCAGTTAACTGTTCCTTACTCTTCACATCTCAGCTGGAAAATAATATGAAAAGAAAGTGCTTCCTTCCTACTTAGACCCTTCTATTTTATCATTCGTTTCCATGTTGTGCCAGGCATGGTCCATGCACAAAAGGCAGCACTGGGTAAGATTTTGAAAGCGAGAAAGAAGAGGTAGATGCTCAGTTCTCATTGACTTGCAGAGGGTGTTGGGCACTTAAGTGCCCTTTGTTTCAAAGCGTAAAAGCAATAGTTAAAAATAAATAAATAAAAAGACACTCTATTCCTGATCAATTACTCATGTTTAAAACTTGATCTTCTCTAGCATTCCCCAGTTTAACATAATTTTGAAAACGTAACAATATCAAATCTATCATGGCTAAAGGTATAGACTGTATTGTATTATATAAGTATTATCTGTATTTTCCTCATCCTCCATATCTGCATGTTCTTACTGGGACAGCTGGCTAATAAGCTAGGAAACTTATTAAAGCCTTGTAGCATTGTACCATGCCAAAAATATAGAATTTAATTTGTTTGCTGTTTCCAGATCCACACAGGAAACCACAACAACAACATTGTAGCACCTGGATAACAGCAGAGGACATCATTCATGGTGTGGGATTAATATCAAAGCACTTGACAAACTTTCCTTTTACCACATAAGAGCAAAGGCATCTGTGAGTTAGGACTAATGCTACTTTAGTAGCTAGGGCCAAGTTTCTTCTTTTTCTTGCTATGCATATTTTTGTTAAGTAGTTAGGGCCCTTGAGAATGACCACAGACATGATCATCACAATGTAGCCTAGTGGACTGAGCACTGGACAAGGACTCAGGAGACCTGGATTCTATTCCTGATCTACTCAGTGACCTTGGACAAGTCACTTCACTGCTCTGCCCTGTCCCTCAGTTTCCCCCATCTGTAAAATTGGGATAATGAAAATGACTTCCTTTGTAAAAGGCTTTGAGACCTACTGATGAAGAGTGTGATAAGGAATTATTAGCACACACTGGGTCACACATACAAGCCTATTGCCAGCAGGTTCCAAAAGCATTTGTCCTCTGAGAGGTGGCCCAGCTAAACATCACAGAGCACACACTTTGGGATGCCACAGTCTAAGGAGGTACCAGAAGATATCTGTTACAGGGTGAACGCTGCCCTTCTTCGTTGTCTGGCCAAACTCCAGGCATACATCCCAATTACCAGGTGACACTTCCAGGCCAGGGATGCATCAAGCCAGGGACCCTTCTGCAACTGCTGCTCATTTTTATTCTCCAGAAATCTCAGTCCTGCCTTTCCCCCTCTACCTCTGACTTAATAAAGAACTTTCAAAATGGCCTGGAGAATGCTTCTGGTGTGAATTCCCCATTGTGTGAGCAGACATGGGGCTTCTGCTTTTCATGAACACTGTTGACCAAATATTTAGTCATAAGAACAGCCATACTAGGTCAGACCAAAGTCCATCTAGCCCAGTATCCTGTCTTCTGATTGTGGCCAATGCCAGGTGCTTCAGAGGGAAAGAACAGAACAGAAAATCACCAAGTGATCCATCCAGTCACCCATTCCCATCTTCTTGCAAACAGAGGCTAGGGACACCATCCCTGCCCATCCTGGCTAATAGCCATTGATGAACCTATCCTCCATGAATTTATCTAGTTCTTTTTTGAATGCTGTTATGGTCTTGGCCTTCACATCCTCTGGCAAGGATTTCCACAGGTTGACTGTGAGTTGTGTAAAAAAAAACACCTTCCTTTTGTGTGTTTTAAACCCGCTGCCTATTTCATTTGGTGACCCCTGATTCTTGTGTTATGAGAAGGAGTAAATAGCACTTCCTTATTTACTTTTTCCACACCAGTCATGATTTTATAGACCTCTATCATATCCTCCCTAAATCATCTAGCCCAAGATGAAAAGTCCCAGTCTTATTAATCTCTCCTCATACAGCAGCCATACCATACCCCTAATCATTTTTGTTGACCTTTTCTGAACCTTTTCCAAGCCCAATATATCTTTATTGAAATGGGGCAACCACATCTGCATGCAGTATTCAAGATGTGGGCGTACCATGGATTTATACAGAGGCAACATGATATTTTCTGTCCTATTATCAATCTCTTTCTTAACTATTCTCAATATTCTGTTCTCTTTTTTGGCTGCCGCTGCACATTGAGTGGATGTTTTCAGTGAACTATCCACAATGACTCCAAGATCTCTTTCTTGAGTGGTTACAGATAATTTAGATCCCATCATTTTATATGTATAGTTGGGATTATGTTTTCCAATGCGCATTACTTTGCATTTATCAACATTGAATTGCATCTGCCATTTTGTTGCCCAGTTACCCAGTTTTGAGAGATTCTTTTGCAGCTCTTCACAGTCTGCCAGGGACTTAACTATCTTGAGTAGTTTTGTATTATCTGCAAATTTTGCCACTTCACTGTTTATCCCTTTTTCCAGATCATTTATGAATATGTTGAATAGGACTCGTCCCAGTACAGACCCCTGGAGGACACCACTATTTACCTCTCTCCATTCTGAGAACTGACCATTTATTCCTACCCTTCGTTTCCTATCTTTTAACCATTTACCAGTCCATGAGAAAACCTTCCATCTTATTCCATGAGTGCTTACTTTGCTTAAGAGCCTTTGGTGAGGAACCTCGTCAAAGGTCTTTCTGAAAATCTAAATACACTATATCCACTGGATCCCCCTTGTCAACATGCTTGTTGACCCCCTCAAAGAATTCTAGAAGATTCGTGAGGAATGATTTCCCTTTACAAAAATCATGTTGACTATTCTCAACAAATTATGTTCATCTATGTGTCTGACAATTTTGTTCTTTACCATAGTTTCAACCAGTTCAACTAACCTCCTCATTTTGTGTAAGTTCCCCATTCTGAAATAAAATTCTATAGTGTTGGGTTGCTGTGGTGTTTTCCCTACTACAGGGATGTTAAATTTAATTATATTATGGTCACTATTACCAAGCGGTCCAGCTATATTCACCTCCTGGACCTGACCTTGTGCTCCATTTAGGACTAAATCAAGAATTGCCTCTCCTCTTGGGTTCCAGGAGTAGCTGCTCCAAGAAGAAATCATTTAAGGTGTCAAGAAACGTTATCTCTGCATCCCTTCCTGAGGTGATATGTACCCAGTCAATATGGGGATAGTTGAAGTCCCCCATTATTACTGCATTTTTCAATTTAATAGCCTCTCTAATCTCCCTGAGCATTTCACAGTCACTATCACCATCCTGGGTCAGGTGGTCTGTAATATATCCCTTCTGCTATATGCTTATGATTCAAGCATGGAATTACTATCCATACAGATTCTATGGTACAGTTTGGTTAATTTAAGATTTTTACTTCATTTGATTCTATGCTTTTTTTCACATATGGTGCCACTCCCCCCACCAGCACGATCTGTTCTGTCCTTCCAATATATTTTGTACCTGGTATCACTGTGTCCCAATAATTAGCCTCATTCCACCAAGTTTCTGTGATGCCTATTATATCAATATCCGGCTTTAATACAAGGCACTCTAGTTCACCCATCTTATTATTTACACTTCTAGCAGTGGTATATAAACACTTTAAAAACTTGTCACTTTTTAGCAGTCTGCCATTACATGATGTAATTGAATGGGACTTTTTTTCTTTTTCCTGTTTCTCACAAGTCCCTACATGTACTTTATTATCTTTCATCCTCTCCTCCTCATTAGGATATAGGAATCTCCATTTATAGATCCTCCCCTAAGGGATGTCTCTGTACAAACCATGTGCCCCTCCACACCTGTCGACTTTCCTCCAGCCCTTAGTGTAAAAACTGCTCTACAATCTTTTTCATTTTAAGCGCCAGCAATCTGGTTCCATTTTGGTTTAGTTGGACCCCATCCTTCCTGTATAGGCTCCCCTTTCCCAAAAGTTTCCCCAGTTTCTAATAAATCTAAACCACTCTTACCTACACCATCGTCTCACCCACACATTGAGACCCTGCAGTTCTACCTGGCTATCTGGCTCGGCACGTGGAACTGGAAGCATTTCAGGGAATGCTGCCATGGAGGTCCTGGACTTTAATCTCTTACCTAACAGCCTAAATTTGGCCTCCAGGACCTCTCTCCTATCCTTCCCTATGTCACTGATATTTACGTGTGCCACAACCATTGGCTCCTCCCCAGCACTACACATAAGCCTATCTAGATGTCTCAAGAGAGCCGCAACCTTCACACCAGGCAGGCAAATCACCATATAGTTCTCCTCATAATCACATACCCAGCTATCTAAGTTTCTAATGATCAAATCGCCCATTACTAATACTTGCCTTTTCCTAATAACTGGAGTTCCCTCCCCTGGAGAGGTACCCTGAGTGTGAGACAATACCACAACATCATCTGGAAGAAGGGTCCCAACTATAGGATCATTTCCCTCTGCTCCATTTGGATGTTCTCCTTCCCTGAGGCTTTCATTCTCCTCAACAGCACAGCGGCTGTCAGACTGGGGGTAGAACTGTTCTACTATGTCCTGGAAAGTCTCATCTATGTACCTCTCTGTCTCCCTGAGCTCCTCCAGCTCAGCTACCCTGGTCTCCAAAGCCCATACACGGTTTCCAAGGGCCTGGAGCTCCTTGCACTGAATACAGACATATGCCGCCTGCCCATAGGGCAGGTAATTATACATGCTGCATTGAGTGCAATAAACTGGGTAGCCCCCACTTTGTTGCAGGACTTCTGCTTGCATTCTTTTTTCACTCCTACAGCTTGTTCCTTTGTTATTGTTTTGTGTTTTTTGGCTTAAGTTTAAAGAAGTTTAAGAAATGTTGAGTATATCTAGCCCCCCACTCTCCAACACTCTGTCTAACCCAGGTCCCTGGAAATATTCTCTGTACCAACACCACAGAGAGGAATTGCACTATTTCCACTATATTCAAGAACCTCCATGGCCTTTACTAGAGCTGAAGGTGTCCTCTCTTGAACATTTGGAAAGAAAGAGCAAATACTTTATGTGGCAAAAAAATATTCAGTCCAAAAATGGTTCTCTGTCTGGTTATTTCAAATTATCACAATGTAGAATATTTTTGAACACTAAGTCTGCAGTGAACTGGAAGCTTCCCCCTGATACCTTAATGCACTGGTATACACATTAAACAAGAATTTCTGTTCCATATGAACTGTCGTTTCAGAAAACAAACAATCATAGTACTGCAGTAGAGAACAGGTACTTTGAGGGAATGTTCTGCACTCTATTTGATGAGTGAAATGACCTTTCCCAATCTCATGAGTCAGTTCATAGGACATATACTTTGCTCACTGGATCAAAAGCCTGAAGTTGTTGGTTTGTTGATGAAAGATATAACTAGTAATCATAACTCAGATATATGCAACAAAGATGAGTTAAGCTAACCATGCACTGCAAAATCAACACTGCTGCAAATCATACCAAGACTGGGATATTTACATTCTGCTAATTATGCCTCAATTAATTATTTCTGGAATGTATCATTCCAATTCCCAGGTACACAACTAAAACTTCCCCTGTATATCAAAAATTGCTAGGTCCTCTGACTTTAGATGCCTAATATAAAAGGTTTCAGAATAGCAGCCATGTTAGTCTGTATCCGCAAAAAGAACAGGAGTACTTGTGGCACCTTAGAGACTAACAAATTTATTGGAGCATAAGCTTTTGTGGGCTTCAGCTACTATGCATCCGAAGAAGTGGGCTGTAGCCCACGAAAGCTTATGCTCCAATAAATTTGTTAGTCTCGAAGGTGCCACAAGTACTCCTGTTGTTTTTAATATAAAAGGGAAGATCAAAATCCAGCAAACAAGCACTACACATAAGAAATGAAGGATGTTTAATCATGTAGAAGTGTTGACTTACCGCTAGTACACCCTCTTATGGCTGGATATGGCTTGGCAGCTGTTTCCATTCTAGCAACCCTGCCACCATTTTCTCAGGTCCTGTGGGGGTCTCTCATCTTGACCCTCTGGCCAGGTCAAGCTTAATCCCACCACTTCTGGGATAACAAAGTCCAAAGAAACAAATAGAAGTCTAATCTCCTTTTAAAAGGTCTTCAGGCCTCAACTCTGGGCCTTCTCTTAGGGCTTTCAACTATCCTCATCCTCTTCTCAGGAGGACTTACCACCACCATCCTAGTGGCTAGTAGGGGAACCCAAGCCAGCCCTTTACACTGGGTCTAGTACAGGGACTCTAGAATTGACAGCCAAAGTTCACTCCATCAGACTTCTTGCTGCATGTCCCTGGACTTCTCCCTACCAAACCTGTCAGCAGGCCTCTCACACAGCCTCTCTAAATTCACCCCTCTTTCAGGGCTAGACTTGCAGGCCTGTCCCTTGGAAACCCCCATTAAATCCCAAAACAACGGTAGAATTTAATCCACTTTGCTCTTCTCAAGCCTGACCTTTCATCACTCTTAAGTTGCCTTTACACACTTCCTCAGCTAAACACCTTCAGGTCTCTCTTCTTGGAAGTCCAGGTCCTGCCCTTCTAGCAGGGCTCACCACTGGAGCTTGCTCCACCCTGGTGACTGCTCGGTGTCTCTCCTGGCTCTTGCTAGACTTCCCTACTCACAAGAGGATCCCAGGGCCAACTTTCCCCATGGACTTCCTCCTAGACCCGCCTGTTTTCTTTAACTCTCTAGTACTCAGAGAGTGACTACAAGTTCTCTACTTTCTCTCTGTTGCTCCCTTCTAACTTGCACTTCCCTTCTTTATAGTCCCCACCCAGCTCCTTCTCCAGCTGGACTTCATCATTAAGTAAGCCTGGCCCACCCTCCAGGTGCAGGCAAGTAGCCAGGGCCGGCTCCAGGCCACAGCGCGCCAAGCGCGTGCTTGGGACGGCACGCAGCAGGGGGCACTCTGCCTGTTGCTGGAAGGGCGGCAGGCGGCTCCGGTGGAGCTGCCACAGGCGTGGCGTCGGACGGTCCGCTGTTCCCGCGGCTCCAGTGGACCTCCCGCAGACATGCCTGCGGCAGCTCCACTGGAGCCACGGGACCATCGGACCCTCTGCAGAAACGCCTTCGGGAGGTCCACCGGAGCCATGGGAACGGCGAGCAGCAGAGCGCCCCCCGCAGCGTGCCGCCGTGCTTGAGGAGGCGAAATTGCTAGAGCCAGCTCTGCAAGTAGCATAATTAGCCTCTCAGGCCCACATTAACTCTTAAATGCCTGGGGGTGGGGTTACACACTCATTCACAAATGGTTAAGGCATGAGATTAGGAGCCAGAAATCTGGATTCTATTCCCAACTCTGCCACCTCTTTTATGACCCTGGGTTAATCTCTTAGGGTGAAGTTTCAAAAGCATGTAAGCTCTTATGCAACTTAATTCCTATCGATTTTCAATAGAAATTAGGCACCTAACAGCCTTTGAAAATATCCCCAACCACTGTGCCTTGATTTCCCCATGTTTACTTGCATTCTGGGGAAGCAGTGAGCATAACACTTACTGACATCACAGGTGAGTTGTGCGAGTTAATTCACTAATACTTGTAAAGCACTCAGAATTTTCCAATGGACTATAGAAGTGCAAAGAATGATTATTATACAGGCAACATACAGCTCCTGTATCATTATGAATTATGCAGAAAGAAGACCTCTTTAGCCAGTAACAGGACAGAAAAACTCTTGAGGAGCTATCAAATAATACTATTAATCTGGAAAACTCTCTTCACTCATCACTTGCTTGAACCATGACCCCAAATATCTATAAAGGTCCAGGAAAGATATCTGAGAGCTGGGGCAATTTCAAACTCTGACAGACAAACTAAAAGCAAAACAGTGACTGAGAAAAGAACACGTACAATAAAAAATAATATGGGGAGTTAGGACTTGACCCTGACACATTTAACTCATGCAGGTAACCTCATTGAAATCAGCAGGACTACTTGTGCAAGGACTGAGGCCCAGATCCTCCAAGATATTTAGGCACCTAACTCCCATTGAAATTAATGGGAGTTAGGCACTTAAATACCCTCAAGGCTCTGGCCCTGAGGGCCCACTTCACTAGAGCATTTAAACATATGCTTTTGAGTTCAGTGGGGCCTAATCACAGGCTTAAAATTCAGCAACAGGTTGCTGACTTGGAGCTTGATTAGGGGGTTGCAGGACCAGGCCCTTAAATTGGTCAAATTAAAACATGTTTTAAAGATTCTTCACTCGTGAATTTATACTGCTCAACTTGAAAAACATCACTGTTAAATCTTAACTGTGCTTAACGTCCTTTGCAATTACACTAAATCTTAAATCTGAAATTAAATTAATTACACGTACTGATTATTTTGTATAAAACGTATGTTGACACAAGGCATATAATAAGCAGTGGCTAGGTCAGGTAAATGATGAAGCATTTGCCTGACCTAATAGCCATTATTGTAATTAGGATATTACAGGGTCAGTCCTACACTCCAGCATGCACAAAACATTTAGGATGCTCTGACTCACTGTCCCACCTTTACTTACACTGAGTAATACCTTACCGGGCAGGTAGGGTGGTAGAATGTAGTCCTCAGTTAGCAAAATGGAATTCCCACAATGCAGAGATTGTTATTTCTGGTTACCTTGGTATTATCTAACCAGGAGCTCACGTGGCACAGGACAACTGATCACCGTAAAATCTCAGACTTCAGATTGCTGTTTGAGCAAATGGTAAACCTCATCTCTGCATCAAATTAAAAAACTAAATTCAAATCTTGCAGAAAACTCAAACCCCCAACAGGATCTTAATGTCAACCATATATCCCACTTATTGCCCCATGTCATAAATATCATGTCTTTTGTGAATTACAGATGTTAATTCAGACGAGGAAAGGGTTTCAATTAGATGCTATTTCCAACAGTTCTAAGTTTTTTAGTCAAATGCTGAATCTTTCCAGTTTTCACTATACAACACAAATAAGTTATTTTTATAATATGGTGGGGGAGGGGAAGTTCAAACAAAGGAACACATGATGTCATGGACAAACAGTTAGTGTGTTAGTTTGTTTCTAATAACGGACACATATTTTGAAAGTTAGGATAACAGGATAAAAAACAAGATAAAAGGAAAGCGATGAAGTTAGTGTTGAATGAATTAATAGCAGACAGGTGGTTGGGTGGGTGTCATGGCAGATAAACAGTGAGATGAAGCCAAGGTAATTATGATTATAATCTGGCCAGTAATGATTTCATAAGAGGGTGTATAAACCTCTGTACATTAATGCTGAGACATTCTAATCATCTCCTTGCTTGCCCCAAAAACCAAAATACCCTATAGCCAAATTCATTCTTTAGCTTTTCTTTGAACTTCAGACATTCATGTCATTTTTAAGGAGGCTATTCCAATGTAATCAGAGTTCAACTTACTTTCCACCCGCCTCTCAAAAACCCCTGAAAAATGAATTGAAAGTAATTTGAGTCTCGCTTGTCCTCTGTGTTTTTCTGGATACAATTCACCTCTCTTTCTCTACTGTGTTATTCACAGGGGTATAAAAAGCTCAAGCAAACAGAAGTCAGTGGCAGATGTACCAGCAGCACTTCTTTCTACTAAATGGATGTAGCCCATAAAAGCAACCTTAATGAATGAAACCATTTAAAGGCACTTATAATAATCAGGGGCAACAACAGTTGCCAAAAACAAACTTTATTAACAAAATATATTTAAAATGACTTTCCTGGAGGTGACAGAAGAAAGGTCCTGTATATACAGCTATTGAATCAATCAAATGTTCGTTAAATCTTCCTACAAATTGTAAAGGGTCTGAGTTTGGAGTTTTGGGGTTTCTGGGGGACATAAGTGGGAGAGGAGAGTTTTCTTGTTCTGTCATCACCCCAGAGACAGGGGGAAATGCTTTTACCCTGACTCAAAGCTCTTCTATTACTTAAAGGTATGAACCTGAAAAGTGCTGAGTACTCTTAGCTCTCATTGACTTCACTGTTTACTAGCCCTTCAGCCAGTCAACTTCCAATGGGATCTGCGGATTCTCAGCATCTTGCAGCATATGTTCATCCTATCAGAGGATCATCTCCTGTACACCTGATCTTGAGAGATGCTAAGGCCCCAGTTCAGCGTTGCATTTCAATGTGTGCTTCATTTTAAGAATATGCTTAACTCCATCCCTATTCATTAGAACTCTCAAATTCAATAGGACTTGAAAACACATCACTTAAGCACAGGAGCAGCGCCAGGGTTTCTGATGCTCTAGGCAGACGGCCATTTCGCCGCCCCCCGCGGCCCCGGCAGACGGTCAGCTGCTGTAAACGCTCCGGTGGAGCTGCCGCAGTGATGCCAGCGGGCGGTCCGCTGGTCTAAAGGCTCCGGTGGACCTGCCGCAGGCATGACTGTGGTAGGTCCGCCGGAGCCTTTAGACCAGCGCACCGTCCGCCGAAATGACTGCGGCAGCTCCACCGGAGCCTTTCCAGCAGCGGACCATCAGCTAGCATGAGTGTGGTAGGTCCACCAGACCCACATGCTGCCCCCTCACCAAAATAGCACCCCCCAAAAATTCTGGCGCCCTAGGCCATTGCCTAGGTCTCCTAAATGGTAGCGCCAGCCCTGCTTAAGCACCACCTCTTTCATTTGTGTATACATTTCATAGCGCTTTGTTGTGGTAAGGCTGTTCATGAAGTAACCAAGGAGCTGTTTGTATGTGTCCTTCTGTACCGAAAAGGATCCATTTATTTAGAGCTAATCTACACCAGCAATGCTAAAGCACTGCCATGGCAGCGCTTTAATGTGGCTTGTGTAGTCACGGCAGAGCACTGGGAGACAGTTCTCTCAGAACGCTAAAAAAACCAGCTCCACGAGAGGCATCGCTACCAGCACTGGGAGCACGGCTCCCAGCGCTGGTGCATTGTCTACACTGGCGCTTTAAAGCGCTGAAACTTGCTGCGCTCAGGGAGTATTTTTTCACACCCCTGAGTGAGAAAGTTGCAGTGCTGTAAAGTGCCAGTGTAGACAAGCCCTAAGAGAACCCACCATTACACAGGCTTTGCAATCAAATATAAGAAGTAAGAACAAAGCTATGATGGTGACCCTTTAACTCCTTAGAACCCTGGAATGCAGATATGCAGCTGTTATGGCTATCCGTGTGTTTTGTTAGATTTGTGTACAGGGTTATTTGGTTTGGTTTATGTTAGATCATTGTAGAGAAGTCCTATGTTCTTTTTAATTCCAAACTAATGAAACTCAATGGGATTTGGTGACACACCATCCTGCTGACTAATGGCTGACATTGACTAATGGCATTTTTTAAATCAAATCTTATTATTAAATCATCATGTAAAAGGTTTAGAAAATGTGAGGCTATAGCTAGAGGTCATTAGGCATGAGCACAAGAAGTAATCAATACAATGATGGTTGTTGAAATTGTAGAGGATGGGCTAGGTGGTGCATTGTGATAATGTGTTACCCTTTCACCTCTGATGCTGTGCTTAGATCACATATAACGGTGAGTCTGGTGTTTTATCCAAGCCTCTGGTAGATGTCTGCGCATCCAGAAACCATTAAAAGTAATTCCACATAATGGACCAATGTCAGTCACGCTGGTGTAAATTTTCAGCTGAGTCACACCAGGCTTACACTGGTTCAACTGCAATTTGAATTTGGCTTAATCTGTCCTGAAAAGGATCCTGATTGGAACAGCAAGATGTTATATTGCATTACAGCCATTAAATTAAACTATTTGCATAATAAAAACATTACCAGCCAAATCTGTTGTCAGTCACTCTGCTGCAAATGTGATGCAACTCAACTAAAGTTATTCCAGGTTTATATCAATGCAAGTGAGAGCAGACTTTGGCTGTTAGTGTTTTTGTTAAGTGAACAGTTTTATTCAATTGTTAGAATGCAGTCTGGAGTGGCTCACGACCATGAGTGCCTACCTCAGGGCAGACTGTCAAAAACCAGGTAGACACCCCAAACTGGTGGTTGTTCTGTAATTAGATTTCACCAAGCCAGTAACAAATGTGAATTCCTGGATCCCTGTAACAGTCTTACCATAGTGTCATAGACAGTCCCCTTAGATTCTCTGGGCTGCCTTGCCATCCAGACAAACAGGACTTAGTGCTAAATGATCACTTATGCCAAAAATCACACTGTATTCAGGTTGTTACTTAAATGTTGATAGTCCCCCTGGAATGGTGGTGGAACAATTCTTGTGCAAGCATTCACAAATTCAGAGCAAACATTTTCAAAGTTATGAAGCAAAACTTACATATTTCCTAATAGTGTGGCATACTGATATTACAGTGAGGTTAATGCATGCAGCAAGTTATAAGCATTTCATAGACTCTAAACACTAAATTCATTCTTATACAACTAATACCTCCTTTGAGCAAAACTAACATACAGGTGAACTGGTCTGGTTTCCAGCTATGAGTTTGTCAGTTCTTAGCTAATGCCTGCAGCCTGGGCAAGAGTTGCCATCGGGCTTGCCAGCATCATAGCAGTTTTGGAGGTTGTCAAAAGATGATTCCATATTTTGTTTCTACGAGAATTAAGTTTAAGGAAGGACCCTCTGGGGGGAAAAAGTGATAAGAAAATCTCAAAAGGAAAGTGATGATTACAGGATATGGCAACAATCTGAAAAATCTGCGCTTAATCCTAATAAAGCCTGGAAAGTGAATTGTCTGTCTGAGATATCAGTTAATTCAGTGCGGCTACATCCAGTTATGCCAGCTGAAGAGCTGGACCTGTGTGTCCTATTAAGAAGTCCATAAATAAAAATAATACCAAGAGCAAATGTTTATGTTCCAAAATAACTTCTTTTATTTATTGATTTGTAACAAAATGTTTGGCTCATGTGCAATGTTTGAGAACTGATTTAAGGACTACAAGCATATATTGGAATGGAGTGTGCTGGAAGAAGAAAGAAACAAATTATGGACTGCATCTAAGAAGAAATGCACATGTTCTCTTCTCTGACTTGAAAAGATTAAGAAGAACCTGTTGACTGCTAGAAATTGATGTTTTGGGCATTTGAATATTGGGGGAGGATATTACTTCTTCCATGAGTAACAATTTAAATATTCACCTACACACTAATATTTGACAATATTTACTTAATAAAAATCTCCTGTAAATTGTGTCCAGGTGTTCCTTGCACTAGTAAGAGTTTGCCTAAACAAAGGAAATTCCACCACACACAAAACAACTGTCGCCATGGAATTAAGATTTCTGACACCCATTCTTTAATAACAAATACTAAAGGTATGGACAATTCTGAGCTAAACTTCTTTCACACCTTTAGGAATCATTCTTCTTTCATACAAAATATTTCAATCTCTTCTCTCACACAAATAAATATGAATAAGAAATCAAAATTCACACAGCAAGCGGAACAATGACAATGTATCCACAATCGTTTCTCAAAACACTGTACTTTAAGGTACGATTAAAATATTTTTCATGTCAAATGTATTGTTAGAATATAATCATAACATGATATTTACACCAGATTAATACCATATGCTGTGTGGGAATTATGTTACATTATAAATGTGTAATGTCTGAAATTTAGGAGTGAGCCGGATTCTGATTTCCGTTTAACTGCTGTAAAGCTAGAACAAGTCCATGGATTTTAGTGAAGTTACTAGATTTACACCGTTGTACCTGAGCTCAGAATCTGACTTACATATTTCAAATCTTTTCAATATATACATTTTATGTATATTTGTGAGCACAACCATCAAACCACCATGACAGCCATTGTTAATGTTGCTTCTTATCCAAGAGATATGGGAGGATCTGTGCAGACCCTCTAGGCTTTTCTTTTGGCCTCTCTTGCTTCTTTTCAATATGGAGCTGTAGGCACCTGTCTCACTTGCATTCTGTCCGAGTAATTTAACAGTGCCAGGGAATGTGGAACTGGGATTTTAGAAGTGAGGGTATGTGAAAGAGGAGAGGATGAAGGAATGCAGAGAGATGCAGGAAGTGAGTGGAGACAAGTTAGGAATCAGATCTCTGATCCAAAGCCCATTGAAATCCAGGGGAGATGACATCAATGGGCCTTGGACAAGGCCCCAAGATACTGAAGATATGGGGAATGATGCAGCAGAGCAGACAGGTGGAATCATTACAATCATTGTCGTTAGTGAAATAAGACAGCCAGCTCACATGAAATGTTAATTAACCAAATTTATTACAGGACAAATTTTGAAATGCAGAATTCCTAAAATGAGGCAGCTTAGGTGTCATATTTTTGAAACCTTTGCCAACCACCTAAATCTACAATTAGGTGACTCTGAAAATCAGGACACTTACTTAGGTTAGTAACTTTAGGCAACCAATGTGGAAAATGTTGGTTCCTAAAGATTTAAGGTGCTAGAGTTTTATTTAACCTGGCTGTATTACAAATATTGAAAAACTTTCAGAAGGAAAGCTCCTGGCAGCTAGTGTTTAGCTTTCAACATAACTTTCATTTTTTACAATTATATGTACCATAGGATCACATGTTCTAGAGCAGGCACCAAGCAGTTGTATGGTACTCTAGAGTTTTCTTCCTTGCTGCAGAAAGCTTTCCTTTCTATTTGCCATACAAATATAGTGTGCCTCCAACTTTGCCTATTTAAAAATGACCCTAAGTCACAAATTGGTGACAGATTGCCATTTTGATGAAAAGTATAAGGCTGGGCTGTTGGTTTGACCCTGATCTATGTATTGAATAGGACATGAAATCTGTTGTGCCAATCTAGCTCCAAGCAGATTACCATAAAAAAAAAATCCACAATGTTGCAAGGTTGAACATAAATGGAAACTGTTAACTCTCTCTTGCCTTATACCAATTAATATGAAAATTAGTGTAATATGATTAGCTGTTCCTCTTAACACCAATGAGAAGGAGCCACGAGAGATTATTTTGCAGAATGATAAAGCTTCCCTATCCAGCCTGTAATGCTAGGGAAAACTGGAAAGTATGGATTTTGATCTGAACAGTAATGAAATGGTAAGTGATATAGCTTGCTGTCTTATGATGACTGTATTCATTTGCAGGTTGCAGTGTTAGACCAGAATAAAGGCTCTTGAGGAGATATGCCTGTTATCTAGGCAACATGCTATTTAGAAACAGCCCCACGTTGCTATCATGAATATAAATTTAATCCCTTGAGGATCTCCATAAACTCCCAAAATGTAATAAATGCAATGGAATCTAAAAGAGAAGGTTGTCATTTATACATAACCTCCATTCCCAATACTAGTTATGGATTTTTCAAACTTTAAGAACACTTTTTGAAAGAGAACCTATCCCTCCCTATACATTCCAATGTATATTAATTCCCCAGTTTAGAAAAAGAACTTGGCTGTGATAAAGAGATTACATTTTTACCTTTCACTTGGTTTTGAGTTAGCAGGATAGACCTTATCTATTAATTTGCCAGTGAGAAGCACTCTCCAATAATGCTTTTTTCCTTCCGAAGTGAGAAAGTCTTTTCAATTTTAATTTTAGTGTTGGAAAGAAGCATTCCACAAGCAAATGAGAAAATGGAACTGTATGATTGAGGTTTTATCACCTGCTTGCAAAGCAAAAAGCTTCTGTGTATGCAATGTTCCTGCATTTGTTAATATTTTGTATAACAAATAATAAATATATATGACTGGAATGAAGGGGCCCTGTTACTGACTAGTGAGAACCCAGCCATGACAGCTTATAGTGTTTGTCTGGGGTTTTTTATTCAGTTTCCAATATAATTTAGAAGAAAGAGTTACAAACACTGGACACAATTTTCTATAATAATTGCCTAGTGCTAGGCTCCCGGTCTTACAAATTTCAGTCACTATGCTTAAGGGCTTCTGGGGAGCCAGTCTATTTCTTGACAAAGAAAGGTTTATAATATCTTTAATTACAGAAAGGTCCAACCTAAAATGCCACATTCAAACACCCCCAAACATCATGGAAATTCAGCTCCAGCTTGTAACTTTTCAGCTTGTGCCATCTTCATGACTTTTTTGCCAGTTTGCAAAAAAGGGGTAGAAAAAGTCCTGACTCCCCTTATAGCCCAGCACAGCAAGCTTGGAGCAATGAACATATGCCCTGGTGGCAAGATACCCAAAAGAACACACGGAGTAGGTAGAGCCCTCCTACAACACAACAGCAAAGCTAGTGAGTGTGCTAGGGAAGTATGTTGGTTCACAAGGCCACTACTTTCTCTATGCTCCTGAAGAGCCACTTCTACAGGGATGCATAAAATAAATGAATGGGCTGGTGTCAAAGTATTTTTCCCACTTTGAACTTTAGCGTCCAAAAAGTAGGGATCTGCATGTACCCTTCTAAGCTTAATTTCTAGCTTAGATCTGATAGCGCCACCACCAGCCAAAATACAGTGTTTGGCACACTTTCTGTTCCCCCAAAACCTTCCCGGGGAACCCAAGACCCAAACGCATTGGGTCTTAAAACAAGGAGAAATAAACCATCCCCCTCCATTCCCCCTCCCAGACTTTCCCCTCCCTGGGCTACCCTGAGAGACTACACTGATCCAAACTCCTTGGATCTTAAAACAGAGAGGAATTAACCTTCCCCGCCTCCTTTCCCCCCACCAATCCCTGGTGAGTTCAGACCCAAACCCCTTGGGTCTTTAACAAGAAAAAAAAATCAATCAGGATCTTAAAAAAGAAAGCTTTTAATTAAAGAAAGAAAAAAGTAAAAATTATCTCTGTAAAATTAGGATGGAAAATGTTTACAGGGTATTCAGCTCATATAGACTAGAGGGACTTCCCCCTCCACCCCCAGCCTGATTCAAGTTACAGCAAACAGAGGTAAAAATACTTCCAGCAAAATACACATTTGCAAGTTAAGAAAACAAACATAAGACTAATCCACCTTTTCTAGCTAGTACTTACTATTTTGAACATGAAAGACTGTTTCAGAAAGATTGATGAAAGACCTGGTTGCATGTCTGGCCCCTCTTAGCCCCAAGAGCGAACAATGAACAAAACAAACAGCACAAACAAAGACTTCCCTCCACCAAGATTTGAAAGTATCTTGTCCCCCGATTGGTCTTCTGGTCAGGTGTCAGCCAGGTTCACTGAGCTTCGTAACCCTTTACAGGTAAAAGAGACATTAACCCTTAACTATCTGTTTATAACAGCTGGTTCTGGTGTGTTGGGGCATAACTGAGGTATAATCTAAATATCTTTATTTTATTTAGCCTGAATTATCAGGGCCTCTCCAGTCACCACCTGCCTGCTTTGCTTGTGTGGTGTGTCCCTTTCCCCTACCCTCCATCAGTCTCTTTGTCTTGTCTTGTTAGAATATCAACTCATTAAGGCTAGAAGAGGCATATCTAATATAGGGTAGGTGCATACAGAAATAAATAATAAATATAATGCCTCTCCTAGAGAGGGTGTAGGCAGGGCCGCCCACAGGATTCAGGAGGCCTGGGGTCTTCGGCAGCGGGGGGCCCCTGCTTAGGTGGTAATTCGGCGGTGGGAGGGTCCTTCCACTCTGGCACCCGCCACCGAAGTGCCCCGAAGAACCACAGCGGGGGCCCCCTGCCACCAAATTACTGCTGAAGATCCAGCACTTTGGCAGCGGGTCCCACTTCGGTGGTAATTTGGCGGCGGGGGGTCCTTCCACCCCGGAGCAGAAGAAGCTCCAGGGGCCCTGGCCCCACGAGAGTTTTCTGGGGCCCCCGGAGCAAGTGAAGGACCCTGCTCCAGGGACCCCTAAAAAGTCTCGTGCGGGCCCCTGCGGAGCCCGGGGCAAATTGCTCCACTTGCCTCCCCTCTGGGTGGCCCTGAGTGTAGGAGTGGGCATATTTCTGTGTGCTAGAGAGCTCCCTCCTTGGGTAGATCAATTCCACATGGCCTCCAACTGTGCCCAAATGGCATGACTGAGACCTATAATTTTAATCAAATTCTCCTTTTCTCATTTAAATCTCTTCACCTCTTTTGCAAAGCCTATGATAAGTGAATCATTAATGTTCGCTACGGTCCCACTTCAAGATGGTTCTTATTCGTGTGCTGCACTCTAAGTATATGAATAAACCCATTGAAGCTATTTTGCTGATGAGAGGGTTGTGGTGTGACATTTAATCTAATGTTAAAAAATACTTTAGTTGATTGTTTGCAAATTGAGGGGTTGCTGATGCAACAGCATGGCTAGTGTGGCTGGATGCTACTTCTTACCCTAGGTGTTCTCCTTGTAGTTTGGAGCAGTTTAGCATGGTCGCAAAGCCAGTAGTTGTCACCCCTTTTACTCTGTGAAGTTTGTTCTGAGGTCTTATGGAAAATATAGTTTACTGACTGGGTACCCGTTACATTGCAGGCAACAGATAAGGTAAAGGATCAGAGGGGTAGCTGTGTTAGTCTGGATCTGTAAAAGCAGCAAAGAATCCTGTGGCACCTTATAGACTAACAGACGTTTTGGAGCATGAGCTTTCGTGGGTGAATACCCACTTCCTCAGATGCATGTAGTGGAAAGGATGTCACTTTGCATTGGGAATGTTTGTATGAAAGGATGTTGACAAGTTACCAGGTCCATTTATAGCACACTAGAGTTAACTGAGGATTTCTTGAACAGATAGAATTTTAATGCTTCTGCGTAAAGATGATGTGTAATCTCATCTATAAAGAGGTCTGCATGGCACGGTCAGTGTTTGCTTCTTCTAGGTGAATGTAGTACTGTTAAAAGTAAAAAGGGGAGCAAGCAACTACTGGCTCTGGCAGTAAGTTCTAAACCAGTAAGTTTTGATGTTTGTGTGTGCTGTAAATTATAATTATTATTTATCCATTTGACAGTAGCACCTAAAATGTTCTGAGGTCTGTACACACATATAGGAAAAAACAGTTCCCACTCTGGAGATCTTACAGTCTAACGTGAGAAGCACGAGACTAAGAATGAGGAATGTGATTCAATATAAAATCTAAGGCCTTTTTATTTTTTAAAAATAAATATCAACTGTCCCCAGCCCCCGCCCCAATTTAAGCATCATTAGTTGGTTTGTTATCACTGAAGTAGAATTTGAATGAGAGGAGAACTCAATAGCTTTATGGCTGTTTATGGCTTCAGGAAGAGCATTAGAGTAGAAGGAAGTTAATCTGCCCAGTTTAAGGAGTTGCCTTATTTTATATCTATTCCCACTCTGATTTTTCAAGAATGCTGCAACAGATATTCTGCAGTCCTTCCTAGAGGATTATAGTTGCATGAATTGAATCTAAAGTGAAGAAGGAGGAACCCCTCAGGATAATCTTCCCACACTGGTGTTCTTCTACTTTAATGGCTCCCTCACTGTGTTTGGGGAGCTGGAGGAAGCCTATTTATGTTCAGCTTTGGTGTAAACACAGTTTTAGCCTGTGTTCAGATTAAGGGTGGTTGTTTCATTGACTGTGTCAACATTGTCTGGGCACATTCTTAAACCCTGTAGCTCTGCACTAGTAGAAGTCTGACTGTAGCTCAATGATAAGGCTGTATCTGCTATAAAATACAATAACAGCAACCACATAATTGTACAGATTGCCATAAAATAATGATGGGACATCACCTTTTGCCAAATATAGAACCTTTTGAAAATTATCGACTCTAGCTATAGAATTAATCTCTGAACTTTTCAAGTTCAAGTTTCACTCTGCTTTGGCAAAGTGTGAGTTTGGGGCTGTTGTGTGTCATATGTTATTTAGTTTTGTTCTCCAAATAGTCCTGGAAGTAGGACAAGAATTCCTTTCAAACAAGAATCAAAGCACAGGTTTCCAGTTAATACGTAATTTGTTTTAATTATGTTATTGTAGGGGTGACCACGGATCTAAATTAGGGAGACAAATGCTATATAAACCTCCACAAAGTTTTGAGAAAACTAAACATTTTCTTCTAAAATTGTAAAGATTTTTTTGAAAACCAAGCCTTCACCAAGTTCTCCCATCACTGCTTTTAAAAGAAAAGGAAAAGGAAAAGGACCACTACTTTTAGAGTTAGGGAAAAAGCAAAAAGCATTCATTATATGGATACACTGCCAGTTCCAGCTCAGTGGAGCTATGATGATTTACACCAGGTGAGGATATGGCCCTGTCCTCTATTAGTTCTAATACAGGAGTCAGGGGCAACTCTAGGTATTTTGCTTGCCTGCTGGAGGTCCCTGGTTCCTTGGATTTGGCGGCACGCCTGCAGGAGGTCCGTCAAAGCCAGGGGACCAGTGGACCCTCTGCAGGCATGCCGCCAAAGGCAACCTGCTTGCCACCCTCGCAGCAACCAGCAGAGCGCCCCCTGTGGCTTGCCGCCCCAAGCACGCGCTTGGCATGCTGGTGCCTGGACCTGCCCCTGAGAGGAGTAAATGGATGAAATTCTGGTTTTACAGATAGCCAGATCTGCAGATCTAACAGCCCCTCTAAGCCTAAAAAAATCTATGAATAGACTGAAAATTACAAGTGTGCCTGAAGGGGCAAATACGCCTGTTTATTGCATGGTTTCCTTGTGCCACGTTCCACAAGAAAGACAGAGACTTGGCTGTATTTCTCAATACAGTATTTCTTTTCACAGTATTGATAATTATATTACAAACTGTCTTTAGCACATGCAGTTATTACATCTTTTGCATCCCAGTTTACACCAATTTCCCAGATTGTATTAGTAACCACACATTAGCTAATCAGCAGGTTGAGGGGAAAGCTGCCAAACGCAGATCTGTGATAGGCAGCAGTCAAACAATCATAGCAGGAAACTTTATACTTCTGGAGATTAGGATACTCATGAAGACAATGTTGAAATACAACTTCTGGGGGAAAATTCTGGGAGATTTACTGCTTTCATGTTATTTATGATCTCTTTGACAGTGGGATTCAAGATTTATATGCCACACACACACACACACACACACACACACACACACACACACACACACGCACACACACACGCACACGCATGCACACACGCACGCACGCACGCACGCCTTTTGCATGGAATCAACTTGAATACACATTCAATGCTGATAAAAGGAAATTTGAATTACCCAGCAATTTAAACTTATTGCTTGGGGACCCTTTCCCCAGCCAATGTGGCAATTTTGGCAACCTATTTAAACCAAGCATCTTTATTTGTCTAAGGTATATAGGTGGCCCACAGCATTACAGTATCTGAGCACTTCACAATCATTTAGTGTACTTATCTTCACAACTCCCCTATGAGGTACAGAAAAGCTATTATCCCCAGTTCACAGATAGGGCACTGAAGCACAGAGAAGCTGAGTGACTTACCCAAGGTCACCCAAGAAGTCTATGACAGAGCAGGGAACAGAACTGAGGTCCCAAGCTAGTGACCCAACCATGGACTCCTTCTCTTTTCTGTTCCACAAATGGCTGAGTCTACTGACTTTTTCCTACATTACATCATCCTCATGCCAGTAAATAGTCAAATTATGCACTGTATTTATAAACATTTCCCAATTAGACTGGAGGCTACTCTGTTCAGATACCTCCACTCTCCTCAAACATACACTACACCTTTGCCAACATCATGAAACCATGGGTGAGTGCAGGCAGCAAATTAGACAGGAGCTCAGCATTAGATATTGCAGCAAAAATACGAATAGAATGTTGGGCTGCAAATGCAGAGCATAGTTTCACTGACATCTGGTCTATCCCAACGTAATTGTTTTTATTCACTCCTGCTATTTCTCATCATATGTTAAGACTGTAAGCAAATTGAGATAGGCACCATCCTTCTATTATGTATGGGTACAGCGTTTAGCACACTGGGGCCCTGATCCACTATCTGGGACTTTAGGGAGTACTACAATATAAAATAAACAAAAACAATAATGAATGATTGCTCTTGGGAGGTGTCTGTGCCGCATTCATTTCTGAGCACCTCCTAATGTAAAGATATTGAAAACCTGGAGGGAGTTCAGAAAAATGATCCGTAGAGTTGGAGGGACTGACTTGAAGAAAATTCAGGGCTTGACATGATTCCAGTAGACTTCAATGGGAGCTGAATCAGATCCTAACATAGATAAGTGTGCAGAGCTAAGCTACAGAATAATTAAGAGCAATCTACAAACACTTGAGGGGTAAAAACAGCAAGGATAAGTCAAGAGCATATATCTAATGTCGTGATATTATGAAAAGAAAAATGGAGGCTAAATATTAGTAAAGAAATCCCTGACGGTTACCTCTGTCAGAATGTGGAATAATCTCGTAAGGAAAGCACAGTTGTTAGGGACTGGATAAAGCAACAGAAAATGGCAGGATGCTGTAGGAAGGACTCTTGTCCTGTATTATCCTCTAATAAGAAGTGTTTTCAATCAGTTTATCTGATTCTACCACAAACATAGAATCATGGATTATGTGTCCAAATGTCATTGGAAAGCTTCCCATTAACTTCAATAGGAGTTCGGCGCTTATTAAGGGTTTAGAATAAATAGTTTAATGGAAAAAGAATGAACAAATTAAAATGCTTTCTCTTTCCTACGTGTAGTATTACCTGGATTAGACTATGTATGCTCACAGGAGCCTCTTCTTATTTCCAATGTGTCATGAAGAAAAAAAAAAACATAGTTAGTTCCAATCCATGGGCCCAGTCCTGAGCCTACAGAAACCTATGGGACTTTTGCCATGGCCTTCAAAGGGAGCAGGATCAGACCCCTTGGGGAAAGATCTCCAATACCATCTGCCAGATGGATTAATATGTTAATTCTCCCAAGGTCACACAGTAAAACTGAATGATAGTTTCCCTCTACAAATTTCAAATTTACCATTTAATTATTTGACTTTGGCAGTTGGCATATAACCATTTTTTTAAAAACTGAAATGTCAGCCTTGAAGGAAAAAAAATCATATGATAAATTTAATCTAAGTGCCAACCAAAGCACAAATGTTCCCTGTGGACCTGTTACAACACCGGAGGTTCACAATTGATTGCTTGGGAATGAGCAATCTAATGCAGCAAAATATTTACTAGCTACGAATGTGTAGTTTAATATATACAGTACGCGCACCAGACATTTACACCTATATCTGTAAACTACTGAAATCCTGAGGTGTGTTAAAATTAAATTAATTTAATTAAGTTAAATAAACAGAAATACCGGTTTCTGTTTTCCTAAATAAGCTTTTTCACAGACTGAGAATGTTCATTTATGATTTCACAATTTTTTTTTTTTACAAACGTGAGAGACCACAAAAGTTGTTCTCCCTACTTACTACACATACATGTTGTGCACATTATATATATAATCTACTGGATAGTCTTCAGCAACGAACTTCAGGTACCATCTGTACATATTCTTGGCACTATTCATTTGCAATTAGTAAGTGCCTTATGTTTAGCCCCCTGCAACTTGATGCCTTAAATTCTGGAGGAGGCAAGTTTAGCAGAAGGGAATATTGAGGTGGGTAGCAGGCTTTCTAATAAACAAAATCCACCCCTGCTAGTCTATATTTAAATCACTGGGATTTAGAAAGATTTTGTTCTAACTACTAAAGGTCATTTACTAAAAAGCTGTTTTAATGGCATTGCAACTAGAGAGGAAGGGCTGAATGCTTAAAAGGAGCTGGGTTCTTAACTTCCATTGATTTCATTGGAAAAAAATAGCCTAAATAGAAGTTAGGAGCATAATTCCTTTTGAGCATTCAACCTGAAATTATTATTAATGATTTTAAATGAAGTGGGTCTGATCTTGCACTGGTGTAAATCACCACTGAATTCTTTAAAATGTCAGGACTTAGCAGATAATGAAGTCAATGGGGCTATGTCAATTCCCACCAGCTGATGATGTGATCCAATGCACCCAGCAATGTATGCACCACCTCTGGCACATCCTCCCAGGTAAAAGGTTTTGGCAATGGCATCTCTAGCCTCTCTTGGAGAGTGGGGGTGCAAGTCTTATTGTCCCTTCCTTCGCTCCTTCTGCCCAACCCCAACCCCCAGAAGGGGGTAAAAGAAATTCCATGTATTGAAATGTGCAGGTACCACCTTCCCTGTATGGCTATAATGCACACAGAGGAGAATGGAGTCCTGTGTTTGAAATCAATGGTGCTAAATGAATTGTATTTCATTTACATTCCCATATATTTTTGTATTAATATTTGTTTTCACTTCTCTTTATACATGAAATACAATATTAAAAATTTTAGCAAAGTACTGCAAGTTCAATAAACCCTCCAGTCCTTACACCTTTGTGTATTGCTATTGTACTGTGTGTGTGAAAAGCAACATTCCAGAGACACAGCCATACCAGTAAGGAAAGGCAGTGATACACATCTCTTTCTTTATAACACAGTGATAGGCAAAGAAACACTTTCATTAACATAACTCATCGGATAACTCACTTCTAAAACACCTAAGTGCTCTTCACTATGGCACTAAGGTGGGAAGACAGCAAATAGTTCTTGACAACATTATACACGTCTATGGTTTGTTTCCCCTTAGCAATATTTCCAAGAATGACGTTTCAATGCTAAGCAACTGGTGCTTTACATTGTTCCCAGAAACACCCAGCAGCGGAGGTAGCACTGGTGGAAATGACTTGTGTTGCTGAAAATGTAAGCATTTCCTCCAGGACATTGGTCAACTTCTTCTAAATGGTGTGAAATTCTCTGAAACCAGCTAGCGTACGAGTACATTTATGTGTGTGTGTAAAAGACAGTGAGTGGGTGGGGAAAATGTTTTGACAGAGAGAAAAACCCCACCACCTTTTTTTCTGTACGGGGGAAAGTTTATTATTTGTGTCAGTACAAGAAGCTTTTGAACCAAACAAACAAAACACATTATGAGAATGAGTGACTGGTCCTCCCTGTCATTCCGCACTATGGATACCGTTGCCGAACATTGGCCATGTATCGTTCATCTTCATGCAAAAAGGGAGAAAGTTGTTATTGGTGAGTTGCAGAGCCAGGAAAAAATATCAGCATAACACAGTGAGTCAATAAGATACAAGAAATGAAATGTTACTGCTTGTGTACATGGTATCAGGGCAATTAAGAAGAAAGTAACCAAACTGCAAACTATTGGTCTTTTATTATCATTTCATGTAAGTATGTTTTCCCGTTACCACATATATATATAAATCCAACACTGGTCTGTACCAATTCAATTCCCAAAGTGAGAACAGAAGGTTCCTGGCATTGTGATACCATAACAAGTATCCAAATTTGGCCCATCGTAATTAAGTGTCTTGGTTAAAAGACAAGAAACACAGGGTAGGAATAAAGTTTTCAGAATGTAGAGAGGTAAATAGGGGGCTCAGCCAAGGATCTGTACTGCCATTCAACATATCTGTCACTTATCTGGAAAAAGGGATGAACAGTGAGGTGGCAAAAGATGATACAAAACTACTCAAAATAGTGAAGTCCATAGTTGACTGTGAAGAGTTACAAAAGGGATCTCACTAAACTGGGTGACTGATCTCCATTTCCTAACAAAAAGTCTTGGAGGTTCAACTAAACGTGATATCTTTAGCTAACATTTTTCTTAGTGCTGCTTATTTCCAGAAGCCAAAATTTACTGTTACCCCATACCCACAGTGAATTTGAACCACGCACAGAAATTATCTACAGACTAGCAGCATTACTATTTCTCTTGTTTCTGCTCCACCTGAGTCCCCACATTGCCATCTTCTCTGATTTCAAAGAAATTTAAATACACTCATTAGCTGTTAACAGCGTCATGTGGAGAAAGGCGCCTGCTTCTTTTAGTTTCAGTTCATACTCTCTTCTTTTCTGAGCGAAGTGTTTGAACACACAGGAGTTCTAACAAATGGAACCCATTTGTGATCAATCATTATTATTTCATTTCTAATATGCCATACATGTTCATGGCATTGTACAATAGGCAAGCTGTTCCAGCATGTTTGAGGCCCTGCCACAAGGAGAAATCGAGGTGGACCCATGTACATCAGTCTTTGAATCTGCATTTTAAACATGCAGGAAATATATCCTTATAGTTCAACAGTATTTGTTACGCAGTACCCTGATTCCACCTTCATTGTCCAATGCACAAATAGCCACCCCTGTCATGCTTGTATTCAATGTGCCAGAGTTTTGGTTCTGTCAGTCACTGACATTGCAGAACCTAGTTCCTTTGTATCTACTAAATTCACCTTCTGCGGCACTGCTCCTGCTCCTGCTCCTGCTCTTCATGCCTTTCCAAGCCTCTGAGGCACTACTCAATGCAGAGATCATTGTCACCAACTCAAGAGGGAGCATGAAATGGAATGAAATATGGGAGCATATAATAAGAGACAGAAGCGTGTGCTCATCTTGACACCTACACCTTGCTCTTTTCAATCTGCAATAGAAACATTAGTGTCTTATTTTTTTATTTCATTCTTTTTTGCTTACTGACCCTCCTTTTTTCTTTTAAGTTGGATAGTCTCTCACTCTCCCACTTTTTGCAAACCTCCTAAGTGACCCCCAAAGAGGCAGGAAAACTTGTTTATTATATAAAACACTGATTTCTTTTTAGTTAAAACACTTTGGGCTTCTCTGCACAGTGGGATAATACACACTACAGAGTGTGTGTGATTTCTAAAGCACACTAATGTGCTGTACCAATTAGTCCATATAGATCCTGCTGGTGTGCTTTAATGTAGTGCTGTTTAAGACAGCACTAAGTTAAATCACTCTAGAAACCTTTAGTGCTCACCAGCAGGGTTTACATGGTCTAATTAAGGCACAGCACTTTAATGAACTTTAGAAATCACAACTCCATGTCGACAAGCCCATATACTACCCAATAGAATTTGAGTTTGCTTGCTTTCTTTGACTATTTGTCCAACACCAGCATAGTGGAGCTGCCCCAGAGCCATGGACTCTGGAAGCCCGGGCTCCCCAACAGCCTGCCAGGTAGGTTTCCATTGGAATCCTTTCTGTGATTTGATAAAAAGTCCATCGAACCCAGCCTGTTTTCACAAGACATTTGAGGTTCAAACAGGCATTTTCTAATGAAATTCTGTGTTGTTGAAATATTTCTGACCATCTCTAGCTGCAGATGAAATATGGTAACATACTAACAATAGTGCTGTTCATGTTGTATAGCTAATGTAGCTTTTTGGTTTGGAGAAATTAACATGGGATTGGGAGTCAGGAGGTCCTGAATTCTAAACCAGGCTCTGCCAGTGACACGGTGTAGTCTTGAGCAAGTCACTTCATCTTAGCCACAGTTTGAAAATCTATAAATTTGAGATAATAATACTTACGTCTTGCCTGGAACACAGGGGAGCTGGAGAATTAATTAGGATTGACAGAGACCTCCTGAGTTATAGATCCCAGTTCCCTGTTATCACAGTCAACCCTGTTATATAATCCTGTTCAGGAATTTATCAATGAGTTTAATGACCATAAAGTGCTTTTGAGCACATAAAACACAATGCTTTGAAAATCCATGTATCAAGAAATATAATTTATTTAGTTATTGGAAAAGTCCCTAAGTGTCTTTTTGAAACAACTGTATGACACCACTTATTATACATAAGGAGTGACACATAACAAAGCAGTTGTTAAAACTGAAAATGATACTCGTGCCTCTGGACAGAACATTTGCATGTCTGGAAAATGCTGCCATTTCTTTCTGAGTTTGACCTAAGAAACTTTCAGAGGGCTAAAAATTTTTTTTATATATATTAGACAGATTTCCTTTTTCAGGCAAAGCCACCAGAGGTCCATCAGCAGTATTCAAGATCTTGTGAATATTGGAATTAGGACTAGAAAACTGCAACCCAAGATTTGCTCTTTGGGCCTGCATCATGGAGAAACAAAGAACGTTCATTATAACCACAGAGGAAATAATTAATACATTCACCAAAGTTAAGGCCATTATGATTATCTAGTCTGATCTTCTGCCCAAGCCATAGAGTTTCAGCAAGTGGTTCCTACATTAAGCCCCCCTCAGCTGAGTCAGAGCATGTCTTTTAGAAAGATATGCTTTAAAGATTTCAAGTGATTGAGTATCCACCATGTCCCTAGGTAAGCTGTTGAAATAGTAACTCACCCTCTCCGTTAAAAAAAAAATTGCATCTTATTTCTAGTCTGAATTTCTCCAGCTTCAGCTCACAGTTACTGGATATTGTTATGCCTTTGTCTGCTAAACTAAAGATTCCTTTACTATTGGAAATCTTCTCACCATGTAGGTACTAAAAAGACTGTGATCAAGTCACCTCTTAACCTTTTCTTGGATAAGCTAAATAGATTGAGACTATTTCAGTGTAAGGCAGGCTTTCCAGACCTGGATTTTATTCTTGTAGCTCTTTTCTGAACCCTTTCCAATTTGTCAACATCCTTTTAAAGTGTGGGCATGAAAATTGGACACAGGGCTTCCAGAGTCTGCAACTCCTGGGCAGCCACCAAGCAGACTGCCTGTGGACTGGAGACGCCAGGGCTTCCAGCATCTGCAGCTCCAGAGCAGTCAACCAGGTGGACTGCCTCGGAATTGGGAACCCCAGGGCTTTTCCTTTCACAGAGAACTTCAAAATGTTTGGGGTTTTTTCCTTTTTAACAGAAATGAAACCATGAGAGGAAATTATCTTTCTCCATGCAGCTCTAGTAATTATGCTATCATCCTTTAATTCTTCATTGAATGCATCCTGTGTATTTCCATGATTTGGAAATATCCGATTAAACGTTAAAGATTGTTTTGCTAAATCAAGTAGAAAATGATGTCTTAAAACTGTCCTTTGCCATAATACATATAAAAAACTTGACAATGGCTGCCTGTGTGCTGAGAGCACCGCCTGCCATGCTCACCAAAATTGTCTCATTGTTTCCTTGTACTCCCTTGTCTGCCTGTCTCCATCTCTTGTCCTATGTCTTATACTTAGGTTGTAAGCTCTTTGGGGCAGGAACTGTCTTTTTTGTTCTGTGTCTGTACAGCACCTAGTACAATGGGGTCCTGGTCCATGACTAGGATTCCTAGGTGCTACAGTAATAAAAACAGTAATGTCTACGTTACTATAAAATCTCAGCAGACTGGTACTTGATCAGCTGGTTGAGAATTGTTACTTACTGTATAATTATTAATAACTGTCTAGCAGGTTTAATCCAAGGAATTCTAAGTGCTTTAAAAACATTAATTAAGCCTAAAAACACCTCCATGAGGTAGATACCATATTATTATCATGGCCAATTTACAGAAATGTATTCTCAAGCACAAAAAGGCTAAGACCCGTCCGTGGATACACAGTGAGAAATGGCAGAATCAGGAATGGAGCCCAGGAGTCCTGTCCTCCTGTGCCCTACTTGTTAGAGCTCCATTGCCAATGGATAAAACGAAGGACAGAAGAATAAATGACTGTTTAATAATATTGCCCTCTGTGGGAGTCTACAAACTACCATCTGGGGCAGATTCATTTTTGCCCTGGCACAGTCATTTCCTCCTGTGCAAAGTGGGCATAAAATGCTACCAAATGAGAATGGCAACATGTTACCCCAATGCAAAGTGAGTGTAAGTGAATTCATATAACGCAGGACAACAGTGAATCAGATCCTGAGAATTACAAAAGCTCCTCATTCTTCTCTCTTTTACTCCTCCGCGCCACAGGGACGAGTGATATTAGACTGATCATCATGCCAGTAAAGGAACAAAGAAGTACCGATACTACTTCAGTTGGCCAAATGGGGACAGAGACACTAGAGAGAGTCACAAGGTGCTTCCTTCGCTATCTCAATCCCCCTTCCCTCCTAACTCCCCAATGTGCACTTCTAGCTGAGGATCAAGGGAGCAAGTTTGTGTCTGAAACCCAAATCCCATGAGGCAGCACTACCCTTCCATTGCTGGGCTGGCCAATTTCATAATATGCTCTGCACATTGATCCAAAATGACCCAGTATATACTGTGTTTAAATGCCTAAATTAGGATTTAGGCACCTCAATTTAGGCATCTACTTTAGAGAACATGGGCCTCTGTGATTTGTCCAAGGTCATCAAACATGCAGGGAGCAAAACCAGGAGTTTTGCAAGCCCAACAAAAATTCAACTCTAAACGACAACTCTAATTTCAGACTCTTGCTCTAAAACCTGTTATGCCGCATGCCTTACACAGAGCAAGACAAAGAAAGGGCGGGGGGGGACTTCCATTGCCTTTGTTTTTAATGCATTTCTGTTTATCATTTCACTGTATCACTTCACGTGGCAGCTACAGAGCTTCATAGGCAGGCTGAGTATTAACCATTCCACTCTACTCCACTCAGTCACTCCTGGCACAGGTTAATCTCTGTATCATAGGCTGCCACCCGTTTGCTAAGCAGCTTAAAAGGACATGTTATAACTTTGACAATGACCTGCTAATGGTTTTACATTTCTCAGAAGTATTATGAGCTATCTTTGTCACTTTTATCTACTAATGAGATCAATAAATTTAGGAAGCAGACATAGATGGAGCAAACTGCAATGCCACAGCCAAGGACGTGGTGTGTATGACTGCTAAACTATAAATAATAATGTAGAAACTATAATCAAACCTTGACTTCTTCACACAGAAACTGATCTGCAGGCCCGCTGGCATAACAAAATCTCCTCATATGTTAGCAAAATAGCAGAACCCATGGTTTCTTCTTTTTGGCATGGTATAACCTACCTCCTAATGAAAAGCTTCACACAGGGAAATCGGTTTTATTCACGATTTTTTTCTTTCAAGTGGATATAACAGTTTTTGACATTTTATCCTTCTCTGCCAATTTTGGTGCTACAACATGAAATAAATGTTTAGGTCAGAATCTTTGAGTAACGACAGAGTGTATCTTTATACTCTTTGTTATAGATATGTGGTTAACTCAGCATAAATCCTTCCAAATGATTAAAGAAAGCCACTTGTCTATTTCAACTGTTTTTTATAATATATCTCAAACAATGTGAGGGTACGGTGGTCTTCTACAGGGCTGAAGAAACTAGAAACAGCCTCGAGCTACTTACTTCCCATCTCTACCCCCCAAAATGTAAACTTCTTGATATGATGCTGAGCCTTTGTCCAGTACCACAATACACTTCTGAGTATGTTGTATTTGTGCCAGTTGATCAGTGTTTTTCATAGCACAGTGGCATTTTTAGATATGCTGCCTTGCCACACTAGGGAAAATATACATGACAGCAGGGCTGGATCTACCATACTGGGCCAGTACAGATGGTGTCCTAAGACAGCAACACACTGGGCCCATACTTACATGGGCAAGTGCAGGGCTGGGAGAGGAGCACATTTACTAGCCATTTAGGGCTATTAGAGACTACAGAAGTAGTCCTGCATGGCAGAAGCAGGATATAGGGGACTGTGGAAAGCAGAATACCTCTCTTGCCATATTCCGAGGTAGTTGAGCTTTGTCCTCTTCATTTCCTCTGCAGATACCTAATCTCAAACAGATATTAAAAAGTGTACATTTGGGGGGAGTATATTCAGAAAGGTTGACACCAAAACTCTCTCATTGCTTCTGCATTTTTGGATCCACATCATGGGCTTTAAATGCAAAACTGAGTAGTTGCATCTGTACCTTGTTCATTTGCGCCCCCCTAATTGGGTAGTTAGGGATGCAACTATTCAGATTTGCACCCTTGATTTAATTTTGAGCACAAAAATGAGAGAGCAAATTGTGTATCTAAAAGGGAGGCCTTCCTTCTGGAGACGTACTTCTTTGAGGATGCAAACCTCAGTCCACTGCACTGTTGGGATGTCAGGAAGCAGCCCCACGGAGGCTTTGTGGCACCGCAGCCATGAGGCTGTATGTCTTTGCTGATGACACTGGTGCAGATGATCCTATGTGATGTCTGAGCAGAAAAAGCATCAATTATATAATGCAGCAAAATGGAAAAGGGAGGAAAAAAACCCTCACATAATGAAGAATCTTAACATCTCTATCTATGTGAGCATCTTCCACTCCATATGTAGGCCTCATTGTTCCCAGCGTCAAAATAATTCCATCCAATTGTCACAGCAATCCCCTTATGGCCCAGATTTTCAAAAATGCATGCACAATGCCTGATGACCACATACAAGTCAAAGTGTTTTTCATGCCTGTGCATGGGTATTTTCAAAGCCCTAAGCTGCACGCATGAGATGGGCCTATGCAGAAGCATGTGAACACTTTTTCTCTTAAATTGGTCTTTATTTCTATAGCAACACCTTCATTCTTCCCTTAAGGAGTTAAACTACTGATACCATTGCACTGATGCTCCAAAACTGAAATTCCAGGCCCAATTCTGCTTCCATTGAAGTCAATGGAAAATCATCATTCACTTCAGTAGAAGTGGGATCAGGCACACTGTTTATTAATATGCTCATACGGCCTTAATTATGGTCCCATTTAAGTGGATGTACTAGAAAAATGCTTCCCTGAAATGTCTTAATTTACTACAATAATACAACTCTCTGTCACTTGACGCAGGGCCAGAACTTGCCCTTTGGATGAAAAATGTGCAAAGGAAATGTTCTCAGTGTATCTCTGCTCATTATTAGGGCAGAAAGATTTATACCACACCCTGGGCCTGTTTGTTCATTTTTCAGTTGCTGTCGCTGTACAGGAGCTTTTTCTTTCTTTGCACATGCTCAATTTACCGAACTTGGATAATGGCAAAAGTGAGGGAAACTATCTGGCAACCATCACCCCAGTAATTGAGCACCTCAGAGAATACATCCCAGTATGTGTTTTCCATATATATGATGCTGTGTCTTTCATTTGACTTATCAGCCTGGAATCCATGGCTTATTTCACCCTGCACCAGTCTCATCCAGCTCAAAAACTGGAAATATCACTGCAGCAGAGTTATATTTCTGCATGTAGATGTATATATAGCCTCCATGGAACTGGAGCTGCTTAGCACTAGGGCATGTTACCCAAAATTGGGCCAGTTAGTAAGCTTAGGGAAGACTAATGACCCACCAGAGTTTGGCTGAAAGCAGCATGTTTATTATACTGATAGCTAAGCTCCAAAGAAGCAGGGAAGGGTCACACTTACACTCGCATACTCATTCTCCCAGCACAGGCACGGCACTGGAGATGTCAGGCTCCTTCAAGGTAAGTGTCCCACAGTGCAGCGATGAATGGTGCAATGAAGGTAAGTCTAAGGCATGATGAAATGCAACACAGCAAACCACTGGCCAGGCGGTCTGGGCGAAGGGCCTTCATGGGAGGTACAATCTTGTGAGTGCACTGCCGAGCACGTGGCCCCTTCCTCTTTTAAGGACCTGCTCCTCATGGCCTGCAACTAGAGATGACTTGGCCATGTCTAGTTGGTAACACTCCACCTCGGGCAGTGTCCATGCAGTGTCCATGCTTTGGGCGTGTGATCGCTGCCTAATCAGAGTGCCAGACATCTTGTCTACCTAGGAGCTCTTCAGATCTTCCAGCTGCACAAGCAGCCAATTCATCCCACAAACATTCCAGGAGGGAGGAGGAGGAGGAAAGCCACTTCACAGGCATTCAAAGAGAAAGAAGAGACAAAAAGGTGGGGGGAGAAGGTGTAACAGACCTTTTGAACATACAGGTTGTACAGACCATACAGATCACTGCTGCTCCTACAACAGGGCACAGACAAGATTTGAAATTCTAAGGTAGGAATCACCAGGAGATGACACATAGCTATTTGGTGACCTCTTAAACATTGCCCCCTTCCCAGGAAACTGAGTCTGTGAGACCATCCCCACCTTTTGACATTTTTGACTGTGGGTGCTGAGAAGTGACATAAGAATGGGTGCCTCTGTAGACATCCCAACTCTAAGGCACTTAGGGGACATGATGGCTCCAGCAAAATAACAGCCAGGAAGACAGAAAGGGTCAAGAGACATATAGCTATTGCCTTTAGTCACAGCAGGATCGGCCCTTAACATTGCTTCCTGCACTTCATCTCAGGACACATGATGGATCTATGGCATTTTCTAATTGGGTTCTCTTGGTTAAGTGCAAATTTGCTAGCAATGATGTGGTACGACATACATCAGAGGATGCATAATGAGTTAATATTGTTGTAGCATCCTTAATATTCAGAAATTTCTGATTCTGAGGGCTTCAAATTTCAACATTAAAATATCATTAAAGGCAATTATTTATATTTTATAATTATAGACTCATAGACTCTAGGACTGGAAGGGACCTCGAGAGGTCATCGAGTCCAGTCCCCTGCCCTCATGGCAGGACCAAATACTGTCTAGACCATCCCTGATAGACATTTATCTAACCTACTCTTAAATATCTCCAGCGATGGAGATTCCACAACTTCCCTAGGCAATCTATTCCAGTGTTTAACTACCCTGACAGTTAGGAACTTTTTCCTAATGTCCAACCTAAATCTCCCTTGCTGCAGTTTAAACCCATTGCTTCTTGTTCTATCATTGGAGGCTAAGGTGAACAAGTTTTCTCCCTCCTCCTGATGACACCCTTTTAGATACCTGAAAACTGCTATCATGTCCCCTCTCAGTCTTCTCTTTTCCAAACTAAACAAACCCAATTCCTTCAGCCTTCCTTCATAGGTCATGTTCTCAAGACCTTTCATCATTCTTGTTGCTCTTCTCTGGACCCTCTCCAATTTCTCCACATCTTTCTTGAAATGCGGTGCCCAGAACTGGACACAATACTCCAGTTGAGGCCTAACCAGCGCAGAGTAAAGCGGAAGAATGACTTCTCGTGTCTTGTTTACAACACACCTGTTAATGAATCCCAGAATCATGTTTGCTTTTTTTGCAACAGTATCACACTGTTGACTCATATTAAGCTTGTGGTCCAAAAGAAATTGGATTGGACCAAAAGAAATCTGATGAGGTTCAAGAAGGACAAGTGCAGAGTCCTGCACTTGCAAAGGAATTACATTACGAATTACATTAAATCATATGTGCACACTTACAGCTCTGTGTAAATATTTAATCATAACATAAATCTAGAGAAGCCAGTGACCCAAACATATATATATTGCAATCCATATGTATTATGGGCCAGATCCTCCCTTGAAATCAAAGGGTTATGCCAATTCAGCTATTTGAGGATCTGACTTTATCTACAAATATATACACAAACACATACATATGTGTGTGTTTGTGTAGATACATGTGTATAAACACACACACACATATGAATGATATCATTGATGTTGATGAGTGAACATTTCATTTCAGCAATGAGACATGAGCCAGCACCACTAGATTTTGTAGCTAAGTATGCTTTAGAAAGACTAAGCACAAAGCTCTAATCTAGACCCATGCCCTCAGCCTGGACCTGAAAAAACCACTTTCAGTAGTGATTAGATTAGCGATAATCCAATGGAAACATGCACCCATGTGTATCATATTAAGGTGAAGTGATTTTGTGATGTGGACAAGCTCTGGATTTTTAGTATCCAAAAACAGTCACAGGAGCGTCTTGCAGTTTGTGCTGGTTTTGTGCGCATTCAGGATCAAATGTTTATACCTCACAGAAATTAACTTAATCGGTCTTTCAAGCATTTGAAGTTCCATATTCTGAAATGTTATCAAAAATTCCAAAGTTTGTGGCTTTATAAATATTTTTCATCAGGATTTCTTTTCTCTTTTTTAAAACTCAGCTTTCCAGAAGATTTACATAACGCTTTACATGTACAAAGAACAGCACGGACAAACTAATCATGGCAATCCTTGCAGGATTTCTGTAAGGGGTGGTAAAAATTATTGCCCCTATATTACAGATGTAATCCTTCTGCCAGGCAGAATTGATAGCAGCAAGGGCTGGGTTCAATACATAGGGGTCCTTTCCCTACAACGCAATGCAAAACCAGCTCGAGCCCCCATCCAGTGACCTGGGAAAATCTTACACTACCCCTGGGCGCCTCCCCTCTCACAAGCACAGAGTCTCGGTGTAGCAGAAAATGTTTAATAACGTGAGATAAACAACATAGCATTAAATTGGGAAAACACTTCAACTAGAGTTCATAGACCAAACCATGAGCAAAGACCCATCCCAGGAAATTGGGCCGTGTCCTCTTCCCTGGACTCTTGAGTCCAGCAACCCCCAAATCACCCCAAGACTTCAAAGTCCAATATCCCAAATGTCCCTAGAGTCCAACAACCCAAAGATCACACACAGTCCCAAAGGTTCTGCAACCCAAAAGTCTCTGTCCTGGGTCAGTGCAGCCCCAGAGTTCAAGAGTCTATCTGCAGAGGTTTTCCCTCCACCAGCCTGGGTAGAAAGGGGCACCTTACATGGTCTGGGGTCGACTGCCCTGCCTCTCTGTGGGATTCTGCTTCCGCCTTCTCCACGAACTGCTCAGCTCCTCTCCGCTCTGCCAACTGCTCTGGTCCACCAGCCGTCCTGTTATCTGCTCCAGCTGTCCCTGCAAACTGCTCGGCTCCGCTCGCTCCGTGGGCACTCCAAACTGCTCCACTCCCTCAGCTGCTCTACTCCACAATATAGCTTCAGGCTCCCCCACTAGTTAGCACAGCTCTTTAGTGATTTCAGCTCTTAGTGAGTTCAGCTTAGGAACCTGTAACTTAGATTCTTAAGGGAATCAAAAATCAGCTCTGGTATTCAACAGTGGAGAAAGGAGAAGGTGCAGTTGATGCTTCTGGCTCACACATGGGGCACACTCCCTTGTCTAGCGAGTGCCACTCAATAGATGGTGAGACTCCCTGTCACAAAGCAGTTTCACAGTTCCTCATCCACACAATCAGGGTGACAACACTCCACTCCTCCCACCTCAACAACAAAGAAACTAGGGATCCCACAGCTGCCAAAGCAACCATCCCAGGCTGCCTTGAGCTGTGCCAGGAGAGGAGTGTGCCTATGCAAACACGATCAGCCCCTGAAATTCTTTTCCACACTCACCATAATTCACCACCAGATGTCAGGGTAGAGCTCATCCTGACTCTGCTTACACAGATATGGACACAGAGCTGGAAAGACTTGCCCAAGGGTTGCATAGCAAATCACATTTGCAGCTCCAGGTTTAGAAAGTCAGATGTGAAGACCAAGCCTACATTCAGCCCTCCAAATGATGATGTCTCCTGAACTTTCCACTCACAAATCTGTGTACAGCTTTATCTCTAAAGGTACTTGCAACCTTACCTGCCATTGTTTTAGACAATGCCTTTCATAAATTTAGGCCTCAGTCCTGCAAAACTTAAACAGCTGCTTAACTTTACAAATGTGAGTACTGCCAGTAAGGCCTATCCATATTATATGGCCACCATTGCTGTAGTATCTGAGCACCTCGCAACCTTTAATGTATTTATCCTCAACTCTCACATGAGGCCAAGAAATATTCCTACCCCATTTTACAGATGAAGAATGGAGAGACTTCCCCAAAAGCACACAAAAGCACACTTCCCCAAAAGCATGGACCTCTTTCCTGGCACCTTCAGATGCAGAATACTGTGAAACGATGCAAAATGCACAGTCCTGCTGAAAATTTAGCATTTGTATTCCCTGACTTTTGGTGACTGTAACTGTCAACCTTCAGGCTACATTAATAGTTATTGGTGTGATATAACAATACAAAGTGTGGCATCACACACTATGAGAAAGTCAATGAAATAATATTTTGTGGGGAGTTGGGTTTGGCTCTCAGTAAGCCCATATGATAAGCATGTAAATGTCATGTAGTTCATTTGTATTTAATCAGAGCATTTGGAAGTACTGAACTCCATAAGTAACTCATGATAGTTTCACATCAATGGGAGCAGGTTTTTCAAAGAGCTGAGCAGTTTCATTTCCATCATTATCATGAATATTCAAGTCTGATACATTAGTTTCACATAAACAGTTACGTAAACAATTTTACTTTATCTGAAATTTCTGTGTCTTATTTGCATGAGGAAAGTCAATTGTCAGGGAGTGCCTCCATCCTCTGTTTCTAGAGTCAGTTCTTAGGGTCAGATCCACAGCTGGAGTATCAGAATAGCCTCACTGAAATCCTATTATGCTGCAGTTTTCCTTTAATTGTATTAATAGTCAGTTCTGTTTCAGTGCTGTACTTTATGTTTGTGGGTTTGTAGGAGAGTAAATTCTCAGGAAAGACACGAGGCCAGTGAAGATATAACTTCATACATTTTATTACTGAAACAAAGACACACAAAAAAGCAGTGTCAAATGGGCATTGATTAGATACCCTAAAGAACTACTGCATATATCCATTTGGTCCACCACATCACCACTAAAAGAGCAACTTTATCAGGAACTTTGGCTATAGATTTATCCCATCTACACAGAGAGCTAATGTGGCCCAGCAGAATGTGCCCAGGAAATGAAGCTGGGAGTCATTCTGGAATTCTAATCCTAGATCTGCTGTTGACTTTCTTTGCAGCTTTGAGGAAAGTCATTAAACTATTCTGTTGACAAGTTCAGGGAGGGGATAAGCAGGCACAACTGCATTACGATCTGAATAAATTTAGCCATGTGCTTCAGTTAGCTGTAAAAGAGGGATATTTACTTTTCCATCTTAGCGGGGTGTTTTGAGGATTCAGTGATTAATGTTTGTACATTGCTTTGAAGATGTGAGGTGCTAAGTGTTATAACTGCATGCTATTAATGACCTTAACTCTTTCAGCAATACTAATGAAATGTGATTGTCCAGAGTCATCCATCATTTACCCTCTTTTGTAGAATGTGGATATAAAATGTTAATCGGACACAGACTTCTCTTAGGGGCGAGTCTGACAATAGAGATATCTCCAGGTTATAGTCAGGAGCAGAGTACTGAAGAGGATAATGTAAGGGCCAGATCACATGATAAAAAGTCACATAAAAAAGAATCTGGCATATCAGAAAAGGGCAGACAAATAAACAGGGACAAGTTTTTAAAGTGCTTGTACACAAATACTAGAAGTCTAAATAATAAGATGGGTGAACTAGAGTGCCTTGTGATAAAAGAGGATATTGATATAATAGGCATCACAGAAATCTGGTGGACGGAGAGCAAACAATGGGACACAATCATTCCGGGGTACAAAATATATCGGAAGGACAGAACAGGTCATGCAGGGGGAGGAGTGGCACTATATGTGAAAGAAAATATAGATTCAAATGAAGTAAAAATCTTAAGCAAATCCACATGTTCCATAGAATCTCTATGGATATAAATGTCATGCTCTAATAAAAATATAACATTAGGGATCTATTATAGACCACCTGACCAGGACAGTAATAGTGATGATGAAATGCAAAGGGAAATTAGAGAGGCTATCAAAATTAAGAACCCAATAATAGTGGGGGATTTCAATTATCCCCATATTGACTGGGAACATTTCACTTCAGGACGAAATGCAGAGATAAAATTTCTCGATACTTTAAATGATTGCTTCGTGGAGCAGCTGGTACGGGAACCTACAAAGGGAGAGGCAACTCTAGATTTAATCCTGAGTGGAGAGCAGGAGCTGGTCCAAGGGGTAACTATAGCAGGACCACTTGGAAATAGTGACCATAATACAATAACATTCAACATGCCTGTGGTGGGAAGAACACCTCAACAGCCCAACACTGTGGCATTTAATTTCAAAAGGGGGAATTATACAAAAATGTGGGGGGTAATTAAACAAAAGTTAAAAGGTACAGTGACTAAAGTGAAATCCCTGCAAGCTTCATGGGCGCTTTTTAAAGACACCATAATAGAGGCCAAACTTCAATGTGTACCCCAAATTAAGAAAAACAGTAAAAGAACTAAAAAAGAGCCACCATGGCTTAACAACCATGTAAAAGAAGTAATGAGAGATAAAAAGACTTCCTTTAAAAAGTAGAAGTCAAATCCTAGTGAGGCAAATAGAAAGGAGCATTAACACTGCCAAATTAAGTGCAAGAGTGTAATAAGAAAAGCCAAAGAGGAGTTTGATAAGTGGCTAGCCAAAAACTCCAGAGGTAATAACAAAATGTTTTTTAAGTACATCAGAAGCAGGAAGCCTGCTAAACAACCAGTGGGGCCCCTTGACAATCGAAATACAAAAGGAGCACTTAAAGACGATAAAGTCATTGCGGAGAAACTAAATGGATTCTTTGCTTCGGTCTTCACGGCTGAGGATGTTAGGGAGATTCCCAAACCTGAGCTGGCTTTTGTAGGTGACAAATCTGAGGAACTGTCACAGATTGAAGTGTCACTAGAGGAGGTTTTGGAATTAATTGATAAACTCAACATTAACAAGTCACCAGGACCCGATGGCATTCACCCAAGAGTTCTGAAAGAATTCAAATGTGAAGTTGCGGCACTATTAACTAAGGTTTGTAATCTGTCCTTTAAATTGACCTCAGTACCCAATGACTGGAAGTTAGCTAATGTAATACCAATATTTAAAAAGGGGTCTAGAAGTGATCCTGGCAATTACAGACCGGTAAGTCTAACGTCAGTACCAGGCAAATTAGTCAAAACAATAGTTAAGAAAAAAATTGTCAGACACATAGAAAAACAAACTGTTGAGCAATAGTCAACATGGTTTCTATAAAGGGAAATTGTGTTTTACTAATCCATTAGAGTTCTTTGAAGGGGTCAACAAAGATGTGGACAAGGGGGATTCAGTGGACATAGTGTACTTAGATTTCCAGAAAGCCTTTGACAAGTCCCTCACCAAAGGCTCTTATGTAAATGTAGGTGTCATGGGATAAAAGGGAAGGTCCTTTCATGGATTGAGAACTGGCTAAAAGACAGGGAACAGAGGATAGGAATTAATGGTAAATTCTCAGAATGGAGAGGAGTAACTAGTGGTGTTCCCCAAGGGTCAGTCCTAGGACTAATCCTATTCAATTTATTCATAAATGATCTGGAGAAAGGGGTAAACAGTGAGGTGGCAAAGTTTGCAGATGATACTAAACTACTCAAGATAGTTAAGACCAAAGCAGCTTGTGAAGAACTTCAAAAAGATCTCACAAAACTAAGTGATTGGGCAACAAAATGGCAAATGCAATTTAATGTGGATAAATGTAAAGTAATGCACATTGGAAAAAATAACCCCAGTTATACATACAATATGGTGGGGGCTAATTTAGCTACAACAAGTCAGGAAAAAGATCTTGGAGTCATCGTGGATAGTTCTCTGACGATGTCCATGCAGTATGCAGAGGCGGTCAAAAAAGTAAACAAGATGTTAGGAATCATTAAAAAGGGGATAGAGAATAAGACGGAGAATATCTTATTGCCCTTATATAAATCCATGGTACGCCCACATCTTGAATACTGTGTACAGATGTGGTCTCCTCACCTCAAAAAAGATATTTTAGCACTAGAAAAGGTTCATAAAGGGCAACTAACATGATCAGGGGTTTGGAGAGGGTCCCGTATGAGGAAAGATTAAAGAGGCTAGGTCTCTTCAGCTTGGAAAAGAGGAGACTAAGGGGGGGATATGATAGAGGTATATAAAATCATGAGTGATGTTGAGAAAGTGGATAAGGAAAAGTTATTTACTTATTCCCATAATACTAGAACTAGGGGTCACCAAATGAAATTAATAGGCAGCAGGTTTAAAACAAATAAAAGGAAGTTCTTCTTCACGCAGCTCACAGTCAACTTGTGGAACTCCTTACCCGAGGAGATTGTGAAGGCTAGGACTATAACAGGGTTTAAAAGAGAACTGGATAAATTCATGGTGGCTAAGTCCATAAATGGCTATTAGCCAGGATGGGTAAAGAATGGTGTCCCTAGCCTCTGTTCATCAGAAGATGGAGATGGATGGCAGGAGAGAGATTACTTGATCATTGCCTGTTAGGTTCACTCCCTCTGGGGCACCTGGCATTGGCCACTGTCAGTAGACAGATACTGGGCTAGATGGACCTTTGGCCTGAACCGGTATAGCCGTTCTTATGTTCTTATGTTCTTAATGCAACCAGGAAATAATTTATTTAAATCCCAAACATTTCCTCACCTCGGTCGGACCCCATGAGGAAATGGCAGACAGTGTGTTCATTTTAAAGATGACAACTGTCAACAGAAGAGGCAGGGAAATCCACCAATTTTATTCTCACCCTCTTTAAATTAAGTCTTTTGATAACTTAGCAAATGTTACCAGTTTACTTGCATTTAAGAAGACAACCTGTACTTTTATCTGGCATGCTTGTATGGCCCCCATTACCACAGCATCCAAGCATTAATGCATTTATCCTAAAAGCCCTCCTGCAAGGTGCTACTATCATCCTTTTATGGATGGGAAACTGAGTCACAAAGGTACTACTAGGTGACTGTCCCAAGGTGTTACAGGATAGCTATGGTGAAGCAGGGAACTGAAATCAGGTCTCCCATGTCCCAGGATACCCTTTGTTCATACAATAAGGATAATAACATTTCATTACCCCCTGCATCCAAGACTAAAGTGGATCTTAATCCAGAACAGCTGAAATTGATCACATTGGCAAAGTAGGCAGGTCTGCTGATTGCCTAAGCAAAGCAGGTGTGTCTACGCAAATATGGTTTGCTCCTGAAGGCTTGTCTCCCAGGTTATTCAGATCACTGCTTACATCAGTTTGGGATCTACCAACTGCATCCCTCTTGTATACCACATAGCATCTGACCCGAGCGCAGCACTAAAGCCCAGGAGGAGGTGAGCTATTCTATCAGCCACAATGCTGGTGTGCAGCTGCTGCTGTGAAAAGGTAGAGATTATGATAATAGGAAAAACAATAAAGGTGGCACGTGGTCTGATATTCCGAGATCCATCCTTAGGAAGGCTAGGTGGCTTTTTTGAATATGGCTTCATCTAAGAGGTTGGGCAAAAGAAAACCCTAAAGTCTTCAGGCAAAAATAGTAATGACAAATAAAAAGAAATCTATGGAGGAGCCAGGGCAGAATGGAAGTCTGTGTAGCTGGTATTTAAAAGAAAATAATGAATGGGAATCTTCTTGTCATCACATTGCGACAAAACATAATGCTATATAATGGCTCAAAAATTTAAAAGCAGCAAGGGCCGTTGACTGGATGTGCTCGATCCACAGCCAATAGAAAATATATAGGTTGGAAAATTAAGCAGATTCTTATAAAATTGGGGATTACATGAAGTGTTCAGGATTTGGGTTCATGAATACAGTGTTCTCCCAGATGTTCCATCATTGTTCCAGAGTGGGAGAAAAACTGGCTGCAGACCAAATCAGAATTTTATATTCCTCTAAGATAGACACTAAGATTTCATCGATGTAACATCTGAGGCACAGAGACAATGCATCATAGTTGGATAATCCTATATTCCATTGATTTTGCTGAAGACAGGACAAATAAACTAAGAATCAGAACGTTCAATGAATCATATCAAAGACATAAACTGAAAGTCTAAACTTGTACTGCATACTGTCTAGCAGAAGAAGTTATAGTTTGGAATTTCCCACATTAAACCCAGCTGCTGCTGCTTGCAGATATACTAAATGCTAACTTTAATCACTGCTGCTTCTTTCAAGTTGGGTTTTTTTTATTCTCTTTATAGTATCTTTGGGATGCACATCCTTCTCCCAGGAAACAGAGAAGTTTGGAAAAGAAATAAATCACTGAAATGCCTCTTTTGCTTCAAAAAACCATGTCATTTAGCTTTTCCTAACCAATGGGTTTTTTTTAAATGGATTGTCCTTTTTCATAATGATGCTTGTGCAGTGCTGATGAGTGCCCTAAGAAGTCATTTCTGAGAAGAAAGGCAGCCTTTCAAATAGTCCTAGGGACAGGGAAGAACAAAGCAAACACACTTGCTACCTGCTAAAGTCAACAGGGGTCAGCATAGCAGTCTACTAATATTGGAGAGATAATAATAGAAGGGACAGGAGGCTTTGTTTACATTGATTGAGAGAAGTGTAACAAGAAGAAATAACCCAAACTGTAAAAGGGAAAAGAAGATTAGGATACAATTTAGAAAAACATAAAATCTCTAATTCTGCAAATGACTCTATGTGGGCTGACCCTTGCAGGGCTCCATCATGTCTTCATGGAGTCAGTTGCAGGATCAGGGCCTAAGATGGAACTAAATGAGTTCTGATGCTGTTCAGTTATCCCTAACCCAACCCATTCCACTCTCCGGCTGAATCTGTGTGCATAGTCAACAGTTTTGGGTGTGTGCACATCGTTATTCATTAGCTATAGATACATGCACACACACTTTATTTGTGACTGGCAAAAGTCATGGCTGCTTTTAGCCAAGAGACTGGAGGTTATGTTTGGAATTGGGCTTATTAGCAAACCAAAGACCAAAGTGACTAAATCAAAATAAGTTGGCCTTTAGTGTAGAAATGTGCCTGGTATTGCTTTCTGCATACAGGATGCAGGCCCTTTCAGTGATATAGAGCTTTTACATACACTATCACTGACTCTGGCATGGGCAGTCAGGCCTTGTGGTCAGAGCAGAGGGGGTCAGACCTAGTAGTCAGAGCTGGAGTCAGAGGCCAGGAACAGCACCGAAAGTCAGAGCCAGAGTAAGGAACCAAGCAAGGGTCAGGCTGGGAACAAGACAGGATCAAGGACAGGAACAGAAAGGTTGTAGCTACAGGCATGTGCGTTGAGCAGCCAGAGATCAGTTTTTGCTGCTGGGCTTAAGAGCAGACTTGGTGACTTCCTCAGGCAATCAGGTTGAGGGATCAATCATGCAGTCCTGCTGTGGCTCAGCTGTGCTTATTGGCTGCCTGGAGACTGGGTAGGCTGCTAGTCCTCATTGCTAACACTGACCTTCCAGAGAGCCTGTATTGCCTGGAATTTAGGGTGAAATTTTGTGCTGTGCCTCTAAGAAATATAAGTAGGCAGAGTGTGCATAAGCTGAAATTCAGCCAGGACTCATGGTTTACAGCATCCTTTCCAATGTGAAAAATGCCACTGGAATCTTTAATGATCATATGTATTCATAGCCTTACTTTTATGTCCCATCTCAAATATTGTACCATAGCACCTCCAGCAACAAGTTGGGGTATTGGTATGTAAACAAATGAGTCCTGGACTTGTTCTTAACTTAAAGATGAAACATAATGTGTATTAGCGTTATAAAAAAAAACAACCGCCAGAATGAAGATTTTTTCAAGAAGACTCTGTACTCCAGGCACTTGAGCATTCTTGTTACTTCAGACCTTATTTGCAGAAATACACTGACAGGTGAACAATTTGAATTGGAGCCATCAGGTGAGTGAGTTCTTGCCCTTTCAGCATAAAGCATGTTCTCCTAGGTCTGCATTTACCTGAGCATTTTCTAACCAGCGTTTTTTTTTAAATAATTATTTACAAATTAGAGTTCTAGTGAATAAACTTTCAGAGCAGAAGCACTCCATCCCTCTGCAAATATATACAATAGATCTAATTATTTTTCTGTAAAACTACAAACACCCACCCAAATAATGACAATCATTAGAAAACATTAGGGTCTGTCACTCATAATCTCTGCCAGCCACTGATAACATTTTATTGCTGCATAGAAGGATTGATTAAAGCTTATAATAGATTTAGTGAGGGTGAAAGATTAACAAAAAGGTATTTATGGTAGACACACTAAAACATAATATGTTCTCAGTAAACACTAAGAAAACCCAGCTCCATACCGTTTATAGGAGAGGTTGCTCAAGATGTAGTTTTTCATCTGCACAATGAAACTGATAACAGGTTTCAGCATGTTGCAAAGAAGGACAAAAGGGACAAGAGCATTTTCCCTTGGGAGTCATATGACAGAACAAGCCAGGAAGTATTCTTAGCTCTCTCTCACTCACTCTCACACACAAACACACTATGAAAAGGTTCTGTGCATTCTCTGATAGTTCTACCCCTTGGGAACCTGGCCCACAGTCCCAGTCCAAATAAATGCAGTAGACAATTAAAACAAAGGCTAGATCATGAGATAATGTTCTGCCCTGGCTAAGGAGCAGCGTATTATTGTGCTGCTTCTGGAGCAGACCAGGAGCGACATTCGTGGTTTCCCTGCTGTTCCTGGGAGGGAGTAAACTGTGGTGGGCCTTGCCCTTGCACAGTATACGCTATCCAAAGCACTGACACAGCCACACCACCGTAGGCATTGGTCAGCGAGTTCAGAGCCCTCTCCCCAACCTGCCCCTTGTGCCCATCTGTGCTGGGAGGCCAGCAGCAAAGCAGCAGCTCCCATAAGAGCATAAGGAGGTCATAGCCAGCCCACAGTTTGTCCCTAAAACGTATTTATTTTCAACCCAAGATTATGGATCATTCACAGCAATCAATTTAACAGCATGTGGCTTCCATATTCTTGAGGAAGGCTACGTGAAAGGGCAGCTTGTTCCCTTGTAAAAAATGGCTAAGCATCTAGCAGCTTCCATGGAGGTCAGTAGGAGAGGCAGGATGCTCAGCACTGCTGAAAAGCAGGTGATTTATTGAGGTACCTAAAACCAAGCAAAAACTTAGGCACCTATTTTTGAAAATCTTGCTCAGTATTTCTTGTGGCAGGCTAATGACAGCACTCCCCAACACAGAAAGGCCGAGGCCATGAAAACTGCTTGTCAGGAAAAAATGATCAGCTTCTTCATTGCAAAAAACACAAGCAAAAAGAACCAACCAACCAAGTGTGAAAATAAATAACTCCACAGTACGTGTTTGTCAACAGATCTATAGACAGATACACACATACATGGTCTATAAACATTCTTTAATGTGTGCCTTGTCAGAGAGGTCAAACTGTGGTGAAGCAGAACTAGGCTGTGGTTAAGCCAAGCAGAGAACCACGGTCTGCATTCTGTGAACTTGTTTGTAAGTTACAGCCCTATGAAGTGGATGACAGATTACAGAACTGGTGAATGTGAATCAGCCTGCCCCACACGGTTCCTCAAATGCACTGTGTGGGCGACGCTCATTTTGAAGATGACTATTAGCTTCATGGTGAAAAGTGGATTTTTTGTTTTAAATGTCAAGCAATGGTCATCCAGAGAGTGAGGATTTAGAAACTAAGGTTGTTCATTATTCCAGACTGAAACCCTATTCTCTCTCGGATTTAACCATAATACTTGTGTCATATTCACTATGTGAAGCCAGTTTCATCTTCCGAGGTGAAACTTTACAGTGATTTCTCTCTCCCTCTATCTTTCATACCAGCAAAATTAATGAAGCGTTGAGAAAAAAATCAAAATATTTCCAGACTGTTTAAAGACACACAACCCAAACAGACATAAACAAAAGCTTCATATTTATTTGCTGCTGTAGTGAGTCAGAATAAACAAAACAGCTTTACCTGAGAAGCTGGCATCTGAAAACAAACACTGGGTTTTTACAACAGGCAGAGCGGGTTTTTAAGTCAGAAAAACAGTACTGAGGATCAGCACAACAACACAATGAGCCAACAACCTTTACTCATAAAGTAAGATTTACTTACCCAAGTAGTCCCACTAAAGTCAAGATAGGGGGAGTAACATAATGCAAGTTGCCTGCTGCACATATCCCACTGAGCTGCCGGTTGAATCCTGCTCCTACAACAGCTAAATGCCTTCTAACAGCAATATTTTACTTGGAAACCATAACAAATTAGAAGTCCAACACATGTTGGCATAACAGGCTAAATCAGAAAAGCAACACGGGGAGAGAAAAAAACTGGGGAAGACATGGATCTATACCTATCCAGTTCCAATACTCTAGCCATCACCAGGATATCTGAACACCTTGAGTGAGATCCAAGATGAGGACTTTGCCACTGGTACAGCAGAGAGGATAAATGGAATCATGAAAGAGACTACCAAAATCCTGGCTGTTATTATGGAGTCCAAATCACTCGATAGCATGCTATGGACGAGTTTTCTTTCTGAGTGGAGACTTTCACACAACAGCTATGGGAAGCAGAGAAGCACTCTCAGATGTGGAAGAGATTTAAATCTTATCAAAAAATAGATGGCTTCTCCAAGAAAACAATTATTCTGAAGGACAGAGGAATGCACCAGAGAATTAGCTGCACCATAACAACCTCAAAGCTTTAGATTTCGTACAAAAAACAACAATTCTGACTACATCTTTTTCAACTCAACTCTTGCAACTATCACAACTGTGAAAGTTAGAGTACCAGGGAAATCTAGCTATAAAAGAGTCAATGTGAATTTTGCCATTGCTTTCAACAGGGCCAGGATTTCCCCCTATGCCTTTTAAATTAGAAGCTAACATGACACAGGCTGTGGCCACAAGCAGGATCACATCCACATCACCTGGATTCAGCTGAACAGTTTCTGAGAGAAGGATTCCCCTTGTTTTCTGCAATGAAAATAAAAGATTTGCAAATCAAAGATAAAACAATTACTTTACATCAGAACAAAGCAACAAAGAGTCCTGTGGATTTACAGATCCAGACTAACATGACTACCTCTCTGATACGTCATATCAGAACTTCACTCCTGAGCGTCACAGTAGCTTTTAGTCCAGCTTGGAAACTGCAGCATGGTAAGTTCTGTGGTAATGCAACCTTATACCCAGCCGTCTTCAAAGTAGAGGAACAAGTGGCAATTCCAGTTGAAAAAAATAATCTAGAAACTGCAGCAAAGCATGCTAAAGATCTCACTGCTAAAACAAAACAATCTGATCCGCAGAGCAATAGCCCTGAACAAAACTCAAGGAGATGCTGTAAACTGTGTTTCCTCTCGCTCAAGTGTAGCAACTTTTCTTATACCTCTTGGTTTCAGAGCTTCCCACTTGTGCATTTTGGGGTTAGGCACATGAGGGGACAGGATCCTCTGTATTCATTAGAACCTGATGCAGCTTTTTAAAAAAGATCTGGGGTGAAATCTAGGCTCCCTATATGTCAAGGGCAAAATTCTACTGATTTCAATTGAGCCGGGATTTCACAATTTCACCTTCGGAGTCTAATCCAACATCCACTGAAGGCAATGGGAGTCCTTTCCACAGTGCTCTGGAACAAGGCCTAAATTAGGAAATTATTACTCTTGCTATATAACCAGGACTTCCACCATTTTCTCTAGAAACCTGCAGACATCAGGAGAGTTTTCTTTACTTATGAATCAGTTTGGTTTTCTACAGAGTGATGTCCATGCCATGTAACCAAATCAGTAACCCAATATTTTTTTGTTAGTGGCCAGACATCATTTACAGCAGAGCTTCTAACTTAAGAGAGAAATTACTGATTGGCATCTATTAACTATTGATCATGGTCGTATTCTCTAGGAAAAGTGGTAGATTTTGGTAATCTTTACACCTAACTAGCCTGCAAGAAGAAACAATACAGTGAGAGTTATTACTAGTATCAGATTTTCAATATCACCAACCTCAAGAGATCAAAAATCATGAGTCAGACCCGGGGCCAGCTCCAGGCACCAGCATTCCAAGCAGGGGCGGGTCTAGGGATTTTGCCGCCCCAAGCACGACAGGCAGGCTGCCTCCAGTGGTTTGCCTGCGGACAGTCCGCTGGTCCCACGGCTTCAGTGGACCTCCCTCAGGCACCCTGCAGGAGGTCCACCGAAGCTGCGGGACCAGCAGAACCTCCGTAGGCATACCTGCGGGAGGTCCACCAAAGCCGCGAGACCAGCGGACCCTCCGCAGGCAAGCCGCAGGAGGCAGCCTGCCTGCTGCCCTCATGGCACCGGGAGAGCGCCCCCCCGTGACTTGCCACCCCAAGCACACGCTTGGTGTGCAGGGGCCTGGAGCTGCCCCTGATTCCAAGCAGGTACTTGGGGCAGCAATCTGCAAGGGGCAGCAGTCTATGTGTTTTTGCCCCCAAGCAGTGCGCCAAATTGCCGCCACGGATGGCAGGGGCACTCCGTGTGCCCATAGGGTGGCACGCTTGTTTCTGCGGCGGCGGCAATTTGGCGGCAGCTTCTATGTTCAGCTGTCCGCTGCAGCGCAGCTTCTGTCTTCCGGCTGAAGACAGAAGCTGCCGCTGAATTGCCACCACCACAGAAAAGCGTGTGCTGCCCTAATGGCGCATGGACTACCCGGGCATCCGCAGCGGCAATTCAGCGCACTGCTTGGGGCGGCGAAAACAGTAGAGCCGGCCCTGGTCAGGCCCCAAAAAATCATGAGATTGTCCCCTCACGCCCAGAAAAACATGAGATTTAAAAAAAAAACTCTACAGTGCAGTTTTTTTGGTCTTTTTATTTTTGGTGTGATATGTCTGGGACGGAGCACATTTCAAAGTGAATAACAGAAACAGCTTGACCTGGGAAGCACTAGAAACATCCATATGTGCATTTTGGAAGTTATTTCATATGATTTCTACTTCCCAACTCCTTTACCCCTTTCAGTACAGAACACTCTAATAATCAGGAGAATAATGGAAATAAAAGGAGAAGAGACCTTCAAACTAGTACAAATTACATAATGTACCATGCCCACCTAAGAGAGCATCTGGGAATCAAGCAAGAGTGAGGAAGGTCCCAGTTATAAGATGTGGGAGAACAGAGGTTTCATCTCTCTGAGATGCTTTATTCCATAGTAATCTGTGGCAACTTTTGCAGAAAATCAAACAATGCCATCCTTCCATACGCAGTGAATTTACAAACCTAACACTTTAATCGCTACTAAAAATAGGGGAAAGGAATTGAGCTTCAAGAAAATCTAAGTTAAAGAATCTCTGTTAAGACTGGCTACATCCAAAACACTTTGTTTTAAAGTATGTCACTTGACTGTCAGATATCCTGCTAACTGAGACATCACATATATGTCCTGAGAATGCAACTTCTAGATGAAGCTGACTGATGAATAATTGGCAGGTGCATTCATATCAAAAAGAAACTCTACTCTGTTATACCCACGAACAGCTTGAGCTCTTTCACCCGCATGGCTCATCTCATTCCCTTCTCGTAATCAGTCATCTGAAACCAGATACCTCCCTGAATGGTGTTAAAAGTGGAATTGCCGAAGCTGACTCACTGTATTTGGGGCTGCCCCCACATATAAAACCACTTTGGTTATTGATCTAAAGATTCATGAGTCAGAGGCTAAATATAGCCCAAAGCTTAAATCCTGCTTGCTTTGTTCTTGGAATTGACACAGGGGTTCTCCACCAGGGCAGCTGCACTCTTCTTTGGCCCCTGTTTTTTCAGAATAGGCTCCAGTAAAAGTCAGAGGAGTAGAATCATAGGACTGGGAGGAACCTTGAGAGGACATCTAGTTCAGTCCCCAACACTCAAGGCAGGACTAAGTATTATCTAGACCATACCTGACAGGTATTTATCTAATCTGCTCATAAAAATCTCCAGTGATGGAGATTCCACTACCTCCCTAGACTATCCTGCTCATCCTCCCTCTCTCCCCCAGCACTCAAGTGAACCCTGAAAGCCAGGTGCAACCATTTAGGCAAACTAGGCGGCCGCCTAGGGCGCCTAGTGGTTGGGGGTGCCTAAAAGCCCGCTCAGGGGAGGAGGTGGAGTGTAGATGGGCTGGGGCACGGGGAGGGCTGCCTGCAGTAACGGGGTGGGGGCACACAGGGAAACTGCTCCCCACCCCAGATCAGCTCCACTCTGCCTCCTCCGCTGAGCACACAGCCTCCATTCTAAGTGTCCTCCAATCAGCGCCACAAGCCTGGGAGAATTAGAACAACCGGGCATGCTCAGCGGAGGAGGCAGAGCCGAGGTGAGCTGGGGCAGGGTACCCAGGCAGGGTTAGCTGCCGTGGAGAGGGCTCCCCAGGCGGGATTAGCTGCCATGGTGGGGGCTTCCCAGGCAGCGTTAGCTGCCGCAGAGGGGGGGAGTCTCACCAGGCAGGGTTAGCTGCTGCGGAGGGGGGGGTCTCCGCAGGTGATGTTAGCTGCCGCAGAGGGGGAGGGCTCCACGGGTGGGGTTAGCTGCCACGGAGGGCGGGGTTAGCAGGGGGCCCTGCTGGAAGCTGATCCAGGAACACCAGGTGCTGAAGGTCTGTCCCCCCCTCACCTATCCCCTCTCCACCTGCCCCCCACCACCATACACACAGACATGAACTCCACGTTAGTGACAGCAACATACATCCAGAAGAAACCTGTGAAAGGCTCCAGCATACAAAAAGGAATTTCCAATAGCAACCCGCCAGGGTGTAGGAAGATGGGCCTTCCTTTGTCACTCCCCCTCTGACATTATCTGCTGACAGGACCAAGGCTCAGAGATAGCCGTATCTATTGCCTCTCTCAACCAGATTCACTTTACAAAAATCCTCCCTCAGCATAGTTTAATGCTACCATCAGATGCCTGGAAGGGAAGCTGAAAGGGCAACCTTGCAGCCTCCAGACCACAGACACTCCACTTGAGCTGTTGGCTCCAGCTCATTACCACTCCAGCACCAGCTCAATCCATTTTGTTAATCCAAGAGAAGATTCAGAGGTGACTTGATCATAGTCTGTAAGTACTACATGGGGAGAAGATTTTTCTGATAGTAGACTGCTCTTTAATCTAAAGGGGGAAAGGCCCATCAAGATCTAATGGCTGCAAACTGAAGCTAAACTAATAAAGACTAGAAATACGGTGCCGCAGGGGGGACGCCTCAGGGCAGAGTGGGGGAGCTGCCGTGGGGGTGGGGCACCCCAGGGCGGGGGCTCGGGAACTGGGGAGGGTGCAAGGTGGAAGTTTCGCCTAGGGCGCAAAACATCCTTGCACCGGCCCTGCCCTTTATTCAACAGGGAGTGAAGCACCTATATTCTCCTTCCGTTAGTTACACCTTCACCTGGGGATGAAGTTGGCCCAATAGGCTATAAAAGAATATGCATGTTATAATGCATGCACCCTTTTTATACAAAAATAAAGTATATAATCACATAATCTGCAAAAAATTCCTAAGATTACATACACATTGAAATTACACACATACAGCCCTATGTAAATAACTGCAATGTATTCCATAACTTCTGACAAAAAAAGATGAAGTTACAATAATTGTCACTTTCCATTTTATATAATTTTACAAATAAAAATGAGAGATTTGCCATTAACTAGTATTGACAATATGCATACAGTACACACATTTGTCAATTTTATTAACCTTCCAAATGAGGTATTCATAGTGTGCTAATGGCAGCATAACACATCATTATAATATTCAATGCAATTTCATGAATATTATGTATAGGGAGAAATTTTAGACTCTCTTGTCCTTACAGCTGTTAGAAAACATTTTACTTTGCAAATATCCCATTAGGGATAGACAAATGCTAAACAGCTGAATCTGAATAGCATGAATTATGGACCCCTGCATTCAGCCCTGCACCCCCAACTCCCAGACAGGAACAGGGTGCTAGTCTGCTTTTATTTATTAATTGGCTATATGGAAGGAATGCAAACAATTTGTATTGAATACTAGAGCTGATTATAATACTCTACATTTGGAGTCTCTTCAAGGTTAAACAGGTGGTCTAGTAGCTAGGATGCTGTATTAGGACTCAGGAGACCTGAATTAGATTCTTGTCAGGGCCATAAACTCCTCTTATGGTCCTGAACAAGTCACTTAATTTCTCAGGTCCGCACAATACTTCCCTACCTCACAGGGACATTGGGTGGATAAAATCCATTAATGATAGTGAGATACTCATGTCTATGAACAGTCTCCAAACCTACATTCTTCTCTACATCTCCCATCAACTACTGCCTCACACCTGGGATGCACATATTATGTCTTGTCTAACTTCGCTCGCTACACTGGCTTCCCATAGAACCTTAGATCAAGTTCAAGGTCTGCCTCCTTATCTTCAAAACACTCTATGGTCTGACCCCAAGTATCTAAAAGATCATCTAAAGCTCCAGGACAAAGTCTGTCATTGACAAATATACTCGTCTTGCACAATGGAACTTCCAACAATAATAGTAAAGTTCATCAGTGCAGGAGACAGATCCTTCTCTGGGGTGCAGTCTGAGACCTATGGAATGAACTTTCCCAAGAACTCACAGCCATCACAAACCTCACCAATTTCCACTCCATTTCATTGGCCTTGCCTTCTTCAACATAAACAGCATAGCAACAGATATATTAAAAACAAAACCAACACATATTACTCAGCCAGGACACTCCATTTCACATGCTTCTTCCATTGGGAAGAGGATGAGAGAACGAACACCACATGATGGATGTGTAGTCACATGGCTTAATGAACTACTGAAAGATGCTCAGACACTAGGATGAGGAGTGCAGTATAAAAACCTGAATAGACTAGAATGTCTGAGTTCTTCCCTCCTTCCCCTAAGCCTTAGGGTTGGATGTGTGTCTCTTTCACTTCTTTGGTGAAGATCAACTATTACTTCAGACAACTGCTACTGCAACAGCCCCTGCGCAGTTTGTTTAGCAGAGAAAACAATGATTTCTGTAACTAGCCCTGTTAGCTGCTTCTCTTTTGTTTTTTTAGACAATTGGACATGGAGTACCTTATGGAATTCTAGACTTTCTATTCATGGTACATGCTTTGGATGGTCCAGCTACACAACAGTCAGCTTGTGTTAAGTTGAATCACTCTAGTTTGCTTTTCTCACTGTTGTTTTCATTGCCAAGGGCTGTCAAAACACATTGTCCAGCTTTGAGAGCACAGCCACATACTGTGCCATGGAGAGATACAAAATGCAGCTGATAGAAACTACATAGAAAAGTTCAACTGTCTTCCTAATCTATGAATTTAAAAAGTATTTTTTGAAACACTGAAAGCCAATTTACCCAATGTCTAATGTTCAGTGTAAACATGTGGTATCAGCTGGACTACTTTTTGTCCATATTTTGAACTGAAACAGTTTTTATATTAAGTTAATTTGTCTTTTTTCCCTTTTCAGGTAGCATCTGCGTCACTTTTGCCAGCTATTTTTGGTTCTTCCAGTCATTATTTCTTTCCCATTTGTATACTTCTTAACATCTGGAATATGAGAAGATCGATCTTGTAGTGATCTCCCTTTAGGATCCATTGAGCTATCCAAGTTCTTTGCAAAAATTTGATTTTTGGGGGGTAGGATATAAAGAAGAGATAGCAATCCAAGACTACAAATAAAGCTGTCAGTCTTGCTATCATAACACAGATGTATTAAAAAATGAACGACTGTGTCTCAGATAATAGGTGGTGGAAACTGATTTAATGTTTCAAACTGTTCAACTCTGGCCACTGAAGAACTATTTAATAACCAGGAAAAGAAACCCACTATAAAATTAACAAAAAACAAATTTCTTATCATGACTGCACCTCACTTGCGTGTTTAAAAGAGAACTAATAATCTTTGACACAGAAGGAATGGAATATTTTTTAATACAATGTATTCAAAGTGTTGGGCCAATTTGGCTTATTATCATATATAAAGAATATTGGTGTCTTTTGAAAAAAAGAAGTTCAACCCCATCAGCAAGTGCCAGCAAATGTAATAAAGCAGTGGCTAGTGGGTGGGTGGTGTGAAAAGGTTTCATAACCACTAACAGCCACCTTGTTGTGAACCAAACAGCTGTGAGCAAAACACAGGTGTGCTAACACAGCGAGAGCTATTCATGCCTTCTTACAGTGCACTGGCCAAGTTTGAAGAGCCACAGCTGACCACATAAAGCATCAGAGACAGAAAAGGCTGCTAGTGAAATGTCCACTAGAAGTGTAAACACCAGACACCACACGGACGCACATTTTTAGCACATTCTCCTCACTGCTGAAATTGAAAAGAAATGAAAGCAAACGAAATGAAAAGAAAAAAGTAATGAAAACAAATTCTATTGTGCCAAGCACAGAATATTATATCTGCAATGTTCCTTGGCTTGAAGAGTTAAGACAAAAAATTCCTTGCATGGAAAAATACGCAGGTAAAGTGTATTGCAATATGACATACCTCAAACATTCTGTGTTTATGCATAGTTTATACTGACACTTTCATTACCATTTTCTATCCAAGACAATTGTAATTGAAGGAAATTAAAAACAAATGTCTGAATCAGGTATGACACTGGCAGACCAGATGCCAGCTCATGCCAAAGTCCCCAAGTCTCAACTGAACACTGGCAAATGCATAGCTGGAATCAGTCTGGCTCATCTCTGTGTTAGTATCGTTAAAATAAGAATTCAAATTATAAGAATATATTTAGAGTTTAGACTTTATTGAATGTTTGTGAGCTGCTGAGTGCATTATTTTCACTTATAACATCTGTATGCAATATAGGCAATATCTGAGCAGTTGTATTGTGAGCATCTGTGACTGTGTAGATCACTAGATAGGAGGGAGACATCAACCCCAAATCAACTATTATGGGTTGTTAAGAGAACAAAAGAGGTTTATTGTTCTGCTTTTCACCCATTCCCATGAAGATGAGTCATGCAAATAGATTCCTCACATCAGCTGAGTTTGCAGCTCACATGGCAAGAGAGAGTTAAAAACCCCTAACAAGAATGAACTGATTATCTATATGCTGCTTGTACTCTGAAGGCAAAGGGTTTCTAGGCATAAGCAAGAGATCCACAGCTGCATAGCCTGGGTTGGCCCTAAAGGACGTATAGAGATTGCTAAGAGGCTTCTATTGTCTTTTGAAATTTAGGATTTTAACTCATTTTGGTGCATATGTTTATCTGTTTTAACCTTATAAATACCTCTTGGGTTTCCTTTTCCTATTTAATAAATCTTTATATAGTTTATTATAGGATTGGCTACAAGCATTGTCTTTGCTGTGAGATCTATGTGCAACTGACCTGCGGTAAATGGCTGGTCCTTTGGAAGTTGGAGTAACCTGAATATTGCTGTGACTCTTGGTGTAAAGGACCATCTATCACAAAAGGAACGTTCATCTGCATGGCCAGACAGATCGGAGTATTGAAGGGGACTGTCCGTGACTCCATATTAAAGCTGTTATAGTGCCTGAGGAGTTTACACTTGATAATTGGCTGGTGAAATCAAAGTACAGAATTCACCACTAGTTTGGTGCATGTGCCCTGCTTCCTAACAGACTGCCCTGAGGTTGATACTTAAACTCTTGAGTCACTGAAGGCAGCATTACATAAGACATGCAGAAGGATAACAGATTCTTACTCCTCCTGGGAAACTTCCCTGATAATAAATGAGACATATTTCAATAAAGTTTGGTTAAAAGTTTAATTAGTTACCTTTAAGTGCCTCTTTTTTTCAGCAAACATTGGTGGAGCAGAAAAATCTGTTTTAAAGAGTGATTCAGAGAAAGGAATCTGAGAAAGGAATGGGAGACAAGGAGCCCCGAGTTCCAATCCTGACTATGGAAATCACGTTTGAGATATTTAAAACTGAACTCACTAGGCAAATACTGATGCATACATTGCAGGAAAGAATAATCTTTCATTGGGAAAGGACTAGATGACCTAAGAGAGCTTTTTCATCTATAATTTCTATTATAAAAAAGCCAGTTATTCATTTAAAAAGTGCCCTTATATATTATTTTAATACCCCGGGGCTTCATACCGATAACACATCAAAAATGAATATTACAATTTATTTAAATTAGTAGAAATGTAAAAGAAAGCTTTTATAAAAGAAAAAATAGTAATGAAAATTAAATATATGGAAATCATGATACTGACCAATAGCTGAACATTTAAAATCACACAAATTATTAAAAGATGAAATCTCACATGACTCTATCTTTGACACACACAAGCGCTGACTGACGCCTAAGGATTTTGGTATCCCTTGTATTCATTTCTGCTTTTAAGCTAAAACTTTCATAAATGGAAGTAGTGAAGGTAAAGTTTGACATTAAGCTGTGGTGTTACTAGTAAAACTAACGATGAAATTACTCTTTCCAGATAGAAAATCTTGCATTTCTTAAGACTGTTTGCTAAAGCAAAGCTGAGAATCCTCTTTTTCAGAACACCCAATTTCAAAGGCATTTAAATATCGAACCACAACTCTGCAGAACTTTGTTTTCAGCAGATGTAGGGCCCCAGTAAAACAGTTACTAACGTGAAACAGCAGCGATAAAGACACCTAGATGAGTGACTGCGTACATTCTTTGTCTCCCAGCAGTGGAGACCTAGATGTGTATCTATCCAACGTTCTGAGTGTGGCTGCTCCACTCCTTTTAGCCAGCAGCTAGTGGTCAGCATCACAGAACCACACTTAAGAAAATATCATGCACAGGGCTTGCTGGTTTTGTACTATGGCTAGTATCTGGGTCAAACTGAACATCCTCATCTCCCCACTCTGCAAAAATAGATTAGATATTTTTATCACTGTTATCACTCTTCACTAAGACAGCCTCAGCTGTCATAACAAAAAATAGCTCTAAGATCAACAAATTACATTTGTGTTTCTGATGAAGCTTATTCAAGTAAAATCCAATCTTTATTGAATTTAATGCAGCTGAAAACTAACAGACAGCTCTCTGTACATCCACAGAACAAATATAATAGTGTGACAGTGGAAGTTTCCACACATAGCCCCATCAACATGCCATGACTCTGGTCTGGAGGAAACAGCTCTGGAGGTGAGCAGACAGATCAATCACCATGTCAATTCACTCCTTGGCCTCCCTCCTGAGATTCCCAACAATTAGTTGTCAAGTAATGCTGGATGTGTTACAATTTGGACTGAGGCCTCCAACTCATTGCATGTAGTCCAGCAAACAGGCATCATGTAAAGTCATTCTCACCAAATAAAATTCTCCGGTAGGAAAATATTAAATAATTTTTTGTTTTGTTTTTATCTAGCTGCCATTCTTAAATTGGTCTGGTCCAGTCATAGGTATTTATTTGTTCAATGGCAGTCTCTTGTTTTATGAAGTAGATTTTAATTTAATCATTAGCAGTTCAAGGCATACTCAAGCAAAATCAGAGTATATAATGGTTAACAGTTTATCATCAAAAATGTCTTCCTTGTTACAGCCTAATTGATTAACGGTATTTTACAACTGGCTCAAAACTCCAAGAATCCTGGACTAAATTCCTATAAAACTCACTAATTTCCTTAGAGCAACACCCTCTACCCAACAAACCCCCTTTCTTTCCAACAAACCCCAGTATTCGATCCTTGAAGTAGCTTTGAAAAAGAGTTCCTCCCCACCCTTTCTGCCTTGTAACAGTCCTTTACCACCTGAATTAGAGCCATGCAGTCCTGTCTAAGGCTACATCCAGACTACCCGCCGTATCGGTGGGTTAAAATTGATTGCTCAGGGATCGATATATCGCATCTCATCTAGACACGATATATCGATCCCCGAGCGCGCTTATATCGATTCCGGAACTCCATCAACCCCAATGGAGTTCCAGAATCGACAGGGGGAGCCGCGGACATCGATCCCGCGCGGTGAGGATGGGTGAGTAATCCGATCTTAGATATTCTACTTCAGCTACGTTATTCACGTAGCTGAAGTTGCGTATCTAAGATTGATTTCCCCCCGTAGTGTGGACCAGCCCTAATATCTTGCATTCTCCAAAGGGGGCCACCTGGTGACATGGCAATTTGGGTGAAAATAATCCTGAAGTGACAGATTTCAGGATTCTAAGGAAAGGAAGGAGCGAGAACAACAGAATAAAAGCAATAGATTTCAAAGAACAGATTTTAACAAACTCAGATAACTGTTAGATAAGATCCTATGGGAAGAAAATCTAAGGGATGAAGGAGTTCAGGAGAGCTGGCAGTTTCTCAAAGAAACAATATTAAGAGCACTACAGCAAACTATCCTGCTGTGAAGGAAAGATAGGAAGTAAGAGGCCAATATAGCTCCATCAGGAGCTCTTTAATGACCTGAAAATCAAAAAGGAATTCTACAAAAAGTAGAAACATGAACAAATTGTTAAGGATAAATAATAATAAAAAAAATAGCACAAGTGTGTAGGGAGAAAGTCCAAAGGCTTATGGCACAAAATGAGTTACACCTAGCAAGGGACATAAAAGGCAACAAGAAGAGGTTTTATAAATACATTAGGGCACAAGATAGATGAAGGAAAGTGCAGGGAAGGGAAGGAGAGCTAACAGCAAATGACATCAAGACATCAGTTTAATGCCTATTTTGCTTCAGTATTCACTAAAAAAAAGTTAAGTGTGACCAAATGCTTAATATAATTAATATTAACAAGGGGAAAGGAACAAAAGCCAGAATAGAGAAAGAACTGTTAAAGAATATTTACTAAGTTAGATGTATTCAAGTCAGCAGAGCCTGACAAAGTTCACCTAGGATACTTCAGAAGCTAGGTGAAGCAATCTCAGAACTGTTAGCAATTATCTTTGAGAAGTTATGGAGGAATAGAGAAGGGCAAATATAGTATCTATCTTTTTTAAAAAAGAACAAAGAGGATCCAGGGAATTATAGACCAGTCAGCCTAACTTTGATACCTGGAAAAATACTGGAACAAATTATTAAATAATCATCTTATGAGCACCTAGAGGATAATAAGGTAATAAGTAATAACCTACATGGATTTGTCAAGAACATATCATACCAAACCAACCTCAATTCCTTCTTTGACAGGATTCCAGGCCTACTGGGTGTAGGAAGCAGTAGAGGTAATAAGTCTTGATGTTAGTAATGCTTTTTACACAATATCACATGACATTCTCATAAGCAAACCAGGGAAATGTGGTTTAGATGACATTAGGATGAGAAGGGTGCATAGCTGGTTGAAAGACAGTACTCAAAGAGTTGTTATAAACAGTTTGCTGTCAAACTGGGATGTTGTATCCAGTGGGGTCACACAGAGGTCTATTGTCAATAATGTGGATAATGGAATGAAGAGTAGGCTTATAAAATGTATGTATAAAATTCATTAAAGACAAGTGCAAAATACTACACATAAGAAAAAAATCAAATGCACAATTACAAAATGAGAAATAATTGGCTGACAAGAACGTAGGGGTTATAGTAGATCACAAATTGGAGATGAGGGAACAATGTGATGCAGTTGCAAAAAAAGCTAATATTCCGAGTATTATGCACAGGAGTATTGTATATAAAGCATGGGAGGTGATTGACCCACTCGGCACTGGTGAGGCCTCAGCTGGAGTAATGTGTCTAGTTTTTGGCACCACATTTAAGATGTGGACAAATTGAAGAGGGCTCAGAGGAGAGCAACAAAAAATATACAAGGTTTAGAAAACCAGACCTACTAGGAAAAGTTTAAAAACTAGGCATGTTTAGTCTTGAGAAAAGACTCAGAGGGACCTGATAACAGTCTTTAAATATGTTCAGGGTGGTTACAGAGCGGACAGTGATTAGTTGTTCTCTATGTCCGCTGAAGATAGGATCATCAGCTTATTCTGCTGCAAGGGAGATTTAGGTCAGATATGGAGGAAAAACTTTGTACCTATAAGTGTAGGTAAGTACTAAAATAAGTTCCCAAGTAAGGTTTTAGAATCCCTGTCACTGGCGGTTTTTAAGAATGGGTTGGACTAACATTTATCAGGGAGGGTCTAGGTATACTTGGTCCTGTCTCACTATGGGGGGCTGAACTAGATGCAGGGGCTGGTCTAGCTATTTTGCTGCCCCAAGCATGGCAGGCAGGCTGCCTTCAGCAGCTTGCCTGCGGGAGGTCCCCTATCCCGTGGATTTGGCGGCAGCCTGCGGGAGGTCTGCCAAAGCCACAGGACCAGCAGACCCTCCGCAGGCATGCCACTGAAGGCAACCTGCCTACCGCCCTCGCAGCGACTGGCAGAGCGTCCCCCATGGCTTGTCGCCCCAGGCATGCGCTTGGCGTGCTGGTACCTGGAGCCGCCCGACTAGATGATCTCTCAAGGTTCCTTCAGCCCTATATTGTTATGATTCTACAATGCATAGCCCATTTATCCAACACCCCACTCCTGAAAGGCTCTTCTGGGGACTGAGGGGTTCCTAAGCCAATCTGGCATCGGGGACAGAATGAGTTGCTACTCTCACTGATGTCTCCTCTTCATTGAGCCTGCAGATTGAAACATCCCAGACTGGGCAAGCAGTTTGCAGGGAAATGTGACGTAAATGCTCAGCTGAACCCTATGCTCATGTTGGTACCTAGACTTTTGGCTTCCCTAACTTATCAAAAACATACCCATCCACCCTTGTAAAGACAGCAGATTGCTACCTCGTGTAAATTGATACAGCTGCACTGAAGTCAGTGAAGCACTTGCTGTTTACCCCAGCTAAGGATCTGACCCAAAATGTTTGTGACTAGATCTGTTAAACCATTGAGCCAGATTTTCCCTTTACACTAATTTTATAATTTCTGTGTAGTTACACTGACAGAAAACTGCTGTAAATGGAATAGAGAATCAGGCCCCAAAAGCTCATGTACCTTTAGGCACAAACTTTAATGTTAACCTTCTGATCTTTAATGTTCTAATCAGTCTTTCAGAAATCCTATTTTTGTGCTTTTTCATGTGGAAATGAATGACTTGCTGTTCTTTTGTGTGATAATTTCGCTGAGTGACAATTATTACTTTGTGTCCTCAGTTGTGGAAAGGGTAGAGTTGAGTTACTTCAGTTCATTCCTTTGTTCCTCACTTCTGATTTATAAATTAGATATTTTTGTCCTTATAAACAGAGTGAAAAAAAAAAGATGTAAGATCATTAACCTCACCTAAATATTAATATATACATTCAGTACCAATCTCAAGCAAAGGTAAAAATTTGCAACTATTATTATTCCTTCAAAATGATTTTGGTTCTTTCCTGATTTTGTATCAGAACCAAATTCTACCTTTTAACTTTTTTTCCATGTGTCAGTGGGATTTGCATATGTGGATCAAGGATAGAAACTGGACATAGTAACCTCTCCAACAGAAATAAAGATTACATTGCATAGAAATAGATATCTCCAGTCTACAAGCAAAATTTCTTTTTATTCCAGAACTGTAATTTTAAGAATTCTTTAGAGAATTCTTTCTAATAGACTAGACCATCGATTAATATAAATCATATGAAAATAAATGTATGATTATTATAGTGCCTTTAACAATAAAGTAGTATATTAATTGGCCTCCTATGTTACATTTCCATTATTTATTGTGGTCAGTTTCATAGCAAGAGTATAACTAATGCTATTTCAAAAACCTAAAGCCCAGTTAACACTAATATGCACAAGCATGCTAATTGTTTCTTAGATGTGGATTAGCTTCAAATGAGAAAACATGAAGAAATAACACCAACTGTAGAAAACAAAGAACAGTTATTTAAAGTAAATTGTAGACAGTGATATTGCCAAAATTCTGTAAGGCCGTCATCACAATGAGGGGTGAATGGCTGGTGTATTAAACCTGTGCTATTATCTTTTTAGATTCTTTTTCCACTGCCCACGTGTTCAGTTTTACTCAACAACAAGCCCTATTGTACCTTATTTTCCTTTTGAAGTAAAGCCTATATTGGTGAGAACAATCACAAAGATGACACTTAGAAAAAAGCAACATGATTTGAACAGCTGTAGACAGTCGGTTATTTATCAGAAATTTTAACAAAGGCCAAACGGAAAAGTGGCAGTTCAGTAAAGAACTAGATAGCAAGTATTGCCCTAGCACAACTGTTCCACAAGATGAGAAAGTTACAAAATGAGAAAGTAAACATTCCACTGTATTCTAGCAAAGAGGATGAGAAGATACTTTTCCCCCCTGAACACTTGAAAGTGGCAAATTCAGTTCCACTTAAACACAAAAAAATCAACTTTGAAACAATGTTGCAGTTGTGAATCTAAATATACAAGTTCATCTTCTCAGCATGCCATTAACTTGCCTATATTGTACAGACAGTGTAAAGTTATACATATGCACCAGATCCTCAACTGGTGTAAGTCAGCATTGCTCCATTAACTTCAAAATTATTGGTGGAGTTGCGGTGTCAGGATGCTCAGGAGAGCCCGAAAGCTGACACAGGACCTGTCCTCTCAGTGATTCACAAATTTTGGGGGAAACCATGCAACAAAACTCTTCCTTAAATAGAGAGATTGGGGAAAACTCACAAGGGGAATCCTCATGGAGTGTTCCTAGCATCCTTCTTGATCCCGTCCTGTGAGAATTTCTGAAGAAAGGACCCTCTACTATTCAATAAAGGGACAATTTGCCATAGTCAGCTGATCAGTTTATGAATTATACCATCTCTCTGAGATCCAAAGCAGAGCCCCAAAGAAATAAACACACAAGCATACATGGTGGATATGTTTCTAAGCTTTTAGTTAGAACATCATATGCAATCCATAGTTCTAGCTGTTAATACAAAATGTATAAACTATTGAAGGAGGAACTTTCAACCATTTCATTCCTACATTTATCTTTTCTTTTGAAAAAATTCACATTTCCAGAAATCACAGAGTGCTGCAGCTATAAAATGGAACCCTCTTTTTGGCTGCATCTGTAAAAGATCAAAAAAACATGATGCACTAACCAACCAAAAAAATAAAATAAAATAAAATAAAATAATCAATTTTTTAAAAGCTTGAAGCTGTGCATTTGTGAAGACCATAAAGTATAACTGAAACTGGTTTGGAAATTCAGCTATCAATAACTCTCCTTCCGACTGGAGCATCTCAGCATGCGAACAAACTCTCAAATAATACAAAATTCATATAATAAATATTAGTATAAATCCAACAAGTTTTTCACCAAATTTGATTAGAACTGACCCTTCAAAAACTGATCTCCAAAACTCCAAAGTGTTGTATTGCAGCAGATTTGTATATATTTTATCTGTTTCAATTCAATTCCACCATAAACCCTTTTCTTATTAAGAGAAAAGGATTAGCATATATGATGTGGCCAGGTGGTTACAGAACTTGACTGTATGAAATGTGATAGGCTAAATCCCATTTACACTAATTACATCCACAGCAGCACTGGCACATACAACTTCATGTGTGTTTTAGCTCTGAGCTTTAAAACATATTAGTTTAATGTTAACTTTGGACACCTGTGTCTTTATCTGGAATAAGCCAAAGCACTTTTTTCCCAAGCTATTTGTTCTTTCCCATCAGCAGCTCATTAGAGACTTCAACGTGTGTTTTCATGTGCAAAGCTAGAGCCAGTTGACAAATGTAGGCTGCAAAACAGAAGAGAAATAAGATATTAAAGGACTGATTATTGGTTAAACAACATGTACAGTTACATAATATAATTTGCAAGTAATTATTTCACTCCCAAATATTTCATAATAAATGCTAACCAAGAAATATTAAACCCAATGATATAATTAAATTTGTAAACAGCTTTACAAATTTGATTATGTCATTGGTGTTAAAATTAATTCCAGATAATTGGAAGCACTGTCTATTTTTCTACCATAGTGAATTCTGAGCAGTTTTTATGGGTCTTTACTGCTGGGTGGACAGTTCTACCATATTTTTATGTTCATGCCCCTCCCATGACAGAAAAACATTTTGAGTTAAGCTATTCACCCGCATAAAAAATACTGAGCAAGTTCTTGGAGAGTGTTTTTGCTAATATCTATTATTTGAGAAGGCCCAAAAGTAGAAATAGTGCCTGCCCCTAAGAGCTACCAATGTATATTTTAAGCATAACACACAAGTGGAGGTGACAAAGAGTAAGGAGGACAATGAGGCAAGAAAAGACTAGGGTTATAGAAATACCATTATGTGGCTGCTCAGCCTAGGTACAGAAATATAATGATTGTTCAGCTGAAATTAAGAAATAAAAATTAAGAAAAATGGAACCTCAAGCAAATCCCACTGACATCCATGGAAAGAGTGCAGTAGACTACAATGCTTTTTTGGATCAGGCCCATAGTTAATATTCTTGGCTCACTAAACCCTAATTCACAAAGCACTTAAACCCATGCTTCAATCCCATTGAAGTCAATGGGCCTTAAGCATCTGTTCAGGTGCCTTGCTGAATTGGGCCATAATATTGGCATGATGGAAGAGATGAATTTTTGGGATGTACATAGGTGGAAGATTTGAACACTGGAAAACACTGCAATGCTGGAAGACACACACTTTCTTGGGTAGCATTTAAGAACACTTTGAAAATAAATCTCTTACCAAAACTCCATATCTGCCCCCTTCCCAACTACAGTATTATCCACCACTCCACAGATTTTATTTTGAAAACTTAAAAAAAAATCTTTACCTGATTAAGACAAGAGTCATATGATCAGCCATATCTGACCGCAATAATGTAAGGAAGCAAATGGCTTAGCCCTTGATAGTTTCTATTATCTTGCAGCCCAATGTTGATCTTAGAAGTAGTAAGTCATTTTACCTACCTAGAGCATGAGATGTGCAATGCTGGTACCACCATGCTAGGTATCAAGCAACAGAGAAAACAATTTTCACAATCTTGAAAAGATTTGAAAAAATAGCACAATTGGCACGGACACAGAATATTTTTTTTTGTTAACACAGCATCATGGCTGTCCTCCTTTATGGAGCAGAGTCATGGAAATCTACAAAAGAAATCAATTAGAAGATTAATTCATTCCAAAGTAAATGCCGATGGAAAATCTTCAGAGTCCATTGTAAAGAATTTCTGATGTTGCAAGAAACTCTAAGAACAACCCAATGTAAAGCATCAAACAGGGTAAGAAGGTAATCATGAACATGTTTAGAACACACTTTAAGGATGCCACCCACATGACTTCCATTGCAAGTGATAATATGGACACTACCTGGCAAGAGAAAAAGAGGGCAACCTAGAGAAACATTACACAGAACAATAGAGAAAGAAACCAGATACATCAGCTTGACACTCAGAACTCTGAGCAGACCAGCACAAGATCAAAATAAATGATGGAAACTGATGGACACCCTGTGACCCATAGGCGTGGGAACTAGGGGCATGGGGTGCTGTACCCACCTCCAGATGTGGCCCCAGCCTCGGCCCTCTTACCCTTGTCTGGTCTCTCCTCCTGGAGACCCAGCCCTGGTCCCAGTCCCAGGTCTAGGGAAGATGGGGCACGGACGGAGTAAGGGAGCTGGCTTTCAGCACCCCCACTATTAAAAGTGTTCCAGTGCCACTGCTACGCCCTTGAGTGTGTGGGAAGATAAAGAAGAATGTTGCTCTTCTCCTGCCTACTATTTTGGCATAACATCTTGCAGAAGTGCTGGCTGAAGATGAAACAGTCCTTCCTGATTGCCTCAGGTCCTAATTATATTAGCTACCTATCATGCTGCCATTGAAGTCAACTGGAGGTTTGCAATTGTTGTCAGTGGAAACAGGACCAAATCCTCTTTTTTCTTCAAAAGGATATCGAGCCTGATCCAACTCCAATGAAAAGATCAGCCTCGTTCTGATTTCTTTGTCTAAAAATCTATTTATTACTAATTTTCAAAAAATAATAAGCTATAAGACACTCTAGTTGTCTATTGTCTTTGACCCTGATTTTTAGATCCCCTTCTTTACACTGAAAAATAAATTCCGTACAGGAGAATATAACATTAATTAAAAGGCAGGATTCCCTTGGGTTAGGTGTTAAAATATTGTCATATGAAAAAAATCATGAATCATTTTAATTTAGCACCCTCATGGTATCTAAGAACCAATGTTTATCTATTAGCCAATATTTACTGTTTAAACTTTTTATACTGCAAAACAAATGCAATAATTCAGCTGCATCATGATTGGAATTCAGGAGCCTAATTCTGAGACCTCTTATAAACCTGAACAGTCCTTATTCATACAAATGACCCCTTAAATTCTGTGTGCCTATTGACAAGAGTAAGGATAATAACACAGATGCATATTGTCTCTCTAAGAATATTCTGCTATGAGTCTATGAGAGTATTTTTGAAGGGGAACATGCTATTATTTTTAACTAGCCAGATACACAAACCTGATGGCTTTTGTTTCATAAATATATTACTCATATTTCAATATGTGTTTGGAACATTCTAATACGTGGTTAGATTCTATAAAAGATCCTATCTTACTCCAAGCAGCTTGCATACAAAAAATGATCCCCTATGCTCTAGTTCAAAAAGTATTATTTTGGGGAAATTCTATGGCCTGTGTTACACAGGAGATCAGGCTACATGATCAACATTGACCCCTCTGCCCTTGGAATCTATGAATCTATGAAAGATGGTGGAGAGACTGTGGTTGTACTGCCACTTTTATTCAGATTTGGTGGAGTTGTTCAGGAATTCCACTGATTAGTAACTAAGCAGTGCAAACGGTGAATGTATATTGCTAAATTGGATTACGGCATTGTTAGTCTAAGGGTCTGTCTACACTGCTCACTGGATCGGCAGGCAGCAATTGATCCAGAGGCAGTCGATATGACGCGATAAATCAACCCGAGTGCTCTCCTGTCAACTCCTGTACTCCACCATTGTGAGAGGTGCAGGCATTGTCGATGGGGGAGTGGCAGCAGTCAACTCACCATGGTGAAGACACCACAGTAAGTTGATCTAAGTATATCGACTTCAGCTACAAGTTGCATAACTTAGATCGATCCCTGCCCCGCCCCGCAATGTAGACCAGGCCTTAGGGAAAAACTGTTCCCAAAAGTCACATGCTTTACTCAAATTCCTTCTCCAAGAACCGTCATCATTCAAGGCTGACCCACTGCACCCCACTACACCCACTGTGTTGCAGGGGAGCCCCTGATTTTTCCTTCACCTAAGGTATCAACGAGCCCTGACAAACCGTTAGATACTAGAGAGCATCTCCTTTTGGGGGGTTTCACTTATTAGCAGAAAATCCAATACAGAACATAAACAACATTTTCACCAGACTAGCTTAGCTGGGTGACCTGGCCATTCTTAGTCCTTGTGTCCCCTACCTGAATCTAGTGTTTGCCTATATCCAGGCTCTCCGCAGGGGTTCTCTCAGCTCTGGTCTCTACCCTGGTATCAGACCTCATGTCTCTACTGGCGTATGAGTCTTCTCTGGAGTCAGGTTCCAGAGGTGTCCATCCACTGTGACTCTTCTTCGGGGACAGCAGGTGATCCTTGCCATGCCAGGCTCCCAGCTCGTATCTGCGAATCACCCTTCCATACTCCTAGGCTGAAACTGCAGCCTTCCATCTAGCAGGCAGGCTCCCCTCTCTATGAGCAACTCTTACAGGCTCCCCATTCCAGTGGGTTCCCTGGAGAGCTCACCTTCTAGGCTTCCTGCTCAGCCCTTGGGCTCTGACCTTTCTGGGGAGTTCCTCTCTATGGAAACTTCCATCTCCCTTGAACATTCCCCAATGACTGAGCTTGGGTAACCTGTATTCGATCCAGGTGCTTGTTTACTTATCAGACCCTGAGGCAGTCAATTACCATAGGTGGGGCCTTCATAAGGCAGTCATGGGCAGACTGGGCCCTAACTCCCCATAAACGGCAGCTGCCCTGTTACAATCTCATATAGTAATTGCATTAGAGTAGTGAAATCCATATATGTCTTCATAGGACAGATAGTCTAATGAGGTTTGGGAGGAGTTTATCATAGAGATGATTGGTTTGAAAATGGACACAAATAACAAGTTCTCTAGTGTTTGGCTTTGTTCATAACTTGTGCTGCAAAGGACACTACTCTTCCCAACTTCTAATTATGGAGTTAAGAGAAGGAAAAGAATAGGTCCCTCCTTGCAATATATGCCCATCCTAGCTGCTGGTTTTGTGTTATTTCTTAACTATAAATCATTTCCGGGAGGAAACAGCTGAAACCACAATTTTTAGATCTGGATCCAAATCTAGATTTTGAATACTCCAAAGTTCAGATATGTTTGGTGTAGGATCTGCACTGTAGTGACATCAGGAGGAGTAAAAATATTTTTAAAAAAACCACAAAGTGTTTTTAAAAATCATTTTAATCTACTCTTGAACCACTATACACCTTAATCACAGTCATACCATTATTGTGTGGGGTAACTGCAGGGCAAAGTTAAGGTTGTTTGGATGTCTTAATTGTGCATTTCCATGACTTAACATGTTTTGATTTCTTTTAAGTGTAACCTGAGCTCTGAACGTCCAGGTCTTGAGGATAATTGCAACATACCTGTAATGTATTTTACACTTAGATTATCAATATGTACAGTCAATCAACTCCACTGTAACATAGTTTTTTGACTTGGAATGCATAAATGTTTAATGCATATACTGCTGCTGGACTACTCTCTAGGCCTCCCCAGGCAGTTCTCAAGATTTGTGTGTCCCACTGTGACAGGGTGCTGAGCAGCAAGCATGTAGAATCAGCCCCCTGCCATGCCAGCCCCATTTAAGTGAATAAAGTGGCGCTGGCTGGAAAGAACCTGCCCTAATGGGGAAAGAGAGCCAGCTGCCAGCCCAATTAGCCCAGGGCTATATAAGAGGCTGGGAAGAAGGAAGAGAGAGGGTGGAACAGAGGAGAGTGAGGGAGAGCAGGCAAAGAGGAAAATCCTTCCCTCCTGGGTTCAGACACAAGGAACTCAGAGGGAGGGAGGCATGGCTCAGTGGCTTGAGCATTGGCCTGCTAAACCCAGGGTTGTGAGTTCAATCCTTGAGGGGGCCATTTGGGGATTGGTCCCCCTTTGAGCAGGGGGTTTGGACTAGATGATCTCTTGAGGTCCCTTCCAACCATAATAATCTATGGTGAAAAGGTGGTAGGAACACAGACTTGTAAATGAAAGCACCAGTGGTTTCAGAACTAGAGAGTCTCTGAGTGATTTTTATCTGGGCCTAGCAGAGGCAAGGGCCAGCTGTGCTCGGTTACACTCACCAGCAAACAAAAATCCTCAAAGATCAAAGTAATCTGTGTATATGTACTCTCCACTCCATCTGAACACAGTGCTTGTCTTGTAATATACATACTGAGACACACTCACCCATGACAGTTTGTGGTAGCTGGGGCAAAAGTTGGCTCTGGTATGGTAACTATTGTTGTATGCTCACTGTTAAGACAGAACAATCATAGCTTGAGTTATTTGCCCTAAAATGGGGAAATAAAGGTTATTTGGGTTACAAAACAAAGCCTGTAAGACTTAACTTTTTGTGCTATATTTCTCTGACTTCTCTTTTCACCACAACCCCATTTTCTAAGACTTACAATAATAAAGCAACAGTCATATAACTCATACTTCTGAGAAACATGCTGTTGAGAGCAAACCATTTTACAAATTGCCAATTAGTCATGTTTGAGTAGTTACCACTACAAATTAGCTGGAGTAAAAACAAAATGTAACAGCTTTGATATGTTCATTTTTAATCTTTAGGAACTTGATCCTGGGGAAACTGAGATTTTAAAAATACTTTGCGTACTGATTTTAAATATGGAATCTGCAAAAAAAAGTTATACCCTTGTAAAAAGGCAGGATGGTCACATGTGCTTGTGCAAAGCATAGATGGCCAATCCATGTGCAGAGAGTCTCACACTGAAATTGCTTTATGGGTCACATACTTACCCTGCCATAGCTGAACCCCAAGGGATACTGCAGCTAAGCATAAAAGTTTTTCAGACACTACAATTAGGTTTAAATGGGCATATGGCAGAAGAAATCTGTTCACATGGTGGGCGGGTGGGGAGGAGGAAGAAAAGTTTATATCACAAGCAAAATTAAGAAAAATCAAGATGACAGGCTATTACTAAACTAATAGAAGGGGTGATACAAATGGAAGGAAAATGAGCTTGGGGAAGCACTTGGATGGAACATGTAAACTCTGGGGGTATGGCTATTTTTCAGAGAGAGGGATACAATGCAGATTTGACCCTCACATCATCGTCTTAGGATCACTCACTCTGGCATTTTCCACGTTCTGTGCAGTATTTTAACTACTAGGCTGCTCACATTTCTATAGAACTGTATTGATTTCATTGGTCCCTGGTACATTTCTATAGGATTTTTCCATATGGGAACTTGTGTTATATGCATGAGGAATGATCTGGGAGGACTGCTTTCAAGGTTTGCCTCCTCCTTTAGAGAGTGCACATATATGAGTGCTTCTGTGAAAGCTTTAAGCTATATGGGCCAAATCCCACTGAAATCAATGGGAGCCTTTCCATTGACTTTATGGACTTTGGATCAGGCCCTTTATCCTGACCTTCAAATATTTGTTGGTTGGGTTTTTTTAAACTGTGCATTCTAATAACACAAGTTTAATTAAAGAGAAATATATTTACAACCTTAACTGCATCTTAACAAAGTTTTTTGTCTGGGACTTAAACTATACTTTAGAGTTAACATATATAATTACCAAAGAAAACAGAATGAAATCCACTATTGTTAAAGAACAAACAGCAGTTCCAGTTAACAGGGGGATGAATACAAGTTCTAGAGATGTATTGTTCTAGAAATACAGCAGGGACCATTTTCTTATTATGAAATCTACTGTTCACTTTATGCTATGGTAGCTCTTTTGCACAGATGAGATGCATTTATACACTCTACATATGAATCTTATCCCAGAAATGTTGCCATAGAAGGCTTTTGTATACAAGGGGTAGAAGTTTCAAAAGCACCTAGATGATTCAGGAGCCTAAGTCTGAACATCGCTTAGGCACTTTTGAAAATTTTACCCTAGAGAAGTTAGGTGTTGCAACTACTGTTACAGTCCTCTAATACATGTATAAAAAGTTTCACATCCACCACGAAAAATTCTTCTCACAGATACATAGGGGATGGGTACTACTGTTCTCATTGCATTGGTTCTGAGCAAGACTAAGCATCATAGAATATCAGGGTTGGGAGGGACCCCTGAAGATCATCTAGTCTGACCCCCTGCTCACAGCAGGACCAATCCCCAGACAGATTTTTACCTAGTTCCCTAAATGGCCCCTCAAGGATTGAACTCTCAGGTTAGCAGGCCAATGATTAAACCACTGAGCAATCCCTCCCCCCTCATTCACTACCTTATTACTCTGCAACCTTGTAATGCGATGCTGCACCCAAAAGCCTTGTTTACATGGATTTTTTTTCCTTAAAATTACCCACTGCCATGGGTATGCACATGGCAGGGTAAACAGGGGCATGCCCAGCCCTCATAATCCACATGGGAATAGAACTCCTCCAGCCTTGGGGCTGCAGCAGGGAGAGCAAGTTCCTCCGGCCCTGGCACTGCAGTGGGGACACAGAATTCCTCTGGCCTCAGTGACAGAGGAGCTCCATCTCTTTCCCCACTGCGACCCTGGGGCTGGAGGAGCTCTGCAACCCTGCCACAGCCAAGTACCTGTGGATATATTTATTCAGATGGCTCTATGGCTCATGGATTTTTGCTGAAATGGTGAATGTAGTGCTGCTTATTTCTATGCATATGTTATAGGTGTGTGTGTTGATAATGTGTATAATGTGTGTGTTTAACATGTCCCCTCCCCCAAAATGGTCAAATTTAAATTCCTGTGCGTGCCCCACCAACTGTTACTACCACCAGTCAATAAGTTAGTGCACACAGTCTGCCAGCATTTTAACCAACATGCCATTTAAACTGGCCCTGAATAATGGTTTGGCCAAACTGGTTAAAACTACCTGGTCACAAATTTTCCACTGAAACATTTTTCCAAACAGAAACTGACAATTTTGTTGAACATAATCTTTCCTCAGGAAGTGTCAAGTCTTTGGCAACATTATTCAGATTTTCATCAAAAAAACCCAAACTCAAAATTTGTTTTTGCTGAAAGTATTTGCTCCACCGGCCAAAATTTTTCACATGCGAAAAAAAGGAAACAATTTAAAAAAGTTTCAGTTTTCATTGCTGAAAACTAAAAAAAAGGGGTCAGTTCTTGGTTACAAGAACCTGAAGAATAATGTAATTTTTTTACTAAAATGAAGTTTTTCATTTTCATTTACATTGTTTGCAGGAAATTCTTTCCTCCCCTTCCTCAACCTCCAACCAGTTCTAGTTTTAGCACCAACAACTGGGTGAGGGCTCCCAATGGTGGTAGCAACAGTGTGACATTTTAAGAAAGAAGGCCTGGACAGTCGCAAGTCACAGTGGTCTGCTGAACTAGCTCAGGAAACAGTGGTGCAGTTGGCCACACTAGGCATCTTCTTTCAGGTGTGCAGAGTGCATGCCAGCCACATGCAACATTTCCTGAAAGCACTGCAGGCCTGTGGATGGTACTTATCTTCCAGTAGCCAGTGTAATGCCCCAGAACAGATGAATGATGTCAACAGTTTATAGTGTACACTTGTTCATAGTTTTGGTTTGCTGATTTTTCTGCTTCCAAGGATCCTGTCCAGCACAAAGATCCATGCATGTGTAGTGAGGGAAAGGGGCTACTCCACTTTCACAAAGGCCATGCTGGAATGTCAGGATCTACTGCTACAATCCCTATGCACCAGGGGTTGACTGCAATGAGTACCACCAACAATGGGTGGCAGTACTGAAGGAAGGAAGGAGCTTGATTTTACCTTTCCATCAAAATTTTTAGATGTAATTATGTTCTATTTCCTCCTCTCTTGTTGTGTTAATGTCTTGTATTTATCACTTCCTCTCCCAAGTAATGTTGCTATGCGCAGAGCTCCTCTCAGTTCAGAGCTGTGGAAATAGATTAATGGAGCCGTGTGTGATTTGTACAGCACTTTAGGACCCTTCAGGGGGAAAGACACCATAGAAATGTAAGAGCATTAGCGTTATAAAGATTGTGGCTGCTCTTTCTTGGATCAAACACTTTAGATTTGTATTATGTTTCTATGTCAGAAAGGAAATATGAGCCAAAGATGAGAAAAAAGTCTGTTCTCTGAGGTCAGATTCACATTCCATACATTAAATATTGTATATTTATTATGACGCTGTTTTTCTTTTCCACTTTAAATGCCTAATTTTTTTCTGGATTGCCCCTATTAGATTCTGCTTCACTTTCTAAAGTTCAACTTTTTGTTAATTGGAGATCGGGGATTTATCAGGGTGTGCACAGGAATTTAAATTTGACCGCTGGGGGGTGGGGGTACATTAAACACACACATTGTACACTTTAAACTATATCAACACAGACACATACATCGTATACATAGAAATAAACAGCTGTACACTCACTGTTTCAATGAAAATCCATGTGCCGTGGAGCCAGCCAAATAAATGCATCCACAAGTACTTGGCTGCAGTGTGGGCACAGAACTTCTCAGCTGATTATGGGGGAGGGAGGGAAGGGGCGTAACCCTGTTTGTCCCCCCTTATGCACACCCCTTGGGATATTACATTTTAAGTTTCCACAAGGTAATAAACATGAGCAAGATTCTTTCACACCAGAAACCCAGGTTCATGAGCAATCTCAGAACTTCGGCTCCTTCAGTCACTTCAGAGACTAGGCCAGGTTATGAAAATGACACAGTTGCTCTCCACAATGGCACTGTCCTTACTAGCCTGCTCTTCAGCTCCTTCTGTCAACAGATCAGTGGCAGACCTGTAAGCAGGGCCTCAAAGAAAACCACAGATTGCATTCTCCTGGTCAAAAGGTAACTTGGGATGGTAGTTAACATGGAAGGAATGGGGAAGAAAGGAATGTGAGGAATCTAGAACATGTTGAACTTCTGATTTAAAGAGATGTCTCCCTTGCTCAAATAATTATCCATCTGAAAGGGGGAAAAATACCCAAGAAAGCTAAATCCATTTCTGAATAGTCTGGGTCAGATCCTCAGGTGGTGTAAATAAGCACAGCTCCATTGACTTCACATAGCAGTTTACGCCAGCAAAGGATCTGACTCTTTTTGTTGTACTTAATTTACCATTTTTTAAAAAAAGTAAGTCAAAATGTATGGTTTTATCTTCATGACAGATTAGATTTAAATAATTGTAACGTTTCCTCCCTTTTAGAATAGGTTTCAGCTTCATTCCACGATTAAAAAGTCTTCCATCAGGTACTTTCATTGCAGAATTACAAAAATTAGTTAAGTATCAGAGGGGTAGCCGTGTTAGTCTGGATCTGTAAAAGCAGCAAAGAATCCTGTGGCACCTTATAGACTAACAGACGTTTTGGAGCATGAGCTTTCGTGGGTGAATACCCACTTCCTCAGATGCATGCATCTGAGGAAGTGGGTATTCACCCACAAAAGCTCCAAAACGTGCTCCAAAATGTCTGTTAGTCTATAAGGTGCCACAGGATTCTTTGCTGCTTTTAGAAATTAGTTAGCCAAATTCTGGTGTCATTTACATGAGGGTTATGGCAGACTTTGTTTGAGTTACTCCAGATTGACTCTATTGTAAATGACAACAGAATTTGATTCAATATCCCTATGATCTGAGTCATACGCACATAACATATACCTTTCTCCCCAGCACGATACCAAGCGTTCATATATTTGGTAATACTTTATATAAGCAGCCCCCTATTTTTAATATATACATATATATATATATATATATATATATATATATATATATATATATATATATATATATATATATATATATATATATATATATATATATATATATATATATATATATATATATAAATAAAATTGGGAAATTGTTCAAAGAGGAGTTTTTTTGCTAGAAAGAGAAAAGCACTCTACACAGTTCACACACATACTGGGACTTCTGTTTTTAAATCTCTGCACCAGTCCTGCCCCTATAAAGGCCAAAATATGACTGACTCCAGAATCAGATCTGGCCCTTTATTGCCAAATTATGATACCCTTAGGATTTACATTAAAGAGCAATTTAGAGTCTGATCCAAAGTCCACTGAAGTCAATGGGGATCTTTCCTCTGATTTCAAGTGAGCTATGCATCAGGCTGTTACTCCACAAGCACCCCCACTGACTTCAGTTGGGCTATTCATGGTATAAATTACTATTCCGTGGGAATCAAAGTATCATAATCTGGTCCTTAGTGTTTTTAGATGCATTCTTTCATAACTTGCAAAGCATGCCCTAAAAAGTTTTAATCAAAGATTTTTAAAGCATGATACTGTAACAAGCTACCATAAAATATGTTCAACAGAGATCATATAGATGTAAATTTTTAACAGTGAGAGTAATTAACCATTGGAACAGCTTACCAAGAGTCACGGTGAATTCTCCATCACTGACAATTTTAAAATCAAGATTGGATGTTTTCTGCTAGATCTACTCTAGGAATTACTTTAGGGGAAGTTCTATGGCTTGTGTTATATAAGAGGCCAGACTAGATGAGCACAATGGTCCCTTCTGACCTTGGAATCTATGAATCTATGTTATTAAATAAAACAATGTATAAGATGTTATTTAAATTATTACAAAGGATTAAGTGTCATACTTAATAAACACTAACCCCAGGATGTTTAAATGGAACCCTGATGGACACTTAGCAAAAAATAATTTTAAAATGCAGAACATATGTAGAGAGCATCCACTGTTTTTTTTTCCTGAAAAAAGACACTGCTTGTGCCAGACACTGACACCCTTCAAGTTCTCACAGTGCTAGGGTAGCTATACTTTAATATAGTATACTATGTGCACAACCTTCTCACAGTTAAATCTGGGCCAGAAGTGTAGGGGGGGAAAAAACAACAACCTAAGCCAACGTATTTAGGAATTCTAGGCTGCTGGTTATTAAAGTGCCCTTCGTTCACCTGCTACATCCAAATCAAAAGGCCGTGATTGGTGTTTAGTTTTGTAAACTGGTATTGTGTGCGCAGTGGGCAGCTGGAGCCCTCTGAGAATCTTCACTTGTCAGAGATGAATCAATCATCTCGAAAGATGTCAGCATCTGCCCAAACCATTTTATATTAGAATAAATGGCAGATGGTGGTGTTTTTATATTTAATCAGTTTCACCAAATGCAGTTTCATCTCTTATAAAACTAAACCATCTGCAGCATGTAGGTGTATAACTCTAGTTAAATGCCCACTGTAGAACCTTTCCTCTTAAAGGTAAATTGTATGTGTTAACATTTATGGACGTTAAATACAATAAATATCAAAAGCTTTAAAAAAACCCTGCTGTGTTCTTATAAATATGTATATTACTAAAATATAAATATTTTATATCAGAGGTCTATGCTTAATACCTGTTTTAGATTCTTGTTATTTATGTAATTACTCAAATTTGATAGCATGAAAATACTTTCTGTGAAAGAGATTGTTTCCCCCTTTTCTGTACAACGTTATGGACTTGGTCCCAATTTTGTAAACACTGCACAGGAGTTGCATTACTCACACGCATAGACCTACAAAAATCAATAGGACAAAACACAAATAAAGTTACTCACATCCAGAACTGTTTGCAGGATCTGGCCCTTGAAATAGAAACTCTTCAGCATATCTTTATTTTGTCACGATTTCTCTGTGCAGCAGGTTGGGCACATTGGCTAAATGGCATTCAAAAAAAATTGGACACCCACAACACTAATATAAGATATCTTTTAACATACATTTGCGCAGCACCATCTGGGTGAGGTTCGACCAACTACAGGCTGGCGAGCTGATTTCAAATACAGACAGATGGAATTATTTTTCTTATTTCTTTTTTTTCTGTGTAGAGCAGACGCACATCTTTGCACCAACTGCACTCAATACACGTTTTTCCTTAACCAAGTAGCAGTCTATGTGAGTACATAGCAATCGGGGGAGTGAGTGGGAACTACTTCAACATACTGGACTCTGCTCAGGCTTATGCTACTAATGCAGCCACCTCTAATGCCTAGAAGTTCCCTCTTTCCCATGAAACATCTATTGTGAGTTGCAAAAAGATAAAATGATTAGTTCACAGCAAATTACTAAGTGTATATCTAGTTATTCTGTATTTCTACAGCCTTGGAAGCTGACCTAAAAAATAAAAACCTGCCGTAGATTTGGGAAATATATATATATAGCTATGCTGTCATAAACCTGAAGTGCTGTAAGAGTGATTAAGATTTTCCTTGCAGTGGTGACAAACGTAGCATAATTCAGTGGTTCTCAAACTTTTGTACTGGTGACCCCTTTCACATGGCAAGTATCTGAGTATGACCCCTCCTCCCCACAAATAAATTAAAAATACTTTTTTACATATTTAACACCTTATAAATGCTGAAGGCAAAGCGGGGTTTGGGGTGGAGGCTGACAGATTGAGACCCCCCCATTTAATAACCTTGGGACTCTCTGAGGGGTCCCAACCCCCAGTTTGAGAAGCCCTGGCATAAGGCTTGTGTGTGATGTTACACAGCTGTCATATTTCACCCCAGCAGTGACTGCATTTCTGTGATTGATAAAGGAACACTGCAGACAGAATACAGCAGATAGACAAAAGTGCTTTATGAATCTTCAGGTTGAAGGGTGCCCATAAAAATAAAACAATTTAAGTGACTTTCAGTACTGTTTAAAAGTTCCAGATGGATGGCTTTGGAAACTAGGCACAAAACAATACAGGACAGGCAGTAGCAGTGCAATAATCTTAATAATGTGCCTGAGCTCTAACATGGAGGTACACTTCTAAAGATGAGACTACACAGGCCTATACAATGCTTGGCCTCCCAGCTAAAAGTGCCAGTTATCAGATATTTTTTGTGATGTGAACACTTGTCTTTTAGCAATTTGGCTAAAACCAGAAATAAATACATGTATCTTCACAAGAAAATTAAAAAGTAGAAAATAATGTTATTCATGGCACGCGCTGACAGAAGACTGCACTTTAAGGATTGGGCAGCTTGAGTGATTCCAGATCCACTGCTTACCAAAAAGATCTAAATGTACAGACCCAAAACAGAGCTTATTCTCAGTTAGCATAGCTTGCAGTGCCTAGCCTACAGTATCTAACCCCATTCCTATGGTTCTGGAGTCCAAGCATAGAATTTAGGATCCTTGTCCAAAATAACTACAAAAAACATAAACAAACAGACCAGGGCCTGATGCAAATCGCTGGCTCTGAGCCCCAAATGTTAATAAGTTCAGAGCCAGTTCTGAACTTCACAGTCAATCTATTTTAATAAGGAGCCAAACTAAAATGTTGGCTTTAGAGATCCCTGAGCTTCATGGAACTTCCAATTCTGATCCAAACTTTAGGCCCAGTTGTGGCTAAAACTTAAAAAGGAGATTTTCTATATCATGATAGTCAGTAGGAAAATATGGAAATGTCTTTGCTTATTAGCATCCTGAATACCACTATGCAACATAATACCAAATTAACTCTTGGGTATTATGACTGTTGTGGATCCAATTATAGATTTTGGTATATGCATCAAGAACACAGAGTCCTGAAATCAAAGAGTTGCCATATTGTCCAAAAGATAAATAGCTATAGCTCTACACATTAATGGCTAGTTATAAACATGTCGTGCATGTAATTACTATGAGTGTGTGGAATGGGCGTGTGCAAAGTTGTTGAGCTAATTTGTGCCTTTGTCTTAGTAGGCCAAGCAGTGGGGTAGGGATATAAGTCCCCCATCTCTACCTTCATGTTAGGCCTACCCCACTGTTAACAGTGGGACTGGTCCAAAGCCTAGCCCCTGATCTGTGGATACCCCATAACAAAGTGGATGGAGAAGGAATAGCGACTGGCAGGGGATGAGATGATCCCTGTCTCTGGTTTGTCCTCCTAACTGCTGGCCAAAGTACCTGACCCATAACATTGTGAGGGAGGAAGTAGCTACTCCTTGTCAAGGGCTGGTAACTCTCTTCCTCTCCCATTTGAAACAAGACAGGAGCAGAAGAAGAGTCAATTCCCTTGAGGGACTTCTTTGGAGCAATGCAGTTATTCATCACCCTTTACTCAGGGCTGAGCCTAAAGGCTCCAGCTAGCCATTCTGATTGAGTACCAACAGCTAATTGCAGATGCCGTTACTTAAGCTACAGAAATTGGCTGCCCCATCTAGGTTAACAAAGTGGTTTCAGTTTACGGTGGTTCATGGAAAGCTTTTCTTCAGTTTCAACCCAAGTTTGTTCACAAACCCTCAACTAGTGTTTCAGTTTGACTTTCAGGGTCAAACAAGGCCCCAGACTCAAACAGTAAGTCAATGAAACTGCTGAGTTTCCCCTGACAGCAACACAAAAGCGAAAACTGCCCCAAGGCCATATTTTTAGCAGACTGGAGTTATAACCAGAGGCAACTGAATCGTAACTAGAGGCAACTTGGTAGATTCCACTGAGTCACTGTTAACGTTTTGGGTCTTGTGTTCACTCCTGCACTAGACCTTTAAAAAAAAAAACATTTTCAATAACTTTGTATTGTATCATACTTGCATAATGGCTGTATGTGGGACTGTGATGGGAGGTTTACTCCACACCACTTCTGATGGGGTTAAGGTGGCGCAGGAGAGGCTAATTAACCTAGTAGGCTGCACCAGAGGGGATACTTAGGCTTGATTGACAAGCCCTAATTGAAGATGAAGCCCATCTGGGCTGGAGTAGGCAGGGGCTTGTATAAAGCCAGGAAGGGAGAGCAGAGGGATGCTGCAGTAATTCACTGGGCCTAGTGAGAAGAGAAGGAGGAAATCCAGGGGGGAGCAGAAGCCCTGGAATCCTGACCCTGAGGGAAGGGTTTTACACAGAGGGGTGGTGGAGAAGGAAACTTGCAGAGTGTGGAGTAGAAAGAAGCCCAGGGAAATAGCGACAAGGATTGAGATGGTGCAGACCTTGGCTGCTAATTGTAAGGTCTCTGGACTGGAACTCAGAGTAGTGTGAGGGCCCAGTTTCCCTACTGGCCATTGGGAAAGTGGCACAGTCTTGAATTGGAAAACTGCCTCAAAAGGCACATGGATAGCTGGTCTGCTGAGACTCTGTTATTTGAGAAAGGGAAAACTATATATTGACCTGACTGGAGGGCCAATCCATGAAAAGGAAGCACTGCAATCCCTAAAGAGCAAGAGAGGCTGTGTCATGAGCAACTGAAAGAAGGGGGCATCAGACTGGGCAGAGCTAATCCCCAGATGCAGTCACCAGAGGGTGCCCCACCAGTGGGTGTATCCCATGACAGGGACATTATCAGCTAAGAACAAATAATCATTTACATGGTTTCTAAAAAGTCTCTGCTTAGAGAATCAAAAAAAAATAAAGTTACCCAGAATTGCCACCAGTTTACATTTTTCTTCAAGAATCACACAGGTGCTTCTGCAACTATTGCAAAATGTGCCTGCTTTTGCTACCTGGAAAGAATTGCTGAAATTATTTTGACTGTGAATGATGCTTTTAAGTATCTGATCTAGCTACTGCCCTCAGAGCTTTCAAAATCAGATATTTAAATTCCTCTGTTTTGGTTTTTAGGGGGCTTCAGCAGCTTGCAAAATATGGTCATTATTAAAAACCACTTCCTGTATATAGCACTGTAAATTTATGTGTACTTTAAATCCCAAACATGTTCTCTAACCCTAAAAATGCTATAATTAAAGCTGGGCAAGTTTTTCATTTTGCTGCTGATTCTGGAAAAACACAAAATATATTTGGGGTAAACCCAAAACCAATTTCTTTCAAATTTTTCAACAAATCAAAAAGTAAAATTCATTTTTATGTGAAGTTAAACATTTTGTTTTCATTTCAGTCATTTTTAAAAAAAAGTGAAGGAAATTTCTAAACCAAAAGTCATTTTGAAAATGTCAAAACAAAACACTGATTTTTTTTTTTCAAAAATGCGATTTGGTGAAACGGATATGAATTCACACAATTCTTTGGTGCTCCAAATCTGCATTTCAGGCCAAAAACTTGTGTAAAAAGTTTCATTTGGCTCTACTTCTAATACAAGATATCAAAGACAAGACAGAAAACAAAAGCTGAGAAAAGCCAACGTGTGCAGAATCATTGGTGTGAAAATGTAGAAAAGATTCCTGGATGGAGACTGTTCCACACATAGAGGTAGCATGGCAAAAGGCACAAATCTGAAAGTGGAGAAGGACACAAAGGGGGGGAAGTAGGGCAGCAAGATGAGAAATAGGTAGGATCAAACTTGAAGATGAGGCCAAGAAAGCATTAGTTTGATGCAGAAAAACAGGAAGCCATTGAATTGAGGAAAAGCAAAACTATTACTAGATCACTTCATCAACCAGCCTGACAGATAGCTGTACAACCACAGCTTATACTCCTAATTGTACCAACTGTGCAAAAAGTTTAGAATCTGCATCAACTGAGAACTCTGTTTTGTTTATGGACCAGTGCAATGTGGCAGGAAAGGTCTCATCTTCCGTCATTGCCTTCGTATGACATTCAGTGCACTGGCGGCAGGGCTGGCGCTACCATTTAGGCAGCCTAGGCAATCGCCTAGGGAGCCAGAATAATTGGTGGGCTCCGTTTTGCCGGAGGGGGCGGCAGGTGGCTCCGGTGGAGCTGCTGCAGTGGTGCCTGCTGAGGGTCCGCTGGTCCTGCGGCTCTGGTGGAGCTGCCGCAGTCGTGCCTGCAGGCGGACGGTCGGCTGCTCACGCAGCTCCGGTGGACCTCCCGCAGGCACCACGGCAGCAGCTCCACCAGAGCCACGGAGTGCTGGACCCTCCGCAGGCACCACTGCGGCAGCTCCACCGGAGCCACGGGACCAGTGCACAGGGCGGCGAAATTGCCATCCGCCTAGGGCACTCAAACCCCTAGCGCCGGTCCTGACTGGTGGCGTTGTCCTTGTTTAAATGTAGTGCGCTTTGTGCAGCCATGTGAGGGACCCAGATGCAGAAATAACCTCTGAGTTCTGCTTTGCAGGCTAATGGAGACCAGGTGCATTGTGGTCATGAACAATTTTGCCACTGGGGAGGGGAAAGAGGAGTGTGCCAACTACTTCACTCCAACAGTATTGCTTCCCAGCCTATTTATACTGCAGAATTAACAGTCTTGTAGGGTAAATGTTTTATCTGCCCAGTTGGAAGAAGACAACTGGCAACCATGAGGGAAGATATAGCAGGAGTAATAAGAATCATAATTCAATAATACATAGATTTAGCTATAATGAAAATGTAAGTCTCTTGCAAAACATAGGAAAATGCAGCAAACATGGCAGGATAGTGCCGTAATCAGAGCTCAGAAAACCATGCCAAAATGTGCAGTTTTATCAGTCTAAGGGCAAACTATCTCCTCTGAAGATATTGGAGCTCATGTGGATTTACACCAGTCAGATGAGAGCAGACTCTGGCCCAAGATATCAATGTGGCATAACTGCTTCCTCATGCCTGCATAGTTTTTCAAAATGCTTTGCAATGGACAGACAGAACATGGAGTTCTTTCTTAATATTCTGACCAAAAAGAACACAGACAAAGCTAGGCTGGAGTTGGAAGGTGTAATTTCCAACTTGAACAGACATACCCATGCCAGCTCTGATGGAGCTAGTACGCTAAAAATAGAAGTGTAGCTGGAGTGGCACAAGCAGCAGGTGGGGCTAGTCACCAAAATACATAACTAATTTCTCAGATGGGATTGTACAGCTAGTCCCTCCTACCACCACTCACGCTGCTTTGCCTATACTTCCACCTCCAAAGCAGACATGCCCTGTGATTAGCATCTGGTCAACAGTCTTTAAGATTAGGGACATAATCCTGCAAAAGCAGCAGTGGAAGCCCTCTCTCTTAAGATGTTTAAAACTAAACACGACAAAGTGTAATGCCGACAGATCCTGGTCACCAGCAGGTGGGATTGAACCTCGGACCCTTGGAGCTTAGCGCATGAACTTCTACCACATGAGCTAAAAGCCAACTGGCTGTTAGCTAAGGCTGTAGAGCAGGCTCATTTTATTTCCCTCTATCTAAGTGGTCTCGGTGCCACTAGTTGGGACAGAACACCACGCCCAGGAGGTGTGTGCCTTACAAAAGCACTAAAGAATACGCTGTAGGAAAAAATCCTGCATTGCCAGAGGGTGAGCTGGATGAACTAGTATGTCATTGCTCTAATTTCTGAGATTTTAAAACAAATCATAAACAGTTGAGGAAATCAAGAATTAAAAATAAAGATGACTTTAAAAAAGACACTACAAACTAACAGAAGAGAATCCTCGTGTACATAATGCGCAACTGCCACAAGATATCATCGAGCCCAAGGGACTAATGGGAAATTAAAAAGAACATCATCCACAGTTACACTAGATTAAAATAACAATTTTTAAGGGATATCAACCTTCATGCATCAGGGACTCAATTTAGCAGGGAGAAACTTCCTCATTGTCATGTTATTGCAGAGTTGCCCATTACAATGTTTTAGCTCTTCCTCTGCTACTGGCATCTTTTGAAGACAGACACCAAACCAAATGGACCAGTAGTCTGATCCAGGATGCTAATTCCTAATATGTTGGATTGAGGTACTTCTAAAACAGAGAATACTTGAAACCTGGATATCAACATTAAATCAACAAAGGTCTGAAATTCAGGGGTCATCCACCTATTTTATGGTGAGGTAGCCAAGTCACGTCAAGAAGTTGCAATTTGTGAGACAATCCCCTCAGTGTACATTTTGGAGAATACAAAAAGTAGACTGGGTTTTTCAGCATACAGTGGGTATGAGATGGTGCTGTTTCTGGTCTGTATACTTCAACATCAATGCTGAATTTTCAAGCTTCCAAATATTTGCTTTTTTAATAACTCCATATTCAGAAATTGTTTCTGTTTAATTTATATCTACTTACAACTGTAATGGTAGCTTAGCAAAGGTCCCTAAAATCCCCCGCTATCTATTTTATCTAGTTAGTAGTAGAAGTAGTTTCCAGTAATGCCTGCTTTGTACTAGACCCTTTCCTAATATAGATGAAAACATATCACACTGTAATTCATGCAGTCAGACTGCTGCACAGCCCACATAGTGCATTGATTTGGGCCCCAATTCCAGAAAGCACATAGACATGTGTTTAACTTTCACCTCCATTTCTGTGGGACTGAAGCATGTGCTTAAAGAGAAAGCACCTGTTAAAGTGCTCTGCTGAATAGGGCTGGCCCCATGCACATACTAATGTGCTTTGCTGAATCAGGGTCCAAGGGTTGATTAAGTAGGAAATCTAATTCTAAACACAGGAAAGTGGAGTAAAATCTTAGAAGATGATTACTCTTTAGAACAGATTCTAATCTCAGATAGGCAGTGCATAACACTGAAGATGAATAAAATCTAGCATGTGTAGTAAACTGGCTTGCATGTACATGAGTCACTTCCTGCTACCACGCAGACCATCAGGTCTGTGTACATGTTGATTGGTTCCACTCAGCAGCCGATCTAGTGAATCTGATCCTCTAGGAGGTTATGGCTTTGGAACCAAAGCTTATGAGTTCTATTTGCTATACAACCTGCATAGTGTCTGTGTATATGTGTTACCACTGATTATTACATATTCATAAGCAGAGTACTAGATATTTTGAAATAGGCTGCTGCATGCACTTTCCAGCTGAGATTAAAATTGTCATTAGTATAAATATGGGGCATTTTCTTTATCAGTCACAGAACACAAGAGATTTGTATTTAGCATTCAACACAGCAGCCCTGCAACAGGAAAAAACTGCAGGTCTCCACTGTAATCTAGACTAGCACTCCTCAAGTCACCAAAATGCCAATATACTGCCTCCCATAAGTACAGTACATGCTTTTGCCTCTCCTACAGTCTCCGTTTGAGGAGGGAAATTACTTCTTATTTCATCACCTGTGTCTGTATGATGAAACCCATTATTACCTCTCTTCTCACGCAGTCTTCTCTACACTCAGTGTTCAGATTTCTTCTCCTCAAGGCACTACATCAGTCAAAATTATCAGCCTTCAGTCCTCACTATCCACCTCTTTGTAAATACATTCCAAAAATTATTTTTCACCTAAGTGTATCAGAAAAAGTCAATATTTAATGCAATATAAAAATATCGTTTACACAAAATGCTCAGATGTGCTCACAATCTCTTCTCTCCAAACAGGACGTTTTCAGACTTTGTGTGGACAGCCTTCATGTTTTTTCTATGCAAAATATTTGTGCCTTTTCTATATAATTAATGGGTCGTTAGAGACATGTAAATGCTTTTGTTGCTTTTTCATTTCTAGTATTTTTTTCCACCTCTGCTGTTGTAACATTCTCACGTAATTTAAAATTCTTAAGTGAAATCCTCATTCCTGTTCCAGGTTGCCATAAAGTGGCCAGACAAGCCCGGGTTCTGGAGTGGAAGAGGATTCCTCTATAGAAGGCTCTGGGGAGTGGGGAGCAAACATCAGACTGCCTTTCGAGGACACCCTCACTAGTCTTTGCATAGGTGGTGTGCCTGGGAGCTGGAGGTGGAAGGGGTGCATCAGAAGTGGGGGGTCACGGGCATGCAGAGCTATGGAGCGTCTGCACAGCGCTGCAGCCTCGGGAAGCTGCCATAGCTTGACAGACTTCTCAGGGCTATCAAAATTAACCTTGGGGCCCCAGAGCAGCCTAGGTTTGGGAGGGAACAAAGGCCACTTTAACTCCTTCCTCCATGAGCTGTGAGTTCTGTGCTGCCATTCTTAATATTCATACATCCTTGACCTTTATTAGTAAAGGGTCGTTATCAACTTGAAATACAGTTAGTTTCAAATAATGAAAGACACCTGAGTCCTCTCACTTGAACTGACGTTCTGACACCTTTGTCTTGTATGTGTCTTATTTAGATTGTAGGCTCTTCTGGGCCAGGAACATGTCTCATCTATGTTTATACAATGCCTAGTAAATGTATAGCTCTGTAAAAGTTTTAGAATAATAAAAACAAATCACTTTTTGACTGCATTGTTGATACTGTTTTCATACAGGTAATTGATATTAATGCCTTTGGCCTTAGCTGAAATCTGTAGTTATGAACAGAGGACTCTCTTGGTTGTCTCTATATCAGACCCTCAAAAAGATCCTGAAAATTTCCTTGTCTTCATGTAACATTTGCATTTTGGACACTGAAGTCATTCACGTATGAGAAATGAGAGCATCTGAGTGTCCTAAACACTGCAAAATGGGTTGGACCCTGAGTTACAGAGAAGGTGCTCACTTATCTGTGAGTAGGTTTGGAAGGATTAGATTTTGACTAGTAAATGCCGATAAACATCAAGTTCTCCGTATGCACACACACATACACACACACACCCCCCAAATGAAAAAATGTTTCCATCAATAATAATCAAAATTTAGAGATAGGCAAAGAAAGAAAAATGCCACTGGGTCACAGGTATATATTCTGCACTTGTTCCATGCATGCAAAATGAGTGCAAAAATATATAGTGAATATCAGCACCGCAAAATCTGGTGCTGCTCCAAAGAGATGATTTTGCTCTTAATCTGTTACCTTTAAAATCTCTATTAGATAATCATACAACATTTTCCATATTTAACTGAAAATGGACACAGACCATGACAGACTTTCCCTTTCCTTCTAGGGATATGTTTTCCTCTTAATATGCAAATGTTTTCTATATGCCTATGTCCCAGTAGTTTTCCATGCAATTAATTGTTCTATCCACCCATCACCCTGGGATTAGGCTTCTAAATACACCTCTACCTTGATATAACGCTGTCCTCGGGAGCCAAAAAATCTTACCACATTATAGGTGAAACTGCGTTATATCGAACTTGCTTTGATCCACCAGAGTGCGCAGCCCTGCCCCCCCCGGAGCACTGCTTTACCGTGTTACATCCAAATTCGTGTTTTATCTGGTCACATTATATAGAGATAGAGGTGTATTAAACTTATAACTTGAGAAAACCTAGTGATGATAAAGCCAGATTCTGCCCTTGATGACATACAAGTGCACCTCCATCTATTCAGCAATCTAGCCAAAAATTTGCTGATCACAAGTACAGCAATTCTAAGGACTGCTTCATAACATATATTTAAAAAAACATGTTTTAAATATACCTGAGTTGCTAGCCTATGACACTGTGTATCAAAGCTGATAGCATTCATTAAATCATGCAGATATCTATTGTGTGAATGTGCCACTGATAGTCAATCTGATTCTCTAATATTCTTTGGATGCAATGTATTGGATTTTTTCATCATTCCCTCTGCATGTAAATTGATCCTCTGCACTGAAGCAGTACTATTTAAAACAAAAGGGTTTGATTTATAGCCAGTCTCTACCCTCATAAATCACACCTGCAGTGTGGTGCTCTGGGCTCCCTGTGTTCTGCCAGCATTTACTTCTTATAAATGATTTGGGTTTACCTCCCATTGTGATGGAGCCTAATACAATCACATTCTTCTCTCCCAGCATTCACTCTTGCTGTTGCTCATTCTTCCCACTGGGAATTCAGACCTAGTTTTTGCAAGCATGTCAGTTTTGGGGTGGGTTTTTTTAATACGGTAAGGAATGATGAATTAAAAATGTGTTTCTATGCTGTAGCTCTTTCTATCCCTAGACATATTATGCTGTGGAATTTTCCCTCCCCATTGACTATGCGTACATTAAAGTTTCTATTTGCTCCACTAATGATTTGGAACTTAAATGGGACAGCAGCTTGAAATGTCAAAGTCTTAAAGTACTTGACCTTCAAGGTAGCCCAGAAATGCTCATCAGGCAATGTACATGTTGTTTCTTTTGTAAGAAGCTGGAATTCTCAACTTTTTAAATGATATATTTTCTAACATTAAGTATTTGACACCTGTAGTCACTGGGTCTTAGGATTTTCCTCTTCAGTTCTCAGAATTCAATCTTTGGAAGTGTCCAAAAAGGGTTTATATAACCAAAATGTATTCATTATTAAAATTTATGTTGCAGTACTGCCTAGAAGCCTCAGCTAAATTGGGACCCTTTTATTGTAAATGCTTTGCAAACATAGTGAGACAGACCTTGCCTAAAATTACTGACTGACTAAGGCTGTGATTCAGGAAAGCATCCGCGGTTCAGGGCAGCATCTAACTGAAGTCAATCTGAGTTAAGCTCACACTTCAAGTTAAGAACATGCTTCAATGTTGTCCTGCATCTGGGCCTAAAAGACAAGGCACACAGGTGCTTCAGATAAATAAGTGAGTGGGGATTAAATGAAATAAGAAATATAGGATGTCTTGCAACAGACTAGCTGTGTATGCCATTCTTAGCCAACCAGTAGCAGTAATCTCAGTTTGGCACCTGCCGAGGAAATAGCATTATTATTACAACCAGAAATGTGTCCAAGCCAGAAAATTACAATTCAGACTAGATTTTAGTCACAAATGTTTATGTTCAGTGCTGTTCAGCTTCAGTTTCGGAGTTTAATCCTGCAAGCTGGCAGGGCTGCACCCTTTGTTTGACTCTTTCTAAAGATGAGACCATTGTGAAATTTGGACCTGAACTGATGTTTAGAAATCTTGATCCTGTACTCATTTACATCTCTATAAATCAGTAACACAACTGAAGTTATTGACGGTAAATTGGTGCAGAACCAGTGTAAATGGAGATCTAAATCCGTCCCCCAGTCTTTGGAGGAACGTGAACAATAAAGGTTGTCCATTGTCTGAGATTTGATTAAAATAAGTATTTGTGAAAAGGAAGATCTTAAATAGTGTTAAAATATCAGCAGTACCATACTTCCACTGCAATGAGCAGCTCAAGTTTTTGGTATCCATTTCATATCTCCAGTCTCCTGGTGTATATGATTTGAACATATCCTGTTATAACATATCATGCAGGAATGACATGAAATTGGAATGCAGTGTTGCTGTCTCGTGTAAAAATAATAGAACTGATGAAGTGCCTCCAAAGAACTTAAGTGAAGTATGATGTTTCTTCAAAGTGACTTAATTCTCTATTGGCACCAGCACTGCAAAACCAGACTTTCAGCATAAGAACAGCCATAGTGGGTCAAACCAAAGGTCCATCTAGACCAGTATCCTGTCTTCTGACAGTGAACAATGCCAGGTGCTTCAGAGGGAATGAACAGAACAAATAATCACCAAGTGATACATCCCCTGTCACTCATTCTCAGCTTCTGGAAAACAGAGTCTAGGGACGCCACCGTTCCCATCTGGCTAATAGCCATTGAAGGACCTATCATCCAGGAACTGCAAAGCTCAAAACATTTAGAAATTAGGCTCTAATTATTTAGAGACAAATATTGAAATTAAAATCTCTACATTTAGTCATATCAGTTACAGGTTGTTTAGTTTTGTAATCAGATTTTGTTAGAGCAAGGGGCAGAGATAATCACTCTGCATATTGTATTCCATCTGACTATTTTTCAACACATTTAAGTGACTACGCCTTTTAAGAGGTATCTGGTCCAGTCTATCTGTGCTTCAGTTTAGTTTATTAACAAAGTTCAAAATAAACATAAGGGGATCTTTCATCCCTGTCTCAAGTGGACACAACCGCACCCGCAGGAACCTGTCTTCAGAATTCTACTCTGGACACAGTTTTTCAGCCCTTCCCAGGCTCTGCTCAGGCTCGCACTTCAGCCTATCCTGGGCATGTTTGCATCCCACCCTGATCGTTTCAGAGAAGCCACTTCCAGGTCTTTCTGTCTACAGGCTTCTGCCTGCCTTGTACTCTCCTCTCCAGCCAGCACCCTACTGCTGGGCTTCTTTCCTCTTAAAATCAACTCTGCACAGGTGTAATAGAGTTGGGCTAATGGAACAGAGTTGACTGGCCCAAAGAGTCTGGGTCTTAAAGGGGCAGGTCACTCTGTTACAGTAAGACATAGACACTCAATCTGCAAGGAGGCTATGTCCCTGTGTGATTTGTCTTGATGATGATTGATGAAGACAACATATCTGCAAAATGCAATTACATGGATCCTTTCTCTTGTTTCAGTTTTTACTGTTTTACCTGCAAGTCCTTTTACCACTGGTTTTCACTGACTGAATGCAAATTATGCATATTCCAGTACATATGCATGAGGTTAAGAATTGAGAACTCTTGTCTAGCCCAATGAAGTAATGTGACTTAATGGCCTTTTGTAAGTCTTTTATGCTGATTTGCTTCATGAAACATGTTATCATAGTGAGTTTGTCATGAGAAGGGGTCTAGAAGTGTGCGCTTTATCCTGACATAGTTTCAAATACAAATGTATGTGGTACAGCATTGTTATAACACAGAGGTAGGCAACCTATGGCACATGTGCTGAAGGCAGCACACGAGCTGATTTTCAGTGGCACTCACACTGCCCAGGTCCTGGCCACGGGTCTAGGGGGGCTCTGCAATTTAATTTAATTTTAAATGAAGCTTCTTAAACATTTTAAAAACCTTATTTACTTTATATACAACAATAGTTTAGTTATATATTGCAGACTTATAGAAAGAGCCCTTCTAAAAACATTAAAATGTATTACTGACACGCAAAACCTTAAATTAGAGTGAATAAATGAAGACTCGGCACACCACTTCGGAAAGGTTGCTGACTCCTGTTATAACATATCATGCAGACTTATATATTGGTTTCAAACAACAGTCTTGAAACTCCACCTCTCCTGCAGGAAGAAAATGTCTTTTTTTATAGAGGTTCTCAATACTGCTTCATGGAATTCATCATGCAAAGTATGAACACAGCTGTAGGACAATAAGAATTTTACTTGTATGTGCAGTATGTATTCCTTCATTAAGGTAAGTCAGTTCAGACCGAACCTAGAGCTTGAATTAAATATGAATAAATGTGCATGTACTATCATCTGTATACACACAAAAAGACATAGTCCCTGCCACAAACTATTTAAAATGTATGAAAACTAATCTCAACTAGTACAGATATTTTCCAGGTCACACAGTTTAGTAGACAATGTGATGTAGACATTAACATCTATTCATACGGAAAGCTGACAAATTTCATCAATCCTCTATCATAAGAGATACTTTTGTATACTATTATAGCCAAATTTTTAAAAGGGGCCACTAAACCTGTGGCACATACACAACTTTGCATAGACAAAGGCTGTATTTGCACGCATAGTTAGGTAGCTGGAATCACAATTAGCTGATTACATACGCAAACTTGGGTTCTGTATGAACCTCAATGAAGATGCAAATCTACACCATGTACTGAAAAATTGATCCTCTGTGGTTTCTTAAATTCTAATATTTTTCCTTGGTTCAGCCAGATGTTTTCTGAGTTCACATCAAAACATCTATAAATATTTTTGCAACCTGCTATGTCATTATGATCCAAATGCCTGCCCAAAGAATGTATTCTCATGTGATATGACTCCTAAAACATTTATTTCTAAGTATCCAGAGCTAGTAAGGAAGGAGGGAGCAGTTTCTCCAATAGTTCATTCATCCTGGGAGGAATTATTAAAGAAAAATGATGAACCAAACTTGGGAAAGAAGTATCTCAGAGCCATTATTAAGCAATAACGAACACAGAGGAAGGTAATTCCTGGCAGTTAACAACTAGCTGGAGGAATCATTAACTCGAAGAAAATTCCAACCTAAATTGCAATCTGATCCAGCAAATGCTTACTCACAATAACAATCCTTACTCATGTGAATAGTCCTACTGACTTCAGTGGGACTACTAATGTTTGTAAGGCTTATTTGTATGAGCAATGTGAATTCATTTGAGTTAACATCCACCTGTGTAAGTAAGGGTTTGCAGACTACAGCATATCAATTGTGACTTCATTATGTTAATAAAGAGCTTTAAGATGAAAATCATTACAGACATGCTTAATTTTGTACAATTATCCGCAAAGTTAAAATTATATTTTTGCATGGCTATGGAGTTCTGGTCCAAGTACTGGTCTTGTCTTAGCTGTCAAAGCCCAGCTGAGTAACCATAGGAAATCTGGATTTCATTCTCTACATTCCATCAGGTTTGTAACCTTCATTAACTGAGTTTGTTCTCCCAGCAATGCTGATTGGCATGCATGTATTGTTCTCTTGTTTTATACTGGGTTTTCAAGAAAGATTTTTTTTTCCTTTTAACCCTTGCACTTGCTCCCAGGAACAAGTATATAAGTTCCATCTCTGGCAGCCATCTCTGATATCCCAGCTGCCTTTCCCCCAGTGAGTCCCCCAGATGCAAACCATTGTCAAACTCCATGATGTCTTGTATCATTTAAATGGGACTAAGATGCACCATTTATCTCTCTCCCCATGCTCCACTCCTATCCCGCCATGATGGTTTCAGAAGAGCTAGGAAGTAAACAGTTTTATTGTCCTATGAGAATTTTTGAGATTTAATTTTTTCCCCATTCCCAATCAGGATGAAAAGCTGAGAGATGAACATTTTCACAAAGCAAAAGTGCACCCACATTATCAGATCAAGTCAATCAAAGTGTTTTGATTCAACTGTGATCATTTTTACTTTTATTTATTCTAAAATAATAAATTTCCAAATAAAGTCATTTCATACTGAAAAACAGAACTTTTCATTTTGAAATTGTCAAACCAGGACATTTTGCCATGTCTGCAACTTTTTTTTTACTTTTTTTTTCAAAATGGGTAACTCATCTACACCTACCCTTTCCCACAAAGAGTCTTGGTTTCGACAAACTAGCATTTTCCAACAAAAAATATTTTGTCCCAAAGAATTCCCTGCAAGCTCTAGTTTTCAGTTTCCTTTGCTTTGCTGATACATAGAACTACATTTGGCCAGTCACATATTAAAGATCAATTCTCAGAATTAAGGAAAAGCTATTATCAACCAAAATAACACAGAAACGCTCACCACTAAAATTCCAGTTTGTGAGTCTTCCATTTAAAATGTCTCTACTGCAAGAGAAATAAGAGTTATTATTCACACTTATCTAGCCTATCTCTATCCTAAAGAACATGTTGGTGAGTAAGTATCCAATGCTGCAGGCAGTTCAGCTACTTCAGTTCTCATTGTCTTTGATGCAGGTAATCAGTACATCATTCAGGATTGGACCATGAGAAAATCATTACAAAAGCTCTTGACAAAGAGAGTAATCATGGAAGAAAAAGATCCTGTACAGAAAAATAATGTTCTTTAGATGAAAAGGGGGTGGGGAAGGGTAATCTATTTCTCTTTGGGTCAGTAATGGAAGACAGAGCTTCTCACCTCTAGGTCATCAGTTCAGATCTGGCTCAGGCTAGCAGTGATTAAAAGCGATAAGAGTCTACAAATATTGAAGGATGTAAAGATCACAGAAGGAGACTGATTATTTTAGGTAGTATAAGAAAAGAGGGTTTAACTAGGAGCAATAGAATGAAATTAATGTTAGCTTGCAAATTATCTCCCAAAGTAGGTAGAGGAAGAATGTTTTTAGGCACACTCAAAATTAGATAGGACAAAATGCTGCTAAAAAGAAATTCTTTATGGGCAGTGAAATGGACTAGTGATCTAACTCCTCTATTCTGTGGAATGAATTCAGACCTAGGGGTTAACAGTCCACTAATTTCTTATGGAATGCCTTTCTTAGACTAATCTATAAGGCCACTGCTCCCCTTCCTTCAAATACTCCTCTAAACCCACCTCTGGTGTAAACCCTACAAGAAATGTACCAACTGTAATGGCTACATTGAGGACTGTTGGAGAGGGCTGATGATATTTTTAAGAAATTTCAGATGATTCAGATTAATCAAGTTGTACACACAGATAACCTATGTAACTGTGATCTTATTACCATTAACCTATCCTACTCTGTATGTTATCCATTCACTTGTTGTCTTGCTTCAAACTACATTGAAAATTCTTTAGAGCTGGGTCTATGGATCCTATGTATACACTAGCACAATGGGGCTCTGATCCTGGCTTGACTTTCAGAACACTACTGCAGTACTACTAATACTAATCAATGTCAGTGGAATTTCATCACCACTAGGAGAGAATCTGGCCCAGTGAGCTAATTAATGTGTCAAGTATCAGAGGGGTAGCCATGTTAGTCTGGATCTGTAAAAGCAGCAAAGAATCCTGTGACACCTTATAGACTAACAGACATTTTGGAGCATGCATCCGATGAAGTGGGTATTCACCCACAAAAGCTCATGCTCCAAAACATTTGTTAGTCTATAAGGTGCCACAGAATTCTTTGCTGTTTTTACTAATTAATGTGATTGCCATCTATCTGATGCTTTGTGGGGACTGTGACAGGATCATCAAGCCTACTCTGCCCTTACTGGAGGCATCAGCACCTTGACACCCCTTCATTCAAGGAAAGCTACTCAGACTGGCCTATCAACAAAATGTAGTCCTCAAGAGGCCTAAAAGGGAAAGGAGAAGACATTGTCCAATCAGCAGCCAACAGGCCAGTTAAGAAGGCTTGTCTGCCCCTTCTCAGGGGTGGGGCAATGTGAAACTGATGAGATGATGTTCCCCCAAGGCCAGGTCAGGGCCTTTCCCTCAAGTACTGCAACTAAACACTTGCCTTTGAGTTTTGTTTTTTTTTTGTTGAAAAGTGCAGACAGACAAATTCTGAGCTTTGTTATCTTTATTTAACTCTTTGGAGACTTATACTGAGCTTACTTCGAGCTGGTTGCCAAACTTATGGACTAAGGCAAGGAGCACCTGCAGCACCATGCTGAGCCCTGCAAGGAGTGCTACAGGCAAGTCCCATCTGTGACCTATATGAAATGAATTGGTGCTACATGTCTCAAACAGTAAGTCAATTTAGAAGCCTTTTTGATAGCCTCGCTTGACTGGACATGGACTGAACCATCACACAGATTGACCTAATAGCCTCACACCACTAGAGATGGTTCTTTCATGTCAGGGTGGGGACATATTAGGAGAAGATACGAGCGGCATAAGTGAGCTTGAACCAGAGCTCCCATTCTGTGACCACTCATTTCTTTGAAGTCAAATGCTGTTCATATGGCATTTTTCAGAAGTAGCAATTACACATTTTAAGAAAGCCTTTTTAGTTGTTAGTTGTAAAGACGCTCTTTCAAACAGCCACAAAGTAAAGATTTTGGCAAAAGAAAACAACAAAACAACAATTAAAGCAGCTGCTGAGTGGGTTGTGTAGTAGAGTTACAACATATAGAGACAATTTCCTCATCTGGATCTCAGCCTACTGATTATGCCCAAACAATAACACAGAGGGTCCAATTCTCCACTTCCTTGCACCTTGGGTCACCACAGACACCTTTGAAAAGATAATCTAAGACATTGTCATTCTGTTTTAGGAGCACGTTGCAGCCACTTTGCACTGGTGTGAATGGCAACCCAAGGTGCAAAGCAATGAAGAGTAAGGCCCCCAGTATGCCACACTCATGAGCACTATTGCACTGCTAGTTCTAAATTTAGAATTCAGGAGTGAAAAATATTTGCATTGTGCCTACCACCACATGCATCCCTGCCACACTCTAAGAGATATCCTTTAGCATTTTCATTATTTCTTTGAGTCCTGGATACAAGTGTCAATGAGCATGTTAACTTCTCATATCCAGAAGCCTTATTTACATCTGGAAAAAGAGCTCTGTACCTTTGAAACTGATAAACCAGACAGTCAGACTGAACTGGCTTTGTTAAAGTTATCAAAGTTCTTCAGCACAGTTGAGGTTTGATTCTTTTTAACACAGATGTGACATAGCTGAGTAGATTCCCTGGAGACTCCACAGCTATTTTCAGTAGTGACAAGAGCCTCCCTCAAGCATAACTTATAATCTGTTCAGACCTCCTCAAATAATAAGTAGGTCTTTTCAACTGATTCAATAAAAAAATATACAATAGCTTTGTCACCACCTCCAGAATTGCTGAAATCAAAGCGAGCAGGAAAGGATAAGGCCAAATGGGTTATATACTGTCCTCAATCTGGGGCATGCAATTCCAATAAAAGCTACACATTTATATCAAATGTACTATATGGCATCTAATTTGAAAGGAACAGTAATGGAGAGATAATTCATCTTGAGCACATTATTATGGCTTTTATTAGGGATAAGAGAGCCATCTTCACAAAGGTTATCCCCTTAGAAATGGTAAATTAAAGGGCAATTTAGGTCACCTGGAAAGTACTGAAGTCCTAAAGAATCAACCGCTAAGGGAGAAAGAGAGAGCTGTCAAAATAAAAGATCAATATATCAACATTCAGCGGATAAGAGGGGCAGTTGTGGACATTGTCTTCAGATAGGTAAAAGTAAATGAAAAAGCTATGTCTGTGCGACATTATGACTGAGATTTTACATGAACACAAAGTCAGGAAATCCAAAGTTATTGTTCTCACAGCCCATTTGTGCAAATGTAGTATTTTGTGTCATATCTGATGCTTTAAAACAAGTTCAGAGTGGCAAAGTTATGGTTAATGTGGAAAATATATAATTTTGATTTTTCTGACAGTTGTCCGGGTATAAGGTCATCCAGAATGTTATAGTAACACAATATACATTTTGGGGATGGTTTTGTGGTGGTTACATTAAATTTTCTTGGATTGAGAAATTATACACAATGAGAGAGAACAAGTGAGTTGCATTGTTTGATCATGATCACTCATTCAAATAAAGGCATCATTAGGTCACATGTTCATCTCAAATTTAATGCGCACAACCCAGGGCCTCGAGCTTCCTACAATTATGCATGCAAATCTGAAATTAGAGCTGTGCTAGACATGCTAGGGCCCTTCTAATGCCATGTGAAGAATCAAGGGTTGGGTACAACTATCTCAATTTATACACATTGGCCCCAGTGAGCTCTTCAGCACGGAGCTGGATACAGCTATCTGCTTCAATGTTAACCCTCAGCTCCAGAGTACAGCACTCTAATGGACACCTGTATAGTGTCTTTGTGGCTGTCGGGTTATGTACCCAGGGGAAGAGTCTGTGTGTCCACATTTTGTAAAGGGACTGCTCGTTCAACAAAAATCAGGGCTTCTGGCTGAGCAACTGCCGCATTACTTAACTGAATGGTAACAGAGTGGGGTGGGGAGAGAACTCCTACTAACTAAAGCAGGAAGTAAGGGAGGGGTGGAGCATGGCTCCATCCCATAACATTCCGGGTAATTTGGTTAACCCTTTCATGATCACTTCATTATGCCACACCAACAACTTTAAGGATGATACAGGGAGGAATGGCTCTGAAAATCAGTCACAGAGAACCTTAAACAGACCACACAGGCCAAACCAAACTACAAGCTGACAGTTCTGACAGGATCTCGGTCAGGCTCAGGATCTCACATCAGCTCCAAGCCCACTTCAGCAACTCCAAGTGTTCCAGGGCCACCAGGGAGAAGAGGTGGCAGGTGGAGAGAGTCGGTACAAATTACCGGGGCCCAGCTTCATCCGTCCTGTTTAGCTGGTCCGCCCTTGCTGGGGTGCCCGAAAAAATTTTTTCACTGGGGCCTGAACCTACTCTCGGCAGCCCTGAGTGTTTCAAACCACTCAGCTACTGTGGAGCTACTCCATGCCCCCTTCTGCACTGACCTGACCATCCTCAGAACCCAATATGCAACTACCATGATGACAAGATCCATAAGAGAGAAACAGATTGATAGACAATGGGTAGGATAAGGCCCTTTCTCCCACATATGCTAAGGTCAATTAAAGGAATTTGCATACTGTGCATGCAATTATACAAAAGTCTATAACCAAGCAAAAAGAAGAGAGAATTGTGTTAGTCTGCTCACTGGAGGCCTACACCAATGTCCGCTAAAGTCAATGGCAGTCTTTCCGTTTACTTTAATGGGCATCATATCAGGACCTACACATAGCAAAGATGCAATCAAAAGAGTGTTGAACTGTCAATGAGATACCCAGTTGTACGACATATGCTTTTAAACTCTAGGGAATAATAACTTCAGGTTCTTATTGGCATGAAAGCATTAAATTAGGTTTATATTATTGAAGCTTTATTTTGAGAAGCTTAATATCTTTAACTGTGAGAAAATTCATACTTTTTTAGAGAAGCGGAAGGAAATAAGAACTGCATCTGAAGTATTCCAGAAACTGTTTTGTTTAGTTCTTGGCACTAAATTTGATGTGATTATAAATTAAGTATTTTGATATTTGATGAAATATTGATAAGCTGAATATCATAATTATGTAAGCATGTACATAAACTCCATTCCCATATATTGACAAGTAGCAGAACATTATTCAGCTAAATACCAAGTGGTAGTAAAATATTGTAAACATGATCTATAAAAACAAGTTAGAGCAGCATAAAGCAAAATTTCTTACCAATAATTCTGCTAGCAGCATCTCCCAACATTCTAGACATCTGGCTGCTCCCATCTACTCTGCAGCTCACAGAGGCAGATCAAGGATTTGGCATCATGTGCCCTGGCCACGCCTCTTTTACTGCCAGTTGCTACCAACCAGGTGGGTAATTGAAAAACTGTGGAAAAACTTGTGACATTATTATTAGCATTTACTCCAGTGTTAATGAAATAACTATTCTTAACACACAAAACAGCCACGTGGTAATGATCCCACTTAATAGCGGACCTTTGGCTTATAGCCATCTAGAGTGAGTAGAACTGTAGGAGATGCAGCTAGCAGAAAGGAAATTATCAGTAAGAAATTTTCTGCTCTACAAACTAGCATTTCCCACAGTTCTAGATGTCTGGGAAGTAGTGAGCAATGAACAGATGTAGAGAGAGTTATGGAAGAAGTGAGCAGGACAAAGAGAAAGAAAGTACTGCCCCCCCCCTTTGAAAGAACTATGCAAAGGGCAATATTATTTCTTGGCCACTGCCTGTAGCACCTTCCTGCCAAAGGAGATCTCTTCAGATGACAGACTGTGCTTAATTAATGCATTAGCTGTTGACCAAGAGGCTACTTTGCATATCACAGATCTGGATGCACTTGCTTGCTCTGTCCACAAGTTTGCTAGGGATCTCAAAGTGCACCTTGATGCCTTCTGGAGCAGGGATCTTGGATGTCTTGTAACCCTCCAATGCATAGCCTAGCCTATCTAGCAATGGAGGACCTGAAAAGTCCAAGTGCTTGGCATTTTGGATGGCAGGACAAGAACAGGACTCATGACCGTCTCACGGATACTGTATGTTTGAGGTAGATTTTCAAAGATGTGCCACATCTTTTCAGTCAGATATTGTAGTCTTAGGCAGAATTAGGGAAGAAAAACCTCTTGGGAAGCATGGAAGGAAGAGTTCACCTTAAAAAGAAATTATTTTGGAGTTCTGAGCACCGCTTGTCTTCATGGAACATGCAGTAAGGCTCCTGCATAGATAAGGCTGCTAACTCTGACCCTTGCCCGGTGGACATGATGGCTGTCAGAGAGCAAGCTTTGATGGACACGTAGAATTCTGACACTGAAGTCAAAGAAACTGCTTGTCAAGGTTCTCAACACAAGCAGTAGGTCCCATTTTGGGAAGAGTGGTCTACCCAGCTATCTGGCTAGCCAGATGGTTCTAAGAAACCTCGTTACCTGTGGGTTTTCTGCCTGGGAGGCCCTGGGGGAACCATCATACATGCCTTATGGTAAGTGGGAAGTGCCCTCAGATAGCCTTTCAGTGACAACAAAGGAGCAACTAATACTGACAAGACAAATTTACATTGATTGGCCAGACAGGCCTTGATGGCCCATTAAGAATAATCCACCCTCCCAATGGCCCTCTCAGTGATTCCTCAGAGGGCACATACATGATAGGGGCAGTCTAACTCCTGTGACACAGCAAGGAACTTTCTAGTAGCTGGAATAAAGTATAAAAGAGGGACAGTGACATCACCACTTGGCCTCTCTCCTCCCCCAGCTCAACAACTGGAAGATTGTATGGAAGACAACGACTTTGAAATAGAGAGATTGGTCCCAGGCTGAGAAGAGAATTCAGCCTGTATATTAAGAACTGTAAACTGCCTGGAACATCCAGTGGGGTTAGAAATCAAACCTTGCTTAGTCTGTTAAAGTTTAGAATTTAGACTGTGATTCTATTTTTATTTCTTATGTAACCAACTTTGACCTCTGTGCCTAACACTTATAATCACTTAAAATCTTTATTGTAGTTAATAACCCTATTTTAATGTTTTACCCTTACCGGTGAGCTTGTCTAAAGTGCTTGGGGAATCTGCTCAGATTACAAAGACTGGTGTATGTCTCCTATCCTTTTACGAAGGAGTGAACTAATTAATGAGCTTTCACTATTCAAGAAAATGGTTTTGAGCAATGTAAGATGTCACTGTGGGCCAAGGCTTGGGGACTGGGGGAATTGGCTGGAGTCTCCTGGTGCATACTTCATGAGTTACTTAGAGAGGGTTCATGCAACTCAACTTGGTGTGTGTCTCTACATGTTGATGGCTGAGTGATCACAGCACCAGAAGGGGGTTGCTGCTTGTCACTAGCATAGCACTGTGAGACACAGTCCTGGCTGAAGAGTTTAAGGGGACACAGTGGTTCCACAGTCTAGATTGTACCACGGGGGATGTGACATGCAGACCCCATTCCATTCTTCATCTGATCTCCCATATGCAATATTATCAGCAAGTGAGATCTGATCCAGTATGAAATATCTCTGGATATGGGAGTGATAGACAGTGTTCCCTCTAAAGAAAAGTTCAGATTCCATCTTCTTTGTTGTTCAGAAATGCACAGGAGCAATCAGAGCCATTCTTGACCTCAACAGATTAAACTGTATGAAGAAAATGAGATTTTGGATTGAGACTCTGACCTCTGTGGTGTCATCCCTGTTGCAAAGGGACTTCCTGACTTCAGTGGATCTGGCAGATGCTTACCTCCATATTCCCATCTTACTTCCATATTGCTTCTGAGATTTGCTTGCAGTGGGAAGCACTATCAGTACCTGTAGGATAAATATGAAATTTAAGAGTTAAACTTTGGCTAAGAAAATATATATATGTGTTGTAAAGAAAGGCCCTGACTAGCAAGTAGAAGGAAGGCCTTGAATATATTAAGTTCTAAGGACAAAAGAAATGATGTAGGGTAGATGTCTATTTCAAAGAATAACTAATGAGATAAGGGAAAGTTTCTAAAAAGAAGACCTCTGACTGATAAGGGTGACTGCAGATGATTTTAAATAAGACAAAAAGAGAATCTGTCTTAAAATGAGCCAACATGGCCCTTCCCCAACCCACACACCAGTTTTAAAGACTATGTTAATCCAGGAGCACTGGAAAACAGTTGGGCAGCATGAAGGAGGGGAGGAAAGGCCTTGTGAAGAAAGAAGGTTGTAAATCTTATCTGGATTAAGATTGAAAATAAGGGTGAACTGTCTTGCATTGTTTTTTAGCTGAAGTCAGTCATTGGCAGTGACATCACTTGTTTTTTAAAGGGTATAAAAAGTAAACTCTAAAAGGTTCATTGCTAATACTTGCCTGACCACATTGGAGCCAACCAATATGGGTTTTAAGCACCGCTGGGTTTAGTCCATTTGTAAGTATCTTGATCAAATATTTATAAATATTTTGTTACTGTAATAAGTGTAGTAAATTGCTTATTAGTTAGGCTTTTTAGGCATGTTTAGAGCAATTGTATAAATACCATTTGGCCTTTGGATTTAATAAAGGAATGTATGGCTAAATTAGTGTTTGGTGGACTCCTATATCAATATTAATAATTTCAACTATTATTAATAATTCCAACTGTACCTAACACTCCCGTTTGGCCTGTCTTCCACCCTCAGGGTCTTTACACAGGTGATGATGGTGATCATAGGCAGTTTTTCACGTCGCAGTGTACCCACCTGCACCCGTTCCTAGATAACATCCTGTTCAGAGCTCCATCCCAGGTTGCAACACACAGAGTCATGACTCAAATGCTGAATCTCCTGCAGGCACATGGCTACAGAATCAATGCCAGGAAAAGTTCCTTGATTCCATGGACCAGAATAACTCACCTGGGAGTAGACACAGACACCTCGACTACAATGTTTTACTCATCACTGGAAAGGTTTCAGATAATCCAGAATATTATCATTGTGTTCTGGAGCTTCAGGAGGCCTACCATAGGGCTATGTCTTCAACTGCTAGGCCCTGGTGCTTTGTATAGGGATCACTCCATAGGCACAATCACACGTAAGGCATCTTCAAGCCTTCATCCTAAGGGTGTGGGATCACTCCCCAGAATGCATAAAGGATCAAGTATGAGCCCTGATGCAGGTGCTCAGCTCCCTAAAATGGTGGTCAGCCCAAGACAACATCCACAGAGGCATGACTATATGACCTCCAGACCCCTTAGTTCTCACAACCGATACCAGCCCAAAAGGCTGGGGAACACATCTGGGACTTGAATGGATCAAGGCCTCTGGAGCACAGAAGAAAGAGCTCACAATATATAACTTTTAGAGCTGAAAGAGGTCAAACTGGCTCTGTGACAGTTCCAGACCTGTCTAGAAGGGGTGCCATTTCCTGGTTCAGTCAGACATGACTACAGTTGCATGTGTGAACAACCCAGGGGAAATGAGGATCCCAGGACTACATGTGGAAGCAATGGAAATAATGATGTGGACAGAGCAGTTTCTCCTTTCTCTCAGAGCGATCCACATAAAAGGGAACTTGAACCAAAAGGTGGACTGGCTCAGGAGGCGCACAGTCAACAACTCTTGAGTGGTGCCTGAATCAGAAGGTTTTTGATTTAATTGTGTACACATTCGGTCTCCCTTCAGCCAACCTATTCATGAGTCATATGAATGTGAAGAGACCAAAATACTTCACCAGGGAGACAGACCCAAATTCCTGGAGACAGATGCCTTATCACAGAGGTGAACACAGGACCTCCTCTGTGCCTTTCTTTCCCAGGGAAGGTGGTCCAGAAAATACACTGAGAGAAGGCCACAGTAACACTAATAACTTTCCACTGGCCAAGGAGACCTTGATTTTCAGAGCTGGTAGAGCTGAAATTGAAGCCTCTGCTTCAGTTTCCATGGCGACTGAGCAATCTCTCACAAGGTCCTTTTCTCCATCAGGACCCAAACTGGCTTCAAGTAACAGCCTGCTTGTTGAGAGGGAAGTACTAGTATTTCTGACTTGTCCTCCAAAGTCACTAGGACTTTATTTTCATAGAAGAGAGTATCGACACTAAAAGTGTATTCCTCTATTTGGGACAGAGTCAGCAGCTGGTGTCAAGAGCATGGTGTTGATCCTAGAAAGCCAGGAATTTCAACCATTTTGGATTTTTCCAAGATGGCATCAACAAAGGTCTTCTGCCCAGCACCATCGTGTGTCAGGTGTCTGCCCTTAATAGTGTTCTGTTTGCAGCATCTGTGAGCTCTCTGATCCACCAGCCTGGGCTCCCTCTGACACTGTGTTGCTAGGACAAGTTGCAAAGCACTCCAAGCTTGCACTTTCACCAGCATTCACACTGGTAGGAACACACACAGCTGCAGTCACATGCAGGCTCTCTAGCCACCAGCCTAAGACCCCAGAGCAGTACCGCCCTGCCCTGGTCAAATCTGGCTAGTATATGGGTTTAACACTTGGTCTGCCTCTTCCTCAATGTGAAGAGGACCATGCACACTTGTGGTAACCAAGCTGAGATTTTCTCCAGACAACTTAGTCAAACGCACACTGTTTGGATTAAAACAAACTTATTTTATTAACTACAAAAGATAGATTTTAAGTGATGATAAGTGATAGCAAACAGATCAACGCGGATTACCTAGTAAATAAACAAAACCGCAAACTGAGCTTGACATACTAGATCAGATATGAATTAGCAAATTCTCACTCTGAGTGATAAACAGGCTGGCAGATTCTTTAAACACAAGCTGCCTTGGCTTTGCAGCATGGGTTTCCCAGGTTTTCATACACAGGCTAGCAATCCCTTAGCCTGGGACTATCATTTCCCCTCTATTCAGTCTTTATTCCTCAGGCGTTTCCAGGTGTGTTGTTGTTGGAAGGGTGAGGTCCCCACATTATGTCATTTCCCCTCTTTTATATCTTCTTCCCACTTTCTGGAAAGCTCTTTTGCCATGACCTGGGTCAAGCAGTTCCCATTGTGTAGTGCTGTCTCTGAGAGGTTTCTATTGTACACAGTTCCTGGGGTAATCCTTCTGCTTGTGTGCATTTCCTCACTAAGCCATTAACATTGTTTGGTCTTTTTACTGTTCTACCTGAAAAGCTGCTTGTGGGTTTTTTCAACCACACAACATGTTTCTGTAATACGTATATAGCCAAACTTCATAACTTCACATACGACAATAGCACATACAATTCAATGAGATCTTAATGTCCAGTAGATCAAGACTTTTAGAATGATACCTCACAAGGCATACTTTGTACAAAATATATCCCTAATTGCATGACAATGATGAATATTGGGGTGCATGCATTGTACAAAACATATAATCATATCACATTGTGAATGTGGGGGTTCCAGGGTGCTATTTTGAGATATAGTGTCTCACTCCAGCTCAGGGAATTATCCCTGGCTCACTATCTCCCTTTCCTCACTTGTTCATGATTGATGCAAACCATTCCTCCAGGAAATGGGAAATTCTGCCTCCTGGCTTTAGTTCTGGGTGGAAGCTTCTGTGGTCTTTGCCATAAAGTGGATTGCAGTGGGGAGGGTAAAGACAGCTTCCCAGGGGCTTTCTGCCTGAACCTCACCTCCTTTGGAGAATCTGTTGTCCCTTTGCTGGTACCTCTGTGAGGACAAGTGCTGAAAGAAGCACCTGTCTGAAGGCAGGTCTACATTCCCTCCTCAGAGCACTTAGTGACAATGGGAGGGAATGCTTAGATTTTGCTGCTTTGTCAGTCACCACCTTGTCTAGTTTTTCTCCAAAAAGGAGGGAACCTGTAAACTATGATTCTTTTCCTAGTGCACTTAGGACTGACTTTAACATGGGGATGGCAGGATTTGTGGCCCCACAAGTCTCCCTAGTTTGGTCTCCTGGGGGTACCTTGGGACCTACCCGAGCCGGCTGGCTAGAGCCTTTCTTGTCATTAGAGCCTGTCCCTACTCTGCTTTGGGCTTCCTGATCCATTTTTCCCCATGTGGAATCACAGCTGCTTTGGTGGGGAGGGGACCCCACATAGCCCTGAGACGTAACAGAGTTAGGTTTGGCTGGATGGGTGAAAGCTGGGCACAACATGCTGTCTGCTGAGCCCAGGAAGGCTGCCTCACAAATGGAGCACTGCTTGGATTTGACCTGTTGCTTTCTTGACTGCACTGCTCTGCCTATATGGGGGCAGAGGTGCCAGCAAGGAGTTGCTGGGTAGATAAAATCACCAGGCTGCTTAAGACCATGCCAGGACAGAGAAAAGAAGCCTGCAACAAAAAAAAGCTATTTATCACAGCCTGAAAGAAAAAGGAAAAAAAACACATGGGAAGAAATAGAAGGTACAGGAGCAGTGTAACCACCACCTGACCCACTGCCGCAGAGGCAAAGAATCTAGTGGCAAGCAGAAACAAAGGGGGCAGAGCCACCTATGATCCACTTCTGTGAGCTGCAGAGTGGAGGGGAGCAGCCAGACATCTCCAGCATTGTGGGAGATGCTGGGCTGTTGATTGTATAATGCAATCTATTTCATTGTATCATTTAAGCTAGCAAGCATCTGGCCTCTTTCTGCCCTCCCCCACCTTTTTTAAAATGTGTTTACTTTAGGTTTAGATGTCCTTGGTTAAGTAATGTTATATGACCGACAACCAAACAGGCAATAGATCAGCTAAGTGTTAAAATATTTACTACCTGTATGCACAGAAGTATCCTTGTGCAATGTGTGTTGTTAAAGGGGAGTGGCATGCAATACAGGTGATGCCATCCAGTATAGTTAGCCATCCAGAAAAGCTAGACTCCAAAGGAAATGAACCAGTCTCACTTCTGGTTATCTTTACTGTGGGACTGCAGGATAAGCCAATTTGTGCCTGCAAACCAACTCTAATTGTCTCCTTTTTCTAGGGCTTCAAAAAGTCTGACTATCAGGGGCAACAACAGGAAGAGTATTGTAGATCAGATACATTTTTCTGATTTTTCTCTCTCCATTCAAAAGGAGTTTTGCCTAGTTGATGTCACTGGCAGTATTGCCTAAATAGAGACAACAGGATTTGGTCTGCAATTGGCCTAAGTGATCATTAATTTTTAGCAGGCAAAGCTTATGCAGGACAGTAAAGAAGCACACAGGTCATGCCTCACCAAGGATTTTGACTCTATGCAGAATAATTCATTATTTATATAGTGCCCCATCCAACTCCCCTCTCCCCACATTGAAGTCAAAAGCAAAATTCCCATTTATTTCAATTGGGTTGCAGATTTGCACAATGCTTTACAAGCATCTAGAAAGACAAGGAGCTCTCAGCATAAGATATAAAAGGGATCTGTGAAAAGATCAGGCTGAAGCTCTGGAGCAAAGAGTGCCAGGCCAGGCAGGGGTTTAAATGGGGAAAGGGGGATGGTTTGGCACATGAGAGGAAGATGACTACTCCCAGTATAAGAGTCTGCATGAAAAAAATACCACAAGGAGCTTCTGTGCCAACCACAGTCGGCTTACTCTGTGCTCACATTCCAAAGTGGCTAGAGGGGAACAGGGAAGGGCATGTCTATGTATTCCCAGAGAGACCCTGTGCTCAAGTTATCGCCTGGCTATGCATAGGCAGCCAGAGCAACAAGTTAAGGGCCCAAACCAGCCCCTGACAGCACCAGTGCACACAAACCACTTCTCCTTTGTCCTTGCACGCATCTCAGAACCAGCATGGATGTGCTTCAAAGTCTGGATTTTGGACAGGAGACAAGAGCTCTAAGGCGGGAGAGAACCGGGCAAGGCCTATGGCCTCACTGAGAACAGCAGGAAACAAGGATTTAGGTCTAGAAGATAAGCCACTGCAATCACACACTCTCGAGCCCATTTTTTCAGACATTTAAAGACAACAAACATGGACATTTCATATATAAAACAGTGATGCCTTCTGCAAGCTGTCATTTAGAAGGGCCAAAATCCCTATTTTTGTAATTACATAAGCTTGACGACAGAGGCACTAATCTTTGTTGTACTTATTTCTCTAGCAGAATATTATTTTGGAAAGATTTCATCTCTCTTTTGCCGGAATTTCACCAGATCCAATTAGTGCAATACTTGTTATAGTTCATTTAGTGGGAAAAACTAATTCAACACATGTCATTTCAAAACTATGCCACACAACATGAAATTAAATGACCTCTGTTCTGGCACACAGCGGTACTGAGTTAGAGTCTTCCTAAATCTAAACCTTATTTGTACTGAATGCCATTTAGGCTGGTATTATAGGCTTTAATGTGCATAGCTAGTGTTCAGTCTATGAGCAACTATGGGGTTTTATCATTTGCAACTCTAACTGCATATACTGATGCAGCTGAGGCTGCGAAAAAGCTATAACAAATGTATGAAACCAGCATTTCTTAAATGCAGTTGCAGGAGCTAATGTATGGGGCAGAAGATATTTTTATTCATATTTTAAGTAACACTGAGGGCCAAAGATAAATAACCATTGGGTTGAGGCAATGGATTCATTTGCAAACGTGACCAAACAAAAGTGGAAGCTGTGGCCAAATTTTTCAAAAGTGGCCTCCAGTTCTGGGGTACCTCAGTGTCTGGGTGCCCAACCTAACACTTAAATCTTGGCCCTAGATTACTTCCAGCTGTCCGTCCGGATTCTCATACCACATTCATGAGAGTGGTAGCTGAATGTGCCTATCACTGTAGTACTTAAGAAAACAGATTCCTAATGCTGAGCTAATATTAACAGTGTGCAGGATTCTGTCAGAGAAAGCAGCATGCTGCAACATGCGCTGCCAAAGACTGCACAGACCTAGTGTATATCAAGTTTCTTGATATCTAAAATCCCAGTTTCAGAACTCAGGAAAGACAAACAAGAGTTAAATTTCTATCCTTTCCCCAAGGTTGCTCGACAGCTTTGAACATCATATGGATGCTCTGGATCACTAAGTTTCTGTCCCTTGGAACTTTTACACACTTTCAGCCATTCCCCTCTCACATCAAGGGACTCCTCCAGAAGAGGCGCAGAACTCCTAGACAAAGACATGACTGATTCTCAGGTCTGTTCCAAGGAAGGGTCTGTCACTACAGCCGACGCAGTATTTCAAAATTTCCAACTGAGGCACTTCTCTTGAGGTCTAAAAAATACAAAAGGCATTTTGTAATGGACCACTTTGAAATCAAATTAGTAATGTTTCAAGGCGTGACCCGTAAAAGGGCTGCTGTCCAGAATACACATGTGTTTGACAGATACATCTTCCACCTAACTGGCCTCCTCAAGAATACAAATGGAATCAAGCTGTGTGAACAGGGCTTCCAAAAGACAGACATGGGATATCAGGACACATGTCAAATCGCTCTGTCTCAATGGATAGAAAGGAAATAATGCCAGATATAGTGCACTGTATGGATCATACCTAACTGCAGCTGATGGGCCAGATTCTGATGCTTCACTGGGACTACCTGCAGAGGTAGATGCTATTCAGTATGCATAAAGGCCGACACAATCTAGTGCTAAGTAAATTGTATTAGATTGTGTCAAATCTTGAAGCACTTAAAAAGACCTGAGCTCCTTTTCACACACATCTGTACACTGTTAAATGCTGGACGTTATTGTGGGGAGTGCATTTACAACCTCAATGTCAGCACAGGTGTCTTGATGGGGCTGAGAAGCTAGAGACATTATACACTAACTTATTTTTAAATAACTGACTAGTTATTTGTTACTGGCAGGATGTAGCATGGTGGCCAGATGCTATAAGATGTAAGCTGTACATTTGGTTTCAAAATGCCTTATAAAAAGCTCTGTAGACATGGCCCCACGTGCTGCTGATTCAGAGACAAGGGGGTTTAATGGTGAAAAAGAACTATTTTAAATGTTATGAGAGGGAGATACAGACATGCCTTTAAGCTTGCCAGGATATATTTGTGTACCTTCCAAAAAGCTGATTAAATCTTCCTCCCTTCTGCTACGTACACCCCCCCCCCTTAACAGATCAGCAGCAATGCTGTGAAGGCTGGCCATCTTCCTGGACCTCAGGTGAGCTTCATACAGAAGTTGACCTCTCCAACCACTGCAGAGCCCTTGTTATCTGCAGACCTGGCAAGAAATCCCACCGCTTCTTTCAGCTGTCCTGCAATTGGAGAAGGGGGACACAACTGGAGAAAGGACTGCATGTGCTGCTGGAGAAAGCACGTGCTGTTGCTGCAGGGACAGCAAAACCAAACAGAGCCTGAGCTCAGGATCGGGGGGACAGGCCCAAGAAGCAGTCTGAGTGTGTGGCCCTATGAGCCTGTACTACACACAAGAATTAGCTGCTGCAGAAAGGGAAGGAGATGCCCCTCCAGCTGGCTCCTAGATTAGGGTATCAAGATGGCTTGTGACTGATGAAGAAGAGTTCCTTTTAGGCATATTGAATATCTATCATACTTCCATTGACTGTTTTCTTCAATTACAATGGACTTCAGTCCATGCTAATAAAGGTGTTGGAATTGATCTGTGCCATGGAGTGTTTCCTGGGTGAATTCCTTCATCCCCAAAGGTTGTAAGAATTTGGCACCACCTAGCACACAGGGGTACCCACACCAGACCTGCCAAAGGATGTTCAGAATTCTACACTATAGCAAAGATCTGGTAGCTATTCTTAAGTAGTTAAAGCAAAACACTTTTTCATAGGCTCAGATTGTCAACCACTGTATAATTTATTGGTTATATAAATGCGGTTTATCTCATTAACCTTAGAGGCAGCTCAACAATTTACTTGGTTACTTGAAAAACCCCAAAGATCGTTAATTGATGTCATTGGAGATTTTCATGTTTTTTTCCAGTAAGGTATTTTTAGATTTGATAGCCCTAGGGAATGAAATCCACAAGGAATAGGTATAGCTTGACCAGCTGCAGAGAAAGCTTCTACCCACCACCAACCATGCCTTAAATCTGACCTGGAGGAACAAACCTGCAGGGGCAGTTGGTTCATTCTCCATTCTCATGCAATTCCCTCTGTTTAGACTGCCAAGACGGGTACCAGTTAGTGCCATTTGTTATGCTGGCTTTTGTGTTATCAGCATCTGTCCACTAGAACTGTACTGAGCAAACCAAGTCATTTCATCTAGTCCATCAACAACTGTGACTCACTATCAACCTGAATTGAATTTGAACCAATAACCTAAAGGAGAAAACTAATTGTAGAATACAGAGCTTAACTCTTGGAAAGGCTTAAAATATTCTCCATTATTCCCTTGGCAACTATGAAGATAATTATGTGCTTATTCAAGTTTTAGTTTTGCAGGTAACAAGCTAATAAGTGTAGAAATTAAGGGTCTAATTAGCTTCTACCTGTAGGTATGGAAGACATGAAAGTTGCATACACCTGCTGCAATGTGCCAAAAATTTGCTGGGAGTTGATTCTACAGTGCACCATTCTTCAACTCTGCAGAAGCTTCTCCATGTGAATGCCACGTGCTTTGGACACTTGGGGTTTCAGGGTTGCAAACTGGAGTGAAAGAGCCTGGTGTAGGAATACCTGTTCTGTGCAGCATGATCCCCAGACAAACGTGCAAGGAAATTCATGAAGGAATTACTAGTGATTCTCTCAGCATTTACTCCCCACAGGATTCTACGTTACACTACATTGGTGGTGAAGTACCTCACTGGCCGTGGCTAGAGCTGCACAGAGACAAAAAGTTTGGCCCCTTTGTATGAGGCCTCAGCCCTCTACAAATTCACTAAGATCTCTGGGATTTACCATTGAAGGGAGGACATCAACAATTTACAAAAAATGAAGATCTGACCCCCTATTCTCATGATTTGTCTGTATTTTCTCATCCACTAAGTAATGTGAGCGATCTGATGTATATAGCAAGGAACATGTTATGTTTTTTTTCTGTGCACTGCCCCTTAAAATTCCTAGAAATTGATGGTGAACCTGTTTAACAGATGAGACCTACCTTGGCAGCAATATCAAAGTGTTGACTGGTTTTAGGATGGCTGGAGACCAGTCAAGAGATTTGTCTCCCTACCTGCATCTATCATTGGGGTTTAAGATCGCCTGAAATAAAAACCAACAAGGGAGCGTAGGAGTAAAACGCAAGTATGTTTATTAGATCAACAACAGTCAAACAAGGTAAGTAAATGGGGTATGCTATAAAGGACTCCCAACACAGGTAAACAAGGTAAATAGGTAAAGGTGACATTATAACTATACTGACCATGACCAAAAAGGGTTTACTCCCTTCCCAAGATGGATCCCAGGTAAAGGGTACAGAGGACTTAAAAGGTCTCTACCATTTCTTTCAGCTTGCATCTGGAACCTCACAATCTCACGATGCAGATTGGATCCGGAATCGAGCAGGTAACTCAGCAGAGTGAGGAGTGGACCTCAGGCAACATGTAGGTGGTAACTCTGCTTGATGCTGGTAATTCTTCTTTCTCCTTCCCTGCGGCATCATGGGTGCAAGTAAGATCCAGGTGAGAGGGTGGGAGCTAGAAGCTCACCCTTGCATGCAATTGTGTTAAACCCTCCCAAGACCCCAAGGCACATGCTCTGGCCTAAACTCCTGAGTAGAACACACTGCTGTGGTCCAGCACTCTGCCACTCAGATTGGCAGCTCCATCCTTCTAATGTGCTAGCCCTTATATGCCCTGCTGTTACCGAGCAGATTACATGCCAGATGAGTACTTGGTTCCCTGCTATTTCAGTAGAAAGGGGGTTGGGGAGGGACGGACAACTGTGTTGACCTGAATGTTATGAGTTAGTTGTTATGGCTCGCCACTGATCACATCCAACCAGAAGATTTATAGGTTCTTGTCCAATTCAGACTACAGGGTACAAGAACTCAGAGAGTTCGATATTGGGTGAGGACTCTCAGGGTACTTGACAAAAACACTTACACTGAGGACAATACCAAAGTGATAAAAAAACTTTATTGAGATTAACAAAAGAATTATAAATGCTATGAAATAACTGCAAAACAGTAAAAGAATTCCAAAACTCCTAGTGTAACCTTCCTATTATAAGTACCTTAACTTAACCTACTCACACCCTTCCTTGAGGACCCGATAATAGGAGGTGAAGGACCAGCCTTACTCCTTGGATGCCTGATAACACGATGGTGCTGGCTTCCCCAATAGTTAGGAATGTTGAGTAGTTACACTATACTGCACAAGCTGAACTGATAGCATGATAGAAGATAGAATGATAGGTAGATAAAAAGATAGTCTATAGAATATAGAACAAAGAAAAGAAAGATAAAGCTCTCTTCTTTGCAAGGTATTTTATAGGATCCTGACACTGTGTAATTCAGGCCCAACCTACTATACCCAAATCTTGTTTCCGTACCCTAAAAAATTTATGAGTACCCTTATCCTATAGGTTAGTGGATTACGACACTTACTCTCTATATATTAATAAGGATTATCTCACTCCAAAAACTGCCAGTCTAGGCTCTCTTGGAGACTTCCAGGTTTGTGGTATACCCTGAGGTTATCAACCGGTTGCAGACACTGGATAAACCTGCTCAGTGTTGTGTGTAGTTCCTCCCTTTGGTTCCCCAAAGTTCAGGGACCATTCCTATCGGTGCCAAAGGTTACCAGCTTTTATGCTGACTTACTCTTAACTGATTATACTTTTAGCTATTTAGCGGATCTTACCGGGTACAGGCTGGTAGGCTTCTTGCATTTCAGCAAAATTTATTCTATGTATAATTATTAGGAAACACATATCATACGCTTCAACACATCTTAAATTCATAGGAATTAATATGGATAAAATGTAAGAATAAAACTGATTAATTCAGAAAGAGAAACATATTATTTGATACGGCTGGATGGATTAGTAGGAAATAATAGCTAGCAAAGTAATCCTATGGGCTACAACTATACCTGAGGAGGGGGAAGATGGGCAGCCAAGATAGATTCCTAGTTGTTGTTGCCAGAATTTCAAGACGGCATGAGGTATTAATGCCAAAACAGAAATCTCCCCCCTCCTTGTCGGCAAGGATTCCCTTTTTTAACACAGGGATCTGATGCCAACACACCTCACTGACACCCAGTTAGGGTAGCACACCTGGATTTCTTGTCTATTTTTCTGAAATTGTTGCGAGCCCACCTGTAATGAGACAAATGAAATACAAACATAACACACTGCAATGAAAACAAGATCGTAAAAAGATGTACCAATAAGTGCCAGGATGCAGCAACCTTGGCGGGATCAGCAAACAAGAGATTTCCATCAATTACTTATAGCCGCTGTCCTCTGCACCCTTTAAAGGAACGTTTCTATTTGTTCTGATGAGTGATGAACGGTGAGCATAACTGACTTACCTCATTCTACCACTTCATCAACATGCCTGGTGTGGTCTGGGTGCTCCATCAATTGGCTGATGAGTGAGATGTTTAGTCCCAGACTCACCGGTTCAACATGATCATATAAATAGTATACAGTTCCAATGGCTCTAGATGTCATCCTTTCCGACTGAAACCTAACATCGCCTCCCTCTATGGTTAAGACAAAACACAAGCACAAGTTAGGGTGGATGTCATTATTTATAGCATAAAACATATTTACGATAAATGTTTTGCAAGAACTCCAGAGACATACTCAAAGATCATTAATGACTGCTATCTGGGAATGAGAAACAGGTTGAGGCTGCAATTCATAATGGCATTTGTCTTCGCTGAAATTTAAGCAAATGTGCACACCTAAGAATACCCCAGTTGGACACAGGTATCCTTGGTTGGGCTTCCATACACATGAATCAATATCTACTGTATGATACTCCACCCCTCCTGAACTACCCACTTCAGCACATCTATGGGCATCAGGGTGGTGCCACTGACATTAATGCCAAGAGGAAGCACCTCTACAAAAGCATCCCTACAAAACCATCCCTCTCTCTTGGAGTCTGCATCCAATTAAGTATTTAATAAGAAGGAATCAAACCATAATTATCAGGCTGCTGTGCAATTTATTATCAATGTTTCCACAACAACAAGAGTCTCTCAAACTTCATCTACAGACATAACTGGTGTTGCATATCTGACTTTAGAATGAGAAGTCTGACATTGAATGTGCTGCTCTATTAAATTGGTTACACAGAGATTTTTTAAAACAAAAACAAGATTACATGTTAAAACAAGCTTTGAAGCCTGGAGCCAGCCTTGACTCCACATCAAACATATAAAAGAGTAATGCCATCAACACATTATCCATAACAATCAGATCTGGAACATCAGCTTTCAAATAATTGAATAGCACAAAAAGTGGAAATACTGCTTGTGGAAATACAATGTAGACCTTTACTTTCCCCATGCTTCTTCCATCCCTGTAAGTATTCTTCCTGATCTTGAAGTCGTTACTGAAGCAAAACTCCCTTTGACGTCCAGGAGAACTTTGCCTGAGTTAGTGCTGCAGGATCAAGCCCAGCCCCTCACTGTGTTATTTTTGTTATGAAGCAATATTTCTCTAGAGAATGACAGCTCTCTTGAATCAAGACACCATGATATCTTCATAGCTTTGAACTCTGTACCCATATTGGCCCACCACCCATTTTGCTCACTGTGCTTAGGAAAATGTGTCCCTTGCCCGCCCCCTCACAATTTCAGCTCTGTCCCCAAGCGTTTACCATCTAGAAGGCAGATACATAGAAAATAGGAGGCTCTGGGGAACCGTAAGTAGGGATAGTTTAATGTGTCTGAGGCTTCTTGGTTATTTAGCATAGGTGCCAACTCCATGGGTGCTCCGGGGCACCCACAGGGAAAAATTAGTGGGTGCTCTGCACCCACTGGCAGCCAAGCTCCCCACCGCACTCCCCCCACCTCCTCCCGGCATGCCGGGTCTCTGCTCCTCCCTCCCTCCCAGCGCTTGCCGCCACCAAACAGCTGTAGCAAGCTCTGGAGGAGCGGGAATGTGGCGTGCTCAGGGAAGGAGGTGGGGATTTGAGAAAGAAGTCGAATAGGGGCATGGAGAGGGCGGAGTTGAGGTGGGGACTTTGGGGAAGGGGTTGGAATGGGGGCAGGAGGGGGCGGGGCAGGGGTAAAGTTGGGGCGGGGACAGGGGGTCACATACCTATGTTATTTAGGGCTGGAGGATGCTTATTGTGTTTATATGAGTTACACTATAAATTCAGTTCTTGTGAGCATCATGAGAGGTACGAGAAGCATCAGTGCACTTTAAACAAGAAAAGTCTTTCCTCCACTCATGTGACACTGAACCCTTATTTAAAATATATTTGTCCAACTACATTATATCTTCATTATGTCTGTCTAGGACACTAAGGATTGGAAAAAACAGCATATTGCAACTGGGGGTAAGTAAAGCTGTTCTTACCAAAGTTCCCACTGGTCAGGCCCTTGATCAACTTAGCCAAACAGCCTACCAAAGCCCTAGCTCACTGGCTTGGGTTATAACCGCACCAGCACTCTAACCTCATAAAGAGAGTTAGAATAGCCCCAGCTGCACCATCATGGGTATAAATAGCAGCATAGATGGTGAGGCACTGCTTAGGTGCGTAAAGATATCCTCAGGTTCTGATATAAGTACCCTGCATGGCTCTCTACACACTCAAGCAGTGTCTCTCCCATCTATACCGCTAATTTTAGGAGAGCAGTATCCCACTGCTTCCCTGGAAAGGCTCTGGCAGTGAGGCACAGGGAGGCAGTGTGAAAGGCTCCATCAGCTGCTTACTTCCAGAGCCTTTCCCTGTTGCCTCACCTCTGCCAGAGCCTTTCACTACCACATGTAGCTATACACCACAGCATGGACAAAGCTGGCTTTTCATTGCGGCGTGTAGCTACCCACACCCTACGTGCTGCCGTCAGTGGTGTGAAAGGTATGTCTACATTGAATGTGTGAGCTGCAGGAACTGAAACTAGCTAAACACAGAAGTCTAGTCTTGTTTTCTAATCTGAGAGAAGTGCACATACAAACTAATAGAAAACACTGAAACGCAAAATTAGATGTTCAAGAGTCTTTCTATTTTATAATTGTTCTAACGTGTTATTAGTAACACAAGCAATGGCATTTTTTAAATAGATTTTTATCTTAACATGTTTCTTTAAGGTTTTGAGAAGCCGCCATAAAAGCTGTGTTTTTTGGTCCTGATGGATATTTTTGGTACTACTCGCTAAATCCATATTTGGAGCTGAGGCAGCCTCAGCAGGGTGAAAAACAGTTCCATTCTGGAGTGGGAAATTCCATGAGATAAAACATTCTTGCATTTTGTCCAGTAGAAATACTGTATTGCCACTGAAAATACCATACTAGTCAGCTCACTTATGATGTTTACATTAGAAATAAATACCACAGAACACTTTCTGACTCTTTCATGATGGGGGCAGGCTGGCAACAACATAAACAAAAATATAACTTTTGTTAACAGTGAAACCTTAAGATATAAATAGTCTATCCCCCTCCCTTACATATTATGAAGGTATTGAAGGGAAAAGCTTTGGCCTGAACTCTGGGAGGAGAGATCCCTCCACACTTTCAGAAAGGAAACCTATCCAGCAAAATTGGGCTCCTGCTTTGGAAAACTTTAATCACAGTCAGTTAGACCCACCCACATCTGCTTCCAGGCTTCCATTGCAGGTGCAGGTTTTAACATCTGTGATCTGACTCTTTTGGGATTCTCTCCCCACCTACCATGTGCTTAGTAAACAACGCACTGAAGTTGTTTCAATGCTTTTATTTGGAAAAACAAAGAGCGAACATGGAAGTTCATTTGGAACTGATGATCAGGGGATTTTGAATAGGATAGAAATCAGGAATACCAAGTCTTTCAGAGATGTTGTGTAAGGTGATATAAGTCAGAATCCCTTATTCTCAATTAGGCCCCCTGAAACCTACTTTCAACCACTCACCCAGGTTTAAGTGTAAGTTGGTGAGAAAGGATGGTCTTGCAGGGAAGGCACTAAACCAGGCCTTGAAATATGAGTTCTGTTCTACCATAGACTTCCTGAGTGATGCTGGGCAAGTTACACACATTCTTTTTGCCTCAGTTTCAAATGACAAAAGGTTTACAAAACCTCAGCTATGAGAAAAGGTTTAAGAAGTTGGCCATGTTTAGTCATGAGAAAAAAAAGACTAAGGGGGATCTAATAACTAAGGCTACGTTTTTGTCACTGATATTTTTAGTAAAAGTCAGGCACAAGTCACGGGAAATAAATGAAAATTCATGGCAGTTTGTGACCTGTCCCTGACTTTCATTAAAAATATCCCTGACCAAAAGGCGTAAGTGGGTTCAGCACCCACTGCTGGTGGGGCTCCGGGTCCCCCACTGATACGATGCGTGGGAGCTCCGGGGTCCCTCTGCCCCCAGGGCTGGGCTGCTCCGAGGTCCCCCAGCCGCTGACCATGGCTGCAGCAGGGCAGCTGCACAGGGTCCCCCCACCCATCCACCACCCCCCACCACAACTGGGCAGCTGCAGGGTCCCCCCACCACTTGGAGGCTGGGAGCTCTACCCCCAGGGCAGAAAATGTCATGGAGGTCAGTGGAAGTCCTGGATTTCGTAACTTCTGTGACATAATCGTAGCCTTATTGATAAGAGTCTTCAAATTCATTAAGGGCTGTTTAAAGAGGACCGTGATCAATTGTTCTCCATGTCAACTTAAGGTAGGACAAGTAGTAATGGGCTTAATCTGCAGCAAGGGAAGGAGCATGTAGGTTAGATATTAGGGGGAAAAAAAAAAAAAAAAAAACTTTCCCCTATAAGGGCAGTTAAGCTCTGGAATAGGCTTCCAAGTGAGGTTGTGGAATCCCCGTCATTGTAAGCTTTTAAGAACAGGTTGGATGTAACACCTGTCAGGGATGGTCTAGGTTTACTTGGTCCTGCCTCAGCACAGGTTGCTGGACTTGACTTCTCGAGGTCCCTTCCAGACTTACATTTCTACGATTGTATCGCATCTATAAAATGGAGATAATAATACTTCCTTCCTCACAGGGACATTGTCTGGATAAATGAATGCAGCTGAAGTGTTCAAATACTAGCAAACCCTACAAAAAGTAAATAAGATGTATGTTAAATTAAGGGTGGAGAGATTAATGCAGTTTGTGGTCAGTTTAAAGGTGCTTTTACATCGCCAGAGTAGCATAAAAGAGTCTTTGCATAAATAAGACTCAGTCCTATTTATATGCATCTCTGAATTTAACAGTTTATCTTGGGTTATTGCTTGTCAACTGGCAAAATGTAAGCATGGGACTTTGTTGGCAAACATATCTACATTTTGCTAAACCAATGGAGGCCCTAATTGTTAGACAGTGGCCTAGGAGGTGAGACAGTATGCTACAGGAGATGCACAAGAGTAGGAGGAGATCGATTTGGTGGCCAAAGCATCTGATGTCATTACTGGTGTTATAAGCCCATCAGTTCTTTCATATATGTTATTTTACAGACCTGCTAACTTACACTCCCTTTCTTCAGTGGGAACCACCTTTGCCTTTAGCTTCTCCCCTGGATTGACAGGAATGGAATCTTCCACGGTACTTTTGCTGCAGAAAGTTTTGTGAAGTTCTGCCTAAGATATTGCCTAAATCACCTTCCTCTTGCCACCAGTTAGTGATTGTAACTGTTGTGGTTTAGTTCAACACAGAGATATCAACCCTAAATTTAAAAAATGCAACATTTACAGTCACATGGTTGGGAAAGGCAGATTACACACAGAGCAAAAAATAAGCAGGGCGAAAGAAGATTGTGCAAGTGTAACTCCCTGAGGCATTCCAGACCAATGTTCCAATGCACCCCATTAAGAAATGTGGAAAAATTATAGTGTAAAACTATCCCTGAAATGATAACATGTACTCAGCTGTAGAGCAAAGGCTCTGTACTTGGTTCTAGCTTTCTAGGAAAGAGGGAGCATTTTTGATGATGTGGAAACTGTAAATAGGGCAACATATGCCACAAACATCTCAAAAACACTGAAGTTTTCAAAATGATTTCAAACACCCCTTCACAATGTGACTGTCTTTGAATGAGACACGGCATATTGACCCAAAGGAACTTAGGCCCCTAATGCCCACTGAGATCCACTCTCTGGAAAATCAATGGCAGTTAGGCACCTAAATTCCTTTGAGGACCTGGGCCATTGCTCACAAGCCACCAGCAATCTCTGCAGCAAGACCAATATTTTGGGGGAGATATACACTGTCTCCCCAAAAGCATTATTTTGATCCCATTGACCAATGGCAAAACTGCAATGGCCTTCAGTGATGCAGGATCTGGGCCCTATTCCTCACCAGCCATGCTATGAAAGTCTCAGGAAGAAAGCAACCTCCTTCACTGATACAAAGATCTTTAGAAAACACTCTATGAGCAACACCCACTGTGTAGTCATTTAAGAATGTTTATGATAGGGCCTCTTAAAAGCAACATCAATAAGTACAAGGGGAGACGAGCCTTTGGGAACATCTGTAGGGGTTCACCCCTCAAAATGTGTGTGTGGTAGCAAGACAAAAGACAGAAGTGTGATAAGTTCAGGTTTCCCCAAAAAACAAAAGGCAGGTTCTTCTGAAAAGATCTTATGTTCAAGCTGATATTCTACTAAGCTTCCGGTTTTTCCCCTCTGGTGGTTACACTCCAGGTTACGTACTCATTCCTTATCAGTGAAGACAGACAATTAAATATGGGAAGAGCTGTCAAACAAATGGCCTGAGTTCTTGTGAAACCATTTCACCATTCTTCCACAAACAGGAAAATATTTAGCAAGAGGTGTGCAAACTTGCTACAGATGTCACAGTGTGATTGAAAGGTGGGTGTTGTCTGTTAAAAACAGATCTAGGAACACAGATTCAGCTGCAGAACCAATTCACTTTTTATTTTATACATCAGTGAAGGACTTTTTCTCTGATGGGAGACTGTGCACTAGTTTAATTCTTAAACCTATTTTTCTATTCACATTTCCATGGAAGGGGAGTGTTACCTTCAGTCCCACAGTCCTATTACCATTATAAGCCACTTACTGAACTCAGCCATCCACTAAGTAAAACTTCTTGGGAATAGGAAATCTTTTCCCTGGACCTTTGATCAAATACCTCGCCTCTCCCCCATCATATACCATTTTTTTCCCTTTGCCCAGAGGACTGGTGATTTTTTTTGCTTGCCTTTAAGAATGGACCACTAATAAATTGCCCCAAAACTGTTTAAGACCAAAGTTATCTTGAATAAAACAAAGTTTATCAGAAGATCAATTTTAAAAAAGCAAATGATGGAAAACATACAGTGTCAGACTGTACCCAGCCTTGCCAAGATAGGCCAAAACGTGAGTCACAGAAAATAAATCAGAGAATAAAACATTCAACTTTAAAAATCGTCTGATAGAGGCTCTGAGAAACTGACCCTCTCAGCCTCCCAGAGCTTCAGTTCTGTGGTATAAGAGAACCCATAAGTCAAGAAGCCTGTCAACTATACTTTCCAGTTGATGTGTTTAGAACCTACATTACAATAACAGCCATGGAACCATATGTTACATTAGTATGAGAGTTGAAATTCACTCTTGTATTATGCATCACTTAAGTCCCACTTAAGATTTAAGGGCTTACCTGGGATTTAAGCAGTGCATAGACCTTGTACTGGTCCTGTGTGCTGGTGTGAATTTCACTCAGGTAGAATGTTTCCTCTGATACAGTACTTAGAAATTAGAGAAATTAACTCATATCCTAAGACAATTATACAGGATTGCTAATAAAAGCTACTTTTGAGATCAACAATCTAAATATTTTCAATTTCGTCTCATGTACTTCTTGGCCTTCAATAAACTCCTTTGATCCTGCATAAGTGCATCTCTTTGTGTTCACCTTGGTCATAATAAGTTCATCTCAAGTTAATAGCCTGGTCACCCCTTGGGGATGTTGGCTGCATTGGTTTTATATGTTTCCATTCCTAAATTTCAATTTATCATATTTGTCAGTAATTTCATAGTTCTCAAAAATGTCAAGCTATACTGAGTATGATGTCTCTTGGGCACTCTCCACTCAGTCACAGCCAAGAAAGATGGCACATGCACACAAGTCAAATTTCAAAGCTTCCTTATGCATTGACTGCTTGGGACCATACACGGAACCTTTTTCTGTTGTCTAGGGGGCTGCTAACTTGAGGCAGGATTAATTTCTGATTGTAGCCCAGGAGCGCCATACAGGTATTCACTATACACACGTGAACAAAGCCAGCCACATAATTCAAGATCCAGAATACAATACCCTTTGCCCCAAATAGGTCTCAGTCAGGACATAGCGTTAAGTCACAGCCTGCATTCTGGGGTAAGGCAGAGGGGTCACTCTAAAGTAGGAATCCCTGGAAGAATTCTGATTGAGGGCAGCTTCCCCACCTTTCAGATTAGTGTCAGTCTGGCCCTTACTGCAAGGTTTATACACCTTCCTCTATTTCATCCATGACAGGACACTGTCAGAGACAGCATGCAAGATTAGAAGGCCTGGACTGTTGGTGTTTTCCAGTATGGCAAATCTTATGTAAATTGTTTCCTTTTATTCTGCTCTCAGACATTACAACTACCTGAACCTTTAGGAACTATTTCAGTAACCAGTTCTTCCTGCTCCACCAAGGACAAATTAACATCAATAAACATGGATTCTTTTAAAGCAACATTTTAAGCAGGCAAGTTCTCTTCGGGAGGTGTCCATCTACCTGATCTCACACAAGCTATGCTTCAGACTTCAATCTATTAACTTTTAACATTATTCACATTGATTTTGCACTTTTCAAAAGTGCCTGACCCACACCCCCTTGGAAAGAAGTTTTCTCTTTAGCCATAGAAGAGGTGCAGCAGCAGCAGCAGCAGCAGCAGCAGCAGCAGCAAAAAATTCCTTGTGCTGCTCCAAAACTATGTGCCCCAATCCTCACCTCCAGGGCAGAGAGAGACGTTCTGGTTGCAAGCCCATCCAAAGCATCTCTCTTTCTGCTGAGATGGCTAACTGTGCCAGCTAGTGTCTTCTGTGGTGGGGGTTTTTTTGACATAGACAACTCTCCACTGGGAACTACCCTGAGAGCAAACTCATTTCTCACAGGCCACCAAACAGCTGTCACTTGGTAACCATTTTTGGTAAGTACCAAACTAGGCTAGATGTTTAGCCTAGAGCTGAGAAAGCTCCAAATCCCACTAGCAACCCCTATGCTTTACAGGCATGCCTGCAAGCAGTGGAAGGAAAGAAAGAAAGAAATTCGTGTAACAGGAAGTGGCTTTAGAAGCAAAAGGAAGCCTTCCTCATTTACCAGAAGGGTTCCTCTTTCTGCTGAGCAACTCTCCAGGGCCAGTTTGGACTATCAGAGTAGTGTAAACAATGCAATCCCATCTGTCAGTAATGGAGAAAGGTGGGGTCCTTGCTTCCCATATCCCTCTGCCAGAGCTTTGCTGCTCGATCTCCTCAGGCAGCTTACAATCTCCTATCACCTAACCTCAGCTTCTGTTTGAAACACAAACTCCTACACTTCCAAAGTTCCCACCTCACCACATTCCCTTGCCTCCTCCCCCAGCCTCACTATACTCACACTCATAGTAAATAGTACTATGTGCGCTTCACATCAGTTACAACCAATCCTGTTATGTACTTCAGCCCTGCCCCCACATTTTACACTGTAATCCTGCCCATCCATGATCTGGTACTTTGCATATGAACAGAAACTTTACTGATGATGGAGCAGTTTGTAACCTCAATGGGTGGCTTGTTAGATTAAGTAGAAACAACTAGCCACTAGTGTGGCTAGGAAAGAAAGCCCAGGTTACAATTCCAAGGAATGAAAGCTACACTTAAAAAAAATGTTGGCAAGAAGAGAAAAGATTTCCCCTCACACTGATAGTAGTAGTGAGGTAGATGTTTATGAAGGGATAAAGCAGGTGCACCTGCTGATGTCACAAAGCTAGTTTTGCCCAGCTCCCTGCATGACTCATTTGTTTCAGACTTGATAAAAAATGCAAGTAGCATCAAAATCAGGTATTTCTGGTTTGGTGCCTTGGTCGACAGGATATGGTCCAGATCCAGACAGTCAACATTTTCCACATTAAATAAGCCTGGAGCATGTACAAGGCAGAACAAAGCAATTTGCAGGTGCCTCTAGCTAGTCTTTAGGTCTGACCAATACACCTGTTTACTTATTTGTTAGCACACTTAGGTCTAAACCAGAAGGTCCTTGGCTGTTTCATTCTTACAATAGTTTGCACAGCTGGACACAGTATTCAGTATGTGTATTTGAGGTACAAGTCCTGATTCCCTCCCCTGCATACACACTTGAGGAGACTACATTCCCAAGAATCTGCACATGTAGGTTCTTTATGCAATTTCTTCTGAAGAGAATGCAGAGTCTTTGATAAAGGTGTGTGTGTGTGTGTGTGTGTATATATATATATATATATATATATATATATATATAAGCAGAGTCAGGATAAGCTCTACACTGACATCTGGTGGAAAGAATTTCAGAGAGTGTATTTGCATAGGCACGCCTACCCTATCCCAGACTCCCAAGCTGTGGGACTGCTTGGTGACAAATTGCTCACCCTCAGTTGGGCGGTACTGGCTAGACATGGGACATGGGTTCCAAAACCTAGAGAATTGAGAGAGGCTGGGGATAGGTATTTGTGCCTGGTGGTGCAGTCTCCTTGTGGAGCCAGAAGCACCAGTTGCACCTCCTCCTCTCTCCACTGTGGAATGTCAGAGATGATTTATTTATTCCCTCAAGAATTTAAATACAGGTTACTGAGCTGAAATCACTCTGGGCTAATGGTGCACTAGCACTGGGGCTCCCCTACTATGAGCTGGAATCACTAAGAGCTGAAAGTCACTAAAAAGCTAAAATCACTGAGCTGAGAGCACTGAGTACTGTGCTAACTAGTGGGGAGCCCAAAGCTACACTGTGGAACAGAGCTGCTGGCGGAGTGGAGCAGTTTGTGGGGACGGCTGGCGTGGATCACGGGACAGCTGGTGGCAGCGGAGTGGCTGACAGAGCGGAGTAGCTGTGGGACTGGTGGAGCGGCCCACAGAGCGAGCAGAGCCGAGCAGTTTGCAGAGAGAACCGGAGCAGCTCATGGAGCAGAGCAGCTGGTGGAGCGGAGCAGTTTCTGAGGATGGCTGGAGGAGCAGCGTGCAGCAGCTGGTAAAGCGGAGCAGTTCGTGGAGAAGGTGGAAGCAGAACCCACGGAGAGGCAGGGCAGTTGGCCCAGGACCACGTAAGGTGCCCCTTTCTATCCAGGCTGGGGGGAGGGACCTCTACAGATAAACTCTCGAACTCTGGGGTGGCATTGACCAGAGACTTTTGGGTTGTTGGACTTTGGGGTGATTGGACTTAAAACCCTAAGGGGAAAAAGGACAGTGCCAAAAGTACTTGGAGGTGGGTTTTTGTTTATGGTTTGTGTTATAACCCTGTTTGTGGTGTTTCTCCAATGGGATGCCGCATTAATTCCTTCCTTTATTAAAAAGATTTTGCTACACTCAGACTCCATGCTTGCGAGAGGGGAAGTATTGCCTCCTAGAGGCGCCCAGGGGGGTGTGGTATGTGAGTGTCCCAGGTCACTGGGTGGGGGCTCGAGCCGGTTATGCATTGTGTTACTGAAACGGAACCCCTGGATACGGAACCCGGCCCTTGTTGCTGCCAACTCAGAGGGGCAGAAGGGTTATATAAATATAAATATATAATCAATATCAACCTGTCCATCAGATCAATTGCTTTAAAAATATCTGAACACAAAGAATCACAGGGTTAGAAGGGACCACAAAGGTCATCTAGCCAAGATGAAGGAACAGACATTTGAACATGCATTTCTACATGCGCCCAACATATTGCCCAACCTAAGACAACATGTTTCTTAACATAGATTGCAAGTCATATTGCCCTGGGATGTAACTTGCAATCTGTTAGATCTGCAATCTAATACTGCACTGAAAAAAATATAAGGCCCAGACCCTAAATCTGGATGACTTGGCTGTGCCAGAGGGCATGCTGACCCATTTTCTACTTATGGATCTGCCTTTGAGCCTTTTACATTGTAGCATACATTTGAAGACTCTAGTGCAGATCCATGCAGTTTGCTGCAGGGCTCTCTTAGGTGATAGAAAAATAGTGTTTGCTTTCCAATGCAAACAACTCATAGTTAATGTCAGATCTAGCCTTCAGTTTTCAGCCTGCTCTTTCCTAACCTCCCTCTCCCCACAAAAAACTAATTCCCTTGAAATTTCACATGCTACTTCTTATTCCGATGTACAGTTTTCTTGTCTTAAGAACTTTGATAAAATTCAGACACAGATTTTTTTTAGCTATAATGTCTCCAAAAATTTATTTTAGAGACCATAGCTGTTGAATTAGGTCTATGGGCATAAAACAACCTGTAAAGATAATATCTTAGACATATTTATCTATTTTTCTCCTTCAGAGTTACTGTTCATCTTACAGGTAAATGGCCTGCATCAGCATAGTAAAGACATCCCAACATTTTGTTTTGAGTTAGATTAAGGGGAAAAACACACCCTGCTAAACAGGTTGGGAGAAGAAATTATTGGAAAAGAATTGTATTTGTAAAATGCCCAAAAGCAAAAGCTATTAATAAAAAAATGAATTTAAAAGATTAATACAATGTAAACTACAGCATTGCTGCTCCACTTTAAACAATACTATTTTCATGACTAATTATCTCACAATTAGTAATATTTTTCCTTGATGAACTCTGTGCTGCCTCTTCTTAAGGAAAGTGCTGCAAGGTAATACAGCAGTTCCACGACAATGCAAATAGGACCCATTCAATTTGCACAAAAAAAGGTTGCCAAGAGCAATTAGCACTTCATTAATATGATATAAAATGCTAATTTGCCATATATCCCAAGCGACTCAAAATTCCTTTCCATCCATATGTGCAAATAATAGTTAATATGGTATAGCATGTTTGAATCAGGTTCATGGTGCATTCGCAGAAATCCCTGCATCAGTTTCTTGTATAATAGCTATTAGTTAATAAGAACAGTAGCCCACATTTAACCTATGACTGCAGTGTTAACTATAAAAGGATCTGTTGGCAGCAATATCTCATAATTCCACGCATGTAAGGTTCTCTCTACCTTGCTGTCCAGGGTGAAGTATTAGAAACTGACTTCCAATCTAATTTATAAAGCAGATTTAAATGAAGTGCTGCTAGTGCTCAGACTGGACATTCAACATTCTGTGAGGCAAAAATCATTCCCTGTGAATTGCACTGCTCAGGCATTCTCGCACTCACTGGCAGCTTCTAATGATCAAAGCATTTGACTTAAATAATTGATTTATTTATACCAGTAAAGAAGCTCCGGGGGGTTGTGAATATTATGTGATATAATCACACCATTAGGGAATTAGAGCCACTCAGATGCACCTTGTGCCTGCTAATGCCCTCTGGGTATGATTAGAATATCATACATCAAAGGAATTTGCTCTAAAATATTTCATACCATAAATTAATAAAATACTGTATTTAAATAATTTTACTGATTTGGCGGGACAGTTTCAATGAGATGCAAGATGCTCTGTGCATGGCAGCAGTGATACAGAATTCAGAAATGGGTTGATCTAGGAAAGTACAGAAGCCCTAACCATGCCCTGTTAATACTTAGATGCCAGCAGGGGCATCCATCATCATTTCAAAAATTACTGTCTCAGTTAAGTACTGCTTCCATAGACTGTGACTCAGAGCCATCCAGCTAGTATTTTGTCTGATGGAGCAATGTTGCTCCTTCAAACAATCCTTTTGGGAAAAGATAGCTCTAGACAGTAAGGCCTTCTGGCATACTGGCAGGCTAGCAAAGGTAAAAATTCCTTCCTACCAGATGCCTGTTCAAGTGGGAAAGTATCCAGACTCTTCTGTTCATTCTGTTTCTAATACATAAAAGCAATAAATCTATCTTGGATAGCAATATAGCTCCCCATCATCATAGTATCTGAGCACCTCACAACCTTTAAAGTGCATAGTCTCACAACACTCCAGTGAGGTAGGGAAGTGCTCGTATTCCCATTTTACAGATGTGGAACTGAGGCATCGAGAGATGAAGTGACTTGTCCAAGCTCGCAGAGGAAGTCTGTGGCTCAGCAGTAGATTGAACCCATGTCTCAACTCCCAGGCTAGCACTCTAACCACTGGACCATCCTTTCTTCCCATCAAGACACCAAGTTCTGGTTAAGGCTGTCAGTGAATGTACTGCATGGAGCAGTTTTTATCTCTGGGGAAGGATGTATTATTTGAATTCATGCCTGCTTTAGCGGCAGTGTGGCGATGCCCTTGCCCCCAGGAACTTCCAGGAGGAACTGTTTATAAAGAAACACTTTCCCTGCCCCTGCTCACCCATGTGGAGGAGTGCAGATACTGCAGTGCTAGGAACCACACAAGGCCAGCAGAAACCACCAGATCATCTAGCCCAACCTTCTGTGTATCGCAGGCCACCAACACCACGCAGCACCCACACACTAACCCAACAACCAAAATTAGACCAAAGTATTATGCCCACAGGAGAAGTGCCACAAGCAGAGAATAGGAGTGACTGAGGAACACAAGTCTAAGACCCCCAAAATGGCAGGGAAGTGATTCAGATATACTGAGATAATCCTAGCAAGGGATCCACGTGCTGCAGAGTGAGGTGAAAAATCCCCAAGGTCACTGCCAATCTGATCTGGGGGGGAAATTCCTTCCTGAGACTACATATCAGTTAGATACTGAACATGTGAAGAAGAATCAGCTAGCCAAGCACCTGAGGAGGGTGGGTGCTTGGTCCCACATCAGAGCCTTGGCCCACCCCACATCTAATTGCTAACCATGGCCATCCCTGATGCATCAGGGAAGTGAGCTTAAAAAACAAACAAAATACACTGTGGGGGAGGGGAAATCTCTTCCTGACCCCTTCAGGTGGCCCATTGTAAGCCTGAAACATGAGCTTTAGGAACATAAGACATAAAGCAGAAGTGAACCCTAGGGCTGCTAAACCCTGGCCCCTACCATCACAAGCAACCCCATCATAAAAATCACACCCCTAAAATTGTCCAGCTCTCCCTTACAACTAATTACGTTATTTGCCCTCACAACTCTGAATGGGAAGCTCTTCCAGAACTCCACCCCTGTAATGGTTAGAAACCTTCTTCTAATATCCAGCCTGAATTTGGTCATGGCCAGTTTATACACATTTGTTCTTGTGCCAACAAGATAGAGATATTGCAAGCTGCAACATCCCTTTAGAGAGTTCTCTGCTACTCTGGGGGATGCCTGTCCCCCTCTGTAGTCTACCAGCTTCACGGACTAGTGTGAAGATGGAGAAGAAGTGGGTACCTTGGGGTGATTTCTGCCTTGGGCAGCAATAAGACAGAGTAATATAGTACTCCCTGAGCACAGGGACTGCAAATATGGCTGTTCCTTAGGTTGAGGAGAGTATGACTGGGTAAAGGGCTCCTTAAGCCTAACTCCCTACTACCATACTTCCCCGCACAAGGCTAAGCATAATTCGGGCCATATCACTTAATGCTTCTAAACAGCTGATGTTATTTGACATACAGAAGACGACTAGAGTATTAGAATCATAATAATGCATCCTGTACTGATGTTTAAACTAATTGTTCACACTCTAAGCAATGAAAAGCAACAGAATTCTTTTTTATGAATTCCTCCAAAAATGTCATCTCTATTCTTAAAATAGGGAGGGGCACTTTTTCAAGGGAGTCATTCATCCCCATGGGAAGCTCCCTGAGAATCTGTCCAAAGTTCTTCCCACTCTAGGTATGTCTATACTGCAACAAAGGGTGTGACAGCAGCATGTATAGACATAAATGAGCTAACTTTGATCTAGCTAGGCTGAAATAACTATAATAGTGAAGTTGTTACAGCACAGGCAGCTGCATAATTGGTATGAGCCCACGTGCACCCCTGGGTATGTACTCAAGTGGCTAACTTGTGTCTACATGCCTATATCTGCAGCAGTCATCTCTCTGACTGGAGTGTAGACATACCCTTAAACATCACTCCAGCCCTTGAAACTCTGCAAATCTTTAGTGAATTTGGCCTCAGAAGTACTATGTGTGTTGCAGTACTGACTATCAATACCTTACAGTACAAGGTACTCAGAGGTTATATGCCATGTAGCACTTTATAAAGTAATTAGAGATGAACCTGTGTTGTGAGGGTCATATCTGATATCAGCTCTGAATTCAAACTTTTCCCAGGTTCAGTTGTTCTGGTTCAGCCAGTCAAAAAGTCAAGTCCCCACCTTGAAGATTCAGGATCCAAATCTGAATCCGGAACCAAACTTACCTAAAGATTGGGATATAGAGGAAGAAGGGCTCAGATCCAGTGTTCCAGTTCAGGCCCAACTCTTAAATAACTAAATAAACAAAAATTTATTGTTACACTCAGCAAACTATAGTAATATTCATTATAATTAGAGACTGGCCTTGGACACAAAATCCAGAACCTGATTTCGAACTCTCCAAATGTCAGTGGCTGTCAGTCCTCAGGCCCATTGGTTGTCCAATTTCATGGAGCCCATTAGAAAAGACAGTGGCCACTGTGAAATATGGATATGGATCCAAGTTTGGATTATAACAAGGGATGATAAATAGCACCAACACCAACAGCCTCAGTTGTCCTTAATGGATCAACAGAAAGGCCCTCAGATGCACTGATCTATATTAGTTAAAGCTTTAACTGTCTAGACTGTAGGCATCCCACAAGTCTACATTGTGTGCTGATCAAGGAGCATTAGCATCACCAGGTCTCAAGGCAAGTCTCTTTGAACAGCTTTTTATTTATTTTTTTATTATTTTATTTTCTGCCTCAGCTGCAACCTATGAATAGTTCTCAAGGGTAAGGAGGACTAAAGCACATCACAGCAGCCCAGCCTAAGATGCCAAAGGAGAGGATCATTGTGGCAGAGTGTGCATCTGGAAGAAAAGAGGGCAACTTTTGAACTTTCCAAAGATGAAAATAACTATTTCTGACCAAGGACAAAACCTGGGCTTCTACATTCAACTGGGCTCATGGTCTAAAAAGATGCCAAGTCCTGAAACTTTCCAACCTGTCTATACTAGAATTTTCCACAGAACTCATCAATATAGTATCTAAGCACTACACAGGCTATTTATTTCTGCATACCAACGTCCTGAATGAATGTCATCATTTTCTCTGCTCTTCACAGATTCTAGGAAGCTTTACTTTACTTGGGGTACATTTGTGCCTGATTTTAAGAGGTGCTGGGCACAACAGCTCCCGTTGCTTCAGTTGCGATGTACCTGGACAGCCCTTCTGAAAACCAGGCCCATATCCTTCTTAATCCTTCCAGTTATGGTGGAGAAGCTTTAGGGGGAAGTGTCCCTTGCAGCATGTTCTAGGAGTCATAAAATTTTGTCACAAGTCTGTGGCAGTCTGTGCGCTACACCACCACTACGAATGCTTTAGCTCCAGCTATTATATGCTTCATCTAAGCTCTGTTAGCTGTCCTGTCCTACCGGGGTGCATGCAATGGTGTAATCAGGAAGACCAAAGCACAATTGGAGGTGCAGCTAGCAAGGGATGTGAAGGGTAAAAAGAAGGGTTTGTTAGCAACAAGAAGATGATCAGGGAAAGTGCAAGACCCTTACTGAATGGGGGAGGCAACCTAGTGACAGATGATGTGGAAAAAGCTGCAATACTCAATGCTTTTTTTGCCTCGGTCTTCACAGACAAGGTCAGCTCCCAGACTGCTGTACTGGGCAGCATAGTGATGAAAAAACAGGTTAAGGACTATTTAGAAAAGATGGAGAAGCACAAGCCCATGGGTTTGAATCTAATGCATCCAAGGGTGCTGAGGGAGTTGGCTGATGTGACTGCAGAGCCATTGGCCATCATCTTTGAAAACTCATGGCGATCAGAGGAGTTCCTGGACAATTGGAAAAAGGCAAATATACTGCCCATCTTTTAAAAAGGGAAAAAGGAGAATCTGTGGACCTACAGACTGGTCAGCCTCACCTCAGTCCCTGGAAAAATCATGGATCAGGTCCTCAAGGAATCCATTTTGAAGCACTTGGAGGAGAGGAAGGTGATCAGGAACAGTCAACATGGATTCATCAAGGGCAAGTCATTCCTGACCAACCTGATTGATAACTGGCTCTGTGGATATGGAGAAAGCGGTGGACATGATATATCTTGACTTTAGCAAAGCTTTTGATACAGTCTCCTACAGTATTCTTGTCAGCAAGTTAAAGTAGTATGGGCTGGATGAATGGATACAGTGGATAGAAAGCTGGCTAGATGGTCGGGCTCAATGGGTAGTGATCAATGGCTCGATGTCTAGTTGGCAGATGGTATCTAGCAGAGTGTCCCAGGGGTCTGTCCTGGGGCTGGTTTTGTTCAACATCTTTATTAATGATCTGGGTGATGCGATGGATTGCACCATCAGCAAGTTTGTGGATGACACTAAGCTGGGGGGAGAGGTAGACAGGCTGGAGGGTAGGAATAGGATACAGAGGGACCTAGACAAATTAGAGGATTGGGCCAAAAGAAATCTGATGAGGTTCAATAAGGACAAATGCAGAGTCCTTCACTTAGGATGGAAGAATCACATGCAGTGCTACAGGCTGGGGACCTACTGGCTAAGCAGCAGTTCTGCAGAAAAGGACCTGGAGATTACAGTGGATGATAAGCTGGATATGAGTCAACAGTGTGCCCTTGTTGTCAAGAAGGCTAATGGCATATTGGGCTGCGTTAGTGGGAGCATTGCCAGCATACTGAAGGAACTGATTATTCCCTTCTATTTGGCACTGGTGAAGTCACATATGGAGTACTGCATCCAGTTTTGGGACCCATGCTACAGAAAGGATGTGGACAAATTGGAGAGAGTCCAGCAGAGGGCAACAAAAATTATTAGGAGGCTGGGTCACATGACTTGTGAGGACAGACTGAGGGGACTGGGCTTATTAAATCTGCAGAAGAAGAGAAGAGTGAAGGGGGATTTGATAGCAGCCTTCAACTACCTGAAGAATGGTTCCAAAAAGGATGGAGATAAGCTGTTCTCAGTGGTGGCAGATGACAGAACAAGGAGCAATGGTCTCAAGTTGCAGTGAGGGAGGTCTAGGTTGGCTATTAGGAAAAGCTATTTTACTAGAGAGGTGGTAGAATCTCCATCCTTAGAAGTTTTTAAGGCCTGGCTTGACAAAGCCCTGGCTGAGATGATTTAGTTGGTGTTGGTCCTGCTTTGAGCAGGGGGTTGGAGTAGATGATCTCCTGAGGTCTCTAATCTTCTATGATTCTATCTTAGTTGATCTGGGATAGAGATGCAGTCACTGATATAAACTGGATTCTGATGGCTTTGAAGAGCAGAACCAAGGTCTTAAATTTGTGCCAGACTGGAAACCAAGAGAGATTAGAGCACCAGTGATAGTGGCTCATCTGACTAGAATGCAGGCTGCCATATTCTCTGTATTGTTTCCATCTTCTGCCCTGATTACCATAATTCAGTCTGAAGATGACTACTACATGGATCACAATGGCCAGACCTTCACCTGGGAGGAAGAAGCAAAGTCAAAAATTGTTAACCGGAGAAACAAGGCATTTCTTGCTACTGTTGCTGCCTGGGCCTACATGGTTAGTGATGAGTCCAGCAGGACCACAAGGCTTTGTACCCTTTAACAAATAGAGAGCAGATCTTTTCAGCAGGACAGAAGGTCAGAGTCCCAGCTAGTTCTTCACAGTATTTTTCCTGTTCTACCAGCCTGAAATTTGGTCTTTCCTAATATCAGTTAGAGTCAGCTCTTCTTCATCCAGGCAGTGATCTCTTGGCAGGCATTGTGCAATCTTAGCGATGGCAAACTGCTTGCCTCTGTAGGAAGTGAGATATACAGCTGTCATCAGTGTATTGTTAGCAAAGGAGCCTGTTAGCCCTATCAATAGATAAATGCTTCAGAACATTAAAAATAGTTAAGTAAACCACAGACTACAAGAGAGTTGCAGACCTGCCTACTCCCGCTGTCATTGGAAAGGAAATTCTCTTTCTATTAAGTTAAAAAATGCCGTTCTTCTCTGAAAACTGGTCAGTTTAAAATGACACCATCTTCCTGAGCAGGTCTGCTCCCTGAGCCAAAATGTTAAATTAGGACCTGAAGGTAGGCCCCTAAATCCACATTTAGTCATCTAAAAATAAGGTGCCTGATGTTCCACGGTGCTGAACATTCACAGTAGTTCGTGCTCAGCAACTCAAAGTCAGATTTTTAATTAAAATGCCAAAATATGAAGTTATGTGCCTAACTTTATGCACTGAAGTTTGAAAATTTCAGTCCATATGCTGATCCTCTTCTCTGGCTGAGATCAATATAGAACTAGGAAAGGGGTGGGGGGGGGAATCAAACATGGCTTTAGGCCATCTTGGTCCTGGGTCTGATTCACCCTCTGGTGCAACTTAAAGCAACCTGCAGGTTGCTCTAAATTGTGACCAATTGCTTAGCCCTCCCCTCCTGAAGCTGTTTTGACAACCATAGAATGCCTCATGTGCTTCAGGTTGTAGCAAGAGTGGTATAGAACTACCATACTGGCTCCTCACTGCCTGTGGCTTTTTCTTACACTGGGAGAATCTCCAGTAGCCAGTTATGCTGGCTTTATGGTGTGGCTTTATTGAGTAGTGCTGAAGTGCAATGGCAGGAAAAGAGGGCAGTAATTGGACCTATATAGTTAACTTAAGAATGGCCATCCTGGGTCAGACCAAAGGAACATCTAGCCCAATATCCTGTCTTCCAACAGCAATGTCAGGTGCTTCAGAGGGAATGAACAGAACAGGTAATAATCAAGTGATCCATCCCCTGTCACCCATTCCCAACTTCTTTATATTCTTGTTAGCCTTGTAAAGCCAATGATGCTAAGAAAGAGTGAGCTGGATTTTATTCTGGTTGATGTACCATGAAGTCGTTACTCGAAATAACTAAATTACAGGTCCAAATTCTCTCCCTAGTTATACCTGTGCAACTAAAAGAGGGTTTAGTGACACAGTCAGAAAGACCATCATTTAACTGTCAGGCACTGCTCTCAGTGAATTCAATAGAGGTTTTGCCATTGATTTCAAAGGGAGCACAATCAGGACTATAAATCTCAAATTGAGTTTACTTGGTAGAGAATTTTTAAAGATACACTTTTAGTAAACTTAAAAACCAAATTTGCTCTGGAAACCCTTTAGAGACAATAAATATGGAACTCCACAATGCTATTTTTATGGTCACTTTTCAGAGCAGAATCAGTTTTTAAAAGTACTTTTTACTTTTGATGAAGGACTTTGAAACGCATTTCAATGAAACATTTAAAAATCTAAATCATTACTTGAAATCAACTTCCTTTGAATTGCCATATCTTGACAGCCCGGAAGCTGTAAGAGGAGGAATATGAAAAGTATATGCCTGATGCGATTCCTTTTCCACAGCTCTTGCTCTTGTGTGACTAGATTTATGCACAGAGCACCTTAAATGTAATCCATCAAGATTACACACATATAGCTAGTTATAACAATAGTGCAGGTAGCGCTGTACCCAACTATCTCAGCTTCTGTCATATGAAAAGAACTCAGACATGGTGACACAATGTTCGTTTGTTTTGGTGGCAGGACTTACATAACACAACAGGGTCTAAAAATAATAATAATCTACTAAAACATGTGAAAGTGAGTTAAGTAAAACCTTAATATATTCCCTTGTTTAAATATTAGTTATGTGGGCTGACAGCTGTTCCCAGAGGAGGGTTTAAAAAAAAAAAGTGCTACAAAAGCATTGGTTGTTAAAACAAATCTGTCGATAGGACTCTTGGAGTAGAGTGTAGCCCAGCTATAGTTGCCCAAATACAGAGAAGACATTGTAAAGGAAATATGGGGTGGGGGGAGGAGGGAAGGGCAGAGGTGGGGAAAGGAAAACAAAACAGGGACAACCTCCCACAAAGGGGAGTATGAAACCTGTGAAAATAAGAATCCATCTTTTCACCAGGCCTATTTTTAGAAAAAGCAGTTTGAAGAGATGTCATAAGGCTTCAAAAACATCAGCTTGGTGATTAGGGATATGCTATAATACCTCTCTTCAGTGCACAAGGAGACAAGATGGACGTTAAAAATAAACATTAGGAGTAAGGAGGTTTCTGTACACATAAATCTCTTCCTGCTTGGGAGGGTGAAATATATAACAGGAGGTGACCTCACATGTTGCCAACTCTCACAATCTTATCACAAGTCTTGCAGTCTTGGTTGGTTTTCTTAAAGCCCTAGCTCCTGTAATCATGTCTTTGTCAGAATCTTCTTTCATTTTTAAAATAAAGTAATCTGTAGCCCTCAAAGTTACAAAGAAAAGCTTGAAAACTCAAATCATAACGGCTTGAAAAGCAGAAGGTTAAAAATATATATTATTTGTAGAGACCTCCTCCTTTTTAAGCTAGTTGCCCACTTTTGAGGCCAGTCTAATGACTCCTTGAGGCTGGCAATATTGCCTCCATAAGGTATACAAAAGTCTGGCTTGATGGAAGAAAGAAGAGGTGTCTGACTGCTGATATACATTGTTATGCCCATTGTTATGAAATTGAAGGTAATAATAATAAAATATATTTAAAAGCAGACTTTTCATTTGAGAATTTCTAAGTATTAAAAGACATTAATCATTTAAGCCTCGGGACAGCTCTATGTATTCATATTATTATTCCCTTGTACAGAAGGGTAGAGGGGTAGAGGTTCAGTGATGTACCATGGGTAAGGCTACGATTCTGTCATGGATTCCGTGACTTTCCAGGAACTCCATGACTTCTTCTGGGCAGGGCTGCAGCAGCTGTCAGGCCCTGGGGCTGCTAGAGCAGCAATGGCTGATCAGCTGTTCCCAAGGCCCCAGGGCTGGCTGCTAGAACTGCTGATCAGCGGCCAGCCAGGGGGCTGAAGCAGCAGTAGTCAGCCCCTGCCGCAGGAGTGGTGGTGGGGCTAGAGCAGCTGCAAGCCTCAAGAGTGCTCTGTTTGTCCACCCTCCCCTCCCCCAGGGTATTTTTAGTAAAAGTCAGAGACAGGTCACAGGCTTCCATGAATTTTTGTTTATTGCCTGTGACCTGTCCGTGACTGGTGACAGAATTGTAGCCTTAACTCTGGGACACTGAAAGTCGCAGAACTGAAACTAAAACCCAGAATAAAATACTGATTTCTGGTCACCTGCCCTAACGACTAGGCCACATTGTATCCATATGACCAAATAATGCTATGAGACTACCTCAATTGATGTAAACACAGGAACTCAAGGAAAACAACAATAAGAAAGAATGTGATACTAAAGGAATAAGGCAGGATTTCCTTACTTAGGACTGTAAGGACGTATCCCTGTAAGACCACCATACTGCAGTGCTGAAAGTTAGTGGACTGATAAGTTGAGAGAGAGTAAAACAGATTGCTGGACCTCTGCAGATGAGAGAACATTAAACTCTCTCTCATATGTAAGGCTGTATTTCCTTCCAGAAGATACTAAGAAGGTCATATTTACTTTCTGTAGAGAAATCTAATCAGAAACTCTACAAGGTGTATTTCACAGTTTTTTCTGAATTGCCCCAGATGGGGTTTGTCCCCTCCTGAGCAGGCCAGGTAATCAATCTTATAAGTACACAAGTCTTCTGAACTCTATATGGATCTTGAACCTCCCACAGAGAGAGAGACCCATCCACAGAGGCCCATTATCTAAGCACAGCCTACAGCCCTCTAGCTCCCTCATTCTGTGCACTTCCATACAACCCTCATGCCAGTTGCCAGTAACTACAGAATTGCCAACTCTCATGCTATTTGGTGCTTTTTTTTATAGCCCCAGCAGCTTCAATCAGGTAATTAGGTAAGCATCTCAGCTTTTATTTTAAAAACTAAATTTCTAGCCCTTATGGTTATGAGGGAAAGCTTGGAAACATGAACCCTAAGCATTCCGACAATAGAAGGCAAATAAAATACATTTCGGGTCTTTATGAAATCATATGATTTTAAGCCACTCTTACGATTTGTTGCAACCTCACTCATTTGAATACTTGGGGTTGGCAGTACTATAACTATCACCACCCTCCGAAAAAGGGTTTTTCACAGCATGTGGAGACGGTTCTCTCAGGGAGGTCACAGGTGAGTTTGTGAGGGAACAGTACTATGGACAGCAGCATTGCCCTAAATGCCCTAGTGACCCCATTAGCATCAAGGCTGATCCAAAAGGGAGTGGCCTCCTTGCAGATTGAGCACTACTTTGATTGATCTCTAGCTAGCTCCTTAAGATGGTCTAGCTGGATGGTCAGTCTATGTCCATCACTGGTGATTTTATTGCACCATGGAAGCTGTTGGTGATCACTAAGCCTGTAGTGGCATTCCTTTGAAGATACACTTTGTAATTCAGTTGTCTGTCATCTTAGCAATATGCCCATACCCAGAAAGTTGCCAAAAGCAAACCAGTGCCAATGGGGATACTTGGTGAGTTTGGCTATGAATATCCTTATTGCTCATCTTTTCCTGCCACTTAATATGGAGCAGCTGACAATAACGAGCATCAAAAATGTCAATCTGCCACTCTTCAGCCTTCCTTGGTGCCTATATGTCACTATTGTACAACAGAATTGGTATAACCATAGTTCTGAGAATCTGCAGATACATAGCAAGCGTGATGTCCCAATGTCTCCACAGAAGCTGCGGAAGGCCCTGGAATGTGGCAGAGGCAGCTGTGACACAAGCATCCACATCTTTTGAGCATCTTCCAGCAATGTCTAGGTCACTTCCCAAGTATTTGACAGTTGCCACCTGCTCATACTCTGACCAGAGAAGATAGTCTGATCAGCAGCAGCCTAACTCGGTGGTGTACCTTCAGAGGCACTTCAGTGGGACTGTGGAAAAGGCAAGCATACCTCAGAGCCAATGCTCCTAAACTTCTCTGCTCCTCATCCAGATGCACTAAATGTAACTCCTGTCCATGCACAGTGGTAAGGCAGAAGATCAGACCCTGGTTAAGTAGTTAAATACATGGAATAAAATTACCAATAGTAATAGTTAATACAACTGCTGTTAAAAAAGAACTACATATTTGGAGGGGGAAATATTTGGGGACATAGCTGCTAACATGGCATGCAAATACAGATCTAAAATGCTCTCATCACTGTAATTTTATTGCATACCACAGAATCTTCCAAAAAACAAGTGTGCAGTGCTGGACTTCAAAGATAGGTGACAATGCCTCCAACTGAGATACAAAACCATAGTGCAGAAGAAGGAAGATTTACAGGATGTGGGATTTATTGATTTAATATGTTTACATTTTTCTATGGCTTCCAGTTTCATCAGTCAGCATTTCTGAGGTCAATAATTGACAGTATCAAAACAGAATTATGCAAAACTTGATGAGTGTCTTCTATGAATGCCAATCATAGGCCTACAATGTATTGTAAGTTCCTTGTGGCAGGGTTTCAATCTAAATATAAAGCAAGATACAGACAGGCTGAGGAGCACAAGGTAACAGTGAGCTAAAACAGGTCTGCATTTAAACCAGTGGTTATAGACTACCAGTTTCCTAATGTGGCATTCCTATGGAAAAGGCATACATATCTTATATTTGAACCAAGTGTATCTGATAAACAACTATTCTTAAGAGGTACAATATGGTCTCCTGGTTGTGAAGGTCTGATATAAGACTCTGATTTGAAAACCCTTAGTTCCAAATAAAACCCTTAACTAAACACATGTAGCAATCAATATTTCTGATGGCGCTCCACCTCTGACTTTGAAAGAATAGCATTAGGTTGGGATTCACAGATTCTCCCTCTCTTGCTCCTGGTCATTTGGTTTGTTCACTCTCTCTTTCTGAAACTACAGAGGATGAGAGAGAGAAGACCTAGTTAGTATTTTAAACTCATGATCCCACCTGTAGCAATATACCTGGAAGTTGAAGTAAAGAGCAAAACATGCGGGAAAGAAGAGCTTGGAGGAAGCACCAGGAAGTCAGTCTTTGTGCAAATGGCTAGAATGCTAGCTGCATTGCAGCACCTCTTTAAACAGTTCTCTTAATAAAGAGCCAGTTTAGTTTTTCAAAGCACAGAATTATTTCCCTGTTAATACCCAGCACCTAGTACTTGCTATTTCAGGAAAGCATGAGAGTGGTGCAACTTTAATGAGTTTCACAGTAGATGTCCTGTTGCACAAACAAAGGTACATGAGCAATATAGAGGACACTTGTACCACAGACATAAACCTCAATACAAACTTACTGCAGAACACTTGCCTTCTCACCATGCAGGCTTTATTTGCTAGCTAATGAATGTGAGGATGCAAATAGAAAGTCACCTCACAGTTTATAAATGAGCTAAGCTAGAGTGTTTTAAAATACAATGATACACTGCTCCTTTCCACTGGCACTAGTATAAAGGAGGTAAAGCCAGTGGAATGGGAAAGAAATTGGAAACAATGGACAGGGAGGGAAGGCAAAAGAAAGCAGCATTTCTGCTGCTCTTTCCCTCTTCCCACTGAAGATACACAAGCCTAGTGCAGGCATACAGAATGGCTGGGGCTCTGTCAGTTGGGAGACATCAGGGTTGTAAGCAGCATACACTAATGAGCACCTATATGGAAATATTAAAAGCTTTCCTCCACATCCTCTGAACCCCTAGAACAGGGAAGATAGAGCACAGGAATTATCGAGTGACAACACAGCTTCTGAGGAGATGCACTGCTACAACTCCACAGTCCAAGGTTTGGCACTATAGAGAAACCTAACACAGAGGGTTAGACAAATTGCATAGGGATTCCTGGCCACACACTCTCTCCTTGACACAAAGTTAGAAGCCCCTCTCTCAGAGAAGAGCAGAACAAGAAGGAAATATCACAAGATGAACCCTGCTGAGGTCCCAGAAGCCTTCCACTACCATGAGTTTTTCCTCAAGGAGGAGGACTAAAGCCAAAGAAAAAAAATCCAAGATCCAGATCACACAATCTTGTTCTCCTTTCTGAATGGTGTTTCCTCATCCTAGCATGCATTGCCCAGCCTCCTACTATCTCACATACAGTTAAGTTCAAGATCTAAAAGCTCCACCTGTAATTGGAGCCAGCTGCAACCTTTCTGACACATACTAATTGCCAATAATGATTTAAGTGCAGTAAATTCACATGCTGCAATTGTTTTAAGTAAATGACTCTCTCACAGCTTTTCCCTGAGAAAAAAAACTGTTAATCTTTGCTGCTGACTTATCAAATCCTCCAGCCACCTGTTTACCATCATTTTCATGAGCTGATAACCTGTTTATTAGAGTCATAATGTGCAGGTGGAAGTATAAAGGTCTCATTTGGTAGTTTGAGTTTCATCTAATATATCTTTATGGGAAAGCTTGGTTTTGCTGTTGGATTTGACTAAAGCAGAGACCAAGGGCCAAAATAAGTGCCTCATATTCCTTTCAAATTAAAAGTTACCCTTAGTAACGTTAGTTAACCTTAGACAACTTCCCAATACACCATTTGGAACAACATACCAGGTTGTTGGGGGGTTCAGTCTAGGATATTGCCTCCTGTAACAAATGCATCTGGTCTTAGTTACCTTTAACTTAATTGTATTACTCTTTTCATTTTGATGCTTCAGGAATTTTTGTATTTCAGAAGAAGTTTCACAAGGTAATAAAGGCCTTGTTTGAGAGTTTTGCTTCCACCAGGATACTTTATGTTCCTATAGGAAATCCTCCCTGAGATTGTCAAAAATGCAATGTCTTCACTGTTTGAACCCATTATTTCACTGGAAGATTTGATGTCTGTTCTGACAGGAAATTTTTTTTTATCGTGACAGTGAAGTTACTGCTGTTGGGAAATCAATGCACATGATTTATCAGTTCACCTTCACTAAGACCAAGGGTTATTCCCAGGTGGGCAGTAACATGGCAAGACAGGGTCTGGGGCAAATGAGTCACTTTTTAAAGCCATCTTCAATTGGCTTGATTCTGCAAGGTGTTAAGTGCCCTCAACTCCCATTGAGTCAATACACTGTACGATCAAGCCGTAAATGAGGGACAACTAAACCTAAGCATAGGAGGCAAACACATTCTCCCTGGACATAAATGAGGAAAGATGCATTACAATAGGGGGGGAAAGAATCTTCCAGCCTAATTTATTTTGATACATTTTCCCTATTGTATTCTTTTGCAACACTACAGCGTGTAAATGATAAAAGCTGCTCCCAAGGTCCTCTTACACTATCAGTAAGGCTGTATATTTGTCACCACTGTCACAAGAGTCATGGACTCAAAAGATTTTCATGTTTGTGTTATAAATATCCTTGACTTTGGGGAATTGGTATGTTAGTAGGTCAGCGGCTGGGCAGATAATAAAGCACCTGTGTGAACCTGCAGATGAATATTTGTATCAGGCAGTGGTTCTCAAACTTATTTGATTCACCTCCCCCCTTCTTTGTGTCTGTGCCACCAGCAGCACAGAAGTAAGGGTAGCAATGTGAAAAGTGATATTTGTCAAGATCACTTATCACAGCACACTTAGCGCACCATTGCCACCCTTATTTCTGCACTGCTGTTCACCTTGGGGTTGACAGCCAGAGCCCTGCCATCTCCAAATGAAAGAACTGAGAACAAAGGGGGGAAGAAGAGCCTAAGCCCATGCTACTTCCCAGTGGAGGATTGGGGTGGGGGAAAAGGGGACAGAGAGGCCAAGCAGCAGGGCTCCAACTGTCACCTTTATCCCCACCTCCTGTCCATGGCCCTTTTGCACAAGTTCCAGCCACCTGGGGCTGACAGGCAGACCTCTTAAAAAAATAATTTAAAAAAAAAAAACCACACAGCTACACAGCTCATATCTCCCTTGACAAATTTCAAGATCCATCCCATAGTTTGAGAACTACTGGAATAAGGTTTGGAGCTTCCCAACAAATCTTCTCTGTGTGGAACTCCCACTGAAATCAGCACCATGCAATGAAATAACATCATCAACAGTGCTGTATGAGGAGGATGTATACTATCAGGCCCATTGAGACTGAAACAAGAAGCCCAAAAGACTTCACAGAGCACTAGTGGGAAATAGAGAATCAGCAACACATGACACAGTGGACCATGAGAGAAATATAGGAAAAGTAGTAGTGACAAGTTACTCCATCAATCTAAAGGCAACTTTTTGTGGGGAAGATGAAGAAAGGAACCTGAATCTAAAGGAGGGATATATAAAAAGAAAGGTCTGTATTCAAATCACGAGAGTTCTCAGAATATGTTTAAGGTCTCATTCTGAAGTCCTTAGTCAGCCAAAATTCCCACAGACTTAACTGGGAGTTTAAGGACCACCAGATTTAGCTCTTAAGGACTTAATGTAGAGGTCTGCTTTTGGGAAGATAGGTTATTTACTATAAAACGTGGGTAACATTTTATAATTTATCCTGTGATTACCATGACTTGTGACATTGATCCAATAACTCTTCCATAACTCATGCCCAAGCCTATTATGAAAAAACTAGAGCCCAAATTGGCCATGTCAGTACATGAGTAGTGTGGGTGAAATTATCAACATAATGCTAACATGCAATGATATTGTGGGGGAGGAATACAGTTTGAATAGACTACAAAGCTCCATTGAAGGTTTATTATTAGCCTCCTAAATAAATGTAAAAGCTGATTTTTTTTTATGTACATAGCTCTTTCCTGCTTAACAGCCCAGTCCAGAGGGACAATGGGACAATTCATTGGTTGTTCCATGGCACAAGCCAACTTCTCTTTTCCAAAGAAATGCATAGAATATTTTCAGCAGACTGAATAATCAAACAGGCTGAACATTCTTAGGTGTTTTAAAATCTATAATATTCTCAAAGTCTGCTTTTGTGCCCAATAATCTCCTGAATCTACATTTTATATAAACTCTGAGCCAATGCTGACTATGCCCAGACTAACAGTTCCTGTAATAAGTTTCCCTACAGCTGAGAACTTTGCCAGTGTAAATAATGTACCAGTTTGCTGATGCAATATATTTCAGTTCTCTTCCAAGGTTTAACCATTTCAGGTAGTACCATGACCTGGAAGTGCAGCAAATCTATGGTTACAGCTGATCAAATTATTCATTGCAAATATTATATGTTGCTAATTTTCCCCTTTTTTCTCTTTGCAGATTGTTGGTGACCCAATCTTGATGTCCACAAATATATATGTAACTATTCACCAAATAGTTCATGTAACACATTGCAGCCTAGAGGTTGTTTAAGGACTATACACCTCGGCTATTCACAATACACAATTGGTTACCTACATCATATGATATTACATCTGATCCTTGATTGGATGACTGAAACTCTTTAGAGAATAATCATTTGCAAACAACACATATCTGGCACAAATTTTCAGATGAAAAATCATCCATGGCAAAATTTGAGACCATTTGGGGATTCATGAACATTTCCAGAAATACCCAGAAGCCGTTCCAAGCCCTTGCCCTATAAAGGCTTACAGAACCGGACCCCTGAAAATTGGGGTCACCCCAAGGAGACCTCCTTGCAGCGGGCAAAAAATCTAAGATCCTCACAAACAACAGCAAAACAAACTCACAGTTTTTGAGTGAGAAAACATTCACAAATCACTTGGTATTATTCAACCTGCTCTACCAATCCACTTTGCCTAACAACCGAGACATTGAAAGGTAACCTGGCAACAATAATCCAGGAAATGGGAAAGACCATGGAGGAAAGAGAATGAGGGCTATCTTGTGGTTCCAACAAGATTTAGTAATTGTTTTGAATCACAGCCAGAGCTGTTCTTAGGGATGGGGGCCCACAGTGGTCAATCTGCTGTGACTGGGAGCAGCAAGTGCATTATTCTTGTTTTTGAAGAGGAAGAAGATGGAAAAGACAGAGGGGTGTCAGGGAGCTAGATTCAGCAGAGTCAGTCTCCTAGCAACACACTGGACACAACTGATCCTGCCAGTGCCAGGGGCTGTCTGACTGCACTTCCTGACTGGTGAAGGAGTGGAGGTAGATACTACTTGACCCAACAAGAGCCTAGAGCTTGTTGGCTGCTCCACGCATTGCAAGCCCGCAGCTGCACTTAGCACTGCTTCCTGTGCCAGCTCCTGCTTTTGTGCCTGCATCAGCCCTTGCCCTTCTCCATCCTTGACACCTCTGGCTCTGACTCCTGGCTCTACTTCCCAATCACATCTCCGGCGCACTCACAGGCTTTGGCATTTGGCTTATGATCACTGGCTCTGCTCTTAACTACACCCCTGAGTATCCTATGGTCCTCATCATTGACTCCAGCTTGGCTCCACTCTAATCTCTAGGCCTGGCTACCTCCATAGCTCTAACCATGAGACACAGCCTCCTATATCCTGGTCATGTCCTTGCCCCAAGTGGAAAGAGAAGAGAGTAGTGGTGGGCCTATGATGAGTGAGGTTTGACAGACAAGAATTTTCTGGTTGAGGGGAAAAAAGAAGGTGACTGAAGAAACAGATATATCTACTAAGTAATTCCCCCAATGCCATCAAAAACATAAAACCAGTGCTGGTCTTTGACATTACCAGGTAAAATGCTGCAAGGAGATGTCCCTGAAGTGAACCCCAATGTTCAGGAGTCCAGTCCTTAAAGCTTTCATGGGGTGAGTTGGGGAGCTGCAAACAAGTGCACAGTACAGTGAAAAGCACATTGAGCTTGCATCTTCTCCTGCAGTCACTTTCACATGTCCAAAGGGCCATGTTGGATGAGACAGCGCCATTGCCCTGGGCATGCCCAGTCTCTGAGCCCTGATCCACACGATGGAAATGGTTGCTGAGCAACCATGGGAAATCTGGAACTCCTGCGAGGTGTAGGAGTCCAGTCAAGGCCTACAAGTTCCAACACTAACATCCCAAACTAGCGAATGGCTCTGCACAGTACTGAGGAGCCCTCTTACCTCTCATACCTCTAATGCCCTTTCCCTCCACAACCTGGTGGCCCTTCTAATGCACTTCCTCCCACCTCCACACATGACCATGTCCATGATTTGCTTCAACCAGTGGTTGTAGAATATGAGAGATGCAATAAAAGTGGGAGGATTGGCAATAAAAAAAAAGATCAGGACATCAGGAGAAATCCAGGATTTCAAAGAGATGATGGGTTAACTGTCAGATAAAATATCCTACCAAGCAGTGGCAAGTTTCCCTACACCATTTACCATGTGAATTTTCCTCGAAAATAAACAATCATTAGCCCCACAGGATTTCTATATCAGTCGCAGAAGATATTTAATGATGTAATGTTTAAAAGAATTAATTGTGTGAAATAAACCCTTGATAACCATCTTTCCCAAGGATGGCTAAGTGTGAGTCAGAGTTTATTTTAATAATCCTTACACACTAACATGGCATAGTCCATGTTGTACTGCAGTGATGCAACTGCTGTGAGACAATGAGAGAGAGCTGTGAACTCCCACTGCAAAGGGAGGCTGGTCAAACGGAGGTAGTTAAAGAAAGCACACACACTATGAAGGGGCGAATTTAGCAGGCTTGAGAGATTGGGCTTTGCTCTCCAAACTAATATTATTATATCAATTTCAGGCACTTAGCACTGATTGCCTGTGTCAACAAGGCACTTCCTCTGTTCTGTATCTTGAGCCATCCTTGTGGCACCTGCCCTTCAGGGAGGAGTTATTGGATTAACCCAGCTTCCTCTTTATCTCAGTTTACTCACCAAAACTACTCTGCAGAGAAAGCTCCCTGAGTCAGTCTTGAGCTGCAGTTTCACTCATATGCAAAAACGCAGATGTAGCATTGAACATGCAGAGCTGAAAAAAAAAAAAAAACATGACTTCATTGTGAGTAACCACCACAAGCAAAACCGGGTGAAGTCTCTGGGGATTTTTCTTTCCAGCACGCCCACACCTTTGGGACTCTTTCAGAGACTTGGACACCTGCAGGGCTGCCAGGAATGGGTAAACCTCTTTTGCTTGCTTTCCCTCAGCTGGGGGAAGTAGGCAGCTGACAGGACTTATGTGCCAAACACGTTGAGACATGTTGGTTTTGCTACCTGTGCCAGGCCAGAAGAGAAAAAGCTGATGGAGTCACTAGTAACCCGGCTTCAAAATACCAATGCTGGCTCTGCTCCAAACTCCTGACCCTTACAACATAACACTGTTGGATTGCTAAGCAAGCTGGTCAAGTCACTGAAGCAAGAGAGAGAAGTCCCCAGATTTCCTACTGTGTGTAATTATGTATAGAATTCGCTAACCATAAACTCCCTGGGACTCCTCAAGATTTTAATCTTAAAATGGGTGCCAAAAAAACAACAACCCACCTAGATCTGTATATTTACTTTTAAAGCAAACATTCAGTGGCCAAAGCCACCTGTTTAAAAAATGTTTTGTGACATAAAGCAGCCATTCAATCCAGAACTGGGAATAAAACCTTAGGGCTGATTGCCCAGTTATTGAGAGGGAGTGAGATGCAGCTCATAATTAGTCTTCCCGCAGAACAATCAGCTTCTTCAAGGTGAGCTGAGGATTTTAACTGAAGGATAAACAGGAAACTGTTAATGGTAGGATTAAAAGGTTAGATAAGAAAGCAGGTGCTGAAGTACCTTATATTTATCTACTTGGCTTTCACCTGCAGGTATTTCTCACCACATATTAGCTACCACACAGACCTTTACTGAAAGCTATGGCTACAATACAGCTTATGCTGGCATAATTTATGTCACTCAGAGCGTGAATAAGACCATGTCTATACGTACAGCACTGCAGCTCTACCGATGTAGCACATTTGGTGAAGACGCTCTATACTGATGGGAGAGAGCTCACCACTGTGAGTGGCAGAAGCTATGCTGGCAGGAGAAACTCGGAGTATCACACCCCTGAGCAATATAAGTTATGTCAACCTAGGCTGTAGTGTAGACAGAATCTAACTCACCCCCCTGAGTGACTAGTTATACTTACATAAGCACCAGTATGGACAGCTCTGTGTTGGCAGGAATGCTTCTCCCACTGAAATAGTTTCTGCCACTCGCAGGGGCTGGAATAGTTAAGCAGACGGGAGAGCTCTCTCCCATTGGCTTAGAGCAGCTACATTAGACCACTATAAACTCTCTAGTGTAGCTGTGCCTTCACCCATTATATTACTTACACTAGGCTTCATGGGGCAATCCTATGGTTCAAATAATTTTGGACTCATTTCTCCTTGGGGGTTACATTTTATATAGAGAAATACCGGCAAATGGTATTTCTCCTATGGTAAGGTCAATCTCTAACTATGTGGGCTTGCATTTATGACACAAGCAAGCATTTAGATTTGAATCCCATGGATTCCTAAAGTACATTTTTAAATATATGCATTCATCAAGCCTTTAATATTTAAACTTTCTATAGGATGAATTTCCTTGTATAGGAACCTGGAAGGTACAGATAGCAGCCAAGTGGCTTTTGGTCATGATACAGGACAATCTCAAATCCATCAAGGACTAAAAAAATTCACAAATGACTGATAACAATAGTCTGAGGTCATCTCTTTAAACTCTCCAAGTAATTAAGTCATTATAGACATGTAAGCACCTAGACGGAGGTTTCTGCAATTCCACAACCATGGGTGTGACTTTCCCAGAAAGGTATGAGGAATCTCCTTTTTAGCAACTCAGCAACCCAGCCTTCACAGGAAGAGATTTCCAGCCTGGGTGAAGGAACTGGCCTTAATGGGATGTCCAGGCTCTGGAGTAAACCAAAGATTTTATCCTTGGCTAGAGAAACAAGTTAACTCTTTCCTACTGAAACTTTTTCAGCAAGAAAAGAGAATGACAAACATTGGGATAGAATGCATATAAGAAATTAACTTGAAACCAGATTGAGACCATGGATGCCCCAGAGTAGAAGAGTAGACACAGACTTTAGGGTGGCAGGAGGAGGAGAAAGGGAGTAGGATGGAAGTACTGAAAAGTAGGGTAGAAGAATGGTGGCCCCATTTCCCAGGAGGCCCCAACCCAGCCAGCTTCACTGAACATCACCAACTTAGCATTTAAAAGACAAGTGTGTCTGTCTCCTAACATTTTTAGCACCATGTCATTCTTTGTTTCCCTGTATGAATATAACCTGTAGACAGCAGCTATACCTAAGAAAACAATCCAGTCAGAAAGATTCAAGCAAAACGGACTTCTGATAACATATTCAACTTGTAAAAAAACACGCCATCGCAGCTGACAAGAAGCATTTCTCCCAGCTCTAGATGCTGTAACATTCAGATAAGCAGAACATATAACATTATCTTTAACAGCACCATTTGGTGCTTTCCAGTAATTGGCTAGGCAAAGCAAGGTCTTACATACAACCAATGGCATCACCGTTTGTATGATAACTTTTGAACTCTGCATCTGATTAATTCCAAACTTTCAGGGAATGTTCTAAGTATCACTGCACATGGTTAGCAGACCTAGAAGCTTCTGCACCACATCTGGAATTGTCTGTAGATCAAAAAGACTGATCTGCCCGTCATCCCAATCCAGATTAGAGAGTTGACACACTGAATGATTTATCTCCTCAACAGTATTAAAAGAATTAAGAATGGTGGGAGGAAGGAAATGTGAGGGTGCAGACAAGAGCCTCTGGTATGGGGTGGGAATGGGGGACCCTGGCTGAGGGAGAATAGGTAGCAATAGCATTGGAGAGAGAAGAATGGGAGATTCACAGAGCCACTGGTATAGGAGTAGAATAGGACATTCTGGTATGGGGAGAGGAAACGGGGAATACACAGAGCCTGGGGCATGAAGGAGTGAGTAGGCATTGTAGGGAATCCCTGAAATAGAAGGGGACAGGAGGAAGGAACTTGTGAGGGGGAATGGAAGAATGAAAGGAGAGCCCTGATGCGTACAAAGAGTTCAGCCTGCAGAAGCAATGAAGTGCAGGCCTACTAATGGTGAATTCCAATAATGTTATGTCTCTTGAAAATTAGGAGAGAAATCTCCCACCACTATCCCTGCCCCCTCCCACCCAGTCTCACTTTGCTCGAAAAACATCCCCATTCTGCGCTGTGGCAGTGCAGGACAATAGCCCTTCACCGGGAAGCTGCAAGCTGATGACAGCACCAACTCTGTTGCAAGCAGCAGCAGGGAGCCTCCTTTGCAGGACCAGCAGTGAGGCATAGCCTGGCCAGTCATCAGCACATGCCATCATCACAATATACATGTTCTGCCCATGGCAGGGCCCCAGAGGGAGCACAAAGAAGTGAGCAGCAAACCCCTTCCTACTCCCTGAGAGGCTGATATCTTTCTAGCAGTTAGGTAGGATGAAAGTAGCACAGCAAAACCTGCGGGGGGTAGGGGAATCATGGCAAGGAAGGTAGAGGGAGGTAACATGAGGCTGGATTTTGCCATATGGTGGTGAAGAAAAACAGAGGAGAGAAGGAAGGAAAGAAAGGATTTTGCTGCAGGGTGAGTGGAGGAAGCCTGAGGTAGTGCACATAGAAAAGCATGAGAAGAATTAGGGATGGGTGAGAGAGCCGGGGTGTTTTCTTATGTGTATACATCTAAGGGCTTGTCTACACCAGAGGCAATGTGCCCAAGAGGGGTGTAAATTCTAATGAGCAACAAACTTTTATGCACTAACTGGACTGTGTAGACCCAGCTGGTGTGCACTAGATGTTTCTTAATGCTCATTAAGATATTAAAACTATTAATATTAAAACTAAAAATATTAAAATGTTTATGTATACTAAGGAACTTTTAGTGCACACCATGCACAGGCCACTTAGTGCATAAAAGTTTGATACTTATTAGAATTCACACACCCCTGGGACACATTGCCCCATGGAGTACACAAACCCTAAGAAATTATTCACATTTTTGTGCTCTATTTTATAAACAAAGTATTTAGCACTTTGTAGATGCTATCTGTGGATGTAATTGGTATTTCCCTCCCCCACTTTACTACCACTTTAAAATAATAAATAAATAAACGCTAAGTATATACATTTAGACATATGCACACACACGCGCACACACACAAAGTGTCAAACAAGTTACTGCAACGCATTCACTTTGCAAAGATCTGCAGGCACCAAGGAAATAATCAAAATGAGTTTGACTCCTCTGCAACATGTAAACATCTCACCACAGCATCATCTTATAAGCCCTTGAAGGGAAATCTAATATGACAAATGAAATTTTTGCACAGCACCACTTTGAAGAAATAATCGCATCTTCTCATTTTTGTTTAGAATAAACCTTATTGTTCAGCATTTAAAGAATAATAATAAAATAATAATAAACGGTAACTTGCAGTAAAGTGAAAACCCCATTGTGCATATGCATCCACTTATTATTCTGCTCATGTGCCAATATTACAACATGCTCAATAAATACAGATTAAACCTTTTGCAAGTGTTAATTACTGAGATGAAAGCAAAAATTTCACGTAAAGTCCATATTATTAAAATCTTATCACAATTTCCACTCTAAACTAATTGAGCACTATTTTCATGTTATTTGCATTAAATGATAGAGTCATTGCTTGGAGCCCTGTACCCTAAACATAAGCACTCCAGGACAGGGACTGTGCCTGCTTTACTTGGAAAGTGCCTAGTATATTTTTGCCAGTAGCTCTATATAAACAATAGTTAATACTAAATAATAATGTGTTGATCTTCTTCACAGAGCTCAGCTGCTAAGGTGACGATTTTCAAACTCTTTCCTCTGGGTAATCATTTTGACCAAGAACTTTAATTAAACAGCCCTATACTTTCCACAGAGCCATAGCACAGACGACTTTTGATGTGCTCTGTTCAACCACAGAAGCTACAGTGTTGCAGGCTAACAGACGGGTAGGTTCCCTACTGGGTGGGACTTGGGCAAGCACATGCCACAATTAAACTTGGGGGCTGATTCTCCTCTCACCCGTCCTAAAAGGTGAAAGTTTGGGAAAGTTCTGAGCATGTGAAAACAGAATGTTATATTGGAAATTGTTTTGCAGTCGCAACCAGCTGTGCCACTAGAACAGAGAAAGATCTACAAGTATTGACCAACCAAACAATATAAAATAATACCATAAAATAAAATACTATAAAATAATTCAGTTGGAGTTCTTTTTTGCCTTCTGGTTTTGCAGCTGTTAGCATACACCTGGCTCACATTTTCAGACTCTTCTCCACAAATATGGGTCCTAGAAATTTATTTCCTTTATTTACAGAAGTGTCATGTTTGTTGCACTATATACGGTGCACGTTAGCAAACTTACAAAATTTCAGTCTACTGTACTTAAAGTCAATACTCCAGGCATGTCACACAAAGTGAAACAGCACAAAAATCTTATAAAGAAAATGTGAGTAAAATAAAAAAAAAAGTGGGGAAAAAATAAGTTTAAGAACAAAATTAATCCTGTGTCTCTTTTCTGATTTGCTACCTCCACCTGTAAATTGCTCTCAATTTTGTCGTCGAGCCTCGTATCCATTGTAAAAGCCACGATTCTCACATAGCCCCTGGAAAATGTTTCCAGCATGTAACTGTTCTGGACGCAAAGGCTGTTTGGCTTCTTCATCTGATGCACTATGCTCCTATGACTCATTACAGCCTTGACTGTCTGAAAGGAGTCCCACATTGGCGGGGTCTCCACCTGGCTGTCAAACTCAACAATGGTCTCAAATTCCTCTGCTGTTAGACTGTAGGGGACAACAACATCAAGGTGCACCTCAGTGTCCTCCAGCCTGACATTGTCAGTGGCTGAATAAACCTGCCCTTTCAGAAGCCATTGCATACAGTCTTTGGGAGAGCTGCAGCCCTAGACTTCTTAGCGAGATGAAGTGCATCAATAATCATTGGGTTTGGTTTGGTTTGGGCAACATCCATGTTGCAGATAAAAATCAAGAAGCCATGATTCACACATTCAGGTAAGCCATCAAATTGATTATACTAAAACCTCTCCACTAACAAGGTTGTCAATAAGCAGCAAGTCTGTTGCCACTATCCAGACTAATTAACATTATAGTCAGTTGGATGGTAACCGTTCCAGGCAAAATGCTTCTAATTAACCCAAAGTTGTTATTATAGGGTTGTTATAAAGTGGCGTCTACAGTATCTAGACTCCTTTCAATCCAATACAGTATTTGAGCTGGCAGCTTCCTGTGGTTTCAGATTCCACAGGCTCACTACACTCTGAGTGGCTGTTTGAGATATTTGAAATTTACTGCCCACTTACTGCACCAAGTGACCCCTTGTTTTCACAATACAGAGCTGCACCAAAAAGAAACGGAATGAGCAGTTGTTGTTATAATCTTATGCATCTCAGATAGGCCACTCTCGGGGCCAGATTGTCTCTAGACCCTGTTAAAGCGCAGGAAGGGGCAGGGGCAGGAGACAAAACTGATGGAGATGGTATACAAAGAAGCTTGGAGAAGGATTGTACTTCCTTGAGGCACAGCCCCTCCTCAAACTTCCCCTTGGGGCAACAAGGCTGTGCTGTGACTAAACAACGTTAAACTATCCTATCAGGCTTTTAAAAAATTGAAACATAATATGATATAACCAGAAAATAGCACAAAAATAGAAAAGACACCATTTTCCAAGTGCTCCAAAGCACCCCCTCCCCTCCCACATAAATCAAAAGAGATTAACAGCAAAAAAACGTGATTAGTGAGTTGTTTATGACTCGTATTTTCAAGTCTATTACAAACAAGCAGAAAATATTCACTTTGACTTATGGGAATAGATATTTTCCCAAGTGCATGATACAGTACTACAAAAAGTAAAAGTACATCATCTGCCTGGGCTCTTTAACTCACTTTAAGTCATCAGTTTCACCTGAGCTGTATTTTTTGTTCTCAGCATTTTATCCAGCCCATGATCAAAATCTCTTTTAAGAAAAAAAAAAAAAAAAGAGGCTGTAGCAGATGCTCTAGTTAATTAACAGTCATTTGAATTAGAATGTCAGTAGGTAGTTAAAACAGCCACTTACAGACAGTGGTATGAAGAAATATTAAAATGAAACCATTTTACACTTTACAAAGAATATCAACGTCAGGTCTAGTTCTTCACAATACCTTATCTTAAAAATTAGATTGTTCAAGCAGGACTAATGGCACTGGGTGATTTCCTCTACCAATAGTACTAAATGGGAGCAAAGCTGGATGTAGAAAAAAGGCTGGAGTGGAAGGATAATTATTAACAGTTATTTTGCTACACCTATGCTAGTCAGTTTCCCTGTGTAGACAAGCTCTCTGATTGTGTTTCCACACTCCTCTGGAAGTTGACAGAATCTCCTCCACAGGCACACTGTAAAATTCAGAAGCAGGGTGGCTGTAATTGTCATCCTTACCAATTCTTGAGACAAGGAGAGAATCTCAGTTACAACTGTAAAGAAACAGGAAGGAAGAATGGAAATAGAAGACAACATGTTAATTGTTCTCAGTCTGAGTCTGCAGCTCAGCAAAGAAGGATAACAACAACTGTTAAAAAAAAAACAACAAAAAACACTCCACCACCACACAAATGTCTTATTGATGAAGGGGTCTCTGTCTCTTCTGCTTTTGCCAAGGCTGTAGGTAACATACGGTAGAAGAGCTTTCTGTTTTGGGCTGCCTGCTATGCAAGGCAACTGCTGAAACAAGATATTGATGAGAAAGGAAACTAGAACAAGAGTTGGCTGGGAAACAGCATTTCTGCAGATTTTTGAGGCTTTGGAATATTTTTCACCCAAAGTCAGTATGAAAAACCAAAAATTCCAAATTTTTCAGGGAACTAAAATTCTGCAATATTTTGTTTTGGAAACACCAAAATATTCTACCAGGAACACTTTGGTGTTTCCAAAACTAAACGTTAGCTAGGATCACCAGCTCCTGGATGCTACCCCAGAGCTAGGGAGACATAGGAGCCTTGGTGGGCTTCCATGGAGCTACGACCGCATGGGCGTGAAAGACCTCCAGTGCTGGGAATGATTTACTAATGAAATTTTCCAGCAAGGTTGACATTTTCCCTTGGAAATTTTGAAGAAAGTGATTATTCCATCAGAAAATTATTGAGACAGAAAATTCCCAACCAGCTCTACTAAACAGATTCTAAAATGTAACCTAAGATCCATTTCATCTGCTCCAAATGGCTCCATTTTAGAATCTGTTTGGCTTCCTTTCTTCATCAACAATATATCTTGATCTGCACTCTGAGCTCAACTATTTCCTTTATTAACTGACATTTATTTATAAACCTGCCAGTGGCATTCACCCCTGTAGTTTCTAAGCAGCACACAAGCCTTAATGAGTCAAGTTTCCAACATCCTGTGAAGCAGGAGTTCCTGAGGTGTACAGGGCACAGCTTGTGGCCAGTCACAAATGGTAGACAAATTCCCTCCCTTCTAGTTTTCTTGTTTTAAGTGCTCTATTATTTACGGTTTTTGGAGGCTCTGTTTATTGTTTTGTGATGAAGGCAATATAATTGAGGCTTAATTCCACAAGTATTGTGCTAATGGCCAGATCCTGTATGTTGCTGAGCAGCTCCTTTTAGGTATTAGATACCCTTAAAACCCACTGAAATCAATGGAAGTAGAAGTTGCTCAGAATTTTGCAGGAGTTGTTCAACACCTGCAATCCCCAGGGAAGTTGTGGATGCCGAGCAGGTGCCCACGTACCTGTTGAACCTCTAGATTTTGAGAGATTTCTCCAGCTCTCTGGTCTGCCTCTAAAATCTCAGAGTGATCTCCCATAGTGAAAGGAGTGGGGCAAAAGAAGGTAGATGATAGCTAGAATAGTAGGTAGATAGACGAGTCCACAATAGCCCTGAGTTACATAGGACCTGATCAATCAAAATCAATAGAAAGATTCATATTGACTTATATGGATTTTGGATCAGGCCCTTAAAGCAGAGGAATAGATTAATTCCATTATTTTAAAGAAATACTTTTCTTTCATGTCTGTAGGGCAAAGAGAAATTTTGGCTACATGGATGCAGGGAGTAACCAAGATGAAAATCTCAGGCTTTTCAATTTCTTAGGCAGATGTGGGCACTCAGCTCAAACGACCCTTGTCACTGTAGTATCTAAGCATCTCATGGTTTTCAGTCATTTGTCATCACAACCCCCCTGTGATGGAAGGAAATAGTAATACCCCAGTTTTACAGATGTTGAAGTGAGGCATCTAGAATTTTAGGGGCATATTTTTAAAAGGTATGTAAGTGCCTAAAGCTGGTCCTAAGAAACTTTCCAAAGGTCGTAAACGAGGATTTGAAACCAAGTGTCCTGGATCCCAGACCAGGGTCTTAGCCACTAGACCTGGTCAAATATTTTGAACGTCTTTCATCACCAAATAGCTTTTATTTAAAAACAAAACAAAAAAAACCCACCTTTTTCCCCACACAAAAAACAACTTTCCAAAAAATTGCGGGTTTTTTGCAAAAACGTACATGACATTTTATGAAAATTTTCTCATTTACTAAAGTTGAAATAAATATTTTGAATGAAAATTTTCACAAAAGCATGAAAAATGGGTCAATTATGAACCTTGTAAAATGCCAGCAACACTGAAGATTCCAAATTTGTCATGATTTTTTCCCCACCTTTTATTCTGTCAGTACATAATATGGAAGATCAAACTGTTACTGGTTGCTCGTATCCCAAGAGTAAAGTACTGGCACCTAGAAACCATTATGTTTTCCAGGAGTAAAACTGTTCCTGCAAGTTAAAATCTACTACTACATCTGCTGGTTTTACAAATTACTGCTTCCATAGTGGTCCCACAAACCATATTATTCAGCGAGTTCTTTTTTTTTTCTAGAAAGATATCTAATTAACTCTCATAATTGTTAATTAACTCTGAGCCTAACTCAGGTGAGGTACTGAATAGAGCTGGTTGCAAAAATGGGTTTTTCACCCAGGGAAAATTTCAATATCAAAATATTTCAGTTTTTGTTTTTCAAATGTTCCCTTTTTAGTTAAAAAAAAAATCAATTTTCTGTTGAAAATCAGTTTTGATGAAAAAAATTTACTCATCCCTAATGCTGAACACACCCAACCCCACTACCTGACTGGGAATAAAGGCATTGCTCAGTGCTACTGGGTTGGGCCCTCTATGGGCAACACAAGATGACATACAGCCTGATGAGTAATTCCAAATAGTGCAAAACTGAGCAAGCCAGTTGGCTGGTGGTATATGATGTCACTGGTTTATAAAAGAGGACAAGCCTATAACAAATGTTTGGGGTACACATCTGCTACGCATTGACAAGTTCTATAAGGCACTGCAACATCACTTTGTGAACCAGGAATGAAATGTACCAGCTGGTGAAATCCAAGGAAAATGAGTGCTTTTCCCCACTGTGTCTGAACTTTTATCTACTAATCTAAACTATTTGGGAGGGGAGAAACCACACAGAAACCCATTACAATGGCTGCTGGTGCATGAAATGAATGAGAAATGTTTGCAATTTAAAAGCAGTTTCACTTCCTGCCTGATACCACAAAGAATCTTTTTAATAAAGTTTACACTGCTGCTATTTGTTTGACATATCTATCCTATTTTGTCCATGTTAGGTTTCCTGAATACTTATGTTAAAAGAAAACTATTAGCTCTTGAAGACACTGAAACTCAGTATTTCCCTTTATAAAGCATTACTGGTAATGTAATAATGCTTTTACTGCTAATACTTTGCACTTATAAAGTAAAGCATCCTTCATCCAAATATCTCTAAAGACTTTACAAATATTAATTACACTTTACAACCACTCCGAGATGATTTTTCATACGATTTTACAGATGGGTAGACTGAAAAGGTATGACTATTCAACATCACACCACAAGTCAGGGTCAGAGCCAAGAATACAATCCCAGAATCCTAATTTACAGTTTCCCACTATAACCATTTTGCCATGCTGCCTAAACAACAGATTTAGCTCACAGCATTAATTAAATTCCAGAGCTGGAAGAACACTACAGAAAATGATTTGTGAATATTTCTGTGACTAAAAAGCTTAGAGATCAATATTCTGCTATTTGATAGGCTCTATTCCAATATTCAGACTGCTGCTGGGGATTCATAAAAATATTTGTGAATCCTGTAAGTCACAAATGACTGGGCTGGACAGTCCTATGAAATGAAAGTGAAAAGAAAGTGTGTTAGCTGTTATCTACTATGAATTTTTGCTTGTTTAAAGTATTTCAGTCAGGGAGCAAAAACACCACCATGAGACTGAGGTAATTGGGCCACACAGACAATGACTAATGATTAGTCACAGCAAGGAGTTCATGAATAGTCTGCAGGCCAGAATCTCATCAACTAATCAGTTTGGGGGGAGGCTAAATTCACATTGTATAATTTGAACAACTCTATTAAATTCAAAAGCAAATAAAATTCTGACCTACCAGAGGCGGGGCTACCAAAGGAGTACATGGATGACCCTTCTTGGGTTTTGTGTGAAGGTGAGGTTGTCTATATGTTTCTTTGACACCTTTTGCAAGGTTCTCTTTGTGGTCCTATGGCTACATCTACACTGGTGACTAGACAGACAACTCTCCAGTACTCCCAGTAATGAGCCTGAGGTGTCTCATGACCCCCTCCTCAACCACGCCAGCCTCATCACCCAGCAGGATGCTAATGAGGATGAGGCTGAGGAGGCAGTGGGAACCAAGCAGATGGTGGAGTTGGAAGACCTGGAGGAAGAGGAACAAGTTATCCTGTATCTCTACCCAGAGGAGCTGGCTCCACAAGCCCCTTCTGATGAAGCAGAGAAAGAACCAGAACTCAAGGCTGGTAAATTAAACCCCGACCCTCTCCAGCAACATCCTCTCTTTCTCCAGGGTGGTTGGCAGGACTTGAAGGCCACCTTGCCTTCCCCCTTTCCCAAACTGTCCCCGACCAAGACACACCTGTAAATTCTACATTTTATTGAATTACCACAAACCACTATAAAGCTTTTGGAAGAAGTTAAAGAACAAATTATCAGGAAACTAACATATTTCCTCTGGACCTGTGAGTTTGCCAGCCAGCAGGTTGACAGCAAAGGAAGAGGTGGAAAGACCTCGTTAGGGGACAGGGCAATTACACAAGATTAATGGTTCTCCAAAGTTACAGGTAGTTTCTGCTCCTTTCAAGATTACAATCTTTCACTACAGTAACCACTCCTCCCCCTACAAATGGGAGACAAACACAAGGTGCGTGGGGTAGTATCAGGGCTGGTTAGGTACAAAGGAGAAGGGGAACCTTTGCTTCTCCGAGGAACAACGACCACAGTCATGTTTTCAAGCATTCCTGGCCTCTGATGTCCGGAGTCTCCCTGTTCAGAGCCATGCCGCACAAGACAGGAGAAAGGGTGGGTGGATAGGTGGGGGATCTGCTCCAGTGGCTGCACAAACACAACATGGTGTCCTTTTGCAATGGGGAGGCAAGTGGCTTGCGGTCTTGATTGGAAAGTTCCTGGAACAAAGTACAGTTGCTGTGTGACTCTTTTTCTCTGTTGCTCTTCGCTGGATGAAGGGGCTGGATTGCCTGATGCTGCAGAAGCTGGCTGAGGACAGGTAGGTATTTGCAGTGGTTTGCTTCTCTCTCTGTCTCCATGCAGACTCCGCCTGCAAGCTTAGAATATAATGTACTTCTATTCGGATTGCCTTCCAGTCCTGTAAGCATGTCTGCAAATTTCCAGTGCAGCAGAAATTTCAGCTGGTTCTTAAGGTTCAAATGTATCACAAACTTGCTGCATCCACTTCATAGCTCATCAGCCCCCTCTATTCAGCACTAGGTAAGGCAGCACACACATCTTTTTGGCGGATTGCCGGATTCCTACCACACAACTGGAAAGCCACCTCCCTTTTCCAGTCTGGTAATTCAAAACTGCTGTGTTCTCCAACTGATGACCAGCTTTTAAAAAAAGGCATTAGGAACTGTCCATGTTGTCCCTGAAATAAATGCACATATTATATTTAAAAGCTATTATTTCATGCTACCTGCCATTTTCAGCGGTACTCCTTTCTCAGGGACTGCAAAAGTTGTCTGAGAAAATAACAAAATGAAACAATTGCATTCCTGAAATGCTAAAAAGTATCCATAGTGTAGCCTTCAACAGCAAAGTTATGTTATGTGGGGACATTTCTTACCCACTTCGAAAGGAAAGAAAAAAATACAGTGCTGCTCTTACAGTTGACTTGACTGAGGAGGGTGAATTCATTCTGCCAGGGGCCAAGAGCAGCAGCCCCAGACAGTAAGGGCAGACAGAAAAGAACACTTAGGATCTATCCACTGGCATCGATGGAAGGAGCCAGGAGCAGTTTGACTGTTGAGTGGGAGGAACGTTTTTTCCAGAGACAGTCAATAGTGATCTGGTTCCTGGAGCAGGACACATGGTACAGGCAACAGAAGCTTGCCCAAAGGCCTGGGAGCATGGTCTGTTGCGTCCTTGGTACAAATGGTGGCAGAAAGGATTTGGGTCCCACCTGCCTCAATAATCTCCCTGGGGGGGAGGGATAGCTTAGTGATTTAAGCATTGGCCTACTAAACCCAGGGTTGTGAGTTCAATCCTTGAGGGGGGCCATTTAGGGAACTGGGGTAAAAATCTGTCTGGGGATTAGTCTTGCTTTGAGCAGGGGGTTGGACTAGATGACCTCCTGAGGTCCCTTCCAACCCTGATTTTCTATGAGTGTGCAGGAACTGGCAGCTTCTCCTCATGCTCTAACTATTACTCCTCCTGCACTTGCAACTCAGGGGGCTGCTGAGGCAGAGGATCCAACCCCTTTTCAGTGACACAGGGGAGGCTACTGGACACCAGGCACAACATCTTGCACCAGCACCATAAATACCCCCAGTGACTGTGCAGGAGGGGAATGGTCAGCCCAGGACTGTGGCTGAAGGCCAACAAGTGTCTGTTCCCCAAGCCCTGTGCAGGAGATGTCCTCATTTGTCCCTCTGCCCATTGGGGAGATCAAGGCCAAGGACACAGCGATGTAGGCATTAAAGTTGTAAAGTTCTTCAGGGAGTGTGATCCATTCACAGTTGCCTTTAAAAATGTTCGGAGTTATGCTACAACTGGTTTCAATAAATGCTATTTTTGGTTACTTATGTGAAGACCCTTCATTTCAGCTGTGCTGAAAGGGTAAATTCTTGTGTGTGTCTCCCCTTCAGCTTTGGGTCCCACCAAGCAGTGTCTTGAGTCATGTAATAGCTCAGGGCAGAAAATTGTAAGCATCTCTCTATCCCTCCCAAATCCTCCCAACCCACCTTGGTCTGTGTGAGTATAATATAGACAAGTGAAAAGTGCAATGTGCACAGAAACAACAGATGACTTTATTAACTGTAGCAGAAAAAGAAAAGGGTGGGTAAAGTTCCCTAGGGGCTTGACAACACTGAGAACAGGAAAAAAAAGGGAAGTAATAGTACCACCACATACTGAAGAGCACTAAAATGGTTCCTCCTCAACCCCCACAAACTATAACCTCTTTGGAAAATGGGTTTACTCATGGTTAACAGTAGGCAAGTGCCCTTATCTCCATACACAATCACAGTTGCCAGAAACTAGTTGTAAAAGCACCCCACCTCCACAACCCTGTAATGCCCTGTTTCATTAAATATTTGGACATTCCGTACTCTCCCCTCTCCAGTGAAAAGCCTCACTTTGTTTTTTGTTTCTGTTTTGCTGCCAGAATAATAAAGTCTCTACAACAGACAGCTGTGTTTCAATCAGCTCCTTCTGTCTCTCTAGGGTCCAAATCTAACATATGAGGATGGGATCCTGAAGGGACTGAACAGAGTTCAATGCTATTTGGATGACATCCTTCTTACAGAAAAGGATCAAGGGTATTATCTTTAGACTTTGGAAGACCATGGACCAAGAGTACATTGAGACATATAATGAGCATCACGGAAACTAAGTGAACTAAGGTCAATCAAAAAGAATGAGGAGACAGTCCTCACTTACAGATAGCCCCCTCAACCTGAAGCAAACACTCACCAGCAACCACACACCACACAACAAAAACACTAACTCAAGAACCTATCCTTACAACAAAGCCCGTTGCCAACTCTGTCCACATATCTATTCAAGGGACACCATCATAGGACCTAAAAACATCAGCCACGCCATCAGGGGCTTGTTCACCTGCACATCTACCAATGTGATATATGCAATCATGTACCAGCAATGTACATTGGCCAAACCAGACAGTTTCTACACAAAAGAATAAATGGACACAAATCAGATCTCAAGAATTATAAAATTAAAAAACCAGTCGGAGAACACTTCAACCTCCCTGGACACTCAATTACAGACCTAAAAGTTACAATTCTTCAGCAAAAAAAACACAAAACTTCAAAAATAGATTCCAATGAGAAACTGCAGAACTGGAATTAATTTGCAAACTAGACACCATTAAATTTGGCTTGAATAAAGACTGGGAGTGGATGGGTCATTATGCAAAGTAAAAAACTATTTCCCCATGCTAATTTTTCTCCTATTGTTACTCGCACCTTTTTGTCAACTGTTTAAAATGGGCCATCCTGATTATCACTACAAAAGTCTTTTCCCTGCTGATAATAGCCCACCTTAACTGATTAGTCTTGTTAAAGTTGATATGACAACCCCCATTCATTCATGTTCTCTGTGTGTGTTTGTGTATATATATCTTCCTACTGTATTTTCCACTGCATGCATCTGATGAAGTGGGTTTTAGCCCACGAAAGCTTATGCCCAAATAAATTTGTTAGTCTCTAAGGTGCCACAAGTACTCCTCATTCTTTTTGCTGATACAGACTAACATGGCTACCACTCTGAAACCTGAGGATAATCAACGGGACATGGTAATACCAGAGTACAAAATATGTAGGAATGACAGAGTAGGTCACTCTGGTGGGGGAGTGGCACTATATGTGAAAGAAAGCATAGAACCAAGTATAGTAAAAATCTGAAAATGAATCACACTGTATCATACAATCTCTATGGATAGAAATTCCATGCTTGAACAGTAAGAGTATAGTAGTAGGAATATATTACCACCCACCTTACAGGGATGGTGACAGTGATTATGAAATGCTTGGGTAGATTAGAGAGGCTACAAAGGCAGAATATGCAATAATAATGCGGGATTTCAATTATCCTTATGTTGACTGGATACCTGTCATCTCAGGAAGAGATTCAGAGACAAAATTTCTAGACACATTAAATGACTGCTTCTTGGAGTAGCTAGACCTGGAACTCACAAGGGAAGAGGCAATTCCTGATTTAGTCCTTAACAGAACACAGGATCTGGTCCAAGAGGTGAATATAGCTGAACCACTCAGTAGTAGCAACCATAATGTAATCAAATTTAACATTCTTGTAGGGGGGAAACTGTCAAAGAAAGCCACCACTGTAGCATTTAACTTCAAGAAGGGGGATTACACAAGAATGAGGAAGCTCATTAAATGGATATTAAAAGGAACCATCACAAGGTGAAATGCCTGCAAACTGTATACAGACAATTTAAAAACACCACAATAGAAGCTAGAAATAAATGAAAACAGTAAGAGGACCCCAGAAAAAAAGCCCACCAACAACATGGCTAAACAGCAGAGTAAAAAAAGACAGAGGCAAAAAGGCATCCTTTAAAAACTGGAAGTCAAATCCTAGTGATGAAATTAGAAAGGAGCATAAACTCCGGCAAGTCAAGTGCAAAAGTATAATAGGGAGGTCAAGACATAATTTTAATAGCAAGTACCTAAGGACACAAAAAAAATAACAGCAAAAAAAATTTTTTTCAAGTACATCAGAAGCAGGATGTCTGTCAAACAATCAGTGGGGCCACTGGACAATCAAGGTGCTAAAGGAGCACTCAAGGAAGACCAGGCTGTTGTAGAGAAGCTAAATGAATTATTTTCATTGGTCTTCATTGCAGAATCACTATTTTTAGGTTACAAATCTGAGGAACTGTTCCAGACTGAAATATTAGTAGAGGAGATTTGGGGAAAAATTGATAAATTAAACAGTAATAAGTCTCCAGAACCAGATAGTATTCACCCAAGAGTTCTAAAGGAACTCAAATATGCAATTGCAAAACTGCTAACTATGGAATGTAACCTGTTGCTTAAATCAGCTCCTGTACCAGATGACTGGAGGGAATGTAATGCCTATTTTTTTAAATATCAGAGGGGTAGCCGTGTTAGTTTGGATCTGTAAAAGCAGCAAAGAATCCTGTGGCACCTTATAGATTATAGACTAACATGTTTTGGAGCATGAGCTTTCGTGGGTGAATACCCACTTCGTCGGATGCATGACGAAGTGGGTATTCACCCACGAAAGCTCATGCTCCAAAACATTTGTTAATCTATAAGGTGCCACAGGATTCTTTGCTATTTTTTTTAAAAGGTCCCAGAAGTGATCCTGGCAATTACAGGCCAGTAAACCTAGCTTCAGTACCAGGAAAATTGGTTTAAACCATAGTAAAGAATAAATTTATCAGATACATGATATATTGGGGAAGAGTCAATATAGCTTTTGTAAAAGGAAACTAAACCTCACCAATCTACTAGAATTCTTTGGAGGGAATCAACAAGCATGTGAATACGGATAATCCATTGGATACCACGTACTTGGACTTTCAGGAAGCCTTTGACAAGGTCCCTCACCAAACACTCTGCAGCAGTCATAGGAAAAGAGCAAAGGTTCTCTCGTGCATTGGTATCTGCTTAAAACAGGAAACAAAGGGTTGGAATAAAACAAAGGGCTTTCTGTTCCTCCGATCAAAGCTCCTTCTGTTACAACTCCTAATTTCAAGAGTAAGTGGAAGAAACTTTGATTCCAAATCCAGCTGATTCCTTACCACCAACTGTTCTTATTGTTCAGGACACTGCCGCACCATCATCAGCTCATTATCCCAAAAGAGTGCAAAAAAACAGTGGTGTGCCTAATTTTATATATAGTTTAGTTAGTGAGTTGCTATTCCGGGGCAAAATAATCCCTTGCAATTGAAGACTCTGTAGTTCACCCACAGTTTTTAGTTAGGTTATGTATACATTATTGTTTATATAGCTAATGTATATTTGGCAAGTATGTGATGTCCTAGTCCTTTAAATTTTTGGGAATTCTGTACTGTCCCCTCCCCAGTGAAAAGCCTCTCTAGTTTTAGTTCCTGTTTTGCTGCCAGAACAATAGTCTCCCCTTCAGACAGCTGGGTTTCAATCAGCTTCCTCTCTGTATCTCTCTTTCTCTGAGGGATCCAAATATAACAAACCCCTTCATCAACTGTTTGGAAAGTCCTACAACCATTGAGCAATCCCCCCTAAACTGTGGTCTGGCTAACAATTGTGAACAGAAAATAAAAGAACAATAAGTGCAATTTAACTGGACAGACACCCTTGCAGAACAAATCACAAACCAACAGGTGTTATACCTATTGAGGCATCCTGCCCCAGAAGCCATAACCTAAATGACCAGCTAATGAACATGGGTGGGTTCGGACTACACTGTGCTTTTGAAACCCAAATGAGTGGAAGGTTTCCTCTTGTGTTTTTACAGCAGCTACATGCGGTGTGGAACTTTGTTTGGGACAAGACTGAGGTCACCCGTCTGCCCATTGTTCCAAGACATAAGCACAAATTGCATCTTGGATTTCTCTGGGCCACTGTGATCCAGAACTACTTTGCGTGATCACTGGATTAGGCTGTCTGTAAAGGCTTCGCAAGCTGGTCCTGACCTGTGCCCTCTCTGTCCAAAAGCAGTCTTCTTTAGTCTCACAATTATTATGAAGTACATAGCATGCCAAAATAAAGCAGATGGCATTGGCCACATTGGCATCCAATAGGGTCTGTAGGAATTGCCAGTGAATCTTCAGTCATCCAATGGCACACTCCACTTCCATCCTGCAGCTGCTTAGTTTGAAGTTGAATTCTCATTTTGCCAAGTCGTTGATGTTGGGGTAGGTTTCATTAGCCATGATAGGAGCATGTAGGCAGGATCCCCCAGAATAACCACGGGGGTGGAGACACCCATACAGAACCACGTCATTTCTGAGGAATAAAGTTCCTTTTTCCCCCCTTAAAGTGCAGTCACGATCTCATCTGGCATCAAGGACCTGGTAATCTGATTGTAAATATGTGTTTGATGTCCATCACCATGATTTGTGAGCACTTTCCAGTACTGCATCTGCCTACTTTGCAGTTTTTTTGCATCTTCCTCTGCACAGTCTGGTGATGGCCACTGCTGATGACAGGATACTGGATTAGATGGACCTTGCGTCTCCTGTGCAATGTGACAGGCACATCTGAGGTGACTCTCTCCTTCTTTCCAAGGGAAAAATTTCAAGTGGATTTTTAGTCTCAGGTTTTTAATTTATGTATGAACCACTATAATAAGCCTCACCTCTAGGCACTTTCCTGCTCAATGGCACAGATGGGACATATGCCAAAAGATGCTTGGCAATGTCTATATACATTTAAAAATTTGGGCACCCAGAAGGGAAGGTCACACAGCAGGATGGTTTTGCCTCCAAGTAGCTGCCTCTAGCTTCTATGCAAACAATGCAATACCCAGGGATAAGCCCAGAGTGGGAGGAGCAGCCAGGGAATACTCTACTGAGCATGTTCCTCCTCAGACACAGATTAAAACCAGATTTATTCATGCTGCCCATCAGAGCCGTTACAGTAACGGCCACAAAACTTGTGGCTGAACTGACTGACAATGGCTGAACTGTTGCTCACTAGCTATGCTGTAACTGCTAGAAGTGGGGCTCCGTTTAGAGACAAGGGAATCCTCAGGATTAGGGTCAGGTTTTCACTAACCTCTATTACTTTTTGTGATGTTACCTTGCCTCTAGTCTTTACCATACTTTGGCCCAGCAGAGGAGAGAATGCAGCCCTGCCTCACACATAAGCAGGATTTGGAGTATTTGGTTCCATGCAGGAGGAAAGCTAGGGACCTACAGCCCAGATTTTTAAAGGTATATAGGCATTGCTGAGCATAGTGATGCCTAACTATCTTTTAAAATCTGGGACTAAGTGACTAGCCTGGGTGATATTAAAATGACAATGAGTGACAAAGTGACAATGGCATGAGTGACACTAAAACATAGTACACTGCAGTATTTTCCTTCAGTGAGGGATTTGTGCAACCCCCAATATGGAGAAATACTTCCAATCCAGTGGGAAATTTAACCATTGTGGGTGATAAACATCATTTAATGGCTTTGAGGTATCCAAGTTACGTACTGTAGCAGAAGCAATGACCAATTCATTCTAATTACTGTACATAAAAGATCAAGCTATTCATAATTTAAAAAAACTATTCACTACTTATAACTGCCCCATGGACACCTCAGTCTGATTTCCTCTTTTCATAATGTACCAGTTGTTTACCTTGCCCAGCCCACACCCCGACACACAGGTTTATTGCTGTAGGCTGCCACAGAGGCAGCTGGGACCTACACTAAGTAGTTGGGCTAGCAGGTAATAAGCTTTCTCTCCCACTCCAATCCCCCAGATGTGTGTATACACACACCTCTAATGCAGGATGATTGTATTTTCAAAGTGAAAAACAGGGAAGCAGTAGGGGGGTTGTCATAGCAAAGTGTTTGGGTGGGATGTCTGGGAGGTTCGGGGGCAGCAGGAACAAAAAGAGTAGTCCCACTACCTTTCAGAGTGAGAAACTGGATAATTTACAGTAGAGGATGATGGATAATCATGTTTATCCTTCGATGACCCCTTTACTCTTCTCCACTTCCTAATTCTCCTGCTCCAATCTAGCTCTGACCCTACCATCCCTTTCACCATCTCCCCCATACCCACGCCCCCTCTACCAATTCACCAATACTCTCACTCTGCAGTTGAGTCTATTCCCCAGCATTCAAACTTGCTAACCTAGATTCTCTCCCAGCTTTACACCTCCCCACGCCCCTTCTGCTTCCTCAACCCAACCTCCACCTAAGACACCTCACACACATACCCCTATCCATCCAGGCTGAGAACTTCTAATGAATCTCTCCACAGTTCAGAACCACCCACTCAACTCTTCCACTCAATAGCCAGGTTCAGAACCTAAGAGCGCGCACGCACACACACACACACCCCTCCTGGAAATGTATTTGAGCCTAAACCTGGTCTCATTTAGAATGTGTATTGAGATGCTTCTCTTTATCTATGTTTTTCATTATTCCTGGGCACTGGAATCGCCGGCATTCAGCCTAATGCTTAACTTTTTCTATGCTCTTGTCTTCTAGAGTCATGGAGCTGTGTGGGGAAAGCCAAGTTACCATGGTGATGGGCCCCTTATAAATTAATAAAAGTAATTAATTACATTATAAGATTAAAGTAACAACCAGCATGAAAGTAAGAATTATTGGTAAATGCCCCAGCTTCATTTTTATTAAGTCTTTTAGATTTTCTGTTGTGTTTATTACATTGCAAGGGACATTTGGTTTGTGTTACGTTAATTTCCCCTTGATTCTCTTTTCACAACAATAGAGCATTCACAGCATTTTTGTTTTGTTATACTGTTTGCTGAATTTTTATCCTATCATGCGCACAGATGTGCTGTCCATACAAAAATTAGCAAGACTAAGCACTCAAATGTGACTAAAATTATCTTGAAAATACCAGGGATAAGCTAACATATGACCCACCCCCATCCCTCAACATATAAACCAAAGTTGCTAAATAGTACACATCAACCAATATAAAACTCTCCAGTACTGTTCCCTTCTGGAACTTGATTTCAAAGACCAGAAATATAGGGAAATGTGGAGGAGGAAAAGATGAACAAGTATAGTTTTGAGCACAATGATAAATCCTCATGCAGTATGCTATATATAATTTTCAACCCTTTTTCTACCGTATAAAACTAATACATCCTTACTGATTCAAACAGTAAAGGCAATCACAGTCTATTGATCCAATTAGCATAGCTGCAGGTGTGTGTTAGTACACACACCACTGTATATATACATTCTGGGAAACTAAAAGTGGTTTATAATAGATCATCCTTCTTAATCTTATTGTGGCAATGTGCCAATTGTCCTATACTTTAACATATATATTTCCTATGGAAATTAAGTCCACAGGCTGATGACTTACTATTTGATGCATAAGAAATATTTTCATGTATCTCATCAACTGTCAATTTCACAGAATACGTCCCATCTTCTTATAGTATGAAACAATGAATAGCAGTTCCTTATATGTTTTTATTACATCATTGATTTTATATAACTGTATCATGCTTCTATCACAACTAAATTATCCCAGGTTTTCCTCTCTCCCCTTATGCAGTCAAACCCTTACCTTTAGCCATCTTCATTGACCTTCTCTATTGAACTTTATTTCATACAAGTGTTGTCAGATGATCAAAATACTTTTTCAAAGTGCAGCGATACCATTAATTTATATAACAAGATCCTGTTAATATTTTACTGTCCAACCTTTAGCTAAAAAGGACAAGTATCTGCAAGTGTGCATTTTATACTTCTTTATTTAAAATGGAAGGGCCAAATTATGTGTTCACTTGCACCCATGACTTCAGTAGGACTGCAGTGGTGTGGTTAAGGGGAGAATTTGGCCAGAGATGAGGTTTTGTACAGAAAGTTTAGTTAACCAGAGATGGATCAAATCATTCTACCTAGTTATTTCTCATTATACTTTTAGCAAGTGAAATTTGCTGCTCAAAACCAGCTTCTAATTATTATCTCACACTGAGGCAGCATCTCTAAAGAGAGAATTTTCCCTTCTGTGTATTACCAATACTGTTCATATACATAGCGTTTGTAGATCAGGGCCTGATTCTGATCTCACTTTTATACCAAGATAACTCCATTGACTTTAGTGAAGTTACTTCCAATTTATATGAGGCTTAAATATCTACTATGATTTTAATCTGAAATATTCTTATTTTCATGTCACAGTGACCTTATATAGATCCCAATGGCCATAATACTGAACTCTGCCAGTATCCTATGCATAAGCATTAGCACATTTTTCAAACAAATTGTGAAAGTGGTTTTGTTAATAGCAACATTTGGAAAACAGTCCTTTAGTGGATGAATTTCTTCACTTCCCAGAAAGCAAGAAAACAATTGTTTCCTGTAATTGGACAGTTTGATTAGAGGCAGGTGGTGCAGAGCTGAGGAAACTGGAGCCATGAAGCCAATTTTAGCGTCAAGCACATTTCCTTTCACTTTAGGATCCAACAGCATAACATGTAAATTGCTTCCAACCAAAAAAAAAAAAAAAGAGAAGAATGTAAATTTAGTTCCTATTTATTATCCCTAACTGGTACTTTATCCACAGTAGAGGTTTGCAGCACGCAATTAAGGTACATATTTGACATGAATGTTTAGCGTACAATGTGTATAGAATCAAAGGAACATAAGCACATAGAAAGGGAAAAGATCTATTAGCTCATCAAGTCCATCTCCCTACAAAGGTAGGATTGAAGCAAAACGTAAGACCTGGTTTGGCAAACTTCTCCTCAGGCAACTATTATTATTTATATTACCATAGTGCTTAGGATTCCTAGTTCTGGACCAGCACCCCATTGTGCTAGGCATTGGACATACATAAAACAAAGGTCAGTCCCTGCCTCGGAAAGCTTACAAAGTATAAGACACAAGAAAACCAATGGATGCAGTCAGAGATCACAAGGAAATTATGAGACAATATTGGCCAGCATGATGGGCAGTGGTCTCAGCACACCAGCAGCCTACCTTTATGGAAGCAGATAGTCCCCTGACTGCACTGGACTTTGACTTCAGTCAACTCTTGACGAGATTTCAGTGGTACTGACCTCAGTCAGCTTCTGAAATGACTTGTGTCAGGCTCTGACTCTTCCTGTCCCAATGCACATTAGTTCAGTATATCCAGACACCAAATCAACCCATGAGAAACAGTACACACAAATATAATCTTTAGGGTCAGAGTGCTATGTCAAGCTGAATCTTCCTCTTCAACCAACTGAACAACTGACTGATGAATTTCATTATAATTTTAAGTCGTCATTAAGTCTTGCCGGGGGATAACAGATTAGTTTTCCAGGTTATTTTATACAGCTGATTTACAAAAGATAATTATGCAAAACACTCTGCACTTAACAAGAGAAGTAATCCACAGTCCATCTCATATTTGATTATTCAGATAATTTGAATAAAGTTTCTTAGGCAACCAAAATATCAAAAGCACTGGAACAGATTGATCCCTGATGTTAGCTCTCTGGTGAATTTGGCTTCATATTGTACTAAAACTAGAAGTGTCCATTGGAAGGAACAAACCTGAACAATGGAACTTCTTTTCCCACCGATGACAATCAAGTATCTACAGCTTACCATGTCACCAAGAGATTTTGGGGCCTGATTCACCATTGTCTTGTGAAGTCATTTAGACCTGTGCAAAGTGGGTGTGAAAAACTATTATTCTGATTCAGTAAGGTAGGAATGACTTTAATAGATCTCTCATTCCAGCTACTTTGTGCAAGATACACCAACTTAGTCTCTCCTACACATTAGCAAAGTGGGTGCAAGTAGAAAGGGGTTTTACTTGCACCACTTTACACATCACTTCTCAGCTGGGCCCATAGTGTGGGGAGAATGAAGTCGTCCAGGTTGATCTTCCTGTGGGTGGATTGTGACTGATTACATACCCACATAGGGGAGTAAGAAGCACCTTACATCCCTACTTATGCTGTGCACCCCCTGCATCTGGGCTCAGTGGCAATCAAGACTATTCACCTCTTACTCTCTTCGTGTAACACAGGGGTTCTCAAACTGGGAGTCAGGACCCCTCAGGGGGTTGTGAGCTGTCAACCTCCACCCCAAACCTTGCTTTGCCTCCAGCATTTATAATTATGTTAAATATAAATTAAAAACACTTTTAAATATAAGGGGAGGATCTCACTCAGAGGCTTGCTCTGTGAAAGGGGTCACCAGTAAAAAAGTTTGAGAACCACTGCTGTAGTAGCTGGGCAGGGAGTGAATAGAGTGTGAAAGGGCCAGTACAGAGAGGATAGTAATTTACTGCCAGTATATGCCAACAGCATGCCACTAATCCCTGGGAGCCAGGTAGAAGCAGGGAAGGAACTGTGGCTCATAAGTCAGAGTTCTGCCTAAGTCACACACTAATCCTGAGTGCAAGTCCCACTGGCCAGGGATGACATTTATGTTCTGCACACTGCCTAGCACACAGTAAAGAACAAGGATAGAATAGGCTCTCTCAATGCAGTGAGGTATCCAGACACCTTGTAGAAGAGGTTCCTAAAGAGATGCAGGCAGACCAAGTTAAGTGTCAGCCCAGCACAGGAAAAACAGTCGACTGATGTATAAAATACAATGGATAGTTTTGCAAAAAGTAAAAGATGCACCAGTTAAAGCTGTCACAAGGCAAATTTAATCTACATTATTGACACTTACAGATGATTCATGCATATAGAAACTTTGGCAACATTACAGTAGTAATATTTTCACAAGGGTGACATAGCATTAAATAATGTATCAAGGTACTGGACACAAACATGCTTTCCATCAACATCAGCCACACATGACTTGTTTTCAATCTATTCTTTTTCCTGAACAAGAGATTTCTTGTGATCTCTATAAGGGAAACTTGCAGGACAAGTGACCTTCTGAGCCAGTAGTTCCATCTTTGAGGGATGGACATAAACTTACTACATAAAGAAAGATACTTAAGAAAAAAAAGAATCCCATATAAGCCCATCCAATCATTTGGATCAGGAGTGGTCCCTAGCATATTTCCCCTTCCAACATTTATTTTCATTTATTACTGAGCAGGTCTCCCTAAATTTTTACAAATTTGGCTGAACGTATAATTTAGGGTATTGGACTGTAGATTTTGTACATGGTGTCTTTATACCTTGTATGTCATAACAGCCAACTCTTCCATTATCCTTACAATGCCACCTGCTAAAAAATAGAAAAGTTGGGTATAGAAGTGAGACCTCTTAGTATCTGGGAATTCCCTTGCCTCTCTAGATCAGTTCAATGTGAGATGCAGCTAGACTTGTAAGGTGGGAGTGAAATCCCTTACAAGGCCCTGGTATTTTTTGGTAGTCAGCACTGTATCAACTCTGCACATTAATTCATTGTATGTCGTAACAGCCAGCTCTTCCATATGGTTCAATTAAATCATAGCCATACCTTCAGCCCATCAAAGTTTTCATTATTTCCTTCAAAAATTAGAAAACCTAAGGAATTCTATTTGCTAGGTATAATCATTTTCCTTGTGGAATCCATGCTGACTCTGAATAATTAGATCAGAAGGTTTAAGCTGTCTCTTCTCCATTCTGTCTCAGTTTTTCCAGTATCTTTCCTGTAGCGATGTATCCTTTCATATTACTTAGCTAGATGAGGAAAGAACATACTTAGAAGTTGATATATTAAGGGTATTTTAAAAAATGCAGTCCTTGTTGTCGGTCAGACATTTCTGGAATACACTTGACTTCAGCTGTGATTAGGACAGAACCATACAGTTTATAACATTCCTCATATCATTTGATTCTTGCTAGACCACCATTAACATTAGCTTCTCCCCAATTCTCCTGCACCTCCTTGTCTTATTTTTTTGTGTCATTTAGTTCACAATCCTGGAGCATCTTCCCTGGTTGTAGATTGTATAAACCTTTGGAAATTAAGTTTTCAAACATTTCGATTTTGTGATCACCTATTCAAGTCTGATCCTGATCTTCTGTAGTAATTCTCCCCTGGGAAATTTCTGTCTGTTTCTGCCATCTGTTCCCCATCTCTCTTTCTGAACATGGAGGCAAAGAGACAAAGCTTTTAGCAACATTTAACTTTTCTCAAATCACTCTCACAGGCCCAATGATTCCTTTTAGTTGTCTCTTGCTCCAAATGCACTGACAGCAAATGTTACTAATTCACTAAAAAGTGAACAAAGGTGTGAAAAAGGCATCAGATTATCAACTTTATCCATCCCCAGCATAGTTGGCATCTATTTATTTCAAACTCTTATGCTCTTTTCCTTTCATTCTTCATCTGTCTTTCACATTTATTCAAATACTTTTTAAATTTCTTTCTGCACTGCAGTGTGATCTAACATTAGGACCATTAGAATGGGAGTCATGTTTTCTGGTTTCTATTACAACCTTTTCCTCTGACTTGCTGTGTGACCTTGGCTACCTCACTAAAAAAAAAAATCCCATCGTGCCTCAGTTTACCCACCTGTGACATGAACGCTGCAGTTTAATTGACTACTAAAGCTGCTTATAGTCATCATATAAAAGATATTAATGCAAAGTATTCTTATTTCTATTTCATACTTACTATTTTAAGCTGGTATTTCACATAAATTTATTAATTGCTTCATGTTTACCTCTGGGTTAAATGTGTCTCTTATGAGAAATTGGACAGCAAGATCCCTACTCACAATGAATAGTTAAGATATACATTTAAGAAAACCTTAGTTTATTTGTGGACGCTTTCCACTTCCCCATATGTCTTTCCCCTCATTGTATTGCTTCATGAAACCACCAGGATTTGGTGGGTGTGGGGAAACTGTTAAAAAGGAAACTGGAGTGTTAAGATTAATTGTAGATTTTGTAATTAAGGTACTACAGAGCCTAGAATTCATAGATTTTTGTTCATTTTTTAGTGCTTCAGTAAACGTGTTTGAATTAAACATCCATTCAAAGTGTTATCAACATTGTGAGAATGCATGAAAACCAGAAAAAGGAGCAGGATCTAAATAAAAGTGGAGCTGTTTAAGTTTATTTTGCCTGACAAAGCTGAGGGAAATACATAGTAAGCAAGCAAAGATAAGTTATTAAAAATTTAAAAATCTAACAAATTACCTATAGCTGTGGTCAATTTTAATTTAAAGAGTAATATTTTCAGCTTGACACAGTCTCATTAACATGCGCGAAAATCAAGGAAGCTTAATGTTTCTTTTAACAAAACCTATCTACCCCCCCAAAGAAACCAAACAGGTAGTTCCTTTAGAAACTTAATTTGATCATTAATCACTGACACCTGAAATCTCAGACACATCCTTATGGCCTATGTGTTACAGGAAGCAATGAGCTGAAGTCTTTTACTTTGAGCCCTATCCACATTCCTCACACACCCAAAGCACTCCTTGACATCACCTGGGGCTTGCGGTATTCATGGAATGCAGGATCAGACCCAAGTGTAAGGATGCAGACTGGCACCTCATCATCAGAGTTGTTGCTCAGTCAATTGCTTCTCCTTAACATTTCAGAGTTTGCTAGCGGGATTGACATATCTTACTCCTACTTTATTCTTGTTCATATACACTTTAAGTTATGTATCTCCTCAACTAGGAGAATTCCCCCTACCAGCTGAGCCTGTAATGAAATAAGAGTTTAAAACAGGAATCAGTCATCCCTTGCGCTTCACACCCATGCAAAGATGTAAGGGGTGGTGAGTGTAAGAATCCTACTTATATCCTTTCATGGACTACTCGCTGCCCTGTGCTGACAGCCTGAGCTGTCAGCCCCAGCCCCCCCCCCCCCCCCGCCCCACTTAAGCCAGTGCAAGCGCTCCTGGTGAGGACGCACACCATCAGCAGAAGGAGGGTAGCGCAGACATGAAAAATCGCAGTAATTACCATGGTGGCTGTACATCGACCTAATATAGGTGGACTTAATTTCGTATTGTAGACAAGGCCTTGGGTTTGGATATGTCTGGAGAAGGGGTAAATGGAGACTGCATTCCTGATACTCCCCACCCCTGAGCAGATGAAAAGAGATGGGGAATGGAGGGAGCCATGGTTCAGGCCCAATACACCAACCAGGAGAGCTGAGCTGAGCTGGCATAAGAATTTTGGAGGGGCAGCGGGCTGGGATGGGGAGTAGTAGTATGCTGTTACTATAGGCCAGGAGCAAATTACTACCATTTTGGAGCAAAAGGGTAGCAGAGAGGGACTTGGAGCTCCATAAGCCACAATTCCTTTCCTGAGATGTTCCCAGGGCAGCACAGCAACATGCCATCCCTTGCTACAGGCTGTGGCCTAGGGTATGTCTACACAGCAGCTGGAAATTTTGATTCTCCGTTTGGGTAGACATGTAAGTGCTAGCCCTGCTTGAGCTAGCACATTAAAAACAACAGTGTGGCTGCAGCAGCATGAGTGGCCATTCATGCTAGTCACCTGAGTAAGCCCCAGCCAAGGCCCTACATACATATTTAGTCAGCTAGCCTATCCCATCACCTGTGCCCCATGGCTATATTTAGCATGCTAGTTACAGCAGAGCTAGCACATGTCTATCCAAGCTAGCAATTATACCTCCCAGCTGCTGTGTAGAAATACCCCTAGAAACAATATTAAGCGCTATGATATTTTAGCCACCCCACCACTCCTGAAAAGTATGTAGAATACTTCTGCCCTTTATTTACATCTGTAAGCCTGACTACTGTCTATCCCTTCAGTGACAGTCCTCTCCAGGCAGTTTATGCCACTTAGTAGATTGTTTCACCTCTTGATTTTAGCAGGCTTCTCTGCTAGGTTTCAGTTACCACTACAGTGTGTAAATCCCCTCTGTGTGCATGATTCTAATTCCCTTATTTTGTTTGAGGTACCTTAGAAGTGTCTCCAAAGTGACTTCTGTGTTATTTTCTGGGATTTCCTGTCTGTTTCCTGAAGGGGTTTTCCCCATGTAACATTCTCTTTTTCTTCTCTAGATCGCCATGTAAGTTTCACTGCTCATCACTATTTCCCCCATTTATGTGCTTCTTCTCTTTCTGCCTCCTCCTTGTAGTCTCACTGCCTTCCCCTTCTCAAGATCCAGTCGTTTAAGACACTCTCATATAGCTCTGACTCTTCTCAGCCCATATTTCACAGAAGATGAAGGCAAAATAGCACTCACTCAATCATCAGCCCACAGGCACCCACAGATAAGCATATTTAGTATCAGCAAACATCAGCATTGCTGCAGGAGTTCTCCTACCACATGCAATGAAACCACCACACTTCAGGCTCTTACATCTGCTGGAGATGAGTGCTATTTCTCAGTTGCTGAGTGGAACAGAGCTTGCCTGGTCTGGATTCAGACCTTAGTTTCCTTTCTTCCCCAGTTAGACTTTGCTGATGGATGTTCTCAATATTTCTCCCTTTTTCAGGTGTCTCAGTCTTCCTAGGTGGCTCACCACTCGTGGTACAGATTCTTAGCCCTGTGCCCACTTCAGGCATTCCCTCTAGCAGACAATCTCCCATCAGCCTTCCTAGCTGGCTCCTGCTCCCTGAAAGCTGTACTTCCCAGGCACTCTGCTGCCTGAGAGCAAAGGAGAGTCACTGTAGGAACAGCTTGCACAACCCTCTCAACCCTTTCAGTGTTTCCCTGAGCTCAGGCTGCCCTTTATATCTCCCAGCAGACCTGGTTCAGCATCACATGAGCCCGTCATGTGGCCCAGGTGGACTCATTTCCTTCACCTGGAGAACCTGTCTACACCTGATCCCCAAGCCTCTGAAGATATGTCTACACTGTAACTAGGAGTGAGCCTCCTAGCCTCAGCACACACATTTGTGCTGGCAGGGCTCAAGCTAGCACACTAAAAATAGCAGTGTGAACACTGCAGTTCAGGTTGGATCTTGGGTTCTCAAGCCCACCAACATCCTAGGCTGCAAAGCCTAAGCTCCAGCTTGAAGTGCAACATCCACCCTGCTGTTTTTTAGCTCGAGCCCCACCAGCACAAGTCTGTCTACCTGGGCTGGGATGCTCACATCTAGCAGTAGTGTAGACATACCCTTAAAGAGCCAGCTCCTCTTGTGATATTGAGTAATAGTCAGACCACAAACTGCCTTCACAGATAGTTTTAGATGGATAAAAGAAAAGGGATTCCTTAAGCAGATATCTGAAATCCAAATTCAAAATGCCTGAGCACAGCAACCCAAAGTAACCCTCAGTCAATATTTTAGCCTTGATCCTGCTCCCATTGATGACAAATAGCAAAACTCCCAGTGACTTCAGTAAGACAAAGAGTAGACCCTATTTTTCTCACTTGGATTTTTATGCGCTTGAGTGATATGAGTAAACAGTGGTAAGTCTTCCCAGAAAGCCTGGTATCAGGACCACTTTAAAAAAAATAAATCGTGAAATCAGTTCTCCAAATTCTTGAAAGAGCCTTCTGGCAAGTAAGAATTCATACGTTAATGATAAAAAGAAAAAAGGGCAACAACACTCCCTTAATTTGTAGCTCTTGGAGGAGAAGAATTATTGTGAAGTTAGTTTGAGTTTGCTATATTATTAATATTAAGATTCAACACCATCACCACCATTTTCTCAATGCCCTGACTAAAATGCAACTGTCATCTCAATTTGGGCTTGTGCAATAATGTGACTGTTTGCCGTGTATGTATCGAGCCCTACCATGACACTTCTTACCTCAAAACCGAACACGCATACACATTTTTATGCAGAATTTTGCACACCTGAATACAAAGGAAGCTGTGCTGCAATGTGGTATCCCTGGGCTGACGCTGCTTTTCTTGCTGGAGTTTAACAAGCAATGTCATCACAAACAATCCTGCCTCCTCCCACTCATTCTAGCGTGTTTAATTTTGATGTGGATAAAAATGAGAAAATTCTGTTTTACTTTTCGCTTGAAGCCCAGGTCAACATAACAATAGACCTTAGAAGCTGTACAGTGTGTTGTGTCCACAGCACTTCACAGACATTTTGGGGCAAAGTTTCAATGAGTTGCCAATTATCGTGAGTCTCATGATACTTGGTGATTTTCTTTAAGCCCCAGCTCCTCAAGCCAGTCTCAGCTTTCAGTCAAAATATGTAAATTTCTAGCCCTCATGGTTGCAGAGAAAAGCCTGAAAAAAAGAAATGTCATGAATTTTTGAAGTCACTCATGATTTTTAACATTTGGGGATGGTAAGACTGCATCTTCCTACCTTTCATTTTTGCATGTCACTTTGCACAGATCAACAACTGCACACACGTTTTTGGGGTGCTAACACCCATGCACCCAGGTGGTAGCTTCTGTAGATGTAAATGTTATCACCTGTGTACACAGATGTGGATGCTTCTAGAGAATGAGTGCAGGATGAGTTTTGTTCATACAGAGTTGCATGAGTACAAATGGATGTTCATTTTTTTGAAAATTTGACCCATAATATTAAATCTGGGGAGGCCGCAAGCAGGTTTCAGGGGGTCCATCAAAATAAATCAGAGAGCAGGGCCAGTGTTAGACTCACTGAGGACCAGGGCAGAAAGCTGAATCCCAAGCCCCACTGCCCTCAGTTGAAGCCGAATCCCAAACAACATAGCTTTGCAGGGCCCCCTGTGGTACAGGGCCCTGGACAATTGCTCTGATTGCTACCGCTGATGCCAGCACTGGCTTTTAATCTACTTTGGGGAGAGGAGGACAGAGAATAAACTCCATACGACAGAAGTTAGTCACTGCTTAATGCACTGCTGGAAAGTGCTCTGATACTCCAGTGATGAGGGCAGTATAAGAATCCATATAGAATAAAATGTGAAGCCAATGAAATATGGGAAAACAACTAATGCAAAACAAACTAATCTTTAAGCTTGTATGCGCTCTCTGGGTCTTCCAGTGCATCTGTGGTTGACTCTCAGAGAGTAAACTTCATGTGGCAGGAAGTGTCTTTATATTTGTGTGCCATGCAGCTCCAAGCACATTAACAGCACCTAGCAACAATACAAAGAGTGCTGATAGAAGGGTCCCCTCAGGAGAAGATGATGGATGAATGCAAGGGAGAATGGGCACTATGTTCTAGTAAAGTGTAGCATAGGTGCTGACTCCACTGGTGCTCCAGGGCTGGAGCACCCACAGAAAAAAAATTAGTGAGTGCTTAGCACCCAGTGTCAGCCAAGCTTGCCCCATCCCCCCAGCATCTCCTGCCCACCAAAGGTCTCACCGATTAGCTGTTCTGTGGCATGCAGGAGATGCTGGGAGGGAGGAGAAGGAGCGGGGAAGGGGTTTGCTCAGAGTAAGGGGTGAGAAGAGGTGGGGTGGCGCTGGGACCGTGGGGGAAGGGGTGGAGTGGGGTGGAGCCTGGGACTGTGTGGGGGTTGAGCACGCCCGGGGAAAATTGGAAACCAGTACCTCTGAAGTGTAGCACAGCAGCCACACTCCCCCAGTCCTTCTACTTCAGGCACAGTGTCTCCCTGAGCTTCTTCTGGTTCAGCACGGCTCTGCACCACCCCTAGTATAGAGCCTGTGGGTTAACAGCACAATAGAACTTTTTTTTTTTCCCCAAAATTTCCCAGGAAAACTGTTGGAGTTTTTGCTAACAAAAAAAATTGGTTTTCAATAACCATTTTCAGTTTTCAAAACCCATTCTCAGTTTAAAATTACAGCTTTCAATAATTAAAAACCAAAAAGATTTGGCTACTGGATTTTCATTGAAGGAAAGAGAAAAATTAAACCAAATTGAAGTTTTGGGGCAAAATTTTCATCCAAAAAATGTTTAAAAGACAAAAATATTAAGTAGCGCAATTATTTGGTCTCAGGGATTGTTTCATTTTCAGGAAAGAAGGTGATTTCTCCATTACCTGCAGTGCATTGGCATTCTGGACATCTGGGCTCCAAGATCCTTCAATCAATGCAGGAGTGCCACTGGCCCTTAGACTAGAAAGCATAAGAAGGAACAACTGAATTTACTGTCACATTCAGATTCCCTGTATGGGGAGCATAGGCACTGGTTTCTCGCTGTACCCAAAAGATACATCATGCCCTAGAGAGGGAAGAAATGAGCTTGATCTGTAATTCTGCCTGCCCACCAGCTCCAAAGCAGCCCAAAGGCATTACAGCAGCAGGCTCTATGCATCCAGGTATCCTCTCAGGGCAGCCTAAGATCACTTTGGCACAAAGCTGCCTTATTATTAATTAATTATTAATATTATTATTATTTTAATACCTAACTCTTGTATAGAACTTAGTATACCTCACAGAGAAGTAAATGTCATGATCATCTCATTTTACAGATGGGGAAACCATGGTACAGAGTCTTGTCAAAGGTAAAGCCAATGGCAGAACCAGGAATAGAATCCAGAGCTAGTCCAGTCCTCTATCCAGTAGGCCATAGTATCTCCCAAATGCACTGGAGGATCTAGTCCACTATATTTACTTTAGTGGAGTTATTTCACATTCAGCTCTTCATGTGTGTAATCAGAATTTTGCCTCATGTGTCCTTTTGATTGGCTGCAGGACGAAATACTTTTTTAACTGATCATCCTACAATGAAATGCATTCTCCATCCTACTCATACTCTACACTCTACACCAGTGTCAAACAAAATATAAGGTTAAAAATTAATTTAGTCATTTGTTCTTTAAGTAAAAACTAATAGCACCCTTCAATAAAAAGAAAACATTTGTGATTATGGAGTTTTGCTGGACATATTTTTAGGATAACATGTTATTTCTACAATCTAGTTAAAATAAATGGTTAGGGTAATCAGTGCAATGGTTTCAACAGTCAAGTACATTAGCATAATCGCTCATAAAGCACTTATAGTTTATAAATGCATTAACAGCTACAAATTAAAGGAGAAACATATGCTTTTAAAGCATATGCATGATTTTTTTTTCAATCTGAAAACTTAAGCACTGTCAGCTTCTGTGATATGTACAGACCTGATCTTGCAACCCTTACTCAGCTGAGTACCCCTTAGTAATGAACACAACTCATTGTGATCAGTGGGACTGTTAATGGGAGTAGCTTTTATTTGCATGGAGAAAGGAGCTGATTCTGCAAACCTAAGTCTTTTTGTAATTGTTTGACTTTATGATTTGAGATTTTATATTATTATTATTTCTTCAACTGTTTGGTAGATTAAAGGGTTTGCAGTTTCAGAGTACCTTGGTGAGGGATAATATATAAATACAAGGATTATAGACTTGATTGTTCAATTTAGCCTGGCACTGGTGGGATGCACAGCCGCACTTCACCAGAGGGAACAGGAGGGGGCACTATAATTCAAAGAGGTAGAACAGCTTTCAGGGCACACTGGTGGCGTGCACCATGCTCACTCCTCCTTCTTCCCAACCCCTGCAGTCTATTGGTGGTGAGTGTGTGCAGAGTCATGGCTCCACCTACTTTCATCCCCTCCTTGGCCTCCAAATGGAACAGTTTCACTAGTTTCTACTAATGCTGCAGTTTCAATATGGGTGACTGTGCACCACCGTGTATAGCACAAAACTTCCTGAATACACTGTATTTTATCCTAAATCTTCACTGATACTGCATCTTTCCTGTGAATTAACATAGCACTAGGCCAAATTCACCCCTAGTGTAACTCCATCCATGTTAATAGAGTTACACCTGTTCATTTAATTTATTTTACTAACCTGCTGGTCAAGCACTGTAATTTGCTAATAAGGAGACTAGCAGTGAAAGTCCAAGAGCTCTGACTCAATCCCTTAGTAAAGTCAGTGTTATTTTCACTTCAGTTTAGAGACAACCCAATCACTACTTACATACGGAGGTATTCAAAATACTTCCCCAGTTCTCAGAAAAAAATAGTCGAAAGTCTTAAACCATCTGAACTGAAAAAAGAGGAAACCTCAATGTGAACAGCTATTATTATTTCTTCTCACATTTAGCTGCAGCTTAATGCATGAGCTGTATATATAACTAATCAACACCCACCCAAGCAAAAAATACTTGCATGAGAAATTAAAGGCACGCCTCGTCAGAATTTACTCTCTTTTTTAAAGTCCCCTACATATGCTTTTGTTGCTATGATAAATTAACCCACTCCATCGCAGGTGATTCTGGCATTTTAAATTGTAAATATCATAGGTCTTACATAGATATCTTTACTTCTCTCTTATATCCACTGACAGGATGCAAAATCAGAAGCCATCCTAAGCCCAGTACAGTAAAAACGAAATATAGACAGTAAAGGGTAAAAGTTTGAAGATTGGTCTACACTTGCACACACACACACACCAATGCACCCAGGCTGGCAGTATTAAACACTGTTCACTTTCAAACACCTGCACATGCATTTCCAATTGTCTGACACCTGCAGATAGGGTTAGAATTTCATCTGCTTTGTACAAGAGGAAATACCAAAATCTGAGATTTCCCCTGACGGTTGAAGTTGGTGGGTGGGGTCATTTGGTCTCTTCTGCTTTTGCCCTTCAACTCCTAACTGTTCTCAGCCTCAGCCTTGAAATTGATTCAAATAGTGGACATAGCTAACCACTGAATCAATCCAAACTTTGAAAATCTTTAAGTGGACACAGGTAGATTTCACCTGATAAAGGAGAACAGAAAATAAGCATTGACATCTTTCAATCATTCATTGGTTAGGCCTCTGCTGGAGTACTGTGACCAATTTTGGTCACCAATGTATAGAAAGGATGTAGAGAAACTGGAAAGGATACAGAGGCGAGCGACAAGGATGACCACAGGGATGGAATGCAAGCCATCTGAGCAAAGGCTGAAGGAACTTGGTATGCTTAGTTTGGAAAAGAGGAAAATAAGGGGGGATATGATAGTTGTCTTCTGATACTTGAAAGTCTGCCATTAAAGAGATGGAGAAAGTTGTTCTCTTTGCTGCAGAGGGCAGGACAAGGGGCAATGGGCTCAAACTACAGTATAGCAGATTTAGATTAAATCTCAGGAAAAACTTCTTAACTGTAAGAAGAGTAGGACAATGGAACAGACTGCCTTGGGAGGTTGTGAAAGCTTCTTCACAGGAGGTTTTCAAAGGGAGGCTGGATAGCCATCTGTCTTAGATGGTTTAGACATTAAAAAATACTGCATCTTGGCAGGGGGTTACACTAGATGCCCTTGTGGTCCCTTCTAACCCTATGATTCACAGTTAGAATAGTGTGCCACCAGTGTCTGATCCTAGCACTAAATAGCACCAAACTTAAAAACATTTGAATCTATCCTATTTGAGCAATCACCGAGCAAACATAACTGGGGCTGATAAATTATTGAATTTCCAGGAATTTTGAAAAAAGATTTGAGTTTCTACAAAATATTCTTAAAATTCAAAACACTTATTAGTCTCAGACACGCTTCCACCATGATATTCCAACTAACCCTGGACCTCCACTACTTACCATTACTGTCATCTGGAGGGAAGTCTCCTCATTTCTGCTGCAGATATGTATAGAACATTGCAGTGAATTTAAGGTTCAACAGAATTGTTTTGCCCAGCTCTAATCAACCTTCCAAAGGAAAATTAACCGCCTCTAATCTAATTTTATGAGAATGTCATTTGACCATACAGTATTCCTGGGCCAGGAAAGTTACATTTTCTTGCAGCATCCCACATCATTGTGCATATGATACAAATAAGAACTAGAAACTATCTAAATGTCTACAATTAAAACAGATAGCTACTACTACTGCTATTTAGCTCCATCAGTTTATCGGACTGAGAGTATCATGACAGCCTTGTATACTTTTTTAAATCTAGAAAGCCCTATATGGTTTGGGTCTGGCTACATTTGAGGCCACCTTTCTTCTTATGCACCTTCCTTGCAGTTCAGGGCATACGGCGTTTTGCTAGCAATCCTCAGTTTTGAACTCTGGGGTGGGGTTGGAGGCAGAGGATTCTCAGTGCAGTGTCCTCACTTTGATAAACCATATTCCCTGTTACCACCTAAAGCCCTGATCCCATAGATTTATGCATGTGTTTTAATTTCACACATGTGCGGAATCTCATTGAAGTCAATGGGACTATTCTCAGAAATCTGCAGGATTAGAGCCTCAGTTTGCTGACCTTCAGGACAAATTGCAAGCCCTCTCCATGTTCTCAGCCTGTTGAGCCTCTCTGCTGAGTTGGAAGAGGTTTATTTTAATTTAAGTTGATTTTTCTACCTATGTTACATTAGTGACTTGGGGAAGATTTTAAACTGTGTAAATGTACCTAGAGATTGTGATGGGTGTGTATTTTAGAAATCACAAAATAAAATAATGAAATTCAGCCAAATACTTAATTACTAACATGTGCATCTGTTGTCAAACCATACACTAAATGAGCGGCATTGCTCATTAGTTCTGCTTTCAGTAACTACAGTACCAGCATGTGTGTCATCACTACCAAGAGTTTTTGAAGTCTGAATCATCTCCGGAAGGGACTGATTCTGTCACTAGCAGTGCCACTGTTAGCTAGAAGGTTGATGGTCTAGCAGGTGTTTCCTCCACTTCTCTAAACCTTGACAGGTTCTGGCTCAGCGTCCATATTCTCTGCAGAGTAAAAACAATACATCACCCATGGCTCACATAGACATGGAACGCTGTGCCGATAATTCAGGTACTTGGTACAGTTGTTCCTAGTCCTTTTGTTACCTAAGATACCGATTAATTATCTTTCTCTAAGTTTTGAAGTTATCCAATCTCATTTAAAGGACTATTTGACAAAACGTTTGCTGTAGTAAAACAGAAAGGGAATTGTGACCTACCCTGGAAAAATGTTCCCACTATACCTCTAACCGGCTCCCGACCCGAAAGTATATCTGAAGTCTACTTGTGAAGTTATTCAACAAGAAATATTTTTAAATCATTATTGGGCATCTAATGTTCTGAAATGAACTTGGAGAATGAGTATGCTCCTTCTGCAGCACCCAAATTAAAGCTCAGTTTCTGGAGAAAATGAACAGAGCTATGTTAAAAGAGAAATAATGAATTCTAGGTCAAAAGGAACATTTGTGAAGAAGGGTTTTTGTTCTCTCCATTGGAAAGAGCCCCAAATATGGTTCACACAGTGAAGAACACCTAAGTGTTCTCTAAAAGAGCTGTATAGAGCAATGCTGATGTCTTAGCGGTTTGAGCATTGGCCTGCTAAACCCAGGCTTGTAAGTTCAATCCTTGAGGGGGCCACTTACAGATCTGGGGCAAAACTAGTTCTTGGTCCTGCTAGTGAAGGCAGGGGGCTGGACTTGGTGACCTTTCAAGGTCCTTTCCAGCTCTATGAGATCAGTATATCTCCATATATAACCTCTCCAGTTTGGGTAGCATGTATACCATTTCCTACAAGTCAAGGGGCCACAATCAGTACTTAGGGATGCATTCTGTGTCCATTTTGCTTTCAGGCAGTGCAAAGAGAGCAAAACAGTCACCCACATGTCTCCTCGGGGGACTCCCAGAGGTAGGGGAATCCCCAGTGGGTGTACAGCCAGCATAGCTAATTTCTGTGCCATGCTTTCCTTCCTATCCCTCCCCGCACTGGTGGTTGAGGGGAGCGTTTGGAGAATACTTCACTCTGGTTATTCTCAGCTGGTGTACAGTCTCTAGAAAACCAGATTGTAGCCATCTGATGCAAGCTAGGAGCAGCCCAGGAGCTGCTGTAACCCTACAGAAGGACTGAGGAAGAGAACCAGGGAGCCATAACTGGTTGTTGGTTCTCCTTTTTTCACCCCATCTTGGGCTGCCCTGTGGGGGGGGAGCTGTCCTTTGTTAGGTGGTCAGGCACAGCCTGTCAAACTCCAACCTTACTCTTCTACGCCTCCCACAGCAAGGCAGGGAAGTAGGCAATACAGCAGCCAGAACACCACTCTGCCTACCCTCTCATGCAGCAGCTGCCCTGCAGGGGAGCTACTGAGCCACTACAGCAAGGAAGGGACAGCCTCTTCTCAGCAAGCTCTTGGACGGCACAAGAGCTGCCCCTGAGGCTACAGGGGTGATAGTTGAGAAGGGAGTGCCCCTACCTCCTCCGCACAGTAAAGTGGCCCAGCCAAACTCCACAGCTTAGAAACTGCAGGCCATGATTCAAGGACACATTTTCAATTCATAATCAAAGACATGTTTTCTAACACAATAGAACCTCCAGGAGCCATACGGTAGAGACTCAGTAGCCACACTTGATTTCCAGGACCACAAGTATTGAGGTTCTCTCATCTAGCTCTTTCTATATGGAGTAATAACATGTTCCAGTGCCCCCCACTAAGCTGTCTCCTTCCTTCCATCTGCAGTATGAAATCTTGGCTACGTTAAATGCCCCTTTTCTGTTTGTTTGATATGTACATAGGTCAACAGCATCAGCATACATCTTGCCAAAATGTACCATAGGACCAAATGCCATAGACACCCATTCATGGTATGTCAATGCTGTACTTTTACTTCCCCCAATCATGAAAAACCTCCTGCACCACCAGCAACAAGTAACTATTTCACCAGTGATGTTATCTTCCCCGACCGTCTCATGTGATGAACCCCTTCTTGGCTGGCATACCCAGGACTGACTGAACCAGCGACTCCAGAGCTAAAAACATAAGAGGCTACTGTTTCAGCTAAAGAGCCCAAGACTCCATAGCTGGAGGCTGTAACAACTCATTCTTTGGGGATCAGGCACAGAGGGGGACGGGTGGGTTACACTCACGTGACCATGTTTAATAGATTCTCTACAGTCTTCTCCTCAACACTACCCACAACCTGAGTGTCCCTATCTTTTCACAATGTGTCAAACCTTTCTTCTCACTTCCCTACTCCAATATCCTCCTAAGTTGCTCTTCTCTCTCCTCTAGACCATTCTTAGACTTTCCAATTATTTTTGGAAACATTTGTGAAGTTTATCTGAAGCGTGACAAGCTTTTTTGGAAGTGGGGGGAGAAGGAGAAGGAGGTACGAACCGCTCACACAGCCAGCTTTGGCAAGCTTGGGCAGCTCTAGCTGAACTTGTAAGACATCTGCCAAGAACGAAGTCTAAATAAGAAGGCCAGAACCATCTTTTAACATTATTTATATTAATACTTTTGGAATACTCACATGCTGACTTAAAACTCATTTAAAAACAAAACAAAATAAAGGAACATAGGTATGAAATTGCATGATCTAAGCCAGAGTTACATTCAGCACTGTGATAGGTAAGTGGCTAAATCACAGTGAGGGTCTAACATATAGTTTATATCCAGTGCATCTGTTTATAGCAATATTGTCCTCAAAACAAGACCGCGACCATCTCTGTTCTGTTCAGCCAGATAGGCCCAGAGAAGGAAGAAGTCTGCACATTTTCCCTGCATGCTGAGAAGCAAAATGCAGAGCCGCACCATCCCCAGCATATGCTCGTGACTTACACCATGATCAAGCACCATGTGCTCTTAATATTTTCACCTTATGCCCCTTAAACCTGATTCTCATCTGTGGTGACTAAACATTTCCCATGTTTTGTTGGACCATAGCCTTCAAAACAACACACCCTGAAGAACACTCTGAGAATCAAAGCTGAATAAATTCGACACCTTTCCTTTACTACCCCTTCTCAGAGGTCCAAGGTTGTTCCAGCTCTTTGCAACAGCCTACATGAAATTCCCAAACAGCCTAAAACCCCTGGTTTATAGTAAAATAAGATTTACCCAGAATAGAAAAAAACAAAATACATTGATATAATTGATTTAGGTTTGCACGCTTTAAAAGAGAATCCAGGTAGGTACCATTTGGCTGAGTTACAGTGCAGATATTCCTAGAGAATGCATTCTCTCTGTTCTCATATCCATTCACAACTGCATATGCTGCCTTGGACAAAGAGCTTTGATTTCTGTTTTTTCCCAATCCCACCTTCTATTCTCTTTTTCTAGCTGTGGCAAAGTACCTGCTTCTCCTCAGCTGGCTCAGTCCCTTGCCACCTTGGAGCCGCAGGCTTGGGCAAAGCAAAAGCCCTTCCCGGTCACACAGGGTCTGGCCGATCCCTTCTCAGCCAGTCCCTTGCTCAGTTTTTCTCTCCTTCTGGGGAGAGTACAATCTGCCTTGCAGGAAGAGTTTTAGAGTCCTGCTGCACCTACTCACTGGCAACTACTCTCCTCCCCCGCCAGGGAGGGTTTAAAAAGGTCCCCAGCAATTGGGGCCAGCTGAAGCTAATTAGTTCCCTGGTAATCCCTGTTCCAGCTGAGCCTTGTTTCTCCACGGCTATCTCCCCTCAATGGATAGGGAGAGGCCTTTTAACCTCTCTGGGACTAATTACTACCCCTCTCCTGGTAGCTAATTGTCCTGAGTTTGCCATATAGCCTCATGACCAAGCAGTTGCAGATTAGTTGTCCTACCTGGAGATGTCAAATTGAGGCCGACTTTGCCTCACATTATCTTATAATTCCTCTTAATTCTATTCTCTCTTCTTTTATGCCTTTGTAGTCTATGTGGAACACAGGGCTTTCACCACTGCCTTCCATCTTTGCTGGTCTTCTGCTGTAGTCTTTGCTTCTCCCCAGGTCATTTTGATAGTTTTCTGTTTTCTTTCTACTGTGCCTTTCCATGTTATCCCTGGTATACCTCATCACCTCTTGCTCTGGGGGTTCTAGTCCAACACCTGTCTTATGTTATTCAGGTCTTTCCTTCATGTACGTCCCAGCCATCTCCATTTTCATTTTGTAATTTCCTATCTTTTCTGTTTCTCTTTTGTTCTCCTCCAGAGTTCTTCATTTGTAATTTTTTTCTGGCCATCTGACATGGAAAATTTGTCTAAGGCAGCTGTTTATGAAAACTTGGAGTTTAGATAGTAAGGTCTTAATAAGTCTCCAAGTTTAGTGCCTGTAGAAGGGCTCAGCCTAGGCTCGTCCCTCCGCGGGGCTGTGGGGTATCCCACTGCCTCACACTAGGTCGCTCTGGGCCCAAGCCCTGGGTCAGGGTGGGCCAGTAAACGAACAGTCAGGGGCTAGGGCCCTTAAGCAGGGGTTGAGCCAATAGTTCAATACAAGCCCAGGCCCTAGGTCAGGACGGGGCAGCAAACACACAGTCAGGAGCTCCGGCTTCTGAGTGTCTGGTGCGAGGGGGAGACTGCCACCCGTGAGTGGGGTGACAGGGGGGACACAGGCCCACCCACTCCACTGTGTCCCAGCCCAGAGCCCTAGCGGAGGCAGGCAGTCTGCTGCTGCATCAGTGGGATCCTGACTGCAACACAGTGACATTGGTTCTGGCTGAGCTGCGACCAGGCCAGGGTCGGCAGCCCTCGGGCTAGTTCCAGACTCCCCCTCGTAAGGTACCTGGGTTTAGCTTAGAACTTTCAAGGCAGGGAGCTGACACAGTGTCAGCTCCAAACATCCACTCTCTCTGTCTCCCCCACGCTCCCTGTCACACTCCACCCCACCCCCTTTTTTTGAAAAGCACATTGCAGCCACTTGAATGCTGGGATAGCTGCCCATAATGCACCACTCCCAACGCCGCTGCAAATGCTGCAAATGTGGCCACACTGCAGCGCTGGTAGCTGCCAGTGTGGCCATACTGCAGCGCTTTCCCTACACAGCTGTAGGGAGACAACTGTAACTCCCAGCGCTGTACAGCTACAAGTATAGCCAAACCCTAAGTCTAAGGTGTGAATGTCCCTTGAGCAGCTGGGGAGGGCACACAGAGTCTTGCTATTAATGCACATATTCACCAGAACCAGGTGCAGTTGTACTCAGAGGAGCTCTGGATTGCTTCCATAGGCACAAGCCACCCCCAAAGGAATGGTAAGTGGTGGGAAGGAAGCCAATCCATGATGCTGTTTCCCCAACACGCTGGCTGGCACAGCATGGTAAAGGAGGTTGCAGAGTGTGCATTTCCCCATGTGCAATGGGGACCTGGGAAAAGTGCCACTTGGACCTTCCCTTTGGGGAGTGCAAATCTGCACTGTTCGTAATGAACGCCTGAGCATGTCTGGCAATATATTTCCTTAGATAAGACAAGACAAATGAGCCAAAAGCCAAACCAAGAGTTCAAGAAAGGGAGGGGAGCAGATTATTAATGGTAAAGAAAAGGGAAGCGGTGGATCAGTGGTAGGAGAACACATGTACTGCAGTTTGCCTAGCATAGCAAAATTCCTAGGACTGGCACTGCTGGTCTAGTAATTTTTACTTACTTGAACATTCCCACTGATGTCCATGTTAATACACGTGAGTAAGAGCAACTCATCTGAGCGAAGGGGCCGTGATTTGTCCATATTCTTTTATTTACCCAGATATTTCTGCAGATTCAGAGTCATCTCTGCAATTTTCACTCATCCCATCCATTGATTTTATTGGCCAGATAATGAGATGAAACTGTCTATCAGACTGGAGCACTGTTTCCACTGGAAGAACAGGAAGTGGGAACTAACCCGCCCTGATCTGGAACCCAAAGATGAGATTATAGGACAGTTTTGCATTTCCAAAGAGCAATCTACTGTCTCATAAAATGCCGCCTCTCTCCCTCACCCATTCTGGCCCTTAAATGGGGCACTTATCAGCCCTTTTTATTGTATTTAACCGTGAGTATGCTGAATACAAGACTACTTCAGTTTTTGGAGTCTGATGATCCAGCAGGGGAAAATATGGAAAAGATGAAGATTCTGTGTGACAGAAAATCAACTTCTGTCTGAGCTAATATTACTTAGCAATTTAGATTTTCAAAGTACTATACAAAGATTCATTAATCTTCACAATACCCTAGTGATGTAGGTAAGTATGTACTATTACACCCATTTTACAAGCACAGAATATGAGATACAGTGAGGTTAAGGCACGAATTTTCAAGAGTCCACTAATTTTGGGTGTCTCTGTTTTTGGACACTTCGTGGACATTTTGAAAATGTAGCTCTTAGTGGTTTGCCCAAAGCACTGAGGCCCAGATCTTCAGAGGTATTTAGACACCTAACTCCCACTGTTTTTGGGTGGCATTAAGCACTTAAATATCTTTGATGGTCTGGACCTGGGGTACCACGATATCAGTGTCTAGATCAGGGGTTGGCAACCTTTCAGAAGTGGTGTGCCGAGTTTTCATTTATTCACTCTAATTTAAGGTTTCATGTGCCAGTAATACATTTTAATGTTTTTAGAAGGTCTCTTTCTAGAAGTCTATAATACATAACTAAATTATTGTTGCACGTAAAGTAAATAAGGTTTTTTAAATGTTTAGGAAGCTTTATTTAAAATTAAATTAAAATGCAGAGCCTCCCCGACTGGTGGCCAGGACCCAGGCAGTGTAAGTGCCACTGAAAATCAGCTCATGTGCCGCCTTCGGCACACCTGCCATAGGTTGCCTACCCCTGGCCCTAGATAGATAGAAAAGGGAACACAGCAAGTCAGTGATAGAACTGGGACAAGAACAACTCAGATCCTGCCTCCCAGCCTAGGATTCAAACGACCGGACAACACTGCCTTTCTCAGCTAGATAGGCTCACAACTGATGTATTCTGAGGGGAGAAAAGAAGATAATATTAGACTGAAATCGTGCCAGCTGGTCTCTCCACTGAGCAGGTAAAATAATAGTGAAATGTAAACAATGGAAAAAGAAAGTAACTGTACAAACACTAGCTAGTACAGGTGGAATATTTTTCTATGGATGCTATCTTCAGATGTCATTTGCAAATCAGAACTCACACCTGCAGGAACTTTCCTATTAAAAGTAACATATAAAGGGGAATGATATTGCATATATAACTTTTAGATAATAGTCAGCTTTCCTATTTGGATATATATCAAATCCCCTTTTAGTGGTTGCTTTAAACCCCCCTTCTGTTATTTTATATTTGCCCTCCATCTTCAGTTGCTGCTTGACTCTACTGTCACCTTTTCTGGCCCTGCAACAAGGAAGAGATTGTAACAGAATAAACACAGCCAGTACCTTCCTCCCCAGAGCTGCAACCTCTGTGGTAGCTGCAGTCTCCTGCCAGCTACAGTAGAAATCATTATGCACTGGTTGCAAACAAACATGAATAAATTAGAACAACATACAGATAAGGCGGGGGAGGGGAAGGGAGGAAGAGAGGTAGCATGGGAAGCAAAGAAAGAAATGTTAATTAGATTCAACTAGATTGATTTGCCCTGTTTGTTCAAAAAAATTAATTACAAAAAAATGGTAAATTAAGAATAAAAAGCTCCCCATCAGAGAAGTCAAAAGGTTTTCCACTAGAATCTATTACGAGTATCTGAAAGAGGGGATTGTGTCTAATTAGACATTATTTTATGTCATTCTAATTAAGATGACCTCATATTATAATTAGAGATATGCTAAATTACTTGGAAATAATTAGAATGATTGGATATCCACTATGTCTGCCAGTTTGGAAGCTCATGTGTTCACACTGATTCTGTTCACCTCAATAACTTTTAGTCAGATGCTAGATTATTAGCAGAGATCTGTCCTGAAAATAAGAGCATTTCTCAAAATATCTGTCCGGTGTCAAATTATGTCTCTTTTTTTTTCTGGTTAGTTTTATACCCAGGGAATACAGCACAATGTAAGAAAGACATATAGGGTTTTCAGGTAATAAAACCACCACAACATACGGTAGGTACCCAGGCTGTATTATTTGCACTTACTCCCCACCTGGGGGACACACAAAACAAACTGATCTTTATTAATTTTTATCTTTACAATGATGACAGGTGTAAATCTGCTGTGCTTCTACAAAATGCTGCTGCAAGAATGTAATTCTGATCCAGGTCTTAGTATTTTTTTTCCTTCAAAAATGCCGGATCTGCAACAATTATTATATTTTTTATTATCAGTATTTCAGTAGCACCTTGAGGCCCCAATGTAGTAGGCACAGAACAAACACACAGTAAGAGACTGTCTCTGCCACCAAGTTTACAGTTTAAATGCACAAGACAGATGAAGGGTGGGAGGAGACAGGGAGATTTGGGCAAGGTCATATAGAAGGTCAGTAGCAGAGTAGGAATAAAATTCAGAGGTCCAGATTCCCAAGTCCAGTGCCCTACCCACTGGACCATATTGCCTTGACTTTTGCTATTGATATGAATAACTCCCTCTATAAACAGGTAGTACATCACAGCAGCAGTTGCATCACTTTCCAGAATGGCTATTTCTTTCTCTCTTGCTTGGCTGCTGGAAGTAGCTTGGTTACGAAGCACTGCTTTTAATATTTCATGGCAGTGATTTATCAGTTCATTCTGTGGCAACATTAGCACCCATGAATAATCATGAAATAAAAGGGGATAATTAATATTTAACTGTCAGAGAAATGTACTTGGAAGAGGGGGGATGGTCTTTTAGTAAGAGCAACTGATATTTGTCAGCTGGAGGACAGGACTAATTAAATGCATCAGGCAATGGTGACAGGAAGTTGAAAATCAGCTTTGTCAGCTCTAAAGTGACTTATAGCAAGTGATTAAATATAGGATGTTTTGTTATATACTCACATGCAGATGTGTTCCTCATTTTCCAATGTCTCCTGTGCCTTTTGTTCCTGTGATAAAACAGGTGCAAAGCAGTTTTCTTGGTCTCTGATATACTGTAATTACATTTTAGGGCACAGCAGATATATAGATATACCTCCTACATCCTTGAGGGCCCAATTCTTCAGGGTGCTGAGTGCCTCCTGAGAAAGGCTAAGCACTCCCACTGATTTCAGCTGAGGGCATTCAGCAAAGCTCAGGGTCAGGCCCAGTTTCTAGGGTGGGATGAAAACAGAACCAGAAGGCCTAATTCGTATAGGATGTAACTTGGTTGATAGCAGTTGGATAGTTCATTCGTTGCAGTGGAGGGCTTTGTCCCAGAAAGTTTTGATTTAACATAATCTGGAAAAAAAAAGGCAATCAAATCCCAAACCTTGGTCTGATGAAAGTCAGATGCAATGCAACAATAACTTTTTTTAATCTCTTGGGCAGCAGAACTGCAAGCTTCAACTTCATACTCACCTCCTAATGGGATCTGCAAGTTCATGGACTGAAACTGAGAGAGGCTCTCTGGGGAACAATTTATCCCAGTTATAGACAGAGGTTAACATGCTTCAAGATACACAACAACTGGAAGGAAAGAGCAGGTTAAAGTGAGAAAATGGAGTGGGGGTTGTAGCTACAGTAAGTTGTAACTGACTTAATAAAATCATTGCCTGAACAGTGAATAAACCATGCTTATGGAGAGTAGGCAAAACAGAAGCATAGTTCTAACCTAAGCTACCAGTTAAACTGCAGTCATGAAGAACACTAAATAACTTTTTTAAGAAAACAGAAAGTTTAATATCAACTCTGATCATTTGGATTGAACAGTTCAGACCATAAAAATGTTTCAAATGAACTGTAGTTATCTGTTGAGAGTGATCTGTTCAACATACATATCTGCGCTTTCACAAGGAAAAAATAATAATTCTCTCTGTCTACAACAAAATCACACCCATACATATAATTTGGCACCAGAAAAATATTGAAGGTGCTACAAAAGCACCTGTAATAAATGCTTTGTATTTATAATCCTAGTATGATTTGTTTCTTTCAAAAAATGATGTCTACATACAGCATGCATTGTACATCCTTGTTACTCAGATGCAAGAATGAAAGATATATTGCAACATATTCTTCCTTCCCCAGGCTTTGATGAACTGCCTCAAAGATCTCTGGAGATAGATCTACAAGGTTTGTGACATACAGCTTAGGCCTGGAAAACATACTGGATTGCAAGAACAGACTCAAAGGTCAGTTTGTATCAGCTGAGGCAGGCTGATTGCAATTTCAACTCTAACAGTAGAGGATACTGTTGTGGTACAGGTGATTTTCCTCAAGCCTGTGCCCTCATGCGAAGGAAACTTAACAGATCTGTCTTTGGGGGCAAATTTAAAAGGTTCAATTTGAAACTCTAACTCCTATTTAGAGAGATTTTCCAGATTGCACATTATTTAAAATGTTGGGGAACTAATCCTTATGTAGCCTCCAGATATTGCATCTTAGTGCCAGTTCTCACTAACTTTGTTAATAATTTCTGGCGTGTGCTAAATTTTCCAAAATATGTATTCTGTGCTACTCGGGTTCCAGTTCCGTGCCCATCATTGTGATATCTGAACACCTCCAGTAGTGCATCAACCCACATGACCAGCATCTATCACATGTTGTTCTTTCTTCTTTCTCTCTTCCTCTCCCCAGGGGGAAAATTGTGCATGGTTTTTCTTGTTTGTTTGTTTTGTTTTTTTAAAATATTACTTCTTTCAGCTATTATCTGTGGTTTTATTCCTGAAAACAAGGTCGAAGACGTGCATCTTGCAATTGGAATGGAAATTGGTGAGGTTTATGGTGGGTCTTAGTTCTTGTGGGAATTCGTACCACATGCTTGGATTAGCCCCTGAGAAAGCTCAGCCTCCTATACAACGAGATTTACACTGGCAGTAGACAATTCTATTGCATCAGGGGAATGGAGCTGGCAATCACAGTCATTGTTCCCAAGCTTCAAGCAATCCTTTAGCTATCCCAGGCCATTAAATACCTTGAAGATAAGGAGTGAGATCTTGACCATGACACAGTATATACCTAAGCTGCTGTGCAAAATATTAATGATAATGTTGTGCCTTTCATCAGAGAATCTGGAAGCACTTTACCATTCTATCCCCATTTTATAAATGGGCATGTTGAACCAAATCCATTCCTGGTTTGGGATGAAATTGGTCCACAGAATGTAAGTGACTTGCCCAATGTCATATGATAGGTCACTGACAGAGTCAGAAACAGAAATCAAGACTTCTCACATCTAGTTCTTTGTCTAATCATGTGACAACAAAGTATCCCACATCCAAACAACATTTCTTATGTGCAAAAAGAAGTAATTGCACATTTCCTGTTGTGTAACTTGTAACCGCACACACAATTGCATGTTTGAATGTGCAGTGTATACACGTGGCTATGTACATTTTATCCCCAAATATTGTCCTTTAACTATTTCAGTTTGTTCACTTGTTAATTACAGTTTTAGAGAGAATGCTAGCAAAATACAGCAGCATGTTTTCTATAGATACAGAAAAGTCACATACACACACCTGCACGGCATTAATCATATTCCTGAGCACTTATGTACAAAACAACATCTCTGTAGTTACGTTTTTAATGTAACTATTTCAGTAACGGCCATGACTGTGATACTGACTAACAAAAACATCCAGGAAATGCATAAACTGCAGCACTGTCCTTAATCCACAAATAAAAAGGAACAATCCATTAAATGTAGGCCTATGTCAGCCTGAAGTCTGAAGTTCTAAGTGATTTTCTGCACATGCTCTTCTTAGTGAAATGTGATCAATGAATTTAATTTTCATGAGTCTTCTGGTGGGGACTGGCGATTAAATAGGAACCAAAGCCAGATTCTTCCTTCCTTAAGCAAAAAAAAGAAAAAAAAATCCCACTGAATTCAATGGGAGAGTTGCCTAAGTGAAGACTGCATAAAAAGTGAGTAAAGACTTTAGCATTTGTGCCCCATGTATTTACTACAATTCATATTACAGTATTTATCCAACAGTCCAGTGACTCAGACAAAAGGGACAGTGGGAGAGGAGGATTATGTTTTATACACATATACACTACATATTTGTCTTAAACACATTATTTACCCAGTGGTTCACAAGTTTGGGAGCCAATCAGATCTACAGACCTAATCCCGCATCCACTGCAGTCAAAGTCAAAACTCAGACTGATTTCCAGGAAAGTAAGTTCAGGTGAGACAACCTGAGCCTAAACATATTATAAAATGGAATAATGCTCACTGTAAATACACAGGAACACCTTATTTAAGAGGAAGAAAGGGAAAATCTTTTATGGTTAAGGCACAGGACTGTGATTCAGGAGGTCTGGGTTCTCTTTGCTGCTCCACCACAGAGTTAGGACTCAAACCAATTTCAGTCACCCAGATCAACAGGGTTTGGACTGTGCCCTTTGTCTCCAGTCCTGCAACTTGATCTGCAGAGCAGACCCTGCATCCATCTGGAGCTCACTGCAGGATTGGGACCTTAACGTGTGACCCTTGGGCAAGTATGTAGAACCTGATTCTGCAGCTTACTTAGTGCTTCCTGGGAAGTGCTGAGCATCCTTAACTCCCACTGAAGCTAGCACTTTGTGGGCTCTGTGCCTCAGGTTCCCCATCTGTAAAATGGAGATTAATATATCACTTATCTATCTCACTGGGATACATTGAGGATTAATTAATGTTTGCAAAGCACTTTGAAGACCTCAGATGGGAAATAAAAATTTCATTTTCACTGTGTAATTATGACATTTTGTAAACTTAACTTGCAGAATTTAAAAATAACCAAACCAAATTTATTACTACGTTAAGACCTGTTCGAAAAGTACAAATCCTGTGAATGGTCACTCTGATCCTCTGTTTAATTAGAGCAAAACCTCAGGAACTAACTAATTTTTTTTAAATGACAATTTCCATCAGTTGTTTTGATCAAATTTCGTTTTTTTAGGTCATTCATTTGTTACTGGATAATTCAATCATCAGCTACTGAGAGTTGACATATCTTTAGTAAGGCTGTTAACAAATCTGAATATGGTTTAACAGGAGACAGCCCAGTGAAGATTCAACAGATAACAAAAGATGACTGCCACTAGAATTTGTGTTATTCAGATGCTGCTGTTAACATTCTCAGCACTGTCACATGCTGTGCAAGTTGGGCTGTGCACCCTGGAGGCCATATGGATAATCAGATCAATTGCTCGTTTCAGTCAAAGTGATAGGTACCAACTTCACTGAAATAAGAGGAAGGAACTATGTAAGAGAAAGACTGTTGATAGAGCCCACCTCACTTTACAAGGAAAGGTTTTTATTCAGTACCACCTAGACAGATCAATGCAATGCCCACGTTCTAAAGAAAGTCTGAACAATGAACATACCTACGTCAGAAATCACATGCCAAGGAATAAAAACACATGCCACACAGAAAGGGTTCTGTACCCTCTGCAAAGCTCCAAATATAACTGTATAAAGAAAACCATTGAGGGTGGGTCCAGGAGAGATGATATGATCTGCACTTATCCCACTCGAATGGCTGGAATTACAAAATCTTAATTATTATTATTTTAATAAACTGTATTTTCAGCCTAAAATCTCCCATTAATATTAAGAAACTAACTGATCAAATAAGCAGAGATACAGAGATGTCTGCAGTCCCACATGTGAAAATAATGCCAACCACAGCTCCAGGAGGCTGTGCATGATCTCACATGGAACTGAGTTACTCAATGTGCCCTATTCTTGTACCTGTGCAAAGTGGGTGTAAAATGCTATTACTTTAATTGAGCAGAGTTGTACACCCACTTCTCACAGGTCTGAGTAACTCCACAAGGTGCAAGGCAGTGGGTAATCATGCCATGTACCTGAAAGTTTCTTGTTTTACTTATCAGCTATCACAATATATAAAAATATTTTATTAATTTGACAGACTTTATTAGTACAGAGGTTAATTGCCTTTCTCTGAAACATTTTCTCTGCCTACATGTGTGTCATAATACTATTTGCTTCATTAGTTTTTAAAGCAGAACAGCTAAAACTCAGGTTATTAAAATAATATGTATGATTATGTTTCTGTACTATGTTATATGCTTGCAGTGTAACTGATGAATCACCTATATTTCCAGCAGAGCTGACCTTGGATTCAGAGGAGTACCGGGAAAGTTGGCCGGGGGGGAAGAGTGTTATCAGCCACCACCACTTTTCAATTCTCTGGCCATCTTACAAGAATAGCCCTGTCCTGTATTACATGGAGAGTTACAACGACAGACATCAAAAGGTTCCTTTTTCTCCCTGGGGGGAGATTTTATTATTTATTCCACCAGTTTCTCAAATAGAAATTGATGCCAAAGCCATTTCCAATTATAAGTTTTAACCAAGTGTAAAATTCAGGTTGCCATTTTGATTGTTAGGCCATTACTCGGGCACATGTCCTTTCAGCTGACGGCATTATTCATCATTATTAATCAATCACTCTGGAGTCTGAGTCCTGGATCTGGACCCCATTGTGCTAAGCTCTGTACAGACACAGAACAAAATGACAGTTTCCTGCCCCAAAGAGCTTACAATCTAATTATAAGGCAAGAGACAATAGGTGGATACCAATAGAGGGGGCATTAGGAAACAATGATACAATATTGGTCAGCATGATAGCAGCAGTCATGGAACACCAGCTGCCTACCTATGACTGTATCTTTTACATTAATACAAAGAGTGCTTGCATACACTAGCCAAGATATGCTTTCCAGCTTCCTTGTAAAGTGTGTCCCTGTGCATGGCTAATTAGCAAGCATTTAAATACTGGCACATTTTATATTCACTGTTGAATGGACAGCCATCTTTCACCCTATATGGCAAAGGAATGCCATCACTCCCTTTCTTTTGTCTCTCCCATGACTACATAATTCCCTACTATGCTTTCTTTCTTCAGAGGTTCATGGATTCCAAACTGAGGGAGATTACATAGATCTCAAACAATTTCTGACTCTCCATGTCTTCAGAAATATAAGAGGATAGGGGAAGAACAGTTGGTCACTGTCCATGTGCAGTGAATTCTATGGCCTTCTTTTCATTGCTAAAATAACTGCATTTTTTACCTCAAGGTAAATAACACACATGAGCTATCCCAAGAGAAGACACTTGGGAAGCAAGGCACTTTGGTTTTACCATAAGGTAAACTGTGAGGTAAACAGTCTTATATCCCCTCCAGGAGTTGACCTCAGCAAGTTTACCTCCTGGTAAAACTAAAGTGCCTTGCCTTACAAGTGTTTTTACCTCAGGATAGCTCATGCACATGCACCCTGAGGTAAAAAAATACACCTTTTTAGCAGTAAAGACAAGGCCTAAGTATTTTGCAAGCAGTATAGCTCTCCAAGCAATTATTCGTTTGCATACCCCCGCTTCCTGATCCATTCTCTGCAGAACAAATCACTCCTACTACAGTGCCACATAAGAAAGGAACATAATTACACACACATACACGTATATCTCAAGCCCTACATAATTACAATTTAAATTAGTTTATTCTGAATCCTTTCAGCTAATCATTTTCACCCAACTCTAATCAACTTTAAGTACTAAAATAAATTTAACAACATTTCTACCTGTTTTTGCCACTCATATCTGTGCTATGCCCCATATACTTATAATTAAGGCTACGATTTACTCACAGGTATTTTTAGTAATAAAGTCAGGGACAGGTCATGGGCAACAAACAAAAATTCACAGCCCGTGACCTGTCCATGACTTCTACTAAAAATACTTGTGAGTAAATCTTGTTGTGGGGCGGCGGGGCTAAGAGGCCATAAGAGGGCTGTTGGTGGGCAGGGGTGCCCAGGGTCAGCAGCACCAGCTGCCCAGGGTCTCAGACCTCAGCTGCTACAGCCGGCCACCCAGGGACCACCACCAGAGCAGCGGCTGGTGTGGCTGTCCTTGAGGCTGCTCCTGCAGTGGCTGGTGTGACTGTCCCAGGGGCCACCTGAGCAGCTGGCCCCAGAGCCAGCTGCTTGGATGGCCTTGGGATCAGCCGCACTGACCCCTGCAGAAGTCACAGAGGTTGAGGAAAGTCACAGAATCCATGACTTCCATGATCTCTGTGATGGACATGGGGCTCTACTTATAATGCTGCAGCTCTGTCAGGCATTGGGAAATTGAACATAGCTGCAAACTCACAACAAGAAGTGTAGGCTCCACTTCCATTATTAATTACAGAAATTTCAATATTAACTACCTAAATGTGCTGGCAAAATCCTCATGTACAAAATACTGGCACAGTGATGTCAATGGGAATGGCACAGGTGGAGAATTTATAGGCTTGAGCCTACTTTTCCAGAAACTTTCATAAAAGATGGGCTAAACTTCTAGTGGGGAGCCCAGGCAAGCCCATGTGTTTTCAGTTGTTTTCTGTCCTTGCATACATGCATTTTGCAGGCACAATTTCATAAACACATCTTAAAAATTTAGTCCTAAATGTCCTAAACTTGACACTCTGGATGCATATTGCTTACATCAACCTACCTGTCTCCCATTATGCCTTTCTTTGTGCTTCACATTAGTTTCCCTCTCCCTTACCATCATGGGAAAGTGAAGCACAGGGACCACACATTGCATGGTAACTCATCTTAAAAGCAGAGTTTAGCTCCAAGTATACTATTAGAATAAAATCTTAATCTGTAAACAGTAGAAGTGCAATAACTCTCTGAATTCAGCAGTCTCAGTCCATTTCTCAACAAAGTTTTAATAGCAAAGTTGCTGCAGTGAGGTCTTATATGACTAAAACTTCATTATATTTTTCAAAAAGTCTCTGTAGTGCAGTATACTTACCAGTTACTCCTCAGGGAATTCGGCACCAAAAATATTAAAAAATCTGTGCACAATAATTTAAAATTCTGCATATTTTATTTATCACAATAACACAGTATAATCATGCCATTTTCAATTATTTCAGTAATTTATTTCAAAATACCTGTCAGCAAGTATGTCTGTAACCATACAGACAACAAAAAGGATTCAGAAAACATTCTTTGACAAATAGATTCCTTACTAGGCATATTAGCACATCTATATGGCTCTACAGAGCCGACGGCAATATTAATATTTCCATGTATGTCAAGCACAGAAGACTTTAAGGGTACGTCTACACAACAAAGGAATACCCAAGGCTGGGGCTGTGGGTCTGTTTCATTGCTGTACTGACCTCTGGGCTTGGACAAGAGCCAGAGCTCTGGGAACGTTCTCACCCTGCAGAACTCCAGCTAACTAAAGGCAGCAAATCCTTAGGAGTTAGACCATGATCTAGCACAGCACTTAAATATGTGCATAAGGTTCAGTACCTGAGTATCCCCATTGAAACTAATGCTTTGCCAGAGTGAGACCTTAGTGAATGGCTAAGTAGTACTCAGCATGTCACTGTACAGTCACTGGACTAGAACTGAAATTGTTGCAGACAATAGTTTAGAAGGGCAATGGGAGAGGAAGCTTCAGTATGGCAGTGGGGAGCACAGGCCACTGGCTGCACAGAGGTGGTGGTGGGGATCACCCTGCAGCCCCCCACCCCCTCTGGGACTCAGACACAGTGCAAGGGCCAGGCCAGGCCTGCCTCAGAAACACCCCACGACCTTGCCCCTCTGTGCCGGCTGCATCACGAGAGCGAGTGAGAGGGACAGAGTCTCTCACGTACACCCAGACCTGCCCCCTGATCCAAGCATGGGACAAGCAGGATCAAGGCAGGATCCAAGTGGGAGGATCCAGGTATGAGGTGAGAGGGTTCTGTGTGGGGCAATCTGGGTGTGGGTGGCTTGGTGGGGGGTCCAGGTGCAGGGGGATATGGATGCAGAGGGGCTCATGGGGGGGGTTCTGGGTGTAGGGGGAATGGGACTTTGTGGGGACATCAGGGTGAAGGTGGTTGAGGCTCAGCAGGCGGATCCAGGTGTAGGGGTTCAGTGGGGGGTCCAGGGGCTGAGGGAGTGGGACTTGGTGTTGTGGGAGTCCAGGTGCACCTGGTTGGGGGCTCAGTGGAGTGGAGGTCCAGGTGCAGGGGACTTGGAAGGGTGCTCTGTGTGCAGGGGAGACTTGGCGGGGTAGGGATTTGAGTGTGGCAGGCTCAGCAGAGGGGTCCAGAGGCTTGGGGGGTGGGTGAACAGGGGGCAGTTCCCCATGGTGTCCCCTCCCCCTGCACTGAGGAGTAATGGGGACAGCAAGCAGGGGAGTGCAGAGCTTCCTGCAGACAGCGGGCAGGTTTTCTGGAAGTGGGTCTGACCCGGCATTGGGCACAACCTGTACAGGGGAAGAGGAAGTCCATCCCCCAACAGCCCAACCAGGGCCAGCAGTTGGAGCTTGGCATATAGTAGGAGCCACTGGCCGGGATGTCCCCAGCCCTGCTCCTCCCCAGCTCTCACACACATGCACAGGCCCACCCCCAGAAGGCAGCAATATTCATCTTCCCTGGCTGCTCCTGACACCTAAACCAGAGGCACTCACTCAGGATTACTACCCTGAAGGGACACATGAATCACTTATTCTGCAGGGAAATAGTAAAATCTGCATGGGACACTAATTCTGCACTTGCGCAGTGGTACAGAATTCCCCCAGGAGTAAATAGTGTACATAATACTCTACATTTGCAGCACAGAGCACTTTCCAGCCCAGGAACTCATTGTTTTAGTCTCATTAACAAATTAAGCCTCACAAAACCCCTCTGAGATAGGCAAGTACTATTTACCGCAAGTGGTGGTTGAGTAACTGAGAAATGAAGTGGTCAGCTGAACTGCCATGAGGCTCAGCTTAGTTGTCAGGGTCCACCCACACAGAGCTGATTGTAGGACCAGAGCTGTAATGTGTATCCCAGTCTTTAGTGCAATTTAGTAAAATTCCACTTTGAGTGCCCAGGGAGAAACAAAACAAATGAATTCAAGAGCCAGGAAATGATGTTATCAGTAATTTAAACATAGAAAGAAAAAGTAGTAAGGAGGAGACTAAGATTCCAAAACACCTTTTCCTCCTTCCAAATTAGAGTACCTCCAAGTCATTCATTAGTCAGCTACTTCTAAGCTGTGCTTAATAGACAGCTCTCTCCCCTGGGCCTGGGATTCTCTTGGCAGGTATCAGCACCTAGTAGACATCACTGAATCCTTCCTCTCAGCATGGAGTTTCATTCCTTGCTTCTCGTACAGACCTGTGAGAGTTATTTGCTCTTACTCAACTCTTGTTTATGCGTTCAGATAGGAAAGAAAAGTGTTCATGTAGTTCACTGTATCTAGGAAAATGTCATGCTTCATACATTCAGTTATCAACTACTACAGCAAGCACTTTATGTTATCTACAAAAAGCAGACTTCAGGAGGGAATGAACTATGGAAAATCAAAGTAAAATTACTAAGAAAGAGAGGAAAGCACTAAGCCTGCTTTATGGTGGTTTTCCCGCTATAGTCACAATTCTCTAAATAACTTTGCCCTGTTTATTGTAATAGTCAAATAATGATCATCCAGATGTGGTGTGCAATAATAAATAACCCCTCTTTTCTAGAGCAGCACTTCTCAACCTTTGGGATATGACCTGCAAGTGGGTGGCAAAGGGACACTTAATGGGTCACACTGCACCAGTTAAGAAACAATAGCAAAAAGGGAAAAAAACTCCTGCAGTTCGTCCCACTCAACCTTCTTCTGATGCTGCTTCTGCCCCACCCCCGAGCTCAACTGCAGTGCAGCTCCCCTCATTCTCCTTCCACACAGAGCTCAGATGTAGTGGAAATGACACCTCAAGAGGATATGGAACCAATATCCCTCTTCAGGCTGTGCTTTGATGGAGCTAATTACCACGTGGGAGTGGAGGAGAGAAAAGCCCCAGATTAACACATGGGCCCAGCAGAACCTGGGTAGAAGTGCCCCCTGCTCCTCCTCATTCCCCTGAGGCCCTGTCCCCTGGCCAGAAGCCAGAGTCAGGCAGCAGTAAGAGCCACCCAGGGAGCCTGGTATGCTGTGGGGAGCCTCAGACTTTCTACCTGCTCTGGGCAAGGCCCAAAGTTCCTGAGACCAGGGGGATCACAATAATGAACCATATGGGCTTTTTTTATCTTGAGTGGAAAAGGGTTGAGAACTCCTGAATTAGAGGTGTACCGAAAACAAATCAGATCTCAACACTCTCAGAGCAGCAAAGAGTCTTGTGGCATCTTATAGACTAACAGACGTATTGGAGCATGAGCTTTCATGGGTGAATACCCACTTCGTTGGAGGCATATAGTGGAAATTTCCAGGGGCAGGTATATATATGCAAGCAAGAACCAGGCTAGAGATAAAAGGTTAGTTCAATCAGGGAGGATGAGGCCCTGTTCTAGCAGTTGAGGTGTGAAAACCAAGGGAGGAGAAACTGTTTTTGTAGTTGGCTAGCCATTCACAGTCTTTGTTTAATCCTGAGCTGATGGTGTCAAATTTGCAGATGAACTGAAGCTGAGCAGTTTCTCTTTGAAGTCTGGTCCTGAAGTTTTTTTGCTGCAGGATGGCTACCTTTAGATCTGCTATTGTGTGTCCAGGGAGATTGAAGTGTTCTCCTACAGGTTTTTGTATATTGCCATTCCTAATATCTGATTTGTGTCCATTTATCCTTTTCTGTAGGGACTGTCTAGTTTGGCTGATGTACATAGCAGAGGGGCATTGCTGGCATATGATGACGTATATTACATCGGAGGATGTGCAGGTGAATGAACTGGTGATAGTGTGGCTGATCTGGTTAGGTCCTGTGATGGTGTCTCTGGTGTAGATATGTGACCAACTCTGCCAAGTGTAGATATGTGACCAACTGCTAAGAAGTCTCGAAGGTGCCACAAGTACACCTCGTTCTTTTTGCTAAGAAGGAATTGTTAAACTATATCAGGAACAAACAAAAGCCTAACAATGGTATAGACCATTAACATTAATTTTTAATGAACCTTGGAATCCTGGGAAAGTTCCAGAGAGCTGAAAAAAGATAGTGTTGTGCCAATATTTTTAAAGGGTAAAAGGAATGACCCAGGTAATTATATGCCAGTTAGCCTTACACTGCTTCTGAGCAAAATCAGGGAAAAGTTGATATGAGATGTAATTAATAAAGATTTAGAAGATAATAGCATAATTAAATTCAATCCACATGGTTTTCTAGAAAATACGTCTTGTCAAACAAAGTTGATTTTTTTTATGAGATTACAAGTTTAGCTGATAAAGGTAACTGTGTTGTCATATTATACTTAGACTTCTGTAAGGCAGTTGACAGTCTCACATGACATTCTAATGAAAAAAATTATAATGACACAAAATCAATGTCACCGTCGGCAATCCTTCAATTCAAGGATGATCTTTACCACAGATTTATATATGGGTCCTGAGATGACTCATGAGTCTGACTGTGGAACCACAGATCCACCCAGAGTAGGTACAGACATTTCCTGGTGGGTCAGCTGCCTGCTGGGAGAAAGTTCTCTCTTTTTCCTTCCTTCTCTCTTTCCTTTCAGTTGCAAAGGCAAGACGCTTCTCCTCAAAATGGGCCACTCCCTATTGGACGATGTGGCGCCACTGAGGTCAGTTGCTGGCTTGCTCCTCCCAGCTTGTGATGTACATATCAATTTTCCTGAAATACGATTTCAGTGTGTCTTGGTAGCATTTCCCGTGACTACCACAGGAACAAAATCAATGTATCCTATGCTGAATGGATTAAAAACTAGCTGATATCAATTGTAAATTGGGGAACCATCCTGCAAGGATCTTGTCCCTATGCTACTCAATATTTTCATCAATGAGCTGGAAGAAAATCTAAAAGCACTGATGGTAAAGTTTGCAGATGCCATAAATTGGTGGAGTGGTAAATAAAGATGTCCTGGAACATTTGGTAAGGTGGGTTTATTGTACAACATAATTTTAAAACAGCCAAATGCAACAGATACAGAAATCCCTGGCCTAGGTTTCCTGGCCTGTATTATGTAGGAAGTCAGACAAGATGATCATAATGGTTCCTTTTGCTCTTAAAATCTATAAACGTTTTGCAAGAATAAAATGAGCTAATAGGTATGATACTTAACGGTACTGGACAAAGCCCTTTTTCTGAATATATCTACTATTGACTAATGACTAGCAGAGAAATAGGCAATAATGATGATACTTATGTTGTCATTAGGCTCCAGATGCAACATCAAACCGAGATGAATAGGGGAAATTCTCATTTCACTTGGACCTATCCTTTCAGGCTAGCTGTCTGGCTGCGGATTCAGGAAGACAGCACTGCCTGGCTTCATGTTTGGAAGAACTTATTTGCAACCAGAGAGTTATATTATGCCATTTAGACACAGCCACGCATGGCATGGCTATGCCACTCCCAGGAAAGCTCAGGGAGGAATTGTGCCTTCCTGAGGTACAATGTATCCCTGAACTTCTAATGCATCTGCACCAGGCTTTAGCACAATCCTTCCTTTCCCCCAGGTGCAGCTGGCCTGCTCTATGAGCCAGTGCCAAGAGGGGGAGGGGCAGGATCACAGCTCCAGCTACCCCTTAACCCTCCCTGCACCATTTTGGGATAATGTGCATCCTCCGAGGTGCATAGAGGAAGTAGCCTCTGAGCATAGGGGCTGTGACCCCAGCAAACAGTGTACAAAGGGGAGGGGGAGGCTCCTTACATCCTGTCTCATCCATTGTTGCAAGAGCCAACGACAAGCTGTCTCATCAAAACTAAAAGCATAATTAAAAGAAAAATAGGAACTCCTATGCAAATACCTTTGAGCTGCTTCCGTGGCACACTGAGCTCTGCTACTCAGTACTAGCCTGCATACTTTTTCACAAACTTTTCCTCTAGTAACCAGGCTCCTTACAGTCTGGGGAGAAGAAATTGTATTCTGTGACAGTCATCACAGTTATTCTGGGTTTATTGGTTTTGTTTAAGTTTGTGTGTGAATTTAGTGCTAGCACAGAGTGCTTGAGTGACAACCCTGAACTCTTAAGTCCCATATTTACTCACAACAGGTGCAGGAAAAGGCAGCAACAGTGCAAGCTCTCCCACATTGGTCTGCTAATATACCTCAGCGCTCAGCTGACAGAAGCGGTTCCAGAGAAGGACAAAGAAGATTGTCATTTCCATCCAGCCATTGGCCTCTCCGCTAAGACGATCAATAAGGATTCCAAACGCTGCTAACAGCTGTAAGCTGAGACCATCAAACTCACTCCACATAGGCCATCATACAATGACAACTTTACCTTGCTAAGTGTGCAAGCAGAAAAGTTATCAGCCTATATAATGATATAAAATTCTACTTCTGGGTCACTTACTGATACCCTGAATCACAACAACATTTCTGTGGGACTACTCGCAGAGTCACAAGCTACCCAAAGTGGGCAAGGGCATCACAATCTGGCTCTGTGCTGGAGGAGTGAGTTACAATTGCTGTTTCAATTTCCATGCCTTTTTTGTGCTTGTAAAGTCTCAGCCATAATATTGCATTAATGTAAATTTTTAAACAAAATTAATAATGTGCCATAAAGGCAGAGGGCATGTTCCTTTAGTTAGTTTATTTTAAAAATGTACAGTAAGTTAATTGCTAGGAAATCCTGTATTTAAAGCTGCATTATGGCATTTGCTTAGTCTGTAGCCAATAAATCATGTAGTTAAACCTAAAAGCTAATCATTGCCTACATGCCTATCAGAGCTGACTGAAAGACCAGTAGCAGCTGGCAGGAAATGGGTAAGAAAGCTGACCACAGATAAACTGTAGGATGCTGAAGAGTAGCAGAAGATATACTCTGGAAGAGGAAGCCAAGCTGGCAGGCCACAGTGTAGTATAGTGCATACAGTACATTCACACTGCTATTGAAGTATGTGGCCACCAGATAATGGTCAGGGGACACAGCTGTTAGTCTGTGATGAAGTAACTCCAAGAAGCCTGGAGCTCACTGTGGTACAGCTGCGGATGTTTCTGTTAGGTAGGATAGAGCCCGCCTGACTCAAGGGTACTATGGCAAATTCAGTATCAGATATACAACAATAAGTAGGTTTGCAATACTTATTTAAATAATCATTGATCAAAACAGGATACTAATGAAAGCTCCTCAGAGCATCACACACACATCTATATTGTTGTATAAACGTGGATATATTTACGTCCCAACCTCACACTCATGCAGGCAAAACTCCATTTAACTTCTGAGCGAGTTTTGTGGATTAGGCAATCCAGACCCCTTTGAAGTCATGGAAGATTGCAGAAGCAGGACAGGGCTTCAGGCCCTTCGGGTATGTCTACACTTTACACTAAGCCTGGGCTTTGAGCCCAAGCCCCTCTTCCATCCACAAACTTATCAGTCTAACTTGGGTCAGCAAGCACATGGGACTTGGGTCCTAAAACCCTGCTTGTGGAGGGGGAGGGGCGGGAGGCAGGTCAGAGACCAAGTCCCACTGTGACTCAAGTCCAAATCCTGCCATTTGGCAGCATGGACCCAGCTCAAGCCACAGATCCAAAGTAGAAGGTCTCTGTAGTGCAGTACAGGGGAGAGCTGGGTCCAGCAGTTGTGAGCCCAGGTTTACAATGCAGTGTGGGCATCCAAGGGCGGGCTTGGAAATACCAAATCCACAGCTCAGGTCTCACAGACCCAAGTTTATGATGCAGTGTAGCCATACCCCCAAGTGTTGTTTTCAACTGAAATATGTTGCCCATGCCAGACAGTGCAGTATTCACAACAGGGATATTGGGCTTCCCTCATTACAAAAAGAAGATAATTATGAGTCATTAACCTCCTGGTAACAACAACACAGAGTAGTAAGTAGATCCAAGAGACCTGCTACTACAGTGCAGCTCAAGGAATGGGGGATCCAATCTTGCCAAATGAAAAGATGTCCTGTTAAAAACTGCTGTCAGGTCATTCAGAGATTATAGAGAAAAGGTTTAAAATATACTGACTAATGGCTTATAAATCCAGGTTCCTGATCACACAGTTCATTGGCTGAGACCTTATTTCAGGGTTGCGGGCTCTTAACATGGAGTTGGACTGGGCAAAGAGCCTCTTCCAGATTTACAGTCATCCAGCAGTAGTCAGTGTTTAATAATGCTAACATGACAACATAGGTCAGGGACCCTGGCAGAAGACAATGGTCTCCTAACCATTCTGTAGGAGAACTGTCAACTCTCCCAGGCAAAAACAAGCAATGTTCAAAGTGGTATGAAGATCATTTCTAGAGAAGGTGGGGTCATCGCCTTAGCAGTATCTCTGCTGCCTGCTGAAAGGGAAGACCTGTGACAGCAGTTTAGCTGAGTAACTGCAGTTGAGACAAAAAATGGAACACAGTCTAGATGAGTAAAGAGTATTAGTTGCTAACATTTTTCCTTCTCCTCATTCCTTGTAACCCAGAATGGTAGGTGCACTGATGTCACACTTACTCAAACTGCCTATCCCAAGCAGGGTGTGTCACACCTGGAGAGTCCGTTGTGCATTCCTCTCCTATATGCAGGATATCAGGGTTAGCTAAATATGAGTTCAGCTGTGTGACTGACTCACTGCTTGTTCCTGGAACTGTTTGAAGGAGGAGAGGATGCTGTGGGTAGGCTCTAACTGTATCATCTGGGTTAGGGCCGGTAACAGATGGTCCTAAAAACATACTTCCATGTGGGTTTAAAATAGAATAGCACCCACAATCAGCTGAATGGGGAAATGTGAAAAAGTTTGTCACACAAGGAATGCTGCTGTGAAGATTTGCAAGGGGTTGCAAAGTTTTATCAGTCTCTGCAGTGTAGGAATGCCTGGGGCCTGATTCTTCTCACCCATGCCAGATGTATGCCAGTGTAATTCCATTGACTTTGACAGAGATCCTTCTGGTATTCACAGGGCAGAATTTGCCCTCTATTATATTTCACGTAGGAGAACATTCTTTTCTACATAAAGCAAAATGAGGAAATTGAGGGACTTGTCTTTAAGTTGTTTTTCAGATAACACTGCATTGCCTGAGGTGCAAGGGGAGTGTGAGTTAATAGTTTTTTTTAAATCCTTTCATTAATGAGTCACCTGTTCTAAATGCTGAGCAGCAGTGACAGCTCTAAATATTCAGTCTCCAGTTACATCCTGTTGGCTGCTTTGGTTCCTCAGACAGAGGAAGAGAGGTGGTGAGCGGAAAGGAATTGACAATTCTGAGATGAATGGAGGCTGAGGTACGAGCAGTGAGCGGAGATCCCTGAATACCTACAGGGAACACAACTGGAGTATCTACAGGACTCCTGAAAGATTCCAGGAATGGTGATAGCCCTACAGAGTGGAACCTGCTTATCTTCCCATCACGGAGGTATTAAGGCATAGCCCTGAGTGAGAGTGCACTGCCCACAAGAGGTATTTTGCCTCAGGAAGCACAAGCTCTCCTGGAGACTCCCCAGCCTGCTGCAACAGGGTGGGAGTTGCATGATGCAACTTATGCTGCAACAGGGTGGTGAAACGTACTTCTTCCTCCACCCAGCTGGGCTGATGGATGCACTGGCAAAGTAGGGCTATTGCCTTATCTTTTCCCTGCCCTTACCCGTACCTTTGTGTTGTTATGTGCCATTGGGACTGCTAGGAAATAACACACCTTGAACTCCCCTAACCAGTGGCACTCGGTCTTTGCGCAGCAGGAATGCAAGTATGTCGGCAGAAGTCTCTTGAACCCTTCCCACAGCCTTCCCGCCTATGCAAAGGCCAGGTGCAATCTATGCTATAGTCTTCACATAAGGAAAAACATCACAAATGCAGGTGTTTCTACAGCAAATTGGCCACAATCTTTTAAACTTGGAGAACTCACCACCAAGAGCAAAAGAAATCTCTCAGAACCTGTGACTGTTCTGTAAGGGCCTTAATCTTGCTCCTAAGACTATAATAAGAACACATACAAAGGGCCATAGTGGGTCGGACCAATGTTCCATCTAGCTCAGTATGTTGTCTTCCAACAGTGGACACTGTCAGAATCCATAGATTCACTTATGGTGATATACTGCCCTGTCCCTAAATTGAAATAAACTGTAGTTTTGCCTATGTAAACTTTGTCTGCCTGGAGACTGCAATATTGGATTACAAATGTATACTTATTAAAGACAAAACTATGTAATATAAGAGGAAGCAGTCTTAGGGTTTCGTTGATTATTTTTTGTGTTCACTTTGAGATGGAGGGAAAGGATAGCTCAGCAGGATTGTCCTGCTAAACCCAGGGTTCTGAATTCAATCTTTGAGAGGGTCATTTAGGGATCTGGGGCAAAAATCTGTCTGGGGATTGGTCCTATATTGAGCAGGGGGCTGGACTAGATGACCTCCTGAGGTCTCTTCCAACCCTGATATTCTATGATTCTATGGCTTTTCTTTAAAAAAGGACAGTGAATTTTTTTTAAATCATTGTTTTTCATGAATTGTGTAAAAATTGGCCTCCTTAAAAGCCCACTCTCCAGGAGATAAGTTCCCAGCAAATGAGAGATTCTTTGGGCCACCATCTTCTGCAAGAAGGTATTTTCAGAGTACATTTTAAAAGCCAATAATCAGTGTTTTGCTTCACTGGGGTTTTATCAGTTTACACCTAAAACTAGGAACTCAGTATAGCAGAGGCCTTTTATACACCTTTTGGAAATACAGCAATGACTATAACCAAAGATATTTTAAAGGAAGATTGTTTATTACTGCGAAATCTCTCACTCTGATAGAGTATAGGGTGGGGAAGGGAGAGGATATTATAGCATTCTCTGTATCCTGCAGCCATTACTGCCTCCAGAAGATATCAGGCTTCCTGGCTACACATTAATTTGGTAAAATTTGAGGGTTTTTTTCAGAAAATAAATTCCAGACCCCCTAGAACCAAAGGCATTAGATATGGAAAAGCTGTACTAGGGCACATACAAAAGCCATATCCAAAGCAGAAATGTCCCGCTTGTTTTGTTTAGTTTAGTTCTACACATAGCTAGGAAGGGTGCTTCCATCATCCAACAGATCTCACTGTAATAGACATGCAATCTAATAGGCCTTCTTAAGTATGGTTAATATTATCATCATCATTTATTATCTAGATTGCAGTAATACCCACAATTGTGCTAAGCACTTTCCAAATGCAGAGGAATACATAGCCCTTTCCCCAAAGCGGGTACAATCTAAAAAAACTGATTATCACACTGGTTCACACTCTCCAAGTCAGGGGTGGGCAAACTATGGCCCACAGACCGCATCTGGCCCACTAGCTGCTTAAATCTGGCCCTCAAGCTCCCACTGGGGATTGGGGTCTGGGGCTTGTCCCGCTCCAGCACTCCAGCCGGGGAGCAGGGTTGGGGGGTGCTCTGCACAACTCCCGGAAACAGCAGCATGTCCCCCAGCTGGCTCCTATGTTTTAGGGGATGCCAGGGGGCTCTGCTCCACATGCTGCTCCTGCCCAAGCGTCCCCCCCACAACGCAGCTCCCATTGGCCGGGAACCATGGCCAATGGGAACTGCATGGGCAGTGCCTGCAGATGGGGCAGCGCACAGCAGAGCCACCTGGCCACACCTCCGTGTAGAAGCCAGCACAGAGACATGCTGCTCCTTCTGGGAGCTGCTTGAGGTAAATGCCACCCAAAGCCTGCACTTCTGAGTCCCTCCCATGCCTCAATCCTCTGCCCCAGCCCTTATCCCCCTCCTACCCTACAAACCCCTTGGTCCCAACCCGGAGCACCCTCCTGCACCCCAAACTCCTCATCCCCAGCCCCACCCCCAGCCAGAGCCCTCATCCGCTCCCACACCCCAAACCCAATTTCTTGAGCATTCATAGCCCGCCATACAATTTCCATACCGAGACATAGCCCTCAGGCCAAAAAGTTTTCCCGCCCCTGCTCCAAGTCCTTGTACATGGTCATGTTCCCTGCTTAATCATTGTTTACCCAAGCTATACATTTTAATGGGTCCCTTCATACAAATCAATCCCTTCAACACTCCAATCATTTTTATTGCTCTTCTCTGATCTCCCTCCAACTAACATCCTTCTGATATTGAGATGTCCAGAACTGAACTCAGTATTCCAGGGGCAATCTCAAGGAAGCCATAATACCTAGTTGTTATATAGAGCTTTTCATCAATAGATCTCACAGTGCTTTATAAATGAGGGCAGTATCATTCTCCCTATTTTACAGAGAGGGAAACTGAGGCACAGAGCAGGGCATTGACTCGCCCCCAGTGACCAGTGGCCAAGCAAGTCATAGAGCCCAGGTCTCCTGAGTCCTAATCCAGTGTTCGGGCCACACTCTCATGCTCTATAAACAGGAGTGCTTTTACCACCTGCTCCTCAGTGGGTCTCTGCTCAATATCTTATGCCTTATTCTGACTGCCCTGTCGAAATTAGGTTACCTGATCATTTAACAGACATCATATAAATTGGCATAGTAATGCTCATTTACGTTTTGGGCCCCATTCTGCCCTTGGATCTCCATGCAGCTTCCATTTTCACTAACGTGTATATGTATCTAAGGGAAGAATTTGGCCCAAAATAGAGAATACATAATCTTTGGCTGTAAATGCAGACTATATACATAAATGCAGAGAGAAAGAGAGCGAGTGGGAGTGGAAGAGAGAACTAACATATGTACTATCCATTATTGTAATGCAAACACCTTTAAAAGGTGTATGTGTATACTGTACACATATTGTGTGTCTATACACACAAATACACTCCACATCTGCTAAATTGCAGAACCATGTGCTAAATTTGTTTCTCAGACATCTTTGATTTCTTCATCTTCCTACAACTCCATCTACCCCAGAATTTATTCTAACATTCCAAGCTTCTGAGGTGCTCCAAGCAGCTGCCTGTCACAATAATGATCTTATTTCTGCAACCCCAAAAAAGTCACATGCCAGGCCTAAATTCTAGCTTGAGGCACATTCATTTTTGCACCACTGACATGAAGACTGAAGTCTGACATCACATGACTGATAGCTAGAGTTTTACACTTTTGAAAGGGGGGTTACCCTGGTTTCCAATAAGGTACATGGCACCTTCCTCTAACCCCGGAAGATGAAGGGACATCAAAACTTTTAGTTGTATCATTCTGAAAGGAGGGAAATCTTTTGGGGTTATTTTTAGAAGGGCTAATTGGCTTTAATTTCTCTCTCTCTCTCTCTCTCTCTCTCTCTCTCTCTCTCTCTCTCATTTTCTTTCTCTCTCTCTCTAAGCTTTGTACAGTTTGACCTGAACAAGTAAGTAAGGCACCTGGTTTTACAAATAAAGGGATACAAAAACTGCTCTTAAAGAAAAGCTACTCTAGAATATGTTAATTTTTTTATTAACATGCATGGCATATGAATTGCCTAGGGGGTGGTAGCATAACATTATCAGCAGTCAGCTGGGGAGATTTGTGTTTTTGCCACTCCTGAAAAATACCTCCATCTCAAACCCATGCACAATGAGCACTTATGCCACACTACCATGTGTTGTTTTTCTGTGCTATATCCCCACATACCTACTCCTCAAATATTGCTCACCACTGTTGGAATCACTAAATATGTAGGCCCTGATTCTCCATTGTTACACAGGTTTTACATTTGTGTAACTCCACTGAAGTCAAGGGAATTCCACTGGCATAAAAATCAATCACAGAATGGGGTATCAGCCCAGGAGTCCAATATATCTGACGAATAGTTATTGAAACTGTCTATATAACCAATTTCCAATCTACAGTTTTCCCATGACACAAGGGGCCAGATCCTCAGCTGGTGTAAATTGGCAGTTCCAATGAAGTCAATGAAGCTATGGCAGTTTGGTTCTATATGTTCTGAAACAGTTTACATAAAAGTGAAGTTTATTACCACTTCTATCACATGAAAACTGTGCTCACAAGGGTGCTTTTATTTACTGGATGTTTAGTGTTGGCAATGTGCTTGTGACTGTACTGTATGCAATTCATTTATAGACCCAAAAAACAGTCACAAATGCTGTATTTACCATTTGAGTCTTAAATTAATCATAAAATGTGTTTAGAACTTAATTCAGAAAGTTAACATTTCTAACCTGCCTATGTAGCTGTACAAGTGTGACAGCTGCCATCTTAGCTAAAATGAGGACTTGAACTGTGGACCTTCTGAGCTGACAGCATAAAGTCATGTCAACTGGAGCTAGAAAGCCAGGCTTTATAGGTAGGAGCTGTAACAGACTCACATCCTCTATGCAGCAGGCAGCTGAAGACACATAACACACACTGACCAGCAGGTTACAGAAACTCGAACTTCAGCTCCATGTTCATCAGACAGCAGCAGGTGCTGGAACAACTTGTTTAGTGGGGGTGCTGAGAGCCATTGAACCTGTATATAATGAAAACCACTTCAAGACGGGGTACCTGGCAGCACTCCTAGTTCCAGCACCTAAGGATGGCAGTGTGCAAATAACTTTTGATGGATGGATAGTCCTACATTTGATAAAATCACTCTTCCTTTAGGAGATAGGCATTCACAAGATTCCAAGATCTATTACTATTTGGAGTGTAGTAGAGCATACTCAGATCAACAGTTTGGGCACTAAACCCCCATAAGATGGTTACCACATTTTGCTGAGAACCTGGTGGATCTGAGAGCAGAATTTGGCACCTTGAATTTAATCATACGGGTCTGTATCCTGGCGTTTATGTTTAAGCAACCACATATGTACTGATGGCAGGATATAGTTAAAAGGAAATTTGCAGAAAAATTAGTATATGCCAAAATACATACACCCTGATTTAAATACAGGATTAAAGGAAGCTGACAAAATAGTTTTGCTGCCAGATTTAATTAGTATCTTTAATCCCAATGAGATCACCTGAGTTTACTTTTACCTGCTTTGTGTCCCACGCAGAGTTTCACAGGAATAATAATATGATTGAGTGACCCTTGCATGGGATGAACCTCAAATTGTTTTGAAATACATTGAATTAATTTGAGATGAATCTTTCCAGTTGCATTGTTTTCATAAACACAAGTGGGGAGAAGGGAGACAGGAGCAAGAAGTATAGACACATGGACATATAACTCTACACTCAGGCGTGTATAACTCTCCCATGGATACTCATAGATCTATTACAACACATCTCTCATTAGATTACCCATTCCTGTATGATTCCAATCCACGCTACTCTACATGGATGCCTTTGAGTTCATTATAACCACAGACTTGGACATATGACACGGGTAGCAGTACAAAGGCAAGGGACTGCCATGTAGAAATTTCTCACATCTAGCAGATCCCCTGAGATTTGCAAGTCATGGGAGTGGAACCTTGAGCTTCATTTTGAGACAGGGTAAGGGAGACCTCCCTCCCGCAGAAACATTCAAGAGCTTTCCTTGAGTTGAAACTACCTGAAATTTTACTCTACTTATTTCCAAGCCAGGGAGAAGCCACCCTTATTTGAATGACACAACACTAACATCTGTCCCATTTTCCCTTCACCATCACTCCAGCTATAACAAAAACACACTAATGCAAGCAAAGCTTTTGTACCCCAAGAAAGGGAAGAGCCACAGACTCCATGAAGCCTACTAGGGATTTCACTATTGCCAACTGATTTTACATGGAAAGCGCTCAGCTACTACACTGATGGGTGGCAGGATAAATAAAATTGTGAGTGTGTGTATTTGTGTGTGTGTGTGAGAGAGAGAGAAATTTTGCACAATGTCTCTCTTACCAATTGTATCACAAGGAGCCTAAATAATACAATTGCATAAACTGAAATGAAAGGTAATGGAAGAAGAGTAAGAAACTGACGGTATAAACAAGGGTGAAATAGTTATGTATCTTGTGATGTGACTGGAGAGGAGATGGAGCATTAATGAGGAGGTAATATAGCAAAAATAGTACAGGAATTAATTTTCAGAGGTACAGAACAGCCAAACTTCCACTGAAGTTAACTGGAACTGTAGGATTACAGTCAGTTCTCAATATGGATGAACTGATACATTTTTGCAACAAACTACTCCCCTAAAAGGCCTCCTAATTTTTCAGTTCTGAAGTGTCTGCACTACTAGAAAAATTGTGTTTTTTCAGAGCTTCATCCTCGTGATAACTACAGAGTAACAAAGGCCTAGTCAGATCTGCATAATACAAGGCTGTAAGCATGAAAACTACAGCAGATAGGATGCCTAATGTTAAAGTTGCCCCTGAGAAGCCTCACCTAACACATTCAGGAACTACATGGGCTTCACGTAACTACTGCATTGTGCTGTGCTCTTCAATGTACAGCCAAGAGGTTACCACGGCAACTGCCACATCACTCTGTAATTTCCATTACCTCGGAGATACAGAACACCTTTTAAAAGAATTTTACTTAGCAATCTGTTAACTTTGTACTTTTATAGGTTGCTACAATAAACTAGATATGTTTCCCTTGCTATCAAGGCCAACTCTAATTGTTTTCAGGGAATATTACATTAGCTAAATTTCTCCTTCTATTGTGCTTTTTAAAAATGCCCCTCCCCCCCTTTTCTTATTGAAACAAATTTGTTGAAAGAAGGAAAGAATTCTGGAAGGTAAGCTTTAGGCCAGTACTCTTCTGCATCACCACAACACTGATGCAGAGACTATTGGGCCCAATCCTAGTCTTTGCACAGTTAATGGGAAATTTACCTGCATAAGGATTGCAAGAACAGGCTCATACTGCAAATTATGTGCATCACATAATGAACCAAGTAAAATCCCCTAAATAAGGGAGAGGGAAGATGTGTTTCTCTTTGGGCATAGTAAATTTGGGCCAATCTCTGTTGGGCCTAACAATATGGCCTGCTTCTGCTCCTACTTGAACCATGTGAAAGATTCTTCTATGTATCCTACCCTCATATTTGTACAATAGAGCCATCCTATAGTACACACAGACATAGTGCAACGCCATCAACAGTGAAATACATTGAAAGCCACAGTTTGTTTCAAAGCTTAAAAGATTATGGTACCTGTGTTAAATTAAGCAACGTGGCATCAACATCCCAAATTGTTAAAGACCATTACACTGTACAAATTGCAATTCTGGGTGGAAAAGCAATCTGGGATTAGATAACACAGCGATAGCCACTCTATAAACCTAAGATCAGTTAGACAGGTTTTAAAGCTGCAGCCACCTTAAGGGTGCGTGCGATGATGCAATCCAACAATGGGAGCTGTCACAGGCATTTTGACTGCATAGGTCAGACGCAGGTGGAATGCCTCCAGGGATCCTGGGAGAATAGAAACAGAGGTCTCCACTTCCTGAAGTAGGGTGACCATACGTCACATTTTGGTTGAGACAGTCCCTTTTTTAAGCCCTGTCCTGGCCATCCCAACTTTTTTTGGCAAACTGCGCATTTGTCCCATTTGCTCCTGTCAACTGATCATCAGATGGCAAGAGCAAATTGGACAAACACAGAGTTTTGCCAAAAAAGTTTGGTGCGACCCCTAGTGGGGCGCAGAGGAATGTGTGGGAGGGGGAAGCGGCAATGCCAGCCTCTGCAGGAGGAAGGGCTCAGGAGAGCGGCTCAGGCCAGGCCAGCCCCGTGCCAGCAGGTGGCATGGGGTCTTTTGCCAGCAGCAGGAGGTCTTGTTCCAGTCCCACATGTGGGGAATTGAGGGGGGCCTCGGGCCAGCCCCGTGGGAGCGGGTGGCAGGAAGGGCTTGAGACAGTCCCATGCATGGGGGGCAGAGGAGGACTTCAGGCTGATGCTGTATGCGGGGGAGAGAGGGGAAGCTCAGGCTGACCCCATGCAATGTCCCGTTTTCCCTTTGGGAAAATATGGTCACCCTACCTAAGAGGTGTGAATAGGTGCTGAGTTATGGCCACACTCCCTTTGGGGTGTCTAGAAGCACTGCCAATGTGACTCTCAACTGCACCCTGTGCTCAAGGACCACAAAGAGCTGGGGTTTAAAAAAAAAGAGCTAAATATGTTTAGCTGGCTAAAGGACAACAAGGTGGGGAAACATGATAGTCTGGATATTTGAAGGGTGTTACACACAATGGGGGGGGGGAAGGGAGAACTCATTTAGTGTGTTACCTGAAGGTGTAAATAGGATGAATTATAGGAGGAAATTCAGTATAAGGCAATTTAGGTTGACTAGATAGGAGGATAGACTCTGTGATGTAATAGGTCTTTTCCATTTCTTGCTCCAATTCTGATCACTTCATGCACAAGTTAATAAGGCAGAGGGGCAGGGGTTGCACCCATTGTGCACCTAAGAAGGAGCAGCCAGAATCCAGCCCTTTGTTTTCACTGACCATGTCAGGGGAAATAGCTTCTAAATCTCTAAAGGAAAGTCAACACATTGCTACAGCACTTTCACTCATTTCACCCTGCTCATTATTAGCTTCAGTGTTTCGGAGTCAACAGCTTTGGGTGTAGGAAATATAATACTGCAATGTTTTGCAAGTTTCTCTTTATCCTACACGTTAAATAGCAAACTCTTCAGTGGCTCAGGGGATTAGTAATGATCCAAAACATGTTTCAGTTCCAGGTCAGCAGCTCAAATTAGGCCCAGATTGTTAGGGACTAAAATCGCCCGTTGCTGACAAGTCAGTGGCCCAACAGTATGTGAAATGAGTTGGTGGAAGATGCCTAGTTTCTATTTGACAGATACCAACACAATACCACCACTGCAACAGGTACCCACCCTTGCTGCCAATCTCAGCAAAGAGATCAGAGAGTCAACTGGAATGAAAACTGAACTACAGAACCCTCAGATAGCAAGAGGCATTCCCCTCTATTTCAGTATTGAGGCATTTGGCAACGCACTGAGGGAGACTGCATTGTGCTCACCTATTATTCTGTACCTGTTCTGAAGACAAACTGAGGATTCTGTTTCCAGTGCTGTCAATCAAATATCTTTCTCTAATATTAAACCTTTAGAAAAGTGTTACTGATCTCCCCATCTTATTAACTTTTTTTTTTAACTGCAGTAGTGCCTTGTCTCCAGTTCCATTTCCTAGGCATAACACAGAGAAAGTGGCTGCCCCAAAGAGCTTGCAATCTAAGTAATATTCCATAAGATTTCCAATAATGTTTCAAAGCCAAATTAGTATTTTCAGGTACATTCTCCTCTGAATCAGTGATCATAACTCTTATTGGAGTTAAGGTAAGTTACACTGAGATAGTATACCAGAAGTACTAAATATTCAGACAAAAGATATGTTCAAACCCTCAGTCCAAGATCCTCTAAAGAATGAATAAATATGGAACTCAGCTAGGTATAGAGTCGGGCTGGCTTCAGTCCCATGTGGTTCAATCCCATGTCATACAGCACAAGAATAACTTTGGAATTTAAAGAACTGAAAATAAATCCCTGCTGTGCTTTGGTAATTGTCATTAAACAACAATACAAAATACAAATATTTATAAACTCTATTCTTTCAAATGCCTGAGGATCCCTTTCGTAATAATTACTATTTAAAGTCAGAATTTCATTGAAAATCAGATGCTATATGTGAGCTGAGCTTTACTGAATAAATATTACCAAGAGTAAAATTAGTATAGAAAAACTTCAGGCAATAATGTCAGCCAATCAACACACTATGCTGGGACATTGGCATGTAAGGAAAAGCTGAGATAATATGGGAGATGGGCCATATATGTACCTAATTAGACAGATAAGAAAGCACATTGCCTAGTGAAATAACAGCTCCCCATTCCCGCAGACCTCCCTGGTCTGCTATTCAAGTACTGAGCTGGCCCAGCTCTATTTAGCTCATGCAGGCTTGCATACTCACAGTCTGAAATAAGATGGCTGAAGATTCGTCTTCACAGATTATTTGTTTGTTTCCCATGAAAAACTGTGTAATTCTGGATAATAGATGAACAAGGGCAGATGAATTGCAAATGTTGGAAGAGGCAAATGGATAAAATATTGTTTGTACATGTCAGATCAGAGGGCTTATTCTATTCTCTCAATGTCTGAATGAGTCGACTAGTGTACATACCTGTACCATCAAGATTTCCTTAATAAGGTAACACTTCATAGAAAGTGGGCACATATCACTGTACAGCTACCTGACACACACACATTCCTTTGGTCAACGTGGTTTGGAAAGAACCTTCCACCTACTTTTGATTTCAATGTGTGATGTAAATAGTTGCACATTACAAAAAGGCCCCAGGTAAAGTAATGGAAACTCTAACCAGCAGCTATGCACCTGGTGTTTTTGCATTTCCCAACAGATATTACAGTTGCTGGAATGATGTATGAATCTGCTGCAACATCGTCTGTCGACAATTTAGTTTAGGTGTGGCATGAGAGAGATCTCTGGTATTGATATCACTGACCCACAGCCTGGTGCAGAAGGAGGAAAGGAGCTATGAGAATTCACAGTAAAAAAAAAAAAAAGCATATGCTTTCAGATTGTATTGATAGTGATCAGAATGCTATTGATTTAAAAAACTAGCATGAACAAGCCTGCTGACACTTTTATTTCTTGAAAAGATGGGGGCGGGGGAGAATTGCTGTGCTTTGATTTAAACTTGCTCTTCCTGTGAACCAAAATTCTGCCACTTTTTTTTCTGATGACACTAGAATCCCTTGTGCTGTTTTGTGATGCTTCAGAAATGTATGGCAGAGGTGGAGCTCCATTCACTCCTCCCTCCTATGTGAAGGTGAAGCTTCCCCTCCTAGTTTTCTATCCCATCCCATCAGCAGCCATGTTTTCTCTCCCTTTTACCTGTTGACCATTTAAGGTCCAATTCAACAGAAAAACAGCCACCTGAGCCTTTAGGGAGAGGAGTTCTGCTCTCTGACTTCATCATTTCCCTGGCTGCTGAGAGAGGGTAGCTAAACCTGATCCAAAAATCTTGACACAGGGATAGCTATTGCTAAGACACAGAATTCCTCCATGCAACAACTGCTAGAATTCAGGATATACTACATGCTTGGCATTCCTGTAATGCAAACTTGCTTTCATTTCCCCACCCTCACAATTGTTTGTGCCTTCTCTGCAGCTGCAAAGTACTATTGAGCAAGTTAAATTTCACCTTCCTTGAACACAGAAGCAGTATTACATTATACGGTCATTGCTGTTGGTTGATATAGGGTTACATCAGAATAACACAACAACGTTTATGGTCATCAAGTGAAATGAATCATTTGGAGATTTTTAAAAGGACAAAAGTTCTCAGTGTAAGTGACATACAGCACATCTGGCAGCTCTTCACTCCTATTCTGAGAACACCACCTACATTGCAGGGCATATTGCCAGGAACTGCACCCACATGGGAAGTAGCCAGCTTCAGATGAAAGAAATACCAAAGCAAAATAGATGATTATTTTTCACTCCTGTAGTTTAGTTGAGAGGTACCTGGGAATGCTTTAGTTCCCCACTGGTATTGAACACTGTTTGCTAAATTCATTCAAATAAGAAAGGGAATCAGGTCAGAGCCAGGACTGCATGCACTTTCTCCACAAAGATGACTCATCAGTTGCCAAATATTCAGATTGTGTAATTGCTACCTGGATTAATAAGGGCATGCAGACCAAAAGAAAATAATTGTTTACAGCTTCAGAAAGATTGCATCACCTCATGCTATAGTACACAACAGAATGGGATTCACCAACACATGGCAGAAGGATGGAAGCCCTCTTTTAGTTCAGACCTAGTATCCAAATGACAACATGCCTGGTTGAAGCAGAAGAAGCATTAACCCTCATGAACTGTTTACAAATACTTTGTTTCTGAACTCCAGAAGGAAATGTGGAATCCAGAGATCCTCAGCATAATGTTTCTTTTCTTAGAACACAGGCCAAAAATTCATCCCTGGAGTAACTTGTAATCAGAGATAAATTTGGCCTGGGCTAATTTTGCTCTGAGGCTTACTGCTCCACCAGTATTCAGATACAAACAGCACAAACCTGTCACATCATAACATATGACTAAATACGGCATGTAGCAAAGCAAATTCTGCTAATCAGGATCACCACAGGTGCAGATTCCATGGGTGCTCAGGGCTGGAGCACCCATGGGGAAAAAATGGTGGGTGCTGAGTGGGTGCCTCCCATCAGCACCTACCCCTACCCCCAGTGGCTCCTGCCTGCCAGCAGGCCCCACCAATCAGCACATTCCCTCTCCCTCCTCGCGCCTTCTGCCCACTGCAATCAGCTGTTTTGCAGCATGCAGGAGGCTGGGAGGGGGGAGAAGAGAGGACGCAGCATGCTTGGGGGTGGAGGGTGGAGCAGGGGCCGGAACAGGCAGTGTGGAGTAGGGTGGGGCCTGGGGCAGAGCCGGGAGTTGAGCATCTCCCAGCACTTTGGAAAGTCAGCGCCTGTGAGGATCACCGTTACAGGATGCAAACAAGCATCATGTGTTTTAGTCTAGTCTAGTTCAGATGGTGCAAAAGTATCTTCATAAATGTACTACTAACAAAAATGATTAGCCATTACAAAGAAATACAGAAAGACCAGAGCACTCACAGAAACACAGTATACATCTACAGATAAGGTTGGCATTCTGGACAGTTTTTTTAGATGCTTTTCTTCTTTGTGGCAAGGTATATGATTTTCCCTACACAGAGGTGGGGAGTGGGACCAACAGGGAGTTAATCAGATTTTCATTCTATTCCAGCTAGCCATGCATACACTGCTGACTCAGGAGCAGACATTAAGAAGCAAGAGCTGTGAGGGAACTTACAAATCCAATTGTACATCTCCCAAGGGAAGTCATTACAACAGTGTCAAAGAGGCCTTAAGTAGGAGGGATGAATAGGTGGAGGGATATCTGACAGAAAGGGAAGAACAATACATGTAGAATAGCCTCTCCTAACAAATAAGTCAAATCAGCACACTAGCCTTAAAAGCAAAACCATGATCCTGAGGTTTTTAAAGGGAAAAATGATACCATATGTCAAAAGTTAACAGTAACTAGAGAGACACAGAGCATAAAAATACAGTGTAGATGTGTAGTTTGAAGAGTAGAACAGTCATGCTCCTCATTTTGTTAGATGTTTATTTCTAAAATTAAAATATTTTTGATATAATTGCAAACAAGCAAGCAGACTCATAACTAAATATCTAACAGAACAGGAGGACAGCAGTATCATTAGGCCTTATTTAAGCTTCTAAACCTGGCCACAGAAGAAATATTAATTAAAGGTTACATTCAGAGCCTTCAGAAAATGATTATTCAATATAGTAATTATATTTTTTCCATTTGTATAATAAAGTGGTATCTTATTGTGCAATAGAACTTAGACCAAAATTTGAGGCTAAAAAGAGGCTCTCAGAGCTTTAACAAAGGACCAAAGCTTAAAATATTATATATTATATATAGCTTCACGAAGAATGTGAGTTGCTCCAAACAATGTTATGCATGTAAGCTGTATAAATCTGAGTCAATGCATAATGTCAATTATCTTTGTTTCAGTTCTCGGCAGATCATTAACTAAAGGTCCATCTAAGTCCTAGTAAATAGTTTGTGACTATCGACAGAACTACTACAATTTAAAGTATCACTGTTTTGTTTTTCTTATTACTACTAGAGATGGGTTTGAACCTAAAGCTGAATAACCCTCAACTTGTGCATGCACGCACACACGTACACACACACCTCCCTCTTTATATTTGGTAAAAGTATATCACTTCCATTGTTCAGCAAGGAACTGAAGAACAGACATGGAGTCCTTATTCACAGAGAAAACTTGCAGCCATATTCCACTCCCGGACCATAAAAGTTAATTTTCAATGTCTTGGAGTGCTCGGGAAATTCCAGCAGACTAAAATAAAACGAATCTTGTGCCAATTTTTAAAAATGGGTAAATAGAAAGACCCACGTAAAAATAGGCCTGCCAGCTTGACATCAACCCCAGGCAAGATAATGGAGTGGCTGACACGGATTCAGTTAACAGAGATTGAACGATGGTAGTGTAATTAATGTAAATCAACATGGGTTTATGGGAAACAGATCCAGTCAAACTAAATTAATATAATTTTTGATGAGATTACAAATTTGATTGATAAAGGTAATAGTGTAGACGTAAAGCATTTGACTTGGTACCATAAGATATTTTGATTAAAAAACTAGAACAACATAAAATTAACATGCCACACATTAAATGGATTAAAAACTGGCTAACTGATAGGTCTCAAATGGTAACTGTAAATGGGAAATCAGCATCAAGCAAGTGTATGGGGTCCCATGGGGATCAGTTCTTGGCCCTATGCTATTTAATGTTTTTAATCAATGACTTGGAAGAAAACAAAATAATCACCGATAAGGTTTGCAGATGATACAAAAATTGGGGAAGTGATAAATAATGAAGAGTGCATATCACGGACTCAGAGCAATCTGGATCACTTGATAAACTGGGCACAAGTAAACAACTTGCATTACAGTATATCTGAATGTAAATTTATATGTCACACGGCAGACCAGGTGCCAGTTCTTCCCAAGGCTTTAGGCCTCAGTCGAACACTGAGAAATTCACTGCTGGAAACCAATCCAACTCACTAGTGTGTTAATATGTTTAAGAGGTTATAAATCCAATACCCAATGTGATTCATGTTTAGACTTTATGAAGTTGCCGCATGCATTAATCTAACTTAAATGTCACCTTCTATCATGTGATACAGAAATTATATGTTTTTGCTCTGTAACTGTAAAGACATTTGCTCTGAAACTCTGAACCCAGTCAGGAGGGATTTTCTCTAGCCTATCAAGAAGGTTATCAAAACTAAATGAGCCATTGTGGGGCACTGCAATACAAAGACTTTGTTAATTGCTGCTTACACTCACGAAGAGGTTCCATGCAAAAGGGCTCATCCCATCAGCTTGAATTCTGGAAGAAGGAAATAAAAATAGCAGACAAGAAAATTTTTCATCTCTTTTGTTGTTTGGACTCACACAGTGTCAGAACTATGAAACAGAAGCAGAGATCCTCAGGGTCAACCTGGGTTAGCGCTAAAAGACATTCAGAGCTGACAGATTACTACAACTCTCTGACCTTGTAAAACCATAAACTGTGACTCATTTGTGCATATATGTTTGCCTGCTTTAACCTTGTAACAACCCATTTATCTTCTTAGTTAATAAATCCTTAGATAATTTACTATAGGACTGGCTACAAGCATCATCTTTGATGCAAGATCTAAGGTGCAAATTGACCTGGGGTAAGTGGCTGGTCCTTTGGAACTGAAAGTAACCTGAATATTGTTCTGATTTTTGGTGTAAAGCAACCATCTATCACTCAGTTCAGCTTGGCTGGGAAACAAGATAGACTGGAATGCCTAAGGTGCCTGTCTGACTCCACAGTAAGACTGTTAGAGTGCTTTTAAAGTTCACACTTGTTACTGGCTTGGTGACACCTAATTATAGAACACACAACCAGTTTGAGGTCTGTGCTCTGCCTCTTGACAGTGTGCCTTGAGTACTGTGAGCCATTCCAGACAGTGTGACAGTATACATCTAGAACCAAAGAATGTAGGCCATATTTACAGGATGGGTGCCTTGATCCTGGGAAGCAGTGACTCTGAAAAAAGTTCAGGAGTCATAGAGGATAGTCAGCTGAACATGAACTTCCAATATGATTGTGTGGCCAAAAGAGCTAATGTGATCAGATGCATAAAACAGGGGAATGTTGAATAGAAGCAGAGAAGTTATTTTACCTCTGACTTTGGCACTAGCATGACTTCTGCTGGAATACTATGTCCAGTTCTGGTGCATGCAATTCAAGAAGAATGTTGACAAATTGGAGAGGGTTAAGAGAAGAGACACAAGAATGACTAGAAAACATGCCTTATAGTGATATCAAAGAGCTCAGTTTATTTTGCTTAATAAAGAGAAGGTTAAGGGATGACTTGAACAGTCTATAAATATCTACATGGGGACCAAATATTTAATAATGGGCTCTTCAGTCTAGCAGGGAAATGAATAACATGCTCCAATGGCTGGACGGATTTAGACTGGAAATAAGGTGTGCATTTTTGAGAGTGAGAACGATTAACCATTGGAACAATTTACCAGGGATCATGGTGGATTCTCCATCATTGACAATTTTCAAATCAAGATTGGATATTTTTCTAAAAAGATATGCTCTAGGAATTATTTTGGTAGAAGTTCTATTATTCAGGAGGTCACACTAGATGATCACAGTGGTTCCTTCTGGCTTTGGAATCTATGAATAACCAAGGCCTTCCTAGTTAAATTAATAGGAGCTTTGTGGTTGGATCAGCAGGTATATAGGTCATTGCAGGCCAGACTCTGCCCCTTTTACTCACACTGAGTGGTACCTTACTCCCCAAACAGTGACACTTGAGACAAAACTAATAGGAGACTATCCAGCACCTCCATTATTGGGGAACAGCACCCTACTCTTACAGGGAGATAGATTCAATAATCTAGCCAGTCTATTCAATGTTTTAGTACTAGGATCAATTTTCTGGGTATTTCAGAAGCTATCATGAAAACTGTCACAGAAAATGTGTGTTCAGTGCCATGGCGGTCAGGAGCCAGGTTCCTGCTTGTTTGTTTGTAGTAAAAGCGAACTTGGAACAAAGGGACATAAAGTGACTTTGGTGCCATTCACAAAACTGAGGAAGAGGACATGTACTCCTCCCCCTAACATTCTATAGCCCAGTGATTAGGGAACTCACATGAGACATGGGAGATCCAGATTTATAACTCTACCATGGCACAGGGATTTAAACCTAGGTCTCTCATATCCCACATGAGTGCCCTAACCACCAGTGTGTAGGGTATTCAGGGAGGAGGCACTCTCAGGGTCTCCCATTAAAGCTCTTCCACATATTAATGGTGCCAGAGAGTGAGAATGAATGGCACTCACATGGGGGGCATGGAAGGGGACTCCAGAATTCCAAACCCTGCTCCAATGAGTGTTTAATTATTTATACTAAGTAGAACAGCTGCAACAGGAAAGCTTGAGAGAGCCTATGTCTAGAATAGCCAATAGTCTGCTGGTTAGGGCATTCTTCTGGGAGATCTAGGTTCAAATCTCTGTTCTGGCACAGGGACTTGAGCCCAAGAGTCTCCTAACCTCTAGTTTCTAAGGAGAGCACCCATCACTGCTTTGTGAATCAATCCCGAGAAATCAAAATGCTGAGTTTCAGAAGTGTCAAAATGGCACCTGAATGGCATAAGAGGATCCAAAACTTCCTCTTGTACTCTTACACTCAGTGGTACCTTCAGTGCCACTGTATAGGAACAAAAAAACATTTATCTCTAACTAGGGCTGTCAAGCGATTAAAAAAATTAATCACACTGTTAAACAATAATAGAATACCATTTATTTAAATATTCTGGATGTTTTCTACATTTTCAAATATATCGATTTCAATTACAACACAGAATACCAAGTATTTAGTGGTCACTTCATATTTATTTTTTATTACAAGTGTTTGCACTGTAAAAAGATAAAAGAAATAGTATTTTTTCAATTCACCTCATACAAGTACTGTAGTGCAATCTCTTTATCATGAAAGTTGAACTTACAAGTATAGATGTACAAAAAAACTGCATTCAAAAATAGAACAATGTAAAATTTTAGCGCTTGCGAGTCCGCTCAGCCCTACTTCTTGTTCAGCCAATAACTAAGACAAACCAGTTTGTTTACATTGGCAGGAGATAATGCTGCCATTTCTTGAGTACAATGTCACTTGAAAGTGAGAATAGATGTTCTCATCACACTGTTGTAGATAGAGTCGCAAGATATTTACGTGCCAGATGCGCTAAAGATTCATATGTCCCTTCATGCTTCAACCACCATTCCAAGGGAAACGCATCCATGCTGATGATGAGTTCTGCTCAAAATTCATCCAAAGCAGTGCAGACTAATGCATGTTCATCATTATCATTTGAGTCAGATGCCACCGGCAGAAGGCTGATTTTCTTTTTTGGTAGTTCAGGTTCTGTAGTTTCTGCATTGGAGTGTTGCTCTTTTAAGGCTTCTGAAAGCATGCTCCCTACCTTGTCCCTCTCAGATGTTGGAAGGCACTTCAGATTTTTAAATCTTGGGTTGAGTGCTGTAGCTATCTTCACAAATCTCACACTGGTACCTTCTTTGCGTTTTGTCAAATCTGCAGTGAAATTGTTCTTAAAACAAACAACGTGTGCTGGGTCATCATCTGAGGCTGCCATAACATTAAATATATAGCAGAATGCAAGTAAACAGAGCAGGGGACATACAATTCTCCCCCAAGGAGTTCTTTCACAAATTTAATTAAAGCATTTTTTTTTAAAAGAGTGTCATCAGCATGGAAGCATGTCCTCTGGAATGGTGGCTGAAGCATGAAGGGGCATATGAATGTTTAGTATATCTGGCACGTAAATATCTTGCACAAGTGCCATGCAAATGCCTTTTCTCACTTCCTGGTGACATTGTAAATAAGGCCTGGTCTACACTACGCGTTTAAACCGATTTTTAGCAGTGTTAAACTGATTTAACGCTGCACCCATCCACACAACAAGGCCCTTTATAGCAATATAAAGGGCTCTTTAAACCGGTTTCTGTACTCCTCCCCGACGAGAGGAGTAGCGCTGAAATCGGTATTACCATATCGGATTAGGGTTAGTGTGGCCGCAAATCGACGGTATTGGACTCTGGGCGGTATCCCACAGTGCACCATTGTGACTGCTCTGGACAGCAATCCGAACTCGGATGCACTGGCCAGGTAAACAGGAAAAGCCCCACAAACTTTTGAATTTCATTTCCTGTTTGCCCAGCATGGAGCTCTGATCAGCACGGGTGGCGATGCAGTCCCAAATCAAAAAAGAGCTCCAGCATGGACCATACGGGAGATACTGGATCTGATCGCTGTATGGGGAAACAAATCTGTTCTATCACAGCTTCGTTACGGAAGACGAAATGAGAAAGCATTTGAAAAAAAACTCCAGGCTATGATAGACAGAGGCCAGAGCACAGTGCTGTGTGACGAGCGTAACGGAAAGCCAAAGAATCAAATGGATACTCATGGAGGGAGGGAGGGGGTACTGAGGGCTCCAGCTATCCCACAGTCCCCGTAGTCTCCGAAAAGCATTTGCATTCTTGGCTGAGCTCCCAATGCCTGTAGGGTCAAACACATTGTCTGGGGTGTTTCAGGGTATATGTCGTCAATTTACCCCCCTCCTCCCCTGTGACAGAAAAGGGAAAAAAATAGTTTCTTGACTTTTTTATGTCACCCTATGTCTACTCCATGCTGCTGGTAGACGCGGTGCTGCGGCAATGAACAGCAGCATCCTCTTCCCTCCCCTCCCTGGTGGCAGATAGTACAATATGACTGCTATCCATTGTCATCATCAGCCCGTGAGTGCTCCTGGCTGGCCTCAGGTGAGGTCGGCTGGTGGCGCCTGGGTAAAAATAGGAATTATTCCTGGTCATTCCCGGTAGATGGTACAGAATGGCTGATAACCGTCCTCATCATAGCAACTGGGGGCTGATTCCATCAGCCCCCCACCCTCTTTCATGTCTAAAGAAAAGATTCTGTACTGCCTGGACTCTTAAGCAGCAGGATGCTGGGATCCTCTCCCCCCCTCCCCCGCCATTTAATGTCCTGCCTGGACTATCATAGCAGCTGGAGGCTGCCTCCCCCTCATTTTATCTCACTAAAAAGTCAGTGTTTCTTATTCTTGCATTCTTTATTACTTCATCACACAAATGGGGGACACTGCCACGGTAGCCCAGAAAGGTTGGGGGAGAAGGGAATCAATGGGTGGGGCTGTGGCAGGGGCACCCCCCGTGGATGGCATACAGTTCATAATTCCTGCGGGATCTGACACAGAGCGGCTGTGCTCTCTGGTTCTCTGATACACTGGTTCTCTAGTACACTTGCCCCATATTCTAGGCAGGACTGACTCTATTTTTAGATAAAGTATAAAGGAGGGATTGACTCGGGGAGTCATTCCGATTTTTGTCTTTGCGCCCTCGGCCAACCTCAGCTAAGGCCAGCCAGGAGCACCCATGACAGCAGCAGACAGTACAGAACGACTGACAACTGTCATCTCATTGCCAATTTACAATGGTACAGCAGACGGTACAGAACGACTGGTAACCATCTCTGCTACCTTGCAATGGCAAATGAATGCTGCTGTGCAGCACTGCAGTACCGCCTCTGTCAGCAGCACCCAGTACACATACGGTGACAGAGACAAAAGGCAAAACGGGCTCCATGGTTGCCATGCTATGGTGTCTGCCAGGGCAATCCAGGGAAAAAGGGCACGAAATGATTGTCTGCTGTTGCTTTCACGGAGGAAGGAATGAGTGACGAGATTTACCCAGAATCACCCGGGACACTGTTTTTGTACCATCATGCATTGGGATCTCAACCCAGAATTCCAATGGGCGGGGGAGACTGCGGGAACTATGGGATAGCTACGGGATAGCTACCCACAGTGCAACGCTCCGGAAGTCGACGCTAGCCTCGGTACATGGACGCACTCCGCCGAATTAATGTGCTTAGTGTGGCCGCGTGCACTCGACTTTATACAATCTGTTTTACAAAACCGGTTTATGTAAAATCAGAATAATCCAGTAGTGTAGACATACGCTAAGAAGAGGATAGCATTATCTCCTGTAAATGTAAACAAACTTAGTAATTGGCTGAATAAGAAGTAGGACTGAGTGGACTCGTAGGCTCTGAAGTTTTACATTGTTTTGTTTCTAAGTGCAGTTATGTAACAAAAAAAATTCTATATTTGTAAGTTGCACTTTCAGGACAAAGAGATTTCACTACAGTACTTGTATGAGGTGAACTGAAAAATATTACTTCTGTTTACCATTTTTACAGTGAAAATATTTGTAATCAGAATATACACTTTGATTTCAATTACAACACAGAATACAAGATATATATGAAAATGTAGAAGAACATCCAAAATATTTAATAAATTTTATTTGGTATTCTCTTGTTTAAGAGTGCAATTAAAACTGAATAATCACAATTTTTTTAATTGTGATTAATTTTTTTTTAGTTAATCATGTGAGTTGACTGCGATTAAATCGACAGCCCTATTTCTAACCCATCAGAAGAGCAAAGGAAGTTAAAATCTGAATAAAGTGACATGATCGAGTGTTTTCTTCATCATCCTCACAATGGCCAACATGCACAGTGTGACAGAATGCCACCTCTGGTACCATATCTGCCTCTTCCAGAGTGCCTTACGATAAACCTGCTTGTCCTTGTGGCTGTGGTCAGGACACTATTGAATGTTGGGTCTCAATTGAAAAAGTATTTTAATACAAGAAAAAACAGGAAACTCAAGCACGTTTGGGTCTAATTCAATTTCAGTTCCCTGATTCTTTTATTTCTATGGACAAAAAGGCACGTAATAGAATTATGAAATGGAACCTGAAGAAAGCAGCACAGCACACAGAGTAGATAAGGCTGGCTTATTGTGTGAAAGCTGTAGCCACACAAAATATAAATTTGAAGCAGATTAAACCACCTCTCATCCAAATTTCAATTAGGGCTGCTGAAGCAAATCAAGGCCCTTGGATAGACTTTGCTGAAATATGTGAACTGGCGCAGGTCATGGTTTCACAACTGTAAGCCAGATTGTAAAAATGCAAATATTCTTTCTTCATTTAAAGCTCAACGCAACTCCTGACTTTGGAATCTGTAGATGCAATGTACAAAGTACCAGTTCAATGTCAGACTCCCTCCACTCTCTTTACAAGAGCATCCGTGCATTTTAGTGCTAATGTACTAGAGCATAACACTAGCTCAAGATAACCACATTCTATCGAGAAACGTAAAAATAGAAATAATGGAATAAGCACTTCATGCCATTTACTAGGAATGTAGTTTGGACACCAAGGGCCAAAACAAACTACAATAGCAAATGCAAGGACTTTATTCTGAAATGATTTGCAAACAGACGAAGCAGCTCTACAGGGGGTCATATTTTCCACAAGGATAAACTGTCCTTGAGCAATGTTTTCAATGCTCTGGATACAAACATGCTTTTCTTTACATATAGATTCTGCCTCCTCTTTTCCTTGAATATTTACTGTTACTAATAAATGTCACTCTCCATTTAGATTTGAGTTATATAATCACATTCCCATAGAGTGTGTGTACGTACACACACAGAGCAAATGTAACAATAACTGCATATACTCTAGACTAGAGCTGACTGAATGAATTGTTAAGAATCATATTGAAAATTTAGGCCACAAATTCAGCGAATTTTTTAAGCACATGCATAACTAAATATGTGAATATGCTATATGACTTAAATGGGACTACTTATATGTGCAACTTTTAAACAAGCAATACAAATATTTATTTTTAAATGGATTACCTACATTATTATAGTTGTGCATGTACTAAGCACTTTGCCAGATGAGGATTTATGTGAACAAATCATAGTCTGTGAGATGCTCACGAACTATACACAATGAAACTGTCTTTAATGATTATCAATGTGCTGTCTGTTATTCATGCATAGCATTGGTTTTGCTCCCTGACCAGATGACAGAAACTTTTAAAATAGGATACTAACAAATGGTGAATAGTGAATAATGAAAAGTGATAAAAGACTAAGTGTAATGATAATTCAGCCTGGACACAGACTCATTATTTGTGCTAAAACTTGCAAAATTTTGGGGCTTCATAAACATTTCCTCAAATAAACTAGTGATGGTATGAAAAACTCACCACCTGCTAATGGCATGACCCCAAAATAAAAAAATTGAGCAAATGCCCCATAGTTATTTGCAAACCACTTTTTTTTTTAACTATTGCACCCTCCCCTTATGGTCTCTAGGTGCTGTGGAAAGCTTTTGCATCAGTGCTGCATAGATTTTGCGCCTCCTTGAAAATTCAGTAAACCAGCTGAAGAAGATCTATGATAAGGAGTCAATTCCTTAGCTGGTGTTTAAATTTACAGATGGAAGGAATGATTCACAGCACTGAAGATAAGAACTTAGGAATTACTCAGTGTACAAATGCTCAGCTTTTATGCTACATTTATACAGTTTTGAGGAAGTAAAGGATTATGTTCCACACTCACGTCCTTTTTGTTGAAATCCCCATCAGGAGACCAGTGGCAAAGAGGAACACATCTTTAGTGAACACCTGCAACCAGTTCCTTCCTCAGGCACTGAAATAGATTTTCCTCAAACTGCATTAAAACAAGATGCATACTGTTCCCCTTCCCACACCCCCACTGCACATTGCAATGGTGCCAACATGAGAGGAAGGTATTTGTGGCATGAGTCTTCTTGGGGCATCAAAAGTAGAAGTAGGTGAACCAGTTACACCTGGTTGTTATCGGGTTTAATACCAAACTAAGCCCAAATATTCCCACAAGTGGGTCCTACTTCAAACCACCCAACTCTCTGTGTGGGTCTATCCTCTCATCAACACTCCCCAGGCATGAATGTAGACTGACAGACGTATTCCCCTTCTATCTCTTGATGATTTGGCCTTAAAATCCATTAACCTTGTCTGTCTTCTGGAGGAAGCTAGGAGCTTTTGAGCCATCTAAAACAGTCTGCTAGACAGTCTGTTGGTGGGGAAAAGAGAGAGACACATTGACAGGGACAGACTGTGTGTAACTCAGTTAAGGGCCTACCTAGCCATATGTTTTGCAATGTTTAGTCTAGCCGTGCTTATATTCTGCTTGACATTTTTATTGTTTGTGGACAAGTTTTGCTTTCTTCAAGATAGCTGGACCTGGATTTAGCAACTTTTGGAGCAGCCACTGGTGTGTACTTCAGAAAGAAGGAAGCTATTATCTGACGCTAAGGTGGGTGGAAGGAGGAATAAGATAACAGTGTGGGACTTGGTTAATAGAGGAAGGGGTTGAGGCTTCCTTCTCAAAAGGAAACTAGCACAGGTCAATGTGCGACAGGGCAAGCCAAATGACTTGAAGCATGCCAGGCCTGCTTATGTATGGGTTACACTTACAAGAAGCTTCAGCAAGAACACAGTCCTGTAATAGGAAATCACCCAGTTCCTGCATGCCACATACAAACAGAGGCTACCTCCTAAGCACTGATGGCAGGCAAGTCAGTATCGGTGTGAAAACATCTTTGCCACCAACGGCACGGAAATCAGCAAAAAAATATTGGCTTTGGCAAACAAGCAAGAAATAATTGGTGGCTTGCCTAGAAAACTAAGAGACCTGAAAACACAGGTTCACCACGGTTGCTGGTGACCAGGGTGAAATAAACACTGACTTTCAGGCTGGGCAAAAAAAAGCACCTTATCCCCAGTCTAGTACATGCTGTAGAGCAGAGCCGGAAGGAAAATGAAGTGGTGGCATGACACAGAATGAGAATTTCAGATCCTGCAGGCCCTTATGTAATTTGCTGAAGGCACTTCACATTCACTGTATATTTTTTTACTCAGCAGCAAACTCATTACACATTTAAAAGGGTTGAAATTTGTACATGATTGTTATTTGTATTATCATAGTGCCTAGGAGCACCAGCCATGGATCAGAAACCAATGTACAAGGTTATACAAACCCAGAAAAAAAAGCCAGTCTCTCTCCCAAACAGCTTACAATCTAAGACAAGAGATGGCAGATGGACACAGACAGACGGAGGAGTACAAGGAAACAGTGCGACAACTGTACAGAAAACATTTTGATATTTAGGAGCTATATCAGCATAGAAAGTACTCAACTTATTCACATGGACGTATCTCCTGCCTACCCACCATGATCTTTGCTTTCTTCTTTGTGAGCCAGAAAGAAGGCTGAGAGTACTTCCAAATCCAAAATGCTGTGTCACAAATAAGACATGACTTCAGCAATAACAAGGCAAAGAACAATAAAAACAGTAGATACAATAAAACAATAAAAACAGTAACAAAAACAGCAGTAGTCATACAGTACAATAGGGCCTCACTAACCTCCACACTTTGCAATATCTAGAGCACTGCGCAGATACAAAATTTGTATCCACATCTGATCCACAATCTGCAAAAATGATCTGCGGATATCTGCTGATTTGCAGGGCTCCAGCAATATAGACAAAACTGTCAGTCTCTCTCATCACAAAAATATAGGACCAGATGCCCATGAAGCTCCAACTGCTTACACCAGCCACGTGTCTAGCCCTCAATAGACAAGTGCTGCAGTGCCGCTTATACCAATAAGATTTCATTGTTTTTACAAAAACATATGTTACTGAACAATTACTAGAACATCAGGACACATCATAAATTGAAACTGAAGTACAGTTGTCAAAATATGCTAACAAACTGCAATTTATGATGCACCATCCTTGCTGTACTGTGTATATTTACTCACTAATTTGCAAAATTAATTCATCCATAATTGGGTCTCCCAGTCAACGGTGCAAATTAGCAAGGTTTTGCTGAAACACTTTATATTTCTATAGTGCCCTTCATCAGAGAATCTCAAAATGCTTTTGTGAACTTTAATTAATTAGGCCTACAATAGTGCTATGAAATAGGTAAGTATGATTATACCCTATTTTAGATCACATTCATTGCAATTTTTTTCTATCAGCAGTACAATGTGTTGAACTAGGTGATGCACTAACAAACTCTGAGTACTGAGTTTGGTTTTAGTTCATGGATGTACTGGGAATTTGCATATAAATATGCATATGCATGTAACGTCATTCCTCCACTCTGCAGGTTCAAATCATAGAAGCCAGTGGAAAGGTTTAGAATATGCAAGAGTCCTTCCAAGGATACATGATTCTTGTAAATTTCCAGAGTGCTCGCCAGACTTAGGGGGAACAGCAGCAGTATAGTGGATGTATGCACACGTACTTGTGCATCATAACTCAAACCCACGCTGAAGGTGCAATCTTAGACCTTAAAAGGAAACAGATACATTTAAAATCACCATTTAAAAACAATCCAGTTCCTAATCTGTGTTGCTGCTAACTCCAAAGACTGCTAAAACTTGAAGAGGTTTAAAAAATATATCTTAATTTTAACTACTTATTATTTATATGTGTAACCCACCTACCTCCTGGGTGTGGTGTTCTGTCCCACTACATGCGTCTGATGACATGGGTATTCACCCGCAAAAGCTCATGCTCCAATACTAACGTTAGTCTATAAAGTGCCACAGGACTCTTTGCCACTTGTCCCATATAGTGGCACAGAGAGAGAGTTAATGAGTTTGCTGTACAGCCTTAGCTAACAGCCAGTTAGCTTTTAGCTCATGCAGAGGCGGCTCATGTACTAAGCTCCAAAGGCCTCAGGTTCGATCCTGCCTACCGACGACTGGGGTCTGTTGGTGTTACATTGTATCACCGTAAAGCACAGGGGCCCCACCGAAGACCAGGATCCCACTGTACAAACGAATAGTAAGAGAGAGTCTCTTTACCTTGAAGAGTTTACAATCAAAGGGGGAAAGAATAGGAGGAGAGAATTATTTTACAGCTGGGGAGCCAAGGCAGAGAGAGAAATTGACTTACACACAATCACGCAGGCAGGGTTGAGAACTGAACCTGAATTTATTGAGTCCTCATCCAGTGCCTGAGCCGCAAGACCAAACTTCTCATGTTCATCTGCTGTTTGTTTACCATTTCTATTTCATTCATCCAGCACAATATGAAAAGGGTGATCACTCCAGTTTATATCCAGCTCACCTTCTGGGTCTTGTGCAACAGACTAGTGAAGAAGCAAGAAAAGAGGTGCAAGTTGATGCTTGCTTTTCTGGTTCAATGCCTACATTGGCTTCTAGACAGATGTGCTGGGGAATGTTCAATCCACCCAAATACTGTTCACTTTAAAGTCTTTAGAACTTGAGGGAAATATTTCTGCTGGCATTAGGGTTTGTGAAACCTTTAACAAAACCTAAATTAGGGGTCTATACTACCTGCCAATGGACCCTATAGTAGAGCCTGCTCCAGCAAGCAGAAGGAACAGAGATCTAGCAGATCCTGGCTCAGATGGTGCAGCAAAAGAAGTGCAACTACCTGATCCTGTGGAATTCTCTCCATGAAGCCTGAGCTGCACTGTGCAGAATGGGCAGGCCAGAGCATGGATGGAGGAACAGCCTTCATCATTGTATCATCCTTCCCCCAACCCACCAGTCTTTTATGATTCATGTTAATCCACCAGCTGGAGCCTGTGTTGGCTACTCATGGTGTTTTTCACTGTGAGTAACTGAGAAAGAATGGGTCATGGATTCCCCCCCTTCAAGAAGTGGGGAGCTCTAGAGACTGAAGACAGGGCCAGATTAAAGCAAGCTAGGCCCCCAAAGCACACCATGAAATTGAGGCTCTATGGCTCCATCCCTACACAAAGTCGGATGGTTGTGGCAAGGAGAACCCTGCACTTCCCAGAGCGGAGTGTCAGCAGAGGTCTGAGTATCTGGGGGGCAGCAGGGTTTCTCTGTATTTTCCCCAGCAGTCAGGACATGTCTGCTGAGGGGGGGGAAGTGGACTAGGTACACTGCACTCTTCTCCTTCTATGCTCAGAGAAGGGCCCATGCAGTGAGAGAATAAAACTCACTGAGCCTCTAAGTATGCTCCCCAAAAACAAGCACATCAAAGCACGGGCAACGGCTTTCTTAAAACATTGCAATTCCTTTCCTGTGACTTCATTCATTCAAATGGCCATTCATGGGCAAAAGCAAAACCATGAGAAAAGTTTAACCCTCAAATGCTTTCAAAAAGCCACATGCCTGTGTTGAATAAAACCATAACTACACAAGCTGTAACCTATTTTCAACATCCAGTGCCAGAGATCACATAAAACTGTCAGATTAGATTTGTACTGTAAAGTTTCTGTTAAAATAAAGTCATGCCTGATAACACTGATATACTACATACTGTATGTAGGTAAATCAATATTATCATTATCCCCGGGAGTGCTATAGTCAAGCAGGGCTAGATAATCAAAGCAGACTGCATTTAATACAATATAAGAAATATTTATGACATCTTTTAAACATTTGAAAACCTAAAAGTTAGAGCCCTGATGATTCAAAGTACAAAAGAAGAGTTTAGACAGCACTCCATGGAAAGAGATATTTTTTTGGCACACCACTACAGGATCACCTATATGTGAAACAGCCATGTACTGCAAACACACACACTCTAACAGAGGCCTCCGCTGATGTAAACCAGCATAGCTCAATTGACTTTGGAGCAGCATGAGTTTACATCAGCTGAAGACCTGACCCACAGAGCATATACTGTCAGAAACAGAAATATATCACAGTTTCTAAGATACCTTTTGACAGCTTCTGTGTGTTGTTGTTGTTTTTACAGTTAATGCTGTTTAGTTTATGTAGCTGGAATCCAGCACTTTACAAAAAAGAAAATGTCTATGCTTGACTGAGAAGCATGTCAAGATGCTAGGCACTTTGCTAGCCCACTGGTGTTTGTGCTTATAAATTATTACATTTAATTTGCAGAATTGCCTGTAAAGTCTGTAGAGATTTTAAGCCTTTTTCCACAGGAGTTCAGAACAGCTGGCTATGCCTGATGTAGGACTTAAGTTGATAGCTTCATAAGAAATATTACTGAGTCTTCCATTCCCGTCCCCTCCCCCGCCATCTTAACTGTCAGATGGAAACTTTCTGCTGATGTTCTCATGTTTCCAAGTGAACTCCAACCAAGCTGTAGTATTTGCTTTTCTTTCTACCCCGTCAATAAATTAGGTTAGCTAGTAGGTGCTAGAAGCTTAGTAAAGTTCACCAAATATGCTTTTAGTATGATATAAAATGAGTGACAGGATCTGTTTTCTTAGACTACAGTGGTTCAATAGGAAAACAAGCTACATAAAAGCAGAGCTCAAAGGAGGCTGCTCACCCATTCTTATCTCACAAATTCATGTCTCTCAAATTCACTGCAGTACTTTGTCTTGGTCAAGTCAATTGCTTTGTAATGGTTCCAAATAGCCCTATCCTACCTAGAAGCATTTTAATTTGGTATCACAATAAACAAGGTCATTAGCAGGAGAAATTTCCAGAGTCAAACAAAGAAAATCCGTAAGACACCACACATACATGTCTAGAAAAAGACCATGAAACTTTTAAGCAAGACCAACCTTTGCCTGCTAATCCCACCTCTGCTAAAGTGGCACCATAATGGGTCACATGCAACTACCAATGAAAAAGACAGATGACTTACTTTGGATGGTAACTGGAGTTATTTGATATGTGTTTCCCTATAGGTTCTCTACTTGTGTGCATGTTCCCCATTCACCTTCGATCTGAGATTTTCAGGAACAATGCCCAGTCGGTCCACACATGCCTCCTAGCTATCATCATGCCCTGAAGGAGGTGGGAGCTTCGGACCCTGGTCCAGAACTGTTTGCAGAACTGCAGAGGTAGAAGGCAGCATTTCCCCTAGTGGTGTGTACTTGAGAAGGTGTGAACCAAAGCCCAGGTAGCAGCTTTTCAGTTTTCTATAGGAGCATCTTTCAGTAGGGCAATGGACTGATCTGGTAGAATGAGCTATGACCCTAGGTGCGCATGGCACTTTAGCAGTTTCATGGCAGGAGAGGATGCAGCCGGAAAACCATTTGGAAAGTCTTTGGGTAGAGAGTGGCAGACCTTTAGCTCTGTCCACAATACAAGCAGCTAAGGAGAAACCAGAAAAGGTCTAGTCCTGTCCAAATAAAAGTCCAACACTCTCCTAATGTCCACGGTGTGAAGGGTGGCATCCTACCTAGATCAGGGAGATTTAGAGTGGAAAAACTGGTAGATGGTCTGAAAGTCTAAGGTGATCTTATGTAAGAATGGTGGGAGTGATTGAAGGGATACCTTTTCCTTAACGAAGACAGTGGGGTTGGGGGACAGCCATCAAAGGCCCTAATTCACCAACTCTTCAAGCAGAGCTAATAGCCACCAAAAAAGTGGTTTTCATGGCTAGGTTTAAAATCACACAGGTTGACAGCAGTTCAAAGAGTGCTTTCCTCAGAGAAATGAGAGCTCAGTTTTAGTCCTAGGTTGGGGTGGGCTCTGTGACATGTGGGCACAGGTTCGATAAACCTTTGACGAATCCAGAAGTTGCAAGATTGAACAAACACTGAGAAGCCTTCCACTGGGGAAACAGAATATCGTGATAGCTGCCGGGTGAACTTTAATGGAGCTCAACTTTAGTGGAGGAATTCCAGGATTGCCAGGAGGGAAGAGTCAGCAGGAAATAGGTGTTGATGGGTAGAATCTTTTCCATTTCTGAAGGTAAGTTTTTCTAACTGATTCTTTTCTACTATTCAACAGAACCTCCTGGATCTCTGCTTGAGGTGACTCCTGAGCAGTACCCCCTGGAATAGGTGGGAACTTCACTGGGAGTTGAGGCTAAAGCTAAAGTCTCAAAGAGAGGGAGGAAAAAAACCCAAAACAACTAAACTAACTCTAAAAATTATTGAAAGCCACATCACTAAGAGAAAATAAATTAAACAAACTAAAGAAAAACAGCGAGACAAGTAGATGTGCAAGTAGGCGCTTCTGGATGCACCATCTTGGGCCTAGGAGATTGAAAGGAACTGAAGGCAGATCATCCTTTGAAGCTCTGTATACCCTCAGCACAAGGTATGAGGATAGCTAGATCACATATGCAGATCAAGCAGGCACTTCTGCTGAAAATCTCTGGAAAAACTCATGTACAACATCCATACAGACACTACTTGAAATAAAAGTTAAACTTCCTTTCCCTACCACAAAAAAAAAAAATTAAATGTTAAAAAACGGATCATGTGCAACATTACAAAACATGCAGAAAACAACTTACCTAAAGACCCTAGCACCTATATGGTGTTCCTCATTTTCCATTCTAATGTGCTATGTATTGTCACTGTTAAACAGCTGCTGTGTTCCGTCACTGATACTACCTACATTTGGAGAAGGAAACGATTCCTATATAATTCTCCCCCTTTTGGATCCTCTGTGGCAAAAAGAACTCTGTGGAAGTAAAGTAGTGGTAATTATTAATAGTCATCAAATCTATGCTGGTTTGAAATACTAGTATTTGAAATTTAAATAAAACAGATCCTTAATTGCAACAATTAAAAATCAGAAATAACCTGTACTTAAATTTCAGTCCTGAATGTTCATCTGATGATGCAGCAATGTAGAAGTATTTTGTGTTGCTTACATTTGTGCAAAACTGGAGAACATTTTTCTAGAATTTTTGCACTAAAATGTTCATTTCAGGCAATTTTTTGCCCCTCAAGTTTTGCTTTTCTGCACAATTATATGGAAGTGGTAGGTTTGCATGGGATCATGAAAAGTTTCAAATTCAATTTCCAAGGCCTTTTTCTTGGAATGCAGCAACTTTCTTTCCAAGTCAACTCCATTTGAATAGAATGAGGCTTTTCCCCCTGCTGAGGTGGGTCCAATTGCAAGACTGCAATAATTTGCCTCTCCAGATTAGCAAACAACCAGATTAGCAATATTGAAAATGAGATGGATAGCAGCTGCCAAAGTTAGGCATAGACCTCAAATCTGCACTACTTGGACACCCAAAATTCCCATTGACTTCAAATCGAAGTTCCCTGTGCATAAACAATGCAGGATCAGCCTTGTAGAGTGATTCGTCATCGTATGTTGTTCCCCATTCTGCTCTACAGACATTCTTTAGTCATGACCTGCCACTGCCCTTCTGCTCTAGTCCTGGGCCTTTTCACAAGAGAAAATAGCACTTATGCCAAACTGTGTAGTGGTTTTACGAGGTGGGAAAAGCACCGGCCAGGGTTAGAGTAGGACCAATAAACTCTTTTAACTTGTGACACAAAACAGATTTGAACACAGGTCAACGGAGTTGAAGGGCTAGTGCATTAATCCACTATGTTAATAAACCCCCAGTTGCCCTGGGCCAGGCTCTGTTGAAAAAGACAGCACATTTTGTGGTAAATAAAGTCTTTAAAATAAACATCCAAAAAAAAAAACCCTTTCCCCTCATCCCTTTACTTTTTATTAGACAAATAATCCAATTATTTTTATGTACTATCACGAGTCTAGATAGATCTACCCTTACCACTGTTTCTGTTTATAAATTATATATATATATATTCACACACACCTGACACCCTGGTCAGTACTTGATAAGAAACTTTAGCCAGTTTTGTTGTTAAGTGATAATCAGAGAAATCCTCTATCACGTGTTGTTGCAGTGTGAGTTGGCCTTACCAGGATGAAGAGTCATGCAGATGTTACCCAAATGCTTCCATTAACTTAATCTTCCTCAGAAGAGCCCTTCTGCTGCCAAGTGCTTAAGAGTGTCACTTGGGATTTAGATGCCATTTTTGTTCACTACTGAAGACTGGTCATGTGTAGGAATCTGCAGCGCTGATAATAGGGTTTAGAGAACACCATGAAAATAGATTACTGGGTACATTTTTTTTTAAAACCTCTACTAGTGAAAGTATACTTTATCATCAAAGTCTTCATGATTGCTTATGTTTTATAAAATGTAAACACAGAACAAAATAATAATAGTAATAGTGGCTGACAATATAATCAATGGATGTAGTTCTAAGTGTGATAGGTACAATAAACACCTGCTACAGGGAAACTGAAAGTCCAATCTATTTTCATTAAGGCAGTTTAAAAAAAAAAAAGCACATCTTTGTGTTCAGAAAATGCATCAGACTTTAACTTATGATGTTGCCTCAGTAATGAAGCCTGCCTTTAAAAAAAAGTAGTTGTTATGTGGGAGGAAATAATAGTATGAAATAACAGGAAATATTATAAATATATTTAATTGTATAAGTCTACTCCATGCTTTAGAGAAAAGATTAACAAGTCATATCTATTTTTTTCATTTGCATTTTTATCTTCATTTTTCATCAGTATTTGCTACAGCCAAGTAATTCCAACAGTAAAGTAGTTCAGAAGGACAGATGTTCCATTTCATTCTATTCCCAGACTAGTCACTCTGTAAAATTACATTCCTCTTGAAACACTACTACAACACTTTAAAGACTATCACAAGTTTTAAAGGCGAATGGCAAAGCAAAAATGAGCATTAAGCTAAGGCCCAGTTTGTGTACTGAATGTCCTTATTAACCAAACCATTTATCAGAGAGATAAAATTTAAAATTATTTTTCATCTTGTGAAATCCTCTTAGTTAACTGAAGAAATCAATGCCACAAGTTTCATTGCAACCCATGCAATCCATGTGGTATTTGTAACGTCACAGAGCTATGCTAGCACATCCCTCATCCTGCGCCGCTTCCCACAGCCCCATTGGCCTGGAGCAGTGAACCGCGTTCAGTGGGAGCCGCAATCGGCTGAACCTGTGGATGCAGCAGGTAAACAAACTGGCCCAGCCAGCCAGGTGGCTTACCCTCACAAGCTGCATGCCAAAGATTGCCAATCCCTGCTTTAGACCCACCTTGCATAGTTGTGTAGGATGACATAAGCTGCAAAGCAGTGGAGAATCAGGTCTGAGTTCCATTGAACTCAGTGGTGCTTATAGTGCATAAAATCCTCACATGTGTCAGCAAGGCCTGAGATAGTATTTGAATCCAGGACTTAAGATACGAAAGTTAGCACATTATCCCACTAGGCCACCAATCCTTCCCCATGAAATCATATTAGGGATGCATGGACTCATGCCCCCACCTCCCACCCGCCAAAAAGAAAAAAAAACACCCCAGCCAGCATCATAACAGGACCCAAACACCTTTGAAGGTTTGCTTAAGGAGAATGCCCAGTATTTATCCCATCCCAATATCCTCCCCCTTTTCCCATTCAAGACTTTACATTGTGCACCCACCCTGCATATAGACTGGAGAATTTGGCCCTAAAGTTTGAATAAGTAAATATCTTATAATATATATACACACACACATACACAAAATGTCTCAAGGTCACCACTACAGGTAATATTATTACAGACGGTGAAGGAATTGTCACATTTACCGCAGGTCAGTCATAGACATTGTGAGGGAAAAAAACAGTTACAATGATAGGACAAATTCTGCTCGCCGATGTCTCTGGGAGTTTTGCTATTGACTCCACCAGCAGCAGGCTCTATGTGAGTTAAAGGCAGGGTCTCAGCACTATTACTAACTTAGCATTACTGAAAGTGCATTTTGTATTTTCTCCTTCTCTAACCGAAAAAAATAGGATAATGTTTCAATGGAGGTTTATACAATGCTTATTTTGTTTATTACCTCCCAAGACCCTACTGCACACATACACAAAGCAGAATGACACATCAAAAAGCATATTGGGCCAAATCCATTCCTTGTGTCACTTCACTGAGGTCAACGGAATTACAATGGGGGTGAATTTGATTTAATATTTAAATCAACTAAGAAAACTGAGCTAAATTCTTCCCTCATATCTAGAAATGTAGCCCTCAGTAAAGTCAGGACAGTTATACATACTTAGCTGAGGGCAGAACTGGGCCTACATGATGCAAGGTCAAACTGTGCTGGCTTTACTCATACAAAATTCCCATTGAAGCCAGTGGAACCACAGACATGAAATAGGTGAGCAATGTTCAGCTCTCGTTTTTTAAAGTATATACGAATAGATGACCACATTGGGAAGCTTATGGCCCATCAGAATTTACTTTCCCCTCAGTTATATAATAGAGGACACAGGGCTAGGAATATTAAGAAATAAATCAAATCTATTCTTTGTTTAAATATATAAAATATCTACAGGCAGAATGTGCCCCAAACCAAAGGTTATATTAAACAGAAAAGGGAATTATGGGCCTCTTTCACTGCTTGTTCTACACAGAACAAAAAAACACTCAATAAAAGCTTGTTTTAGATGGCTTTTCCTGTGTGCCTATTAACTAAAAACAAATACTGGCCCTTAAATTAATATTATTTGTAAAATAGCATAACTATAGGCTTAGATCTCTCCATGTACCCCCAAAACATAGTCTACCTTCCCACTGGTAGTACACAAAAACGCAGAGACATCAGTATAAGACTCCAGCCTCAGTAAAAGGCTCCGCCCAGTTTTTCACTCTTCTCCATCGGTCAGCAAGTTAGAGTTCCCTTTCTACCAACCTCATGGGATGGCTGCTCCATCATTCAGCTAGACATCCCGCTCCAGACCAGCACGATCTTGTATCAGTTAGGTCACAGTCCCAAAAGCTGCTGCACTTTTCTTGCAGGCACCCAGCACATCAAGGGATTCACACTGCATTGCAGGAATTGACACTTGGTCCCGAACAAAAAAAGATGCACAGACCATGCATAATCTAGATTGCTTCAAAGACGACCGGAGAACATATTTGCTGGTTCTAACAGCAGCCAACAAAAACTATTTTACACTCCATGCTGTTCCATTCTGTTTATAGTCATTGTGCACCTGCTCCGGTAAACACTTACAGATGTAACTTTACTCACATGAGTAGAACTTTTTAGTTTAATGGAGCTGCCAGTGCCCAGGGGAGCGAGGTTACTCATGTGTAAGTGTTTGCAGGACTGGACCCTAAAAAATAATGAGTACTGATACACGTTATGGAATGAGTTTCTGCTCAGTGAAAATAAACTATTTTCAAACATTAATCACTCTGCTGTTCTTTTTTTAATTTCCAAACACAAGAAAGACTAAGTCATCCTGCCTGACCTTTAAAAATAAAAGCAAAACCTCCAAAAGAGCATCTGAAATAAATACAGTACTAGGGGCCAAATTCTGCTCTTATTTATGAGAGTGTCTGTCCATAATCAATCCTCTAAGCTGATGGACTTACACTGATGTAAATACAAATTTGGCCCACTTATGTTTGCACAAGTAATGATTTTAAACAGTATAAGACACTGATGATTATATTTGAAAAGAAATTACAATGTCTGAATTTTCACCTGGAAAGATTCAGGTCCAAGTAAAATTTTAGAGTCACCCTATAAACAGCATTTTTCAGTGGTTTAGAAAGAAAAAAAAGAGAGAGTGGTGCAAACAGTGCCTCTATACGTTCTGCTGATCTTATGTGAGAATTGGGTTAATATTAAATATATACCCAGCACAAAAACTCATATAGTTTGAACGCTGCAAGGCTGCCAATTTAATTTGAAATGACTTGACAGAAAATCTCTAGGCCACCAAATGCTATTATAAAGCACTGTATTCTCATTAAAGGTCTGAGCCTTTTTCTCTCCCTGAGGGCAGACTCCTCATGAGGCTGTCCCTCTGGCATAACATGTGATAGAGCTAATCTGTCTTCCCTTGGACAGCACTGCGGATATGCAAACCCAGGTGGCACTAATAGGTTTACAGTAATAACTATGGAATTGGATACAGTATGTTACACTGCGAGAAATTCCCACAGATCAATTTTTGTGGTGAAGGTTAACAAACAGACAGAGCCATAGTATTCTTTTTCATGGGTCTGTTAACAATTTTATGGTTTTAAAATAAAAAGAAAATCTCCCATATTTAGATAGAACATAAATATTTAACTTTTCAAATATATCTGCTTTATATGTACATAAAAACACGCAGTGAGACAAAGTCTGCTTTCAGTTATACCGGTGTCAATCCAGAGGAATGCCATTGACTTCAAAGGAAGTTCTCCAGTTTTACGTGGAAAGATTCAGCTCCAATGAGAACAGAATACGGCCCACCATTTTTTTGACTAAATATGGTATCATACTGTTATGTTCATACACTTAAGTGATATTTTTGTAACTTTACTGGAAACTAGACAGAGAGTAAATTTACTGCTTTAATTGTGATGACTGTTCTTTACAACTGAAATTACGCTTGCTGTAGTAAAGCATTATAGACTGAGAAAAAATAGTGATCTGATCATTTGTGATCATTAAAGATCCCAAGGTATTAGGGGTTTTAATCTCAATGTGCTGGCCAAATTCCAACATGGCTAATTACATTCTCTACCTACATTCTTGGCATTTTACCCAAGGTGGTTGCATTTCCATGGTGGATGAAATGTTTCCTGCATATGGAATTTACAACTCTTTACTATCCTTTGGTATGAATGGTGCTAAAGAAGATATAATATCTTCATTATAATTAAGGTGAAGTACAGACATTCTAGACAATAGAAGAGGCCTTCTGTTAAACTGGAACATTTAATTTAGTAATTAAAAACACTATTTGAGATCAAGAGTCACATCTGTATTGTTGTATGTTGTTACAAACTTAACTGTCATAAAAGCCATACCTCGATTCGCTCCCAGGGATGAAACATATTGGAAAGTTATTGATGACTGCTGAGAGTGTCTACAATCTCATTACAAATTCACCTGCTTGTCATTCCACAAAGCAGCATTAGTACCAGCTCAAGCCAAAACATTTTCATTGCTTGAGACAAATGAAGATAACTACCAAGAAGAAAAAGAATAATTGTTTAGAAAATATTGGGAGGTAGGGGAGGAAACAAAAATAAACATAGATAATTGCATATAAAACAGTGTGAGGGCTTCAAAATTGGGGTGCCTGTCTCTCTGTGGCTATGAGCTTGGGTGATTGTCTATAAATGCGATCTCTTTCTTCCACAGATGATTCAGGTAGTGCCTCCCACTTCTAATGCCTACACATCTTCACAAGCAAGCAAAGACATATTGAAGGAGGGATGATGCATGGTGAATAATGTAAGATGGTTCTCTAGCTAGGAATGAAACCTCACCCTTTCCTTGTGTGGATGACTGGTTCGCCATTTTGGTTCATCTCTCACAGAAAGACACTGACAGGCAGCATTATAAAACAACATCACAAAAAAAATGGGTAAAAAAGAAATCACAGTCAAGTCTGCTTCATGGCAACATCAATTTGTCACATTTTTTACACCAAGATTTTTCAGTAAACAATTTGATCTTACTCCAGCTCAAAGTGAAATCAAGGGATTTTTTTTATTTCAGGTCTTCGGTGCTAAAGAGTGAAAAAATGCTTTCAGTCTATCCAGGTCATTGATTACCAAAGTGTACATACAGATAATGGGTCAGATTCAGATATCTTTACTCACACTATCTTTGCTCCATGAACAGGCCCACTGATGCTACTCGAGAAATATCTACCATTCAACCTGAGTAACACAACAAAATTCAGCCCTACGCAACTCAACTAAAACAAAGCAACACAATGTGGTTAATGGAAAAAATCACTTGTGTCACAAGGGGCCATATTCAGTGATTGACACTAAGTGCAGTTGGGAGCAGGAAATCACTGATTTTCAACTGATACTTAAGCAGGAAGTTATTTACTGTCATTTATTATTAAACAGACAAAACTGCACTGAATTAGTGCAAAATGGTTTGCTGCATTGGAAAACTGTCATTAATAAAGATATTAAGTGGGCTGAACTGTACATTTTAAACACCAAATTTTGTTAGTCTGTTGAAGGCTTCATTTTCAAACCTGTACAACCCATTTACACAATGCACGGTATGATAAGATTAGTAGATCAGTTTTTTATATTTAGAAAGAAAACCAGTATAAAAAACCCATATATGTAGGTTCTCAGAGCCAGAAAAGACTATATATATATATATACACACACACACACACACACACACAGTCTCACAGCCATCAAAAAGTCATTTGACAACTGATACCACACAACAGCCACAACTATAAATTGTTCTCAGAGAAAAACAGGTATTTTAGATATCAGTGTCTAGTAAATGTTGACTTTTTTATTGTAATCATTATTCAATTTGATAAATATTAGTATTGTATTACCGTGATGCCTAAGCACTCCAGAATCATCTTCTCATTGTGCTTTGCACTGTACAAACACATAGTAAGAAACAGTCCCTGCCCCCAAGAGCTTTCTTCCTTTGTCTGGGTTGTCTATTCAGACTGTAAGAAAGGAATGGTTATTCCCATTTTACAGATGAACTGAGGTACAGAGAGATTAAATGACATGCCCAAAACTATAATGAAAGTTTGTACTACAAGTGAGAATTGAACCCAGAGCTCTTGAGTTTTGTAGTGCCTTAACCACAAAACCATCCTTCATCACACCATGCTAAACTACAGAATCCTAAATAGGCTCCTTAATGTTGGCCCTTCATTTTAGCAACAGCTTTGAACAATGGAGTTCAGAGTTTTTATTTTCAATAAAATGTTTCTGACACTTATTACAAAACAAAAATGCTACTGAAAGTGCTCTTTGAACTATTGTTCTAAAAACTGAACCTACCTGAATTTTCTAGCTTTTTAAAAAAGACCTGTTTGATTTCAGTGCTAGTAAATGTTCATGAATTGGCAGTACCTGCAGCAGCTCCCGCTGTTTCAGCTACCACCACTGAAACCTACCTCTTCACCTCAGAGTCCTTCACCCACATCCCATGCAATTGCACATCTCAGCATTGACTTAGGGTAGCCATATTTTCCCAAAGGGAAAACGGGACACCGGATGGGGCTGACCTGAGGTCCCCCTTTCCTCCCCACGCACTAGACCAGCCCAAGACCCCCTGTTACCTGCCCACACGAAGCTGGCATTGCCCAAGCGACTCTCCCTCCCTGTCCCTCCCGCACAGGGCTGGCATTCTTGCTTTCCCTCCCTCCCTTCGCATGTTCCTCCGTGCCCTGCTAGCGGGTGGCACTCCACTTTTTTGGCAAAACTGTGCATTTATCCAGCTTGCTCCTGCCATCTGAAGATCAGCTGGTACAGGCATATGTGACATATGCCCAGTTTTGCCAAAAAAGTCTGAACAGCTGGGATAGGGCTTAAAAAAGGGACTGTCTTGGCCAAAATGGGATGTATGGTCGCTCTACATTGTCTGGACAGCCCAATCTCATCTCAAAGTCTGAACTTCCTCCCTCACAACACTTTCCCCTTCTTCACAGATGACAGCACTGACATCTTCCCTATCACAGAGACTTGTAATCTTAGATTTGTGTCAAATATGATTCCGTCTTTCAGCAAACCTCATCTCTTCCTCAATAATATTTCTAAAATATGTCTGTTCCTCTTCTCCTGCTAAAAGCCCTGTCCAGGTGTTGGTGATCATCTATTTCCTCAGCTACTGCAACCTCCTCATTCCTGTTCTCTTCACATCTTCTTACCCCACATCTTTCAATACAAACTGTGGTGCTAAAATCCTTGTTTTCTCCTGCTGCTCTGACTACATAACTCCCTTTGCAATGCCTTTCACTGGGTCCCTCACACCTTTCAAATTGCATCAAGTTTTAAGTTTCCCATCCTCCCCTATACATGTCTTATGTCCCCTGATTCTCCTCCTACTCACTATGCTCTTCCCAAACTACCTTCTCAAATGTCCCATTTGTATCGTTCTCCCATTCTTTTTTGTTCCTTCAGCTTTGAATTCCCCCCTCTCCTCTCACACCAAATAAACTTTGTCTTCATTAAAATTCTTCCTTACAACACACTTCTTCCACAAATTGTTCCAGCCACTATCACAATAAGTATAGATTAAAACAAAAAACAAAAAAACTCCAGCACTTGAAGTTTGGACATTCAACCTATGCATTTTATATGCCTAATAACTATTGTCTTTGGCTGACCTATACGATAAGTTTCGGGGGCAGGAACCCTGTCTGCATGTATCTTTGTACAGTGCAAAGCATAATGCAGGAGCTCAGCTTAGTCTATGTATATACCAAATACAGTGATAACATGATAATAATGATGATCTTACACATATGTAGTGACTTTCATCCAGATGGATTCCAAAGCACTTTACACCATTTGCCAATTAACTGTACAAGCTAAAGTATTTATATAGGAATCACTTCGCCCACCAACTAAATGCAGTCAGCTATGGCCCAATGCCAGCAGCTCTTTAATTGCATATAGTTACATTACACAGGTTTAGGACAGGAAGTGAAGAAACATGTTATATTCCCAGGTGGAACATAGGTAGATAGATTATAATTAGCAAAACAAATTGAAAAATGCAATGAAACTTTCAGGGAAAAACTTACAATGTGTTTTTGGTTGAATTTTTTCAAAATTTCAACTCTTCTTTATGCTGGTTGAAAAACAGAACACATAAAAAGTTACAAATAATTTCTAAATATTTTTGCAAATTTAGAAAATTCAAACATTTTTCTCTGCCAGTTTTAATAATTACCAAAGTTGGAAACTGGCCAGGACACTGCACCTAAAGAACACTAATTCTGCAAGAAATGTCATGGGATTTTTATGCCAGTAAGTGGTTTTGGCTTTGGTTCTTGTGTGGAAGACAAACTGTGCAGATGGAGGGTAACAGCATGCAAGGCCATGAGCTCAATATATTAGGAAGTGGAGGAAGCATCTTACCTGCAAATTGGCATACCCATGTTCAAAGAACTTCAAGGGATTTATTTAATAAAAACTTAGGTAAATCCTACTCAGTCTTGAATCTCCTTTGCACACTGACAAAATTACAGCCAGGTATTCACCGTTAATATTTAAACTGAAGTTCTACAAGAAAAAGCAATTGCTTTGACCTCCCTCCCATCCCCAGGAAAACAATTTACTCAGTAAAATCCTGGCCTTATTGGAGCAGGATACTATGGAGTATTTCATCCACAGTCTACTGGAAAGTTGACTGAATAATGAAAATAAATTAATTCTGAATAAATTACCTACTGATTGCTGAAAATCTATGAATCATTTATTTGAATAGTATTCAACCATACACAAAGCTAGTCAAAAAGGGGGAAATGTATTTGTGACAATTGCATCAATTGATGCAAAAACTATTCATGAATATTATTCAGCCAGCTCTAGACTACAGTAACTTGATATCCAGTTTTAAATAACTCAATGTATCTTTTAAAAGCTGCCAGATTTTCATCCATACTAAGCTATCTTTAATGACTGGAAATTTGCTAGTTTATATTTTTCCGTTTCCCCTTGCAAAGTCATCTCCTTTCCCAGTACCATCTACACTGACTGACTCAACTTTGTTTGACTCAGTGCCCAGTATGCAAGACCAGGGCACCATGCTTAAATTATCCCTCCCTAGTCAAGGAGTCTGCAGCAAGGAGAAAATGAACACCGTTTTTCTTGAATCCATCTCAATACAACTCTGACTCAGAGAAAATGTGAAAGAAGAGAGACACAGTAGATAACCATGTCCCTTCAAAGGCCCTCTCAGAAGGAGAAGGGGGATTCCAAGCACATAGTTGAAATAGAGTTTCCATGATCAGGCTACAATCTGATTAATCACAATCACCAGCCAATCAGCTTGCTATTGAAAATAAACACTGATATTTGTGGTAAGAATGTTAATTAAGTATATCTACACTTTAAATACAGGCAAATTACCATCTTCACATTTTGTTACAACTGGTTTCCAGTGTGAATTTAAAATACACTGTTGCACTCTGTTGGTCGGTGTTACTGACCAGTTTCCATGGGTTTCTCACTGTATACATCATAACATAGAGCCTTCTGCTCTTTCAGTGACTTGGTACAATTATTCCTTCAATACAATTTTATCTGGTTTTAGTCAAATTTAAAGACACAGCTCAGCTTTACTTTTCTACTGTTTACAGAAATTCACTGAACTTTACCAGTGGATTGGAAATCTTCGAAATTAAGCAAAAATAAACCACCAGAGTCCTGGCTATCTAAAGAGGGGGAGAAGGGAAAGGAGAGGTACACAGCCACTCAGATAAACATGATGAACTAACCTTTGCATATGTTAAGGAGTGCAGAAATTGGTCACTTATTTCTGACACTAAAAGTAAGAACAAAGGTAATTAAAGTGGAAAAGGCAGAAAAGAGCAAAACAGAATAGAACTTTTTTCTAATAAATTTTCATCGCTGTAATACAGATTCCAAGAACATAGTTCTATTATTCTTCATCTGAGCCTGTTTCAAAATTAGGGGACATAAAATTAGATACATTATTTTCTTATTTTAGGATGTACATGTTTTACCTACAATTAATTTGACATCTAGAGCAGGGGTGGACAAACTCCAGCCCGCAAGCCGTTTTCAGCTGGCCCACAAGCCACACCACGAGGCTCAGCCCCACTCCAACTGGGGCACTCTGGCCGGATCGCTGGGTCAAGGCCACACTATGCAGCTCAGCCCCACTGTGGCCGAGGCATTGGGTCGGTGGCTGTACCACACTGCTCCCAGAAGCTGCGGCATGGCCCCGCTTTGCCTCCTACATGCTCCAATGGAAGCTGCAGGGCAGTGCCTGCAGATGCGGCAGCATGAAAAGCCGCCTGGCCGGGCCTCTTCATAGGAGCGGGAGAAGAGACATGCCACTGCTTCCAGGAGCCTCTTGAGGTAAGCGCTGCTCGGAGCCTGCACCCCCTGAGCCTCTCCCCACGCCCCAAACCCCTGCCACAGCTATGATCCCCCTCCCACCCTCCAAACCCTTCAATCCCAGTCCAGAGCACCCTCCTACACCCCACACTCCTCATCTCCAGCCACACCACAGAGCCCACACCCCATCCCACACACAAACCCCAGTTTTGTGAGCATTTATGGCCTGGCATACAATCCAATGCAGTCCTCAGGCCAAAAAGTTTGCCCACCCTAATCTAGAGCATACAGTCCCCACAGGCATTTAAATATTATAATACTGAGGACTATATCCAGTGCTACTCTATCTGCAGTTATTTTGGGCTGAAACCACTATGCCATAAAGAATTTTTATCAATGAAGACTAATCATAGCTGAATGCTACTTAGGAAAACCTTGTTACGTGAATTAACATGCAGTAGCCAAGGCCAGAAAATCTTGTGTAGCCTAAATAATGAATGTTCTCTCACTACTATGAAACACAAATTAGTTAATGTACAACATGCTATATAAACCATCAAGGAAGCACTGGCTCCATAGCAATAGAAAGAGATTCATTTAATAAACCAGCTGTTTCTAAATGTTTAAGGTATGTATAATTTTAAGTCTTCAGGTTATTTGCTACTGTGTGATATTTGCTATCCTGTGATATCAGGGTACAATAGATAAGCAAGGTAAGGAGATAGAAAGTTTAAAAGGTAAAACCACGATCTTGCAGTTTATGGTCTGGTTGACTTTCTTACTGGCACGTATCCTGCTGAGGCAGAACTGCACTAATGCTCCATCGCATGCTTTCAGGATGAGATGTGTAGCCAAGATGCTGACCTACATGAAACCCAATTGAATGATCCGGTCACATCTCACAATCGGAGTCAGCAGCCCAGAGAGCCCACAATCCACAGAACAGCCCCAGTCTTAACACAAGACTGTCAGGATCTCCAAGTGTCTGAGCACATTGATTAACACTCCACTAGTGAGAAGGGGAAGGAGAAGAGATTGATGAGATCTGTGAGAAAGGTGAAAGAAAAACTGAGGAGATGACAGCCCTGCCAAAAAGAATTTTGCTGGGACCAAAACTTCTGAAGTTAGCATTGCCTGTGTTTTTATCATAGACACCATTAGCCAGTGCTGTCTTGGTGTCACATTAATTTCACTGGGATTACATCAGGGATATGTATCACCTCATTGGTTGTAAACTAAATAGCCTCTCTCTCTTCCCCACTTCGAACCTTTAGCATTAGACTAGGATTTTTCCTTCAGTGTTCCCATCAGAGGGCAATTTTGATGCATTTTAGAGTGTCCTAGTTACTAACAGGGCTGGTGCAACCATTTAGGCTACCTAGGCGGTCGCCTAGGGCACTGGGATTTGGGGGGCGCCATTTTCTTCGGCAGCGACCACAGCAGCCGTATCTTCGGCTACCAGGTCACTGCCGGCATTTAGGCGGAGAGAGCTGGGGCAGGGAAGCACGGGGAGGGCCACCTGCAGTAAGTGGGGGGGGTGGCACGCAGGGGAACTCCCCGCCCCAGTTCACGCCTGCCCCGCCTCCTCCCCGAGCACGCCGTGGCTGCTTCACTTCTTCCGACTCCCAGGCTTGCAGCGCCTAAGCTGATTGGTGCTGCAAGCCTGGGAGGCGGGAGAAGTGAAGCAGCCACGGCGTGCTCGGGCTGCTCATGTGTGGAGCAAGAGTGAGCTGGGGTGTAGGGGGGCCTCAGGGCGGAGGGTAGGGGGTGGGGAGCTGCTGCAGGGGGGGCGCCTCAAGGCGGAGGGGGTAGCTGCCATGGGGGGGGGCGCTTCAGGGTGGGGGTGGGGGGCACAAGGTGGAAGTTTCACCTAGGGCGCGAAACATCCTTGCACCAGCCCTAGTTACTAACTACTTAACCACCCTAAATTCCTGACAAAACAAACACTTTTTCCCTTCTCCCCAGTGGGTCAATGTTCAAGTCCCATCTATTGTCCATTCTAACCATCCCTCTGTAAATTTCCCATTACCTAATACTTACCACCGTGGCTCAGAGTCCAGAAGGTATGTTTGAAAAGAGGTGCTTCTAGTCACCACAAAAGTATTACTAAGCAATGGTTCTGAAACAGTGGCACGCAGGATACTTTAACTACAGCAGGATTACAAAAGCCATTCACAACATCTTTGTTGACACTGCTCTACTTCTGCCATCTCAGCAATGGCTAGTAAAACTCCTAAAGAATTATCCCTGGAGTTTCACCTAAGTTTCACCTAATATAATTTATAGCTCTAGTCCAGCTGCCCTGACGCAGTCATAGGGAATTTTGAACACACATAGATTACTACTAAAAGCGAGGGAAAAGAAATCTACATCAACAAAAACGGATAGCAGGAAACTAAATTCAAGCTCCAAATCCTTTGATACCAAAACTACGTAAAAGCAAAAGAAACTTCCTTAGGAGTTTAGTTGAATACATCATCTCACATTACCACAAGGCCAAATCTGCTGGGCAAAGGAGGATTGTCCCAAAGCCACAGGCTGAAACAGAAGATGAGGTAGGGAAAGCCTACTTGACCAGACTGGAGCTATGTTTCACTAGCGAAGTATAAAAATCCTTACCAAAATAAAGCTTGTCTATGCTGACTTTGTTAATTTTTTAAAAATATATTTCTAGCAAAACAAAGATAGGAAAACTGGATCTCTTAGACCAGGACACATTTGTACATCAGAACAAAGAGGTCTATTTGAAAAAGGAGTTGGACTTTTTAAACTTACAAACATTGGGACTGATCCCAAGAGGTGCTGAGTGCCCTAAAATCCCATTGCCTCCTATGAGGGGGGAGGTAGCTCAGCACATTACTACAGCAACTCAGTGTTTGCAAGAGCAGACCAATGAGAGGAGTAAGGAGTAGAGGATTGGGCCCACTGTTCATAATCTTTGTTCCAGCTTCAAGTATTTTAATACATGATCCTGCTACATTCTACACTTCTAAAAAAACTGTTTCATTTAGTTTTCATGTGCAATTTACATTTCATTTGTAATTTTTAAGCAGAAAATCCTTGGCACTGATTTTCAAGATGACACACTGAAAAGGTATTTTTTTCTCCTAAAGAAAATAGGATTAGAAGTAGAAGCTTTTACATTCAGTCACTTCTGAGACATATGTTCTGCTATCCCACCAGTTATGAAGTGATTACTGGAGTGGCACAAACAGATTTTTTTTTAACAAAGTGAAGGTGTGATTTTCTCAGGTTCTGTGAGAACATGAACACTTATTTTTACCAACCCAATCTGTTTTCCAGTAGTTCAATGTCCGCAGGGTTTATAAGGCCATGTTAGGTGTTAGAGTCATAGCGGCTTGCAGGGTGCTACCTGACTGTGGAAGTCTGAAGAACAAAAAACAGGGAAAGCAGAAGTGATAACAAGCCTAGAAGTTTGTGGAAGTTTGATCTAAATATATTAAAAGACTGCCCTTTTTCACTGTTTGCATATATGCATTTTTCAACAGACTAAGGCCCGATCTTGTGAACACTTGATTAAGTTTACTCCAATGGGAAGTCCCACTGAAGTTAGGCGCTGGTCCTAAATAATTTACGCATATTCCTTCTATTTTTAAAATTATTATTTTAATGCACAAAGCAGGGATTTTATCCTACATACACACTTACTGCCAGGAGAAGTGCTGAAAGCAGTGAATGCTAGTCAAATGGGGCCTGATTTCTTGTACCTTATATATTGTATCAGTACAGCAGGGGAATAGAGAATTCTGGTTTAGTATCAATTTAGACTCATCTTCCACATGTGTAAACAAGAACACAAGGGATGAGGCAGCAGAGAATCAGACCCATTGACCTCAGTGAGACTACTAATAATATGGAAGCATTATGCATGGTTTGCATTTCAGAGCCCTAATACAAAAGTACCTATACCCAGAATGAAAGAACATAACACCTCTCCAGCAGAGGGATTTAAAGTCTAAATTCTGCTCTGAGTTAAAACTGGTATAAACTGTAGAGTAACTTCATCAACTGTAGGGAGGTTATTTAGGATTTGTACTACTGTAAATGAGAGTAGAATTTGTGGGAAATTGTGCAGGTAAGCAGTCAGTTACCACTTAGCCATTAATGAAGATCTTTACATCTTGTGTCTACGCATACAGTTTGTAATTTACACTAGTTTAACTAAAATTGGGTTACATTAAGCAGGTGCAGACTCCTGTATAAACATATTTCTATCAGTTTAAAACCAGTTATATCAATCTAGCTTGTGCCTATAAATTTACCAGCACAAGCCAAACCAATAGAAGCCAGGTTGAAACCAATATGAGTGTCCCTATGCACTCTTTGAAGCATTTTTATTAAATCAGTTTTAAAGTACATCTTTACTTAAACCAGTGAGACTTGGTAGAAGACCAGACCTTACCTAGGAGAACATGTCTTACATTTCTGTGTTTCAGCAGGTTTCTCATGGGCCTGATATTAAAGGAAGATCTTTTGCAGATTGGAGACACCTACAATCCCCCTCAGAGATTTTCCCAAGAGAAAAGCTTGTTCCTAGCTACTCCAAGTAGAGGGAATGTGCACTGATGTCACAAAGGGGGCGGAACTTCATTAGTCTCTGAAATCTTAGCAGATGCCCACAAAGCATGCGCTGTAGGAATTATTTTAGGTGCTGAAAACTTTGAACCTTTAAAAACCTAAAATTATTTTAGGTGCCCCAATGGTTCCCTCTGCTGAATGCTGCCACCTACCTCACAGTATCCCTTCTATGGGAACTGGGATTCGCAGACCTGCAGTGCAGCTCTCCACAAGTTAAACACTGACCAAGTCAGCACAGGTTAACCTACTGCAATGTGGTAGAGGTGCTGTGGAATGCACTGGGATGGAGAACCTGGCCACAGCGCAGAGGGAGGATAATTATACCAGCAAGCCCTCCCAGGGGAGACACAGCTTGTATCAGCAAAAGAGTATTTTTGATGGTGTAACTTATACCAGTTCCCAAAACAGTTTTGCTCACATAACTATGTGTCTACTCTGAGGATTTTGACATCATAGGTATGCCAATTAAGGGGGTGATTTTTCCCACACTCCTAACTGACACAGCAACTCCAGCAAAACTTTTAAGTGTAGATCAGGTCCAGATTTTCAGGCTTTTCTCTGCAACCGCAAAGGACGGAAACATCCTTTGGGTTTTTTTTTTTTGTTTTTTTGGTTTTTTTTAATGAAAACTGAAATTTTCATGTAATCACTTGCCTCTAAAAGCTGGGGCTTTATAATGAAAGACTCATGGTAAAAATCACAAGAATTGGCAATATATAATATTTTAGAAAGCAAACATATATAAGAACTCTGTATATTTGATGCTTCATACAATTGTCCATACGCCACTTATCTTCTTGGAGTGTAATCTCTAGGGACAGAGCATACAGGTGCATGTATGCAGTGGCTAGTACAGTGGGCCCCTGGGTGCTATGGGTAATATAAACAAACAAACAATAACGATCAGTCTCTATAAGTCCTATGTCCAGCCAAGTTTCAACTTGCAATGGTTTTTGTATGTTGACTTTGTGAGTAATTTTTTTAAAGCATGGTTAAAAATTTTCCCCTAATGGGAAAGGAATTTTACCTGTTGTAAATAATAATAATAATAGCTGGAAGAATTTTGCTAAAATTTAAAAACATATAGATCTACAAGGAAAGAGCAAGCAAGAAAAATTCTAGCTAATAAATGAAGACATTATGAGCATGAGAACACGCTTTATGATAGAAACTCTTTTGCTTCTTTCAACTGAAATGAGAGGAGTAATGCTTTCCTGCCACTGTACCCCACACTTCCAAACTACACTCTTCCCTTTTTGTCTCTTCCCCTCCCAACATCATTCTATCTTTCTCTTTTTCCACTGATCTCTTCCCTTTAGTCTCCCTACTGCAATCCTTCTCGCTCAGTTTACTCCATATATTTCCACACAATCCTCTCTTTCCATTCACCCCTTCCCCGGATCTTCTTTCCTCCAATCACCAGATAGAGCTATGAGCAAGTAAACAATACACATTTTAAAAAACTATCTTCTGTACACAACAGAATAATTCATCAAACATCTTGCATGGAACATAGTAATAATAATAAAAAAGAAACAGATACTATGTTCTTTCTTTTTTAGTACCATCATTAAAAGGTACAAGAGAAATTAAATCACAACAATCCATGGTGATACAGTGTTAAGTATTTGCATTAGAGCCACAAAATCAAGGAAATTAAAAAAGGCTTAAACTCTGGGCTAACTCTTCATCCTTAATTCATTCACTTGTGCCTAGTTATTGAAGTCTCAGTTCAATGTCTGTGAAGTGATGTATAATGTGTGCGGTGGAATTTAGGTGCAACACATTGCATAAGGGAGAGAACTTGGTGCAGGGGTTCTCAAACTGGGGGTCGGGACCCCTTGGGGGGTCACGAGGTAATTATATGTGGGATAACGAGCTGCCAGCTTCCACCCCAAACCCTGCTTTCCCTCCAGCATTTATAATGGTGTTAAATATATAAAAAAGTGTTTTTAATTTATGGGCGGGAGTCGCACTCAGAGGCTTGCTCTGTGAAAGGGGTCACCAGTACAAAAGTTTGAGAACCACTGATTTGGTGTAACCATGATCACAGTCTGGCCTAGAGATTTCAGTGAGACTACTTGGTGAGTAAGAACGGGAATATTGAGCACAGAGTTTTCATCTTAATTCAGGCTATTTCTGCATTTGTGGCTTTAACTCAAATTCTTAATGTCACATTATGGCCTTCACTTTGGGGCAGAAATGCTTCTGACAAGGCTACTCTCTAAAATGGCACACCTACAGACTGGCAGCAGATAATAGTTTTTCCAAGTAGAATTTTATATACATTTCTTAAGACATAAAACTTCATATTTCGCAAAGCAAGGGCCCAAATCTACTCCTTTGAAAGTCACTAACAATTATTAAGTTCCTCTGCTATCAAGGCAAGCACAACCAAACCCTAATATTTGACAGTACATAAGTATAGCAAAATGGCTCATAAGATCCCATAATCCTATATACTAACCAAGCAAAATATCTTAAATGGGTATTATCATTAAATCAGACAAACTCTGGCTCCCTGCTTCATTTCTTCAATTAAAAAAAAAAAAAGCTTGCCCTTTCAAAGTGCTTCTCCAATCTTGTTTCTTTAGATTTGCCAAGAAATGAAACAAGATTTTAAAGAATGACAGTTCTGAAGAAATAAACTGAAAAGTGAACCCTGTGTTCTTTTCACTGTAAATAGCCAGGCTGTATTGACAAAGGAAAGTAAGAGGTGTATGCAAAATCACTGAAAATAAATTGCTGTATGTGCCATATCCTGTAGAACTGTTCAACAGTTATTACATTTTCGTTCATTGACATTGCTATAGAGATCTCCACATTGCATGTAACCACACCATTTCAAGTGCTTTGCTGTTTCAGAAGAGCAGATTTTTCTTGATTAATAACAAAAGGTTTTGTTGGGATCAGAGCTGTTTCCCACCATCTCTATGCAAACCCGGCAACACAAACTGTGTACATTAGCATTTCAAGGAGCTTCCTATTAATGATGGCAAGAAAAGCTCCTCTCAGTGGGTAAAATCCATTTTGTCCTCTCTTGTGACATCTGTTCTAACTTTTAAAGTCAGAAAGGAAACTAGATAATGCCAGAGAGTCTTCTGATTTACTGTATTGGCACTTGTGATGATGCTTCAGACTATAAAGGCATGTAGTGGACATATATGACTGTGTAAATGTAAACATCTGCATATTCCCACAACATAGGGTGAATTGAGAAAGTAATTCCAAACTTTTCAGACTTTTTAACTATCCTTTTTCATGATTTCATAATTATGTTTTCAATTACTTCTATACCATACAAAACTGGGTATTTAAAATTTTATTTTTATATAAATGTTTACTGCTACACATATTTTCTGGTTTAATTTCTACCTCCCAAAAGCTGATTTTGTAAAAAAAATTGTGAGTAAGACATTGAAAGAAATGGTGTTGGGGAAACTGAAATATGGATTTAAAACGCACACAAAATATGCAGGGTAGGATTAAAAAAAAAGGTAAATTTTGCAGATTTTTATCTCTTTACACCATCTGTGCAGTATTGCTTTTAGGCCTTTTACATTGGTTATCCTGGGAACAAAGCTGAAGGCAGGTTCCAGCAGTTTTTCCATTCACTATTCATTCAGAGGTTCATCAGCTCCATATGGATCCAGCCAACTGCTGTGTTAAATCAGAGCCCTTTCCCAGAATTGACATGGTAATGAAGTCATGGTAGTGCTCATAGAAAAGGCCTCCATAGGTATCCCCTCTCTCTAACAAATCCAGCCTTTTCACCCCATTCACTCCCTAAAATTATCTCCTTACATTACAACATCTGTGAACTAGGTTTTTGCCTTTTGGTGTCTGGCATGTTTTATTACTCGACCATGCCTTACACACTAGTTAACAGAGATATTGCACAACCAGGAAGACAAAATAAACTTGTAGGCTTCACTTTCAAGAATGTATTGTTGTTTTTCTTTTTCATTTGCATTCAAAAAAATGCTGCAATTGTTGCATTTAGTGGTGTCTTCTAGATACACAGGATGATGAACTTCAGTTCTGCTGTTTACACAAAGTGTTTAAAACTATGCAGAGATGTTAAATTGTTTAACAACAAAAATTGCAGTCCACTGGACAACTTGTTTGCCCCCCCAAAATGCTACAAATAGATTTTACTAATGGCAGCTATGTTCTAACACTTGCTGTCTGTTCATCTGTTTCATAGATTCCAAGGCCAGAAGGGACCATTGTGATCATCTAGTCTGACCTCCTGCAAAACACAGGCCATAGAATTTCCCCCTAGGATGATCAGGCAGCACGTATGAAAAATCAGGACAGGGTGGGGGGTAATAGGTGCCTATATAACACTAAGCCCCAAATATCATGACTGTCCCTATAAAATTGGGACACCTGGTCACCCTATTTCCCCCAAAATAATTGCTAGAGCAGATCTTTTAGGAAAATAACCAATATCGATTTAAAAATTGTTAGTGATGAAGAATTCACCATGATCCTTGGCAAGTTTTCCAATAGTTAATCATCCTTGCTGTCAAAAATTTACACCAGTTTCCATTTGTCTAGCTTCAACTTATAGCTAGTAGATCATTCTGTACCCTTCTCTACTAAACAGAAGAGCCAATTATTAAATATTTGTTTCCCATTTAGATACTTATACACTGTAATCAAGTCACTCCTTAACCTTCTCTTTGTTCAGCTAAACAGATTGAACTCTTTGAATTTATCACTAAAAGGCATGTTTTTCTAATCCTTTAATTACTCTTGCGGTTCTTCTCTGAACTCTGCAATTTATCAACATCCTTCTTGAATTGTTGAAGTCAGAACTGGAAACAGTATTCCAGCAGCAGTCACACCAGTGCCAAATAGAGGTAAAATAACCTCTCTATTCCTACTAGAGATTATTCTGTTTATGCATCCAGGATGGCATTAGATCTTTTGGCCACAGCATCACACTGGGAATTCATGTTCAGCTGATTATCCTCCATGATGCCCAAATCTTTTTTCAAAGTCACTGCTTTCCAGGGTAGTGCCCCCCATCTTGTAAATATGGCTTATATTCTTTGCTCCTAGATGTACGTATTAACATTTAGCCATTCTAAAATGCATATTTGCTTGAGTCCAGTTTACCAAGCGATCCAGCTCACTTTGTCAGTGACGTGTCCTCTTCATTATTTACCACTCCCTCACTTTGTGTGTCTTCTGAAAACTCTGTAAGTGATGATTTTGTTTTCTTCCAGGTCATTAATCAAAATGTTAACATTTAACAAGAATTGATCCCCGCAGCACCCCTTCAGAGACACTCCTCTTCAATGAGGATTCCCCATTTACAACTGCATTTTGAGACCTATTAACCAATTTTTAATCCAGTTAAGTGTGTCACATTCATTAAAACATTAGAACAATATAAAATTAAAGTATGATGTGGTACCAAGTCAAATGCCTTACAGAAGTCTAAGTATAATATGTCAACACCTTTATCAACCAAACTTGTAATGTTATCAACAAAAGATAGTGTGATGGGACCTATTTTCCATAAACCCTGTTGATTTGCATTATTTACATTAACCTCCTTCAATTTATTTATTTATCAAATCCTGTATCAGCCAATCCATAATCTTGCCTGGGATCAATGTCAGATTGACTAGCCTGTAACTAGCCAGGGCATCCTATTTACCCTTTTTAAATATCAGCACAACATTTGCATTCTTCAGGAACTTCCCTGATGTTTCAGGACTTATTGACAATCAACATTAGCAGTCTAGCGATCTCCTCTACCAGCTCTTTTAAAACTCTTGGATGGAAGTTACCTGGATCTGCTGATTTTAAAATGTTTAATTTTAATAGCTACTGTTTACCATCCTCCTGAGAGACTAGAGGAATGGAAAGAGTTATCATATGATATAACTACATCTGTTTTCCCCCAGATACAGAACAGAAATATTAATTTAATGCTTTTGTCTTTTTTGCATTATTATTGATAATTTTACCATTTCCAACTGGTAACAGACCAGTACCATTTTTAGGATTCTTTTTGTTCCCAATATATTTAAAAACCTTCACTATCTTTAATTCTACTGGCTATAGATTTCTCCTTGTGTCCCATAGCTTCCCTTATCAATGTTCTACAATTGCTAGCTTCTGATATATAGATTTAAACTATGTTTAATTTGAACTGCTGCAATATGAAAAAGTATAGATATGGGTGGGTTTATGTTTATAACATACCATGTATATGTATATAGTGTTTTGGTATGATCACATACGGTAGTTTTTATTTCAAAATTAAGAGTCATTCTCATAAAAATATTCTAGTTATGCAAATACATGATTTATAAAAACAAATGTCATTTGCAGATGGTTACGTATATGGCTGGTTGTGTATTGGTCAAAAAGGAGGGTTAACCAGCATAGTTTTTATTATTTTACTTTTTATAAAATCAGGACAAGTTTGAAGAAAATGTTTCTGTTTATATGGAAATATTAATTTGTGGTTGACAGATGTATCTTGATTAGATTACTCAAAAGAGAGCATGGCCCATGATGTAATTGTTTTACCTGCTCATTAAAATGACAACTGCTGAGTCACACAGAATTGGTTTGGGCAACTTAACCCTGCCCTAGCTTTCAAAGTCTCTAAAGCTTAGTAACATGAAAAAGAGAAGAACAATTTAATTATTAACGTAGGACACATTCTGCAAACACAAAGTTATACTGTATAAGGGTCTAACTGTAGTCCCAATGTAGTAGTTTTCAAAAGAAATTTTGCCATTGACCTTAGTGGAACCAGAAATGGGCCCTAATACAGCAGCTGCTATAGCAAAACTAGCATTGGTCAGAGTGCTTTTTCAGAAACCATAGAAATCTATTCAGGTTTCAAGTCCTTATTAATAGGAGTGCATGTGGTGCAGATCACTAATAGCCTGCAGTGTTAACCTTTCAACCTAGGCAATATGGCTTCCTCCAAGATTTTTCTTCATGACCCTTCAAGAATCTACCAGCAGTGAATATGAGTGGCAATGGAACTATTACTGTCCTCAACAAATTAACCATGTTCTCTCTATGGCACAATGTGTCTCCTCTTGGCCAGCCAGCAGGGAGTTCAGAGTTCATTACAAACCCCAGATCCCTTACATAGCAAAGGAGTGAGATGTTGAACCATCCCCAGGATGGCCATTTTGTATCTGAGCTTTCATTTTTCTGGTGACTACTGGAGTATGCTAGAACAAAACAAAATCTCTAAACATTTCTCAAATTCGGCATCTTTTTAAGATTACTTAGATTATAAACACCTTGGGGCAAAGACCTTCTCTTTGTACATGTGTGTCTCATGCCTAATACAATGAGCTTCTAATCCCGAGTGGGCCTCTGGGCACTATTAGAATATAAATATTAAATAATATCTTTGTACACAGTTACAGCAAACTTCAAATGATATTGTGTTCACCACAAACTGCTATAAAAAAGTTCAGCAGGGCACAGCTACAACTAGGGTTGCCAATTTTTGTTGGACGTATTCTTGGAGATTTAATCACATGACATAATCTTTAATTTAAAAGATTAAACCTTTAATTCCTGGAGACTCCAGGCCAATGCTGGAGGGTTGGCAACCCTAGCTACAACATACATTTTAGAATGTTACTCTAAGCAAGAAGACTGACTTTCTCACCCCTGCTAAAATGGAAATCCTGGTGCAGCCTATCACATTTACTGGGCTAACTGTACCTCAGACCCCTTCTGGTGACACCAAGTGCATCCCCTCCCAGGCCTTGAGTTGTCACCTGTCTCAGGATAGAATCCTCTGGTTCTCCCACTCCCAGAGCAGGGCTGCCGTCCCCTGGCATTAACCATGATTGCCTCAGCAGCCCTGATTAAGGTTTAGAACCTACAGTTTGCTCCCTCCAGAAGCAATAATATATATTGACCAAAGAGCCTTCTTAAAGCAAAGCATTATTTATATAGAACCAAAGCATTTAAGAGAAAACAGATCTTAACACCAATATAACAGTTTGTATGCATGCTTGTCTCTCCCTAATGCTTACCCTTTCCATAAACCTGCGTAATGCCCAACTTCTTTAGATTCCCTCTGCAATCTCCCTCTGTATCAGCTTGTCTCCCTGGACACTTGCTGAGAATTGATTTCCCCACCCTCTTCTCCTCACTTTTTAACTGTTCTTTTGATCTCTTCATTACCAGCACTGGCAAAAGAGTTGTGTCACTATGGCCTGCTGCCTGAAAGTGTGTCATCCTGTACAGTAGAACCTCAGAGTTACAAACACCAGAGTTAGGAACTGACCGGTCAACCACACACCTCATTTGAAACCGGAAGTGCAAAAATCAGTCAGCAGAGACCTAAAAAAAAAAAGCAAATACTGAACAGTACAGTCCTGTGTTAAATGTAAACTACTAAAAAAATAAAGGGAAAGTTTAAAAAAAGATTTGACAAGGTAAGGAAACTGTTTCTGTGCTTATTTCATTTAAATTAAGATTGTTAAAAGCAGCGTTCTTCTTCTGCATAGTAAAGTTTCAAAGCTGTATTAAGTCAATGTTCAGCTGTAAACTTTTGAAAGAACAGCCATAACATTTTGTTCAATTACAAACATTCAAGAGTTATAAACAAACAATCTCCAGTCCCATAACTCTGAGGTTCTACTGTAATTGACTCCCCAATATTTGCTAGGAGGTTTCTTATCTATAGTTATTGTGTTGCTTCCCTGCTTGTTTTGTCCACAGCCCTTTGTTAAGCTAGATCAATACGTTCATATGGGAAAGTCTTATAACCCAATATACAATAATTTCCTCCTGCTGGCCAGGTCACATACAGTACTCATAAAATGACTACATTTTCGTAATCTTAGATTATCACATAGCATCTCCACATCTCTCATTAGCCTTAATCATAATAAAGGTACATGTAAAGGCTTACTACACTCAGGAAAAAGATGTGCTAAATCCCAGCGAAGGGCATTCCACTAACACAGACCTCCTTCCACAACCAGTGACGCTCAGCACCCAAGCAAGGCTACTCTAATTTAGACAAGGGACCCCCTCTTTCAGCAGCAGCCACAGAGCTGTCCCCCAGTCACTCAGCTCTGCCTCCTCCCTGGGGTGGTGGAAAAGGATCTGGATTCCAAGATTCCACCTTCCAACACATCCACACAGCAGTACTTCCCCAGACATTTCCGTACATGATGTGGACTCTCTGGTTTAGTGAGCGCTTACCAAGACAGCGAGGGATCCAAAAAGCCTTCTCCCTTTGAATCATTAGGGCCTGCTGACTCCTTAGCCCCATATTACAGGGGTCAGAATGTAGCCTGTGTACATACGAATGATCCTACTGGGCCAGACCAAAAGGCCATCTAGTCCAGTATCTTGTCTTCCAACAGTGGCCAATGCCAGGTGCCCCAGAAGGAAGGAACAGAACAGGTAATCATCAAGTGATCCTCCCCTGTCGCTCATTCCCAGCTTCTGGCAAACAGAGGCTAAGGATACCATTCCTGCCCATCCTGGCTAATAGCCATTAATGAACCTATCCTCCATGAATTTATCTAGTTCTTTTTTGAACACTGTTATGGTCTTGGCCTTCACAACATCCTCTGGCAAGGAGTTCCACAGGTTGACTGTGCGTTGTGTGAAGAAATACTTCTTTTTATTTGTTTTAAACCTGCTGCCTATTAATTTCATTTGGTGACCCCTAGTTCTTCTTATAAGTAGTAAACAACACTTCCTTATTTACTTTCTCTATACCAGTCATGATTTTATAGACCTCAATCATATCTCCCCTTAGCCGTCTCTTGTCCAAGCTGAAAAGTCCCATTCTTATTAATCTCTCCTCATATGAAAGTCGTTCTATATCCCTAATCATTTTTGCTGCCCTTTGCTTAACCTTTTCCAATTCCAATATATCTTTTTTGAGATGGGGCGACCATATCTGCACACAGTATTCAAGATGTGGGAGTACCAGGGATTTATACAGAGGCAACACGATATTTTCTCTCATATTATCTATCCCTTTCTTAATTATTCCTTCTTGAGTGGTAACATCTAATTTAGATCCCATAATTTTATATGTATAGTTGGGATTATGCTTTCCAATGTGTATAACTTTTCATTTATCAACATTGAATTTCATCTGCCATTTTGTTGACCAGTCACCCAGTTTTGAGAGATCCTTTTGTAGTTTTTCACAGTCTGCCTGGGTCTTAACTATCTTTAGGAATTTTGTATCATCTGCATATTTTGCCACCTCACTGTTTACCCCTTTTTCCAGATCATTTATGAATATGTTGAATAGGACTGGTCCCAGAAGAGACCCCAGGAGGACACTATTATTTACCTCTCTCCATTCTGAAAATTGACCATTTATACCTACCCTTTGTTTCCTATCTTTTAATCAGTTACCAATCCATGAGAGCACCATCCCGCCTGTCCCATGGCAGCTTACTTTGCATAAGAGCCTTTGGTGAGGGACCTTGTCAAAGGCTTTCTGAAAATCTAAGAACACTTGTTGACCCCCCCTCAAAAATTCTAGTAGATTGATGAGGCATGATTTCCCTTTACTAAAACCATGTTGACTCTTCCTCAACAAATTATGTTCACCTATATGTCTGACAATATTGTTCTTTATTATAGTTTCAGCCAGTTTGCCTGATACTGAAGTCAGGCTTACAGGCCTGCAATTGCTGGGATCACCTCTGGAGCCCTTTTTAAAAATTGGCGTCACATTAGCTATCCTCCAGTTATCTGGTATAGAAGTTGATTTACTTGATAGGTTAGAGCCTACAGTTAGTAGTTCTGCAATTTCACATCTGAGTTCCTTCAGAACTCTTGGGTGCATACCATCCAGTCCTGGTGACTTATTGCTGTTTAATTTATTAATTTGTTCCAAAACTTCCTCATGATACCTCAATCTGGGACAGTTCCTCAGATCTGTCACCTAAAAAGAATGGCTCGGGTTTGGGAATCTCCGTCATATCCTCAGCCATAAAGATTGATACAAAGAATTCATTTAGTTTCTTTGCAACGGCCTTACAGTCCTTGAGTGCTCCTTCAGCACCTCAATCGTCCAGTGGCCTCACTGGTTGTTTAGCAGGCTTTCTGCTTCTGATGTACTTTAAAAAATTGCTATTACTTTTTGAGTATGGCTAGCTGTTCTTTAAATTCTTTTTTGGCCTTCCTAATTGTATTTTTACACTTTATTTCCCAGTATTTATGCTCCTTTCTATTTTCCTCACTAGGATTTAACTTCCACTTTTTAAAGGATGCCTTTTTGCCTCTCACTGCTTCTTTCACTTTGTTGTTTAGCCACAGTGACTCCTATTTGCTTCTCTTACTATGTTCTTAAATTTGGGCTATACATTTAAGTTGAGCTTCTATTATAGTGTCTTTAAAAAGTTTCCATGCAGCTTGCAGAGATTTCACTTTTGGTACTGTACTCCTTAATTTCTGTTTAACTAACCTACTCATTTTTGTGAAGTTCCCCTTTCTGAAATTAAATGTTACAGTGTTGGGCCGCTGTGGTGTTTTTCCTGCCACAAGGATACTAAATTTAATTATATTATGGTCACTGTTACCAAGCAGTCCAGCTATATTCACCTCTTGGACCAGATTCTGTGATGCACTTAGGACTAAATCAAGAATTGCCTCTCCTCTGGTGGGTTCCAGGACCAGCTGCTCCAAGAAGAAGTCATTTAAGGTGTCAAGAAACTTTATCTCTGTATCCCATCCTGAGATGACATGTACGCAGTCAATATGGTAATAATTTAAATCTCTCATTATTTATTATTATTATTATTATTATTATTATTATTATTATTATTATTATTATTATTATTATTGTGTTTTTTATTTTAATAGCCTCTCTAATCTCCCTGAGCATTTCACAGTCACTATCATCATTCTGGTCAGATGGTCGGTAATATATCCCTACCGCTATATTCTTATTATCAGAGCATGGAATTTCTATCCGTAGAGATTCTATGGTACAGTTTGATTCATTTACGATTTTTACTTCATTTGATTCTATGCTTTCTTTCACATATAATGACACTCCCCCACCAGCACTACATGTTCTGTCCTTCCTATATATTTTGTACCCTGGTATTACTGTATCCCATTGATTATCTTCATTCCACCAAGTTTCTGTGATGCCTATTATATCAATATCCTCATTTAATACAAGGCACTCTAGTTCACTCATTTTATTATTTAGACTTCTAGCATTGATATATAAGCACTTTAAAAACTTGTCTCCTTTTAGCTATCGGCCATTACACAATGTAATTGAATGGGACTCTTTTTTATTTGACTCTTTCTGATTAGACCCTGCCTGTATTTTATCATTTTCCTCTCATCCTCACTAGGACATAGAGATTCTCTATTAAAAGATCCTCCCCTAAGGGATATCCAAACCATTTGCTCTTCCTCACCTGTCGGCTTTCTCTTAGTTTAAAACTGCTCTATGAGCTTTTTAATGTTAAGTGCCAGCAATCTGGTCCCATTTCGATTTAAGTGGAGCCCATCCTTCCTGTATAGGCTCCCCTTTTCCCAAAAGTTTCCCTGGTTCCTGATAAATATAAACCCCTCCTCCCTACACCATCATCTCATCCACACATTGAGACTCTGCAGTTCTGCCTGTCCAACTGGCCCTGACAATAAATAGGAACATCGTTTGCACAGGAACTGGAATACAGAGTTTTTTACCTCACTTGTTCAATGCTCCAGTTTCTTAATGACTGAAGATGGGCACTATCTCTGAGCTGGTCAGTGGTCAATCTGGAATGAGTTAGTGGACTCATTCCACTTACTGATCAACAGTAACTCAGTCGCCACCACAACTGGAACCTTTGCTAGCAGCCTCAGTACAGGCAAAGACTAACTTCGCCAGGAAGCTGAACTCTTCTCTCATCCCTAGACGTGGTTTGGCTTGACACCCATTAGCAGAGTGGCGTGAGGGATCTTACACTGCCACTACCAATACGGTACCAATCCTATATATAATCACAGAACTGCCCATTCCCACACCAACCCAGCATCTTTCCCCAGCACAACCACTTATTTTTTACATTTTACAAAGTCTAAAATGAAACATGACAAAGTGTATGAAAGTAACAGTTTGAAAACTACTCTTCTACTTTTACTTCTCTTCACTACGGACCCACTGCCCCACTGAAACCAGTAGAAGCTGTGCCATTGACTTCAATGGAGGAGAGCATGCCCTCAACCTTGACTTCCGAGAACCTACTGTCTTTGCCTAAGCTGATTTCAGCACAGTTGTCAATAAATATCAGCTGCCTAGTGTTGCTTGGACACTTAGCAAGACCCTAGAGTCCCTAATTCTTACTTCTATCAGTCTGAATAATTCCTGTCTAATTACTCTTTTTTTCCCGCTCATTCTTGAGTGAGTGTTTTAAGCTTCTCTTCATCCTTTCCACCTCAAGACGCTGTCCCTGTCTTTCCTCCTCCATTCTAGCTGCAATCTGGAGTTCAGCTTTAGGTTTACCTCAAACCACAGTGTCTTCGCTCCTACCTAGGGCTTTTGTCTGTCTCCATTGATTGACTGACTGACTGACTGATTGATTGATTGATTGATCGATTGATTGATTGATTGGCGATTCCTAAATTTCAAGGATGATCTCCACCATGGATTTACATATGGGTCCTGAGATGACTCAGGAGTCTGATCCTGGGTCCACAAATCCACCTGCAGTAGATACAGACATTTTGTGGCAGGCCAGCAGCTTGCTGGAAGAAAGTTATTTCTTTTTCTCTTCCTCCTCTCTCTCTTCTCAGTTTCGAGGGCAAGGCACTTCTCCTCAAAGCGAGCCACTGTCTGATGGAGGATATGGCACCACTGGGGTCAGTTGATGGCATGCTCTTCCCAGCTTGTGGTGTCCACATCAGTTTTCTTAAGACACGCTTTCAGTATGTCTTTGTAGCATTTCCTCTGACTGCCACAGGATCTCTGACCATGGGCGAGCTGAGAGTAGAGGACTTGTTTTGTGAGGCGAGAGTCTGGCATCCATACACAATGTCCAGCCCGGCGAAGTTGATGCATGAGGATCATTGCTTCAATGCTAGTGACATTGGCTTCAGTGAGGATGCTGGCATTAGTGCAGTGATCTTGCCACTTGACGCAAAGAATCTTCCGGAAGCATCATTGGTGATACCTCTCCAAAATCTGAGGTGCTGTCAATAGGTCACCCAGGTTTCACATCCATAGGAGTGTAGGAACAACAACTGTCTTATAGACCTGGATCTTGGTGTCCTGCCAAAGGTCACTGTCTGTGAAAATGCATCAGAGCAATTTCCCAAAGGAAGCACTTGTGCACTGGATCCTGTGCTGGATCTCACTGTCGATTTTTGCATTTTAAGAAAGTTGGCTACCGAGGTAGCAAAAGTGCTCAACTGTCTCCGTCTCAATTAACAGCCCCACAATAACATTTGTGATCTGTATTCTCATATACAAACTAGGAACTGTTTTCCCTGACTGTCTAACCATTGAAAACTTGATTACAGAATTTTTATGGAATTATAATCTACTGATCCATAAAGCAATAAATATATTATCATAATTAATTACCCACCATACTTTCCACATTAAAAAATAATTAGAAGTAAAAATCTTTAATTGGCCATGTCTATGTTTTGTCTCTTCAGCGTCTTTTTTTTGACCCTGCATAATAGCATAGCCAATTCAGATACTGCAAAAACAAAACAACCCCCCCCAAAAAAAACACCCAGCAACAGATTCATAATATGAGGCACTTCATTAGCAATGAACTTCAGAATCCTGATTCCCTACCACCATGCCAAGAAAAACAAGATGAAGCACTGGCAAGGATTTCAGGACTACAGTATATATTCTTTTATAAATTCATTAAAGATGAGGCAGGACAAAGCATACTTAGTAGTAGTTGGTAAAGCATTTTAAAAATGAGCGATGCGATGCGACTTTGTTTTGAAGTTCAAAAACGTACTAATTTCTCATCTTGTGGCTGCTATGCAGAGCCCCCTAGTTATCTGCAGCAGGAACAATCTGTCATGGTAATAAAGTATTACTAAATGATCAGGATCTGTGCATTGTTAATGATGTTATAGTTAATCGTAGAGGTGGCACTTCCTTTCTAAAGCCGCCATTCCTGCAATGATTTCCAAGGAGGCAGATCCCTGTGCCAATGTAATATTCATTGCAGGATCAGGAGGCACATCTCTATTTTCAGTTCTTCATAAATTTATATGTATATATATAGTCCCTAAATTTCTCCAGTTCTTCATAAATTTATATATATATAGTCCCTAACAATTTCTCAGGCTTTGTCTCATCTCAGAAACAAAGGCAACTTTACCCATATTTCTATTGATCACACCACTACGATCAAGAATGTGTCGTTTTATACAAAAGAGAAAAAGTCTTCAAGCTAAGAGCTTCCTCTGCTGCAGGTGAAGTAGAGCCCAGTTACTTGTGCTGGGGTTTGATAATGGTTGGCAACATTTCTAACACTTTAACAAAGGAAACTCTCCACAAAAGCAAAGGCCTGGCAGCCACTAAACTCTCCAACACCAAAGGGATTTGTGTATATTTTGGTGAATGCTAAATAATTTTCTCTGTTTTCTTCTCCCACCATCTGTAACAGTATTGTAACATAAGTGCTCCAAACAACTATCCCATCCCTTTCTCCCAATTTATTAGAAATAGAACACATGCCAAGGAAGCAAAATGTAATAAAGGAGTACAAACAAATTAAATTCACTGACACCAAAGATGCCTGGGTGTCTGAGCAGCTGCAAAGGAAGCACCATGAATAAACCACAATTTTTCGGAGGGAAAAAGCCATAATAGACCTTCAGCCTTAGCAACTGCTTTCCATTTTAAAGGAAATACAGGAAAATCTAGGAAAATGCCTAAAAACTTCTTTTTAAATGCAATCTAAAAAGCCTTGACATTGATAGAATCCGAAGAAATCGGGGAGACAAGAAGGTGTGAGTCTATGCGTGCATCACAGCCTGCCCCAAAAGGCCTGTATTGCCAAGAAATTATTTTTTTCTGGAAGGTTTCATTGAAATCTGTTCAGCTTTTGGAGTTAGAATTTTTCACCATTTTTGAGAAAGAATTGTCAGGTGATGTCCAGGACCAAGTCCTACTCGCAATAAGCCCAGCCCTCCAGCTGGAGGCTCTGGTCGACTCAGGGGTCTCAAGTAATTTTATGGACCATCCTGTGGCTAAGAATTCCTCGGATTTGGTGGAACCCACTGATGTATTGCTCCTGGTCTTCTGGCAGGTCACTCATCAGACTACCCCCTTAGGGCTCATTACTCTTCAGGGCAGTGAGTGACTCTTCAGTTCAGGTTGATTTGTGCTATCCACTCTTGGGTCATCCTGGGAATGACCTGACTTGCTGCCCATGACTCATGTATTCATTGGCCAAAAGGGACACTTTTTGCTCCCCATAGTGTCAATGATTCTTCCTTCCAAAAGCCAAACACAGAACAGATATCCTCTACAGATTGTGTCATCATTTGGGGAATCCTGTTGTGAAGGAACAGGCCCACAGGAGTTGGGCACACCCCAACTGCCCTGCCTGCTGCAAAAATACCTCACAAATACCATGACCTTGCAGATGTATTTGACAAGGGAAATGCAGACACCCTGACCCCACACAGCAAATACAACTGCCCAATTAACCTTCAGCCAGGCTCCAAAATTCCTGCATATACATCCTTTCTGAAGCAGAACTCCAGGCCCTATCTGCAGAAGGGATTTATCTGGCCACCCACCTCTCCCTGATCATCTTGGTTAAAAAGAAGGATATTCACTGAGGCCCTGCATTGACTCCTGGACCCTCTGTAAAGTGACGGTTCAGAACCATTACCCACTTCCCCTCATTCATAAACTCCTAGACCAATTACACTCTGTCCTAATTTTTACAAAGTTAAACCTCCATGGGGCCTATAATCTAGTGCTGGTGCAAGAAGGAGATGAGTGAAAAACTATCTTCTGCAACCATTATGAATTCCTGGAATAACCAGTCATGCTGTTTGGTCTCTGTAATGCTCCTGTGATCTTTCAGCACTTTATCAATGACATTTCCCAGGACACGCTAGATCAGTTCATTATTGTCATCTATCTAATTGACATCCTTATTTTTCCCCACAACCAAGCACAGAACAAACAGCGTATACAGACATTCTTAGAAAGGCTTCGCCAGCACCGCCAGTATGTCAACCTAGAGAAGTGCCAGTTTGACCAGGACACAGTAAAGTTTCTCAGCTACATCATCTACCCTGAAGGGCTCCCCCTGGACCTACACAAAGTGACCGCCATCATTGACTTGGTGGTTCCCAGGGTCATCCAAGAGCTGCAATGCTTTCTGTGCTTTGTCAATCTCTATAGTCAGTTCATCAAGGGTATCTCAGGGATAGCCTCCCCAATCACAGCCCTTCTGCAGAAGGGTCCTCATGTATCTTGGACCCCAGAGGCACAAGTGGCTTTTGAGTGCCTAAAGCAGAAAGTCATTACAGCCCCCATTTTGATTCACTGCAACCTGGGCTGGCCATTTACAGTAAAAGTGGATGCCTCATGCTGGAAGCAGTCCTCTCCTATATGGCCAGCTTCATCCTTCCCCTTTTTTACTCATGCAAGTTCACCCCAGTGGAACAAAATTACGCCATTCCCAATAAAGAGCTACTGGCCATCACAGCAGCCTTCGAGGAATGGTGGCATCTCCTGAAGGGTGCAGGATCCCAATCCAAGTCCTCACAGACTATAAAAACCTGGATTTCCCAAAGACAGCTCAGCACCTCAGTAGACCTACTACCCTCCATACATTCCCTGCTGCCCCATGATCCCTTTCCAGTTCAGATCTCCCAAGCCCTAAACAATGACAATGCCCAGACTACCTCGACTGTCATTCTCCATGAAGGAATTCTGGATCATAAGAGATGCATCTGTGTAGCCATTGGCCAACCCACACTGCAAGTCCTATGAATCTGCCATGATGCTCCTCTAGTTGGTCACATTGGTCAATTCAAGATGCAGGCCCTGGTGTCAGAGTTTCTGGTGGCCAGCCCTCCACATTTCAGTAGCAGTCCTGTGACCTCTGCGCAAGGACCAAAAACCCTTGTGCAAAACTGGTTGGTCTTCTTCAGCCTTAGCCCACTTCACCATGAGCCATTGTGTTGATGGACTTCATCATGGAGCTGCCACCCTCTCAAGGGGGCACCACAATTATAGTTGTAGTCAATCTCCTGACAAAGATGGTGCATTTTATAACATCTGGTGGCCTCCTCACAATGCAGGATAAAGTTCATCCATTCAAAGACAACATAATTTGCCTTCATGGGTTGCCCACAAGTGTAATATCTGACGAGGAGTCCCAGTTAGTTTCCCACTTTTGGTGGGAATTTCTGCACCTCCTGGGCATCAAACCTCACACCACAACTACTTTGCCACCTTAGTAGCAATGGTCAGACAGTGAGTGTCAATCAGGTCCTGGAGTAGTACCTAAGCTGCTTCCTAAATCACCATCAGGATAATTGACTGACACTCATTTCCCATGCAGAATTTGCCTACAACAATTTCACACATGCCACCACCCAGCAGATCTCTTTTTTCATTAATTATGTGTTTCACCCTTGGTAACATCTCCAAATCCCCCTCAACTTGTCAATGCCCAGAAGTGCTGACCTCGCTGCACACGAGAACTCAGGCACCAGTCGGAAGAGGCTAAGACAGAATACAAGATCCATGCTGACCAACACCATCAGCCAACCCCAAATCTGAACGTATGGCTTAAAGTTTGGCCATCTTCCCAAGATCTGTGATTCACCCGTCCATCTGTGAAGCTGGACCACAAGTACTTGGGGCCATTTGCAAACATGGAAAAATGCAATCTGCTAGCTTTTCAACTGCAATTGCAAGAGTCCATCAAGCTCCACCCATGTACCACATCTCCCATCTGAACTCTTCATCGAAAATTTCTTCCCAAACTTCACTACTCTTCCCCATCCACCAGTAATCATGAAGGGCCAAGAGGAATACATGGTGGAGTCCAGAATCTGCTGGACCCCACCAAGTCCAAGAGATTCCAATATCTGATTGACTGGGAGGGATACGGTCCAGAGGAGTGTTCGTGGGAACCTGCAGAATATGTCCATGTCCTAAACTGTCTGCACACTTTCCACAGGGCCTGACCTGAGAAACCCAGCCCAAAGTCTCCTGGGAGGCAATACCAAAAGGAGAGGGTTGCTGCCAGGGACCAGGCCAGCTAGGATCAGCTGCTGGCCTGCTCCCTACCTTCACTGTTAGGTAACCAATAAGACCATCTGCACCGCTGTGGAACTGATGAAGTGGACATAGCCCCTGACTATCTGCTGGTTTAGCAGCCATGCTTATAAGTCTGGCCCTCACAGCATATCAGCAGCAGCTCAACCGGTACCATGCCTGCAGCTGCACTTGCCCTTTTCCAGCCCATGCTCCAGCCCATTCCAGTCCATGGTCCTGCTTTGTTCCAGCCCTGCTCCAGCTCACTTCCAGTCCCTGCTCCCCTCCAGCTTCAGACTTCTGGCTTCAAGCCCCAGCTCTGCCTCTGGCTTGCAACTCTGGTTTACCCCCCAACTTGGCCATATTTCTTTCCCTCCAATACCTACCCTTGGGTCAATTACTGGACTCTGCCCACCCTGGACCCAGCTCTAACAGGTAGGCCATACTCTCACTTCCACCGGTAGACATGACCACCCACAGCTTGGTCAGCTCCAAGTGATTTTGTTGCAGGAGATCTCTAAAGGAAACTATGATTAGGTTCTTCTGGAGTCCTATGCATAAGAGAAATTGCCAAGATGCAGCATGATAGTATATATGACAAGCGTTGCAAGCTGAACTTGTTGGGTTTGAAAAGCTACAGCCCTCAGAGACCTTCACAAGCAAAAGCAGACTTTGAACTGCATATTACATGTACCAGACTGCTGCTGACCTGCGTCAGCTGAGAATAATACTGAGAGAACCAGCAGATTCTCCTTTCAGCTAGAAAGGAGGCTCAGCTGCTCCTTGAGTGGTGTTTCCCATTGCCAGTGATTCCTCACAATTAAGGATTTTTTTCAGTTTGTGTTTATTCACTTGGCTATTCTTTTGTATCCTGCATGGTCCAGATTTGGTCTTACACTTTTTATTTATTCAAGCCAACATATGCTTATTCATCAGGTGTGTTTACTTTAGTTATGGTCGAGATGGCACGGTCATTCTAAGTGTCTATATTCATTGACTTATACATTACCTTCTGGGCAGAAATTTCTCACACTTGTTCTCATCCCAGAAATAAACCGTATTTTGCAAAGTTAGAAGAATATTTGCTGAGTTCTTTGGGACCCTCAAATATTCAAATAAGCTATGCTGTATTTTGACAACAATATGTGAATTTATGCTGAGTTCTTTGGGAGCCTCAAATAAGCTATGCTACATTTTGACAACAATACTTCTATTTTTAGTCCCATTGTTTTTATTTTTAAAAAACCCTGAAATTGTAAGTGTAAAAAATATCTTCCCAAATTGGTTAGAAATGTGGGAAAGGTGCAAGCATTTGTATATGCATTCAAAAAAGAGTGTAAATTGTGTGACTGTGATAACATTTAATAAGGTCCACACTACGTAGTTTCAGCTGCACAGAACTCATTCGGAGTGAAATGGGGGAGGAGCTGTTTGGTGCAGAAGGAAGGTCGATAAAATAATTCTAGGCCTGAGAGAAAGAAAATGACAACAGGTGAACCTTGTGGCTGCTCTCATCTGCATCAGTTACTAATGGCAGCTGGGGAACATCATGCCCTGGGGACACCCTCACCACATTCTCTCAACCATGCCCCCTGCACCAGCTGCAGGAAGGGAGGTGGCATAGGAACCACTATTGCAGAAATAGGAGCATGTTTTCACATCGGCTACCTGTACAGACGATTTCGCTCACCTTCTGCCTAGCTGTTATCAACACTGTTCCAAAGGCATCATGGCAGAAGGGAATCTTAAGGAGGGATTCGAAGGAGAACAGGAGAGCAGCTGTGAAGATTTTTCCAAGGAGTTTGTTCCATACATTAGGGGGCAGCACAGGAGAAAGCACAAAGATGTCTGTGGGTGAAGCAGACTAAGGCCTGGTCTACACTATGCATTTAAACCAATTTTAGCAGCGTTAAACCAATTTAACGCTGTATCCATCCACACTATGAGGCCCTTTATATCGATATAAAGGGCTCTTTAAATCGGTTTCTGTACTACTCCCCGACGAGAGGAGTAGCGCTAAAATTGGTATTACCATATCGGATTAGGTTTAGTGTGGCCGCAAATCGACGGTATTGGCCTCCGGGCGGTATCCCACAGTGCACCACTGTGACCACTCTGGACAGCAATCTCAACTCGGATGCAGTGGTCAGGTAAACAGGAAAAGCCCCGCGAAATTTTGACTTTCATTTCCTGTTTGCCCAGCGTGGAGCTCTGATCAGCACGGGTGGCAATGCAGTCCCAAATCCAAAAAGAACTCCAGCATGGACCATACGGGAGATACTGGATCTGATCGCTGTATGGGGAAACAAATCTGTTCTATCAGAGCTCCGTTACAGAAGACGAAATGCCAAAGCGTTTGAAAAAAAAATCTACAGGCTACACAGTGCTGCGTGACAAGCGTAACAGGAAGCCAGAGACTCAAATGGATGCTCATGGAGGGAGGGAGGGGGTACTGAGGACTCCAGCTATCCCACAATCCCCAGCAGTCTCCGAAAAGTATTTGCATTCTTGGCTGAGCTCCCAATGCCTGTAGGTTCAAACACATTGTCCAGCGTGGTTCAGGGTATAGCTCGTCAATTTACTCTCTCCTCCCACCATGTGAAAGAAATCGTTTCTTGACTTTTTTCAATGTCACCCTATGTCTACTGAATGCTGGTGGTAGATGCGATGTTGCAGCAGTGAAGAGCAGTATCCGCTCTTCTCCCCTTCCGGGTGGCAGATGGTACGATATGACTGCTGTCCGTTGTCACCATCAGCCCATGCTTGATAACTGCTGAATACCCCTGGCTGGCCTCAGGGGCGCCTGGGTACAAATAAAAATGATTCCTGGTCATTCCCAGTAGATGGGACAGAACGGCTGGCAACCGTCCTCATCATAGGAACTGGGGGCTGAGCTCCATCAGCCCCCTCCCTTTCCTGTGTAAAGAAAAGATTCTGTACTGCCTGGACTATCATAGCAGCGGGATGCTGGGCTCCTCTCCCCTGCACCGCTGAATGTCCTGCCTGGACTGTCATAGCACCGGGAGGCTGCCTCCCCCTCATTTTATCTCACTAACAAGTCACTGTTTGTTATTCCTGCATTCTTTATAACTTCATGACACAAATGGGGAGGACACTGCCATGGTAGCCCAGGAAGGTTGGGGGAGAAGGGAAGCAACGGGTGGGGTTGTTGCAGGGGCACCCCCCATGAATGGCATGTAGCTCATCATTTCTGCGGGATCTGACACGGAGCAGCTGTGCTCTCTGATACACTGGTTCTCTAGTACACTTGCCCCATATTCTAGGCAGGACTGACTCTATTTTTAGAAACCATAAAGAAGAGATTGACTCAGGGAGTCATTCCCAATTTTGCTTTTGCACCCTCGGCCGATCTCAGCCAGGGGCACCCATGATCACAGCAGACAGCACAGAAGGACAGATAACTGTCATCTCATTGCCAAATTACACTGGCAGCAGACAGTACAGAACAACTGGTAACCCTCTCTGCTATCATGCAAAAGCAAATGAATGCTGCTGTGTAGCGCTGGAGTATTGCCTCTGTCCGCGGCATCCAGTACACATATGGTGACTGTAAAAAAAAAAGGCTGAACAGGCTCCATGGTTGCCGTGCTATGGCGTCTGCCAGGGCAATCCAGGGAAAAAGGGCGTGAAATGATGGTCTGCCGTTGCTTTCCCGGAGGAAGGAATGACTGACGACATTTACCCACCCGCGACAATGATTTTTGCCCCATCAGCCACTGGGCTCTCAACCCAGAATTCTAAGGGGCGGGGGAGACTGTGGGAACTATGGGCTAGCTATGGAATAGCTACCCACAGTGCAACGCTCCGGAAATCGACGCTAGCCTCGGACCATGGACGCACACCGCCGAATTAATGTGCTTAGTGCGGCCGCGTGCACTCGACTTTATACAATCTGTTTTATAAAACCGGTTTATGTTAAATCAGAATAACCCCATAGTGTAGACATACCCTAAGGCAGTAAAGGCTGGCATTGCGGGCAGGGGGAGGGGAGCAAAGGGAATTCTCAACAATGTGACTAAGTAATAGTGCTATTAGGGATGGCTCAATCATGAATGGTCTTAAAAGTAAGGACAAGAAGCTTCTATTTGGATAGAGCAGAGAAGAGAAAGCTAGCGCAGGGATTTAAAGCAAGGGTGGTAATATTGCTTGCCAAGTTGCTTCAGAGCGTCCCTATGAATAAAATTCTTATGAATCTGTTAATTTTAGACTCAAAGTAAATTAGCAATGAGTCAAAAAATAAAAATGCTTATTCTGCTCTATTTACAGTCTAAAGGTAGAATGCACATATAGCGTAAGTATTTCATCTCTGTTCCGGGGGAGTCTGGAGGGGTTTGAGTGGTGTAATCTACCCGCCAACTTGGGAGCATTGAGAAGAGCTTCTGCATAATTCCTCCCACCCACAGCTATTATTTTATTAATAATAATAATTTGTATTATCATCAGACCCAGGGGCCAGCAGCTACAACCCCTCCACACCTATGGCCTGATCCAAAACCCTTTGAAATTAATGGAAAAAATCTCTAACTTAACTGGCTTTCGATCAGGCCCCAGATGTGCCAGATGCTGGGGCCAATGGAGATCTGTAAATGCAGTTCCCATGCCTCATCCCCTGATCTATCCACAGCCCCTCCCATAATGGCCCTTCCATAGAGAGGTGGATGAAGGGCCATTGTGGAAGCTGTGCAATAGGGTTTATTAAACCCAAAGATTTAGCACATCACTCTAAGAGTTATGGTGGGTAACTAGGATACTGTAGACTCCCTTTTCCAGACTAAAATTTAAGACAGGGAGTTGCAGGAAACGGAAAGATGCTAGAGGCACTGAGCATTACATCACGCTTACATGGTTTAAAATAGGAAACCCGGCATTACTGCAAAACCAGACCTGTCAGAGGAATTTGGTTTTGCTGCCCAGCACTTGTAGTGATCATTTGATAACTTGCTTTATGCAAATAAAATAAATAAATAAATAAATACATAAAGGTTTTCCCAAACAGATCCTGTCCTTAACAGAATTCCATTGTCTGTATCAAGACCCCTGAAATAGAGCCTAACCTCTGGAGAAACATATGAAACTACAATAAAATCAAAGTAGACCAAGACCAATCTACATACTGTGTAATTTGAACAAAAGACAATCTCTGCAAATACTTATTAGATTAAACTTTATAGAGAAGCTACATGATACTAAAAATTCTACAAATATACCTGTCATGAAGTACACTCCCTGCTAGGGCATCTCCTCCTGGCTGCTCTGGGAATAGCTGATGCCTCAATCCCTTGTCCTCTCTCTTGCTCTGCAGCCCTTCTCTGGCTCCGGGAGTTGCAGTTTCCTCTTTGTAACTCAGCCCTCCAGCCAGGTTAATGTGGTTTCCCTCCCGGCATATAAAGTCTCACTGTCTGGGCAATGCCACACCATCACTGGCTGGCAGGGAACCCAGGCCTGCCCACTACTAATGCCCACTACCCAGCCCAGGGATCCTACAATATGCAGCTAACGTCTGCTCAGTCCCCACCTTTGCTGCTCTCTCCCTGAGCTGCATCCTATTCCACCTCCCACAGGCTTTCTTCTCCACCCTTCTCTCTTCTGGGTACACTCTTCCCTGAGGACCAGGTTCCCAGGCTCCTGGTCCTACTCCTTTCTTGTTCCCTCCTTCCCACTCTAAGGGGTTGTCTACATTACCCGCTGAATTGATGGGCAGCGATCGATCCAGTGAGGGTCGATTTATTGTCTAGATCTGATAAATCGACCGCCAAGTGCTCTCCTGTTGACTCCGGTACTCTACCAGGGCGAGAGGCGCAGGCGGAGTTGATGGGAGAGCATCAGCTGTCGACTTACCACAATCAAAACACCGCGGTAAGTAGATTTAAGTACGTTAAGTTATTCACGTAGCTGAAGTTGTGTAACATAGATCAATCCTCCCCCACACCAGTGTAGACCAGGCCTAATTCATAAAGAGTTGTTGCAGACTTCATCACTACAGCCATTTCTGTTGCCAGCTTCCTGGCTTTATACTAGCCCAGCCCCCACCTGCTCAGCAGAGCTTCACCAATCTGGGGTTGTTTCTCCAGACTAATCCCCTCATGTGGGGCCTATCACACTAATTGGCCATTTTTCAGCTTCCTTAACCCTTTCAGGGCTGGCGTGGGGTGAACATGCCATCATATACACACATTATACTTAGGGCTTATTTACATGTATGCATTATGATACAGTTTTTAATTACATTATCACATGCTATTTTTTCACAGGACCCCTGCTTTATTCAGTACACAGAATAGATAGCTATTAAATATTTTATTTTATCTTCAACATTCAGTTGGTGACTTATCTAAAAAATTATAGCCTGAACTGTTGAAGTTTAGCAGTTGAATACAGAATTATTATTTTTCATGTCAGCTTTCCAATGGCTTTCATCATTGTAGCATCTGACTGCTTCACAACACTAGTGAATTTAACTTCCCAACACACCTTACTGGAAGGTAAGGTGATATACATTATGCCCATTTTACAGATGGGGTACAGAGGCACTGAAAAATTAAGGAAAAAATTGCCAAAAGTATCCACTACTTTTGGGTACCCAACTTCCGGCACCTGAGGCCTGATTTTTCAGAGACCTTAGCATTTTATAGCACTTAAGATGTTCAAGCACGGCTCTCGATGCGCAATTAGTGGTCATCTGTAAATAGTTTGGTTTGAAGTGACTTACCCAGCATCACCGAGGAACTCTGTGACAGAGGCAGGGTTAAAATTCAATTTTTCACAGTATCATTCAATTGCCTAAGCCACAATATCATCCTTTCTTTTCCTTTCCTTTCTTTTCTTGCAGTCCCCCCCAATTCCTGCTCCTTACCTCTCTGCTGTCACCTCGAGCTGCATTCTCTTCCTCACACTGCCTCAGGGCCAACCGGGGAGCACTGAGAGCACAACAGAGAGAGTCCCCTCTCTCAATTCCATTGCCCGGTACCACTGAACATCCAGCAGCTGGGATGAGCAATTGCATAGAAAGTCCCCCTCATTCCCTGTAGCCCGGGGCTACAGCAGGCGCAGTGCAGATAGAATCTTCAGAGACTTTAGTTGCTGACTTCTAACAAGTCTCTATTGAGCATGTGCAAACAGCCATTTCCAGATGCTTAAAACTCAGCTAGGTCTGGGAAGATTTTCATGGAGAAGGCAAAAGGCACCTCTCTTCCTGGAAAAAAACTCTCTCTAAAACACAGCTTCACCACTGCAAACAGCAAAACATACCAAACACAAATAGCCTCAGCAGTGCTGTCAAAGAACTAAAAATATATACATGACAGGGCAAAAGTCTAAAAATATGGGGGGGGGGACAGCATCAGTGTCCCCTCCAAAAGGCCCAAGTATAAACACTGACAATCAGCCCTTCTTTCCTCACTCTAAGCCCTGAAGGCTCTTTCCCTAGGTCTGCCCACGAACCCTGAAGGGCCTTCTTCCTCTGTCCCTCCTCAGAGCCCTGATTCTTGCTCTTTTTCATCCGCTTTCCAAGCCCTGGGGCCATTCCTCCTCCTCCTGTGCCTCCATTTAGCATGTTACTCAGTTTGCTGCTGTGGATTGGGGGTGCTCCTCTCTGTCATGTCCCCAGATGGATAGCTGAGAGCAGCAAGCACAGACACGAATTCCTGCACATGTTCAGATTAACATGCCCGTTTCAGTCATATGCAGGCTGGGCTGCATATGACTCAGATCCTCCTACCTCAGTTCAGAACAAAGGGATGACTCTTAAGTGTGACTCGGAGCAGGGCATGAACTATGACTTCAGGCCGAATCATCTTCTTTTATGACTAGCTGATACAAGAGACTAAGGGCTTGGCTACACTGGACTTTACAGCGCTGCAACTTTCGCGCTCAGGGGTGTGAAAAAACACCCCCCTGAGCGCTGCAAGATACAGCGCTGTAAAGCCTCAGTGTAATCAGTGCCACAGTGCTGGAAGCGCGGCTCCCAGCGCTGCAAGCTACACCCGTAGAGGATGTGGTTTACGTGCAGCACTGGGAGAGCTCTCTTCCAGTGCTGGCGCTGTGACCACACTCACACTTCAAAGCGCTGCCGCGCTTTGAAGTTTCAAGTGTAGCCATACCATGAGCAACTCCACTGGGCTGGCAAGCAGTGGGAGTCCGTCCTGCTCTTCTCTCTTGTATGGACAGATTACAGAGCTTAACAACATACCTACAACCCAACTGCTAAGAGTGGCCAAGGCCAGAGTCAGCAAATGGAAGAAGTTATTAAGTCCAAGAAAAACCCATGTAGTTGTCATTTCCTTGCAATGCTTCTCCCTGCTCTTTCTGGCAGTGGGCGCCCGCCATATATCCAAACTTTGTGGATCCTTGCTTTTCCATTCTGGGGCCTAGATTTATCGATCCTTGGATCCTGCCTTAATTTACTCAGCAAATCATGGGAATTTATTACCAGAAAAACAGCTTGTTTTCTTCACACAACTTGCCTGTTATGGTTTACGTATGAAAGCCATAAACATTAGATCATGTTTAACAGGTGCAGTCTCTTCTGTTTAGTCCCTCATTACATTTTCACCTTTTGGTGGAAACAGGTGGAATTTTAATTTTCTCACAGTTACTCTGCACCAAGAACAATTCTGTTATCAGCACTGAAGAGGTGGAAGAACAACCACAGAAATACAAATGGGACGGGACATAGAAAGTAGTTTTGCCAACTCCAACCACTCAGCCTGAGTTGGGGTACAAAAACTCATGAGACTGGTTTGAAAATCACAAGAGTCTAAAATAAAATAAATGTTGGGCTCTTTTTCTTTGCCTTATGATATTTGTGCCTTTAGGTTACCCTTGGGTCACATTTTCCAGCTTTTCTCCACAACTGTAAGGGCTAGAAATTTACCTATTTTTTAAATTAATTAAAACTTAGATTCTCATGACTCCAGGAGCTGGGGCTTTACAAAAAAAAAAAAACTAAACATCACAAGACCTGCAATAAAATCTTGAGAGTTACCAACACTGTGCTAGGTAGAATGGGCCCATGATCTGGGTATGCATAGAGGTTACAGAGGGAAAAGGAAGAAGGTGAAAGGAAAGCAGAGGACTATAAAAGGCAGGAGGCAGACAATAAACAGTTGCAAAAGGGTTTAGCTTCTGATCATCAGGAGTCACAGCCTCAGCTGCTATAAATCAGCTCTTATGACTTTTGGCCCAGAATATTCTAAAGAAGTTCTTGGATCTCTTTAAATTTCTCTCACCACCATCTCTGCTTGAAACAGTTCAAGCCTGAAATAATTCAATTTTGAGTTCAATTTCACTAGCTGTAGTGGCATGACATGCTACACGTGTCACCAAATTTCACACATTGAGTATGTGTGTTTACTTTCACAGTTTCATTAATAGGGGTAGATGGGGTTCTACAAGGTATGTGCGCAGCATTCCACCCTTTGGAGCTATTGACATCAGTCTCTTTAGCAGACTCACTCACCAACAATATAGTTAGCTGAAACAGGTGACCTCAGATTACTTTAATTTCTCCCAGCTGGAAGTCTACTGCCTACCTACGAAGAGTGTAACAATTTTTGAAAATTACTAGACTGGTGACTGTCTGGTGATCAGTGACAGAAATAGTAAATTATAAAAATACATATAAAATGTGGTCAGTTTAATTTTTCTATAACCCATGGCTCATAATAAACAAACTTAAAACTAGCTCTAAAAGGAACTTGAATAGTTGAGCTCTGGTAAGAAGGACCAATGACCTTTTGTTGGTTTCTAATGGAAAGGTCAGAGTACGTATCTGGAATTTCTCCTGTACAGCACACAGCACCTTAGAATGAACATGTTACCAACGTTCAATACTGTAGCTTGCTGAAACATGAGAATTACCTAGTCATCTCTTAGAGGCTGGGACCATGATCACAATTTGTAGAGACCTAAATCCCATTTTCAAAAGTGGAGACAGGTTTTACAGGTATTTAGGCACCTACAGAAAGGTGCCTAGAGGGATTTTTAAAATTGCCTAATCAGCTAATGTGCATTGATTTCAATGAGCATTAGAATTCTTTAGGCTCCTAACTACCTTGAAAATCTATCTTCATTTTTGAAAATGGAACTTAGACTCCTAAATCACTTGGGCAATTTTGAAAATGTTACACTCTGCTTTAGTACACATTTGGAAAACACCCAGAACGCTGTGGGTGATGCTCTAATAATCATTTTACTGTCACACTTGTGGAAGTGTCTGGTTTATATTAGATTGCTCTCCATTACTGAGTTGATAGATTCCAGTCAAAAAGGAGAGCTACAATTCCAGCAAAGTGAATTACCCAACAATAATGTCACAGATTCACTCTGAGACCATTATGTCACAGATCCACTGTTCTCCTTAACCTCTGAAGATAGGACAAGAAACAATGGGTTTAAACTGCAGCAAGGGAGGTTTAGGTTGGACATTAGGAAAAACTTCCTAACTGTCAGGGTGTTCAAGCAATGGAATAAATTGCCTAGAGAGAGTGGGAATTTTCATCACTGGACATTGTTAAGAGCAAGTTACACCTATCAGGGATGATCTAGATAATACTTAGTCCTGCATGAGTGCAGGGGACTGGACTAGACAACCTCTCAGGGTCCCTTCCAGTCCTACGCTTCTATGATGGCACAGATCTTACTCCTCCGCTATGTGGTTGAAATCTTCATGACACTTTATGCAAATGCACCTTACCCCTAAAATGAATGAAGGTTGACATTTTTGCAAAGAAGCAACTGGAGCAGATTTTCAAGAGCTTCTTGCAATAATCCAATTTCCCAACCCTTCAAGAGAAATTAAAATTGGAATTTTGTGGCCCTTCTTCACTAGGGATCTAACCCGGAAAATACCTACACAAACAGTCAGGTGGGATTGCACTCAAGCAGCTCCCACGAGCCACTCCTCCTGAGTCACTGTGGCCATACTGCTATTTTTAGGGCTAGTTTGAGCAGAGCTAGCATGTGGAAATTACATCTGCCAGCTGCTGTATACATATACCCTCAGAAAGAGCCTGTAGCTTTCTTTTCTCCTTGGCCAATCTCTGTTTCATACCATGGATTGTAAGTAATTTTATGCTACACTCCCTTGATTTATTTTCTTGAGAGCTGCTATGGGTGCAAAATTAGGGAGATTTTAAGAATCTAAATGAATAGCTAAATATGACATATGTGATATTCAGCTGTAAATATGTTCTGATCCATAAGATAATATTATTCCTGCAACAGTAGGGGATCTGACTGGTCCCAGATTTCAGCACAACCATAATAGTTATGGGGTCATTTAATTGGGTCAGTATAATCACATGCAACTAAACTTTTACTTGGCAAAGATGTGACTTAATCTAATAAAAATGTCAAATTACCTCAGCAGGACTGAACACACAGAGAGACCAGGATTCATAAAGAAAGAGATGTGTTTACTTTCAAGTCACTAGATAAGCAAGAGCCTATACAGGACACCTGGAACAATTAACATTTACTATTTCAAGCAGAACTAGCACGTAAAAGGATTTTGCAGCATCACCCTTCAAGTACCATCAACATAACAACAGCCCTTTGCAGATGGCACAGTTCTATGTCAAAGAAGCCCATCCCCAGGCACATAGGTCTGGGGTTTGGATTCAAAGGTCCCTGGAGTGAGTGAGGATGGAGCAGGTTGCAACTGAGGTTCCAGGTTGCACAGGGAAGAGGGTTGGAAGTGGCGTTCAGGCACAAACATCTCTGGAGGCGATGGCAACCAGGGTTCAAGTCTGAACATCCTTGGGGGTACACAGGGATGGTAGGAACCACGGATCAGGCACAAATGTCCCTTAGGGTGCTGGGACCCGGGGTTTAAGCATGAAAATTCCTGAGGGTTTACAGGGGTGTTGGGAACCAGGATTTGAGCACAAACATTCCTGGGGGTGTACAGGGGCACTGGGAACTGGGATTCAGGCACCGACATCCCCACTGCACACGGGGCTGTTCAACCATGAACATTCCCCAGGGGATGTGGGGACATTGGGAACAGGAGAGTTAATCATGAATGTCCCCAGGGGGCAGACAGGAGCATTGGAAATGGGGTGTTTGATCATGAACATCCCTGGGAGTGCGTGAGGACATTAGGGCTGGGGATTTTAGTCCCGAATGTGCCCCGGATGTGCAGGATGTTTGGGGCCAGGCCAGAGTTTAGGCGCAAAAGTCCTCGGGGCACTGGGGTGATTGATGGGCCCAAACCCTGGATCCCTTGTCAAGACAGCGGCTGGAGAAATGGATGAAGGGGATCTTTGCAGTCTGTTGCTGGCCCTCCCCATGCAGCAGCCTCCTCTTCCTGCTGATTCAACCCACAACTGCAGCTATTCCACCATGCTCTCTAGCCAGCTCCCCACACCCACCTCCCTGCTGTTATTCTCCGCCTCTCCTCCCTCCCCTCCTGGGGCCGCTGCTGGAAGTGGAGTCATGTGAGCCACCAGTGAGGTTTACACATAGCGGCACATGACAGGCGTGTGGCAAAGAGCTTGCAGGAGCAGCAGTTGTCCCTGCAATCTGGGACTGAGGCGATGGATAGGGGGCGGGGGAGGGGAACTGTTTGCTGTTCAGTGATTGCATGGCCTAGATCTGATCATCGAGCAGTGGAAAGTATGTGAGGGTGGGTGGGGTCCAATCCCAATACCCACAGCAGTTGCAGTTTGCGTTGAACGGCCCCCTCTAGACAGAATCAGCCCTGAGCATCTCGGGCAGGCCCGGGATAAGGTGGGTGCAACATGCAAGGGGAGGAAATGTGTCAGCAGCAGCATCTCAGAGTAGCAGAGCAAACTCAGACGGGAAATGAGCTTGCAAAGTGCACCCAGCAAAATGATTGAGGGGATAAGTTGCTTCTATGGAAACTGCAGGCTGATTAACCAAAAAACAATCACTTTGATGGCAAAGTTTTTAGCAGGAGCCGGCTTATGCTTGGTTTCAGCTACATTCCCCACTCTGTAAGCACAATGTGTTTCTTGTTATAGCCAACAACACAAAATGGGACACAGGTTTTTTCCTGTATGGGCTACATCATAATATTAAGCTGTAAGTTTGGTTCTGGACAAACAATCTCTTGTTGCATCTCTGAGATGGAGGTTAATGAATTCCCACAAATGATGTTGGCTAAACAGTGGTCAGCTTGTGACTTGATTTCCAACATCATGACGTGAGGGGATCAGTATAGAAAAGCACTTTGAAGGGAAGAGGCTGCCTACAGCAGTATTGTTTCTACAAGCTAATTGTACTAAGTGCAGCTGTACAAAGCTGGATCAACAGTAATAGAAGGCGGCGCAGACTTCCTGACGCCAGCCCTGAAGAGCTCCCACCAACAGACTGGCAATTCCAGATTGTTTTACAGACCTTATCTCTCCCAAGTTAAGTTTTTTGGGGTTTTTTTTTAATTGTGCGACCGGAACAAAGTAACAGGAAAATCCTTTGTAAAAGCAGAAAATGCTGTTAAAGATCAGTGCGCTTCACAGAATTTGTAAGTGAATATTTGCATGCAGGCTGTCGGATCCCCCTCCCCCCCGGCCCCCAAAGTCCAAAACTGCATTCTTTGAATGAATCTAAAAGGTGAGACGAACAGGATCAGGCAGTTGAAAGCAATTGGGTTTGGGAGGTATTTCACCAGGTACACTGAAATCCTCTATGTCAAAACATATTGGGCCAACATACTCTTTTTGGTGTTTTGGATTGTGGCAATAAGGTGAAGGAACTGGATTAACAACAGATTTTAGTAGAGTCTGATGGCGTAAATATGCAGCAGTTAAAGGCATTTATACTATTTCTAGTTGGTTTTTAGATACATTTTATTACAAATACAGGGTCTTGGGTGTGAAAACTTTCAAGCTCCTTAATCATAAGGACAATAAGTGACTGATAGCCAAGAGCCGATAGGCGGGCTCTGCTTCCGACACCTCACTCCATTTTCCCAAGACTTGTGAGCGTCAAACCCACGAGGCAACAACCTGAATTCTTATGTAACCCAGAGGCTGTTTCCTAGAAAACCACAACAATCTGCACGGTGAGAGAACAGGGTCGGGAACCTTGCAAACATCGCTGCACAGAGAAGGAGCAGCGGTTTCTTGCCTTTCTCATTATGAGCTCATGACAGTTTCACACGCAGGACCAAGGGGGCAGGGGCTGCGGTTCTCCGCTGATAAGGACCAGCCCGGCTAATGCTAATGACCGTGGGCGCTCTGGAGGGCAGCAGCACGGCGGGTGAGGCCGCCGGATGCAATACGGCGGTGGCCTCTGGTTTCCAGCAGGACCCTGCCTCGGCCAGCTGGGGACGCGCGGCACAGAACGAGCCCCCCGCGGGAATGTCCTGCGGGGCCGGGGCTGGCGCCCCGCCTAGGACCCCCGTTCAGAATCAGCGCCCTGGGGCTGCAGAGCCCCACGCAGCGGCCGGGGGGAGGAGGGGGGCTCAGCTGGGGGTGTCCGCGCTGCCCCCGCTGCAGGTGCGCCCGGGCGGGAGCCTCCCACAGCCCAGGGTTCAGCCCCGGTCTCCATGGCAGCCGCCTGAGCGGCGCCGCCGGGCCCGGCCGGGGAGGAGGGGGGAGGCAGCGAGGGGTGATGTCACGGGGCTGGCGCCGCACAGTCCGGCCCGGCGCTGGAGCTGCGGGGGCGGGGCGGGGCTGCGCCGCCTGGTCCCCGCTCCCTGGGGAGCCCGCTCGGGAGAGCCTGGCGAGCTGGGGCTCTCAAGGCGGGGAATTCCTTTACGGGCCCTAGTGTGGCTCGCTACGGGGCCAAGGCACCGGGGCAGGGAGCTCCAGCCTCCGCGCCCCAGAGGCTGGGGGTCCGGAGCCCCGCTTGCTACAGGGCGGACCCTCTCTCGGGGCACTAGAAAGAGGGGCGCCCCCGGTGTTAGTGGGGGGGGGGGCTCATGCGCTAGGGAAGATTCTTTCCCTCGGTGCAGGGTTGTGGGCGGGGGTGTGGGGGTGGGGAGAGAAGTAGAGCACCGCTTTGGGTGACAGGAGCTCGCTTACTTTTCTTCCAGATGTTAACAGCAGCATTTTGAGGTTGGAAATAGAGACACAGATGCACGCTTGGGTCTGACATCTATTCCTAAGGGAGTCTCACGTGGAGTGTCATGCAATCCTGTTTGCAACGTTCTTTGAGATCCTTAGGGGAAATGCTGCAGCAGTTCCAAGGGGTCCAGTTTTCTGAGAATTCCTGCACAAAATCCATTCACCTTTGCACAATATGAAAATAAACAAAATCCAGGGCTATGTGTAAAACTGCTGGGACAATTTGGACTACAACGATTAGCCAGGAGGGGTGGGGAGAGTTTCAATGTTTTAGTGATCTATCTACTGTAAAATCTTTCAAGAGTGAAGGACTTTCAAAACAGGGCTTAATATCAGTCCAAAAAATGACGGAGTGTAAACACAAATCAAGAGTCCCCAGGCAGAAGTGGAGTTGGTGTACTCTGAACACCACTTTTCATGCAGAAAGTACACATGGCATAGCAATGATTTGATCACAGAATCAATCTGGTTAGTCCCTCTTCATATAACTCCGCTCCATAAAACAAAATTTTTAAAAATGTGAAGTGTTAAGTATTCAATATGAAAGAACGAAACCAGCTATGAATGAACCAGTCCTTTGCAAAAGCCTAGGAGGACATTTCTGTAACATTGTTTAATTATCCAGGGATGATAAATAATGAGAGAAACATGAAGATATTTGTGGATATTGGCTATTATTGGACCAATAATAGTGTCAAAACAAAACCTGTTCCACTGGGGCACATGTGGAACAGAAATACAAGCAAGTCAGTAGGGTAAAATCTGTGATAGTAAATCACCAGATTTAATATAAATGAGATTTTGTTAATTTAGTGTTTTAGAAGGATTGGAGTTGCAGTCAGTATTTGTTTATTTTAATTAAGCTGTTGATTATTTGCCACACAGGTTTTTATTGACTGTGCCTTCTAATTGTACGTAAACAATGTACTTGTCTTCCTGTAAGATTGAATGGAGAGATTCACTTTCACCCTTCACATTTCAAAATGATTGAATTGTGTTCCTGTCAGGCTCAGCACCGCCTACACCCCTAGATAAAAGCCCTGGGGCAAATAAGCTTGTGTTGCAGTCAGCAAAATGTCCTGTAAGAGACCTCCCCAAACACCAGCTAAGGAATGCAACATTAATTGGAGGAAAATATTGATTGATCCCTATAGAGCTCTGCCTCCAGTTCCCAATAACGATCCCTTTTTTTCCCCCTCAAATGGAGTATGATGTAGCTATGCAACAAGGACCCAATAATACGGATAAATCAAATACTTGTGTGTCTTCTTAAATACAATTTTCGAATACCCACACTGACTTTACATCTATTTATTAATGTAGTGTAAGTGGGTTTTGTGCAATACAGAACTGTGTGTGTTGGAAAATTTAACAATTTACAATACAATAATTTTATATCGTATATAATTTCCATATCTATAAGTTTACAGTTTCATAGCTTTAGTCTTCTTTGAGTAGTCTGTGACACTGTGGGAATTAGTTCTGATAATCAGCAGTTGAGTGCAAGACAAAATGCGGAAATGCGATTGGGCAAAAGGAAAATTTCAAAGACTGTTTCTCTCATCAAAATAATCACTGTATGTTTGTAATGTTTCTGGAAGATGTGTTTCATTGGCCTCAGCAAAACCAAAGATGCAAAAGTACAGTACAGTATATATTCTCATTTGTCACCAGAATCAATCTATGCAGAATTAATTACAGTCACGTCACATGCACTGGTGGGTTACAGGTCAGCAGCCTTTCAGAGGTAATATGTGTAAATGAACTTTGAATATTTGCCTAATGATCACCAATTAATAGCAACATTTAAAATAGTCCTTTCCTATTTATGAGCCAGCAAGCTAACAGTGCAGTGACTTCTCAGTCCTTTAAAGCCCTGATCTATTAGCTCTGTAGCTGAGTTTTCTGTCATTACAGGAAAAAGTTCCAGTTGATCTTGTTCTTTTATTTACTTAACTTTTTTATGCTTATACCTCCTGCAGTGCTTCAGTTTACAATGCTTATTAGTGAAGCTGACCGCTGATGTACGCAACCACATTAAAAAAAGAAAGACCTGTTTGTTACAGTATCAGGCTTCACTGACACCATGTAACAACTGCAGACTTTATCTGGTCATGGTGTATTCTGCACTTAGCATGCTTTATAGTGTGTCCACTCCTACCCCACCACACATAAAAATGCTCATAATGTGCTTATGCTCCCAAAGCCTAGTTCATTTTCAGATCCTAAATTTGCAACAGTTTTCATTCCAACTTTATCCAAGCTAGCTCTTTAAAATGAAGAAGAAAATATTAGGGGAGCATCTGTTGTACTGGAGAGGGCTGAGAGCTCTGTGATCAGACCTGGCTCTTTGCAACCACAATGCAAAATGCCCATTTCATTCCTTTCTCAGTGCCTTTGTAAAATGAGTCAGGAGGGCTCAGCAGTTACTGTACAGTATTTACTATCCTCAGCTGTGCCTAGAATAGCCACACCCCCTTCCCTATGATTGGCTCAGAATGCGGAAAGCCTGAACCGTCTTTTAGTTTTTTTCGTACCAATGAGAATGTTTCCCCGGCTGATGGACACATTGGGTGCCTCCAATGGCAGCAAGCACTAGCTGGATTTGGCAGCTCCTGAGCCTGCAGTATAAAAGCAAGTAGAGGTAGCTTGCTGCTTCATTCCGAGCTCAGGCAGCTGCTTAGAGAAAAGAAAGGAAGGGAGACGGTCGAGCAGGCAGAGAGATCCTAGTGTGTGTTTTCGGCACCCTGGAAGTCGGGCTATCTCCCAGCATGAAAGCTTTCAGTCCTGTGAGATCCGTCAGGAAAAACAGCTTCTCTGAACACACCCTGGGAATATCCCGGAGCAAAACCCCCATGGATGATCCTATGAGTTTGCTATACAACATGAACGACTGCTACTCCAAATTGAAAGAGCTAGTGCCCAGCATCCCTCAGAACAAGAAAGTGAGCAAAATGGAAATCCTGCAGCACGTTATTGACTATATCCTGGACCTGCAAATTGCTTTAGACTCACACCCCAGTATTGTCAGCCTCCATCACCAGAGATCAGGACCAAATCCTTCCTCCAGAACTCCCCTGACTACCTTAAACACAGACATCAGCATCTTGTCATTACAGGTAAATGTCTTAGCCCTGGCTGTATGCAGTGTTGTAGCTGTGTTGGCCTGAAGAAGAGCTCTGTGTAAGCTTGAAAGCTTGTATCTCTCAGTAACAGAAGTTGGTCGAATAAAAGATATTACCTCACCTACTTTGTCTCGTTAGCCCTGGCTGGCTATCTTAATGGCCTATATGCAGTGTCTGAGGTTGGACCTTAATAATGATAATGGCCATTGCTGTTAGGAAGCCAGTATTAGTGATGTATCTTTTATGATAGCGAGTGACTGGCATGAGAAACAGTTGCATGGTTTTTTGTAACTAAAACTAATCATTTTAGATTGAAATAGATGAAAATGCCCCAATTGCTAGGCAGCCCTAGTAATGTTGGTTGCCATTGTGAATCTAAATCGTGACATGTCATATGGAATGAGCTTCATGCTTCAGAGTATTTTGTATTTTTTGTTGTGCTGTTAAGATATTTAACATTGTGCTGTTTTGTTTTATTTTTCTTCTTTACAGGCATCTGAATTCCCCTCAGAATTAATGTCAAATGACAGCAAAGCACTTTGTGGCTAAATTCAATGGTGAGTGTTTGTTGCTCTTGATTTTCAACGAATAAATATAATGCAAAATACAATTTATTTTGGGGAGGAAAATGTGTGTATGGGCTTGGATTTAAGACACATTTTAATTTCTAATAAAAGTAACAGGTTTATCAGAGGATGCCTTTATAACCAGTAATCAAGCCATAACAATTGCACTAATAATTCTTTTGGGGGTAGTCCAACTGAAAGTGTAGTTTCACCTTTGCAAATAAATAGTATAGACTGTTTGCTCTGATACTATCCCTTTGTACTTAAATATATTACCATATAAAGTAAATTCTGTGATTCTGTTCCTAAAACCCTAACCTTCAGATGAAATGACTGATTTAGTTGAGGATTTTAGCATAATCCATTAAATTTTGTGATGTGGGGTTGTCTGCACTATCAGTTAAATAAGTGTCTGCTTTTAATCAAATAATTGCTGTAAGAGGCAGACTGGCGCCTCTGAGCAGTGCAGTTACAAAGATCCAAATAGAGATTGGACTGAGAATCCTCTTTCGTCTTCTCCTGCTGAACGTGTGTTATTTTAATGTTTAATTTGTGCTTTTGAGGGGTGTGTGTGTGTGTGTGTGTGTGTGTTTTGCATCTGGACGCCAGGGTTTGCCCAATCTTTGAGTGTTTGGTTAAATGTTCAAACTGTGGCTTCCTCTCTGGCGCCAGTCTGTCCGGATCTCTGCCCTGTTAGCATTCTCCTAAATACTCCTCTTTTCAATCTTTTGCAGGTGTTTGCTGACTTTTTCCCCCCGCAAGAAAATGTCTATAGGATTTTCTTTTTCCTTTTCTTTTTTTTTTTTTTTGAGGTGCTGAACTTATTTTTCAGCTGTATCTGGAGGGGGAATCTACAGCTAATTAAATGGACCTTTTAAAACTAAGAAGAAACCGAGATCTCTCTCCATCCCCTCAACTTGGACTGATCGTAGTTATTTATGAAGAGACTTCTAAATGCCCTTTCCCTAGTTGGAAGGTATCCTTTATATACTATTCCCAGCATGGGGAGTGAAACAAACTCACAAGGAATTGCCCGTTTTCAAGCAGACTTTGCCTTTTTTTCCAAAGGTGGAGCGTGAGTACCAGAAGGATCCAGTGTTCAGTTTCTTAGGGAAGTCCATGGTCAGAAATGACCTTTTGACGCAAGCCTAGGATTGAATGCTCTGTATATATTTATATATAAATATATATATATATATGAGAGTGAAACCTTGTGAACTCTTTAATCAGAGTTTTCTTGTATAGTGGCAGAAATGTACATTTCTGCAAAAAGTGTAATGATGTACTTAATCATGCTAAACTTTTTATAAAAGTTTAGTTGTAAACTTAACCTTTTTTATACAAAATAAATCAAGTGTGTTTATTGAATTGATTTCCTGCTTTATTCTTGGGGACCAACAGTTTGTTGGGGACGGAGGTGTTATAATTTTACAAAGTAAGAGTTCAAATGTATTTAGAACATAAATAATAAAATTACTATGTTACTATTTTTAATTCTTGTAACTTGACTAAATCTTATTTAAATGTATGTTCCAAACTTCTAACAAATCACCTTATAAACAGTGTATAAGGAATTGCCAGAGTTGTGGATTATTACAGAGCGGACGCCATTGAGGAACAGTTTGGAAATACACACAAAAGTAGTTAGTCCTAAGAAATTCCCTTGGTGGTTGATTTTTTTCTTTTCCCCGCATCCCCCTTGTTGATGACTCACTTTCAGTTCTCCAATAGTGCTGCCCCAGATCTGGTAACCTGCTTTTAGAATGATTACACAGAATTAAGGGTTGCGGCTGGCTATTAGTCTCCCAACCACTTAATTTCTGCAAAAGGCTTTGAATGCAAAAGTTGGTGATGCGTTAACATATGATTTGGAATAATGAAGTGACTGTTGCCTTTCCACACTGGAATTTACATGCTTCCATGCAATAGCTCAATGAAATGAATTTTCTAATCAGTTGCAGCAGCTTCTCCATATGACTATTGAGAATTGAACTAAATCACTGCTGTGTTACTGATTAAACTTTGGCTGGTCCTAGTATTAACTCTTTCTCCATCAGAAAGAAATTAAGCCTGTAATGAGACTCAGCATTTTTAAAAGCAGAGTGTGATTTGGTATTTCTTATGTATACACTCTAGTACTACTCAAGGGCATTTGTTGTACTGTACTTGTCCACTGTAAATTACCTGTCTTCATTTGATTTATTTTGTTGCCATAACATCTGAGGGAGGGTGGAGATGCATTTACTTGAACCTCCTGGTATTGCATTCTAGTTTAAACTAAGCTATAAAGTTTCCTAAACTAGGAACACTAAATAAGTAGACTACAAAGTCCAATAACTAAATGGAGTTATTTGCAGTGGAATGAGGGGAACTCTGATAATGGTCTGGGTAAGGACTGTTCTACAGAGGAATTACCTTAGGCCTGGTGGGTGGGGATGAGATTTGTGCATGCTAAGAACTCTTCCAGGGAAAGGCACCACACCTGAGGCCAGTAACACTTTCTGCAGAGTGAACAGATGCGTGGGTGGTGGCATCACACGGTCTGCATCAGCTGCCTTTCCTTGCCCTTGACACCAAATCCATCCTCAGAAGCTGGGGAGAAAGCCAGCTCTGATCTCTTAATACAGAAGCTGCTCTGACCAGTATTGCGACCCTTTGTGAGGGATCAATGCAGTAAGAACACAAGCATTGCATTGAAAGTCTGGATTCCGAATAGGGTGAGGTGGGGGAGGAGAGCTAATCTACTGCTTCTCAAACTACACCCACCTCTCTGTCAAATCAGTGATTAAAAGTCTCCAGAACTGTAGCAATTCAATGCCTCCTATGGACAAACCCTGCTACTGGCTCAGCAACAATAGGGCTGCATGCAGTTTTGTCTAACTTTGCACAGTGAATGGTTAACCCCAGGGGAAAGTATTTAAACAAAAAAAAAAACCTTTAACTTCATTACACAAGTCAGTGAAACTTAATGCCCCTAAAATCATTCCTGCAGATGAATTTTCTCTAACCCAAATCAAGCCACAGGATTTTAATCTGTTTTGAGGTCTTCAGTCTCTTTCCCACAGTAACAAGCTAACGCACTCAAACACTGGCAGGCTCCCCCCTCCTTCTCAAAGCTGATTTTCCACCTAAAGCTTGAGTCAGGCTGAGGCTGTAAACAGGCAGCAATGTGTGTTGCTGTATGGCCACTTTTCCTCTTTTTTGGGGGGGTGGGGTGGGGAGGCTTATGAAGTTAAGAAAAAAAACTGGCAGGAGCATTAAAGATTACAGCATAACCCCTTAGAAAGCAGGGCACTGTGTTTCTTGGACACTTTTCAATTATGGGGTGACAAATACATTAATAGACCCAAACTAATGTTTCTCACTCATGTACTGTCAAAACAGGAGCTTTTCCATTGCCAAGGATGTGTGGGGGGGGTTCTTGTAGGGTGGCAGGGGAAAGGGAGAAGAAGAATAGAAAACCACACTTTTTAAAAATGCAAATTAAATTGTTTCCTTCTTCAAGGATTAACTACCTGTGATTTAATTTGGCATTTCCACCACACATTTCCTCTGACCAGTGCTTGGGGCTTATTAGTCACCTAGTTCTAAGTTTTACTAGAGATTCATGCTCATTGGGTTCATACTGAATTTTGTATAGTTCAAAAAGTTCAACTGCAAAGCTAAAGCTTGGTCCCTGGAACTTTCGCATCGATGCTCATATGAAGAATTGGACCACCCTTTTTTATATAATATTGGCCTCATAAGCCAAGCGTACATTAAAAGTTTCTGAATGAATAGAGAATCCTAGATCAATTACTTTTCACCCTCTTTCTCGGGCCTGCTGTAGGCTATAAGATTATACTGTATCCGAATACAGCAGCTGCCAGCAGTCATGTTACATGACTTGATGCTGAATATGGTAGATCAGGACAAATCATGGTCAACAAAAAGTTAGTTAAGATGTGTTAGCAAACATGTTTATTAGCTGTAAAATGATGTGGCATAGTCCAGGCCTAAAAGTTGCAAATGCAGCCAAAGATTTAAGTGTAAAGGCCCCCCACTGGCAAACAAAAGAACCCAACAAGGGATTTAAGAAGATTCTCACTCCAGAAGATTTGGGGGGTGGTAAAGAGTTTTTCAAACCCTTTCACTAGGTTACAGACAACACAAAAAGCCCCTTTGTTTTTGCTGACCATTTCCAAAGTAGATGAAAAGGTTTCAAATGCATTGAAATATTGATCACAAGTCATTTAAAGAATCAGTGCAAATATTTTGACACAACTGCTACAAAGAGTCTTGACTCCAGATTAAAATTAGCACCTCTGAGTCACATTCCATTCATGTTGGTCTCTTTATAATTCTTTACTCATGTACCATGCACTAGCCATGGAGAGTGAGCACCACCTTCTGGTCTAGGTAAAGAAGGCAGATTCCCCCTTGTTTTAAAATGCCTGTTTTCTCTTTTTAACTTATGCCTATACTGTGCACAAATCATCTTTAAGAAAGAAATCAGTTGATGCTTGAAATTTTAGTGAATAAGGGAAAAGTGAAATCTTTTATGGATTATTTTAAATTTTATAATTTCATCCTGACAGTTCAGATGAAAATGTATAAATTGGGTGAAAATCCAGTACATTACTTCTGTTGCCTGTGCTGATGCAACTTTGAAGCCTGAAGTTCTTAAAAATTTGGTACCTGAAGTCTGAAAGAAAGGTTTAAATGAAAATTAATCTTTTTTAAATGTGTTTTGTTCTTGTGAGGAGTAGAGCCATGTTCATACGCCACACCGATTGTTTTTATTTGTTTTGAGGAAAACAAAACAGGTTTTTCCACATCATTTTGTGTGTGTAGAAACTGGGGAAAAGTTATTTGTCCCATCAAAGGAAATAGTTTGCGGAAGAACACACCCTGGCATAATCCATGCCATGTAGGAAACATGTCAAGTATTAATTAAGAAGAAGAAGGACACTTATGTGTAAATCTCTCTCCCTTAGCAAGCACATCAGTAAACTTAAAACCGGGAGAGCAGCCGGAGAGAATAACATTTTCCCTTTCCATTGCTATAATTTCATCTCTTGCTGCATCATATTACATTTTATACAGCCTAGATCAGGCCTGCACAACTCGTAAAGGGCAAGGGCCACATTACTCCAAAGCAAACAGCTGAGGGCCGAAACCTCCCGGCCCTGCAGAAACATCCCGTCCCAGGGTCGCCCAGCCCTGCGGAAACAAACCCTCTTTCCCCAGCACTGTCCCACCAAAACATCTGTGGGTCAAAAAGGAAGGTTGGGGGTGGGGAGGTGATACTTTATTTTAAATCAACTGGGGGCTCCCAGCTGAAGAGGTGGCTGGGAGCCTTCAGGGTCATATTAAAGGGCCCAGGGCTTCGGCAGCTGGGGGAACCCAGCAGGCTCTAGGTTTTTTGCTGCCCCAAGCAAAAAAAATTTTGACTGCCCCTCCGTCCCAGTCCTGGGCTGCCCCCTGTATCCCCCTGCTGCCCCAGTTCTGGGCTCTCCCATCACCGACCCACACCCCTGCCGTCCCAGTGCCGGGCTTCCCCCTTTCCTCCCCCCACCCCACTGCTGCCCCAGCCCTGGGCTCCCCCCTACTAGTGCCCCCCCCCACACCTCCTGCCGCCCCAGCTCTGGGTCACTGGTAACGCTCCCAGGCCGGGTCATTCAGCAGGATGTGCACAAAACACAGGCAGGATTGGTTCCCATATGGTTACAGAGCTGCAGGGAAGTGGAACAATTTTCAGTTTGTGTGATTGGAGGATATCTGGATGCATATTATAATACTGTCCTTCATAAATGAGGAAAACTTGAGGTGCCTTTATTATTCTTTTGTTCCACTCTTTCTTTCTATGGGGAATTTGCCAATGCAATATCAGTGTCTTCCTTTTAAACAAACAAAAAGGCAATGGCTGTTGAAAATAGCAATTCCAGTCCTAATAAGCATTTCTTGCTCAATTTTATCCTACTTTTTCTACAGCAAGTTACAGTGGATCTGTAATGGATTTGGGAGAAATGAAGTAAGAGTTGCCCAAACTGAGCATGAGCACTCCTGAATTTTGAGGTGTTCAAATCTGAAAGGCAGGTGCTGGGGGGGTGCAGTGAGGGGGCTGTGGGCTCCGCAGGGGAGCATGGCAGCAACGTGTCTGGAGCTGCATGGAGCCAGACACGCTGGTCTGAGTGGCACGGTAAGGGGGCTGGGGGTTGGAGAAGGGGTAGGGGGTAGTCAAGGGACAGGAAGCAGGTGGGGTTGGATGGGGTGGAGGTTCAGGGGGACAAGGAGAAGTGAAGCTTAGATAGGGGCTGGGATCCCAAGGGGCAGTGGTCTCGGGAGGGGGCAATCGGGGGACAAGAACCAGAGGCATTTAGATAGGGGGTAGGGTCCTGGGGGGCAGTTAGGGGCAGGGGTCCCGGGAGAGGCGTATCAGGAGACAAGGACCAATGGTGTTAAATGGGGGGTGGGGGTCCTGGGGGGCAGTTGGGGCAGAGGTCCGGGAGGGGGCAACCAGCGGCCGTGGGCCGGGATTCAAAGGGCTCTGGGCTGCCCGCAGCCGCGGGGAGCCCTGAGCTCCTTAAATCCCAGCTGCTGCTGAGAATGTCTGCAGGCAGCCCAGAGCCCTTTGATTCCCTGCCACGGCTGGGAATCAAAGGGCTCTGGGCTGCCCACAGAGCATCGTTTGCGGGGGATTTAGAATCCCCCTGCAGGTCACACAGTGAGGCTCTGTGTATGTTGTGCAGGCCTGGCCTAGACTGTAAATTGTATGGGCTGGGGGATTGTATTATATATCTGTAAAATGACACTAACAGCTAAGAGGAAACTAGCAGTACTGAAGGCCTTATTCATGACATCAATGGAAAGACTCTTAGTATAGAAGAAGAATAAAGGAAAACACGGGCAGAACATTTTCAGGCTATTTGAAATAGACCAAACACAAGCAAACTACTAGAAATACACAACGAACACTTATCACCAGAGTGTGATACTGATTTAGAAGGTATTACAATAAAAGAAGTTAGCAAGCACATCAGTAAACTTAAAACTGGGAGAGCAGCTTGAGAGAACAACATTCCTGGAGAGATACTTAAAGCAAGTGACAAAATAACCCTTCAGACTTCCCTTGTGATTTTGGTTCCAACCTGGGGAGAAGAGGCCTTACCAGCAAAATTGCCAAAGAAGGCTGACCTTACCAACTGCAAAAACTGAAGAGAACTGCATTACTCTCAGTGCCTGGGAAAATCACTTGCAACATCATCCTGGAATGCATTAAGAAACGAATAGATCTTGTACTTAGAGAGACAGAAGAAAGTTTTAGACACGAGCGTTTCAGAGAGACCCACACCAGAATATTCTGTATTCTACTGGCTAGAGCACTCACCTGAGAGCTGAGAGACTGAATTAATTTCAATGGACTATATAACCCTTGTTCTTGTTCCCTTTAGCTGGAGAGAATTTTACTTGACTGTCTTTTAGAGGTAACTGTTCTTTTTAGGGAAAAGGGAAAGGCTGGAGCTGGAGCTGTTAAAATCGAATCCTATTTCTTAGAAGACAAAACAAGACAAATGCACACAAGAAGGGAGAGAAAGGACCAGGGAAGAGAGAAAATGCAGTGTCTGTTTCTGGTGTTGACTCTTGCTTGCAACCCCACTGCTGGAGAAACACAAGCATGGCACGGTATCTTATTAGCAAGGCTACATTTTAGTCATGGGTATTTTTAGTAAAAGTCATGGACAGGTCATCAGCAGTAAACAAAAATTCATGGCCCGTGACCTGTCCATGACTTGTACTATATACCCCTGACTAAATCTTGGGGGGAGGGAGAAGTGGCCCAGTGGCACCATGGGTGCTGGGGGTGGGGATGAGGAGGGGAAGCAATGGCACACAGCCCGGGAACCCCACTGGTGCTGGGGAGGGGGGTTGGTGGGGCTGGCAGGCTTCCTACCTGGCTCTGCATCTTCCTGGAAGCAGCAACCTCCCCTTCCTTCAGCTCCTAGGTGGAGGCATGGCCAGGCAGCTCTGCGTTCTGCCTCCACCAAGAGCACCAGCTGAGCAGCTCCCATTGGCCAGTGATAGGCCTTTTTATTTGTACTAATTTAGCTTTTCTGTTTTCCTTGTTCACCTTTTGCCAGCAACATTTGTTGTTTTGAGATATTGTGACCACTTATGAACTTTCACTTACTTTTCACAGTTGAATTTACAAATTAGGATAAATTTGTAGGCCCAAATATTATAAACAAGACCCACTTTCATATCCCTTCTCTGCATCAGGCAGAGGCGGGACGTGAACCAGAAGCTCCCTCATTCCCAGTAAGTGCCTTAACAACTGAGCTAAAGGTTATAAGGGACTCATCCCCCCTCCTTCTCCCTGCCCCCAAGTCATCTTATGGGGAGTTAGCATCCTCTGAGCACATTTACTGGATTGGGCTCTGCAGGCAAGATATGCCTAGTTTGAGGGTCTCACAAGGGCCTAGGTATAATTAAGCCCCTTCATTTTCAGTTTAAACTGATTTCACAGAAAATTCCTGTGTTTTACAAAAAGTATTTTTCAGGTTTTTTCTGCTTTTTTCTCTACTTTTGTATCATTCAAATATATAAAAATAACTTGTTTTATTAAAAAAATACAATATATTGCATGAGCTATAAGTATTATGATAATACATTAGTCTGTGTGTATATGCAAAGCTGCCTGTTGAAGTAAGGCTATGTATTAGTCTAGAAAATACACACAAACAAACAGGCACAAGTGCATGCGCATCTGAACGTACTGATGAATCTCACGCCTACCACATACACATTTCAAGCTCTTAGCAGATAATGGTTTAAAGATTTGAGACACTAAAATGAGAAGAAAATGAAAATCTGTATCAGAATACATTTCAGAACACAAGTATTTAAAAGTTTTTAAAAAAACAGGAGAAAAGGATGAAGATGAGTGTATGAGCTGCAAATGGCGTGGCCCAGTTATTAAATGTAAATATGTATAGGCTAATAGTTCTAAGTCTACAACAGTAAAAACTGTTTATTCAAATTAAAAGTTTTATTTGGGGATTAGATATGTATTGTTTTCTTAAATTCAGAGGTGGCATTGTGTTTTGAGTTCTGTTTTAGTTTTGCAGCAAACCACATTGATGAATGGAATTCAAAGCATTAATCTACTTCCGGGATTCTCAAACTTCACAGCAACGCAACCTCCTTCTGACAACAAAAATTACTACATAACCCCAGGAAGGGGGACTGGAGCCCGCCAGAGCCCTGCTGCCCTAGGAGGGAGGGGTGTGTGTGTCAAAGTCCAAGCCCAAGGGCTTCAGCCCCAGCTGAGGGCCTGTAACTTAAGTCCTGCCACCCAGGGCTGAAGCCCAAACCCAAGCCCCGCTCCCCAGGGCTGAAGTCTTTGGGCTTCGGCCCTGGGGGATGCGGCTTGAACTTTGACCCCAGGTGGCAGGGCTCAGGCTTTGGACCCAGGCCCCAGCAAGTCTAAACACTAGCCCTGGCAACCCCATTAAAATGGAGTCACAACCCACTTTGGGGTCCTGACCCCCCGTTTGAGAACCACTGATCTACTGAATACTTTCCCCATCTTTCCATCCACCAAAACAAACCCCAATATTGACCTAGAAAATATATTAATAGTTTTTTGCACTGATTCTCATCTGTTTTTGTTGTTGTGGCAATAAACACTGATAAATTCCTGGGAAAAATTAAAATAAAATAAAAACTGAAAACGAAGGGCCCTGGGTATAATAAAGGCACAAGCTACTGGGTGGGGTCAGGACTGAGTTGACTGTATTCATGCCCATCTGCCAAAACATAGGTATCTAGAGAACTTTAACGGCAGAATGTTAGGCATCTGCAGGGTTAGGCAGCACATGAGTAGAGTTTTTGTGAATGCCAACATTGACTAAATATTGGAGTGAGGTGCCTGTCACTTGAAGGACATAAATCCCTTTGTGAATCCAGCTCTCCCTGTCTTTTGCTTTAACCACAAGAGCATCCTTCCTCTCTAGATAATCAGTTGAATTGCAAGACAGACTATACTGCAGCACCCAGCATTTACAAAGGCCATATGCTAGCAACACTGTTAGTTAAGAAAGACACAAAATAAATTGAAGCAAATACAAATAGCTTAGTCAAGTCAACCACAGCTGCGACAATGAGAAGCCCATCTGCCACCTTGATCCATTCCTTAAAAAAACCTATAGACGCGCTGTTCCCCTAGGGCGGACGGGGGGACTCCAGCTGTGAACCCTGCATGGCTGTCAGTGCCCCATAATGCTCTGCTTTGGTCAGTGCAAGCGCTCCTAGTGAGGACATGCACCACCAGCAGAAGGAGGGCAATGTGGATACGAACAGTCAACTGAATTACTGTAGTGGCAGTAGGTCGACCTAAACTAAGTTGACCCAATTTTGTAGAGTAGACAAGCCCTGAGAGAGCGTGTATTTTTGTGTCCCATCTACCTAACCTGACACAGTTCTCTGTCTTACATTGTTGCAATTGTTGGAAGCTACCCTAGAGAACAATCCCTATCTCCTGTGCAGTCTCACAAAGATATTGATGCATAGATAACATAGCATTGTATGAGATTAGAAAAATTATTCAGATTTTAGGTAACTAAGCTAATTATATTAATTGCCAAAATAAGTCATTATAAGGTGTGGTTTTTTTCAATTAATATTTCCATACAAGCATACCATGATCTTGGCACCCAGTCCTTAGACCAGATCAATAGAAATTTCTGCTCAAAGGTTAATAGTATGATCTAGCTCTAGGTTTTTACTAGTGATGGTGAAACCTCAAAAGGTTACTCAACATTATTATATGAACCTCCTGGGTCTACATAGATGGGCTACAAATCAGTTAAGTCTCTCTTTTACTTGCAGGATAGCAAGCTTTTTTTGTGGGAGGTCTGCCTTTGGTTGGGACAGAAATCTCATAAAAACAGTTTTTGGATATTTTGACACACTTAGTCAGGTTCTCATATTGCTCATATGCATAGTATCTGAGTGCCTTCAAGAAGTGAATTAAGTGACATCTGTCACATGTAGTTTGTTTTCTCTTTCATCTTCTCTCATGGGGAAACTTGTACCTGAAGTGGAGCTAACAAAAAACACAGGTGTGAGATGTCTGCATCAAACGTTGTTGCTTATACGCCTGCTGCTACAAGCTGCAGCAACTTCAGGCTCTTTGCCGCTCTTGGATTCAAACCCAGGAGACAGTCCAAGCTGGAGGCGATGCAACTGTGAATTGATGTAGCTAGGTCTTCATCTGTGAGAAAATGGTGCATCTTCCTGGCTATGCAAAGGTGTTGAAAACTGAACATTCCACACCCTTCAGCTAACATGAGACACAATACTACTAGTTCCTGTAGCAACTTGCACATCCAAGAGTAATGAGGAATTTAGCATGGCCACCAGGCATTGTACCAAAGAAGTACAGCAGTGTGTGTGGTGGTGTCTGATTTTGGGATGTGGCAAACTCCGTTTTCTTGGGCAAGCAGGTTTGATTTCCATTTCCTCTCTCAAACACTACTACAATATCTCTGAATCCACATGTAAATCACCTGCCTGGCTCTCTCAGAGCAACTCTCCTCTTCTGTTGCATCTGATTTATACATAGATAGCTGTGTCCCAGCCAAAATTAGCATCCTTTCTCTCAGAGTGTCTGTTACTTTGCATAATTCTCTTAACAATTAAGTAATCATAGCCTTAATGTTCCCATATTTTAAATAATTTAATATTTCTCACCAATAAGCTCATCCATATCAAATACGATTTACTGACAGATAAGTATCTCATCAGTCCCATGGAAGCATGTGGCTCATATTTAAAATCGTGTGGTGATGTCATCAACTTTCTTAACAGGAAGGGTCTGTTCACATAGATGAGGACCTGCAAAGAGTTTTGCACCTATAGTAGCCTTTTAAACAACATACGGTATCTTTCACTTAGCAGGCATTTATAGAAATTCAATACATTTCTCTCTCAAAATTCGATCAAAACTTTATAAGTAAAGCAATTTGGGATAAACTTTGCCAAAAAATGGCTCTGAAGAATAACTTGAACTGTTTTTAGTGCCTTTGAGAGTCTCTGACCAGTGAATCAGATACATTGAGGCTTCTTGATCTGTTCACCCTGGTGATGACTGCTACATATTTCTTAAGCGCTTATTTGCAAGTAAAAAAATGATAAAAATTCATTCCATTAAAGGTACCTATGAACAAGCTTGAAGTTGTCCATGAAAATGTTTGAGAGTTGCAAGCAAAGGCCTCCCTTTCTCTTCAAAGTTTTGTATTTAAGTACCTGAAAGGAGAGGTTACTTCATAGAATATCAGGGTTGGAAGGGACCTCAGGAGATCATCTAGTCCAACCCCCTGCTCAAAGCAGGGCCAATCCCCAACTAAATCATCCCAGCCAGGGCTTTGTCATGCCTGCCTTTAAAAACCATTAAGGAAGGAGATTCCACCACCTCCCTAGGTAATCCATTCCAGTGCTTCACCACCCTCCTAGTGAAAAAGTTTTTCCTAATATCCAACCTAAACCTCCCCCACTGCAACTTGAGACCATTACTCCTTGTTCTATCATCTGCCATCACTGAGAACAGATGAGCGCCATCCTCTTTGGAACCCTCTTCAGGTAGTTGAAAGCAGCTATCACCCCCCGCCCTCCCATTCTTCTCTTCTTCAGACTAAACAATCCCAGTTCCCTCAGCCTCTCCTCAGTCATGTGCTCCAGCCCCCTAATCATTTTTGTTGCCCTCCGCTAGACTCTTTCCAATTTTCCACATCCTTCTTGTAATGTGGGGCCCAAAACTGGACACAGGACTCCAGATAAGCCTCACTACCTATCAAATAGAAGGGAATGATCACGCCCCTACTTATACAGCCCAAAATGCCGTTCGCCTTCTTGGCAACAAGGGCACACTGTTGACTCATATCCAGCTTCTCGTCCACTGTAACCCCTAGGTCCATTTCTGCAGAACTGATGCCTAGCCATTCAGTCCCTAGTCTGTAGCAGTGCATGGGATTCTTCTGTCCTAAGTGCAGGACTTTGCACTTGTCCTTGTTTAATCTCATCATATTTCTTTTGGCCCAATCCTCTAATTTGTCTAGGCCCCTCTGTATGCTATCCCTACCCTCCAACATATCTATCACTCCTCCCAGTTTAGTGTCATCTGCAAACTTACTGAGGGTGCAATCAAAGCCATCCTCCAGATCACTAATGATCTTGTTACTTACCTTTCAGTAACACGTTCTTTGAGATGTTTTGTCCCTCTTGCACACCCACGTGCTCACAGTTAGAAACTGCAAAATAGCGCCGGTGGGCCCACGCCTGTACAGAGCAATGCTTTATGCTTCTAATGAGAGAATATAGGGGAGGTGCGAGACACTCCATTCCTTCTCATCTGTGAATCCAGAGACTCCACAGGAAAGAAGAGGGCAGGAGGTAGCACACCCATAGGGACAAAACATCTTGAAGAACTCAACTTAATATAAGGTAAGTAACCCCTTCTCCTTCTTTTAAGTATATGTTTGTAGGGATGTGCCAACTGAGGAGACTCTCAAGCAATAAGTCAATGAGGAGGTGGGTGCTGAGGAGATAGGTCCAGAACACTTCAGAGGACTGAATCACCAAAGGTGGTGTCATGTGTGGAAGCAGTTAAGATGGGGTAATGCTTGACAAAAGTATAGAGAGAAGACCAGGTTGCAGTCCTGCAGATTTCTGTTATGGGAACATTCTTCAGTAGAGCTATGGATGTGAATGACATAGAGACTCAGAAAGTCTTGGTCCTGTCGAGATAGAAGGCAAGGGCCCTTTTAATATCCAATAAATGAAGACTTGATTCTTCTCTGGAGGCATGAGGTTTTGATAGAACACTGGCAGGCAAATCTCCTGGTTAATGTGATATTCTGAGGAGACCTTTGGGAGAAAATGAGGATGGGGACATAATACAACTTTGTCCGGTAAAAGGTGGTATATGGTGGATCAGCCACGAGTGCTCGAAGCTCTCCCATTCATCTTGCTGAAGTAATGGTGATTAGGAAGTTGAGGGAGAGGTGGAGGAGAGACCTTGTAGCCATCAGTTGGAAAGGGAGTTTTCTCAAGGCATTAAAAATTAGGTTGAGAGGTCCCACTGTGTGGGCTGGGTTCTGAATAAGAGAAAATAAGTTGCATAGGCCCTTGAGGAATCTGGCTGTGAAAGAGTGGGCGAAGACTGAAAAGCCGTGAATGGGAGAATGGGAAGTAGTGATGATGGTCCAAATGTACTCTGATAGAGTTCATTGACCAATTCTGTGTCTTTAATTGCAGTAGGTAATCCAGTGTCTTGGGATGTGGGACTTCCAAGGTTTGGGAGGAAGAGAGCACCAGGAGTGAGAACATTTTCACTTTTGGAATAGATCTTGCAGATACTGAGCTTTCCCTTGGATAAATGGACCAACTGACCCGCTTCTGAACAGGCTGACTCTATGCTGAAGAGCCATGCTCTGAGATTGAGGGGGGAGAGGTTAGGATGGAGGAGAGTCATTGAGTTCTGTGTCAAGAGATCCTTTGGGATAGGAAGTCATAGGTCACAGCTTGAGGAGGGTCTTGAGTATCAGCATTAGAGTTGAATAAGCATAAATCAGGGTGTGGGGCACAGGGGGTGACTTTCCAGCTCTGCCCCAAACCCTGCCCCTACTCCACTCCTTCCCTCAAAGCCTCACCCTGCTCTGCCTTTTCATGGCCCTGTCTCACCTATGCCTCACCTTCTCCCTCCCCCGCTCCACTCACTGCCCTGCCTCTTCCTGCCCAGTTCCGCCCCCCTCCCCCAAGCGCCAGGTTCTCACTCCTCCCAGCCTCCTGCACGCCGTGAAACAGCTGATTGTGGCAGGCAGGAGGCGCAGGGAGGGAGGATGAGGTGCTGATTTTCAGGGTCTGCCGGTAGGCGGGCAGCACTGTGGGGTGTAGGGGAGTGGATAGAGGGGCTGCTGGTGGTTGCTCAGCACCCACCATTTTTTCCCCATGGGTGCTCCAGCCCTGGAGAACCCACAGAGTCAGCGCCTATAGTGCGGGGATATGATGTTATCAGAGCATCCCCCACAGAATTGGGTCCATAACCTTCCCTGGAGCAGAATACACAACATTTTGCATTAAGAACATAAGAATGGCCATACTGGGTCAGACCAAATGTCCAGCCAGCCTAGTATCCTGTCTACCAACAGTTGTCAATTCCAGGTGCCCAAGAGGGAGTGAACCTAACAGGTAATGATCTCTCTCCTGCCATCGATCTCTACCCTCTGACAAACAGAGGCTAGGGACACCATTCCTACCCATCCTGGCTAATAGCCATTAATGAATTTATCTAGTTAACCTCCATGAATTTATCTAGTTCTCTTCTAAACCTTGTTATAGTCCTAGCCTTCACAACCTCCTCAGGCAAGGAGTTTCACAGGTTGACTGTGCACTGTGTGAAGAACTTTTTATTTGTTTTAAACCTGCTGCCCATTAATTTCATTTGGTGACCCCTAGTTCTTATATTACGCATTGTTCTAGGTGGCAAATAGGTCTACCTGTGGTAGATCCCAGGTCTGGCAGATACATTGGAAGACAGTCTTTGAGCTCCCATCTCTGATCTTGCCAGAAGTGTCTACTCAGGTACTCTGCAATTGTATTCTGGAGGCCTGGAAGACAGATAGCTGATACCTTTATTTTATGGGAAATACACCAGTTCCAGGGCCTTAGTGGCTCTGTGCAAAAGGATTGTGATCTTGCTCTCCTCTGGAGGTTGATGTAATACATTGCTGCCTTGCTAACTCAAGATATTAAGTCCAAAGCAGATTGAAGAATTACAAAGGGATCTCTCAAAACTGGGTGACTGGGCAGGAGAAATTCAGTGTAGATAAATGTAAAGTAATGCACGTTGGAAAACATAATTCCAGCTATACACACAAAATGAAGGGGTCTAAATTAGCTGCTACCACTCAAGAAAGAGATCTTTGAGTCATTGTGGATAGTTCACTGAAAACATCCACTTAATATACAGCAGTTAAAAAAAGCTAACAGAAAGTTAGGAACCATTAGTAAAGAGAGATATAACAAAATTATGCCTCTATATAAATCCATGATACACCCACATCTTGAATACTGCATGCAGATCTGGTCACCCCATCTCAAAAAAGATATACTAGGATTGGAAAAGGTACAAAAATGACTTAGGGGTATGGAAAAGCTTCTGTATGAGGAGAGATTAAAAGGATTAGGACTTTTCAGCTTAGAAAAAAACCAAGAGGGGATATGATAGAAGTCTATAAAATGTTGACTGGTGTGGAGAAAGTGAATAAGGAAATGTTATTTACTCCTTCATGTAACACAGAACTAGTGATCACCCAATGAAATTAATAGGCAGCAGGTTTAAAACAAACAAAAGGAAGTACTTCTTCACACAATGCACAGTCAATCTGTAGAACTCATTGCCAAGGGATGTTGTGAACGCCAAAACTATAACAGGGTTCAAAAACAAACTAGATAAGTTCATGGAGGATAGGTCCATCAATGGCTATTAGCCAGAATGGTCAGGGATGCAACACCATGCTCTGAGTGTCCCTAGACTCTGTTTGCCAGGAGATGGAGCACTCGATAATTGCCTGTTTTGTTCATTTCTTCTGAAGCATCTGGCACTCGCCACTGTTAGAAGGAAGGATACTGGGCTAGGTGAACCTTTGGTCTGACCCAGTATGTCTGTTCTTATGTTGTACAGCATTACCTTGAGTGACCCTGTATATCTTGGAGGATACATCTGTCACGCATATTATACCACTCTTAGCTCCAGAATGTTGATATAGAGTGCTGATTCCTGTGGAGACCATTTGCCTTGGACCCTGTATGTGAGTGTCCCATCCTAACAGAGAGCCACCTGTTCTGCGGATCTTTGATGATGTGGGATAAGAAAATATATTTCCTATGCAGGATCTCTTTGTGTCCTTTCACCACATAAAAGAGTCCAACACCTTTTGAGTTAGTGACATGTTTGGATAGATTGTGTCTCTTTTGAGCATACAGTTCTTAGCCACATTTGGAGACATATGAGGTGCAGTCTTGTGAGAAGAGTCACAAATGTTGAGGTGGGCATATGACCCAAGAGCTACAGGCAGACTTTTACAGTTATTTGTGGGCTGAACTGTAGTGTTGAGATTAGACTGAACAAGGTGGAAAATCTCTCCTTGGGTAGATAGGCTTTTGCTGATGCAGGGCCTATAAAGTCTAAAGTGGTTCCTATAAATCTATCTTTTGATCTGAAGTCAGTGTGGATTTTCTGTGGTTGATGTGAAGGCCCAGATATTGGAGTAACGTTAACACCCTCTGTGTATTGCCAGCTGGACCTCTTGAGGTGACCAGCTTCTGAGCAGCCAGTCAGCTAAGTATGGGAATACTGAGATTCCCCACCATTACCACTGAGAGGACTGTTGTAAACACCTTCGGAATTGTGGAGAACTCAAAGGAGAGAACTCAATATTGAGAGTGATCTGTTCTTAATACAAAGCAGAGAGAATGTTTGTGGGAAGGGTGATGGCCACATGAAAGTAGGCATCCTGTAAATTGAGGGCTACAAACCAGTTTCCCAGATCTAGAGATGGAATGATGGTAGCTAGTGTAACCATTCTGAAGTGTTGTGCTAGGGCATAACTGTTCAAGTTCCTGAGGTTGGAGATTAGTCTACAACCTCTGTCTCTTGTCAAAAGTAGTTGAAATAGAACCCTCTTCCGATGAAGTCTGATGGAACCAGCTCTAATGCCTCCAGGAGGAGGAGGGATTGAACCTTTTGCCTTAAGATTTCTTCATAAGAGGGTAGGGTGACCAGAGAGCAAATGTGAAAAATTGGGACAGGGATGGGAGGTAATAGGATCCTATATAAGAAAAAGGCCCAAAAATCAGGACTGACCCTATAAAATCGGGACATCTGGTCACCATATAAGAGGGGTCCCTGAAGAGGGACACGGAGGGATGTGTGGCAAGGAGGGATAAAGTGGAAGTGGATAGAGTAACCCACTTTGACAATCTCCAGTATCCATTTGTCTGAGGTACGTTGCTCCCAGGCAACTAAGTAGTGGGACAGTCGGTCTTCAAAAGTCGAGTAATTGCACAACCAAGGATCTGATGGAATGGACTGCTTGATGGTCTCTACACCTTGGTGTCAAAACTGCCTCTTAGAAGGAGGGCAGATTGAGTAGAAGTAGGGGAAAGTAGTTCCTTTTTTTGTTGTTTGGATCTCCTTCTGAAGGGTTTCTGAGGCCTAGAGAAGGTGTGCTGATGGTACTGGAATGGCCTGGACCTTTGGGGTCTAAATGCCTTTTTGTTGCATAAATCGCCAGTGATCACAACATTGCCTTGGAATCATTAAGTGTGTGGAGAAAGGAGTCCATATTCTCACTAAAGAGCTGGGTAATTCAAAAGGAAGATCCTCCACAGTGTTTTGCACTTCCCTTGAAGACCCGAGGACTGGAACCAGGCTGTCCTCATGACCGCAGCTGTGGCCATGAGCCTAGAAGGTGCATCAGTGGAGTCTTGGACAGATTGAAGGGAGGTTTTTTGACTGGTCTTCCGAGATGATGGACTGAAATCAATCTCTCTGGTTTTGTAGCAGGTGTTCAATAAAATGTATAAATTGTGATAAAAGTTGTATTTTGCTATGAAGACCTTATATTGACAATATGAAATTGATGAACAGCTGATGAGTAGTTCTGCCTATCCAGTAAATCCAGGTGCTCGGATTCTTTGTCCGTTGGAGAAAGTCCAAATCTAGCTGACGTCTCCTTCTGTTGGCTGCATCCAGCACTAGGGATTTAGCACTGGGTTCGGAAAAGAAATATTCTATTCCCTTTGGTGGAATATAGTTCTTATCTGCCCTTTTACAGATGAGTGGAATTGTAGTAGGTGTTTGCCACAGGGTATGTATGGGAGATAGCAATGCCTCATTAAAAGGAAGGCCAATCTTTCCTTGTGGATTAATATTCAAAATATCCACCTAGGAATGTTGTGACTCTTGGACTTCCACTTGAGGAATCTGGAGCGAGCCTGCCAGCCTCTTCATGAGGTCTGGGAAGTTCTTGAAATCACCCACATGAGAAGGCAGTGATGGCATTACTGCCTCTTCCAGAGATGAAGAGGACTTGAATGAAGGAGGCAAGATCTCCTCATTCTGCAGTTCATACTCCTCCTGAGTATCATCCAGTAATGAAGAAAACCAAGGGATGGTCGGTTGGTAACTGTGAGTGCTGGTACACTTTTGTTGGTATCCTATAGAACTGGTTGCCGAAATGGTCCCATGGGTCCCTGTAACCCCACTAGGGAGGAAGATGGAGAAGCGTCCCCAATGATAGTTGTACTATCGGAGATTACGGTGTCTGGTAGGTTCCCCAGGATCCTCTTCTCCAGGAGTTTGGTGGTATGGTGCCAGGATGGATTCCTGGACTGAGATCTCTGAGTCTGATTAATCTTCTCCTGAGCTAAGAGAGGGAACATCAGGTATCAGGGCCAGTAGCAAAGGCTGCAGACTTAGGTGGGTCTCACTGGTACTGGCGAAGGGGCTCTGATAGAACTCGGTAACAGTGGAGATTCAGGTTGATCAGAAATTACAAGAATCTCTGAAGCAAGACCTCCTTCATGAGGCAGAGGGCTCTGGTAGCCTATAGTCAAGACTTGGGTCAGTACCTGAGGTGGGAATGTCAGCCTGTAGAATGGAGACTGCTGCATTATTGAGGAGGTTGCAAGGTCCTCCCCTTCCTCAGAACTGTGGTAAGAGACCAGTACTGGGGCACATATGACAGTCCTCTGGAATATCGCAGTGCTGCAAGGGACCTGCCCCATTTTTTGTTTTCCCTGTTTGAGAAGATGTACTTCTTTTTCTTCAAAGTCTTTGCCTCCAGGGCCACAAACAAAGCTGTGACTATAACCAGAGTCCTACGATACTGAAGCTGGTGAACAGGGGGAGCAGACACGTTGAGGTATAGCACATTCCCGTAGTAGGAGCTTTAGTCTAGTCTCTGTCTTCTTGGACCTGCCTTTGAATCCCAGACAGATTTTACCCTTTGAGGAGATATGGGAGTCCCCCAAACACTGCAGGAAACTCAAGGGTCCATCAGTGAAGGGAAAGGACCTGTAGCAGGTCTGGCAGAGTTTAAACCCTGTGGTTTTAGGCATAACAGATTGTGCTCCAGCACAAATGAAAGGTCCAAAAATTGGATGGTCGGGGGGGGGGGGTGGGGGGGAGGCTCCCACAGGAGCTCCTCTCAGGAGCACAAAAGAGCTAAACAAAAGTAGAAGTAAATAACTCAAACAAATAGGGTAAAAGGATTTCCACACGATGGGAAACTGAATACAGCACACAGCTGAGCCACAGATGCTTGAGAAGGAACTCACTGGTGGACGACTTGCACCTCCCTATACCCCCTTGTTCAAAGCACAAGGCATTGCTCTGTGTAGGGGCGGACCTATGGGCATTACTTTGCATTTGCTGATTGAAAGAGCATGGGCTTGCACGTATCCTATGATGGGGCACTCATAGGGATATATACGTGAAGAAGAAATAAAGGTTACGTACCTTGTACGGTGACTGGAGTTTTTTGAGCCATGTAGTCCCTATCTGTATTCCACTGTGGGGCGCACGTATCCATGTGCCCAAGAGTGAATGATTCTTGCTAGCAGTGTGGGTTGCACCCTCTCCTTGTTCTCCAAACTGAGGGTACAGGGATGGTGAGGCACAATCGCCTCTCCAATTACCTTAGTACCACAAATAACCTTAGGAAAAGGCTCCAGAGCAGAGGGTAAGAAGGGTGAGTAGTGGAATATAGATACAGGCCACACATCTCAAAGAACTGCAGTTACTGAACAAGGACCTCTCTTTCTTCTTCAGCTGGCGCATCCTGTGTGTTTTGCACTGTGGGTGACTCGCAAATGGTATTCATTGAGGAGGAAGGTGCGAAGGCCTCTGCTGTACCAACAACTGGAGGACTGTTCTGCTGAAAGATGCATCAGCTGAAGAAGCTTGCATCAGGGCATAGTATCTCATAAAAGCACAGAGAGTCCCACACTGCCGCCATTAGAGATTTTCATGAGAGGGACATCTCAAAGTGAGATTACCGCTGCAGCCTGAGCTCTAGTCAAGTGACGGAGGAGGAGTCAATGTTAACATGTAACAGAGCAGATATAAGGGACTTAAATAGTCCAAGTGATTTCCAAATAGCCTTTATCCTCAGAGATCACTTGGGGGTGAATTTTGGGTGTAATCTCAGGGAGACTCAACCATGAGGGCCCCCAGTTCACCTACTCTTCTGGCTGATGTGATGATAACCAGAAAGACAGATTTCACTAACAGGGCTCAGGAACACGAAGCTAAGCCCTGGGCTACACTACGACTTTAGGTCGAATTTAACAGTGTTAGGTTAATTTAACTCTGCACCCATCCATATGGCCAAGCCTGTTTTATCAACTTAAAGGGCTCTTAAAATCAATTTCTGTACTCCTCCCCAGCGAGGGGTTTAGCGCTAAAATCGACCTTGCTGGGTCAAATTTGGGGTAATGTGGATGCAATTTGACGGTATTGGCCTCCGGGAGCTATTCCAGTGTGTTCCATTGTGACTGCTCTAGACAGCACTCTCAACTCAGATGCACTAGCCAGATAGACAGGAAAAGCCCTGGGAACTTTTGAATTTCATTTCCTGTTTGGCCAGCGTGGCGAGCTGATCAGCACACGTGACCATGCAGTCCCAGAATCACAAAAGAGCTCCAGCATGGACTGAATGGGAGGTACTGGATCTGATCGCTGTATGGGGAGAAGAATCCATGCAGGCAGAACTCCGTTCCAAAAGACAAAAGGTCAATATATTTGCCAAAATTTCCCAGGGCATGATGGACAGAGGCTACAACAGGGGGACACAGCAGTGTCGCATGAAAGTTAAGGAGCTGAGGCAAATCTACCAAAAAACAAAGGATGCAAATGGTTGCTCTGGATCAGAGCCCCAGGCATGCCGGTTCTATGATGAGCTGCATGCAATTCTGGAGGTGGTCCCTACCACTACCCCACCATTGTCCATGGACACCTGCAAGGGGGGAGTCTCATGCAAGAGGGATGAGGAGTTTGAAGATGATGATGAGGAGGAGGTTGAGGATGGCGCACAGCAGGCAAGTGGAAAATCCCTTCTCCCCAGCAGCCAGGAACTGTTCATCACCCTGGAGCCAATGGGGCTGGAAGACAGAGCCCTCTCACAACCTGGTCAATATTTTGACCATGGTGGTCCCATCAAAGGTAGCTCTCCCTCTCAATAAGGCCACCAGGGGACTGGTTAAAGCTCTGTAGCAAACTCCATCCTCCCTGCCTCCCACCTCAAAGAGGGCTGAAAAAAAGCACTTTGTTTCTGCTTAAGGGTATGAGTACTTATACTCGCACCCTCTTCCAGGGTCCCTGGAGATCTCAGCAGCCAATGAGAGGGACAGGCAAGGGCAGCAAGGAGTGACACCTCCTTCAGGCGAAAGACTCAAAGAGACTAGACCTTTTTGGTAGAAAGGTATATTCTACAGGGGTCTGCAAGCAGCAGGCATTGCTGGGTAGGTACGACTTCAACATCTGGGAGTCAATGTCAAAATTCAAGGACTTGCTTCCCCAGGAGTCCAGGCAGGAGTTCTTTGCTCTGGGATGCAAAGCTCCAAGGCCTGAAAGACTTCAGAGACACCCTCAAGTCCCTAGGTCTCACACTCCATCGCCTTCCAGGAAGCACTTCAGGCCCCAGCACTCAACTGTTTCTTAGCTCTGCCACCCCATCAGGACCTGCAAAAGAAACAAAACAGGGGGGTTAGATGCAAGCAACTGCCTCCGTCCACCTCAGTGTCCCTACATGGCCCACCCAGATACTCTGAGATAGTCAAACAGAACTTTTGATGGGACGCCCAGCTCCCTTGCCACCGTATCGTGTCCCTTCTTTGTTTTTGGACTGCCTATCCCACTCACCTCAACATAGTCTCTTATCACCACAGACCGCTGGATGCTGAACACTCTGGAAAGGGATTATATGCTCCAGTTTATTTCCACTCACCCTCCCTGTCCCTCTTCAGGGACCCTTCTCATGAGCAATTTCTAGCCCAGGAGTGGGAGCCATGGAGGAGGTTCCTTGGGACTTAAGAGGGAAGAGGTTTTAAACCTGATATTTCCTAATTCCAAAGTACAAGTGGGGTCTCCAATGTATTTTAGACCTACTCCATCTCAATGGCTACCTCAAAAAGCTGAAGTTCTGTATGGTCTCCCTGGCCTCCATTATTCCCTCTCTGGATCCAGGGGACTGGTACACCACCTTCAGCTTGAGAGACACTTATTTCCACATCTTAATTTTCCAAGGCCACAGAAGGTTCCTCAGGTTCATTGTAAACCAAACTCACTTTACCAATTTATGGTTCTCCCTGTCGGACTTTTGGCAGTCCCTAGGGCTTTCACAAAATGCATAGCGGTAGTGGCAGCCTTCCTCAGAAGAAGAGGGGTACAAGTCTACCCATACCTTGATGACTGGCTGGTCAAGGACCACTCCCAAGCCCAAGTGAAGGCCAGTATCCACTTAATACAGTTGACCTTTCAGGCACTGAGTCTGCTTATAAATTAGCAGAAATCTACCCTCGTCCTAATGCAGAGGTTATCAGAGCAGTGCTCAATGCCTCCCATGCAAGGGCTTTCTTCCTAGAAGTCCATTTTCAGACACTGGGATAACTGATAGCGCAAGTCAAAGCCCACCCAGTCACGACAGCCCATTTCTGCATCAGACTGTTAGGCCACATGGCCGTGTGCACATATGTAGTGCAGCATGTGAGCTACACCTCAGACCCCTTCAGGCTTGGCTGGCCTCAATGTACTCAACAAGCTGCCATCACCTGGACTTGGTGCCCACGGTTCCTGCACTGGTCCTCTCCTCCCTCAACTGGTGAAGGGACCCTCTGTCAGTCCGCTCAGGCGTCACCTTCATCAGACCCTAGCTCTCATTATCCCTAGTTTAGGATGTGTCAGATCTATGATGCAGGGGCTCACCGAGGGCACCTCAGAACTCAGGACTGGTGGTCCCCAGAAGAGCTCTCCCTACACATAAATGTCAGGGAGCTAAAAGCAGTCTGCCTGGCCTGTTAGGTGTTCCTACCCCACATCATGAGCAAGAACATGCTAGTGCTTATGGACAATAAGCGGTGGACGTGGTATACCTAGACTTTAGTAAGGCATTTGATATGGTCTCGCATGATATCCTTATTGATAAACTAGGCAAATACAATTTAAATGGGGCTACTAGGTGGGTGCATAACTGGCTGGATAACCGTACTCAGAGAGTAGTTATTAATGGCTCCCAATCCTGCTGGAAAGGTATAATAAGTGGGGTTCCGCAGGGGTCTGTTCTGGGACCGGCTCTGTTCAATATCTTCATCAACGATTTAGATGTTGGCATAGAAAGTACGCTTATTAAGTTTGCAGACGATACCAAACTGGGAGGGATTGCAACTGCTTTGGAGGACAGGGTCAAAATTCTAAATGATCTGGACAAACTGGAGAAATGGTCTGAGGTAAACTGGATGAAGTTCAATAAAGACAAATGCAAAGTGCTCCACTTAGGAAGGAACAATCAGTTTCACACACACAGAATGGGAAGAGACTGTCTAGGAAGGAGTATGGCAGCAAGAGATCTAGGGGTCATAGTGGACCACAAGCTATATATGAGTCAACAGTGTGATACTGTTGCAAAAAAAGCAAACATGATTCTGGGATGCATTAACAGGTGTGTTGTAAATAAGACATAAGAAGTCATTCTTCTGCTCTACTCTGCGCTGGTTAGGCCTCTGCTGGAGTATTATGTCCAGTTCTGGGCACCACATTTCAAGAAAGATGTGGAGAAATTGGAGAGGGTCCAGAGAAGAGCAACAAGAATGATTAAAGGTCTTGAGAACATGACCTATGAAGGAAGGCAGAAGGAATTGGGTTTATTTAGTTTGGAAAAGAGAAGACAGAGGGGACATGATAGCAGTTTTCAGGTATCTAAAAGGGTGTCATCAGGAGGAGGGAGAAAACTTGTTCACCTTAGCGTCTAATGACAGAACAAGAAGCAATGGGCTTAAACTGCAGCAAGGAAGATTTAGATTGGACATTAGGAAAAAGTTCCTAACTGTCAGGGTAGTTAGACACTGGAATAAATTGCCTAGGGAGGTTGTGGAATCTCCATCTCTGGAGATATTTAAGAGTAGGTTAAATAAATGTCTATCAGGGATGGTTTAGACAGTATTTGGTCCTGCCATGAGTGCAGGGGACTGGACTCGATGACCTCTCGAGGTCCCTTCCAGTCCTAGAGTCTATGAATATGGAAACCATGTTTTACCTCAACATGCAGGAACGGGCTCACTCTTCACCCCCTGTGCCAGGAAGCTAGCTGCTTGTGGGAGTTCTGCATAAGGCATTTGATCCATCTCAAAGCTTCTGACCTTCTGGGACCCTAGAACAAGCTCGCAAATCACCTCAGCAGGTATTTCTCCAGTCTTCATGAGTGGTCCCTTCACTCCGATGTAGTAAGGATAGTTTTAAAAGAGAGGGACTCCCCAGATAGACTTTTTGCAACCAGGCTGAACAGGAAACGTCATCAGTTCTGCTCCCTGCGAAATCACAGTCCAAGCTCACTCACAGACGTTTTCCTGCTTCCTTGGATGGGGCACCTGTTCTATGCCTCCCCACCCCCATTCCTCTCATTAACAAGGTCCTGCTGAAGTTCAAATGGGAAAGAGTGTGAGTCATTCTCGTAGCCCCAGCCTGGCCCCGCCAGCACTGGTTCACCTAGGCCTTTCAGTAGTGACTCTGATGCCGTTCTTTCTCCTCGCAGGACAATGGTCAAATGCTCCACCCAAACCTCAACACCCTCCACCTGACAGCCTGGAAGCTCCATGGTTAAATCCCAAGGAACTGACCTGTTAGGAGCAATTCCACCAAGTTCTGCTAGGTAGCAGGAAGCCCTCTACCAGAGCTACATACCTTGCCAAGTGGAAGTGTTTTTCCATTTAGTTTTCGCAGCAAGGTCTTTTGGCCACCCTGTCATCACTGCAGACCATTCTGGAATATTTCCTACATCTGAAACAGCAAGGTCTGGCAATTTCATCAAAGTACACCTGGCACAGATTTTGGCGTTCCATGTCCCGGTGGATGATCGATGAGTTTTCTAACATGAGATGACCATTCGTTTTCTCAAGGGCCCTGAAAGACTATACCCACAGATTCAGCAGCCCATTCCCCCATGGGACCTAAAACCAGTCTTGGCAAAACTCACAGGCACACCCGTTTGAGCCACTGGCAACATGCCCCTTGTTGTATCTTTGCTGGAAGCTATCACTTTGGCCTGGAGGGTATCAGAGATCAGGGCCCTTAAGTCAGAACTCCCATACACGGTCTTCTTTAAGGACAGGGTACAGCTTCGTCACCACATCAAATTCTTCCTACAGGTGGTTTTGAAATTTCACAGAAATCAGGCTATTTTCCTGCCAGTTTTCTTCCTGAAACCACATGCAAGCAGGGAGGAGCAATGTCTCTATATACTTGATGTTAGGTACACCCTGACTTTGTATATTGAGAGGACACAACCATTCCGTAGATCCACATAGCTTTTTGTGGCAATAGATGGCAGGATGAAGGGCCTTCCTATTTCAGCTCAGAGGATTTCATCCTGGATCACATTGTGCATCCGCACATGCTACAAGCAAGCAGGTGTCCTGCCACCAGCTATAGTGACGGCTCCTTCTATAAGGGTGCAAGCTTCCTCAGCAGTGTTCCTGGCCCAATCCAGGACATCTGCAAAGTGGCGACTTGATCATTGGTACATACATTTTCATCCCATGGTACCATCCCCCAGCAAGCTAAAGAGGATGCTGGGTTTGGTTGAGCTGTGTTGCAGTCAGCATGTCCATGATCTCTGATATCACCTCCTATGGTACTGCTTGGGAGTCACTTAATGTGGAATGACATGTTCAAGTATTTGAAGAAGAAAAAATTACTACTAGTCGTTCCATAATACTTGTTCTTCGAGATATGTTGTCCATGTCCATTCCACTAGCCACCCTCTTACCCCTCCTTCGGAGTTGGCTGGAAAGAAGGAACTAAGAGGGTGCAGGGTCGGTTGGATCCCTTATACTGATCGCATAGCACCAGAGGGTGCTAGAGACAACCTGATGGATACTATTGAGAGGAAAAATTTCTAGTGATTGCATGCGGCACACGCGCACCTAACATGGAATGGATATGTGTAACACATCCCGAAGAACACCAGTTACAGAAAGGTTAATCATTTTTTCTGCAACAAGAATATGCAGGCAAAGACAAGAAAGCTAAAAGATCAGCCAGAAAAGAGACAAGACAATGGATACAAAAATAAAGCAAGAGAAGGAAATCAGAATTCTCGAACCATTGCGGCAATGTAAAGGCTCAAGATCGTACAGTTTTAACCAGAGGGACAGAGACAGAGACAGAGACCCCATTGGATAGAACATTTCCAGGCTGTACTCAACCACCCTGAACCATTAATACACATTGAAGATGCAAAGAAATAGCAGACTTACCAATATCATTAAAAGTAATTGTCTTTGAGGAAGTAAATGAGGCCATGGCCAGCTGAAGAGTGTGTTGTGTGCTTGAATTTAATAACAATACAAGATATCACATGACAGGCTCAAGTGGAATTAGTCAAAGATTATTAGTCACAGATTAATACAGCACAATACAGAATACCGAAAGGCTATACATACCAATCTGGAGACTGGAGAAGTGACATTGCAGCTTGATCCACTCCTGACTAACTCCCAAAACTCTTCCCTTTATATACTGTTCAGACCAAATAAATTGCTCCCCATGTTTGTTCTAACTATGAGTTCTATCCAGATATCTCATCTTACCAAATCAACAAGCTGAAGACATCTGTGACCAATTATTACCAAAACCATCTGTGACTATAAGTGGTTCTAATTGGCCCAAACATCAATCAATGGACCATTATTTCATCAATCACAGAACACATCTGATAACAAATGTCCCTTGTCAATCACCAGTGTCTCATCAATCACAGAACATGTGTAATAACAAACATCTTGTCAATTACCAGTGGTCCTCCCTGGACATCTGGACACAATTCTCAACAGGTCAATGGGGTTAGAATAAAATATTATATACATTCCACTATTGATGATAAACATTCCTTTATTTGATCACCCACTAAGGTTCACCAAAATACAAAGAACTTTTCAGTCTGTTAGCTTCAGGTCACTAGATCTGTAGATACAAAACACTTTGGTTTATACACGGAAAGGATTTTGGCTAATACATAACAGAACTGTAAGGCTTTCAATATCTACTAATCAGTGATAAAACACCAGTGATAAGACAGACACTGAAATGTTAATAGCTTGAGGGAAAGTGATGGTGAATTTTATGTGCTGGTTATACAGAATGGCTTAAGAAAAGGAGATAGTTTTTAAAGATTGGAGAAGAGGTGTGATATGTAAAATTCCTAAAAGAAGGAAACAGCTTATTTGTAATAACTGGAGAGGGGTCACTCTCATATCTGTATCAGGAAAAGTGCTTTTTTGTGTTATCATTTTGAAATGGAGGAAAACTGCTGTTGAAAAAAGTACTCAGAGAAGCTGGATTTTGATCTGGTAGGTTGATTTCGGATCAGGTTTTCACCTTGAAAAGACTTATTGAAAAACGTTTAGAATATCAACAGAGAAGAATTTTTTGTAAAACTTCCTTGATTTTATTAAAGTGTTTGATAGTGTCCACAGAGAAGCTCCCTGGAAGATCCTGACACACTATAGAATTCCTGCAAAGATTGTTACTTTGATTAGAAGTTGTATGATGAATCTGTGTGCTGAGTCAAGACAGAGAGCAGAGATGTGAAATGGTTTAAGATTGGTGCTGGTGTATGGCAAAGTTGCATACTATCTCCATTTCTCTTCTGCACTGTCACAGAAGTTGTGATGAGAAGAGCAACAGCTGCTGCCAAGGACAGAGGTATTGTTTGGGAAAGACATAAGCTCTGAGACTTAGATTTTGCAGATGACACAGTCATACTGGATGCCAACTTGGATGAAATTAAAAGACGCTTTATAAGCATAAAACTGGAAGCTGCTAAAGTGGGACTTCATATCAGTATGTTAAAGACCAAGACCAAGGAGAGAGGAGAGAATGCTGTCAATATGAGTGGATGTGTGATTGATTGAGTACAACAGATTTGACTTTGTTTATCTTGGACGTACATCTGCTAACGGCCAGATCACTACAGAAGTGAAGGCAAGAATTCATAAAGACAGTGGATAATTTTCTGGTTTGTCAAACATCTGGAAAAGTAAGATACATCTACACTCTAACATGAGATTGCATAACACTATTGCCCTTCTAACACTATCATAGCCTCAATAACATGCTAGATGGTGGAAGTACACATTAGGAACTGAATGCATTCCACCAGTGTTGTTTAAGAAGAATCTTGAGAATTCATTGGAGAAATGATGTAATCAGTGTGGAAGTGCTGCATCACGTGGATCAACAGATTAAGGACTCAATAATTAGACAGAGATGGCTACAGTGGTTTGGCCATATCATTAGTCTATCCCATGGCAGAAGTGCAAGGTATTTCTTAGCTTGGATTACAGTCTGGAAGGAAAAGAAGGCATGAAGGACAAAGCATGCCTTATCATAGGAAAATCAAAAAGGATGCTGCCATAGACTCAGATTTACAGACTTTAGGGCCAGAAGGCACCATCGTGATCATCTAGTCCAGGGGTAGGCAACTTATGGCACACGTGCCAAAGGCGGCACGCAAGCTGATTTTCAGTGGCATTCACACTGCCCGGGTCCTGGCCACTGTTCCAGGGGGTTCTGCATTTTAATTTAATTGTAAATGAAGCTTCTTAAACATTTAAAAAACCTTGTTTACTTTACAAACAACAATAGTTTAGTTATATATTATAGACTTATACAAAGAGACCTTCTAAAAATGTTAAAATGTATTACTGGCACGCGAAACCTTAAATTAGAGAGTGAATAAATTAAGACTCGTCACACCACTTCTGAAAGGTTGCCGACTCCTGATCTAGTCTGACCTCCTGCACACCACAGGCCTTAGAACCTCCCCCCCCGCACACACACACACCTGTAATAGACTCCATTTTCTCTGGCTGAGTTACTGATGTCCTCAAATCATGATTTAAAGACATCAAGATACAGAGAATCCATCATTTACTCTAGTTCAAACCAGCAAGTGACCCAGGCCCCATGCTGAAGAGGAAGGCAACCCCTCTCCAGTCTGACTTAGAGAAAATTCCTTCACAACCCCAAATATGGCAATCAGTTAGACCCTGAGCATGTTAGTGAGACCCACCAAGCAGGCACTAAGAAAGAATTCATTGTGATAACTCAGAGCCCTCCCCATCTGGTGTCCTATCTCCAGCCTTTGGACTGGTTTGCTACTAGCAGTTGTGGATGGACCACACGGCATTATGGGCAATCTCAGCATACCATCCCTTTCATATCAAGCTCAGTCTTGAAACCAGTTAGGGTTTTTTGCCCCCACTGCTCCCCTTGGAAAGCTACTCCAGAACTTCACTCCTCTGATGGTTAGAAACCTTCATTTAATTTCAAGCCTAAACTTGTTGATGGCCAGTTTATATCCATTTTTTCTTGTGCCAACACTGGTCCTTAACTTTAATAACTTCTCTCTATAAAGCCATCAGAGGAATAAACAGCAGGGAGGGAGAAATATCTCCCCTCTGGCTTTGTTTGGTTAGGCCAAACAAGCCAATCTTCTTGTATGATATTCCGGTCCTCCTCCATATTGCCAATATCTCCGAACTTTGTGTCATCCACAAATTTTATTAGTACACTCCCACTTTTTGTGCCTAGGTCATTAATGAGAATGTTAAATAAAATTGGTCCTAAGGCCAATCCCTGAGGAACTCAACTAGTAACCTCCCTCCACCCTGACAGTTCACCTTTCAATATGATACACTGTAGTCTTCCCTTTAACCAGTTCCTTACCCACCTTTAATTCTTGTATTAAGCCTCATCTCCAATTCAATTTATAACTTCCCATATGGAACTATTAAATACCTTACTGAAATCCAGATAGATTTGATCTACTGCATTTCCTTTGTCTAGAAAATCAGTTATCTTCTCAAAGAAAGAAATCAGGTTGGTCTGGCATGATCTACCTTTTATAAAACCATGTTGTATTTTATCCCAATTACTGTTTACCTCTATGGCCTTAGTTGGAGCATAGCAGATGAATAGGCTTTTTGTCCAAATAAGTCCTATCATTTCCAGTCTCTGTCATGAGGGATGGATTGAGGTTGGTATTGGCATCCCTTTTTGTGCATGGCATTGACAACTAAGGAATTTTGGGGTGGGGTGAGAAAACAAAAATTCCATGTCCTTTGCAGGAATATAAATGTTTATCTGCGGGCTTGCAGGTCAGTAAGATGGATGCTGGGGTCTGCCAGAGGGGATTGAGAAGGCCCTTAATGACAGTGAAAACTATTTTAGAGAATGAGGATATGTGCAGGATGTCATGCGGTTTATGTTGTTGTTCATCTTTCACTTCCTCCAAAGGGATCTGGAGGGAATCTGCAATCCTGTGAAACAAGTCCTGGAAGTGTTTGAAGTAGCAGGTGGAGGTATGGTATCCATATTAGGGGAAGAGGAGGAGAAGTGGAGTGGTGGTGGAACTTCCTCCCACTGTTCTTCCTCATCATCTACTCATACATCTTCCTCTGGTGGTTGAGAGACCAATGGAAATGGTGAGCCTGAGGGCCTCCAGATTTATTGTATGGGAGGCTTCCCAAATTGTGCTCTGTACTTGTCCCAAGGATCCCAGTATGGCCCATGTGGAGGGAATGGCACGTGGGGTTGCAGCCAGGGGGTGTCATAACAGGACCCTGGTCTGGTTGGAGTTTGAGGATAGTGAGAATGTGTAGAGAACATCATTTGTGCCTGTCCTGAGCATGAGGGAAGGATGGAGTACTCTTCCTCCTCTGCCTTGCTAGGGAAAGGGATGCCATCCTTGGAGGAGAAAGAGAAGGCTGGTGTGATTCCAGAGAGGAGAATGGAAGCGAAGGGAGGTCATATCTGGGTAGTGGTGACTCAGGCATATCAAATACAGAGATCTTTAGTGTATCTGAACTCTTTGGGAGGATGGAGGATCATTATCAGCACTAGCTCATATATCAGTGCCAAGGGAAAGGAATAGTCTCTTGAGTGCCAGTAGATGAAGTTGAAGACTTGCTTGGTGTGGAGGATTTAGTCAGTGCCGAGGGCTTTGACAGTGCTAAAATGAATGTCGGTGGTGGTTTTGTCAGTGCCGTAGTGCCCGAAGTTGGTCTGATCTGGACAGTGGGCATTAGTCAAGAAGGTCTCGTGTCTTGGTTTCCAGTATTGAGAGATGGAGCCAATGGCTGTAGGTCTGCCCGGTTATGGTCTTTAGATGTTTGCTTAGCTCTGGTACCAGATGTACTAGGATGGTCCCTGGAGCTATATCCCATCTCTGAGAACGTTGAGGCAACTGACCTTGCAGGGGATGGTGTCCTGGCTGGCGAAAGTTTTTCTTTTAGAGGGACGTGGCAAATGAGGGTTCATGGACAACCTAGTAGAGCGTGAGAGCTGCTCGGGGAAAGTATTCAGCCAGGGTCCAATGCTGGATGCAGTGATTTCTCCATCAGAAGTCTTACTTAAATATCCCGGTCTTATCTGGCCCTGGCAGTCAGATTGTGACAATGGAGTACACTTTTGCAGGACATGTCCCTCTCCCAAGCAGCGAATGCACTGCGTGTGGCTGTCAGTTACCGGGAAGGCATCCTGGCAGGAAACATCTCTCTTAAACCCTTAAGATCCAAGCATAAAAGGTGAGGGGAAAAGCTTCCTGCTCAGGAAGAGCGGAAAATGGGAAAATGGAAACCTTTTCTACAAACTAACGGGGAACAAGGAGACGAAAAGGTAATTTTTTTAAGGGCGATGACAAAAAGAATGAAGTAACTATTAACTACACTATAACAGGTAAGGCACTATCTAACTAGTCAAAAAAGGAGGAGCAGGTTTTGCTGCAGATTCCATCCTAGATCAAAGGTGGTAAAGAAGGACGGGGGTGCTATATATATATGTCCTGCTCATGGCACGAGATGGAGAAAGTGTGCATGTGCGGTCCGACAGGCGCTGCTGCTGAAGATCTCCAATCCCAGGCACAGGAGGCGCTGCCGCATCTACAAGGGAGCACCCACAGGGAGATTAGTTGAAGAAGAACTGTGAGCTGCCTGTAACATCTATTAGTGTGAAAAACTGTTTGATTCAAATTTTGCTTAGTCTGTAGAATCTTGATTGCGATTTTTTTCCTTATGTAACCAAGTTTGAACTCTATGCCTGCCACTTATAATTACTTAAAATCTGTCTTTCCATAGTTAATAAATCTGTTTTATATTTTACCTAAAACAGTGTGGTTTTGGTTGAAGTGCTTGGGGAATCTCAGCTCAGCTTAACAAGGGCTGTTGCACGTCCACTACCGTTTGCTGGAGTGGCAAACTAATTAATAAGCTTGTACTGTCCAAGGGAGGCTTGAGCAGTGTAAGACAGTGTAGTTCTGGGGTGCAGGGCTGGGTTCATTGAATGGTGCCTCTCTCTGTATGATTCGTGAGTGTCTTGGACAACCTTCATGCAATGTAGCTGGTATGGGTCTTCACATGTTTATGGCAGAGTGATCACAGCACCTTGAGGGGTCTGCTGTTTGTCACTGGCATAGCTTTGTGAGAGACAGACAGGCTGGACTGTTAAGGAGGCACAGTGGGCCCACAATTTCTGGTTTACCCCAGGGGGTCCCATCACAACCCAAATGGCTGACAAAACTGCTTTCAGCTCCTGGAAACTTTCTCCAGCTAGCTTGTGGTGTTCCCAAGAAATGCCAAGTCAAAACCGAGGGGCTAATATGCTGCAAAGGAGTCTGGAAATACTCTTTGGGCCAGTTCCATCTATTAATGTGTATAGCGAGTGCAGGGTAGCTTTTGCATGAGTTTTTGATTAACAATGTAGAACATGAACCTGAGACCTTAAATTAGTATTACAATACCACCTAAACTAGCATAATTTGAAGCATTTTTATAGATTGCATGCAATTTTAAAGGCTGTAGGGCCTTTATATTTTTAGCTATAGGCAAGACTGATCCCAAGTCTTCTGAGCTCTACAGCCAAATTATTATATTTCACTGAAACAGAAATAAAACCTCTGACCAGCAAATATATACAAAACAGAGATGATGACATTTCTAAATGAGGATGCTAGATTCTTTTTTATATCTGTTTTACTGTCATCAGGATATGGGCACCATAATTGACATTATCCAACCAATCACACATCACCATGTTCCCATTCAAGTTAGTGTTGTGTAAGAAAATAAAGAGAAGATTAGTACTCCCTTAGTTGCTAAAGGGACAATACTCATTTAGAAGGCCATTCAGCAGTGCTGTTAAGAAACACAGCAACATCATTTCAATCGACTCTATCGGATAAAACACGTTACACCTCCAGCATCCATCAGAACCCATTCCACTAGATCTGTATCTACCTCTGTAGCCTTCTTACGTAAAGTCCCATTGACTGACATTTGTAAAGCAGCCACTTAGTCCTCCGAACACACATTTGTTAAACACTATGCCCTTACTCATGGCCCTCTCTCTGACACATGATTAGGCAGAGCAGTATTATCTACTGCATTCCTACCAGATCCGAAGTCCCTATCTCCTTGCGATATACTGCTTTTAAGTCACCTGGAGTGGAACACCCACAGGGACATCTCTCTTGAAGAAGAGGAGGTTACTCACCTTGTGCAGTAACTGACGTTCTTCGAGATGAGCATCCCTGTGGGTGCTCCACTACCCACTCTACCTCCCTTCTACTTCAGAGTTGAGGTAGCCTCCGTTGTAGAGAAGGAACTGAGGGAACCAGCCGCGCATACTCACTAAGAGATATACTCAGAGCAGGGGGCAGGCTCCGTGCATGTGTGGTCAATAGGAGTACTGCTGCAGAAATCTCCGATCAAAGGTGCAGGGGCGCACCGAGTGGAGCACCCACAGGGACATCTCTCTCGAAGAACTTCTGCTCTCTTTCTTCCTGCTTTTGCGCCCACACACACAGCCTGCTGGCTGTTTCCTTTTATTCAGTTTCTGGCCTTCTGATTGGTTGCTGTCTCAAGTTCAGTAATTAGCACCCTTGCGTGGGTGGCAACAATTCAACCAATCAGCTCTGCCTATCATTTGATCTGATCCTCCTCCTAACCTCTCCCTTCAGGTATTTTGGAGTGAGTTGAGTCATCCCTATTTGAACTTTATTTCACCCGTTTCTTATCTGCTATGGGTCAATTTAGTCTGTGTCCTCCATTTTTGATGTTTTAATACAAAAACAGTGTGGCTGCCATTTTGAATTTTTAGCTATAAACTATCATTATACCTTATTTACCATAAAATGTCAAATCTAAAACAAACTACTATTTTATGCAAAGTTAAGCATTATGCTATTGTCACTACCTTTGTTATGTTAATCGGGAGGGCTGAATTGTTCACGATCTCTCTCATCCTCCCTCTCTCTCTCCTTGTCAGTATCTCTATACCTGTCTCTGACCTGCATGCTGCAATCTTTACACAGGATCAAGGCAGGTAAAAATTTCTTTTATCACACTTACTATTCAGTATATTTGTACAACTATTGACCTCAGACACCTAGGAACATTTAAATGTGTATTGAAGTTGTGATTTTATGCAAGCAACTCAAAATAGCCATATATTATTTTTCTCAGAAATACCACAGTAACATCTAGAACCCTTAATAAGAACCTTTGCTACAGAGCTTAATCCCCAAACTGACTGATAACAAAAATGGACAAGCATAAGCAAGAGTATTTTTAAAAAAAGCCTCTTCAGGTATTCAATAACGGAGCTGACAAAACAAAACAAAAAATCACACTTTGCCTGTATTGGATAAATATGCAAACTAAGAATATGGGTATGTCTACACTGCAATTTCAAACCCATGGTTGGCCCATGTCAGTTGATTTAGGGACCTGAGGCTTGTGTTAAAGGGCTGTTTAATTGTGGTATAGACATTCAGGCTTGAGCTGGAGCCTAAGCTACAGGACCCTGTGAGCGGGGAGCATCTCAGAGCTTGGATCCTGCCAGAGCATCTACACCAGAGTTAAACAATCCCTTAACACAAGCACAGGTGCTTGAGTCAGCTGACATGGGTCAACCATGGGTTTTTAATTGCATTGTAGACACACTCATAGGGGCTTGGATGCCTTCTGAAGATGCCAGTCAAAGGGACCACATATGGTATAGAAATTACCCACATAATAATGATGTTATAGAAAGACCAGTATACAGCAATAATCTTGCTCTCATAGTTTTCATTTACTTTTTTTTTTTTTAATTCATTTTGAGCATTCATTGCCCTATTCTTCATGGAACTCTTGGATTTCCACCAATGCTGATTTCCAAAGTCACAGAGCTCACATTTTAACATTGGAGAATACTTATGGCCTCCTGTATCCATGATTGTTCAATCAACTGAGCTAGCTAGTAGCCCTAGAAATGAAGTCATACAAAAATAAAAAGTTTCAGGAATATGAAATTGTTTTATTTTTAGATTTTTGCAGCGTTTTCATACATGTGACAGATTATGTATAACAGCGACTATATACACCCATTATGTCCTAGGCGGACTTTGCTTTTACTACTCTCCTGTGTCTTTGAAATCTCACTCTCTCCTCCTTCCTTCCCTTTCCCTCCTATGGAGGCAGTTCTCCCCTCTCTGTTTTAAATTCAACCTGTAAAAATCAATAAGATACTTTGATTTAAAAAATTGCATTCTTTTGAGCTACAGGCATTTTGCACACAGCATCATCTTATAGGTATGATTTCAAGGAGAATCAGGAATATTTGTTGTTTTATTAAACACATAACATTTATAAGCAAGTTCTTCTTGCAGATGACATGTTCATATTCTGCTAGTTCCAGGAGCTACATTGGGAACCCATATATAACCAGCTCAGGATTACAATAATTATCTAAGCTTACAATAATAGTTATATTGCTTAGGAATGAAGGTGTGCTTCCAAATCAATTTATTTGATATAACCTATTATCTATTCATTCACCATAAACTTTATCATATTTTATATCTTGCCTTCCTTGCATTCGTTATATACATAAAGAACCCTCAACTGAACCATTATGGTGTATACATGTCTGAAGGTAGCAACTGTATTATCGTATTGCTGTAACCCACATCCTCTTTCACTCCATTCTCTCCTTTCTTCTGACCATCCCAATTTGCTGACTCTCCAATTAATATTTACGTTATGAACTCTTTAAAGCATGGGAATCATGCCTTTCTTTGTTTTTTGTTAAGCATCTATTATGTTTTTGGACACTATAAAATAATAAATACAATGGTCTGTCTTGGCTGCCGAGTGGCATTTTGAAGTACATAAGAATGCACCTGTGATGTCAATATGCAGTAAATCAGATTTTTTTTAAAAAATATAAAATATTACATAATTTTAGTTAAACAAATCTGTGTGGGAGATTATAATTGCATTTTGGAAAACTCATGCAATTCTCATTTGCATTAGTGAAGCCTCATTTAGAAGGATGAAGAAATGGAACAGACCTACAAATAATGAAGGGCCTGATGTTCACAACACCTCCAGCTCCTTAGGACTTCAACTGGAGTTGCAGATATTCAATAAGTCTGAAAACTGGGACCAGAGATTTTACATATGGCTCAGATAATCCAGTTCTGAGTAAAGATTTATGTTGTTTTACATTCTGCAGGAATACTGGATAAAGTTTCATATACATAGGTACAGCTGTCACCATTAAAAAAGCAATACAGTCAACAGATTTCACACTTGTTTCCTACATTAAGATCTTGGGCTATTTTATATTTATTCCACTTCCTCTCCTCCCCCCACCCCAAAGGAAGTGATCTCTTTCCTCACTTAAACAGCTTCAACAATGTAAGATGGGAGATGGCTTAACATTTCTGAACTTTAAGCATTTCTGAATTGATCCAGTTACTAAACTGGTTCTGCTAGTTTTTAGCATAGTGCAAGATTAAGAACTAAGGACTGCACATGGCTATCTATTGAAACTCACCTTGCTAGCCACTTAGCTCCTACTGTTTCAATTGTCAGTTATCAAACAATTGCCTTTAGTAGTGTTGGCCAATGAAAGCTAGAAAATATTGTGCAAAAGTATTTTTTTTTAAACATGGCATCTCATATTTCATTCAAAATAGAAAGACCCAGCTTTCCATGAGGACCGGCAGATGAGACTTTCTTATAGAGTATTAAAGGTTTAAAATTATGTGAAGATCATCTGACATTTGCTCCAATTAGATTATCTGACGAGTTACAGAGATAACAAGGCTTGTGAGATAGACAGTAGCTTTCTGTAATACTGCCAAGTTGTCTTCAAGGAGGAGGATGTACCTCTCTTCCTTCTCTCTCAAACATTTTTTGTAGCTGTCTTTCCAAAAAAAGTTTTTACATTCAGAGACTACGTTGTTGCACAAGACAATCAGTGATGTACAGTCACAGATATGTAAAATATAGGGAAGGGTCCTGAACCAGAAAATATTTCAAAAGTTTAGCAAAAATTATGAAACTGTGTTTTCTGTAAAGTTGTTGAAAATAGAGCATTTCTCAAAATCTTTACAATAGACATCATAAAAATAGTGTACACAAGGAATTTCAACAATATGGTAATATTTTGGGAAATATACAATTCAAATGATACAGTCTTATGTACAAGTTTAACAGAATTCTATGGTGTTAACATACCAAGTGTTTAGTATTGTTAATGCTGGGGACATGTGGGGAATGGAAAACTAAAGAAACAGATACAGCCAACCTCCTCTTTCTATTGACTCTGGCACAGAAATGCATTCTCTCAATATGGATAAAAGAGACCATTGCCACATGGTCCAGCTGGATGACTCTGACTGGAACACATTACAAAAAACTTCTAGCTAAAGCAAAGTGACTTATGAAAAACATGACTATGACTTTGGAATATTTTCAAGCAGAGGGAGGTTAACCTCCCTCATGCATGTGCCAATTACTAAAAAATGATCCAAGTTTGCCTATTCCATGGATCAAATATTTTTCTTTGTACCTTGATGTTTATTTAGGGGATCTATTAATGAAAAATATTACTTTGTTTGTAAAGCATTAATCATTATTAAATTCATAAATTGCTTTAATCACATCACCCTCTCAAGTGCATTTGATTTTTCTGTCAAATGAGGAAACAATCAGTATAATAAACAAACTCAGACAAAAAAGCAATATGCCAATTTATTTATTATTCCCTCTATACTACTGGAGTACATTTGATTGAACAAGTTTCCAAAATCATGCAAATTTCACGTACAGTACAAAGTATTTGCTACAATGACAGATACATTATTTAGCTGACAAACACAAACGATTAAATAGTCTCTCTCTAACATAAGAAAACTGATACACTATATTATCACTGAACTGATTTTTTAATGTTACTTTTAAAATGGCAAACATTAATTACTTTTTCCTTTCTATAACCAGGTGAAAAACAATATATTAGTGGAAGGGCATACAGAACAATCTTCATAAATTCAGACAATACTTGCAAACACTGTCCTATATAACAGGAGTTACAACTATTTAGTGCAATGATTGTGAAATTACATACCAACAATAAACAGAGCACTCACTAAATCAATGAGAGAACATTACATACTAAATATCTGTTAATTCTAACACTATATCCAGACAAAGCAGCTAAGAATCCTGTGGCACCTTATAGACTAACAGACGTTTTGGAGCATGAGCTTTCGTGAGTGAATACCCACTTCGTCAGATGCATGTACATCCAGACAATGTCCTCTACAAATCAGCACAATGCACAAATAAAATTGCCAGAAACAAAAGTAATTACAGAACAGGTGATAAAGATGTACAGTTAGCCAATCATGTATCTTAATACTTAACCAACATATTCTATTTCATGTGTCGCACATACTTTTGGAGATCAATTAATTAATGAAAAGTACGAAATTTCATGTTACCAAGGGCCTGACGGATTTTAATATTGTGTCTTCTGGCTTCTGTAAATTCAGATGGCAACACATGGTACAATGTTTTTCTAAAAGTAATCTGTTTAATTGGAATTTTTAGAAGGGATAACAAAACATGAGTTTGTGCATTGCAGCAAACATTTAATGTCTATGTTTTACTTTTATATGAAATACTCCTGACCTACTTAATCCTAAAACATCTTTTCCCCCAAAATTCTCTGGCACGAAATTTGATTCCCATGCAGAAAGACACGAACTGCTTTCATTTGTGGAAAAGAGCATTATATTTACTAACAATTAGTGGGAGGGGTAATGAAATATTTTATAGAGTAGGTTATTTTTTCTTTTAAAAAAATGCCTGGAAAAAAATCCAGGTTTGTTAGTGGAGGCTACTGAAAGAGATAAAAAGTGTCTAGCATGATCATGAACTGACAAACTAGGGATTTTAAGAAAATTCTGACATACAAACATGCTCTGTTTTAATTTTGTTTGTTCCTTTCACAGAATACTCTCTCTCTCTTCTCCAAAACCTGCAGCGTCTGAGGCTGTAACACCATGGAGCTCTGAAGAATCTTTTGAAAGCCTGGTATAATTTGAACACTGGCTTCGTTTGAGAGCCACGCTTTTTAGGTTCTCATTCTGAACTGCAGTTGAGCTGGAGCTGGAGCCAGGGCGCAGGATGATTGGAGAAGAATCTCTGATATCTTCAATTTCTTCAAAATTTTGATTAGCTCGATTGGCTGGAGCACTGTTATTATTTAGGGTGACTGTACTAGGTGTTCTGTTTAGATTATAGACTTTCTGGCAAGCAAGCCAGTTCTCTTCAGGACTGCTTGCTATTAAGCTGCTCTCTGAAGGGCTCTTCTTGTCTTCTGAGCAAATTGACATGCGTACCACAGCTGGATCTTGAAGGCCACTGAGACTGTGTGGAATTCCTCTCTTTCCACTGTGGCTGTCATCTTCAAGCTCAATGAGATTTGCTTTTTCAAGTTGTGAATCATCCGCTCCATCATTGTGGAGAGAGTGGTTTGGAGAACTTTCACTGGACCTCACACCAGAATCAGAGGAATCCTTTTTGTCTAAAAGGGCGTCTGTCAAGTACTCCTTTGCTTTGATGAAGGTTCTAATAGGCTCAGATCCATGTTCTGGGGATTTTGGTTGCTTGTCCACTTTCCCATCCATTTTCTTATCTTTTCCTTCCTTGAGAAGTGGAGTGTTATCAGATTCTTCTGTTCCAGATTCATCTTCATCACTTGGCAGTTTCTGATAGCGCAAAGTAACTCCTTTTAGTTTTAAATCTGCTGCCTGGAAAATGCTTGTTCTTTCTGAAGATTTCTTTCCTGGAAGAAGCTTGGAACCAGACTGATCAGATTTTTCATCTTCTTCAGTGATAGGGTCCAAAGGAGATGCATCATTAATGGAAACACCTGAAGTACTGTAATCTACAACATCACCCCTCTTCATCAGAAAGGACTTTCGTCCATCATCTTGTTTCTGTTCACCATCCTTTCCTTTTTCTTGTTCGATACTGGAATGGAGGGAGCCCCCTGATGTGCTCTGCCCCATATAGAAAGCTGATGTGCTATGTGGGGAAGATCTGCCACTTACAGTGGTAGAACTTGCACCTCCTTCTAGCTGTGACATTTGAGCAATATATTCTCTATATGCATCTCTGTATTCTGCCTGCACCTTATCAGTAAGCTTTGAGATTTCTACACTAGAATCTTGAGAATTGAGACTTGAAAGACTTGGAGTTCTGCGAGTTTGTGACTGGAAAAAAAGAAAAAAACAATAGAACAAAACTATTTATTATTATCCTTGTTATTTTAATATAACCAGAAGCAATAGCATATATGAATGAATGAAAAACTTTTGTCTGTAATACATTATGGCAGTTAAATTCTTAAATAACCATTTAAAAGATCTGGATAAATGCTTAATAGTCATATTTGTATTCACATTCATTCATCAACTCCAGAAAACACTGTCACTTCTGTTCCGTTGCAAAAAGAAATTACATACAAATCTGTATTTAATCAAAATATTTTAAGTTTATCCTTTTTGAAGAGACTTTATAATTATTAAATTCATTTGGTGTATTGAGTTTAGGCTTTTCTCTCATACACACACATCTATTTATATATGTATATATAATTTTTTAATTTAAATTTCAAGAACAATTCATTGCCAACAAATATTTCTGAGGGAGAATTTTGAACATAATTAAAAGCATTAGCGCTGAATATATACTACTGAAACTTTCGTTGTATTTAGCTGGTTTCAGAAAAATCAGACTCTCAGATTACGAATATGAACTCTGTTCCTCACCTCTTCTCTCTTCGCTCCTTCTCTTTCACTTATCCTTACTCTTCCGCCTTGCTCTTGGTCCTACATGCATTCTTTTTTCCTGATTCTTTCCTTTTTTCCTCAAAAACTGTTCTTTAGCAAGCAATTATGTGCAAGAAGCCATAGGAAGGATCCTACCTGTGGGCTGTAGTTTTGTTATCCCCTCTGTACTACTACTAAGGTCTTGTGATTTATTAAATATTACTAACAGCTCTCCACAAGATTCTTTTCTATGTACTAGGATTTTGTGAAGTTGCCAAACATGATTAATGCTGAATAAAACAATGTCTAAAAATAAGCATCTTATATATTCAATGAAAGACAACAAGTTGCTAGAGCAATTCAGTGCCCATAATGAAACACTGCAGTCTCAAAGATGGATATGGTCAGTTATGTATGCATATTCCCTATTAAATAGAGCTAAATTAATTCACAAAGGAGTATTTAATTTGGCAATCCATTTCCAAAAGGTGCCTTTTCCCCTTTAGATGAGCCAGTTTTTGTTTATTTATTGATGCAAACTTGCTATATATTCTCTGAATGGTGGATTCCAATGCTTCCCAAAAGTAGACAGTCAAAACTGACTAACTTCTTACTTTTCTGAATTAATGTTTCTCTCTCTATTGTGGTCCTAAAGTTTTGATTTTTTTTTTAATGTTTGTCTTTCAAAATCGTTGTTTCCATTATTCCTGGGCTCTTGACATATAATGAAGAACTACAAATAAAAGACAGTGAGCCACACCATACTGGTATTGAAAAGGACATATTGAGACTGGATTTTACCCGAAGTGTTCATAAGAAACACTCATTTATGTTCTAAATCATTTTGTGTACATTTCAGTTATAACTATGATGATTAAAAAGATTGGCCAAGAGTTGTAATTAGTGATTTTGGGTGCCTCAGTTTCTGGGTGCTCAACCTGAAATACCTCATTTTTCAAGAAGTGCTGAGGACTGACCCTCTGAAAATCAGGCCTCAATTTTTTGGGTGCCCAGAATTTGTGGCACTGAAAATCACAAGCTACTTTTTTAAAATCTTCACCATTGCCTTAAAAACATTTATTCATTTATTAATTGTATAAACTCTGTAAAGGCCCCGTATACCTAAAAATGCTCAAACTTAGTGTGATTTTGGAAATTATAAGTAAAAAATTATATGCACAAAACTTGTGGGAGAATGAGAGGAGGGTCCCAAATCCAGAGTTTAATGCTGGATCACTTGTCAACACAGGACCCAGGCTCTGACATCCAACAGTACTGTGCATGTTAGAATTAATAAAATAAAATTAAAAAGTCAAATCTATTTCTCAACCTTTGAGTGGTGCATGCTGGTAGCAAGTTATTAAAATAGTTACCATTTGTGAGGATTGAACAGTATGATTAACAGAATTTATCTAATGAAATATCTAGTATTTACCATGCTTATGCAAGGTGAACTAAGTACTTTAAGTCATACTCTCCCCCTGGAGGGGAATTACGAGGGAGGAGAAACAGTTATGGGGGAGTGAGAGAAAATTAGGATGAGGCAGTGGAAATCGTTTATTTGGAGTTGTTCCCTACTCTCTCTCCAAAGTATGGTCTTGGGGCAAGACAGGGAGTTGAGAGGGTATCTGGATAGACAGAGTGGACTTGCAGTCTGCCCTGTCATCTAACAGAGAATAATTTCCCACATATTAGGTAAAGAAAATACATCTCTTTAGTAAATACCTGCCAGCTCAAATTACTGTGATTTGGAGGAGCTTCATCGAAACCAATTGTGTTCAGTTCTTCAAAGCTGAAGTTGAGAGCGTAGGGAACCTGAGCAGAAATTCCTGTAAGCTCAGTGTGAGGTAATTCACTATTATGCACAGGACGATGAGCAAGCTCATTGTGAGGAATCACATTGGTAACATGTTCACTCACTGCACGAGAATCTTCATGAACAACCTGATTTTCTGTATTTCTCATTTCGAGTACCTTAATAAAAAAAAACAACAAAAAAAACAGTACAAATGTCATTACATAGCAAAGCAAGATAAAATGGGTTGAGCAAGTAATCTCTTTCTTAAATTGTAACAATTATATTCCAAACAAAAGGAAACAGGAAAATGTAACTTGCTTTTTTTAAATTGTAAAATTGCATGCATGTTTCTGAATGATTCATCAAAAAAGACTACTTGGGAGAGATCTCTTTATGGAACTGTCCTCATTGTCTGCAATGAAAATCATTCTTAATATATAGTTACTGTACATAGCCTTTTTAAAGCATTAACATGCCAAAGACTCTCAATTTTCAAGTATGCAAGTCCTGTAAAACAAAATACTAATTACATGTTTAAGAGTGAAAAAACAAATACCACATTTAATAGCTTTAATAAACGTCAGTATCACAATAAAACGCTGTCTAGTAACCATCAATATTTACAAGTCTGTGAATTTGCAGCACAAACATATTCTGCAGTATAGGAGTAGAGAATCAACAGTACTCAAACATCTTTGTGGAGAATTTAACAGTCTGATGCCTGTCCCCAGCTCCCATTAACTATGTTGTCATTTACCCTCAAGCTGAGGGAAGAACAGATCTTTTAGTATAATATGGCTTAACAGTATCAGAGATACAGCTGCCCCTCATTGTATGGATTGTGTAAGTCCGATACTACCAATACTTTAATAGTTTGAGTTTTAAGATGCAGCCAACGTAATGATACATGCTTGCACATTTACCATGAGAAATGACTTATAGTACCAAGGAAAAAGCAAAATAAATGAGGAGTTCTAGATCAAATTTAAAACAACATCAGCTATCTCGATAAAGTAAACTTATGAAAAGCTCAAAATGTTATCTTACTGTGCTTCTGAACAGGTGCCAGTCACCAAAATTCATGTTCATCTCTCGCTTCAGTTCATCGATGTTACACTGAGCCAAGACACGACCATTTATGTTTGCCTAAATAAAATAAGTAAAACTGTGTAAAAAGTACTTGGTGCCTTAAAAAAACCCTCCTGTAAATATTTCCTAATAAAATTCATTTTATCCAGAAATCATCTTGGACTCATACAAGGATTTTATATTTCTAATTTATCATTTACTTGAAGCAATACTTCTTTTTAGTAATCTTGCCTTTGCTTTTCAAACCTTACGGTTCTTTTAAACAATAGAGGTTACCTTGGAAGCCTTGAAGTATATGCCATGGACTACCAAATGGCAATTTCAAGGTTAAATACCAATTCCTTGGCTGGGTAAAGGAGAACTGTGGTGATGACAAACTCTCTGCCCAAAGATGAAGAGTCATGTGTTACTTTAAAGAACAACTGATTGATCGGAACAAATTTATTAGAACTCTAGTCACACCTGAACAGTTGTGGAGACATGAGAACAACCTACAGAGATAAGAGGTAACAGAAAGGTCAAAAGCATGGGTCAGGAAAGATTCTACCCAAACCCTAACTGCCTCCAGCAGTCCAGGACTTCTAATCAGACTAGGATTTTCACGCTTCAAGAGGCACTTGTGTGTGGATGGATTGTACTACACTACGTAGCACCAGAGAGAAGTTGTATGGAATAAGGGATAATCTGGTACTGGTAAGTATGACAGAATACACTCCTGTATTCATACCCTACATATTATTATAATAATCTTTGTACAACGTATGATGTGTGAAGTATTTGAAAACTCGTAATTTGCTGGTCAGTATTGCCATGATAAAATATGTGTGGCAACACTTTAGGTGATGTGATAAGATTCCACTGTACACTGTTGCTCACATATGTTCCAAACTCCACAGCCCTGCCCAAAGTGAGGTTGACAAACAGGTTTGTCCTAAACAAAGGAATGTGTGCTCTGCTTAATTTGCATTTAAGTAGTAAACAGAGTCATCAAGCAGGGAGGGAAACTAAGAAAGCTCAAACAGGAGAGAAAAAAGCAGCAGGGAACATCCTTCCACATTGACTCATTGTCTCATAGTGCCCAGCTAGAAATGTTTTTAAAGAGGAGGACTGAAACTATAAAAAGGAGGAACAAACACACCAAGGCTCTCCCTGCCCATCACATTAACTGTACCTGAAGCAACAAAGGCAGTCTTTGTTGGGCTCCCGGAGAAGGGGTCCTGACCTACACGGTTTGCTCAGTAAGACTGCTGAAAGCATGCAGAGAGAAATTTTGCTTGAATCTGATGTAGTTTGTTACGACATTTATTAATACCTAACTTATCTTTAATTTTCTTGTAACCATTTCTGACTTTTATGCCTCGTTACTTGTACTTACTTAAAATCTAGTTCTTTGAAGTTAATAAACTCATTTTATTATCTAATCCAGCATATTTAAATTGAAGTGTCTGGGTAATTCCATTTGGGATGATAAACTGTGTGCATATTATTTTCTTAAAAGAATAACAGACATAATTTGTAGTGTTCTGGAGAGGGCTGGGCAGTACAGGACATACATTTCTGGAGGGAAATGTGCGAAAGGGTGTGTGTTGGAGTCATCTTGCAGTATAACCACAACTGGTGAGAGCCACAGTGTAATCCATGTGTGGCTGGCAGGTTGCAACTACACACAGACACCAAGGGTGTGGTTTGCATTCTGGCAGGCTGTTTTTTAGTGGTCCAGGTGGGTGCTACTTTAGCAAGCAATTGTAAAGCACCAAACGTTGCACAGCAGGGATAACACAGCTGATCATTAATCTAGATTGTACTCTGGTAAAGAACAGCAAGGAAAGGGCAATATAGAGAGGATAGGAAGAATAAAGAGAAGGGACAAAAAAATTAAGTTTATAAAGCATCCATCTAAGTATCAGTGACAACACAAAGTGAGAGATACAAGTGGAACGTGTTGCAGGATATGAAGCTAATTTAGGCAGGACAGATTAAATAGATAAGGACTGTTGGATAAGATACCTTATTTACCAACATATGAAAAAGGACATTTTACTCTTTAAAAAAAAAAAGTTACAGATATTCAGGGATATATGGGAATTTATACGAAATATTTCCTGTTAATTTGAGATCTCTATTTCAGGACAAGGATTTGGGACTGAGGGTTTTTACAATTGTGCTTCACAATTGTGACAAGCAGCAGAGTCAGTTCATGAGCCACAATTATTTGCAGAATGAATTGGCTTCCCTCTTTTATTTTCTCCTAAACTGATCTACTCAATAGTGGAAACCTCTTTTCTTATAATCCAATCCCCAAAGAACTGGGTCCCAAAAAGAGAAGGGAGTGGGGCAGAAAAATCTCCAGTTTGTCACCAATCCTCATAAATTAGAACAAAAAATATAAACAAACACATAGTATGTTATTTTTGCATCTTTGGAGAGTGATTTGGAATCTTTGGTATTTAATCCAGACAGAATGAGTACTATGACAGTACATCCCAGGTGAGAGTTGAATAAATATGATTAAGGAGTAGCACAAAGAGCTTTTCATCTAAAGGCAGTGTCTGAAGCTTACATGCCAGCTGGAATGAGAGAAGAAATCATATAGGGATGACCAGAGAAGGTTCTTGAATAGAAGTATTCCTTATATGATACAGCTAGAGTTGTAGATTAACACTAAGGAACAAATTAGTCCGTATAAGAGGACTGACAGACATCCCTAAAATACCTTGCATCAGAGAAATGCTCTGGGTTACAGGTTATCTTTAGCAATACATTATGAAGTTTTCCCAAGATGTTAGGGAGGAGTGAAGCAGCACTGCAGCGTAGGAGTGCTGCTAATACACTTCAGACTTCCCTTATGAAAGGGGGACGCCCCTCTTATGAAACTGACAAGATTAAAGGGCTGGGGTAGAGGACCGATTCCACTTCTGGGTCACTAATAGACTCAATATGAACTAGGCAATGGCTATAAAATCATTTTTGAGTATGCACAGAGGCTAGTGTGAGATCATTATGAGTATAATTTCCATAAACTACTTCATGGCTCTGAACCTATAAAGCTGTAAGACTACTCAAGGAGAAGCCTGGATATGAACCAAGAACTAATGGCTGGAACCTGAAGCCAGGCAAACTCAGATTAGAAATAAGGCACACATTTGCAAAGGTTATTAATCATTACTACAAACTATGAAGGAAAGTGGTGGATCCTTTATCTCTTGCTGTCTTCAAAACAAGACTGAATGCCTTTCTGGAAGATATGCTCTAGTCAAAGACATGTTATCAAGCTGAATACAGTGGTAACCATGTGAAATTCTCTTGCCTGTGTTATATAGGAGGCCATACTAAATAATCTAATGGTCTCTTCTGGAATCTTAAAATGTATGTGGAAAATCAGGGAAATGTATTTCAGCACATACCCAGGGGTTTTGGTTGATAATTATTAAAAAAATGTCAATACAGATTCTGGGATACTAAAATTTATTATTATTATTATTATTATTATTACTGAACATGTTGTGGATCTGGCTCTGTTTTATGTTTAATCAGTGGCACTAGTAAAAAACATCATGACTACTATTTTACTGTCTGGTTTGTGGGTATGCCTGGAACATCTCTACCAGCACAAAATGCTCTCCTCCCAGTAAGAGTCCCCTCTGTACAGCCCTTACGGACAGGGTGACCATGTGTCTCTGATTTTTGCATCCTTCCGGACTAGCCAGTTGAGCCAAGGGAAGTGAAAGCAAGCCAGCTAACTGCACACACACTACAAGGATGACCTCCCACCAACTCTACTACTAGCTGAAATACTACCCTTCCCTCTAACAAGCACCCATGAAACTTCAAATGAGCACCTATTACATGAGCCCTTGAACCACCATTCCCCTGTATTTACTCTGACATACACATGGGAAAAGATAGTGACCTTTTCCGTAACTGGTGTTATTCGAAATGTGTTGCTCATGTGCATTCCATATTAGGGGGTACGTGCTCATCACATTCACCGATGCCACAAGTTTTTCTCTCAGCAGTATCCATAGGGTACTGGCTCTGGTGCTCGCTGGAGTGGCGCCCACGTGGCATGGTAATAAGGGGCATGGCCAACTCCCCCCATCCTCAGTTCCTTCTTGCCAGAAACTCTGACAGTGGGGAAGGATGGCAGGTTGCAGAATGGACATGAGAAACACATATCAAAGAACACCAGTTACGGAAAAGGTAACTGTCTTTTCTTCTTCGAGTGCTTGCTCATGTCCATTCCATATTGGGTGACTCCCAAGCAGTACCCCTAGAGGTGGGTAGGAATTCACGGATATGTAGGTTACACAGCTCTGCCGAACCCAGTGTTGTCTCTGGCCTGCTGAGTGATGGCATGAGTGGTAAACGTGTGAACAGGGGACCACGCTGTGGCATTACAGGTGTCCTAAATAGGGATGTGTGCCAGGAAAGCCGCCGAAGACGCTTGCACTCTCGTTGAGTGGGCTCTGACAATCTGCAGCGGCGGAACCGTCATAACAGGTCCTTATGCACAATTAATCCTATCTGCTTGGTACATTCTAAGTAGAAAGCCAAGGCCCTCCAGACGTCCAGGGCATGAAGACGCATCTCCTCACTGGTCTCGTGCGATTTGGGACAGAACAGTGGGAGGAAGATGTCATGGTTCATATGGAAGTTGGAGATCAACTTTGGCAAGAAGGCCGGGTGGGGCTGCAGCTGAACCTTATCTTTGTAGAAGACCATGTACGGAGGTTCTGAGGTCAGGGCTTTAATTTCAGAGACCTGTGTTGCCGACGTCACCGCCACCAGGAATGCAACCTTCCATAAAAGGTGGGAAAGAGATCAGGAACCCAGCGTCTCAAAGGGTGGCCCATGAGCCTGATGAGGACCAAATTAAGATCCCACTGTGGGATAGGGGTCTGTACCTGGGGGGAAGAGTCTCTCAAGCCCTATCAAGAATCTGACTACATGTCGAGATGGCCACTAGATGCACTCTAATGGATGAGTGTGCCAGGTCCTGGATCCTCAAATGGAACAGGTAGTCCAGAACAGCCTGTATGGAAGAATGCGAGGGAGAGATGCCATGCTTGGACACCCAGTAGGAAAACCACATCCACTTGGCCAAGTAAGTCAGTCTAGTTGAGGGCTTCCTGCTATCCAAGAGGACCTGTTGGACTCCTTCCGAACAGGTCGGGCAGGGGCCAGGGAGGGGCTGCGGACAAGCTCATAAGTGTACCGAACCAATGTTGGCAAGGCCACGCCAGGGTGATCACAACCATCTGTGCTTTGCCTCTTGATCTTTGCTAGGACCCTGCTGATGAGTGGAATTGGAGGGAATGCGTACATTAAGCTTCCTGACCACAACAGGAGGAAGGCTTCAGAGAGGGAGCACTTGCTCAGAGCTTGCAGAGCGCAAAACCAGTGGCATTTCCTGTTCTGTCTGGCAGCGAACAGGTCCACTTGGGGAGCTCCCCACCTTTGGAAAATTATGCAGGCTATCTCTGGATGGAGCGACCACTCGCGTGAGAGAAGTCCTTGCTGAGCTGGTTCACCAGTGTATACTCAACACTGGGAAGGTGAAAAGCTTCCAAGTGGATTTCGTGGCTGATCCAGAAGTCCCATAGATGGAGTGCTTCTTGACAGAGTCAACGAGCGTGCTCCCCCTTGCCTGTTGATGTAGAATATTGAGACTGTGTTGCCTATCAAGACTCTACCACCTTGCCCGACAGGTGGGGCAAGAAGACTTTTCACGTCAGCCGGGCTGCTTGAAACTCTGACCTTTATGTGCAATTTCTCCTCCTCTGGGGACTACATCCAGTGTCTGGAGGTTGCCGAGATGTGCACCCTCGCTGAGGTCCGAGGCATCCAACACCAACCCAATGGAGTGACAGGGGGGTTATTGAGCAGAACTCCCTCCAGAACTGTTCTGCGGTTGGTCCATCATTGCAGTGAGGTAAGTATTGCCTGGGGAATGACAACAATCTTTTCCAGGAGGTCTCTGGACTGGGAATAGACCATCTCCAGCCATTGTTGCAGGGGCCACATTTGGAGTCTGGCATGGCAGACAATGTATGCGCATGCTGCCATGGGACCCAGGAGGTGCAGACAGACCCTGGCTGTAGTTAGAGGGAATGCGGAGGCTTCTGTGATGAGGTTCGTCAACGCATAGAACTTTTCCAGTGGCAGGAATGCCCTGACGCAGATCGAGTTGAGGACTGCTCCGGGGAACTCTATCCTCTGCAACAGCACTAATTTCTATTTTTTGTCATTTACCAGTAGGCCCAGAGAGTGGCACGTGGCCTGAAGCACCGCAACATCCCTTTGGACTTAAGACCTGGAGCTGCCCTTGACGACCAGTCATCGAGGTGCGGGTAGATCTGGATACCCCGAAATCTGAGGTAAGCTGCTACCACTGACATGCACTTGGTAAAAAACCTCTCGGTGCTGTCACCAGGCCGAATGAGAGGATTGCAAACTGGTAGTGGGGGGGCCCCACCGTAAACTGGAGGAAGCGTCTCTGTCCTTGAAAGATCACTATGTGGAAGTATGCGTCCTTCTAGTCGAAGGCGGCACACCAGTCTCCCGGATCCAGGGAGGGGATAATAGAAGCCAGGGAAACCATGAGGAATTTTATCTTCTTTAGGTACTTGTTGAGGTCTCACAGGTCCAGGATGGGCCATAGACCGCCCTTGGCCTTTGGGATTAAGAAGTACTGAGAATAGAACCTCCTGTTCCTATACTTGAGAGGAACCTCTTCCACTGCAACCAGCTGTAGTAACCCCTTTACCTCCTGTGCAAGGAGAGTCTTGGGATAGGGGTCCCTGAAGAGGGATGGGGAAGGTGGGTGGGAATGGGGGGAGGAGTTAAAAAGGAACCGGAGGGTACAATCCTGTTCCACTGTGCTGAGAACCCATCAGTCCGAGGTTACAGCTGTCCAGCCAGGGAGTAAGTGGGAGAGATGGTTGGAGAATACAGGGAAGGATGGATCCTTCTGGAATAGTCTGGGCGCACCCTCAAAATGACCATTTGGCCCCCTGCTTATTACAGGTCAAGCCTGACTGGGCAGAGGATGGAGGCGGGCAGCTCAGACAACGCTTGTAGCCCTTGGCTTGTTTATAGGGCTACTCCTGCCAAGGCTGACTCCTCTGACCCTGCAGCTGCTGCGGTCTGAACTGCTTACGCGCTAGAACTGGGATGTAAAGACCCTGGGCTTTTAGGGTGATGAGGTAGTCCTTGAAGCCATGAAATTTGCTGTCTGTTTGGTCTGCCAATAGGGCCCTGATGTTGAAGGGTAGGTCCTGTATTGACTGCTGAGTTTCAGTGGACAACCCAGAGAGGAGCAGCCAGAAGACTCGCTGCATCGAGATAGCGGAAGCCATGGTGCGGGCAGTAGCGTCTGCAGTGTCTGATGCCACCTGGAGGGCTGCCCTAGCTGCGGTCCTGCCCTCATCAAAGATCGCTTGGAACTCCTTCTTGGAAGCCTCGGGAAGCGACCCTTCGAACTTGGCCATGGCTTGCCACATATTGAAGTCATATCGGTGAAGGAGGGCTTGGTGGTTGGCCACTCTCAGCTCAAGGTGAGATGAATAAACCTAACATCAGAAAAGATCCAGCCTCTTTGAGTCTTTATTTTTGGGGGTGGCCTCGGGTTGTCCCTGCTTCTCCTTGTGATAACTGCTTTGACCACAAGGAAATTGGGGGCTGGGTGGGAGTATAAGTATTCTTGCCCTTTGGCTGGCATGAAGTACTTATGTTTGGCCCTTTTAGAGATGGGGTCAGGGAAGAGGGGTTCTTCCACAGGGCATTAGTGATCTTAGAAATCCCTTTATGAAAGGGTAGAGCCACCCTGGCAAGTACCAAGGAACAGAGGATGTCAAACAGACACCAAGGGCTCTTCCAGTTGCTCTGCCTGAAGCCTGAGGTTAGAAGTGACCCTCTTCAAAAGTTCCTAGTGTGCCTTGGCATCATCCTGAGGAACTGGATGAGTGGGCCCCGTGACAGCCTCATCTGGTGATGAGGAGGACAATGTTGGTGCCACAGGAACCTCCATGTCCATTTGTGGTCCAGCAGCTTGCTCTCCTGGTCCTCTTTGACCTGTGGGGTCTTACCCCCGAAGTCTTCTGAAGGAGGTGGGATAACAAGGCTGCTGGCCTCTCTGAGTCTCCCAACGCTAATCAGAAGGCCTGAGAAGGCTGGGTGAACCCCAAGGGTTGCACGGTATCCATGGCAACAGCCACTGCTCTTGGGGCCATGGGACAGGTTTTGGTACTGATAATGTCGTTGGCACTGTCAGTACCAGGGTTTGTCCCGCAGACAAGGAACCTCGCTCCGAGCCCCCAGCAGAGCGATCGGTCCCGGGAGACCGGGATCAGGCTGAGCAGTGGCTCTTGCTGAGTAGGGCGACCTTCCTTTTGGGTGACAGCCGAGCGATTGGTGGTCTCTGGTGCCCAATCGGTCCTGGGATTGGTCCTGGGCCCTTGAATATGGTGGGGGTTGGTCCCGGAGTTCTTGCCAGGTGGTGCATGCCTCAGAGGGTCTGCCCCAATCTACTGGCGAGGTATACCTCAAGTCCCTCAATCGGTGCCCCAGGTGAGGAGACTGAAGCGGGCCTGCCTCTCCTACCCTGAGACATGACGGCTGCGGGCAAGCAAATGCTGGCAGGACGTCCCTCTCGATGGGGAACAGTAACACTGAGGCGGGAACAGATGCATAGGTCACAACATGGGTTTTCCCTGAGACCAGAGTTCTGCAGAAGCCAGTGAGGGTGCCACCAGGAGTGTCAGGATCTCCTGAGCTGCTTGAAGAGCTTCGGGCATCGACGGCACCTGAAGCTGGCTGGGGCCTGCACCACTACCTGGAGTCACAGACAAGACATGAGATGGACTGCACCACTCAACTTGAGCTGGGAACCGACTTCCCGAAGGAGATGTTGAGCTGCCTGACATGGGCCTTGGCTCACCCCCTGCCCTCTCCTTTCCCTTGCAGGAGGGTAGGAGATTTCCCTCCCCAGTCTTTTTCGGCTTCTTGACCGGAGCTGTGAAGGGAGACTGGTGCCGGCTTGTGAATGGTGCTGGGGGAAACACTGCACACGGAGGCCACAGTGCTCGGTGCAGAGTTGGACACCTGCTCCGGCACCGAAGTGAGCGACAACTCCATTAGGAATGCTCTTTGATGGATGTTGCATTCCTTCTTCGTCCTAGGTTTGAAGGACTTGCAGATACAGCACTTGTCACTTATGTGCCCTTCGCCTAAGCACCTTAAGCAGCTGGTATGGGGACCGCTGAGGGGCATAGGCCATCTGCAGCGATCACAGGGCTTAAAGCCTGGGGACCAGGGCATACCTTGACCAGGTCCTGTTTGGGACTAATGGAGAGTGTGAGAACTACTACTTAGGGTAACTAAGAAAACTACGTATAACTATTTTACAGGATTTCAAAGTTCACAAGAACAGAGAAGGAATCAATGCTAGCCAAAGCATCAGATGTTCCAGCACTGTCACTGGCAGCAAGAAGGAACTGAGGGAGAGGGGAGGAGGAGGCGCTCCTTATACCGTGCCATGTGGGTGCCACTCCAGAGGGCACCAGAGCTGGTCTGCTACGGATACTGCTGAGGGGAAAACTTTCAGCACCTGTGCATGTGGCGAGAACACACACATAATATGGAACGGACATGAACAAGCACTCAAAGAAGAATCAAAACTTACAGAAAGCTCAGCAACACCACCCTAATACAAAAATGGCTACTGACCCAGCCTCAATGCTGCTCTTCACTTTCCTGGCATCAGTGAGGAGCACTGGATTGTGAAAAAGCAGGGGAGACACAAGGGAGTTATATTAGCATATAGGAGGAAAGACAATAAATGAGAGAGTGAGTAAGTGTGGCAGAGAAAGTGAGGGAGATATGGAAGGGTGAGAGGTAAAGAGGGAGGAAGAAAGGGTGAATTGACTAAATGAAGGTGAGACAGAGAATGAAGTGAGGAAAAACAAAAGGTATAGAAAAAAACAGAAAACAGGAGGGGGGAAGTATATAAAAATTAAATGAGAAGACTAAGTGATAGGGGAATCTTGGGGCATGGGAGATTTCCATAAAATAGTTGCAGGGCCTGCAGATACAGGAGTAGAAAATAGAGTCACAGGGCTGGGACTTCTAGAAAACAATGAAGGGTAAACAGATGCCCGTACTTCATTGTAATATGTTCCCACTTTTATACTGAAAAGCTATGGGAGGGAGGAAAGGGGATCTTTTCTCCCCTTTTGACTCCCTGAAGATACTATATCTGCCAAAATCCTCCTTTACACACGTTCTTGACAAAATACTTATCTGTAACACCCCTCTGGGACTGGGATCCTATTTTTAGTCTTTGAAAAAAATATAGTTACTCTACCAGGGGGAAAAGAATACCTTTTGAGATCAGACTTTTGTAATACATTGCATGATTCATGTAGAGATGACAGTTTTAGAAGTAGTTATCCGGTGTTAACTCTCACACAGAGCACCCAATTTGACAGTACTAGGCCTTTCAGTAGGCTATGTAGAATTTTAGTATTCGGCACACATCCAGAACACTCCATATATAACATTTATATATCTGTCAGGATAAGGGAATAAACTGGGAAAGAAGTATCTCCTAATTTATCAGAAAACATAACAGGACTTTGGAAAGGAAAGAGGAAGAGAGTCTTCAGACAAATTTTTACCTTGATCTAAAATAAGGTAAAAGACTATACATTCTCATCTGAGAGTAAAAAAATAAATTAAATGCAGGCTTTAAGAAAATTACCATGGCAAATTGAACATGGTAAATTAATTACAATAATGTAAAATATTCTTTTTGCAAGAAAAAACATAATTTTGACATTTCACTTTAGTGACTATGGCCCTTACCTCAGTTTTAAAATACAAGATGATAAAGTACTCAGGACATTTTCCTTGCATTAAAGAAGCTGCATTACTTTGAACATACATAGATAAATATTATTTTGACATTCAGTATGATTCAGTAGATTTTTCATGTAATAAGTCAGTCAAATAATTTTTTCTACACGTGCATTCCTGTGTTTCAATGCTATGTAAATGACTGAAGTGTAATAATGGATCACCTTTCTTATAGTTGCAGAATACTGAGGTAGCATACTCTGATCCAGCCCTTCTGTCTGCTTCAGCTTCTCACATACGGCTTCCACATTCATTGAGCTCAAAGGCACATGTGATCCTCCAGTGGCTGATCCTGTGACTGTTCCTGTTCCCTATGCAAGCGGAAAAATGTACACAAACAACATATTCAAATGCCCAGCATGTCTGATGCAAATCAAATGGTCTTCAATTATATGCATTTTTGGATATGGACCTAAAAGGTAAGATTATGATGATTAGTGCCAAATTATCTAAATATAATACTGGAAAATACTAACATATGATGGTAATAATAACAATAATAATTAGAAGAAAATGGCTGAGACACTGTCCATCCTAGAAAAAAGTGTTCTAGTTTAACCAAACTAATTAAAAAATCAATGTAAGATATAACAAATTAATATATCAATATAAGCAAGGGTTAAAACTACAGTGTCACTATTAGGGATTTGCATAGATTTACTTAGGTCAAATTTTAAAAGCAAGACAAGACCTTATTAAACAATCTGGATTTCAGTGTATTACCCAAACTCTTCATGCTAACTTCAGACTAAGATGATGTAGGGTGACACTCTCAGCTTCTGGGAGCAACACCAAAGAGGGTGTGGGGAGGGAAAATGAAAGCATCTGCAGGTGCCCAGTACAACAAGGCTCTAAATTCTCAGAAAAGTTGTGGGGTCTTTGTGCCACGACACAGAGGTGGCTAAAGCAAGGTGAAGGGGAAGAAACGTATGTCTACGTTTATGCAATTTCACAATCCTGTTAAAATATATCCAGATAAACTGTCCATTTAGATTCTTATACCACACCCATCAGCAATATATTTGAGCATCTATATTAGTGATATGTTTCAAACGGTAAATTGGGTCTAATTATTAATTGATGTAAGGCAATCTATAGAATATGGCTTTCTTTGAAAGTTTTACACAGTGTCCATGAAAAATACTCATTACTCAATAATGATATCTACATTGGAAAAAAAATATTTTTCAAAGTAAACACCTGTTATTTATGCTAGAGGGTCAGATACTTAGTTGCTTCTGTAGGTCAAGCTCATTGCACACACCAGAGGCTCCTACCACTCTTCATTTACCCCTCCTCAATCACAAGCTCCCTGTCTGCCATCCTCCAATCCTTCTTTATTTCAGAGACTCCCTCCAACCTCCCTCCCTCCCACCATCATCTCCCTGTATGCCAGGGTCTCACATTGTCCCCTCAAGTCAGGAACTGTGTGCCACCTCATTCCTCCCTTCCCTCTTTTCCACCATGACAGGGGCTCTGTGTGCCCTCCATTCACCCTTCCAGCACATGGCTGGGGCTCAAGTGTCCCCCATACCACTGTGCCTCATTCTCCCCGGAATAGCCGGGGTCCTGTGTACTTCTCAATTCCTCTCTGCAAGAGTCTGAGTGGCCCACCATCCCCCTCCGACCATCACCCAATCCACCCATGACAGGGGCTGTATGTGCTTCCCTTTTCCCTCAACTGTTCTTATTTCTTTTCTGTCTATCTGGGAGATACGTCATTCAGGATGTCAAAATTTTAAACTCTTCTGGGACATGGGCAGAGAGGAGATGAGGGGTATTGTTATGCTGGAAAGTGTTAACAGCTGTAATTGTCTATAAATCAAAGCAAAGACGACTGATGCTGCTGGATCTGTGAACCAGATGCAACGGTCTCTGTCTCCCTCCCACCATTTCTCTCTTCTGATTTCACAAAAAGCAAAGGGGTTCTGCCCACTGACACCTAAAACATTCCCTGAAATTTTGGAACTCGTTAGATGTGGTGATCAAAAGTTATCACGTTACATAGAGACAAACAAATTACATCAAGACCTCTTTTGCCTGTACTATTCTGTGTATCAATTATATATCAATTTCCCATTCAGAGCTAACAGATTACTACAACTGTGTCATCTTTTAAAACCACTAACTACCTCATTTGTGTATATAAGTTTGCTTGCTTTAATCTTGTAATAACTCTTTCATTTCTTTTCTTAGTCAATAAAATCTTTAGTTTATTACAGGATTGGCTACAAGCATTGTCTTTGGAGAGAGATCTAAAGTACAAAATGACCTGAGGTAAGTGACTGCTCTCTTGGGACTCGGAGCAACCTGAATATTTTGATCTTTGGTGTATAGCAACCAGCTATCACTAAGTCCAGCTTGACTGGCCAGCAAGATATACTGGAATATAAAGGGGACTGCCTCTGACTCTGTTTTAAGGCTATTATAGTGCTTTAGAGTTCATATTCCTTACTGGGTTGGTGAAATCTAATTATAGAAATACAACCCAGTTTGGAGTTTCTGCCCTGCTTCTTGACAGTCTGCCCTGAAATTGGCATTAATGCTCATGAACCACTCCAGAAACTGTGACACAATGGTTTACAGAAAAACACAAGAGACAAAGAGCACACACTGAAGCAAATAAGTATAGTTCTCTATAACAGAATCATAAAAGTCTAGGGCTGGAAAGCACATTCAGAGGTCATCAAGTCCAGTACCCTATGCTAAGGCACGACCAAGTAAACCTAAACCATCCCTGAGAGGCATTTGTCTAAACTGTTCTTAAAAATCTCCAGTGATGGGGATTCCATAATAGCTACTCTCCTAATAGCTAAACTAAATCTCCCTCGCTTCAGATTCAGACGATTATTTCTTGCCCTACCTTTGGTGGACATGGAGAACAACTGATCACAGTCCTCCTTTTAAACAGCCCTTAATATATTTGAAGTCTTATCAAACACCCCTTCAATCTTAGTTTCTCAAGACTAAACATAGACAGTTTTTTTTAACTTTTCCTCACAGGCCAGGTTTTCTAAACCTTTGATCCTTCTTGTTGCTCTTTTCTGGACTCACCAATTTGTCCACATCTTAAAGCATGATGCCAAGAACAGGACACATTACTCCCACTGGGGCCTCAACAGTGCTGAGTAAAGAGGGACAATTAAGTCCCATGTCTTACATGCAACACTCCCGTTAATACACTCCAGATTATTAGCCTTTTTCACAACCGCATCACATTGCTGACTCATATTCAATTTGTGATCCACTATAACCCACATATTCTTTTCAGCAGTACTGCTGTTTAGCCAGTTATTCCCCATTTTGTAGCTGTGCATTTGATTTTTCCTTTTTAAGTATAGTATTTTGCACTTGTCTTTACTGAATTTCATCTTCTTGATTTCAGACCAATTCTTCAATTTGTCAAGGTCATTTGAAATTCTAATCCTGTCTTCCAAAGTGTTAGTAACCCTTCGCAGCCTGGTATTATCTGCATATACTATACGTACACACTCTACTCAATTATCCAAGTAATGAATAAAAATATTGGATAGTACTGGACCCAAGACAGACCCCTGTTGAAATAGATTTCAACATTAAATGTATTTCTAGATATTTAAAAGAAATAAGAGAGGTTTCAAAATATTGTAACATTTATTTAGTGGTAATAAAAATGTAAAAATATCAGTATAACTGGGAAAGTACAGAAAGAGTTAATTCTATTCACAAAAGAACATAGTTATTGAAAAGTGCTGTCTAAGAGTGAATGCTATACAGTATAACTTTAACTATCAAATGTAATGGAACTCAAATAATTTTGAATAGCTGGCGTTTTGGATAATGAACACAGTTAACAGTTCTTAGTACTGTGACCTTGTTTTAGCTAACAGGGAGTTTTGGATAACTGAAGTTTAACTTGTATATCTAGGTTTTATCTTCTTGTCCATGTGCAAATATTTGGATCAAGCATGATTAACAACTTTGGTTGCATCAGTTCCATATGAGACTGTGGTAAAATATTTCCTTTCCAAAGACACCCTTAAGCATTCCATATATAGTAAACTATAAACATCTAAATAGTTAAAGGTACCACTACATCAAGTAGTCTCCAACCTTTTTACACACAAGATCACTTTTTGAATTTAAATGCAAGCCAGGATCTACGCCACTCCTTCCCCAAGGCCCTGCCCCTTTCCTGAAGCCCCACCCTGCTCATTCCATTCCCCCCTCCTTCCGTCTCTCACTCTCCCCCACCCTCACTCACTTTCACCGGGCTGGGGCAGGGGATTGGGGTTCGGGAGGGAGTGCAAGCTCTGGGAGGGACTTTGGGTGTCGGAGAGGGCTCTGGACTGGGGCAGTGTTGGGATGCAGGAGGGGGTATGGGGTGCTGGCTCTGGGAGGGGGCTCAAGGCTGGGGTGTTGGCTCCCACTGGGTGGCACTTACCTCAGGCAGCGACGCAGTCGGGCTAATGCCCCACGCCACTCCCAGAAGCACCCAACATGCCCCTGTGGCGGGGCACATGGCTCCACATGCTGCTCCTGCCTGCAAGCATCACACACACAGCTCCCATTGGCCACAGTTCCCCGTTCCCAGCCAATGGGAGCTGCGAGGGCGGTGCTTGTGGGCAGGAGCAGTGCGCAGAGACCCCTCCCCTCCCAGGGGCCATGGAGGCATGCTGGCCGCTTCCAAGAGTGGCATGGGGCTGAGGGAGGCAAGGTGCCTGCCTTAGTCCCACTGCACCACCAGACTTTTAGCAGCCGGAGATTGCAATTGACTAGCAGAGTTTCCAGGACGAACCAATCGATTGTGATCTACAAGTTGGTGACCACTGCATTATATCGTCCGGAATTTCAGAGCAGGCCATAGAATGCTACCCTACTTTTATCATTACACATTGTGCTGTGACACTTCAGGTTTTCAATCCTTCCTCTTCGTTTTCTAGAAAATAGTGTCTGCCTTTGGCATCATAACCCAACACACATAAACCCATTATTATTCAGAGGTCTCAGAGGACATCCAAAACCTCTGTATAATCATAGGATTACTTTACCAAAGGGCTCAGCCCTGTGGAACTCTTGAAATTCTGCAGAAATGATGTCAAGTATCAGAGGGGTAGCCGTGTTAGTCTGGATCTGTAAAAGCAGCAAAGAATCCTGTGGCACCTTATAGACTAACAGATGTTTTGGAGCATGAGCTTTTGTGGGTGAATACCCACTTCGTCATGCATCTGACTAAGTGGGTATTCACCCACAAAAGCTCATGCAGAAATGATGTTAATCGCCAAAAGCCCCTAAATTTTGCAGGAACAGAGTGCAGTCTTGCAAAGCTTAGCTCTGAGCACAGAAATCTAAGATCTGTGTGCAAGACAGAACAGAGTGCTGGGGACGGAGAGTGCAGAGCAGGAAGAGAGATTTCTGAAAGATGGTACAAGCAGAGCCCTCTATCTGTAATCTGGTTATTCCAGATGTCCCCAGAGTCATCAGAAATGCTAGTTCTATTAGCAGTGCACCCACCTAGCCTTCACAGTTCCTGCTTATGGAATTTTGGTTTCAGCACTGTGGAACATCTAGGCCCCATAGAACTGAAGCTAAACTCCTGTGGAGGTCCATCACTTCTTCAAAGCTTAGAAGCTCAACATCACACAGGTAAACTCTAAGATGCAAAACTGTGCTTTGGTTAACTACAGTTCAGTTAATCCGGGTTTACCTGTAATTCTTTGTAAACAATGATGAATGTATTTATGTTCTGTATAGTGTTTCTCTCTTTTCTTTTTATTTAAGTACTTCACTTTCAAAGGTGAGTTGAAGAGACCTTTAAGAGAGCTTAAGAGATTCAAGGAAAGAATCACATTTACTCATGATAATGAGAATACCTACAGCTACACTAGACAATATTCAATTTACTTTTGTTTAAAAGGATATAAATCCTCATATACTTCAAGGTATAAGCCAATCACTAACTGATTAATGTTAGGAAGCAGCTTTCCCTCTGAACTACGTAACTGCCCACACTATAGGCTTTCTTCCACCTTCCTCTGAAGCATCTGGCACTGCACACTGCTGGAAATAAACTACTGGATTAGATGGACTAGTGGTCAGATCTGGTACGGCTATTCTTATGATTTCAAACAATAGAGAGGCTATTAGGTATACAAGAAGAGAGACTGTTGCAGGCACACTGGGCAATACTTGAGCATTATTTGCATTTCCTTCTTATGTAATCTTTATGTTTTCCAATACTTAACTTTTATAATCACTTCTACATTCTTAGCCCTCTTAGTCTCCTACTTACCAAATATTTTGGGCTAATATTTCTCCACCCACACACTCACTTTTGATATTTACAATTATCTAATAATTATTTCACGGTCTGTAAATAGTAAAAGATATTCCAGTTTCTTTTATGAATAAAACTAAATAGTTTTAAATAGAGCATTTAAATACTAACAAAACTACAGATTATGGGTTTTTTTAAACTAATACATTTCTGTTCTAAATGGTAACTGCAATCTAACACGAAGGCAAACAACAAAAATAATTTTTTGATTCTCTTAGTTAAAACTTACACGTTTGTTACCTTGACTTGATTGCTTGAGAAACTTGTCCAAAAAGGCAACAAAAAATCATAACATTTTTAATCATTCTGATATTTAAATTTTTATCCAGTAGTCAGCACAATTCAGAAATTTTTAGAGATATTTGGATGTATTATTCCAATCTTCTTCCTATTGCAATGTGATTTCTCAACAATATTCTTACAAAGAATGTAGAGAATAAGAAATGCTGAAAAGCATGAACTAGGTTAATCCACCCATAATCACAATTTACTGGTTAGTTCAAATTATACTTTAGTGGAAAAATCTATTATAATTTGAAAAATGGCAGCCATAAACTATGACCAAAACTATTTTATAATGGTGTTGCTAACATAAATACTCTAAGAACAATGTGAAGAGTTTCAACAGTTTGTGAACTGTGAATCTATCAAATATAGTATCTGTAGATTACCACAAAGAAATAGAGAAGGAAATTTCACACAGTGTTAAGATGGAATAGGCATTCTTGCATTAAATCAAAATATTTTAGCAGTAAAGAGCAAGTCATTATTTCTGCATGCATTAAGAGTTAGTTTAGAAAGAAGCATTTTTCTCTATCAAAAATTATATGGGAAAATGCTAAAATATTTAGATTTTTGTTAAAGTATAAACTATTTGAAATAAATACACATTAATCCAAATCACTCTTTATAAAAACACTGCCTGAAAAATAAATAATGTAATTGCTTTAGGGATAATGTCATCATGTAAGTGAATTAAAACTGTACTTAAACTGACATTTTTCAGCTTAGAGAACATTACACTGAAAAATATTTGCCATGCAAAAGCTAAAAGCAGCTTGTCAAAGCAAACCTAACGGCTAGTAATGAGCATTAATTTATAGACAGCTTAGCATGAAGAGCTTTTGCAATGATTCCATCAAATAAGTGAATGACAATTCATAGAAAGTTGCTGTACCTGTTTCTGTTTGTTTAACCCAGATTTACACTGCTTCAAGAAAGGGACAAAAACAGAATGAAAAGACAGAAGCTTAAAGTGAACATAAAAAATGTCTAAAGATGTAATTGACATTCATATTAATCTAATTTAAAACAATGAATGTAAAACTAGCTTTATGATACAAAGTTAGTATACTGAGATTTTTTTATACTGCAATAAAACATTTAAGATAGATATTTCTGATAAGTGACTTGCTTCTCTTGTACTCATAAAAAAGCAGATGAATACTTGTTGAAGTTTAATATCCTAGGACAGAGGGAAGATCTGCATCATTTTTACTGTGAATAATATTGGTTTGCAGCCTAAAATTCCTTTGTCATTTCAAAATTAGGTTACACCATTATTTGTTGAATAATTTTAAAGTCCTCATAGCTAAGCAAGGAAAACAGAGATGAAAAGGTAGATTTTGAGAACAAACAGTAATAGGGTTTATAGTTCGCATTCTAATGGGATTAATTCCACATTAACAACATTTGCAAGAATAAGTGACAAACTTCCCAGGCTACATCCTTTGACCATACTAAGACCTATCCATTAAAAAAAACACTTCATTATTTTTAAAGGATAGGCAGGGTTTATGCATAATTATATGATTTGCATAGGTCCATTTTAGGGCCACTTCAATGAAAGTACATTATATGCCTCAAGGCATTGATTTCATGCAACAGGGAAAACATCTTTAAAACAATACAATTATATTGAGGCATGCTCCATCCTAACAAGTGCAATTAGTAATGCTAACTTGATTCATGATATATGTGGGTAGATATGTAGTAGTAGGATTTTATGTTTGTATTTTGGATAATTTAGAATGAAGGATATAATAATGCAGCATGTATTAATGTATTGATGTATGATTTAACCATAGCCTGCCAGTACCCTTTTTGAATAGCAGAAAGGAATGGCCTAAGGGGTCACTGGTAGAAACACAACAGACAGGCTGCCTGTGTCTGAACTGATGTTAAGGCAGGAACATACTAGAACAGTTCTTATGGCCGATTATGGTCACCTTTTGTTTTAGGGTAAGTTTTCATTTCCTTCCCTGACGGACCGAGGGACGCACCCCACCCATGTACTTATCCACTCCACTGATATTGACTTGGACTCCTTATTCATTCCATGGGTGGCGTTCCCGAGCCCACTTATCCACTGACACTTTAAAAACTCTTACAACCCAATCTGGGTCTATGCTGGTTATGCGATATGTATGTATCTTTTCATCCTTGCAAACGATATCTGTAACCCTCCATAACCCAAGCCTGACCCCAGATGTACAGTACCTTCCCTCTCAATCTGTGTATATTTCATTTCAAACATTTACTTTAATAAAATTTGCTATAACGTCTTGTTTCTTATCTGCATTGTAAACAAAGTTGTGTAAGGTTCCTTTGTAATCCCTTTAGTAACCATATAACCCTTTCTAAAATGTAATCCTGTCTGAAATTCTCTGTAAAACTGTTTGGTGTGAGTAAAGGATGCATGGTTAAGGATGAGTGTGAAAGCCATCACAAAGGTCCAGATGGTCAAGAAGAAGTGAGAGACTTGGAGAGACAGCAGGAAACAATCAGAAAACATCCATTTTATCTGATGCTAAATAAGTTAGCAGCATTAACAACCTCAGAGGTGAGGCAAACACCCCCGCTCCACAAGGCGAGACAACAAGATTAACCCCACTTAAGGACTAATGATTACAAAATGACATTGCAAAATCCATAGATTAAAGTGGGAATTTACAAGTATAAAGCTGGGGGTTTTGCTATAGAACTCTGGGTTCTGTCCTGCAAAGCCTCGGAGCATCAGATCGTGACCAACAGAGCCCAGCTCCTCACTCGTGCTCTATCTAACTGGCCATTAGATTTGACTTGAGCTATGACAGACTGGTAACTTTAAGACCTGTGTGTGTGTGTGTGTGTGATTGAATGCATACGCTGTTATATTTTCAATAAACACAGCATATTGCCTTTTCCCCTGAAAAGATCCCATGTGATTCTTATAAGCGTAACAGATAACACAGATCTTGTTCATATTACAATCCGGTGACAAACTGTTTAGACTAGGCAGAGATTATGCCTTCTTTGCTGTCAGAAGAGTGCCTAGAAAATCATGAGTGGAAAACAAAAGTTAAGACTGTTTCATTAAAAATACCACACTATACTCTACTGGCACAACAAACTGCTTACCTGTCTACTTGGATTTTGGAAGACTAAAGAATACTAAATTTGTTGTGAAAAAGATATTTTGGAGACTCCAAGACAAAAGTACAGCTAGGGTCAGTATTATAAAACCCTGTAAGTTAGTGGCAAAGCTTCCATTCTGTTTCAATGGCACATGATCAGGCCCCAAATCAGTTAATTTACTAAAGAGAACCAGCATTAAACCTGCAGGGAATTTTAACAGTATTCTTTACCCACTATTCCAGAAAACCATGAAAATTATGGACTAGATAGGGCTGGAACACAAAATACAAGTTTGAAATATATATACACAAGTGCCTACAATGTACTCTGCACAACATAATGCACAAAAAAGACTAAACACATGAGTTTTACACTACCATCAGTCCACTAATTTCCATGATGTTGCTTCAGATTTACACAGGTGTAGGAAAGACCAGAATCAGGCTCTAAGATTTTGGGTTAAAAAACTGGTTTACTTTATTGACATCCTGACGTCAATGGCAGGAGCCATAAAGCATGAAGAGGTATTGTGCAACTGTAGAATCACAGAAATGTAGGGCTGGAAGGCACCTTGAAAAGTCATTAACTCCAGCCCCCTGCACTGAGACAAGACTTTCTCCACACAGCTCTGCCAATTCACAGAATTTTTGACCCATATGAAAAAACAGGTCTTCCAGAGATACCAGCTCCTTGCATTGGCCAAAAAAGCTTACTAAAAAGCAAGTCAAGGGAGCGTCTCTTCTCTACTCAGGGCTAGATAAATCAACGCTTCTAGGCCATGCCAAAATCAGGAATCAAGACTGAGCTTTAATCCTCCATGCGGTATTCCTATTAGATCACCAAACCATTCACAGTAGTTGGCATTCATTAAAAAATTCATAAGGATTGTTAGTACACTGAATTATTTTGCATGCATGGATCCATGCATTAAAGAATAAGTAAAAGCTATCATCATATATAGTGGCAAAGATGCATGGATTAAGGACTCCCTAAATACTCGGACAGAATTATTATAGTCTACTGTATCCATCATTTGTGGATAATTGAAGTGCCTCAAACACCTCTATTGAGCCTGTAACAACTCTGAAGAATTCATCTTATACTCAAAGGAAGCATGAAAACAGTTCATTTTTTCCATCATGGTTAAATCAATGGAAAATGAAGACATTGAGTAATATTGTTTATGTCTTCCACAGAAATTCCACCAGAAAGCCAGGAAGGTCAGTATTACCTTGACTGACAGAGCCTACTTGTGGAAGGGCTTTTAGAGGATTAGGGATGGTAGGGAAGCATAACAGGGCCCTTCCAGCCTCCTTCACACAGAGCAGAGGAGAAGATAATCAAGTATTAAAACAAAATAATTCACAAGCACTACAAAATTCAGAATCAGGGTTTTAACTACCCCATTAATGTTACATTTTGATCAAAATATTACAGGGTTTCAGAATAATATATGATCTTGAATGCTGCTATATGTAGGTTCAATAGCATTAGTTAAAGAATGAGAAACATTCCATGCCTATAAAATCCTTAATTCATGTTATTTTAATCCAGGCTTGGTCTTTGTTGCCATAATTATGCTGGAATTCTTGTTTTTCCTATTGTTGCATAATAAAAAAAAAAAAAAAAAGATTTATGCAAACCTTTTCTTGCATCAGTGAAAAACAAAAAATACCTTAAGTAACACATTTAGGCTGTTGCAGATAACAGGATAAAGCAATTAAGATAATGGTTAAAACTATGTTAACCCTTTTGTGTTGGCAGTCACCAGAGCTTGATGGCCAGGAATGGTTTTCTATTGACTTCCATAATTAAGGGTTAAAAACAGCCACATATAAAGGAAGATATCTTTGTATGAATATTTATAATGAAATAAAGACTAAAGTTGTGGAACATAAAATTCTAAGATTAACTTATTCATGAGTAAATGGTAGACTTTAACATGCTAGCTCATGAATATGATTATGATACAGTAACTCCTCACTTAACGTTGTAGTTATGTTCCTGAAAAATGCAACTTTAAGTGAAATGATGTTAAGCAAATCCAATTTCCCTATAAGAATGAATGTAAATGGGGGAGGTGGGGGTGTTAGGTTCCAGGGAAATTTTTTTTTTGGCCACACAGTATAGTACAGTACTATAATTGAGAGGTGCCTTGCCTTGCCCCACACAGGCACCACCCACTGGCACTGGAGACAATGAGGCAGGCAAGGAGGCTGAAGGTGCTGTAGGCTAGGAGAAGCACATTGCGCAGCAGCAGCTTCCCCTACTCTGCAAGCACCAGAGACAGGAGGCTCAACCCTTGGCTCACCCACACCACCCCTTCCCCCAAGCCCCTACCCTTAACCTGCCTCTTCTTTCCCCTCCCCCCATTTACTCCGCATGCCATGTCCTCGCTCCTCCCCGATCGCTCTTGCCCACTGCAATCAGCTGGCTTGAAGCATTCAGGAGGGAGAGGGGAGGAGCAAGGACACAGCTCGCAGACTCCCCCTTCCTCCTGAACACCGCAAGCCAGCTGGTTGCTGGGGGGGAGATGGAAGGAGGGGGAGGACTTGTTCCTCCCCCTCCCTCCCCTGCCTCCTGGCCAAGGCAATCAGCTGGCTTGTGACGTTCAGGGGGCAGGAGGGATGGAGGAGGAGTGAGGACTCGGCGTGCAGGCTCCCCCCTCTCTCCTCTGTCTTCTGCCTGCGGCAATCAGCTGGTTTGCAGCATTCGGAAGGCAGGGGAGAGAGGGGGAGCCTGTGCACCATGCCCTCACTCCTGCCCCCTCCCTCCTGAACGCTGCAAGCCATCTGACTGCCGTGGGCAGGAGGCCGGGGGGGGGTGGAGGGGGAAAGCAGTGATCCACATTGTCTGCCGGTGGACAGGAGGCGTTGGGGGGGGCACGTAGGGGAGCTGATAAGGGAGCTGCCAACTGTGGACAAAGCAGGCAGCCAAACGATGTTATAGTGAAGGATTGCACAACTTTAAATGGAGCATGTTCTGTAACTAAGCAGGGACGTAAGATCGAAACAACATTAAGCGAGAGGACGTTAAGTGGGGAGTTACTGTATATAGCAGATTTTTATTATTTTCATATCAAGTTGCTTCATGCTGTAACAACTGCAGCAGCTTTATGCTGGGATATTGGAACAAAAGAGAAGAGGATAGTTTTTAGAACTGAATGGCTGAATCCTAAGTAATGAATGGCCAACTGCCATTCCCCACTCCTTTTAACCATCCCGGAACTGCTTTTGAAGACTGAAGACACTGTACTCTTAGCTGAAGACTCTCTACTTCATAGCTACTGAGAAGGTCAGGGGAGACTAAGGGGAAAATAATACAGTAGGTCTTATAAGTAAAATATTAGCTCTTGAATTCATTCACAAACTACATTTATTAGTGTTCAACTACTCTATTTGCCCACCAAGCCACTGATGCAGTGTTAGTGAACTGCAGTTAGAATCAATGCAGACTCATTACTGCTAACAAAGCAATGAGATGCTACATTTCCACACCACATGACTACTCATTTACCATTGAGGGGTCTATGGGTGAAGAAAGCCCCTCATCAGCATCCTCCTTGATAATATCCTAACAACAACAAAATATTATGGTTTGGGTAAAATGATTAAGGGCTCAAAAATATGAAGTAAACAATGAATGGAAATGAGTCTAATAATAATACATTATTTAACAGAAACATTTGTTTTACTGAAGTGATTAAAAAAGATTTTAAAATATTTTAAAGCTATGCCCAAAGGCATCAATATTCTAGTATTAAAGTGATTGTCAAACGAGGCTTTTATTTTCTTAGGCTTTCTCAGTTCTAAATTCTCTTTTGAACACCAATCTATTTCAGTAAAATATGAAAATCTTTAAAAAGGGATTTTATTTTTACTTCTATATGCACCTGGAAAAAAGCATAGAACTTATTTTTGCTTTTGAAATGTAAATGTAAGATATAAACCATATGTACTTTAACATAAAACTATAACTGATGTATATTGAACATAAAATGTATTTTGTTTTAGTTTGAATTAAAACAATTTAAAATAAGCGGTCCTTTTAATTAATAATTATTTTATTTTGACCTTTTGATATCCCACATTCTATGAAAAGCAATAGAATGCATCTATATTTGCTCCTAGTCTTTCGTTATATATTATACAGATATATTATCTATATAGAAGTGTTTTACAATATTTTGCAAAGTGAGATATAAATTTACAAGTACAGATGTGTGTGTCATACTACTAAGTCACATCATGTTATTTAGGGTAGCAGGAAATAGGTGTTTTCACTAAAAAGTTATCCCTGCCAATCTCATATGTCAGTAAAAACTACTCTAATCTTGGTTTGTGGATGTTAGAATTAATTTCCATTCTCTATACGGTATTTACTAAAAGTAAAAACAAAATACATTTTATATTTCATGTTAGCAATACCTTAATTTCTTAAATCTATTTATAAAAATATAATGTGTATTACTATATTGCAGTTAACAACCTTATTGCTGTATTACTCAGTATTCTTATTTTTTAGGTTAGTATTTTAATTGTCCTTCAAAATACTTACTAGGCCATTGTTCTGATCTCTGGACAAACCCGTTTTTAGTGATGGACGTGAGATGTGATGAGAACTGCCAGAGTAGTACCCTGGCATGTAAATATATGGGGCAAAGAATGGCTATGGAAAGAAACATGTAACAAAAAAAGGACAAAATTACACAAAATCAAAAGGTAATAATAATCAAAAGAAAAGTTATTTCAACAAAATACAACTTCTGCTTAAGAATGCTACATTTAATGAAGTTATAAATTACAAATACTAAAAGCTTTATCTATCTTTTACTTAATCAAAAGCTCTAGAGTTAGCTTTTCAAAGTTGCTCAGTATTGACCTCTCTGCACCCACCAATACCAATAAGAGTTTTAGCATTGACTTCAAAGGGGAATAGCTTAAGGTGAATGCTGAACGCTTTTGAAAGTCCCATTGCAATGTCTGGGGGAGGGGGAAGAGGACAGGAGGAGTGGACAGAGCAATAAAAAAAACCCGCTTCGTCCTTCTATTAATTTCACCATCACAAAGTTCTTCAACTTACCATTACAGGGAACAAGAGCTCACTACAGTTTGCAAAACTTCAGACTATTCATTACACTTGGATATCTATAGAACTATATAGAAAATGGAGTGCATGGCACATAACAGTGGAAGTTTTGATTATAGGATGCTTGTTGCATCCAATTTTTTTTTGTTTTAATAAATAAGAGACCAGACATTAAAGCTACCAGTTTTTTAATTTGTTTTATTTTTAAAGTATTTTAATACAATCACGTTCAATTTTTAGTTTAGATTTTTGCATTTTTAAAGCACATTATGATGCTATAAAGCTACAAGTATGCAAAATGTAAGTTCTTAATATAAAAATATTTTAAATCAATGTAAATTTTAATAACAATAAAACAAAGTTTTTATTAAAATTATTGTTAAATGTTTCTTGCTTTGAAAAATATAAGGTGGAGAACAATCTTGTGGATCAGGCAAGTATCTCTCTCTTTTTCTTTAAAAAAAAACAACAGATAGGATTTAAGGAGACAAATGTTAAGTAACTTGCAAAACATATAAAGCACGCCAGTGGCTGAGTCAGAATTAGAACTCAGGAGTGCCTGGCTCCCAGACCTGTGCTTAGTCTTCCAGATGACTGCCTCATACATTGGTAATCAAAAGTAAAGACCTCAAAATTACGAATACATTTCCCATTTTAAAACAAAGTATTCAAAAACAGTTTCCCCTTTATTTACATACCATGACCAAATTTAGGATTCTGTATTTGATCTGTGACTGTCAGACAATACCACCAACTACACCAGCACCCCAATTATGATTGGATGGTTATCCATCAGTGTGTTATGCAAATATAGCAACTGTAGACGTACAAAATATGGAATCCTGCAATTGACGATGCAGATAGGATAGGTAGAAACTGCTTTTCAAACATTGCAACGTATTTGTTTTGACCTGTAAATACATTTGTAATTTTAAAGTTTACACATTTAATGTGTTGTCTGATCCCAATTTTTAATATTTTTATAAAAGTGCGGCAGTGTGCCTTTAAAATTATTTTTTCACTACTTTCCTTCTCAGTTTTCTTACAGAGCCATGCAATTTAAGACTGACGTGTTTAAATAAAATAAAAAGATAAAAAATAATCTACCTTAGTTTCCAGGAACCAAGACTCTTTTGAAACCATTTCATAATTTTTCAGAATACGTTTATACTTTGTACATATGCTCATTTTGAAAATTTCTATTTTATATTATTAAGAGAAACAAGGTAGGTGAGGAAATATCTTTTATTGGACCAACTTCTATTGGCATGAGACACAAGCTTTTGAGCCACAGAGCTCTTGAGCGAGAAGCTTTATGTGGCTCAAAAGCTTCTCCTCTCTCCCTAACAGAAGTTGGTCTAATGAAAAGATACTAGCTCACCCAGCTTGTCTCTCTAATATCCTGGGAACAACATGACTATAGCTACACTGCATACATATTTTATATTTAAACATTTTAAAAAAATTATTTACTATCTTACAGCTGTTCTCTGACAGTGCTGTAGCATCTATATAGATCCACGCTATTGGGCCTGTATTCCTGCACATGACAAAGTTCTGAGTGTTCCATGGGACAAAATTCAAAGAATAGTACACCACTTTATCACTAGGTGGCAGGCACTCATCTATTGCTAGCAATTGTTATGCCTCTGCATTTTACACTTGGATCTAATCACTAAGGATTTAAAAGGATCATAGACTAGAACTGGTTGAAACTCCAAATTTTCTATACCATGGGAAATGCCAACATGTCAAAGGAATTACTATTCAAATTCAAAACAAGAAGTTTAGAAATTTCTCATGGGAAAGAAATTCTGGAATGTTCTCATTCTGGAAAAATCAAAACTGTTTTGGTTCAATTTTTCCTAAATGAAGTGGAACAGCTGGTTACCATGACTCCCAGAGACTCCTCATGCCCCCCGGACCCTGGGGACAGTCCAGGGAGTCCCACTGGAGAGTCAGGGAAGTCCTCCACAATAGATCAGGGATCCTTGAGAGTCTTGGCTCCAGTGGAGCCTTGCAGGCCTCCCAGAGCTGCCACAGTCCCTGCTGCGGAGCCAGAAACCTAACTCCTGAGAGCTTCTGCTAAAGTCATCGCACTGAACTTGCCTTCCAGGCTCCAAGCACAGCATCCGGGGACTCGACTCTACTCCTGCCCAGAGCCATGGACCCTGGAAGCCATGGGGTCCTTGCCCAGACAGTCTGCATGGTTGAGCTGCCCCGGAGCCATGGACTGTGGAAGTGTGGGCTCCCCAGCGGCCAACCAGGTTAACTGGCAGAAAACCAGGCAAGTTAGCGATGGAATCAGGCCTATGGTTCTACAGAAGCTCACCAAAACCAAAATGCTGGAAAATTCCCCAAAACCTCACCTAAGAACTAAGAAACTGGTGCGCTTTATACGCGTTCCAAGGAAGCTGTAAATAAAGTGAAACAAAAACTAAAGAACTGATAACTCCAATGTATTTCAGCTATCTAGCTGGGACAAGCTATGGGGTAGTTTATGAAAAACTCAAATGGCTCCACTGTCCTAGTGGCAAGATGAACTGATTTTTGGACCCTCTTTCACGTTTACCAGCTAGAGAGTCTCACACACTTCCAATGTGTGACAGTACCTATCCTTTGGTATTGATGCTAAATAGAAGATAGCAATCCAAACTGAAAATGCTAGTTTCCTCTCACTGCAAGTTACTCTCTTTGACTTGAATATTTTGCAATATGCCTGAGGTCCCGAGAACAATAACCTTCCTGTTACAATTGTGGAAAATTGCTCCCAGAAACAACATTTAAATTTTTTCTCTTCTTAAAATGGTTTAAGACTAAGTATCAATCTAGGCCTTAAACCTCCTAACTATTACCAAATTATATCATAAAGTACCTTGAATAAAGTCTATTTACCATGTGCTACGGATTCTACAGCAATCTATTTCTGGAAGAGAAGGAATTTTATTTCAGAGTTTATATGTTACTTCTTGAATTATATGAATTTACTTCTTGAACTATGTGAATTTTTGAATTTAAAATGATTATTCCCTCTCAAAAAATCTTCTAGCTACCTCAAACTATGGGAAGAACTTTCTTGTGTGAGATGGCGAATGATCATCTTGGGCAGAAGGGTCCTATTCTCCTCCCTCTACAGAAGGTCATCTCAATCAAATAGCAGAGGCTGGTTCAATCACTATTTCTTATTATTTTTGGTCCACAACCTAGAAATTGGTCAAAAATTATTCCATGACCCACCATTTCCTATCGCCCTCAGGGGGAGTTTACTGCTTGCAATTATGGTTTTTACTGCCTGGGAATAGCCTGGGCTCAGGTATTCCATGATTCCACAACTGTGGAATTAGCTCTCCATTGTAGACTCTCGCTCCACAGTCTCAGCTTCCATTTAAAAAATAGGATGCTTCTAGCCCTTATGGTCACAGGAATAACATTGAAAACATGAGATGACCATAAATATATACTGAGTGGAACCAGAGGAACTTTGGCGTCCCAAGTTTGCAGACAGCCTGTAAACCATACATCAGAGATGTGATGAGGGTCTTCTCCCAACCATCTCAATACAGGCCCATTAGGCTGTATGATTCCACAGCCATGAAATTTTTCTTTCTGGCCCTGTAATGCCATCCTGCTGCAGCTTGAGTTCTGACATTATGTTTTCTGTTTTCCTGACCTGCTGAGACCAGTCCAGAGGTACCTCTTGCTCTCCAGCTTTCCCGATAAGAGGAAGTTAATTGGATCACGGTGCATGCTCTGTCCACTGTTCAACGAAGATGAACCAAGAACCAGACCTGGAGTCCAGCTGGTAGGTAGGGAACTGGGGGACTAGATGTGTACATTGGTAAGCTGCAAAGCCTGGAGCACAGCACAGCCCTAGTAGATAGCTTTCTACTACCTACCAGAGAGCTACTACCAGGACTCCCTCTCCTCTGGATTCAGCCATGCTCTGAGGTGTACGCCTGCAAGTTTGAATGGAGGCACCTCCCTTGATCCTGTGAGATTAAAGTCCAGTCAGAGGGAGAATCCAGGGGGCTGTGACTGCTAGGTCTAGGAGCATGACAAACCAATGCTGGTGAGGCCGTGCCGGAGCAATCAGGAGCACCTTGTGAACCAGAGAGATTGCTGGAAAAGCACACAGCAGGCTGCTTGACCATAGATGGAGGAAGGCATCAATTACAGTGCCCCTGTTCCGGCCGAGCAAAAGAGGTGACACTTCTTGTTCTGCGCTGTGGTGAACAAATCCACCTGGGGAATCCTCCACCTCTGGAAAATGGAACTGATTATCTCTGTGTGGAGAGACACTCGTGGTGAGAGGAGAAGAACCTGCTAGCACGTTCCTTTCCATTGGGAGGTGCATGGCCTCTGTGTGGATGGACTGTATCATGCAGAAGTTCCATAGCCAAGGGCTTCCTGACAAAGGATCTTGGAATGGGGCCTTCCTTGCTTACTGACATAGAACATCACTGCTATATTTTCCGCCAACACTTGCACCATCCTGCTCACAAGCTGGGGGAGTAACACCACGCTTGCCAAGCACATTGCCCTGAGTTCCTTCACACTTATGTGAAAGGGCAGCTCGTCTGTGGCTTTATGCAGCTATGCAGAAATCAGTATGTTCAACTTTACTTTCTGTTTCCATGTGCCTGTTTATTACAGAATCATGGAAGGGACCTCCAAAGGTCATCTAGTCCAGCCCCTGCACGGAGGCAGGACTAAGTAAACCTAAAGCATAATTGATCAGTGTTTGTCTAACCTGTTTTTAAAAATCTCCAGTGATTAGGAAGCTGACTTCTTCTCATTCTACACCTTCAGTGGACATGGAGAACAACTGATCATCATCCTCTTTATAACAGCACTTATTATATTTGAAGACTATTATCAAGTCCTCCCCCACCCCAGTCTTCTTTTCTGAAAACTATACAAGCCCGCATTGTTAACCTTTCCTCAGAGGTCAGGTTTCCTAAACCTTTTATCATTTTTGCTGCTCTCCTCTGGACTCTTTCCACTTTGGCCACATCTTTCTCAAAGGGCGGTTTCCAAAACTGGACAATACTTCAGCTGGGGCCTCAACAGTGCATACAGCACTCCTGTTAATATTCCCCAAAATATGTTGACTCTCATTCAATTTGTGACCCTTTTCAGCAGAACTAATGCCTAGCCAGTTATTCCCCATTTTGTAGTTTTGCATTTGATTTTTTCTTCCTAATTGAGAAATAATTTGCACTTGTCTCTATTGAACTTCATCTTCTGATTTCAGACCAATTTGTCAGTGCCATACTGAGACAGCACCCAAGTAAATTAACTGTATTAGTAATTGTGTATTGAAAAAAAAAGCCAACCCTGATACACCCACTATTAAAAAATTTCTGCTGTGTCCCACTATTTAATAGTGTCTCAAACTAAAAGGACATTTTCCCTAAAGTTTGCCTTTTTATTTCAATTTTCCATACGCTTTTCCATTAGATTGCAGTAGATGGGTGACCATCCCTGCAAGTTTTACCATTTTTTCCTGCAATTGTCCCTTTTTATTGGATATTTTTTTTAGGTGGTGGGGGGTTGTCTGTTTTTTTTTTTTTCCCCTTTAAGTATTTACAGGACTAGCTATGCAATATTACAAGATTAAATCATGCTAAGTGTGATTTAATAGTTAATTGGTTACTTACTCGATTATAGAATGGATGCTGAGGTCCTGTCATGCCACTGTAGTAGCTGCTATGAGGTTGTGGCGATACAACTCCACCATTGAAAGGCCCATTGAAGGAAGTGGATGAAGAACAGACTGATGAAGGCTGACTGAACACGGATGATGCTCTGGCTGGTGCTTCAGGCAAGGGCATTGTGGAATATGGTAATCCTCCAATATTCATTTGATCTCTTGCAGCACGAACATCTGAAACATTAAATATGTATACAAGATGAGGAAAGGAGAGGGACTCAATGAAGTGCTTAGTTTTAAGTTCCTTTTATTATTTGTCAATTCACTGGAGTTAAATATGCTAAATAAATAAATAAATAAATAAATAAATAGTGGACTTAGGGTAGTCCCAAAGGCTTTTGATTGTCATGTATGAGAAACCAGCTGAAGAAATGGGCAAGCCAATCAAGAAAACATCAGAACAACAAGATAGTAAACAAGTATCATCATGATAATACCAGGATACAAAATATCTAGGAATGACAGAATAGGTTGTGCTGGTGGGGGAGTGGCACTATATGTGAAGCATAGAGCCAGATAGAGTAAAAAATCTTAAAATGAATCAAACTATACTATAGAATCTCTATGAAGGGAAATTCCATGCTTGAACAACAGGAGTATAGCAGTAGGAATATACTACCAACTACCTGATCAGGATGATTACTGTGACTGTGAAATGCTGAGATATTAGAGAGGCTACAAAAACTGAAAACTCAACAACAGGGGATTTCAATCATCCCCATATTGACTGGGTATATATAACCTCTGGACAGAATGCAAAGATAAAATTTCTAGACACCATTAATGAATGCTCCTTGGAACAGCTAGTCCTGGAATCCAAAGGGGAGGGACAATTCCTAATTTAGTTCTAAATGATGCACAGGATCTGGTTCAAGATGTGAATACAACTGAACCAGTGACAGCAACCATAACATAATTAAACTTAATATCCTGATGGGGCGGGAAATACCAGAAAATCCCACCACAGTAGCATTTGACCTCAAAAAGGGAAACTATGCTAAAATAAGGAGGCTAGTTAAGTGGAAATTGTAAGGAGCTGTCAAAAGAGTGAAATGCCTACAAGCTGCATGGAAACTTAAAAAAAAAACACAATAGAGGCTCAAACTATATGTATACCCTAAATAAAAACAGCAAAAGAGTCAAACAGAGTAAAATGTGATTGGAGTAAAAAAGATACCCTTTAAAAATTGGAAGTCAAATCCAAATGAGGAAAACAGAAAGGATCATTAACTCTGACAAGTCAAGTGTAAAAGCATAGTTAGAGAGGCCAAAAAAGAATTTGAAGAGCAACTAGCAAAACACGCAAAAACTAATAGCATTTTTTTTTTTTAAGGATATCAGAAGCAGGAAGCCTGACAAACAATCATTGAGGCCACTGGATGATCGAGGTGCTAAAGGAGCACTCAGCAAAGACAAAGACACAGTGGAGAAACTAAATGAGTTCTTTGCATTAGTCTCCATTGCAGAGGATGAGAGGAAGATTCCCACACCTGAGCCATTCTTTTTAAGTGACAAATCTGAGGAACTGTCCCAGACTGAGGTGTTAACAGAGGTGGTTTTGGAACAAACTGATAAACTAAACAGTAATAAGTCACTAGGACCAAATGATATTCACTCAAGAGTTCTGAAAGAACTCAGATATGGAATTTCAGAACTACTAAATCAGCCTCTGTACCAGATGATGGCGGGTAGCTAACATCTATTTTTAAAAAATGCTTCAGAGGCGATCCTGGTAATTACAGGCCAGTACTAACTTCAGTACCTGGCAAATTGGTTGAAACCACAGTAAAGAACAGAATTATCAAAGACTCATAGATGAACACAATATGTCAGGGAAGAATCAACATGGTTTTTGTAAAGAGAAATCATGCCTCACCAATCTATTAGAATTCTTTGTGAGTGTCTACAATATGTGGAAAGGGTGATCCAGTGGATATAGCGGAACTTATTTTTCAGAAAGCCTTTCACAAGGTCCCTCACAAAAGACTCTTAAGCAAGCTAAGCAATTATGGGATAAGAGGAAAGGTCCTCTCACGGATCAGTAATTGGTTAAAAGATAGGAAACAAAAGGTAGGAATGGTCAGTTTTCACAGAGAGAGGTAAATAGCTGAGTCATAAACTGATCTGGGAAAACAGGTAAACATTGAGGTGGCAAAGTTTGCAGACGACACAAAATTAATCAAGATAGTTAAGGTCAAAGCTGACTGCGAAGAGTTACAAAGGCATCTCACAAAACTGGGAGATTGGGCAACAAAATGACAGGTGAAATTCGGTATTAATAAATGCAAAGTAATAAGCATTGGAAAACAATGCCAACTATCCACACAAAATGATGGGGTCTAAACTAGTTGTTGTCACTCAAGGAAGAGATCTTGGAATCACTGTGAATACTTCTCTGAAAACATCTACTCAATGTACAGTGGCAGTCAAAAAAGCTATCAGAGTGTTAGGAAAGGGATAGATAATAATACAGAATATCATAATGCCATTATATAAAGGCATGGTACGCCCACACATTGAGTATTGTTTGCAATTTTGCTTGCCCCATCTCAAAAAAGATATTAGATTTGGAAAAAGTACAGAAAAGGGCAATATTATTATTAGCAGTATGGAACAGTTTCCATACAAGTAAAGATTAAAAAGACTGAGACTGTTCAATTTAGAAAAGAGACAACTGGGGGGGAGGGGAGGGGAGGGCAGCTATGAAAGTCTATAAAATCACAAATGGTATGAAGAAAGTGAGTAAGGAAGTGTTATTTACCCCTTCACAAAACACAATAACCAGGGTGATCCAATGAAATTAATAGGCAACAGGTTTAAAACAAACAAAAGGAAGTATTTCTTCATACAGTGCACAGTCAAACTCTGGAACTCGTTGCTAGGGAATGCTGTAAAGGCCAAAAGTGTAACCGTGCTCAAAAAAGAATTAGATAAGTTTATGGTGGGTAGGTGAATCAATGGATATTAGACAAGATGCTCATGGACTCTGCCCCGTGCTCTGGGTGTCCCTAAACCTCTGAATGCCAGAAAATGGGACTGGACTACAAGGAATGGATCACTTGATAAATTGCCCTGTTCCATTCATTTCCTCTGAAGCATCTGGAACCAGCCACTGTTGGAAGACAAGATACTGGGCTAGACGGACCATTGATCTGACCCAGTATGACCATTCGTACTTATTTGGTAGGAGCCTTGCCTAATCTTCTATCCCCAATATATTTTGAATACTCGGATACATCATTTGTTCTGGTCTCTGAGAAGGAAAGTAAGAAGTCAACCTATTTCCCGAAAAACACTGTATTCTACATTCAAAGGCAACAAAGTTCAATACTTCTGATAATCAAACACTAGAAAAAGTGGGTTATTAACTTCCGTTGTTTTTCTCATCGGAAATGATAATGAAAAACCACAAAGGATTTCATTATCATTTTTGTAGGATTCTGAACAAGGGAGGGTTGCTGCCCCACTGCCATGGGGTAGGAGGCCTACTCTTCTGTCCACAGCCATAGATTCTTCTTAACCAGTGTCCTGGCATGAATTCTTTATGTCAACTATAACAGGCCAGGATAACTTAACATCAAAGCTCACTAATACATTTTCCTTCAGACATATTAACAGCATCTACCAGTACATTTTAAAAACATGACTTTCCATTTTTTTCAGTCACAAGCAAAATGTGGCAGTTATATGCTGTTGATCAGTGAACACATTATTTTCCTGAGTAAATGAACTTAGTAGACTCTGGAAAAGGAGTAGAGCAGTGCTCCCCATCACCCCCTCTCCCTTACCCCTGTCTGCCCCCGCCAGTCAAGGCTGAGAGTGGGGCCACGGCTCGGGATGGGGGATGCACAGCTTGAGGTAAGGGAACCAAGGCTGGGGGTGGGTCTGGGTCCAGGTCCAGGAACAGAGCCATGGCCAGGGGCTGAGGATGGAGCTGGAAGTGGAGGCAGGACTAGGACTAGGGTCTGGAGCCGAGGCGAGGAGGTGGAGGGGAGCTCTGGTCGGAGGCCAAAGTTGTGGCTGTGAATGAACCCGCAGCCGGGAGCCAGAGCCATCGCAGAGCTCGGAGTGGGGGTAGGTGGCACTCCCTCCCTGCCTCCAAGCCTTGGCCCAGGCCCCCCGTACCCGCTCAAAACATTCCTTTGCATCCCCATAAAGGGGGCTCACCCCACAGTTTGGGGTCCACTGGAGTAGAGCAACTTTTCTAACACAAAGGGTATTGTACCAAATGCAAAATAACTATTTTGGACCTCATTATGATGGATAAATATGAATTAATCACTGGCCTGCAAGTTGATGGCCTTCTAAGAGCCAGTAATCATGACCTGATTTCATCCAATATGGAGAAACAGAGGACAGTCCCAACCAGTAACATACATACTTGATGCTTCAAAACGGCTAGTTTCCCAAAGCCAAGGAATATTATGAGAGAAATTGATTAAGAGTAAATATTTAGACAGAAAAATGTGAAAGAAAGTTGGGAGTTCTTCAAGAAGGGTTCATTAGATGGCCAAAATACCACAATCACAAAAAAGGATAGCTGCCAGTACTGATTCAGGGGTGAAGTGAAGGCAGCAATTAGAAATAAAACAAAAACTAATACACGTCTACCTCAATATAACATGACCCGATATAATACTAATTTGGATATAACGCGGTAAAGCAGTGCTCTGGGGCAGGAGGTGTGTGTGCACACTCCGGTAGATCAAAGCAAGTTTGATATAATGTGGTTTCACCTATGATCCGATAAGATTTTTTGGCTCCCAAGGACAGTGTTATATCGAGGTAGAGCTGTATATGACAAATGGAAAAAGGGGAAAATAGATAGCAAACAATATAAATTATAAATTAGGAAGTGTAGAAAATTGATAAGGGAAACTGAAGACATCTGGAAAAATCTACGCCCTGGGTTCCCTCAAGTCTCCTAATTGCACCTGGATTTCTTCTCCTGGGAGCTGTGTTGCAGAGAGGTCCTTTGGTCCCCTTACCTCTGCTAAGGAGTTTGGGCTGTCTGTCTCCCTCCTTCCTTACATCCCTGGGGACATTTCTTGTCCTCTTGACTCAGGTTTTGTTGTCTAGGGGTCTTTTGTGTTTCCTTTTTTGGGGGTTCCTTTCCTGTCTCCCCCCTGGTTTTCTTCTTCTTAACATGAGATTGCTCCCACCACCTCGCTTCCCAGTGGGGAAGGGACTCCAGTCTGTGCCCAAGACAACTAGATAAGGCAGCCACTCCATTACCCCACCCTGTTTCCACCAAAATCTCCCCAGGACCTCCGGGGCACCTGAGCTATAAGGCAATGCTGTTCATCCCCATGGACACACTATGTCCACAGTTGCTCCTCAAGTCATCCAGTGAGGCTTCACCAGCTCCCTCCGGACCAGAGAGCAAACTGAGGCTGTATCCACAAGGCCTCTCTGGGGTTTCCTCCCCACCATCACTGAAATGGTAGACAGTTTTTGCCCCTTTTTCTTCCCTCCAGCCCTGGCCTAGCTATAATCCATGAATTGGCAGTTCCATTTCTTGTGCCCAGATCGCTCACAATGGTAGCAAATAAGGGGCCGAGCCACAGCTGGAACTCTTCAGGGTTCTTCCTTCTTCCTATCCATGCCCCTTCCTGCCGTGGATTCTCTAGCCATCCTCCCCTGCTCTGGACCCTTATATGGTCGTCCATCTTTCCTGGGAAAGTCTCTCTCTGCATACTCCTCTGTTAGTTTCACAGCAGCATCCACTGTGCCTGGTGGATGTCACCTGACCCACACTCACATGGTCTCAGGGAGGCCCTGAAAGAACTGCTCTAATACCAGAGCATCCATTATTTCTGCTACCGTTTGGGTATCAGGCCTCAACCAGTGGGTGGCCCAGTCCATCAACATTTGAGCAAAGGCCCAGCGCCATGAACCTCCTGTCTTCCTTGCTGATCTGAACTTTTGATGGTACTTGTCAGTAGACAGTCCCACCTGATCCAGGATTGCTGCCATCACCATCTCATATTTTCTGACCTGTTCTTCATTCAGGGCTATAGAGGCTACTTGGGCTTCTCCTGACCAACAGGAAGCCAACCGCAGGGCTTAGGTTGCTCTATCCCATCCAGCACCCATGACTACCCTCTGAAAAGTGCCAAGGAATGCATGTGGGTCATCTGCAGGGCCCATTTTACATAGCACCTTCTGTAGGAGCAGCTGCTGGATGTTGGCTTGTTCCCTTACAAAATCTTGCAAGTTTCTCTGCTGCTTTGCCTGCCAGACAAGCAAAGCCTCTCTCTCCAGGTGGTGGATTTGTTGAAAACCTTGTAGGGCCTTCTGCATCTCCTCGTGTTGTTTTACTAACCACTGAAGGGTCTCCTCCATTGCCCAGGCTGCCAAATCTTTGCGTTGGCTCAGGTCCCAGACAAGCCCCCATGTGTTACAGCGTCACCTTGGTCCTGCCTCTGTCTCAGTCCACAAATGATGCGGACATACTTTTGCTGGTTCAACACCCTGTGCAGTTTATTTACATTTGCATCCCAACACTTTCACAGCATACCTAAGACCTTTCCCAAGCAGAGAGTAAACTCTCTCTCCCTCTTAGTGCTTGCTTCCCACCTGTGCTCTTCCTTCCTGTGCCTATTTGTGAGCTCTTGGCTAATGGTTTAATTGGCCTTTTTGTCCAGCACCGCTCACAAATTAGAGGCATCGCTTGCATAGTCAGCTCCAATCTGCTTTGCCTGCTTGGGGTTGCTCTGAAGCGTGTTGACTCAGGCCTTTTAACCTAGCACTCTATCACAATTAGAAACAAGAGACCCTAGAAATAGCATAAGGCCTATTACAAGATGGAGCCAGTAAAACTTTTAATACTGATATAGAAAAGGTAGATATGTTCAATACATATCATATTTCTGTTTTGTATTTGGAGAGAAGCAGGATGACATGCTTGTTTCACATGAGATTAATGAAGTGCCTTCTAGACCATTAGTAACTAACAAGGATGTTAAACATCTGCTAGGGATAAACATTTAGCAGGCCTAGATAACTTTCATCCAAAAGTCTTAAAAGAGTTGGCTGAGAAGATCTCTGGCCCAATTAATACTAATTTTCAATAAATCTTGGAATACCAGGGAAATTCCAGAAGACTTAAAGAGAGCTATTGTTGTGCCAATATTCAAAAAAGAGCAACCAAGAGAGCCCGTAACTACAGGTTGGTTAGTCTGACATCAATCCTATGCAATATAATGGAAAAACTGATATGGAATATATGCTTTAGTCAAACACAACTCACTGGTCTCAATGCTGAGATCACTAGGTGAAACCTAACGGCGTATGACCGTCAGACAAGATGAGCTAATAATCCCTCTGGGCACAAATGGTACAAACCTACTAACTCAGAGATACTGAGTGTCCCAAGCAGTAACATCTATAATGAAGAAAATTATAATACAATTTTCCACTTTCATTTTATCTGAAAACATTCACCTGAAATGATTTCTCGTAGCTTTGGATCTAAGTTTACAGTACACGGCAAAAAGGTTTTTACATCACGTGCTATAAGAACTGGTGTCCGTGAAGATAAAAATACTTCAAAATTCCGTATGTCCCCATCAATTTCAAGCAGAGGTTCAACATCTTTAGTTGTTGGAATATTCTTTGAAATTCTAAAGAAAATAAATACCAGACAGTTAGGCAAACTTCAAATAAGTCAAATTTATCAGAAAGTAGTATTTCCATTTCAAATGCTACCCCAAAACATACTATCACATCCACGGGCAGCTCCAGGCCTCAGCATGCCAAGTGCGTGCTTGGGGCGGCAAGCCGTCGGGGGCGCTCTGCCGGCACCACGAGGGCGGTAGGCAGGCTTCCTTCAGCAGCTTGCCTGCAGAGGGTCTACTGGTCCCGCGGCTTCAGTGGACCCTCCGCAGGCAAGCCACCGAAGGCAGCCTGCCTGCCATGCTTGGGGCAGCAAAATGCCTAGAGCCACCCCTGATCACATCCATGACACCAAACCTTTGGGGCACAGAACTGACATACAGCAGTTAGGGTATGTCTGCATTTTCTGCACACACTTTGACTTAGTATTACTTTTTAAGAAAAATCCAGTATTTCAGCAGAAAAAAGAGATTCATCTGACCTATATAAGCTAGTTCCATACTTCAGATAGTTCTCCACTGTGATAGGACAAGCACTACATGTAGAATGCAATAACCTTCATATGGATAATGTCATACTACATACATTGGATGAGGAAATTATCTGGAAACATTAAACTTAAACATCCATTCTAATCTTGGTAACCAACTGTGAAGTTTTACGATTAAGGGTTCTCTCTCCATCCTTAATTCACACAGTCTCCAAAAAAACAGCACAGTCTCACTAAGTCTATACTCACTATGCATGACACAGCTAGCTAACTGGTGGCTCCGCCCAAAAACATACTAATAGTCTCTTGTGTTTCACATACACTGCTATATGTCTGAAGAAAAAATATTTAATATCTAAATTAAAGTCATTTTAACTATGTCCAATGAGTTTCAGGTTATATCATTAGCTTAAAGATATCTTTTATTTTTATGATTCACTTTAGAATCTTGTACCAAACTTTTATTCCACAGGTGACTTTTACAGCTGATTATACTTGAAAAGCCTTTATTACAGAAATGCTGTCAGAATCTTAACCATAATAACATCACTATTATTGGAATATATACATGCATAACAAGAAAGGCAAAAATTTAATACACATTTCAATACAACATACTTTTTTTTTCCCCCTAGAGAACTGCAATGGACATAATACATTTTTAAAAATACTTAAAAATGAGCATAATAAAACTTCTAAAATGTTCATATTTATGTTAAGGCCCCAATCCTGCAAAGCCTTACTCAGGTGCTTAACTTTACACTAAGCACTTTAGTTTTGCTGCTTAACTATGAGAACTCTATTGACTCCAGCAGGACCACTCACTGTGCATAAAGTTCAGCATGTATTTCACTCCATTTAATAACATATCTAGAAACAACATATTATCGCTGTTGTAATAATGCTCACTATGTAACATGGTAATATCCTGTTAAACAGAAAGATCTGATCATATTCCTGTATGATGTCTCTACACATAAAAGTTAACTCTTGTAACAGTTGTTTTGTATCTGATATTTACAGGCAAGGATTTGTTAACTTGTTAAAACTTCCTGAATAAATAAGCAAAAAGTTCAGCATGTGTATACGTCTTTCCAAGATCATAACCTCAGTAGATAAATCACAGTGTTAAGTTTTTAGGAGTGATGCAGACTCAATTAACTGAGCTGCAATATTGGAGATTGGAAATTTCACTGGACAAGCCAGGTACAACCACTCGCTTCTCACTCAAGTTCAAGAAATAATAATAATAATAATAATAATAATAATAATAATAATAATAATAATCATGGTTGAGGTGACTGTTAGCTACAGAGACTGTGTGCTAGAAAAAGGAGGAAAAAATTAGAAAGTCAGAGGCAGCATCAAAATAAAGCTAGGGTTTATGCTCATGCTTCAATCTCCACAGAGGCATCTGACAACAAATATAAACTCTCTAATATAATAAAAATTATTTAGTTCCTCAATGCACAGAGCTTCTATTTACTCTTACACACAATTTCCACTCAAACTAAAATTAAAAGACTGGTTAGATGCATCTAATCAAATATATTCTGAAACATAAAACAAAAAAGTGACCTCTTTTAAAGAAGCACAAAAATATAAAACTAATGGGACATTTTAACATATTGTGACAACTGACAAAACATAAAATGGTCAGATTGATCAGGTAAGATGTAGCCTATTCATTTCAATGCTTTTTAAAATTACAAAACAAAAATGCCAAAAGAAAAGGCGATAGAGATTTAAATAAAACAGACAGCTGACAAGTCACATGAAACAAATTAGACGAATTTTAATGCCAGCTCTGCTTAAGCCTGAATGTGAACAGTGTTCTGAATACGATGAACAATGCTACTGTTCAGAAGCCAATAACCCACTGCTGGGCTACAGACTGAAGTCTCTCTTCTAATCTTCTGAGCTCAATACATTAAACTCTTCTGTATTGTATCTGAAAGGAATATTTATGTAAATGATAATCTTTTGGCAAAGGGCCACAAAAATCATATGTGCCTGTATTTCTCAGATAAAAAATGTAAAAGGTTAGCATAGAAAGCACTTTAAAAGTGATTTATACTTAAAATATAAGTGAATAGATTTAAAATCCAAGTACTATGACCAAGCCTACATTATTCTTGTTTAGCAGATGGATTTTCTCAGAAAAAGTAATTAATTTTTTTTTTTACAATCAAAGGCATCAAAGAGTTAATGAAAACTTTCAACCCTCAGAATATTAACTGTTTCAATGGCTTACAACTTGTTTTTAAGAGATGCTGAGCACCCAGATATTCTCACTGAAATCAGTGGGAATTGTGGATACTGAGCTCCTCTTAGGAACAGACCCTAATACAGCAAGCACCCTGTAGTGCCAGTATAATATAATAATAGAAATGTAATAATTTATTTGGTTTTTCTCATTACATGCCTTTTTTAATGACGTTAAATTATGATTTTTTTTTAAATTAACAAATTACTGATTTTAAAGCTAGCTAAAGAAATATATCGGGTGTGTTGGATTATTTTTGGCTCTTTCCTCATTTAAAAGTGATCTATAGCTAAAACCCAACAGTTCCAGCCCTTAAATCAGTGGACTCCAAACTGTGTGTGTGGGGGGAAGGGCATGGAGGAATGTTCCAGGGGGCCCATGAGAGGTAGGGAGGGACTGCCCCCATCCCAGCTACAGCCCCACTCCACCCCTGCTCTGCTCTCATTCCATCTTCTCCCCCAGGCCAGTTCCGCCTCTAGCCCCAGCTTCCTCCCCTATTCCCAGTTCAGACTCCAGCTCGCCTTCAGCCCAAGCTTCTCTGCTGAGCCAACTGTGCAGTAATGGAGGGCGGGCGCGTACAGATTCCGTTCCTGGTAAGGGGTGGCGCAACAGCAAAAGTTTGGGCACCACAGCCTTAAACTCACAGTCGGCTGGGCAATTCTAATATTTTTCAAATGTTATCTTAAAAACAGTTGCTGTGAGTACAAAGTAGTTATTTTTCATATTTAGAAATTATATATCTATTATAAATATGTAATGTACAGTAATTATTACTGTGAATGTCACTCTGTCCTCTATCAGCAGACTCTGTTAGACTTGCTCCAGTGGTTTTTAGTTTGTAATCGTCTTACTCTTTAGTGGCCAGCCTTAAAAAAAGGGCTTAAAATTTATGACAGCCAAAGGAAAGTCTCACAAGAATCCTACAAACACTTATTTTGATTATGGGTTCTAAACACATTGACTAAATGGTTCTGAATAGCTCAGAAGATAATGATCTGAATTACATGACAGGTGAATATTAAATATGCTGGTCATTTAAAAAAACAACAATCTGGTAGTAGTCATATTTATTACAGTGCCACAGGGGTACATGATGCTTTTCAGAATAAAGGATACTGAATGACGTAATCACAGTAATAGAGGGAGGCCAAGAAAAAAACGCAAAAACACAGTGTATGGTGAGGCCAAGGCGAACACTATTTGGAGAAGCAAGCAGATGCTATAGAAAATACAGCCCCCTAACACTCCCCCTGCCCCTCAAAAAAACATGTAGGAACAACTGGAGTTCCTAGGATTTCCAGTAGCTTTCTTCAAAAGATGAATACTCATTAGAAAAACTGTGTGATGCTCAATACAATGCATATAACATTCACTCCAATACCTCAAGTGAGGGAGCATCCCTGATCTACAGTTGCTTGTTCTCACAATTATGGGACCTAGCAAGTAGTTCTAGAAGAAAAGCCAGGAAGCACTTTATAATCAAAATGAAGCAATGTCTCTTCAGGGATTTTCTACCAAATTGCAAAACAAGAGAGCAGAGCTGAACAGCACAAGCCAATTCCCAACAGATAGTGGGGTATGATACAGGATGACCTTACTACGTTTAAAACTGTTTTGGGAAAATTTAGTTACAGGATTTTCGGCTCAGAATATCTGCAGTAACTGAAGTATTTTCCTATACATAGAATAGGAAATATCACAGTCCATAATCACTAGTGAGTAGCAAATCCCAGGGTGAAATCCTGGTTCTATTAAAGTCAATGGCAAAATTCCCACCAACTTTAATTGTGATAGGATTTCTCCCTCTGACCTTAATAGTGCTTGCTGTAATTTCTACACAGCCGAAAAACCTCAAGTTTGGCAGTAAGCTACAGTGCAACTAGTGCACAACTTGGGAAGTCAATCAGATGACCAAAAAACAAAAACAAAAATCCATGTATTTACACACACTACATTTGGGAACAGAAAAACACATGATCTGAAGAACATCTAAGATAATGGAGTTCTGAATATAAGTGAGCTGTTTCAGGTGATAATTTGTGAAAGGTACAGGATTTACAGGAGTGACCTTTTAAATACAGCAATATGTTTAACAGATGTGGTAAGGATGGGCAAGTCTGACTCAGCATTAGCTTATCTATATCAGAAAAAAAAAACCTTTTAAGTTTTCTGTGATTGTTTTGGTTGCTTAGGGTTTAATACTCTACATGAGGTATCTAAAATGGAAACAAAGCACAACAGATCAAAACAGCACAACAGATTGTGCAAATAAAGGAAAAACACCTAGACACAAAAGTCAATTTCAATTGAATTCTCTAGCTAAAAATGGAAATCAGTAATATGGAACAAGAGATGAGGGTGCATGCAATCCTATTAACAATTACATATCTGAAAAACAATGATGAATGAGAGAAAAATAGTATTTAAACTAGTCGTCAAATTAAGCAGTCAGTTGAATTAGCTAATTAGATTTTTTTTTTAATGATTTGAGAGAGCAAAAGAATTTACGAACAAGAAAAATGTACATTTAAACAATATCAGTGTTGCAATAGTGGATTAAAAAAAAAAGGACAGTTACTCTCCTTTGTAACTGTTGTTCTTCGAGATGTGTTGCTCATATCCATTCCAGATAGGTGTGTGCGCGCCGCGTGCTCGTTCGTCGGAAGATTTTTACCCTAGCAACACTCGGTGGATAGGCTAGGTTGCCCCCTGGAGTGGTGCTGCCATGGTGCCAGATATATACCCCTGCCGACCCAATGGCCCCTCAGTTCCTTCTTGCCGGCTACTCCGACAGAGGGGAAGGAGGGCGGGTTTGGAATGGATATGAGCAACACATCTCGAAGAACAACAGTTACAAAGGTGAGTAACAGTCTTTTCTTCAAGTGCTTACTCATATCGATTACAGTTAGATGACTCCCAAGCCTTATCTAGGCGGTGGGGTCGTAGTGAGATGTTGCAGAATGTAAAACTGCTGAGCAAAATGTTGCATCATCTCTGGACTGTTGTATCAATGCGTAATGTGACGCAAAGGTGTGAATCGATGACCAAGTAGCTGCCCGACATAACTCCTGGATGGGAACATGGGCCAGGAAGGCGGCAGATGAAGCTTGAGCTCGAGTAGAATTGGCAGTGAGGTGGCTAGCCAGAACGTGAGCCAAATCATAGCAGGCGCGGATGCAAGATGTCACCCAAGATGAAATTTGCTGGGAGGAGACCAGCAGACCCTTCATCCAGTCTGCCACCGCTACAAAGAGCTGAGGCGACTTTCGAAAGGGTTTTGTTCTTTCGATATAAAAGGCGAGAGCCCTGCGGATGTCGAGGGAGTGTAGCTGCTGTTCCCAACGTGATGAGTGTGGCTTCGGTAACAAGACCGGAAGGAAGATGTCTTGACTGACATGAAAGGCGGACACCACCCTAGGGAGAAAGGCGGGGTATGGTCGCAGCTGTACCTTGTCCTTATGAACACCGTATACAGGGGGTCCGCTGTCAGGGCCCGAAGCTCGGATACTCGCCTTGCCAAAGTAATAGCGACAAGGAAGGCTGTCTTCCAGGAGAGGTACAGCAGCGAGCAGGTGGCTAGCAGTTTGAAAGGTGCACCCATAAGCTTGGCTAGAACCAGATTGAGGTCCTAGGTAGGGGTAGGGTGTCTAACCTGTGGGTACAAACGTTCCAAGCCTTTGAGGAAACTTGAAACATGGGGTGAGAGAAGATTGATCGGCCATTCTCCCCTGGGTGGAAGGCGGAGATGACTACCAGATGCACTTTTATGGAAGAGACCGCTAGGCCGTGTTCCTTCAGGGACCAGAGGTAGTCCAGGACAGTAGGAACTGGTACCTGCGTGGGGACAGTGTTACGTTGAGCGCACTAGCAGGAGAAACGCTTTCTCTTGGCCAGATATATCAACCTAGTGGAAGGCTTCCTACTGCCCAAGAGTACCTGTTGGACCGAGGCAGAGCAGCGTAACTCGGACCGGCTTAACCACACAGCAACCATGCTGTGAGGTGAAGAGACTGTAAGTCTGGATGGTGAAGTCTGCCCAAGTCCTGAGTTATGAGATCCAGCCAGAGTGGTAGGGGAATTGGGTCTGCCACTGAGAGGTCGAACAACATGGTGTACCAGTGCTGCCTTGGCCACGCTGGGGCGATCATGATAAGGTGGGCGCTGTTCCTGTGGAGCTTGAGGAGAACCCTGTGGAACAGCGGGAATGGTGGAAAGGCGTAAACGGTTCATCCACGATATCAGAAATGCAGCTGAGAGGGAGCCCGGGGAGCGTTCCTGGAAGGAGCAGAACACTTGGCATTTCCTGTTCTCGCGGGAGGCGAAGAGGTCTATGTGGGGAAAACCCCACTTCCAGAAAACAGAATGGATAACGTCCAGATGAATCGACCACTCGTGAGATAGGAAGGATCTGCTGAGGTGATCCACCAGAGTGTTCTGAACTCCTGGGAGAAATGGAGCTACCAGATCGATCGAGTGGGCTATGCAAGAGTCCCAGACCTGGATGGCTTCCTGACAAAGGAGGGAGGAGGGTGCTCCTCCCTGCTTGTTTATGTAAAACATGGCTGCTGTGTTGTCCGTGAGCACTGAAACACAACGGCCTCAGAGATGCTCTCGAAACACCTGGCACGCTAGACGAATTGCCCTCAGCTCCCACACATTTATGTGTAAGGTTAGTTCTTCAGCTGACCAGAGGCCTTGAGTGCGGAGGCCCTCGAGGTGGGCATGCCAAACCAGAGATGACACGTCCGTGTTAGGGCCATCAAAGGTTGCGGTGGGTGGAATGGCATCCCTGCACAGACTAGAGTGGGAGTTAGCCACCATGTTAGGGAGCCTAGAACATTCGGGGGAACAGTGAGTATCGAATCCAGGCTGTCCCGGCCCAGCCGGTATTCTGAGGCAAGCCAGGTTTGAAATGGATGGAGACGTAGCCTGGCGTGTTTGGTCACGAAGGTACAGGCGGCCATGTGACCTACTAGGCTGAGACAAGTGCAAGCTGACGTTGTCGAGAAGGTTTGGAGGCCTTGAATAATTGTAGCCATCACTTGAAAACGAGGCTGCGGCAGGCAGGCTCTGGCCAGATTGGAGTCCAGAATCACCCCCAATGAAATCTATTCTCTGCGTGGGTATCAGAGTAGACTCTCTATGTTGATCATCAGGCCTAGGCTCCTGAAGAGGTCTTTGACGATGTACAGGTGATGTCTCACTTGTGACTTGGAGGTCCCTCGAATGAGCCAATCGTTGAGATACGGGTAGACGTGCACCCAACAACACTGGAGGGAGACGGCGACTATGGCCATGCATTTTGTGAATACTTGCGGAGCCGCAGAAAGGCCAAATGGAAGGACTGTGAACTGAAAATGTTGATGGTTGATCACAAAACGGAGGTACTGTCTGTGTGGTGGGTAAACTGCAATGTGGAAATACGTGTCCTTCATATCGAGGGCGGCATACCAGTCTCCAGGATCCAAACACGGGATAATGGTCCCCAGGGATACCATGCGGGAACTTCACCTTTATCATGAATTTGTTGAGTCTTCGCAGATCTAGGATTGGTCGCAGATCTCCCTTTGCCTTGAGGATTAGGAAGTAGCCGGAATAAACCCCCCTGCCCCTCAGGTCTTTTGGTATCTCCTCTATGGTTCCAATGGTTAGGAGCGACTGGACCTCTTGTAAGAGGAATTGCTCATGAGAGGGGTCCCTGAAGAGGGATGAGGAAAGACGGTGAGAAGGTGGGGTTGAAACAAACTGAAGGTGGTATCCCAACTCCACCATGCGCAGGACCCAACGATCTGAAGTTAGCTGGGACCACGCAGGGAGGAAATGGCAGAGTCAGTTGTAAAAGGGAGGGAAAGGATCCGGGAAAACAACTGGCGGGCTGTCCTCAGACGTTCCATCAAAATTTCTGTTTGGGCCCCGCCAGTGGTTTAGGGGGGACCTGATTTTGACTCCCTTGGGGGTCAGACTGCGTCCGTCAATTCCCTTGGCCACGCCTTCTGCTGAAGTCCTGTCATGGCCTAGGCGGGGGTAAGTACGGTGAGGTTGGGGTCGCATTGGGTCACTGGTGTGTGCATCCCCAGCGAGCACATTAGAACGTGATTGTCCTTCAGATTTTGTAATCTGGGATCAGTCTTGTTTGAGAAGAGCCCCTGGCCTTCAAAGGGCAAATACCGAATGGTTTGTTGTAATTCAGGAGGAAGGCCTGATACCTGGAGCCAGGAGATACGCATAATCATCACTCCTGACGCCAGAGTCCTGGCAGCAGAGTCCGCTGCATCCAGAGAGGCTTGGAGGGAGGGTCTCACCACCTTCTTATCCTCCTCAAGCAGGGCCACAAATTCTTGTCAGGACTCCTGGGGAAGAAGCTCCGTAAACTTCCCCAAGGACGTCCAAGTGTTATAGTTATACCTACTTAGGAGGGCTTGCTGGTTTGCCACTCTAGGTTGAAGGCCCCTAGCCAAATATATTTTGCGGCCTAGGAGGTCCATGTGCCTAGCCTCCTTAGACTTGGGAGCAGGAGCTTGCAGGCCATGACGCTTCCTCTCGTTCACCGATTGAACTACCAGGGACCAAGGAGGTGGGTTTATGTAGAGATACTCGTACCCCTTGGAGGGTACCATGTATTTTCTCTCTACTCCCCTGGCTGTGGGGGGGATTGAGGCTGGGGATTGCCAAATGGTGTCTGCATTTGCCTGTATAGCGTGGATAAACGGCAGAGCCACTCTAGTAAGTGCGTCTGCAGATAGGATGTCCACTACAGGGTCCTCTATTTCAGGGACCTCCTCCGCCTGCAGATTCATATTTTGTGCCACTCGTCTCAAGAGGTCTTGATGGGCCCTTAGATCAATTGGGGGAGGGCCGGAGGAGGATGTTCCTGCAACAGCCTCATCTGGCGAGGAGGAAGAGGAGAGGCCAGGGACAAAAGGGTCCTGTGGGGGCTCCTGTTCTTGAGGAGCGGCATCAGACTCAGGTGGGACCTGGGTGTCTGCAGGGGTACCGAAGCCTCATCTGTACTCGGGGGGGGGGGCGCGGCTTACGGTTGCCTCTGGTGCCCGGTGTTGAGACGGGGCAGACCGTGGTGCAACTGAGGGAGCACTTTGGGCTTGGTGGTATGCCTACGCTGTCCAGAAAGACCACTGATGGGGTCCTTGTTGTGGCCCTGGCTCTCAGGCAATATATGGCTGGGGACATCCAAGTCACGATCCTGTGGATAGGAAATTCTACCAGCCTGTGATGACACCGAGGTGTCTCTCAACGGCCAAGGCGATGCTGATAGACCCTGAGAGGGAGCCAAGTCTCGAGTTGGTCTTTCCCGGGACGGCACCGGGGAGCGGTACCGGGAACTGTAACGGTACTGCGAGCGAGACCGGGACCTGCGTCCGTAGCGGTGCCAGGAGGTCGACCGAGATCTCGGGTCCCTTCGCCTGGATTGGCTGCGAGATGCGCGGTGCCGTGGACGGTGCCAGGAGTCGGATCAGTACCGGGAGTATCTGGCAGGTGAATGGGAGGCTGAGCGGTGCTGCGAGTGCGACTGGTACCGCGATGGAGAGCGGTGCTGGGACTGCAAGCGGTGCCGGGAGCGGGATTGGCAGAATCGAGAGCATCGGTGAGACAGAGATCTTGAATGACATCTCTCCGGGGTCCGACGGAGGGCGGCCTCATCAAGGCAGGTTTCCCAATGGATTGGATGACCTGCACCAGCGGTGCCAAGTGGTTGAAGCCGTGCAGTCTCCGTCATGGCTATCAGCTCTCTTGCCATAGAGAAGGTCTTCAGCGTAGACGGGAGAGCAAGCTCAACCACAGCGTGAGCCGGGGAGCTTTCAGGCACAGGACTCAACGGCCCTTGTGGGACCGGAATTAATTTAGAGAGTCTTTGGGCATCCTCTTGGCGATGGAGACAAATAATCAGACTTTCAAAAGGGCTTTGTGCTGCGCAAAGAGAAGGCGAGAACTCTGTGTACATCTAGGGAGTACAGCTTCCTGTCCTTCCTGTTATCATGAGGCTCTGGGTAAAAGATGGGACAAGGGAACTGCTTGGTTCAAGTGAAATTCAGAAGGTGCTTTTGTGATAAACTTGGGATGCAATCTCAAGCATACTTATCCCTGTGAAACACCATGTAGGGAGGGCCACCTTCAAGGCCCTGAGCTCACCCACTCTCCTAAAAGCAGTAGGAAGGCCTTGTCCTCTCTGATATCGTGTAGAACCCTGTGAATCAGTGGAATTGATGGAAAAGCGTACATGAGGGAGCTGTTCCAAGGAACGAGGAATGCGTCCCCTAGAGATGTGTGTCTGAGCCCCGCTCTGGAGTAAAATAGATGGTATTTGTGGTTTTGAGGAGTGGCAAACAGGTCTATCGACAGAGTGCCCCAGTGGGAGAAACGCTGTCGGAGTATCATGGGATGTAATTCCCATTCTTGTTCCTTGGAGAAGTGCCTGCTGAGTGTGTTGGCAGTAGGGCTGTGACACCCACGCAGGTAGGAAGCGGTGATTTCTATGTGATGTTGTATGCACCAATTCCATAGTCAGATGGCAGATTGTGCTCCTCCCTGCCTATTGATGTAAAACATGCATGCTATATTGGCCGTCAGAACTTGGATGGACTTGTTCTTTATGGTGGGAAAAAAGTGAAGGCAAGCATACCTGACAGCTCTGAGTTTTAGAAGACTGACGTGCAGACGGGTCTCTTAGAGGGACCAACCACCCTGTACCTTGTGGTTGCCTAGGTGCGCTCCCCAACCTATCTGGGAAGCGTCCATGGTGAGCATGAGTACCGGGGTGTGTGGATAGAAGGAAACACCCGTGCATACGTTCTCTGATTTTGTCCACCAATGTAGGGAGGCCAATACGTTCAGTGGCGGAGTCAGTGTTATGCAGAAACTGTGTCTGCTGGGTTTGTAGTTGGAACTGAGCCAGCCCTGAAGGCATCTCATGTGCAGCCTGGCGTATTTGACCACGAAGGTGGTGGCTGCCATGTGACCAACAAGCTGTAGGCTGGTCCGTGCCTGTATGCTGAGGTGAACAGAGGTTGTGCTCATGAGATGCATAATAGTGAGGAATCTGTTGTGTGGAAGATAGGCTCTGCTTCAAATAGAGTGCAGGTGAGCTCGTATGAACTCTATCTGCTGGGTAGGTATCAGGGTGGATTTTTGGAAATTTATTTGCAAGCCGGAAAAGAGATGGTAAAGTTTGTTACTTTTAACATCTTCTTGTAGGAGCTGGCTTTGATAAGGCAGTCGTCTAAGCAGGGTAAGAGTATAATCCCATGTTTGCAGGTGTGGACTATAACTACAGCTAGGGTCTTGGAGAACACTCGTGGTGCTGTAAAGAGATCGAATGGAAGCACTCTGTATGGAAAGTGACCATCTTGAAATTTTGTACATGTACAAACTTGTTCAGTCGGTGTAGGTCTAATATAGGTCTCCACCCCGCACCTTTCTTTTGGATCAGAAAGTAACAGGAGTAGAATCCTTTTCCCCGATGTTACGTCGATACATGTTCCACTGCACCTAGGTGGAGCAGATGCTCGTGAGAGGGGTCCCTGAAGAGGGACGGGGAAGGGGCAAGGGTGGGCGGGGAACATAAGGGATGGAGTAACCTGACTGAATTATCTCCAGGACCCAGTGGTCCTGCGTGATCTGTTACCCGACATTGTGGAAAGCCTGGAGGCAGCAGCCAAATGGGACACTAGGTGGCGGAGTCAAGGGGTGGTTGCACAGATCCTCAACCAGCACTTCAAAATTGTTGTTTCTTACCTGATGGGTGGGAAGTAGTTGGTTGTGCATGGTTTTGCCGGTACTTAGGAGGTCCATTGCCATTTCTCTCAGTGTCATATGGTTTGGACTGGGCTTGGTGATATTGTTGGGTACAGGGTCTCTGATAATGTTGGTATCGTTGTCATCTAGAGATGGATGGGTATATGCCCAATGTGCGCAAAGTGGCTCTAGAGTCTTTCATAGTGTGAAGGACTTCATCAGTTTTTTTGGAAAAGAAATAGTTTCTCTTTGTCAAAGGGAAGGTCCTCCACTTTGGTCTGCAAATCCTTGTGGATACCGGATGCCGACAGCCAGGAAGACCAGCACATCACCACTGCAGTGAAATCAGTGGTGTCATGGAAATAGCTGAGAGTGCTAGTGGCATAGGGTTTGAGTAGAGAATGCTACCAGCACTCCCAGCTATCTCCGTGACACCATTGATTTCCTGAGGAAACTACAATGCATTGGTGACCTTCCAGAAAACACCATCCTAGGCACCATGGATGTGGAGGCTCTCTACACAAACATCCCACACACAGATGGAATACAAGTTGTCAGGAACAGTATCCCTGATGATGCCACAGCAAACTGGTTGCTGAGCTCTGTGCCTTTATCCTCACATACAACTATTTCAAATTTGATGACAATATATATCTGCAGATCAGGGGCACCGCTACAAGCACCCGCATGGCCCCACAATATGCCAACATTTTTATGGCTGACCTGGAACAACGCTTCCTCAGCTCTCGTCCACTCATGCCCCTTCTTTACCTACGCTACATTGATGACATCTTCATCATCTGGACCTATGGGAAGGAGACTCTGGAAAAATTCCACCACGATTTCAACAGCTTCCACCCCACCATCAACCTCAGCCTGGACCAATCTACATGGGAGATCCACTTCCTAGACACCATGGCGCAAATAAGTGATGGTCACATTAACACCACGCTATACCGAAAACCTACCGACCGCTATACCTACCTTCATGCCTCCAGCTTCCATTCCGGGCACACCACACGATCCATTGTCTACAACCAAGCACTGAGGTACAACTGCATCTGCTCTAACCCCTCAGACAGAGACCAACACCTACAAAATCTCCACCAAGCATTCTCAAAACTACACTACCTGCACGAGGAAATAAGGAAACAGATCAACAGAGCCAGACGTGTACCCAGAAGCCTCCTACTGCAGGACAAACCCAAGAAAGAAACCAACAGGACTCCACTGGCCATCACATACAGTCCCCAGCTAAAACCCCTCCAACGCAACATCAGGGATCTACAGCCTATCCTGGACAATGATCCCACACTTTCACAGGCCTTGGGTGGCAGACCAGTCCTTGCCCACAGACAACCTGCCAACTTGAAGCATATGCTCACCAGTAACTGCACACTGCACATAGTAACTAACTTAGGAACCAATCCATGCGACAAACCTCGATGCCAACTCGGCCCACATATCTACACCAGCGACACCATCACAGGATCTAACCAGATCAGCCACATCGGTTCATTCACCTGCACATCCACCAATGTAATACATGCCATCATATGCCAGCAATGCCCCTCTGCTATGTACATCGGCCAAACTGGACAGTCTCTACGGAAAAGGATAAATGGACATAAATCAGATATAAGGAATGGCAATATACAAAAACCTGTAGGAGAACACTTCAATCTCCCTGGACACACAATAGCAGATCTTAAGGTGGCCATCCTGCAGCAAAAAAACTTCAGGACCAGACTTCAAAGAGAAACTGCTGAGCTTCAGTTTATCTGCAAATTTGACACCATCAGCTCAGGATTAAACAAAGACTGTGAATGGCTTGCCAACTACAAAACCAGTTTCTCCTCCCTTGCAAAGCTCATGCTCCAAAACATCTGTTAGTCTATAAGGTGCCACAGGACTCTTTGCTGCAGTAACCAGAAAGAACTGGGGACAGGCCAGGCAGGGCTTGAAACCTAGAATCTTGAGCATACTAGGTGTCCCAAAGAGTGGGGGAACCCTCGCAACCCCAAACTATCTAATTAAGACTAATTAGAGCTCTCTAAGGTAAATGATTTACAAAGGCAAAGTTTGAGTAGGAGTACTGAAGAGGCTATAGACGCAGAAGCCTTCAGTTCCAGACCACGAGCAATAGAAAGAACCAGGAAAAGCAATCAGTCTGTGCAGCACTTCATACCCTTGATTTAAAACACAAGGAGATTTAGGGTGCCGGTACGGACCAACAGATACTGCTATAGACGAATCTGCTGGTCTCAGGCACATGAAGCACATGTGAACCTACAGTGAATACCCAGAAGGATCAGTGCTCGTAGAAGAACCTGGCCAATTGTTTGGTCTGCCTTTGGCTCAAATTCCAAATCCAAGTTCTACCAACTGGAGTGTAAGACAACATTTATACCCAGATATTAAGAACTGGTCTCTAACACAATTAAATTTTCCTCTGCATTCTGAGCAGAATAAGTACAAATAGTCTGTTTTAATACATAAAGATTCTATTTTATCCTGAGTAAAAACTCCTGTACAATATTGCAGAGAAATTACAATACTATCACTATTTCAAAAGTTCTTCTGAGAATATATAATTGAGTTTTTCAAACATGTTTGCAACAAGCAGCTTCAGAGCACTATTTGTTCAGGGAAAATTTGCATGAAAACAGGAAAATAAGATGCCATTATACACTCCATATTAAAAAAGATAAGGAATCAATGTTTTATTTTAATAAAGACAAAAAAAGAAGCAATATTTTCATAATGCTATACGGACAAAAATTATAGCCATTTGATGTGCATTAAGTGGTACAAAGATTTCACTGAACAGATGCACCAGCTGTTTAAATACTCCTATTACACTATGTATTCTGGAAAGCTTTCTATGCAAAACCTGCTACAGCTACCAGATCCAACTAGCAGTAAATAAGGTGCCTACTTTCAGTACTGCATACTGTTTTGCTTGTTTTGGAAAGAGAGAGTAATTTATCCCACTGAAAGTTAATTTCACTGAAGTGGTTTCTAACGTCCACTGGATAAATACGTACCCCATCCTAATGGTAGTCTCAGGAAAGAGTGGGAGATACCCACAATATTAAAGTGAAAAGTACTTTATAAAAGGCGTTTTGATTCCATTTGAATAATTTAATATATTCCGATTTTATTATCTATAATTACTTAGCATTATCGTTTAACTTTTTATATTGCAGCAATGCAGAGATCCCAGTCAGGATCACAGTCTTACTATATTGGTACTGTACAAAAACAGTAAGAGACAGTCTTTGCCCCAAGGAGCTTACAATCTAAGATGAAAACTGCCACACAAAATTATAAGGAAAAGAGAAACAGTGAAACACATGCACATATACTCATACATACATACATATAACTTGTGGTACTAAAATTATGTAGGGTTGCTGCGTTAATGTGCAAACAGTACCTATATGTAACCACAGAAGTGGCATCACTACAAACAGGGAGGAATGGAATTCCTATTTTATCCGTAGTTTGTACAGTATTTACAAAGATCTTTTGGGGTCCATTTGAATGAGGTGTGCTATATAAATGTAAAATCTTCATTATCAAATATTGGTATTTTTACTTATTGTATACTGTAGATTCTATCCACCATTTTCAAAGCATTTTACAAACATTAATAATTAATCCTTGCAATGATGCTGTGTGGTATTATCTCCTAATATATAAAGAAACTAAAGAACAGAATTATATAGAACAGTGATTCTCAACCTTTCCAGACCACTATACCCCTTTAGGAGTCTGATTCTTCTGGCGTACCCCGAAGTTTCACCTCATTCAAAAACTACTTGCTTACAAAATCAGACAAAAATGTCACAGCATACGATTACTGAAAAATTGCTTATGTTCTCATTTTTATATCATTATAAAGTAAATCAATTAGAATATAAATATTGTTAAATTTCAGTGTATAGTATACAGAGCAGTATAAACAAGTCATTGTCTGTATGAAATTTGACTGGTAAAACTGGGATACTTTCCCTGAAAGGATGATGGGAAGCTTTATTTATTAACTTTTTTTATATTTTGAGATTCTAAACAAACAAAAATGTGTTACATTATTTAGCTGTATTCCAGTAGTGCCTAGAAGCCCCAACTGAGACAGTAAACATACATTCACACACTAAAACGGTTCCCATCCTGAAGAGCTCACAATTTCAACAGACAAGATAAAGGAAAAGAGATGAGACAGAGATGAAGAGCAGTAAAGTGACTTGCCAAGGTCAGTAGCAAAGCCTAGAACAGAACCCTAGTCTCCTGATTCCCTGTCTGGTGCTCTGTCCACAGGACCATGCTGCCTCATATTAAGCACAGAAAATAGCAGTAAAAGACATATGCACATCCCCTGTTCCAATATTCTTTATTATAGGGAAGTTAAATCTTAGTAGCTCCTTTAATACTATACCGCAAAGAATTATGTTCACTGACCAGTACTACAAGGTTATTTGAATTTGAGAAGGCAAATTATTGTGAATTAGCAGGCCTAGTAAGCATTATACAGTGGGAAAAAGTAAAATCCAGGAGTGTGGAAGAATCCTGACACTGCTGTAAGATGGACTATAAACAAACAAAGCGTAATTATGCGCTGCATAGAGGATACCCAAGCAAGGATACTGAAACAGGTAGATTAAGGCTGAAGATAGTAAAATTTTGGCTAACAAATTTACTAATATCTGACTGAATTCTTTCTGTGTTGTCAAACCATTACTTAGGGCACGAACATGCCTCAATCATCCTTGTCTATTCTAGGCTATTCTTTTCAAGTCCTCTATATTGCTAAATCCCTCTTTAAATACTGTTTGACGGTGGGATTTTTTCGGTCACCACTTTTTAGGTGTTCCTCCAGCTGGAGGCAGCAAATCCTTACAAAGTCCTGTACTATTAGCTAGAGATTGCTGGAGTCCTCTTTTGATTCCCAGGATGAGATTCCTCTCAGGCTTACAACTCTCATGAATATAAATACATCAGTAGACCAAATCTTATGGTGAAAAATATAGCTCTCCTATAGGCAACAACCCTCTGCCACCATCAGTTCACAGCACCAGGTTTGTTTTTTAACCCTACAAAAGTATGTGAATCCCCATATCCCACGGTGACAGAGGATATAGAATCATGGAATACTCAAAGACTACTAACTTTATGAATATATATCTTTAGGGCTTGTTAGTGATTGAATTCCTGGCTAAATGTGCAAGAAAGCATGCTTCCCGCAGGAATTAACTACAATGGAGGGAGTAACTAATGCAAATCCCGAATAATGAAACAATGCAGGTAACACCTTTTTTGAAGTTTCAACCTCCTGGAGGAAAATAAAACCACACAGATGGGCTTGATTTGGTTCAAAGGCTTTAGCAGACAAGATCTTGAAACTGTTTAAAAATAACAGGTCCTGACCTGGGGAGAGTAACACTATCCAAGAAGGTTGGACCACCTGGTAAGCTAGGGATGGATATAAACCTCTTATAGTTTTAAATTATGTTTTCTCTAAATGCTTTTGTTCTGAATAAGTAGTACTTTCCTTTAAGAAAGCTGGCTGGCCACTAGATAACTTTCTGATTGCCTGAGAGAACAGAACTGAAGTCAGACCTGCAGAGATGACAAAAGCAGGGGTGAAAGTAACTGAGGACACTTACTAGTACAAGGGGTGGCCCTGGCCCTTGTAAGGGGCAGGGCCTCAGGCAGAAGGGGCAGGGCTGGGGGTTAGCATCCCCCAGTCAGTCCTTGGACCGCGCTGCCCGCGGCTCCCGTCTTGATTTAAAGGGCCCGGAGCTCCCGACGCTGCTGCTGCAGTAGGGACAGCAGCATCTTTGTGTCCCCCTCCCCCCAGCCACTGACCGGGGGGTGGTGGTGGTGATGGCATGGATGTTAAAGCACTGCAGGGACCTTTGCTGCAGCAGCGCTTTAACGATGCTGCCCCTCTTCCCGTCGGTGGCCCTGCCAATGAGGATCCTTAAAGCGTTGCCGCAGCAAAGGATCGTCCTTAAAGAGCTGCTCAAGCAGTGCTTTAACATTGCTGCCCCTTCCCTCTGTCAGCGGCCCTGCTGGAAGGGTCCTTACAGGCAAAGCTGCCGAAAGGGGAGGCAAAAGGGGCAGGGATAGGGACATTAAATCGCTGATGCAGCAGTGCTTTAATGTGGGCTGGGTATGGGCCGGTGTGGATTCTTACCAGTACAGAGTACTGGCCCATACCAGCTCACTTTCACCCCTGGATAAAAGTGAACTGCCTGGATCTGTAGTCTAGGAACCTGGCTAGAAGGGAGACAATCATGGGATTCCACTCCAAGAAAGCTGGAGGCCTGAGACCTAAGTGGGATACCCTTAAGGAGACCATGAGGCGGTCAGAGATGCAGTAAACTCAGAAACTGTGACATCCATATGGATCCAGAATGAGAAATAAGCTTTCTACCTCTAATGTGTTATTTAAACATAGGCCAATTTGCCAACCCTCTTGCAAAGACTATTCTGAAAAAGAAAGCCAAAGAAGTGTGACGCTTACCCTAACCATTTTTGGTTGGTCCTTACGCACTAACATAGTAAACACAATTAATAACATTGTTTAGGATGGTCCAACAGTATGACTTGAGGTAATAGAATGAAATAGAACACAGAAAATTTAGGTTAAATATTCAGAAACAGTAGCCCATCTGTGAGATCTATTAATTTCTGTAATCACCAACAACTAATGCATTTTAAAAATACTACACTTCTTAAATCAATACATCAGAATAGAGTCAATGTTGCCCACAAATCTCTCAAAAAATGTGTTTAACTTATTTTTTTTTGATTAAGGATTGTTTAAACAGTGTCAAAACAGGAATTAGGAACATCATAATTTTACAGAAAAGTAACATTTTAAAATGATCTTTTTTAATTTTTATCATTGTTAAAAGGTTTGCCGAAAACGTGAAATACAGTTTTTAAAAGGAATAATTTAATAGATACTTGTCTAAAATATTGTAACGAAAAGGAAACAGATAATGCTTATCTTCAGTTTTTATTTTACTCCCTTTCTTCTTACTTATGTCTGTTAACAAAAACTCCTCAAATGATTTAGACAAAAGCTTTTAGCTCAACACATAATTGCAACAAAATTACAATAATTGTACCAATTAAAATAATCCTGAATGAACAGTTTGTCATCTTAATGTTCCAATGGTTTATAGAAGGATCTACTTAATTAGCTGAAATTGCTTTCCAGTGTTAGTATCAAATGTCATTTGTTAAAAGTTGAACGATTTAGAAAATAATTTAACAAAGCAATTTTACAAAACACCAAGAACCAACATTTTCTTTTTCAGCTGAATAAAGCAAGCAGATGTGTCATCAAATTGCTATAAAAATAAATGAGGCTTTTTATGGAAAAAATAAATTTTACCACTAGTGCTAAAGAATACTATTTTCTGATTGTTTCAAGAAATCAGATTTCCTTACTAAAATAACACATAGCCTTTATACTCTGATACTATTAATATGCTTTAAATACAACATTTTCATATTTAGATGGGAAACAATGAGATAGAAGAATTCACCTTGGAGGGCTTTTGGTTTGTTTTTTTTGTTTGTTTGTTTTTAAATATGTGTATAGTATTTCCTTGTCTTGATTCAGGTTAATCCACTATGTGCTGGGCTTTCATATATATGACACAAACCGACCATAGTACCAGTGAAGCTGCTCAACTTTCTGACACAAATCTACGTCCCACCCCAAACCAATAGCTTCTGCCACTGCATTTATAAGCAAATTAGTCTTAAATAATTTAACCAAAAATAAGAGAGAGAGAGAGAAGAGATAAGAAAGGCAGCATATAGGGTGCAATGGCAGCAGGATCAGCCATGTAAGATTAACTGTATTTGGTAACAGAGAAAAGACTTCAACTCTAAAAAAGAAAAAGTAATTGGGTTTGGTAATAAGATTGAAAAATAATACATATCCTTAAAGCAATCAGAAAGCAATATGCTAACTCAAAGAGCTGGAAAGGTAACATACTAAACTTCAGAAATCAAGAAATATATCAGCACTTTCACATGAGGATGAATCATGCCAACTGACCTGACAAAAGAAAAATATGTTCCTTACATATACATTTCTTTACTCTGAAGCAATACAGTATGTCTACTATTCTGTACATATGGGTGGGCCCTCTTCCTTGCAAGGTTGGAGGTATGTTAGAGCTGAGACACAACAGGACTTACCCACAAATTACTCCTCAAAATGACTTACCCAAATAGCAGTAAAAATAGCACTACAAGAAGTAGTTAGTAGTCTATGGCCAAATCGTGACCTTAGGATCTGCACACAGAAGGGAATCAGAATAGAATGAAACAAATAACTTCTAGTTTTCTGAGCTGATCTGTTCTGCTTAGGTATATTTTAATTGGTCTTCTGACATCCAGAAGATAATCTGCTTTTTGTTTCAGTTTTGAATTCAGGCAAAATAAAGGAAAAACAATTCCTATAAGATATGGAATGTTCATTACTTATGACTTTAGGGACAAAACAACTATTTTGCAATACTTAAGTGCCAAAGATTTCAGAGATTTCTTGGTCCCTTTACTGCGACCAGAAAGCAGATATTTACAGAAAGATAGTACAGTGATATGCTACTGATTTGAATGGATTGATCATGACAGCTTTTAGCAGTATGGGCAGAGCCCATGTGGGAAAAATAGTTCTAATTGTTTTGGACAGATGTGATGCCATACAGAACCTTGATACAATAGCATCATTAATGTATTTGGATTTAGATAAACATGCATTTATGACACTGTTTAACATTGATGAATGAGATGCAATGGTAGATGGTCTTAAGCTTAAGTCTAGGCCATCTTGTAAGAAATCCAGAAAAGTCAGGCTGCCTGGTTTGCTGTGGTTGATATTTCTACTTGGAGGATTTTATTCAAATTCTTGCAAATGCACATGGCCTGCATAAGAGGTAGGCCAGTCTCTATTATTTTAAAAGAAAAGCCTCTCTTATTTGGAGCTTGCAACTCAATAACCAAACTGTCAGGCTCAGATATTTTTACCACAATGCAGGAACAGGTCTCGGATAGAAGATATGGGGAATTATGGACTTATCCCGAGGAGAGTCTTTGGACAGTTTAATTTGCTAGAGTCCCAAGAGCTGAAGACAAATGACCCAGCCTTCCAGAGGCATCTCTGGACGTGTCTCAGCTTGGCAAATGCAGAGCAAAGGTCCTGCAGCTAGGAGACATTAAGTGAAAGATCCAAATCTATGGTTTCTAGGAGCGTTCCTGCACAGTTGGAGCACATCTAGACCTTGCTCAGTGCCCTGACCTGCAATGATAGAGAATAGGGAGCAGATAGAGATGGAGCTCTCCAGATTATCTCATTTACTGAACAAAATCGGTGAAATTCTAAATGATCCAGTGGTTCCTGCAGGGCTTAAAATGTCATTAGAAGCATGTGATTTAAGAAAGATGGTAGGTAAATGTCTGGGTTGCTTGAGGTGGAACTGGGAAACTACTTCTGGTAGAAATTTGGGATACAGTCGCAGTGAAACCTTGTTTTTATGGAATGTGGTGAAAGGGGGGGTTTGCCATCATGGCCCCCAGAAGTTCGCCAACCCTTCTCGCTGAGATAATGGCAATGAGGAAAGCAACCTTCATGGAGAGGAGAGAAAGGGGGTAGGAGGCCAGAGGTTCAAAAGGAGAGTTTGTCAATGAGATAAGACCTAGGTTGAGCTCCCACTGAGATGTAATAGGCCAAATGGGTAGATATTTACATACAAGGCCTTTCCAGAATCAGGCAATAACGGGATGGGTAAAATTCAAATGCCCCTCCACTGTAGGGTGGAAGGTGCTAATGGCCACTGCATACACCTTGATGGAATTGAGTCTTCAGATAGAGGAAATAGTTTAAGAGCATTGGGATGCCCACAGCTTCGGGGACAAGGCCTTGTTGTTGTGCCCAGGAAGTGAAACATGCCCAATTAGCGTGATAGGAGCATCCTGTAAAGTTCTTCCAACTACTGGAGAGGACATCTTGTACTAGCAATAAGGATTCTCATACTAACCGAGATGTCCATCCCCAAACCAAGCAGTAAGGTGCCTGAGTCTGATGTTGTGTTGCGTTAGCAGTTCCAGAAAAATCTGGAATGGGAGTGGAGGATGTTTCGACATACAAAGAAGGGGAAACCAGAATTAGCAAGGCCAGAATGGAGCAAGCTGAATGACTGTCACTCTCCCCTATCAGAGTCTGTGGAGGGCAAGTGGCAGAAGTGTGCATATGCGGGGGGAGGCATAATTTGGCTGGTCTGATCAATTGACGATCAGAGCATCATCCTGTGAGCGGTCTCCATCCACCCTCTTCTTCTTCTTGGGTACCAGGAAACAATTGCAATAGAACCCTGTGCCCTGAAAGGCTGCAGGGACTGGCTCCACTGTTCCTCTCTGCAGGACGAAGTCCACCTCTAGGGTCAGAATATTGTCATGAGAGAGATCCCTGAAAAGGGACTGGAATGGGGAATGTGGAAGAAGCATCATCATAAACTCAATGGTTTAGTCATGTTGAACAATGTCCAAGATCCACTTGTCTGTTGTTATTGCTCCCCATGCTGGCAAAGAGTGAGAGAGACCCTCAAAAGGAGTGGTTAGTAGGCGCATTGATGCATGGAGTGGTTGATGGCTCTTTAGTTGCACTCAGAAATATCGTTTTCTCGATGACTGAGTGTGTTGTACAGAGGTTGCACTGCCAAACAGATGGACGGGCTCTGTAGACCTTAGGGCATTTCTGAAGAGGCTTGTAGGCTCATTAGCAGAAGAAGTGTGGAGGTCTGTTGAGAGCAATAAAATTTTCGCATTGGCACCAGTGTAACAATATCCAAGGGTGGCTCTAGAGTCTTTCAGTGAGTATACGGAATCATCTGTCTTCTGGCTGAAGAGGTGTGAGTCATCAAACGGTCTTAAATTGCGTTCTGTCTCTCCAGGGAAACATGAGGAGTGCAACCAGGATTCTCTCCTCAGGACAATTCTGATGCCGTGAGGACGTGTCCGCTGAATCAACTGCGGTCTGATGTATGGACCCTGTCAACTTGCCTTCCTGTAAAACGTCTTGGAATTGGGAATGATCTAGCTGAGGCAATTTAACTGCCAACTCTGCCATCTGTCCATAGTTGATAAAATCATACTTGGCCATCAGTGACAAGTAGTTAGAGATCCAGAACTGAAGTCCAGCTGAGGAGAAGATCTTTCGACCCATAAAGTTCAGTCTCTTGCCCTCCCTGCCTGTCAGGTGGAGCATGTGTGTTGCTACTTGGTCTGCTCCAGCACAGCCTGGATCACCAGGGAGTTAGGCAGAATGTGTGAAAATAAAACCTTGGATCCTTTCAGGGTGACATAGTACCTTTTCTCAGCCCCCTTCATCGTGGAGGCACATGTGGCTGGGGTGTGCCACACAGTGTGTGCAAGCTGAAGAATAGCATCACTGAAGATGTACCAAGTGAAGAATAGCATCGGCCAACTTTGCCGGTACCGATGAGTGCAGAATACCTAGTAACTGGTGCTGACTGTCCTGCATCTCTTATAGTGGGATCTCAAGAGCACTGTCTATCCTCTGTGTGATGCTGCATCCCATAATGCTTTATGGGAATATGCATATGAATGTATATATGACATAACTGGGATATTTTTTATGCTACATATGCCATGTTACATATCTCTGTAAATGTTATGATCTGCTGAACATATTAATCCTATTTGTATGCATGTATCATTTTTGTATTCAAAGTTATGAATATTGGCTGTGTACTTGTTTGAGTTTAAGTAGCCTTAGTAAAAACATTTGGTCAGCTTCTTGAGAAAGGAATGTGCAAATTAAGTGCCCAATCAAGAAACATTTAACTGACAATGGATCTTGGAAGACTAATCCACATAAGAAGTCTTCCTGGAGACATTTAAGATAGCATGTGGGCAATGGCTGCTGCCCGTAAAAAAGAGTCATGCATGGACATGTGACTTGCCCATGTGACTCCAAAACTCCATCCTGGAGCTGGATTTTGCATAGGAGAGGGGAGGGGTCTCCACCCACAAGAGAAAGTCTATTTAAGCCCCTGGGAGACCCCTCTATTTTGTCTTCAGCTGGCTCAAGAGATATCCCTTGGAGGTGGAGAGGCTACCTGAAAGAAACTGGAACAAAGGACAGTAACCCCCAGGGCCAGCTCCAGGAACCAACTGACCAATGACGTGCTTGGGGAGGCACCTTGGAGTGCGGCGGCGCTCAGTGTTTTTTTATTTTTGGTTTGGCGGGGCAGCGCTGGAAGGATTTTTTGTTTTTGTTTTCGCCAAGTAACACTCGGGGGGGGGGCGTGATTCGGTCGAGCGGCGCTCGGGGGGAGCGGGGGCTTCAGGTGCCGCAGCGCTCGGGGGAGGGGTTCAGCAACACGGCGCTCATGGGGGAGGGGGTTATGGCGGGATGGCGCTCTTTTTTTTGCTTAGGGCGGCAAAAAAATTAGAGCCAGCCCTGGTAACCACAGGGGTGCACGAAATTCCTGGACCCACACTAGAAGGAGGCTAGTCTGTAAAAGCAGATTGGAACATCTCTGAGGGTGAGATTTAATTCGTAATCACTTTCTTATTGTATTAGGTTTACACTTGCATGTTTTATTTTATTTTATTTTATTTTGTTTGGTAATTTACATTGTTCTGTCTGTTATTACTTGGAACCACTTAAATCCTACTTTTTGCAGTTAATAAAATCACTTTTTACTTATTAATTAACCCAGAGCATGTATTAATACCCGGGAGAGCAAACGGCTGTGCACCTCTCTCTAACAGTGTTATAGAGGGCAAACAATTTATGAGTTTACCCCATATAAGCTTTATATAGGGTAAAACAGATTTATTTGGGGTTTGGACCCCATAGGGAGCAGGCATCTGAGTGTTAGAGACAGGAATACTTCTTAAGCTGTTTTCAGTTAAGCCTGCAGCTCATGGGGAACGTAGTTCAGACCTGAGTCTGGGTTTGTAACAGGTTAACATGTCTGGCTCAAACTGGCAAGATTCTGGAGTCCCAAGCTGGCAGGGAAAATGGGTTAGAAGTAGTCTCAGCACATCAGCTGGCAGTTCCCAAGGGGTTTTCTGTGATCCACCCTGTCACTCTCTGTAGTAGCTCTTTAAACAGATGATAGTCTTCAGGTGGGGAGGAGGGCTGTAGGGGATTCGACCCCCGGAGCAGTGGTGGGGCACCACATCGCCTCGCTACGCCCTCTTTGCTGGGTTGGGGAATACCCAGTCTATGGCCCAGACCTTCTGGCAGGGCCTGGCAAGCAATACAAGATAAGCCTAGGCCCTGGCTCAGAGTGACCCGGAGAAGGGGGAGATAGCCTCTCGTGAGTTGGGTGGCAGGGGGGAAGCAGGCCCACTCACTCCAATGCATCCCAGCTCGGGGCCCTAGCAGCAGCAGAAGACCCGCTGCTGCGTCAGTGGGAATCCTGGCCGCAACACATTGACATTGGCTCTGGCAGTGCTGCAGCCAGACTAGGGTCAGCTGCCCCCAGGCTACTTCCAGACTCACCCTCATACGGTACCTGGGTCTGGGTGGTGTCCTCAGAGGGTTCCAGCACCATGGGTTCCTCCGGGTAGCTAGTGAGGTGTAGGCTTGGCAGCTCCTCTGGGTAGCTGGTAATGGATAAGCTTGGCGGCTCCTCCAGGCACCAGTTGGCACTAGGCACTGGCCGGTCCGGCCAGTCCTCAGGTCGGCAGCGGATTGCTGGTGTCTCCCAAGTCGGAGCCAGGCCATAGGCATCTGGCCTCTCTGGTGGCTGCCGCTTAACTGAGCTCTGCGTTTGGGCTTTTATACTTCCTGTTCTGCACCTCGACCTCTGGGGGGCGGGCACAGGATCCACTGGCTCTGCCCACTTTGGTGTCTGGTGAGGTTCTTCCCTCGGTAGGGTGGGTGGGGCACCACACCGCCTCACTACAGAGGTGTTGATGACACACTACGTCTGGGGACGACAAAGGGAATCTCTCCAGAACCACTGGAACCGGGCTGATCGGTGCATTGTCTAACCCCAGTTTCAAGTGTCTACTCGACGAAGGGCAGAGTGGAGAAACAGGGGAGCCCTCCCATGCTGAATGAGATGGTTCCAAAAGCAGATATTGAATCCACGACCTATAATATGGCCAACCTGGTTGATCCTGCTGCTATTGCGTCAGTGCCCAAAGAGCTGGATACCAGTCGCTCCTTGGCTGCAATAAAGGAGGCAATTGCCACAGTGCCGCCGGAACCCTGTGGTAGTCATGTCTCTGGAACAGAAGCGGTGGACCATGTCAACTATCCGAATCCTCAGACTCAGAGGAACCAGAGTCCTGCACAAATAGCAGTGCCAATGGAACCGTTGGAATGGGATGTGTTAAAAGGAATATAGGCAGTAGGGGTAGATCCAAAGTGGGAGACGAGGCTCTCCAAGCAGGTGAGTGCACTGGAAGACACAGAGACTTCACTCTTTCCAGGGCGAACAGTTCATGAGGTGCAGGAGCACGTCCAAGTCTCCCCGGAGTCAATGGACAGAACCCGAACTGGTGCAGAGATCTGTCTTGAGACCAATGAGTCACGGAATGCTGGAGGAGCCAGAGCAGGATAGGTGCGCAGTTCCAGAACTGGGACCAGTGGATCCAGCAAGCAGTGTGGCCTTTCGTCTTGTGAGCCTTGGAATGTACCACTCCTCTGTGGCCAGAACTCACAGATGATGCAGAATCCTTCTTGGATTTGGAGGAAGACTTACTGCCTGGCCTATGTGCATACTTCCGTGGCTCACGGCTAGTCACTGGCACGAGGTCCATAGCACTGGTACCAATGGAGCCAGATGGAGGCTCCACGGTAGGGGGAGCACTCTTAGATTGTTCAGACTGATGTACGGGGATGGGGAGGTTCCCCAGCCAGAATCGAAATGCGGCCCCATGGCAACCTCCATGAGGTGCTTTTTGAAGCTGAGAGCTCGGCCTTCTCGTATGCGGGCAGGGAAGAAAAGGCAGATACTGCACCTGGATGTGGTGTGCGGAGGAATGGGGGTAGTGGGACCGGCTGAAAAAATAGTCAGAGCCAGTGGGGAATGGTGCAGGAAGACATGGCTGACACTGGATGAAGAGCTGAGGTAAGAAGACCAGGACTGGAAGCTGGGGAATTATGGAGGGGGGATACTCAGACAAGGAACTCCTGATCAGAGGAGAGTCATATTGAATGAGGAGATGGGGCAGGAGATAGGGACATGCTGGGCAAGAAAACTGGGGGGTAGAGACTAGGACTTAGAAGGCAAAAAGACAAGAGTGCAATGAGAAGTTGGAGCAGGGATGGGAGAGACAGGCTGAAGGGAACAGGCTTGAAGGAGTCCTGCTTGGGGGAGGTGGAGAACAGGAGTAGAAGAGTCTGTGACCACTACAGAAAACTCCCCTCAAGAACCTGGAATTGAAGCCAATATTCCCTAGTCTCAACATTCTTCCACTGTCAGCAAATATTTGTGAACCATCTGGCAAAGTGTGCACCTCGTTCTTCTCAAGTGTTGTTCCACAAAATGATGACTGATATGTCTGCCCTCAGTTACTCACTTAGCTCAAGTGGCAGACATTTGGCTCCGACACAGTGGATGACCTATGTGGATGTCAATGTGATGCATGATAGAATTTCAGTTTTTTTGGTTAGCTTTTTTAAAAACCTAGAAATCACACACAAAATACTACATTAAAAGAACTTTACGTTTACAAAGTCAAGCACCCAAAAGTTAGGAAATGCTGACATTAAGTTTGACCACGTAATCTTAATTCAGATCCCTTACGCCTAGGCATTATGATACAGTATTTAATTACATGATCACACACCATTTTTTCCACAGGATCATTCCTGTGCACATGATTTATAGTGTCCAATTAATGAGCAGCTATTCAATATTTTATTTTATGCTCGTTGGTCAGTTTGGTCCAATGCCTTGTCACTATACTCTATTCAGTCCCTGCTCCGATCACAGAATTATTAACAACTTCCTCATGGACTTTATGTAACTCAACACTTCAGTATCTGACTGCTTCAAAAACACTAAAATTTATTTTCACTTCACCCTATGAGATTAGGTGGTATTATCCCTATTTTACAGATGGGAAACTTGAGGCACAGATAGATTCAGATCAGACGTCTCCACTACTTTTGAGTGCCTAGTTTAAGAAACCTAGGACCTGAATTTTCAGAGTTCTTAGGTTTCATAAGACACTTAAAATGCACAAAGCACAGTTCTATTGACTTCAGCTGTAGCTGTGAATGCTCAGCACTTCTGCAAATCAGATCCTATGGTATCAAAATTGGGCACCCAGAAAATGATGAACACACACTAGCCATCTGTGAAAAGTTTAGTTAAAAGTGACTTGGCCAGCATCACACAGGAACCCTGTGGCAGGGACCAGGATAAAATTAATTCTTCAAGCTGGGCAGTATTCAACTGTTTTAGGCATGGGACCATCCTTTTCTCTTCCTGCAATCCTCTGCTTTATTCACTGCACACCTTCCAACTTCTGCAACAATTCAGACAGGCATCTCACAGACAACTACCTCCTTCGCTACACAACTCTGATTTATCCTCTGAGCATAAGCTATTTGGTAACAGGAATGAGACAGGCATCTTTTGGGGGGAAAATTGCATGTGATCATGTAATTAACAGCTGCATTATGATGCACATGCAGGGGTGAGATGAACTACAGGTTATACAGGCAACCTTTATTCTGACTCTGTGTGCATGTCTTTGCAATCTTTATACTCTTAACATAGCTTTTTGTTTGCAGCTAACTACATAAGTTGTGAAAGTGAGATTTATCTTTTGTAATAAAACTTAAAATCAAAATACGTTCTGAGGAAAATAAATCAAAGAGATTATATTTTGCAGAAAGGAGTGCATCCTAAACCATGCATAACAGAGCAATTTCATCGTGTATTAGCGCCATATAAAGTACTTTCCTAAGATAATTAATGTATTAGTGCCATCTGCTGGTATACCAATGTACAGTGCATAATGCAAAGTTGGCATTAGAGGAAGAGTGGTTCAGTTCGATGCAGTTAAATAGTGCTCTTAGTTCATTTTTACAGTTAAACTATTGATCCTCATATACTAGATACAGCCTATCCCTAAAAAAGAAATTACAACAGTTTTTCAGGTCTAATACAGGTTTTACCACAATTATAACAGAATCATGTACAATAAACTGTTTACCTGTAATTCTTGAAATGAAGCACTATAGTCAGAGCAGATCTAGCCAAACTCTTGACTCTGTGCCTCATGCATGTGACTAGCAGGTATAAATATAATGCCACGAACTAATAGGAGAGCAGTGCACACCTGTCCTTTTATGGTGGCTCATACATTCCCTAATAGACTGTACTTTTCCAAAGGTAAAAGATAAGTATATGATTTAGGGTACATCCAGACTACCTGCCGTATTGGCGGGTAGCGATCAATTTTTCGGGGATCAATATATCACATCTCATCTAGACACGATGTATCGATCCCTAAATGCGCTCCCGTCGACTCTGGAACTCCACCGGAGCGAGTGGTGGTAGCGGAGTTGACACAGGGAGCTGCAGACGTCGATCCCACGCAGTGAGGACGGAAGGTAAGTAGGAATAAGATACTTATACGCATTTTCAGCTACGGGAATACCGTAGCTGAAGTTGTGTCTTACATCGATACCCCGACACCCCCGCCCAGTGTAGACCAGGCCTTAATCACAGGGGTCACTGATTCTGTGACTTTAATGAACCTCCATGACTTCAGTCAGTCAGTCTCCCTCCCCCGCCCCCCTCTCTCTCTCTCACACACACACACACACACACACACACAGAGTTATTTTGTCACAGACAGGCTGTAAGCTTACGTGAATGTTTGTTTATTGCCCGCGACCTGTCCATGACTTTTACTAAAAACAGACAAAATCTTAATGTTAGTCATACATGAAAAATGACTGAAATTACAAACATTCTATGTTGGGAATATATCTGGAATCCCTGTACCTAAACACATTTAGAATAATAATTAAGCAACTTAAATTAAAGCTACTTTTTCTTTGATAATAATCAAAATTTACATATATACGAAGTGAGAAAAGAATTTCTTGATAATATATTAGGGTTTGATTTAAGAATATTTACTTTGCATACAGTGATGTGATGCTGACAATTTATTTTTTAAATGGTTATAAAACAGGGGTCGGCAACTTGCGGCACGAGTGCCAAACATGGCACGCAAGCCTATTTTGAGTGGCATGCAGCCGCCTGCCGCAGTCCTGGCCCCCAGCCCCACTCAGCCTCCCCCGCCCACTTTTCTCCCCTGCGGGGGCAGGAGGCAGAAGCTTGGTTCTGCAGCAACCAAGCTTCCCTCTCCCCCACTTCTTCCCCCAGAGTGGTGCTTTCCTGCCCCGCCCACTCTCCTTCCCTGCGCCAATCAGCTGATGGTCCTAGCAAGGAAGAGGAGGGAAGAGCAACAGCGTGCCAGCAGTTCCCTGGAGGAGACAGAGAGAGGTAGGGACGGAGTCCTGGGGAAAGGGGTGGAACAGGGCATACCCCTTCCAGCCCCCTGCCCTGAGCGGCTCAGGGCAGGGGGCTGGGAGCACCCCTATGAGCTGAGCACTCCAGCCCTCTGCCCTGATCCCCCACACACTCAGCTTTTTGCCCTGCAGCCCTCTGCCCTGACCCTTGAACTCTCCTACACCCCCAGCCTTCTGCCCTGCAGCCCCCATGTCCCCAGCATTCTGCCCTGTAGCCCCCCACCCCAACACACACCTAGCCTTCTGCCCTGCATCCTCACAGCCCCATCCCTCTTCCCTGAACCCCCACCTTACACACCCAGCTCTCTGCCCTGCACCCCCACAGCCCCACCCCTCTGCCCTGACCCCCCCACACTCAGCCTTCTGAAGTGCACCCCCACACACCGAGCCCTTTGCCCTGACCCTTGAACCCCCCCAGCCCTCATCCTTGAACCCCTCTCCACCCCAGCCTTCTGCCTGAACCCCCTTCCCCAGCCCTCTGCCCTGACCCCTGAAGCCTCCCCACTGAGGTCTGGGGTACCGGCCGCAGGCCCTGCTCAGCCCGCTGCCAGCCTAGGTGAACAGAACCCCAGGCTGGCAGCAAGCTGAGCAGGCTAGCAGCGTAAGATCAGTATTTTAATTTAATTTTAAATGACGCTTCTTAAACATTTTGAAAACCTTGTTTACTTTACATACAATAGTTTAGTTATATAATATAGACTTATAGAAAGAGACCTTATAACAATGTTAAAATGTATTACTGGCATGCAAAACCTTAAATTAGAGTGAATAAATGAAGACTTGGCACACCACTTCTGAAAAGTTGCAGACCCCTGTTATAAAATTAACTTCTTGAATCTCAGTGTCTACGGTCATTAAATTGTGGCCTGACCAGCCCTACCTTTTGACTCCCAAAAATTTTCCATAAACGAACATTTTAAAAGATAAAAATCAAAAGCAGTGTTTAAAACCCATAATTTTGCACAACTGTGAAAATTTAAATTGATAAAAATTAAAAATGTTTAAACAATATTAACTATCAAAATTATTTAAAAAAATAATAATAATTCTGCCAAGCTGAAACATGAGGAAATAAAATATTCTTGCTTTTTTTTTTTTTTTTTTTTTTTAGGTATCAAAACAAAGACATCTTTACAAAAGTAAAATAATAGAGAAAAGAGTGCTGAGTGCACTCAGCTGAGGAACAGATTCTATAATATAGATGAACCAAACCTGAAATTCATACATTCATAGATTCCAAGCCCACTGTGACCAGTCTCACCTCCTGCATAACACTAGCCATAGAACTTTGCCAAAATAATTCCTACTGCATATCTTTTAGAAAAACATCTAATCTTGATTTAAAAATTGCCAGCAATGGAGAATCCACAAGAACCCTTAGTAAGCTGTTCCAATGGTTAATTACCCTCACTGTCAAAAATTTACACTATTTGCAGTTTGACTTTGTCCATCTTCAACTTCCAGCCACTGGATTGTGTTCTACCTTTCTCTGCTAGATTAGAAGAACTCATTATTAAATATTTGTTCACCATGTAGATTCTTAGAGACTCCGACCAGGACATCTTTAACCATCTCTGTGTTAAACTAAATAGACTGAGCTCTGAGCCTATCACTGTGCAGCATTTTTTCTAATCCTTTAATTATTCTCATGGCTCTTCTGTGAACCTTCTCCAATCTATCAACATCCTTCTTGAACTGTAGTTAATAGAACTGCACATAGTATTCCAGCAGCGGTCACCACAGTGCCAAACAAAGAGGTAACATAACCTCTTTACTACTACTTGAGAGTCCCCTATTTATGCATCCAGCATTACATTAGCTTTTTTTGGCCACAGCATCACACTGGGAGCTTATGTTCAGCTGATTATCCACCATGACCCCAAAATCTTTTTTCCAGAGTCACTTCTTTCCACAACAGAGTCCCCATCCTTTAAGCATGGCCTACATTTTTTGTTTCTAGATATATACATTTAACTAAATTAGAAGGCATATTGTTTGCTTGTAACCTGAGACTCAGTCCAGGCAATGATATTCTGTAAATTAGAACTATTTGTGACAACCTTACCAATCTCCCAAACAGAAATTGATCTAAAACTTAGATACAGATTAAAATCTTGACTTGAGACAACTGCAGGGCTGCCCAGAGGATTCAGGGGGCCTGGGGTCTTCGGCGGCGGGGGTCCTTCTGCTCCAGGACCTGCAGCCGAAGTGCCCCAAAGACCTGCGGCGGGGGCCTGCCGCCGTCAAATTGCCGCCAAAGACCTGGTCCTTCGGTGACGGGTCCCGGAGCAGAAGGACCCCCCACTGCTGAAGACCCGGAGTGCAAGAAGCTCCGGGGGCCCGAGCCCCGCAAGAGTTTTCTGGGGCCCCCGGAGCAAGTGAAGGACCCTGCTCCAGGGCCCCTGAAAAACTCTTGTGGGGGCCCCTACGGGGCCTGGGGCAAATTGCCTCACTTCTTCCCCCCCCCCCCCAGCAGCCCTGGACAACTGTTAAAGGAGAGGCTACTTTCCTGTACAGCAACTTGAGTTCTTGGAGATGTTTTGCCCCTATGGGTGCTCCACATCAGGTGGAATGCTTTACTGCGCACTTTCAAATCAGAGATTTTTAGCAGCAGTGTCTGAGAGTGCATTCCTGCACCCTGTATAACCTTGTGCTCCAATCTAGGGAGGGGAGGACTTGCCATTGCTTCAGTTCCTTCTCAGCTACGAAATCTGGCAAGGCAAGGACTCTGAAGCAGAGAGAAATGAGGATGAGTACTGGAGCACACACAGAGACAAAATATCTTAAAGAACTCCAGTTACTGTATAAGTAAATAATTTCTCCTCCTTCAAGTAGTCACCCCTATAGGTGCTCCCTTTAGATGACTCCTAAGCAGTGCCCCAGCAACAGAAGTGCGTGCTGAGGAGACTGATCTAGTTCAGGTCTGAGAACCACCACATCAAAGGCTTCATTTACCCTGGATGAATGAAGAATAGCACAGTGCCAGGAAAAACTGCACAGATGATCAGGTGGCAACTCTGCAAATGTCCTTAAGCAGGACAGAGATGAATTGTGTCCTACTGGAATGGGCAGTTACCCTAGGTGTGCGTGGGGGGGGGGTGCACTCCAGAACTTTCATAACATGCTAAAATGCATCACGAGACCCATTTTGATAGTCTTCGGGTGGAAAGAGGAGCTCATTTCATCCTGGCTGTGAAAGGGACAGAGTGTCTAGGAAAGGCTTTAAAGACTGCCACTCCCACTGTCATCTGGTACCCCAAGCCTTCACCATTCTGATCCTGAGAGGGGTCCTGACCAGACCAGGTGAGAAAGAAGGACCCAAATGACATTGCCAGCTCTACTGGCTTCAGCTGAATCACAACCACCACCTAGGATTAAACAGGTTTGGACTTCAACATCAACAATAACAGCTCTAGCCCATTCAGCTAACCCCTTTTCTTTTCCCCAAAAGGGGTGGTGAGGGGCAGGGGTCCCGGGAGGGGGCGGTGAGGGGACAAGGTGCAGAATTAGATGGTTCGGGAGTTCTGAGGGGGGCAGTCAGGGGTGTGAAGTGGGAGGGGGCAGATTGGGGGCGGGGGTCAAGCTGTTTGGGGAGGCACAGCCTTCCCTACCTGGCCCTCCGTATAGTATTGCAACCCTGATGTGGCCCTCGGGCCAAAGAGTTTGCCCACCCCGCCCTAGGGTATCAACTTGGACACCTAGAAAATGGGCAACCACAATTAGTGACCACCTGTGAAAAATGGGGTTTAAGTAAATTGCTTAGTGTCCTATAGGAACTCTGTGGTAGGGATTGAATCCCATTCCCCAGGGCAGCATTCAAATGCTCATTTATTACACATCTTCCAATTTCTGCAGCCAATGAGGCAGGCTTCCTACAGATTACAGCCTCCCTTATTTATCCACAAAGCAGGTTCATCCTGTACATTGAACAAGACAGAAGTTCCTGTAGAAAAAAAACACTATGTGATCATTTAATTAAAGATTGTATCATAACTAAGGCTACAATTATGTCACAGAGGTCATGGAAGTCACAGGATCAGTGACTTCCAGAGGCCCCCGTGACATTCTCTGCTTCAGCCCCAGGGACTGCGGGACTCGAGCTGGCAGCCAGCAGGGCTCTGGCAGGGTTCCAGCAACAAGCAACAGCAGTGACAGGCAATAGAGGGCCCCCTGCAAGGTTTCAGCAACAGGTGACAGATTCTTGAGGGGGTCCCTTCTCTGGGTTCCAGGGATGGGAAACAGCCTCATATGGGGAGGAATGGGGACTCAGGCAAGTGGTCACCCTGCAGCTCCCAGCCGCAACAGGCCATCCCTTCCCTGCAGCTTCCAGCTGCCCTGGGCAGAGGGGGAACACCACAGTTCCCAGCCACCATGGTGGCAGGGGAAATCATGGAGCCACAGCAGCAAAAATCAGACAGATCATGGCTTCCGTGAATTTTTGTTTGTTTATTGCCTGTGACCTGTCCATGACTTTTACTAAAAATAACCATGACAAAATCTTAGCCTTAATCATAATGCAAATGCTCTAGTGGGCCAAATTAAAGTTGCACAGGCAATTCTAATTATGGTATTTTCTAAATATTGAATCCTTGACTTTGCAACCTTGATCATGTACTTTTAATGTAGTTTGTGTGTTATTTTCTAGATTTAAAAAAAAAACTGGAAAAAACAAAAACAAAACTTCCATCATGTTGCATTATATTGACACCCACAGGGATCATCAGTGGTGTTGGAACCTTTAGATCCATTACACACACCTCTGCCACTTGAGCTAACAGAGTAACTGACAGAAGTAGAATTTTGTCATTCTCTGCTGCCCATCACTGGAGGGAGATGAGACACACACAGTCAACTGATTTCACAGCTATTTTCTGGCAGCAGAGGAATTGGGAGACTAAGGATCCAGGGGTTCCATTCCAGGTTCTGGACTGGAGTGTGCATTAGTGAGTACAGACTCTTCTGCCCATCCCTCCCAAGACGGATCCCTTTTCTCATCCTCGCCAACCTGTTTCTGACTCGGTCCTCTTTTTCACCTTGTCCCAGTCCCATTTTCCTTGTGTACTCAGTCCCTATCTCCAGCCCTGTGGCTTCTCATCCTAGTTCCAGTCTTCTTACCCTTCCAGTCTTAGTCTCCCCCTCCTGGTTTACTGTCCAAATCCCAGTCTCCCACAATTCCCAGTTTATCTCCATAATGCCCAGTCTCCTTCTCCAGTCAGTCCCATCTTCCCTGCTCCCAGCTCCTCATCCAAGCGCTTTCTCCCCTCCTTCCCCACTCATTAGCTGCTAGTCTCCTTTTCTGGGCTCCTCATACCATCTCAGTGTTTCCCATCCTTTGCTTCTTATCCCAGTCTCTTTGCTGGCCAATTCCAGTTCTAGTCCATCCCCCTAGTCCCTCGTCAGATCTGTTTCCCCTCCCCACCACTCATTTTCCACCCGCACCAGTTTCTACTCTCAAATCTTCCCCCTTCCCCTAGCTCCTCATATGATGTCAGTGTTTCCCCGCTCCCAGTTCCTCTTTCCCCTCATCAGTTTCAATGTGTTCCCCGAAAACCTTCTGGCTATCAGTTTTCCTTACCCAGACAGTCCAGGTTTCTCTTCCCTTCCCCCACTCCAGTCCCAGTTTCAGAAAACTTCTTATTCCAATCTACTCCTTTCCCTCCCTCCTTGTCTGGCGGTTGTCCTCTCTGCTTTTGAATCAGATGGCTTCCTCCTCCATGCTGCCTGGGTACCAGCAATGGATTTATTGAGAGCACAGGAACAACAGGCTCTCTGCCCTCAGTTCGAATACATGGGCCCCACTCTGGCCAGAAGTAGTAATTACCAGGTAAGTCTGGGCCCTGGGTTGTATGGAGCATGCCCATGCTTTTAAAGCTGAGCTGTAATTGCTCGACAATGACACACGAGGTCAGGTCGCATATAAGAGTTGAGAGGTTGCTTTACGGGAATGGCGCATGTGCAGTCTGGTCAACCCTAGGAACTGAGAGAGGCTTGAAAATGCTCAGTGAGGACTGGATCTTTGGAGATTTTTAGCTCTTAAAGTGAAGTAAGGGTGAAGAAGTTGGTGGCACTAGTATGTGTCAACTGCGATTTTTGAGTCTTACACCTTGGCCAAACATGGGCAGATTTTCAAGAGTTCAGGAAGGCAAATCCCTGACACAAAGGCCACCCGCTTGCCAATTTTCACATCTCCATTTCAAAGCTTGGGAAACTGAGAACTTTTTTTAATAAAGGGCACCAGACTTTTTTTTTCATCTTTTTTTTAGAACAGGCAAAACATGTTTTTCCCTACTCTCATTTTTGTAAATGGCTGAACCATTTTGGCTAAAATTTTCCATGCGAGTTCACCCTGAGATAGACACCTGGCATGTAAAATTCCAGTACACATTATTAAAATTTAGCAAAGTTCTGAGCAAATAAAAACAGGATCTTATAATGCAAAGGGCTGGACAACCTTAACAGGTGATAATCACTTTCAGTCCTCCTTATAACCAACCACTGAAAGCTTCACTGAGAGCCTAAATAGAATTTCAAGAACCTTTGTTAAGTATATTACCAAATAACATAACACCATTTCATATCATATTATGGCTCTTTTAATATTTTAAAAGTTATACTTTATTACCTGCAGATTGGCAAAGAAAATGATGTCTTGGGATGAAAATTAGATTTATGAAAACCCAAAATAGCTGTGCTAACCAACTAAGTACAAACACCCAGTACGGATCTTAATAAAATAAACACACGTATATAAACAGTAGACCTGCTTTAATTAACAGTGAAAGACATTTAAAAAAAGTCTGCCAATACTTCAAGATTTTAAATATAGGGGAAAGACTTGATTGGTAAATATTGGCAAATACTGACTTTTTAATAGCAGTTATTGGAAATTTGTGTCATCACTAGAACCATACCTACCTCTCGTAGATGGTTTTTAAAGTAAGCTGATCTGGAACACCTTCAGTCTCTTCCAGATGCAATATGAGCCAGGATGTCCTGTATGGCCACTGCTCTGTAAGGTTGATCCAACTAGCCAGTCTATCCCAATTGAAAGTGATCTGATTAGCTCTCAATAAACGTCCTAAAAATACAAGAAGGGGGTGAGAAAGGAAGCAATTCTTTTAATTGCATGATCTTTTGTCACACTATAACAGATGAAAATCATGTATTCTCCTAACAATAGAACGTGGAAAAAGTTAGTAGATTAGTTCTATGGAGTTCAAATTTGTTTCATGTCACATGTAAAGGATACAATTTGGTAATCTAATAAAAAAATCCTACCAGATATCTGTCTATATCTCAAAACCCATCACGAATATCAGCCTCTGATCGGCCAGGCACTGGATTACAATTACCAGCCTGTTACAAGTAAGAATTAATGACCATTAGCAGAGTTGTGGGACAAAGTTTGTACAGTGCCTGACCATAATTCTGCCCGACTCTAGCAACATTCTACAGCAATACGTTTATACTATACATTTCAGAACATTTATTAAAATTTCATGATTTCATTCCAAGAGATTTTCTGTCTGTTTCCACCAGGAAGATATCACTCATAGTTATAACAAATAGGTAGATAGTTGGTATCCTGAATAGTAAATCAAGAAAATCTCAACACTGGAAACAAAAGGCAGTACTTCATTAACAAGAAAGGCAAGGTTTGGGTTTACAAATATAGCACATTATTAAAGGCAGAAAAAAGGATCTAAAATCAGTTCATGTAGTCGACATTCTGATGAGAATAAATGTGACAACAGGTTTCTTTACTAAGATGAATCCTGATTTGCATGTGCTGATGAAAGAGTATTCAGTTAACACTTTCAGAATACTGTCAAACTTCTAAATCACAGGTAACAAGGTTTTGCATGAATTTTTGATGCAAGTTCACATTTAAGACTCTGCCTTCTGCAAAACACACATTGTGAATCCATTCTACATATGAATCTCACACTTTAATAATGTATTCCTATTGTGTCCACTTTCTTTGCATTTGTGTTGTGCTTGTATTTTTTGTTGAAGTAGCATTACTAAGATTGTTAAAGTGGTTCATAATTTATCACTCAAAGATCTGATTATGATGTTTGTAGTTAAATTATATTAGTGTACACAAAGATCTCATGGTTATAAATTTTATAGTTTTAGTTTTTACTCTTGGGGGGAATTCTGTGCATCTGCAGAAGCACAGAATTCCTCTGTCTCACATAATTTTGTATTTTCCTGAATAAAAACACATTTTGCCTAAGAAATGCAGTTCCACCTTTTGCCCATCAAAGACCACTGTGGCACCAGAACAGCTGGCTGCATTCATGCCAGCTGTTCTGGAGCCACAATGGCCTATGGTGGACAAAATGAGGAACTGCAGCACTTCTTAGACAAAATGTATTTTATAAATGAAAATACAAAATTCTATGGCCAGTGCTGCAGAATTCCCCCAGAAGTAGAAGTTCATCACAGCACCGTGCCCACAGAGCCAGGTTAGGACACAGTGGAGCACACAGGGCTGCTGGGGAGTCACAGACTGGAGTTCAGAATGTCTTGGGGGAAGGGGGGTACAGACTGGCACATGGGCTCAGGAGCTGAGGAGTGACAGCATTGAGCCTAGGGGTGGGGAAGAGGGGTTGCAGAGATCCATGGGGGTGGGGGTTGCAGGGGCAGACATGTCTAACTGAATGGGAGAGCCTTGGGGTCAGCTAGGGTCTGCATGAGGGAGGCTTCACAAAGCTCTAACAATCCCCTCCTCCCCCCAAAAAAACCTTCTCCCACCCACACCCAACATCCTCCAGATTCATTCCTAAGCTCCTTCCCTCTCCCTCAGCTCCTCCATTACCTCCGACTCCTCAAAGCCTTTGCACTGCTTCTGACCAGTGCAGAAAATACAGTTCTGTATTGTAATTTAAATGAATCACACACACAAAGTTCTGTATTAATAAGTCTAGTAAGGAATCTATTCGTCAAAAAAATTACCAGAATCTTTTTTTTTTAAATCTGTATTGTTATAGACATACTTGCTGACAGATATTTTGAAATAAATTACCAAAATAATTGAAACTGGCATGATTATATTGCGTTATTTTGACAAATAAAATATGCAGAATTTAAATTTTTTTGGTACAGAGTTTTTAATTTTTGGTGCAGAATTCCCCCAGGAGTAAGTTTCATACCTGGTGTCACATATCCACTGTATGTGCGCTATGGCCCAGCTTTTAAACAATCCCTTGGAGGAACCCCTTCAAAGTGCCAGACTCCAAAGGGCTCCCACTTTTCTTTAAGGGTAGGCCACTCAGCCATCACATCCTAGGCTGAGACCCTAAGCTCTAGTACACTTGTTTCACACCACGAGCTCTGAACAGCAGGACCAACTGAGACAGACGCCTGTTTACTTTCTGCCCTCTTTACAGATCCATTTACTTCAGCAATTTTTGGCTCTGAATGACTGATTTTAATGAGATTATAGAATACTGCTTTTTTAGAAAATTGCCTTTGTAGACAGGTTGCTAATGTCAGTATTTCCATTGCATAGAAATGAAGTGCAATATAGCATTAACCTTTTTTAAAAACTATTGGGAAATGGTGAATATTAAGTATTTACAAATGTTGACTTTCATATGGTTTTTATTGCTTAAATAGATTTTTGATAGTATTTAGCATAAATATTTAATATACAAATATGAGTTCGTTAGGTAGTGTTGGCAGGATAAAAATAGGAAAATTAAAAATTGCGGATGCGTCAAACTACCAGGAGAGTTTTTGGGTGCTGGCAGACAGGCACAGCTCCTGGTGTGCAGATTACTGGAGTAGTTTCCTATTCATAACAGAATCCTTCTATAAAAAAACTGCTCCTAATTTTAAATTTGTCAGATCAAGTTAGTTGGGAACATGTTGAATTTCCAAATAAAATTAAATTACACTAATTTTCTTTGCTCTCATCAGAGGTTTTTGCTTGTAGATTCTCTTGTTTACAGTCTAACTGGTTCAACAGGAATGTTACATTAATTATTGTGTGTTAAGATACATAGAATCATGAAATCATAGAAACGTAGGGCTGGAAGAGACCCCAAGAGGCTATCAAGTTCAGCCCACTGCACTACGGCCAGGCCAAGTAATACATAGGCCATCCCTGACAGGTGTTTGTCCAATCTGTTCTTTAAAACCTCCAATGGTAGGGACTCTACAACCTCCCTTGGAAGCATATTCAAGAACTTAAGTACCCATGTAGTTTGAAAGATTTTCCTAATATCTAACCTAAATCTTCTTTGCAGCAGATTAAGTTGATTACTTCTTGTCCTATCTTTAGAATAGAATCATAGAATCATAGAATTGTAGGACTGGAAGGGACCTCGAGAAGCTTTCTAGTCCAATGGTTCTCAACCAGGGGTATGCAGAGGTCTTTCAGGGAGTACATCAACTCATCTAAATATTTGCCTGGTTTTCCGTAGGCTACATAAGAAGTACTAGCAAAGTCAGCACAAAATAAAATTGCATACAATTATGTGTTTGTACTGCTTCATATACTATATACTGAAATGTAAGTACAATATTTATATTCCAATTGTTGTATTTTATAATTATGTGGTAAAAAGGAAAAAGGAAGCAATTTTTCAGTAATAGTGTTGTGACACTTTTGTACTATAAGTCTGATTTTGTAAGCAAGTAGTTTTTTAAGTGAGATGAAATTTGGGGTACGTACTCCTGACACTAGAGATTAAATAGGCTACAGCATCTGCTGCTTGAAGGGATGTCCTGGCCAGTAACGGTCCCTCCGCAATGATGGCCTGAAATTACTTTCTTTGCTGTGGCAGAAGGTGCTCAATAAAAGCAGTAAATTTCACGAAGTTTGTGTAATTGTATTTTGCCATGACTGCCTTGTAATTTGCAATCCAAAATTGTAGGGTTGCAGATGAGTAAACTTCCATCCAAAAAGGTCCAGAAGCTTCTCTGGTCTTTGTCATTTGGGATTGGCTTGGTGTGGTGTTCCTTCCCCTGTTCATTCAGCACATCCATCACCAAACATGTAAGTGGGGGGCGAGAGAATAAAGGGAGTGCTTCGTCATCAGTAGCCTCAGCTTAATTTCCCAGTTTCACCTTGCCTGGGATTTAAGGGCCAGACAGAAGTTACACTTTTGAGGAATGTGTAACCACTGCTAACTAGGATGTCCTCCCAGCAAGTCAGGCAGCATTTGAACCCCAGTGAGCCGGATATACCCTTCCAAAGAAGGCAAGCCTCCCTAGAGGGGAGAGCAATAAATCTAATTCTCTCAACCACCAAACTAATCTAACTAGCAAGCAAACTATCTAAAACTAAATTAGCAACTAAAAGAAAAAATCTTTTAGTGTGGCATGCTCAAGCTCCATCTCAGACTGAAGCAGCTGAGAAGAAACTGAGGGAGGCTCACTCACACACAGTCCTATATAATCTCAGTGTGGGGCAGAAGGCTGCGCAAGGCACATGCACGAGCCAAAAGGACACGGCCAGTGCAAATTTCCATTTGAAGGCATGTGGGGCACATGTAGACCTGGAATGCAGCATTCCTAGGGGCACTACTCAAAGAACATCTATTCCCTTCTCAAATAAAGGCTGCAGCTCCAGGTTCTAGTCTTCAATTATGCTGTATTCCGCTCGTCCCCTCAAACATATGGACATAAAAGCCAAGAATTAAGAATAATACAAAAACTTTGAGGCCTTCTTTATACATCACAAAAAACGTTTTTTGTTTGTTATTTTTGCCTTGCAGTTCACCTTAAGGTAATAGCTATGTGATCATTTTTCATTACACCATATTGTAGAATCTGGAAATATATTTAATGTAGGGCTGGAAGTGACCTTGAGAAGTCATCCAGTCCAGCCCCCGACACTGTGGCAGGGCAAGTAAATGTAGACCATCCCTGACAGGGATTTGTCCAACTTGTTTTTAAAAGCTTCCAATGATGGGAACCCAGGACCTCTCTTGGAAACCTATTCCAGAGCTTAACTACCCTGATACTTAGAAAGTTTTTCCTAAAATCTAATCCAAAACTCCCTTGCTGAAGATTAAGCTCATTACTACTTGTCCTACCCTCAATGGACATTCATAACAACTGATCATTGTCCTTTTTATAACAGCCTTTAACATATTGGAAGCCCATTATCAGGTCTCACTCCCTCAGTCTTCTTTCCTCAAGACTAAATAGGCACATTGTTTTTAAACCTTTCCTCGTATGTTAGGTTTCCTAAATCTTTTATAATTTTTATTGCTCTCCTCTGGATTCTTTCCATTTTATCCACATCTTTCCTAAATTGAGGTGCCCAGAATTAGAGACAAAACTCCAGCAGGGGACTCATCAATACCAAGTACAGCAGGACAATTACCTCCTGTGTCTTACAACACTCCTGTTAATACTCCCCCGGAATCATATTAGCCTTTTTTGCAGCTGCATCACATTGATGACTCATATTCAGTTTGTGGTCCCTACAACCCCCATATCCTTTTCAGTAGTATTACCATCTGGACAGTTATTCCCCATTTTGTAGTTGTGCATTTCATTTTCCCTTTCTAAGTGAAGTACTTCGCACTTGTCTTTCTTGAATTTCATCTTCCTGAATTCACACCAATTTTCCAATTCTTCAAGATCATTTTAAATTTTCAACTTGTCCTCCAAAGTGCTTGCATCCCCTCTCATTTGGTGCCATCTACACATTTTATAAGCACTCTCTATTCCATTAACCAAGTCATTAATGAAAATACTGAATGGTACTCAGAACTGACCCCTGCGGGATCCAAGTAGATACGCTCTCCCATTTTGGAGTATCCATAGCTTATTTTAAATTTTTACACAGTTCTTTTCTGTGATTTTTTTTGTACTAATATTACTGAAAGTATGCACCTCAGTGTGTTGCACCATTCCGGAGAGCATACTACAATTCTGACCAATCACCATACCATACTCCTTAGAGTGAACAATGAACACGTCATATTCACCTGTCACAGAAACAATATTGAGTAATCTTCTCATGGTCTGAGGACTGATATCACTGAACCAGTCCTCTGTAACCAGAAGCTTGGTCAGATCAAAAGACATCTGGCGTGTAATAGTCCGCTGCATCTGTCGCCTTCGGTAAGTATCCTGACAAATTAAAAAAACAAAATAATGGTTAGTTTCTCCAAATTGTATTTATTATATTGAAAAAAAACCTTCCTGGCCAGGGGTATCCTTTTATGATTTTATGGCCCAAACAACTCTGCCAAAGATTGATAATTTGCAAGCAATTTGGAACAATGATTTAGATATGGAACTCTCTCCAAATCAATGAAATATAATTGTATCTAATGTTAAAAAAGCAACCATAGACCTGAGACTATGGCTTATTCACCAAAATACACTTTCAAATATATTGGTCCCCAAATAGCTTAATAGTAATGGCCCTCATAAATACTGGCCACTGTTGGAAATGTAATTTCTTTGATGCTACATTAGCTCATGGGTTTTCAGAGTGTCCTTGTACAAGAATTTTCTCATATGAGATGGATCAAAGGAACAGTTTGATACTGATTCTAAGTTGGAGACCATCCTCTTAGGTTTCATTTTTCGATATATTACTGCTACCTGGCAGTTACCTGGTAACAAGGTGGCATGGTTCCATCATGCAGCTTTGGTCACTAAAAAAATTAAACCTGAAAAAATGGAAAAGTTGATCCCCAATTAATACTGATGCCTGCCCTGGTGACATTGCTGACCTCACGGCTAACAAATGACTGGAATTCCGCAGGAAGAGAATGTCTGAAAAATTCCAAGCAATTTTGGCTGATTTTTTAGCAGCCTATGATAACGTAGACTCTAAAAATAATTTTGTCGCTTCACCTCCCCTCCCTTTTTCCTAATTCTCTTTATTTACTTTCTGTATTGTGATGAATCTGGCATTTTGGTATATTTGTTGTATTTGGAAAAATTAATAAGAAGTTATAAATATGAAAAAACTGATATAGGAGGCAAAAGACTGACAGTAACACAGTACCATGCTAGTAGTTCATTTTTGCTTTTGTGGTTAAGGAAATAAAAAGTCCCTTTCTTTCTTTGCAAATGGGATAGAAGAACTCTGCCAATGTGTGGGGAGCAGTGAAGGGAAGAAGTTACTCACTTCGTGCAGTAATAATTGTTCTTCAAGAGGAGTGTCCCTATGGGTGTTCCACTGTAGATATGCTTGTGTCCCTGTACTGCTGATCAGAGAACTTTGGTAGCAGTGTCCATTAGACCCACGCATGTGCTGTCTCTCCTTGTGCCCCATCAAGAGGATAGCTAGCACACATGGACTAACTCTTACTTACTTCTCTACCACTGAGTCAGAGAAAAATTCAGAAGTAGAGGGGAGGAGGGTGGGTTGTGTGGCACCCACAGGCACACACATCTCAAAGAGCCATCGTTACTGCAAAAGATAACAACTACTTATTCTTCGAGTAGTCTCCCTATGGGTGCTCCACTGTAGGTGACTCCCGAACAATAGCCCGACTGGAGGGCTGGGAATTCGGAGTCAGGTCAGTTGCAGATGACAGTACTGTCACCACCCTACAGATTTGAGATAGCGACATTCCTGAAGAAGGCACCAGATGAGGAGATCAACCTCGTGGAGTGTGTGCAAATACTCTCTGGAGGGGTCATGTTGTGAACCTGAAAATAGTATAAGACCTATTTGGAGAGTATCTGGGCTCATATTGCCGAGCTCTTGGATCTTTCTGCAATAGAAAGGAAAAGCTTAGGAGACTTCCTAAAAGCCTTTGTCCTGCTCAGGTAGAAGGCTAGGACTCTTCCGATATCTAGTGTGTGTAATATAGCCTCCCTGTTGTTGTAGTGAGGCTCAGGTAGAAAATTGGAAGGTGAATCAATTGGTCCATGTGGAATGGGGAAGTTACCTTAGGGATGAATTTTGGATGTGGCCCAAGCATAACCTTGTCCTGAAAGAATACTGCGTAGGGAGGGTGTGCCATCAGAACCATTATGTCTCCTATTTTCCTAGCTGAGGTGATTGCTATTAGGAAGGCTGTTTTCATTGATAGGTATGTAAGCTAACATGGGTTCGAAGGGAGGTCTAGTCAGGCCTTTCAACACCAGGTTTAGATCCCATGTAGGGGTAGGATATTGGGGCTGTGAAAAAAGCCAACTTAAGCAATCATTTAGTGGTTGGCTATGATAGCACTGAGTATTCTTTTACTTGTCGATAGAAGGCTGCTATATCTGCTAGGTGGATCCAGAGAGAACTGAGATAATACTAATCTTTTTAGACTCAGTACATAATCTAGAACCTTTGGAAGAGTTGCGGATGTCATGGAGATTTGTTGGAAAGTACACCAAATCTGGAACCTGGACCATTTTTGCAGGTAAGTATGATGTGTCGAGGACCTTCGACTGTGTAGCAATACCTCTTGTACCTCCTGCAAGCAGGAGCTCTCTATGCACTTGAACCATGAAGGATCCATGCCTTGAGGTGAACAATCCCCAGGTTTGGTGTAGAGTGCGTCCTTCGTTCTGCAACAGGAGGTATGGAGTGGAGTGGAAAGGAAAGAGATCTGTGGGCACACCACAGGTTGTGACAGGTAAGGGTACCAAGTCTGTGTTGGCCAAGTGGGAGCAATCAGTATGATGTGTGCTTCTTCTCTTTTTGTTTTTAACAGGACTTTCAACAGTAAGGGAAATGGAGGAAAGGTGCAGAGAAGGTCTCTGTCCAGGGAAGGAGAGCATTGCCCAGGGAGCGCTGCCCCATCCCTGATCTGGACCAGTAACGTGGACATTTCTTGTTCAGGTAAGTGGCAAACAGGTCTGTGGACAGTGTCCCCCACCGCCTGAATAGGTCATGGAGTACAGCTGGGTTTATCTCCCATTCATGGTCGTGTGGGAACTTGCGACTGACACTGTCCACTACCAAGTTCTGCGTGCTCGGAAGGTAAGCTGCAACTAGCATAACATCCTGGGAGAAGCACCAGTTCCATAGTTTTATTGCTTCTGCATAGAGGGAGGGTGATCTGGCTCCCTTTTTTTGGTTTATGTAATACATATATGCTATATTATCAGTTAAGACTCATGTGTGATCCTTTGATCGGCGGGAGGAAATGGACAAAGGCATTCCTGACCACCCTGAGCTTGAGGAGGATGTGAAGGGATATCTCCATGGATGACAACTTGCCTTGTGTTGTGAGGTCGTTTAGATGTGTGCCTCATCCTATGAAGTATGTGTCAGTACTGAGAAACAACGTCCGGGGTGGACTAAGAGTATTCCGGCCTGCAACAAGTCAAGGTCGGAGTCCATGAATTCCAGGTGTTGTACTGAAGTGAGGGCTGATTTCTGGGCCCAGCTCTGAACAAGTCTATTGTGGATTTGGTGACTCAGCAAGCTTCTTGAAAGGACAGGACTGTGAGGAGACAATTGTTCAGGTAGAGGTAAACCATGATTCCTTGGAAGCATAGGTACACAGCCACTACTGAGATGTCCTTGGAGAATACTCTCAGAGCTGATAGCCCAAAGGGGAGTACACTGTACTGACAGTGGTCTTGTCTCAGGATAAATCTAAGCAACCGTCTGTGGGATGGTAGGATTACAATATGGAAGTAGGCATCCTGAAGGTCAAAGGCCAAAAATCAGTATTCTGGTTCCAAATACTGGAATAATCATAAGAGTGATTTTTTTTAATTTTTGAATTTTGCTAAACTTGTTGAGTGCTCAGAGATCTAGCATAGGTCTCCAATCTCCCTTCCTCTTGAGTATTAGGAAATAAGAGTAAAAACTTTTGCCTCATAGATGTTGAGGTACTGGTTCTATGGCTCCTAACTGGAGAAGACAATCTCTCTCTGCTGTAGTAAACTCTCGTGAGGGAGTCGCTGAAAAGGGATAGAGAAGGGTTTTACAGAGGGGTGAGGAAGGTAAAGTGGATGGAATATGCATTATGAAAGATTTCCAGGATCCATCAATCCAATGTTATCCATTCCCAAGTGCTGTGGAACATTCCAAGATGGTAGCCAAATGGGTAGGAAGAGTTGGTCAGCTGTAGCAGTTGGGGGGAGTGGCCTGCTGATGCCTCGACCAATACACCAAAATCAGTTTCTGGACGTGGATGGTTGCGACGTGAAAGACAATGGGCCAGACGGTTTATGCCTGGGTAACAGATTTCTTTCTCTGAGGTTCATAACAGCACTGAGTCATTATTGGGAGGTGTGTGGTTTGTGTTGGGACTGCAGACTGAATTCTCTCTTTTCTCTGGGCGTGTAGATCCCTAACGAGTAGGCAGTAGCCCTAGAATATTTAATGGTATGAAGAGAGGTGTCAGTCTTCTCCGTGAAGAGCGTGCTGCCTTGAAAGAGAAGGTCTTTGACAGTCAACTACAGCTATTTAGAGAAACTTGAAAGGTGCAACTATGTCACAGTTGCATAACCGCTACCGTGGAGATGAACTGGGTCAGGGTTGGCTGCACTGAAGGCAGACTTTAGTGCTGTTTTGCCTACTAGATCTCCCTCCTGGATGACAGCTTTGAACTGGTCAAGCTGTGACTCAGGAAGCTAATCAATAAAGTTGCTAAGTTTCCAATAGTTGACAGCCATATTTTGCCATTAAGGCTTGATAATTATTGATTCGAAACTGTACTGTGGCCAAGGAACAGGCTTTCATCTCAAAGAGGTCCAAGCATTTCCAATCCAATTCACAGGGATGCACCTCCTTTGGTGTTGACAACCCTAAGAGTTTAATGCATAGACGACAACGAAGTTGTGGGGAAGCAGGGAGACGAGGAATTCTGTCTCCCCACCCAGGCATAATTTTTTTTTTTTTTAAATCAGCCCACTTACAAATAGATGTCACCGATCTTGACATCTGCCATATGGTTTTTGAGGGGTCCAGGAGAGCCTCATTAATGGGAAGGGCTATTTTAGAGGATGAGGAATAGTGTAATACATCAATTTTATGATGGGTGTCCTTAACTTTCTCCAAGCGAATCTGCAGTGTATCTGCAACTCTCTTTGCCAAGTCCTAGAAAAGTTAGAAGACTTCAGCTAAGGACACTGGTGGAGGCATGATGGCCTCATCTGGGGAGGAGGAAGATATGTTGGCCCTCTGAGTCACCTCTTCCTCAGTACGGGCAAGATTTCTGACTCCATTTCTGACTCCTCCTGTTCCTCCACAATCTTCTCTAGAGGTTCCAAGGTTCTGGATGCCATGGCCAAGGAGGCATGTGTCAGGGGTTCACTAGCAAAACTGGAAGCACGAGAAACATGTGGGTGATATGTAGGCCAAGGATCCCAGTATAGCCAATGGGCCAGTGGAATTAAACTGGGGGGTGGTACCCATGGTTGGCGTACCAATGTGGTGGTGGGGTTGTCCGAGGGTATGCTCAGGAGGCCTCTTGGCAGAGGGCACCATAGGGAGAATGAAAGGAATAGTGGGAAACAGCCTCCTCTGGCTCGCTATCTGCGTCTGCACTGTAGAGGGGAGGTGTGTGGAGAAGACTTGGTGCTGAGGTCCCAGTGTCAAGAAGAGGAGATTCCAGTACGTCAGATACCTGGAGCTCTTGAGTGCCTGGAATTCTGGAGTTGCTGATCGACCCAGTGCCACTGGTGGTACCAATGGAGTCAGAAATCTTGCCTGCACTGAACGCCCCGGTGCTGGATGGGGCACTGATGACAGTGCTAATGGTACAGCATGTTGTTATTTGAGTGCTGGCTCCTATCCTTCTCCGTTGACTCGGTGCCTATGCCCATCGGGTCTTTAGGAGTGTCAATGGTACCTGCCATTACATATCTTCATGAGCCGACGGTACCAAGCATGCTGGAGATTTTTTAAGGCTGACTTGGGGCTCAATCTGTGAACTTCCCACTCCCTTTTTTGATGATTTACAAAAGAGGTCTGATGCTGATTTCTTCGACTCACAGTTCTTGGATGTTGAGGGCTGTGGGGAAGACTCACGTCTGCCAGGTGAATCTCAGCACAGGCCTGAGGTGAGACTGGAGGCTGCTTCCATGAAGATGATCTTTTGTCTCAACATCCTGTCCTTTAGAGACCTGGATCTGAGTAGCTGGCAGAGACCACACTTCTGTGGATGCGGCCTTCCCCAAAGTAGTGTATGCATCAGGATTGCTTGTCTGCTACAGGGATGGCCCCTTTGCAGAAGAGGCACTTCTTGAACCCTGGTGAACAAGGCATACCCTGTTGTGGCAAGGATCCCCAACAAAAAAAAAAGGGGGGGGGAGTCTTGTTTCTTTAGTTTTTGTTCGGGAAGAAAAAAGAGAGGAAAAAAAACTAGAACTAAGACTGGGGAGACTAACTACAGAAATGTTTAAGCAACAAATGGTCGCAAACAGACTGCTAATCTCTAGCCAGGGGCAGCTGAAAAGAAACTGAAGATGGGTAGCCTCATGGCGGGGCACAAGGAGAAACAGCACGTGTGCGGTCCTAATGGACACTGATACTGAAGTTCTCTAATAAGCAATGCACAGACACAAGCACTCCTACAGTCATGCATCCACAGGGACACTATTCGAAGAAGAACAAGTTTTACACGAGCTGTTTATTTCTACTACCGGATGTACAGATTATAACCTTATTTCTCCTTGTCCAGAAGTGCGGAGACTACAGAGAAGCTCTGGACAGAACAAGTAGAGAAGTCAAAGCTGTGCATCCACATTGTTCCAGGCTACTCTACTTGCTGGAGTCCTGCCCCTGAAGCACCAACCAGTGACCATGAAAGGTGAGGCTACAAAAAGGGATCTACAAAGTCAAATATGGATCTAGGTCTGAGTTATTTAAAAATTTTTACCATTTTTCTTGTGGCTCATCCCATTGAGATTACCTTGAGGCACTCCAGCTAACAGCCCCTAGATTTAAGTTAACTGCGATTAATTGGCAGACCTTACTCAAACGATTAACTCAAAAAAATTAATCACAGTTAATTGCAGTTTTAATCACACTGTTAAACAACAGAATACCAATTGAAATTTATTAAATATTTTGGATGCTTTTCTACATTTTAATATATATTGTATTCTGCATTGTCACTGAAATCAAAGTATATATTATTTTTTATTACAAATATTTGAACTGTAAAAATGATAAACAAAAGAAATAGTATTTGTCAATTCACCTCATACAAGTACTGTAGTCCAATCTTCGTGAAAGTGCAACTTAAAAATGTCGAATTTTTTTTTGTTCAAGCATCTGGCACGTAAATATCGTGCGATGCCGACTACAACAGTGCCATGCGAACGCCTGTTCTCACTTTCAGGTGACATTGTAAACAAAAAGCGGGCAGCATTATCTCCTACAAATGTAAACAAACTTGTTTGTCTTAGCGATTCGCTGAACAAGGATGACTGACTTTCAGGCTCTGAAGTTTTAGATTGTTTTATTTTTTAATGCTTTTTTTTTTTTTAACATAATTCTACATTTGTAGGGTCTACTTTCATGATAGAGATTGCAGTACAGTATTTCTATTAGGTGAATTGAAAAATACTCTCTCTTTTGTTTTTTTTACAGTGCAAATACTTGTAATCAAAAATAAAGGGAGCACTGACACACTTTGTATTCTGTGTTGTAACTGAAATCAATATATTTGAAAATGTAGAAAACATCCAAAAATACTTAAATAAATGGTATTCTATTATTAACAGAGCAATTAATTTTTTTAATTGCTTGACAGCCCTAATTTAAATGTTTGTGGAACAGCTGTCCCCATGATTGGATAGACTCTGAAATGTGCTTCTCAGTTGCTCTGCCCAAGACTGAGTTTGCGGACATTCAAGTCAGGATTTTTATTAATGGATGATTTTTGTTGATTTCAAGGAGAGGGTTTGATGTGCCTTTGAAGGTGATATTGTGTAAAACTGTTCTCGAATTACCATCATTAAATAAAAAATAGATACAAATATCTTTTTTTTTATGCTACTGTCTCTCTCACCCGTCTATTAAGAGCAGTTTTGCTGCCAAGTTTGGTCATCTCTCCAAGGCTATTCTGAGAAACTCTTCTATCAACTTCTTCATGTATTCCTAAAGAATGACATTTTCTCCATTAAAAAACATTTCACTCTTCCATTTCATCTGCTTATTCCACTGTAAAATGTATAAAAATTACCAACTATTCGCAAAAGATGTTATTAAAAAAGCTAAAGATTAATGGTTTCAAGATTACTTATTTTATAACCTTGCTATAGTCTCCTTGCAATATAAACGTACCTGAAGTATCTGTATATGGAATATCTCCATTGGTAGTTGAAGCTACCATCAGCTTTTTTGCACTACTGAACCCACGACTATTAAGAAAAACAGGCAAATGAACTATATTTCTCATGTAATCATGTCCATTTATGTTTGAATCACGTAACACACTATTGAGGTTCTGGTTAATTGCCTTTATAATAATATGTGGGTCACTTGCAAAAATGGCAATAAATGGCCCTTTTGAAAACAGGACTCGTACCTGCAGTAAGAAAAAAAGGTAGATTGTAAATTTTTTTTTTTTACTGTGTGCCATTAAACATTCTTGTAGTCAAAATTTTATATTTATTTTGTTCTGATGAGTTGAATAGAAAAACTATATGGAACACAACATATTTTTTCTACTACATATACTGTCAGAAGTCATCCTATTAAATAGTACAATGAAAATAATATACTTGATATACCACAAAAATTAATATCAAATTTTTAACTCCTGAAAACTTTTCAGATAAAATAGCCTTTTAATTTATATAAATTTTAGTTGAGAAGTTTGAAAAAACTTTTCAACCAAAAAAACTAAGCTCAAGATGACATTAATTCATAGCACCTTAGATCTCAAAGCACTTCACTATCATTAAAGGGTTATTCTCAACACTTCCGGGAGCAGAACTTTGGCTAATGTAAACAGCTGCAGGTTCTACTGAAGCTAGGACAATTTACATAAGCTGAGGATCTGTTCCCTGGGACGTAGGCAAAATCATCTCTGCAAAACAACAACTCACCGTGTCAAGCATCTGTAGAACTTTGTCTTGTTCACAAGCATCCAATCCATCAATAATTACGACAAGTCTTGTCTGATTCTGAGTGAAGCTATCAATAGTTTTTGCCATTTTAGCCATCAATTCCACTTCACACTTCAGAACCTACAAAAGTTTTAAAAAAGCCGAAAAACAAAAAAAAACCCACCTTTCATTATTAAAAGAAAGAATAGAAGCTATATAGTGGAAATATGAAGAAAACTTTTTAGAAATTGGGGCAAAGGCTTTCTAAGTGCAATATTAGTTTTAATGAAGTTTTATATATTTTTTTTAATGTCATTCCTTTTTAAAATGATCTATCCCAACAAAATCTTAATATTATTAACTAATACTTTTAATTACTGAAAAGGGAAAAGAAAAATACAATGCAATTAAAAAAGAAATCAGTTAAATATCTGTTTTTTCATAGTTATTTATTTTAATCAGGATTTTTTTCTTCCTTAAACTGAGTTTAAGAGGGCTGTTCTGAAAGGATGCATATTTTTAATTTCTGTAGTTTTGGTCTAGTCACAGACAGTCATAAGTTAATATCACCTTAGGTTCATTTAACAGTGATAAATTAATACACATTTACAGTAACTCAGCATTTCAAGAGTGAGTCAAAAGAGTTCAAAACAGCTATAGCTTCTTCTAATGTCTCCAGTGAAATAGAAGATTTAGTGTAAATTTTATGCAGAGATTTTCCTTATCTGCGTTCCTGTTTGAATGTCTTTTGTAGCTTTGTGTAGAAACCTTAAACGCTTCACAATAAATATTGTAAGTCATTTTTGTAGTGTTTTCTTAAAGTTTAAGTGGGAATGGACTGCAGGACCAAAGGATGCAAGTGCAGTTCCTGATGGAAATGATTTTCTTCATAAATAACTGTGCATGCAACGTTCTCCACTGTAAGATAAATATCATGGAACAGTGTAGCTCCTAATGGAGATTTAATCTGACAGACAAAATCTCATGAGAACCCAGCTCCAAGCAAACAACTTTCGGTACAGAGCACATAAGTTTTGAGCAAGGAAAAGTAAGACAGTCATGAAGAAATTTTAGACAGAGCCTAATTTCAAAGACTTCTTAAATATTTAAGAGACACTAAACAAAAACTATACAAAAATTCAAAGGGTATAAAAATATAAACCCCTCAGAAATTTCACATTGATTTTCCTCTTTGAAAAAAGTGGCCAAACAGGAATTCAAGCCCCATTTTAATCCCATTTTAGAAAGCAACCATAACTATGGAGTCCGGATCAGGCTTCTCTATAAACAGTAGCAGCACCAGTAAATGCTATCACTTTTGCTACCAAGTTTTTAACTGGCTCTTGAAGTCTTAAGTCACACTCTCATTGGTTAAGAAAAGAATGAAGCCAAAGACGCTACGGATGGCAAAGGACTGACAATGCTCAAAGTTATGCCTGTGTAATTTATTCTTTATTAACTTTGTGGTAAAGTTTCTATGATTATATTGAATCTTAACAGTATTTGAAGCAATTGCTTTTATCACATTACTGCAGGTCTTATGATGGGGTTCCTGACTCACACACGCCCTGAGAAGGAGCCAGGAGGGGCCAAATAATATCACATGTTGCACCTGGAGGGGAATCATGGATTGACAGGCCCTAGTTGCAGAAGAAGCCCAGTTGGGGGAGGAGCCAGGATAGGAGTATAACGCCAGGAAGTGGCTTCTAGGAGGAGGTCTGCAGTCACTCCCCAGAGAGAAAGAAAGTTGGCCAGAAACAAAAAAGAGACCCAGGAGGAGAGAGTGCCTTGGGGTCTTGCCCTGAAAGGGGGAGTCTGGCAAGAGACTGAGATGGGTGAAGCAGCCACAGGGAGCAGAGGAATGTCTAGTGGTAAACCCAGAGAAAGCCAAGGAGATGGAGAGGTGGCATAGTAAGGAGCCCGGGAAACAGAAACAGGGTGCAAATCTGAGCAGACCTAGATTGCTAATCATAGGGTTCCTGAATTGGAACCTGGAGTAGTGGATGGACCCATGTCCCCCTATCAGTCACTGGGAAAGTGGTGCAGGACCTGGAGACATGAAATGGAAGATGCTGTGAGGCAGCATCCAGACAGCTTGTCTGGCAGGACTTCGTTATCCTGGAGCGGGGGACACTATACAATGACATGACTGGAGTGCCAACTCAAAAACAGAGCACCCTGAGGCCCAAGAGAAAGAGGGGCCACGGTGCAAACAATCAATGAAGGGTGTGCCAGAAGACGCGAGATCTAATCCCCAGACCCAACCACAATCAGGAGCACCCTCTGGTGAGTGGGACCCCTTTACAAGGTCACTTAGATAATTTATTGTCTAAAGTGTTGTTTTTCCAAACAAAGTAAAATTGTAAACTGAAAATATGTTTAGCCAATCAAGTAATTCTTGATTGAATAGACAGATCATATGCACTGAATATAATTTTCAGTAGGAGAGCAATGTTCATTTATTTGAAAACTTGTTCTAATGTTTGTGAGGTTTGGTTTGATCAGATGGATGACATCCTATTGTAAGACGATCATTGTACTCCTTTGTATTAATGAATGATGATTCATAATATCAATGCTTACCTTCATGAACCCTTCACTTTTCAGTTTGTGGAGCTTGGAAGCAGCATTATGAAGACGTTTTCTCTGGGAATTTAAGACTGAGTCCAACACTTGCCACCATGTACGACAGTTCAAGATAAACGCCAAACCAATAACACATGCAACTGATATCAGAATAGCATTCACCGTCATGTTCTTTGGATCTACATTAAAAATGACCAGCAGTGTGATCCCAGCAATAATGCAACCAAGTATGAAGAGGAAGATAACAAAAGATGGAAGACAGCAGGTTTTCTTCCATTTCTTTTTACCTATAAAACATAAAATAGTAATTGAATGTTGCATGCATCTCTAAATTTTCTATCTAATTTAATATGAAAATGCTTAAGTTTGTAAACTCTGTATATGATTATAACTGTCTAAAAATGGTGGGCTAAGTTTCGCCAAATTCTTGCAAAGAGGATGTTGGGGTACCAATCCAGTCTTTAGTTTCTCTTGTTGAAGAGACCCATCCTGGACGTGGGTGGTCTTTGCTGTGAAAGGGTATGTCTAAACTACAGGATTATTCCGATTTAACATAAACTGGTTTTGTAAAACAGATTGTATAAAATCGAGTGCACGCAGTCACACTAAGCACATTAATTCGGCGGTGTGCGTCCATGTACTGAGGCTAGCGTCGATTTCCGGAGCGTTGCACTGTGGGTAGCTATTCCGTAGCTATCCCATAGTTCCCGCAGTCTCCTCCGCCCCTTGGAATTCTGGGTTGAGATCCCAGTGCCTGATGGGGCAAGAAACATTGTCGTGGGTGGTTCTGGGTACAGCTTCATTCCTCCCTCTGTGAAAGCAGCAGACAACCGTTTCGCGCCTTTTTTCCTGGCTGAACTGTGCAAACGCCGTAGCACAGCAAGCATGGACCCTGCTCAGATCAAGACTGCAATTGTGGACGTTGTAAACACCTCGTGCAGTCTACGATGAACCAGGACCTGCAAAGCCAGGCGAGGAGGCGGCGGCTACGGCAGAGCGGTGACGACAGCAATCAGGACATGGACACAGAATTCTCTCAAACTGTGGGCCCCTGCGCTTTGGAGATTCTGCTGGTTATGGGGCAGGTTCCAGCCATTGAACGCCGATTTTGGGCCCGGGAAACAGGCACAGACCGGTGGGACAGTATAGTTTTGCAAGTGTGGGACGATTCGCAGTGGCTGCGAAACTTTCGCATGCGTAAGGGCACTTTCGTGGAACTTTGTTACTTGCTTTCCCCTGCCCTGAAACGCCATAATACCAAGATCAGAGCAGCCCTCACAGTTGAGAAGTGAGTGGCAATAGCCCTCTGGAAGCTTGCAATGCCAGACAGCTACCGGTCAGCCGGGAACCAATTTGGAGTAGGAAAATCTACTGTGGGGGCTGCTGTGATGCAAGCAGCCAAAGCAATCATTAAGCTGCTGGTATGAAAGGTTGTGACTCTGGGAAACATGCAGGTCATAGTGGATGGCTTTGCTGCAATGGGATTCCCTAACTGGGAGGGGGGGGGGGCGATAGATGGAACCCATATCCCTATCTTGGCACCAGAGCACCAGGACACCCAGTATGTAAACCACAAGGGGTACTTTTCAATGGTGCTGCAAGCACTGGTGGATCACAAGGGATGTTTCACCAACATCCACATGGGATGGCCAGGAAGGGTTCATGATGCTCGCGCCTTCAGGAACATTACTCTGTTTAAATGGCTGCAGCAAGGGAATTACTTCCCAGACCAGAAAACAACAGTTGGGGATGTTGAAATGCCTGTAGTTATCCTGGGTGACTCAGCCTACCCCTTGATGCCATGGCTCATGAAGCCATACACAGGCAGCCTGGACAGTAGTCAGGAGCTGTTCAACTACAGGCTGAGCAAGTGCAGAATGGTGGTAGAATGTGCATTTGGCCGTTTAAAGGCACGCTGGCGCACATGACTGACTTGCTCAGACCTCAGCCAAACCAATGTCCCCTTTGTTATTGCTGCTTGCTGTGTGCTCCACAATCTCTGAGAGAGTAAGGGGGAGACCTTTCTGGCGGGGTGGGAGACTGAGGCAAATCACCTGGCCGCTGATTACATGCGGCCAGACACCAGGGCGATTAAAAGAGCACACCACGAAGCGGTGCGCATCAGAGAAGCTTTGAAAACGAGTTTCATCATGGGCCAGGGTACGGTATGACTGTTGTGTTTATTTCCTCTTGATGAATACCCCCCCCTCCCCGATTGACTCATTCCCTGTAAGCAACCCACCCTCCCCATTTGATTACAGCTTGCTTAAGGAAATAAAGTCACTATCGTTTAAAAATCATGTATTCATTATTAAAAAGTCATTATAAAAAGAGGGAGAGAACTGACAAGGTATCCCGGGTGTGGTTTGGGAGGATAGGAGGGAAGGAAAAGGCCATTAAAAATATTTTAAAGTAATGACAGGCTTTTGGTTGGGCTGTCCACGGGGGTGGAGTGGGCGGGTGCACGAAGTCTTCCCCCACGCGTTCTTACACGTCTGGGTGAGGAAGATATGGAACATGGTGAGTAGTGAGGGTGGTTACACAGGGGCTGCAGCAGCACTCTGTGATCCTGCCGCTGCTCCTGAAGCTCCACCAGACGTACGAAGATGTCAGTTTGATTACGAAGCAGCCCCAGCATTGCATCCTGCCACTGCTGATCTTCCTGCCTACACCTCTGATCTTCCTGCCGCCACCTCTCATCTCGAGCATCTCTCCTCTCCTCACGTTCATCCCTCCTATCCTCATGTTGGTCCCTCCTATCCTCACGTTCACTGGCATCTTTCCTGTAATTTGATACCACGTCCTTCCACTCATTCAGATGAGCTCTTTCATTACGGGTTACTTCCATATTTCCAAGAACATTCTGTCTCGCATCTTTTTTTTCCTCTGCCTTATCTGAGATAGCCTTTGGGATGGAGTAGGGAGGCTTGAAAAATCTGCAGCTGCACGAGGGAGGTAAAAAAGGGAGAGAAGTATTCAAAAAGATACATTTTACAGAACAACGGTTATACTCTTTCACAGTAAACAACACTATTCATCTTACATAGCACATGTGATTTCACTACAAGGTTGCATTTTGCATCTTAATATTGAGTGCCTGCGGCTCTGGTGTTAGAGATTTCACAGATGCAGGTCTGGGCAGCAGAATTCAGCTTGCATGCGGCCATGGCAAGCCATTGTCTTTCGGCTTCTGCAGCCTTCATATACACAGTGCCCATCTTTCCCAAATACCAAGCAAAGCCCGTTCAGTGCTGCTTCTTTCCTGTTAACATGCAGCAGCAGAAACCATCCCCGCATCCAATTCTCTGGGATGATTGCTTACCCCTCCTCCCACTGCGTGGCTAGTATCATGGAAGATCATTGCTAATCACCCCCTTTCCTCCCCCAACGCATGGCTGGTAGCAGGGAAGATCCCTGCTAGCCAAACGCGAAAAAGCTCAGCACCATTACTCCCCTCCCATCCCCTCACTTGGCTATCTGCAAGGAAGGATTTCTTTTAAGCAACAGGCCAACAGCCCAGTAGGAATGGCCATCTCTGTCTCCTTAATTAAATTCCTGAATTTCAACCAGGTCACCATGAAAGATATCACTCTCCTGAGGATAACACAGCAAGATAAAGAACGGATGTTGCTTGAATGCCAGCAATCATCGGGACTATACGCAACTAGGCTTTGTCATGCAATGATACCAGATTACTTGCTACGTGCATGGTGTGGTCAAGTGTCCTACCATGGTGGACGGAATAAGGCTGCCTTGCCCAGAAACCTTCTGCAAAGGCTTTTAGAGTACCTCCAGGAGAGCTTCACGGAGATGTCCCTGGAGGATTTCCGCTCCATCCCTAGACATGTTAACAAACTTATCCAATAACTGTACTGGCCACGAATGCATCCCAAGTCCTCAGGCCAAATCAATCATTAAAAAAAGCTTGCTTTTAAACCATGTTTTATATTTACAAAGGTACACTCACCAGAGGTCGCTTCCATGGCTTCATTGTCTGGGCTACTGGCTTGGGAGAGCTGGGAGGGTAATTCCGTCTGGGTGAGAAAAAGCTCCTGGCTGTTGGGGAGAATGGAGTGCTGTGTGCTCTCTGCAAGCTCGTCCTCCTCTTCCTCCTCCTCATCTTCCCCGTCCGCAGAATCCTTAGTCATGGCTGAGATTACCACCCCCACCTCGGAATCCACGGACAGGGGTGGGGTAGTGGTGGTGGACCCCCCAGAATTGCATGCAGCTCAGCGTAGAAGCAGCATGTTTTCGGCCCTGCCCCGGACCTTCCGTTTGCTTCTTTGGTTTTCTGGTAGGCTTGTCTGAGCTCCTTAACTTTCACTCTGCACTGCACTGAGTTCCTGGTGTGGCCTTTCTCCATTGTAGCCTTGGAAATTTTTTCAAATGTTTTTTTCATTTCGTCTTTTGGAACTAGTTCTGTTAGCACAGAATCCTCTCCCCATATAGCGATCAGATCCAGTACCTCCCGTGTGGTCCATGCTGGAGCTCTTTTTCGATTCTCAGGAGACTGCATTGTTACCTGTGCTGATGAGCTCTGCATGGTCACCTGTGCTGTGAGCTCTCCACGCTGGGCAAACAGGAAATGAAATTCAAAAGTTCATGGGGCTTTTCCTGTCTACCTGGCCAGTGCATCCGAGTTGAGATTGCTGTCCAGAGCGGTCACAGTGGTGCACTGTGGGATACCACCCAGAGGCCAATACTGTCGATTTGCGGCCACACTAACCCTAATCTGATATGGTAATACCGATTTCAGCGCTACTCCTCTCGTCGGGAAGGAGTACAGAAACCAATTTAAAGAGCCCTTTATATCGATATAAAGGGCCTCGTTGTGTGGATGGACGCGGCGTTAAATCGGTTTAACTCTGCTAAAATCGGTATAAACACGTAGTGTAGATCAGGCCAAAGAGGCTGATAGTTTCTCACAGTGAAGTCCTGGGCTCTTGTGTGAAGTGGAGGCAGTTTGTGTTCATGAGTTCTGCAAAGTCTGACAACACTGCCTCTATGGCAGAGGAGAAATAGGATTGCTGTAGGAGACGTGTATAAAAATTTCTTGTTCTGAAGTCTGTTTCTGTCACCTGATTTACACTATCCATACACAAAAACTCTCTTCCTTTCACTTTTTATTTTCATAAGAGTAGGGCTGAAAAAACTATTCTGGTTTTCATTAAGATTTAATCTCAACAGTCTATTATGATTATGATTATTTATTAAGCACTGGCAATTGTTTGCTCAAAGCCTGCAGAGTGAGTGAATGTGAATATATACAAAAATATTATTGGATTAAATTTTCCAAACCCTTTTGTGGGATCAGTTTGTAGATTCCCTTTTGTGGGATCAGTTTGCAAAATTTTCATGTGAACCAACAAATTTATTTACTAACTACCTGGTTTTAAGCTCAAAACTGTCAGATATTCAACTACTAATACAAAAAGAAGTCTCTGAAGCCACAATCTTGATTTTTTAATCCATGCCCTTCTGCCTAGTGAAAAAGAAACAAAAATATCTAGGACCTTCTACTAACAGATGATTCCTCCTGTGAAGAAGGAAACTTTCCACTTGGAGTAAAATGATCAAGAAGCCAGCAAAAATGTTGCCAACTTCATTTGACAAGTACTAGTATCCTAGATCCCTGTCAGTAAGGGGAGGGGCATGGAACAGAAAAACTAATTGTTTTTATGGTTGGATTATTCTTTTGTCCATGGACAAGTGACGTAATATCTGCATTCCTGCTGATTCTCCTAATTGCATTTAACACCAATTACATACTCCTGTCTGATGTCTGAGAGCTTGAAGGGATGAAATGAAATTCCTTCTCCTTTCTCTCCGACCAAACCCAGTGAGTAACAATGAGCAATTATTCCTTTAATCTACAGATCCCTCACCTGTTGTGTTCCCCAAGGCTCAATCCTCTCCCCATCATATTCAGTACCTATACGAAGCCACTGTGTAAAGTGGAACAAACAGCATGGCTAGAGTGATGGCAGAATAGAGATTACAGCCACCACATCATCTCTATCATCAATGAAACAGCATCATCTACCAGCTTCCTCAATGCCTGGCCAAATGCAGCAGGTGCAGCTAGGTGAAGATCAGTTGGCTGAAGCTGAACTCAGGCAAGATGGAGGAAATGCTTGTGTGAATTGAGAAGTGCTTTGAAGAACACATCTTCCTCACATAATCCCATTCTTTTAAGAACGTCTTCCCTTTGACTAAGTCAGTCAGCAGCCATGGAGTGCTCTAACTCCTCACTGCTACTGGAAGTGCAAAAATCTACAGATGAAAAGAGCTCACCCTTTTCCATTTGTGGCTAGCCAGAGAATTCTGCCCCACTCCTGTCACAATCAGAGTTGGTAACAGTGATAGAGTTGGAAGAGCATAACGAGAGGGGTCATTCAAGGATCTGTTCTGGGTCCGGTTCCGTTCAATATCTTCATCGGTGATTTAGATAATGGCATAGAGAGCACACTTATAAAGTTTGCGGACGATACCAAGCTGAGAGGGGTTGCAAGTACTTTGGAGGATAGGATAAACATTCAAAAAATGATCTGAACAACTGGAAAAATGGTCTGAAATAAATAAGATTAAATTCAAGAAGGACAAATGCAAAGTACTCCATTTACGAAGGAACAATTAGTCACAAACATACAAAATGGGAAATGACTGCCTAGGAAGGAGTATTGCGGAAAGGGATCTGGAGGTCATAGTGGCTCACAAGCTAAATACGAGTCAACACTGTAACAGTGTTGCAAAAAAAAAATCACTCTGGGATGTTGTGATGTTATCTGATTAAAATAGGATGATATAGATAATTGTTGCAACCACTGTTATATATTTGCAGAAAATCTTGTACAAAGGTTGTCAAGTGAGGTGTCTATGAAAAGGTTATGATTTGCTTGTTATGATTCTGCTATCTGTATGCATGTATCATTTTTGTATTTGAAGTTATAAGTATTGGCTCTACACTTAGATTTCAAATGTTTGCTCCTGGGGTAATGTCCAGCACATCTTGAAGGGAATATTCGAATTAAGTGGCTCATCAAGAAACACCTGGCTGACAACGGACCATGGTAGGCAACCATCTACACTGAGTGGACTGTCATGTAAACGTGCTGTCTGAAATGTATGTAATGGCTTCCTGCAATGACGGAGGGAAAACGGGCATGAACACGTGGCTTGCTCATGTCACTCCAAACGCCATCTTGTTGCTGTAAATTTCCACAGTAAGAACAATGGGATGCCCTCCACATGGCAAAACCTGTAAAAGGCCCTGGCGAAACACCTCCACTTTGTCTTCAATCCTGCTTCTTTACCTCTGCAGGAACTTTGCTACAAACGGAAGCTCTGAACAAAGGACTGAATGACCCATCCAAACCATGGATGTACTCCAGAGACTTGATTTAAGCCAGCAGTTTATTCCATCACTACTACAAGCCTGAATCAAGAAATTTCCCATTACTGTATGTGACTGATTCCTTTAACTAATTTTAACTCTCACTTTTCTTTCTTTTTATGAACAAACCTTTAGATTTTGGATACTACAGGATTTGCATCAGCGTGATTTTTGGGTAAGATCTAAGTTATATATTGACCTGTGTGGCTGGTCCTTTGGGATCAGAAGAACCTATTATTTGATGAGACTGATTGTATAAAACCACTCATCTCTGAATCCAGTGTTTCTGGTGGCGATATAAGAACTGGAATGCCTGAGAAAACTGCCTTTATGTTTTCTTGTTAGCCAGTGTGGTGAAACAGTTTACTTTTGTGGCTGGTTTGGTATATCTTATAAAAGAATAATCACTAGTTTTGGGTTGCGTTTGCCTTATTTCTCAGCAGTTCATCCTGAATTTGGCATCCTCAGTTGTGACCCACTAAGGCATGGTTACAAATGTATTAGCAGGAGTGTTGTAAGCAAGATAAGTAGTAATTCTTCCGCTCCAGTCCGTGCTCATTAGGCCTCAAATGGAGTATTGTGTCCAGTTCTGGGTGCCACGTTTCAGGAAAGACGTGGACTAATTGGAGAAAACCCAGAGAAGAGTAATAATGATTAAAGGTTTAAAAACATGACCTATGAGGGAAGATTGAAAAAATTGGCTTTGTTTAGTCTGGAAAAGGGAAGACTGAGCCCTGGTCTACACTGTTAGGTCGAATTTAGCCACGTTAGGTCGATTTTATAATGAACGCGTCTACACAAGTAACCCCATTCTATTGATCTAAAGGGCTCTTAAAATCAACTTCTGTACTCCTACCCAGTGAGGGGAGTAGCCCTAAAATTGACCTTGCTGGGTTGAATCTGGGGTAGTGTGGATGCAAATAGACATTATTGGCCTCCGGGAGCTATCCCAGTGTGCTCCAGTGTGACCACTCTGGATGTCACTTTCAACTCTGATGCACTACCTAGGTACACAGGAAAAGCCTCAGGAAATTTTGAATTTCATTTCCTGTTTGGTCAGTGTGGCAAGTTCACTGGCCTGGAGCAGTGAACCGTGGTCACTGGGAGCCGCAATCGGCCAAACCTGCGGACACGACAGGTACACAAACTGGCCCAGCCCACCAGGGGCTTTCCCTGCAGAAGCGGAAGAACAAGTTTGGGAACCATTGTTCTACATACACATATATATTTTTATGAAAAATTCTCAACTATGCTCAAGAATACCTTTTGCTTTCAGCTAATTGTTCTTCTATAATCTTTCCACATAAAAAATTATGGTTTCACAGCTGATTTTTCCAAGGTGAATGGACAGGGTACAATTAAAGCAGTAGTCTAATCTTCTACACATCAAAAACTTTGTTTATGTCTAAACTATGTACTGATGTGAAAAAAACAGAACACTTTACAACTGCAGTGAAATGGAAAAATCAGAAAAGTCATTTGAGTAATAAATACCTTGTGTATCTTCTGTCTTGAACACTCGAAAAAGTCTTGTTGCTAAGAAACCAAACTCCCTTTCACATGCATCAGAAAGGGTAGCAATCATCTCAGCCATTGACGTTTCACCACCTACACTAGACAGTCTATTGTAATCAGTAAATAGAAATCTGAAGAGAGAAAAAAAACACACATCTTGTATGTAGAAGTCCTTTTTGGCTAGTGGAAATAAAACCTTGCTATTCTCCTACAGCTGAAGGGTACCCTTTCAAATGTGGCAGAACGAACATTTAAATAAGAGTTTCTTTTAATTAAGAGTCTCTATACCACTGCTCTTATAGCAATTTACCCTCTTTCCCCTGCCGCCTCCTCCCCTATTTTCAACCTTTCCTTTGCCTTCATCCCAGTCTTATTTTAGCATTTGATTTACTGAAATATATGTCTCACAGAATCTCAGAGTGCAAATATAAAAAACAAAACTTTAATGATCACAATCCACAAAAACCAAAGACTAATCCAACAATAACATTGTGCAGGATTCTCTCATATGTATCCAGGATGAAAAATAAAAAAAACAAGACAATACAATACCAGTATTTCAGCAGTTTCATGGTCAATCAAAAGGCATGGGAGTAAATAAGTTTCTAATTGATATATATATACACACACGATTAGACTGCAGTAGTAACCAAAAGATAGAAAAATGCATAACCAATGAACAACAAAGGATCCATATCAGCCTTTCTGATGTAAATATATTGAAAAGTACATAAATAATTTTAAGAACTACATGGTCATGCTGTGATTACTTGAAACTTGACTAGACTTAATGCATACACACATTTGTGATAGGGCAGCTATTTTATGTTGAGATTTACTAACTTAAGTGAGGAAAAGGAAGAATAAAACTAAATCATAACTTCAAACTATAACACTACAATTTTAATCTAAATTTTATTTCTATTAGTTAAATTGGCGTGTACAAATAGAGATGTAGCATAAAGTAATTTTATTAGCTTCTTGGTAAAGCATAAGGGAGTCTACCACGAATCATAAAAGTTAGGGTTAATATTTGGTATCATTCTAGAAATACAAACACATACTATTCATTTGAATGTGATGATCATTACAAATATACATACAATCCTTAAAATATTGTAAGAATAAGCTTAATTATCCTGTTGCATATTTCATGTGATTTTAATATGAATAAATCTTGCATGGTTATCTTGGAACCAATATTATTGTCTGCAAACTATCTTGATCAACTATCTTGAGCAATAATTACTCTTTTTTTTCCTTACCAGAACACAGAGAGTTATTTGAAGGAGAATAAACTATACATACTTAAACCTGCTGCATTCCTATTTCCCTGTACTGTTTATAGATTGATAACAATGTGAAACTGAATTAAGTAGGAAAGAGAAAGAAAAGTACATATGAAATAACTCTAACCTGACAGGTAAAGCTTTAGTGGTTTGCTCTGGTAATTCTGGTGGGTTCACAAACATCAGTTTGAGAAGCAGCTCCAAGTACCCCATATGTCTTGCCAACCTTGTACTTAATACCCAGGCCCAGTTCCAGCTTTCTCCTTCTCTTCGGCCACCAAAGTAAATCACAGCTGTAATAAAATACTTTCTTAACATCTCAGTATAAAAAAAGTCATGGAAGTCTGAACAGATAAGACCTTAATACTTATCAAAACTTGCAGAACTAATGAAGCCAAATGGTTTTATTGTAGTACTTGGAATTGTCATGAAGAAGAAAGAATTAGCCTCTATTCCCAGCTAGTTACACATTAGTGGCCTGAACTAAGTGTTGTGGAAGCAGTTAGCTCAAGCCACAGAAGTATAATGGCCTTGTTACACCCAACAGTGGTCCGTTCACCAAATGAAAAATAGCATTTTTGGGTTCTAAAGTTGGCCCTATCCAGTCTTTTTTTTAATCACAAGAATAGCAGCTGCAATATAACTCTCATGACTGAGATGGGATTTTAAAGCAAGAAAAAGGTGGCTCTGAGAACACTGTCAGATATGCAAAGGGATCTGTACATACACAGAGTATCAAACTCAGAGTTTGGAAAGAAAGCTAACGAGAAACTGCTTCTCATATTTTATTATGGAAATGCTAGTCATGACTCCATAGTTAAGTAAATACTCTAAGTTAAAACAAACCAAAAATGGGTCCCCTCAAGACATTTAGCACTCAAACCGTTCTTTGCCTTAATAATGGACAGTTACTAAAACAGACACTTTAAACTAGTTAAAAATCATTGAAATCTTGTGCATTGTCTATGTTTGAAGAAATCAGATTGCAATAACACTATGCTACTAACAGTTGTAACTCTTATGGCTATAGATTAAAACAGGTCCAGGCCAGTAGCGCAGGTAAATTACATGGAGCAATTTTGACATCTGCAGTAACTCAACCAATCACCATCATTCCTCTCCAGTTAATGTTCATGCTGCAATTCAATTAACTGATACGAGTTAGTAGAGTGAAAATGAATGTATGTCATGACTTCTCATTCATAGATTACTTAGCTGTCAAATATCACTGGACTGGCCCCAACTATTACTGCTCTTAGAAGTTCTGCAGCTTCATGCTAGCAAATTAAATTAAGAGTCAGATTCATTGGTATACTCTGGCTGCTTTGTGCTGTTCCACAGATGCAACATTAACTCAGTCCTATAGTGATAGCAAGCAATAAGCATACAATTATGGTTAAGGCATATTAATGTCTGGTATCAAATTAATTTAAAACATTTTTTTTAAAAAGTAATTATTTTTAATCCTCCATGCCCCTATCATGGCATCAAGATAAAACAGAGTTAGGTATTTTGGGGACTTAAAATGGGTGTTTCTGCACTTTAACACACATGGGCATCTTTTCAGTTTAATTTATATCTGAATTTTCTGGATTTGCAACGCCGGTTTTGGTAACAACTTCTCCATCATTTGAAATATTACATGTTCATTTTTAAAAACTGAGCTCTACTCTTTTAAAACCTTGCTATTGCCTGAATATTAAGCGCTTCTATTAAAAATATTCAGTTCCAGAACTGAAGTGACATAAAATTAAGATATGGGAGTTGAGTCAATGAATATTTACTTAACAGCTACTGTTCTAACCCATATTAATGAAGTCAAATGCATTATTTTGCTGTTCTTACTAAGTTTATTCTCCAGTGTTTATTTTCATTGTTTTTAATAATAATGAATCTGGTTTTTGTATTTTTTTCAGAAGTACAGCATTTGCTTATGAATAAATACTGAACTCTAAAAATAGACAGAACCAGTATGTTGTATATGAAGTGAAAACAGACTTACTAAAGCATATGTATAGAACAGCTAATAAGCTCAGTGCCACAGCTATTCCGAGCATTGTGTCCACTGTGAAAGCAAGCAATAAACCCAGCCCTCCACACAGCAAGAGCGTAAGGAATACAATAAGCCACGAGAACTGGAACAGAGGTTCAATCTGCTGTCCTGCAAAAGTTTTCATTTCATCTAGAATAGAAAAAGCATACAGAAAAGTCAACCTTAGTTGTATATCTTTATGACAAAAAATAAATTCCTGCAAACCAACCAATCAAGGAAATTGTGTTAGAACCCTGATAATAACCATCACAGTATGAAAGTCATTATGTTATGTATTTATTTCTGGTTTTCAGTTTAAGTTCATACAAATGAGAATTCCAGCAACGCATATTTAGTATCCATGGAGTGAGAGGTAAAAAATATGGTGGCATCAATTAAAAATGACTGAGGAACAGCTAACAAAGACTGAGAACAAATGAAAGTTCTCCAAATAGAAAAGTTAACTTAGGGTAGATATTAGCGCCAATAACGTACATTACTTTTATTTATGATGGGAAGGATAAAGTGGAATGAATAGATGTATTCACTCAAGTAATAATTATTTAAGTTATTCAAACCATAAAAAATAGTAAGCAGAAATGAGTATGTTTGAGTGACTGGGAATTAGGATGATAAATTAAATTGACGAGATAATTTTAATACATCTTAGAAGAAAGATAATACTTCAACTTTTATGAATTAGATGGAACATCTCAAATATTTACAGGGTCAACCTGGAAATCGCATTGAGCAGCAGTAAATAAGAGTTTACATGCATTACAAAGAGAATAGAGAATACATGGAAAATGTTTAAATGGTATTCAATGAGTTAATGGTGATTTTCTCTTCAAATACTGCAGTCAGCCTGATTATGTGGTCTCAAGAAGTTAACCTCTGAAATAAAAAGGTCCAGAAAATGACAAGGCAAATTACTATAATCAGAGAACACTTACATAAGGGGATTAAAATATATCAGAATTTAGTTTTGCAAGATAACTAGAAGAGGGTGATACACATTAAAAAAAGCAAATAATATCACAAAGAAACAGCCATCAGTATTCACCCTTTCCTATAATACAAAGATCAACTTAAAATTGAAAGTAAAATTCCAAACTAAGAAAATGAAATACTTTCAAAGCAACAGAATTACCATGTGGGGGGCATTTACTGCTGCAGGAAGCCTTGCAGACTAATAGGTTAGCAAGATTTAAAAACTGGTTAGATATTGTATAAAATGTACATATTTATGGCAGCACTAGCATAATTAAAGGTTATCAATCCTCATGTTTTATATTTTCCTTGACTGATGGGTGCAATATGGAGGGGAGAGTTTCGGAGAAGAGTTATATATTATCGAACCAGAGATAGGATACTGGACTAGATGGTCTACCTCAGTGCAGAAATGCCTATGTGATATTTTATAGACTATGTATCTAAACATACAGAAAAGTTAAAAATCAAATGTTACCTTCCAGTTTTTTGAGCAAAAAAGATTTCCCACTTCCCCATTGGGCATAGAGCCCTACACAGATAGGTGGCTGCATGGTTGGCTCACTGAGAATATCAGCCAAGGCACTGCTATAAAGATCATAACCCAGCATGTCTCCATCAGTTTCAGTAGGAGACAAATGCCCTGTAATGTAAATATAATACATTTTTTTACTATATTTCACACAATTATTTGAAATCATGACAAATTTACTTGTATAACAAATAATTAAATGGAAAAACAAAATCATCATTTCTGTATATATATTCCTACTCAACTGAATTTCAGCCATAAGATTATAAACAGTATAGTTAGAATATAGGATGCAGCTCATAGGAACTGTATAGTTGTCAAAAGTATTAAGATTTAATATGCAAGGACTCAAACAATATCCCACAGTTGCAGCAAGTTAAAGCAAATGAATTCCTCTCAAAAACAAGAACTAAATATAGACAAAACCAAATGCAAGGGAGTCATTGTCAACACATCTCACATTAGTTTCCTGTTCAGAAACAAATGACAAAAGCTTAATTCTAACTCTATTAGGGCTCTGGAATAATGGATTTTCCTACTATATTCCTGTCAAGCTCTAATTTTCTTTTCATATCACCACCTTTCCCCATATTACAACTGCACATTTCTAAACTACACTCAATTTTCATTATACAATGGGATAAACAGAAACATGGCCTTAGAAGATTCTTCTAATGCACCTAATTATTTAACTCTTTAAATCCTAATAGGAGCTCTATTCCCTTCAAAAGCAGATATTAATACTTAAGAAAAAGACAAATAATGCTCACACTTACTGGCACCAAATATCTGAGTTAAAATACTTTTCTGGTGGTTACAGTCAATGTTATAAGGTGTCTCTCCTGCTTTGTTGGGTCTATAAAGCAGTCTGCCATCTTTTGGATTTCTTAAAAGCAGTTCTGCAAGTTTACGGCTTCGTCCACGAATGGCAATATGAAGTGGAGTATCTCCTTTCTGTAATTAAATCAAGTGAAAAACTCTAGTAATAGGAATGGGTTAATTTTGAAAAAAGTGAGATTCTGAATGCAATAAATGTTTCAGGATATTAGTGTGGTGTAGTTCACCAAAACAAAATATATTTTAAATAAATTTTAATGACAAACTCCTCCCTGGTACACATTCCCTAATGTAACATTGAAGAAATTCACCAAAAAGTTAACATGTAGGCAAAGGAGAAAGATAATAGTAAAAATACATTATAAAAAATTCAGCTCTTTTAAGTAGTCTGTCTCCATATTTTAAGGCCCGTAAAACCAAAGATTGCTATTAACATCTTCTAGTAACTTCAGACACTTAAAAACCAGTTATGCTATTTTCTGCTGTATAAAACTGTGACACACTGACAGCTTTAACTAGGAAAGCATTTTCAAGGTCTTAAAGTTTCCCATAACAAATCAATACCACATTAATTTTGTTATTCATTATTATTTACCTCCCAAATGTGTTCAGTGCTTTACAGATGTAAAATAAAACAAGCTTCTCTCTCCAAAAAGCTTGCAATGTAAATGGACAACATACAGAGTAAGATGAAGACAGGAGTGGAAGGAAGAAGAAAATAGCAAGAAGAAACACACAGAACAACAGGTTGACTCACTTTTTAATTATTTTTAGAGTATCAATCAAAACCAAATATGAGTGCCAAACAACAACATTGATCTAAACAGAGAGAAAGGAGACAGATTTTGCCACATTATTTTGTCCACCTCATCACTGTTGGTCCTCAGGTTAATTAAGTTGTGTTATGATTCTTTGGGCTTATTCTGAAATTGCTTGCCCAGACTTGCACTCCTGGCAGAATTAATCAATTAGCATTTGACTGTTTTAGATTGTTTGATTGCATTTGTGAAATTCCTTTTTATGCATGAATGTAAAATTTAACTTCTTCTGGTACCGTATATCACTGAACACAATACAAATTAACACTTTAAAAGTATGAATCTTAATGGCCAGAACCTATATATGTTTTATTTTCTAGTATTCTTTTCAAGCATAATCAGCTCAATTTACACAATATGACAGCTTAAGGAAATGTGTATATCGTCCTGTGAATTCCATTTTGTCTTGTGAATTCCATTTATGACTAGAGTTGCCAGGTGTCTGGTTTTCCCAAAAGACACGGCTCTTTCTGATTGCAAAAAACACTCATGATTCACTACCACATTCGTGTACAAAACTAACTTGACTAGATATTCTATAAATAAAAGTTACCAAATATTCTCTACCTTGTCAATAGCAGAAACCTTAGCTCCTTTATCCAGCAAAAGCTCTACTATATCAATATTTCTCATCTTGGTTGCTTTTATAAGAGGCGTTTCTCCATCCTAAAAGTAAAAATTAGAAGTAAACATATAAAAACCTCCATACAACATCATTCCTTTTGACCAACCAAAATTAGGAATATATTTTAACAAACAAAGAGAGGACACTTTTATAATTCTAGAAGCATCACTACATAAAAAATAGTGCTTCCCAACTTTTCCCTCAAAAATGCACTTACTTTTGAAGAACATAGTAAACATAGTAGTAGTAGTACTCTTCAAGAACATAGTAAACATAGATCAAAGGCATTCATCATAAGCAATGTAAATACCTTTCTACAGATACTTCATTACACAGTCCAAAGTCAGTTGCTTTCATAAACAGTCTAAAAGAGGGGGAGAATTCCAATAATATGGCTACCAAAGCTTTTGGAAAAAAAGTTAAATCATTGATATGTGTAGTATTCTCTTTTCAATTCCTGTACATGCAATCACTGACTGTAAGAGCTCAAGTTTATTAGCATAGTCTCTCCTTCTCCCTCACCACATACACTGCCATTCACTTTACCTCAGCAACACCAGCATCACCAACTAGAGTCTCTCAGTTTCCCTACTGGATGGCTCTTACTGAGCAGTGATTGGTTCCTACCAGCAAAAGGCATGGCTACAGAGGGTACAGAGCACTGATTACATAGCACACAGATATAAAGCTGAAATTAACCAGTATTGTAAGAGTGAACTGTCCACATTGCGAACAAAATTGCAATTTGGTGTTATGGTTTCAAATTCATGCAGGAGGAAAACAAAAAAGAAGAGTCTTAGAATAATAAACACACCGTATCTGTGGTTACTATCCCAGTCACTTACCTTTGTACACATTTCAGTATCAGGATTGCATTGCAAGATATCCCTCACCATTGTAGCATTTCCTTTTTCAACAGCCCAATACAAAGCAGTTTTGCTATCCTACAAAAACAAACAACATTTTGGATTATACACAGCACTTTTCATCCAGCAGCATCCATTTTGAAAACCTTACGGGATAATCACTATTTAAAGTCACAAAGCAAAATTATATCACAGTTCAATAAAGGCAGCGGACACGATCACATCCAACTAAAACTTCAAGTGGATTTTGGGTAAGCAGAATATAATTCTTTATACCAGAATTTGGCTGGAAAATAGGGGATAAGTGCTGGGGCACTGCTTCAGTAATAACTCAGAGGGAAATGTACTACCTATAGGAAAAAATCAGCATCACTTCTTGCAGATTGCTAGGTTTTCTCAGATAGGTTTTTCAATACAAGTATAGAAATGGCCCAAATCTTCTTCACTTGCAAGATCAGAGGTCTTTGTACTAAGTTTTTAGATAACTATGAAAAATAAATTGTGAACACGTAGTCAGCCAAGAACTAATGAACAATTCAGTCCAACCCTTCGCCCAGGACTGGCTTGCTGGAAGCAGCAGGGTAGGGACAAATGGGGAATTCTCACACACTATGTAACATTAATGGAGGAAGAAAGGAAGCCTTCAGAGAGTGAGCATACAAGGCAATCTGACTGGATGATTCATCTCCATGAGTGAGGACCACCCAAGATGTAGTGCATAGGGCAATGATAGGAACAATGTTTGCCAAGGCAACAAAGCCTTCAGGCCATCCTAGTTTGGTGGCCAGACATCTTGGTGACTGTATAAGCAAGTCCAGGACATGGGTTTGACTTCTTGTCCCACCCTATGTATTTTTTTTTCCCCTCACCCACTCTTAAGTTCAAGGAAAGGCACTGGTGTGGAACTATCTGTTGGGCTTGCAACTAGTTCATGAATTGGGAGCCAGGGAAGAGACATGAAGGCTTGCAGTACAGAGTTCCATTATGTCATTTGCCACTGTATACATGTGGTATATTTCTAGTTGTGGATATTTTTGGATTGCCAAGGTGTCCAGCCAACTGGTCCTGTTTCTCCTGGAATTCCTCTCCTATTGATGGTTCATAGATCCAATCACAAAAGCAGCTCCATTCCTGAGAAGTAGCTCGTTTTTCTTCTCCCTCTCACAAGAGCCTCTAGTAGCAGAAGCTACTCTTTGTTTTACAGGGCTCCAAGCTCTTTCTTCGCATGTACAGAAGAAAGAAGTTATAGCCAGCATGAAGGACCAGAAGAAAATGCTTCACAGTCTACGGTACTGGAAACATTAGTGTAAGATACTGGCTCTGGTGATCAGTTTAGTGCCTGACTATGTGGTGCTTAGGCAGGACCAAAGGGTCCAAGATTTATGGTCAAGGAAGAATAGAAGGTCTCACCACTAGAGAGTTAGCTTATAAGTACTCAGTCATTTTTTTCAGTGTGCTGGCAGACCCACTAAAAAGTTTGGCCTATTTGCATGGGGTTTAAATATTTAGCCAAAAAATACAGTAGTTTTTAATATTTAGATTTACAACTTGGTCTACAAGCCATATAATTTCTCCAAGCAGAGCTTGGGGAAAAAATCCACTTGTTTATTCACCAATGGCAAGCAGGACGCTTTTGTAGGCAATGGTCATCAACGTTTGCAGAATCAAAAGATTAATTTTCTAGCTCTTTTGCCTGAGAAGATAACCTGATAACCCTTCAAAAACTAACCACATATGAATCGGTGTAGTGTTGTCTAAGTCTGCCAACAGACTACTGAAGTGTATCTGCTGTCCATTTCAATTTTAGCAAGCTACAATACAATGAAAAATGATCTGGCTTTAGTCTGTTTTCACCAGTAGTAGTTTATGACCAGAGAATCGGTCAGCTTTGTCCCACTGCTGCTTGGAAAAGCTATGACTTACACCAGAAACTATTCAGTGAGGAAGCCCTAAAAACAGACTTAGGGAAGGAGGTCAAGCAGTGGTGACCTAGCCTTCCCTCTTCAATGTAGCAGCCAAGCAACTACAAGAAAGTTTTCCTTTTCCATTCCAGAAGCCTGAGGGACATTGAATTTATCAGACATGCAGTAGACAAAAGCTGATATGACAAAGATGGAACTCACAAGCAGGGTTCAATGACAGCATGCTGGAAGGAGGCCTAAAAAAAACCTCCCACTTTCATAGCTCCTGCGAGAGAGAGCTTGGCTTCTCTCTTGGTCATTGCACAGACACTGGGGCACCAAATCTATTTTGTTTCTGACTAGTAAGTTTAGTGTTCTAGCAAGTATGGCACGGGTGCTTTAGCATACAACAACATACAGGTGGTGGAGAAAGGTTAAAGGAGTAGAAGGAATGACTGGATGTGATAAGTCTGAAAAGAGAAATACAGTATTGGGAGAGAGGCTTCAGGGGGAGAACAAAGAAGAGACAGAAAACAAGGAAAAAAGAAAAGAGTGAGTAGAAGCAGAGTGTGGAAGAAAAAAATAAAGTAATTGATGATAATGCAAAGTATTAAAAGAAAAAGAAAAAAAAAGAGGTGGAGGTAAACCAGGAAGGGAAAGAAGTTCTAACAAAAACAAGAAAGATGTTGTGAGTAGGCCTGGTCAAATAGTACTAACAACAAATATATTGGTGAAATTCACTGAAAAATATTTAATATAATTTATTCAGCAAATATATTACGGAATACTGGTAAAATGCATCAAATATATTCAATAAATATTTTTTCTGCTAAGTAATTACAAGTAAAAAGTTGGTTGACAATATATTTTATTAAATACAGCATATAAGATTTATTCCTTCAAACTCCAAGAGCAGTGTCAGAAGAGATATTTCTTTCTTCATACTAGTTAGTAGACTTTGTCCTCTGGCTGGTAGATTATGGACAAATTTTTCAAGTCATATTTTTCAGGAAACTGTACAATTCTCAACTTCACATTCCACCTAAGGGACATAAATAAATCAACACCATTGTACTTACCTGACCTCTAATGTCTATATCAGCATATTTATGTAGCAGGGCCCTCACAATTTCAACATGACCTCCTCTAACAGCCCCTATCAACACAGTGTCTCCACTCTGAAAATAAATTAAATGATAGAAAACAGGAACAATAGGTTAATCTTCCCTCATTTGATTATAATGATTTACCAAAAAGAAAACATATTTTGCCTGAAAATCACATTAGATGACAAATTATAGCCTACGAACATATAAATCATGTCAATTTTTACTAAAACTTTATATAATGAAGTTCAGATTACCTATTAGTAGTTTACACTGGTAAAGAATACTCAGACAGTAGAAAAGACTTCCGTTTTTCAACAAGTATTTAAATTGCAAAAAGGTCAGACATTAAGCTTTTGAAGTAAAACATAATCATGTGCAAGATTACAATTTGAGGGACCAAATCTTAAAATAAAGCAAACATAGAAAGAACAAGAAAAAATAAATATGGGAAAAGATAAATTTTTCTTGCTTAAGTCTGTGTTAATTCATAGGTAGTCTACAGAAAAGTCATTTTGAAGTCCTTCAGGAATTTGTGATTTTTCTTCATAGAGCAATTTTTTTTTTTTTTATACTGAGGTCTTCTCTTTTGATACATAAAATGCTGTATGCAAGGCGCTGATTCTAGTCTCAGTTACTCCAACATAAAAAAAGAAGTAACTTCACAGAAGTCATTGGAATTATATGGGTATACTATCTGAAGAATAAGGCCTAAAATCCAATTTAAAATTTTATTTAATACCTCTCAATTCACATAACTAGTAATTGTTATAGCATACAAAAAAATGAAGCCATGAACTGATATGATTTAATTTTTTTCCATAGTGAAAGAGAAAATAAATGTCATCAGCAAATGAACAAGTAAAACTCAACTTAATCACCATTTTGTATAAGCAGTCTAAGGACCTGAATTTCAGTAACATCCCCTCCCGGGTAGCAAAATTCTAAACTTAAATGATACAAGTCAAAATGGGTGCTATTGCTACTGCTATTCATTATTTTAAATCCCTCTATGTAACACTGTTTTTATTTGCAGCGACAACCGTAATCAAAATAGATTATTCTATCTCAAAATTTTCTTTTTTCTTTTCTTTTTTGTCACAATGAGTAGTGGTCCTAAATTTGTAACAAAAAGGAAAAAGGGGAGGGGGGGAGATGGGAGAGCATATAAGATTAAGTATCCTTTGGAACTGTGAAATAATTATTCAACCAACACTATACCTCATACATTGGGACCCAAATCAGAAAATTTAAAAATGAGGAATTCCAATCCACTCCAATTAGAAGTCACTATCTATCCGGTGCGTAACAGAAGGTGAGAGTATTAAGTATTTTAACCTTTATTTCTGTAAGACCAATAATTTTTCATGCCACATATGCCAGACACTCTGCAGTTTAGTACAAAACTGTTTAGGAGTTTATGAAGTGGATATATAAAAGTGTGGAAACCATTAGTGGCAAAAATATATACTTTTTGAACTCTGGCAACAACCGCTGGGAGTTCTTGTCACTGAGCCAAATATATTATGCATTAGTATTTAGCAGAACAAAATCTTAGCTGTTTAATGGTATACATCAATCCCTACTAATTCTGTCAAGCTCAAAGATATCAGACCTTACATTAACCGCATTCTGATTACTATCTTCCCCCGCCTCCCACAGCCTCCGCCAATGACTTTCAATATGATTTAAGCCTCTGCTATCAAAAAAAACACTAGCGCAGTGGAGTCACAAGAGATAGTAGCATAGATATAATTCATTATCATTACTTGCTGCCGTAAAATGATTCCTAGCATTTTTATGCATCAGTTTTACCTACCGTATATACTCATAAGCCAGTTTGTTTATAAGCTAACCCCCTGCCCCTCTAAGATGGATAAGTAAAAATGGAAATTTTTTATAACCTGTTCATAAGCCAACCCTATAATTCGGGGGTCTGCAAACTTTGGCTCCCGGGCCATCAGGATAAGCCGCTGGCAGGCTGAGATGGTTTGTTTACCTCAAGCGTCTGCAGGCACAGAGGTAAACCTAAGTAAACAAAGTGTCCCAGCGTGCTAGCTGCTTACCCTAATCAGCCGGGACAGAAACTGGTGGGGAAATTATTTTTTTTTTTTGGGGGGGGGGGGGAGATGGGAGTCGGGGGAGTAACTCCTGTGACCACCCCCCATATGACCCCACCGCTAGCCCGGGACCCCCATACTCCCCATCCCATCCCTTCCCACCTTATCTGGGGAGGGCCAGGGGAGGATGTCTCTGATCTGGTGGCAGGCTGGGCCGGGCAGCAGGGCCGCAGCGTGCTCCAGCGGGGCGGACAGCATGGCCACAGCCTGCTCTGGGGGGTGGGGCTGAGCAGCACAGCTGCAGTCTGCCAGACCCGGAGCTGCAGCTGCTTTGCAGGCTGGGGGAGAGCAGCATGGCTAGAAGCAGAGACATTCTGGCCCTGCCTTTTCCCTTCTGTCTCTGGTGGCTGTGCTGCCTCTCCTTGCCCCTTCTGCTGGGGAGAGGGGATGAGTCCCACCTTTCCCTCTCTATATCCGTTCATAAGCTGACCCCCTTCTGTGGTGCTTCCCTTTTTTACTAAAAAAATTTGGCTTATGAACTCAAATGGAGCCAATGTCCTTTGTTTTAGACCTAGAAAAGTATGCTTAGCATTTTGATTCCAATGACAGCTTGTGAAGTATTGGCTGCTAAATTTCTATCACCACTGAAGAGAGAAAAAGCAAGATGCCAATCTAGAATGACATGACCAAGTTCCACTACCTTGTAACTTGACAGTGCTACAAACACTTTAGAAACTATTAAAAAGTGCCTCCAGACCCACTATATTTTTCTAAGCACCTGCTGTGTCGGGAAAAAAAATTTTGATCTCTATTAAAAGTAAAAAAGGCATTGAAAATGCAAAGAAACTGACTTTCTGGGCAACAGTATTTATTTAATTAATACTAATGCTAGAAGGGACAACCCTGATTGCTTATTCTGATTTCCTGAATAACAAAAACCATAGAATATCAATCAGTAATTCGAGCAAGGGAGGGTATTATTCTTCACCACCCAATAAACGAATCCTGAGTTCAATATATTATGGTTGACATACAGCATATCTTTTAGAATGACATCAAAAAACAAAAAAGAACATCTGTTAAGAAACTCAAGTGGATGTTCCCACAGGGTATTGCAATACTGTGTTAACTCAGGTCCTGAATGGATTTCATGACTTATAAACCAAAGGAGCTGGAAAAAGGCCTGCTGAAGAGGTGACATTAGTCCACCTATACGTTAGTGGAGATTTGTAATGCCAGAAGAATGTTAGACTTTCTTTAGCTCTATATAAAAAGCATCTTTTTTTTCCTATCAAGCATGTGGCCCCTGGCTGACCTAAAATGGTAATACAAAAGTCTGCTGCCTAGTGGCAGAAAGTTAAAAAATACACATGAAAATATTTAGTATATATGAATTAATCACACCACTATACACTGGAATAAAGTTACACAGGCTAATATCAATAATAGGTTTGACACCAAGTTTATCATCAGAAAACTTACTAACCCTATCAGGAATGTTCACATAAGTTCCTGCATCAAGTAGATCCTGCACAATTTCAGTATGCCCTTCTTTTGATGCAATCATCAAAGCTGTATTTCCATCTTTATCTGTTAAATTTACATTTGGGTTCCTTTTCAGAATTTCCTTCACTGAGTCGGTGTAACCACCTTTTACTGCCACAATAAGTGCAGTCATAGAGTTCTAAAAAAAAAAAATAAAAAAAAATTATTACACCCTAAATAAGGAATACAAATAATTACAATACCTGAATACTGCAATCTAAAGAAGAATGAAAGATTTCTCATGAAAGTATCAAATACTTTCTCAAGCATTCAAATGTTAGTATAGATTTTTATTAAATGTACCATATATGGTAGTATGTACTTTATAAATTTTAAAAATAAACAAACAGGCACTATCTCGAAGAGCTTTCTAAATGCAAGCACTCAAACCTAAAGCAATTTATCATAACTTCTGAAAACAATATGAACTGTACAATCTTTCTGCAGTATTATGAAAATAATATCAGTTCATCAGTGCACTAAAAATGCCAATTCCATTTCAGAAAAATAAATTAGAACCACTGTTTTAATTTGTTTACATATTACACAAACACCCAGAACACAAACTATATTTTATTGCTCACTTTGAAGTGAGAATATTACCCTCCACTGTCCCTCCTCCAACCATCTGAAGAGTTAACTAGAATGAAATGTTAATACGATAGCAAAGTTCTCACTAGTGACTATGCTGTAACGTCCTTACATTACAGTAGTATGTTTCTTCTTGAGCAGTCTCATTAATTTCAATGGGATTATTTAAGGAGTATTTCCACTACTTCTCAGAGTGAGACTATCACAAACTAAACGTAAGTGATATGAAATGTTTAAATGGAAAGAACATGGGTAGGCAACCTATGGCACGTGTGCCAAAGGTGGCACGCGAGCTGATTTTCAGTGGCACTCACACTGCCCAGGTCCTGGCCACCAGTCCGGGGGGCTCTACATTTTAATTTAATTTTAAACGAAGCTTCTTAAACATTTTTAAAACCTTATTTACTCTACATACAACAATAGTTTAGTTATATGTTATAGACTTATAGGAAGAGACCTTAAAAATATTAAAATGTATTACTGGTACATGAAACCTTAAATTAGAGTGAATAAATGAAGACTTGACACGCCACTTCTGAAAGGTTGCTGACCCCTAGGTAAGAAGAATGCTGAAAGGATTTTTTTTTTTGTTGGGGGGGGGTGTGTGATTTTTTTTGTTGGTTTTTTTTTTTTTGGTAGGGTTATTTGCAGCACTCACTTTAACCTGTATAATTAGAGCAATTTAAATATTCATTTTCATCAAAGATCCATGTGTTGTGAAGCCAAATAGAATTCCTGTTTTTACTAGTTTAGGGCTTGACTATTATTTCAGTACCCATGCATCAACATATAGCACATATTGAGAGAGTACCCTACTACACTCAGATTCAACATTTCTCTTTATCAAAGTGTAACAGTGTATCTGAATTCAGGATGCAATTCGTTTACATGAATTCTTGGGGACTGTCAGGTTATTCTATCATATTAGGCACCGATCCTGTAAAGAGAGCTGCTCAGATGTAGGGGTTTGCCTGCATGTCTCCTTTGCAGGACTAAAGACTGAGAAAGGCTGCTGCCATATGTATTTAATATAAGTACTACGTGTTCTTATGGAATTTTTACTGAACATTTTGTGCAGAGATGTCATCTTTCTAAATGAACTAACTACATTATTTTCAATTCAAATATTGAATAGTCTTCAATAAAAATTTAGAAATAGAAACAGCCTTTCAGTTATAAGGCAAAATAGGCAACTAAAGCAATACGTTTTAAATATTATCTGGAAAACACGAAGAGCCACACCAACTTTTATATATGATTTATTATTCAAATAGCACCATGTGATAGGTGCTTGGCTCACCAACATTCTGCTTATCAGAGAGTTTTGACACAATAGTTAAATCTCTAAAAATAGCAACTGACAATCTATTAAGTTGTGACTCATAAAACATAGCACAGATGTTCCTTTTCATTGTTGTATAAATCCAAAGAAATAAAACGTGTGCTATTGTTTTCCCACTACTTCTGTAATGTATCTGTTAAACTTAAAATTCATAGTTTAAAAAATTATATAGCAATGTCACACCTAAAAGTACAAAATCCATAGTCATAAAAAGCTGACAGTTTGTTTTCTTATATGCCTTTTTGATTAGATCTTAAAAAATAACCACACACTGATCAAGACCAATAAATTGCATTTTCTTCATTGTCAACATTTAGTTGTGTTTTATTTTTGCACATTGGAAATGTAAATCTGTTTATACTGGAAACAAGAGATGTGGACACATCTTACCATGGAAAACAAAATTAGTTACTTACAGCCCCTTCTTGATCAACATCAGCGCCCATCTGCAGCAAATATTTCACACATTCCAAATGACCCTTCCTAGCAGCCCAAATCAATGGTGTGGTTCCATACTATAAACAAAATAAACCACAGAACTTATTACTATGTTCTTTCAAATTGAGTTGCTGTATTTAATGTCAAGAATGGACTAGTGTCCTACATCAGAGGTGGGCAAACTACAGCCTGTGGGCCACATTCGGCCCACGAGACCGTCCTACCTAGGCCCGGCCCCTCCCCCACAGCCACACAGCTGGGCGGGCAGCACTCTGGGCAGCAGAGTTGCATACTCCTGCCGAGCAGCACAGCGGCGTCTCTGGCTCGGTGGCACAGCTGCCAGACATGCTGCTCTGAGCAGCATGGTAAGGGGGCCAGGGCCAGGAGTGTTGGATAAGGGGTAGCAGTCAGGGGACAGAGAGCAGGGGGCAGTTGGATGGAGCGGAGGTTGGATAACCTTGGGAGTCCCAGGGAGTGGGGAAGAGATAGTCATGGAGCAGGGGTGTGGAGAGGGATCAGGGAACAGGAAGGGTTTGATAGGCATGGGGTCCTGGGGGGCCTGTCAAGGGGTGAGGGTGTGGATAGGGGTCAGAGCAGTCAGGTGACTGGGAGCAGGGGGGTTGGATGGGAGTAAGGTCTCGAGGTGGTTAGGGGCAGGGGTCCCAGGAGTGGGTGGTTAGGGGACAAGGAGTAGCGGGGGGTTGGATGGGTATGGGGAACTGAGGGGCGCAGTCAGGGGGTGGGAAGCGAGAGGGGTCAGAGGCCAGGCTGTTTCGGGAGGCACACAGCCCTCCATACAATTTTGAATGTGGCACTCGGGCCAAAAAGTTTGCCCATCTCTGTCCTATATTGTCTAGCACAGTGTGCTCTGCACTATAAAATACACAAAAATAAAGACAAGCCTTGCTTTCCCCAATTATTTTACAGTATAAAAATAGATACACTCCTCATAATCATAACAGATGCATATCATAGGAGTAGACTTTTATGGAAAAGTTTTGAGAAGACACTGGTATCTTAGCATACACTGGGTTATTCCCTGGATAGGAGGCAATATGTAAAAATTCATGGAGGTGAGAGCTGGAGAAGGAAATTAACAGCACAGCGATGCTAAAAATCACTGGTAGAAAGATAGAACAGGGGAAGACAAGACCCACAATGTAAGCAAATGGGGCTATAACGTCAAGAAATTTAAACGTACAGCAGTTCACAAGGGGGTTTACCGGGGGCAGGAGGGAAACAGGGAGGGACACAAAGTGGTGATCAGTGCATTTTGGATGGATCAGGGGAAGATGCAGTGCAAGCGCCAAGATAGTACATAAACGTTAGGAGACTATGGAGGACTGGACAAGCATTCTGGATTGGTCAAAAGTTTCAATAAGATTTTGACAGTCTGCAATAGCTGTGTATTAATTTCCGAAGGACTTTGAGGTGCAGCATTTGATTTATAAAGTCACAAGGCCTCAATCCAGCAAAGTAACTAAGCATATGCTTTACTTTAAATCATATGAATAGTAGACCCACTGACTTCAGTGGGAATATTCTCATGCTAAAAGTTAAGTATGTGTTTAAGGCATTTGTTGGATCAGGGCCTAAATGATTTCAGTCTCTCTCATTTGAGAGACCACCTCTCTCCCCATGTAATATTGCTGCTAGTGTAGTAAGCTTAGGCAATGATCTTTTAGTCCCCTGCATTTGAAATAAGAGAGACAGCTTGTGGTAAGACTTTTTGGCAGGGCGGGGGGGATCCTTGACTAATTCAATTCCTCCTCCCTACTCCCCACTCCCAAAATTTCAGAATATGCTTCAACATGCATCTAAATTTGTTAGGCATTTTATGAAGGGGTTGGTTGAAAACAACAGTTCAGGTAATAATTTAAACTCTGATTGAGAACTGTGTTTGGATAATTTTTGTATTAATCAGTGTGTATAAGCACCAAGATTTTATGAAAGGCAGCCTTTAAATATCAGAAATAAAGATATATTTTGTAGGAATTCCTGTGTCGCTGTTCTTTGAAAGTTTCTTAATTAATACAAGGAACAAAATCCTATAATTAATAACTACCAGTTTCAGCTGGGAAAAGATTGTTTGAAAGATCAACCTGAGAGGTATTTTCAGACACGCAATTTTCAGACATGCCATTTTTTTTTAAATTATTTTGCTCTATGAAGAGCTGTATGATCTGTTTATAGACAGAGACATCCAGAGCACCACAGAGGGGTCACTTTATAGCAGCTGTTTATAAAAGGAAACTGACTAGCAATCTAATAAATTTTTACAGAGGGAAGTGTAATGAGCTTGTATGAGGAAAGGACTTAAACTTAACAACCCAAATTTCAAAAGTAAACTTCCCTAATAAATAATATGTCCCTTAAGATAAGAAAAAGAAGGGGATTAAAAGAATAAGCAATGCTTGATGCTGTATTGTTATTCAAGGCAATGATAAAAACAATATAGAATGTTAAAATATTACGTTGTTGGCGGTTTTTTAAATGACCTGCTAGTTTGCAAAATTGAAAATGAAATAAATGTGTGTTTCAAAATTCAGTACTTAGTAATTTACTTCCATTTTCATCCTTTGGTAAAGTGTCATCAGTCTGCATTTTCTTTATCGTACCTGACTCACGCCTTGGAACTGGAATTTATAAAATAATCCGAAGAATATTTAACTGTCCAGGAAGTAACTTTGAATTAAAAAAAATTAATTTTGTCATCCATTTCTCCTTCTGAATATTTCAGCTAAACCTTCCAATGAAGTAATATTAATTTTTAATATTTTTATGATCTCATCTTTATTAGGTGATCCAACTTCTTTGTGAAAGCAGTAAGATGGAGGTGGTATTCTCTTGCCTGGCCTATTAAGCTTATTTATTTAGTCTGAAGCTGTGTTTTAAGAAGTTATTAGCTTTGGAACAGTGATCAACTAACTGGTCAGAAAGCTAGACTTCACAAACTGAAGTTACCACATTTTAAACGCTTGCAGTTTTAACTCCTTTCTCACAAGCTTCTAGATGTCAGAATTATATATGTAGCCAAGTGACGTTAGCACCATTTCCAAAAGCTATAGAAATAAAAGGACAAAAAAAACAGGATTTAAGGTAATCAATGTTCAGTGCAATATTTTGATATTATATTTAGTATATTACTCACTGTAAACTGTTATATACTATGAAGCAAGAAGATTTGCAAAAGATGTTTGGTCTATACCACAGAGATTTTAACCATGTGAGGAAAAAATGTAATTTAGGCTAATTTTTCAGAATTAGTGACAGATGTTTTAGTCAGGAAGTAGTGTAAAAATTTTGAAATTCTTGCATAAATGAAATGCTTAATGAAGAGGAGAAATTCTGGATATTATATGCTAGATAATTTCCTGGATGTTTGACACTCTTTCCTAGGCCGTACAAACAATTCTGTAATAATATAAAAATGCTAAACAAACATCAAAGCTTACTTTATCAGAGCAGTTGACTTTAGCTCCATGTTGCAGCAAGAGATGTACGATATCTGAATGACCACGTCCTGCTGCCCAAATGATTGGATAAATGCTATATTGCTTGGATCAGAAAACAACAATATAAAAACTAAGCCACATGAAACAAAAACATATTTCTAACTCTCCTTGTTTTTTTATTTATACATTAATATCTATCAGAATGCCTCAGACTTCATAAAACATGAAAAGAAAAACATATAAAGTTATCTACTGATCATACTTCAGTAACTTTTGACAATTAAATGGGTCAGTAGTAGACAAGTCATGTATTGTTTGGACACAGTTACTCTTAACAAGGATTTTAAAAGATCATATCCTAATACCTCACTATTTACACAGTTGTAACGACAAACATCCTAAAAAAACATGACGTACATATAACAAATTTATATAAGCTTCAAGCTTCAGTATCATGACTAGTTTTCTCAGGAGTATCTGTATATATGACACAATTACAACCCAGACTATTTGTTAGCTACCAAGAAATAATTAAAACAAGAGATGTTACTACTCTTAATTATATGAATGTTTATTAAATTATTGATTTCTAAAAATAAAGTACCGTATATACTCATTCATTAGCCCGTTCGTTTATAAGCCAACTTCCCAAGATGGTTAGGTAAAAATAGCAAAAACTGTGTGACCCTTTCATAAACTGACCCTATATTTCAGGGGTTGGCAAACTTTGGCTCCTGACCCATTAGGGTAAGTGGCCTGTGGGCCGGGATGTTTTGTTTACCTGGAGTGGTCACAGGCATGGTGCCCCCTCAGCTCCCACTGGCTGGGAACAGCAAACCGCAGCCACAGGGAGCTGAGGGGCTCTGTGCCTATGAACGCTCCAGGTAAACAAGAGGACATTTATAAGCTGATCCCTGCTCTTCGATGCATCAATTTTTTACCAAAAATATTCAGCTTATAATGTGTATATACAGTAATTAAAACTGAACAGAATTCTCCTTCTACTGTACATAGCTTACTATACATAGAAATTACTGTCACTATCTTAATATATTACCGATGTCAACCTTACTGAAATCTATAAAATCATCTGCTCTAATAAACAATAATTGCTGTGATACTAAATCACAACATTACCACTTTATTGCCATGATATGCAGTATAAAATGTTATATAAGTCATTGTTCTTTGCAAGATAATACTACTACACAATTCAGGTTTTTGACGGTTCTTTTTCCTCTCAAAGATCAAACCTTACCTGCCCAGTGACGTTTGGGTTTGCTCCTTTCTGAAGAAGCAGCTCAGCTACTTTAGTGCAACCTTTATATGATGCCCACATAAGGGCTGTCCACCCTCCCTGTAAAATACAATAGAGAAAAATATTAGAGAGATTTATTTAAAACCTATATTTATGCATTTTCTTCTATTGCACACTTGCTCTTAGACTCCTATTTATGAGCCTATCACAAGCAATAGTGACAAATGTTGCCATCTTACTAGTCTAAAAATTCAAATGTAAAATTTTAAGTTAAAGTTCTTTTTGCTGCAACATATAGAACTTAGGGCGGGAGATGGGGAGGAGGAAGGAAAATGCACTTCTAAATGATTTTATCAAACTTGCTGCAGACAAAATCACAGACCAAAAAAAAAAAAAAAAAAAGCACTGCAGAATTTAGTTTGAATAAGGTGCTTCCATAATGACTCAAATGAAGGTGGACAAACCTGCCAATATTACAGTTGAATAAAAGTTATTGGGAAACCCATGGACAAATTTGGATTCACTGTTCAATAAAACTAAACAGACAGAGTTCAAGAGCAAGGCTTGCCACTTGAATGTGCATAGTTCCATAAAGAAAAAGCATACAGTAGCTCCTGACTTAACTTTGTACTGGTTAACGTTGTTTCGTTATTAGGTCGCTGACCTATTAGAGAACATAGTCCTTTGAAGTCTTGCAATGTTCCCTTATAAAACTTTGTTTGGCTCCCACGCTCCACCCGCCCGGTGCTCCTGCCGGGGACCAGGGGTTGGGGCATGGGAGTTTGCCCCACTCCACCCACCAGGCATTCCAGCCAGGGAGTGGGTTCAGGGCATGAGGGCTTGACCCGCTCCAACCACCCGGCACTCCTGCCAGAGAGCAGGGTTGGGGCATGTGGGCTTATATTATATATTATACCAGGGGTTGGCAACCTTTCAGAAGTGGTGTGCCAAGTCTTCATTTATTCACTCTAATTTAAGGTTTTGCGTGCCAGTTATACATTGTAATGTTTTTTAGAAGGTGTCTTTCTATAAGTCTATAATATATAACTAAACTACTGTTGTATGTAAAGTAAATAAGGTTTTAAAAATGTTTAAGAAGCTTCATTTAAAATTAAATTAAAACGCAGAGCCCCCGGAATGGTGGGTAGGACCTGGGCAGTGTGAGTGCCACTAAAAACCAGCTCACGTGCCGCCTTTGGCACCCGTGCCATAGGTTGCCTACTCCTGTATTATACTGTGTATGTATATAATGTTTTTTGTCTGGCAAAAAAAAAAATTCCTGGAACCTACCACCCCCATTTACATTAATTCTTATGGGGAAATTGGATTTATTTAACATTTTGCTTAAAGTTGCATTTTTCAAGAACATAACTAGGAGGTTAAGTGAGGAGTTACTGTAAATAGTTTTATCCCTAACCAGAGCAACTGTATTAACATTTATTTTACTGAAGAAGAAGAAGTATTTTTCTCTTTAGCTACCTCCCCCAGCAAAATCAATCCCCAGAATCCTAAGAATTTCAAGAGTTGGACTTTGCAATTTACTGAGATTAATTATCCCTAACATATGCCACATAAGGAGACTACCCTATCAGTTATACATGCAACCGCCCAGATAATCGAGCCTCTAAACTAAACTGAACTTGCTGGAGGAATTTAAATTGATCCTTCAGGATTCATTCTCCACCCAGCTGACAAAAATCAACCAGCAGAGTGTTTGTTACTTTGTCCCTCCCTACTTTATATTTGCAAAGATTAAATATAATTAACTTTTTTAAATAAAATTGTTAAAACTTTCAAGATCTGAGATTCCTGCAGCATGAAAGTCTCAAGCATAATACAGTTTATATTTCACAAACAATTACAGTATTTTAGTTTAAATTCTAGAAGAAATTCTAATGTACAGAAAAAGAAAAATCACCTTAGAAAAGGTATGTTCTTTTCCATCATTAGACAAACATTTCAACGCAGAACTTCTTTACATTTTAAAGCACTCGAACAATAGATCTTCAATTTTTTTTTATAGTTGGAAAATCAACTCCAACTATGTCCCTATTAGCATAACTATTCCAGTTTAAAACTAGAAAAAAAAAGATCATACCATATCCCGGTGCTCCAAATTTACATTACAGTTAAGCAGCGCTTCTACAATGTCTACATAACCTTCTTTAGCTGCCGAAATAAGAGCTGTCCAGTTATCCTACAGTAAGAAAAAAGTTGAAAGATGCAGGGTTTTTTTAAATTCAATTAGTGATATTTACAGAGGACACAATATGAAGGTTTTACATACCAAGTTACTAGTCTCAGCATACAGTGGTTCCCTTAGAGCTATCAAGTATAGATTTTTAGTATAAAGTACAAATTCATGTTTATAATGTCTTGATTTATTCAACTAATGACAGTATACACCCACTGTGAAATTGAGAGTATGTGTTAGGAAATCAATATAATGTGAGATTTAATGTAACTGTGAAGTGTTTTTTTCAAATGAGAGCCTTCATCATACTGACTAATAAGCCAAGAAGATAAAGATGGCTTAAACTCAAATCTGTATCAATACTTACTTTAACAAAATTAACAACCAGCATGCTCAGATTCCCCCATCACAAGTTTATACGTCTGAGGTTTTCCATGACCAAAGCACGGGAATAACTCTCTTCTGTGTAACTAAAAATCTATGTTTTTTTTCCATCTTCATTCTCTTACCCCAATGCAGCCTTCAATGCTAAAACATTTCAGCTTCCTAGAATCTGCATACATAGGTCTAAGGAGTTTTCATTCTCATCAGCAGCAGGGAAAGAGAATCCACACAATTCTTCCATTCACCTCTCCTTTGTCTAGAACTTGAAAACATCTTTGACCCTGAACTCTCTCCTTTCATATTTATATTTGTAAAATCTTCCTGTCACCAACTCCACAACACTTTGTATACAACTGCCTCTGCGCCACACCTCTGATGCAATTATTATTTCCATTCATCTTTCACCTTAACTATTGCTACTCATCTCTACTGCAACCCAAACTTTAACTAGCAGCAGTATTCTGCATAGCTTCTAACAGGTTTAAAGCAGCTTAATGACATCATTCCTATCATCAATAAACCTAACTGGCTCCCTATTCATTTCAGGATTCCGTTCAAAATTTCTCACCTTGTCTTTAAATCATCCTTTAGCCTGCCTGCTTCTTTTGCTACTCCTCTCATGCAAACTTGCTACGGCTGATGTAAGAGCTCTCTCTCCACTGTTGCTCCTCCCATATTGAATAAGCTGCCTTTTATCTCTCTACTTATCCATTCTGCATCTTTTTTCAAAATTCAGCTAAGCACATCTTCCTCCTCTGTGCCTTGTGATTTCTTTCCCCTCTGCTATTATGCAACTCTGTAATTGATTCTTTACTGTAGCTTTGTAAAAAAAAGATGGGATGCAGCATGAAAGATGCTTCATTAAACAAACTGTACTATATTCCCAAATACACAAACTTTCATGGAGCCATCAGTTTAAATATGTAAATGCCAGGATGCAGACTGCTTTGTAATGCTTCATGACCAATAGCTATACACTGCTGTTCTGTGCTGCTACAAAGAAGGGACTAGCACCTAAGAGTGCTTCCATGTGGATCAGTTACAGTGGCAAAATGTTAACTATTTTACCATTATAATTGATCCAAAATCAGCCACAGAGGTGCTTCATTTAACAGACCTGAAGCAGAACTACATGATATTTTAGAGCCAGACACATTAGTGCTAGTTAAGGAACCATCTTGGAAAAAGAAAATGACAATACTTACTGCATCTTCCAGGTTGCAGTTAGCTCCTTTCTTGAGCAATTCTTGGACAATTTCTAAATTGCCTTGCTCAGCAGCCAACATCAATGGAGTCTGACCATTCTGTAATCAAATGATAGTTACAATAGAACTACTTAGACAAGTTGATATATTTCTAAAATCTCATAGTTATATACACCACCAGTGAAGTACCATCATCTATAAAGGAATTTCAAGTACTGTTCTTATAATTTATGCTTTGATTTAGTATAAGAAATACTGATAAAATGTAACATTCAAACAACATGAAAAAAAAGACAGTGAAAAAAGAAATGGCAAGACAGTATTAAATCTTTCCATACAGTAGTCCACATAGTAACAGTGGTTTCAAAGAGTGGCTTTTAGAAAATAATTGCAATACACTAAAAGCATACCAGTCCACAACTCATTTATCCACCTAACACATCTGGAGATCCAGAGTTTTTTTCCTCCTTACTGAAGAAGCTTGGCTATACAGTTAGAAAGATCATAGTCCAACCAACGAATTGGTATCTGCAGAGCAACAAAAGTCCATACTGAAATTTCTTTTGGAAGTCCAGAGAACATAGTTCAGTTATACATTTATTATTTTCTGAACACAGAAAATACGTTTGTCATTGTACCAGACAACTGAGCAACACAGAGTCTATTAATCTTATCCTGCAAGGTACTAGGCAGTCTCCTCTCACTGAAACAAACAGGACTGGAGAGTGTTTAGCATCTTGCAGAATCAAGCCTTCATGGATGATAATAAAAATCTGATACAAAGCTGACTCCCTTCTGTGGAGACACTTTTCTCCAAGAGGCATCTCTCCTAGCCGGAGGTGCAAAAGAACGATCCCAGATGACGTTGCTTGCTGCTAGACACCACCTTTGGCAGCCTCTCCCAATCCATAAGTCACGTTATCTATGAGAGAGTCTATACAAGGGCTGTCCTGTATGATGTTTTCTCCACCATCCATTATGGCATCGTAGAAGATAACTTCTGATTGTGAGGAAGAACAGACTTTGGGAGAAGGGAAGAGAGAATTTGATACACTCAAGGTTACGGTGAGTTTACAAATAAGAGAATTTGTCTGAAAATGCCTACAGCTGGCCAGTTTGAGACAATGGATTTCTCCCTACCCTCCTCCCACCCTGCTCCATCTTCAAGATGGAAGTTACCCTACATCTGAATGGATTATTGCTTCCCTTAAAGATGCAAAGAACAGCGTCCAAATTCCCTCAGCTTTAGTAATATGCACTGAATGCCTGCCTATAACAGCCATGTCATTCTAACTAGTACATCAGTAACTTTCCTGAAAATGTAAACTACTAACAAGCTGAATCACCTTATCGGATTACACTGGCGTTAGTTAAGGTGACTAATTGCTTGCTGCTGACTGCTTAATTATGGAATATATTTTATCAGTCCTTTATTCTGCTTTTGGTACAATGAACGATGGAAATAGATTGACTCATCCAGGAGAGATTTCTGCTGTCGCAGGCATTTTCCTTAAATTAGTTTTAATTACATTTTTCCAGATACTTTCATTATAAATAATTATCACGGAAATACATTTTGCACTATGCGGCATATCTTACAGCATAATAAACTGTAGTTATTCTGAGACGAAAACATGACTGTATATCTGTAAAATGCCAAGTAAGTGTATGGTGCTATCTTAATGTCTTTCAGTAATAAAACTTATTTTTAGGGCTCTCAATTAATCGCAGTTAACTCATGCAATTAACTCCAAAAAATTGATCATGATTAAAAAAAAAAATCACGATTAATCACAGTTTAGTCACACTGTTAAACAATAGAATACCAACTGAAATGTATTAAATATTTTGGATTTTTTTCTACATTTAAAATATATTTATTTCAATTCCAACACAGTATACAAAGCTGACAGTACTCACTTTATATTACTAGATATTTGCACTGTAAAAATGATAAAAAGACATAGTATTTTTTTATCCAAGACAGTAGTGCATTTTGAAATTACAACTTACAAATGTTGATTTTTTTTTTTGTTATATGACTGAACTCAAAAACAAAACAATGTAAAACTTTAGAGCCTAAAAATCCACTCAGTTCTATTTGTTGTTCAGCCTCTCGTGGGGATGGGGTTTTTTAGACTGCTGGGAGAGCTTTCTCCCAGTGCTCTGCCATGACTACACAAGCCACATTAAAGTGCTTCAGCACTGCCAGTGTGGAATAGCCTTAAGACACACATTTCTGGGTGCAAGGCAGTAGCATAGCGAGGGGGAAAGAGGGGCAGGGGCCGCTCCCCTACCGAGCATAAGTGGCGCCTTTTTAATTTTACTCACCCTGGAGTGGTAAATAAAAGGCGCCATCCACTGAGGCACTTTTACTGACAAGGCAGCGCTCCAGGTCTTCAGCAGCACTTGAGCAGCGGGTCCTTCACTAGTTCCGGGTGTCTTCGGCAGCACTGAAGCTTCACCGCCCCGTTAGTAAAAGCGCTGCAGCGGTTTTCCCTCTACCTGGCTATGCCACTGGTGCAAGGCTGGAAATATGCAGGTGTCACCCTATGTATTATTCATGGATGGCTGGGAGAGCATTCATGTATTCAGCTGTGTGTGACTTTTCACACTGGTGGCTGTGAGTGGGCAGAGCCTGGAGTGGTTTGCTGTTTACCAGCAAAGCAATGTAAAAGGCATTACAGGCTGGAGAGCTAAGGGGACACAGCAGTCCAGGCTGCACTCTGGGGAATGTCACACAACCATTAGTTTCTTTGTGCATCAATTCCCCATATGTAAAATGAGGATAAAGTTATTTTCCTACCTCACAGAGGTGTTGTAAGAAGAAATATACTGAAAGATTGTGAGGTAGTCAGATACTATGTCAATGGAAGCCATTTAAATACACCACTACCTCGCAATAACGCGACACGATATAACACAGATTCGCACATAGTGTGGTACCAGGGGGGCTCCAGTGGTGCTTTAAAGGGTCCAGGGTTCCGGATGTTGCTGGGAGTCCAGAGCCCTTTAAGTCACTGCCGGAGCCCTGCTGCCGCTACCCCGGGACTGCAGCAGCGGGGCTTGGGCAGTGCTTTAAAGGGTCCGAGGCTCCAGCCCTGGGACCTTTAGATCACCTCTTGATCCCTGCTGCTGCCACCCCAAGGCTGCGGCACCAGGGCTCTGCCAGCGATTTAAAAGGCCTGGGATTCCCCGCGGCTGGAGCCCCAGGCTCTTTAAATCACCACTGCAGCCCTGCCATTCCTATCCCGATACAATGGCGTTTCACTTATAATGTGGTAGGGATTTTTGGCTCCCCACGACCATGTTATATCGGGGTAGTGGTGTCCCCAAGATAGATAGGCCACAATATGGCTGTTATGTTTCTTACCTCAGTGAGCACAACAAAATGGAAATAAGAGCTGAGAGTACGACTCAAGGACAAGGAAAGGACCACAAGAAATTTATGGATAGGAATTTATCATCATATTAAATATGCAGTGTGATGTCGCATCAGTTATTCATCCTGCAATTAACATGTAACAATATTCAAGAAATCTTTGGAAAAAACAAAACAAAAAACTCATTTTACCTCATTTCTTTCATCCACATCTCTGCACTTCTCAAGAAGTGCTTTTAGAGCAGGAACGTTCTCCTCTTCTACATAGGTCACAAGACTCTGAGTCATGAGACTTGCCATTTTTAGATAGTACTTCAAGTACTTCTATAACAGTATATACCTGTATTTAAGAAAAAAAAAGTATTAAAGAAGCATTCAGATTTACACATAAGTATCTGCCACTCTCAGCAATAAAACATTTCCGTGACTAACAACTCTAACTCAACATCTCAATGAAGACCGAGTTGCTAAATCTTTTGCAATTCTTTGAAATTTGGAGGGTTTACCCTATTCTTAGCATTGTGCAGGAAAAACAGGTTCTGAAGGAAACAGACAATATTCTTTCACACTTTATATATGTGCAGCAGGGGTCGGCAACCTACGGCCCATTTCTGATGGCATGCGGCGGCGGGCTGAGTGGCTCAGCCCACCGCTGCTCTGGGGTCCTGGCCGCTGGCCCCACTCAGCGCCCGCTGCTAGCCAGCGGACCCCCAGGGAACCTCAGGTTGGCAGTGGGCTGAGCAGGCCAGCGGCCGAGACCCTAGCTGGCAGTAGAGCAGCGGTGGGCTGAGCCACTCAGCCCGCTACCAGCCTGGGGTTCCATTCACTCAGCCGGCAGCGGGCTGAGTGGCTCAGTCTGCTGCCAGTCTAGTGTGCCAGCAGCACTTAGCCTGCTGCTAGTCTGGGGTTCCAGCTGCCAGCCCCTTGCCAGTCAGGGTCCCAGCCACTGGCCCCGCTCAGCCTCCTTCCAGCCTGGGTGAGCAGAACCCCAGGCTGTCAGCAGGCTGAGTGGTGCCAGCAGCCGGGACCTCAGACTGGCAGCAGACTGAGCCGCTCAGTCAACATCAAACATCATACAAAATGAGCAAAATGTAACAGTTGTCTGTTACACTTGCAACAAATAAAGGTAATAAGGGTAAAATTTTCAAAAGAACCTAAATCAAAATTTAACAAAGGAAATAGGCTTGTAAGTGTATAAGCCCCATTGACTGTCAATGAGCCTTAGGTGCTTCTGAGAATTTTAGATTTAGTCATATTACATTTAGTGTGCTAACATTTTACAGTCACAATTTCATGTTTCAAAGTTCTGAGGAAATGCCTTCCTGAAATATCACAAATCCTGATGCTTAATTTAACTAAATATGAAACTTGATACTTATCACAAACAGAGCTGTGGGAAGAGAACTGGTGGTTTAAATCCAGTCATAAATTGACATATTGTAAATTTAAAAACCCACTATTACAACTGACATCTTTGTTGGCAGTCTTCATACAGAAGATGAGGATTAAATAAGCATAGAAGACCATTCACTTCCAGAGGTCATACCAGCAGAGACTGAGCCGCTCAGCCCGCTACTGGCCCTGCTCAGCCCGCCACCAGCCCCGCTCAGCCCAGACCGGCAGTGGGCTGAGCAGGGCCTGGAATCCTTGTCTGTGGTTCCAGCCACCAGCTCCGCTCAGCCTGCTGCCGGTCTGAGGTTCTGTCCGACAGCTCCTGCCAGCCAGGATCCCGGCCGCTGGCCCCCCTCAGCCCGCTACCAGTCTGGGGTTCTGCTCACTCAGGCCGGCACGAGGGTGAGCGGGGCCATCAGCTGGGACCCCAACTAGCAAGGGGCTGGCAGCCGGAACCCCAGACCGGCAGCAGGCTGAATGCTGCCGGCATCGCAGATTGGCAGCAGACTGAGCCACTCAGCCCATCACCGGGCTGAGCAAGGCTGGTGGCTGGAACCCCAGACAAGGATCACACTAAATTGATAAGATCTGCATTGTAATTTTATTTTAAATGAAGCTTCTTAAATACTTTTAAAAACCTTATTTACTTGAAATACAACAATAGTTTATTTATTTAATATAGACATAGAGAGAGAGATCTTCTACAAATGTTAAAATGTATTACTGGCACGCAAAACCTTATATTACAGTGAATTTGGCACACTACTTCTGAAAGGTTGCTGACCTCTGATGTACAGTATATGACTGGACTATGGATCACCCAAATGTCCTCGTTCCCCTAAAAGGTATTACCTGTATTGCATATTTCTTAATATATAGGAACTCAATTGCAGCACTGTTGGCCACAAACTATATACCAAACTCCAATTATTTCAGTTATTTTTAAGAGTTCTGCCCCAATAGATGCACAGATTCCAAGATCAGAAGGGACCACTGTCATCATCCAGTCTCACCTCCTCTATAACACAGGAGATAGACCTTCCCCAAAATAATTCGTAGCGCATCTCTTTTAGAAAAATATCCAACACTGATTTTAAAATGGTCAGTGATGGAAAATCCACCATGACCCTTGGTAAATTATTCCAATGGTCAATTATTCTCACCATCAAAAATTTATGACTTATATCCATCCTGAATTTGTCTAGATTCAACTTCCAGCAACTGGATTGTGTTATACTAATCTCTAATAGATTGAAGAGCCCATTAATAAATACTTGTTCCTTTGCAGGTACAAGTCATCCCTTAATCTTCTCTATGTTCATAGAATCATAGGACTAGAAGAGCCCTCAAGAGATCACCTCCATATTGGTGCATATAACAAAATTCACTCCACACATGGGTGGGAAAAATTATAGGGAACACTGACTATGACCCCTAGATCCCTTTCCGCAGTACTCCTTCCTAGGCACTCATTTCCCATTTTATGTGTGTGCAACTGACTGTTCCTTCCTAAGTGGAGTACTTTGCATTTGTCCTTGTAGAATTTAATCCTATTTACTTCAGTAAATATCTCCAGTTGTCCAGATCATTTTGAATTTTAATGCTATTCTCCAAAGCACTAGCAATCCCTTCCAGCTTGGTATAAAGTTTGTAGACAATAAGTGTACTCTCTATGCCATTATCTAAATTATTGATGAAGACATTGAACAGAACCAATTCCTGTGGGACCCCACTTGTTATGCCCTTCCAGCATGACTGTGAGCCACTGATAACTACTCTCTGGGAATGATTTTCCAATCAGTTATGCACCTACCTTATAGTAGCTCCATAGGTTGTATTTCCCTAGTTTGTATATGAGAAGATCATGTGAAACAGTATCAAAAGCCTTACTAAAGTCAAGATGTACCACATCTACTGCTTCCCCCTGTGGGCAAGACTTGTTACCCTGTCAAAGAAAGCTATCAGGTTGGTTTGACACAATTTGTTCTTGACAAATCCATGCTGACTGTTACTTATCACTTTATTATCTTCTAGATGTTTGCAAATTGATTGTTTTATTATTTGCTCCGATTATCTTTCCAGGTACAGAAGTTAAGATGACTGGTCTGTAATTCCCTGGGTTGTCTTTATTTCCCTTCTTATAGATTGGCACTATATTTGCCCTTTTCCAGTCTTCCGAATCTCTCCCATCTTCCACAACTTTTCAAAGATAATTGCTAATGGCTAATATATCTCCTCAGTCAGCTTCTTGATTCTAGGTATTCTAGGATGCATTTCATCAGGCCTGGTGACTTGAAGACATCTAACTTGCTTAAGTAATTTTTAACTGTTTTTTCCTTATTTTTACCCTCTGATCCTCATTTTCACTAGTGTCCACTATGTTAGATGTCCACTCATCACCAACCTTCTTGGTGAAAACTGAAACAAAGTCATTAAGCACCTCTGCCATTTCCACATTTTCTGTTATTGTTTTTTCCCGTCTCACTGAGTAACAGGCCTACCCTGTCCTTGGTCTTCCTCTTGCTTCTAATATATTTGTAGAATGTTAAGCTAAACAGATTGAGCTCTTTGAGTTTATTGCCGTAAGGACTGTTTTCTAATCCTTTAATGATCATTCTTGTGGCTCTTCTCTCAACCAACCTCTCCAATTTATCGACATCTTTTTGAATTGTAGATTGCAGTGGCAGTTGCATCAATGCTAAATATTGAGATCAACTAACCTCTCTATTCCTACTTGAGATCCTCCCGTTTATGCAACTAAGGATCACATTAACTCTTTTAGCCATCGTGTCACACTAGAAGTTCATGTTTGGCTTATTATCCACCACAACCCCCAAATCTTTTCCAGAGCCACTGCTTCCCAGGGTAGGCCCCCCTCCTGGAAGTATGACCTACATTTTTTATTCTTAGATGTACACATTTACATTTGTAAAAGCAGCAAAGAGTCCTGTGGCACCTTATAGACTAACAGACGTTTTGGAGCATGAGCTTTCATGGGTGAGTACCCACTTCGTCGGATGCATGTACATGCCAATATGAGAATATCTAATTTTAGTAGCTTCTGTTTAACATTCTCCAGAGATACTAGTGGAATGGAAATAAAGTCTCATTATATGAGGAAGATAACAATCTCATCTGTTTGTCCCCAAAAATAGAACAGAAATATTAAAATGCTTCTGCCTTACTGTTTATAACTATACCATTTCCACCTACTAATTGCATACCATACATCTCCTCACAGCTAAAATGTAACCCTTCATGTCCTTAATGAGACAGGTAGATTTATCATCCCAATCCTGCTTGGCTGCTGTGCTGATAACATCCAGTAATTATGGCAATGCAAATCAATGCTACCTGCCCTACACTGATTCTGTCTTACCTCATTAATTAGGTTAGTGCCAACTCTTTTGGCATCGTCACCCATACATGCTGCACATACAATGTACATAACAGATAAACAGCAATTTCTCAGTGACAGAAAGTCATGCGATACCCAGAAGGGTATAATTTCCTGTAGTCAGCACGGAGACCAAAAACTTTGCCCAGGCAGCCCAGCATCTAATGAAGCACGGCAAATATTCTATTCAAACATCTCTATACAATCACAGAAAAGGCAGAACGATCTCAAAACTTGATGGATTCATTTTATACTGCTGTCCTCATCCACAACAATGAGGATGATCTTGTGATTCAGGTAGTGGACTAGGAAAAGATCTGGGTTCAATTTACAGCTCTTCCACAGGCTGCATGACTTTAGGCTAGTCACTTAATCTCTCTATACTTTAATTCTCCATCTGAAAGTCATGATTTAATGACAATATGAAAGGTCATTTAGGATAAATACAAAATTAAAGAATTAGAATTAGCTTGAGTTTGGTTAAGGAAATTTGTGTGCTGTAAAGAAAGACCCTGACTAGCAAGTACAAGGAAAGTCTTGAAAATAATGAGTTATAAAGGCAGAAGGAATGAAGTAGGGAAGATGTCTGGTTAAAAGAATAACTAATGAGATATGGGGAATTTCTAAAAAGGTGGCCTCATTTTGACCAATAGGGGTGACTACAGATGTTTTCTTATTTAAAACTAAGAATGTCTTAAAAGGAGCCAACATGGACCTTCCTACACCACATACCAGTGTTATCTTAAAAATAAATCCTAACTGAAACCAGGTCTGAAAAAAAATAAAATAAAAAATAAATAAAAAGGTGTTTGTCAGCAGAAGAGATGAGAAAAGACCTTAGGGCAAAAGGAGGTTGTAAATGTTACCTAAATTAAAACTGGAAATAAAGATGGGGGAACTGTCTCAAATTGGTTTGTTAGCTAAAGTGGTAATTGGCTATGCCAATTGTTTGCTAAAGGACATAACTCTTGTTATGAAGGTTTGAGTTCTTTGTCAGACCCTACCTTATCATGATGGAGCACACCAGGATGAGACAGTTTTCCTAGGTCTGGCTAATTCATGAGTATACTGATCACATGCTTATGAATACTTTGAGAGTGGATGTAGTGACTGCTTATTTTTAGGCTGTCTGGAGCAATTATTTAAAGCACTATTTTGTCTTTAGACTTAATAAAGGAATTTAGGCTTAAACTGGTGTCTGGTGGTCTCCCATATTAATATTAAAAATTTATAATTAATAATTCCAACAGAAATTATTTTAAAATTACAATCAGTTCCAGAGAAACAGGGCAATTCGTATATAAGCATCCATTATTATAATAATGGGCTAGGCTCTGTATAAGCATGAAAGTAGATTGTACATACACCTCTACCCCAATACAACACTGTCCTCGGGAGGCAAAAAGTCTTACCGCATTACAGGTGAAACTGCGTTACATCAAACTTGTTTTGATCCACCGCAGCCCTGCCCCCCTGGAGCGCTGCTTTACTGCGTTACATCCGAATTTGTGTTATATTGGGTCGCGTTATATCGGGGTAGAGGTGTACTTTGGGGCAGGGACTATCTAAATAAACATATCAGACAGAGAATATGTGAAAGGAGTATAATATACAAGCACAGTGAACAATGTGATGATGGTAAATATCCTGTTAGTTTCACTTGTGGAGGCAGTGTGCTGGGGCAGTGGTTCTCAACCAAGTGTCTGAGGCCCCTTATGGGGCCGCCAAGCAGGGCCAGCATTAGACTCGCTGGAGCCTAGGGTAGAAAGTGAAAGCCCCACTGCATGGAACTGAAGCCCAGAGCCCTGAGCCCTGCCACCCTGGGCTGAAGCCAAAGCTTGAGCAATGTAACTTCACAGGGACCCATGTGGCATGGAGCCCGAGGCAATTGCCTGCTTGCTACCCCCAATGCTTGCCTTGGTATTTATATGCAGAAAACCAGTTACTGTGGTACAGGTAGGCTGTGGAGTTGTTATAGCATGTTGCAGGGAGAGCAAAGGGGGGCAGAAAGAAAAAGGTTGAGAACCTCCATGTTAGGGATAGTTAGGAAAGAGTAAGCTAAAATGAAAGTGAAGGTGATGAGCAAGACAGGGCAGGGGAGAAGAGAAGGGCAAGAGGGGTAGGTGTGGAGTAAGGCTGATATTAAGAAACTTTTAGAAGGGGCAGGTGGGAGTTGGAGCAAACAGTTAATCAGCACAGAACAGAGTAAGTCTGGTCAAAGCTTCAGAAATTTCTCTTGAGATCAGTTTATGGGAATCCCCGCTTTAGCTGCTCCTATCAGCTAGTTTTTGGCTGGCTTGGGCCTGCAGTTTCTTTCCTCAAGGCCAGCGAGCAGGTTGGTTCCTAGTGCTTGGGAAAGGACCGTCTCCTCTGCACAGTTCTGGGTATGGACTGTGTTGGGGTAGCCCTGGTTGGGGCCCATTTTCCCCTCCTCCCTTTTCCCAGTGCAACAGTCCCTGCTTCAGTCATTTCTGCAGTGATTCCTACCAGCTTTTGTCACTTTGTTGCCATGACAGTCACAGAAGAAAAGCAGAAATATGAGTTTTTTCCATCCCATAAGAGACTATGGATGAGTAGTCATCTGCCACAATGCATCACAAAGAGGAACAAAACGGACATTCTAAAGTTCACATCCTGAGCATGCTATTATGTGGCCAAGATATAAAGGGGTCTGATAACCCCTCCAAACAAAAACAAACAAAAGGCATGAACAGAATTAGGGCTTGTCTATACTGGCACTTTACAGCGCTGCAACTTTCTCACTCAGGAGTGTGGGAAGAAAAAAAAAAAAAACACTCAAGCCATAGGCATCAACTCCGTGGGTGCTCCGGGGCTAGAGCACCCACAGGGAAAAACTAGCAGGTGTTCCGCACCTACCAGCAGCCAAGCTCCCCCCACCCCCTCCTCACAGCCTCCTCCTCCGTGAGCACCACATTTCTGCTCTTCCCCCTCCCTCCCAGTGCTTCCCGCCCGCCATGGAGGACTCTCTCCCAGCGCTCTGCCATGACTACACAAGCCACATTAAAGCACTGCCACAGTGTAGACTAGACCTAAATAAAACATTACTTCTATCCACCGTTTTTAGCACCAGAGCGCCAATTCACAAGGTACTTAATTCCATACTAAATGGAATATTCACATGCTTAAAGTTAAACAAGGGTTAAGAATCTTGCTGTATCTGGGCTTAACATTGCCACATTAACATTTATTCAACCATTGCGACAATAGGCACTACAAACACAAAACTTCTCAGTTTCAGTTAATATTAAAAACTTAAAATTGTATTTTGTAATTCCAATAAACCTACTTTTTTTTTTTTTAAAATCTGCAGATTAGTCTTCTATTCCGTCATTTTCTACATATTTTTATTCTGGCATTTTCTTGAAAACATTCCACAAGAGGAACAAATATTTCTACACCAAAAAAAGTGCAATAAATAAAATTTATTAGCAGAAAATGATGACTGTTTCCAGAATAAATTACACTACGTATTTGTGGTCAACATTTTATCAGCAAATTCTCAGACAGCAATTCTACAGGGAGTCTGAGAGAAAACAGTATTCAGCATGCCTCCCTAATGAAAGAGAGATTCTTCCCTTAATGTCACTAACTTCCACATTTCAAAAGTGCAAAGACAGACCTGTTGCACTGTAGACAAGTGCACAGCCTTGTAAATTATTCAACTGGTTGACATTCTGATTTAATGTAGATTTTTATCCCTCAGATATCAATTAATCCAAGAAATAGCAAAATAACTGATTTTGCACTCCTCAGGGGAAAAAATTTCAACAGTGGCTTAGCAAATCTGTTATGTTAAATGCACTTTGAAGTTTTACTTTTTGAAATGCTAAGCACCATGAAATAAACCATTTCTTAACAGCACAGTAAAACTGTGTTTAGGGCTCCCACATGTCACTGACATAAAATAATTACCTCCTTAAAATTAAGACTCTCTCCTTTTAGGAATAAAACCCTGAAAGTATAATAAAGCCGAATTTCTAAATTGTTCTTCCTCCTTGTTTAGCCATTTTTTCATGCAAGTTCTTTGAGACAGGCGATCCATCAACATCTGTACAGTAAACTACTGAAATGGCGCAGTGATCCTCCTGATTGGGGACTCTATGAAGAAAATATGGAGGCACCCAGTTGCAACTCCATAAATTAGGATTGCGTTCTAAATTGGACTCAAAATGCAACAAATTCCTGTTAGCGCTAAAAGTCGGAGATCAAGTTTTGTTAATACAAAAATTTAATTAAATCAAAAATGTTTATTTTTCTTTTTTAAAATAAATCTACTTACTGTTAAATTTGAAATTATGACAACCCTATGTTAAGGCCTAATCTTATTATTCAAGCAGTTAATTTGTGATATCAAAGTTTTATAGAAAGTCAAACCATTGAACCTGTGGAGAGTTTGTTGAAGTACCAAATTAATTTTGACTTCAGTAGCTTCTTCCACAGGTACAGAGAAAATATTTTGAAATTATTTCAGTTGATTCAATTAGTTCATTCAGAGTTGAGAAACCAAATGTCAGCTGAAAAAGCGGGAAAGCTTGTTTTCCTCTTTCGGTCTATGAACAATAATTAGGTGAGCGGATGAGCTTGACTAGTTCTAAAATCTTGAAGAACATGACGACCAGAAACAGTTAATCCATTCAATTAGACACAATAAGTACAGATAATATTTCCTTTGTGTAATAAAACTTTTAAATGTAAAACAGGTTTTGATAAACTTTTTCTTATGCATCCAGCATATTTAATGTAGTTTTATTTAATACAAAAATTAAAATGCTCTTTGTGCATTTTTTATTTAAATTTCAATATCCATTCAAATGCAGCTTGACACAAACCACAAGTAAAAAACAGATCATTCTCTAAGTAAACAGGATGTGTTGTCCATCATTTTCTAACATAATAAAAATTGTGAAAATTGAATTAAGAGTCTAAAAGAAGTATGTTAAGCTGTATAACTGCTTATATAAATGTATATAAATATAGTACATCCTCCTGATTAGCAAAACATACCACCAACATTTACCAGTGAGAATGATCCTTTCTTAAGAAAAATAATTTAAAAGTACAAATGCAAAACAAGATTAAAATCAATGATTTAAATGAAGACTTCCTGCTTGTTGATTCAAATCAATCCACTGGTATTTGACACTAGGCTCTGGCAGAAATTTGTCCATAGCAGTACTACTTTTCATTGTTGACTGACATTTTCAAGAAACATATAGTCTGTCTATACAAAAATTGTTAGAAAGGTGGATCCTGATATGCTATAAAGGGTAATTTTTTTTTAATTTAGATTTAGGGTAATTTTTAGCAATTATACATCGTAACTGAAAATTTATGCGCTATGAACACAAATCTGACTGACTGAGCCAGGATGCCTACAAAGTTTCCACCACAAACTACACTTCTTTGTCAGAATGTATCCTACAACAGAGAAAGCATAGTCCAGCTGCCTGTTAGTAAACTCTGTTATATTAGCAGTTGTACTTGTACCCTTATACAGGTTCATCCTCACTCGCCCAGTCCCGAATCCCTCACTTATACATTAAAAACCTAGAAAAATAATACATATGTAAAACGTCCCAAACGTCCTTGTCTACACTGCCAGTTATAGCACTGAAACGTTCTTCGCTTAGGGGTATGAAAAAACATACTCCTAAGTGAAGAAAGTCTCAGCGCTGTAAAGTGGCAGTGTAGATAGCACTACAGCACTGGGAATTATTCCCTTCACAGAGGTGGTTTTATAAAGCAGCATGCTTTAATGTTCACTGTGTAGACACACCCTTAGCTGTGAAACAGTAAGGGTTGCAACATACATAACATACCTGACACAAACCCACAAAAGCAGGTTCACTGTCAAGCAAATATTTGACCAAGATGTTGTATTTAGCTACATATTTAAAGAAGAAAAAATAGAAATTGGTCATCAATTCAACATGACCAAGACAATTGCAATAGAAACAGAAACCTTAACTTTTACTTTTTACTGTTTATCTAGGACATCTCAATATTTCATTAACTTTTTTTGCATTTTATTTCCTACAGTTTTTAAAGGGAAAAAACACACACTTGACAATCACTCCAACAGTCACTTCAGGGAGGAACATGTCCACTTATTTTTAAGTCCCTCTTGGGTGCCTCTATTATGTACACACTCCTTTAACTGCATAATTAATTACAATATGTGCATTATTTCTTGAGGCGCACATTAAAGAGGCACTGGTGTAGGGTTTTCAAGGTCCATACAAGTGCTTCCATGAAGTAAACCAGGAACATATTGGGAAGGCAATCGCCACTTGGACAAGTGAACCAGGAATTAGCCCTAGGACCTCCTTCCTAACCAGAAGAGCAAAAGAACCTAAGTAGCTGAGGAGTCAATTCAAAATAAGGGAATCTGCTCCTTGCCATAATTTCAAACTTCTCCATTTATGGAAACCTCTGAACATCCTGGGACTATAAAAGCCTGAGACATCAGATCACACCTTAACACACCCCAGTGAGGGTGAGGAGACTAAGAACACTGAGGGGTTAGATAAGGAATGGAAAGGTCTTGATATATGGGCAAAGATTAACCTGTTTTTGTAAAGTTCACATTTCCTGAGCTTCAGAAGAGATTATTATATCAGTAAAAATTGCAATGATTTGCTGATTTACCAAAAATTTAGTCAGTCAGTCTAAACTGCAAGAGCTCCTAAAGCTAGCTGACCAGGTCCTGACAAACAAAACCTGTAAGCTTCTATTTACTCTCACAATCCTACTTACAACAGTTTCAAATTCCGTACAGGGAAAAAAATGCTATTTCATGTTAACCTTTGCAGTCACTCAATATACTGTCTCATAGATCTCTCATGTTTTTAAATCACAGATGAGTTTTGCCTCTCTCAGTAGGTGAATGTTTAAAATTAGACTAGGCAACTCAGACAGTAAACTGTTGCATTACTTGGTAAACTTTTTTTTTTTTTAATGAATAGGTCATAAAGTTAAACACCAATTTAGTTTCTTAAAAATTTAAATCTAAGAGAGATCACATACTGTGAAATGTTTTCATTTTGTTCTCCCTAATATATTTTTTTCTTCTGTCTCTATTACAGAAACCACCTCCCCTCTCCTCCACTGCTGACAGAGGCAGATGCCTTTTTCAGTTACCTGCAAAAAGATGTGAAATGGCAACACAGAGGAAGACAGTGCTTGCTGCAGAATAAAAAAAATCTGCTACAAAGTAGGCGTACATAAATATCTAAATGCAGTATCTGAACGAATGCTGAAAAAACAAAAGTTGTATTCTCACAAATCTGAATTTAAAACTGAAAATTAGATATTGGGACACAATATAATCACATTTATGTGTGGTATTTTATTACAGGAGAATGTTAATAAGAATCAGTAGTTAGCAAACCTTACATCCTAACAAACTTCAACCTACTAGATACTATTCTATTGTATTTTGTTAATAAGCTGCTATCATCAATTATGAAAAATCTGCACTGAAGATTCTTTCAGTTCTAGTCTTAACTGTAAAAGTTAGATTGTGCCACCTTTACTTACACAGAGGAGCACTTCGCTGCACAAATACTTTCAATTATTTCCATATAACTGTTTGCAAAGTAACATACTAGTGAACATAAATAAGGGTGGTAGAATTGCGCCAAAAGTGATTACAATTCCCTATCATTCCATATTTTACAATAATAGCATCAGAGAAAAATGGAGGGCTAAAAGGAACTTCAGAAGTGATCAAATCCTGCTGTCTGCACTGAGGCTATACTGAGTAAACCTAGACCATCCCTGACCGGGGTTTTTCCAATCTGTTCCTAAAAACCTACAACAACAGGAATTTCACAACCTCCTGTGTAAACCTATTTCAGAGCTCAACTACTCTTATATTAAGTAAATTTTTCCTTATATCTAACCGACATATCCATGTTATGGAGTGTATACGCCCACATTGGGGAACCAAGGATTAAAGAGGAACTCTGGGCCCAGAAGGCCCTACCCAGCTGCACGTGCTGGGCATGTTCACAAGGGAAGCCACAAAGCCAGGCAGAATAAGAGAGCAGTCCTGAACTGTACGCTCCTGCAGAGAGGCCGGAGGAGCTCCACACCACCCAGACCAGACCCTGTTGCTGAGCCACCCCATGGAGATCAGGAACAGTGGGCCCCTAGATCACTGTCAGGGGAACCCCCCGGCAACAGGTAGGAAGTGACTCAGGGAGCAGGCTTGTGGCATCTGCCCCCAGGTCACATATCCAATGTACCAATCACAGGGCCCTGGGTGGAACCTGATGAGGCAGGACAGGTCTGGGTTTCCCTACCCACAGACTCTCACTGCAGCCCGATGCCACTGGACGCTGACGTAATCCCTTCCTCTCCCCACCCCACTCCTGGTGACAACTGGTGGAGAATGCAGGCACCAGCCCAGTCCTGTTAGATGGGCAGCAGATGTACCAGCATATCGGTCCAAGGAGAGAGCCAACAGAAGGCAGTCCAGCAACAGCAGGGTCAGCCACTGCCCACCAGCAACAGCAAGCAACCCAACAGCAGCAGCAGCTACTCCAAGAGCTGGTGGCAAAGCAGCAGGAACTACAGCCATACCTAATTCAGCAGGCAGCAACGCTCTGCACCCTGGGGCTGCATCTAATGCCATGGCGTCAGGACCCTCAGGTAATGTCCTTCACCCATCAGGCAGCCCAACAGGCTCTCAAAAATGGGCTCCTGGGGACAACCAAGAAGTGTTCTTGGTCATCTTTGAGCAGATAGTCATAGTGGCATGCTAGCTGCAGGAACATTGGTCCACCCTCATAACCCCATTCATCCAAGCTGTCTACAGGGGCCTACATTGCATAAAGGCACTGGATTACATTACAGTAAATGCAGCCATTTTAGTTTACATGGATATCAACCCCAAGACATTCTGCCAACAATTCAGTGACTGAAGTAGAAGAGTCTCTGGATCACCATCAGGGAGAAACCCCTCAGAAACAGGTAGGAAGTGACCCAGGGAGTAGGCATGTGGCATCCACCCCAAGGCCACATATGTGACCTGTCGGCCACAGGGTCCTGGGTTGGAACCTGGTGGAGCAGGCAGGGCCCGGGTTCCCCTACTGCCAGTCCCATACTCTCACTGCTGGGCAACACCACTTGACTTGGATTCAAATCTTCTCCCTCAACCCCCCACTCAACACTCTCTTGCTGCAGATTAAGCCCAGTACTTCTTGTCTAACCTTCAGTGGACAAAGAGGACAATTAATCACTCTTCTCTTTATAAAAGATCTTCGTATATCTGAAAATTTTTACTAGGTCTCCCTTCAATTTTTGCTTCTCAAAACTGAACGTGCCCAGTGTTTGCATGTCTGTTTGAAGATTTAAACAACTTTACCTATGAGAAAAGGTTATGATTTTTGTCACTCTCCTCTGGACTCTCGATTTTGTCCACAACTTTCCTAAAGTGTGATGCCCATGACTGAACACAGTACTCCAGCTGAGGCCACACCAAGGACAAGGATCATGGAACAATTGCCTCTCATGTCTTACATACAACAGTCCTGTTAATACACCCCAGAATCATATTAGCTTGTTTAAAAAAAAAAAAAAAAAACAAAAAAAAAAACTGCATCACATTGATGTATTCAAGTTGTGATCCATTATAACCCGCAGGTCCTTTTCAGCAGCACTGCCACCTCGTCAGTTCTTCTCCACTTTGTAGTTGTGCATTTGATTTTTTTTTTCTTCTTCCTGAAGTGTGGTAATTTGTACTTGTCCTTATTGAATTTCATCTTGTTGATTTCAAATCAATTCTCCAATTTGTCAAGATCATTTTGAATTCTAATCTTGTCCTCCACAGTGCTTGCAACCTTTCCCAGTTTGGTGTCATCACAAATACTCTCCATTATCCAAGTCATTAATGAAAATATTGACTAGTACTGGACCAAAGACTGCCCCCTGTGTTACTCCACCAGACATGCCCTTCCAGTTTGACAGCAAACTACTCTTGATAACTACTCTTTGGGTACAGTCTTTCCCCCACCTTAACAGTAATTTCACCTAGACCACATTTTCCTAGTTTCTTAGTTATGGGAATGTCATATGTGATTGTGTGAAAAGCCTTAAAAAAATTAAGATGCAACATGTTTACTGTTTCCCCCCTACCCATTAGGCCAGGAACCCAGTCAAAGAAGAATATTAGATTGGTTTGGCATAATTTGTTCTTGACAAATCCATGCTGACTATTCCTTATAAACCCGTTAACCTCTAGGTGCTTACACACTGATTAATAATTTGTTCCAGTAACTTTCCAGGCATTGAAGTTAGGCTGACAAGTTTATAATTCCTCAGATCCTCTTTGTTCTTTTTAAATATAGGTACTATATTTGCCCTTCTTCAGTCTTCTGGGACGCCACTCATCCTCTGCCAGGAGTTTTCAAAGATAATTGCTTATAGTTCCAAGATCGCCTCAGTACCTTAAGTACTCAGAATGAATTTTATAAGGACCTTCCAATTTGAACACATCCAACTCATCTAAATAGTCTTAAACCTGTTCTTTCACTATTCCGGCTTGTGTTCTTTCCCCCAGGCTGTTAATGGTAATTGTGTTACATATCTGGTCACCATTAAACTTTTTGGTTGGTTAAGGAATAAGGAGAAATAAGACAGCCTTTATAAAAACTATATATCAGAGCCAAAAAATTTCTGAAGAGTCACTGAGAATTGGAAAGATATCAAAAGACTGGAACAAAGCAAATGCAGTACATATTTTAAGCAAAGGCTAAAAAGCGGTGATTGCTATCTTGTAAGTCTAACTTCCCTGCTTAATAAAAAGAGCAAACATTAAAAGAAAATAAAACATCTAGCAGATAATAGACCCATGAATAGTATGTGACAAGAGTTTATAAAGCATAAATCTTGCCAGAAAAATCTTGCACTCTTAAGATAGAATTTAAATATTGGTGGATGAACGACAAGTGATTGATCCAATACATTGGTATTTTAGTAAAATATTGCACTTCCTATTTCCTATAATACACTGAAAACTTTTACATAATAAAATAATGGTAATTACTACTATAATATGTAATTTTCTGTTTCAAACAATTCTTTTAAAGAAAAATAAAACGCTTCAAAGCAAACAAAAGTACCAATGTGAACTATCTCAAATGACCGTAGTAAGAAAGAATAATCCGTTCTGTGTCACCTTAGGACCAAGTGGAACTAAACTGTGGGCCAGAAAATAAGCCTGCTTAATAATGTTCTTATCACATTATTTCTTGCTGACAACATGCTTTTCTATATCATGTTCAAGATATAGTGTACTTAGATTTTCAGAAAGCCTTTGACAACATCCCTCACCAAAGGCTCTTAAGCAAAGTAAGCTGTCATGGGATAAGAGGGAAGGTCCTCCTGTGGATTGGTAACTGGTTAGATAGGAAACAAAGGGTAGGAATAAATGGCCTGTTTTCAGAATGGAGAGAGATACGTAGTAGCATCCCAGAGAGGGCTGTACTTGAACCAGTCCTATTCAACATATTCATTAATGATCTGGAAAAAGGGGTAAACAGTGAGGTGGCATAATTTGCAGATGATACAAAACTACTCAAGATAGTTAAGCCCCAAGCAGATTCCAAAGAGCTACAAAAGGATCTCACAAAACTCAATGACTGTGCAACAAAATGGCAGATGAAATTCTATGTTGATAAATGCACATGGGAAAACAATCCCAACTCTACATATAAAATGACGGGGTCTAAATTAGCTGTTACCACTCAAGATAGAGATCTTGGAGTCATTGTGAATAGTTCACTGAAAACATCCACTCAATGTGCCACGGCAGTCAAAAAAGCTAACAGAATGTTGGGAATCATTAAGAAAGGCATAGATAATAAGACAGAAAATATTGTATTATCTCTATATAAATCCATAGCATGCCCACATCTTGAATACTCGTGCAGATGTGGTCGCCCCATCTCAAAAAAGATATGTTGGGCTTGGAAAAGGTTCAGAAAAGGGCAACAAAAATGATTAGGGGTATGGAATGGCTGCCGTATGAGGAGAGATTTTTAAGACTGGGACTTTTCAGCTTCGGAAAGAGACGACGTAGGGGGGATATGATAGAGGTCTATAAAATTATGATTGGCATGGAAAAAGTAAATAAGAAAGTATTATTTACTCCTTCTCATAACACAAGAACTAGGGGTCACCAAATGAAACGAATAGGCAGCAAGTATAAAATAAACAAAAGGAAGTATTTTTCACACAATGCACAGTCAACATGTGGAACTCCTTGCCAGAGGATGCTGTGAAGGCCAAGACTACAGCAGGGTTCAAAAAAGAACTAGATACATTCATGGAGTATAAGTCCATCAATGGCTACTGGCCAAGATGGGCAGGGATGGTGTCCTTAGCCTCTATTTGCCAAAAGCTGGGAATGGGCGACACAGGATGGATAACTTGATGATTATCTCTTCTGTTAATCCCCTCTGGGGCACCTGGCATTGGCCACTGTCAGAAGATAGGATACTGGGCTAGACTGACCTTTGGTCTGACCCAATTTGGCAGTTCTTATGTAAAAATCATGACTTTCCTATTTAGCTGTTTTGTTTTGGATCTTGTGCTATCTATCATTTAGACTAACTCCTTGCAGCAGAGACTGTCAGTTTCCCATCTTTACATGTTTACTCTTAGCTCATTTCCTTTTATCATTTAATGAGATTTCAAATCCAGAGACTTCTTAATTTCTCATATTTATATTACTAACAAGTTGAAAAACAGAAAATGTGTTAGATTATAGCATTTCATATATATGCTATAACAGGGACGGGCAAACTTTTTGGCCCGAGGGCCACATCTGGTTGGCTCAGGGCAAGGGGTTGGGGCGGAGGAGGGTACGGGTGTATGAAGAGGCTCTGGGCATGGAGTTGAGGTGCAGGAGCGGTGCTGGAGGGGGCTCAGGGCAGGGGGTTGGGATGCAAGGGGGGTTCAGGGTGTGGAATCCAGCCCAGCGCCACTTACCTGGAGCAGCTCCAGGGTGGCAGCAGCTCCCTGCCTGCCCTGGCCCTGTGCTGCTCTGGCACCACATCCCTATAGCCCTTGGGGGAGGCAGGGGCAGAGGGCTTCGCAGGCTGCCCTCGCCTGCAGGTACCTCCCCCAAAGCTCCCATTGGCCAAGGCTCCCCGTTCCCATGGAGCAGTGCCTGCAGGCAAGGGCAACGCACGGAACCCTTGGCCCTCCAACCCCCAGGGGCCGCAAGGACATGGTGCCAGCCGCTTCTGGGAGTGGCACAGGGCCCATGGCGCCACAGGGATGGCAATCCCATGGGCCAGATCCAAAGCCCTGAGGGACCATAGTTTGCTCACCCCTGTGCTATAATCTATGAATTCACTTCAATGGGTCCTTCAAATGACAGTCTCTATAATGTAAACACGTTATTAACCTAATAGATGTTAACGGTCTTGAAGCTCGCCCAGTAAAAGATACTACCTCACCCACCTTGACTCTCAAATATATTTTAGACATTTAAAAAGCATCTACCTAGTAAATCAATAATTACTTTTACTTTTTTATATACCTTTTGGATTTGAAGAGCAATTCCCTTTCCCCTTGCTATACTGTCTTTCCACCTGCTGTTTGTTTTATTGTTCTAATTTTTGCAACATGGCATAAAGGAGTTCAATTTGAGTTTTATTACTAGCATGGGTAAGCAGGTTTGACAAGAGAGTTATAATCTGCATCAAGACCACGTTTGTCTTTCCACATTATCAATAATAAAGAAAAAAAAACACATTAGAAGACAGATGTTCTAGTGTAGCTGACAGCCGAGCTTGTTCATGTTTGTAGAATCCCATGGGCTGTTCATTAAATTTGTGCTTGTGCATGGGCGAGTGCGTATGGTGGAGGGGTGTAAATGAAAATGCCCATCAGGGAGAGGAAAGGCAACGGTATATATGAATTCTCTGCATGGGGTGATGGAGGGGTGTAAATGACCACTCACTGCACAGGGGAAGCGGTGTAAATGAAAATGCCCAGCGGGGGAGGGAAAGGTATAGATGATAATTATCTGCATGGGGGGGGTGGAGGGGTGTAAATGAAAACGCCCAGCGGAGGGAAAGGTCTATATGACAATTCTCTGCATGGGGGGGGATGGAGGGGTGTAAATGACCACTCACTGCACAGGAGGAGCGGTGTAAATGAAAATGCCCAGCGGGGGAGGGAAAGGTATAGATGATAATTATCTGCATGGGGGGGGGTGGAGGGGTGTAAATGAAAATGCCCAGCGGAGGGAAAGGTCTATATGACAATTCTCTGCGGGGGGGGGGGATGGAGGGGTGTAAATGACCACTCACCGCACAGGGGGAGGGGTGTAAACGGCCCACGGACAGGCCCTTTCATGGGCCCAGGAAGCGCCCTGCTCTGCCCTACACACACGATCCCCCAGCGCCGAGCGCGGCTGCGGGAGCTGGAGGGACAGAGCAGGCGGGCGGCGCCTCTCCCCGCACAGCCTCACCACCGCCCAGCCCAGCCCAGGCAGCCAAGAGCTGCGCGCCCCCGGGCAGAGGATGGCGCACGGGCCCGGACCTTACCCCCGCCCGCGGTCTCGGCAGTGTCCAGCCCCAGCCAGGACAGAGCAGGCAGCCGCCGCCGAGGGGTCAAGGCGGCTCCGTCGCGTCCTTTGTATGACAGCTCCGCGCTCCCCCGCTACTTACCCCTGAGCCGGCGGGGCCCGGCCCCCGCCAGCGGCCTCTCCGGTCCCGGGAGATTCTGCCGAGGCGGCGGCGGTTGGCTCCGGTCCGCGGGCGGTGGCAGCTCCAAGGGCTCTTCACCTACACACAGCGGCAGAGGCAGCGGCCATCTTGCCTCCTCCTTGCCCCCCACCTCGGAGCTGGTCACGTGCGCCCGCCCGTCGCCTTAGCCCCGGGCACAGAAGGGGCGGGGACTAGCCCGGTCTCGGAGCCAGAGGGGCGGGGTTCGAATCCCAGCGGGATCCCAGCAGCCTCCCCTTCTCCGAGTAATTCCCCCTTCCACTGACTCCGCCTCAGCATCCCTCGGCGGAGAAATCTGCCCAGCGGAGCCCTGGCCCGGGCTCTGCTCCAGCGCCAATGCTGGCCTCAGGCTGCACCCTGCGGGCTCCGGCCACTGGTCCCTGAGCAGAGCGGCGGGGCTGGCCCGGCTGCGAAATATTCCCGGCCTCAGCGGTCCCGACACCAGGAACCGCCTCGTTTGGCTGCTGAGAGGTTAGTAAGATGCGCGAGGGGAGTGTGTGCTGGCGGCTGGCGGGCCCCAGGAGACCGAGCCCTCGCCACTCTGCTGTCGGGTGATGATTGTCAGAAGTTATTTTAACGAACGGGTTCGTCACCCTACGCCTCTGACCGTGGTGGTTGGGGCTAGTGGAGTCCCTGCAGCAGAGACTGCAACTGCAATCTTATCTCCAGCCCAGCTGAAAACAGCCAGTCAGTTTGTGCAGCCCCCGCAGCTGAGCAGGTATAAATGCAGCCCTGAATACTTCTTTTTATTTTTAAATAACTAGAAAAGAAAGCTGCAGTCGTCGTGCTCAGCTCAGCAATTTAAGTTCACAAGGGAGATGCTCCTCATTCTGAATACATTTAAATGAGTTCGAATTCAGTTTAAGAGCAAAAGCAATTGTTATTTCTGAGCTTTCAGCTACCAGTGGCCATCTGAGAAGTGAGGTGCACCTAAGAGTTCACAAACAAAGGCAAGATAACTAGCTCCGAGTGCTGAAGAGCATCAATGCCAGGTCATGATTCTTGAAATACCCACAAGATTTTATCAACATAAGCAGTTCCATTAGTGTACCCTCTCTCTTGTGTAACATTTCCCAGACATAGTTAGCTCTTTTCACAATTCAAAGTGTTCCATTGTTTGTCTGTATCTAAGTAGCTGGAGGACTTGGTGATGCGATGCAGAAAGTTACGGTTTTTTGTCTTCTGCGTGTTTTACTTCTCCCTTCTGTAGTCTGTCAAAAATGTTGCTTCTAAAATCATCTCCAACTGCACTACCCACCCCTTCAAGTCCCTCTACAACCTGATTCAGGCAACCTGACATGGAACTCCACCTCTTCAGAGGTTCTACCATCTGACCACAAGCTAGTTACTTTTATAGTTTGTGTGCTCACAAGTATGCATGTGTGGGAGAAAAGAAGGGAATGAAGGACTGAGTCTCAAATCCAGGACCTTGTGAAAGATGTATAGCTCACTTGCAATAACACTATCTTAACCATCCTTTAAAAAACCAACCCAGCAGAAAAAAAAAGATGAAAAATAAAAAAAAAAACCTTTTCAGAGCTTGAAAATTAAACATTAGTTTAAATGTTTGGCATCTATCTAGTCGCTTCAAACAAGAGGCCAAGATGTTAAATACTTATGAAAACAGTATTAAAGAAACCAAACACCTCTCTCCAATCCCAGATGGAGCTGGTAAATGGTTGGATCCAATAAATAACCCTTACAACACAAGCAAACTATGCAGTGGCTGGCAGGAAAATCCCAGAGCACAAACAGTGGCAACAAAAATCAATTAATTTCATGAATCTCACAAACAAAAATGGGTGGTTTCATTTCCTGCCCCTGTCCTTGAGATGCATTTAGTTTGTCTCAGTTTGGAACTGTTCTCTTGCTCACACAGCATCCTGCAGATGAATGCATGGCTGCACAGATGGTGTCAGCAGGGGGGCTTTGGCTTCCTTGACAAGAGATGCTGTTCTGTCAATGAGGATTGCTGGCAGGAAATGAGGTCCACCTAACTAAGAACGGGAAGAGCATCTTCTCACACTCAAGGCTGATTCCTCACTCTGGCACTTTGAGCACAGAAGGTGGGGGGCCTGCAAGAACTCTAAAAATTAATACTTGCCACTCTAGGCTTGTATTAAACTCCCCAGGCTGCAGCTTTTCTCTGACTTTGGATTGGTAGATTCTGCCACCACCCAGTGCAGAAACCCTTTGAGAGACCAGGAACGCTTACTTGAGAATTCCTTCCTATGGGGTACCCTTAAGCCCTTTCAGCTCCCCTCTGGGAAAGAGCTGACAAAGGGCGGAGGGGGAGGAAATCAGTTGTTGCCATCAGCTAATTAAACAACAGGTGCACAAACCTCTTAAGACACAAAACTCCAATTCTGTTCTTAAAAAAAGTAAATATTATTAATTAAAAAAGAAGAAAATACAGCTGGGAACTTAAGCTTTTTGCTAGATTAAAAAAAAAAACCAATTACAAGGACTAAGCATCAAAAATAGCTCTCCTGAGGACCAGCTTAAAGGTTACAAGTGAAACAAAAGCACCTGGGGTTAGCACAGAGGACTCCAGAAGCCATAAAGAAAAAAAGGGATAAACCTAATCGCATCTTTCTAGACACTTCCTGGTCTACTTACATGTCTGGGGTTTTACATGAGTAGTTTCTAGGTATGATACTGATGATTTTTCATACCTGGCCCAAGCTTCTCACAGCATAACTGCTCCCTGTCTGCCTCTCCCTGAGAACAACAACAGACAGGCAAAAGGGGAGTCTTCTTTCAATTTTAAAAAGTTCTAGCCTTCCCATTGGCTTGTTTGGCCAGGTGCCCACTCGCATCCTTTTACTTATGCATAGCAGTGAGACGTTTTAACCCTTTACAGGTAGAGCAATTAGAAAGAAGCTACTAAGAGGGATTTTATAGCTACTGGCTGGGTGTCTATAAAAGGGAGCCCCCCCCTTCATTTATCACACACACCAACTCACCAACCTAGTGAAGAGGGCTTTAAACTAGGTTCAGAGGGGGCACGTGTCAAAAGCCCACAGGTATGTGTAAAAAGGTAATCTTAACGGAGGGTTAAATCAGTGCCTGATGTACACTTATCAAAACAATTGCTGGATGTCCAACTCAAAGGGAGAAAGGAAGCGGAGGCCAAAAGAAACACTTTAAAGACACCTTCAAGAAAAAAAATCAAGACATGCGGCTTCAACACCACACACTGGAAGACAGTAACCCAGGATAGGGATAACTGGTGAAGACTTCTCAGAGAAGGAACTCCCACTTTTGAGAAAAATCGCCTTGGTCTGGTCACAGAAAAATGCTAGGGGGAAAGAAAAAGCACAGAAGACTGTCACAGCAATCGTGATCCAACCCTGACTTACAACATCACCTGTAATGTCTGCCAGTGAACCTGCGGCTCAAGGATTGGACTCCTCAGTCAGCAAAGGACCCAAAAAAATAAAACCTATGAAAGAGATCATCCTCTACTTCTCTCTATATATTCTCTCTATCCTTTATTTCAATGCAACAAGTTTTTGTGCCTTTTGCTGGCCAGCCCAGAACCCGCACCCAAACTCCCTCCCAGAGCCCACACCCAAGCCCCCTCCTGCATCAAACTCTCTCCTTTATTCTGCACCCCAACTCTCTCCCAGAACCTGCACCCCCCTCCTACAACCCAACCCCCTACTCCAGCCTGGTGAAAGTGAGTGAGGGTGGAGGAGAATGAGCCACAGAGGAGGGAGGATAGAGTGAGCATGAACGGTGCCTCAGAGAAGGAGAAAGGTCTCAGAGAAAGGGCGGAGCAAGGGCTGGGTGGGTGGAGGATTGGGGATCCCCAAAAATTTTTAAATCAAAATGGGGGTCCTAGGGTTGCTAAATTTTGAGAACTGCTGATGTAGTAGATTGTTTGTAAGTATTATGTTTTGCAATAATAATAGTAACAAATATGGAATGAGTTTAATGATGGCAGTAAATATAGAAAAAGATTATGTAGACAATAAGAGAAATGATAGTAGTGGAAAAAAATTATTCAGAATCTGTAAAAATAGCCCCAGTTTCATCCATTGGCGTATTTTCCAATGCCACTGCTACAATTTCAGCAGCTTGTACCGAATGAGGTGAGCATAGTCCCTTAACTTTTTCATCAGATATTCCTACTGCTGCATATCCAGTATATGGTTCACCATTCTTGTAAAAGCTAGAACCATCCACAAACCAAATTACATCTACTGTATCTACAACCTTGTTTAAGATTGCTCGACCTTGGAACAATATAGGTTCTTTGGAAGGAATTTCTGTTAAGGGACACTCTCATGTTGTTCCCCTTCAATTATAAGACCATAAGGAACTGGTAATAAACTTGGGACCTTTATTCAGTAAAGCTAACGTCCATTTTGCTACTCTAAGGCTAGAAACATGTCCATTGTTAATCGTTCCTGTTAATACATATCTCACAGGAGAATGGGATGTTTTAAGAAGCACTAGGGGTAGTCCTACTAAATATTCCCAAGTTGTAAAGCCCAAACTAAGGCTAATATCTCTTTTTCACAGGGAGTGAATCCTTGTTCTACTCCGTTCAGGATCTTAGAGGCATATGCTATTGGTCAAAGACCTGTACCATAACCTTGGCTTAATACAGCGCTCATTCCAGTGCTAGTGGTAGCCAATTAGAGCACAAAAGGTTGTCCTACCTTTGTGTATGCAGTATGCTAACACTGGGGCTTGTGCTAATCCATTTTTAAGATGAGTAAAAGCTTCTTGATGTTCTAATCCCCATTCCCAGTTGTTACCTTTCTTTAATAATTTACACAATGGACTGGCTTTTTCTGCATAATTTTCTATAAAATCTCTTGAGAAATTTGCCATCCCTAAAAATGATCTTAAGGTAGATACAGTGGAGTTTACTCATACGCAAGGGTTAGGTTCTAAAGTCAGTGCATAAGGTGAAAATTGCATATAGTCAAAATTTCCCTTGAAAATCCCTTAAATCACCCATAAAGTACAGTATACATGGTTTTGTGTACAGTATACAACGCTGTACAGTAATATGTATAATGTATACAGTAATGTACAGTATATAATAGAGTACATATGCAAAATATAATTTTACAGTACTGTATTTTTAATTACTTAAAAAGAGAGAGAGTCAGAAGAATGAAAGAATAAAAAAGGAAAACAGTAAACCTAACCACTCACCATTCATCTTGGATATTCTTGCTAGTCTACAATGATGATGACACTACTGGGGGGTTGTCAGGGCTTGATGTTGATCCAGGAGACAATGAGCCAGGCTTATCTGCTGCTGGTTGTTTTTTTTCTTGAAAAACATGGTGATTGGCTATTGAGCTGCTCAAACATTTCTTGATATGGTCTCAAATCGTCCATAATACTGCATGTGATTTTGAGGCTTCATTCCATAGAGGGATCGTATTCAGAAATTAAATCATTCAAGTGTTTTGCTGCTTGGAACACTTCAGCAAATTTATGAAGATTCCAACTTGCTGGCTCTTCCTGTTCATCATTGTCATCTTTGTCTTCGGTAGACGATTTTATCAGTTCCTCTAACTTTTTGTTAGTCAATGTTTCTCTTTGTTGACATCCTTGAGAAAAAATTGAAGAATTAATTGAGAGCCAATCACCATCCACTTGCCTGGCCACCTGAACAATGAGTTTCACTTCTTTGTCAATGGTCGGGAAACCCTTAAAATCATTCACACATTCTTTCCATAGATTTCACCAACATGCATTGACTGTTTCAGGCTTGATTGCATCCATTGCCTGTTTAATATAAGTGATGCAATCGGCAACGTTGAAGAACTTCCCACACTCCATCACATTATGATTGGGATCAGCATCCATAGTGCTCCATATCCGTGAGAACGTAAGCCTCGTCTATGTGGCCTTGAAACAGCGAATCACACCTTGGTTGAGAGGTTGAAGGATGAAGGTGGTATTGTGTGGGAGAAAGATGACTTCAGTGTCATGCGCAAACCGGAGTGCCTCAGGGTGGCCAGGAGCATTGTCTATGATCAGCAGCACTTAAAGTCAAGTCTTTTCTCTTTGAGGTACTGCTTGACCTCCAGAATGAAACACTAGTGGAACCAATCCAGAAATAATACTGCCATTACCCAAGCCTTTTTATTTGATTGCCAGAACACAGGCAGGAGATTTTTTGTTCTTGCCTTTTAGGGCACAGGGATTTAAAGCCCTGTGGAGCAAGCCCGGCTTTATTAAATGCCCAGCCACATTGCCACAAAACAGTCACACGGACTTTAGCTGCTTTGAAGCCAAGGGCTTGTCTTTCTGATTTCGAAATGTAAGTGCAGTTGGGCATTTTTTTCCAGAAGAGCCCAGTCCTGTCAGCATTAAAAACTTGTTCCAGAAGATAGCCCTTTTCTTCTATGATTTTGTTTAATTGTTCGCAGTACGCTTTTTCTGCCTCTTCATCAGCAGATGCAGCTTCACGAGTAGTCTGCACGTTTTTGAGGTTGAAGCGGTGCCTAAAACTGTTAAGCCAACCTTGGCTGGCTTTGAATTCCTTCTCATCAGTTGCTGGCCCTCTTCGACAGGAGATTTGAACAGTGCATAGATGCTGAGAGCTTTTTCTCGCAACGTGTTGCCATCCATCAATAGGCACACGTTTATGGTTCATGTCTTCCAGCCATAAGTTTAACGCCTTTTCAGTCTTCACTAAAGTCTTATCACGCACCTGACTCATCACCTTAGCAGTTATTGGAGCACTTGATGCCACGGCTTGACAAATTTCTCTCTCTTGAATCTTGATGGCACAGATGCTAGATTTGTTGTGGCCATATTTACGCACCACGTTGGAGACCGACATACCATCTCTCAATAAGTCCAAGACAGCCAGTTTTTCCTCCAGTGTTGGAACAGATCACTGTTTCTTCAGTTGAGCACCAGATGAAGTAGTTGGCTTGCATTTAGGGGCCACGTTGTATGAAAAATACATATCTTTAAACACTAGAATCACACTCAGAATGGCGAGATTTTCACACTATGAGAGGCACGCAGGAAATGAGACCGACTGAGGGAACAGCAGATTCACGTCTCCCATCTCACGCTCACTCCGGGGCATACGCTCATAGCAGATGTATAGTTGAATTTGCATAAGTTAAATGCACATATGACGTGACTCCGCTGTATATCTTTTGGTAACTTTTGCTATAATTCCACCCTTTGCTTATCTGGCAATCGTCCTTCTTGTCTCAACATTATTCCTAAATAATTTACTTGCTGCTGGCATATTTGAACCTTCTCTGGACTAACCTTAAACCCTGTTTCCTTTATCTTTTGTGAAACCTGATTTAATATTTCTAAGTTTTCTTCCCTAGTTTTTGTACTAATAAAGATATCATTTATATACGATACGATCCTATCCTTATTAGGCATTTTATCCCACATTTTATTTACATGTATATGACAAATAGCTGGTGAATTATGAAAACCCTAGGAGTCCAAGTGAAATAGAACTGTCATCCTTGGAATGTAAAAGCAAATTTATACAAGCTGCATGGTTTCTTCCTTTCTTTTCATCAGCATCCGAGAGTATTACTCTAATTGCAGCTTGCCTATCCATTGCTTTTTGCTTCCATTCCTCAAGTTTTTCATGAACTTTTCCTATTCTCCTCTTATTTTATTTAGCTCATTTTGGGACTCTAGCTTTGTGGCAACTCACTGGTGCAATGCCTCCAGCTGTTCATCCTGGGAATTAGCTCTCTAGCTCCAGAGTGCCCTCTGCTGGCCAATGTTCTGCTTGCCTCAGGCATTTGTGTCCCTCCCGAACCCTGGTGCCCCTTTAGTCAGGGTTCTGCCCACCATAGTACCCCCACAGTCTCTGGGTCTCCTCTCCCAGGGAAACTTCCAATCCTCTACCCCACCTTGCCTCAGTGGCTACTGCCAGTCGTTCTCTAGCCCCTGCTCACTGGGGCAAACGGCAGTCTGTCATGCCCACTCATCATCGGCAAGGGGGTTGGACCAGCTGCCTTTGCCTCACCCCAGGCTGCACCTCTGCAGCCCCAGTACCTTCTTTAGGCCTTGCACAAGGCCTGCAGCTTGGGGAGTTGCCAGGCTGGAGCTCCTCTTGCCTTTCCCCAGCACTGCTCTACCTCTGGTACCTGGCTCCCAGGCAGCTAGGTCCTTCTCTCTCTAGTGCTGGAGAGAGACTCTGAAGCTGGAGGGAGAGTGTGTCTAGCTCCTAGCTCATAGCCCTTTTATCAGGGCCAGCTAAGGTCTGACTGGGGCATGGCCCAGCTGCAGCTGCTTCCACAGTCAGACTAGCTTTTAGCTCGCAGCCCCAGCCCTCTCCCAGGACTGGCTGTAACCCTTTCCAGACCAGGAAGTGGGCGACCACCCCACTACAAGGACTCAACAATTTGCACTGAGTCAGCATAGTTGCTTTGCATAGTTGCTTTCAATGTGTCAGCTTCTGCTTTGAAATTAGATAACTCTTCATCCTTAAGTTTTTTTCTCTTTTCTTAATTGTATTTATTTTAATAATGTATCCATTTCTGAATCTAAAGTTCTAGCTACAAGCTGGAGCCCCTGCAAGGCAACTTGTTTTTTCTCCTCATTAGGTTTTCCTGAGAAAAAGCCTTTTTTCTTAGGTTGAACCCATTGATGCCATTGCCTTCAGAGTTGCTGATAAGCACCAGGCCCAATGAATCCATTTCCCTTCCAAGGACCACATCCTAACTTTCTAGCAAAATCGTCCAAACTGTTTCCTAACATTATTTCTGAAATGCGATTGTGCCTCAGTTTCCCCTTTGCTGTCATTTTGCATTCAAAAATTCAAAACCAGACTCCAGCAAGAAACTGCAGGATTGGAATTAATTTGCAAACCATTAAATTTGACTTGAATAAAGACTGGGAGTGGATGGGTCATTACACAAAGTAAAAATTATTTCCCCATGCTAATTTTTCCTCTACTGTTACTCACACCTTCTTGTCAACTGTTGGAAATGGGCCATCCTGATTATCACTACAAAAGTTTTTTTTTCCTCCTGCTGATAATAGCCCACCTTAATTGATTAGTCTTGTTATAGTTGGTATGGCAACACCCATTTTTTCATGTTCTCTGTGTATATATATCTTCCTACTGTATTTTCCACTGCATGCATCCGATGAAGTGAGTTTTAGCCCACGAAAGCTTATGTCCAAATAAATTTGTTAGTCTCTAAGGTGCCACAAGTACTCCTTATTCTTTTTGCTCATAAGAGACTAACACAGCTACCACTCTGAAATATTTTTTTTCTAATGGTCAGGCCAAATTCTGGGATCTGCTATGGAGTCACTCTTTCTTACATTTCACATATCAGAAATATACCAGTTATCAATCTAGTCCAACAACTTGCTTGGCCAGGTAGAGGTCTCCAGGTATGATTACAACCTCCTCAAAACCAACTGCTGCTAGACCTTCAAAATCTCACTTCTGTATTATCACCCTATCCCCTTTTTTATTTTAAAACTTTACTATTAATCCTTAATCTCTAATACTCTACTCATTTCACTTTTTCAACTCTTGGGATAAAGCCTACCTTCCTCCAGCCTCTTGCTGTGGGCTCCCGACCCGGTTCTCTGAGTTTGCTGGATAAAGTCTGCCTCCCTAGCCTCTGTTTGCCAGAAGCTGAGAATGGGAGACAAAGAATGGATCACTTGATGATTACCTGTTTTGCTCATTTCCTCTGGGGCATCCTGGCATTGGCCACTATTGGAAGACAGGATACAGGGCTAGATGGACCTTCGGTTTGATCCAACATGGCCATTCTTTTGTTCTTCTGAGGCCTTCCTATCCTCGGTGTCTGACCCCAGAATCTGATTTCCTAAGGCCTTATGTGCCCAATTCTATTTCCCATGGGTCTGAATTCCCTTCTTCTGGCCTGAAAACATTTACACAGACTTTTTCACTTTCACTCAGGTGTAGGTGAAAATCTGGGCTGTGATCCTTGCTTTGCAACTACAATTGTATCTTCTAAATCTAAGCTACAACACTATACCTGCTGTGAACTTGACTGCAGCTGTTTACTGAGATATGACAACCTCTGCATTCTAAGTATGATGGCTCAAACTAATAAATAGCTCAGACTTAGCCACTCACTGGGGCATGACGAACCCTGCACTAAGGTATGATGGCTCAAACTAATGAATAGCCTGATCACAACTATACTGACCCTTCCATAAGCCCTTAAGCATTTAGCTGGGCTTCCTAATTCTTTTAGGATTATGGCACCAGCATCAATATAAATAACAATTCCTAACAAGGTAACTGAGATAACTGAACAAGGTAACAATTCCTAAAAAGGTAACTTTCACTTATCTTTAGTTACATACCCTTAGCATGCTTCTTGAAAAGCTGGATTTAAGATAAACAGCAGAAAAAGGTAAAAAAAAAAAAGAGAAAGAAGGGAGAAAAGAAAAGAAAATGTACTGCTTGGTGTCAATCATCCTCCTATCCAACAGGAGACATTTTTTTTCTTAAACTAACACCTCATGCCCACCCAGGGGCACCAGTTTGCTACCCCAAAATTTGGACTTAAGGAATCCCAGCACTGGACTGCCTATAACCATAAATTGATTGTAAACTTATTCTACTCAGATGGGGTAATAAGAAGGTGACCCACCTTAGAGGAATTGCCAGGGTGCTACCAGGGGGTTTGTCTCTGACATGCAGAGGACTCTGCAGAGCACACTAGTTCTGCTAACCCTTGGGAGGACATGGATATAGCCCTCTGCTCAAAGGATTGACATACAAGCAGCAGTTCTTCAAAAGGTCTCATTTAAAAAAGATTCGGTCATTACAGTATATTCAATAAAGCAAGAAAGCAAGCATTACAGTATATAATAGGTAGTAAGACAGCTACATTGCACTTAAAGATCATATATCCAAATGGCACAGAAGACTACATAGACTGTAAGACAAATATAATGTTGCATTATTAGTACATACTGATCCTTCCGTACATATGCATAAGGCCTGTAATACAATAACATTAGACTCATTACAATGTAGCATACAAATATCCTATACATATGTATAAAATAACATTACAATATAACAAAGAAACATTGAGTAGTTAAGATTATCATTGTGTGAGCCCTTTTCAAAACGGTCACAGAATGGGGTGGGGTGGATCACACTCAGAAACAGGCATACCCAGTCATTCCTTAAGAATCATCATAAATATCAGACTTACACTTCTTCTATAATCCCGCTGTATCATCTCAGTCCTTCTGTTCTGTTTGTTGCTACTGCTGCCTGCGATCTTCTCCCTCTGCTGCTGCTTTTCTCTACTCTCTGTTCTCCTTTTGCTGTCTTCTGCTGCTGCTGTCTTCTGCTGCTACTTTTTTTTTTTCTTTCTTACACACACACACACACACACACACACACACCTGTCAGCTGTCCTTATGTTCAGTTTCTGGCCTTCTCTGATTGGTTATTATTTCAGGCTTGGTAATTTGCTTGCATCCTCCTCTTGATCCTCCCTGTGTGGGTGGCAACTGTTCAACCAATCAGCTCTGCCTGTCACTTTAGTTGCTCCTGCTCCTAACCTGTTCCTTCAGGTATTTTTCAGTGAGTTGAGACATCCCTGTTTGAACTTTATTTCATCCCTGTTTCTGATCTACTATTGGTCAATTTAGTCTGTGTCCTCCATTTTTGATGTTTTCTAATATAAAATCAGTGTGGCCACCTTTTTGGATATTTAGTTATAAACTACCATTAATTATAACTCATCTAAAGCCTCAAATCTAAAACTAACTACTGTTCTCCACAAACTAAAGCATTATGATGCTACCACTACCTTTGTTATGCTAACTGGAAGAAGTGAATTGTTCAGGATGTCTCTCACTCCCACTTCTGACTGTCAGTATCTTTATGCCTGTCTCTGTCCTGGGTGCTGCAATCTTTATACAGGATCAAAATAGGTAAAAATCTCTTGTAACAGTGGAATCTCCACCACTGGAGATTTTTAAGAGCAGGTTAGACAAACACCTGCCAAGGATGGTCTAGATAATACTTAGTCCTGCCCTAAGTGCAGGGGACTGGACTAGAAGACTTCTTCATGTCCCTTCCAATCCTACAGTTCTATAAATGATGGGGATGGAGAGAGTGTGGAAATTTACATCGGAGTCATAGGAGCAACAATGGGGATAACAGTGGGGAATCTGCTCATCATCATAAATATCTATACATAAATGCAAGAGATATGGGGTCTAAACAGAAACAACTGGAAGTATTAGTCTAAGCTAAATTATTACTTAATCAGATCACAGATGCCATTTTTGGTGGGATAAATCTCATGAATGGAGTATTGGTATAGAGTGGTATAGCTTATTCAGGAAGGACATGCAGGGGGAAAAGGAGCTGTTCCATTTTACGAATGTACGCGTTGTTCTGAGGGACAGAAGGAGGTAAAACAAACCAGTAGAAAGTCTCCAGGTGAAGATAAAGGGCGGCGGGGTGGGGGGAAATAAACATGATGTCATGGTAAGGAAATACTGCAGGTCACCAAATCAGATAGAGGTGGATGAGGCATTTCTAGAACAAATAAAAGCTATAGCTCAGATGTTTTAAAAACCTTCTATAATTGTTGTTCTCTTCTGGACTCTCCAGTTTTTTTTCCCACAGTTCTGCACCTGAGGCCTTATCAGTGCCCAGTAGTGTGGAACAATAACCTCCCATGTCTTACATATGACATTCCTGTTAATACATCACAGAATGATATAAGCCTTTTTTGCAACTGCATCACATTGTTGGCACATTTTCAACTTATGCTCCATTATAACCTCATATCTTTTTCAGCAGTTCTACTGCCTAGCCAGTTATTTCCCATTTTGTAGTTGTGCATTTGATTTTTCCTTCCTAATGAAACATACTTTGCACTTGTCTTTATTGAATTTCATCTTGTCAATTTCAGATCAATTCTCCAATTTGTCAAGGTCACTTCAAATTCTAATCCTATCCTCCAAAGTGCTTGCAACCCCTCCAACCTTGGTGTCATGTGTAAAAACTGTCCACTCCATTACCAAGTTATTAATGAATATACTGAATAGTACTGGACACAGGACTGGAGGACCTGACAAGATATGTGCCCCCAGTTTGACAGCAAATGGTTGAAAACTACTCTTTTGAGTAGTCTTTTGACCAGTTTTGCACCTACTTTATAATAATTTCATTTAGACCACACTTCCCTAGTTTGTTTACAAGAATGTCATGTGACTGTGTCAAAAGCCTACTAAAAAAAATCAAGATACTTTTTCATGTCTACTGTTTCCCTCCTATCCACTAGTCCAGGAACCCTGTGGAAGGACATTAGATTGGTTTAGCACGACTGGTTTTTGACACATCCATGCTGGCCATTCCTTATAATCCTATTACCCTCTAGGTGTTTACAAATTAAACAAATATGGTCTTCCTACAAATATATAAGCTAAGTCCTGGGTTCCTATGCCTGTAGTTGGACTTCATTATGTCTAAGTTGGAAACAGTAAGCCTTCGGGGAGTATCAATGGTACTGCTCATTTTGTACAACAACATATATTGGCAAAGACCAACATTTGTCCAAGTCTGCTTTAAATATTGTTAGCCAGCAAGGACAAGGTAAGTCCTTACGCTGGAGTCCTAATACCAGAGCAAATACTGCTGAAGTTTGATCCATGGGAGATTCATTTTAACAATCCTATTTCTTGGGGTGGCTGAGAAACAAACAAGAAACATATTGTTTAACAAATAAGCAGTTCGTTAAACAATATGAATGTTGAGCCATTTTAGTGAGGCTAATTCCAAATATCAAGCTGAAGATATTTGGGTTGTTGGATATTCAGGAATGTATCCACCTACATGGGTTGAGAGGGAGAGTGTCTTGTGAGAGTGTCATCCAACCAGCCAGTGGCTGAATTTGGAGCAGCCTTACAAAATTCTGCTCACCCACCCATTGTTTGGCAGTAATTACTGTACACACACAAATACATTTACATGTCTAAAATTATTTTTTAGAGAGACGAGGTGGGTGAGGTAATATCTTTTATTGGACCAACTTCTGCTGGTGAGAGACAAGCTTTCAAGCTTGCACAGAGCTCTTCCTCACGTCTGGGTAACTTACTTGGTGTCAGCTAATTTACGGAACAAATTATTTAGCACAAGTAGTTAACACATATTGGAAGATGCAGTGTTGTTGTAGCTGTGTTGACCCCAGGATATTAAAGGACAAGGTGGGTGAAGTAATATCTTTTATTGGACTAATTTCTGTTCATGAGAAAGAGAAGCTTTTTTCCATGTTTACACAGAGCTCTTCTCACGTAGGTTTCCCACATCTGAAGAAGAGCTCTGTGTAAGCTCGAAAACTTCTCTCGCCTACCATCAGAAGTTGGTCCAATAAAATATATTACCTCACCCACCTTGTCTCTCACATACTGTAAGAGACCATTGTAGGTGAAATGATCAGTTAATACCTCTGCAGTCACAGGACCAAAAAAAAGGGGGAGGGGGCTAGTGTGTTACAAACAGGAGCACCACCATATTTTTTGCTGCCCTAGGCGGCGGAAGGTCCCGCCCCCAAAATGCCACCCCCGACAGAGGCGGCAGAAGGTCCGGTTGCCACCCCCTGAATGTTAGCGCCCTAGGCGACCACCTAGGTCGCCTAATGGGTGGCGCCAGCCCTGGTTACAGATTGTTTTAACGAGCCATAAATCCAGTGAGTTAATTCAAGAGCACAGTGATTGTTTGTTTTATTTCACCCACTTGTGAAGGATATTTCACTCTACTATCCTGAGTCCAACATAGCTGTAACACTACTGAAAAGTTTTTTGTGGGGTCATTTTCACTAATCCCCACACAGCAAATGAAAGGTCAGTTGATTTTGTGCCTGGTCTGGGAAATTTTCATGATAGCTTTGCAAAGTCGATTTAGGCTCAGTCATGTAGCTCAATTATTTTGAAGTCATTCCTAACTCATTTGGGGTACTGGCTGGGAGAAGTGTTTCTGATCCCTGTAGTCTCACTATTGTGAAATTTACACACATGCCATAAAAACTAAATTTTTAAATATGAATATTATATATACTGTGACAGACCCAGACCAGTGGGGTACAGGAGTCTGGTAGAGGGCAAATATACTGTTCACTGGATGAATAGTTTTCTGTTTCCCTGAGTGACCAGAGCAGGGGCTGCACTAGAGTAATCAGGAACCTGCTAGAACCAATTAAGGCTGACAGGCTGATTAGATCACCTGCAGCCAATCAAGGCAGGCTCCTCAGGGGAGCTTGAGGAGAGGAAGTAAGTGTGTGTGTGTGTGTGTGTATGTGAGAGAGAGAGAGAGAGAGGCACAAGGAGCTGAGAGTGAGAGGGTATGCTGCTGGAAGACTAAGGAGTACAAGCGTTATCAGACACCAGGAGGAAGGTCCTGTGGTGAGGATAAAGAAAGTGTTTGGAGGAGGCCATGGGGAAGTAGCCCAGGGAGTTATTACTGTCATGCACCTGTTACAAGAGGCACTATAGACAGCTGCAATCCACAGGGCCCTGGGCTGGAACCCGGAGTAGAGGATGGGCCCAGGTTCCCCCCAAACCTCCCAACTCCTGATCAGACACAGGAGGAATTGATCCAGACTGTGAGGAAGATCACTGAGGTGAGCAAATCTGCCAATAAGCACAGGACCCACCAAGGTAGAGGAGGAACTTTGTCACAGTACACACAGAGCATTCCTTTCTTCTCTGCCTGTTATTGTGATCCTGCTACCAGGATCTAGTCATGTGCCATGTCCACTTAGTGCTGCCTAAATCCCTCTGCCGTTACCTCCTCCTGAAGGACACAGACACTTGGTGAAAAAACTCAGTTCTTTCTCACTATTTCTGTGAGGCCGGTGTTGATGCCGTCCTAACTACACTGCCCATCATAGCTCACATTTTACCCCCTATTAGTTCCATTACACTTTTTTTCCATATCCAATATTCCTAAAATCGATAGACACTAATATTCAGTTTGAATTAAATTATTTGGAGGCTCTTCACTTATCCCTACTATTCCTTAATTATTTTTAACATTGTTAGATAGTCTAACTGTAAAGTTGAATAGTTCAGGTATCAGAGGTGTGGTCCTCTGGTGAAGAAAAGCATTTCTTTTTTAGCAAAGGGTCTACTTACCTTGTTAGATCTCATGGTTTACTGCAATGCATTGAATAATCTTACTACTTAGCAGTTATTTAAGACACCAATGAAATTAGCAGAACAAATTCAAGGTTTTCTTTAAACTACTGTTTAATCAGATTTTAAAGACAAATTAGAAAACATTTATAGGCAAGTTAAAAACACCTTTAAAACATAACAGCTTGCTATCTGTGCAGCAATGCAGAGACAAATTAGAAATGAGTAATTATTAAAATATCACATCACAGTGTAACTAACACAGTGGTATTTTAATTTACCATACATCAAGATCTAGGTTTATGGATCTGTTGAAAAATAACACTTTTTAAAAAATATATATTTTGGAATAGTAAAAATGAAATTCACAGACAATGTATTATATTCTGAACCAGAAAAGGCAAGTTGAGGAATACTCATAACTATCCACTTTTAGGCGTAGTTTCTCAACTCTGTGTGTGGGTATTTGGGTGCATAACTACTTCTGCACTGAGGTAAATAATATATCCTTGAATGTGTAACCAAGACAGGAAAGAACTAAATTTCATATTTTTGATTCTTAAATTGAATAATTTATTACAACATCTTATATTGTTTGAATAATGCTATGTTCACCCACCTTGACTTAAACTAGTTTCCATTCAATACATTTAGAATTTTCATTTCTAACTGATCTAGAATACTCTTGAGGTCTGGAATTTAAAAATAACTACCTAGTCACTACGAAATCATATGATACCTTTTGTCACTCTAAGACATGTCAGAAGACTCTTCATAGAAATAGTCAATATCACTGGACAAGAAAACGTGTATGACAGGAGAAAGTTGTTAAAAAAAAGTTAAGAGAACTGAACACATAAAAAGGCAAAAAAAGAAACATGTAGGCAAATATCCTTTTCTATAACCCATTGTGACAAAATGTTGCTGCACCATTGATATGCAATGCCTTATTGTTTTGAGATCTCCAGTACTCATTAAGTTGTGATTGTAATATGTTGGACATACAAACCCTTTTCAGGGTTTGGAAGAAAGAGAGGTAAAATCATAGCCCTGGATGAACCAATGATGTCTGCTCACATTGTAAATTTTGGTAAGAACTCTACAATGAATCCAAGTTAGATGATTCTTCCTGACTCGGTCTAGTTCCTGTGCCAGGTCAGCATCTCAGTGAATGAAACTTTTCTCCAAAACCTTTCCTTATTCACTTCCCTCCGCTGATGGAGCAATCAGAAAAGGGTACATCTAAAAGCAGCCCTACATTGTTTTCCATTCAAATAATCTGGCTATGTGAAGTCAAATTTTGTGTTCAAAGACTGGCTACAGGCCATCTTTAAGTGGAGATTGTTATGAAACTTCAGCAGAGACCTTTACTTTGCATTTGGATTCTGGCTTAACAGTTATATTTTCACTTTAGGATACTGGCCAGGAGATCATTTTTGTCACCTTATTCAGACCTTAATGTGACAGTCTGAGGTTTAATTTATCTTTTATTTGAAGTAGCAACATGAAAACAGAACTTAATTTTGTGGTGTATGATATATGATCTGAGGGGACAAACTAATCTTGTGTAAATAGTTATACAGACACTTACATATAGTTAATGCACACCACAGACCATAACAGTTTCTCAGTCCAGAGAGTTGCATTTTCACAATTTTATAAGGATATACATATTAAAAAAGACGTAATTTTTAAATGTTTAAAATACTAAACCAGGCCTAATCCATTGGAGACTAATAGCATGGAGAAAGATACAAGAGGATGAACTGGCCAATTTATATTTATTTGCTTATTTTTGCACATTTCTGTAACCAAAATGCTTCCAAAAGATTTTTTAAAATACTGTTAGAGGGAATACAAATAGGCTTGAAATACAGGTTTTGGTAACCAAATAAATACAAAACTCTCATCTGAAATCTATGAAATTAAAAGATTAAAAAGTAATTTTAGTTTACTTTATTAATCATCCCTTGCAGTTTTTCTGTTTGAAACACTGCATCATTGGGGAAGGCCCCAATTTAGAAGTGTACTTAAGTACCTGCTTAAGTTCACCCTTATTCAGCACAGAACTTAGGCACGTTCTTCACCTCAAGCAAACAGTTAAGTCCCCTTGACTTCAGTTGGATTTAAGTACATACCTAAGTGCTGTGCTGAATAAGGATGGGTTAAGGACATATCTGAGGCTAAACATGTACTTAAATGCTGTATTCAACTGGAATCTTAATGCATGAGAACTATGGATGTAAAATATTTTCAATTAAATTTGAAAACTTCACATTTCATTGTGATTTTGTAAAATTGATTAATTCATTTTTCATTTGAAAACACATCTATTTTTAGGCAAAAACCTTGACGTTTTCAAGGCTGGTTTCACAAAACTCCAATTAGAATTAGAAAAATTAAACAGACCAGAGTAGTTACAAAGATCAACAATTACAATGTTTAAGAGGAAATTACATGGTACTTTTAAACTTCTTTATGTTTTAATCTAAGGCCAGGTTTTTAAAGTTAGGTGTAGGCCCATATTCAGATATTTGCATGTATACGTGGAGAAGAGGTAGCCACATGTGTATGCTGATATACAGTTTGCACACATGGGTTGACATTTTGGACCCAATGACGTCAATGGGAGTTTTGCCATTGACTTCAAAGAGGCCAGGATTTCACCCATGATATTTTAGTACCTAGGTTTGTCTTTACTTAGCAGTTGTACCACTGTAACTACATTAGTATTATTAATATGGAATAATTCTCTCCCCAATGTGGATGCAGTTAAACTGGTATAAAGGTTTTTATACTGGTATGGTTTATTCGCCTAGGGTCAGAGGAATAAACTACTGTGGAATAAGCACTTTTATATAAACTAGCAGTATAATGGATAGCATATGTATTTTGGTAAAATAGCCACACCATTAACCAAAATGCTTATACAAAATGTGTGCATAGACAAGGGCAATGCAATTATTTATATGCACCTCTCTTTGAACATCTTCTCCTTAACGTGTTATTCAAAACATACACAAGACTATTTTTTAAGAAAATATCTTTTCATGTGTCCCTTTAAAAAAACTTTACCTATGCTGAAATCTTGTATAAGTGTCAGTTGAAGGAATGTCTACGGCTGAATAAAACAGGATTTATATACATTTTTAAAATTAACAGATCTTTCACTATAGTGACAAAGAGTCCTGTGGCACCTTACAGACTAACAGACCTATTGGAGCATAAGCTTTCATGGGTGACGCATACATCTGACAAAGTGGGTATTCACCCACAAAAGCTTATGCTCCAATACGTCTGCTAGTCTATAAGGTGCCGCAGGATTCTTTGTCGCTTTTTACAGTTCCAGACTAACGCGGCTACCCATCTGATCCTTTCACTATAGTGACAGTGATAGGCACCACTCAAACTATTCTTCTTTATATTTATTTTCTTCAATGAATGCATGAGTGTTAAATGTTAAAAATAATTAGCGAACAGTTACTATGAGGAATACATTTAAAAATGAGCATTAGCTCATTAAGTGTCCAGAAGAGCTGTCCTCAATATGCAACTGTCTACAAAGCACCATAACATTACAAACAAGGATGAGTTATATTTAGCCCTCATAAAAATGTTTAATTGGAATCCAATATCTAATGTGTATATGAAGTGGTAAATAAAATGAGACCCATATTTAAAAGTAGGTTACTTTTGTATCTGATAAACCACAAATTTCTTCTTAAAGATTAAAATATCACTAAAATAGTAATCTAAAATAGTAATTATATAAGCCTTTAAAGTGAAATACTCTACCTAAATATTTCTTATCTGAATAATCTTTAAATAATTAAATTTACTGAGGGCTGCTCTTGAACTTAATTCACAAACAGAATTTGGTGCAGTATTTTTAATTTGTTATAGTAAAGCAAGTAACAAAAAGCAGAAAACGCAACAGTATAATGCATGAAGGCTGAATGCTGCCCAGAGATAAACACACACAATTCCCATTGCAACGAATAGGAGGTACTCTCATCTAAGAGCAGAATTTGGCCCTATGTATTTTCATGTTCACGAATGAGCATATTACAAAGAGATAAAAATGGAAGGGCACTAATTCTACCCAAGACTGAGATTCATTGTCTTTTGTTTCTTATGCAGCAATGGCAATATTTGTAGAATTTCAAAATTCCAAATCGGAATCAAGAGTGATAAATACGACACTGAATGTAGAAGCAGACAGCTATATCCAATTTAAAGCTAGGAATCTTGCAGGTAGTGTTCAATTGGTGCTTGTACATAGTTGCTTAACTATGTATACTCCCTCATATCCAAGTGTTAAATGAGACCGTAGCTATGCCAATTCCCTAGGAAGTTAAGGGCCAGCACAAATTGTATTTGCATCTTAGGGCTTGTCTACATCACAAAGTTGCAGCGCTGGTGAGGGGGTTACAGCGCTGCAACTTAGGAGGTGTACACATCTGCAGGGCATCACCAGCGCTGCAACTCCCTGTTTGCAGCGCTGGCCGTACTCCCGTTTTGTCTCGGGTGTAGAGGATCCAGCGCTGGTGATCCAGCGCTGGTAATCAAGTGTAGACACTTACCAGCGCTTTTCATGACCTCCGTGGAATAAGCAGGTATCCCAGCATACCTGAGGAAGCCTCTGGTAATCAAGCTGGTCTCCTTCCCCGGTTTGCTCTCGCGTTCCCCGAACCTCCGTGCAAGCAGGTCTCCTTCCCTGCGGTTTGCAGGGGGGTTCGGGGAACGCGAGAGCAAACCGTGGCAAAGCTGGTCTCCTTCCCCGGTTTGCTCTCGTGTTCCCCGAACCTCCGTGCAAGCAGGTCTCCTTCCCTGCGGTTTGCAGGGGGGTTCGGGGAACGCGAGAGCAAACCGCGGCGAAGCTGGTCTCCTTCCCCGGTTTGCTCTCGCGTTCCCCGAACCCCCCTTGAAGCCGCCCAACAGCGCTGCAGTATGGCCACATCTAACACCACTTGCAGCGCTGGTTGCTGTAAGTGTGGCCACTCTGCAGCGCTGGCCCTATACAGCTGTACTAATACAGCTGTAACAACCAGCGCTGCAAAATTTTAGATGTAGACATACCCTTAGAAGCCTGTGAGTGCTTTCTTCCACAGGATATTTACTCTTGTTACTGCAAATGCACAACTAATGACAAATGCCTCTTTAAAATGTGATGATATCTGCTCGCATGCATACCAAAAGAAAATACCAAATTACTAAGGGGAGAAGGAGACATTTTGGTTTGAGGCTACCAAATACAGATTATATTGCATTGGCATCCTGGCAAATCTGTTTGCATATGTAATGCTTATATGTGTAGATATGTAAATGAAATGCCAAATTAGGCTCTATGCCATTTGGGAGAGGGCAGGGGTTCTGAAGGAGAGGACCCAGCTCAATAACAACAGAAGGGGATAAACCAAAAGAAGCTGAGAAGTGTGTACAAATGTAGACTAGTCTCCTGTTTAGTCTGATATCCTTTCAGAAAGAGAAAATGCAGGTGATGTTACAGATTTATGGATAAAATCCTTAGCTGCTTTTGTGTGGAATAAGATATATCTGCCTGCCCTTAGCCATATACAATGTGAAAAGATAGATGTGTTTGGGGAAAGCATGTTATGATAACCATAGCCCAGGGGATGGAGTAGTCTGTTTGCATAACCATGGTAGGAGTTTACAAATCTGTTCATTTTCTTTTACGGGTGATCATTTTCAATTACACGGACTGCCAATATCCACGCCATTTTTGAAGTGCAGTTAACTGCTCTCTCAGGATATGCCTACTGCAATACGACCCCTGGGATAGCTTTGGATGGCCCAGATCAGCTCTCTCAGGCTGCAGGACTATAAAATTACAGTGTACGTGTTCACACTTTGGCATCCTCACCCCTGGAGGGGTCTCAGAGCCCAGGCTCCAGCCTGATCCCGAACATCTACACTGCAATTTTATAGCCCGCAGCCTGAGCCCCCTGAGTTGGAGTCACCTGACCCATGCCAACCATGGGTCTTTTATTGCAATGTCAATATACCCTGAGACCCTGAGCAAGGGGGGAAGGTGTCAGAGCCCCCGCTCTAGTCCAAGCCCGAACACCCACACTGCTATTTTTTGCCCTGCAGCCTGAGCCCCGGGAGTCTGAGTCAGCTGACCTGGGCTCAGACTTGATGCCGTGGGTTTTTTAACATAGTGTAGTCATATCCAGGATATACTCAGTTTGCCTAGCTGTGTGGATTGATGGACGTGTGCTAATATCCACATATAGGAGAAGCTTGTCTTCATCTTCCTTGGAATTTTGGGAAGAGTGCCAAAACCTAGATGCTGAACTTTCCAAGCAAGAAAAACATAATTCTGATCCAACTCAAGTGTAAGTTCTGTGGAAACTGAGCTGAAGAAGCCTTCTGACATTTTAGATGACGAGAAGACTATAATTTTTCTTGTTAGTGTCCCTAAAAGCTGAAAGCTGCCTTTTTTTTGTACTCATTCACAATATTCAGTCAACTAATGTTGTAAGATTCACAACCAAGAAGTTTTTAGGATCCAAAATATTAATCAAGAAATTTATTACTCACCTCATTTGGCTGTTATTATTTGATAATAAGTTTCATTACTGTTGCTCTGGCATTTTTTGTATAAGTTTTAAAGTTAAAACAACGTGGATAAACACAGTTTGCATTTACTAAAAATCATATGAAAATAATACAGAATATAAGCAAATAAAAACATAGCCCTTTAAACACATTTTTTCTCTAGCAGAGGCCATTACCACAATAAATGGTCTGTTACAGATATAATCACAACATTACTTCCTTGATATAATTTCAAAATGAAATATCAGTCTCCCATTCCCAAGCTTTGCTTTCTCCCATAATCTTACCTAAAAGTGTAGTGTGAATTCTGCATCTGAAATCTTAATTTTAGAAAAAAGAAAAAGCTTTCCTTAAAGCTCACTGGCATTTTGGGGTGAAGGGCCATGGATTATTACAGTGACTGGTTGACATATGATTTCATCTTTTGTTTTCTAGTAACTTGAGTTACAACCTCAGGGTAATCTGGCAATATTTATTTGATACTGTAAGCACCTTCAACTAACCATTTTATGTCTCAGAAACTTCAGAGTGACTTCTTAAAGATTAAAAAGTCACTTTGTAAAATGTTTAAGTGCTAGAATAAGAAACTCTAGTAGCTAAGGGTAAGAAGCACTTTCACTGAAAGCCTGGTGGCTTGCACAGTGTCTTCATCTGTATTCTATTATGGCTGCCATTTTGTCTCTAGCTTCAAAGTCCACTTAGTGTTTTTAAAAACAACAAAATAAAATAAACCTAGAACAGAGCTATTAGCCCTAGAAAAAAAGGTGAATCTTTAGTTTTAAAAAAATCCTTTCAGAAGGGCTCTTTGTAATTAGACTCTCTTTATCAAACTAAGCTATAATTTGGCATTGGTAATGTTTACAGTTCCTCAACGTACTGTAATAGTTTGAGATCTAAGAAAACCCTCCAAATACTGAGATGTTTATTGCAATACCTTTTCAAAGATTCACAACCTTTCAACAGTTTCCCATTTCATAGTCCTGTCTTTTTTTAAAAACAGCACCCAACGTTATACAGTTCCCACGTAATATTAAACATGAAATTATCACTTAGAAACAATATTTCAGTAGATAGAGGGTTTAAGGCAAGTCATTCATTTGGAAAAGTTAATTTCCATGTGTTAATTTAGACTGACACACCTGTTTTCCACCCCATCAGTGCCTTGGGATACACAATGTACATTCAGCAAAGGGGCACACATCTGACCCTATGGACATACGTTGTAAGTCCTGAGTGTCCATTGAAATAATGGTAATATTTTCATATAAGGCATGACCCACAGGGACATGGCATAGGAGGGGTTAATTTGCTTTGTTTCCAGTCTTGCTATTGTATGTGATATTCCCTAGGTAACAGCATTCTTTTCTTACTAAACACCTTTGCAAACAAATACAAACCCCTTCAAAAGGTGCTAAAAATGGGTTTTGAAAACATACAAAACATATTCATCATAGTATTTCCCAATCATTGTTTCAGTGATGGATATCTGCAGGTTATTTCTCGTTTCTGACTGAAACTATTATTTGTTGTGGAATAACTGTTCTGTTCCAAAATGTTTTCTTCTAGTTTTTTGGGCCATGAGGGCTTGATGCTTTCGTGTTCTATACTTCCTTTTTGAGTTCTTTTCAATGGCAATATCAACAACACTAAGATGCAGGCAATGTGAAGACAGAAATACCAGTAGCTAAACGAAGAAGAAGAAGAAAAAAAAAATCATTAATCAGAACTTTGGCACCTATTATAGCTACTTTAAATAACTGACTCCTCTTACATAAGTAGTTTGCTGTAAATATGATCTTTAGCAGCAAGGCATCAACATTTCCACTGGCATTCTTTCAAATATATTTTATTGTATTGGAGGTGAGAGTGGGAATCAACAAAAAGTGAAACCTCTCCCAGTATATTTACTGCTAGAATGTAAAGTAGACAATTCTGAACTATTACCAGCTCCAAGGTAAAATACTACATTTACCATAGCAAAATTTCATTTTTGGTGACCCCCCCACTCTGCTATAATCTGTAATAGACATTGTGATAAAGTGGGGGATTTTCTTGTTTTTTCCATGATTTGCATGCAGAGGGGGTGGGACTCAGTTTCCCTCTGTGCTACTGGTTTAATGAGGTGATGGGAGAGGGAGTTTGTTGTTACAGAGGACCAGTGACAGAACTTGGGACCCCAGCCAAGGGCCTGGAGAATGGATACCCCAGTAACCGGTGACCCGGAGGCCCAGCTCAGAAGTCACAGCCGGTTCTGGCCAGAGGGAGGACAATGGGCTGTGAAGAGGTGACCCCGGTGACCTAACCAGCTAGTTCCAACCAGAGGAGGACAGAGGAGAGGAGGCCCAAGGGACCCTCTTAACCCAGCTTTGCAGTCACACATGCCATTAGGTATTTGGGAAGTATGATATATTTTGATGTATTCCATACTCTGGCAAATGTACTATATTTAATTAATAAAAGAAACAGCAGAAACAAAAAATAAAGCAAAAGTGAAAAAATAACCTTGAGCAATGAAAAGTGGAGGAGAAGAATAATGATAGCAAAGAAACTTCACTTCTAATTGGGTTATTGGACTTTCCAGTTGACTAACCCCATAAACAGGTGTTAGAGCCCTGGTGCAGTTCTACTTATTTGTTATAGAACAGTAGAACCTGAGAGTTATGAGTTACAAACTGACCAGTCAACCGCACGCAATCAGGCGGCAGCAGGGACCCGCGCTCCCCAATACAGTACTGCATTAAATGTAATCTACTGAAAATATACAGGGAAAGTTGAAATTTTTTTTGACAAGGTAAGGAAACTTCTGTGATTGTTTCATTTAAATGAAAATGGTTAAAAGCAGCATTTTTCTTCCGCATAGTGAAGGTTCAAAGCTATATTAAGTCAATGTTCAGTTGTAAACTTTTAAAAGAACAACCATATCGTTTTGTTCAGTATTACAAACATTTCAGAGTTACAAACAACCTCCATTCTTGAATTGTTCATCACTCTGAGGTTCCACTGTAAGTGTGGTCTGATAACTCACACATGGGAGGAAGGTTCAAAAGGCTTTCTTGGGAGGGGGAACTACAAGTGGCATTTGGAGCATCCCCAGGGCAGCCAACTGCACAGAAGATGCTTAGATTGAAGTTTATATTGTGTTGTTATTTTGGGGTTGCAAATAAAGCCACACCCAAGCATTGGAGTGAGTTTGGACACTAACTCGGATTTGTGTGCTGCACCAAAAGGACACGGTCGAGACTAAACCTGTTCATATCAAACCATGTTTACTAGCTTTAACTATAGAAAATCCAACATTGGAATTAGAGATCTATCCAAATGAAATTCTCGGCTCTATGAGCTAAGATGTGAAAAAATTATCTAAGTATACCTTACTGCCAGACTGTGTCCTGAGTATTTACACATACTGTCACTATATGTGTATGCACACACACTATATAGTATGTTAAACATCTGTGTCACTTTAAAACTGCAAACAAAAAATGAAAAAAAAGGGATTTTCCTGCTACATTTAAGAGTCTTCTGTGACGCACTCTCTCTTTTGAGAAATATATACCTATTTATCCTTTTATGGCTGGTTATTTGTGAAAGTTACGTTAGGCAGTGGTCACTTATTCCTGTTGCTCTGTGCCCCTTGACCCATTTTCTAATCTCAGATGTGCGCTCTGAATGGCTCCTATGCCAGGAAATTCAATAGTGCACTTGTGTTCTGTGTGCTTAAGGAACTATGAAAATTGTTATTTATTTTGTTTTTTCAAACTGGATGACACTCACTTAGCTGGCAAGATAGGGATCCAAATACTACATTTTTATTCACCACTCAAAGGAGAACCCCGCCACAAGAATAATTTAACTTGCCTCTGAGTTCAGTAATTTTTAAAAAACCCATAAAGTATACTTACCTGTAAAACAGGAAAGAGGGTTTTACAGAGAGCAGCACAAATGGCACAACTGTGTAACTTATTGCTACTTGAGTTGCTATCCATGTGATGACATCGTAACATAATTTAACAATAGGAGAATCAACAAAGTAGTGTCTAATGTTGTTTCTTATCTAAAAAAAAGCAGATAACAGTAAACAGTATTAGCAACTAAAACATTGTTATTGAGAGCTAGTTTTATTGTATTTTATTTGTTCCATTGCCACTAAAGACTTCATCTTATCTCCAGTCTCTTTCCTCTTCTCATTTTGTCCTCGAGGACATCTGGTGGGGAAAGGGTTTCACATACTTTATGCTGAGGCAAGGAACCTATTGGAAAGAAGATTTCAATTGCACTTTATACATAAGTCAAAGAATTCATCTAAGAACACTGCACTTGGTACATGTGTGTCCAAACTATACCCAGCATCCATTGACCTAAGGTACAGATAGCTTGCACACCCTGACCTTCAGCTTACCATGCATTCTCTGGCCTAAGAATTTAGTATTAGAATTTAGTATTTTCAATATATCCAATCTAATTTGAGATTCTTGTCTGATTGAAACAACCTTGTTTTACAGTAAGTGACATCTAATCTTCTGTAAATGTACATTTGTGAATAATATGAAAATAGAATACTTCAACAAAAGTCTCCTTAAGTTAAGCCATTCCCATACACTCACTGACAGGATTACAGTCCAAAGCATTAAAAAGCATCCTGTTTTATCTAAATGTAAGAAATTTTAACTGTGTATTTCAGAAGTCTCAGTAATGTAGTAGTTAATGTAACAAAATTTGTACATAACACATTAACACACAGCTCCTGTATGTTTCTTTGAGAACCCTGTGTAACCCAGGAACCTCTAGGTGCTAGGGTTGCCAACTTTCTACTCACACAAAACCGAGCCCTGCCCCTTCTCCAAGGCCCTGACCCTGCTTACTCCATATATCTCCCCTGCCCCCCATCACTCACTCTCCCAACCCTCACTCACTTGCTCATTTTCACTGGGCAGGGGGTTGAGGTGCGGAAGGGGGTGAGGGCTCTAGCTGGGGGTGTGGGCTCCAGGGTGGGGCCAGAAATGAGGAGTTTAGGGTGCGAGAGGGGGCTCTGGGGTGGAGCCGAGGGATTCAGAATATGGGACGAGGCTCCGGGCTCTGGGTGCAGGTGCCAGGATGAGGCCAGAAATTAGGGGTTCAGGTGCAAGAGGGGGCTCTGGGCTGGGGTACAGGGGTGTGTGAGGTTTCCAGTTTGGGATGCAGGCTCTTGGGCTGAGGATGAGGAGCGTGGGGTGCAGGAGGGTGCTCTGGGCTGGGATTGAGGGATTCGGAGTGTGGGTGGGGGATCAGGGCTGGGGCAGGGGGTTGGGGAGCGGGAGGAAGTCACGGGTGCAGGCTCTCACTGGCGCTTACCTTAGCCAGCTCCTGGAAGCAGCGGCATGTCCCCGCTCTGACTTCTAGGCAGAGGCATGGCCAGGTGGTTCTGCATGCTGCCCCGTCTGCAGACACCGCCCCCACAGCTCCCATTGGCCATAGTTCCCAGCCAATGGGAGCAGCAGAGCTGGTGCTTGGGGTCCCCCGGCTGCCCCTATGCATAGGAGCCAGAAGCGGGACATGCCACTGCTTCCAAGAGCCACACGGAGCCTTGGCAGCCAGGGAGCCTGCCTTAGCCCCACTGTGCTGCCGACTGGACATTTAATGGCCTAGTCAGTCATGCTGACCAGAGCCACCAGTGTCCCTTTTCAACCAAGTTTTCCTGTTGAAAACCAGACACCTGGCAACCCTATTTGGTGCCAACTGACAGAGCTCACAGGGGTGCATAAGGGCTGCAGGGTTTTGGGAGGAAAGGTACATTTAGGCTTGAGAGAAACCTGCTGTGAATTTTAACAGCATAAGTGTAAGTAGAACTGTGCACATGAAAATTATATAGAGTAATCATGTTTAGTGTTGTGCATGTGTAACAAATTTCAGAGAAATTTGTGAGAGTGGCAGGATGGACTAAGTCTGGAGGCCCCTGCTGGAGACCTCATGGTCCTGTATTACCCTGTCCCAGAACAGAGCAGTGAAAAGTCCTCCAGGCAGTCTAGAGTGGCTGCAGAAGAGCGGCCAATCAGAGGGGCTGCTGGAGCAACCAGTAAGGGTCAGAAAGGCCAGATAAAAGGCAAAAAGCAGAGCAGAGCCTTCAGTGACTATGTGGCACTTGACAAGGGAGGACCAAGTGCCTGGCTGGTCAGATGAACAGTAGGACTGTAGATAGCTCACCAGACACACTGAGTCCAGCAGAGGCTGCCAAAGACCAGGTGCCTGGCTGGCTGGATAGCAGCAGAGCTGTCAAAAGGTTAATGCAGGCAGGCTGAGCCCACAGGACTGAGCATAAAACCTGGCCAGACCAGACGAGGGTACTGAGATAGGTCCTGCTGGTCTGGTAGCAGACTGAGTCCAGGGAGGGCTGCTGAAGAGGACACCAGTTGAGGTGTGACCTGGTGTGCCTAGGGCAGCCTCACTGGAAATGCCAAGGTCAGGGCAGGCTGCAAAAGGGAGAGCAGATACTCCCAATGCTGGTGGGTAACACAGAATTTAAAGTCACAAACTGTGCTTCTGGTTCTCCCACACTGGTTATCAAGAAACAAAAAAAGAAATCACACAGCCCCCTTATTGCATTCCAGTTCTCTGGCTCCCAATCAGCACCTAGGTGCAGTACAGTGAGAAGTTATTTAAAAAATTCTGCTCACATATACAAAATGTTCTTCTGACTCCAAAGGGTCAACCACGTTACCAGGTCAGTATAGGTTTGGATCTTACCCAAAATACCATGCTGCCAGCCAATCCTTCAGTGTGCAAAACTAAAGGTTTGTTATAAAGACAGAACAAGAAGAGAGTTGGTAAAGCAGTCACATACATACAAAGACTTCAAAGTCCATATTCAGATTCCTAGCAGCATTGGTGAGTTTGCTGGCTTGAAAGTCCCTCTGGAACACATCCACAGCTTGGATGGGTCATTCAGTTCTTTGTTCAGAGTAGGGTGACCAGATGTCCCGATTTTATAGGAACAGTCCTGATTTTGGGGTCTTTTTCTCATATAGGCTCCTATTACCCCTCACCCCTGTCCCAATTTTTCACATTTGCTGTCCGGTCACCCTAGTTCAGAGCTTTGTTTGTAGAAAGCTTACTCCAGAGGTAAGAAGCAGGACTGAAGACAAAATGGAGAAGATGCAGCTGCCTTTTATAGCCTTTGGCCATGCAGCTTGTATTTTCTTTGTTTCAAATACAAGCTGCCTAGCCATGTGCTGGGCAGCTTAGAGTTCTGTCCATAGGCATACCCCTGCATGCCTTGCTGAGTCATAAAGTGTATCCCTTTCCTTCTCTCAATGGGTCAGTTGTATAGCTGATGTCCCTTGATGGGTCATCAAGAAGGCTGGGAAGTGCTAATGCCAATCTGTCTGGGGGGGTGTCAGCCAGATGCACAGCACAAGTTTGGAACTACAGACATACCATACATGTAACTTACAATAAAAAGGTGATACAAAAACAAAAAAGAATAATTTGCCAGGTATGATAAAACATTTTTGCAGATACCTTACCACGGTATACCTGGCATAACTCATTGTAATTTTACAATATTGGTATTCATAATATCCTAAAGTATCCCACAAATTCAATACAGCTTCACAGAAGGTACCAAGATAGGCCCCGGCTAGGTGTCTGAAGAAGGCAGTGCCCCTGGGAAGAAACCAAGAGCTACGGCCCCATACCAGGGTTGTGATAAGAACTCAGGAGGACATACCCTGAAAGAGGGAGGAACGCTTGTGTGGCTTGGACAGAGGGCTGAGCTGCCAAAGACCGGATGAGAGAACCAGCGGCCAGGGCGTCCTCGCAAGAGGCAGATGCCATCCTGAGGTAAGACCAAAAAAGAAACACAAGCTCACATCTAACCAAGAGAAAGGGGGCTATCCATGAGAGGTGGGTGCCCCTCCCCATGAAAAAAAACTGTTTGCAGGCACTGTCGTCCAGAGAAAAGGGCATGCATGAGAGATGGATGCTGACCCCATTACAGTAACAAAAAGAAAAGATGACTAATACACAAAAAAGATAAGTTAGTGTAACGAAGGGAGGTTGAAGCTGTATTGTCTGGTGCTGAAGGCGACTGTGATGAGATCATCCTAATGAGTTTCCTATTCTTAAGTAACCACTAACTGCTGACTGTTTTTCCTTAATAAAGAGTTGTTAGACCTCTTGGAGATTTCTGACACCATCAACCAGTCCTGACTTCTTGAAATTTTGTCCTCCATTGACTTTCGTAGCTCTCTCTCTCATAATTCTTCCACCTCTCCAATCGGTCCTTCAGGGTCTCACCTGTTGGGTCCTCCTCCTCCTCCCCTCTCCTATTCTGAGGAGGCATCCCACAACTCTGTCACTAATCCACAAGTATGGCTCTATCAGTTTTATGCCACTAACTCACAAATCAACCTTTCTACAGATGAGCAATCCTCCTCCTCCTAAGACAGCATATCTGTCTGCCTTTCTAATATTTCCTTTTGGATGTCCAGTTGTCATCTTCATTTGAACATGGCCCAAACTGAGCTTTGCTCTTTCCTCTCAAGCCGTCCCCTCTCCATCATTTTTCACAACATCACCCACCTCCTAGTCATACAGGCACTTAAACTAAGGGTCATTTTGTCTTCTGTCTACACCCATCCATCCAAACTCTGTGTAAACTTTTCAGATTTTTCTACAGAAATATCTAAGATCCAACCTTTCTTCTTTCCACACACCGTAACTCTCACCCAGGCCCTCATCTCACACCTTGACTATGGGAACCTCCTCCTCCAGTACCCAGGGGGCAAGGGGCTCACTGATATCAGACAGTGAGTTTCAGCTGGCCTGACCAGTTTAGTGTATCCCAGTTCACTTATGTCATAATCAGTATCTAGTAGGTGTTGTGTAAGGTATAATTGGAAAACCAATAAATCAATGATCATTACTATTGCATTGTGTGTATATGGTAAATCCCCAAAGGACTGAACAAATGTGAAGGAATTATGGGACTAAATGTGTCTGACCCATATAAGTCTGAGGAGTGGGTAAATAGGTTTTTCCAGACAAAGAAAAGACCAATGCCTCCATCCAGGTGCAATCACAGACAATTGGCAATCACAGTCATTCACTGGCACATCAGAGGCTGCAAGGACAAGTCAATTTGCATTGTAGAAAGCACTAGCAGTGAAAAAGAAACTGGAACCTTTTCCATCAGACTCCCCACCACCTTTTCCCACAGGAGGGGCACTTGAACTTTGAGAAGCATACATTTAAAAAATTCACTGGACTATAAAAGAGAGAGGCAAAGAACTGCTAGTGACTGTTCACCTCAGAAGACAAAGGAACTGAGCACTTAGGACTTTGTGGGAGATCCGGAACAAAGGGATGGTCAGCTATCTTGCTGGAAGGAAGCGTGGTAAGACTCAAGAAAACTATGGTCTTGGTTCAAGGTAAGTCTTAATCATTAGAGTGTGTTTTTCACTTTTATTTGTTGGTAGCCATTTCTGACCTTAACGGTCACATTTTAATTAACTTAAAACCACCTTCATTAAATAAAATGATTAATTGTCTTACTATTCTAAATCAGCCCAGTGCTGTGTTTGACTTGATTATTAACTTCAGTTAAAGCAACAAGCTGTTGTGTATTTGTCTCTTTACAGGAGCAATGGACTTTATTACTCCTCTGAGTGTTCCACGTGAGGGCTAGACATTTCAGGGCAGATAATTTTGTGGAAATTCAGGACTGGGTGTGTGCTGGACTAGTAATAACCAAGGGTACTGGAGACCAGAGTGTGGCTGTGGTGTAACACACAGTCTGCTGGAGTCAGAGTTGCTGAACAGGGCTGCTCAACACACACACACTTAGAGCGCTTGCTTGTATGCTGACTGGGAGCACCCAGACAGGGAGCTACAGCAGCAGAGCATTTTAAGGCACTGAGGGTTACAAGACAAGCTGTGACACAACCTCTCACTGGTCTGGTTGAACCTCAAATCGTGGCATTCCCCCCTCTTACTTTGACAAATGCCATCTTGCCCTTGTCAAGCCCATTCAAAACTCTGTTGCCAAGATCACATTCCTGGATTCTTGTTGTGACTAAACCATCCTCTCTCACCTCCACTGATTCCCTGTTCTCCACAGCAAACCACACCATCTACTCAAAAAAACCCACATCAACGTTTAAAGCCCTTCATTGTTGAACCCTGCAATTCCAATTAAGAATGGAGCCACTGACTTGTATCTCAGCTGTGCCAATGATCCCAGCCCCATCCCTTAGTCCAGTTTTCTCTCAAGTACTTTTCTGTTTCTTCCTATGTGGCTCCTTCAGCATGAGAGGAGGAGCTCCTTTTAAAATACTGTAAGGTAACTACACAGTCATCTTTCACGTCCTTCCTCAAGATTCATCACCTTGCCATGATGTCAACTAAACACTTGACAAATACAGTTGGTGTCCTGAAACTGCTACTTACTACCAAACAAGGTCACTGTTGCTGTGTCCTCCCCATGCTCCCATTTCTCTGTTGTATGCACTTGCTGTGTTTGTTAATGCTTAGATTGTAAACTCTCTGCAGCAGGAATGTTTGTTTTTTTCTCCTTCCCCCTCTTTCATTATGTATGGATAGTGAGTGCCTAGTTAGCACACAGTGGAGGCTTGATCTCTGGGGCCCCTATGGATCACTAGAAAACAAAGAAGTACTGTGGATGACACTTAAAACACAATCTGGAAATAAGTATGTGATTTTTAGTAGAACAAAATTCTAGTATCATAAGTTAAATATAAAGTATCCATTATATCATATAGTCCAGAACCTGCTCAAGCACAATTGTCCTGTATTTACATCTTGTGCTTTGAACAGAACATTTTTCTATGGCTTAAGCTTCTACCACTGCCTTTGGAAGATGACTATTCGCGTTTCTCCCCCAACATTTGTAGGTGATTACTTCCTTCTTTAGCAGTTTAGCCAAATTAAAGAAATTTAGTTCTTTCAATCTTTCCTCATAAATTCATCCGGCCAGCCTGGTACAGTTTATATAAATCATTCACTGATTGCAGTGGAAGCATCTGAATAATGATGGACAGACCAATAAGCTGCTACAATCTTTTATGTGTGTACACAAGTATTTTGGACAATTTTTTAAGTGGATGCTATTTGTTGATGACCTACTTAAGTACTCTGCAAACAAATTTATAAACATACTAGATTTGTTGTCTGACCCTTTTTTAGTTTAATGATGTTTAGACTGATGGACAATTGATCTGACAATGACAAGGTTCTTAGCCCAGAATCAGGCTACAGAGATGTAACACTACAGAGTTCAATATCTTGTGGAGAGTCTCGAGGTGGATGATAAGGATACTCACACTGAGGGAAAAGTAAAACCTTAGATATCTTTATTGAAATAATGAACAAAGACAGAAAGGACCCAAGTCACATAAAAAGGTAGATAATACAATATTGGGGTTATCTGTGGTAGCATTCTTTGCATAAGCTCTTAGAAATGCATACTCAAACCCTTCCTTGAGGACCTGGTGGTAAGAGACAAAGGGGTCAGCCCTGTCTCTGGTATGCCATAGTGTCTGATGGTCCAAGTTCCTCAATTAATTGAAGGATCAAGTAGTGGAAAGCAGACAGGGATTGAAGAAGCCCAGAAAAGAACAAGCCCCAGACCACATGGTTGCTGCCCTGTTATAAGACTTGAACATCATCTGCTCATGCTCAGTCTTCCATACCTAAATTTAGCCTTTTCACCAACATAATACTGAGGTGTATTTATTCTGTAGGTTAACATATTGATATGTGTAACTGCCATCTTAGCTCATTATCATACACATCACTTAAGCAGATTTGTGGTTATTACTTCCATGTCTTTATGGTAGCATTTACTGGTACATTTTGACTCTTACCATTGAGCAAGCTCTCCTAACTTCCCTACAGGTAACCTGTGATGGGGCGTCTGCCCCATGCTGGTGGAGAAAGAGTTAAAAGCAGCCCTGAGGAGGTTGTGCAGCAGACAGCCAATAAGAGAGGGGCTCCAATGAGCAGTCAATGAGGGCAGAGCAGGCCCATATATAAAGAGGGCTGTAGGGCAGAGTGGGCAGTTAATTTTAATAATAATTGGAGATATACCTATCTTCTAGAACTGGAAGGGACTTTGAAAGGTCATTGAGTCCAGCCCCCTGCCTTCACTAGCAGGACCAAGTACTGATTTTTGCCCCAGATCCCTAAGTGGCCCCCTCAAGGACTGAACTCACAACCCTGGCTTTAAGCAGGCCAATGCTCAAATCACTGAGCTATCCCTCCCCCTCTTGGGAGCCCAGTGAGAAAGGACTGGGTTCCTGAAGGGCTGACAGAACTGCCAGCACTCTGGACAGAGCAGTGCTTGGCTGGGTGAGGGGAGCGAGAGGGCGCTCCAGCGTGACTGGCTGGAAGACTGAAGTCCAGATACAGGAGCAGAGAAGGTGCTAGTGGTATGATGAAAGGGACAGTGGGGGTTGAAGGAGATGCAGCACATGGCTGCTGCCTAGAGGGTCTCTGGGTCAGAACCCAGGGTAGTGGGAGGGCCCAAGTCTCCTTCCCAGTACCACCACTAAGGAGAGTGGCCAGTGAAAGGTTGCAGTTTGCCACTGAAGCAAGTGGCTAGAACCTTGGGCTGCAGTCGGCCACGGAGGCAAGTAGCTGGACAGAGGACAATTGTTCCCCCAGAATGGGGGGGGGGAGGGGAATGGAATGGGGCATGGCAGGAGGGCTGTGTCCTAAAGAGGATGCTGCAATCCTTGAGGCAACGCAGGTCCGGAGCAGAAGTGACAGTGGCGAGACACCACTGGAGGAGGGCGCCCTGTGAAAAGACTGAGCTAATTTGCAGAACGATCAGCAGGAGGCACCATGGTGGTGAGTCGGCACAATTACATAACCGTGAAGCCATTTATCTAAGACAAGGGTTATGGCATACTTAACCACACCTATGCTAATTTATGCTTAAGCTAATGTTTTACAGGATACAGACCTGTAGGTTTCTTGTGTTTCAGCTGATGAAAGCCACTAAATATAATGAAGGCAAGTCAGGGAATAATAGGCATGCTTGCCCTACAGGCTACAGATTGTAACAGCCAGTGTTAAATATTTGACATGAAGCCTTTTAAACAGTATTAATTCATAGTATAAATTTATCACATTTAAAGAAATATGCAATAAGTACCATGAAAAAAATTACAGTCCTATTAAAAGCTTTGTGATTCCCTGTCAGCACTGGATGGCTCTCATAAGTTTACTCAGGGCCACAAGGTTAAGCTGACAGCAATGGAGACTGATTCAGGAGGTTTCTAGTTCAACACCTAGGTGGAAGGATACACTTGAGTTCTCATTTTGGGGGCTGAAAGTAGAAGTCTGTAGGGCCAGAAATTGCATAGCATGTTGAGAGAGTGGAAGATAAAGCATTTTTTAAGTCTTGGGCCATAGCTTGGGGGGAGGGGATAGCTCAGTGGTTTGAGCATTGGCCTACTAAACCCAGGGTTGTGAGTTCAATCCTTGAGGGGACCATCTGGGGATTGGTCCTGCTTTGAGCAGGGGGTTGAACTAGATGATCTTGTGAGGTCCCTTCCAACCCTAATATTCTATGGGATAGGGCAGGAAAATTCTTTCGTCCTGTAATGTCCACAAAGTCCCAGTTAACAAAACTAATCAGGCTGCTCACCACTTAGAACAAGGGCAGGCAACCTATGGCACGGGTGCTGAAGGTGGCACACGAGCTGATTTTCAGTGGCACTCACACTGCCCAGGTCCTGGCCACTGGTCGGGGGGGGGGCTCTGCATTTTAATTTAATGTTAAATGAAGCTTCTTAAACATTTTAAAAACCTTATGTACTTTACATACAACAATAGTTTAATTATATACTATAGACTTATAGAAAGAGATCTTCTAAAAACTTTAAAATGTATTACTGGCACGCAAAACCTTAAATTAGAGTGAATAAATGAAGACTTGGCAAACCACTTCTGAAAGGTTGCCAACCCCTGACATAGAACAATGTGGCTGCCTCATATTAGCCAAGGCTTGTAGAAGAGCTCTGTAAGTTGGAAAGCTGAAGCTGGTCCCATAAAAAATATTACCTCACCCATCTTATCTGTCTAATTGGGAAAGGCTTTTACTTATTTTCGGAGATTTTTCTACCAATTTGGGAATAAGCTCTAGCTAATGAACAATTGTTTGTCCTTTGTCTTCACTTTGATCGTTTTGCCAATAACCAACCTGTACCTTCAGATTTTGTATGTTTGGGTTTTTTTGGAGGGGTAGTGGTGGTAAAGCAGTTCTATTATCTGCAGCCTTCTTACTGACCCCTTTCAATCTGGCTTTGAGTCTGGGTACAGTCAGTATTTGTGCTGATTTCATTAAGAGACTGTCTGTCCTGTGAAGGACAAGATCAAGTGTCCATGCAGATTCTGCTATCATTATGAAAGATTGTGATGGAGAAGCATAATTATGTGTTCCTGACTCAGTGAATCTTGGCAGTAACTGACAGAATCATGCCTGAGAAGCTCTACGATCCAGGACTGTATCATTGGTGGAACAAAGGTGGGACTGAAAAAAGAGTTTCAAATCTGATTTCTTATTAAGGCATAGCTAGATGGTGGAGTGTTTTAAAGAAGATAAGTTTGTGCTTTGTGCAAGGGTTACACTAAAATCAAACACTCCTTTTGGATTTTTGGCTAATCTTGAATTCTCAGATAGCAGTAGTTGAGTCTGTCTGGGACATTGTGGTCTTTCCTTACTGCTGTCCTTGCCATAATTGTCCTTGCCAGAATTATCCATGCTTTTTTGCTTTTTTGTTTTGTTTTGTTTTTTTTTTTATTCAACTCGGGAGCTACCCTTAAAAACTATTCAGAAATTTTTGCTAGTGCTGGCTTGCTTAGTGGTGCTTCTTGAGTACAACAAATTACACCTAAACTCACTACCAACTTGTTTCTGGCTGAGACTCAAGGCATTATGTATAAATTCCTATGCTGCTTAGGGATCTGGTTTTCCGTAAGACCACCTCTGTCTTTATGTTCCATCTTAAGAGCTGAGATCAGTGAGGATGCTTCTGTTATACATAAGAGATTTGATCTCTGAGGCTGAGCTGTCTCACTGGAGTATCCTCCACTGGTCCAACATAGTCCTTACTTCAAACCTTGAAAGTACAAAATAAGCAGGCTATCTACTTACTTAGGCTTTTGCTTGAGGAATGACCAGATTAAGTGGAGTTTTTTGTGGTTAGGAACAAGTTCTTTTGAGGTCAAAATTATTTCTTTTTTTTGTGGGTTTTATTTATTTTTTAATTTATTTTATTGTTCAGTGTGGGCCTGATCCAATGCCCATAAAAGTAAACAGAGCAAAGTTTTACAAATGAAAAAATTAGATTCAATTGTCAAATGTTAATCATTCTTCCATTTTAAGGTTTAAAAAAATAATTTTGAAAGCGCTAGGTAGAAGCAAAAATTACGTTTTTAGAAAAGGCCTTATGCATATGAAGTGGCCTTATTTGCTTCCCTGTGATATCTCACAACATGTTCTTGTGAATGTGTAAATTACTTTACAGCCTGAGATAGTGTCATTTTAAGCCAAAGTTAAATATTCATGTTTCAGTTACAATTCCCATGAAAAAGTAAATGGTGATAAATTGTACCTGCAGCATACTATTATGGCAATTATAACACATACTAAGGTCTAAAAGCACAAACAGAGAGAAAACGCACACAAAGTACATTTTAAATGATCATTCTTTCATTGGACAAAGAGCTGCTTCGTAATGACAGAGACATCCCTCGAGGGAGGCGGGCAGGGCACAGGGGCCAGCTTTTTCCTTTGCCCGGGGGTGCTCAACTCCTGCTCAGCCCCACCCCTTCTCCCAAACCCCCATCTCTGCTCTGCCTCTTCCCACCCAGTTCTGCCCCCTCCCCAGCCTCATTCCATCCTGCCTTTTCCCACTCACTTCCGCCCCTGTCCCTCTCAGTGCCTCTTGCACGCCTCAGAACAGCTGATGGCAGCTGCTGGGACACACTGGGAGGGAGGGGTAGGAGTTGATTGGTGGCGCCGCCGGCAGGTGAGAGGTGCCAGGGGCTGGGGGGAGGAGGGAAGCTAGCTGCCTATTTTTTTCTGTGGGCGCTCCAGCCCTGGACCACCCACAGAGTTGGTGCCTATGCGGAGAGCATGAGAGAGCTCATTACAGCTGAGTTGGCCCAGCTGCAGGGTCGGTTACAGTAACATCCCTTAAGGACCTCACAAGAGTGGAAGATCAGTGCAATTTCATTCTATCCTACCCCACTCCCCTGTCACACCTCTTACCCTCAGTTGGAGGCTGAGACAGGAGACTGCCTCCAAGTGAGTTTCCACCAAAAGAGTTTCCCTTCACATGGGATATTACTTATCACCAGAATCCTACCCCTTTGTGCCACCTGCGCAGTGCAACGGTGTCACATCATAATGGACAATCTGGCCGTAGACATAGTGCCCTGAGCACATGACTCAAAAGAACTCCTAAACCTAAATCTTGGGATTATATACCAATTTCTTCCATGGTCTTAGAAAAGTCATGCACCTAAATTTCAGTCAATACTGAAAGGAGATTAAGGTTTTCCTATCTCACAAGATTATGAAGACTGTTGAAGATGAAAAAATCCTATACAATTACTACATTTGATTATCATGATTGTCGTATCCTGTTCAACGAAATGCCTCAGCATGTTTCCTCCCAACATCACACCCATCACTGAATTGTCCTGGAGTGTGGAGCCTGTGTAGAATAGGAAGATATGGTCCACTTCCTCTCCCACCCTCCAAAGATGCCATGTTTTAATGATGCAATACAAAATAAGGGCTTTTAAATATATTATACATAAGCCGATGTACCTTTAATTTGTATGCACAACTACAACTGCATGTGAAAAATTGAAGTAACTATCTAAGGCAGTGGTCCCCAACCTTTTTTGTCTGGTGGGCGCTAGACAACAAGTCACCGAGGACCATGGCCAGCAGACAAGCATCCACCGAAATGCCGCCAAGAAGCAGCGTCATCAAGAGGAGTCGCCGCCAAAATGCCGCTGAAAATCAGCGGCATTTCAGCACCTCTGCCTCTTGATGTTGCCACTTTTCAGAGGCATTTTGGCGGATGCTTGTCTGCCAGCCAGTACGCGGGTGCAGATAGATGCCCCAGCGGGCACCATGGCGCCCACAGGCACTGCGTTGGGGACCGCTGCTCTAAGGTATTTATATGGCTCCCATCAACATAGTACCTGAGTGCCTCACAATCTTAAGTTCTTATCCTCGCAAACCCACTGTGAGGTAGGAAGTGCTATTTTCCCCTTTTTACAGAAGGGAATGAGGCACACAGAGGCTAAGTGACTTGATCGAGGTCACACAGGAAGTTTGTGGTAGAGCAGGGAATTAAACTCAGGTATCTTCAAATCCTAAATTAGCATCCTATCCACTGGGCCAACCTTCTGCTGTAATTGTTCAAGCAAATGGTCAGCTATGCATCTACATGGCCATTTGTGCCAATCTGTAGTAAACTGAAGTGTAAATTAGAAACAATTGTATATGCAGTTCAAAAAAAATCAACCCAGTTAAGATTTATCATCCAACTTCTACAGAATTAGCTATAAAGAAATCTAGGTTATTTACACTTGAAAGGATTAGATTTTAATCAGTAAATGTCATTAATAAGGAATTGAGAGGAAAGTGGTGATCACAGAGAATCTGATCTTCACAAACCTAACAAGGGACAGTAAATAACTGACATGATACAACACTTCAACCTGTTTTTGATAGTCAGTCAGTACTACTAATACACACAAACCCAAGCTCTGTAAACGTGAGAGCTAATCATACCTGTGAGAGAGATGAAATATGACAGTGAGGGGTGCTCCACTGGAGAGTGGAGTGTTGCGATTGGTGCCAGGGAACTGTTTATGGGCCTTGCCTGGGGCTCTAGTTTTGTATCAGCCTGGCTGAAAAGTGTGAAGATCCACCCCTCCAGTGGCAGTAAAGGGGAAGGGAATTTATGTCTATATACTGCTCCTCCAGAGACTCCTGACTGTTGTTAGGAAAGGGGCCACAGCTTTAAAATGGGACAATAATGCTAACTCGTGTTTGTAAAATGCTTTGAGATCTATGGAGAAAAGTATTATGTTTTATTAGTAGTAGGAGAGGTCTGATAAACTGAAGCTCCAGCTCCCACTAGCAGTTGGAAGGTGCAAGGAATCTTGTGCTCCATCTCTCTCTCTCGCCTTCAAAGCCTCCCGCCTGCTCTGACAGCAAAGAGGTCTTTGATACTGTATCCCTCCCTGCTCAGCCTCCATTTTTGGGGTCCTCTTCCTCCTTGATTAATTCTAGTACCTCCTTTCCCAAGCAGCACTGTGACATTGACAAATTTCTTGACAGGTTTACTTTAGTTTCTGGGTTTATTTTTCTGGATCCACAGGGTTCTGAATAGCAGCAGTAAAATTGACCAGAATCTTATTAATGTCACTCTGCTATTGCTTGGCAGAACTCTGAGCAGCAAATGTACTAGAGAGGTTTGTCTGCTGGCTGAGGAGAACACTGCTTTACTTTAATATCTTTACAAAAGTACCAAATACACGTTTATTTTAAAATTATTATTAAATTCTACAGAAATTGTTAGCTTAGGCCTCCAAACCCTAATAAAAGATTCCTCCTCCTCACTAGCAAGTATGTGTCTTTTTAATATCACTTTTAACTATATCTGTTCACATCACAGTAATATTGTACAAGATAGTCAGTGAAGCTTGAACGTCACGTGAAAGATGCGCTACACATGCACTAACAGCAGTGTAGTCCTTCCTCTTTCGTCTTTCCTCCCATCCTAACCTTCTATTCACTACTGCTGTTACATCTAAAATATATATTATACATTTTGGGCGCAAGATTGTGTCTGAGTTTCCCTTGTGATGTACACATCTTTGGGCACTGTAGCATAGTAACTTTGCTTTTACAAACTACTTACTCATTAAAATACATGGTTGGTACTTACGGCTCGTGCTGCTAATGTCATTAGTACTCCTGTTAAAAATGTTAAATAATATCCTGGGTACACACCATGCCAAATGGCTGAAAGGACGAAGGTCTGGATCGTAGGACTGAAGGAAGCTCGCTCATAGCATACTCTAACAAGTAAAGTAAATATATTAAAGGCAAAAGGTATAAGGGAGAAAAGATGATCAACAATAGTGCCAATAACCATTTAAAACCTAGCAAGCCATAGATTAAATAGCAGTTGCTATTTGATTACATAGTTCTATTGAATCTTGGACTTAAACATTAACATATTACGATTTACAGAAAACGCTGTAACTTTACACTCTGCTTTGATACCAGATCTCAATGCTACTATGTATGCTCCTTCACAATACTGTGACACCACTTCCGAGAGGCAGAACTCTACTGGTTAGCTACTATAGCTGGATGGGAAATGCATTACCTGTCCAATGACATTTTTTGAGATTTCCAAAAAAAGTTCCCATCCCAAACTGGGATGAAGATGTTCATGAACCAGAAAATCGGAACAAATTCAGACTGGGTCAATTGAAATGTTTTATTGCAATAATTTCAAAACATTTTGTTTCAGTATTGATCTTTAGATACTTTAAGCCTTTTTTCTATACTATAAATTAATTTAATTTTGAAATGAAGTCATTATGATCCTCAAACTGGAGCTTTTCCAGAAATAGGAAAACACATAAATGGGACATCTCAACAAAGTACTTTTTTTTTTTTCAAAATGGGAAACTTATTAAAACCAACTTTGTGCAGCAAACAGTTTTGTTTTTGACAAATTGGAATTTTCTGATTTAAAAAAAATGGTTTTGTTGAAAAATTCCCAACCAGCTCTAGTAGGCAGTATGTCTCTAGACCCTCGGCTATATGTGCAACTGCACCTTCCTGCTGACTTCTCTGGCAATAAATTCTATGACATCATGAGTTTGGCTTGCAAATAGGTGTTTACATTATCAGACATAGTTTGATCTTCCCTGCAATAAAATTTAAATTATTAAAACCTTTTCTGCTTTTCAGTGATGGAACAAATGTTTGGGGAGGAGCGTGTACCCCCCTCCACACACCCTCTTGTAAGGAGAGCAAGTTTGAGGGATACACCCTACTCTCTGGAGGAGGCAGTTGATGGTGTGTTCCACTATTTGAAGAGCGGGTTTACATTTGCTGGGAGCACTTTCCCTGTTATAAGCCATGTTGGACTTGGAGGGAGGAGTTTGATTAGACAGAGCAACTACAAAGCCATAGAGCTCCTAGTATGCATCAGTGCCCTAGATCTGGTATCACAGCAGGACTGTAATACTTGCTCTGAGAATGAGTATCAATCTACTCTACAGGCTTTATTCCACATCTCCATCTTAACATTGGAAATGCACTGCTAATTCAAGAGGCCAATCCAGCAGAATACATATGAATCAACCACAGGTTGCAGAAGACTGCAGTTACTGTCTTTACACGGGTTGTCTATTCAGAGATGCTAGTCATCTTTTGCATAGTGCCAAAACTTAGGAAAGAGGTCTTCACAACTAGAAGTTACTTCATAGAACAGGAATCTTATATAAATTAGCTTCTCCTGCTTACCAACATCCAATTTCCTGGATGTGTGGCTATTAAGCTTCTGCAGTCCAAAGTGTTTAGTAAAGGCATATGTAAGGCTCCAAGATGGGGGTCTACCCAGACTGCCAGCTATTAATAAAGTTCATCTCCTGAGGGGAAAATGGACCTGCCTCAATATAATTGCCCAGAAGGATGGGCATTTTCTGCGTTCTATTCACCCAGCTGAAGTGGGATGTTTCATTTGGCTCTATTAATCCATCCTCACAACAATTCCAAGGGGGAACAGCAGGGAAGCATTAGCCCATTGGGAACCATCTCTTATTTCTGGCCAAGCCAGGGAACAGTGAATCTGCCAATTACATAAGGGTATTGAAGAAGACAATGCGTACACAGCATACTCTCCCAACTGCATTCCCATGTGGTTTAAAGCTTGCAGTGTAGAAGGAAGAGGGTGCACACAGTTTGCATTCATAACACAGGGAAGATTCTGTGACTGAGTAGCTAAAAAAGCTCACAGGGTCCTCCACAGGCCAGCAGCCAGAGGCAGATAATGCTATAATTAAAGCGTAGCATCGATTATGCAGCTGCATTGGTTTAGGATCTCTAATAAGAAGTATTCATAGATTATTTTTAAAGATAAGTAATAAAGAAACTTCAAAGTAGAAAAGTTTTCTTTTAAATACAGTACCTTTTAAGCCAAAGAGCTGTTTGAATATTCCAGTTATCAAGAAACATCTTGAAACTTGTTGAAAACTATAAAATCAAAACATTAATTATTTCTGAAAAACGTAAAGAGGCCATATTAAAGACTCATGCTGTATTTCAGAATAGTGTGATACACAAACCAAGTATTCTTTGGGGATGAGCTGAATAAAGACAGCAGGAATTTACTCAACCGCTCTATTATGAGCCTGCTTTTATTCCTTAATTTGTAACTCTACATTTAGAGTATTCATAATCACAAAAAATCCCACAAGCTAGTTGGCTTGCAGAAAATATCCAAAATGTATGTGATTTGTCACCCCTTCCCCCAGAGACTGATTGTCACCTCTGATTTGTGACACCTTTGCAATCCTGAGAATAGAAAAGTGTAAGACAATTTAATGCCTTTAAAGTTTTCTACATAAGCACAATTTTATTTGAAAGAGCCATGAACAAACCTCTATATGCTGGATTCTCAGATTTGATATTAAATCCCAGCGTGATGCTCCATTTTTGTCATATCCTCTAAAACCAAACCCTGCTGCATTATTAATTGCATCTGCTGCAATGAAACAAGAGAAAACAATTGACGTAAGTAGTTATGAATTGCCTACATTACAAATATTGTGCATCATATGACAAGTACTTTGTACACATGATTTGTTGTATTAATGCACTTTTTGGCTGTATATTTAAATGTTTAGAAGCACCTAGAGTCACTGGATTAGGCACTTAACTATCAAGAGAAAAGAATAAGACAGATAAGGATATATGTTTGCAAACCAAGCCATTTTCAATCTTAAAATAATTTTTATAAAAAAAGAAAAGCAAACAGGCATATAATACACCATCGGTTTCACAATGTAAGCACCTTCTCCTATCACAGGACATTTATTTCTATTTGGTCTTTTCTTTGTACTTGGGAGAGGGTATCTTTGCCTTCCAATATGCCTGTTGGATCAAACTGACAGAGGAACCCATTCAAGCTCACTGCGATGCATGGTATCAACTACCACCCAAAGAGAACAGAAAAATTGGAATATGATCAGTTTTATTTTGAATATAAACTGAACTCAGTTTAAGGTTACAAAGCACGGGCGTATCCACTGGTTGCAGTGGTTTGAGAAAGTGTCCCAATGTTCAGATACCTTCCTTCACTTATGAGGGATACCTGAGCTGAATATATAAATACAAAAAGGAAATTGTCTCACTGCATGATGTTTCAGATAGCATACCAAAGTCTGATGCTCTAAATATGTGCCTGTTAAAAATCAATGGGGGGAAAATCAACTACTGAGAAGGACTTGATTTCTAATGTGTACTCAAAATTTCTTCTAATAGTACAAGTCCTGATATCAGGACAGCCCACAGTTCCTTTCTGATACCAGTGAAGTTTGGGAGGAAATATCAGAACATATGATAGAAAATGTGCAAATGTGTGGCCAAATGAAAAGAGGGAACGATGTGCCAGAGGCAGCGAAGAAGGAAAGGTTTAAGTAATGGCAGAAAAAAACGGTGGAAAGTTATGAGAAATGCAAGCTTTTAAAGATAACACCACAAAGAGCAGTTGCAGAAACTAAGGGTCAGATATTTAAAGACTTGTAAGCAGTCCTACTGATGAAGGAAGGGGGAAAAGGAATATATCAATTAGCCAAGAATAGGCATAGAAGCACAGAGAACTTGGGAACTGTAAAGTTTGTCCAAGATGAAAACGGAAGAGTACTGGTGGAAGATGGTGATATTACTAGGAGGTGGCAGCTGTTTTATGAGAAGCTGCTCAGTGAAGACAATGTGAAGAAACCACCTAAGGAAGTATGTGCAAGAAACAGTCTCACAAGACTTCTCTTCATGGTGTAGACTCAGATAGAGTTCAAGGTTATAAAACTAGTAAGGCAGTGGGACCAGCCAACATACCAATTGAGCCATTAAAACATTAGACCATGAGGGCATGGGGACAATGATGATCTTTTTCAACTTAATTTTCTGCACTGGAAAAAGGCCAGTGAATGGAGGAAGATCACACTGGTTCCTATCTTTAAGTGCAAAGGAGATGTGCAAGAAAGTAGTACTTACCAACCCACCAAATTAATGAGTCACACTTTGAAATGGCTGGTAAGAATAATCGAGAAAAGACTTCGGGAGGAGCTGGAACATCAACTAAGCAACAACCAATTCAGGTTTATGCAAGGAAGGTCAACATAGGATACAGTGTTTTCAGCCCAGATATTACAGAAGTACAGAGAGAAATGCAAAGGATTGCAGTTAGTGTTTGTGGATTCAGAGAAGGCTTATGAGACAGTTCCTAGAGAACTGTTATGGAGATGCCTGTGGTCATGCAAGAGACATATGTTAAAACTATCATGGACATGTATGAGAGCAGCACAACAACAGTGAGAAGCAGCAGTGGCTATAATGAATCATTCACTGTGGGGACAGGTCTACATAAAGGATCAGCCATAAGCCCATTCCTAGTTCCAATTATAATAAACACATTGATGCAGGAGATATGGGGAGAGGCTCCCTGGAGCATGGTTTTTGCTGACATGTCATGCCATGAAAATAAATACAAACTGGAAAGAGATCTAGAACAATGGAGAGCTACAGTAGAAGAAAATGGCTTACAAAAGACAGAATACATGTAAAGTTTAATTGAGAGGGACAATGAGAAATCAATAAAGTGAGATGGTATAGAGTTAAACTCTGAACCTCAGTTCAGTGTTGAGCCATGATGAGAATGTGGATGCAGATGTTAGGAGTTGCATGAAGAGCAGGTGCTGTAAATGCAGGGAGTTGATGGGGATTATATGTGCCAAGTATACTAAAGAGCAAAGTGCAGAAGATCATGATGAGGCCAGCCATGACATATGGGTCGGAACACTGGTCAATGAGGAAGAGAGAAGAACACTACTTCACGCTGCCAAAACAAGAATGCTCAGGTGAACACTGAGTAAGACAATAGCTGCTAAGCTATGCAATTAAATGGCATGAGCTATGATGCAGGCAGCCTCCGTTATGGAAAAGTTGAGGGAGCACAGGTTGAGATAGCCGGGTCACATAACATGGCAAGATGTGAGATACGTTGGCCAGAGAGTACAAGAACTAAGTCATGAGCTGAAGAACTAGATGCTGAAGGAAGACATGAAGGAGGTTGGCGTCATCTTGCATGGCACATTTGACAAGAATGCTTAGAAATGAAGAACAAGAACTGCTGACCCGATTGACAGGACAAGATAAAGGAAAAGAACACTAGTTACAGCAGAATAAGCACCTGCAGAAAAGGACTTTAGGGGTTACAGTGGAGGAGAAGCTGGATATGAGTCAACAGTGTGCCCTTGTTGCCAAGAAGGCTAACGGCATTTTGGGCTGTATAAATAGGAACATTGCCAGCAGATCGAGGGATGTGATCATTCCCCTCTATTTGGCACTGGTGAGGCCTCATCTGGAGTACTGTGTCCAGGTTTTGGCCCCACACTACAAAAAGGATGTGGAAAAATTGAAAGGAGTCCAGCGGAGGGCAACAAAAATGATTAGGGGGCTCGAGCACATGACTTATAAGGAGAGGCTCAGGGAATTGGGCTTATTTAGTCTGCAGAAGAGAAGAATGAGGGGGGATTTGATAGCTGCTTTCGACTACCTGAAAGGGGGTTCCAAAGAGGATTAATCTAGACTGTTCTCAGTGGTTGCAGATGACAGAACAAGGAGTAATGGTCTCAAGCAGCAGTGGGGGAGGTTTAAGTTGGATATTAGGAAAAGCTTTTTCACTAGAAGGGTAGTGAAGCACTGGAATGGGTTACCTAGGGAGGTGGTGGAATCTCCCTCCTTAGAGGTTTTTAAGGTCAGGCTTGACAAAGCCCTGGCTGGGATGATTTAATTGGAGATTTGGTCCTACTTTGAACAGGGGGGTGGACTAGATGACCTCCTGAAGTCCCTTCCAACCCTGATATTCTATTATAATAACCTTCCCTCCTTCTTTGAAAAATTGCCTCTAACCTGTGTTAGTTCAGTATGAGTCTAGAATAAAACCAATATTATACAAATAAAAACAATATATTTAAGTTGCAACAGGAAACAGAAATTTAGAAGACAGAACACTGGAAGTATACTCCTGTGCTAAAATAAGTGTACTTTACATGATAGTGGAATATGCCTAAAATCCTTAACCTTTTTATTCCCTTTTTCTTAACAGCAGCCCTAAGGCAACCTAACTTCCTTTTCTCACTAATCCATACCCATGATGTCAGGCAAGTCAGTGGGATAATTTTTTTCCCCTTTTTCTCAGAGGTCACATATGAAAACTTTCCCCTTTTATATCTATTGCTACCATTTGCACAACACATTTCCTCCGTCAGGGAGAGGCTACACCAGGGATTGGCAACCTTTGGCACGCAGCTCGGCAGAGTATGCACCCTGGTGGGCCGGGACAGTTTGTTTACCTGCCGCGTCTGCAGGTTCGGCCGATCGCAGCGCCCACTGGTCGCGGTTCACCGCTCCGGGCCAATGGGGGGTGTGGGAAGCAGCACGGGCCGATGGATGTGCTGACTGCTGCTTCCCGCCATCCCCATTGGCCTAGAGCTGTGATCCGCAGCCAGTGGGAGCTGCGATTGGCCGAACTTGAGGACACGGCAGGTAAACAAACCGGCCTGGCCCCCCAGGGTGCTTACCCTGCTCAGCCGTGTGCCTAAGGTTGCTGATTCCTGGGCTATACATTTCACTCAGTTATTCAGCTGTCAAGGAAGTCTGACACCGCTTATCTAAGAGATTCTTCTGACCTCTACTGGCCCACAAGACAAAATTTGTGATATTTTTTTAAAAAAAGTACCCTAACCTAATAAATTATCATATTCTATAGCACCACCAATGAACATTTATTAAATTAAATTTTGTAAATAAGGAGAGAACCTGCTGCTCTATTTGAGGCCAGGCATAAGAAATATCAGCTTGCCACACTTTTTTAGGATCAAGTTAGAAATACAGTACCAGAAAGTAACACCCATTCCATAACAACTTCCTAACTAAAAGAGGAAACAGTGCTGATAGCATACACATCAGTATGCATTTTAACATATTTGTAAAAGAGCTTTAGCATTTGCAAGGGATAAAAATAAATAAAAACCCCAAAGCATTGCATTCAGCAAAACACCAGTGTCATCATGCATTCTGCTCAGGCCTTTAGAGCAGTTACAATGAAGTAGTAGCAGCAAAAGAGGGCAAGAACTAAATGAAGCACTGATCCAATAAAGTTTATGTCCTTTCATATTTTATCAAAGCCAGGCTGGTTCAATTCTGCTAGCAAACATTGTATAGACAGAAGCCGCTCTGAGGAGATACTCCAACAGTGCAAGTTTAGGCACTTTTCAGCTGGCTTCCATCCTTGACAGATGATAATACTGGTGTTTTTAGGCACAATAGTCCAAAGTATGTCATTCTTCAACAACCCCTAGACTTATTCTGTACCCAGACAGGCTGAAAATACTTCATTCACTGAGCAGGAATTAAACTAGCAGCTGAAAGTGAGTAATTCTATTCTACTAAATTCCTTACTGCATTGATTTCCCCTCAGTTTTCATGCAGAGTTATGCAAAAAATATATAATAAACAAAATATATAATCAAATATATATAATAAATATTTCCATGGCACAAACTTTTGAAAGTTGAATATTTTTTCCCTAAATGACTTGAAAAGGAAAAATATTGTTTAAAATACAACATCCATTTAGTGCCTTAAACAAGGGCAATATATAAGTATTCTGCTTTTAGCTGGTCATTAAAGTTTTTAATAAGAACAAGGTGAAATGTTTCCATCAATACAGGAAACAACTGCACTTTACGTTGCAGTTATTGCTGACCATATTACTATACACTACAATGTCTATATTGAGTTTTATGCAATTTGTTCTTGCAATTGGGCTATTCTAAATAGGATTTTTTTTTGGTCACTGCAAGGAAGAGGTTTAGAATAGATATAAATGGGTGTGAAAAGTAAAGTACATAAGTCTTAAATTAAAATGCACTATGCAATTAAACTATTTTTCAGAAAAATTTAAAGGGATAAAAATACCATTTCTCATTCAAATATATCAAATACTGTCGTGGTCTAATTCCCCACTCTGAACCTTAGCGTCCAAAAGATGGGGCACCAGCATGAATTCCTCTAAGCTCAATTACCAGCTTAGTACTTGTAGCGCTGCCACCAACCAGGAATTCCAGTGCCTGGTGCGCTCTGGTCTCCCCAAAACCTTGCCCGGGGACCCCCAAGACCCAGTCCCTCTGGATCTTAACACAAGGAAAGTAAACCCTTTCCCTCACCGTTGCCTCTCCCAGACTTCCCCTCCCTGGGTTACCCTGGTAGATCACTGTGATTCAAACTCCTTGAATCTTAAAACAGAGAGGAAAATCCACCTTCCCCCCTCCTTCTCTCTCCCCCTCCCAGACTCTCCCTGAGAGAGAAAGTAATCCTAACACAGAGAGAAATTTAACCTCTCTCTCCCCCTTCCCTCCTTTCTCCCCACGAATTCCCTGGTGAATGCAGACCCCGTCCCCTGGGATCTCACACCAGAATAAAAAACCAATCAGGTTCTTAAACAAGAAAAACTTTTAATTAAAGAGAGAAAAACAGTAAAAATTACCTTTGTAAATTTAAAATGGAATAGGGACAGGGTCTTTCAACTATAGACACTGGGAATACCCTCCCAGCCTAAGTATACAAGTACAAAGTAAAATCCTTTCAGCAAAATAGAAATTTGAACTCCTTCCAGTCAAATACACATTTGCAAATAAAGAAAACAACCATAAGCCTAACTCGCTTTATCTACCTAGTACTCACTATTCTGAACTTATAAGAGCCTGTATTGGAGAGACTGGAGAGAAACCTGGTTACACATCTGGTCCCTCTGAGCCCCCAGAGTGAACAACAACCAAAAACTAACTGCACACACAAAAACTTCCCTCCCTCAAGATGTGAAAGTATCCTGTCCCATGATTGATCCTCTGGTCAGGTGACAGTCAGGCTCCTGATTTTGTTAACCCTTTACAGGCAAAAGAGATATAAAGTACTTCTGTTCTATTAACTCCTACTATCTGTTTATGACAAATACATGTTTTATTGAGGTATCTATTCATCGGGCCCTGGAATCTAGTTTGCAAAATACACTTCTATGCTTAAATTTATGTTAATGGGCAACTATAAAATAAACCCATTCATTGTCCCTTGCCTAAAGTCTCAGTTCTAAAATTAGTTCTTTCTAAGTCCCCAAGAGGGCACACTCACTTTTAAATTCATACCCAACATACAGTACTCTTAACTGTAAAGAAAAGTACAAACACATTTTTTGTTGCTTACCTAAAGTCCATGCAAAATAGTATTTGGGCCTGGCAGCCATTAGAGAGACATACAGGTAGATAATCCTCATAGGCAAAGAAACTGTAGCTCTGAAGTTATCATCAATGTTGTATTCCACAGGTAAAGTTTTTGTGACAGTCATATGAAATAATAAGGAGAGCCCACAGATTAAGAGTTTCTGTGTCACAGCTATCTGAAAAGTGCAATATAGGAGAGTTTGTGAGCTTCATCTTTTTTATTAAGCTTTCTGAAACAAAAATAATTGATAATCTTCTCTAAATAGGTGTAGAAAAGTATGTTACTTCCTGATAAACACATGCTATGAACTTTAAATTTTTAATGACATTTACAAGCTAAAAGAATAAAAGGAAAAGGAAATATTCCTGCCTGGATTATGCTATGACCCTCCCTTCTTAAAGTAAGAATTGTTAAATCAAAATCTGACAGCAATTAAGAACCTTGAAAAATCCCTTGAATAAATGGGAACACCATTCATACTTCCAGCTTTTCATAATGGTATCAAGAATTATCTAAACAGATAAAAATTAAGATGTCATTATCAAGATTCTCTATTGGTCATTTGAGGTTAGCGCATCTTTTTCACAAAACCCACCGACAGACAGGGGCAAAGAGTCCCCTTCTCCACGTTTAATGACATACCACTCAAACATCAATTGGAGTTTATTCAAGCCTGTAAGTACTAGTATCTCCTTGTTTTCAGTTCCTTTTCAGTAACTTTTAGAAAGACAAGATGTAAAATGTTGTCCAAATCAATATATTAAGCACCACTGTGGAGGATGTTTCATAGTATTATATACAAGATTTGAAATTATAACGATTTCTAAATGTATTTAACTGGGATTTACAATGGAATCCTTCCCTCTGGTTTTATGAGGCCTTGTTTTCCAGCTAGAGTGACCAAGGCAGAAGAAGGTCAAGTAACTCACCCAAGGACTCACAGATTCTCACCCAGTATCCCTCAAAGCCCAGTCCTTTTGCTCTTGCCTTTTTTTTTTTTAAATGTAGATCGGGTTCCATTATAAAATGAGCACAAGAATAGGTGCTGGATCTAGGGTTGCTGAGGGTGCAGCAGCACCCCCTGGCTTGAAGTGGTCTTCATCATATACAGGGTTAATAGTTGGGTTCAGTGGCTCTCCGCATCCCCACTATACAAATTGTTCCAGCACCCCTGCACATAATGACTAACACATAACATTTGTATCAGAGGGTAGCCGTGTTAGTCTGGATCTGTAAAAGCAGCAAAGAATCCTGTGGCACCTTATAGACTAACAGAGGTTTTGGAGCATGAGCTTTCGTGGGTGAATACATGCATCTGAGGAAGTGGGTATTCACCCACGAAAGCTCATGCTCCAAAACCTCTGTTAGTCTATAAGGTGCCACAGGATTCTTTGCTGCTTTTACATAACATTTGCTGTTTTAAATACATAGTCTGCTCTGTATACCACGGACAAAAGGTCCCATATGATGTGTAAGTTGCTGAAGTATCTTTCATATACTAAAGAAGCACCTAAAGTGTCCATGCACAAGTTAATCATTGAAGAGCTACAGTCATTTAGGCTCTACTTGTATTCAAAATTCTCCATTTCTCTCAATAGTTTAATTGAGACTAAAATATGGATATACATTTACCATTATAATTCTATTATTATTGAATTTGACAGGAAAATAATTAATGTGGCCTGATTTTGGCTATAAAAGTGTTAGAACAGATAAGTAGTAGCTAGTTCCTTGTTCTCTCCACCATACTTTCAATATTTTCCCATACTTTCAGAGACAATGTCCTATTTCAAATATTGTGTAACTATTAACATAAAGATGTAAGATAACAAGGTAACTTCACCACTGCCATGAATGAAAATACTTAAAAATAAAACTGTAATTAAGTGATCAATTTTGTTTTCCCAGCTTAGATATTACTGTCTCTCCTTCTTCCCACTCAACCACTCTGTTCTCTACTGTGCCTTCTGTTCAAGTTATTTACCTTCTTGTGTGATGTGCAGAGTGACAGCAAAAGATTGCTATAATCCTGATATTTCACATGTCAACAGGCAGCACTTCAGAGATCAAGATTTTAGCAAGCTTTATTTTGCTGGCCTAATGGAAGTGTATTAATAAGAGGCCTGATGAATTCATCGCATCCAATAATCCACAAGTAATGCTGCTTCCAGGAGATGGAAAGAACTACTGAAATAACACCCAACAATTTTCAAAAGACAATTTGTAGACCATTACTGCATAAGGAAGTCAATACTGATGATTTTGATGTAGGAAATTCATTAGGCAAGAGATAAACCAAACAGATAACAGGATTTGAGAGCCATTCTTTAGCATAACAGAAAAGCACTATTAGGAGAATCCTTGTAATTTAGATTTTATTTTCTCTTAGCTACTACACACAGATTTAATTTTCCTTTCTTTCAAATGTAACTCAAAAGTGGAGGTTAAAAGTGAGAATGTTCCGTCGGTAACAAGATCATATGTGGTAAATAAGGGGTTAAGTAAAACTATGAGGAATATTATGTACGTCTGATACTTGCATACTTCACAGAGATTCTATCTTGGGAGAAGATTTGGAGGGGGGAACCAAGTCGGATAATCAGCTGAACATGAGCTTACAGTGTGGTGTTATGGCCAAAAGAGCTAATGTAATCATTGGATGCATAAACGTTCGAACAGAAGTAAAGAGGTTATTTTACTTTTTAATTTAGTTCTGGTGCAACCATTGCTGTAAATACTGTGTCCAGTTTTAGTATCTACAATTTGAAAAATACGTTGATAAATTGGGGAGGGTTGAGAGAAGAGCCATGAAAATGATTAAAGGATTAGAAAACATACCGAACAGTGAAAGACTAAAGGAATTCTTTTTGTTAAGCTAAATAGAACGAAGGTTAAGGGATAACTTGATCACACAGTCTGTAAGTACCTACATGGGGAACAAATATTTGATAACAGCCTCTTCAGTCTAGCAGAAAAGGTACAATACAATACAATACAATGGCTGGAAGTAGAAGCTAGCCAAATTCAGTTTGGAAATAAGGTATAGATTTTCTTGAAAGAGCACTGCCTTGTAAGATGGGTTCCTGGAAAGGAATGGGGTAGGTGGTAGAAGAAGTGGATGGAGAGGAATTGAATAGAATATCGCAATCTCATAGTGCTCAGGACACATTTGGCCATCATTATGGCTTCCTAAACACTGAGGAAGTGGGACAATCTGTCCCAAAATGGGGAAGAAATAGCAGAATGATCACCCATGACTATCACTGTCCTTGAGGGAGACGCTAAATGTACTGCTTCCGCTCCGCTGAGTGAGAACAGGTACAGGCTGGTTGGTTTTAGTTGGAGTTGGAGAAATCCTTCTGTGACTTCTGCTTCCTCCTCAAAAAGTCATGCTGCCTTTGTGGATATCCACGTTGTCTATAATATTGCTAGGAGCACTGTTGTTGCAGTGCCCTATGCTGACACCTCCTGGGGGCTGATAAATATGCTCCCAACAAATGGAGTCTTTAAATGAATGCAAAGTCTCATCAGTTTTGTAGGAAAAGAAAAACTGACCATCAAAAGGGAGATCATCTAAGATTTGCTGGCTGTCAGAGGTTATACCACAGTTTTGTAACCAGGAAGCTCTCCTCATTGTTATTGCAGAGGCTATCACTCAAGAAGTATCTGCCACATCAAGTGCACCCTGGAGTGGCCACCAAGCGTTCTTCTACCAGGAAAGTCCTAAATTCTTCCCATGCATCTTCCAGCAGCTTGTCAGTAAATTCAGCAATACAAATTCACATTTAGTTAACAGTGCCTGTTGATAAGCTATACACCAGGAGAAAGGACGTGTAACAGATTTTTCTCCCTAGCAAATCAAGTCTCTTGGACTCTTTCTTTGGGAGTTGATTTGAATCTCCCCTCCCCAAATTATTAAATAATCAGTTTGTAAGCAACTAGAGGATAATAGGGTCATAAGTAATAGCCAAAGGATTTGTCAAAAACAAATCATGCCAAACCAACCTAATTTCCTTTTTTGACAGGGTTACTACTGGATAGGAGGTAGCAGCAGACATCATATTTCTTGATTTTTAGTAAGGTTTTTTTATACAATTCTATATGACATTTTCATAAGGAAAATAGGAAAATATGGTCTAAATGAAATTACTATAAAATGGATGTACAACTGGTTGAAAGACTGTACTAAAAAAGTAGTTATCAATAGTTCACTGTCAAACTGGGAGCGTACATTTAGTGGGATTCCTCAGGGGGTCAGTCCTGGATCGATTGCTAGTCAATATTTTCATTAATGACTTGGATAATGGAGCAGAGGGTATTTTTATAAAATTTGCAGAAAACACCAAGCTGGAGGTTAGAGGCAGGATTAGAATTTAAAATGACCTTGACAAATTGGAGAATTGCTATGAAATCAACAAGATGAAAAATAAAGATAAGTATAAAGTACTTAGGAAGGAAAAATCAAATGCTCATCTACAAAATGGGGACTAACTGGGGAGGTGGTAGAAATCCTGAAAAAGATCTGGGGATTATAGTAGATCACAAATTGAATATGAGTTAACAATGTGATGTGATTGCAAAAAAAGCTAATATTCTGACGTGTATTAACAGAAGTATCGTATGTAAGACACAGGAGGCAATTGTCCCACTCTACTTGACACTATGAGAACTGAGCTGGAATATTGTGTTCAGTTCTGGGCTCCAAACTTTAGGAAAAATGTGGACAAACTGCAGAGAGATCAGGGGAGGACAACAAAAATTATAAAACCTTTAGAAAACCAGACCTATGAGGGAAGGTTAAAACCATGTTTAGTCCTGAGAAAAGAAGACTAAGGGAGGACCTGATGAGAATCTTCAAATATGTTAAGGTCTGCTATAAATAGGGTTACCAGACAGCAAGTGGGAAAAATCGGGACAGAGGGTGGGGGGTAATCGGAGCCTATATAAGAGAGACCCAAAAATCAGGACTGTCCCTATAAAATCCAGACGTCTGGTCACCCTAGCTATAAAGAGGACAGGGATCAATTGTTCTCCATGCCCACTGAAAGTAGGACAAACTGCAGCAAGGGACATTTAGATTAGTATTGGGAAAGCTTTTTAACTATAAGGGTAATTAAGCCCTGGATCAGGCTTCCAAGGGAGGCTGTGGAATCCCCATCACTGGAGGTTTCTAAGAAAGGGTTGAACAAAACACCTGGAAGAGATGGTGCAGGTTTACTTAGTCCTGTCCCAGCACGGGGGGCTGCACTTGATAACCTCTCCAAGTCCCTTCTGGCACTACATTTCTATGATTCTATCATGTGACCTCTCATTGGCAGCAGTGACCACATGGGAATTTGGGGCAGGATGGGAATAAAAACACTTGAAGCCTTGCACTGGGACATGGTATAATTTGTCCATGCACTTAGCCGCAAGAGCTAAGGAGGCTGGTGTGCGACATAGGTCTTTGTAGGTTCTAAAAGAGCCTCATTAATAGGATGATCTACCTTCCAGGGGCCACCACCTGGAGAATGTCCAAAACCTTATCAGTGTTCTCTTGCACAACTCAACTTGCATACCCAAAGCCACAGCCATTCTCCTCAGCAGAGCCAATAAGATTTTAAATCCTCCAGACGTGGAAAGGAGTCATCCAGGGTCACTGAGTCATGAGGATAAAAGATCACTTATGCCAGAACCAGCTCCTCTGATTCATCCTGAATCAGTTCTGGTTGATTGGGGGGACCTTTGCAGGTCTCTGACATAGATGGCTTTGGAAGGTGCATAGCCAAATAGTCTGGAAACTTCCCTTTTGAGTGGGCCAGTGATCAAGACATTGGGGACCAGCTATACGAATGGTCCTGCTCCCTGTACCAATGCTCTCCTTCTGGGAGTGGTGTACAAGACTTGCTAGACCAACTGTGCCTAGGTAGGGATGTCAGTGGTGGATACTCTGAACCCAACTATGAGGAGCCACCTGAATAATAATCAGTAGGTATTGGGTATGCCAATCCTGATGAGGCCTTAGGTGATCTGATTTATCTGTAGTCCATTGTAAAGAGGTCAGTATCAGAACCAATGCTGGCATGATAGTCATACCACAAACGTGCTCCAAGATGTGGAGGATATTGCATTGAGACTCGATACGAGGAAAGATTTTATAGTCCGCGCCAAAGGATAAGCTATGGTCAATGGCCATTCTGACTATCAACCCAATATCCTGGTACTGAGGCCACAGGTGCAGAGACGGAAGATCATACCAGTTCTGACCAGTGTGCATAGGTGCCAGGATCAAAACTTTATTGTATTGCTTAGCAGGTACTGACTCTGGTACAACTAACAGTCTCTGTATCAGAGCCAAAGATTTGGACAGAACGGGAAAAGCAGGAGGCACAACCAATGCAATGGAATCTCTGCACTACAGGAGAGTCTGGAATGAAGACGCTAAGCAAATCGTTTGCAGCCTCATAAGCTTGTGAGTTCATCAGTACTTGTAATGTTAGTGCTGAAACAGTGTCTGTTGGTACTGGACTCAATGGCTGTCCCACAGATGGTACCGGAGTCAATAGCATGGAACCAGTATCTTCCTTCTGCAGTACTGGGAGACGCAGGTCAGTGGCCCAACTCTGCCATGTGTACTCAAGGAGTGCAGGTGAGGTTCTGAATCCTTTGAAAAAGAAGAATGCTTCTTTGGTCTGTTTAATGGGTCCTCCTTTGAGGAATCCTGGCAAAGGAATCCCAACTCCTTTTTTTCTCTGAGGAGAAGAGTGTGAAACCAGGGGTCTGTCATGACACCACTGCAGTCTCTCTGGCATAGTGTGTGCAGAAGTTAAGACATTCAGTCAAATGCCCTGGAGCCAAGTTGGGTCTCATAGCCTTTTCCAGGCGGTATTGCTTGAGGTGCAGATCCATGGAAAGCTGCATTCTTTTCTTGAAAGAACAGCAGATACTGCACCTCTCTGTAATGTGTCCCTTGTTGAGTCACAAAAGGCAGCAGGTGGGTGGGTGTTACTACTGGAATAAACACTTCATATGATGGGCAGTGCTTGAAGCACAGTGACTGCTGCTTACCAACAGTGCCTCATACCAAAAACTAATTATGAACTAACTTAAAAGAATTAAAACAATAAACGAAGCCTATCTACTGGGTACTAACGCTAACTAGTTATTCAAAGGAAAAGAAGAGCTGAACATGCTGACTGCACATTTAAAAAAAAAGACTAAAGTAAACTACTAGGGAGCTCTGATTCAGGCCAGAGGTGGTGAGAGAAGGAACTGAAGTGGAACAAAGTGGCAGTGCCTTTATATAACGTTCAGGAGGGGCCACAAGGAGGAGCAGGGCATGTGCACGGCCCCAAAACATACAGCTTCAGAAAACTCTCTGGCTCTGGCACAGTGGGCATCGACATCTCTGAATGGAATACATGTGTGCAGCCACTTAAAGACAAATAGGTGCTCCACCCTCTTCCTCCTCAAGTTGTCGTCTGTCTTTGATGCAGCTGACCAGGCTCTGTGAAATTGTGTCTTCTCTTGTCTTTCAGGATCCTGTCCCTCTTCTGCTCATCCTCTTACTCACTCCTCTTAACTCTCCTTTTGCTTGGAGGATCCTTTTCAACCCCCATCCAACTTTCTAAGAGGTTCCACATTTCTCCTTACTTGCCCCCCCCCCGCCTTCTTGTCCATCTGCACATCATCTCTGGGCAGTCTCATTTGCAAACATTTCAACTATCAACTCTATGCTGATATGTCTCTCAGATCTCTCTTTCTCTACTCTCCTTCTGCCCAGACTAAGGCTGTTTCTACACTGCCACGGTCAGCGCTAAAACTTTTGTTGTTCAGGGGTGTGAAAAAAATCCACCTCTAAGCGACACAAGTTTTAGCACTGAAAACGCCAGTATAGACAGCGCTTTATCATCGGAAGCCACATTCCTGGTGATAAAGCTACCACCGCTTGTTCAGGGTGGTTATTTTTTTTTTTATGGCCGGGAGAGCTCTCCTCCATGCGATAAAGCGTGTCTAAACTGTCCACATCACAGCGCAGCCGCAGCAGCACTGCCACAGCCGCCCTGTAACGTGGACAGTGTAGACATACCCTAAAATCTCTTACAGATTTCCTTGTGCATGTCACTGTTATGTTCAATGTGAGCAGAACAGAGATCTTAATCTTTTCTCCCACTCCAAAATAGTCACTACTCCCTCCATTCTCAGACCCCATGGACATCACCACAACCCTGCCTGTCACTCAGGCATGTAATCTGGGCATTCTATTCATTTTGGTCTCTTCTAAAGCTTCATATCCGGGTCATGTATGAATTCTGTATATCTTACATAATATCTCTCATATCCAGCTTTTCCTTTCTGACCACATAGCTAGATCTCTTCTCCCAAGCACTCATCGTAACTACTGCATCCTACTCTCTGGCTTTGACACATCCCATTTTGTTCCACATATATCCATTCAAAATGCTACTGCAAATATTCTCCTGGCTTGTTGTGTGACCACATCACCCCCTCTGTGTTGTCCATCCTTTAGCATATTAAATACACTACTAATCTTTGCTTTTCAGGTCCTTCATGGCCTATCCCTACATATTCATATCTTATACACTACTGAGATGCTGACTGCTACTTCTGTTCTTGCCAGCTGGCTTTCACCCATTTACTACATTTTCAAAACAAGTACTTTCATGCTCCTTCCTATGCTGCTCCTAATACATGGGATGAGCTCCCTGTAAACATCTGCAAAGCCACTTGATTGTCCACCTTCATATCCCTCTTTAAAGTCTCCACCACCATCAGGTCAGTGTATCATTCAGAGAAGGAATCTTCCCTTCTTCTTTCAAACAAGCAGAAATCTGAATAACACTGAAGAAACCCATCATGGATACTTCAGTCCTAACCAATTCCCAACCAGTGTCAAGCCTTCTGATTATTTACAAGCTCATAGCTAGCAAAAGGCTAACTACAAGCACATATAACTGAAGCTAACATTCTAGACACAATTCATTCTGGATTCAGGCCAGGACATGGAAATGAAATTGCTTTAGTGGCACTGATGGATATCTCCTCCTGTCAACAGACAGAAGCAGTGCTTCACATTTTTAACCAAGAGATATGGCTGTATCATCTCAGAGGTTGCAGGGATCCAAGATGATGCATTAAAATTATTTGACAGGCATATCCAACAAGTAGTGACAGGAAACTGCACCTCCATTACTAGACCCTCCTCATCTGTAGAGTTCTACAAGGACCAGTTTTCTCTCTGGTCCTTTCCAGCATCTACATGCAACCACTAGGTGAACTGGTCAGACAACATGGACTCAAGTGTCACCAATATGCAGATGACACACCACTCTACCTTCCCTTCACCACATGTGATTGCACCACTACAACCAAGATGGCCAGGGCTTGGATGAGACCAGCTCATGAATGAAGAACAGCTGGCTGAAGCAAAGACGAGGTGATGGTGGGCAGAAAGGAAAGTATTTTGAATAATTTTCAGCCATGACACAGTCTCCTTTGGCAGAATATTCACATCCATCATTGGTCAATTCAGTCTGTAGTCTAGGAGTACTCTTGGACTCCTCACTGACTCTAAGCTCTGGTTGGCTAGGAGTCTCCTTCCCATCCTGGTGAAGAATGACTTAGCCTCAGTTATTCATGCCTTCTTCACTTTTTGACTGGCCTACAGCAGTGCTATGTACTTGGGCCTGAAAATGCCAGCACTCAGAAAACTCCAACAACTACAAAATGTTGCAGTGCAAAACAGGCCACTCAAATATTTGTGAACAAATTATATCAGTCTTCCACCCTCTACACTGGCTTCCCATAGACTTTAGAATCAATTTCAAGGTCTCTGTCCTTATCTTCAAAATGCTCCATGGCTTGGGTCCAGGATACCTAAAAGGCCACATAACCACCAGGTCAAAGACCATTGTTGACAACTTTGCTCCTGTAGAGCGATGGAACTCTCAACAATAAAAGTAAAGCTTGTCTACGTGGGAGCTAAAACCCTCTCCAGGATTGTCCAAGACTGTTATGAACTCCCCCAGGAACTAAGGAACTTCACAAACCTCACTACCTTTCATTCCAGCTGCAAGCCACCTTGCTTTCTTTAACAAAAACACATAGCAATAGGTATGTTTATAAAATAATAATAAACTCTACCAAAATAATACATTCCACTGTGCATCCTCTTCTCGGGAGAGGATGAAAGAACAAACGTGACAGATAATAGTCACGTTGCTTAACGCGCTACTGGAAGGCAAGCTCAGATACCATGGTGATGAAGGTGGTATAAAAACCTATGTATAACAGAGGCCAAGAATACTGGTTAAATACTTCAGACTTTCAATATTTCAAATTTATAATCCTTAAAAAAATGTTAAGTACCCAAACCTACAAAACTGCTATGTGACCCCTTTCCTCCACGTGACTCTTAAATCCTTCGTGTTGTCAAAGATTTAAGATTAGATTACCGAAGATATTGGCATATCTGCATAAACATTAATAGTGGTTCACATGAGCTCTTGCACTTTCTGGTGATGAGGGAGATGGTAAGCAGAGAGAGCATTGAGGGGGTGTGGTTAGTGACTTTTACATATCACAGAACTCAGAGAGAATTGTCTCAAAGGTATTAAAATCAGATAATTGAATGATTCAACAGAATTCAATAAACTGCTTGGATAATTCAGCAGAAAAGCTTGGATAATTCAGCAGTTGGAATCAGCAAGGTTTCTTCCTCAAGGGTTGGTGTTTATCAAGAAAGTAAAATAATTATCAGAATATAGGCAGAAAAAAAACCTTTTTAATGTTTAGCTCCATCCTGAGACTTCTCAGTGAGGAGCCTTAATTTCCCAAAAGTATTCTTCCGTTTGTCTCCTATTCAGCCACTCTTCTAGTCCTTCCCCTGAGTTCCTGTTCAAGGGAAGGGAAAAGCTGAAGGGCATTAATCTCTTGTTCTCTGGGGATGTAAACAAAAGGCTGAATTTCCACAAGTCACTCACAATTATTCACACTTTAGTACATGTGTAATTTACATAAACAAATACTTAATCTATACACACAAATCATTTATTTGCATATGCACACACTCAGTGCAAATACATGGGTGCAAATCCCAGGCATTTGTACTCACACAAATTGAGTACAAATGAGCACAAGTGACTGCTAGGTGATGGATGCTGTCTAATGTGAAATGTAGAACATTGGGAGTTTTGCTGAAATTTAGTTCTTAAAATTCAAAACCATAAAACTATGAAGCTGGTGGTTTTGGTCTACAATTGTGAGAAAATAATGTGTACAAAGATTATTCTGTTTAAATATTTTATTATTATATTTACTCTGTATGTTTTAGGATAAATGTCTAGGTAAGAAGATGACAACTTGTAATAATTTTATTATGGTTTTGCTCATTATGTTGATTTTCAAGTTCATAATACTATTTCATTAGTGTTCTTATGTATTATTTGTATGACAGTAAACCCCAGAGATCCCCAGTCAGGTTCAGTGACCCATTATTCTAGCACTTTACAAACACAGGAGAAGACAGTCCCTGCCTCTAACAGAATCTGAGGTTAACACATAGCATATAAATTTTGAATTAGTTTGTGTGAGAAGAATATTGACCCTCACCCCAGATCACAAAAGCTGAAACTCAATTTCCTATATAAGTGTGGTTTTGAAAAATGTGAATTCACTTAAGAGTATCAGAATTACCAGATCATGTTTTCAAGGTAGTGTGTCAAAGCAACAACAAGTAAAATCCTTTCTAAAAGTAGTAATTCTGATTTAGAGGACAGCTGATGAGATGTTGCTATTAGCTTCTGCCATTTACAAATGTTTGTCAACCCTTCTACTTTAAAAAGTCTCTATATAACAGGAAAGCTGCTTTTTTCAGAATAAACCAGAAATACCCTTCTCTAAAAACATGTATCTGATCTATTCGTTACCTAAACACAAAGCAGCTCAAGAGACCATATTTCGCTGGTCAGACACTGCCATAGTTTCATGGTGACAAAACATTACCTAAGTATCAATATCATACTTGAAAGATGTTCAGTCATTCAAGTCAATTAATACAGTTTTGTAGGCCTTGGCCCTGATCTCCACAAAGTTTCAGTTTGCTATGATTTTTACTGCTCCAGTAACTGACTGCGGGATCTCACAATTCTATTTCATTATGAACTTGGAAAAATTAGATCACCAAGCCTGACAAAAAAATTCTGTTGGGTAATCTTGTTATCCTTTCAGCACCTAGGGCTTGATCCAAAGCCCACTGATGTCTATAGGAAGATTCTTGCTGACTTCATAAGAGTTTTGGATCAGGCCTTAAGCAATTAAATCTTCCAGGCAAACTTTTACACTTCTACTGAAATGGATTCATTTTTAAATCTTCTTGGGTGATACACAAACAAAAATTAGTTCAGTAAACTAATGAACTATAATATAGTTTACTACATTTGAAATTATTATACAATCAATTAGTTAAAAACGGCAGGCAACTAACAAAAGCATCAACATCTAAAAATAGTCTAAGAAGCCAAAAGCAGGGAGACTTTTTCCACAGGAATCCTGTATTTTAAGGATAGCTAACAGCTATAATAAAAGTAAACTTACGAAGATAGATATTAATTTCTGACTGTTGACACCACTTTGAGCACTAACAAATGATAGCTTGTAAAAAGGCATAATAGGAGGGAGATATGAAATAAACCATTTTAAAATGTTGACTAGATTCAGTTAACATGCAATTAACACAGTAAAATGCTAGACTAGATTCATGTCATGCACTTAACACAAGTGTACAGGAGGAGGCTGGCATGAATATTTGATGTTACAGAAATAAAATTTGACAGGAAAGGAAGCACATAGTAAATTTAGCTGAAAGAGTCTTTCATCTAAGATATTAACATTTGCTGATCCTCATTAAGTTTCTTATTTTGATGAGTTACTTAATGATTTGTTTTTCTTTAAAAAGTAAAATTAATATGAGAATCTAGGAAAATATTTCAATAAGCATTTTATTAAGATAACAGGATTGGAACATGAGTCATAACAAAACAAACAAGGTTGTAATTGATACAGCAAATGCAGTAAACAAATAGATAATCCAAATTTTTTTGAAAAGCACGCAGTACTCACTGGTGCTATAAAATGCAGCCAAAATTTCTCTAACACCAGTTGGGAAACGAAGTATCAGGAGCACAGACAGTTTATCTTAATCTTAACATCAAAAAGGGAATGCAGCATAAATTACCAAAAAAAAAAAGTCAAGCACTGTATGAGCAACACAATTTAAGGGAAATTGCTTACCTGCAGCTAGAGTATTTTGAAGGTAGAATCCTTTATACATTCACACATATATTGGCCTTCTGACCTTCAGATAGCAAGCTTACTAGCAAGATTATGTGGTAAAGTTTAGTACCACTTTGAGGCATATGCACAAGCATATCTACATCAGGCAAGCACAATAGTAAAGAATAAAATTGTCAGACACAGAGAAGAACATAAATTGTTGGGCAAAAGTCAACATGGTTTCTGCAAATGGAAATCGTGTCTTACTAATCTGTTAGAGTTCTTTGAAGGGGTGAGCAAACGTGTGGACGGGGATCCAGTGAACATAGTGTACTTAGATTTCCAGAAAGCCTTTGAAAAGGTCCCTCACCAAAGGTTCTTACATAAATTAAGTTGTGATGGGGTAAGAGGGAAGGTCCTTTCATGGACTGAGAACTGGTTAAAAGACAGGAAACAAAGGGTAGGAATTAATGGTAAATTCTCAGAATGGAGAGGGGTAACTAGTGGTGTTCCCCAAGGGTCAGTCCTAGGACCAGTCCGATTCAACTTATTCATAAATGATCTGGAGAAAGGGATAAAAAGTGAAGTGGCAAAGTTTGCAGATGATACTAAACAGCTCAAATAGTTAAGACCAAAGCAGACTGTGAAGAACGTCAAAAAGATCTCACAAAACTAAGTGATTGGGCAACAAAATGGCAAATGAAATTTAATGTGGATAAATGTAATGTAATGCACATTGGAAAAAATAACCCCAACTATACATACAATATGATGGGGGCTAATTTAGCTACAACAAATCAGGAAAAAGATCTTGGAGTCATCGTGGATAGTTCTCTGAAGATGTCCACACAGTGTGCAGAGGCGGTCAAAAAAGCAAAAAGGATGTTAGGAATCATTAAAAAGGGTCTAGAGAATAAGAAGACGACTATCTTATTGTCATTATATAAATCGATGCTATGCCCACATCCTGAATACTGTGTACAGATGTGGTCTTCTCATCTCAAAAAAGATATACTGGCACTAGAAAAAGTTCAGAGAAGGGCAACTAAAATGATTATGAGTTTGGAACAGGTCCCATAAGAAGAGAGATTAAAGAGGCTAGGACTTTTCAGCTTGGAAAAGAGGAGACTAAGAGGGGATATGATAGAGGTATATAAAATCATGAGTGATGTGGACAAAGTAGATAAGGAAAAGTTATTTACTTAATCCCATAATACAAGAACTAGGGGTAACCAAATGAAATTAATGGACAGCAGATTTAAAACAAAAGGAAGTTCTTCTTCACACAGAAAGAATAGGAGTACTTGTGGCACCTTAGAGACTAACTTCTTCACACAGCGCACAGTCAACTTATGGAACTCCTTGCCTGAGGAGGTTGTGAAGGCTAAGACTATAACAGCGTTTAAAAGAGAACTGGATAAATTCATGGAAGTTAAGTCCATTAATGGCTATTAGCCAGGATGGGGTAAGAAATGGTGTCCTTAGACTCTGTTTGTCAGAGGGTGGAGATGGATGGCAGGAGAGAGATCATTTGATCATTACCTGTTAGGTTCACTCCGTCTGGGGCACCTGACATTGGCCACTGTCAGTAGACAGGATACTGGGCTAGATGGACCTTTGGTCTAACCCAGTATGGTCATTCTTATGTTCATAGGCCTCACCCTCAGGCCTGGTCTACACTGGGGGGGTGGGGTGAGGGAAATCGACCTAAGATACACAATTTCAGCTACAAGAATAGCGTAGCTGAAGTAGATGTATCTTAGTTCGACTTACTTTGCGTCCTCACGACATGGGGTCGATTGCCGCGGCTCTGCCGTCGACTTTGCTTCTGCCTCTCGCCGAGCTGGAGTTCAGCAGTAGATGGGAGAGCAATCAGGGATCGATTTATCACATCTATATTACACATGATAAATCAATCCCCGATATATCAATCGCTATCCACCGATCCGGCAGGTAGTGTAGACATACCCAAAGTTAAGCAGGGAAAAGGTAAGTTGGAGGTGGATTTGGAGAGGCAATATATTTGGAGATCTCCAGTTCTTTCATAATAACTTTGTGTTCTCTGTTTGAGGTGATAACTGTATCTTGGACTAAAATTCAAATGTGTACATATATACAGTCAGACGAATTAATGTGCAGGATGATGGAAAAGTATGTTCCACATCCTTAATGTTAAACTGATCAGTTTTTAAGAAGGGTAATGTACAACATTTCAGTAGTCATTGGTCTTAATTCAAATCATATGTGTATTGTTTGCAACAGATGATCAACAGGCCTTTCATCCATATGTGCCTGGACCCTCACTCTGATAAAGGAGCAAATAAAAAAATCCTAATGTGCATGGATTCTGGGTGCAGTGTGGTACGATAATGATGCACGTATGTCATTGGTACATTGCATCCGTACAACAAACAAACAATCTGTTTACTTGTCCTTCATATGAATAAAGAAATGAAAAAAAATTAAGACTGAAAAAGTTCCTATAGGCATGTTAAAGCTCTCTCTCCTATAAGAAAGACCCGATTAGAGGGACTTGTTACATGTAAATGTGCAGTTTTAGCCTGAAATTCAGAAGGAAGCGAACAAAAAAGTTTAAGAGACTTTGAAATAGCTTATAAATCTCCCATTCAAATTCCGTAGACAAAATGCATGCGGTTTTTCCCATTATTTCCGGCTTATTTTCAGAAGCAGTTCATGCAGACAAATATGCTTGTAAGGAAGTGCACATGAACTGCTTCATCTGAAGGTGGTATTTTACCATGTAAGCTTATTAGGCAGCTCCAAGATTATTTACTTTTTGTTCAGAAGATCCAACAGTGGGAATCTATGCAGAACACCTACCTTTCAGGAAAAATACTTTTTTTTTTTTAAACAAAAAACTGTACCACTGAATAAACTCCAGATACATCTGAGAAGTTATGCCTGTAAATGAATAATGCAAACCAAGCTTTTCATGCAATGACTCTCTCTCTCTCTCTCTCTATATATATATGGATAGATAGATATAGCAGCACTGCAAAAAAAATCATAGTTCTTACATTTGGTGAAGGATCTCTTTGTTCATATTTTACATCTTCTTTCCCATTTGCTTCAGACTGTGTCAGTTGGTATGATCTGCCTTCAATGAAAGTAATATAGTCTTTATAAGAGCATAACGGGCCTGCCAGGATACCCATGAAATTACAGTTGTAACTTAAATACTCCAGTAGACTTGGCATGCGTCTGTAATTTAAAGACAAGCAACTTGTGAGAGGTACTCTATGCTTTTAAAACAGTCCACTGTAGGAATAATCATTTATTTTATTACTTACTCTAATTTCAATTAAAATACATACAGTAAAGCAGTCTAGCTACATTTTTATAACTATAATTTAAAATATAAATGAATGTTTCTTCATCAGTCTGTACTGAGTGTTTCCAGACTGATTTAACTACCCACAGGGACTTTCTCAAAGCCCAAAATCATATCATCAGTTTTTAAGTAGATCTCGCTGCTGTGATCAGTGAGACACTCTGCTTAAAAATCAGTAATATAATATAACTATGCAATTAGGTAAAGGGCTCTTGTCAGTCTAAATTCAGTTTGTCTGGAGTGAGAGACTGAATGATTTTTCATGGTAGCACAGGTTTTATATACATAGTATACATGTACATATGCGTATACACACATGTGAACACGTACACACAAACCCTCTTCTGAAACACCCTAAGCACACTAATACAGGCAAAAAAGCATACTTAAAAAAAAATAGAACAGCTTTGGTCCTCTGTCAAAATTGTGGTAAAAATTCCTGAAATTAGTTCCAAATGGTTTCTCTTGTGGAAGTGACATGAAGAATAGAAAAATATTGAATAAACGAGGACATTTTCTACCTGTATGACTAATAGATGGTATAAAAAGATATTTAAATAAATGAGAACTGTCTATAAAACCTCCACTTGGGATTTCTTTTTGAAAGGACATAGTTACAAGCATAAATGTCAACACCTCACATAAATTATAGGTCCTCCCATTCTGTAAGTTGATATTTATTTCTCCCCTGATTTTTTTTTTAAACAGAAGGAAGGCACTCAATTCTTCAGTAGCTGTCACTGAACCATTATTTCAGTGATAATAAAATGAGTAACAAAAAGAATTGTGATGTTCCCTGTTCAAATTCCCTTAATGCATAACTCAAGAGTTGGAGTGGTCAACTGATCAAAAAAGACGGTTACTCACCTTTGTAACTGTTGTTCTTCGAGATGTGTTGCTCATATCCATTCCAGTTAGGTGTACGCGCCGCGCGTGCACATTCGTCGGAAAACTTTTACCCTAGCAACTCAGTGGGCCGGCAGGTCGCCCCCTAGAGTGGCGCCATCATGGCGCTTGATATATACCCCTGCCGGCCCACCCGCTCCTCAGTTCCTTCTTGCCGGCTACTCCGACAGTGGGGAAGGAGGGCGGGTGTGGAATGGATATGAGCAACACATCTCGAAGAACAACAGTTACAAAGGTGAGTAACCGTCTTTTCTTCTTCGAGTGATTGCTCATATCCATTCCAGTTAGGTGAATCCCAAGCCTTACGTAGGCGGTGGGGTCGGAGTGAAATGTGGCAGAATGAAAACTGCCGAGCCAGAGGCTACAGCCTCTCTTGACTGTTGAACCAGGGCATACTGCGAAGCAAAGGTATGGACCGAGGACCAATGGAGCTGCGCGACAGAGCTCGTGGGTAGGAACACGAGCCAGCAAGGCGGCAGATGAAGCCTCAGCCCTGGTAGAGTGTACGATGATGTGGCGTAGGGAAATATGAGCCAAATCATAACAAGTGCAGATGTACGCATGTTCCTCTGAGAGGAAAAACAAGCAAGCCCTCCCTTTGGCCCGCTACCGTGACAGAGCTGGGGCACCTTACGAAATGGTTCTGTCAGCGCAATATAAATGCGAGCACTCCACAGATGTTCAAGGAGTGCAATGGTTGTGCCCATTGCGTTGAGCTGTGGGTAACATGAAAGGCCGAAACCACCTTAGCGAGGAAAGCCGGGTGCGGTCATAACTGCACCTTGTCTCTGTGAAACCTAGTGTACGGCGGAACCACCGTAAGAGCTCTGAGCTCGGAGACCCGTCTGACCGATGTAACAGCTACGAGGAAAGATGTCGTCCAAGACAAGTATAGCAGAGGGCCAGTCGTGGACGGCTCGACTGGGGGAGACATAAGTCTGGTTAAAACTAGGTTGAGGTCCCAGGTCGGGGCTGGGCAGCGCACCCGAGGGTGCAAGCGCTCCAAGCCCTTGAGGGACCTCGAACCCATAGAGCGTGAGAACACGGAACGTCCACCTTAGCCTGGCTGAAAGGTAGAGATGGCTGCTGAGTGTATCCTCAGCGATGATACTGCCAGGTCCTGCCGCTGAAGGGCAGAGGCAGGCCAAACAGAGGGGAGCGAGACCTCAGCAGGAGCAAAATAGAGCTTATTGCAGCTGTAGAAGAACGCTTCCACCTGGCCCGGTACGTTGACCAGGTGGAAGGCTTCCTGTCACCCCGGCTCAGTTACGCAGCAGCCACACCGTGAGGCGAAGAGGCTGCAGGTCCGAGTGACGAAGCCTGTCGCTGCCCTGAGAGATGAGGTCTGGATGGGGTGGCAGGGTAACTGGGTCTGTTATTGACCGGCCGAGCAACGTGGTATATCAGTGCTGCCTGGACCACTCTGGAGTGATCATGATGATGCGCGCTCTGCCCCTGCGGAGTTTGAGCAGGACCTTATGAACCAGTGGGGACAGTGGGAAGGCATAACGAAGTTGGCCTTTCCCTGGCACCAGGAATGCGTCCAAGATCGATCCCGAGGAGAGACCTTGGAAGGAGCAGAACATCTGGCATTTTTTGCTCTCGCGGTGAGCGAACAGTTCTATGTGAGGAAACATCTCCACTTCTGGAAAGCAGAGTGATCAGTCGTAAGACAGGAAAGACCTGCTGAGTCAAAGTGCCAAGACGTTCCGAACGCCTGGGAGAAAGGACGTCACCAGCTCCATCGAGTGGGCCATGCAAAAGACCCGGAAATGGATGGCCTCCTGACAAAAAGGGGGGGGGGACCATGTCCCTCCCTGGATATTCATGAAGCACATGGCCGTTGTGTTGGCTGTAAACACTGAGATACAACGGCCTCGCAGCTGCCGCTGGAACCCCTGGCACACCAGGCGGACTACTCTCATTTTTGGGGCATTGATGTGGAACGCCAGCCCCCGAGAAGACCAAAGGCCTTAAGCTGAGAGGTGACTACCATGACCATCGGCTCCCTGTCCGGGTGGTACGCCGAGGTGAGCCGGACTTGGAGAGGACGGAGGCGGAGCTTGGCGTGTTTGGTTACAAACTTGCGGGCAACCATGGACTCAGGAGACTGAGACAAGAACGAGCCGAGGTCGTTGGGAAAGCCTGTAGACCTCAGATGATTGTTGCCATCGCCTAAAACCGCAGTTGTGATAAGCAGGCTCCGGCTAGGTAGGAGACAAGGATAGCCCCAAGGAAGTCCAACCTCTGCGTGGGAACCAGAGTGGATTGCTCTATAGTAATCATCAGGCCTTGACCTGTGAATAAGACCGTGGCGATGCCCACGCGCTGAGTGGTTTGTGTCTCAGAGTCTCCTCGGATAAGCGAATCATCCAGATATGGAAAAACGCATATCCGACATCAGCGAAGGTAGGCGGCGATTATGGCCGTAAACCAGAAGTACTGACAGTTGGCTAGAAAGCGGAGGTATCTCCTGTGCGGAGGGAAGATGGCGTTGCGAAAGTACGCGTCCTTCATATCCAGGGCGGCGTAGTAGCCCCCAGGAGGCAAGGATGGAATAATGGTTCCCAGGGATACCGTGCGGAACTTCAACCTTATCCTAAACCGGTTGAGTCCGTGCAGGACTAGGAAGGTCTGAGACCTGCGTTCGAGTGGGGGACTAGGGCATAATGGGAGTAAAACCCCTTGCCCCTTTCGTCCGCTGAAGGGGGGAACAGGGCTGGAACAAATTAGAGGGGGTACCTATGCTCCACCGTGTGCAGGACCCAGCGATCTGAAATTAACTGGGGCCACGCCAGGAGAAAGCAGGATTGGGATCCCGGCCTGTGACTGGTACACCGCCCTCAGGCGCACCTTGGAAGGTTCGTCTTTGGTCCCAGTGGTAATTGCGAGGGACCTTGACCTTGGCTCTTTAGGGGTCCTGACGTTCGTCTGCGACCACCTTGGCCTCGCCGTTTGCCAAAGTCCTGTCTCTGTCTAGGCATAGAGTATGGCGGCTGGGGACAGAAAGGCCTGCGTTTGGTCGCAAGCATATGCATGCTGAGAGAGCGCATTAGGACCCTATTGTCCATCAGGCTTCGCAGCCTGGGGCTGTCCTTGCCGCGAAGAGGCCTGTACCAACAAAGGGTAAATCCTGAATGGCATACTGCAGCTCTGGCCGGAGGTTTGAAACCTGAAGCCATGAGATTCACCCCATGGCGACACCAAAGGCCAGAGTCCTGGCTGCAGAGTCTGCTGCATCCAACGAGGCCTGGAGGGACGCTCTGGGTACCTTTTTCCCCCCCGTCCTCCAAGACGGCAGCGAACTCTTGGCGGGAGTTTTGAGGGAAAACTCCATAAACTAAACTACCTTCACTCAGGTGCTACAATTATCACAGCTAAGCAAGACTTGTTGCTTTGCTACCCAGAGCTGCAGGGCCTCTGCAGAGTACACCTGGCGGCCAAGCAGGTTCATTCGCCAAGCCTCCTTCGGTTTCGGGGCTGGCGCCCGCTGGCCATCATATCAGAATCGTGGTCCTGAGCATAAGATCTGCGCATGTGGGATGACACGGATGCGTGTCCGGATGACCATGGAAGTACTAAAAGGCAGCACAGGCAGAGTCTCTGACTCTATCGGACCTTGCCCAACTCGGCACCGGGGACCGGCACCGGGAGGCGCACCGGTACCTGGAACGAGATCCAGACCCGCAACCAGAACGGTGCCGGGAGGTCGACCGAGATCTCGAGGCTCGGGGAGAGGCTACAGGAGTCAAGGTACCTGTCGTGGTGCCGGGAGTCGGAACGGTGCCGATAGCGGCTCGGCGAACGGGATACCGACCGGTGCAGCGAGTGCGACCAGTACCGATGAGGAAAACAGCACCGGGACTGTAAGTGGTGTCGGACGTGCCGACAGGACCTGGAGTGTCTGCGGGACCGTGATCATGAACGGTGCCGCTCTGCTGTGCTGACAGAGGACGGTCACATGAAGAGACTGTATTACCCGCACCGGCGGTGCCGGGTCAGGCAGCATCGACTCTGTCATAGCAATGAGATCCCTCGCCGCTGGTAATGTCTCCGGCGTGGAGGGAACAGCAGGCTCAACCACAGTGCATACTGGGGAGCTGTCAGGCACCGGATTCGACGGCCCTCGTGGGACCGGGATCGACGGTACCGAGGTCGTCAGAGCTTCGGTAGGTGTCGGTGCCGGGCGATCCGAGTTAGATGAGCTGTCTGGCTACGGTGCCGTCGGCACTGAAGCAGCAGGAGCAATAAGCTCAACCACGGCGCGTGCCGGGGAGCCGTCAGGCACCGGATTCGACGGCCCTTGTGGGACTGGAATCTACGGTGCCGACGTTGTCGGTGCCTCCGAAGTGTCGGTGCCGGGCAATCCGGCTTAGACGAGCTCTCTGGCTGCGGTTCCGTTGGCATGGAAGCAGCAGGAGCAGTAGCTCAACCACGGCGCGTGCCGGGGAGCCGTCCGGCACCGGATTCTACGGCCCTTGTGGGACCGGGATCGACGGTGCCGACGTCGTCGGTGCCGCAGCAGGTGTCGGTGCCGGGCGATCCGACTAGACGAGCCCTCTGGCTGCGGTGCCGTTGGCACGGAAGCAGCAGGAGCAGTAGCTCAACCACGGCGCGTGCCGGGGAGCCATCAGGCACTGGATTCTACGGCCCTTGTGGGACCGGGATCGACGGTGCCGACGTCGTCGGTGCCGCAGCAGGTGTCGGTGCCGGGCGATCCGACTTAGACGAGCCCTCTGGCTGCGGTGCCGTTGGCACGGAAGCAGCAGGAGCAGTAGCTCAACCACGGCGTGTGCCGGGGAGCCGTCAGGCACCGGATTCTACGGCCCTTGTGGGACCGGGATCGACGGTGCCGACGTCGTCGGTGCCGCAGCAGGTGTCGATGCCGGGCGATCCGACTTAGACGAGCTCTCTGGCTGCGGTGCCGCTGGCACGGAAGCAGCAGGAGCAGTAGCTCAACCACAGCGCGTGCCGGGGAGCCGTCAGGCACCAGATTCTATGGCCCTTGTGGGACCGGGATCGACGGTGCCGACGTCGTCGGTGCCTCAGCAAGTGTCGGTGCCAGGCGATCCGACTTAGACGAGCTCTCTGGCTGTGGTGCAGTTGGCACGGAAGCAGCAGGAGCAGTAAGCTCTACCACGGCGCGTGCCGGGGAGCTGTCAGGCACCGGATTCAATGGCCCTGGGGGACTGGAATCGACGGTACCGATGTCGTCGGTGCCTCTGTGGGTGCCGGTGCCGGGCGATCTGACTTAGACGATCTCTCTGGCTGCGATGCAGGTGGCACGGAAGCAGCAGAAGCAGGGGGCTCAACCACGGCGGGTGCCAGGGAGCCGTCAGGCACCAGCAGGAATCGTAGGCTTTCTCGACCTCGGAGGAAGGGAGCGGTGCCGAGTCGACTTCGGTGCCGGCGACGGCTGGTGCCGAAAGGCCGTGGCAGTACCGGCGAGGTCCGGTGCCGAGGAGGCACTTCTGCCAGCCGCTTGATCATCGCTCGGCGCCCAAGGTGGAGGGGTAAGTGAAAGTCCCGCTCCTTTTTGTTCTCGGCTTAAAAGCCTTGCAAATGGGGCACTTAGCTGTCAAGTGTGATTCCCTGAGGCACTTCAAACAGGAGCCGTGTGGATCTCCCTTCGGCATCGGCTTCTGGCAGGCCGAGCCCATTTTAAAACCCGGTGAGCCGTGCATGGGCTCCGGCACCAGGTTCATGGAAGGGGCTACTTCCTGAACCCCGCTAACAATTACTAAACTAACAATGTTAGCAAAGAAAAACGTATAAGTATACAAATATATATATAAAAGGATTATAACTGCATAACTATATATGCGAACTACGAGTAGCTAGGGAAGTGGAGGTCAGCTAAGCTGCGCTCCACTGTTCCAACGACCGACACGGGCGGTAAGAAGGAACTGAGGAGCGGGTGGGCCGGCAGGGGTATATATCAAGCGCCATGATGGCGCCACTCTAGGGGGCGACCTGCCGGCCCACTGAGTTGCTAGGGTAAAAGTTTTCCGACGAATGTGCACGCGCGGCGCGTACACCTAACTGGAATGGATATGAGCAATCACTCGAAGAAGAACAGAGAATTCTGAAAAGTTTAAACATAATATAGCATACTCTTCATTTACAGAAGATGCAGCTGAGGATGTGCCCCTGATCTCAATCTCAGAAAAGGTATCAGAAAGAGAGGAAAAAAAGTTACTAAACTTTCCGTAACTGTTGTTTTTTGAGATGTATTGCACATGTCCACTCCACTGTAGGTGTGCGCGTGACCCAAGCACAATCAATGGAAATCTTCCCCTCGATGATGCCCATTGGGGCAGCGTGGGCGCCCTCTCGTGCTGTGTGCTCATAGTGCCCATATAAAGGGCCCAGTGACCCCGTTCCCCCAATTTCTTCTTTCCAGACAGCTCTGACATAGAGGGGGGTGGGTCTTGGAATGGACATGTGCAACACATCTCAAAGAACAACAGTTACAGAAAGGTTAGTAACCGTTTTTCCTTCTTTGAGTGCTTGCACATGTCCATTCCATTGTAGGCGACTCCCAAGTAGTTGCATAGAAGGTGGGATTGGAACTCATGGACATGCTGACTGCAAAACAGCTCAACCAAATCTGGCATCGTCCCCAGACTGTTGGCATACTGAGCAGAGAACATATGCACTGATGACTAGGTCACTGCTCTGCAAATGTCATTAATAGGAATGTAAACTAAGAATGCCATTGATGATGCTTGTGCTCTTGTGGAGTGGGCAGTCAGGATAAGCTGGTAGCAGAACACCATCTGCTTGTAACACATGAAAATGCACGATGTGATCCAAGACTAAATTTTCTGACCAGAGATGGGAAGACCTCATCCTGTCAGCTATTGCGATGAACAATTGGGCGGATTTACGGAATGGTTTGGTACTTTCTATGTAGAATGCTAGAGCATGTCTAGCATCCAATGAGTGAAGCTGCTGATATTCTCTATTTGCATATGGCTTCAGACAGGAAACGGGTAGGAAGTTGCCTGATTGCCATGAAACTGGGAAACCAGCTTTGGGAGGAAGCTAGGGTAAAGATGTAGCTGCACCTTGTCCTTAAAGAAGACTGTGTATGGAGGTTCCGATGTGAGGGCACGGATCTCTGAGACCATTCTAGCAGAAGTAATGGCCACTAAGAAAGCCACCTTCCATGAAACGTATAACAAGGATCATGTTGCCAATGGTTCAAATAGGGGACCCATAAGTTTTGATAAGATTGGGTTTAGGTTCCATGGAGGGACAGGTTCTCCCACTTGGGGATATAGTCTTTCTAGAACCTTGAGAAAACAGATATTACTGCAAGGTGAACCTTGACTGAGGAGATCGCTAAACCTTCCTGTTTCAGGTGTAACAAGAATATCATGAACTGATGACCGCGTGGGCGAGACTCTGTGTTGGGAAGACCAGATGGAGAACTGCTTCCACTTTGAGAGGTAAGTAGCACTGATAGATGGCTTCCTGCTACCTACTAGTGTATGGGGAGATTTTAGGAGACCAGCAAAATGCCTGGACCTCTATCAGTAACTGGAATATAGATTGTCATGCTTATTGCCAAAAGCAGCTAAATCAGTAGGTCTTAGCAGGCTTCTGCAATGGCTTTAACAAATTTAGCAAGAAGTCAGGAAGGGAAGGGGGCCCTGTGTCCTTTCTGATAAGATCTCTGTTGAAACTGCTGAGGTATAGGTTTTAGAAAAGCAGGAAACTTATCTGTATCTTCCCTTTGGTATGTGTTTGTCAGGGCCCTCAAGATGTGTGGATTCTGCAAGTACACATCTGTCTAATTAATGGTTTGAGGAAACCTCTTGCTTAAACTTTGAAATTGTTTGCTTAACAAGATTTTTTTATTGACACGTTATTGTTACACTAACCCAAATAAATAAGGAGAGGAAGTATGGGGTAGATGGACTCTTCAGGGACACTTCATGGACAAAGCTTTGGATCCCCAACAGCTACTGCAAAACTGACCAATTGGACGGCTGTCATTGTATCACTCAAAGAGCCATCCAGACTTCAGAAATTATTGATTTTTGGGGTGTCTAAGTGCTTCAGACTAAAATAAAGTGCAGCTGTAAGTGAAAGAACTCTTGTATTATACTGTTTGTGCCAGCCACCTATCGGTCGGACGGCTGTCTCTTCAGTGATTTATTTCCTGCCAGTGTTCCATCAAGAGTAATAGTTACCAAGAGCTTTTGGTATTTAGAATCACGGTAATAATAGGACCTAACAAACCTGCTCCGAGCAAGCCAGCTCTCTGGGATTTAGCCATGGCATTTATTCCAGGCTGTCGGGTGGAGGGAGCTGAGGTTCAGGTGGAGCAGACGACCATGATGCAGAGAGATCAGGTCCAGATGTAGAGAGGGCAGGATCATAGCCATCATGGAGAGTTCTAGTAGCATGGCGAACCAATGCTGACATGGTCAACCTGGAGTTATTAGAATGACCCATGCCTGGTCCCAGTTGATATTGAGCAGAACCTTGTGCATGAGTGGGATAGTAGGGAAAGCATAATACAGGTGACTTGTCCACAGGAGTAGGAAGGCATCCGTGAGCAATCCCAGGCTGAGACCTCCCAGGGAGCAGAACTGGTGACACTTCCTGTTGTGCCTGGTTGCAAACTGGTCTACCCAGGGAGTCCCCAACTGCTGGAAAATGTCTCTTGCGATGTTCAGGCAAAGGAATCACTTATATGACTGGAGAAAGACCTGCTGAGGTGATCTGCCCACTCGTTCTGCACTCCTGAAAGGTGAGAAGCCTCGAGGTGGATTGAGTGAGCTATGCAGCACTCACATAGCTGAACTGCTTCTCGACGGGGGAGACAGCAAGATCCTCCCTGCCTGTTGAGATAGAACATGGCTCCAGTGTTGCCCATAAGAACCAACAAGCTCTTGCCCATAATGCGAGGCAGGAATGTCTGACCAGCCAGGTGAACTGCCCTGAGCTCTCTGACTTTTTAGTGAGAGCTCTTTCAGAGATCAAAGGCCTTCAGTTCTGAGGAGACCCAGGTGAGCTCCCCTAGCACTGATGTGTCTGAGATTGAGGATATCGATGATTGGGGCACTGAAAAGGGAATGCCCACACAAACTGCCAGCAGGTCCAGCCACCAGTTGAGGGAGGTAAGTACTGGGGAAGGTACCGTGAGATCAAGAGTCCAGTTGGTGGCGGTTTGGCGAGTACACTGAGGCAGTCGTGTCTGAAGCGGTCTGTGGTGCAGTCTTGTGTGCTGCACTACATATGTACATAAATCCATGTGGCCCAAAGGCATCAGACAGTCCCGGGCTGTTGTAATTGGGTGGCCCTTGAGGTATACTATCAGGGACATGACTGTCTGAAACCGACTTTCTGGGAGGAAAGTCTGGCCTGGGTACAATCGAGCACCACTCCAATAAACTCTATCCTCTGTACTGGAGTGGGGGTAGACTTCTGTACATTTATTAGCAAGCTCAGGGCTTGGAATGTCGACTGGATGAGGAGGATGCTGGACTTTACCTGAGCTCTAGACCGGCCTCTGACTAGTCAGTCATCCAGGTATGGGTAGACTTGCACCCCTCACCTCCTCAAGAAGGGCACCATTACCCCCATGCATTTGTAAACACCTGTGGAGCTACTGACAGGCTGAATGGGAGAACCGCAAATTGGTAGTGTGTGTGGTTCATGACGAATGCTAAGAAACTTCTGTGGCCTTGGAAGATTAATATGTGGAAGTAAGTGTCTCTTAAATCGAGGGCAGCATACCAATCCTCGGGATCCAGGGAGGGAATAATAGAAGCCAGGGAGACTATGAGGTGCTTTAATTTCTTGAGATAGCTGTTAAACTGGCGCAGGTCTAGAATAGGTCTGGAACCACCCATAGTTTTTGGGATTAGGAAATAATAGGAGTAAAACCTCTTCTCCATTAGATTTTGTGGACCCTCTTTCATAGCTCCCACCTGAAGAGATTGAACCTCCTCAGCCAGAAGTTGCTCTTGAGATGGGTCCCTGAAGAGGGACAGGGAGGGAGGGTGTGAAGGAGGAGTAGAAATAAATTGGAGAGTATATCCCACTTCCACCACGTTAAGTAACCAATGGTCTGTTGTGATACGAGAGAGTAAGTACAAATGAAGTGGGATAGGCAGTCTGCAAATAAAGGGAAAACAGGATCCAGAAACATGGAACCTGGTACAACATCCTGGAGCATCCCATCAAAAGACCTTTTTGGAGTCTTTGGGTGTTTGGATGGGACAGACATTGATTCTGAGGGAGAAGGGAGGGGTGGTCTATTCCTAAAGCCCCTGCTCCTTTTCCTCTGTGGGTCTTGATGGCCTGGTGGCGTGGAGTACCAGGAGGACTGCTGAGGTCTGTAGTGCTTCCTTGAAGTTGCTAGGATATACAATCCCAGGGACATAAGGGTCACCCTGGAATCCTTCAGTCCATGAAGCTTCACGTCGGTCTGCTCCGAAAAAAGCTAAACTCTCTCGAAGGGAAGGTCCTACAGGGTTTGCTGGACCCTTCTTCAGGAGGCTGGAGGACTGTAGCCACAAACTCCTATGCTTGGCTATCGTGGAAGCCTGGACCTGACCACCTAAACTGCTGCATCCAAGGCAGCTTGCGGGGAGGCTCTTGTTATCCATTTCCGCTCATCTACCAGCAAGAAGTACTCCAGCCTGGCCTCTTGCAGCAGCAAGTCTCTGAACTTCAACATGGAGTCCCACATGTTTACGTCATATCTGTGCAGGAACACCTGCTGGTTAGCAATCCTGAGCTGCAGATCCCCAGTAGAGTAGACTTTTCTACTGAATAAGTCCAACTTTTTGGAGTCCTTTGCTTTAGGTGTTGCACCATGCAGACACTGCCTTTCCCTTTCATTGGCAGCAGATACCACCAGAGATCCTAGAGACTGGGTGAGAAAGAGTGTACAGGAGTTCATAACCCTGGGCAAGAACAAAGTATTTCCTCTTGGCTTTCTTTGACGTAGGGGGAAGAGATATAGGGGTTTGCAAAGAGGCTTTCACAGGATCCATGATGGTCTCACTGAGAGACAGGGCTACTTTTGACAGGCCTGCCATGGCTAGAATGTCAACCAGACTAAGAGAGGACTCCTTTACTACCTCCACCTGTAAGCCCAAATTTAAGGCCACCCTCATCAGCAAATCCTGGTGGCCCTTATAGTTATAGTGAAAAGGCGACATGCCTGCCCCGACACAGCCTCGTCTGGAGAGGAGTCCAGCACTGGCTGAGGGCACTCCTCTTCTCCCTCTGTGCTGACAGGATCCCGCAAAGCAGGTTCCAGAAAGTTGGCGCTGGGTTTGGTACCTGAATCCTGGTCAGGTGATGCCCAATGGGACGGAGGCCCTTCTCTTGGAGGCCACTGAATAAGAATGTCCTAAATGGGGGCCAGAGATTGGAGGAAACCCCCACTGGTTCCATATGGGTCACGACCCACTATGCCAAGCACTCAATGGCATTACTGTGCCTGGGTCCACTGCAGGGTAAGGATGACTGAAAGAATAGTGGGGGTGGCTCCTCAGACGAGAGGAGTGCAATTTAACTTCTTGATTCCAATGACAATTAGCCTTCCTCAGTGACCAGGGAAGTGCAGTTCCCACCAGTGTTGGAGACCAGTGCCAAGGTGGGGAAGCTTGCATTCGAGCCAGCATGATCAGTTTCCTTTTAGATGGTACCGTGGGCTCTGGAACCAAACCGTAATTAGGGGCCATGTGCTCCCTCCTGCCTTCCAGCACCGATACAACTGACTCCTATATTGCCAGTGACACTAGTACCGACAGCAATAGCGGGTCTCTGGCAGCAGCAAGTGCCTCTTGCGTGGAAGGCACTGCAATAGCATGGGTATCACACTGTCCTCAGATGCTGATGGTTCATCTGGTACTAGACTCTATGGTGCTGACTGCTGCAATGCCAAGGCAGAGGAGTGGCCTGACTTAGGTCTCACTCTGCTCTACTCCCCATGCCTGGCCTTTGGCATCAGGGAACATCGCCTCAGTTTCTTATGCCTCTTCCTCGGCACTGGGGATGGTGAACAGTGCTAGGAATCTTGTTTGGTGGAATGAGCGCTCCTCACCAACACCAAGGTGCTTGGTTCCAAGTCCAACCAGCTCGAAGGAAGGGCTCGGCACAGCCTTTATAAGCAGGAACTTCAACCTGGCCTCCCGATCCTCCTTCATACAAGGCTTAAAGTCTCTGCAAATCTGACAACGATCCCTGACGTGAGCCTCATCCAAGCACTTTAGGCAACTACAGAGCGGGTTGCTTGGGACATAGCTTTGTTACAGAATGCACGAGGCTTGAATCCTGGTGACTGAGGCATACCTTGGCACCAGGTGCAGATGAAATTCTGCTAACAAATGGAGAAACACAAACTATACTAGCGAAAACTAATTAACTATTTACAAGTACTAACTATAAAAATTATCTGAAAAATGAAACCCATTGAGAGAGCTTGCAGTAGCAACAAGAACAGTTCCAGCAACTGTCATGGATGGTAAAAAGGAACAGAGGAGGTGCGGGGTCAGCTGGGCCCTTTAAACTGGCACTATGAGTGCATAGTACGAGAAGACCCCCATGCCACCCCAACAGCTACCACCGAGGGAAAATTTTTCAGCAACTATGCTCAGGGTGTGTACACACCTACAATGGAATGAACATGTGCAAGTTTTGTACTCCATTCTTATGACAAATGTGGTCAGCATGAATATGCTGCAATAGAATGCCCTCCTTTCTTTTAGGGTTTCAAGACTCATCATCCCACAATGCTATAACAAGAGGATCTCTCTTCTCTCATAAATAGTAAGAAATTTGAAATTAAAATATTAAGCTGCTGGGTTCTTTTTAGTCCAATTATCTTCGTGCCATTAAGATTTCTGAAATAATAGGTACTAAAAAGAAAGTTATTTCTGAAGAGCAGAAATTCTCCAATTATCTGATCTGTCCACCACAAAAATGGTCTAGATTTCAGATGTTGGATACTTTAAGCCTTCAAAAGCTATATAACTACAATGTCAAATAGAGTAGTCCCAAAGCACTTACGTACTCTTTGATTGGACAGACACTGTGGCATAAACTAGGGTACTGACATCTATTAACAAGTCTTCCAAATAAAGAAAGGAGGGAAAGAATCAAACTAAAAGTTGTAAAAGAGAAATCAGAGAAAAGTATTTTGTTTCTTTGATGGCTGTAACTCACGTGTACTACGCAGTTACTAATCACCTACTAAATACAGTACATACTTTTATTCTTCATTGTCAAGAAAAAATTTTTAATAAGAAATTGTCTGTTTTAGTAAAAGCCTTGCAAGTAAAATGTAATGTCTATTTCAGTAGTTATCTTTCAAGGGCAAAAAAAACCACATGAAATTAAATTACAAATATACTGTACATGCAGTGTAAACCAGATCCAGCTAGATAACTAGACATCTTATATATCAACTGCATTAGAGCTACAAAGTCTTCATAATCCATGCAAAGCATTCAAAACAGAAACTATACTCATAAGCATAGGAAAGCCTACCTTACAGCCAAGCATCTCTGTGATGGGGTCAATTCTTCTTCTTTTCTAAACATTCCTGTAGAAGAGGGAAGAAATAAGCACTAGTTAACCATTTATTTGCCAGAGATAATCGGGTTTCCTTGTGTCACAGTTCAGGGCAACTGTACCTTTATTCCCCACCCTGTGGTCCCTCGAGGGCACCCACTCCATGCTCTCAGCTGCTGAGCCATCCCCTCTTTTGAAGTGGTGCTGAAACTAGGGTGCTGCTTGAAGTAGTAATAACAAACACCACATACATGGGTTCCATTGTTTCCATCATCTGCACTCCCACTATAAAACCTGTTCCAGCACGCCTGCTCTCTTAGGTAGAGACTCACGTTCCTCAGCCTCCTGACTGGGAGTTTACCAGGCTGCACAGTTTCCTGCCCACATTGTGATATCCCAGCAAGCAAGACTTCCTAAACAGGCCAACAACTGCACTTTGCTTTTTCTCTAATTACAGCTATCAACAGCTGTAATTGCCTGCAGTTACAAGTTACCATGCAGCTCTTTCTAAGCAAGCACCTTTATTCTTAAGGTGAAAACATTACAGAGTAAAGATATTAAAAACAATAAAAAATGTATACTCATGCTAATAAGTTTACCAGAGATCACCACTCCTCCCAACTCCAAAAAGGACTCTGGTATGAGTCAGTCCTTCAACCCTCACCACGGAGTTTTTCTGTGGTTACAAGTTCATAACAGCCTTAGCTCAGAATTAGTCAACCTATGTATAGGTTAGTCTTTCCCTTATTACAGCATGAGCTTTTGATCTTGAGACTCTGGGAACAAGTAATCAGTAGACAATGGTCCCCTCTTTAGGGTTTACCTTCTAAAGCAAGAGTCTCAAAGTCCCGGCCTGTGGGCCATCTGCAGCCCAAGAACTCCCCACTACAGTCCATGGAGGAGAGATGCATGCAGACATGCTGCCCGATGTCTGCTGCAGGCTCTACCCCCCACAACTCCCTTTGGCTGGGGGAGAGGGACAGAGATACCATCACTAGTCGCTGGGCAAACTCAGCCATGGAGGCAGCATCATTAGTCGCTGGGCAGAGTCAGAAATGGAGGCAGCATCACTTTTTCCCACAACGAATATAAACAAGTCAAAATACCGAACACAACTATCTGATGCACAGCTTGCTGCAGTTCCCTCTAAGGTGCGCACCTGGGCAGCTGCACACAAGAGAATGAACAGCCACCCACCTAATTAGTGGATTAGCCACTGGGCTGACGGGGCCTGTGTCCAAAGGCCCCAGCCAACTGGGGGGCCCGGAAAAAATCTGACACCAGGCAGTGGAAGCTCGAAGCACTGGCTGCCTGGCAGGCAGACAGGGCAGGAGAAGCCCCGATGCCCCAACCCTGCTCCCCAGCAGAAGCACTGGGTGGACAGGATGAGGCAGGGGAAATCCCTGGCAGCAGTGCCAGGCGGGCAGGACAGGGGGAAGCCCCCACTCCCTGGCAGCAGTGCCAGATGAGGTAGGGGAAGCCCTCGCACTCCAACCCCGCTCCCCAGCAGCAACGCTGAATAGGCAGGGTCGGGGAAGTGCCCAGCACCCCCTGACCCAGGCAGTGTGGCAAGGAGAAGCCGCCAGCACCCCCAACCCTATCAGAAGCTGCGGGGTAGCGGAGAAAGCCCCCAGCACCCCCAACCCCATCAGAAGCCATGTGGCTCATCCCCAGCAGAAGCCACGGGGTGTGGGAGAAACTTCAGCACCCCAACCCTGGTCCCCTACAGAAGCGCAGGAGGTGCCAGGGGGAAATCCCAGTACCCTGACCCCCTCTGCAATACCAGGACTGAAGGAGCTCTCACTCCCTGCTGCGGCCGAAGGGCCGTGGTGTGGGGACAGAGCTTCTCCAGTCTTGGGGCCACAGACAGAAAGGAGCAAATAGGTGGGCCACAATAAGGGCAGAATAGGGGGACCCTGGCTGGAACGAGGTGGGCCCCAGGGAAGGAGCAAAAAGGGGTAGGACCGCAGGCAGAAGGGGTAAGGAGGAGCCCTCCTCACTTGCTCTGGTCCAGGGCCCCAGGAAACCTTAATCCACCACTGCCCTTGCTATGCAGATAATCAGGAGTTTACTGTAAACTCAAATCCTTACTGTTTGTAAAATATTATATATTATAGTCCAAAAGAAGAGACCAGAGATTACAGTTTTTGTTGTCACTATGGCATTGGCAGCAACAAAAGCAAACAGAACACAGATGTCAGTTGAACAAAATAGCACAGGCATGTATTGTAATCATGAAGTCACTCTTTTGAAAGTGATACCAAGACATTAACCAAAATGTTGTCACTGATACAGCAAAAGTTGCATGAGAGTTACAAAATAAATTATAGATCAAGAAGCATTAAAAGAAAGCAAATAATCCCTTCGTTCCAGGAGGAGGAAGTGTTAAATTACTAAAAAATAATCTAGGTTCACTGACTTATTTACAGCCAAACAAACTGAAAGAGAGCAGATGCATTTGAGAAACACTGTCATGGGAAAACAGCTGCTACTTTTTGTTGTGAATAAGCTAACATTTATTAAATGGGAACTCATCTTGTCATGATGCTCCATGAACAAAAGAGATGTAATATGTAGTAGACTTGTACAACAAAACGTAATTTCTTAAATTTTCACTATGGTCTTGAATTTTTTTTTTAAAACCTGTATTTTAGAAAGCAAGTGAATGGACAGAGGGCTACAGATAGGATTCCTGGGTTTTAAGACACGCTGAACTAGTGCTAAAGGTATTTTAAGCTTTTGAATGATGTGCTGGAGTTCTTTTACTAAACACAAAGAGTGTTTGCAGTTGGGAAAAGGAAAGGGTGAAGAAAGGCTCAAGATAAATGAAAATAGGGAATTATTTATACCAATTATGAAAAGAAACATTCTTCAGAACTTAAGTTTATGAGAATTAATAATGACTGCCAGAACTATTGCTATAAATATGTCTGCTATGGTACTATGTACCACAATTTGAGTGGGCAGCCAGTCAAATTTCCAGTAGCTACCAACCAATGTGAACTGTACTATGTTTATGATTTGTTTTCTTTTTCCTTGCGCTGTCTCCATAGTTTTTATTGTGCAACTCATCTTTAGAAGATGCCATGATTAGATATCCAGAATTGGTAAATATGGCTGTTACCTATATAAATGTCTAATCCATTCTCAAATTTCTATAAACTCTGTGCCTCAATGATGTCATATAGAAATGAGTTCCACAGTTTAACAGGCGTTGCATTGTACTGGAAAATATTTGTCTATCAGCTTTTGATCCACTGCTTTTCACTTTCATTACACATTCCTTTGTATGTTGGAAGTTCCTGTATTATGATAGAGGGTAGACAGAAAGGCCTGGTTACCCTATGTACACACACCACTGGAGTATCTCTGTATCTCTGCACTGGTATTTATCCAACCACCACTCCACAATTAGGGCAACTAAAATGATTAGGGGTTTGGAATGGGTCTCATATGAGGAGAGATTAAAGAGGCTAGGACTTTTCAGCTTGGAAAAGAGGAGACTAAGAGGGGATATGATAGAGGTATATAAAATCATGAGTGGTGTGAAGGAAGTAAATAAGGAAAAGTTATTTACTTGTTCCCATAATATAATATAGAGGCCACTAAATTAAATTAATGAGCATCAGGTTTAAAACAAATAAAAGGAAGTTCTTCTTCACACAGCGCACAGTCAACCTGTGGAACTCCTTGCCTGAGGAGCTTGTGAAGGCTAGGACTATAACAGGGTTTAAAAGACAACTAGACAAATTCATGGAGGTTAAGTCCATTAGTGGCTATTAGCCAGGATGGGTAAGGAATCGTGTCCCTAGCCTCTGTTTGTCAGAGGGTGGAGATGGATGGCAGGAGAGAGATCACTTGATCATTACCTGTTAGGTTCACTCCCTCTGGGGCAGCTGGCATTGGCCACTGTTGATAGACAGGATACTGGGCTGGACAGACCTTTGGTCTGATCCAGTCTGGCTATTCTTATGTTCTTTCCCATGTGCATTACTTTTTATTTGTCAATAATACATTTCTCTGCCGCTGTGCTTCTTTACACCCAGTTTTGTTAGGCCATGTCTACACTACAGACTTCTGCCAGTATAGCTACGTCAGTCAGTGGTATGAAGAGGTGTGATTCTTGACCAACTTAGTCAATGTCAGCTTTCTGTGACAGAGAGCTGCTGAAGTAAAAGAAGTGCTCAACATTTTCCAGGGTCTCTTTATTGATCTGAATTACAGGAGCAGGATCCTGGTGATCTGAAGCCTGTTGGTGGAGTACTTTAATTTTCTTGTTGTTGAATATGAGGCCGAGTTGGTTGTAGGCCTCAGAGAAAATGTTACTATTTTTTGAATATCTTCTTCTGAGTGGACACACAGCAGAGTCATCCACAAGTTGGAGTTAAATGACTGATTTAGTGATAGTCTTTATCGTGGACAGAAGACAAATGAGGCTGAAGAGCTTGCTGTCCATTCTGTATTGAATGTCAAGTACGGAGGGGAGCTTGTCAGCCATGAGAAGGAGGGTGATAGCAAGGAAGATGGAGAAAAGGGTTGGAGCGATGATACAGCCTTGCTTAACTCCTGTCTATAGTAGGAAGGGGTCCATTTCGGATCCATTGCTGGCGACCATCACAGACATGTTGTCGTGGAGGAGTCAGAGGATGGCAACAAATTTTGGCAGGCATCTAAATTTAAGAATTCTCCACAGAGCCTCACTGCGGATGAAGTCGAATACTTTCATGAAATCGATGAAGGCCACGTACAGAGGTCGACGTTGCTTGCCGCACTTTTCTTGAAGTTGGGAATCAGTGAAGTTATAGACCATGACCCCATTCTGCTAGACACTGTGCAAACAGCTTATTTCACTTGGGGAGGTGTTTTTATGACATTGGTACAAAGCACAGCTTCACCAGTATGGCTGCATCCACACTAAGGAGTGCTCTGCCAATATCCAGGGTTCCCAACTTATAAAAACCTTAACATCAGTGGCATAATATATGTTTGTTTTCATTTTAGGAGCAGAAAGAGAAAGAGAGAGAGAGAACAATGTTTTTTATATATATTTGATGTATCATATAAAATTACACAGCAAAATGAGAAACATTTTGGCATGAAGAAGAATCAATTTTAACCCATGCTAACATTCATCCACCTATGCAGGTAGCCACCCACATATCCACTCAGTCTCTGGCCACGTCTACACTACAGCATAAAATCGAAATTATTAAAACCGGTTTTATAAAATCGATTTTACGTGTCCACACTAGGGCACATTAATTCGGTGGTGTGCGTCCATGGTCCTAGGCTACCATCGATTTCCGGAGCAGTGCACTCTGGGTAGCTCAGTAAAAGAATGAGACCAATAACTTCTATTTCCGTCCACACTAACCCTAAATTGATATAGTGATATCGATTTTAGGGTTACTCCTCTCGTTGGGCAGGAGTACAGAAATCGATTTTAAGAGCCCTTAAAATCGATTTAAAGTGCCTTGTAGTGTGGACGGGTACAGCGTTAAATCGATTTAATGCTGTTTAAATCGATTTAACGCTGTAGTGTGGACCAGGCCTCTCACTCAGCCCAGTCTGTTTCTTATTCATTTCCAGATTTTCTTACCTATTATTCTCTTAGATCTAACACTCGCCCCTAAAGAGCTTTAATCCTCCATTCTGCCATTTACTTTACATAGGACATGCTTTTTTAAAAAATCAGATGTCTGCCATTTTTTGTAGCCACCTTATTAAACCGAAAACATTCTTCTGTCTCCCTCATAATGGGCCTTTTGGTAAAGAAAAAGGCAATTGAAATTCATTTATTCAATGTATTGATTGTTTTGTATATTACCAAAATAAGTCATTTCATATAACTCAGATCTGTGCCAGTGTACAGGCCAGATTTCCTATTTTTGTGTTTGTGATGTCAGTCCATTTCTACAGTCACCTGTGTTCCCACACACAAACTCTGCCCTCAAAGCTGCTCTGCCCTTTTCTTCCCAAGCGCACAAAAACCAACTACAGGCTTCATCTAAGTCTTCCTCAAGCAGCAAAGAATAAGTATGAATGGGAACACAGTTTCCTAAGGTACTCAAACTTTTAAATAAGGAAGTAATAAATAAATAATAATTGGAGATATACCAATCTCCTAGAACTGGAAGGGACCTTGAAAAGTCATTGAGTCCAGGCCCCTGCCTTCACTAGCAGGACCAAGTACTGATTTTTGCCCCAGATCCCTAAGTGGCCCCCTCAAGGATTGAACTCACAACCCTGGGTTTAGCAAGCCAATGCTCAAACCACTGAGCTATTTCCAGCAGAGACACAAGAGACAGAAAGTCTATTCCCTGCTGTTTTTCCCACCTGTTTGAATTTCCTTTGCCCTCCCACCTCAGCCCCACCACTTTATGACTCTGTTTACTGCTTAAATGCAAAGTAAGGCAAGCACAAATTCCTTCCTCTGTTTAAGACAGACCTGACTTCTGCCTGGGCAGGGCTGTGGATTTGGAATTTGCATTACTATTATCATACAGGGGAAGTGCTGCCATACATATTTAATCAGAACAATACTAGCTAGCAAAGTATGAGTTTTCAAATTATACCTTACAAGGCATACCTTATTATACATAAATACATAATCACAAAAGTGTGTAGGGTGTGAACACCAGGGTGTATTCTGCCACAATAAGCAGTTGATAAATAGTACTCAATAGTGTACTCAAGTCCCAATATAAAAGCAGAAGAATCACAACATTTCACCTGAGACCAGAAAGGGGACAAAGGTGCAGCTAGCCCCATAATTGGGTCATGTATTCACCAGATATTTCTACATTACTTATTTAACTGCAAATAACTGTACACCTTAATGAACAGTCAGTGAGAAGTTTTCATGCTCGCCATCACACTTAATCAGCACCCCTTGTTCATTGTATAATATACCCCACCATTTGTGCATTATGCAAACAAATTCAAAACAGCTCATTTATCTAGAAAGATAAAGTTAGTAAATAAGACTTTCACTTGCTACTAACCTTAATACTAAAATGATGAGTGTGAGGCTTCCTGGAGTACCCAGGGTTGTGAGACACCTCACTACCACCTGCCCTTAGCATGAGGAAGCCTCGTCTGTATGTGCCTGGGGTCAGCTCCCCAACTCCACCAGCTACAGGCAACACATGCACTTCCCTGTAGGCCTCACAGGACCCACTGTCATTCTACAAAGTAATGAGTGGCATGCTCCAAACCTCAAGCCCTCTGAGCATGTCCCTGAAGCATCCAGCCCCTGGTCCATGAAACACTTGCAGTATTCACAGATTTGCTGCTTCCAAGAAATAGCACATTCCAGCTTACCAGTTCCACCTCAGATCACAGCTTCACTTAACACACAACACTTAGATATGTTTATAGTGAAATCACGTATATTTTTTTTTAGCAAAGCATACAGATTCTAACTATAGGAAGTGAACATATTGGAAACAAATGGTTACATATAAAATAAAATCATAACGGCCATTCTAGAGCCTAGACTTAATTAACAAGATGCTCTCATCTCTAACCAAGTATTGCTCACCGGAAGTCCTTGCAGAGCTTTGCAGCTAGGCAGGCTATGACCCTTATTTTCTGAGACAAGCACAATATTAGCTTGCATCCTAGGTGAAGGATTCCATGTGTTCCTCTGCATGCCAAGATATACTGGAACAATCCCTTATCTTTATTCATAAATAGAACACCCTTCTGCTGTTTGTTTATTCTCATAGATTTCCTCTCTTGTACATTTTGCAATCTCTTATTTATCCCACAAACAGGCATATATTGTCAGGCATACAATGCCCGTTACCTCCTTTGGAACATTTCCAAAGTATGTCACCTCCGGTGGCTTGCCTTAATTCCAAAACATTAATAACATAATTTTCAGTATGGATACATAACTTCCTAAATATTATCCATACATATATTTTGCAATGGTTACAAAAACCAGTGGGCTACTGGCTCTCAGTAGAGACTTCACATGTCACCGTTCAGTGAACTATTATGCAAATATCCAATCCAAGAGATCTCTGTAAAACCCTATGCATCCACTGTGCCCTCAGCAAGTTGGCAACAAGGGGTCCCTGGATCACAACAAGTTCTTTAGAGTAATAAGTGACTCCCAAACCCTGGGTGTTTAGTAATCATGATTATAGTTTGTGAAATCTATAATTTTGAATGTATTTTCCTCTGAAAGAGACCAACTAATCACCACCCTCTCCGATCTATTGTACATACTTTGAACAGAGATCAACTTCTCTTTTCCATGATAAAAACATGGTACTGAAAGAAAGTTTAGTGAGTTGAGATATTGTGTCAGATCTCAGCCTGGAGCAAATGTTTGACTATTTTATAAACTTTAAAATTTAGAGGCAAGGTGAAGAGGAAAGTGTGACAAGCTAATCTCTACACACCAGTGCAAACACGATACTGCTACAGTGGAGACCATTTAAAATTTTTTCTTTACTGTTTTTGAACAAAGAGAGGCCAAAGACAGGGTGAGAGTAAGTCACTGACAGGGTGACACGGCAGGGTTTAAGATGCAGAGGAATTCCAGTGAATATCTTAACTTGAATTTTCTAAAACAAATTTGTGGAATTTGGGAATTCAAACTGTAATCTTTAAAACAGATATTTTAAAAAGGTACTGACTCGTTGTTAGGGCTGTAATAGATGTAAGACTAGTTTACACAATCATCTCTTTGAATTAGTCTCTGAAATCGGAGGGCTTGGCTACACTGGAGAGTTGCAGCGCTGGTGGTGGCTTTACAGTACTGCAACTCACTCACCGTCCACACTTGCAAGGCACATACAGCGCTGTATCTCCCTGGGTACAGTGCTGCATGTACTCCACCTCTGCCTGGGGAATAACGATTGCAGTGCTGGTGATGCAGCGCTGCTCCGCCAGCGAGGCCACCAAAAGCGCTGTTATTGGCCTCCAGAGGTATTCGGAGGTATCCCAGAATGCCTGCTCAGCCACTCTCCTCATCAGTTCGCACTCTACTGCCCTGGCTTCAGGTGACCTGCCCTTTAAATGCCCTGGGAATTTTAAAAATCCCCTTCCTGTTTGCTCAGCCAGGTGTGGAGTGCAATCAGTGAATCTTTCCAGGTGACCGTGCCTCCACGCGCCAAACGAGCCCCAGCATGGAGCAATGGCGAATTGCTGGACCTCATCAGTGTTTGGGGGGAGGAAGCTGCGCAGTCACAGCTGTGCTCCAGTCATAGGAATTACGATACCTATGGGCAGATATCAAAGGCCATGCTGGAAAGGGGCCATGACCAGGACGCAGTGCAGTGCAGGGCTAAAGGGAAGGAGCTGCAGAGTGCCTATTGCAAAGCCCGCAAGGGAAACCGCCACTCCGGCGCTGCCCCCACGACCTGCCATTTTTACAAGGAGCTGGACACGATACTTGGGGGTGACCCCACCGCCAATCCAAGGACCATGATGGACACTTCAGAGGGCGGGGGGGGAGGCGGGAGAGGTGAAGAGGAAACCAAGAGTGAGGGTACTAGGGTGGGGGGGAGACACCCCGGAGTCCCAGGAGGCATGCAGCCAGGAGCTCTTCTCAAGCCTGGAGGAAGCTAGCCAGTTGCAGCAGCTGGAACTTGGTGAAGGAGAAGCAGAGGAGCAGGTTCCCGGTAAGCGGCTTTTATTTTCAGGATGGAAATGTTTCGGGAGAGGAGGGAGGGTTAGGGCTGCATGCATGCATGCATGCCTAGATGTGGAATAGCCCATCGATGTGGTCTATCACGTCGCGGTAATCGGCCTCGGTAATCTCTTCAAAAGTTTCAGCCAGAGCGTGGGCAATGCGCTTGCGCAAGTTTATAGGGAGAGCCACTGTGGTCCTTGTCCCAGTCAGGCTAACACATCTGCGCCACTGTGCCGCGAGGGGTGGGGGGACCATTGCTGCACACAGGCAAGCTGCCTAGGGGCCAGGGCGGAATCTGCATTGCTGTAGAAGACCCTCCCGCTCTTCCCAGGTGACCCGCAGCAGCGAGATAGCTTCCAGGATTAACTCCTGTGGAAAACGTTGGGAGTGTGTTCAGTGTAGGTTCCCCCTGCAGCTGTTTGTTTTCCGCAACGCACAGAAACCCCAGCACAGCCCTGAAGCAATCAGTCCCCCTTACTCACCATTTCGGGGCTCCTGTGGCTTATGTGCGCTCTATTTGGTATGGGAAAATTATGCTAAAGTGAACACTGTAAATTCCTTCACTGTGTGGGAATAACTGTCTGAGATATAAACAATGCTGTCTCTCTTAACTGTTGCCTTTTTTGCCTTTCCACAAGCGACCTTGACTTCTCAGCTGCCCGTGTTGTCAACAGCTCAAAGACTCCAAAACCTCCGGAAGAAGCCGCGAAAAAGCAAAGACGACCTGCTGCAAACAGTTATGGATCACTCTGCCAGAGAGAATAAAAAACTGCAGGACTGGAGGGAAAGGGAAAGCAGGATCCGCCAGAGAAACGCAGCGGCGAGGAAGAAAAGCACAAAGCAGCTGATAAGCATCCTGGCGCCAAGCGAACTTTATCTAGGCGCTCGTAGCCATGCAGGCAGAGCCCTACCGCGCCGCCCCACCCCCCATCCCAAAGGTCTTTTCCTTGTGCCCCAATGTCAGCTCCAAACCCCCTTCCCCAGCATCCAGGTTCTTACCTCCACCAGCTGCCTCCAACACCTGTACGTTCACCAACCAGCCCTGAGAACTACGAACCTTACCCTCTGCACTCAACCCCCATCACCATGCAGTATAGGCATCCTGAAGTGCAGCAGTCATCGCACAGCACTCCAGACAGGACATATTCAAACCTGTGACTGTACAGTTCCCCACCACACCCGCCTGCCCTTTTAGGTTCCCAAAATGTTATGTGTCTGTCAAGAAAGTTCTTTTCTTTTCAATAAATGAATTCTTGGCTTTGAAAACAGTCTTTATTATTGCAGAAAGTCAAAGATACCGTAGCCCAGGAAAGAAACAGGCACTGCAAATCAGCTTAGGAAAAACAGATTCCTACTAACATTGTAACCACTGCACTTCACTCCCGCGCAAGGCACCAAACATTACTGTTGGTTTTCAGCCTCTAATTCCGCCCTCAAGGCATCCCTAATCCTTGAAGCCCTGTGTTGGGCTTCTCTAGTAGCCCTGGTCTCTGGCTGTGCAAATTCAGCCTCCAGGCGTTGAACCTCGGAGGCCCATTCCTGACTGAACGTTTCACCCTTCCCTTCACAAATATTATGGAGGGTACAGCAAGCAGATACAACTGCAGGGATGCTGCTTTCCCCCAAGTCTAGCTTCCCATACAGAGATCGCCAGTGCCCTTTTAAACGGCCAAAAGCACACTCCACAGTCATTCTGCACCGGCTCAGCCTGTAGTTGAACCAGTCCTTGCTCCTGTCAAGCTTCCCTGTATACAGTTTCATGAGCCAAGGCATTAACGGGTAAGCAGAGTCTCCAAGGATCACAATAGACATTTCAACGTCCCCTACTGCGATCTTCCGGTCTGGGAAAAAAGTCCCTGACTGCATCTTCCTGAACAGGCCAGTGTTCCGAAAGATGCGTGCATCATGCACCTTTCCAGGCCAGCCTGTGTTAATGTCAATGAAATGCCCACGGTTATCCACAAGAGCCTGGAGAACCATAGAGAAACACCCCTTCCGATTAACGTACTCGGATGCTAGGTGGAGTGGTGCCAGAATAGGAATATGCGTCCCATCTATCGCCCCTCCACAGTTAGGGAAACCCATTTGAGCAAAGCCATCCAGAATGTCCTGCACGTTCCCCAGAGTCATGGTTCTTCTTAGCAGGATGCGATTAATGGCCCTGCAAACTTGCATCAAAACGATCCCAACGGTCGACTTTCCCACTCCAAACTGGTTCCCGACCGATCGGTAGCTGTCTGGAGTTGCCAGCTTCCAGATTGCAATAGCCACCCGCTTCTCCACCAGCAGGGCAGCTCTCAATCTCGTGTCCTTGCGCCGCCGGATGGGGGCGAGCTCAGCACACAGTCCCATGAAAGTGGCTTTTCTCATCCGAAAGTTCTGCAGCCACTGCTCGTCATCCCAGACTTCCATGACGATATGATCCCACCACTCAGTGCTTGTTTCCTGAGCCCCAAATCAGTGTTCCACAGTGCTGAGCATTTCCGTGAATGCCACAAGCAATGTCATGTCGTACGCGTCAGGCGACTCGCTATCATCATCGGACTCCTCATCGCTTTGGAGCTTAAGGAATAGCTCAACTGCCAAACATGATGTGCTGGCGAGACTCGTCAGTATATTCCTCAGCACTTCGGGCTCCACTTCCCACAGAAATCACGCTGCACATAAACCGTTGGGAGAGTCACAATGGCGCCAAACGTGGACGGAAAAACAGGGACTGCTGGGATGCGAAGCGATGCATCACGCGGCGTTGGGACAGGAAGCAGAATGACCCACACCCTTCCGTCCCCTTCCCACAACCCATGGCGCCAAAGTGGGATGAGGTGCTCTGTGGGATAGCTGCCCATAATGCACCACTCCCAACAGCACTGCAAAAGCTGCAAATGTGGCTACACTGCAGCGCTGGTAGCTGTCAGTGTGGCCACACTCCAGTGCTTTCCCTACACAGCTGTATGAAAACAGCTGTAACTCCCAGCGCTACAAGTGTAGCCAAGCCCTGAGAGACTTTGAAGCGAAACAGTCATAGGTATGACAGCAGTTAGAACTAAGTGAATTGGAGAAGTCCTTGTGCTTTGCACTGATAAGGTATAAATACAGAACTCACTGGAGATAGGCCTAGTCAGTCATTGTCATTCTTTCCTCTCCCTCCTACATTGTCAACATAAGCTGTGTTCAATCTAAACTGCAAGATACTTAGAGTAGAGGCCTATCCTTATGCATGTGAAGAGACATGCAAATCTAGGGGGTTGAAGCAATAACATTTAATTCAATAAAATAAAATAAAATTAAAATGGAGCCAGAAAACAGAGACTGGAGGACACCATTATAGACAGTTGAAAAATTTGACATAATTTGCAAAACAAACCCCAATTATTTTACAACAAATGCATTTATTTAAAAATTCTCTCACTGGACTAGTTTCATGAGATATACATCACATTTTCATTAACGTCCCCAAGGGGAAACAATCACAGAGCTTATTCAAGCATACTTCAGTGCTACACAAACAATATAATGCACAACAGCTGAAATAACAGAAGATTGTCTAGCCACAATTTCAGTTCATTTTAAAGGTTTTTAAAAACATTGGATAGGAAGTTTCTTAAACTGTTTCAGTGGAACAGGTAAGTTTCTTAAACCTGTTGCAGTGGAAAAAATAGTTTACCCCAGCCACTTGTGGTTATAATCCCAGAAGTCATCCTTTCAATATTTAATCTTGTCTTTAAGCATTTTAAAATTGATTAAAGTAGTTTGAGTGGAAGGCACATTGTCAGTGTTTTTCATGGTGCACACTATCATTCTTACTTCTCAAAGTGACCAAGAAATCAAACTAGCTCATAAAATAACCTGATACCAATCATTTCTTTCCGTCCCACCCTTAAGAATCACTTCTATATATTGTCACACACTGGGACAATTCACTTCCTGTCAACTCTTCTCTAGCCATTTAAGACATATATATACACAACTATGAAGCCTCTTTGTTCATGCCTAAACTTGTTTGTAATATACAATTGACATATTATAGTTCTGTTCATATTATATCCAATAAAAATTAAAATTCACAGAGTCTTATACAAGATTATTAAACATAGCACGGAACAAAATTAGGAAAAGAAGAAGAAAGTATTGACTTTCTTCTCTACTTACTCCCTTTTTAGTAAAAGTGGTATTTATGTCATGTAAAGTCACAGGAACTAGTGCCTGTTCTACCAATTTGTGAATCCAGTGCTGATCTCTGAATTTGGAGATTCTGTTTTGCTAACTCATTAGAGATCCATGTCCCAGCCCAAAAGAGGGCAGAGGATGCCAGGCCAATCTTTTGGTGATGTGGTATCTTCTGAACAATAAGACTTGTTTTCAGAGCTTGCATTCTGTGCAAGCTACCATGGTTTTTGCTGAATTGGTCCCTTATCAAATACTTACAGAACCAACAATTGAGATACCAAAACAAATTTCTCCCACCAGGCCCTCCCGCCCCCAAATGTGTAGTGGGATAATAAAATTCACAGCACAAATACGTGGTTTAATTTTCTGAATTAAACTGAAGGGAAATTATAAAAAATACATTGTGAAGAATTAAAGTCAAAGAATGCAGTTCAAAAAGTCTTACCATCGTGAATCTCATAAGCCAGACTAGTGATTTTCTGTGTAATTATCATCATTGGGCTGTTACAAGGGAAAAAATAAAGATATTTTAAATAAGAATATCCATGTTTTAATTTCACATTTAAAATTGGGAATAGGTTAAACTAGCAATCCCCACTGGAAGAGGACAAAATGTCTAACCACTGGAGCTTAGATCTTGGCCTTATGTTTACACAGTGAGCAGAAAATATTCCTTACATACAGCAGGTCAGTCCACTGAAGAGCCAAGATCTAGAACTGTCCAGGATTTAAGCAGTTTGGTAAAGCAATGCATCTATTTTGCTGAATTGGGTCTTAAATGTTTAAATAAATTAGGGAAAATTTCCAGAAATTTAACTGAAGAAAATATAAATTCACGGGGGGTGGGTGGGTTTATTTATTTTAAGGGGGAGGAGTAAGTGGCAAAGGGCACAGAAGATTATTTCTTTGTTATAAATTAGCAACAGCAGCAGTATGCATAGGACAATAGCAATCCCTGCAGTGAATATATGGCTATAACTCACTTAAGAAGCTCAGCTGAAATCAAAACCCAGGACAGCAAATCTCAAGAATTAATTTGGCCACAATTCACAACAAAAGCATCTTTTTTAATAATACGTAACTAACTTTGAAAAATTGAAGTAATTTATTTGGATGTAATAAAAAAGTAACAAGATATGAAGCAGAGAACTATTTATGGATATCTTGGTACATTTAATTTTTCCATATAAAGATTTTACTGTAATTACATAATATTAACTAGTTGTAAAGCTTTTTCTCTCATATTCGAAAGAAAATACAAGCAGCTGGAACTTTTAACTTAATAAACCACCTTTCATTTGTATGGGTATCTAACGTTTAGAAAATTATTACCAAAAGGCAGAAGTATGTATTAATATACATACTTCTCAGTTTACAAGAACTAGTTCTACACTTTCACAGATGATCACATTGCTAAAGAAGTTTGCTATAGTTAATGCTGATGTGATTTCTGAAGTCATATTGCAGGCATGTGACTTAAACTATGCTGTTCTTGACCTTATCCTTACTATTTTTGTTTTGTTTTTACTTTGGTTATTTATCCTTTTATTTATTCCAAGACAAAAAAAATTACATTGACATAGAGTTAAGGTTGAAAGTACATATTGATAACTTAGGTTATGTCCACACTGCAATTCCAGGTGTAACTGCAGCATTAGTACACATGCCCAAACTAGCTTTACTCACATTAGCACAGCCAAAAACAGCAGTGTAGCAGGACAAGCTTCCGCAAACACACCTTGGACTGCAGTGTAGACATACCGTTACAGGTTTAAAAGAGAAAGTTACAGAGATGTTGCAGCTGTCACTAAACCAAACATTACAAACCCAGGAAATTCAGAGTTAAAGCACTACTGGTGATTATTCCTTCTATTTATATACTTGAATTATTTGACTTTTTAGCTGTTATATGCCCAGGAATGCCCTTCCAAAGAGTAGCAGGAATGTGAAGTTAGCTGCTGCTTAGGTCATGGTGACTTAAGATTTAGTATACGGTCGCAATCTTAGTAACACAGTAACCTACTCAGCTTCTACATTATGCACAGTTTGTGGTATTTTTTTACTCTGTGTTGTGTGTTCTGAACTGTAGTATTTTTCTTAGTGTATTCTGTTGGTATTGAATATCTACTGAGCATTTCTACTATGCCCATCACATGGTAGCTAGATGCCTACATGATTATGCCACCAATCCCCAAACAACTAAGAGTCTGGAAGGTAAACCACATGTCAAATTAATGTTGCAATATACATGAGTATTTTCCTGCAACTGCCTGTTCCACTTTTTACAGAATTGTGACCCTGTTTGAGGCAGCTTAGTCTGCAGTTTATTGGCCCTATCCATCACTGTGTAGCCCTGCCAGTAATTTTTGTGTTTTAGTAGGTCAAACTGTTCACTGTGTATGAATTTTTTATTACTTTTTTAAAAAGTCTGTGCAGCTAGAACAGGGTTGGAAATTCACACACAGAGAGACACACACACAAAAGGTAACAGTTTACAGAACAGGAATATGAGCAATTGGTTAAAGCCCCTGGCCTCCAAGTGACAAAATACAATAATTGAATAGGGACAGGAAAGCACCACCTGAGTTAAGTAAGAGCTGGAAGAAATAATTGGACTGGGCAATTCCCTTCTATTAATTATGTATTTTTAAAAGACACAGACTACAATACATCTGGGCCTATGTCCAACTATAAGTGGAATTTCTACTTGTTTCAACCAAATCTACTGGGTCTAAATTAATTTCTGATATAAATTCACTGATTTATTCCAAATGTGGAATAAATATGGCCTATTCTGTTCTATCACACTTCACACTCTATTTGAGACTCTTATTAGTTGTACCAAGTAACATCAACATCTGCTTTGGAGACTAAATAATTGATGACAAGAAAAAATTATGGGACTGTATCTAACCAATGGCTTAGGTATGTGTTTTGCCCGTACGTGAATCTCAATATTGCCAACCCCGAGCATTCATAACACAAGTCAGATCCCCCAAAGTTATATGCCTGGCTTTAAAATAATAAGATCTGAAATATAATTAATTTTACATTTGCCTTCAAGTTTGTGAGCCTTTAGAATTCACATTTTAAAGCTTTTCTCCACAGTCATGAGAGCTAGAAGCTTTCAGTCATAAAAAAAGTAAACTAAGATTATCATATAATCACTTCTCACCAGGAGCTGGGACTTTAAGGGGAAAAAACACCTAATATTGTGAGACTCTGCTTCTTTGGAAACTAACTCAAAAGTTTCTATATGATATACTGGTCCCTTCTCTGCCTTAAATTGGATGACTCAAGCAGTAGCTCTCTGCAAAAGCTCCACAGATATATTACTAGATCCCATTCTTCATCATCTTTCTATTTCTACTTCCCCTCATAATGATTAACATTTACATCAGTCTTCTACTATGAATTCTTTCAGCCATGTCTTGCAAAATACAAGTCCCTCTCATTCCTATCTTCTGTGATACCCACAACCATTGATCTGGCAGAAGATTCTATGCAAAACAGACACCAACAGGATATCACAGATCTGATAAGGAGGAAGAACGCTGTAACAATCTCAATCTTTCCTCCCAAGAAACAGTCTTTGTCTTTGCCACTCTCAACACTGAGACCGATCCTCTGCTTTAGCACCCCAAAAATCTTATTTCTTAGTCTGTAAAATTCACATGACAGAGCACCAAGGCACTCGCTGGTGAACAAGAGGTCTCAATTCAGCTTCCACAAATGCTCATGGACATTCTATAAATTGGTTGCTTAAGAACAGGAGGATGCCTTTGAGAAGATCAGGCTCCACATCCAGAATCACTGGACTAAGGTGGAGCCCAAGCTACAAAGTTTTGTTTCCTGTCCTGCTTATGATAACTTCTTTTCATTTTTTGTTTTAGTACTATTTCTTGAAATAAAAGACGTGCTATCTACCTCTATGTATTTCTGATGGAACCTTCCACCGACTTACAAGTTCCCAGAAAACATATGTTGAACTATATAAGTTTGTGACTCTGGTAAAACTCAGTAAAATGTTGAGTTTGAAATCAATGTGCTTAAAATGCCAACAGTTATCACAGTAGGATACAACATTTCAGATTCTACTGGAAGCTCTTGATAAGTTTTCACATTTTAATCAGAAGCTACTGGAAATAATTCAAATTATTCCAAAAAATGCTTGTCACTTTTCAGATTCCACTAGTATTCCCAAACCAGTACTGTATGGACTTGATCCAAAACCCATTGACTTCTATGGGAGGCTTTCATTAAGTTCAATGAGCTTTGGATGAGCACTTACATACCTGAAGGAAGTTATTTATATATGGTGGGCAAATGGCACTATTTGAACTGTTTAGTATAAATTCTATATTTCCTGACAGAATTTTTTAATATTAATACACTGTGTGTTCCCTTTTGCTTTCTGACTTCAAGTCCAGAAGTCTGGGAAGAAAAATAGCATAATAAATAATATCAACTAGCTCTTATATAGTGCTTTTCAGCAGTAGATCTCAAAGCAATTAAAGGAGGCCAGCATCATAATCCCAATTCTCAAATGGGGAAACTGAGGCACACAGCAGGAAAGTGGCTTGCTCAAGGTCACCCAAGAGGCTACCAACAGAACCAGGAGCAGAACCAACATCTCCTGAGTCCCAATCCAGGGCTCCACTAGGGAATATGGTCTTCAATGCTATTGACTTTTAAACTTTCACTTCTAAGTTAAATTAGCATGTAAATACTATTGAATAGTGCTTTTTAAATCTGTGCCTTGCAAAAATAGATTTGCTGTAAAACCACTTATTGGATTTTTTTGCTGCCCAGAATATTGCAGGTAGTGACAGAAACTTAGAATAACTCAAATTTCAGTTACTATCATCCAACAATTTACCATCAGAGTAAATACAGTATCACATCAGACAAGCTGTACTGTATGTTGTTGTTGGGTTGTGGGGGAAATGGAGTATATAATTTTTTCTTACCCAGAAAAATCAGCAGAATATTGTCCATAATCAAAGATATAGACTCTAGTAATTTGGCACATAGTGAGGTATCCCAAAGCAAAAACAAAGCAATATCTGCAAAGGAAAAACAATTATATTTTATTTAGTTACTCCAAAAAGGCTATCAATCAAATGCAAACATATTGCTCCAATGTTCCAAGTCACTTGCAGTTTGTGTTTGGAGCAAAAACATTCACATTTTATCTATTAAGGCAGAGCAGTTAGTTAAGTAGATTAATTTTTTCATACTTTTTGGCAAGTATTACACAATTTCAAGTTTTAATGCACCCAAATTCTATATATAGTCCCACAATACCACTAAAAAATTGCTATCCTAGGACAAACATTGGTTCATTTTCCATAGGGTGTGCAAAACATACCACAGAAAGCATCTATTGTGGCAATTTATTCATAGTGTGTGTACATTCATATGCATACATGCAACCATAATTCAAACTGCTGTTATAAAATCTGCAAGTGCTATAACAATGGAAAGAATCCAGTCAACAACATTTATCCTTTTCCTCTCCCTTAAAGTTTAACAACAAAAATTGATACACAAATATTCTGTTAACTTACATATTAAACTCCTCAGTGAGATTCCTTGATTCTACTACACTCAAAACCTGAGCACTGTACATCCACTGCAGCTGTTCTAGTAGGGATTAGTACTGACAATTAACTTCTGTTTTAAACAAGCACATTAGTGCATGTATTAAAAAACAGTGCATTTATGTCTCAAATTAGAATTGAGATATAAGAAACCATAGATGTGTAACAAATACATTTTACACAAATGTTGACACAAAGTATGCAGTGGCATTGGAACAACTTTTATAGTAGGGTTGGGGGGAGAGCTGCACAGTGATCTCCCACCTCTCTGCAGCATGGCCTGTGCTCCCCAATGCCATGCTGGAGTCTCTACGTTTATCTGACAAATAAAATCTGCAGAATTTTAAAATATTGTGCTCAGAATTTTTTTTTTTTTTGGTGCAGAATTTTAAATTCAGGAGTACCACCACCATCTTACAATCTTAAACCTTAATCCTTCAAACACTTAAGAATATATTTCACTATCATTAGTCCCATCGTTACAATGGAACTAATCACAGTAGTAAAGTTAAGCATGCACATAACTGTTTGCAAGATCAGGGCTGTAGGCCGTGACACAGGTTCTGGATAGACATAGGGGTCTGGGGATGAGGGGTCTGATGTGCAGGAAGGGTGCTCCGGGCTGAGACCGAGGGATTCGGAGGGCAGGAGGGGGATCAGGACTGGGGCAGGGGGCTGGGGCATGGGAGGAGGTCAGGGATGCAGGCTCTGTACGGTGTCTACCTCAAGCAGCTCCCAGAAGCAATGGCATATCCCCCACTCTCTGGCTCCAACGCGGAGGCGCAGCCAGGTGGCTCTGCGCACTGCCCCGTCCCCTTTCCAGCTCTTCCATGGGGGCACAGCATTGGCCAGGCAGCTCTGCACACTGACCCATCCGCAAGCGCTGCCCCTGCAGCTCCCATTGGCCGTGGTTCCACGGGGGCAGCGCTTGGGGCTAGGGCAGCATGCAAAGCCCCCTGGCTGTCCCTACGTGTATGAGCTGGAGGGCGGACATGCTGCTGCTTCCAAGAGCTGTGCAGAGCCACGGCACGCACGGAGCCAGGCAAGCCCCTGACACTGCTCCCCAGCAGATGCTAGAAGGCCAGATTAAAACATCTTATGGGCTGGATGCAGCCCGCAGGCCATAGTTTGCTCACCCCTAAACTAAGATAATAAATGGTATGAAGAGACCAATTAATTGACTTAAAACAAATAGTTAACAACATGACAGAAGTATTTAAACAATATAGAGATTTTTATAAAATTAAGCACTATCTAGTATTTAAGGTTGGCTGCATATACCAAAATTTAAACATATGTCATGTAGTTAAGAGGAACATATTGTAGCCAGTGATTTTAGTTTATCCATTTATTGTGTGATGTTATAATTAATCCATACGTTATGCCATATATATTCATTGGTTGTTAATTAGAGTTGATTTATAGGATTATAAAAGAATGACTGATCTATATTTAGAGGTATTATGTAGTAGATATGAGTAAGACAAGCTGAAATACAAGAAACTGTGGGCTGAGGCCTGCAAGACTTTAGCTTAGCTATTTTAGACCTTGGAGACAAGAAATGAGGATGTAAGTTAATGACCGAGAAATAACCTGAAAAATTATAGGAAAAGAAGTACCAACTGGTAATATCATGAAAATGTAGCTGGAAAAGTTAAATTTAAATTACAAAATGCTGCAACAACAAATCTTGTCTCTAACATGTGCCTTAACTGCAAGTTAAAGGTGGTATGTCAACGAGAACCTACACAGCCTATAGAATTCGGTGTCACTTGTGTTTCTAAGAGACACAGACCAGTAAGAAAGAGAGGGTTGAAAATTCCATGTACATGAGCAGAATGTAGGTATAGACAGACTGACTGCATAAAAAAGGTGCCCAGAGCAAGAAAATTGAGCTTCCTATGGGAAACTCGAGCAGGAACCACTCCCGTATTGATGATCAATTCATGAGAGAGCCAACAGACTCTAACACCATCAAGGACAGGGGTCTCAAACTCAAATGACCATGAGGACCACATGAGGACTAGTGCATTGAACCGAGGGCTGTTTCACTGACACTCCCCCTCGCTGCCTCTGGCCCCACCCCCACTCCGCCCCTTCCATTAGGCCCCGCTCCTGCCTCACCTCTTTCCACCCCTTCCCTGCCCCAATCCAACCCCTTCCCCGAAGTCCCCACCCCAACGCTGCCCCCAGGGGGTGCAGATGGTATGCTGGGTGCGCAGGGGGCTCAAGGCAGGGCATTGGTGGGTGGGGTGCAAGAGGGTGAGGGGTGCTGCAGGTGGCTCAGGGCAGGGAATGCAGGAGTGGTGCGGGATGCGGCACGGGACTCAGGGCAGGGAGTTGGGGTGCAGAAGGGGCGTGGGATGTAGCAAGGAGCTCAGGGCACTGGGTTGGGGTGTAGGATGTGGCAGGGTGGCTCAAGGCAGGGGGCTGGGGTGTGGGATGTGGCGGGGGTTCAGGGCAGGGGTTGGGGTGTAGGAGGGGTGTGGGATGTGGCAGAGGGCTCAGGGCAGGGGGTTGGGGTACAGGAGGGGTGTGGGATGTGGCAGGGGGCTCAGGGCAGGGAGTTAGTGTGCGGGTTCCAGCCCGGCACCGCTTACCTAGTGCGGCTCCGGGGTGGCAGTGGCGCGCACCAGGGCCAGGGCAGGTTCCCTGCCTGCCTGCCCTGGCTCCAGCCCCACACTGCTCCGTTCCAGGAAGCAGCTGGAACAGTGTCCCTGCAGCCCCTGGGAGAGGGGGAGAGGCTCAGGGTTCTGTGCGTGCGCTGCTCTTGCCGCTCCTCCAGGTACCTCCCACGAAGCTTCCATTGGCCACGGTTCCCTGTTCCCGGCCAATGGGACTGCGGGGGACGGTGCCTGGAAGGAGGTAATGCAGGAGCCCTCTGCCTTCTTCCCCCTCCCCAGCCTGAAGGGGCGTGCTGCCAGCTGCTTCAGACAGCGGCACGAGGCTCACAACACCACAGGGGGCAATCCCACGGGTAGGCAGAGGGGTGGGGGGGCCGCACGGGGAGCTTGGCAGGCCGTGTGTTTGAGACCCCTGATCTAGGAGGACATGAATATGTCTGAAGGTACATCGTACTTATCTTTATTAATTGTATATGCTGTGACATTTATAACTTTGTTGATAACTTTAATAAAACTACTAAAAGATCAGTGCTGTTGTAATCATATGTGTTATTTGCCTATGGTTTCATGTGTTCCTATAGGCTTTAGATCTAGAACAGATGTAACTTTACTGAACTTGAGACTGTGGCTACCAGAGCAGAATCCACTGGAGTATAATTAACATTAAATAGAATAAAAGGCTACAATATGTAAAAATAAAATTATTTGGCACAGAGTAATACTTAATAGCATCAATAAGGGAAGACTTTTGCCTCTACTCTTTCCTGGATGCTTTAAGAGAAATCACCAAAAAAATTGAGAATTCTTCTGTAGTTCATTACCACCTGTCCCTTAACTTCTCTCTCTTTAAGGTCAGTCCTGAAAACATAATTAATGAAGAAACACTGTTAATTTCAAGGAGCTAAATTAGCTAACTTTGTCTCCCACTTTCTAAATCAGTGATAGAACATCTTAGTTACTGTACAACCCTTAAATATGTAAAGGTTTGGAAATTCTTATTTTAAGTTTGTCAGGAATTATTATGATCTTACGGTTAGCTTGTAAGTTTTGTTGTAAGCCAATTGTTATAAGTGGGAAAGGGTAGAGTAACATTTTCCCCCAGCAAAGAGGTAAAGGTTCTACCATCACATGCCCCCCTGCAGAATGTGCATGAAGACAAGCTTGCAAGTGTTCTTCAAAGGAAGCCTTGTCTGTATGTAACAAAGTCACCACAATCCTCCAAGATTATTCAACCTCCTGGTCAAAGACAGATGGAAATAAGAACTGCTACTCATCACATTACCTGAGCATTCATGAGCTGTCATGAATCTCACTAACAAAGCTGGGTGTAACCCTTCCTTCAGTAATTGATATAACCATAATATTACACACTCTAGATGCTACCCACCCAAATGAAATCACTCAAGTCTCAAACATGCCAACCCAACCCTGTTAAGGCAAATAAATGACACCATCCAAACAGAAGGAAGGAGACAAAAGAAATGGAATTTTAAATACTGATGTCACTTCAGCCCTGAGAGTATGTAAGCAACTGTCCAACACCACCTTTTCAGATCACACAGAAAGGAAAGATCTGAGAAACTGGTCTGAAATGTCATTTCAGCCTGTCAGGGTCCACAAACGGCTCAACAAAACCTCACAGTCAATGGTAGAGAAGTCATCTCAGAGATTTGGGGAGGATGAGCATGCACACTTGATCTCTTGGCAACACCAAGTCACTGATCAACCATCTGTGAAATTATTGCAGTCTCCATGCCTAGAACAAGAGCCTGATTAAAACGGTCAAGTAAACTACAAGAGACTAGATGGCACTGCTTTGCTACAAATTAGCTTCTAAAGAGAAGGTTAGAATGTTAATTCCTAGACTGTCAGTGTCTACAAATAGATTCTGAAACAGATGCCTTCCTGGCACAATGACCTCAAGGAAGATATTAATCTCTATTGAAGCTGGTCTCAACATTCCTCACTCCTATCCCTCTTGCTTTCACCAGCCACAAAGGGCAGGGTTTCATCTCACAGCTCTCTTGTATTAGAGACAAGATGGATGAGATAATATCTTTTATTGGACCAACTTCTGTTGGTGAGAGAGACAAGCGATCACTCTATATCTGAATCATAGGAGATTAGGGTTGGAAGAGACCCCAGGAGGTCATCTAGTCCAACCCCATACTCAGCAGGACCAACCCCAACTAAATCATCCCAGCTAGGGCTTTGTTGATCAGTCCTCATCCTCAGAGGAAACCTGCAGAACACTTTAAAAAGACGAGCCTGGGAACTTAAATTCATAATGCTGGTAGACACTAAAAATCATGGACTGAACAGAGACGCTGGATTTATCACTTACTAACCCCTTTTTTTTGTCCTGTAACAGCAGAGGTATTAACGGGCCATTCTATCTTTAATATGTGCTAAGTACTTATGTTAAACAATCTGTTCCACCCTGGAGTTAGCTGTGATGCTTGGAGTACCTTTCCTAGACCTGAAGCAGAGCTGTGTGTAAGCACAAAAGCTTGTCTCTCTCACCAACAGAAGTTGGTCCAATAAAAAAAATATTATCTCACCTCCCCTACCTTGTCTCACCAATATCCTGAGGCTGAAATGACTACAACTACACTACATACAGGTTTCTTGTGTGAAATTCTTATTTTAAAACAGATAATTACACATTCCACCATTTCCCAGTTTCATGCTAACAAAGGTCAGTATTCTTAGTTTTGATGTACCAGAACAATCTGCTCAGGCAAGAAAAGTATTTTCAGATAATCAACTGGACACATGCTAACCATCATAACCTGCGTGGTAACATTTCTTGTGCAAATATCTGTATGCATTTTAAAATTGAAAAAAAATTAAATGACACCTATTGGTAATTTGACTGTAGGAGTATAGCAAAATAATGTCTAAATTTTGTAAAAAAATCATCTAAAACAAAACTTACCCTCATAAAGTTAGTACTGATCTTGCCTCAATATTGCTTATGTTACCTGAAAACTCAGTACAGTAACTCCTTGCTTAAGGTTGTAGTTATGTTCCTGAAAAATGCTACTATAAGCAAAACGATGTTAAGCGACTCCAATTTCCCCATAAGAATTAATGTAAATGGTTAGGTTCCAGGGAAATTTATATTTAAACACACACACACACACACACACACACACACACCATAAGTTTTTAACAAACAATTTAATACTGTACACAGCACTGATGATTGTGAAGCTTGGTTGAGGTGGTTGAGTCAGAGGGTGGGATATTTCCCAGGGAACGCCTTGGGAAATGATGAACTAGTATTCGTCTGAGCCCTCAAGGGTTAACACATTGTTGTTAATGTATCCTCACACTCTACAAGGCAGAACAAATGGAGGGAGGAGACAATAGACACATAGCAATGGCTGCAAACGTTCCCTGTGGAAACTGAAAGTGATGATGAACCCACGCTATTCCATTGGAGCACACCACTCCCTCCACACACACACACACATTGCCCCTTTACGCATGCTGACCCCACTCTAAATACACTGTTTTTTCAAGCAGATCAGCAAGTTGAGATAGCAACTGCTGCCAGCAAGCTCCTTCCATCCTGAGTCCTGTCATATGCTCTGCCCCACCCCCCCGGCTCTGTGGACATGGGGTACAGGCATGGGGGGCAATAACGGGGAATGAGGGGACACCCTGACATCAGCAGCCCTCTTCCCTCAAACCTCCTGCAAGCAAGTCCCGAGAGCAGCTCCAAGGCAGAGGGCAGGAGCAACACATGGCAGTGTGGGGGATGGACACCTGAACTACCTGGCAATTGATACACTGCTGGGTGGCTGCCACACAGGGAACTTCAGGGAGCTGACAGAGGGGCTTCTGGCCTACCCTGGTTTCAAGCCCCCCACCAGCTAGCTCCAACAGACTGCTCTTCCTGCAAGCAGTGGACAAAGCAGGCAGCTGCCAAACAACGTTATAAGGGAGCATTGCGCACCTTTAAACGAGCATGTTCTCTAATTGATCAGCGACATAACGAAACGTTAACCGTGAGGCCGTTAAGTGAGGAGTTACTGTATGTACCTATTTTCCCCACTAAATCAGTCAGTAATTCTAAACTGTACATTAATAGGAAAATAATTCAAAACACAGGCACCGGCTTCTAATTTTCCCTGGGTGTGCTCAAGCCCTGCTCCACCTCAGGCCCCACCCCTTTCTCCTGAGCCTCCACCCTGCTCACCTCTTCCTGCCTCCGCTCCACCCCTGGTCCAACACCCACTCCAACCCTTCCCCCAAGGCCCCACCTCACCCCACCTCCTCTCGCCCCTGCTCCACCTCAACTCTTCCTTGCCTCTTTCCACCCCTTCCCCAGAGCATGTCTCATCCCTGCTCCTCCCTCTCCCTCCCAACACCTCCTCCATGCCACTGAATAGCTGCTGTTAGTCCCTGCTTTCAAATTCACATGGGTGGAGGGAAAATGTCCTTTGGCTGACATTTTTTCTTTGCAGTTCATGGTTGAATTTTGTCATTGTTTCATTAAACTTCATGCAGTTCAGCTATGAAAAACTCTACTCTCCTATCAAAATTACTCCTTGCCTTAGGTGAGGAAAATATTGTAATCAGTTACGACAAAGGGTGGACAAGGGGACTTTGGGCTGAGGATGGTAAATTTCTGGACAGATCTAAAGAGCTAATTTAGTTGTTGGAGTGTGTGAAAAACATTTCTGATACTGGCTTTTAAATTGTTGAAATAAAGCTGCTTTAAAATGGACTTGCATAAGAATTCAAACAATCAGAAAGTTGCATCATAGTATCTGATCACTGTACATGAGGAAGTGTTCCAAACTCTAGTGAGCTAGTTAAAACTGCACTGAGGGAAACATGGTGACAGTCTTGAACTTTCTGGTTAGGCTGACCAGTTAGCAAGTGTGAAAAATCAGGACAGGAGGTGGGGGGTAATAGGTGACTATATAAGAAAAAAGCCCCCAAAATCGGGACTGTCCCTATAAAATCGGGACATCTGGTCACCCTATTTCTGGTTAAATGAAAATTGGCTCATTAATGAAGTCACTTAATTGAGGCTTAATAGATCACTTTGAAGATGAAAAGTGCTGTATAAGAACCAAGCAGCATTATCTTTCTTAGTAAGTGCCGACTACACGGGTGCTCCTAGCTGGTGCTTAGCACCCACCAACAGCCAAGCTCCCTTCCCTCCCCCTCCCCCCTGCTCCCATGCACCTACGGCCCATGCCGATCAACTCCTTCCCCTCCCTCCCAGCACCTCCCCCAGCACTGGAACACCCAGTTGAAAAGGAACCCTCCCCAGCCCGGTGAAAATGAGCAAGTGAGTGAGGGTGGGGGACAGTGAGTGATGGAGAGAGGGGGGATGGAGTGAATAGGGCAGGGCCTCAAAGAAGGGGCAGGGCAAGGGTGTTCGGTTTTGTGCGATTAGAAAGTTGGCAACCCTATCTGGAATTAGAAATTATTTTCTCATCTATAACCACTAGGAATTGAATTATGTTTTCCATTTTAGAATTATAGCAGTAATTCACTCTAAATGTGGGCTACCAGAAGGTAAAAAGTCAATATTTATTTTACAGATAAAACTTCAAGAAAAAACTGGCATGTGACTCCTTATTCAACAATTCTACAAATTAAGTCTTTTATAATAAACAGTTAAGAGGCATATTCATTTAGAACACATCTGGGCAAACACATCTAGGATTATTTCACAATACTTTTTTGTCAAGATAACCTGGTTTTATCTGTCAACTGAGTGCATCCACAAATAGTCGTCAATCCAGTCCGGATGCAGTTCCAGTCATAAAGCACAGTAAAGCAAAGACAGGATTGACATGTGCAACAGTATATTTAAATAGAAGGCATATCAGCAGGGACATAAATGATTTAAGAAGTGTGATATATATTTTATTAATTCTTTTATAAGTTTGCTGATATTTTTGTACTAATCTCTTATATTAGGTTTTAGTGCTTTCCAAAGTTTATATTTCCCAAAGCACTGAACAGGTTATCAAGTAAATACACCATCCAAAGTTTTAAAATTGCATTATTACAAAATGTTTAAAAGCATAAATTTTGGACAATCTGTAATCCTCAGCAATACTCTACTACACATTAGTTGATGATCAAGGCAACTAATTTTACAGGGATTAGAAAAGAAACTAAGACTTCCTTTCTCACTGCTCCACATATATATTGCACTATGATATCATTGCTTGTTAATAATTCATTTGCCAAGTAGTTACATTGGTTGAAAAAATATCTTTTGAGTTTTTGATCTTCAGACCTTTCCACAAAAAAGCTCCAATCCTTTCAAATGACATGATTTTTTTTCTTTCATTGTTTCTGGCCACCTGATCTATGCATATTTTTCCATTCAACTTTTCCTTTGTATTGCTAAAAAGGCATATGTCACACCTCATCAGACAGAATTACATTAACACTGGTAGTAATCATCACTGGAGGAGTCCAATGATTGATTCAGGAATCCAAACATTTAAAGGGGAAGGGCAAGAGCAGATTTGGTGGAAGGGACAATAAATCTCTTTAATCCACCCTCATAATAGGGAGAAAAATAAATACAAATCACATCCTTCCTAATAGAGGCAACCTGGCCTTTTGCTCCCCCATCCCAAGAGAGATGCTGCAAGGCACTTCGATTCCAGAAAAGCCTTTCCCATAAAGCCATTTGAATATAGTTCCTTTTTACTGACAAACAAGTGGGTTGTGTCTAGGAATCCCCTCCACCTCTTAGGCCATGTGTACACTACAAACGTATGTCAACATAGCGGGGCACTTCCACCAATGGGAACCAAATTTAAAATGAAGACACATGCACAACTAGGTCGACGTAAACTGCCTTGTGTCAACCTAACTTTAGCCTAGACTAAGGCCTTTCTTTGCTTCTTTCCCCTCTCTCACTTCCTTTCCCTGTCTCTCTCAGTCCCCTGCCCCTTCCTATGCATAGTAGTGATACAATAAGTAGTAATAAAGACATGGTCCCTGCCCTGAAGACCTTACATTGAGAAAAGCCTAGTGACATAAAAATGGTAGGGAAGAATGATACAATCAAAACACACACGTTTCATACATATGTTCTTTTGCTTTATAAATACACATATGTAAATTATGAACAACTTGTGTGATTCCTGCTCTTCCACCACTCTTCATGTATTGCTCACCTTCTTTGATTGTACATTCTTCAGGGCAAGGACCACATCTATATCTATGGACAGCACCTAGCTCGAAACCCAATCAGGGCACCAGGGCTCTACCAACGTATAAACATTGCAACTAAGAAACTTACTTTTCTTGTAGGGGTTAGGGTGGCTACATATTTTGTGTAATGGCAGGACAACTGTATAATATTCTGCCTGAAGAATGGTGGGCATAGTTCTACAGAATTTGTATTTAAAAGATATCAGAGGGATAGCCGTGTTAGTCTGGATCTGTAAAAGCAGCAAAGAATCCTGTGGCACCTTATAGACTAACAGACGTTTTGGAGCATGAGCTTTCGTGGGTGAATACCCACTTCCTCAGATGCATGTAATGGAAATTTCATGGGGCAGGTATATATATGCTAGCAAGCAAGCAAGCTAGAGATAACGAGGTCAGTTCAATCAGGGAGGATGAGGCCCTGTTCTAGCAGTTGAGGTGTGAAAACCAAGAGAGGAGAAACTGGTTCTGTAATTGGCAAGCCATTCACAGTCTTTGTTCAATCCTGAGCTGATGGTGTCAAATTTGCAGATGAACTGAAGCTCAGCAGTTTCTCTTTGAAGTCTGGTCCTGAAGTTTTTTTGCTGCAGGATGGCCACCTTAAGGTCTGCTATAGTGTGGCCACGGAGGCTGAAGTGCTCTCCTACAGGTTTTTGTATATTGCCATTCCTAATGTCTGATTTGTGTCCATTTATCCTTTTCCGTAGAGACTGTCCAGTTTGTCCGATGTACATAGCAGAGGGGCATTGCTGGCATATGATGGCATATATTACACTGGGGGATGTGCAGGTGAATGAACCAGTGATGGTGTGGCTGATCTGGTTAGGTCCTGTGATGGTGTCGCTGGTGTAGATATGTGGGCAGAGTTGGCATCGAGGTTTGTTGCATGGATTGGTTCCTGAGCTAGAGTTATTATGGTGCGGTGTGCAGTTACTGGTGAGAATATGTTTCAGGTTGGCAGGTTGTCTGTGGGCAAGGACTGGCCTGCCACCCAAGGCCTGTGAAAATGTAGGATCATTGTCCAGGATGGGTTGTAGATCCTTGATGATGTGTTGGAGAGGTTTTAGCTGGGGGCTGTATGTGATGGCCAGTGGAGTCCTGTTGGTTTCTTTCTTGGGTTTGTCTTGCAGTAGGAGGCTTCTGGGTACACATCTGGCTCTGTTGATCTGTTTCCTTGTTTCCTCATGCGGGTATTGTAGTTTTGAGAATGCTTGGTGGAGATTTTGTAGGTGTTGGCCTCTGTCTGAGGGGTTAGAGCAGATGCGGTTGTACCTCAGTGCTTGGCTGTAGACAATGGATCGTGTGATGTGCCCGGGATGGAAGCTGGAGGCATGAAGGTAGGCATAGCGGTCGGTAGGTTTTCGATATAGGGTGGTGTTAATGTGACCATCACTTATTTGCACCGTGGTGTCAAGAAAGTGGACCTCCCGTGTAGATTGGTCCAGGCTGAGGTTGATGGTGGGGTGGAAGCTGTTGAAATCGTGGTGGAATTTTTCCAGAGTCTCCTTCCCAGGGGTCCAGATGATGAAGATGTCATCAATGTAGCGTAAGTAGAGAAGGGGTGTGAGTGGACGAGAGCTGAGGAAGCGTTGTTCCAGGTCGGCCATAAAGATATTGGCATATTGTGGGGCCATGCGGGTGCCCATAGCAGTGCCACTGATCTGGAGATATATATTGTCATCAAATTTGAAATAGTTGTGTGTAAGTATAAAGGCACAGAGCTCAGCAGCCAATTGTGCTGTGGCATCATCAGGGATAGTGTTCCTGACAGCTTGTATTCCATCTGTTTGTGGGATGTTTGTGTAGAGAGCCTCTACATCCATGGTGGCTAGGATGGTGTTTTCTGGGAGGTCACCAATGCATTGTAGTTTCCTCAGGAAATCAGTGGTGTCACGGAGATAGCTGGGAGTGCTGGTGGCATAGGGTCTGAGTAGAGAGTCCATATATCCAGACAGTCCTTCAGTGAGAGTGCCAATGCCCGAGATGATGGGGCGTCCAGGATTCCACCCCACCCCACCATCAACCTCACTGCAGCACTGGCCCCATTCCATGCACGGCCCTGCCACGCCCCTTCCCCATGGCCCCGCCGTATTCCACCCCCATTCCGCCTCTCCCCCCATCACTCCTTCCCTCCTGCCCCCCACTGCGGCCCTGAGACTGGAAAAGTTCTGTGCCCTGAGCTCCTGAGGCCATAGTGGGAGAAGATTTGGGGGCCTCAAATCCACCCTTGCCCCTACCCCCAGAAGCAAGAGGTTTGGGGAGGCTTAGCCTCCCTCAGCCTCCATTACACACGATCTGTGTTCATCTTTGTAAGTCATGTGGAAATCAGAGGTGTACTGTCATGTGCACAGTATTTTATGCTCATTATAATTCCTACTGATTAACTTCCCAACATTCTAGGATCTCTTTGGTTTTCTCAGAAAAGTTCTTTGAACTGACAAATTATAAAAGAGCCAACTTTTTATAGCAAAATATGCCCAAACCAACATCTAATGTCCCAAATACAAGAAGTGAGCTGTATAAGGCTTTTTCCAAGGTTCAGAACAGCAACAGAAAGAGTTTATTAATTAAAACATTACTATGTGTAAATATAACTCTTATCTCTCAGATGACTTGAAGTATAGATAAGAAACAGCCATGCCTATATTAGCATAAAATTTGATCTTAGAATTTTTAAAAAATAATTACAGTATTTTAGTACTTCAGCAGTACTTAAATCACCCTACACACACACACACACACACACACACACACACACACAAAATCCCTTATTCATTTTACAATGTGTAGCATTTCTGAGGCATTAGTTTCTGTTGACTTCAGAGATTGCCTTTGAATGGCAGATGTTTTCAACTGTTCTAACGGGAGATGAAGTGTCATAATGGAGAACCTGAACCTGCCATTTTGTAATTCACAAAAACTTGCTCCTATACTGGTGTGTGAAATAATCCTAGAATTTCACTCACAGATATTTCTACCTACAGTATCTGCCTACCTACTTACGCGGCATCACCAGCACCATAACAGCCAAGTGCTTTACTCTCCCTTTTCTTTAGTTACATGACATTTGATTGGCACACACAGAAAACTGTAGTAGTCAAATAGTTACCCAGGAACATTCTCCACTGCAAACTAGCAGAGGGTTGAGGAACACTGCACAGCTGGAGAGCAAGTCAGATAAATTAGCCCTCTCCTTTTGGGACCTCAGTATATCGGTCAATGAAAAACAAAAACAGAAAATATTTATTCTGCAGGAATCAAAAAACTTAATACAAAGTACATTATGTACACCTACCTTACCTACAAAGATGACACCATGCTTGCATAAAGATAGCATTTAAAAAAAAAAGTATCAAAGCTCTATCACCGCTACTGACTTGGCAAATCTGATCTAAAACTGGTATGGGGCACAATATCAAAAAGGGGTACGAATAAAGAGTAAGAAAGTTAATTTTTGTATATAATTTTGGCCCAGCTTGCCATAATAACTCATACAAATATAGTGGGATAAATTATTTAATAGCAAAACTCCACCAAAATCAAGCGTTAACATTAAAAAGCCAAAATCTTTTTAGCAAGTACCATCCTGTAGCACTAAAATCAAAGCAAGCTGATACTTTTCCTTCACCTGCTCCTCACTGTGCTCTGAACACACACCCACGTTCACACCCAGACACATTCTACTTATCACAGCTGTTGCCTTTTTCTGACTCAGTCTGGGAGTCTCTCTCCTGCTGCTTGGATAGGAATCCCAGCTGACTCCACTCCTGAATTCTAGTACTACCCACACCCTTCCCTCTACATAGATACACAGCAGCCCTTTTGGGACAGAGGGAGAGTGCTGCTGCAATGTTAGGAGTGAGGGGGAAGGTTTACCAAAAGCCCAGGATGAAGTCAGCTGGAATTCAACTTCAGGCAACAGGAGAGACATTTTTTGCATGTGTGGAGGAGGGCAGCAGCTGTGAAATGTGTGGAATTTGACAGTGGGTTTGTGGCCAGAAAAGTGCATTGAGGGAAGTGAAAAGATTCAAAGACATCCCACATATTGTGAAATGGAAGTTGCAAGATGGAAGGTCAGAGCTACTCACAGTAACAGAAAGTCTGAAACATCCACATGTGCCTTAGCTCCTCTGTTATTTATGAATGTTAACAGATGTATTCTTTCAATACATACCTATTTGTACAACTTGTGTTAACACAGTTGCATTTTCCTTTAAACTGCATATTTGCAGAGACAAAATATTCTCTGTTCTAGAGAGATGTCTGCATCAGTGCCATAAGGAGGGCAAGGTGAGTGAGGCACTTGCCTCGGGCGCAGAAGGTGAGGGACACAGAAAGTCTCTCCTTCGACGGCAATTTGTCAGCAAGTCCTTCCCTCCGAGAGGGACTGAGGGATCCACAGCCGAATTGCCACTGGTTGTTGGCAAGGGAGAGGGGCGGCACGTCCGGCTTTTTGGCGGAAATTTGGCAATGGGTCCCTCAGTCCCTCTCGGAGGGAAGGACCTGCCACCGAATTGCTGCCGAAGAGCCGGACGTGTCGCCCCAGTCCCTTGCCTCGGGCGCAAAAATCCCTAGTTACGGCTCTGGTCTGCATCATAGGAATATCAGTCTATGCTGGGCAAGTATGGAGCCACACTTAGTCATAGGAAGTGAGTTACCTCAGCCTCTTAGCCAAGGGATTCCAATGAGACAGAAGAAAACTGTCAGTGACTCCATCCTGCAAGCTGGTCTTAAATAACACTACCAGTTCCTGACAGAACAAGTTTCATTTTGAGGACCCCCCTTTCTATATCGTAACTTGCTTTTTTCTGAGACAGAAGAAAAAGCATCAATTGGCTAAGAGTCCAGGTTTGAAAGATTCCACACAGGGTCTGGTGAGGATCAGAGTACAATAACTCGATGGTGAGCCTCTGACAAAACAGCAAAGAATCCTGTGGCACCTTATAGACTAACAGACGTTTTGGAGCATGAGCTTTCGTGGGTGAATATCCACTTCATCGGATGCATGTAGTGGAAATTTCCAGGGGCAGGTATATATATGCAAGCAAGAACCAGGCTAGAGATAACAAGGTTAGTTCAATCAGGGAGGATGAGGCCCTGTTCTAGCAGTTGAGGTGTGAAAACCAAGGGAGGAGAAACTGGTTTTGTAGCCATTCACAGTCTTTGTTTAATCCTGAGCTGATGGTGTCAAATTTGCAGATGAACTGAAACTCAGCAGTTTTGTGGTCAGTAGAAGCCCTACTAATTTTCAGAGGAAGACTAGGAAAAGTCCGTGGAGGCACAAGTAGGCAGGGCCAACCGTTCCTCCTCCCCCATATATAGGTGACAAACAAAATAAGGAAAGAACACAAACATTTTTCATTCCTATATTTAATGTAACAAGCCCTTATCAATTTGCCCATCAAGACTAATATGACAATCAGAATAATGTGGCTTACAGGGTTCGTTTATACTGCAAAAAACACACCACCACCACCGAGACTCAGAGCCCATGTCTACAACCTCAGAGTCACACAATGGCACTAAAAATAGCCATGTAGCTATACCCGCTTAGTCCAGAGCTTGGGCTTTGTAACACCCTTTCCCCATCCCAAGCTTCAAAGACCAAGCTCCAGCCTGAGCGGGAACATCTATCTGCATGGCTGTTTTTAGTGCTGTAGTGCTATACTGCAAGCCCTGTGAGCCTCCCACGGCAGCGCTTTGAAGTGCAAGTTGCTCCTGGTAATCCACCTCCATGAGAGGATTAGCTCCCAGCGCTGGAAGCACGGCTCCCAGCGCTCGAAGCCTGTTTACACTAGCTATTTAGAGAGCTCAGACTTGCTATGCTCAGGGGGGTGATTTTTCACCCCCCTGAGCCAGCAAGTTAGAGTGCTGTGAAATGTAAGTGTAGACAAGCCCATCTGTATACATGAGCTCTGCAGCTTGTTTTGTGGGGTGGAGTTGTTTGCAGTGTAAACACACCCATAATCACACAAGCATCACGCATTAAACCGAAGTTTGCACTTAATGATCCAAAGCAACATTTAACTTCTTTAGAAATTCATCAGTAAGCATATATAGTCACTGCAGAGTTAACTCAGGTTTTTACTCAGGTGTTGCCCCTAATCCCTCTCCCCTTAACAAGCTGGCTCATCTGGGGCTGTAGGGTAAAACCCAGTGCTTCCTTCACATAGGCTGGTAAACAGCCCACTTCACAGTGAGAATGTAGACTAAATCACTGAGTGCTGATGGTCCTCCAATACATTTCTCATAGTTTCCCTGTGTATCCACAAGGACATACAAGCTCTTCCATGGGTGGCAAGTTTGTAGAAATTTTGGTGGTGCTCAGAACTCGACCCCCAAACTCAGCCCCCCCAACTCTGCCCCCACCAGCTTAAGGCTCTGGGCAGGGTTTCGGGGGGAGGTATGGGGTGCAGCTCCTGGGCTGGGGATTAGGGTGCAGGAGGGGTGCAGGCTTTGGGATGGAGTTTGGGTGCAGGCTCTGGGCTGGGGGTGGTGCTGTAGGAAGGGGTGAGGGGTGAAGGCTCTGGAAGGGAGTTTGGGTGCTGGGTGCAGGCTCCGGGCTGGGACAGAGGGTGGGTGTGCAGGAGAGGGTGAGGGGTGCAGGCTTTGGAACAGAGTTTGGGTGCAGGCTCTGGGCTCGGGTTGGGGGTGTAGGAAGGGGGAGGTGGCGCATGCTCTGGGAGGGAGTGCACGCTCTGGGAGGGAGTTTGGGGATAGGGAGTGCAGGGGTGAGGGCTGTGGGGTTGAGGATGAGGGATTCATGATGCAGGAGGGGGCTAAGGGCTTGGGCAGAGGGTTGGGGTGAGGGCTGTGGGGCTGAGGATGAGGGATTCATGATGCGGGGGGGCTCAGGGCTGGGGCAGAGGATTAGGGTGCGGGAGGATCAGGGTTGGGGATGAGGATGAGGGGTTCATGATGTGGGAGGCTCAGGGCTAGGGCAGAGGGCTGGGATGTGGGGTGAGGGCTATGGAGCTGAGGGGTTCATGATGCGGGAAGGCTCAGGGCTGGGGCAGAGGATCAAGGTGCAGGGGGATGAGGGTTGGGGCTGATGATGAGGGGTTCATGCTGCGGGGGGGCTCAGGACTGTGGCAGAGGATCAGGGTGCAGGAGGATGAGGGTTGGGGCTGAGGATGAGGGGTTCATGCTGCGGGGGGGCTCAGGGCTGTGGCAGAGGATCAGGGTGCAGAAGGATGAGGGTTGGGGCTGAGGATGAGGGGTTCATGCTGCAGGGGGGCTCAGGGCAGGGGGCAGAGGATTAGGGTGTGAGGGGATGAGAGCTCTGGCTGGGGCTGGGGGATGAGGGGTTCATGATGCAGGAGGGGGCTCATGGCTATGGCAGAGGTTTGAAGTGTGGGGTGAGGGCTGTGGGGCTCATGATGTGGGGGGGCTCAGGGCTGGGGCAGAGGATCAGGGTGTGGGGGGATGAAGGTTGGGGCTGGGGGATGAGGGGTTCATGATGCAGGAGGGGCTCAGGGCTGGGGTAGAGGATCAAGGTGCGGGGGGATGAGGGCTCTGGCTGGGGCTGAGGGGTTTGGGGCGTTGGGGAGGCTCAGGGCGAGGGCAGAAACAAAGGGTAAGGGCAGCCTGCCTTGCCAATAGCGGATGGCGGGCATTAGGACCCTGGGGCAGCAGACAGCAGTTCTGCTGGGAGCCCAAGCAGGCAGAGGAGAGATCCACGCTGCTCTCTATCGGGCAGGGATGCGGCGGGGGGTGGGGCACACGGCGGGGGGGCAGGTGGCAGGCGGGGGCTGGGACCTGCTCCAGGCAGGGACGCGGCAGGGCAGGGGTGAGGAGACCCGTGGGGGCCGGGGCCGATCCAGGCAGGGGCGGGGGAGCAATCCAGTTCCAAATATTGCTGGAGCAGAGCACCCAGCCCTGAATATTCCTGGAGCCCGGGCACTGCAAACGTATATAACCCGCTGCCTATGAGTTCTTCCACAATTCACTGGGAAAGAATTGCAGGACAAACAATGGGATATGCTCCCAGGAGTCATAACAAAAAACATGGGTGTGTGCAGCACCAGTGAGCAGCATTTAAAGTGTCTGTATGTGGCGCAGGGAGCAACAGAGATGAGGTGGGGTGGAAAGAGAAGCAGCACCACAGCGATGGGCCCCAGGAACTCACTGCACCACCAGAGAGACGTTCCCAAACTCACTGACTGTCACTTCACTCCCCAAATCCCAAGAGAGTCTCCCAACCCCACTGTCACTTCACCTTGGCTCGAAAAATACCCCAACACCACTGTCACTTCATCTACAGTCTGAGGGACCCCCAGTCCCACCGAGTATCACAATCCCCTTGGTCCCATATCCTCAGAGAAACACCCCTAATCCTAGAAATCCTGAACTCCAGAGAGACTCTCACTCAACCCCACTGAATCTCAGTACACCTCAACCTCCTATTCCTAGAGTAACCCCACCCATACTGAACTTCACCAAACTCCCAAACACTCCCACCCCCCAAACTCACAGGATGTATTTTCTTTTAATAATGAGAATGAGGCCTGTTGCTTCATTTAAAAATAATAAATAAGTACAAATAGCTTAATGAGATAAAAACTGAATGTGATTATGTAATATATGTATAAAACATTATGAATTATCTGTATTAAGTGCATAAAGTTTTACTTTGTTTGGGGATATAATCGCCCACCCTGCTTTTTTTTCCACACCACTAAACATTGCTGGTGAGGTCACAGGAACTTGCGTAAGATTTTGCAGACTGGCTTCTCACAACCACATGCTACATCCAAGTCAACTCTGTAGTGAAGCCACACCCCATAACCACAACACTGTCCCTTTACACTGAAGCAGCAATTGAAACAATTCAACAAACATAATGCCTACTATCAGAAAATCTTAAGTGGATGTTGTGATGGGTTGCCCCCCTGGAGTGCCACCTGATACTCTGGGATACCACTGATCCCTCCTATTCCACCAGCCTGGGTTCCCTTACACTTTCCTGCTGAGCCAGGCCCTTATGGAAGAGGCTACATTTCCGGATCTGAAGAAAATAAGTTTCTACAAACTGAAGCTCCTCTGTCACTCTCTCCACACTTCTACTTTTCCCTCTCTCCTACTATCATTCACTCCTGTTATCCACACTCATTATTGTCCCACATGGATTCTCTTTTCACACCTCATCCTGTCAATATGCATTCACCAACCCCACCACTCCGTCATTTAATTTCCAACTTGTTTGTGACTCTCCAAGTCTCTTCTCTTTCTTCTCCCCTACCCATTTCCTATAACTGTACTATCACAAACTCCTCCTCCCACCTCAATTTCATTCTCCCCTAAATCAAATCAATTAAATTCCCCCACATCAAGAAACTGAGTTGACTCCCATCCCATCAAGTTCCCATTCCCATTCATTAAATTAATTCACATGTTTACTTAGTGTGTGGAATGCTCTCTTTGCAATCATAATTATTTTAAAATTAATGTTTAGATTCTACTTATTAACCTCATCAATCACATGATCAACCTAGTGGTGAGCCAAACAGTCTATAATGATTTAGGACCAACTATGCTACTAATTATGGATGCCTGGTGTCCAGAGGAAATTTATCTTTACTCCTGTGATCAAATCAACCCTTAAGCTTCTCTGTTAAAAAGATGTGCGCTCCTGAGTCTTTCTATAAGGCATGTTTTCCAATCCTTTCCAGTCAATTATATATTTCAGACATAAGAGAAATATTTAGCACGTGGAATCAATATTCACTACCTCATGGCTATGCACAACTTCCTGTATGACTTAACACACCTATACTGTTCTCTGCTTCTGAAAACAAAGATACAACAAATAGGGTAAAAAGAGTCGTGAGTGGATGGAGAAGAGAGAATGAACAAGATCCAACTTGCAGAAGACAAACAGGAGAGGAGAAAACAAGTTAAACGCCCAAGATACCACTTTCAAGGTTACAAGAGACAGTTTAGAAGACAGCACCACCCGAAGCCAAGACTGACGATAACAGGGCACTAACTTTGCCACTCTCCCTTATAGGAATTTAGCTGTAACAATCCTAAACTTTTCAACTCTGTTTACTGTAGTATTTGTAGAAGCACTGCACACAACCTACAAGGAAGCTATGCTATATTAGTCATATAATCAGAAGCTGCATTATAATAATAGAAGCAGCAGCAATGCCAGCTTTAGCTACTAATAAATTAAAAACTGTGCCACTGCCAAAAAATAGCAACATTCTCTTCAGTTATTTTTACTTATGCCAGAAAAGCAAGAGACACCATTAGGAAATTATGACATGTTACACAGAGGCGGCTCCAGGCACCAGCGCAGCAAGCACGTGCCTGGGGCAGCAAGGCACGGGGGGCGGCCTGCCGGTCGCTGTGAGGGCAGCAGTCAGGCTGCCTTTGGCAGTGTTTCTGCGGGAGGTCTGCTGGTCCCACAGTTTCGGCGGTAATTTGACGGCGGGTACGCTGAAGGTGCAGGACCGGCGGACCTCTCACAGATCCGCCGCCGGAGGCTGCCTGACTGCCGTGCTTGGGGTGGCCAAAAACATAAAACCGCCCCTGATGTAGTCACTGTTGTGACTAGATATGGTTGAGCTCCACCTCTACCACTAACTTCCTTTTCTGGAATGACTTCAACAATGGGGCAACAAAGCCTTTGAAAGCAAAAAATCTCCATTGACATAGGCAGCACAAGCAAAGAATAAGCTGTTTGTGCTTCTGCTGAAAGCAATGATTGCAAGGTAGAGGACAGAGTGCAGGTTATACCTACAAAAAAAAAATTACACATCACTGTCCAAATCATTATGAAACGAATGCAAAAAGCACTGTCAAGCTAGAGCTGTGGCTGGGGAAGGGATTTTGACTATCAGAATTACCACAGCAAAACCCACAGCTTTGTGGTTTCCTTTGCTGACCTGCTGAACTAAAGTTGTATTTCATACAATGGAAATAAAATAAATAAACTGAAATACATTTTTATTGAATGCTGACAAACTAAAAGGATTGTTTGTGTTTTCTATTTCAAGGCACAAAGCCACATATAATTAAATAGAAAGGGCCAAGATTTTCCTCTCTGTCAATTCTCTCAGTGGGTTACTTGTAGGCTATTGCATAGCGGTGGACATCCATTTATCAGTATTAGCGCAAATGTAGCAAGAAAAGCTAATTATTAAAAACAGTATCTGACTGAGATGTAAGGCAGTAACTTCTAACCCAAAAAGCATTAAGAGATACTTAGGTGACATTCTTATATATTCACATTCATTGGCAAACCTAAAGCCTTAAAGGCAGTGCTCTTTTTCTTATGTGGTAAATGCATGTGTTCCCTTCTCTGGAAGAACCAGACTAAAAGACTCCAACCGAAGATTGCTCCCAAATGGACATGAGACTGTCTGGCTGAGGAGTAAGCAAGTGTTACATTTAGAACAGGGTTAAGGCAGAGAGACAGCAATAAGGAAGAGCATTAGAAGCATGATATGAAAAAGTTGTTTAGTAAATTTAATTAAAACATACTAAGGGTCATGGTGGCGTCTCCATCACTGATACGTTTTAAATCAAGATTGGATTTTTTTTAGAAGATGTTCTTTAAGGACTTATTTTGGGAAACTGCTATGGCCCTGTGTTACACAGGAGGTCAGACTAGATGATCACAATGGTCCCTTCTGGCCTGGGAATCTATGAACTGAGAGTTGTGTTTTTCTGGAGGTATGAAGTTCGAGGAGCTACAGAATAAGCTTTGGGTTGCATCTTGTCAAGGTGAACAAGAACTGAGGTTATATTAAAAAAATATAGAGACTCAAATGTCTTGAGTCTATGTCTACACATTTCTTTTAAAAAAGGAATTAACCCTTCTCAGGAGCCTAATCTTTCTGTCCTCGCTTCCAAATAGTCAATAGTTCAATAAGTATAAACTGAAAACTCTCTATCTGGAGGAAAATAGGTTCCAAGGTGAACTGGGGTATCGGTAGGAGTTATGGTGTAGTATCAGGAGGGGTGTTGTCTTATCTATAAATAAGAACAGCGAGGCCTGAACATTTAATTTTATCCAACAGTAGACATTTTCCCCAGGTAATTGTGTGTCAATGTGATAAAGCACACCATGTTTATAGAACAGTACACACATGCCCATTGTGAACTTTTAAATCCAAACCAATTTTAACTACAAACGTAAGTCGGCAGTAAAGGCTGCATGGATTACTTATAATTTCTCAAGCAAATTTGTTTCTGGAAAGGATAACGATGCAAAAGAGATTGAGACACATACTCTACAACCGTGGTCACCAACCCATAGATTGCGATCAACTGGTTGATCCTGGAGCCTCTGCCAGTCAATCGTGATCTCTGGACACTAAAAGTCCAGCAGTGCAGCGGCGCTAAGGCAAGCTCCCTGCCTGCCCCAGTCCCACGCTGCTCCAGGAAGCAGCCAGCACCACCCTGCAGCCCCTGGAGGGGGGCAGAGGTCTCCACACGCTGTTCCTGCCTGCAAGTGTTGCCCCTGCAAATCTCATTGGCTGGGAACAGGGAACTGCAGCCAATGGGAGCTGCAGGGGCGGTGCATGCAGGCAGGAGCAGCACACGGAACTATGTGCCCCCCCCAAGGGTTGCAGGGATATGCTGGGTGCTTCCAGGAGCAGTGTGGGGCCGGGGCAGGCAGGCAGCCTGCCTTAGCCCCACTGCACCGCCACCCGGGAGCCGCCCGAGGTAAGTGCTGCCCAGTGGGAGCCCACACGCCAACCCCCAGCCCTGAGCCCCCTATCAGAGCCAGAACCCCATACCCCCCTCGTATACTCCAACACTATGCCCCATCCCGGAGCTCCCTCCTGCACCCAAACTACCTCCCAGAGCTTGCACCCCTCACCTTCTCCTGCACCCCAACCTCCTTTCCCAGGCTCAGCCCAGAGCCTCCTCTCACACTCCGAACCCCTCAGCCCCAACCCAGAGCCTACACCCCCTCCCGAACCCCAACCCTCTGCCCTAGCCTTGTGAAAGTGAGTGACGATGGGAGAAAGCGAGCGATGGAGGGAGAGGGGGATGGAGTGAGCAGGAGGCGGGTCTTTGGAGAAGGGGCGGGGCCTCAGGAGAGGGGCAGGGTAGATCCTATGTTGCACTTAAATTCAAAAAGTGATCTTGTGCATAAAAACATTGGAGACCACTGCTCTATAAGCACAGTTTTAAGTCTTAGGCTTGTTTTCTTGCTTCTCAGAACACAATCTTGAGGTATTTCAGCCCTAAAGGAACATTTGAAAAATAGAGGTGAGAATGAGAGAATCCTTAACTACAGCATTGCAGTGAAGACAGATTAGAGGAAGTGCAAAAACACTTACATAACATGTGATTAAAAATGTCACAGATTCATAAAAAGATGATACTGGAAATTCTAATTAGAGAAGTGATAGATATCAGAAGGGTAGCCGTGTTAGTCTGGATCTGTAAAAGCAGCAAAGAGTCCTGTGGCACCTTATAGACTAACAGACGTTTTGGAGCATGAGATTTCATGGGTGAATACCCACTTCATCAGATGCATGTAGTGGAAATTTCCAGGGGCAGGTATATATATGCAGGCAAGCTAGAGATAATGAGGTAGTTCAATCAGGGCCTCATCCTCCCTGATTGAACTACCTCATTATCTCTAGTGTGCCTGCATATATATACCTGCCCCTGGAAATTTCCACTACATGCATCTGACGAAGTGGGTATTCACCCATGAAAGCTCATGCTCCAAAACGTCTGTTAGTCTATAAGGTGCCACAGGACTCTTTGCTGCTTTTACAGAAGTGATAGAGGAGCTCTTGAGAGAAATGAATATAGATAAAAAATGGTTTGCACTGGTTCTCAGAAAGACGAGTTATGCTCGAAATAGTTACTAAGATTCTGTTGAGGAAAATATTAAAAAAACCTTAGATACCTAATCAAGGTAAATTTATGTCTAAAACCTTAAAATCCCAAAAGATATTCTGAAACTATTTACCCTGACAACTGCCAGCATGGAATGACACAGAGGTAAGTGAAAGAACCCCACAATAGGCAGATCTGGGATAATCAAGATCAAAAGGTGACTTGATCACAGTGTATAAATAATTTATGGAGAGAAAATATCAGGTACGAAGGGCTATTTAATTTATCAGGCAAAGGTGTAAAAAGAACCAATGGGCTAGAATTTAAAATGAGACAAAATGTAAGTTGGAAATAAGGCACTTTTTTTAAACAAAAAATTAACTAGAACAAAGTAACTGATCCATCACTTCCCTTGATATGTCTTAATCTTTTCAAATCAAGACTGAATGCTTTTTTGGAAGATATGCTTAGGCAAACATAAGTTACTGGGATCAATACGAGAGCTCTGTGGTCTGTGTTATACAGTCACTCCCCGACTTACGCAAGTGTTCCGTTCTGGAACGCCTTGTGTAACTCAAATTTTGCATAAGTCAGAAACAGATACCCAACAATTACTCAAAAAACAAACAAACAAACCCTCCTATATCTAGCTTACAGAACTTTTTCTGTAAGCGAGGATTTGCATAAATCAGGTTTGCGTAACCCAGGAGGCGTCTGTACAAGAAGTCAGACTAGACGATCTAATGGTCCCTCTTGTGTTAAAATCCATTAATCCAATCTGCCTCCACGAAGGTTTCATCCTAATCCTAAATAGTTAGAGAGGGGTTTAAACCATCAAACATGATGTTTATGTAACTTCTAAAACTCTTTGTTTGCATTACCTCTTGTAACACTACATGGATAAAAAGAAAATCTATTACTTACTAATCTATTAGAGTTCTTTGAAGGGGTCAAACAAACGTGGACAAGGGGGATCCAGTGGACATAGGATACTTAGATTTCCAGAAAGCCTTTGACAAGGTCCCTCATCAAAGGCTCTTACATAAATTAAGTTATCATGGGATAAGGGGGAAGATCCTTTCATGGATTGAGAACTGGTTAAAAGACAGGGAACAAAGGGTAGGAATAAATGGTAAATTTTCAGAATGGAGAGGGGTAACTACTGGTGTTTCCCAAGGGTCAACCCTAGGACCAATCCTATTCAACTTATTCATAAATGATCTGGAGAAAGAGGTAAACAGCGAGGTGGCAAAGTTAGCAGACAATACTAAACTGCTCAAGATAATTAAGACGAAGGCAGACTGTGAAGAACTTCAAAAAGATCTCACAAAACTAAATGATTGGGCAACAAAATGGCAAATGAAATTTAATGTGGATAAATGTAAAGTAATGCACATTGGAAAAAATAACCCCAACTATACATACAATATGATGGGGGCTAATTTAGCTACAACTAATCAGGAATGAGATCTTGGAGTCATCATGGATAGTTCTCTGAAGACGTCCACGCTGTCTGCGGCGGCAGTCAAAAAAGGATGTTAGGAATGATTTTTAAAAGGATAGAGAATAAGACGGAGAATATCTTATTGCCCTATGCATCCTAGCATCCTGTTTGCTTTTACAAGTCTTCCCTGTGCTGTCCACAGTGATGCTCAGGGCACTCTTTCCTCAGTTAATCCAGTTAATTTAGAAGCCTGTAGGTTGTAAGACTAGTTAAAATTTTCTCTCCCATGCACATTCTTTAGCATTTATCAAAGAGGAACTTCATCTGGTATCATTTTGCTCATTTACCTAGCTTGATTAAGTCCCTCTAAAGTTGTTCACTAACCCAACAACTTTGTTGCATCTACAATTTTTTTTGCCTTGCCACTGAGCCCCCTTTCTAGATCATTAATATATTTAATAACACTAGATTTAATATGAACCATGAGGGCACCCCACTGCTAATCTTTTGCCATGAAGAAAATTAGGCTATTTATATCTGTTTCCCAACTCAAATATGCTTTTGAGTCCATGACAACACTTTGCCTTACTCCATGACTGCTGATATTTTTGGGGAGCCACTTGTGAGGGACCCTGTCAAAGACCCTTCAAAAGTCTATATAAATTATGGTTGACCATTTCACTTTTTATTAACTACTATAATGACATATTAAAAGATTTCTAGTATATTAATGAGACTATTTCCCTTGGCAGAAACCATCTAGTTAGGATAAGAACCAAGATAGTATCTGTAAAGTCAACACACACAGCATAGAGGTATGAAGAACTACCCAAACACCAAAGAACATTAAACTAAGTTGCTGCACTCCACTTGATACCTCTGGATGGCTACTAGTATTAGTGATAGTTCTAATTTTGTTTGCTGCATACACTAACAAATCAGAAGGATTCATGCAGTAAGAAGTGACTCTAAACAGTGAAAGACAACCAGAAAGAAAGTTAGTTAATATTAAATAGAGCAACTAAATGAAGAATGATATGGAGAAGTTAGAACAACAAGTGTGCAGGTAACTCGGGACACCCCTTCCCCCAAAAAAACCCCATGACCAAGAAGAGAATATATTATCAAAAGCCATTCTACAAATGCCAGAAGTCAGGAGAATTGTTCTAGTTCATTGCAAAGGACAAAAAGTTTAACAATTCTTAGAATGAGTAAACCAAGCACACAAAAAGAAAAATATTTTAGACAGCAACAGTTCTATCATAAGGCCATCCAGGGCAGTTCCTCCTGAAAAAAGTGAGAAAATTAAACTGAAATGTAATAAATTTATCTTCATTACAGTTGTGCACTTATTCAAAACTGTTTACTATTTCAACTTCTCAGAGGAATAATACTTAAGGGGGCATCTTCTCCAGTGACTCAAATTATATGCTAATGTTTCAGCTGAAGACTCCAAAGCAGTAACAGAACCACCTCAATTTTATACCACATCCATCACGATGGTATCTGAGCACTTCTTAAAGGTGACACTGTAACTTAGAGCAAATGGCCACAGCAGAAAATGAAAGTAATGTTTAACAAGTTTAGTTAACAAGTACACATTCGGCTAAGTAGGGCCCCACTTGAAGTTGAGCCAGCAATGATATTTCAATACAGTATGTAGGTGAGGCAACATCTGGAATATTTTTTTTTAAATTTAGCCTATTATTGAGATGGAGAAGCTACAGTGAAGGGCAATTAAGATGACCAAGACTGCAGGAACTGTCAGAACAAAGCTGAAGAAAATTGATAGGAAAAAAAGACACAGGCCCTGCAATAAAGAACAGTTGGATCTTACACCACACAGAAAGAACCAGATCTTCAGACAACTCAGATTTGCTTTTAATCATCATTTCAGTCTGAGGACCAAAGTTCTAAAAACTGCAAAGTTTTTGCATATTGCACTAAGTATTCATTTATATTTAACCAACTATTTTAGCTACTAAGAGTACAAGTTATTAGCGTTTGCTACAGGTAAGAGCAGCAAGGGTCGGTCACATTGTGAAGGCAGGTAGTCAGTGGCTGAATTTTCTATTTTTAAAGATTACATCAGTTTAGAAGCAAGTGAGAATAAGACTTTGGCACTAGTGATTTGGAAAAATGTCTGTCCATTTATCTATGACCCCTTTATGTTACAGATTAATATAGAAACCAGTATTGGAAAAAATCCTTTGCAATAAGTCCCAGAAACTGGAGACAATAAAAGGAATACAGAATTTAAAAGAACAAACAGGGGGTCCATTTTCATGCATATTAATGTGTATTTTAATTAATGTTATGCAATTTTAAACAAAGAAATAGCAGTCATTAATAATCTGTTATTACAAGACAATCTGCCTAATGCTGAGTCTGAATATGTGTTTGTGTATAAAAATGTATGGTCTCAGCACTGACATCTGCTTGGCAGTAACAGTTATTAATAAGTGGTATTAATTAAAATTCTTGTTTACAGCAAATTATTTCCGCAATAAAAATAAATGTGTATGATTCTTCGGAAGTAACCATACAACCTAAAGTCCCTCATGAGGCCCAATGCTCAGTTGAACGTTAAACAGCAATATGGTAGACTGGGGAACATAACACTGGATAAAACCCCAACTTTAACTGTATCCATATGTATATTTCCCTAATCTCCCTTCTCAAATCATACCAGAAAGCACAGCAGTTATCTTCTTCCTGCCTGATCCTTCTTTTAATGCAAATAGTTGGTTCTCTATTTCAAAGTCACTGTTTAAATATTCTATTTCTTCCTTCAGAGTGAAAATAGCTTTGGTTTCATAACATTCTGTGAGTCTATTACACTGAAGGACACAAGTTGTTTATCTTGAAGCTACTTGCCAAAGCACTATTTTGCTAATTTAGAAAGTCAGGTCATATCAACGAGAGTGATCTGACAATCACTGGCAAGATAGATACTGGTGTGTATTATAACTTCTGATTTGGAAAAAAGCAAGGAAGGAGAGATTTGGTGCACAGGTAAAAAATGTCTAATCCAATGCCCACTGCTACAGAGTCCTTAACATAGAAAAATCTGATATTCACCCGAAAAAAGAAAAAAAAAAAAAAGAAAAAGAAGTACTTCAGGTGCCTTTCTCCTTTTTGTGGTAACTATTGTCTCTTCTATATCTGTGGCTATTACAAAGTTAAAGTCTATGCCAAGAAAAAGCCAGTTTCTTATCTGTAAAATGTATTTCTCCAACAAAAATGGTCATTCTGTAACTTAATGAGTTTTTCTATAAGTGAAATTTAGGCCGGTGTGATTCAAAAACAGTTACCCATCATCTTCCCATAACTATGGTTCTTCGAGATGTGCTGCATATTGCCATTATACCCATGTCCTATGCACTGGTGCCAGAGAGTTTTCCCTAACAGTACCTGCTGGAGCTCCTCATGCTCCGAACGGAGGTTATAAAGGGCAGAGCCACCCTCTTCCCCGCACACACACACACTTCAGTTCCTTCACACCAAAAGCTGATGGTATACCAGGGAAGAAAGGTGGGTTGTGTATGGACATAGGCAATGCATCTTGAAGAACACCACTTATAAGAAGGTGAGTAAGCGTATTTTCTTCTTTGAGGCTTTTGTATTCGGGGGTAGCCTTAGTCTGACCCTTAGGGCCTCTCTCATTCACCACCACCACAACTAATAAGCTAAACATGGGAAACAAATAAAATTGCTCAAACACCTGGAACAGAACTAGGGTAGATATTTTCATTCTGTTCGTTTTGACACAGGTGGAACAGAGGAACGGTTCTGCCAGAGTGTTTTGGCCAGCTGCATAAAGGTCTCATTTATAGGCAACACCACCTTTTCTGTCACAGTGGAATGGAGAATGTCAATGAGCTTGAGGATATTCTCTTCCACTAGTTCCATGTGAATGTTCCAAGAAGGTGCCGTTCTCCTGAGGAGTTCTTGATACCGGGGATGATGCCTCCAATATCACAGTCTTATCAGGAAATGAGGGGGAAGCAAAAGGAGACAGCTCCCAAGGCTGTTCTTGCAATACCAGGACCAGTTGCAGCTCCGGAGCAGGCTGAGGTGAGTCCAGTATCAACTGTTGCAGGCTTCTCAGTACTGGCAAGAGAAAGCTTCCCTGGGGGGGGGATCGACCCATACAATGTGTCAGTGAGCAATATCTGACTGCTGGGTGCATCCCCCAGTGCATCCAATAGAGCCACAGAAGCGGCTGGTATTGTACCAGGCCCTAGGCATGTCTGGCCCAAGCACCCCTATCCCATATACACGGTAGTAAAAGAAAAGAAACAAACAAAAACACCCACTCACCCAATCTTTTGGTCTCCACCAAAGCCTTTGGAACCTTTAAAGCTGTCAAATATGAACTTATGCAAAATAGTTGTGTGTTATAGTTTTTGTACTTATCTATAATATTTTTACTATATTACATGAAGAAAGTCAATATTTTCAAGAGAAAAAGCCCCATCCTATAATGAATACTGTAAGATAGACTCCTCCTTCCTTCTATCAACAACTAATTTGAGGAGAGAAAAGAATTCCCCATAATAAAGCAGTGTTCGACTAATTCTTTAGACATAAGAGGATTTTGAGAGCTTCCCCCCATTCAGACAATTTGAAAAAGAGAGGGACAACAATCCTACATATATTCCCACCCAGAAGGTTGAGAGTCATTATATTGAGTCTCCAGTGAAAAAAATATTTTGATAATACTGGGGTTAAGCTTAGGCTGCATTCTCATGATGCCTGCTGGAGGAGGGGTTTGGGATGAAACCATCTTCAACCCAGCAGCTGCCATGCCATCCTCTTAGATTCTGCAACTTGTGGCAAACCCAGGACAAATAGCTACCAAGGGAGGGGTAGTAATTAGTCCCAGAGGGGTTAAAAGGCCTCTCCCTATCCATTGAGGGGAGATGGCCATGGACAAATAAGGTTCAGCTGGAACAGGGGTTACCAGGAAACTAATTAGGTTCAGCTGGCCTCAATTGCTGGAGACCTTTTTAAACCCTCCCTGGCAGGGAAGCGGGGCAGGGGAGTGAGAGAAGCTGCCAGCAAATAGGTACAGCAAGATTCTGAACTCTTCCAGCAAGGAGGTCTGCACTCTGTCCCCAGAAGGGGAGAAAACAGAGCAAGGGACTGACTGAGAAAAGGATCAGCCAGACCCTGCACGACCGGGAAGGGCTTTGCTTTGCCCAAGCCCATGTCTCCAAGGTAAAAAGGGACTGAGCCAGCTGAGGAGAAGCAGGTACTTTGCCACACGTGGTGTCAGGAGTGGGATGTCATAGTGAGTGAGGCTCTGTGGCAAGCCATCTCAGGGCAAGGTAAAATCACAAAAAATAAAATAAAAAAAAAAGTAGGACGTAGTGAAGGTGTTGATACAGGCCACTGCGGCTCAATAAGAGGCCACCAGAGTACAGGTGACGGCACAGCAAGAGACAGTACGTGTCCAACAGGAGACAAACCAGCTGCTGATGAGCCAAGTGGCCCAAGATCGAGCCACCCTGAATGAAGTAGTGAACCAGCTGAAAGCCCTGACCACGCTGACGCACAGGGCCCAGGTGACCCAGCTGCTATGGGCGAGCAACTATTTACAGAAAATGACAACAGATGACGATATAGAGGCATATCTCCTTGCATTCGAGAGGACGGCACTGCAGGAGGCCTGGCCCCAAGACCAGTGGGCAGGCCTTCTGGCTCCATTCCTGAGTAGGGAGGCCCAGAAAGCCCACTTTGACATGACCACAGAAGCAGCTATGGATTACCCCCAGCTGAAGGCAAAAATCCTGGCAAGGACAGGCGTGATGCCGGCCATAAGGGCCCAGCACTTCCACGAGTGGAAGTACCAGGATGACAAAGCACCCAGGTCCCAGCTTTTTGACCTGATACACCTCACTCGGAAGTGGCTCCTCCCCGAGACCCATGGGCCAGAGAAGATAGTGGAAATCCTGGTATTGGACAGGTAAATGAGGGGTTGCTGCCGGATATACGAGGGTGAGTCCGCCAAAATGATCCCTCCTGTTATGATGAACTAGTTGCTCTCGTGGAGAGACACTTAGCAGCCCAAGAACTTTCTCAGACCACCGGGGAAGGAAGGCACCAGAATCAGAGACCAGTCTCTGTGCCGAGGCCCCGGTTTGCCCTAGCGCCAGGCCAGATAATGGAGGGGAGGAAGGAGGCGGAAGAGCAGCCAGCAGTCCCAGAGAGACTGGAGGACTGGGGGAGAAAGACTCTGGTCAGGCCAGGCCAACTACCCCAGGCCAAACGCTCGGGAATATCCTGTGTGCACAGAAGTTCTCGGAAGCCCCACTAAGTTGACGGTGGGAGTAGTTCCGAAACTCCCCTACCCTGTCCTTATCGGACAAGACTTCCCGGGGTTTGATGGCCTACTCCCCGGGGACGAGGTAGAAGAAAATAATGACCCTGTGTCGTGGTATAATTCCCCACTCTGAACCTTAGTGTCCAAAAGATGAGGTACCAGCACAAATTCCTCTAAGCTCAATTACCAGCTTAGTACTTGTAGCGCTGCCAACAACCAGGAATTCCAGTGCCTGGTACACTCTGGTCCCCCCAAAACCTTGCCCGGCGACCCCCAAGACCCAGACTCTCTGGATCTTAACACAAGGAAAGTAAACCCTTTCCCTCACTGTTGCCTCTCCCAGGCTTCCCCTCCCTGGGTTACCCTGGAAGATCACTGTGATTCAAACTCCTTGAATCTTAAAACAGAGAGGAAAATTTACCTTCCCCCCTCCTTCTCTCTCCACCTCCCAGACTCTCCCTGAGAGAGAAAGTAATCCTAACACAGAGAGAAAATTAACCTCTCTCCCCCTTCCCTCCTTTCTCCCCACCAATTCCCTGGTGGATCCAGACCCAGTCCCCTGGGGTCTCACCAGAATAAAAAACAATCAGGTTCTTAAACAAGAAAAGCTTTTAATTAAAGAAAGAAGAAACAGTAAAAAATTATCTTTGTAAATTTAAGATGGAATATGTTACAGGGTCTTTCAGCTATAGACACTGAGAATACCCTCCCAGCCTAAGTATACAAGTACAAATTAAAATCCTTTCAGCAAAATACAAATTTGAACTCCTCCCAGCCAAATACACATTTGAACTCCTTCCAGCCAAATACACATTTGCAAATAAAGAAAACAAACATAAGCCTAACTCGCTTTATCTACTTAGTACTTACTATTCTGGACATATAAGAGACGGTATCAGAGAGATTGGAGAGAAACCTGGTTGCACATCTGGTCGCTCTCAGAACCCAGAGAGAACAACCACCAAAAACTAACAGCACACACAAAAACTTCCCTCTCTCAAGATTTGAAAGTGTCCTGTCCCGATTGGTCCTCTGGTCAGGTGACAGCCAGGCTCACTGATTTTGTTAACCTTTTACAGGCAAAAGAGATATAAAGTACTTCTGTTCTATTAACTCCTCCTATCTGTTTATGACACCCTGGAACCCAAGATGTGGCCCAGATAGGTGACCCTCCCCCCACCTTCTATGAGTTTAGCCAGAATTTGTTCTCCTCGCCGGGGAAGTCCAGGAAAACTCGGAGGGAAGGGAGGGCGGATAAAAGGAGGGAGATGAGGATCCTGACCCAGCACCTGAAGTCTACGCTGGCAGGGGAAAGAAGGGGCTCAGCTGACAGCGGGACTGGGTTGGCCATGAACAATCCTATCGTTGGACCTGGTTCCCCAGGGGCTTTCCCCGAGGGGGAGACGGAGGTAGACCCCCCCCCGAATTTGGACAAATAGGGACCGCACGCGGGAATTTTGGTCAGGATCAGGCCAATGATCCCATATACCACAATATTCATAAGGAAGTAGTCGAAGTAAATGGGGTCCCAGTGGAGGGGAGAGTTAAGGGCTTAGGGCCATATTATATGATTAAGAAGGATCTGCTATATAGAATAGTCCGCGTCCAAGAGCAAGTCATAGAACAACTCTTGGTCCCCAGGAAGCATCAGAGAACGGTAATGGATCTGGCCCACAGCCATCTGTTAGGGGCCCATCTAGGGGTAGATAAGACCCTTGATCAGATTCTACAGAGGTTTTTTTGGCCTGGCATTTATGCAGCCGCCCGGTGATATTGTACCTCCTGTCCGGAATGCCAAATACATGGGCCCCGACCATACTTAAGGGCCCCTCTGGTACCTCTGCCGATTATTGAGGTTCCATTTGAGCGAATGGCTATGGACATAGTAGGGCCATTGGAGAAGTCAGCCCGGGGCCATCAGTACATCCTGGTAGTACTAGATTATGCCACCCGATACCCCGAGGCCATTCCCCTATGGAATACCATGTCCAAGACCACAGCCAAAGAATTAGTCCACATTTTTCCAGAGTAGGAATACCTAAGGAGATCCTGACAGACCAAAGGACCTCCCTTTGTGTCTAAACTGATGAAGGACTTATGTACCATGCTCCACATACGGACCCTTAGAACATCGGTCTACCATCCCCAGACAGATGGCCTCAAACATTTTAATAGGACATTGAAAAACATGTTACGGAAGGTGATTAGTCGTGACAGGAAAGACTGGGACACCCTGCTGCCTTATGTACTGTTTGCCGTACAGGAAGTTCCTCAGGCTTCCACTGGATTCTCCCCCTTTGAGCTGTTATATGGTCAACACCCCAGGGGCATACTGGACCTGGCTAAAGAAGACTGGGAAGAACAGCCGAACCCAGGGAGAAACGTCATGGAACATGTGCTACAGATGAAAGACCGAATAGCCCGAGTCACCTCCCCTGTGCGCGAACACATGGAGAAGGCCCAAGGGGCACAACGGACGTACTACAATCGTCAAACAATGACCCGGAAGTTCCAGGTAGGGGACCAGGTGATGGTGCTCATACCCACAGCGGACAGCAAGCTCCTGGCCAGGTGGCAGGGGCCATATGAGGTAATAAAAGCTATAGGAGGAGTCGACTATAAGGTCCGGCAGCCAGGTCGCCGGAAGCCGGAGCAGATCTACCATATAAATCTGCTGAAACCCTGGCAGGATAGAGAAGATCCGGTGGTTGCGCTGGGGGCACCATCCCCTAAAAGCAATCAGCCCAACCTGGTGGGAATATCCCCGGAGCTGACTCCAGAACAACCATCAGAAGTGATCAGCCTGATCAAACGCAACCAGGATGTGTTCTCGGAAAAGCCAGGCAGGACTACCGAGGTTCACCATCACATCTTCACAGAGCCTGGAGTGAAGGTGAACGTCAAGCCATACCGGATCCCAGAGGCCAAGAAGGAGGAGATTAGGAAAGAGGTCAGGAAGATGCTGGCCTTAGGAGTCATCGAAGAATCTCATAGTCAATGGTCCAGTCCCGTGGTTTAATGCCTAAGTCAGATGGCAGTATGAGGTTCTGCAATGACTTCCGCAAGCTGAATGAGGTGTCCCAATTTGATGCATACCCTATATCCAGGATAGAGGAACTGACTGACAGACTGGGAAAGGCACAGTTTATGTCTACCCTTGACCTTACTAAGGGCTATTGGCAGATCCCCCTGGCTAAGGCCGACAAGGAGAAGATGGCCTTTGCAACTCCAGAAGGACTATATCAGTAAACTGTTCTCCCTTTTGGGTTGCATGGGGCCCCCGCTACTTTCCAACGGCTAATGGACAAACTGTTACGATCCCATCGAAAGTACGCGGCTGCCTATCTCAATGACGCCATCATATATAGCCCCGACTGGGAGACGCACCTGGAGAAGGTAGAAGCAGTCCTAGACACCTTGAGGAAGGCAGGACTGACTGCAAATCCCTCCAAATGTTCGATCGGGTTAGCTGAGGCCAAGTACCTTGGGTATACAGCGGGGAGGGGCGTGGTGAAGCCCCAGCTCAACAAGTTAGAAGCTATACAGAAGTGGCCCCAACCACTCCGGAAAAAACAGGTCAGAGCATTCCTGGGACTAGTGGGGTACTATAGACGGTTCATTCCCCACTTCGCCACCAGGGCATGCCCATTAACGGACCTAACCAAAGCTCAGGGCCTAGACACAGTAAAATGATCTGCCATAGCAGAAGCCGCTTTTCCAGATCTGAGGACAGCCCTCTGCACAGACCCCATACTAGTAGCCCCAAACTGGGGGAAGGAGTTTATCCTACAAACAGACGACTTGGAAGTAGGGCTGGGACTGGTGCTTTCACAAATGGTGGGCAATGACGAACACCCCATCCTCTTCCTCAGTAGGAAGCTCCTACCTAGGGAACAGAAATACGCCATAGTGGAAAAGGAATGCCTGGCAGTAAAATGAGCCATAGAAAGCCTCCGCTACTATCTACTCGGACGGAGGTTTACCCTGGTCACAGAACATGCCCCTTTGCAGTGGATGCCCCAAAACAAGGACAAAAATGCGAGAGTAACAAGATGGTTTCTGTCGCTTCAACCCTTCCACTTCATAGTACAACATAGGTCTGGAATCCAACATGGCAATGCGGATGGCCTGTCAAGGGTGCACTGCTTTCCAACCCAAGTAGCCCAACCCCATAGCGTTGAACGGGGGCGGGGGCGATATGTGGCAAATCCAGGACAAGTAGCTACCAAGGGAGTGGTAGTAATTAGTCCCAGAGGGGTTAAAAGGCCTCTCCCTATCCATTGAGGAGAGACAGCCATGGGGAAATAAGTTCAGCTGGAATAAGAGTTACCAGGGAACTAATTAGGTTCAGCTGGCCCCAACTGCTGGAGACCTTTTTAAACCCTCCCTGGCAGGGAAGGGGGGGGCGGGGGAGTGAGAGAAGCAGAGAAGCTGCCAGCAAATAGGTGCAGCAAGTTTCTGAACTCTTCCAGCAAGGAAGACTGCACTCTGTCCTCAGAAGAGGAGAAAACAGAGCAAGGGACTGACTGAGAAAAGGATCAGCCAGACCCTGCGCGACCGGGAAGGACTTTGCTTTGCCCAAGCCTGTCTCCCCAAGGCAAAAAGGGACTGAGCCAGCTGAGGAGAAGCAGGTACTTTGCCACAAACTATATTGTCCTCTTTGGAGAGGTGAAATCTCTAGTGGGAAGCTGGAAGCTGAACTTTTCTTTGTGGGAGGTAAGCTTTTGCAAGCAGGTAGATCTCCGCTACATTGGAAATCTCTGTCTGTCAGTGTCATGGCACTCTCAAAAGATATTTTATCTGCCAAAAGCCTACTCTGAAACACAGCAGCCGAAACAGAAAACAGGAAGTGAGAACAAGGGAAGTTCCAGATGGCACAAAGGCAACACAATGGGTGAGATTTTCACCCTGACACTGGTCTTTATGCTGCATAAGAGCAGCACATAAAGGAGCTCTAAAAGCCGATTTCTAGCAGGAGCAGGATTCCCCTGGTGCAGCTGCTGAAGAAGACAAACTTAAGGCTACCCTCTGAGAACTCCAAGTCCTGGCAAAGATAGCATGCTCAGGCTGGAAAAAGTGTCCCAGAGGCAGGGCCATAGCATGTGGTGGTTCAGATAGCATGCCTGATACATGAGGAATGAGGAGATTCCAGGCAGTGCTGTGGTCCACTGGGCAACCCAGAGAGGCTGCTGAAACTCAGAGGGACAATGTCTGCAACTAGGGGCCTGCATAACAAAAACCTTTTCTTTCAATACGTTTTACAAAATATTGCTACATGCCAAGCAGATTTTCTACTGTCAGTCTCTTAGCTGCAAATTTCAGAGCATGATTAATTTGCTTTGAATATTCCCAATATGTTTCCCTTTTTGAAATCTTAGATTTTTTTAAAAAAGAAAATGAATTACGACAAGATGATCTCATTCCAAGTGGACCCCTGTGCAGAGCCTCACTGAAGTCAATGGAGGTCTGCCTACATGAAGCTCATAGCAGGAAGGGGACTTAAATTTGCTCTTTCAATTTTCTCCCTATGACACATGGCATGAAGTGTAATTTAATCTGAGCCACTTGTGTAAAATTGCTTTCTTTACTAAAAGCAACAAAGAATCCTGTGGCACCTTATAGGCTAAGAGACGTTTTGGAGCATGAGCTTTCGTGGGTGAATACTATAAGGTGCTACAGGATTCTTTGCTGCTTTTACAGATCCAGACTAACACGGCTATCCCTCTGATACTTTCTTTACTAAAAAGAAAACCACTATAATGTTTATAGGCACAAAGTTGCTGGTTTACAATGTTGAACAGAATCCATAAATGACTACGTTAAAGGTGCGGGTTTTTTTAAACTGGAAAACTGGGGGGGCATGAATTGTTCCAGAGGTATTCGTGAAAGCTGTGACAAGACTAGCATTGACGAAGGGTTCACAGAAGAATAAATATAAACAAAATCCATATAACTACAGACACAGCCAGAAGCTTTGACTAACTCTGCATTTGAAAGGCTAATATTTAAAGAAATTAGGGGAAGTTAGCTCAATAAAAACAGCGGGAGAAAGTTAGTGGTTTCTGTCCATAGTGTCTTTTATTTATTTATTTTGGAAAGGTATCCTTCTTACTATAGTTACTTCATTCAATTAAAAGTTAGTTAAATGACAAGCTTTGAAATAACTATTAAACAGCCCTTTTAAAATGTATTTTTAAAAATCATTTTGTGATAAAGTGGCATTCCAATGTAGGCATTATGGACGGAGATTAGCATCTCATAGGACATTGAAGGCACTAAGCTTCAGTTGCTTGTAAATCAAAATAATGCACAGATGCACATAAACCTCAGTGCTAATGAGAATTATACATTTATGTGGTTGGAAACATTCAGATCTCTAGCAGAAAAAAGAGACCCCATGTCAAAAGTAAGACTAGAGCTTGGTTTTATATATCCATTAAACTGGACTAAATCTCCTTGATTTCACTGCTGAAGGATGGTAGGTAAGATTAGATGCGGAGATTCAAATTATTTTTTTTTTAAGTATAAACTTCCCACTATTGCTCTCTCAGACCCCCTATTCATCTCTGAATAGAGATTAGCCTTTAGAGGAAACAGTTGTATCTAACAACTTACTTGTTTTTAAGAGAAGCACACAACAGTTCATGTATATATTTGAACTCTTCCTGTCCTTTTCTTTCCCTAAGGCATATCACAAAGAAAGGAGTCCATTCATTATACCAACATTCTAGGTCAGGATTACCTGCAGCATGCTAGTTTCACAAGGCGAGATACTCATTTATCATAACATAGAGGGTGCACAATATGCAAAAATTTTATTTTAAAGTGTCTGTGATTATAGAAAGGGTTTATTTTGAAATGTGGGTCAAATACAGCAGAACAGCTCTAATCTGTATTTTGCTAATCTGTACAATTCATCATCTTCACAAAAATGAGGCACTGACCCCATTTTGCTGCAAACGCTTAAGAGGAATCCCAATTTAGTGGTGTTTCTAACACTAATTTTATAATACATGCTTAATATTTATTAGCATATTATGAAATAGCAAATTAAGACTAAAAGCTACAATTACAACAATAAGTGAACAACATAATTTGTTATTCCTTGGTTTGATTTTTCAAGCTGTACAACACTCTGAACTCCAGCTCATGTCAGAATTGCAGGACACTTAGTACCTTGCACAACAGGAGTCCTTTTAAACATTAATTGGCAAAATTCAGTCACTCACATTCATAATGTGTCTCCCAGTCACCAGAAATATTCTAGCATATGTTAATTTTTAAAATGTATATATTACTTTTCTCCTCATTGTGAAGATAATCCTAGAAAATTTTATTCCTGTATCCTTCCAAATCTAAGAAATTCAAGTACTGGTAGCTAAATGGAAAGAAATTTTAAAAAATGCAAAAGATTATTTGAGTCCAGCCTTCAGAGAAAATCATTCCTTATATTTCTTAAATTACATTTAGTCTTTGAGAGAATTGTTAACACAAAAGTAGTATGATTAGAAATGAGCACTTTTCCAGCCACAGCTATGGCCCATCAACAAGATGTAGCCAATAATTTCTTGCCAGACATTCATTGGAACCCTGCAACTACAATCCTGAAGTGGTTAACTGCATCAAACGCTGAAAAGTAAAGCTGTTTAATGCAATGTATTTTTGGCCCGCTGATCCTCATTCTGAAGAAGAGAACATCAGAATGAATGTTCACATGATCTTGGTTTATTTACATCAGATATTTTAATGGCATCCTCAGTACCAATCCTACTATCCACGCTCCCCTGTTGAGATCATAAGAAGTAATCCCAACAGGGCAAAAGCAGAACTTGTTGCTGAAAACAAGCTGCTGTAATTTCAAAGAGCTACAATTCAAGAAAATCCTCAATGTGAGTGCGATGAGAGAGGGGGGCAGTCAGGAGAACCAGAATTGTCTCCCAGCCTAAAATGGGAGGAGCAAACAGAACCACCTTCATCCTCCTTCTTCCCCCAAAATAAATATGCCTACTAATGTGGTCAGTATATCAATGATTCAGGCAACATAAATAAGCAGTTTAGAATATCCTAGGGCTTGTCTGAACAAACATCAACTAGCTGAGAAATTTCAGAATTATGAATTCTTCCAGAACATTATCTTTGATTGCATCATGAAATGAAGTCTTTCTGATATAACTGCTAAAACTGAATGTATATGAAGAATAAGTTTGTTCCACCTCACTGCCCTCTAGACTTAGAACTGCAGGAATCTATTTAAAATAAAGCCTTTTATCTGAAGCAATCTCCACTTAGATCTGATACATCTTCCCACTAAGAACTACTAGCCTAAAAAAGGTAATGGATTATCTCTCATTGCAGTTCATTTTATTCTTCTAGAAACTAAAATCTAATATTTATCGAAAAGAAACTTTTATTAAATTAGTTTAACATTTAGGGAGAATCCAAAATATTTCTTTTTTAAAGTTCATGAAAACATGAGATTTCTAAGGAAATCAAGTCCTCTCAAGTTAAATCTTAATTGCGAAAAAACTAAGGTTTTGCATCCATTCACTGTAGTCAGTTATTTACAACATGACCTACTCTGCTGAACACAGATGAAGAAGTCAGAAGTTCAGTAGCAAGGTTAACACGAAGATTAAGGTGCAGATGTGCTTCTGCGTACTCATTCAGACTATGCAGAAGTAACGGGAAATCATGCCTCACCAATCTATTAGGATTCTTTGAGGGGGGTCAACAAAATTGGACAAGGGTGATCCAGTGGGTACAGTGTATTTGGACTTTCAGAAAGCCTTTGATAAAGTCCTTCACCAAAGGATCTTCAGCAAAGTAAGCATTCATGGGATAAGAATTCCTCTCATGGATCAGTAACTGGTTAAAAGATAGGAAACAAAGGGCAGGAATACATGGTCAATTTTCAGAATGGAGAGAGGTAAACAGCGGTGTCCCCCATTAATCTGTACTGAGACCAGTACTATTCAACATATTCATAAATGATCTGGAAAAAGGGGTAAACAGTGAGATGGTAAAATTTGCAGATGATACAAAATTACTCAAGATAGTTAAGTCCAAAGCAGACTGCGAAGAGTTACAAAGGGATTGCACAAAATTGAGTGACTAGGCAACAAAATGGCACATGAAATTCAGTGTTGGTAAATACAAAGTAATACACATCAGAAAACATAATGCCAACTATACATAAAAAATGATGGGATGAGTTGTTACCACTCAAGAAAGATCTTGAAGTCACTGTGAATAGTTCTCTAAGCACATCTGCTCAATGTGCAGCAGCAGTCAAAAAGGCTAACAGAATGTTAGGAATCATTAGGAAAGGGATAGAGAGTAAGACAGAAAATATCATAAGGCCACTATATACATCCATGGTACTCTCACACCTTGAATATTGTGTACAATTCTGGTTGCCTCATCTCAAAAAAGATGCATTAGAATTGGAAAAGGTATAGAGAAGAGAAACAAAAACAATTAACAGCTTCCATATGAGGAGAGATTAAAAAGACTGGGACTTTTCAGCTTGGAAAAGAGAGGATTATGGGGGCATACGATAGAGGTCTATAAAATCATGAATGGTGTGGAGAAAGTGAATAAGGAAGCGTTATTTACTCCAACTCATAACACAAGAACCAGGGATCATCCAATTAAATTAACAGGCAGTAGGTTTAAAACAAACATAAGGAAGTACTTCTTCACACAATGCACAGTCAACCTGTGGAACTCATTGCCAGGGATGCTGTGAAGGTCAAAACTATAAACAAGGTTCAAAAAAGAATTAGTTAAATTCATAGGAGATAAGTCCATAAATGGCTATTAGCCAAGATGGTCAGAGATGCAACCTCATGTTCTGGGTGTCCCTAGCCTCTGACTGCCAGATGATGGGATTAGACAACCCAGATGGATCACTTGACAACTGCATGTTCTGTTCATTCCCTCTGACGCACCTGGCACCTGTTGGAAGACAGGATACTGGGGACTAGACGGACCACTGGTCTGACCCAGTATGGCGATTCTTATGAAATAACAACTTTGGTACAAAATCTGTAGAAAGTTACCCAGTAAGCAGCTGTTCTCAATAAATATCTTTTTTTATAGCACTACTATAATTGTGGTTAAAGAGGCTTTTCTATTCCAGCACTGTTTTTCAGGCAGTTTTAACTTTCAGAAAACGTTTCCTTTAGAATGATGTTCTTTGCAACTGTTTTCTGCACAGATGGTAAATTTCAGTAACTACTTTTAACAGCTGCTGCAGGAAGTAAATAGGGTGACCAGATATCTCATTTTTAAAGGACAGTCCCGTTTTTGGGGACTTTTTCTTATATAGGCACCTATTAACCCCCTACCCCCGGTCCTGTTTTTTCACAGTAGCTATCTGGTCACCCTGGAAGTAGCTATCTGGTCACCACCTGGCCTCTTCTGACTGTGACCATAGAGCATCAAAAGCACATGGAAGCCTTGTCCTTATCTGGTTACACTGGAGCTGCCTCTCTTCCTTCTTTTAATGCAGTCATATCATTTGTTTTATTTTCATTAGTCTTATCCTATGAGAATCTGGAAGAGATTTCAAGAAAGTGAAAGGGGGCAAAACTTTGATACACTTCCTGCACCAGTTTTCTTTGACTGTAAATCACTAGCCATGTATTCATAATATTCCCTCTTTCCTTGTTTATATTTGAGGGCAGATTTTCCAGTGGACCCCACCATAAGATTTTCCTAGTGTCTATGGGAAATTTTTCTCCTTTATATACATTTTTGTGCTTCAGAAGACTTTGCTCTCTCACCCCACTAAGTTTCTTTCAAGAAATCAAAAAGTCAAGGAGGGAGGAGCAACAGAAAAATTCATGTTAGCTGACAATCAGAACACTGAAAGGAACTAATGATGAAAGACATTTTTTGTGCTTTCCCATTTCTCTCCGTGGCCTGTGCTAGACATTTCTGCTTTTGAAACAGTCCAATCTGTTGATCAGAGACCTACACCCTAAAACTGAAAGAATTGTTACCTTCACTAGAAACAATTCGGCAGCTATTCCAACCACACATTCTATAGCTGATTGGATTAAAATTGATCTAATTTTGATTCAATCAAAAAGTGTACGTCTACACTGCAGCTGTTAGACACCGCAGCTTGCCCATGCTAGCTGACTCAGGCTTGCAGGGCTCAGGCTAAGGAGTTGTTTAATTGTTGTGTAGACGTTTGGGCTCAGGTTGCAGTCTGAGCTTTGGGACCCTCCCACCTCACAGGTTCCTAGACCCCAGCCCAAACATCTACACCGCAATTAAGCAACCCCTTAGCCTGAACCCTACAGCCAGCACAGGCCTACTGCAGGTTTTTAAATGCAGTGTAGACATACCTTAAAAAAACATTAATAACGTACAGGAACAAAATGGGAGTACTAAATCTCTACCAGAAGTTTTATTTATAGATAATGCTTTTGTACATTGGAAACTCAAGTTTATGAAAAGCTTTACCTACAATTCTTATAAATAGATTCTGTCATCTGATAACGCTGGAAGCGGAAGAAATGTTATGGTGGCTGTGGGAACAATAGCTTTGAATTTCAAGAGTTTGTTATATTTAAATTTGAAAAAAAAATGTTACATAGCATATTTTTAAAATTAAATTAAATACTTTTGTGCTAAATATGATCAGGACCACATTTATCAGGCACAACTTGGGCCCCTCCTGCCAAGAAGTATTTCCATGTTTAAACTGTCTGCACTGTGATAAGTCTTATTGAAGACAATGGGACTATTCACAGTATGAGTCATCAAGCATATAGAATTGAGCATTAGTAAGCAGTTATCAAAAGTAACCTTTTTTGTACAGCACTGAACTACTGTTAACCTCTGACTGATTACTCCAAACACTCGATAAGCTACCATGCAACCAAAAATACTATGTGACTCACATGCACATGCATATCCATGCATCTGGGTCTGGTTTGCTTCTAATACTGCTGAGAATCAGGCCATGAGCAACTGCCCTGAGAAGTTCTGCAGGCTCTAGAAAAAGTTTGACTTTAAAGACTGGCAAATATGCAATTATTATATACTTTTTACAATTACAAAAATCACAGTCTTACTTGTTTCTTCAATCATTGTACCGGTACTCTGAAGATCATCAAGAACAATAGTTCAGGAAACTCAGAACAAGATTAGAAAAATGTTACATAGAAAATTTGTTTTTTCAAGCTTCTCTGAACCACTCTTACCTACATTTTAAAACCTCAAAAAAATTACTTAACCTAGATTTTTATCATTCCCTCCCCTCTTGGTGACTAACAAGCCATTGTCTGTTTGCTTGGAGGCAGGTATTATGTGTCCTACTTAAAACAATTACTACAGAACAGCCCTACCAAAACGGGCATACAATTGGGAAGCCTTGACCAAAGAGCAGTGTCTTGTATATGTGTCGACTGGGCGCCACATAGTTGCCTTACAAACATTAGAAATAGGGACATTCTTCAAACAAGCAGCAGAGGTTGCCTGAGCTTTAGGAAAATGAGCTCTAAAGAGACTAGATTGATCTAACATGGCTAACCCCTATCATGTCCTTTTACAGTTGGAGACCCACTTAAATGACTTCTGAGAGGATATAGCCTGACCCTTAACCCTATCAGTAAAGGCCACAAATAGTCTAGATGTGTCCCTGAATTATTCTGTCTTGTTGAAGTAGTATGACAATGCTCCGATTCCATCAAATTTGTCAGGTTTAGCTTCCCCCAGGGTTAAATGAGTCTTGGGTGAAGAAAACTAGGAGATGAATAACTTGTTTCATATTGAATTCTGACTAAACTTTGGGCAGGAACTTGGTCTGGGAGTGACCTGTCCTTACAAAACACTGTGTAAGGGGGACCCACCGTAAGGGTCTGAAATCTCCCTTACCCTTCAAACTGATGTAATGACTACTAAGTAGGTAGTCTTCATCGATAAGTGATAAAAGCAACAAGTTGCTAAGGGTTCAAAGGAGATCCCAAGAGCGAGGAGGCTCCCAAACTGAGAGTAAAACATGAAAGAGGCACATATGCAATCTACACACTGCACAGTGAGAAAACACTGTATGGTCTGGATAGGAAGTTGATGTGTAGATATTACTGCTAGAGGAACCCTTATGGAACCAACAAGAAGTCCAGACTGTTTCAGGGCTTGAGACTAGCCTGGTATTATTGAAATGGGTATTGTTGACAGAGACAGCTGGTGCAGAGATGCCTAAATAGAAAACCTCTTCATATAGCTTTATATGTCACCCTGCTCGAGGCTTTCCTGCTTTTGGAGAAGAACAAGCTGAACTTTAGCTCAACACTTTTCTTTCTTCTTAAACCTTAGGTCAAGTGCTGTAGCTGTGTTTAGAAATCTCACATTGATACCTGCTTTGCCTTTTGTCAAACCTGCAGCAAAAATGTTCTTAAATGAACAACGTGCTGAGTCATCATCCGAGATTACTATAACATGAAATATATGGCAGAATGCAGAGAAAATAGAGCCAAAGACATACAGTTCTCCCTTCAGGAGTTCAGCCACAAATTTAATTAATGCATTACTTTAACGAGTGTCATCAGCATGGAAGCATATCATTTGGAATGGTGGCCGAAGCATGAAAGGGGCATATGAATGTTTAACATATCTGGCACATAAATCCCTTGCAATGCTAGCTACAAAAGCCACACAGAAATGCCGGTTCTCACTTTCTGATGACACTATAAACAAGAAGTGGTCAGCATTATCTCCTGTAAAAATGTAAACAAACGTGTTTGTCTTAACAATTGGCTGAACAAGAAGTAGGACTGAGTGGCGCTAAAGTGTGGTGTGTTTTTTTTTTTGTTTGTTTTTGGGGGGGGGTTGGAGTGCAGTTATGTAACAAAAAAAAATCTATATTTGTAAGTTCCACTTTAACGATAAAGAGAGTACTCCATAGAACTTGTGTGAGGTGAACTGAAAAATACTGTCTCTTTTGTTTATTTTTTTAAAGTGCAAATATTTGTAATAAAAAATATAAAGTGAGCAGTGTAAACTTTGTATTCTGTGTTGTACTTGAAATCAATATATTTGAAAATGTAGAAAAACATCCAAAAATATTTAATAAATTTAAATTGGTATTTTATTGTTTAACAGTGCAATTAATCATGATTAATTTTTTAATCGCGATAAAAAATTTTAGTTAATTGCATGAGTTAACTGTGATCAACAGCCCTAGTAAAAACTTAGTAAAAAAATATTGTAAGCCAACAGGCAAACTAAAAGTTAACTACCTAATCACTAACGCTAATCACAACAGAGTCACAGAGAAGCAGACAGACACGGCAAGACTTTCGTCTTGCAGTCACTGGTGATAAGAGGGAACTGAGGGACATTTGGGCCCACTTTGCCCTTTATGCCCTCAAGTGTAAAGTCATGAGGACATCTAGGAACAACCCCAATGGATACTTATGGCCGAAATAATCTGATCTTGCAAGCATAGCACGCATGTTCACCAAGAGTGGAATCCATAAGGAAAATCTTTCGAAGAAAGAAAGAAGAAGAACCACCACGGGATTCTAGGGGCCAACCCTATATTGCTGGAGTAAAATTATGAATAACCATTGATCTTTATGAAAATATCAATGGCAGACTTCTGACACTACTAGAGACAGTCTGCAGAAGGTGACTTCTTGGTTAGACAAAGATGCTAATTTTAAGCCACATGGGTCAGGCAGATATCTGCCTGGGTGTCCTGTGGAAACTCAGTTATAGACAGTTACATGCTACCTCCTTGAATTCCCCTGCTGCTTGAGAAACCCTGTGAAACAATACCAATATTTATGCAGTTATTCCACCTCACACTTCTCTATTATGTGTGTTTATAGAAATGTCTGCTCGATGGTTGTGATGGAGGAAGTACAGCTGTTAACAGATATGAAACGGTTTGTTGATTGTTCATATGTCTTCATTTCACCGTTGGCAGTAGGAGAATCTATCACCTGAAGAAACAGAATCAAGTATTTGATTAGGATGTTCGTGAAGAGGTATCATTAACCAGATAACTATTTCCTTCCTTGTCTTCCTGTATATTTGCATTTTACAACAAACTTCATGACACAGCATCACAGCTCTAATAAGCTATTCCAAACAATAGATGCTGAGTGCATAGTTCAGGAAAAACTTTCTGGGAAACACTCCAAGGACACACAAAATGCTCTTGTTCCTGTGGAGATGAACTGGACTAAAATGAGGAATTGGAATGAACAGAACAAGCAGAAGAGTTCTATTTAAAGTAGAGTCCATGTGGGATTTTTTGTTTTGCTTCTTTTAAAAAACACTAGTTTGTGGTGCTAGTCTTCTCTTTGTAATAGGGATGAAATTAACATCCCAACACCTACAATTACTCCTACAAGTGCCCATTCTGTGTATCTTTAGCCATTAATATTCATAAAAAGACATCTGCTTCATGATATAGAACATCAATATTTATTACTTTCATAGGATTTTGGAGACTGATTGTTCCCTGTTAAACACACTACACTTTGATTGCAAGTCCCGTATCCGGCTTCCTGTAAGTTTTGGGCAAGTCTGTTAGACACTATCTCAGCTTCCATTTTTCAGGATGGGGACAATGAGAGTATAAATACCTAGAACAGAGTTTGTCAGGATCTATAAAAGTATGCACTGAGTAATAACACATGGTACCAACTATGGATTTAAAACTGTATTTTATGCTCTTTTTTTTTGGTGATCAGTTTGTTCCTAGTGGCAGTTTTACTCCAGGGTGCCTTAGCTTAGATAATGTTTGTATTAATTAATTAGCACTTATAAAGTGCTTTACATCCAGTACTGTACAAACATTAACTAAATTAATCTTTTCAATTGCACAGGTGGGGAAAAGTGCCAGAGAAGTTAATTGTGTTGCCCAAGGCCATGAAGTCAATGCAAAGCCAGAATCAGAGCTCAAGTTTCATTCAAAGTGTTTGCTCCAACTTGCTTATCAGAAGGTCGTTCTGATTTAAGCCTAGGGGGAGGGGTTGCCCTTCTGAAAGAGAGGTAATACCATCTCACATACTTAAGTTAGGAGTCCTCATACTTGGAGGATATGACATGATGTGGGTGGTGCTGATTCAGATAATGGTTATGCTATATTATCTACAAAATGTGTGCTAATATCATCCTTACCTCTCAGCAGCTAGAAGTAAGCAGAGGACAAGGAGAGGCACCGGACTGGTAAGCTTGGAGCTGGAGGGATTTGGGATGCAGGAGGGTGTTTTGGGGAGAGAAGACTCCCCCCAGCAGCATCTGGGCTGTAGGGGAGGAAGAGAAAGAGGTGCCTTTCCAAGCCACCGTGGCAGATCGGGGGCTAGTCAGGAGGATAGGTGCCCCTCCCCTGGCAGGTCTGGGCCAGGGCTGGGTTTGTGCTGGGGGAGGGGTATCACAGCAGGTCTGGGCCGGGGCTTGGTGCGGGTCACCCTAGCTGCAGCTGGGTCAGGGCCTGGCCAGGCCACCGTGACCAGGTTCAAGCCAATGTAAGGGGGCCCCAGCCGCAGCTGGGTTCAGGCCAGGGTAGGCGCGCCCCGGCCATGGCAGAGTTGTGGCCGTGGGAGGGGTGCCCAGGCCACGGCTGGTCCCTAGGTTGGTAGGTTGCTAGGTTGGGGGCCAGACTAGGTTGGGTCCGGGCCAGGCCAGGCTGCCCCGGCCAGGTTCAGGCCAACATAAAGGCACCCTGGACACAGCTGGGTTCAAGCCAGGGTAGGCGCGCCCTGGCAGTGGCAGAGTTGTGGCCAAGGGAGGGTTGCCCCAGCCATGGCAGGTCCAGGCCTGCCCAACCACTAGGTTGTAAGGTTGGGGCCCAGGCTAGGTTGGGGCCAGGGGAGATGTGCCCTTCCCCTGGCCGCAGCAGGTCCCCAAGTAGGTTCCCTGAGCGCCTGTGTGGCACAAAGAAGGCTGCTGCATGGCCATGCAGCTTACAGGGAACTTAGGTGTAAACTAGTCCTAACACAATAGGAAGCATTTACAAGCTTCCTAAAATACTTATCGTTGTTTTATTTGAAGTTGACACATTTCACTTATGTCAGACTAAAGCACTACAAGTATGTTAGGGATTGCTATTTTATTAAGTTTGTATTGTGGTAATGTTATTAGTAAAAAATGCCCTCAAAATTAACATCCTTGTATTTTCTTATATGGCATAATGTCCTGAAGTAATCTCTGTGGCTCACTATTCTGTCCAGCTTGAGTCTATTAAATATCATTCCACAAAATAATTCATTGCATTAGCTATATTTTCAGAGTTTGGCAGTCTTGTTTCCTACTACCATTAATGCACACTGATACCAGCATTCAAGTGACACCAGGAAAAATAAACTGATCCACGAGAAAAACTTGATCAGGCATTAAGCCTGGAGACTCCCTGAGGAAGTAGACTGTGCCAGATGTGGCTCAAAGAGAACAACCCATCCAATCCCAAAATGGGCAACAAAACAGGGAGAGAGAGTGATTCATGAGTTTGTTGTTCAAGTTATATTTGATATATTTACACAGTGAATTTGCATGTGATGTACCTATTAATAAAGCATTACAATATTTACCCATTTAGTTATCATGCATTAGAATACCCACAGCCTCCTTAGTAATGCTACTGTGTAGCCAACGCTCTATTCTTCAGTTGTGTATCTGATTAGCACTTACAATGCAAACGACTTTATAACTATTTATTGACTCTCTTTTATTGATTTTAACCCATTTCTGCAATTCAAGATCACAGTATATTTTAAACCTATCCTCCAAGGTATTTGTATATATCTCCCAGATTGATAAAATGTGCGAACTGACTGGTCACCACACACTCTATCCTCCAAATCATTAGAGAAAACTTCAGCATTATTGAGTACAGAAGAATTCCAGGGACCACACAAATATCAATAATGTCTGATTTGTTTTTAATCAGTTGAGTATTTATAAGTAGTGTCATGCACAGTATCCATGTTTTTCTTGTTTTCATAGAAAAAGTACAGAGTGGAACTATATCAAACTCCTTGCTGAAGTCCAGGCAGAATACCAAATTCACTACCATAAAATTAATAGTAGGCAACAAAAGTTTGTTGAAAACAAAAAAAGACAAACTAATATATCTACTATTTGTGCACTAGATTTCTTGTTTCCTTTTAAGCTGCTTTATTAATTTTCCAGCAATTTACTCAATACTGCAATAAATCCCCCATATGCACTTCCCACTCCTGTTTATAGAAAAGGCATAGTGATTTCTCATTTCCATGCTCCTGAACCATACTTGCTTTCAATTGCTACTTAAAAATAGTTTTCAGTGGTTCTAATGTTTCAGTTTGTTCCTTTAGTACTCAGGTTCAATTCCATCTGATCTTACTGATTTCAAGATACTGATGTTACATAGTTTCTTTAACCAGTTCCTGTCTCATTTTGCCTTATGTCTTTTTTTAAGAATTTAATATTATCTTCTCTCAGTAAAGATTGACACAAAGCACAGGAAAATATTTCAGTTCCTCCTCCTAATCATCAGGCCTCAACTGCAGTACATTTTAGCTTTTTCATTTTTGAAAAGATTGCTCCTAAGATTTCAGAAGGAGACAGCTGGAGAAATAGTCTGAAGTAAACAGGATGAAATTCAATAAGGACAAATGCAAAGTACTCCATTTAGGAAGGAACAATCAGTTGCACACATACATAATGGGAAATGACCACCTAGAAAGGAGTATTGCGAAAAGGGATCTGGGGGTCATAGTGGACCACAAGCTAAATATAAGTAAATGGAGTAACGCTGTTGCAAAAAAATCAAACATCACTCTGGGATATATTAGCAGGAGTATTGCAAGCAAGACACGAGAAGTAATTCTTCCGCTCTACTCTGTGCTGATTAGGCCTCAAATGGAGTATTGTGTCCAGTTCTGGGTGCTACATTTCAGGAAGGATGTGGACAAATTGGAGAGAGTCCAGAGAAGAGCAACAAAAATGATTAAAGGTCTAGAAAACATGGCCTATGAGGGAAGACCGGAAAAACTGGGATTGTTTAGTCTGGAAAAGAGAAGACTGGGGGTGAGGGTGGGGGAGGATGACATGATAACAGTTTTCAGGTACGTAAAAGGTTGTTATCAGGAGGAGGGAGAAAAATTGTTGTTCTTAAGCTCTGAGGATAGGACAAGAAGCACTGGGCTTAAATTGCAGCAAGGCAGGTTTAAGTTGGACATCAGGAAAGATTTCCTGTCAGGGTGGGTAAGCACTGGAATAAATTGCCTAGGGAGGTTGTGGAATCTCCATCATTGGAGATTTTCAAGAGCAGGTTAGACAAACACCTGTCAGAGATGGTCTAGATAATACTTAGTCCTGCCATGAGTGCAGGCGACTGGACTAGATGACCTCTTAAGGTCCCTTCCAGTCCAATGATTCTATGATTCCCAATTCAGGAAAGCATCTCTGTTCAGGACAGCACTAAAGCACAAGTATGTGCTTAATTTACATCATAAGTGCTTTTCTGAATTGACAACATAGTGTTTTAATCATTTTCAAAAACATTTGCCCATCACTACTCTATATAACATCCTCCCACCAAAGTGGGTGGCAGCATTCCAAGCCATTAGACACTTCCTCTGTTATCCACTGTCTATTGTGCAGTAACTGTACTGCACGGGAATTATGTTTTCAAGATAACAACAGTAAAGGAGGAGGAAGTCTAAGTTTCAGCTTTGTCCTTCCACAAAGCTATTTTATCTGCATAATATTTCAACTGACCATCTGTAAGGGTTTGTTACCATTTTCAATAAAAACACTATTTTAGACTTTTATTACTGATCCATTTTAGTGTTGCTTAACAGTGACCTGATACATATTTATGTTCCCTTGGACTAAGAACAACATTTTGAAAAGAATAAGTATCAAGCTTTGTATTTCTTTTAAAAACACTGAAGAGCATCAAAACATGTTTTTTGTTTGTTTGCTCCCACTTAAATTGCATTTTAAAAAACTAAGCTTTGCCTTATTTATTTTGTTCCCTTTCTTAATTAGAGCCTTGCCACAACTGCAGTCAGTGGAAGTGTTCAAACTGAATCACTTTTAGTAGGAAAGAAAGGAATCTACCAGGACAGCTCTTGTATTTTCTGGAACTTGCTCCCTCCCACTTGGCCAGATTCAATAGGCTTTGATTTAGTAACTTTCTAGGCATAATGCAAAAGCCATTCGTTTGACAGGGTTTTGAGGGGAGGATAAGGGGACTTCCTGGGTGTCATGTGAGTAAAGAAAGTTTTTTCTGGAGTTTTTCATTTTTATCATCTTCTGGCTAAGGCAAATTACCATCGTCATTTAAATACCCAAGGCTGATGGAGTTAATTTATTTGTATGTATGTATGCTGGTGGGTGGTTACTGTAAGTTCAATTGTAAGGCTTGCAGAACTTTGTCTCTTTTTCTTGATTTGACTGTGGAAAAAAGGTCATGTAAAGGGATCCTTTGATATTTTCTAGATTTTATAAAATGACAACAACTTGTTCAATACTCTAAGGATTGTGTGCTGAATCCAAAGCTTTTCTATCAAAAGGTGAAATGCTGGGCCTATTGAAGTCAAAGGCAAAACTCTTATTGACTTCAATGGAGTCAGGATTTCATCCAAAAACTTTTAAGGGTATATTTTTGTTTATTATACTATTGGGGGGAAGGAAGGGATATTGTAACAATATTCCTCAAAAACAAAACCTGTTGATAAAAGCGTTTTAGTATTCATTATCCAATCTATGTCACACTAAAAAGGTTCAGTTAACCTAGAGATGTTAAATATAAACATTTTCAATATTTAGTCCATTGCAACTTTTTTTGTGCAGAGTGCTTTATTATAATACATGAATTTATTATTAGCGTCTAGATTTTAATGTCTGTGAGGCTGGTGATACAACTGTAATAACAGTTCAAAGAGAATTACAAAGTCATCCAATTTTCTTCTGGGGGGAATAAAGTTTCTTCTCCTAGAACAGGAGCTCTTCTACTCACAGGTGTTGGAACTAGGAGTGCTGGGGGTGCTGCCACATCCCCTGGCTTGAAGTAGTAACAACAATCCAAATACATGGATCCGGCCTTCAGCATCGCTGCTATAATAATTGTTCAGCACTATTGCTCATACTTACTGTAATGTATATCCCATCTCAACAGAATGGCTCATAAACCACCTCGGCTTCAATCCCAGATTGTGAATGGGAATAGCAATAGTCTGCACAACAACAACATCCATCTGGTAACCACAACAATATCAGGAAATATTCCATCCATATTTAGCTGCCTTTTAATTAGTTTAGTTTCTGGGAAAGTACAAATTAATTTTCCACCTAACTGAAGAACATTGCTCCTGTGAGAAAATCTGGAGTCTGCAGAATTATTGGTGCACTAGGGTTTGGTTTGTACATATATTTTTGTGTAGTGCAACTTAGAACTAGAGTTATGTTATGTTCTTATGTTTGAGCTTTGAAAGTTTAGCCTTAAAATAATTATTAAATATAGTTTTCAAAACACAGCTTGATTAATTTAAAGTCACAGCCCCAAGGAAATTCTAAATGAAAGGCACACCACTATCCTTAGTATAGAATATCAAGGCAAGGTACTCGCCACATACAATATAAAGCAACATATACATTTGAGAATCCTGCCATTCCTAAGGACAACACATAGAAGATAAAGATGGACAGCAACAGGATGAGTTGATTTTTTTTGTTTTAGTAGTTTAATGTCAGACATTAACACACATTTATAAGTAAATATATTCTACATCTAAATATATTATTGTCTGCAAACCAGCAGCTTAGACAGAAAATGAGATTTACGCACATAGTCCCTATTCCCCAGCCAGATACTTCATGTGCAACACACACAACACTGTCTTACCCCCACCATTCCCAACAGTAGTACTGAGTTAGTTCATTTACAATGGTGTGGCACCAGAATTTTTAATCAAATTTTATTAGCAATACTACTATGGTGTAAAGATACTGAAGAGGAATGCAAGTTTTATTGAATTCTCCCAGGTGCAACTTATGCTGCCACTTCATTTTCTAGGGCATCTGATTTATTTCACAGCAATAGTTTGTTGAGGTAATAAAGCATGCAACAGTGATACCATGAGTCAGAGCTCCTTTGCTTGTAGTCAAATTGTTTGGCAGCATGACAGGAGAAGTAATGTGCCTCGCAGAAGTATCAGTAAACGTTCTGGCTTTCAAGGATTACTGAATGAACAGTGTCCAGAAAACATGACTTTTCTCTTTTAAAGTTGCTTGCAGTTTTCTCTTGCTTGATTAAAAGCACAGCTTTATTGATCCAGACACTTACCTTTCCACTTACCTTTCCAAGAAAGCGATTCTGTTCATGGATGAACACAGTCCAGATACACACACAATTTGAGCACTATTTAAAATTTCTTAAAAGGTAGGAAGAAAACTACTAGCTTAGAATTTAGAATTTAGTGAATTAGGAAAACCCATTTTAAGTTAACATTTTAAATACTTTTAATTTACACCCATATCATAAAAAGAAATCTAGTAACTGTCACTTGCATTCAATCAAGTATGACTACAGGATATTATACCGCATTTCTGGATATTTGCCTGAAGTATTATGAAGAAAACTGTCCTTCTGGGGATTTCTGGGCTCAAATGATATCAATTTAAGGTTAAGAAAGACAGGAAACACTTGACAGATTTAGAATCTTTTCTCCTCTGCAAGAAAATATAACAATGAAAATTCATTCCAGCCACATGACCAAAAAAGGAAGGTGTCAATGTGGCAAAAACAAATATAAATAGTGATATAGGACACTTAAAATATAAGCACTGGGAACAAAGATGACAAATTTAACAAGAATGCTTAGAAAAACAGATGAAATGATTGCCAAATTAAAGAGAGTTTCAACCAATAAGAATTTTTTTAATTTTTTTTTTAGCAAATGAAAGAAAATATCTATTTAACCATTCAAAATTGAGAGCAGAGTGATTTTATACCAGTAGATAAGGAAATCAAGTTGTTCCACTACTTTATTCCTGTCATTATGAAGAAATGGGGTAGATATCCAAGTCAGTTATCATTCTTGTGAAATTGAGCTAAGTGCCACAGATAATAAATGGTTATAAAAAGGCAACATGCATTTAATTTAAACAGCATGATGCTGTGACCAAAAGAGCTAATGTGATCCTGGGATGAATAAACACAGGAATCTCACGACGTTATTTCATCTCTATTTGACACTGGTGCGACTACTTCTGGAATACTATGTCCAATTTTAGAGTCCACAATTCAAGGAAGATGGTGATAAACTGGAGAGGGTTCAGAGAAGAGCCATGAGACTGATTACAGGATTAGAAAACATCCCTTACAGTGATGGACTCAAAGAACTTCATCTATTTAGCTTAACAAAAAGAATAAGGATACAAGGTGTCCTGGTCACAGTCTGCAAGCATCTACATGGGGAACAAATTTTTAATGGGCTCTTGCAGCTAGCAGAGAGAAATATTACATGATCCAATGGCTAGAAATTGAAACAAGACAAATTCAGACTGAAAAGAGGGCATAAATTTAATGGTGAGAGTAATTAACAATTGGAACAATTTACCAAGGGTCACAATGGACTCTCCATCACTGACAATGTTTAAATCAAGATAGGATGTTCTTCTAAAAGATCTGCTCTAGGAATTATTTTAGGGAGGTTCTATGGCCTGTGGTTATACAGGAGGTCAGACTAGATGATCACTTCTGGCCTTGGAATCTGTGAATCTAGGCAAAAGACCAAGTCCAATTGTGGTAAAATGAGGCCCTGAGGCCTGATATGAGGCCTGAGCTAAAGTAATGGTCAAGACTTTGCTAACATAAAGTTAAGCGCTCACAGAAGTTCGCAAGAAGGAGGCTGCTAATTGGACACATACACATATCTAAAGGGTATCAAGCACTAACAGGATAAATATGGGCCAAGATGGCACCAGAACAGTGCGGTATGAACACGTTCCACAGAGATAATAAGGAACAGGCTGACCCATCGTAAAAGACAGGGTCAAAAGGATAATATGATGGATAGACTTGTTTGTTCAAACCAACATGTACTAAGAGAGAGGCAGCACCCCAACATGCAGACGGGTTGTGCTTCAATACATCAGGAGTGATATGCAGCTTGTTTGTACCTGTTTATAAGAATGCACCCCTGAGTGGATGTCTTTGTCTGGCCTAGAGGGCAGTGGAGAGTCCCGCCACTGACTGAGTTGGTCCATTGTCAGGGGGTACAAATTCATAGTATGTCCTGTAGAGTCTGCTGGAAACTATTATTGTGCTTTGTTTGACAATAAACCTGGCCGTGTGCCTTCGTACCTTATCGGAGTCTGTGGTCATTGGGGGTTCTCTCGGGGTCTGCTGTGTCAGCTATCTGTGCAGACCCAGGGCAGAACACAGAGGGAACACGCACACGCAGCTGACTGTTATCAACACTGAACAGAGCAGAGCACCACACAGGCGGCGTCTAACACCACCAATCATCACAATACATTCAGAAGAGTTAAAGGAAGTGAAAAAAGTGTCTGAGACCTGTAACAGATATTTTTGATACATCACCTGTTTCAAGAGAAATTACTGAACATTATCAGGAAACTACTGCACAGCTACTTATTGGATCATGTGTTTTATTTCATATCAAGACCACCTCTGTATTCACATGATTATTCACATGCAGGGTACAGGGGAGCTCTGCCTGTTGCTAGGCAGCACTTCCATTCACAAAACTAGGAATAAACAGGGGAGTCTGGTAGAACTACATGATGCAAAAGGTAATAAACATATAGAACAAATCATCAGAGAAGTCAAAACAGTAAGGCATATAAATAAACCCCAGAGACAGATTTATTTCTAGAGACTAGTAGATTGAAAACAATGAACAAAGTAGTAACAGGATCAAAATGAATTTTAGAGGTATGCCTATGGAACAGAAAGATCCTAAAATTTCTTATGCTTTTGAAAGAGAGATTATTTATATAACATAGGAATATGCAGGAAGCTAACGTTTTTACAAGGATTGTATTTACACAGCGCCAAAAATATTCATCGCACTTTACAATAAAACATGACATGTCTCTATCCTGTTCATCATACAGATCAAGATAGAAATGGCTCAGAGAGATAACAGTCACAGGGGAGAACAAGGATGGATTAAGGTCACAAAATAGCTGTATGCATAATATATGAAACATGCTACTTATTTTAAAATTGGTGAAGGAATTAACTTGTAAGTAGGTTTTAAGGAGTGATTTGACTGAAACAAGGTGCAAAGGTTTAAAAGAAGAGTAGACACACTCAGTTCTCCTGTCTTGTAACAACCTACACCCAAATATCCCAAGAGAACCTGATTCAATATAGAAATAAACACACCTCTGACCACACACCCCTATTGTCACCTACCACCCCACACTGGAATCCATACCAGGTATAATCGAACAGCTACAACCCAGACTTGACTGGGACCCCATCTTGAAATAAGTCTTTCCTGAAACCTTCTTTTCTGGCCTTCAAACAACCCCCAATCTCACCAAGCTCAGCTCTGACGCACGGCTAAAAAGGGTTAAAAATCCTGCAAAATAAATAACCCTCAAAAGACACTTGGGGAGATAATGTTTGTGTTTTTGTGTATTTACATATGTATGAGTAGGGTCAGATAATGTAATCAACAGTCCCTATCCATGCTGTATTCTAATAATTCAGAGGTCAAAAAAAGATCCTAGCATTTAAATGAATTGTAAACATGGGATATCTTGGTATTCATCTCTCTTTGAAATGTACTGTGAATGGTGGAGGAAAAAGCAAATGGCCTTATGTTAATTCATTAAGTACTGGTGATGGACCTCCTTCAAAGTCATCCTAATTTCTTTTTCTATTTCCCTATGTTAAGTTCTCACACCTTCTATGGGTCATCTCAATTATCACTTCAAAGGTTTTTTTTCTCCTGCTGACGATAGCTCATCTCAATTGATTGGACTCTTCAAGTTGGTATGCATACTTCCACCTTTTCATGTTCTCTGTATGTATAAATATCTCCTGTCTGTGTGTTCTATTCTGTGCATCAGAAGAAGTGAGCTGTAGCCCACAAAAGCTTATGCTGAAATAAAGTTGTTAGTCTCTAAGGTGCCACAAGTACTCCTGTTCTTTTTGCAGATACAGACTAACACTGCTGCTACTCTGAAACCTAATTTCTTTTGTTCCCCAAGGAAATCTCAATTTGTCAAAAGACATGAAATTGTATAAAAGATCCTTGGGTCCTTCTGTCATCTCAGATCTGCTAAGACTTCATCAGGGGATGTTTGAGTTTCAAGACTGAGATCCCAGTTATGCTGGTACACCCTGAATATGAGATTTGGACATTGGACTATGATCTATGGACTGAATTCTAAAGGAACTCTTTGCAACTACAAAGCTCACCATCTCTGCTGTGAATCTGAACCTCAATGAATTGAACTCATCTGTATATATATTGATCTTTTAACCATACTCTCACTCTTTTGTTTTTTAATAACTTTTAGTTTAGTTAATAAGAATTGGCTGTAGCATGTATTTGGGTAAGATCTGAAACCTTGGTTAACCTGGGAAGTAATGTGTCCAATCCTTTGGATTGGTAGAACCTTTTCTTTTATATGAGGAAATAAGATTTACAAAAATTTTCAGCATACTTGACGTGGGTACCTAGAAGGAGGCCTGACGTTGGATCACTTTAAGGGAACTGTGTTGTTTGGACTTCTGAGTAACCAGTAAGGTAATAAAGAAGCTGTTTTATGCTGGCTTGGTGAATTTAAGAATTGGAATATCCACCTGCTTTTGGGGGTTTGGCTGCCCCATTCTTTGCAGTTCACCATAATTAAGTGACCAGAGCTGGCCCCCACTAGGACCCTGGTCACATCAGCATCAGAGGCAAGCTCCCCGCAGACCAGGACACACCTACTCAAAGCGGCACCAATCTTGCCAGAACAACAGATGCAAAACCTACAGATATATCTCCACTGTTACAATGCCCCACACCCTCACACCACACTTTTCAAGAACCCTCATCCTACACATGCCTATCACAACATGGGGTGTACCTCATAAAGTGCACTACATGCCCCAATAGCAACTATTTGGGTGAAGCCAGACAATCACTAGGCTCTCAAATGAACTCCCAAAAGATAACGATAAACAAAAACGCCACATCACCTGTGGGTGAATGTTTCATGAGTGACCTATCAGTCCTCATCCTCAAAGGAAACCTGTACAACACTTGCAAAACACACCTGGGAGCTTAAATTCAAAAAACTTTACTAGACAGTTTACTAAAATCATGGACTGAATAGAGACACAATTTATGGCTTAATACAACAATCTATGGGTTTGGCTAAACTTGCAGGTGTGCAGCGCTGGGAGTTACAGCTGTCTTCGTACAGCTGTGTAGGGAAAGTGCTGCAGTGTGGCCACACTGACAGCTACCAGCGCTGCAGTGTGGTCACATTTGCAGCACTGTTGGGAGTGGTGCATTATGGGCAGCTATCCCACAGAGCACCTCGTCCCATTTTGGTGCTGTGGGTTGTGGGAAGGGGACGGAAGGGTGCGGGTCATTCTGCTTCCTGTCCCAACGCACCGTGATGCATCGCTTCACATCCCAGCAGTCACTGTTTTTCCGTCCACGTTTGGCGTCATTGTGAGTCTCCCAACAGTTTCTGTGCAGCACGATTTCTGAGGGAAATGGAGCCCGAGCTGCTGAAGACTTTGATGATGAGTATCGCCAGCACATCACGTTTGGCAGTTGAGCTATTCCTTCAGCTCCAAAGTGACAGTGAGAAGTCTGACGATGATATCAAGTCGCCTGACGCATGTGACACTAAATTGCTTGTGGCATTCACGGAAATGCTCAGTACCGTGGAACACCACTTTTGGGCTCAGGAAACAAGCACTGAGTGGTGGGATCACATCATCACGGAAGTCTGGGATGACGAGCAGTTGCTGCAGAACTTTTGGATGAGAAAAGCCACTTTCATGGGACTGTGTGAGGAGCTCACCCCCACCCTGCAGCGCAAGGACATGAGATTGAGAGCTGCCCTGCCGGTGGAGAAGCGGGTGGCTATTGCAATCTTGAAGCTGGCAACTCCAGACAGCTACCGATCGGTCGCAAACCAGTTTGGAGTGGGAAAGTCGACCATTGGAATCGTGTTGATGCAAGTTTGCAGGGCCATTAATCGCATCCTGCTAAGAAGAACCGTGACTCTGGGGAACGTGCAGGACATTCTGGATGGCTTTGCACAAATGGGTTTCCCTAACTGTGGAGGGGCGATAGATGGGACACATATTCCTATTTTGGCACCACCCCACCTAGCATCCGAGTACATTAATCGGAAGGGGTATTTCTCTATGGTTCTCCAGGCGCTTGTGGATCACCGTGGGCGTTTCATTGACATAAACACAGGCTGGCCTGGAAAGGTGCATGATGCACGCATCTTTCGGAACAGTGACCTGTTCAGGAAGATGCAGTCAGGGACTTTTTTCCCAGACCAGAAGATCACAATAGGGGACGTTGAAATGCCCATTGTGATCCTTGGAGACCCCGCTTACCCGTTAATGCCTTGGCTCATGAAACCGTATACAGGGAAGCTTGACAGGAGCAAGGACCGGTTCAACTACAGGCTGAGCCGGTGCAGAATGACTGTGGAGTGTGCTTTTGGCCATTTAAAAGAACACTAGAGATCTCTTTATGGGAAGCTAGACTTGGGGGAAAGCAGCATCCCTGCGGTTATATCCTCGTGCTGTACCCTCCATAATATTTGTGAAGGGAAGAGTGAAACATTCAGTCAGGAAGGGAAGAGTGAAACATTCAGTCAGGAATGGACCTCCAAGGTTCAAAGCCTGGAGGCTGAATTTGCACAGCCAGAGAGCAGGGCTACTAGAGAGGCCCAGCACAGGGCTACAAGGATTAGGGATGCCTTGAGGGAGGAATTTGAGGCTGAAAGCCAACAGTAAGGATTGGTGCCTTGCACAGGAGTGAAGTGCAGTGGTTACAATGATTTGCAGTGCCTGTTTTTTTCCTGGGCTACGGTATCTTTCACTTTCTGCAATTAAAAAAAAACTGTTCTAAAAGCCAAGAATTCATTTATTGAAAAGAAAATAACTAAAAGGGCAGGGGGGTGGGGTGGTGAACTGTACAGTCAGAAGTTTGAATATGTCCTGTCTGGAGTGCTGTGCAATGACTGCTGCACTTCAAGATGAAAATGCTGCATGGTGATGGGGATTGAGTGCAGAGGGTAAGGGTCGTAGTTCTCAGGGCTGGTAGGTGAACGTACAGGTGTTGGAGGCCGCTCGTGGTGGTAAGAACCTGGATGCTGGGGAAGTGGGTTATGAGCTGACATTGGGGCACAAGGGAAAAAGCTCTGGGACTGGGGACGGGGGGTGGCACGGTAGTGCTCTGCCTGCATGGCTACGAGTGACTGGACACAGTCCGTTTGGCGAGCCAGGATGCTTATCAGCTGCTTCGTGCTTCTCTTCTTAGCCACTGCCTTTCGCCTGCTTTTTCTTTCCCTCCAGTCGTGCATTCTTTCCCTCCAGTCCTGCAGTTTTTTACTCTATCTGGCAGATTGATTCATAACTGCTTTCACCATATCTTCTTTGCTTTTTCGTGGCTTCTTCCTCAGGTTTTGTAGCCTCTCAGCAGTCTCTGATATGGCCAGTCGAGTATTCAAGGACACTGTTATTAGAAAGACAAAAATTGAAACATTTAACAGAGAGGCAGCATTGTGTATAATCACAGTGAAGGATTTTACAGTCTCACTTTAGCATACTTTCCACATACCAAACAGAGCACACAGAACCCACAGCAGTGAAGAAATGGTGAGTAACGGGGAATGAGTGCAGGAATTAATTAATCCTGGAAGATATCTCGCTGCTCCGGGTCACCTGGGAAGGGGGAATGATTGGTTCAGGGCTGTACTGGGGTTTCTGTGAGTTGGGGAGAGCAAACAGCTGCAGAGGGACCTACACTGAACACTATCCCAACATTTTCCACAGGAGTTTATCCTGGAAGATATCTCGCTGCTGCGGGTCACCTGGGAAGCAAGGGAGGGTCTTCTACAGCAATGCGGATTCCACCCTAGCCCCTGTGCAGCTTGCCTGTGTGCAGCAATGGTCCCCACACCCCTTGCAGCACAGTGGCGCGGATGCGTTAGCCTGACTGGGACGAGGACCACAGTGGCTCTCCCTATAAACTTGCGCAAGCGCATTGCCCACGTTCTGGCTGAAACTTTTGAAGAGATTACCGAGGCCGATTACTGCAACGTGATAGACCACATCAATGGGCTATTCCACATCTAGGCATGCATGCATGCAGCCATAACGCCCTCCTCTCCCGAAACATTTCCATTCTGAAAATAAAAGCTGCTTACCGGGAACCCGCTCCTCTGCTTCTCCTTCACCAAGTACCGGCTGCTGCGACTGGCTACCTTCCTCCTGGCTTGAGAAGAGCTCCTGGCTGCATGTGTCCTGGGACTCCAGGGTGTCTCCCCCCACCCCAGTACCCTCACTCTCGGTTTCCTCTCCTCCTCCACCTCCCCCTCCTCTCCCCGATCTGAACTGTCCATCATGGTCCTCGGATTGGCAGTGGGGTCACCCCCAAGTATCGCGTCCAGCTCCTTGTAAAAACGGCAGGTCGTGGGGGCAGCACCTGAGCGGCTGTTTCTCTCGCGAGCTTTGCAATAGGCACTCCACAGCTCCTTTACTTTAACCCTGCACTGCACCGCTTCCCGGTCATGGCCCCTTTCCAGCATGGCCCTTGAGATCTGCCCATAGGTATCGTAATTTCTACGGCTGGAGCGCAACTGTGACTGCACAGCTTCCTCCCCCCAAACACTGATGAGGTCCAGCAACTCGCCATTGCTCCATAGTGGGGCTCGTTTGGCACGTGGAGGCATGGTCACCTGGAAAGATTCACTGATTGATTGCACTCCACACCTGGCTGAGCAAACAGGAAGGGGATTTTTAAAATTCCCGGGGCATTTTAAGGGCGGGTCACCTGAGGCCAGGGCAGTAGAGTGCGAACTGATGAGCAGAGTGGCTGAGCAGGCATTCTGGGATACCTCCGAATACCTCGGAGGCCAATTACAGCACTTTTGGTGGCCACACTTGAGGAGCTGCGCTGCATCACCAGCGCTGCAATCCTTATACCAGAGGCAGAGCAGGAGTACAAACAGCGCTGCAGTCAGGGAGATGCAGCGCTGTATGTGCCTTCCAAGTGTGGACGGTGAGTAAGTTGCAGTGCTGGTGGTGGGTTTACAGCGCTGCAACTCTCCAGTGTAGCCAAGCCCTATAACCCACTAACAACTCCCAAGAGATGCTTCTGCCCCCTTTATTCCTTTCCTCCCTATGAATGGAGCCACTTCAAGCCACTTCATCTTGAATGGTCCTCTGAAATGTGTGATAACTACTTATGCTAAACAATCTGTTCCCCCTTGTATTTAGCTGTGATACTCTAAGGGCTTGGATACACTCGCAGCTGTAGAGCACTTTGAGTTAAACCAGTCTTCGGAGAGTACACTACGGAAAGCGCTCCAGTCTGTCCATACTGACAGCTGCAAGCGCACTGGTGTGGCCACATTTGCGGCATTTGCAGCGGCATTGGGAGCGGTGTATTATGGGCAGCTATCCCAGCATTCAAGTGGCTTCAATGTGCTTTTCAAATGAGGGGGGTGGGGTGGAGTGTGTTTGTATGTGGGGGGAAGAGAGTGGGGTTTTGGAGTGCTGAGAGTGTGTCAGCACACTATCTTGTAAGTTCAGATCCCCCTAGCCCTCCTGCCTCTCACTCACTCAGTAAACGTTTGCTTTGCCCCGTTGCAGATAAGCAGCCGCTGTCTGAAATGGAGCTCTGAAAAGGCACTTCCGCATTCCTCAGAGGATTTCACAACAAAGAGACGAGAGGCCACTTAACTTAAGGGGATTATGGGACATTTCCGAAGGTCAATCAAAACACTGTAACTTAACTCCCTGTTTACACTGGCCCTGGAGCGTCTCAGCCAATACACAACAGCCATTATCCCTCTCACCGAGGTGGAGTACCAGGAGCGCTCTAGCCAGAGAGTCAGAGCGCTCTACGTGCCTTGCCAGTGTGGATGGGGAGTAAAGTAGAGCGCTCTGGGAGGCTTTATTGCGGTATAAAGTGCCAATGTTGCCAAGCCAAGCCTACACTACAATTTATTTCAGTATAATTTATATCGCTCAGAGGTGTAAATAATTCACACTCTGAGCAACCTAAGTTATACCAACCTATGTGTCAGTGTAGAAAGTGCTGTCAGCGGGAGAAATTCTCTTGCCAACACAGCTACAGCCCATCATAGGAGGTGGAGTAATTAAGCCAAATTAACCAACTTCCCTGTCACCTTAGTGCATCTTCACCACAAGTGCTACATTGGTGCAGCTGCACCACTGTAAGTAGTGTAGTGCCAGTGCTACTCAAACTGGTGGTCCGTGGACCAGTGCCGGTCCGCGAGCCACTGGCTGCTGGTCTGTGGCACGTTTCCAGAAAGAAAGAGAGAAATAATAGTATTATTTAAAAATCGAACCGGAATTCCACCAAGAATAATTATCAGTCGATAAAAGTTGACAATATTAAATATGTTTTCAGAAGCACATATTATAATATTGATAATTATGCCATAGCGCTATAGCATGTTTTGCATAAGACGTGCGAGCGCGCGCTTAAACACACTCCTTCGCATATAAAGACCCCGTCCCACCGGTGGTTACCATTGAGAAGTTGAACAGAGAGCGTCATACAGGTCTCTGCACATTTGTTATTTGGGACCCCGCCCAAACCCACTGATCTGAGAATTTAAGTACTAATAATATAAATTTTATTAGTTTCTATCCTATCCTGCCGTATTCCTTACAAAGTAGATTAGAGAACTGAGCACCATACACCAATAGCCAAATAGTCCTTGGAGGAGCAGAATTTTACAATTGTACTATAAGAATTGATGTTAACTTAGATTTCATTCTGCAAGCCACCCTTTTTGAACAACAGAAAGGAATGACCATCTGAGACTGGGATCCTGTTTCCAATATGCATTACAATTAGGACCGGTTATAAAGCTTAGTTAGTAAGAGACAGGATTTTGTACTGTGTCTATGATAAACAGATTAGAGAAATGTTGAGGGCCTGAAGCCCCAATGTGAATTGTTTTAGTTATAAGATTTAGCAAGGCTTGATTTACAGTGTATTCTGGCGAATATAAAATACTGCTGTATGTATACTGTAACGTTGTGCGGCCAGGGCTCGACCCTCCCTGAGGGTGGAGGGGAGCCACAGTGGCCTGCTACATGTAGTCGGGTCCTGCCCTATTCTTCAGGGCTGAGTGACCCTGCACAGTCACCTCAGGGCTCTGGCCTTCTGCTGCAAGGCTGAGCACCGACACACCGAGTTAGTGAGGGCTCAGACCCTCCACTGCAGGGCTGAGCAATAATACAAGGCAGTTAGGAGCTCAGGCCCTTTGTCTCAGGGCTGAGCAAACACAAAGTTCAGGGGAGCTCAGGCCCTCTGATGCAGGGCTGAACAACAACACAAGTCAGTTGGGAGCTCAGCCCTCGGTCCAGGCGGGGCACCAAACACAGACTAATCTGGGCGGCCTCCTCAGGCCAGGGGGAGGGGGAGTCTGCCACCCTTGAGAGGGTGGCAGGGGGAATGCAGGCCCTCCCACTCCACTGCGTTCCAGCCCAGGGTCTTAGTAGCGGCTATCACCGCTAACGTTCAGTGGGGTTCCTGACCGCCACACACTGACATCAGTTCAGGTACGTCTACAGCCTGACTGGGGTCAGCTGCCCCCGGGCTACTTCCAATTTTCCCCTCCGGGCCTACCTGGTCCGTGGTGCCAGCTCCCGGGAAGTCCAGTAGCATGGGCTCCTCCCATCCAGGGCTGGGCGGTAAGTCCGGCAGCTCCTCTGGGAAGTCTGTCCAGGCTTGCTCCGGGGGTTCCTCGGGGTAACAGCAGGGATGGGGCGGCTCCGGCAACTCCTCCTAGTAGCGGGCGTGGGGAAGCTCCGGGGGTTCCTCCCACTAACGGGGTAGGGGAAGCTCCAGCGGCTCCTCCCAGTAACGGGTGCGGGGAAGCTCCGGCCAGTCAGGGCAACTGCCCTGGGCCCCAGCGGCTTCCCAGTTGCGAGCTCCCTCTAGCAGGTCTGCTCCCGACGGCGGCTGGGCTCCAACTGAGCTCTGATGGCTGGCTTTTATACTTCCGGGTCGCCGCCTGACCCTTTGAGGGGCGGGCTCACTGCTCTGTAGCCCCACCCCGTTAGGTATCCAGCGGGGCTCGACCCTTCCTGAGGGTGAGGGGAGCCACGCTGCCTCACTGCAATACCTTTGAAGGTTTCTGTGAGAGACTGTTTGTGTGAATGAGGAATGAATGCATCAGGAAAAGAGAAGATGTGAAAGCAATCACAAATGTCCAGATGGTCAAGAAAAAGTGAGAGACTTGGGAAGACCAGGAGACAATCAGAAAACATCCATTGTATCCAATGCTAAACATGTTAGCAGCACTGACGACCTCAGAAGCGATGCAGGCACCCCCGAAGGCAAGACAAAAAATAGGAGATAACGATGGGAAGCCCAACAATAACCATCAAATGATAACAGCAGAAACCCCCAAGATTAATACCTCTTAAGGACTAATGATTACAGGATGCCATTGCAAAATGCATGGACTCAAATGGGAATTTACAACTATAAAGCTGGGGTGTTTTGCCATGGAACTCTGGGTTCAGTCCTGCAAAGTCTCAGCACATCAGATCGCGACCAACAGAGCCCAGCTCCTCACTCGTGCTCAATCTAACTGGCCATCAGATTGACTCAAGCTACAACAGACTGGTAAATATAAACATCAACTGGCAGGAGTGTGTGTGTGTGTGTGTGTGTGTGTGTGTGTGTGTGTGTGTGTGTGTGTGTGTGTGTGTGTGTGTGTGAGAGAGAGACTGTTCCCTCTGAAAAGATCCCGTGTGCTTTGTATGAGCATAACATCCTCACTTCCTCCATATCCATATATCGTTTCACACACACTCTCATTGATCTTACTTCTTCTAGAATCAAACCTGTGTGTTTCTGCCAGGAAGTTCTCGAAATTCCTCACTTTCTCACTCCATATCTTTCAGGCAGGTAAATCTTATTTTTGACGTTCATTATTCTTTCCATATGTTCAAACCATCTTAACTTTCCAATTATTATCCTGTCTGCAATTTGGTTTTAAAATTTATATTATCTTCTTATCCTAACATTATTTACCCTATTAATCAATGTTCTCCCGCACATATTTCTCAATAAAAGCATTCCCACTGCACTTATTCATCTTTCATCCTAATATCATAAATTTAAGTATATACCCAGGGTAATGGAATTTATATTAACTATTTTTATGCCTAATTTACAGACGGTGAAGTGAGGTGCAATTGACATATTTATCAAGCAAAGACATCCCGCTGCTGAACACACAAGTAATTCTGAATCAGATGACAGCAATGTAAATGAAACCAAAGTATCGTTAACAAAAAGAATTCGTAATAGCTTTACTCGGAAATATGACTCCTCATATATTCAGTTCGGTTTTGTAGCCACAAATGATAGTGGAGTGCCAAAACCACAGTGCGTTATTTGTGGCGATATGTTGGCTAATGACGCAATGAAGTTGTCAAAGCTCAAGAGCCATTTAGATTCAAAACATAATGAAATTAGTTCAAAGCTGAAAGAGTTATTTCAAAGAAAGCAAGTTGATATAAAAGGCCGTCAGAAAGATATTTGAAGTGTCACACATAAATACTTGTGCTTTGCAAGCTTCTTATAAAGTAGCGCTTCGCGTTGCTAAGGATAAAAAGCCATATGCAAATCGGTGAGAGACTAGTGATAGGCTGTATTAAAGATGACTGCATGGAAATGCTGGGCGAGACAGTGGAGAAGAAACTGGCTCAGGTTCCACTTTCAAATGACACCATAGCTCGATGAATTCACGATCTGGCTCACGATATGGAAGATCAGCTCATAGGACAGATTAAATTAGCAAAGTAAAGCACTTTTCTTTGCAGCTTGATGAATGTACAGACTTTGCTAATACGGCAATTCTGATGGTGTATGTGCGCTTTGAACATGAGGGTGATTTGAAGGAAGAGTTTTTGTTTTCTGCTTCACTACCAACAAAAACAACTAGTTCTGAAGTGTTCAAGACTGTAAGCGACTACATCTTTAACAAATGTGGGTTGGATTTCAAGTTCTGTGTAGGTCTATGTTCTGATGGCGCTGCCACAATGACAGGACAGCATTCTGGAGTGGTTACCCAGATTAAGGTGCTTGCACTGGAATGCAAGTCGACCCACTGCTTCCTTCATGGAGAAAGTCTTGCAACAAAATATGTCAATAGAACTAAACAGTGTGCTCAGCGAGGTCGTAAAAACTGTGAACCATGTAAAGGCAAATGCTTTAAATTCGAGACCATTCGCTGCATTATGTGATGATATGGGAGTTGATCATAAACAGCTCCTATTGCATGCCTACGTATGTTGGTTATCGAGGGGAAAAGTCCTGTCAAGGGTAGTTGAGCTCCGAAACGAGCTTGCCGAGTTTCTTCAGGACAAAAACCAGATTGGTCACAATTGTTCCGAGATGTGGATTGGATAGCCAAACTGGCTTATTTGGCTGATATCTTTGCCATCTTTAATGATCTCAACAACTTCATGCACGGAAGCATGGCTTTGTATCTTACAATGACAGACAAGATAGATGGACAGAAACAAAAGCTAAAAGCACGGAAGAGTCGAGTTTCAAGAGATTGTTATGACATGTTTCATAATTTAGCGACAATCATCGCCGATGTAGGCAAAGACCTTGATGTTACATCTCTACGAAACATCATCACTGAACACTTGACGAATTTGGCAGAACGTTTTGAGTTTTACTTTCCAGCAGAAGAAGATCTACGGAAAGGGACTGGATAGTAAATCCATTTATTCCATTGAAAGATGACTTAACTGTCACTATGGAGGATAAACTGCTGGAGCTGGCTGCTGACGAAAGATTGAAAATGAGTTTCAAAACTACAACATCACTTGCTTCCTTTTGGGTAAAAGTGAAAGCAGAATATCCTGAGCTTACTGAAATTGCTCTGAAAACTCTTCTCCCACTTCCTCCAACATACCTCTGCAAGACTGGCTTCTCAACCATAAGTGTCATTAAGACAAAGTACAGGAACAGTATGAATAGTCATTCTCCATTGCATGTGGCACTGTCCTCAATTGAACCACAACTGCATAAGCTGACAAAGAAGCAGGCTCACCTTTCACATTAGTAAACGTAAGGTTTGAACATGCCTATTATTGTGGTGTTAATTTTTTTTTATAATATCTTTGTTAGAAGACTTTGCTGGTTTGATTTTTTAATATTTTTATTTGTATTGTAATATTGTATTATTTGTTTACAAAATAAACATTAAAATAAAAGTTGGCAGACATTATTTATTTTATTCATTATATTGTTTCCGATATAAATTAATATTACTATGAATGTTCAAATAATATTTTCTTGGATCGTAAACCAATAGTCATTTTATTCTATCCACCCAGATGCACAGCCTTTCAGTCAGTCTTTAATGTATTTAAATGGGAACATCTCCATATGTATACCACACTCCCATTCCAATTAAGACAGTGAAGAATGTTAGTTTTTCTGATCTGATGTGCTACGTGCCTATGCGAAAACAATAATAATATGGCACAAATATGATACCGGCTCCTGGCAAATGTGGTACTGGTCTCTGGCACATTGAGGGGAAAAAAATTGCCAGTCTGCCACATCAGATAGTTTAAGAAGCACTTCTGTAGCTGTAACCTGAAGAAGAGCTCTGTGTAAGCTCAAAAGCTTGTCTCTCTTGTAACAAGGTAGTAAGGAAAGCAGTATTATTTTCAAGAGGTAAGTTTCAAGCCAGCAAATGTTCTGGTGACTACTGGTGAGATTTTAGGTGTATTTGCATCAATTTGGGTTGATTTCTTTCTGCCTTTTCCAGGTATCTTGTCAGAAAATAGCCTAAAAACACCAAACTACCAAAATAATTATCAGTTTGTTGGGATCCTAGAAGCGATATCCACCCTCATTATTTTGTGAGCTATCCCTAGCAAAATTTTTCACAGGCTGCTAACTAACCATTTGTAGACTTGGGAGGGACAACGGGGGGATGGAGGACACACACAATGAAACAAAACTAGAGGAATAAACTGGTGGGGGAAAAAGCCAGTGAGAAGAGAGAAAGGATCTCAAAAAAAGGAGAAGGCAAGAGGCTGAGGAACTGACAAGAGGGGAAAGTGGATAGACAGAACAGAGAGATAAAAGGAGAAATAACTGAGTGCAGAGAAAATAGAATAGAATTGTGGGGAAAGGTAACAGTACGGGAAAACATTTAAAACAGAAATAAAAATTTACAACAGTTGAATTATGACTTGTTAGGTTTAGGAAGTTTAAAAATTTAGCTGAACTGAATCTGCAGCTCACCAGAATATTTCCTATAATTGAGTCAACCAATAAGCATTTCAATTTTGCCACACACCCACACTATTCTTACAACTACCAACTTATCACAAATACAAAGAACAGAGTTGCATAAGAACATAAGAACAGCCATACCGGGTCAGACCAAAGGTCCATCTAGCCCAGTATCTGTCTACCAACAGTGGCCAATGCCAGGTGCCCCAGAGGGAGTGAACCTAACAGGCAATGATCAAGTGATCTCTCTCCTGCCATCCATCTCCATCCTGTGATGAACAGAGGCTACGGATACCATTCTTTACCCTTCCTGGCTAATAGCCATTTATGGACTTAGCCACATTGTTATAGTCCCAGCCTTCACAACCTCCTCAGGTAAGGAGTTCCACAAGTTGACTGTGCGCTGTGTGAAGAAGAACTTCCTTTTATTTGTTTTAAACCTGCTGCCTATTAATTTCATTTGGTGACCCCTAGTTCTTGTATTATGGGAATAAGTAAATAACTTTTCCTTATCCACTTTCTCAACATCACTCATGATTTTATATACCTCTATCATATCCCCCCTTAGTGTCCTCTTTTCTAAGCTGAAGAGACCTAGCCTCTTTAATCTTTCCTCATATGGGACCCTCTCCAAACCCCTAATCATTTTAGTTGCCCTTTTCTGAACCTTTTGTAGTGTTAGAATATCTTTTTTGAGGTGAGGAGACCACATCTGTACACAGTATTCGAGATGTGGGTGTACCATGGATTTATACAAGGGCAATAATACATTCTCCATCTTATTCTCTATCCCCTTTTTAATGATTCCTAACATCCTGTTTGCTTTTTTGACCGCCTCTGCACACTGCGTGGACATCTTCAGAGAACTATCCACAATGACGCCAAGATCTTTTTCCTGACTCGTTGCAGCTAAATTAGCCCTCATCATATTGTATGTATAGTTGGGGTTATTTTTTCCAATGTGCATCACTTTACATTTATCCGCATTAAATTTCATTTGCCATTTTGTTGCCCAATCACTTAGTTTTGTGAGATCTTTTTGAAGTTCTTCACAATCTGCTTTGGTCTTAACTATCTTGAGCAGTTTAGTATCATCTGCAAACTTTGCCACCTCACTGTTTACCCCTTTCTCCAGATTATTTGTGAATAAATTGAATAGGATTGGTCCTAGGACTGACCCTTGGGGAACACCACTAGTTACCCCACACCATTCTGAGAATTTACCATTCATTCCTACCCTTTGTTCCCTGTCTTCTAACCAGTTCTCAATCCATGAAAGGACCTTCCCTTTTATCCCAGGACAGCTTAATTTACGTTAAGAGCCTTTGGTGAGGAACCTTGTCAAAGGCTTTCTGGAAATCTAAGTACACTATGTCCATTGGATCCCCCTTGTCCACATGTTTGTTGACCCCTTCAAAGAACTCTAACAGATTAGTAAGACATGATTTCCCTTTACAGAAACCATGTTGACTATTGCTCAATAGTTTATGTTTTTCTATGTGTCTGACAATTTTTTTCTTAACTATTGTTTTGACTAATTTGCCCGGTACCGACATTAGACTTACTGGTCTGTTATTGCCAGGATCACCTCTAGAGCCCTTTTTAAATATTGGCGTTACATTAGCTAACTTCCAGTCATTGGGTACCGAAGCCGATTTAAAGGACAGGTTACAAACCTTAGTTAATAGTTCCGCAACTTCACATTTGAGTTCTTTCAGAACTCTTGGGTGAATGCCATCTGGTCCCGGTAGCTTGTTAATGTTGAGTTTATCAATTAATTCCAAAAACTCCTCTAGTGACACTTCAATCTGTGACAGTTCCTCAGATGTCACGTACAAAAGCTGGCTCAGAGTTGGGAATCTCCCTAACATCCTCAGCCGTGAAGACTGAAGCAAAGAATCCATTTAGTTTCTCCAAAATGACTTTATCATCCTTAAGTGCTCCTTTTGTATCTCGATCGTCAAGGGGCCCCACTGGTTGTTTAGCAGGCTTCCTGCTTCTGATGTACCCTTATTTACTCAAGAACATTTACATGTATGACTAGTGTATTTATTTAGGCAACTATGTGGGGCCTAAAAGTTTAACACCAATACTCTCACACATACATTTTGAGAAGAAGAGTTAGCTAACTTTAAAACTGAGGTTGAGACTTGTCCTTAACTCATGCCATTGGGCACGTATATGAGAGAGCACAATATTTTAAGATAAAGATGGAGACTCAGCCTTAGCTTTGGGAAATATTTTTATTTTGAAAACAGACAGACAGATCTGCTGAAGTGATGACAGCAAGATAAAAGAATCTATGTAACTAGGGTTCAGTTCAAACACTAGAGCAGTGCAGTTTGATAAGGGAATGCTTTAAATGTTTTAAACAAACATCACTTATGTATAAAACGTGTGCATAAAACAAGTAACATTCAAGATTACTTTAACTGAAAGATCAAAGAAGATATATTTTCCATATTTCTATTATGTGTAGTTGACAACAGTTGTGTGCAATTAGTTTCTTCTGTTTGTGCAGATATTTCTCTATGTTGCTATGTAAACTATCAATTTAAAATAGGAAACTGATTGAAGATACACAAAAACTAACCAGGGGACTCAAGAATAGGTGTAGCAGCGGAAACTACTACTTACCCCTTTTTTGAAACTGATTCAGCTTCAAAATTGATTGTGTCATTTTAATATATCACATACGTACAACTAGGAGTGTAGGGGGCATTAAAGAGACATCTTTGGCCATCCCACTAGAGCGAAAAAAGTCTCTTTCTTCAGCCAGGGTGTCTTGAGAGAGCAAAAGGATTACCTGTTTGTCCAAGATTTCTTTATCTAAAACACCTCACTGCTGTTAGTGAGGGTATGGCTACACTCGAAACTTCAAAGCGCTGCTGCGGGAGCGCTTTGAAGTGTGAGTGTGGTCGCAACGCTGAACGTACTCCACCTCCTCATGGGGATTAGCTTGCGGCACTGTTTACACTGGCGCTTTACAGTGCTGTATCTTGCAGCGCTCAGGGGGGTGTTTTTTTCACACCCGAGTGAGAAAGTTGGAGCGCTGTAAAGCGCCAGTGTAGCCAAGGCCTTAGAAGCCTTCTCAAGGGAGAATAAGATTGTTGTCAGTCTTCCCCCACAGGAACTCCTGCTGAGCCACTAACTCTTGATAATTAACTGCGTGCAGACAATTTAAATGGCTCCATTCTGCTAGAATCCTGACAATTTTCTGGCACAGGCAGAAAGCTTCTCATAGACATCCTATTTTGAGCTTTTCTTCTGAAACTCGTTAGTTGATGTCTCAGGTCCTTGGAGGCATGATTCCCTGTGATTCCATCTTCTTAGATAGCAGAAAGTCCCTCCTACCACTGGCACAAGCGCAATGGCATTTCCATAGCAAGTTCCAGCTGAACATCAGAGCATTTCTAATCAGTAATACATAAGGATAAAGCTTCTGTTTGTTGGATGAGTGGGGATGGGAAAAGTGAGTACAGCTTCTCATTCCTATGAAAACCCTCCTCCACCCTTCTTCCCTTTGTCCTTCTCTTGCCCTTCTTTCCCATCACAAGATCTGCCTTGCCAACCCTCAGCCCTGGCTCACTGCTAACATTAGCTTCCTCTCACGCTCCAGAGCTTCTTTGGCAGAAATTGATGACTAGACTGATTTCCTCCACTACAAATTTATCATCATCCTAGCTAACAACTCCATTTCTCTAAATTAATTGAATCTCACACCCACTATCCCAGGCTCATTTGACTCACTTCTTAAACCCTATTCCACCTTCTGCCTCCACTTTTCTCCCCACTCGGGACCACCCCAAATTCTTCCAAGAGAACATTGACAAAACATGGTGTGACCTTCCCTCTCCCTTCCCTTCTGACAACTCTCTAGGTCTCCTTCTCCCCTGTCACAGACACAGTTTCTCATCTTCTTTCCACCTGTAACCCTCCACTTGCCCCGGTGACCTCATCTCATCTCCTGATGTCTCTCGTCTACTCCCATTCCCTACCTTATCCTTCCCCTTAATCTTTCTTCTTTCACAAGTATGCTCTAGTCTCTCTCATCTTAAAAAAAAACCTACCTTTGACCCCACTTGCCTTTCAGCTACCACCTCATCTCCCTTTCAGCTCTACACTCCTTTAACATGCTGTTTACAATCCCTGTCTGGAGTTCTTCTCCTCCAATTCCATTCCAGACCCCCTCCAATCTGCGTTTTCCCCTCTCGCACCCCACTGAAACCCCTCTCACCAAGGTCTCTAGTGACCTCTGTTACACTGCATGCTATATTCTTCACACTGATATTATGATGATTATGACGTAATTTAGATATATTTTAATAAAATAAGTCATGTGAGATGTCATTGGAAAAGTTATGATTTGCTGAATATGATTATCCTATTTGATGCATGTATCATTTTTTTATCTAAAGTTATGAATATTGACTATGTATCTGTATTTCAAATGTAGTTACACCTGGGTAACATCCACTAGACAAAATGCTCTCAGTCTAGATAGTGGGTGAGGAAGGGCCTATTGTGGGCAATAGGCCATTAGACAAAAACAACAGGCTTTAGGAAAAGCTTTCTCCTAGCTGATGTGCCTTCCTGAGAACATTCCAAACAGTCTGTGAGTAATGGATGCTATAACTCTACAAAGACATGTGGTCAGACCAAGGACATGTGGACTTCATCTTGGGATGTCAGTATTTTTCCACAGACTGATCTGGGAACCAAGCTTTGAAATAAACCGTTCCTGACATATGCAAAAGTTATATAAGGCAGGGAGTGACCGTCTGATGTTCTTCATTCCCCACACAAGAAGACTCTTGGAAACACCTGAGGAACAAAGACTGAACTGGGGGAAGCGCTGGATCCAGGCTAAAGGGATTTCTAGGCTGTGAATGAAAAATCTGGGGATTCCAAGCAGTAAAGCAAGTGCAGCTTGCCCCATAAGAATCTGCAGCCTCTTAGCTTGAGTTTGTTTATTTGCTAGGTAATTTGCTATCTGTTTAATATCACTTATAATCATTTACAATCTATCTTTTGTAGTTAATAAACTTGTTTCTGCTTTATTTAAAGCAGTGAGTTGAAGTTAAGTGTGTGGGAATCATAACTCAAGGGTAAAGGGCTTTGCATTTTCCTCTCCACAGTGAGGGAGGGGGCAAATTTTATGAGCTTACACTGTACAGTTCCCTGTGCAGCGCAAGACAGTATAATTTTGGGTTTATACTCCAAAGGGGATCTGTACCTGGGGAACTGGGAGTAGCCTTAGCTGTAGCCTTCGATGCAGGGGCTGGCCAAAGAGTCTCCATGTAACTGCAGCTGGGAGCATCCCTACCTGCATGTTTGCTGGTGAAAGTGCAGGCCGGAGGGCTCTGCAGCTTGTCACAGCATTACAGTGTGAGAGGGAGTCCAGCATGTCGGGTCAGGGAGCTCAGTGGTATCCCAGTTCCTGGTGGTACCCCAGAGGGAACACGTCACAACCTCTTTCTAGCCAAGGTCAGAACCAGAACCATACTGCATCCTCATCCTCTGTGACTTGTCAGCCACCTTGTACACCATCAGCCAAGCTCCTCTTGAAATCTTTTCCTCCCTTGGCTTCAACGCCTGTCCGCTGGTTTTCCTCCCATCTCTCTAATTGCTACTTCAGCACATCTTCTGGAAGATCTTCCTCCTTCTCAATTTTTTGGGAGAAGGGATTTCTCAGAGCTGTCCTGGATCCACTTTTCCTCTCCCTTTACATCGTATCTGTGGATAACCTCATGCACAAACACAAGTTCAACTACCATCTCTATGGTGACAATTTAGAGATTTACCTTCTTATTTCTCCTAATTAAAATCTAAGCCTGACTCTCAGACACCTCTTTGTGAATGTCAAGCTCAATGTGTCTAAAAACAGAAAGTCTCATGTTCCTCTCTGCTCCCACTACCACCTTTCTCTGCTACCATCGACAAAACTGCACCATCCTTCTCATCACTCAGACATGTAACCTGGATGTCATCTTCAATTCAGACCTCTCTTTCTGCCCTCATATCCAGGCTATATTTAAATCTTACTGATTCTTTCTGTGTAACTTCTTATTCACCCACACAACTAAAAACCTTTTCCAGACTCTTATCTCAATTATTGCAACATTTTTCTTTCTGACCTTGATAAATGCCATTTTATCCCACTCATATGCTTTCAGCATACTGCTGCAAAGATCATTTTCCTAGCCCATCACGTTGACCACGTCACCCATTTCTTCGCATCTCTCCACTGGTTCCCCCTTCTCCATCACATCTAATAAATAACTTGTCTTCACTTTCTACGCCTTTCACAGTCTCTCAAATCACTTTTGAGATGTTGACCCCTGTCGCCAATCAGCCAAGGACACCAGTCTCCTCTTGTTAAATTTTCAAACAAGCACACTTGTGCTTTCTCCTGTGCTCCCCCCACACTTGGGAGGAGTGCCTAGTAAACATCTGCAAAGCTACCTCATTATCCTCCTTCTAGCCCCTTCTTAACTCTCTCCTTTTCCATGAAAACTTGACAGCAGCTAGACTGCTGGTATGCTAAGACCACTTCTGATCAAGTTGACCAGCATTGTGTCACTGTTTCCCTGTCCTATTCCATCTGCCTGTATCCATCATCTGTTGCCTCTAGTATTATACTGTGAGCTCTTTGGGGCAAGGTCAAATCTTTTTTGTCCTTCATTTGTACAATGCTTAGCACAATGGTCCTGGTATATGACTAGGGCTTCTAGATGCTACAACAATGCACATAAGGCCTTTTCCTAACAGGAAAATATCTTTTTCATACTTTACAATCCTAAAGACTGCACTCTATTTAATAGAGCCAAGTTAAAAAACTAAACAAAAAATTTATTCAGCAATAAACACAAACATTCCCAACTGCTATTCCTGCTTAGTACACTAACATATTGTTACTATATAGTGTGCGTAATGCCACAGTAATCAGGTACTTATACTAAATTAAAAACCATCAACTAGACAGAACTAACCCATTTGGAGCCTCATTTAGGAACCCCTATTGCGAACTTCTACTACCAGCTATTCAAGTAGAAGCAATTATGTTGTCAAGAATAAGGTATAAAGAACTAACTGACTTAATCAATTAGTATGTTAATAAAGAGCTTTGAAGACGAAAACACTAAGTATTAATAAACACACACAACCACAATCCAATGATAATGCCTTGCATCGTGCCCCGAAGGTACCACACATACGATTTGGCCAGCTACAAGGGAAGTAAATTCTAAAGGCAAGAGATAGTCACAGATAGTCTTGCTATTGATCTTTTAAAGGTACAAGTGCGTTTATACCTTTTTAGGGGAAAATGAGATTGGCATCTGGTCAATGGCATCAAAGGCTGCTGACAGATGTCAGAGGGTCACAATGACAAGAAAAACTGCAGAGCAGAGATCTAATTCACAGAGTCAATACTTTTTTTTGTTTGTTTGTTTTTTTAAAAAGAAGAAGCCATCATGTTGAAAGAGTCCAGAGGACAAAGAAATCTGAATCTTAAAAGAGGAAGAACAGAAGGAACACTGGCGTCTGTGCCAGTATGTTGCTCCGCGGATCACCAAAATTTTGACTTGCAAATTGATCCAAATATCTGAGGAACATAAGAGGAGGAGAATAACTGCAACTTGGGGGGAAGTAGCAAGGCTATTTCAGATCTTTTTTCCTGTAAAATACAGTTAACTGGTAAAAAGCACCTCCACACTTAACACAGATCAAATGTCTGATGTTCAGGGGGAAAATAATCTTGTTTTTTAGGAAGTATCTCAATCTTCTTCCTGGCAACCAGAGATTTATAGCCCTAGTCATCTTAGTCAGGTTCCTCAGTTATCTTCGTGAGATTCCTTGGGAGCTTTATAAGGCATGCAGTGAACTTTTCCCACCTATATATGATCACAATTTGACCCTAACTGCACAATATCTGCTTTACACAAAAAGGTTTTGTTCCGTTTAACATGCTGCAAGAGGCTAAGATTTCTAATGCTTTTCTCCTTCTGCAGTGGTTGTCCGGGTTGGGATTTTTTTGGGGGGGGGGTTGGGGGCGGGAGCATCTTGTTATCTTTAATCAAAGCTGGGAATGTTTGCTTGGCCCATTCTATATTTAATTCTAAGTATGACTTAAGAAAAAATAAATTTCACTCCCATCTTAGCTTTCACAGCAATTCAAACTATATTCTATCCCACAGTAAACTTGTCTGTTATTGAGCCCATGAAATTTAGTGAAATTTGTCAGTTAAATGTTCAATAAAGCTGTCATAAACAGATAGCTAAGGGTTAATGTTCTTTTACCTGTAAAGGGTTAACACAGGGAACCAAACACCTGACCAGAGGACCAATCAGGAAACAAGACTTTTTCAAATCTGGGTGGAGGGAAGTTTTGGGTGTGAGTCCTTTGTTCTTGGTCTGTTCTCTTTCTGGGCTCTGAGAGTGACCACAGGAATCTCCAGGCTTTCTAATCTTCTGTTTCCAAGTTGTAAGTACAAGGATAGTAAGACAATAGGTTTATATATTTTTTTTGTATTTACATGTGTGTAGTTGCTGGAATGTGTTAAATTGTATTCTTTTTGGATAAGGCTGTTTATTCATTTTCTCCTTTAAGCAACTGACCCTGTATATTGTCACTTTGATACAGAGACCAATTTTATGTCCTTTTTCTTTCTTTTTATATAAAGCTTTCTTTTTAAGACCTGTTTGAGTGTTTTTTCACTGGTTAAGGCTAAGAAACGAAGGGAGGGGGAAAATCTCTGTGTTAGATTTACTAAGCCTGACTTTGCATACCCTCTGGGTGAGGGGGGAGAGAGATTTGATCTCTCGGTACTTGTGTTTCAAAGACTTGAAGCAGGGAGGGTGGAATCCCTTTGTTTAGATTCACGGAGCTTGAATCTGTATATCTCTCCAGGAACCCAGGGAGGGAACACCTGGAGGGGAAGAGGGAGAAGGGAAGTGGGTTATTTCCCTTTGTGGTGAGACTCAAGGAATCTGGGTCTTGGGATACCCTGGGAAGGTTTGAGGGGACCAGAGGGTATCAGGCCCTAGAATTCCTGATTGGTGGCAGCGCTATCAGATCTAAGCTGGTAATTAAGCTTTGGAGGTCTCATGCTAGCTTCTCATGTTCTGAACTCTAAGGTTCAGATCTGAGTAGGAAAGTTATGACAAAAGCACCTCATTTAGCGTGCTAAGTGAGCTAGTTCAAATTGAGGAACAAGGCTTTTGCTTGTTCCAGCTTAACCTGACTTTACGCATTAAATAATGATTTTTTCTGTGTACTCCAAGACTTTTAAAAATCTTTCATTGACTGTAATTTTGCAATCTGAGCTGGGTAACATAAAATTCTAATGCCAAATTTTTAAAAAGATTACAAGAAACAAACCTAGGAAAAATATTTTCATTCTGATCTACCTGCAGAAGTGTGTGCATCTAGACTGCTATCTCCAGCCTCCTTGTCCCTGTCTTTCTGTGTCTTTATCCACTTAAAAAATTTAACAGCCCACTTGTTCCCCACTCCCACCCCGACAATATACACAATAAGAAAGTGATGTTGCAGGACTCCAATTTCATTCAATACCCAGCCCATCTCAGGTGCTAATTGTAGCTGTACTTCTACCATAAAAGGTGAAAAATAGGGATTTGTCAGAGGTTTTATTTGTAATCTGTTTAAAACAACAACAACAGAGCTCAAAAACACCACTCAAGCACCACTGCAAAGTGCCCAGTGTTCTGTTCAACTAACACTTCAGAATCCATATCTGATAAACATCCTAGAACAGAGATTCTTGAATCGTGGTCCATGAAGAGCGGGCACATTGTGTTGACGTGTCTGCCTTACTTCTAGTTGCTAAATTGTATTAAGAGATAGCTAAAATATATTAACAACTTTTTAATAGTACTTTTCCACATAAGCAATTGCTGTAGGTTCCACAATGAGGATACATAAGTCCTGAATGAGAGGTGTTCCACATGATAGTGAGTGGGAAGAAAGACAATCCATAAGACTCTCTATGGAAACTCTCACTGAGTGGACCACTTTAACAATCCTCTGACCTAGAGACTGTGTGAAATGCTGGGGAAAAATTTATATTACATATATTGACAACAATCTAAGGTCTGCTAAAAACAAAAGCATATGAAATATGTACAGAAAAAATTGTGCATAACCACTAGATATTTCAAACCTCTCAATTATTTATAAATGCAGCTTATCTTTCTTTTTAAGTTACAAAAACAAATTGAGATGTATTGATAAAAAACAAATCCATGCAGTAAGCAGTTTAAAAGTCACTCTAATATAAAGTAAAAACAGCCTAACCCTATATTTTCAGCACCACAAGCAAGAGACCCACAATCTTCCCAAGACTTTCAGCACAAAGCAGAACACAGACTTCTCCTAATGACAGGCCTAAATAACATGGATCAAAATCAACCAACAGATTACCTTCTAACGAGACACCAGCTTTACCAATTTCTCATTTTAAAAAATAAATAAATAAATAAAGTGCTCCCTGGACCTGTTCCTACTCCCACTCAAGACAATGACACAACATCCACTGATTTCAGCAGAGCAGTACTGCGCCTTAATGTCTGACTGCTATTGACACTAAATTCCATTTCCCCACAGGCACATGCAGCTTATTTACAGACTATAAAATGAGTAATTATGCAGAAAAGAAACAGTTGCCTAGGAACCTCTTCTTTAACTGCCCTGATCAAGTCACCTGTTTCAGAACAGCTAATATAGATCTTTTCGAGCAGTGAACAGACACTTCCTTTTAAAATCAAGCAAGGGAAGGGGAGGGAAGAATGTATATAACTCAGCATTAAAGGGCACTTCACAACCATAGAGCAAGACAGAGGAGTTCTGTAACATATGCAGAAAACTTAGAATTACACCTCTACCTCAATAGAACGCTGTCCTCGGGAGCCAAAAAGAATCTTACCGTGATACAGGTGAAACCGCGTTATATTGAACTTGCTTTGATCCGCTGGAGCACCTAGTCCTGCCCCCCCAGAGCGCTGCTTTACCATGTTGTATCCGAATTCGTGTTATATCAGGTCACGTTATATCAGGGTAGAGTGTACCTTACTGAGCCATTTGCCTTCTAAAACTTATTAATTCCAAAGGAATGTATTTTCTTTTCAAAATAACACCTCAGTTTCAAGATTCATTGCTTCATGTAAGGGCAATCAACAAACATTACTACAATTTGTCACCATTGGTCCAAAAATTTGAGCTTGTGAATACTACAACTTCTCAAAACATCAGTTTAACCCTTCAGCTTTTTTATTCTACCAATATAACATGATTTAAATGTAGCCAAGTAGGAATCCATAGATTAACATTTGATATCCAATCCTCAGTGTCTGAGATAATACTACAGATGGTTAACTAACGGAAGCCGCAAGTGTCTAGATAGCAGCATGGATAAAAATCAATGATTTTATTTTTAAATATCAAAAATAGGTTTGTTTGTTTTTTTGATAAAATGCTTTTTGAGGAAAAAACCTATCTAAAGCTAGTTTTAATTAATATACATTATAGATCAAAGATATCTCATCAGGGAATAGAGATTATAAATTCTGATTCTATAGTATGAGACAATATATTCATGTAATGTTTAAGAACAGTTTTCTAAATTAGTTCCAATGGTTCATGGATTAGGGACCCAATTTTATGAGGTTCCAGGGGATTCTGTATAGATTATTTAGGTTAATCTTTCTATCTACCCAATGGGGCTCAGTGCTCAATCTAGGAGATACCATCAAAGATGCTTCGTTTTGCAGTTCTCAAACTGTGGATTTGTGTCTCCAGATGTAACATGCTTTTCAACAGCAAAAATGTTTTTAAATAAATAAATAATATATAGAGGTGAGAAATAACAGACCTCAACTTTATTGTCCTTCTGCAAATTTCTGTACAGAGAGTCAATCCTTTACCTCTCTCTAAAAGTGCAAAGTTCCAAAAAGTTCAATGAATAGAAGATTGTTGGGGGGCAGAATAGATCTGGACAAGGAGAAGAAGTCTGGAGAGAAATGTGAGAAGCGAGGGACATATGCTTGTTTTGTTAAATATGTGTTTGCTGTTGAAGAATAAAATCCAGAATACTTAACATCGTTGTTTTAGTTAAATAAAACAATTTAAATGTCTGTCTGGTGATGTTCTCCTCCTCATACAGCATGGCAAGAAAATCCTCCAAATATTAATGGTTAGCCTGTTGAATTGGAGATAGTTATGAAGTCATCGGGAGGTGAACTATCTGCTTCAATTACCTTTGGTAAATGAAATGACCCAACAATCATTCATTTTCTGATAAAGCTGTAAAACTAATCAAACAAAAGAAATCACTGTTTAAAAAGGTATACTGTGTACTGTTGTAGAACTAATCAATTAAGTTGTTTTTAATTGTTCACTTTATTAAGGTAACTTCTGTTCACCATTCACTACACTTGCCTACACTGTAACTTCTGTTTCATATTGTAATTCAAACCCCATTTTAAAACACTCACTCCATTTTGTAAAAGCTTCCTCCAACCTTCATTTTTGCAAACCCTACTGTAATCTTATTAGTTTAGTTTAGATGCGTGAATGAGGTATGTATGAATGACGGAATCAATCTCCAGCCCCAGCCTGTCCTGATGAGATAAAGTTCAAATATCAACGGCTGAAGACCTAGACAACAGCTGTCATAAACAGATAGCTAAGGGTTAATGCCTCTTTCACCTAAAGCACCTGACCAGAGGACCAATCAGGAAACAGGATTTTTTTTCAACTCTGGGTGGAGGGAAGTTTGTGTCTGAGTCTTTGTCTGTCTGCCTGCTTTTCTCTCAGCTTTGAGAAGTGATTTCTGTTTTCTAATCTTCTGTTTCCAAGTTGTAAGGACAAAGAGATCAAATAGTGAGTTATATGGTTTCTTTTCTTTGGTATTTACATGTCTATAGTTGCTGGAGTGCTTTGATTTGTATTCTTTTTGAATAAGGTTGTTTATTCACTATTCTTTTAAGCAATTGACCCTGTATTCGTCACCTTAATACAGAGAGACCATTTTTATGTATTTTTCTTTCTTTTTATATAAAGCTTTCTTTTTAAGACCTGTTGGAGTTTTTCTTTACTGGGAAACTTCAGGGAAATTGAGTCTGTACTCACCAGGGAATTGGTGGGAGGAAGAAGTCAGAGGGAGATCTGTGTGTGTTAGATTTATTCGCCTGACTTTGCATACCCTCTGGGTGAGGGGGGAAAGAGAGATTAACTCTCGGTAATTCTGTTCTCCAGGACTGGGAAACGGGAAGGGGGAGTCCCTCTGTTTAGACTCACAGAGTTTGCTTCTGTGTAGCTCTCCAGGAGCACCTGGAGGGGGGAAAGGGAAAAAGGATTATTTCCCTTTATTGTGAGACTCAAGGGATTTGGGTCTTGGGGTCCCCAGGGAAGGGTTTTGGGGGGACCAGAGTGCCCCAAAACACTAATTTTTTGGGTGGTGGCAGCAGTACCAGGTCCAAGCTGGTAACTAAGCTTGGAGGTTTTCATGCTAACCCCCATATTTTGGACGCTAAGGTCCAAATCTGGGACTAGGTTATGACACAGCCCTAAACAAAGTAAGAAGCATCCACCCTAAAAAGAAAAGGACAACAGAACAACAGAAGAAAGATCAAAGCCAGGTTCAAGTCACGCCTGCAATTGATGGGTGATCAATCTAAACCCAGAGGCAGCATGACACAGCAAGACCTATAGACTTTGAATCCAAACTAAAAGCCTATAAAAAAGAAGGGTGAGATAAGAGACTCGGGGTAACATTCTGCTGCCAACATAGAAAGACATCAGTGTCTGCCCAACAGATATCCAGCTTGGCCTTGTGCCCGGCTTTCCTGGCCAGTTAGCCACCACAAGCTACGAACCCAAGCTGCAAAATCAAGCCATGAACTTAAGCTGTCTTCAGGACTGGTAACTATGCATCAGCTGCAGAACACCTGATAAGTGTGTGTGTGTGTGTGTGTGTGTGTGTGTGTGTGTGTGTGTGTGTGTGTGTGTGTATAAGAATTAAGATATTAGTTATTAGTCATAAATCAAATTGTTATCATAATAAATGTGGCATCTCTGTCTTGTCCCCTTTAATAAGATCCTGCTGGTTTTTACCGGTCTAATATAATTGGTATAACATTTTGGTGAAGAATAGCGAAAGGGGGATTATTGGTATTTTTGCCTCACTTATTGTAAACCAATCTGTGTGCACACAACCGGCTCTACAGAGCACGGTTCTATTCTTGGTTAACCAAAACCTGCTGGCCCCCGTGTGGGTAGCAGAAAAATAAAAAGCTCATAAAATTGTTAACAAAACCTGCTGGCCTCTGAAGAGGTAGCAGGAAAAGAAAGAAAAATCAGGGGCAGCAAGAGGGTCCCAGGGGCCAGCAGTGCTGCTTGCTAAACAAAATTAAAAATGTTTAAGAAAAGGCAAGAAAAAACAGTTCAGAGGAAGGAATGAAGTCAAAAGTAGCTTCTACCTCACCTTTTATTAAAGAGATAATGCCTTCTAAACAAATTCTTCAAAGATATGTGCACAGTCCTTAGACTGAACAAGCCCTTGCAGATATCTGCACCATTTCGGACCTAGAAAATAGGTTGGCCCAATATATCCTCATATGTAAACCCCCAAATGCAACAAAAAGAGACGCTGCAGGGATCTGGCTGCTGTGGGAGGCTTGTAATGACAGCTACCTCCACCTAACAGCCTGTAAAAAGAAAAAAATATCTCTAAAAGAGAAACTAGTCCAACTGAAAAAAGGGGTAGAAAATTGAAAAGTAATGGCACATCAGGAAAGAGAGGCTTGGGACCCCCGGGAAACGTGGGAAGAAAATATGTGAAACAACCGTTGTAAGCTGCTTTTTTATTTATTTATTTATTTATTTTTTTAGAAATTAGGGGTTATAGTGCTTAATATTAACATTTATCAATTTGGTTTTGTTGTGGTTGGTTGTTCACAACTGTTGGAAAAATGTTTAAGAAAACACTGTCTAAAACGATCCTTAAAAACAAATGAACAAACCAATGGGCTAGGTACTTATTAATATATAAACCCTTAACTCCAATCAAAAAGGAAGCAGCTGCAGTTTAACTTCTATGAAAAACCTGTAATAAGGTATTCCTTCAATTGGCTAAATGTAAAAATAAATAACTGCATCAAGATTTACAAGCCTCTTTTGCAAAAGCAGAGAAATAAAAATGTATGTAATACTCAAACCTAGTTAAGTGCCCTTAAGGTTGGGCACAGACAGTTAAAACAGCACTCTCACATCTTACAGAAGCAGTAATATCATTTGAGACCCCAAAGGGGCAGACTTTTGGACCCCTCTGGAGAGTGGGAAGGGGGATATTTGGGTAAATTCCTCCTCCCAGGACCAAAATGGCATTGCAACAATAACAACAGTCCTGCTTCTGCCTCAGACCTCCAGGCCATGGCAAAGTGGCTGGAGATTTTAAAATAAAAAAAAATCTAAAGTCACAAAGAAATGCACCATTTAATTAGCATTTGTGCAGCCCCAAGTACCGAACACACTGTGGCAGAGACTGAGCAGTCTCTGCCATGTGGGAGGACTGCGCTAATTTGTTTCTAAGGCCATGGCTACACTAGAGAGTTGCAGCGCTGGTGGGGGGTTACAGCGCTGCAACTTAGGATGTGGCCACACTTACAAAGCACGGCCAGCGCTGCAACTCCCTGGTTGCAGCACTGGCTGTACACCCGGTCGAGCCTCGGGTGTAGGGATTCCAGCGCTGGTGATCCAGCGCTGGTCAGCAAGTGTGGACGCCCACCAGCGCTTTTATTGACCTCCGGGGTATAAGGAGGTATCCCAGCATACCTTAGAAGCCTCTCTGGTAATCATGTACATTCCACTGCCCTGGGCTCAGCTGACCCCACCTTTAAATGCCCGAGGAATTTTAAAAATCCCCTTCCTGTTTGCTCAGCCAGGTGTGGAGTGCAATCAATCAGCGACCTTGCCTCCACGCCCCAAACGAGCCCCAGCATGGAACAATTCCGAGCTGCAGGACCTCATCAGTGTTTGGGGTGAGGAAGCTATGCAAGCACAGCTGCACTCCAGAAGGAGAAATTATGATACCTATGGGCAGATATCACAGTCCTTGCTGAGAAGGGGCCATGAACGGGACGCGTTGCAGTGCAGGGTCAAAATAAAAGAGCTGAGGAGTGCTTATTGCAAAGCCCGTGAGGGAAATCGCCGCTCAGGAGCTGCCCCCACAACCTGCCATTTTTACAAGGAGCTGGATGCCATACTTGGGTGTGACCCCACTGCCAATCCTAGGAGCACGATGGAGAGTTCAGAGCAGGGAGAAGTGGGGGAGGGTGTAGAGGAAGCCGACAGTGAGGCTACTGGCGTGGAGGGAGACACCCCAGAGTCCCAGGAGGCATGCAGCCAGGAGCTCTTCTCAAGCCAGGAGGAGGCTAGCCAGTCGCAGCAGCTGGAAGTTGCTGGTGAGGAAGAAGCTGCGGAGCGTGCTCAGGGTAAGCAGATTTTTATGTTTTGAGAGAGGAGGGTTGGGGTTATGGCTGCCTGCATGCATGCCTAAACGTGGAATAGCCCATTGATTTGCTCTATCACGTCTCTGTAATCTGCCTCGGTAATCTCTTGAAAAGTTGCAGCCAGAGCGTGGGCAATGTGCTTTCGCAAGTTTATAGGGAGAGCCACTGTGGTCCTTGTCCCGGTCAGGCTAACTCGTCTGATCCACTGTGCAGCGAGGGGTGGGGGGACCATGGCTGCACACAGGCAAGCTGCATAGGGGCCAGGGCGGAATCCACATTGCTGTAGAAGACCCTCCCTCTCTTCCCAGGTAACACGCAGCAGTGATATATCTGGCAATAGGAAACCCTGTTGAGAATTTAGGGATACTTGAGTGCAGGGCGCCAGGTTCGCGGTCCCCCCCCAGCCCCGCAGTGCGTTCCGGTCTCCCCACTCCCTTCCAGCACGTAGCCAGCCCCGCGGTGCGCTCCAGTCTCTTCCCCCCCCTTTCCAGCAGGCAGCCAGCCCCACGGTGCACTCCGGTCTCTCCCACCCCATTCCAGCAGGCAGCCAGCCCCGCGGTGCGCTCCGATCTTCCCCCACCCTTCCCAGCAGGCAGCCAGCCCCGCGGTGCGCTCCGATCTCCCCCCCCCCCTTCCCAGCAGGCAGCCAGCCCAGCTGTGCGTTTCCGGCCCCCCCCCCCCAGCAGGCCGGCAGTTATGCGGACCGCCCCCTCCCCTGCCAGCAGCTCGCCACCTTCCTGTTCACTAATGTCCCCTGTGCAGGACACCAGCTACCTCCTGTACCCAGTGCAGATAAACCCTAGTGACTCATTGGTCAATTCCCCCTCCCAGGTGCAGTCAGGGCAGAAACACTCACCCCATTGCTCGCCATGCCTTCTCTTCCCTGGCCTCTCTGTTATGTTAGGTATGTGGGAAGGATGCTACAAAAAGTCTAAAAACTCCTTCACTGTGTGATAATAAACAATGTAGCCTCTGTGTATTACATGTTTTATCTATGTTTTTTTTAGTGACCTTGACTAATGCAGCCGGATCACCGGCCTCACATCGGTTGCAGAACTTGAGAAAAAATCCGCGAAAATCAAAAGAAGAATTGATCAAAGCACTTATGATTCACTACAACAGAGAAAGTAGGAAGACACAGGAATGGAGAGAGAAAATGTATGAGTGGAGGCAAACAGAAAGCAGGAGAAAGGAATTGGCTACCAAAAAAACCTCAAAGCACCTGATAAGCCTCCTGGCTCGCCAAACTGACTCTTTCGAGTCTCTCATAGCCATGCAGGCAGATCTGTACCATGGTAACCCACATCCCTCCCAAAGCTCTCTTTCTTGTTCCCCAGTATTTGCACAAAACACCTTTCTCCAGCAGCCTGGTTCTTATTACCCCCAGCTGCCCCCAACACCTGTACGATCACCTATCAGTCCTGATAACTACAATTCTTACCCTGTGCACTCCACCCTCATTACTCTGCAGCATAGTAATCCTGAAGTGCAGCAGACATTGAACAGTAATCCAAACAGGACATACTCAAACCTCTGAATGTACAGTCCACCACCCTAACCCCCCTGGCCTTTTATGTACTGTACTTTGAATAAAGGATTTTATGGCTTTTACAATACGTTTTATTATTGCAGGAAGTGGTAAATATTGTACCCCAAGGTAGAAAGGAGCACAGCAAAGGCACCAAACATTACTGTGGGCTCTCAGCATCATATTGCTCCCTTAAGGCATCCCTAATCCTTGAAGCCCTTTCCTGGGCCTCTCTAGTAGCCCTGCTCTCTGGCTGTGCAAATTCATCCTCTAGGCGTTGAACCTCGGAGGTCTATTCCTCACTGAATCTTTCACCCTTCCCTTCACAAATATTATTGAGGGTACAGCACGCGGATATAATAGCGGATATGCTGCTTTCCCCCAAATCTAGCTTCCCATAAAGACACCTCCAGCGCCCTTTTAAACGGCCAAAAGCACATTCCACAGTCATTGTGCACCGGCACAGCCTGTAGTTGAACCGGTCCTTGCTCCTGTCAAGCTTCCCTGTACACGGTTTCATGAGCCATGGCATTAAGGGGTAAGCGGGGTCTCCAAGGATCACAGTGGGCATTTCGACGTCCCCTACTGTGATCTTGCGGTCTGGGAAAAAAGTCCCGGCCCTCAGCCTCCTGAACAGGGCACTGTTCCGAAAGATGCGTGCATCGTGCACCTTTCCAGGCCATCCTGAGTAAATGTCAGTGAAACACCCAGGGTGATCCACAAGCGCTTGCAGAACCACGGAGAAATACCCCTTGCGATTAACGTACTCTGATGCCAGGTGGGGTGGGGACAGAATAGGAATATGCATCCCATCTATTGCCCCTCCACAGTTAGGGAAACCCATTTGTGCAAAGCCATCCACAATGTCCTGCACGTTCCCCAGAGTCACAGTTCTTCTTAGCAGGGTGCGATTAATGGCTGTGCAAACTTGCATCAGCACCATGCCAACGGTGGACTTTCCCACTCCAAACTGGTTCGCCACCGATCGGTAGCTGTCTGGAGTTGCCAGCTTCCAGATTGCAATAGCCACCCGCTTCTCTACTGGCAGGGCAGCTCTCAATCTCGTGTCCCTGCGCCGCAGGGTAGGGGCGAGCTCAGCACACAGTCCCATGAAAGTGGCTTTTCTCATCCGAAAGTTCTGCAGCCACTGCTCGTCATCCCATGCTTGCAGGACGATGTGATCCCACCACTGAGTGCTGGTTTCCCGAGCCCAAAGGCGCCGTTCCACGGTGCTAAGCACGTCTGTTACTGCCACAAGCAATTGAGTGTCTTGAGCGTCAGGCGTTTCCATATCATCGTCTGACTCCTCACTGTCACTTTGCAGCTGAAGGAATAGCTCCACTGCCATGCGTAATGTGCTGGCAAGATTCATCAGCAAGGTCCTCAGCAGCTCAGGCTCCATTAGTAACAGAAATCTCAGAAATCGCGCTGCAGACTCACAATGCCGCCAAACTGCTCGGAATGTGCAGCAAAGCACCATGGGGCGTTGGAACAGGAAGCGGAAAGACCCGCACACTTCCTTCCCCTTCCCACAAGCCACAGCGCCAAAATGGGACGAGGTGCTCTGTGGGATAGCTTCCCACAACACACCACTCCCAACAGCGCTGCAAGTGCTGCAAATGTGGCCACACTGCAGCACTGGTAGCTGTCAGTGTGGCCACACTGCAGTGCTGGCCCTACACAGCTGTACGAACACAGCTGTAACTACCAGCGCTGCAAAACTGTAAGTGTAGACATGGCCTAAGCTTCTGTCTTTCAGGCTCTGAACCAGAACATCAGGAAAGCTGGTACCAGCTGAAGAGTTATACAATACCATGGTTATAGTGTCGCAACAAAGTCTGTGTTCAGTGTTCTGTGTCGCATGTTCTGTGTCTGTCTCTAGTGGTGTCCTGTGCTAGCATTGGTCCAGAAAAAAGAAATACTACACTAGATAGGGCAAATGTCTTTTCCTTTTTCTACTTCCCCATGCCCTAAAGGGTAGTTCTTGGGCCCCCATAACCTGTAAGACCTTGGCCCATAATTGTAGGGCCCCATCTTTCACAAACCTCTTGAAAACAACTGTTAAAAACAGGGGATTCTGCAACATTTTAGCAACAAAATGTTAGTTTAAGTCCAAATCAGCTTAACCTTGCATAACTGTAGTCCTTCTACAAAATCTTATTTGTTGTGTATGATTAAGAAGGTCCTGAACTCAGTAACTTTTATTGTTTAATGGCTATTGCAGCATCAAACTTGGTCCTCATTTTATTTGTCAATATACCCAAGAATTATAATGGTTATGGTTTTATTGTATTCCCAATTAATATAACTATAATTGTTTTCATTTATGTGTAGATTATATCTGGTGTTTAGTCAATTGTAATGGATTTAGTTATATTCACCTAGTTATAATTGTTTGGTTTGGTTGCAACAAATCACCTTGCCCTACAATGTCAATAACTACTGTAATGATCATAAATCAAGGGGCAAAGTGTTGTAGAAGCAGCCCACCTGATCAGCAGTTCTAAACATAATTTTTCATCCCCTCATTGTCCTATTAGTAATCCTAACTGTTATGTTGGTTCTGCCTTAAAACAATTACATAAAGGGCTTGTCTACATCAGAAAGTTGCAGCGCTGGTGAGGGAGTTACAGCGCTGCAACTTTGAAGGTGTACACATCTGCAGGGCACCACCAGCGCTGCAACTCCCTGTTTGCAGCGCTGGCCGTACTCCCGTTTTGTCTCGGGTGTAGAGGATCCAGCGCTGGTGATCCAGCGCTGGTAATCCAATGTAGACAGTTACCAGCGCTTTTCTTGACCTCCGTGGAAGGAGGAAGCCTCTGGTAATCAAGCTGGTTTCCTTTCCCGGTTTGCTCTCTCGGTCCCGGAGCCACCCAGCAAACCGCAGGGAAGGAGACCTGCTTGCTCGGGGTTCCGGGACCGAGAGAGCAAACCGGGAAAGGAGACCAGCTTCGCCGCGGTTTGCTCTCGCATTCCCGGAGCCACCCAGCAAACCGCAGGGAAGGAGACCTGCTTGCTCGGGGTTCCGGGACCGAGAGAGCAAACCGGGAACGCCGCGGTTTGCTCTCTCGGTCCCGGAGCCACCCAGCAAACCGCAGGGAAGGAGACCTGCTTGCTCGGGGTTCCGGGACCGAGAGAGCAAACCGCGGCGAAGCTGGTTTCCTTTCCCGGTTTGCTCTCTCGGTCCCGGAACCCCGAGCAAGCAGGTCTCCTTCCCTGCGGTTTGCTGGGTGGCTCCGGGACCGAGAGAGCAAACCGCGGCGTTCCCGGTTTGCTCTCTCGGTCCCGGAACCCCGAGCAAGCAGGTCTCCTTCCCTGCGGTTTGCTGGGTGGCTCTGGGACCGAGAGAGCAAACCGCGGCGTTCCCGGTTTGCTCTCTCGGTCCCGGAACCCCGAGCAAGCAGGTCTCCTTCCCTGCGGTTTGCTGGCTGGCTCCGGGACCAAGAGAGCAAACCGCGGCGTTCCCGGTTTGCTCTCTCGGTCCCGGAACCCCGAGCAAGCAGGTCTCCTTCCCTGCGGTTTGCTGGGTGGCTCCGGGACCGAGAGAGCAAACCGCGGCGAAGCTGGTTTCCTTTCCCGGTTTGCTCTCTTGTCCCGGAACCCCCCTTGAAGCCACCCAACAGCGCTGCAGTGTGGCCACATCTAACACCACTTGCAGCGCTGGTTGCTGTAAGTGTGGCCACTCTGCAGCGCTGGCCCTATACAGCTGTACTAATACAGCTGTAACAACCAGCGCTGCAAAATTTTAGATGTAGACATGGCCAAAGTGTGATCCATTCAATGCCCCTGGATTGAAGGGTCAAAAGGGGGACAACGTAGAACTGATAAATGAAGTTGTTTTTAATTCTTCACTTTATTAAGGTAACTTCTGTTCACCATTCACTACACTTGCCTACACTGTAACTTCTGTTTCATACTGTAATTCAAACCCCATTTTAAAACACTCACTCCATTTTGTAAAAGCTTCCTCCAACCTTCATTTTTGCAAACCCTGCTGTAATCTTATCAGTTTAGTTTAGATATGTGAATGAGGTATCTATGAATGACGGAATCAACCTCAAGCCCCAGCCTGTCCTGATGAGATAAAGTTCAAATAGCAACGGCTGAAGACCTAGACAATAGCCCTAAACAAAGTAAGAAGCATCCACCCTAAAAAGAAAAGGACAACAGAACAACAGAAGAAAGATCAAAGCCAGGTTCAATGCTGAAAGTCACGCCTGCAATTGATGGGTGATCAGTCTAAACCCAGAGGCAGCGTGACACAGCAAGACCTATAGACTTTGAATCCAAACTAAAAGCCTATAAAAAAGAAGGGTGAGATAAGAGACTCGGGGTAACATTCTGCTGCCAACATGGAAGGACATCAGTGCCTGCCCAACAGAGATCCAGCTTGGCCTTGTGCCCAGCTTTCCTGGCCAGTTAGCCGCCACAAGCTACAAACCCAAGCTGCAAAATCAAGCCATGAACTTGAGCTGTCTTCAGGACTGGTAACTATGCAGCAGCTGCAGAACACCTGATAAATGTGGGTGTGTGTGTGAATGTGTGTGTGTGTATAGATATTAGGTATAACATGTGTGTGCATGTATAAGAATTAAGATATTAGTTATCAGTCATAAATCAAATTGTTATCATAATAAATATGGCATCTCTGTCTTGTCCCCTTTAATAAGATCCTGCTGGTTTTTACTGGTCTAATATAATTGGTATAACACTGTACCTTCTAAAAATGAAACCTACATCTATCTCTGAGTTGTGAAGAATATGTATTAAGGTTATAACAACCAACAAGAATGCACTTTTATACAGAAAACCAAATCAAGTCTTCCTGACTAGTGATTTAAATCAATTTGATTTAAATCAAATCCACCCTGCTAGATACCATGAAATGAAACTCAAATTTCCCCTTTCTTAACAAATGCACTGCCATTATCTAAAGACTTCAAGATTCACCCAGAGTGCATATTACCAAAGAAAGACTAAAAGCAGTAGAGGCATGGGATCACAGTCAGCCCAGAGAGCATACTCTCAAAGGGTGAAAATATTCTGCATAAATCTACTCAAACTTTGGGTAGTTAGACTGGCTCTGCTGACCTTCCTATCATGGTACAAATAAAAAATATTCCAATAAGAACAGGTAACTGAGCTGTAGTTATCTGTCTCCATCAACAAGGCTAAACAAAAGCAGATACCTCTTGCAGATGCTGCTCCAGTTCACTAAAAGAATGACCATTAAAGCGCAGCATAGGAAGCAGCATTGTTTGACTGCACTGGGGAAGACCACAAGGTGTGGCTTCAACATCAGTGTTTCACCATCCATATTGGTGTTACACTAGCATATACAACAGCACAGGAGGCACATACCCTGAGAAGATAAACTTGGACCAGTACTGAAAACAGTTGTACACCACCCAGGAGCATTTTTTATACATTTTAAATACAAGGGCATCTTATGTGCATTAAAGGCTGAAAGCACTGGCGACAGACGCAACTCCTTTTCTTCCCTATATAGCATTACAGAATAAAAGACAACTTTCTCTTGCAGGAAACCCATAACTGAACTGCCACACTCCTGGGGGTTTAAAATCTCAACAGTGGTGTTTCATTAATAGTTTTTTACCTTTATCAGAAGCATAACCATGAAATATGTCAATAATTCTCGACACCAAACAAGATGTGCAAGTATATTTCAGGTTTTAGCTTTAAATCTGTTATAGTACAGACATTTTAGTACACTTAAAGACTACCTACAGTAAGGTCCAAATACTGATTTCCACATGCAGATTGATGTAGTTTTTTGCCCTAAAGCAGTGAAGATATTCCATTGCACTGGGCCATATTTATCTCAGCAAATCTCTACTGATTTCAAGGGAGTTGTGTCTCCTTACACTAGGGATGAACTTGATTCACTAGGGTGCACACAATTAAATTAAAAATGGTAATTAAAGTAAGAGGGTGCTGAAACAAAAATACTGATTGAATATTTTTCCTTTAATCCTTCAGCATTTTTGATAACTAAAAGGAAGCTATGTTTCCATATGAAAATAATTTATGTTTCCATTTATTTGTTTCAAATGTATTCTCTTTGGGATTTACTGCAACTGACAGAGCTTTTTATGGACGAAAAAGATTAAGATGAAACATTAACTGCATAATTCTTTTGTCCTTTGGCATCAGTTTTGAAAAAAAGAACATTTCATATGCAGAAATTAATATTTTTCATTAAAAGAGAAAAGCTGCATTGTCTTATCTAAATGGTAACCTAGTAAACATCTGCACCTGTCATGCAGGAAATCAAGATCACTAAATCAAATATGGGTTTCTCAGTGGTGACAGGAAATGGTACAGGGTACACATATGCAGCCCACAGTGGAAGGGAGATTCTTGTGCGGCATGACATGGCAACTGTTTTGGACATGTCATTGATGAGCTCTCAAGGGATCTCCATTCCGTCCTTTTGACATGAAAATTTCATAACCACAACGAGTTTGGGCAAGAAACGAGAGAGTTGAACTTTGAGGAACCTTGGGGCTCTGACAGAGGAAACCCCTTCCTGTGTGGGGGTTGGGAGTAAGAAGGTGTAATAGGTTAATAGTGTGCCAAATTCTAAAATCTTGCAGAGAGTTTTCGCTGCTAAATCAAACTAGGTGGGTTCTGTTGACTCCAATACAGGAATATAAAGTGCGTGTGTGTGTGTTTCTCTCTCTCTCTCTCTCTCACACACACACACACACACACACACGGAACTGAACACTTAGGCCTTGGCTACACTGGAGAGTTGCAGCACTGGTGGTGGCTTTACAGCGCTGCAACTTACTCACCGTCCACACTTGCAAGGCACATACAGTGCTGTATCTCCTTGGCTACAGTGCTGCATGTACTCCACCTCTGCCTGGGGAATAATGACTGCAGTGGTGGTGATGCAGCGTTGCTCTGCCAGTGTGGCCAAGAAAGCGCTGTTATTGGCCTCAGAGGTATTCGGAGGTACCCCAGAATGCCTGCTCAGCCACTCTGCTCATCAGTTCAAACTCTACTGCCCTGGCCTGAGGTGACGCACCCTTTAAATGCCCCGGGCAATTTTAAAAATCCCCTTCCTGTTTGCTCAGCCAGGTGTGGAGTGCAATCAATCAGTGAATCTTTCCAGGTGACCATACCACCATGCGCCAAACGAGCCCCAGCATGGAGCAATGGCGAGTTGCTGGACCTCATCAGTGTTTGGGGGGAGGAAGTTGTGCAGTCACAGCTGCGCTCCAGCCGTAGACATTACGATACCTATGGGCAGTTCTCAAGGGCCATGCTAGAAAGGGGTCATGACCGGGATGCGGTGCAGTGCAGGGTTAAAGTAAAGGAGCTGCGGAGTGCCTATTGCAAACCCTACAAGAGAAACCGCCACTCAGATGCTGCCCCCACGACCTGCCGTTTTTACAAGGAGCTGGACGCGATACTTGGGGGTGACCCCACTGCCAATCCAAGGACCACGATGGACAGTTCAGATCGGGGAGAGGAAGGGGAGGTGGAGGAATGGAGGAAACCGAGAGTGAGGGTACTGGGGTGGGGTGAGACACCCCAGAGTCCCAGGAGACTTGCAGCCAGGAACTCTTCTCAAGCCAGGAGGAAGGTAGCCAGTCGCAGCAGCCGGTACTTAGTGAAGGAGAAGCAGAGGAGCGGGTTCCCGGTAAGCAGCTTTTATTTTCAGATTGGAAATGTTTCGGGAGAGGAGGGCGGTTATGGCTGCATGCATGCATGCCTAGATGCGGAATAGCGCATTGATATGGCCTAACACGTCACAGAAATCGGCCTCGGTAATCTCTTCAAAAGTTTCAGCAGAGCGTGGGCAATGCGCCTGCCCAAGTTTATAGGGAGAGCCACTGTGGTCCTTGTCCCAGTCAGGCTAACGCGTCCGCACCACTGTGCTGCAAGGGGGGGGGACCATTGCTGCACACAGGCAAGCTGCATAGGGGCCAGAGCAGAATCCACATTGCTGTAGAAGACCCTCCCGCTCTTCCCAGGTGACCCGCAGCAGTGAGATATCTTCCAGGATTAACTCCTGTGGAAAATGTTGGGAGAGTGTTCAGTGTAGGTCCCCCTGCAGCATTTTGCTCTCCCCAATGCACAGAAACCCCAGCACAGCCCTAAAAAAATCAGTCCCCCTTACTCACCATTTCGGGGCTCCTGTGGGTTGTGCGCGCTCTATTTGGTATGGGAAAATTATGCTAAAAGTGAAGACTGTAAACTCCTTCACTGTGTGGGAATAACTGAGATATAAACAATGCTGCCTCAGTTAACTGTTGCCTTTTTTGCCTTTCCACAAGCGACCTTGAGTTCTCAGCTGCCCGTGTTAACAGCAGCTCAAAGACTCCAAAACCTGCGGAAGAAGCCGCGAAAAAGCAAAGACGACCTGCTGCAAACAGTTATGGATCATTCTGCCGGAGAGAATAAAAAACTGCAGGACTGGAGAGAAAGGGAAAGCAGAATCCGCCAGACAAATGCAGCGGACAGGAAGAAAAGCACAAAGCAGCTGATAAGCATCCTGGCACGCCAAGCGGACTCTATCCAGGCGCTCGTAGCCATGCAGGCAGAGCACTCCCACACCCGTCCACCCCCATCCCAAAACTCTTTCCCTTGTGCCTCAATGTCAGCTCCAAACCGCCTACCCCAGCATCCAGGTTCTTACCTCCACCAGCTGCCTCCAACACCTGTACGTTCACCAACCAGCCCTGAGAACTATGACCCTTACCCTCTGCACTAACCCCCATCACCATGCAATATAGGCATCCTGAAGTGCAGCAGTCATCACACAGCACTCCAGACAGGACATATTCAAACCTGTGACTGTACTGTTCACCACCCCACGCCCCAGCCCTTTTAGGTTCCCAAAATGTTGTGCGTCTGTCAATAAAGTTATTTTCTTTTCAGTAAATGAATTCTTGGCTTTGAAAACAGTCTTTATTATTGCAGAAAGTCAAAGATACCTTAGCCCAGGAAAGAAATAGGCACTGCAAATCAGCTTAGGAAAAACAGATTCCTACTAACATTGTAACCACTGCACTTCACTCCTGTGCAAGGCACCAAGCATTACTGTTGGTTTTCAGCCTCTAATTCCTCCCTCAAGGCATCCCTGATCCTTGAAGCCCTGTGCTGGGCCTCTCTAATAGCCCTGCTCTCTGGCTATGCAAATTCAGCCTCCAAGCGTTGAACCTCGGAGGTCCATTCCTGACTGAATGTTTCACCCTTCCCTTCACAAATATTATGGAGGGTACAGCACGCGGATATAACTGCGGGGATGCTGCTTTCCCCCAAGTCTAGCTTCCCATAAAGAGATCGCCAGCGCCCTTTTAAATGGCCAAAAGCACATTCCACAGTCATTCGGCACCGGCTCAGCCTGTAGTTGAACCGGTCCTTGCTCCTGTCAAGCTTCCCTGTATATGGTTTCATGAGCCAAGGCATTAACGGGTAAGCGGGATCTCCAAGGATCACAATGGGCATTTCAACGTCCCCTACTGTGATCTTCCGGTCTGGGAACAAAGTCCCTGACTGCATCTTCCTGAACAGGCCACTGTTCTGAAAGATGCGTGCATCATGCACCTTTCCAGGCCAGCCTGTGTTAATGTCAATGAAACGCCCACGGTGATCCACAAGCGCCCGGAGAACCATAGAGAAATACTTCTTCCGATTAATGTACTCGGATGCTAGGTGGGGTGGTGCCAGAATAGGAATATGCATCCCATCGATCGCCCCTCCACAATAGGGAGTCCCACTTGTGCAAAGCCATCCATAATGTCCTGTACGTTCCCCAGAGTCATGGTTCTTTTTAGCAGGATGCGATTAATGACCCTGCAAACTTGCATCAAAACGATCCCAACGGTCGACATTCCCACTCCAAACTGGTTCCCGACTGATCGGTAGCTGTCTGGAGTTGCCAGCTTCCAGATTGCAATAGCCACCCGCTTCTCCACCGGCAGGGCAGCTCTCAATCTCATGTCCTTGCGCCGCAGGGTAGGGGCAAGCTCAGCACACAGTCCCATGAAAGTGGCTTTTCTCATCCAAAAGTTCTGCAGCCACTGATTCTCATTCCAGACTTCCATGATGATGTGATCCCACCACTCAGTGCTTGTTTCCCCAAAGCGGCGTTCCACGGTGCTGAGCATTTCCGTGAAAACCACAAGCAACGTCGTGTCGTACGCGTCGGGCGACTCGCAATCATCGTCGGACTCCTCATCACTTTGGAGCTTAAAGAATAGCTCAACGGCCAAACGTGATGTGCTGGCAAGACTCGTCAGCATACTCCTCAGCAGTTCGGGCTCCATTTCCCAAAGAAATTGCGCTGCACAGAAACTGTTGGGAGACTCACAATGGTGCCAAACGTGGACGAAAAAACAGGGACTGCTAGGATGTAAAGTAATGCATCACGGGGCATTGGGACAGGAAGCAGAATGACCCGCACCCTTCCGTCCCCTTCCCACAACCCACAGTGCCAAAATGGGACAAGGTTCTCTGTGGTATAGCTGTCCATAATGCACCACTCCCAACAGCGCTGCAAATGCTGCAAATGTGGCCATACTGTAGCGCTGGTAGCTGTCAGTGTGGCCACACTCCAGCACTTTCCCTACACAGCTGTACGAAGACAGCTGTAACTCCCAGCACTGCAGACCTCCAAGTGTAGCCAAGGCCATATACTCTCCGTTTCCTCTCAAAGATAATCTGGGGCAATTGAGACACATCAGCAGTACAATACCAAAATTACATCTCCTTTCTGTTTCCCCTCCCTTGCTTTGCCTGTATTGTTTTTTTAAGTAATCTCTTCAGGGAATTAAGTCTCTTACTATGCATTTGTATGATGCGTAGTACAATGGGGCCCTAAACTCCGTTGGGGCCTTTATCTAATGTATACATATAATTCATTTTTAAAACATCTCTTTTCATTTGTTCCCTTTAAAGAAAAAAAGACACGTGAATGCTATTACATAATTAGATCTCTGTTTTAGTTTTAAATTGCAGCAAAGGAGATTCAGGTTGAACTGTGGCAAAACCTCCGAACTGTAAGAGTAGTTAAGCGCTGGAATAAATCACCTAAGGAGGTTGTGGAATCTCTGTCACTGGAGCTTTTTAAGAACAGTGTAGACAAATATATTGGTCAGAGATGATGTAGATAATACTTAGTCCTGCCTCAGTGCAAGGGGTTGGACTAGATGACCTTTCAAGGTCCCTTCCAATCTTACATTTCTATGATTCTATTATTATCAGACTAAAATAGTATCCTAATATGAATACTTTTTCATGTGTTTCTTTTTCCTTTTTAAAACAACAAAAAACAATGGCATTTTAATTGAATTAATATTCACTTTCATCACACAAACCCTCTTCTCATCCCAGGATCTTTTCCTTCTATTAGTATGGAGAGTTATAAAATTGTATTAATATGGATTAACCATGTATTTGCAATCTAAGACTTTTTATGATTAAGCAATGAGAAATGTATTAACAGCTATACATTGAGAATTACAATGCTGCCTCAGGGTTTCTTTCTGCAGACAGTAAGTGGAATAAGTGCTCAGCATTTCAAACAGACAAAGCAGACAAAAAGGATGGTGTTTTTCCCTACAAACAAGCCATCTTTAGCGCAATTCATATACTGAAATGTTCTGATATTCTAATGCCAACAGCAATATGACATATATAAAGTGTGTCAATAAGAGAAATATATGCAGATATAAACCTTATTTGTTCTTATAAACAGCTATACAGCAACTTTCTAAATAACTGTTTATATTCTCCATTTAAATCAACTTTAAATTTAAATAAAGAAAGCCAATACTTACTTGTGCATATTTTCCACTCCTATTATGATCATGATATAGTAGGAAATTCCACTTTGTACAACAAAATGTAAGGCATACCTAGAAAAAATTATAATAGTCACTCCAGGCAATCATTTTTCATTACCAACAGTCTAGCACATATATGTTTTCCTTACTTGAAATGAAAAGATAGTTAGATTTTCAATCCATCAGTAGTTGTTACATGCTTAATAAGAAGATCTCCTTTAAATCTACTTTAAGGTAGGTAACTGAAAAACAAAAAAAACCCCACCAACTTTTGCGCTTCACTATTTTCTTATAAAAGTATCTGTTTGAGAGCTTTTTGCATTCAAAATATCAGGTCCCTTATCCACTCTGTTTTACAGAGGACCTTGACATCTTTAAATGATCTGAACAGTTGTCTCACACAAGCCTATAAAGGAGAGCTCCACTCAGGTTATCTGAGGAAGAGCATGCTGGGAGCTTGAGTTGTGAGAATTAGTCTTCGCACATCATACACAAACAGTAGAAGGTGAAAGTAAAGTTCACATTTTGCAGTTCGCTTTTCACCTAATGGCAAAATATGATAATTGACAGTTGTGGGGACTAATGTTCTACTTATACAAAGAACAGGTACAGCATGGCAGCAACAATGTTTTCCTAGACCGGGGTCAGCAACTTTCCACACGCAGCCCATCACAGCAGCGGTCCCCAAACTTGATTTGCGACTGGTTCAGGGTAAGCCCCTGGCAGGCTGCAAGACACTTTGGTTACCTGAGCGTCTGCAGGTATGGCCACTCGCAGCTCCCAGGTTCATCATTCCCGGCCAATGAGAGCTGCGGGAAGCAGTGCGGGCCGGGCCACTGCCATCAAGTTATTTTATACTGACAATCAAATCACCATCAGTTCGTGAAGATCCAGTGATTAAAACAGTTTTGACTATCCATACATTTTCCTCATTGTTTTTACAAATAACATGGTGCTAGAAAGTCCTACTTCCCTGTTGAAAAATGACATTGGTAACAAATTTCCCTCAAGTTTATTTTCTTAATAGTATTTGTGACACTATGCCCCATATTCTTCATAGAAATATGTTTATGATATGAATATGGCATAACTAAGATGCATTTTATACAAGATGGGTCATGTGAGAGATCATTGGAAAGATTATGATTTACTATGCATGTATCATTTCTGTATCTGAAGTTAGGAATATTAACTATGTAAAAAAATTATAAAAGTGTTTACATCTGAGAAACACCCACCAGACAGAATGTAATCGGTCTGGATGGGCCATTAGGGAGAATGATAGGACTCTGAACACGCTAATCCCCCACCTTCTTGAGAAGTTTCCTGTGATGCTGCTTTGACACTGCAGGGTCATGTGATCATGTCACCAGTTACTGGATTCAACTGGGGGAGGGGTGGGAGAATCCCACTGAGAGACAGATTCCCACCACATGTAAATCTTTTTTAAGGCAGTGAAGTGAGGTAACCAGGGTTGGTTCTTTAATGAATCCCCACCCAAGATGACTGCTGGAAACACCTAAGACTGATCTCGGGAAGAGAAGAACTGGAACCAGGCTAGAAGGTGTCTGGCCCATGAAAGGAATATCTGGAATTCTAAGCTACAGACAAGAAAAGTTTGTCTTCAAGAATCTCCACAGCCTACTTAAAGATGACATTTAGGGTGAGAAATTACTACTTGTAGCCAGTAGTGCATTAAGTTTAGTTTACATGCTTCCTTTATTTGCTCAGTAATCTACTTGGATCTGTTTGCTATCCCTTATAATCACTTAAAATCTGTTCTTTGTAGTTAATAAACTTGTTTTTGTTTTCTGTAAACCAGTTTGTGCAATTCATAACTCGGAGAGTGGGGGCAAAAAGCTGTGCATATCTTCCTCCACACTGAGGGAAGGCATGATTTTCATGAGCTTACACGGCACAGATTTCTGTGCAGTGCAAGACAATACAATTTTGCACTACAGAGAGGGATGCACTTGAATGCTGGGCAATCCCTGAGCTGAGTCTTCCCACACAGAGCTGATCTCAGTGTCTGTGTCCTTTTGCAACTGAGTTGGTCCTGTCTGTGTGTGTATTAGAGGAGGCCTGAGGGCCTGGCACAGCAAGACAGGGTGAGGGAGCCCAAGCTGGTGGAACGGGCAAGCTCAGTGGTATCCCATTACATCAGGTGGCTCCCTCCGTGTTTGATCTTCATTAGGCAGACTCTCTCTTGTTTTGGGACCATCTTATCAAAAGAGATCAAATGGTTAAAATACTACTAATTTATTTGGAAATTTTCTTTCCCATACAAATACAGCCTAAAAATCAGCTGCTGTTGCTAGTCACCTTCAGCTCAATTATCACAGACATTTATAAGGCAAGTTTTTCTATAAATCTCGGGCCTTCATTTCTTCCAAAAACTGCTTAGCCTTTTTGATATAAAAGCAGGTCCAATTCACACGGATCTCCATTATTACAAAAAGATCCTTGCATCAGCAGGAGTTAGCCTATTAGAGATATAAGAAGGTTAATATTCATATTGGCTTTGATGTAACACTGTTGCAACTTCTTTTTTAAGAAAGAAATGCAAGTTACAAATTACTTGGACAAGTTAGATGTCTTCAAGTCACCAGGGCCTGATGAAATGCATCCTAGAATACTCAAGGAGCTGACTAAGGAGATATTTGAACCATTAGCGATTATCTTCGAAAAGTCATGGAAGACGGGAGAGATTCCAGAGGACAAATTGGAGATAGTCCAGAGAAGAGCAACAAAAATGATTAAAAGGTCTAGAAAACATGACCTATGAGGAAAGATAGAAAAAAACTGGGTTTGTTTAGCCTGAAAAAGAGAAGACTGGGAGGGGACATGACAACAATTTTCAAGTACGTAAAAGGTTGTTACAAGGAGGAGGGAGAAAAATTGTTTTTGTTAACCTCTGAGGATAGGACAAAAAGCAATGGGCTTCTATTCAGCAAAGGCAGTTTAGATTGGACATTAGGAAAAACCTGTCAGAGCAGTTAAGCACTGGAATAGATTGCATAGGATACACAAGGAGATCTTGGCAGACCAGTAAAGTGCGCAGACCACTGCTGCTTACTGCTAATGTTAACCAAGCCAGCAGGCCATAAGTGAGCCTATGCAGCAGCCTTAGCATGACCAAGTCAGGAGGGGAGGGCTTTGGGACTACCACAAAAAGGACAGCTTGACCCAGAGTCCTTCCTGATAATATCTCTGTTGAAACTGCTGAGGTATATATTTAAAGAAAAACAAGAAGCTTATCTATATGTGCCCTCAGGAATGTGTCTATTACAGGCTCAAGGCATGCAAACTCTGCAAAAACACAACTGGCTAATTGATAATCAGAGGTAATTCTCTTGCTTAACCTTTGAAATTGCTTGCTTAACAAGTTTTATTTGAGTGACATGTTATTATAACACTTATGAATAAATAAGGGAAGAAAGTTTTGGGTAGTTGGATTCTTCAGGGACTCTTCTTCTGGACACATCTTGGGGATCTCACCGGCAGACGCAAGATTGGCCATCGGAAGGCTGCTGCTGTGCCACTCAAGAGCCACTCCTAACTTCAGTAATTAGTGGGGGTTGAGGGTGTTTTATTAACCTGTGGCGGACATGTGTAAGTGCTTGACACTAAGTTAAGTATAGCTTTAAGTGAGAGCACTCTTGTATTGTCCTGTTTGTGCCAGTCATCTATCAGTCAGACAGCCATGTCTCCATTGATTTATTTCCTGACACCACCTTGCACAGAGTAAAGCTACCAAGAGCCTTGGGTTGAAAGAACCACAGGTAACAAGGGCAGCTGTGGAATCTCCATCACTGGAGATTTTTAAGAGCAGGTTAGACAAATGCTTTTCAGGGGAGGTCCAGATAATACTTAGCCCTGCTTTAAGTGAAGGGGACTGGACTAGAACGCCTCTCAGGGTCCCTTCCAGACCTACACTTCCATGATTATGGGCATGTGTATAAATAAACTGCAAACTTATACACATAAAACTGAAAGATAACATTAACAATAAGCTTAACTTTCTGATTTCCTAAATCTATAAGCAATGTCTGCAGCAAGCATATGTTCAGGTACCTGTGTGACTAAACTGAATATAGGGGCCAAAACTGTAGTTCAGAATTCTAGAACTATGCAAAGAGAAGGGGGAGGGGTATTAGCTCATCCTATCTTAATGTTTTTAAAACGTTGCCAGAACATTTTAGTCAATTAAGAAAATGCCTTAGCCAATATATACCGGTGCCTCAAGAGAAAGTTGGACTAGCTGTTCTGCCACACATCAATTAAGCCAACTCCCTCTTGTTCATCCTGAACTAGCCTGATAAGTATTGAGCCACACTGCATGGAAACAACTAGATTATACAGTCTGTAGTGTAATTTACATACATAAAAGTAAATGCAATTCTTGTATCGCCCCTACTGCTGTTCTGGCCAATTACATCTTGAGTATATACAACAGTCAAGAGTGTGGCAGAAGAACCTATACAGAATATCATATATTGAGATATTCTAACAGCAGTCACAACTTAATCTTAAAAAGATATGCGCCAGAGTCCACCTTCCTTCCAGGCCCTTCCTGGTGCCAGAGAAACACTCTATAGCAATAATTCTGTTCACGTCCCTTCTCCCATGGTATTCAGATCTGTATTCAGTATTCAACAAAAAACAATGCAAGCTAATTGATATTTTGAGATTAAGGAGTGGTATCTAGGCATGTGATTAATTTAGTATTGCCTCATAGCTAGGCTTAGATGTACTAGTTTTATTGATAAATGTTGGTAAATATTGATTTCACTGAACACGTACGCACACACACACAAAAGTATGTCCATAAATGATAATCAAAATTTACAGGCAAGCAAAGTAAGAAAAATACAGCTTGAAAATGTATCAGAGTTTGATTTCAGGATACTTATTTTGCATACGTTGACCTGCAATGTTGACAGTTTGCGTTTTAACAGTTATAGAACTTTAACTTTTTTAATCTCAATGTCTGTCATTAAATAGTTTCCTGCAATTGTGAAAATTTAAATCAACAGAAAAAATAGACACTGAAATTATCCATTGAAGCTATAAAAAAATTACTTTCTGCCATACCTACTCAGAGCAGTATGTTACACAAATTTATCACAAGTTGTACAAATTTAGTTTTTATTTTAGCTCTTCCTCTCTCCTCCCAAAAACAGCTGCAAGATCCAATCCTTTGAAAAGATCTTCAGAGAATTAAATACTATGGCATTTAGAGTACTTTCCATCTCAGTTATATTGGATGGAGCATATATTACTACACAGAAAGTGTAGTAAATTTAACTGTAATAAACTTCAGCAGCACTAAATATCAAAACGTATGGAACAAAACACATGAAACGGTTGAAAAAAGAAGATAAAATGCTACTTACCATCCAAAACAAAAAAGTGCAAGATAAAGGCCTAAAAGCGTGGCAACAACATGTCTTATAAATGAGCTAGTTTTGCTTGAATGAAGGTATGTTCGAAACCAAACAGCCGCAAGCAAGGCAAAGAGTTGGCACACTACGAAGTTAACCTGCAGAGAAAAGACAGCTGTTATTCTACACAAACGTCATATACCTTGCCTCCAAATCAAAAACCTTACCAACAACACCCGCCCACTAATGATAGGGCCAAAAGTTCTAAAAACTAAGTACTATATTCTATACCACTGAATTACTGAAGCATCTTACAATTTTAAAGAATTAATCTTCACAACACATTTCTAAGGTAGGAAAGTCTATTCCCATTTTACAGATGGAAAACTAAAAGGAACAGAGAGGCTGATTCATCAAGATTACAGAGGAAGTCTGTGACAGATCCAGAAACTGAACCAAAATAACATAAATCTCAGACCAGTGCCTTAAGCACAAAGCCATTCTTCCACTTCTGATAACTCGGCTTTGTTTTTGAACTGGGATACCATTTTTAGAATGTTGCCTTCTTTCGTCTGAGACTAGAGCTGAACTTTGCTTCCATCAGGGCAGAGAACCTACTTTCATGGTCTGTCCTCAGATCTAAAAGAACCAGTTGAAGTTTTGGAGCTGAATAGAGGCAGAGTGTTGTGCAGCCAGACCGCTCCTTTTACTGTGCTGTCCTCACAGGCAAGTTGACGTATAATACAGGTGACCTGCCATTCTGCTATGGGTGAAATGATTAGGAAGACGGCTTTACCACTGGAAACAGAAGTTATGTTCTGAGTCAGACTGACTGTGGCATGAAGAGTTTTCAAAGTCTTATGCCAAGGCTGTGATGAAGTGGTTCTCTTCCTCTAGCATAGCAATCACAGAGACTTGGGCTATGGACAGCCTGATAAACCTAGTTCTCTTCACTCAAAATAGAATGTTTCTCACGGTCACAAATTTTCCATCTATTTTGCAGACCAGCTTATTCATCTGATTATTCCAAATCTATTTTTATATCAGATGAACACTTTCATGGTGGGGAGAACTGTGGTCTCTTCTCCATTTACATTTCCACACAAGTTATTCACTAGTTCTGTAGGTGTTTCGGTAGCTTCAACCTGCAACTGAAATGTGAATATGTGTCCCTCCTTTTCATAAAAATTGTTGAATTTTACATTGATACACTGCTCTTACTGGCAGAGACTATTGTGCTTTCCTTCAAGAAAACATGGTATGGACATCAGACATGAGAAACTGTTAAGCCATTTCACTTATTGTTGATACTCTGGGTAGACAGTTCCCAAAAAAGGAAGGCTACACAGTCCTCAAACTTCCTTAACGCCTTTCAATCTGCTCTAGTCTTGTTGCTAGACAATGTCCTGGTGACATTCACAGATAGGGCACAGCTGAATGCATGGAGACATTCAGTGGCAGAGTCCAGGAAAGCATTAAGTGAGCGCAATGAGAAGAGGCAGGATGCAATGCTGAGACTAAAGTGGGAGCTGCAGGAAAGCCAACAAGAGCACAGACTGTCCCTACATCCACTGTACAACTCCCTGCCCTCCTCCCCAAGTTCCATATCCTCCTCACCCAGATGCCCAAGAACACAGGAGGGTGGGAGGGAAGCTCCGGGAACCCGGCCACTGCACTCCAAAGACTGGTCCAAGCAACAGAAGGCTGTCATTCAAACAGTTTTGATTTGTAGTGTGGCCACAATAAGCAATGTGGCCTTGTCCTTCACTCCTCCCCCACCCCACCCAGGACACCTTATCAGTTATCTCCCTTTTTTTTTTAATTAATAAAGAAAGAATGCATGGTTTCAAAACAATAGTGACTTTATTTCCTTTGCCAGCTGAGAACAAAGGGGGGAAGTTGGTTGCCTTACAAGGAGTTAGAATCAACAAAGGGGCGGGTTTGCATCAAGGAGAAATACACACAATTGTCACACCGTAGGCTGGCCAGTCAAGAAACTGGTTTTCAAAGCCTCTCTGATGTGCAGCACGCCTACCTGTGCTCTTCTAATCGCCCTGGCGTCTGGTTGTTCAAAACTGGCAGCCAGGCGATTTGCCTCAACCTCCCACACCACCATAAACTTCTCCTTCTTACTCTCACAGATATTATGGAGCACACAGCAAGCAGTAATAACAATGGGAATATTGGTTGTGCTGAGGTCTAACCTAGCCAACAAAGAGCGCCAGCGAGCTTTTAAATATCCAAAGGCACATTCTACCACCATTCTGCACTTGCTCAGCCTAGAGCTGAACTGCTCCTTACTACTGTCCAGGCCAGGGATTGGCAATCTTTCAGAAGTGGTGTGCTGAGTCTTCATTTATTCATTCTAATTTAAGGTTTCGCGTGCCGGTAATACATTTTAACATTTTTAGAAGGTCTCTTTCTATAAGTCTATAATATATAATAAAACTATTGTTGTATATAAAGTAAATCAGGTTTTTTAAATGTTTAAGAAGTTTCATTTAAAATTAAATTAAAATGCAGAGCCCCCTGGACCGGTGGCCAGGACCTAGGCAGTGTGAGTGCCACTGAAAATCAGCTCGCGTGCCGTCTTCAGCACGCATGCCATAGGTTGCCTACCCCTGGTCCAGGGTGTACAGTAGTACAGTATGGCTTCATGAGCCACGGGAGCAAGGGGTAAGCTGGGTCTCCAAGGATAACTATTGGCACTTCAACATCCCCAACAGTAATTTTCTGGTCTGGGAAGTAAGTCCCTTCTTGCAGCTGCTCAAACAGCCCAGAGTTCGTAAAGATGCAATGGTCATGCAGCTTTCCCGGCCATCCCACGCTGATGTCGGTGAAACATCCCTTGTGATCCACCAGTGCTTGCAGCACCATTGAGAAGTACCCCTTGTGGTTTATGTGCTGGTTGGCAAGGTGGCCTGGTGCCAAGATAAGGATATGTGTTCCATCTATCGCCCCACCACAGTTAGGGAAACCCATTGCAGCAAAGCCATTCACTATGACCTGCACATTACCCTTGACAGCAGAACGTCAGTGACTGCTTTGGCTACTTGAATCACAGCAGTACCCACAGTAGATTTGCCCACTCCAAATTGATTCCCGACTGACCGGTAGCAGTCAAACATTGCAAGCTTCCACAGTGCTATCGCCACTCGCTTCACAACTGTCAGGGCAGCTCTCATCTTGGTATTCCTGCGCTTCAGGGCAGGGGAAAGCAACTCGCAGAGTTCCTGGAAAGTGGCCTTACGCAACCAAAAGTTTCTCAGCCACTGGGAATCATCCCATCACTGCAACACTATGCAGTCCCACCAGTCTGTGCTTGTTTGCTGGGCCCAGAATCGGCGTTTCACAGTATCAGCCAGACCCACTGCCACCATGACGTCCCAATTGCCACAGCTCATGCTTTCAGGAACATCAGTGTTCATGTTCTCATCACAATCGTCCTCATGCTGCCATCTCTTAGCCAGGTTCTGCACATACTGCTTCCCACAGTGCACTGATCCATGCGTCAATGATAGCCACAGCAGTGAGGACACACTCCGCTGACTTAATGCACTTAGTGGGGACTGTCGCAGCCCTAAAAGCCTATGCTCAAACATGGCGTCTGAATGGCCAATGTCGGTCAAAAGATCACATTGGTACCATGTGCAACACCGTAGTGCGGTGTGCAACATTATAGTGCCATGTGCATTTTCCCGCTCTTTTTCCCTGGTCAACTAAGGTCAGACTAGTGCCGTGTGCAAAAATACCAGTGTGCCTGTTCTTGAACCTTCTGTCAGTCAAAAGGTCAAGTTGGTGCTGTGTGCAGAAGCATAGGGCTGTGTGCAAAAGTAGTGTGCCAGTGCAGCTCCCATTGACGTAGAGGGCACCAGCTCAGAACCTGGTTGGTGAAGGAGCTAGAGACCAATCAGACGCTGACACAAGTAAGAGCCTTTGAATAAAACCATGTCTCGCGCCAAGACCTGCAGGCGTATCCACACGTTAGCTGGAAGGCATGGATCCCCCTTCCAGCTAGAAGGGTCTCCTGCGTATTTTGCCGGCTCGTGTCATGTCGTTACGAATTATTTCCCACCAATTTGTCATGGCCTTGGTGTCTGTACTGCTGGTCAGCTGCGCCTGGAGTGTGGTATATGCATTCTAATTGCTGTAAATACTCTGTCTGCTTAGCTTCTTCCTTTTTCCCCTCTTTTACTTGGTACCAAGTTATGTATATAGTATATGAAAGTTAAATTGTTGTATTAATTGCTATTGTGGTTAATTGTTGTATTTTACAGTGTTTGGTTAATGTGTGCACAGTTTATTTAGTTTTTTGTGTATCTGTTCTTGATTTTAGTAAGCAGTTAATTATAGATTGTTTGATTTCTTGTTGTTGGATGTAAATAGATTGTTTCACGTTGTGTAAATATTCTTGTTCTAATAGTATTGTTAGTTAGTAAAAGCGCTCCTCCCCAGCCCAAGTTGCAACTTATCCCCCATCAATAAATGGCCACGTGGTTTTGAACTTTCAATCTGTCACGTTTTGATTTTCCTCACTCAGTCAAAAAACTTACTTGAACCTGTATTGGTCTTGGACAGGGACATACATAATAGACTGTATAAAACAGATTTCTAAAAATCGACTTCTATAAAATCGACCTAGTTTCATAGTGTAAACATACCCTTAGATTACAAGCTCTCCTGGGCAGAGACTGTGTTTTCAAGATACTTGTAGTTAATTATAGCATGTCTATGTTAAAAAGAATCTTAAGTTTGCAAAATCCAGCACTTAAAAGTTAGGAAATGTAAGAATTAAGACTGCCTATGCAACCTTAATTCACCCTTCTTGGACATACACATTATGATATTGTCTTTACACAACTGAATACTCCCTCTCCCCCCTCCACAGAACCTCTGCCTCATTCAGTGAACAGTTACTTTATTCACTGTTTCTTCCTTCTCGTTCTGTGTGTGATCTCAGGCCTTACTTAAACACACATCACTCTACCCTCATTTCCATGGAGTTCTCACCAGCCTATTTGAGTGCTGAAAAAACAATGAATTCACCATCATAACACCTCTGTAAAATTACTACCCCAATTTTACAGACTGGCATCTGAAGTACAGAGTAATTAAGACCAAAGTGTCTACTAATTTTGGGTGCCCAACTTGAGACACCTCGGGCCTGATTTTTTCAGAATACTTAGCATTTTTATTAGCACTTTATATATCAAAGCACAGTTTCAAATGTTGCAGTTATGAGCATTCAGCATTTCTGAAAATCTGGCTGCAGGTGTCTCACGTCGGGCATCCAGAAAAAAAGGAACATCATTAGTGGCCAACTGTGAATGTTTTGGTTAAGTGGTATGCCCAGATCACTTAAGTACTCTGGCAGAGGCAGTGATAAATCCACTTCGCTGCTCTAAAAAGTGAAGTGATCACGTAATTAAAGACTACATCATAATGCATGCACTCAAGATAGCCGAATAAAATTTGCACAGGCAACCTTTATTCTAGCATCCTCTGACTTTTGAGTGCTTGACTTTAAAAAATATATATTCTTTTAATACATTTCTTTTTTATTAAAAATCCAGAACTTCTGTCATGTGGAACCATACTGAGATACAGACACACACAACTTAGGTCATTAGAAGGGTTCTGACCGTTCGATCTACAGCACAAAACTCTACCACTTGAACTAATGAATAACTAGTAGCACTGCAATTACCTTCAATGTGTACTAGGCACTAGAGCAATAGTTTTCAACTTTTTTTCATTTGCAGACCCCTAAAAATGTAAAATGGAGGTGTGGACTCCTTTGAAAATCTTAGTTTGCGGCTCCTCGGGGTCCATGGACCACAAGTTGAAAAACACTGTTCTATGGTAACAATCTTTCATGGACTTCTTAGACACAGTCTGTGGGCCACAGGTTTAAAACCACTGCACTAGAGGGACGTGAGAATTTGACAGTCAGTTCCTACATCCCTCTGCTTTCAGCAAGTGAGACTCAGCACTCCTGGATTCAATTCCAGATTCTGGAGGGAGTGGTTAGACACTTCTGCTCCTGTATACCCAACCTGTCTGCCTTTCCTTCTATCCTCCACCCCACTTCCCAGCTCCTGCCCTCCAGAACCTGTGCAGCTACTCCCTCCTTCCACCTCACACATCCAAGCTCCTGCCCCCCTCTCCCAGTTCCCCTTGCATCCTCCAGGCATCCCCTGGCTGCTGGCCCCCTCCCCTTCTTACTCCTATCCATACCACCATTTGGGTCCTGTAACACCCCAATTCCTCACCCATTTCATCTTCATTCCAGTCAGGCTACTCCTCCTCCATGCTCCATGGGTACCAGCATCAAGAGCACTGAGAGCACAGGAGATAGTTTCCCTGCTTTCCATTTCAGTGACCATTATCACAGAAACCCTTGACTGCCAGGAGAAGCAACTGTAGAATTGTTGCTCAGGCCCTGTATTCCCACACTGGTGTATGCTCCATTACTCTGTGGGAATGACCCATATGCAGCCCAGCTGATAGATAAGAGCTGTGTGGGGATACAGTATGCTCAATAAAGACTATCTTTGGAGAATTTAGCTGTCAAACTAATAAGGCTCTATGAGAATGTGAGCATAGAAATTTTTTAAATGGGTGCCAGTAACGTGGCCAAATTTGGGTGGATTTAAAAAACAAAACAAAAATAAACTACACAGATATCAAAAGGCACAACCCAGACACCTTGGAGACCTCTTGCTTTTACTCCACCCCCACCAGTCCATGAAATTTTGAGTCCCCACTTCAAAACATGGACAAACTCTAGTGCCTCAATGAAACAGTTGCAGATTTACACACACACACGCACACACACACACACACACACACACACGCTAGCCATTTTAGCTGAAACATTCTGGAAATAAAAAAATCTGCCTGAAGTCAACATCCAGCATGGAATGATTAAAGTCTGGCAAGATTATAAGCAACTTGTATTGGGAAGCAACATGCAGCCATAACTATAGGCAGCACTAACATCTCCCTCTATAATTACAGTAGCACTTAGAGGTCCCAAAAGATATTAAAGGTTCTATTGTGCAAGACAGTGTACATACTAGAATTAAATCGCAGTTAACTTATGCTATTAACTCAAATAAATTAATCACAATAAAACAATTAATCAACATTTATCACAGTTTTAATTGCACTGTTAAACAGAATAAAGCCTTTGAATAAAACCATGTCTTGCGCCAAGAATAAACAGAATACCAATTGAAATTTATTAAATATTTTGGATGTTTTTCCTACATTTTCATATATATTGTATTCTGTGTTGTAATTGAAATCAAAGCGTATATTATATTACAAATATTTGCATTGTAAAAATTATAAAAGAAATAGTATTTTTCAATTCATACAAGTACAGTAGTGCAATCTCTTTGTTGTGAAAGTGCAATTTACAAATGTAGATTTTTTTTTGTTATATAACAGCACTCAAAAACAAAACAATGTAAAACTTCAGTGCCTACAAATCCACTCAGTTCTACTTATTCAGCCAAACGCTAAGACAAACAAGTTGTTTACAAGAGATAATGCAGACTCTAAAATTTTACATTGTTTTATTTTGAATGCAGGTTTTTTGTACCTAATTCTACATTTGTAAGTTCAACTTTCACAATAGAGAGATTGCACTACAGTACTTGTATTAGGTGAACTGAAAAATACTAATTCTTTTGTTTTTTTTACAGTGCAAATACTTGTAATAAAAAATAAATATAGAGTGAGCACTGGTACACTTTTTATCTTGTGTTGTAATTAAAGTCAGTATATTTGAAAATGCAGAAACCATCCAAACTATTTAAATAATAGTATTCTATTATTGTTTAACAGTGCGATTAATCGTGCGACTAATTGCGATTAATTTTTTTAATCGCTTGGCAGCCCTAGTACAGACACATAATAAAAGACAGTCACTCCACTAAAAAAACAAAAACAAAAACAAAAAACCTTACAATCACAAAGCTAAGTGTTTAGTACATTTATGGTTATTGTATAAGTGAGTGCACACTAAGAGGTACTTTAACTGTATCACACTCTCTCTCACACACACACACACACACACACACACACACACACACACACACACACTTTTCGGTGCAGAGTTGGAAGCATCCCCAATCTAACTGAGAATCAGATTTTTGTGGTAAATGGAACCCTAAAGAGCGAAATGCTGATTTACAGTTTGTTAGATCTACCAAATGTTTCTACACCAGCAAACTTGTCTTGCTATAGGATACATTGGGGTTATATAAAAATCAATGTGCCATTTGCACAAATTGTAGGAGGTTTAGTATAAAAGTTTAACAGGCCATTTAGTTTCATTTATGTCATATCTAATTTTTGTTTATTCTTAATGAAGAATTTGAAGATTCTTATCAATTAAATATTATGATTCTTGAGGAAGCGTTCACTTTTAACATAAAGCCTAGGAGAACAAGAAAAAAAGGGCAGATTTTCTCACCACCTAGTAAGAATTTCTGGAAAAAATTCGAGTTCAGTTCAAAGTCTCCACACATCCTCCAACAAACTAGACCCTTATCAATCCAAGAAGGAATAACTACATTTCCATGTGTTAAAGAACCAATAAGGAAGAAAGCCTTATAATTATTATAACAAGATGCAGGAGAATTAAGTACTTTGTATTTAATTTTTTCATTTAACTAAGGCCTTGTCTACACTACAAAATTAAGTTGACCTAAGTTAAGTCGACGTACAGTCACTGGAGTAATTACTGCGGTGGCTCATGTCCACACTACGGCCCTTCAGTCAGTGGTTTGCGTCCTCACCAGGAGCACTTCCTCCAACTTAAGTGTGGGGTACTGACAACTGGAGCCCCACCGCTTCCTGTCCCATGGCTGACAGCCTGAGCAGGGTGGCCAGACTCCAGACAGGCAACGTACATAACGCAGTGCCTACACTGACACCGCATCGGCCTAACTACATCGACCTAAGCACTACACCTCTTGCAGAGGTGAAGTTATTAGGTTGGTATAGTGGGCAACTTCCATCAATGGGAGCAAACACTGTAGTGTAGACACTTACGTCCTAGCTCTGTAAGTTGCCTTACATCGCGTAGACCAAGCCTAAGAGTTTACGCTCATTATCTTTTCAACAGCAGCTGTATAGTCTGCGTGTAGCCAGGAGTTACTAGAAACCCCTTCAATCTCCCACACTACTTCATAATGGAGGAATCACCATAGAGGCATCTGCCCAATTGAAATAAATAAAATAAAGTACATTTACTTGTACATATGGTTGTTAATTGGATGGTACAGATTAAGTGTCCCAGACTGTAGAGGCTACATTTCACTAAGGGCCTGCAATGTCACAGCAGCAAAACTGTAGTTAACAGCTTGGCAGCAACAGCAGAAAAAACTGTTACTAACCTTTCCTAACTGTTGTTCTTCGAGAGGTGCTGCTCATGTCCATTCCACATTAGGTGTGTGCACGTTGCGTGCACTGTTGCTGGAGATTTCTCCTTCAGTGGTATCCATTGGACTAGCTCTAGCGCCATCTGGTGCCGGGCATTTATGTGGGGTGCTGCTGGCCATGCATACGCCCTTGATTTCTCTTTTGTGGATCACAGAATTATAGAATATCAGGGTTGGAAGGGAACTCAAGAGGACATCTAGTCCAACCCCCTGCTCAAAGCAGGACCAATCCCCAACTAAATCATTTGGGGAGATGTTAAATTAATTGCTCTCACACTTCCACCCCTTCCATTTATTTCTATCTTTATATATTTCTATTTCTGGGTTTTAAAGAAAAGAAAAAGAGACTTTGCAACAACTTTGTGTACAGCCTTTTTGGCTTAAGGAAAGAAACTCAATCAATAGTTTACCTTCTAAAAATGCTTTCCCACAAATTAAGCCATTGTTGCCAAACACTTTTTCTTAAAAATGAACTAAGTTTTAACAAACCCAAACCCCACAACCTGCAAAAGCTATTTAATATCCCAAATCATTAACAACAATATATCCCTGCTTGGATCCTGCCTTTCCTCTCTGGTAAACTTGATTGAGACATGCCCCAGAATACTTATCAGCTGCCATGATATCAAAAAAACCTTTTCTGAAGTAACTGGTGAAGAATTACATGGCACGCACATGGCCATTAAGAGGAAGGAGGCATTAAGCCATTTGTAGAGCAAGCAGTCTTTCTGAAGAAAGACACTGAATTCTTCAAGCAAAAGCTTTCAATGATATAAACTCTAAAACTATTTCATTAATGGCATCATACTTGGTGACACTGCAAATAACAAAAACTGCCAAGCCTCATTATAATTAGTGAAACATTGACCATCTTTATCTCAAATATCAGCGTTAGATTGGGATCTATTGCTGTCAGTTAAGTCAATGCAATTTTCCTCTCCAATGAGGTAGTCAGTTGATGAATTCATGACATGGCTGCTGCTATTTGTGAACAGCTGCTTAGAAATCAGGAGAACCACTAGTTTTCCACAGAACAGGATAAAACCACAAGTGTGTCTTATTCCACTCAACGTTTTACATTATTCCAGAATGAGTATGAAGGAGCCATACATGAGGCCTGCTTGACAGAACATGCTATCGTAAAAAAAAATATTTGAACCTTTATAACAAATCGGTTCTTGAAGAAAGGTGTCTGCAATCACTGTACTGGTATTTAAACCCACTGTGTAAATCAGCAGTCCTTCTTCCAAAATAGAATTTACTGGATTTAATGTGGCAAATTTTTAAATCATGTGGTCAAGCTCAGAGATGAAGCAAGCATTTTCCTTGCTATACATGTCTCTGTCCTTGCAGAATACTTCACTGATCATCACAGGTTTGCTCTGAAAGCTTCTCTCCAAGGATGAAATACATGGTGGCTTAGGTTCTCAATCTGGAGGGTCACAAACAGATGCCAGTGGGTTGCAAATACCCTGCCTTTCCTACATTGTGGGGGTGCAGGTGTGAAAGAGATTGAACCAATTATTTAGACTAAAGACCATCTTGCCAGGTGTGTCACACACACACACACACACACACACACACACACACACACACAATTTCAGTTTTGATTTGGAGGCCCTACTTTAATCATAAAATAAAAATAAAATAAAATAAAATACTAGCTTCTTAAAGATCTGCAGTCACTACTAGTCTTGCCCAACTTTACCAAGACTAGCAGCAGCTTCTTTTGTCCAACTAATAATAAACCCTATCATTTTAAAATACATTTGTTGGCAGTCATCAGGACCACTAGCCAATCTCGTTCTCATTCTTAACGTTTCTTTTCCAGTATTTGCTGATTATAGTCCAAAACAACATACAGAAAAGACAGACAGACAGACAATTTGTAAATTATATTTCTATTTCTGTTTAACTTTTTCAATTTTTGGCAAATAATTCTTTAAGTATGCTGGGAACAAGTAATGAAGAATACGATCTAGGCACTAATAATCTGGTTTGTGCAATAAATTAGCATCAAATCCAATGAGCCTTTTAAATAGGGCTTACTAAGTCTTTATTCAAAATCACTGCAAGGAAAGAAAACAATGTGTCATTTTGAGCAAAAGTAGATTTATACATTTTCAGACTGAGAACAAGCCAATATTCAGACTCGTGGAGGGAGATGAGATTCAAGCAAAAGGTAATAACTCTGATCAGTAAGCCAATCTCTCAGTGACTCAGCATCATTGGTTCTCAGCAATCATATGTGGCTCCATACAGCTACCCTGTGCACAGGAACAGCCAAACCCTAGGAAACCAATCTGGTTTAAAAGTGGAATTGGAGTAAGAATGCTAATGCTTTTTAAAAAAACAATAAGACAGAAGAAAAACATGACCTACGGTAGTGCTTTTTCTAAAAGGAAACTGGTTTGGCCAGTTAAGGGCTGAGTAACTCAGATTGCAAATGAAAAGTATTTACATCTTCAATACACAAACAACTCCAGGTTTAAATGGTCAAGATGCATTTCCAAGCAAGGTAATTTAACTATTGAATTCACAGTGATAAATGCGTTGCGTCACCTACATAAACAAGTTATGGAATTTCCCTGAGAAACAATATACTGAAAATTGTTATTTACATTGTGATCAGAGTAGTCAAATAGCCAGGGAAACAATTATGTATTTCTTAACATATCACTCACTATTAGGCTTTAGAGATGTTAACTTATAGTAATTGAAAGACATGTTTTTTTTAAGATTCCTTAATACTGTGATACAAATGAACATTCTAGTACAAAAGCCTAACCTAAACTCAGTCTGATAGTCAAGAGTATGATACAAAGAAACAAAGAACAACTTTGAGGGTATGTCTACAAAGTAACTGGAACCATGCTTTCCAGCACAGGATAGACAGATTACTCCTGGGGGAATTCTGTGCTACTACGCAAGTGCAGAATTCATGTGCTGAGCAGATTTTTCTCCCCCCCCACAGAAAATAACTTCTACTGGAAAGTTGCTGCAGTTATGCATTTTGCCCACCAGGCACCACTGTGGCACTAGAACAGAGCAGATATTCCTGAGCCAGCCCCAGCTGCTGATACGGAAAAGAAGGCAGCATCCTGCCAGTGAGGCCAGGTCAGGAAGCTGGGGTTATGGGAGACAGTGTGTGGCACATGGGGCTGCTGGGGGGGTTTATAAGGGCTATTGAGGAAGGACAGACAGTGGCAGGGGCTGAATGGGAGTGGAGGTGCAGGGCCACACAGGGATGGGCGAGGGGTGCAGGGCCAAATGGGGACAGGGGATGGGCAGGGGAGCGTGTTGGTTGAGTGGGGGTGCAGGGCCACATGGGGACAGGGGATGGCTGAGTAGGTGCACAGTGACAGATGGGGTGTCTGAGTGGGGATACCTGAGTGGGGATGCAGGGACACATGGGGACAGGGGGCAAATGAGCCTGATTGAATAGCAAATCCTAACAATCCCACCCCATTCCCCAAAAATACTTGTTCCATACTTCTCCCACCCACAGCCAACAACCCTCAAGTTCACACCCAGGCTCCTTCCCAGCAATTACTTCCCTCTCCCTCAGCTCCTCCATTACCCTTGACTCCTCCAAGCCTTTGCACTGTTTCTGAATGATGGGGAAATACAGTTCTGTATTGTAAATTATTATTCAGAGTTCTGTATTAATATGCCTAATAAAGAATCTATTTGTCAAAAAACATTTCCTGAATCTTTTTCATTGTCTGTATTATAACGGACATATTTGCTGACAGGTATTTTTAAATAAATTACCAAAATAATTGAAACTGGTGTGATTGTATTGTGTTATTTTGACAAACAAAATACAGAATTTTAAAATACTATGTGCTGAATTTTTTATTTTTTTGGCACAGTAATAGATGCACATTAAAAATTGCAATGGGTGTCTAACCTGAACCACTGTGGCCACAGACAAGTACGTGTACTCAGGAGGTCAGAAAGGCTCGTACTTGGGTGGCCAGCTTAAGCCAATGCCATCACAGCCATACTGCTATTTTTAGTGTGCTAGCTCAAGTAGAGCTAGCACATCTGTTTACTGGCTCTGGAAAGCAGCTTCCCAGCTGATATGCAGACATACCCAAAGCGACTGAAAGGAGAGCAAAATTTTAAAACTTCTTTTTGCAAAGTAGTATGAATCTGTCTGGAAAGAAAAAACTGTACTTACATAATTTTTAATTAACATTCACTGCTTTTTTTCCATTTTATCCTTGCTTAGCAGCCTCTATATTAGGATTCTTTAAGCAACTGATTAATATCACTTAAACCATTTGCCAAACACTTTTCTACCTGGTTTTTTGGCAGGCATTGCAATGAGGAGGGAGGTAAACTAAGGATAACAAGTAGTAATAATTGCTAAGTCAGCACCCAAATACCCCAAAAGAACATGATATATATAGAAATAAAACTTCCGACAGCACACTCCTAGTTGTCACCTACTACCTCACACTAGAACTGATATGGGGTATCAAACAGCTACAACCTATATTTAATGGGGACCCTATCCTGAAAGAAATCTTTCCTGAACCCCCACTTCCAGCCTTCAAAACAACCCTCCAACCTCTCCACTCTCATTATCAGAAGCAAGCTCTCCACAGACCAGGACACATCAACTCAACTGGGAGTGAAGCGGACAGGGGGCTGCAGACAGGGGAGTTTGAGAGGAAGTTTGACAGAGAGAGGCCTATGATGGTTAGGAAGACCTGTAACACCTGTGCCAGAACTGCTTCTGTTTCCTCCACCTGCACCTGTAGCCAGACAGAGAGCCTGAGCGTGGTTGCTTCTACCCAGGTGTGGTGTGGTTTTGCAGAGACTGTGATTTGCAATTCCCACTTACTGACATCCAGGCTAGGGGGACCATCCAATGTGAAAGATGCCTGCTGGTGAAATATCTCAGGCAGCAGGTGGGGGAGTTACAGGAGGAAGTGGCTAGGTTGAGGAGCATCCAAATCCAAGAGCAATTCCTGGTCAGTGTCCATGTGGAGACAGCTGAGGTAGCTCTCCCAGTACACAGACTGCTGACACACCACTGGTGGAGGAGGAGATGGCTCAGGGTGGACACTAGCAGCTGGTTACTTCTGGCAGCAGGCCGTGCACCACCCCTGCCCCGAACCCTCCCACCGTGGTAATAGGTAGCCTTCTTGATGCTCTTCTTGATACAGGAGAGAAGGAATCACCTCTTACAGTAGAGGAGGAGAAGCCTCGTACCCCTAAGGCTGGGAGGTCTGCTGCAACCACTGCAAATAGATAATGTAGGGTAGTGGTGGTTGGGTACTCTCTTCTGAGGGGGATGGAGGCGCCCATCTGTCGCCCTGACATTTCATCTGGGGAGGTATGATGCCTGCCGGGGGCCCATATCCGAGACATTATGGAGGCACTGTCGAGGATTATCCAGCCCTCTGACTACTACCCCATGCTACTCATCCATGTAGGCACAAATGATCCTGCAAGGTGTGACACTGAGCAGATCAAGAGTGATTACAGGGCTCTGGGAGTATGGATGAAGGAGCTTGGAGTGCAGATGGTATTCTCTTCTATTCTTCCTGTCAAAGGCAGGGGCCCAGGCAGAGACAGGTGCATCGTGGAGGTGAATTCCTGGCTGCGAAGATGGTGTCACCAGGAGGGCTTTGGCTTCCTCACCATAAGATGCTATTCCAGGAAGGACTGCTAGGAAGAGATGGCATTCACCTTTCGAGGCGGGGAAAGACTCTATTTGGACACAGACTGGCTAACCTAGTGAGGAGGGCTTTAAACTAGGTTCGACAGGGACAGGTGAGCAAAGCCCACAGCTAAGTGGGGAACTTGGAGACCTGAGAGATGGGTCGGAAATAGGAGGGACCGTGGGCCATAATGGCAGAGAGGAAGGAAGGTCAGGGCAAAACTGGGAGGCAAGATCAAATCAGGATCTTAGATGCCTATATACAAATGCGAGAAGTAAGGGTAATAAGTATGGGTAATAAGAACTGGAAGTGCTAATAAATAAATACAACTATGACATTGTTGGCATCACTGAAACTTGGTGGGATAATACACATGATTTGGAATGTTGGTGTGGATGGGTACAGCTTGCTCAGGAAGGACAGAGAAGGGGAAAAGGGAGGAAGTGTTGCCTTATATATTAAAAATGTACACACTTGGACTGAGGTGGAGATAGATATAGGAGATGGAAGTGTTGAGAGTATCTGGGTTAGGCTAAAAGGCATAAAAAACAAGGGTGATGTCATGCTAGGAGTCTACTACAGGCCACCTAACCAGGTGGAAGAGATGGATGAGGCTTTCTTTAAACAACTAACAAAATCATCTAAAGCCCAAGATTTAGTGGTGATAAGGGACTTCAAACTATCCAGATATATGTTGGGAAAATAAGACAGCGGGGCACAGACTATCCAATAAGTTCTTGGACTGCATTGCAGACAACTTTTTATTTCAGAAGGTTGAAAAAGCTACTGGGGGAAAGCTGTTCTAGACTTGATTTTAACAAATAGGGAGGAACTCATTGAGAATTTGCAAGTAGAAGGCAGCTTGGGTGAAAGTGATCATGAAATCATAGAGTTCGCAATTCTAAGAAAGGGTAGAAGAGAGTACAGCAAAATAGAGATAATGCATTTCAGGAAGGCAGATTTTGGTAAGCTCAGAGAGCTGATAGGTAAGGTCCAGGGCCATCCTTAAGATTTACGGTGCCCTAGGCGGGATTATTAAACTGGTGCCCCTGTGCCTGTCTTGCTCTTAGCAACACAAACATAAGCTTACACTAATGGAAAACTTGCCACATGCATATTATTAAAACCAGTTTAACTTAATTAAGCATACTATAATGCTGATGGACTAGCACTAAAGAGGTAGCACTATAGAAAAAATTCTGATTTGACAGAATGATGCAAATAATATTTTTTTAATTTGTCAACATTTTATTGGAAATTTATATGAAGAGGTATTGAAATAAGGATTTGTTTTTAATTCAAAGCAATCTTTCTGGTTTTTTTGGCTGCAAAAATCAGTAATTATGTCATCGTATGACAAAGACAAAGTGATGTCTTATTCGATTGCAAGAATAGCAAGACCAGTCAAGTGTTCTTGACTCCTTGTAGAGCAGAGATAGTTTTTAATGAGCTTTAGTTCTGAGAAACTCCATTCTCCTAATGCTACTGTTACAAGCGGCAACGTACACATTAGGATATATGTCAACAAGTTTGCTGGTATGAATAGACTCTACAATGTCCATCATCGATTTTGCATGTGGCAACATTGATGACAGCGTACTCAATTCTTCATACAGTTCAAGTCCATTTAAATCAAAACGATCGTCGTGCTTCAGGAGGCTTTCTAGGTCAGGAGTCCCCAACGCAGTGCCCGATGGTGCCATGGCGCCCACAGGGGCCTCTCAGTGCACCTGCGTACTGAATGACACCGCTTGCCGCTGATAAGCATCATCATCCAGAGGCGACGCCGCTGAAATGCCACCGAATTTCGGCAGCATTTCGGCGGATGCTCGTCCCCTGCCACAGCCCTTCGTCTGGTGACCACCAGACAAAAAAGGTTGGGGACCCCTGCTCTAGGTTCTTGCACTTTGTCATTAGTTGCTCTTGTTTTCCTATTTTGTTGAATTTAGTCCCGCTCAGCCCACTGCCAGCTGAGTGAATGGAACCCCAGGCCAACAGTGGGTTGAGTGGCTCAGCCAGGGTATCAGCCGCCTGCCTGCTCAGCCCACTGCCAGCCTGGGGTTCTTTGGGGGTCCCCAGGCCAGCAGTGGGTGCTGAGTGGGGCTGGTGGCCATTACCCCAGGTAGCAATGGGGCAGCAGCTGGAACCGCAGAGTAGCAGCGGGCTGAGCCGCTCAGCCCATCGCTGCGTGCCATCAAAAATCAGCTCACATGCCACCTTTGGCACATGTGCCGTAGGCTGCCAACCCCTACTCTACACACTAGTAAGGAGATGAGTATATTACAGTTGTTGGAGGGCTCTATTTAGCAGTAACAGGGCTATAGGAAAGTCAGTCAACATTTTTTGTTTCTCTGATGAAAACTGGCCCACTCCCTTCCCCATACCAAACTTGTCACTAATAATTGTCAACAACTTAATTTTCCATTTTTGGCTAAAATATTGATTTTTTTTTAAATTGAAATTGAATTCAGGATTGTTAGCAAGCATTTTTCTTGAACAAATTTGTTAAATGACAATCTAAATGGCAAGGCAGTATGGCTTTCATGCTTGGCTCACTCCCCAGCCTGCTGGTCCAACAGCTGCAGTAGAGGAGGAGATTGGGGTCCTGCAGTTTTCCACCTAACTCCACCTCTTGGGGTGCAGAGTGGCAATAGCAGCAGCAAACCCTCAGGTCCAATCACACACCAATGGGCACCACCGCCAGCGCAACAGACTATGGTGAAGTTAGCACAGCATCTGATCTCAGGGACGGGGCACCCATGGAGCCACAACAGCTCATCCTGCCCTGTGCAGCTCCCCCCAGGCGAGATGGATCGCTGCCACCCGGGGGTGAGACGTGCTCCCCAGCTAGGGTGACCAGATCCAGATGTCCTGATTTGATAGGGCCAGTCCCAATATTTGGGCTTTGTCCTATATAGGTACCAATTACCCCACCCAGGGTGACCAGACAGCAAATGTGAAAAATTGGGATGGAGGTGGGGGGGAAATAGGAGCCTATATAAGAAAAAGACCCAAAAATCGGGACTGTGCCTATAAAATCAGGACATCTAGTCACCCTACAGGTGATTTCCTTCCCCGACCCCTTCCCAGAGACCCCAGCAGCCAATCCCCTCCCTCAGACTGTGGTACATTCAGCTCTCTCTAGGACCCAGCAGCTCTGCTCTTACATTCTTCACTGCTTCCCGTCTGTCCGGGCTCCCAGCAGAGCAGTGCCCCCAGACCTAGTGGTGCCCTAGGCGGCTACCTGTTCTGCCCATGGCTAAGGATGGCCCTGGTAAGGTCCCATGGGAAACAAGACTGAGGGGGAAAAACAACTGAGGAGAGTTGGCAGTTTTTCAAAGGGACACTATTAAGGGCCCAAAAGCAAGCTATTCCGCTGGGTAGGAAAGATAGAAAATGTGGCAAAAGACCACCTTGGCTTAACCACGAGATCTTGCATGATCAAAAAAATAAAAAGGAGTCATATAAAAAATGGAAACTAGGACAGATTACGAAGGATGAATATAGGCAAACAACACAGGAATGCAGGGGCAAGATTAGAAAGGCAAAGGCACAAAAAGAGCTTAAACTAGCTACAGGAATAAAGGGAAACAGGAAGACTTTTTATCAGTACATTAGGAAGAAGACCAAAGACAGGGTAGGTCCACTGCTCAGTGAGGAGGGAGAAACAGTAACAGGAAACTTGGAAATGGCAGAGACGCTTAATGACTTCTTTGTTTCGGACTTCACCGAGAAGTCTGAAAGAATGCCTAACATAGCGAATGCTAATGGGAAGAGGGTAGGTTTAGAAGATAAAATTAAAAAAGAACAAGTTAAAAATCACTTAGAAAAGTTAGAGGCCTGCAAGTCACCAGGGCCTGATTAAACGCATCCTAGAATACTCAACGAGCTAATAGAGGAGGTATCTGAGCCTCTAGCTATTATCTTTGGGAAATCATGGGAGACAGGAGAGATTCCAGAAGACTGGAAAAGGGCAAATATAGTGCCCATCTATAAAAAGGGAAATAAAAACAACCGAGGAAACTACAGACCAGTTAGTTTAACTTATGTGCCGGGGAAGATAATGGAGCAAGTAATTAAGGAAATCATCTGCAAACACTTGGAAGGTGATACGGTGATAGGGAATAGCCAGCATGGATTTGTAAAGAACAAATCATGTCAAACAAATCTGATAGCTTTCTTTGACAGGATAAGGAGTCTTGTGGATAAGGAAGAAACAGTGGATGTGGTATACCTAGACTTTAGTAAAGCATTTGATACAGTCTTGGATGATATTCTTATCAATAAACTAGCCAAATACAACTTAGATGGGGCTACTATACGGTGGGTATGAAGTATCAGAGGGGTAGCCGTGTTAGTCTGGATCTGTAAAAGCAGCAAAGAATCCTGTGGCACCCTATAGACTAACAGACGTTTTGGAGCATGAGCTTTCATGGGTGAATACCCACTTCATCGCATGCATGTGATGTATTCACCTACGAACGCTCATGCTCCAAAACATCTGTTAGTCTATAAGGTGCCGTAGGATTCTATACGGTGGGTGCATAACTGGCTGGATAACCACACTCAGAGAGTAGTTATTAATAGTTCCCAATCCCACTGGAAAGGTATAACAAGTGGGGTTCCGCAGGGGTCTGTTCTGGGACCGGCTCTGTTCAATATCTTCATCAACGACTTAGATATTGGCATAGGAAGTACGCTTATTACGTTTGCAGATGATACCAAACTGGGAGGGCCTGCAACTGCTTTGGAGGATAGGGTCATAATTCAAAATGATCTGGACAAATTGGAGAAATGGTCTGAGGTAAACAGGATGAAGTTTAACAAAGACAAATGCAAAGTGCTCCACTTAGGAAGGAACAATCAGTTTCACACATACAGAATGGGAAGAGACTCTCTAGGAAGAAGTATGGCAGAAAGGGATCTAGGGGTTATAGTGGACCACAAGCTAAATATGAGTCAACTATATCATGCTGTTTCAAAAAAAGCAAACGTGATTCTGGGATGCATTAACAGGTGTGTTGTGAGCAAGACACGAGAAGTCATTCTTCCACTCTACTCTGCACTGGTTAGGCCTCAACTGGAGTACTGTGTCCAGTTCTGGGCACCACATTTCAAGAAAGATGTGGAGAAATTGGAGAGGGTCCAGAGAAGAGCAACAAGAATGATTAAAAGGTCTTGAGAACATGACCTATGAAGGAAGGCTGAAAGAATTGGGTTTGTTTAGTCTGGAAAAGAGAAGACTGAGAGGGGACATAATAGCAGTTTTCAGGTATCTAAAAGGGTGTCATAGAGAGGAGGGAGAAAACTTGTTCACCTTAGCCTCTAAGGTCAGAACAAGAAGCAATGGGCTTGAACTGCAGCAAGGGAGGTTTAGGCTGGACATTAGGAAAAACTTCCTAACTGTCAGAGTGGTTAAACACTGAAATAAATTGCCTAGGGAGGTTGTGGAATCTCCATCTCTAGAGATATTTAAGAGTAGGTTAGATAAATGTCTATCCGGGATGGTCTAGACAGTATTTGGTCCTGCCATGAAGGCAGGGGACTGGATTCGATGACCTCTCAAAGTCCCTTCCTGTCCTAGAATCTACACAGTACATTAGGCCAGAAGGCCCCATCCTGCACAGGACAAAGCAGAGGGGACATGATAACTTAATAAGAACCATATCCCATAAGTCTCTGCAAATTATCCCTTTGAGGAGAAGGGATAGCAGCCTTTGGAGGAGAAACAGGAGAAATGAAGCTCTGACCATTTCGATTTCAGCACAGAAATCCAGTGAGACTGCAGGTAGCAGTGCTACAAAACATGACTGTTCCTCTGCTCCAAACCCTCCAAGGGCCTCAGCAAAGGGACTTCTACAATTAAGAATAAATGGGTGGGTGAGGTTCTGCGGCCTGCAATGTGCAGGAGGTCAGACTAGATGATCATGATGGTCCATTCTGTCCTTAAAGTCCATGAGCAACTGTGCCATGAAGGTAGCACTCATTCCCTCTCTATACCAGCAGGGGGGGATCCATGAACAAAGTAGCCCACCACACACAAATCCCAAAATGAACAGTCCTGGCGCTGCCAGATCCTGAAAGCACATTAACAAAAGCTCTGTCAGTACATGGATGGGAAACTTCCAAAACATGCCTTTCACAGATTCCTATCTTAAAAACTTATTGCAGCAATTATTTCCCTCTCTAACAGAACATTTCCCTGCAGCCCTGGCTACATTATTTCCCCATCTCATATTTGATAGGTTTAGGACAAGGACACAGGAAATTAGAGGGCGAGAGAGGAGGATGTTGGGCAGTTGTTACTTTTATTGAAACCCAAGGAAATGAGGTTTTCACAAGGAATTAACACAGTATTAAGGCAACTAAACTTACCAATTTAGTATAAAGAATGTTAAGAGCTTGTTTGAACTCTTACCCTTATGCATCAAGCATAACCCCTTCATTCCTTATCAGACTTTGGTTTAGTTAATGGGGGTTACCTGACAGAGTTAGGAGAGAAGAAAGGAGCAGTGGGCACAGCAGAAGCCTAACGCGGAGAAGAGCAATGGGGAGACCCAAAAGAGTTGCTGGCTACCATGTGGTCGGCACATACAGTACACTAACCAGCCTAAGACGGGAATGGGAGGTGCATATAGATGGCATGCATCATGTGCGTGTTGTGTACTACTTTGGGGAGGTGGGAGTAAAGACTAGAGTAACAAAGAAAAGAAGAAACCTCTGCTTCCTGTTACACAGTTCCCTTTTAGGAGTAACCTTTGAGAGACCCATTTGAATACACAGAGTCTGAAAAGCTCCAAATGGCATGCAATCCACAGTTTCAAGGGAGGCAAGAGGAGAACTGCACAACTGGAAACGTATCTTTTCTGGAATTATGCAAGCCCCATGTATCTTGTAAAACCACTGCCAAACAGCCCAAGAGCATTCCAATTTCAAAATGTAGCAGGTCCAACCACATGCTGCTAAAAGAATGTCAAAAACTTCCCCCAGACTCTGGCTGTTGGGAGTGGGGATGGAGTGAGGACTTTTTTTGTTTTGCCTCCAATAAAACTGTCCCTTTTTAAACTTCGTCCAAGAAAACTGTTTTTATTCCTAGCTCAAGTCTCCTTACTAACTGCTACTGTTCATAACCTAGAGTACAATTGGCCCATCTTTCCCAATCTTTATCTGCAATGGACAACTGAAGACCACAATCCATAGCTGACTGTTTTCTCTTCCTGCTACAGACCGCTAGAGTTTAGACAAACTGATGAGGCAGCATAGGGAACCTGCTGTCAAAAAGAGGCCTTTCCACCAAGAAGATTCTTGCACACAACAGGATGATAGACCTGGTTTACTCACTTAGAAAGATTGTTAATACAGTGCCAAGTGGGGGAAGGGGAAGCTCATACCAGCTGTGCTTATCTAAACGTGTGATCTCATCAAGAAAAGAAAATTAACCTTTGACTCTTCTGAGGTCCCATCAACACATTGCATTATCACACAACAGCGGGTGTGTGACATACTATTTGATAAAATACTACTACATTATATACAAAGGAATGGCACCATTTTCTATAACCTTAGATGCAAATGCAGCATTTGGAAGGCTATTTGCATTAACCACAAGAAAGATTGTAAAGTCTAACAGGGTATAGATATTAACAAGTGCAGACTTCCCAAAGTGATTTAAAGTTTCAATTTGTCAAGAACCAAAACAAGGATCAGCAGTTTATACCGGACTACTGTTCAGCTAGGTAATGTCTTTTAATTCTTGCATCCAACTCAGCCACATAACAACTCTGTTCCTCCTAAGTGATATTTAGCTTAGCCAAATAAGCGCTCAGGCCTGAGAATAAGTCAACATGACTCAATGACCAATTAAAAACCTTGTACCATAAAATACGCTGTTACAGTAAATAGATGTGTTGAGTGCTGATGTTTAGGAAAAAGGTACTGCAGTGTACCAGTCCAAATCATAATAAAGCCAGCTGTATCATTTGGGGGATTTTTTGTAAAAATAGGGTGTTAGCAATATGCTAACTGCAAGTTGCTATGGTGATTAATTGATGTAAATGTTAACGAACATAAAGGAATTGATGACTTAGCTTATGTAAAAACAGGGTACCCAGGAATTAATGGGTACACTAAATTAGAAGTACAATCAAGGAAAAGAGGTGGAAACCTTCTTGCAGAGATATGAACTTCAGTGGGTATTAGCATAACTCATAAAAGGTGTCATTTGGCCTGTGCGCGGGCGGTGGGGGGGAGGGAAGACACATCAGAAGACACTTAGCTGACCATCACCTGATGATCATCCAGGCTCTGGAGTTCCCAACAAGGAAACTTCTTAATGCTGGACGTTCATTATCTCACTTTCTTCTGTTATGATTCTCTGACTGTGGCATTTATTATCTACTTAATAAAATTATTAATAAATGGATGTGTCTTTCCTGAGGTGTTTCTAGAGTCTCTCAGGCTATGCCTACACAAGCATATTTGTTGCTAAAACTTTTGTCGGTCAAGGGTTGTGTGGATAGCTCCATGTCTGGTGGGAGATGCTCTTCCGCTGACAAAGCTACTGCTGCTCACAGGAGGATGTGTGAGGGGGGTTAATTATGCCGGCCAGAGAGCTCTCTCATTGGCATAGAGAGGCTGCAAGGGAGGCCTTACCATGGTGCAGCTGCAGCAGTGCCACTGTGAAGTCTGTAGTGTAGACATAACCTCACTCTAATGATAGTCCTGGGGGTGATTCTGACTTTATGGCTCTTCATACTGTAGCCAATTGAGAGCACAAACCTGCATCAATCACCATTGCAGTGTAAAGTGTAAACCATGATTTGATTAAACTCCATAAATTAGATTATAAAAGGCTACATCAGCTTACACTAAGGGCCAAATGTTCAATAAGCCTCTATGTCAAGCAAATCTATTTCCACATGCAAAACCTGCAATTACTGGTGTAAGTCAAACAGTGACATTTGTGGACAGTTATTTGACTAGTGGGCAGAAGCATATACAATTACAAGTTAATTATTGAAAGCTAGAGAAATAAGGTTATATTTTCAATACTCCTCAACATAATCAACTGTATATGTCCAGATTATGAAATGGCACATAGCTAGACGACAGTTACACTTCTTATTCCCTGTAGTTCATAGATTACTTCTTCTATCTCCTCAGCCCACAACTTCATCTGTGACTACATTAAACAGCAAGTGTGAAACAGAGATAAAAATGTATCATGAAAAAATATCAATGATGATTATTTCATATTCCTCTTTCCTTCTTAGACTAGGCCTTGATGTAGTGGTTTGTCCAGATACTTTGTACTATATATGAACTCCATAAATACAGATTAACGCAACCTGGTTAACAGTGCATTTAAAAAACATGCTTAGTTATGTGTTTACATTGGGCCATATCCTACAAGTTCACTTTTAGAGCAACCTGCCCCAACAGCTTCTATGGGACAATCTGCATGAACAAGTCTAGCAGACCTGAATAAGTCTACCAAAGGAGTACATAAGTACCTACTTGGACCCTGATCCTGCAAACACTTCAATATAGGAATGCCACTGATCTGAAAAGTCACTCAAGTATCTATTTTCAGGATCAGAACCTATTATTTTAATTTAATAAAAAAAAATTAAAAGTGCATAAAATTCTAACAAATCCAAAATTGTCAAGGTCAAATTAGGCCCAAAATTTAGGTTTTGTAAAATAAGTTTATACAAAATTTAGTATTTATAGAAATATTCTTTTTTTCCTTTTTAAATCCTATGAGAAATTAACATTCCTCCTTCAACATCTGCAATGTGAATATTGCCACACTCTGCTAATGCATGAGAACCTGAAAGTCAAACTCATCCAAGATACGTGTAGCAGCAAAAAGGTGTTAGACACAATCCTGATCCTAAAAAGCAGAACCTGACTTCTCCTTTTCCCAACTCCATTATAGAGAGGCATTTTAATTATTCCCCTCCCTTGACTGACTGCTACTCTTCCCCATTGCTGCCATCCCCTCGTTTCTGGTCACCTTCTGTTCTTCCCAGCCCACCAACTTTCCATCTCCCTCAGTTGTCTCCTGCTTTCTGTTGGAATCTTTGCTAGCTCTGGACATCCAGGAAGTAACAGTGGCAAGAAATGCCTTCTTCCACCTTCAGATTAGGTATAAACCTCCAACAGACTACGAGATTCAGTATGAAAGCTACATAAATAATGTTAAGCTTGAATAGTTAACCACCCAGCAGGCAAGCAATGTCAACAGTGAAGCTCTACATGTAAATTAACTGCACAAAAGGGAAAGTTATTGTTCCATATGCAGCCCTAACTTTGCAATTTCCTGACTTTCGGGTACTTCATCATTCGGCATCTACATTATCTTAATATAGTTATTTGTACTTATATTAAATGCTTTGCTACATGTTTAACTAGAATTATACTTTTACTGCAGTCAAGGAGCCCTTCCAATAACTAATTTAACAACTGGCAAATTTTATAGATGGCTTCACTTACTGAGTTATGTAGTGATATAGTTCTTATTTTATATTGAAAAGAAACCAAAATCCAGTTCTGTAATTATATGAAGATTTTCCTATAAAACTTTTATCCTTTTTTTTTTATTATTCATTTTGTCCTTGTAATTCTTAACAGGTTTGTTGTCTCAAAAAAAATAGGGAAGTTCTCTAACAGCTAAGTTAAAAGGACATGATGTTAAGTGGTCTAGGCAAAAGAAATTAAGTGGTTTTACAAAAAAAAAAAAAAAAAAATCTAATGGAAATGGGTTTTTACACTTTCCATGAAGAGCTTTTGTTGTTTCTATTATCGTTTCAACATTCCATATAAGTGTTTGCAATCCAAGTACTGAACAACTGTGCTAATGAACAGAAGCCATAGAATGAAGTGTACTAAACAGACTAGCTTCAGAAATTCACTTAAGACTGTGCCTGACATGCCCACACACAGACAGCTCACTCAGCCTTGTCCATAAGAGCCTGCTCCATTGCTCTGCCCCCAACTCAGACCCCAACTATTCTATTGCCAAATGTCATCCTTCTATTTATCCTTTTAAAATCATCTTGCTGAAGTATTTGTTCTCTGGGGATGAGATCTGAGTGTTAATCAGTCACACACACTATTCCTGCAATAAATAGTTTATTTCCACCATCCTAGTGAAATGAAAAACACAAACCACAGAAACAGCAGAAAATTATTAGGGTTGTTTCCCCCTGCATCGCCTTCACCGACAATGAATTCAGTTTTCATAATCTAAGGTTTTAGTAACGGTATTTCTGAAATATGATTTTTAATCTATGTCCATATAATACCTTTAAAGACACATACTTGTTCATGTAGTTTAAGACTAGACCCCTTACACAACTTGTTGCCACAACTGGCAAGGGGCCATACACATCACCTTTCCTGCACATAACCATAGATTCTGGCAAACCTACAAGTTGTATAAGGGGGACTGAAGATCTGATACAGGTGCAACTCTTAATTCTTACTGCTTCTTTTAACATAGAGAGACAGGAAGCCTTAAGATCAAGAGCTCAGCAAACAGATGGGTCAGAGAGACATGTCTATACAGGGAAATTTACCAGCATCTTATCACTAGAGTATTCTGCTATTGCTCCCTCTGTGGACACACTTATTCCAGAATAAGAGCGCCTTTTTCTGGTTTAGTTTATGTTGCCTAAACAAAACCAGAAAAAAAGCACTGAAAGGACTTGTCTACATGGGAAAACTGACTGGCAGAACTGCTATAGCTGTAGCATTGTAACTCAATATTGTCAACCTTAAGTTTCAAAAAGCTCAAGTCAAACGTCCAAAAATCATGAGATTTAAAAAAAAAAAAAATCATGATTTTGGGCTAAATAAAAATTATATCATGTTTTTGCTTTTCTTGCTTTTTGAACTCCACCCACCCCTCCAATGCCACTGACAGTGACAATTTGTGTTGCCTACACTTCCAAATTTATGAACATGACTTTGGCTCCTGCTGCAAAGCTCTCACACCTACATCAGCCCTTCCTCCTGCCCAGCAATTAATTCTTCCCTTAAATCTCCATCACTTCTACCCTCATCAGTTCTGCCCAGAACCTCCATCAATTCTGCCCCTCCCCACCCTCATTTCCACTCCTCCTGAATAGGGTAAGCAGACAGCTAATGTGAAAAATTGGGATGGGGGGAGGGGGGTAATAGGAGCTTATATAGGAAAAAGACCCAAAAATTGGGACTGTCCCGATTTTGGTCACCCTACTCCCGAAGCTCTTCACTCCTCTTGTCCTGCTCTTTCCCAGTCATGGTGTTGCAAGGAGGGAGAGAGAGGAAGGCAAGAGAAGCCGTCTCTTTGGTCACAGGCATCCTGCAGGGATCAGTTCTTGATCCCACACTATTTAACATTTTTGTCAGTGACCTAGAAGAAAATATAAAATCATCACTGATAAAGTTTTCAGAGGATACAAAGATCAAAGGAACAGTAAATAGTAGTAAATAGGGAAGAGGCCAGGTCACAGATACAGAGTGATCTGGACAGTTTGGTAAGCTGGACTCAAGCAAATAATATGCATTGTAATATATATATTTAAGAATACAAAACACAGGCCATACTTACAGGATGGGGGACTCTATCCTGGGAAGTAGTGCCTCAACCAGATTTGGAGGTTGTGGTGCATCATCAGCTGCACATGAACTCCCAGACTTCCCTTCCCAATGCTAGAGCCAAGAGGTCTAATGCAATCCTTGGACACATACATAGGGGAATCTCAAATAGGAGCAGAGAGATCATATTGCCTCTGTATTCTGCACTGTATTCTGCATTGATGCAACTGATGCTGGGATACTCTGTGCAGCCCTCTTCTTCATCATTTAAGAGGGATACTGATAAATTGGAGAGGGTTCAGAGAAGAGCCACAAGAATGATCAAAGAATAAGCCTTACAGTAAAAGACACAAGGAGCTCAATCTATTCAGTTTATCAAAGAATAGGTTTAAGGGCGATTTGATCAATTGATAAGTACCTGCTTGGGGAACCAATATAATGGCATCTTCAGTCTAGCAGACAAAAGGTGTAACAAGATCCAGTGGCTGGAAGTTGAAGCTAGACAAATTCAGACTGGAAACAAGACACAATTTTTTAGTAGTGAAGATAATTAGCCATTGAAACAACTTACCAAAGGCTGTGGTGGATTCTGCATCACTGGAAATTTTAAAATCAAGATTGGACATATTTCTAAAAGATTTGTTCTAGTTCACACAGGAATTAATTCAGGGAAATTCTCTGGCCTGTGTTATACAGGAGGTCAGACTGGATGATCATAGTGGCCCCTTCTGGTCTTAGAATCTACAAAATTTTGAATAAGAAGGAGAGGATGGAGCAGAGTTGCTGGGCTCTTTCTTCTCCTTCCCACCCCAGCTTTCCTATTAGAATAGTGTGGGCTCCTGAGAGGAGAGGGGAGGGCAGAAAGTTCTTCAGGCTTTCTGCAGCAGTCCTGATGGGCTGCTTTTCTCCAGGAGGCAGGGCTGCAAGGGAGGTAGCCAATCAGAATCTCCTCTCTCTGAGAGAGCTGAAATTCACAAGAGGGTTGGAGTTTCTCCAGTCATCTTAAGACCCACATACGCAGTTCAATAGATAAGTGCAGGCATAGTTAGCTCCAAAATATCCCACCAAGAAAGGCTGTAGAATTCCCACCATTGGAGGTTTTTAGAAACAGGCTGGACAAACACTTGTCAGGGACAGTTTAGGTTTACTTTATCCTGCCTCATGGCAGAAAGCTAGATTTGAGGACCTTTTGCGGTCCCTTCCAGCCCTACATTTCTCTGTTTCCATGATCCTCAGAGGAACTTTTGTCCACTCACACCCAGTTTATGCTGAATTCATGAGTCCTTCTGGGTAGCTAAATCCCTATGAAGCCCAGAGGCTTCTCCTTCTGCCTTCACTGCTCCCAGTGACCTTCCCAACTACCACATAGCTCATCACTATATTTCCTGCCATCTCCTCCACCACTGCTGCCTGCTTCTATGGCAACAAAAGCAAAAATGCCACAAGTCATCTTTATCTGCCACTAGGGGAGGCAGAGGGAGCTGGCACTATTCCCTCAATAGACAAAGTGTCATCCTATAGTGACCTAGAATTAATACAGGAGCCTCTTCCATGAGCGAAGACAAGGAGAAAGGGTATGGATGGGACGGTGGAGGCAGAAGACCAATGAAAAAGGGAACACAGACTTGTAGGAGAAAGAAGGTAAATACAGTAACTCCTTGCTTAACGTTGTAGTTATGTTCTTGAAAAATGTGACTTTAAGCGAAATGATGTTAAGCTAATCCAAGTTCCCCAGAAGAATTAATGTAAATTGGGGGAAGGGGTGTTAGGTTCCAGGGAAATTATTTTTGCCAGACCAAAAAAAAAAAGACATTATATACATAAACAATGTAATACTGTACTCAGCAATGATGATTGTGAAGCTTGGTTGAGGTGGTGGAGTCAGAGGGTAAATCATCTGGCTGTTCCTCTTGCTGTTCTTTTCAAAGTGCCGTGGTGTGCTCAACCCCTGGCTCTGCCCCAGGCCCGCCCCCACTCCACCCCTTCCCCCAAGGCCCCAGCCCACCTCTGCTCTACCCCCTCCCCTGAGCACGCCAAGTCCTTGCTCCTCCCCCTCCTCCAGCCTCCTGAATGCCTCCAAACATTGCTATGGGCAGGAAGCGCGCAGCCTCCCCCCTCCCTCCCCGTGCAGCAATCAGCTGTTTTGCAGTATTCAGGAAGCTTGGGGGGAGGGGGCTGCGTGCCATGTCCTCGCTTCTTCCCCCTCCTCCCCAGAGCCTCCTGAACACCACGAAACAGCTGATTGCTGTGGGGATGAAGGGGGAAGTTGCTGATCCGCTGGAATGCTGGCGGGCAGAAGGTGCTGTGGGGAGTGGAGAGGAGACCGATAGGGGGGCTGCTGGCCCACCCTGGTTCCAGGCCCGATAGAGGGGCTGCTGGCCCACACTCGTTCCAAGCCCCCTATGACCAATAATGTTATAACCAAACATTGCACAACTTTGTAATAATTGGAGATATACCAATCTCCTAGAACTGGAAAGGACCTTGAAAGGTCATCAAGTTCAGCCCCCTGTCTTCACTAGCAGGACCAATTACTGATTTTTGCCCCAGATCCCTAAGTGGCGCCCTCAAGGATTGAACTCACAACCCTGGGTTTAGCAGGCCAATGCTCAAACCACTGAGCATGTTCTCTAATAGATCAGTGACGTAACAACGTTAACCAGGATGATGTTAAGTGAGGAGTGTACTTAAAGTTGGATCCCCTTCAAATATTAATTCTCTCCCATCCCACACCTATCTGCAGGACTATCAGAGATGGCTGAAAAAACCCTCTGAACAAAAGTTAAAATAAAGCCCTTGTATCTTTATGTATTCAGATTAATTCTGTAATTTTCAAGGCTTGAAAGTCCACTCAATAGTGGCCAATGAGAAGTGCTCCCAGATGAATTTGGGGCCTTCCACTATCAATTTCTGCAGAATTTAAGTTTTTATTTTTAATAGAGTTACATTTCTAGTCCCTAGATTGCAATTATAACTTTCCACATGCAGATCCTTATGCCTTATTTCATATATGACTGTGTCAAATTGTCTTCCAAATCTGTAGAGAGAAAGCTCTGGTCAGAGGCGGCTCTAGGGACCAGCAAAGCAAGCAGCTGCTTGAAGCAGCCCATTTACAGGGGCAGCAGCTGGCAGGGATCCAGCCTGGGAGCAGAGAACCAACATGGGGCCCTGGGAGCTGTAGTTCCTTGGTTAGCCCCCTGCCTATAGAGCCAGCCCTGGAGCAGGGAAAGAATTAAATTTCCCAGCATTCCCTTGGCCGCTATCAATAGGAAAGGGAGGGGGAGGGAGTATCGCAGCGGAAACCTCATGCTGCAGCTTGCTCTGAATGGAGAGCTCACTGCTAGAGCGGGTTGGCACTGTGAATGGGGAACAAATGTGCCCAAAGAGTAGAAGGCTTTGGCCCAGATATCCCCTTCAGAAGACATCCCCAGACTGGATTAGGGATACTGGTGTGACCTCACCTTGCAGCACCCAAAGAAGGAACTGGGTGGACTAAATTCTAATCCCATTAGAATTTAAAATGAAAAGTAAGGGAGGGAAGGCTCTGGACCTGGGCAGCTTTAGATACAGTATCAGGCACGTAGAACGATTTCCACTTCTGAGCCATGGAAGCAGAAATTGACTTTTCCTTCCCAGATTTAGCTAGACTCAGAATGGGAATCTAGCACCTGCCTTCCTGATTTGAACACCTCAAAATTCAGGAGTGCTCAAGCTCAATTTGGGCAGCTGTTATTTCATTTTTCCCAAATCAAATATACTGATTCACTGTAATTTGCTGTAGAAAAAGTAGGATAAAATTGAGCAAGAAATGCTTCCCAGTGGTTTTTAGGGCTGGAATTGCTATTTTCAGCAGCCATTGCCTTTTTTAAGTTTTATTTGTTTAAAAGGAAGACAATGATATTGCATTGGCAAATTCCCCATAGGAAGAAAGAGTGGAACAAAAGCATAATAAAGGCACCTCAACTTTTTCTCATTTATGGAGGACAGTATTATAATATGCATCCAGATATCCTCCAATCACACAAGCTGAAAATTGTTCCACTTTACTGCAGTTCTGTAACCATATGGGAATCAATCCTGTCTGTGTTCTGTGCACATCCAAAATTCCTGCTGAATGACCCACCCTGGCAGCAAGTTGCCAGTGACCCAGGGCTGGGGTGGAAGGAGGGGGCGGGGGAGCCCAGGGCTGGGGAGGCAGGTGGTGCGGGTGGAGGGGACAGAGCCCAGAGCTGAGGAAGCACGGGGTGTGGGGAAGCCCAGGGCTATGGTGGCAGGGGACGCAGGTGGGGGGAGGACCAGGGCTGGGGCGGCAGGGGGGTGCAGGTGGTGGTGGGGAGAGCCCAGGGCTGGGGTAGCAGGGAGGTGTGGGGGGGGGCAGGGCTGGGGTGGGGGCAGCCAAAATTTTTTTTTGCTTGGGGTGGCAAAAAACCTACAGCCAGTCCTGGCTCTGGTGATTTTGCTACTGCTCAGAACTTTGCCAAGCACCACCAGAGTGAAATTAGCAAAACTCTGCTCAGGTTCTGTGCTGATATCCAAAACCCTTTGAGGAGCACTGCAACTATTAAGAAACACATTAGCATTCTGAAGTAGCAACTTCAGTTAACCAGAGCAGGAGGACTTAAAAACAGAGCCTTGGGGAGAGGTAGTGCAGTAGAAACTCCCATCCTGATATCAGGGGGCTATGTATGGGTTAGGGGAAAAGAAACAGAAAGCTTCTGACCCTTCCAACAACTGGAGAAGTTGGAACTTCAAATTTATAAAAATCCCAGCTGCCACAGTTCAGGGAAAATGCATCTGTATTTCATCCACCAACAAGGGCGACCAGTCTAGGCTCCTGGCCCCTCAGTCATCCATTTTGGGAGGAGACCTGCATCTCTCTCCCTCCTGATCAGGATTTTTTTTCAGGCTGCCTGATTCTCTGCCTATACTGTAAGTTCCCCAGCAAGGCAGAATGCCTTAATAGGTCAGAGGCTGTTCTTTACTTTCTCTCTGAAGGCTATGAACAACTGTCACTGCCAACAGTCACAAACTTTACCACGCAGCTTTTTATAAGCAAGTACATTTATTCATAAGGTGAAAGTACTACAGAAAAAAATATTAAAGACAA